>NW_026526821.1:40829989-43599155 GCF_024362965.1 Panthera pardus | reverse complement strand
TAAAATATTAGTTACACCATTGGATTTATAGCCATGAAAATACATCAGGAAACCAACCATGAGAGCTGGAATTCAACTCACTCACCTGGCTGCCTCCGTGCTCCGTGTTAATGTAACGTGGCATTGGAAAGCGCGCCTGCAGAATCTCTTGAGCATCATCCAGTGGTGCCTGCAGAAGGTGCTTGAAGTTTTCATACTCAGGCATGTCCTGGTACCCAGCTTTACGCCACTGGGCTATGGTCTGCACCAAAACAAACCAACCAAAACCATCGTGGAAACACCAAAACAATAGTTTTCCTTGACACTCTTGACATTCCCACCACCACCTAGAACTTGTTTCCCGTAAGAAAGTCTTATATCAAGAATGACAAGTCGCAGAGGGGAGCTGGGTAGTGTAAGTAGGAGTAAGCAAAGAGGTGCAGACAGAACACCCCCACCTACATAGTTCTCCCAGAAATGTCACAGCCATCAGTCACACCTCTTCCTTTTCTTTTTCTTTTTAATATTTTTGAGAGAGAGAGAGAGAGAGAATATGCAAGCGAGCGAGCAGGGGTCGGACAGAGAGAGAGGGAGACAGAAGATCTGAAGTGGGCTGTGCACAGACAGCAGAGAGCCTGATGTGGGGCTCGAACTCATGAATTGTGAGATTATGACCTGAGCTGAAGTGGGACACTTAACCAACTGAGCCACCCAGGCACCTCTTACCTCCTTCCCTTCTAACTGTACATACCAACTAGCTAAAAACACCCAGGGAACCGCTGTCCCAAAGAGCCACCCTTCCTTTCCATTCCCAGTGCCATCACTCGGTTCAGCCTCTCATGTCCTTCCAGCCGGTAGGGAAAGGGATCTGTTGGCTTCCTATGTAGAATCTGTTCGCCCTTCTTGTGACTAGGGGCACACCTCTACACCCTCGTCCAGTGCTTAGTGTCACACAGACTCACCCCACCTCCCCTGGGCCCTGAGTTGGGACACTCTTGACTGGAGAGAAAAAAGCTGCAAGAATCACAGTGTAGGTGTTCATTAGGCTAGTAGAAGGCAATATACTATGGTGCGGAAGGTAAAACCTATCCCCCCACCTCAGCTAACACTGTGTCTCACCCTCTTGTATCCCCAAGAACAATGCTCTAGAAAATGCCTTGTGCACACAGGAAATCAAGAAATATTTGCTGACTGATTAATATATCTTTAAAATAATCTGAAGTGCTTTCACATGTTATTTAGGGGACATTTTAAAAAAGAAAACAGTGAGAGGGGAAATGGAGTAAGAGGACGTAACAAGTGACCAATAGGTTTTAAAAACAAAACTGTTAGTCTGATTATCAGGGAGAGGATTCTCTTTAGATGCTTCCTTCTGCAGCCTGTTCTCCCTTCTTCTCAGAGTTTCCAATAACATTTTCCAGGTCTTAATTTGTATGTATGTATGTATGTATGTATGTATGTATGTACGTATATATGTATGTATGTTATGTATGTATTTATAAAGTGCGCGTGTGAGTGAGAGTTCAAACAAGTGCAGGGGAGGGGCAGAGAAGAGAGAGAGAATCCCAAGCAGACTGCACAGTCAGCACAGAGCCCGATTCAGGGCCTGATCTCACAAACCATGAGATCATGACCTGATTCGAGATCAAGAGTCAGATGCTTAACCAACATACCCACAGGTGCCCCTTCCAGGTCTTAATTTCTGACTGACTGCTGGCATAAAGGAAATGCCCATAAGTTGGTTTGGGTCCAAGAGTTAATCAGAACACCCACAACCAGCAGACTTGGGGCTTTTGGAGAGTGAGACCTATGTCATTATCTTCGTCTTTAGAACCCATCACTTGCATGCAACAGAAGGTGCTCAATAAACATATGAATGGACAGGACAGGGGTTGTGGTCAGAAACATCTGTAAGGGGAGAGCTGAAGGCTAGAAACCTAGTCATGATTACTGCTTCTGTAGGACCAGTGGGAGCAGCAGTTGGTCACCCAATGGCCCTGGGTCTAGGACCATTACTGAAACCTAGTGTCTGTGGGCAAGCGGCCAGCAGAGTGAGCATTAATATGCTAAAAAAAGCTAAACACCATAAAAGTATGCATATTAAAATCAAGAAACTAATCATTGAAGTTACTACAGGAATTCTGAAACACAACGTATAACTGCAGGACATCTGAAATCACATCTAATGTAAAGACACTAGGAAGTCATGTCAAACACCAAAACAATTTATTGAAGGTAAAGAATGGACAGAAGGAAAAAAATATGTCAATGAACATAATGCTCAGTGAAAGGATTTTCTTCAGAGGAGCCATTCATTTTCTCAGGAAATCCCGTTGAGAAAGAAAGAGACTCCCCTGAAAGCCATCTACAGTCATCCTTGGGCTCCACAGACCCAGTGGAAGGATCAGCATGCCACTTTTTTTTTTTTTTTAAAGATTTTAAGTAATCTCCACACACAATTTGGGGCTCAAACTCGCAACCCCAAGATCAAGAGACGCATGCTCGGGGGGGTTCCGGAAGATGGCGGCGTAGGAGGACGCGGGGCTCACAGCGCGTCCTGCCGATCACTTAGATTCCACCTACACCTGCCTAAAGAACCCAGAAAACTGCCAGAGGATTAGCAGAAGGGAGTCTCCGGAGTCAAGCGCAGACTAGAGGCCCACGGAAGAGGGTAGGAAGGGCGGCGAGGCGGTGCGCGCTCCACGGACTGGCGGGAGGGAGCCGGGGCGGAGGGGCGGCTCGCCGGCCAAGCAGAGCCCCCGAGTCTGGCTGGCAAAAGCGGAGGGGCCGGACAGACTGTGTTCCGACAGCAAGCGCGACTTAGCGTCTGGGAGGTCAGAAGTTAACAGCTCTGCTCGGAAAGCGGGAAGGCTGGAGGACAAAGGGAGGGAGAGCTGCTGAGCCCCCGGACGGCAGAGCTCAGCTTGGCGGGGAACAAAGGCGCCAGCGCCATCTCCCCCGCCCATCCCCCAGCCAAAATCCCAAAGGGAACCAGTTCCTGCCAGGGAACTTGCTCGCTCCGCGCAAACACCCAACTCTGTGCTTCTGCGGAGCCAAACCTCCGGCAGCGGATCTGACTCCCTCCCGCTGCCACAGGGCTCCTCCTGAAGTGGATCACCTAAGGAGAAGCGAGCTATGCCTGCCCCTCCAGCCCCCGTGCACCTTGCCTACCCACCCCAGCTAATACGCCAGATCCCCAGCAACACAAGCCTGGCAGTGTGCAAGTAGCCCAGAAGGGACACGCCACCCCACAGTGAATCCCGCCCCTAGGAGAGGGGAAGAGAAGGCACACACCAGTCTGACTGTGGCCCCAGCAGTGGGCTGGGGGCAGACATCGGGTCGGACTGCGGCCCCGCCCACTAACTCCAGTTATACACCACAGCACAGGGGAAGTGCACTGCAGGTCCTCACCACGCCAGGGACTCTCCAAAATGACCAAACGGAAGAATTCCCCTCAGAAGAATCTCCAGGAAATAACAACAGCTAATGAACTGATCAAAAAGGATTTAAATAATATAACAGAAAGTGAATTTAGAATAATAGTCATAAAATTAATCGCTGGGCTTGAAAACAGTATACAGGACAGCAGAGAATCTCTTGCCACAAAGATCGAGGGACTAAGGAACAGTCACGAGGAGTTGAAAAACGCTTTAAACGAATTGCAAAACAAAATGGAATCCACGATGGCTCGGCTTGAAGAGGCAGAGGAGAGAATAGGTGAACTAGAAGATAAAGTTATGGAGAAAGAGGAAGCTGAAAGAAAGAGAGATAAAAAAATCCAGGAGTATGAGGGGAAAATTAGAGAACTAAGTGATACACTAAAAAAAAATAATATACGCATAATTGGTATCCCAGAGGAGGAAGAGAGAGGGAAGGGTGCTGAAGGGGTACTTGAACAAATTATAGCTGAGAACTTCCCTGAACTGGGGAAGGAAAAAGGCATTGAAATCCAAGAGGCACAGAGAACTCCCTTCAGACGTAACTTGAATCGATCTTCTGCACGACATATCATAGTGAAACTGGCAAAATACAAGGATAAAGAGAAAATTCTGAAAGCAGCAAGGGATAAACGTGCCCTCACATATAAAGGGAGACCTATAAGACTCGTGACTGATCTCTCCTTTGAAACTTGGCAGGCCAGAAAGGCTTGGCACGATATCTACAGTGTGCTAAACAGAAAAAATATGCAGCCGAGAATCCTTTATCCAGCAAGTCTGTCATTTAGAATAGAAGGAGAGATAAAGGTCTTCCCAAACAAACAAAAACTGAAGGAATTTGTCACCACGAAACCAGCCCTACAAGAGATCCTAAGGGGGATCCTGTGAGACAAAGTACCAGAGACATCACTACAAGCATAAAACATACAGACATCACAATGACTCTAAACCCATATCTTTCTATAATAACACTGAATGTAAATGGATTAAATGCGCCAACCAAAAGACATAGGGTATCAGAATGGATAAAAAAACAAGACCCATCTATTTGCTGTCTACAAGAGACTCATTTTAGATCTGAGGACACCTTTAGATTGAGAGTGAGGGGATGGAGAACTATTTATCATGCTCCTGGAAGCCAAAAGAAAGCTGGAGTAGCCATACTTATATCAGACAAACTAGACTTTAAATTAAAGGCTGTAACAAGAGATGAAGAAGGGCATTATATAATAATCACAGGGTCTATCCACCAGGAAGAGCTAACTATTATAAATGTCTATGCGCCAAATACCCGAGCCCCCAGATATATAAAACAATTACTCATAAACATAAGCAACCTTATTGATAAGAATGTGGTCATTGCAGGGGACTTTAACACCCCACTTACAGAAATGGATAGATCATCTAGACACACAGTCAATAAAGAAACAAGGGCCCTGAATGATACATTGGATCAGATGGACTTGACAGATATATTTAGAACTCTGCATCCCAAAGCAACAGAATATACTTTCTTCTCGAGTGCACATGGAACATTCTCCAAGATAGATCATATACTGGGTCACAAAACAGCCCTTCATAAGTTTACAAGAATTGAAATTATACCATGCATACTTTCAGACCACAATGCTATGAAGCTTGAAATCAACCACAGGAAAAAGTCTGGAAAACCTCCAAAAGCATGGAGGTTAAAGAACACCCTACTAACGAATGAGTGGGTCAACCAGGCAATTAGAGAAGAAATTAAAACATATATGGAAACAAACGAAAATGAAAATACAACAATCCAAACGCTTTGGGATGCAGCGAAGGCAGTCCTGAGAGGAAAATACATTGCAATCCAGGCCTATCTCAAGAAACAAGAAAAATCCCAAATACAAAATCTAACAGCACACCTAAAGGAAATAGAAGCAGAACAGCAAAGGCAGCCTAAACCCAGCAGAAGAAGAGAAATAATAAAGATCAGAGCAGAAATAAACAATATAGAATCTAAAAAAAAAACTGTAGAGCAGATCAACGAAACCAAGAGTTGGTTTTTTGAAAAAATAAACAAAATTGACAAACCTCTAGCCAGGCTTCTCAAAAAGAAAAGGGAGATGACCCAAATAGATAAAATCATGAATGAAAATGGAATGATTACAACCAATCCCTCAGAGATACAAACAATTATCAGGGAATACTATGAAAAATTATATGCCAGCAAATTGGACAACCTGGAAGAAATGGACAAATTTCTAAACACCCACACTCTTCCAAAACTCAATCAGGAGGAAATAGAAAGCTTGAACAGACCCATAACCAGCGAAGAAATTGAATCGGTTATCAAAAATCTCCCAACAAATAAGAGTCCAGGACCAGATGGCTTCCCAGGGGAGTTCTACCAGACATTTAAAGCAGAGATAATACCTATCCTTCTCAAGCTATTCCAAGAAATAGAAAGGGAAGGAAAACTTCCAGACTCATTCTATGAAGCCAGTATTACTTTGATTCCTAAACCAGACAGAGACCCAGTAAAAAAAGAGAACTACAGGCCAATATCCCTGATGAATATGGATGCAAAAATTCTTAATAAGATACTAGCAAATCGAATTCAACAGCATATAAAAAGAATTATTCACCATGATCAAGTGGGATTCATTCCTGGGATGCAGGGCTGGTTCAACATTCGCAAATCGATCAACGTGATACATCACATTAACAAAAAAAAAGAGAAGAACCATATGATCCTGTCAATCGATGCAGAAAAGGCCTTTGACAAAATCCAGCACCCTTTCTTAATAAAAACCCTTGAGAAAGTCGGGATAGAAGGAACATACTTAAAGATCATAAAGGCCATTTATGAAAAGCCCACAGCTAACATCATCCTCAACGGGGAAAAACTGAGAGCTTTTTCCCTGAGATCAGGAACACGACAGGGATGCCCACTGTCACCGCTGCTGTTTAATATAGTGCTGGAAGTTCTAGCATCAGCAATCAGACAACAAAAGGAAATCAAAGGCATCAAAATTGGCAAAGATGAAGTCAAGCTTTCGCTTTTTGCAGATGACATGATATTATACATGGAAAATCCGATAGACACCACCAAAAGTCTGCTAGAACTGATACATGAATTCAGCAAAGTTGCAGGATACAAAATCAATGTGCAGAAATCAGTTGCATTCTTATACACTAACAATGAAGCAACAGAAAGACAAATGAAGAAACTGATCCCATTCACAATTGCACCAAGAAGCATAAAATACCTAGGAATAAATCTAACCAAAGATGTAAAAGATCTGTATGCTGAAAACTATAGAAAGCTTATGCAGGTAACTGAAGAAGATATAAAGAAATGGAAAGACATTCCCTGCTCATGGATTGGAAGAATAAATATTGTCAAAATGTCAATACTACCCAAAGCTATCTACACATTCAATGCAATCCCAATCAAAATTGCACCAGCATTCTTCTCGAAACTAGAACAAGCAATCCTAAAATTCATATGGAACCACAAAAGGCCCCGAATAGCCAAAGTAATTTTGAAGAAGAAGACCAAAGCAGGAGGCATCACAATCCCAGACTTTAGCCTCTACTACAAAGCTGTCATCATCAAGACAGCATGGTATTGGCATAAAAACAGACACATAGACCAATGGAATAGAATAGAAACCCCAGAACTAGACCCACAAACGTATGGCCAACTCATCTTTGACAAAGCAGGAAAGAACATCCAATGGAAAAAAGACAGTCTCTTTAACAAATGGTGCTGGGAGAACTGGACAGCAACATGCACAAGGTTGAAACTAGACCACTTTCTCACACCATTCACAAAAATAAACTCAAAATGGATAAAGGACCTGAATGTGAGACAGGAAACCATCAAAACCTTAGAGGAGAAAGCAGGAAAAGACCTCTCTGACCTCAGCCATAGCAATCTCTTACTCGGCACATCCCCAAAGGCAAGGGAATTAAAAGCAAAAGTGAATTACTGGGACCTTATGAAGATAAAAAGCTTCTGCACAGCAAAGGAAACAACCAACAAAACTAAAAGGCAACCAACGGAATGGGAAAAGATATTTGCAAATGACACATCGGACAAAGGGCTAGTATCCAAAATCTATAAAGAGCTCATCAAACTCCACACCCGAAAAACAAATAACCCAGTGAAGAAATGGGCAGAAAACATGAATCGACACTTCTCTAAAGAAGACATCCGGATGGCCAACAGGCACATGAAAAGATGTTCAACGTCGCTCCTTATCAGGGAAATACAAATCAAAACCACATTCAGATACCACCTCACGCCAGTCAGAGTGGCCAAAATGAAGAAATCAGGAGACTATAGATGCTGGAGAGGATGTGGAGAAACAGGAACCCTCTTGCACTGTTGGTGGGAATGCAAATTGGTGCAGCCGCTCTGGAAAGCAGTGTGGAGGTTCCTCAGAAAATTAAAAATAGACCTACCCTATGACCCAGCAATAGCACTGCTAGGAATTTATCCAAGGGATACAGGAGTACTGATGCATAGGGGCACCTGTACCCCAATGTTTATAGCGGCACTCTCAACAATAGCCAAATTATGGAAAGAGCCTAAATGTCCATCAACTGATGAATGGATAAAGAAATTGTGGTTTATATACACAATGGAATACTACGTGGCAATGAGAAAAAATGAAATATGGCCTTTTGTAGCAACATGGATGGAACTGGAGAGTGTGATGCTAAGTGAAATAAGCCATACAGAGAAAGACAGATACCATATGGTTTCACTCTTATGTGGATCCTGAGAAACATAACAGAAACCCATGGGGGAGGGGAAGGGAAAAAAAAAAAAAAAAAGAGGTTAGAGTGGGAGAGAGCCAAAGCATTAGAGACTGTTAAAAACTGAGAACAAACTGAGGGTTGATGGGGGGTGGGAGGGAGGGCAGGGTGGGTGATGGGTATTGAGGAGGGCACCTTTTGGGATGAGCACTGGGTGTTGTATGGAAACCAATTTGACAGTAAATTTCATATATTAAAAAATTAAAAAAAAAAAAAAAAAAAGAGACGCATGCTCTACCCACTGAGCCTGCCAGCTGCCCCCAGTGTTATTTCATCAAAGAAAAACTTTGGTCCCAAACTTATTGTTTATTAATGACTCTAACATAACTCCGAAAGGATAGCAGTGTGAGTGAAAAGCTGACTGAGGAAAAGTAAAGTGACCTTGCCTGACAACTCAAAAAGCAGTAAGTTATAGTGATTTAAAAGGACCACCTGAGATTTACTTAGAGCAAATAAAATTAAAAATTACCAAACATACAAATACCCCTCAGGGACTTGAAGAAATATTTTATTCAATAGAATGAAAACTGCTATACTCATTATAATAAACAGTGGGTCTTTTAAGCCTGAATTATTTCAAATGTCACTGAAACCTAAATTAATAAAAAGAAAGCCAAAACAATAGTAAGGAAAGAAATTAACATCTTCTTACCTCACCAAGGTAAATGACGATTTGGAAGAAAGTATCCATCAGCAAAATTCTGTCAGCTAGAATGCTGCTGCTGTCCAAGAGTACTGGCTGAAGAAAAAGGGAGAGGGACAGCGTTGGTCTTCCCTGTTCCCACATGGCAACCACTCCAACCCCACACCTGGGGTGTCCATTTCACAGCTACAAGGCTGCTTACAAATGGCACCTGGCAGGGTGATTCTCCCCATTTTTTCTCATCTTTAAGGAAACTCCTTTCTGCTCCCTGACTCAGCAATTCGAAGTATCAATTTTGTAGAAGAAACAGGCTCCAAATAATCCCTCATCAACTGGGAAGAGAGATTAAGAACATCTTTTGCTCCAGCAACCAGAATTAATTCCAAACATTCTCAGTTTTGTGTCAGAAACACATCAGAGACATAGTCTCTCAAATCTGCTGTAGATGACTGAGAACAGTGATTGCCTATATGAAAAAAAACCAGCTTTTAATACAAGTTTTAAAAGTTTACTACAAAATACATTTTATTATGATTTCTATTTCAGGAATAAAAGTAACATACTCATTAAGGAAAATTAGAAAATTTGTACTCAAGTACAACAAGCGTTTGTAATTTATTTTCACATTATTTAATTTTCGTATGCTGAAAAATATAATTTATAAAAGTTTCTATTTTTTCACGTAACTTTTGTTTTTAAGTTTTTTTTCTTTAATGTATATCTTTTAGTAACCTCTAAACCCAATAAGAGGCTTGAACTCACGACCTCGAGATCAAGAGTCAGATGCTCTTCTGACTGAGCCAGTCTGATGCCCACCCTTTTTTAAATTATTAAATGTGATACTTGTATTTTTTTCTTGTTTTTTTTCCCCCCTTTTTACATTTTTAAATAATTTCTATGCCCAACACAGAGCTCAAATTCATGACCTTGAGATAAAGGGTCACATTTTCTACTGACTGAGCTAGCCAGGAGCCCCTTCATGTAACACTTTAATATTTTATCACATTACATAAACTTTGTAAACATTTCTTAGATTACTTATTTTCCTACTATTAAACACGTGGATTGTTTTCTAATCTATCATAACAGTTCATTTGACTATTTCTTTGAACAAAGCTTTTTCTGTATTTAGAAGGATTTCCTTCAGGCACAAGACATAGATTTACTGGGTCAAAGTATATGAACACATTGGAAAAAAAATACCTACGTATTTTTTTTAACATGTAATCCTGCCTTCCACAGATAATAGCTTTCTTTGTATGCCCTGTGACTTTTTTCTATGTGTATTTTTTAATACTCAGAAATAATGTTAAATTACTACTAAGACTCAAAGTTTTCTTTTTTTATAGCTTTGTTCTAAGAGTAAATGTGCTAGAAAAGAAACAACCCATACTAGGTGATTCCAACTCTGAGAAAAGCATTCACGTAAAACCTCACCTCTGGTGGCCCGTGGAACGAGTAGGAGTACAGAATGGGCTGGATCATGATGAGGGACTGAGTTAGGTCCTGTCGGGCAAAATGGTGTCTGTAATACGATGACTCGTCAGGACTGTTGTTAAACACTTGGAGAAATGGAGATCTTCTAAGATGGAACATGAACTGCATTTACCAAAAAAAAAAAAAAAAAAAAAAAAAGGTAAATGCATACAGCTGTAACTTTCTTAGAAACCCCAGATAGTGGACTTGCCTTTGATCTCTGAAAGAGAAGCCAGACTTTAAGACAAGGCTTCTGGGTTCATGTGAACAGAAAGTACATGGTATTACCAAGGATTGGGGGAACAGGGAAATGGGAATCTGTTTAATAAGTACAGAGTTTCAGTTTTGCAGGATAAAAAAGTTCTGGAAATCTGTTGCATAACAATGTGAATATACTTGAAACTACTGAACTACACACTTAAAAATCGTTAAGATGGTATATTTTATGTTACGTGTTTTTCACCTCAATTAGAAATAAACATTATTCTTGAGAAAGGGGGAGGGACCCTGTGGGTATGTCAACGCTTCCACATGTAAAGGAAAAGGCAAAGCAGCATTTATTTCTGAAGTCACTGGGCCAGGTTGCAAGACAGAACGTCTAGAGAGGCCACAGTGCAGTGGGGAAAAGGCACACTCAGGGAAGCCACAGTCAAAAATTGTGAGCACAATACAAGAAAGTACTAGTAGGATGGGGTGGGAATGGAGGGGAAGCAGATTTCCCAAGCCACGGGGGTCTGAAAGTCGTGCATGAGGAGGCCAGAGGAAGGGGACTCCAGCTGCAGCAGCAGTTAAGTAGGTGGAGAGCTCAGGACTCAGGATGGAGTGAGGGGTATAGGAGAGAGAAGGATAAGAGAGAGGGAAGGACAAGAGATGAGGCTGGAGAGTTACGCTCTTTACCATGAGGATCAGAAGGTGGACGGCAGAGTTTTAGCTCAATCTAATGAGGTGCCAGAACGAGCTATACTGAGAAGTATAAAGTTTCCTGAAATTCCAAATATTGAATCATAGATTCCTAATAATCATGGCTGATATTCAATGTATCTCATGTGCAAGGCACAAAGCAGCTGACAAAAATGATTTCATCTTTCCAATAAGCCCACGAAGTAGGTTCTCTTACCTTCCCTAGTTTACGGGTGAGCAAACTATGGGATAGGCAACTTGCCCATGGCCACTCGCACTGAGGGGCAGAGCCACTCTATTCCAGGCATCGGGTTCCAAAGACTGGGCTTGACTTCTAACCTAGATGCCACAACTGGAGGAATCTTGGAAACCACCTCATTCAGTGGTTTTCAAACTGTGCTCTTCAGTCCTAGCAGATCCTTAGGGTACGGGTTGGGGGGGGGGGGGGTGGAGGGTGCTGTGGCAGCACCCAGTGGGTGAGGGTGGTGCGTGGGCACAACCAAAGCAGCTGCAAGTCTATCTGCTTTACGTGCTGTCTTTTAAGGGGGTCCTCTCGAAAAAAGGATTCCACGGCTTCAAAGAGATTGCAAACCACTTCTCCAGACCCACTCCTTCCTTCTGAGGAGGTATCAACATCCTTCTGAGGAGGGGGTTCAGGACCTCACCCAGAATCGGCAGCAGCAGAACCAGTGCCAGAACTCCACTCTGACTCTGGCAGGTCCAGGGCTCCTTCCACAACACTGTACAGCCTCAGCTGTTCCAGCACAGGGCAGAGGCCCACATGTTAGGGACCACGGAACCCTGCCCTGGGCCGGGGGTCAAGTGAAGTGATCTCTAAGGTTCCCTTCTAATCCTGAGAGTCCAAGCTGTACAAGTTCACAACTGAAACCTGTGACCACTTTCCAAATTGAGTAATTGAAAGAATAACACCTATGTGCATATATAAGTGCTCACAAATTTATTAAAAAATGGAAGTTTTCTACTCTCTACTAATTCTTAAGAAAATGATAGAAGGGGAGGGGAGGGTAAGGAAGGGGAGGGAAGGGGAGGAGGGGAAGGAAGGGGAGGGAAGGGGCGGGGAGGGGAGGGGAGGGGAAAGAGGGGAGGGGAAAGAGGGGAGGGGAAAGAGGGGAGGGGAAAGAGGGGAGGGAAAGGAAGGGGAGGGAAAGGAAGGGGAGGGGAGGGAAAGGAAGGGGAAGGAAGGGGAGGGGAGGGAAAGGAATGGGAGGGAAGGGAAGGGGAGGGGAGGGGAGGGGAGGGGAGGGGAGGGGAGGGGAGGGGAGGGGAGGGGAGGGGAGGGGAGGGGAAGGGAAGGGAAGGGAAGGGTTGGGATTGCTTCTGGTTCAGGGAAAGCTGAACTGCAAAGACACCACCTGAGAGTCCTGGGCCCCAGCTGTGGAGTGGGCTCACACCCACCAACAAGCACTTAGAGAGCACCTGGCCCTGAGGTGAACACTCTATCCACCTCGGCCTAGCATCCTCACAGCACCTACAGGGCCAAGCTCTAGTTTCCTCATTTACAGATGAGGATGGGGGTTCAGGAAGGGTAAATACACAGATCCCTGACAGCGGCTTCAAGCTCTGCCCACTTCTCTCCCTCCTTTCCCTGTCCAACGGCTCCCAAGTGCCTGGTTCGGGCACAGTGCAGTTATTTACAGGAGCTGT
This sequence comes from Panthera pardus, assembly GCF_024362965.1. Taxonomy (NCBI): domain Eukaryota; kingdom Metazoa; phylum Chordata; class Mammalia; order Carnivora; family Felidae; genus Panthera; species Panthera pardus. The sequence goes on along the minus strand of NW_026526821.1, from coordinate 43,586,255 downwards.
TATTACTGCTGTTTCCTGGGTATAATGTAGCAGAGTCACTACAGACTTATCATTAAATATTTGTCATTATTTCTGGTCCCATTTTGTTATACTCGTCTTCACATGTGCTGCATTTTCTTGATTTGCTGCTGAGAAAGCTGTCTACCCAGCACTGTTTCGAATTAAAAGGTTTTGTTGTGGCCTTCAGCAACAACCCTGTTTTGCCTTTTCATGGAGGTTTACATACATCTCTTCTTCCTGCATATGTCATCGTGTCTTCCGTAGGGTTGAGACACGGTCTCACACAGACACAGAGAACTGAACAGGATAACCTTCATCACCTATAGACACAGTCTCAAAACACACTGAGTCTTCACTTTAGCCTGAGAGCAGTGAGTCTTATTTCCAAAAAAAAAATTTTTTTTTTGAGAGAGAGAGAGCGAGCGAGCGAGCGAGCACACACACAACTGGAGGAGAGAGAAAGAGAATCTCAGTGCGGAGCCTGAGTAAAAAAAAAAATTTTTTTGCAGCGTATTTTATTTCGATCACAATTTATTCTTCTACAGTTACTTAAAAAACACCTATTACTTACCTGAGGATACAGAGAGAAGGAATCTGATAACCTAAAAGAAGTGGGGTCTTCTTTGTTATACTGTCCAAATTTCTGACACTGTTGAAAGGGAACAGCAAAAAGGAAAAAGAGAGAAAAGCCAAGTTAGTGTCACCTGGAAAAATGCCTGCAGTAAGACAGCTATGTTCCAATTTCAATTCTGACTTAGAGTCCCAGACCAGCACTTCCCAAGCATGGTCGGGCCAACCCAGCAACAGGGTGTTGTTAAACACAGATTCTGATTCGGCAGATGTGGAGACGTCCTGCATTTCTTACCAGCTCCCGGGGCTCCCAAGCAATGCTGCCAGAGGATTACCTGGACCAGTCAGAGGCTCGAGGCACTCTCTCAGGCCCTCTCCCATAGGAAAAAACCCAAAGTGCACCAAAAACTGGCAATAATAGATAAGCTTTGATGTTGCATCACTCTACACCTCAATTTTCTTCCTTTTTTCAAAGGCAAATTTCTGAACAATATTTTCTCTTCCAGCCTTTATTTCCTCTTTGTTTTGCACCTCTCTTCTGGCCACTAGAGAACTGGACCTTCCACCACTGAAGGAAAGATTATCTCTGACAGTTACCTCTCCTACCAAGTCTGATGACCTTGTATGGCTCTCACCTTCCTGGACTCCCCAGTAGCACAGGCCAAGTGGCTCCCCCAAACCTCGTGAAATTCTCCTCCAGTTGCTAACACAGCACTTTCTTATTTCTCATTCTCCCCAACTGATCCTTCTCTGGCTTGTTCCATGGCCCCTCATCTCCCTACCTCCTAACTGTGGGTTCTTTGGAGGCTAGTCCTTGGCCCTTGCTCCCATCCTCACTACTTCAGCTATAAGTAACAGACTGATGTCATCTAAATCCACCCCGACATCTAGTGCTGCCTGTTAGGGGCACCCAAATGCAGGATGGCTTCCCTCGGACGTATTTTCACAAGTTCATGTGTAAAATCAATTGAACTATTTAGTACACTAAAAAAAAAATTGGGGGGGAGGGCGCTTGGGTGGCTCAGTCAGTTGAGTGTCTGACTTTGGCTCAGGTCATGATCTCAAGGTTGATGAGTTCGAGCCATGCGTCAGGCTCTCTGCTGACACCTCAGAGCCTAGAGCCTGCTTCAGATTCTGTGTCTCCCTCTCTCTCTCTCTGCCCCTCCTCTGCTAGTGCTGTCTCTATCTCAAAAATAAATATAAACATTAAAAAAAAATTTTCCACCCCTTCTACCCCTCCCTCATCCTTACAGTCACCCACACTTGAAACCTAAGTCAATGTCGATTTTTTGGTTTTTGATTCCATAAATAGTGTGACCGTATTTTATCAATTTTTCTTTCGACATACATCCTGATTCCAAACTTTCCCTACCCTCTAACTGTCCTACCACACTCTAGTCTCAGCTCCCTTGAACCTCCAGAATCCTCCACTGGTCTCCATAACAGCAGCCTTTCACCCTGTAGTTTATCTCATATGGTAATGGTAGATGTAAACACAAGCGTCATGCTCATGGCACTCCCCTGCTTAGGAATCTACCCGCAACATTAAGGCAGTGACTTCACTTTAAAATCAAGGCATCCAACAGAATTGTTGAATCACTATGTAGTGCACCTGAACCCAAAATTACATTGTATGTAAACCACACTTCAATAATAAAAATTAAAATAAATTCATAGAGGTGCCTGGGTAGCTCAGTTGGTTGAGCGTCCAACTCTCGATTTTGGCTCAGGTCGCAATCCCAGGACTGTGAGATCAAGCCCTGCACTGGGCTCTGTGCTAAGCGTGGAGCCTGCTTAAGATTCTCTCTCTCTCTCTCTCTCTCTCTCTCTCTCTCTCTCTCTCTCTCTCTCTCTCCCCCTTTGCTCCTCTCCCCTGCTCACTCTCTAAAGTAAAAAAATATATATTAAAAAAATCATAAATAAAATGAAGCATTCTACAATTAAGCAGCACTTTCACTGCTTTTCCCCAACGTACAACCTGGCCTCATGAGGTCTCTCCAGGTCCCCAGCAAAAGCTGAAATGCACAGCTATGTCCCACAGGCTTGTCCATGCTTGGCCCTGACTTCTCATCTGTTACCCTGCTCGTTTTAAGAAAACCTGATTCAAAGCTCACTTTCCCCTTTCCCCAAGGCTCACCTTGTCAACTACCCGGACCTTCTGCTCAATTTTCAAATTGTTTCAAATGTTGACATTCCCTGAAAAAATGGTTCCATGGGACAGCAAGGGCACACACACATCTGAATAAAGTTAAATAGGTGTTTGATCATGAATCCGTGCTGTGAATTTCCATAACAGTAAGCCTATGTCAATTACCAACTTACTGCTTTGTAGCTCCAAATTTACTCTTGCCTGTTGTGAAAAGGGCTTGGGCCCTTTGAATATTTTTCCTGTGCCAGTTGTCATGATGTTAAGCTGTCAGTAGAGTGTGCTGGAGGCAAGGATGTTTCAGGGTTCCAGGATGCTCACTCAGCCGGAGTGCCTGTGGCTTCCCCAGTGCTGAGCTCTTGGAGCCAGCAGCTACCTCTGTATACCCCGTGTGCCTCTGGTGAGACACTTCCTTATGAAGAGTTTTCCTTGGCACCCCAAGGGTAGACTTTCATCATCCAATTCCAGAGGGTGAATTTCTGTCAAGCTCCTCTGCCATGACACTAGGGCAACTTCCTTGCCAAGAGAGACTCAGTGAGCCAAGGCTGTGCCCTCCCACCTAGATCAGCCCTGGGAAGTAGAGGGTCCTTCCTTGGGGGATCTACCTGAGCCTAGAAGAAATGGCTGCTACACATTTGCTCTTCCTATATTCTTTAGACTGCTCTTTGCTTCTTACTACTAGCCAATCCCTCATTATTCAAAGCCTCTGTCGTGAGTCTTTTTTTAATTTTCTTCTATTGTTTGCTCATCAATGAAACTCATTTAAGTTTTATTTATTTATTTTGAGAGAGAGAGAGAGAAAGAGAGAGAGAGAGAGAGCAGGGGAGGGGCAGAGAGAGAGGGAGAGAGAGAATCCCAAGCAGGCTCTGCGCTGTCAGCAAAGAGCCCAATGTGGGGCTTGAACCCATGAACCATGAGATCATGACCTGAGCTGAAATCAAGAGTACATCACTTAACAAACTGAGCCACCCAGGTGCCCCAATCTTTTTTTTTTTTTTTTTTTTTTTTTTTTAAGAGAGAGAGTGAGTGTGCATATGCACGAGCAGGGGAAGGGCAGAGAGAGAGGGAGACAGAGACTCTCAAACAGGCTCCACGTGCTGTGTGGAGCCTGATGTGGGAATCAGTCTCATGACCCTGAGATCATGACCTCAGCCAAAATCAAGGATTGGACACTCAACTGACTGAGCTACCCAGGTGCCCTGTGACAGTAATTTTTAAGTAAAACTTTCCCTGCTTAAATTACTGTGTGATTTATCCTGATTAGACCCAGAACAACACATGAGGCATTTCTACATTCAATGGGCCACAGACACCTACTGCTGAAAAATATCACCCACACCTGGAGGGAAAAAATAGAACTACAGCTTCCACAGGGACTCCTCTAAATCAACTCTTTGGGTACACAGATTTGCATCTTTCGCCAAATGTCCTGTGCATGCATGTCATTCCTTCCCAACTATAATGTAAGCCCTTGAGGGGAAAAGGTACTTGTAAATGTGTTTGGCTTAAGGTAAGCAACAGAAAATTCTTGTTGACTAACTGTATGAAATGACAGGTTTAAGCATCAGCTTTCTTTTCTCAATGTAGAGCAGAGACTAAGACTGAACCTGGTGCCACGGTGCCCAACTTACCAGTCGAATGAGCTGTCGGTCTAGCCACCGGAGCACATCAGGCCCTTCCTCTGACTCTGCACGGAACACCCCCAGCCGAGCCATCAAGACTGCTGCAGCCTCCTGGTCAAATGCTGCTTCTATGTGCCTGAGCTGGCTTTGTGCATCTGCCCAACTGACAATTCCAGAATTAGTGCCATGCTTATATTCAGGAGAGACCAGAAAGCCAGCTTTCCGTTAAGATAAAGAAACCTAAGTCCTGTTACTTCATCTAAGGCAACATAGATTAGAACTCAGTAAGGAATCACAGGAGTTTTACATACATTCTCATTTGCCCTCATGTGATCTCTGAAGGATGTAAGTGCAGAGGAAAAATTACGCAGAACTTCCCAATGTGCCATAAGTTATCATGAAAGTAGATACCCAAAAGGTGCCTAAGTCTCCAGTTCCTTACTCTAGGTCAATCTTGCAAAAATCTATATGTTTACAAATATACAAGATGACTTTCCAGCATCATACCCATGGTAGAAAGAATTAGCATGTATACAAAAGTTTTCTAAACAAATAAAGACATTATGAACAAAACTGAAAGACAATAGACAGACCAGGAACAGATATGAACAACAAACAATAATCATATCCAGAATACATAGAGTCCCTGTAAATTAATGAACAAGAAAAAGAAACAGGTTTTACAAAATGGGCAAAGGCTATCACAAAAGAAATATATATGGCCAGTAAACATCAAAAGTGCTCAACCCATTAATAAACATGTGAAAAATTAATAAATATGTATTTTAAAATACATATAAAAGTGGCAAACTGCTCTATATTAGCATGTTAGAGATCAATAATATTAATTATTAATGAGAATACAGGACTCTCCTTAGAGTATTAGGGAGAATACAAATTAACTTCTTAGGACAGTTTTACAGGATACAAAATTCTACTTCTATGAAGGGGCTGGAAAGAAATACTCATATACACAAAGACCTAAACCCATGAATGCAGCACTGTTGGAAGGAAGGTAGGACCTGAAATTCCTTGAAGAGAGGAGTGGTACATCCCATTCAAACCATGCAATGCTGTGCAGCCATTACAACCAGTGAGGAGGTCATATGTGTTGACGTGGAAGACGTCCTTGATACATTATTGAGAAAAGTTTGTAAGTATACTAATATAAGAAGCCATCTGTCCATATAATACACACACACGACACAACTGCACAGAAACGGGACTGTGAAGATAAATACCGGTGTAGTAATAGCATTTCACCTCTGGGGAGAGTGGGCAGAGACCCATTCTTTATACAGTTATGAGCTGCTTGAATCTTTTACAAGGAGGATGTATTTACGGGTCATTAAATGAAAATTAATTTTTAATGAATTTATTCCTACTGAAAGAGGATTCTTCTAGGCAAGTGTCTGCAGGCCTAACTAGGTTAGCCCGCAATATCTCTTCCTCCTCCTCCTTCTCTAATCAAATGAGTCTGTGAGACTGGTGAGAACCATTCAATGGAACTATTAAGATAAACTAACAGATGTTAAATGATCTCTTCAAAAGAAAAGCACTGGTGGTTCCACAGAAAGGAAACCAGGATGCTCACTTTCGGGCAATGGTGGTCACGCGGATGCGCCTCTGGGTGCTGGAGTGTTGATACTGAGTGACAAACTGGATGGCGCCTCTGCCTCCTTGGGGGATCGGGGCGTTGTGCTGCAGATGATAGGCCACACACCTGGTTACTGTTACAGGCATGACTCAAACACACATGGTCACAGAGCCCACTGTGCTCTTCCTAAAACAACTAACACAGTGGTGACAGTAAGGTTCTCGACGCACTCTGAACGGTACATTTAAAATCTGGGCATGTCACTGTACACAGCTTTTACCTCAAAAAAAAAAAAAAAAAAAAAAAAAAAAAACCAAATTCAAGTAAATATTAAACTCAAGTTACTGATATGCATGCTGAAGTGTTTAGGGATGAAAGACACGACAGGAATTTGTCTCAAAGCAAAGTAAAATAAGGTAAAACGGGAACTATAGAACTATAGAATCTAAGTGGTGGGTGAGGATACCTGTAATTGTACAGGTATTCACTCTGCAATTCTTTTCATTTTTCTGTACATTTGAATTTTTCTAAATAAAATAATGGGGAAAAACTGACATACTCAAAAATTCACCAACATTATGATGGCTGGTAAAAGCTATTCCCCTTCTGATGAACTTATCAGTTCAACAATTTAAGTGATGAAAGCAATCTGCTGTCTGACTCTGACCAAACCCTGAAAGGAAAAAAAGGGTCGTGCCAGACAGATGTCAGGCAAACACAAGCCCAAAGAAACATCAGTCTTCAGAGAAAGAAGCTAGAGGCCACCAGTCTGTAATAAATCAGAACACACAGGGATTCCTAGGTGGCTCAGTCAGCTAAGTGTCCAACTCAATTACAGCTTAGGTCATGATCTCACAGTTGGTGAGATCAAGCCCCATGTTGGGCTCTGTGCTGACAGTGCAGAGCATGCTTGGGATTCCTCTCTCTCTGCCCCCCCCCCCACATACTCTCTCAAAATAAATAAACCAGAAAACACAACACCAAGAGACATGAATACTCATGAAGAAATCCAACTCACTTGATTGACTACTTCAAAGTAGATGCCAAGTGTAGATGTGGGATCCATGCCACAGATTTTCCACTGACTCGTGCCACCAACACCAAGCTCCTGGGGTAAGAAGAGGAATTAAAAATAAAAACAAAAAGCTACTCCTGTGGTTAACTGCTGATGACAAATACGGACTCTAAGAATGGTAGGCTACTTGAAAGATTTCATTCCAAATGAAAATTTAAATTTAACTAAAAAAAAGTACAATAATAAGCCAGAATAAAGTTTAAGATTTATTACAGGCCTCTAAAATTAAGCTTTTTATATTAGAACTTGGACCAATTTCCATTATATCACCAAGATAGCTCTTTCTCCCTCTACACACACACACACACACACACACACACACACACACACACACACACACACACACACAGAGTATGTAACACTGAAGTTAGCTGAAAGAAGCCACAGTTAGAATTATCTTGAAAGTTAGCTCAAAAATTTCACCATTATTATTAGAACAAGAAATAGTTACAGGATATTAACTATTAATTATTAATTTTGAATCCAGTTCCTTTATGCAAAAACTACATATAAATCTTTGTAAGAGAATTTAGATTTTAGTGGTATGAAGCCTGCTTTTTATTGACTAGCTGAAGGACTCCCAATGATAAATGAAGTTCACTGAAATGTGAAGAGTGTTGCTGTTTTAATCAGGACATCTACAAGAAAAGGCTGCAGGTGTCAAAAATACCTAGAATTGTCAACCAAGATCACTAGATTCTGCAACATACATTCTTATCATTCAGTAAATATATGTTTTAACATACTTCATCAAAATGCAGAATAGTAGATGCCAAGTTTTTTTTTTTTTTTAAGTTTATTTATGAGAGAGAGAGAACAAGCAGGAGAGGGGCAGAGAGAGAGGAAGAGAGAGAATCCCAAGCAGGCTCTGTGCTGTTGGTACAGAGCCTGACGTGGGGCTTGATCCCTCATGACCTGAGCCAAAATCAAAAGTTGGACACTTAACCATGTGAGCCACCCAGGCACCCCAGAATACTGTGCTTTTTAGGAAGTAACATGAGTATGCATCGAGAGGGTCATATTTCTTTTGTATGACTCTGAATTGTACACTGCACCCAGATGGTACACTGTTAGGTAAGTAGAGCCGATACCACTGTGGCCTCTACAAAGCTATGCCAGGAGTCTTTGTACCTGGCCAAAGAACCAGCAATCTCAGGAAAGAGACAGTCAGAGGGTGAAGGGAACATTCTTAGGTGAAATCACAGAGCAGTTCTAAGGTAGAGAGAAGAGAGGGCTCTGTTTCATCAGTATTTCCAAAGCAAGCTGGTGAGATGGATGGATTTGTACATGTCACCTTCCCTTTTAGTGGCCTTTTCTAATAGAAGCAGGGAATATCTGTTGGAAAGTGAAGGGCCACACCGAGGGAATATGGCAAAGAAGCAAAAGAAGATTGCATGCCTCCCTTTCTTGGCTTGCTAATCCTTTCTCCCGAATCTTCCCATACCACAACTCAAGTTTTAATATGTGAAACTTAAAGTTTCAATTCGAGGGATTCAGAGTATGCCATTGCAAAATACACCACTCTGACATAAGGGTTATTTTAAGCTGAAGGTAGTTTGAAAAAACAGACATAAGAAAACTCTCTGCCCTCCACCTACTAAGGGCAGGATGATTATCAATCATCAAAGACAACTCTAGATGCTTATCAGCCCAGAGAGGGCATAAGACGAATCTATACAAGAAACATGCTAAGACCAACCCTCCTTCTCTTCCATTAGCTCCCTCCATCTATCTACCTTCCACACTGTGCTAGCCCTAGAGGCTCAAAGTGCCTTTCCTGTATCTTATCACTTTTCTACAGATTTACTGTTCTTTTGTTAAGATACCACATAATCCCAAATTCTAACCATCCCTTTGATTTACTCCCTACTGAGTACATACATGCAATGTGTTTACGTGTAATGTGTGCGTTAATTTATTCTATTATGAAACCTGTCCTTTGCCAGTCTTGTTTGCAGGGCCCAAGCCAATGAAATCAAGATGGGTAGACAAAAAGAAAATCTTCCCTCTTCTATCAGCACCAATGCCTGAGTGGGCCACAAACCCTCCAGAGCCCCAGAAGTACATTTTCTCACTAATACACAAATTCCGTATGTAAGCATTTACCTTGCATTTGCCAGAGTAAGTATGAAGATAAAATTAGGAAATCACTATTTGATAATCTCCAATGAAACATAATGATTCAAGTAAGGATAATCAATGGATGTTAAAACCATTAGGTAAAAGGCTGTTGGCAAGCAAGATATTCACATTTTGCCACAATCTCGTTCAACAGATTTACTGCTAACGACTAAAAGGAAATGTGCCCTTATAACAGAAAGATGTGGGGCAGTCATCACCTTCACCACACTGTGTAACTCAGCACCACTAACACAGAAGACCAGACAGAAGTGGTTCTTGAAGAAACACGCATGAGGTATAAGATTACCCAGGAACTGTGGTGGACAAAATGGTCTAACCTGAATCTAATCACTAATCTTTCACTTTACAGAAAATACAGAGAGGACAGAAACCAGTTCACGGCCACCACAAGGAAACAATCAAATACACTGAGAATGTGTGGTACTCTATTGCAGAAGAGATGGGCACTTGGCACTGTCTCTTCAACAAATCGATGTCATCAAACAAGCAAAAAAACCTCAAAGAACAGAAAGACCATTCCAGACTTAAAAAGACTAAGGATACATAATGCTAGATGCAATACTGGTTAGCGTGTGGAAGAAACAGCTATGAAGGGCATTTAGGGAAAAATTAGGGAAAGAATATGACTAAATACAGCTGATATTAGCAAATTATCATTTTCTTAGGTTTGATATGTCATGGTAGGAGAACATCCTTAATTTTAGAAGATACACACCAAAAGAGTAAGTGTCATGACACCTGCAACTTGTTTTTAAAGGTTCTGAAGAAGTAGGATAAAGTAAATATGGCCAATAGATAATAATCAGATAGACAAAGCAAATATTGCAAAAATAGAGGACAGAATTAAGACAAAATGTTAACAATTACTGACTGTAAATGGTGGGTATACAGGACTCTTTCCCACTTCCCTAAGCTTCTCTGTATGTTGAATTCTATCTCCCCCTCTTTGCATCCTCCACCCCCTTCCCAAAACCTCATCGTTGAATTCCTACCGGTTCCTAGAACAGCTAATAAGCTTCCACTGATTCATAAAATTATCTTCTAAGGAGATTTTAAGTCTATGGAAAATATTTTGGAACAGGGTAACCTTCCAAAGCCCTCCCAGGAATTAGGGGTATAAGTCCTTTCATACACTGGGATAATGAGTGACTCCTCAGATGGGCTTTAGGGCAGCAACCTGCCTCGCCCAGGGGATTATAGGAATATTCTCTCAAATCACCTTGCCTCCGGCAACTTCAACAAAACATTAACCAAAGTAGTCAGTAAGCATTATATTAAGCAAAAATAAGTCTGTCAGAGAAAGACAAATACCATATGATTTCACTCATTGGTGGAATTTAGAAAACAAACTGAAGGTTGATGGAGGGAGGTGGGCAGGGGATGGGCTAAATGGGCGATGGGCATTAAGGAGGGCACTTGCTGTGATGAACACCGAGTGTTGTGTTAAGTGATGAATCACTAAATTCTACTCTTGAAACCAATAGTACATTGTATGTTAACTAACTAGAATTTAAGTAAAAACTTGAAACAAAAAACAAAAAAAAAACAAAACCAAAGTAGTCACTAAATGAATATTCACTGATGATGAAGATAAAAGTGAGGATGTAAGGGGCACCTGGGTGGCTCAGTCGGTTAAGCATCAGACTTTGGCTCAGGTCATGATCTTGCAATTTGTGGGTTCAAGTCCTGCACCGGGCTCCATGCTGACAGCTCAGAGCCTGGAACCTGCTTTGGATTCTGTGTCTCCCTCTCTCTCTGCCCCTCCCCTGCTCATGCTCTGTCTCTCTCAAAAATAAATGTTAAAAAAAAAAAAAAATGAGGATGAGAAAGATGAAATCTATGTGGGCTTCCATTGTGCCAGGGGCTGTTCTGCACGTTTGACCTGAACTTACTCATTTAGCCCTCCCAACAGGTACTATTACTATCTCCACTTCCTAGATAAAGACGTTAAATCCCAGAGTGATTAAGTACCTTGTCCAGGCCATAAGATAGCAGGGGTAAATGTGCACCCTTGTATCCACATCTGGCTCTACAGAGTCCAGCGTGTCCTCATTGAAGAGGACATCAAAGGAAGGACGTAACTATGACAATCCCAGCCCAGAACCACTCTGGAGGGGCCTCACTGCACCCAACGGTCTGTCTCCTAGCAGCTAAAGTATAAGCAGAGGAAGTGAGCCACCAGCAAAGCCACCTCACCATCTAGTGGGTTAACTTAAGTTTGTTCACATATTCTCAAAATGTGTTACCCAAAGAACATACCTGTCTGCATGTACAACAGTGTCATTCATGCCCAACCAACTCAAGATGGTCTCTGAGAAGTGAGACAAAGGTATCACCTCTAAGGCAACACACAAAGCTTTATCCCTGAAGGCTTCAGCTGAATGCCTGCCTTGCTACACAGAATACCTTGTGGCTCATTGTCACAGAGACCCAAACAAGGACAGTGGGGTTAGGGGAACCTAGGCTCTAGCTCCTCCATATCAGTTCTGACCCAGAGAACAAGATACTTGACCTCTCGAGCCTCAGTTTTCTCCTCTCTGACCCTTTAGATAGATGGAAGGACAGACAGAAAAGACACCACCTCTCAGAGTTGTGGTCATCAGTAAAGAATTGGCCCTTCTCCCCTCACCACAGACACAGACACATCCCAACAAGTGACATAAGGTCGCCCCACTGACATTTCTAATGAATTAAATCCTGGGGCAGAGGGGGTGAGAACAATGGAGTTTTCCTTACATTTTCTGACACACATGGTCCTTTCACATTCAGAGACACACAAGGACCAATGGCTCCTGCAACTTTCAGCTCCCGAGAGGTCTAAAATGGAAATACAAGACAGCATAAAGTTAAAATTCATTGAGAGCCATCCTCTCACGAAAGACACAGCTAAAACTTACAGGAAAAATATGGTAGCATTATCATTCCAGTGAGAAGAAATCCTACGTGGATTATTCTCTTACAAACTTTTCTGTGACCACTGTAATCGGATAAAAACGAATAAAATCCTCCTTTAGAAACTGCATTAACTTTGTTCCAAAGATGATGCAGCATTTTGAACTTTTTCACCTTTGAAATTATTGTACACATAGAAGAAAATAATTCCACCAAAAATACATTTCTTTCCAATCCCAAGTACTTAGCCGTAATTATTTATAATCTGTGATCAGTGGATATACTGTTGTATGTTGCTTTAAAAATGCTTAATTCAAGGGGCACCTGGGTGGCTTAGTTGGTTGAGCATCTGACTTTAGCTCTGGTCATGATCTCACAGTTTGTGAGTTCGAGCCCCGTGTCAGGCTCTGTGCTGACAGCTCGGAGCCTGGAGCCTGCTTCGGATTCTGTGTCTGCTTCTCTCTCTGCCCCTCCCCTGCTTGTGCTCTGTCTCTCTCTGTCTCTCAAAAATAAATGTAAAAAATAAATAAATAAGCAAATAAATAAATAAAGTGCTTAATTCATGAACTCCAACATAACTACATGGCCAACATACTTAGATTTTTAAATCTCAATTCATTAAAGTCTACCTCTCTTCAGCTCAAAAAAAAAAAAAACAAAAACCTCAAACATTTGAGATTATTTAAAGTTTATCTCTAATTCTCAAAGTAATAATCCCAATTGTATCACGTAGCAGCCCCTTCTAATGTTTTCTCAACAACTCAGAATGAAGTGTGTAGGGTTTTCAGTCCCTACAAGAAAAAGAAGGACCCAAACTCCCACTACTGCACTATTTCCAAGCGCTCTGGTTAGTCTGCAGACAGCCACTAAATATAAATATGGCTTTGTGAATGTGGTGGCCCATACCAACGGCCAGGGGGTGCTCAACACCACGTGGCAGCCTCTGTGCTCAGCCTGCCGCCACTTCTCAGGCCTGCTGTCCTAGAGCAGGACCAAGCAGAGCCTGCAGGGGAATCAGACACCTCTTTGCATAAAACAGTAGTAAATATACAGGTCACCCTCAAGAAGCACAGTAATAGAATCAATATACCTTGTTCAACTATTTTGCTGGGAACCTTTTAATTTACTTTTTGATGTCTGTGTCCAGCAAGGTGAGGCTTCTACAAATCTGACTACTAAATAAGTAACAACACTCTTCTTCCGTTAAAATTTTAGAAAGTTATCATACCTTCACTTCCAAAGTAGCACCAAACGCCATGCGAAAATCTCCATTGAAATCTTTAGTAAAAATTCTCTGGAAAGTCTGCTTGAAGAGAGAGGTGTTGAAAGAGTCTCCCATCACCATGTGGCCTCTAGGAAAGAAAGAAGAAAGTGAACATTTAGGATGACTGAAAGCCACTCAGATGCTTCCACGGTGTTCACAAACAGTAATTTAAAGAAAGAAAAAAACCCCATGTCTGTGAAGGTGCTACTAACTTAAATGGGAAACAGCAAGTTCAATTTATACTTAGGAAAGACACTATTTTCAAAATATCAAAGATAGGACTCCTTAGAACAGTTCTAAATCTGTCCCACAGAGGTGGTCACACAAATCTACAGATGATACAACCTCATACTATACACCCCCACATGTTACAAAAATGAGTGCCTGTACAAACTCAAAGTCCAAGCAGACTCTATGATATAGTTCATTCTATCACACAATGTCAATCCCTGGTTGTGATACTGTGCTATATTTCTATTAAGACACAACCACTGGAGTTGCTAAATGGAAGAGCATGGACAGACCTCTCTGTAATATTTTTGCAATTTCTTATGAATCCGTAATTATTTCAAAAGAAGAAGAAAACAGAAGAACCCTTCACTGGTAAACCCACAGGTTTAATGGGTCATCTACTGAGGAAATGTGTCCAGCTCCCCTCATTTACTCTCCTCTGACAGGGGAAATACCCAGGCTGCAGGAAATCCTTTTCAGGTTAATTCACTGCCTCAAAACATTGAATCTTTGTCTGTATGTAAATTATCTCTAGTGTATGAATACCTATATGTATCCCTTCTTGAAGTTAGAGGAAAATACTATTCAAAATTTCAGCAGTTCATGTATTTGGGCAGATAAGCACCACCTGATGCCAAGTTATGCATCTAGTCATTGATCACCCAATAGGATTTCAGAATTGAGCAGGACACAAGATCATCTGGTCCAGCTATCTCAGAGTGCCTGACCCCTCCAGGAACAGAGATGGCTCTTTGGCCCTATACAGTCCACCCTTCTCACCCTCCTTAGCCATGGGATCCATGGTTTCCTGAGAAAAAAAAAAAAAAGGCTACATTTCCCAGCCTGCCTTGCATGTGGCTGTGTAACTCAGCTTTGTTTGTTGGAGGTAGCCTTTGTGATTTGTGGAGGGCCTTCTCATGGGAAGACACATATCTTCCTTGGACCCCTCCTCCTTCCTGCTGCTATAACACAGCAAGAGCCCGGTTACCATCCTAAACCTCAGGTAGCACAGAAAGGTGGTGGAACAGCACAGGAAGGGCCTCAGCCCCAAGGATAATGAAACTAATATCCCAGCCCTGGCTGCCTATTTCCAGTGTCTACTTCTGTTGCACTCACACAAACCTAATCCTGACTCACACAACCCTGCCAGGTTATTATTACCCCTATTAGACTTAAACTCCTCCAGCATAGGAGGCCACACCCTCCACAGGTAGTCCATTCCAGGCACGGACAGTACTGACCGTTAATACGGTCTGTCTTCATACTGGCTCAAATTGTATTTCCCAGCAGCTTCCAACACTGGTTCTAGTTTTCCCCTTTGGTCACACATGTAACAAACAAATCTGATACCCTCTCCGCAGGAGAGGCAGTCGATTGTTCAATATAGATCTTATGCCCCATCTGTCTTCAGTGGTATCTTTTCTAGATCCTTTAATCGCTCTCATTATGACACATTATGACTCATTATGACACAGTACTCTCCGCCACTCTTACTGCTCATCTTTGAACTGCCCCAGCTCATCTGTACATCCCTTTTAAACTGAAAATGCTCAGATTGTCTCTGAAGACAATCAATTCCTGTAACACAGCCTACCTACCTTGCCTTTGCTGGAAGTCCTCCCAAATGGTTGGCTCACCTTGAGCCACAACTAAAACCTCTGAGACTAATGTCACTGCTAACATGTTTCCCTGATACCATATTTGTGTAAGAGGTTATACGACCTAAACACCAAGTCATTCAGGAATCAAGGACCTCGCTGAGAATCTGATGGAAGTGATGGTCCCTCTCCACTGGAGACACACGCGCGCGCGCGTACACACACACACACAGGCGTATGAACTCGGGATGGTCACAGTAAAGCTTTTCGATGGATGTTCTAAGATAAGAGCTCTTGGAGGATACCAGTAGGAATTCATCCTACTAAATGCAGTTCACTGGTATAGCTATGTCAGTGTCATTTGGGACCTGGTCACCTAACAAATCTGCTGCTCTCTGGGACAGCTTCGGTGATGAGTTCAACCTTCTACGTGCCCCTTCTTTGCTCAGTGAAGACCAGCAGCATTGCTGGGAGCTTGTTAGAAATGCAGAATCTCAGAAACACGCCACAGGTCTATGCCCGTACTTCTCAAACTGCTCTGAGCAAATCACCTGGAAACTTATTCAAATGCAGGTTTTGATACAAAAGGTCTAGGGTATGGCTCAAGATATTACATTTCTTGCAAGCTCTCATGTGAGGCTGATACTGCCTGTGCTCAGCCACACTTTGAGCACTAAGGGTCCACACCGTGGTTCTTAAACCCTGCTTCACATTAGAAACACCCAGGAGAGTTTAAGAAATGCTGATGCCTGGGTCATACCCCATGCTAATTAAATCAGAATTTCTGAGGGACAAGACTCAAAGCAAGAGTAGTTTTTAAAGTTCCCAGGAGATTCTAGCATGCAGCCAGCTTCAGATCATTGGTGCACATGAGCAGTTCTCAGGCTTTCTGTGCACCAGAGTCCCCTGGTAAACGTGTAAAAGCTGACTATTGGGCTGCAGCCTCATAGTCTGATTCAGGAAATCTGGGGTGAGACCTGAGGAAGTGCACTTCTACTCAGTCCCCGGGAGCCCTGAAGGTTGCTGGCGAGGCCCTATCACGCTCTGAGAACTATGCTCTACACCATGACCGGTTCACACAATACAGACATAGGCTCTAAGCATGCCCCACCACGCACCCTCAGGCTGAGCATGTGCTCCGTGTCCATCATGCTCCTTGCCACTGATACCACAGCCTGGAGCTTTCTGAAAGCTTATTTAAGTCAGCCACGCACATCCTATAGTTCCACCACTCATTTCTCTTTCCTTAAAACACACATACTTGCTTTTCCCAGGTATTTGTTGTCAACATACCCAGTAAGATTTGCACAACACTTCATCTCCAGAAGTCCTGTCTGATCAAGGGCACAAGCGTAAATATCAATGCAGTGACCATTTGTAGCAGTTCGGTTGGCAAGCATCTCGTAGTGCTGTGAAGAGAGAAAAATTATGTTTAGGAAAGAGCAATGTTATTCACTAGGTATGCCTTACTATACCAAAGGGATGTAACCGAACTTAGGAATATGGAGATAGTTTTCTTTATGATATCCAAATTAAATCAAACATACAGTTTTCAATCTCAAAACACGTTTAGCAGTTTTAACACCACCCACTCTAAGTAAGGACTCAGAACTGGGGCAATAATTTAACAACAGCCAGTATCTGGGAAGTCATCTCATCAAGATCAACTTGCTGACCACAAAGCATGGTCTCAGCAAAGCAGCTGTCACTCCAGAGCAACCTAGATCCAGCACCAGGATACCAGAATTACAGCCTGTGTTCAAGAGCACCTACCTTGGTCGCCTTTTTCATGAAACGTGCATTATCTTTCTCAATATCATGCCAGGAACGAATAGGAACCTTTAGTTCATCTCCAACTACCATGCCGGGCCCTTGGGTGGGGGGACCTCCAGTAAACAACATAATCCTGGCTCCCGTGTTTGGAAAAGTGCCCTAAAACAGTAAATGGCAATATTTTAGAAACATACCGCCCACCCCAAGTATGCTTCCATTTCTCTAAAGAATACTCCAAACAGTTCTCATCAGCTGTTCTGAACACTGTTGACAGTACAAAATAACACAGATGATAATGCACAGAAGCAGCCTTGTGTTTTCCAGCCTAAGGGCTTCATACACTTTTTTTTAATTCACTGTGAGCACCTGCCATTGCCCTAATGGCCTCGTGTTTCTCATGCAAACTTCTGATATTTTCAAATCATCACGGGGTTCCTTCATTGTGGATAGTAATAACAACTGAAGTGCTTTCTAAGTCAGTTGACTCAGGTCACAAATGATTTTCAAACAAGGCTAGCAAACACAACTTGAGGTGCCCTGGTAAATTCTGAGTTACCTCCAACAGGCCAACGGCAATGGACAAAGCAACACCAGTGGATCGCAAAGGTCTCTTCCCCTGAGTCACAGGCCATGGGTCCCTCTGCAGCTCCCCAAGGAGATCAGTGAGGTTCATGTCAATCTTGTGAATGGGCTGCAGAAATCTGCATGATTTTCAATGGACACATTAATCCTGGTTTAATAAGTACTCTGGTTTTTAGCTCTAGGTGACACACAGTCACAGCTCTGCAAAATAATTACAGTAGAAAAAACTTACAATTTTATTTCTTCAAAGCAATTTTAGCCAGGGAAACAATTTAAAACTGAATACAGAGCAATTTATATATATGTGTGTGTGTGTGTATATATATATATGTGTGTATATGTGTGTGTGTGTGTGTGTGTGTGTGTGTGTGTGTATGTATGTATAGTATGGGAAAAAATGATTTTAAATATCAGTTTTAATTACATTTTAAGCAGCAAAGAAATCCTAAAGACAGGTCTAATGTGAATTCAATCCATGCACAGTTCATGTACATGGACCACCTTCATCATTCTAAAGATCTACTTTATTTAAGTGTATTTATTTATTTTGAGAGAAAGAGAGAAATTATGTACACACAAGCAAGGGAGAAGCAGAGAGACAGGGACACAGAGAATCCCAAGCAGGTTCCATGCTGTCAGTGCAGAGCCCAACATGGGGCTCGATCCCATGAACCATTATTAGATCATGACCTGAGCTGAAATCGACAGTCGGATGCTCAACTGACTGAGCCACCCAGGTGGCCCTAAAGATCCACTTTAAAGTGATTCTCAAGTGTTTCTCTTGAGCCTTCAGAGTAAACACAGAGAAGCACTGGTTTCTTACCACAGTAAGTGGCTGTCCCCAGAATGTCAGACAATGAATTTTATCATGTTTGCTGACTGTTGCCGGCCATAGGCAGCCCAGGGAGTCAATGGGCTGAGGAAAATAAGTGCCTGGTCCTAGGTTTGCTTGAGGACACCCCACAGAAACCTGTTGTTTTATTTAAGGCTCAAAAAAGACAATAGCCATGCATAAGAGGAGGGGAAGGCTCGAGTACAGTGGTCTCAAAACCTTTGTGACGATACAACACTAAGAGGAAAAACATTCTGAACAAATCTACCACACACACACGTGGGTGTATATATGTATGTGTAACTACACAATTTAGTTATTAGTTTCAAATATATACTAACATGTTATACAAGTCATTAAACATTAAATACTGGTTAGGCTTAATCATTTTTTTTTTGTCTAAAAACAAGAAAACAGAAGTTCTAACATTTTTCTTCCCTCCCTTCAGTGGAATGCCCAGCACGCCCACTACTGTGTGTGCAACATTCTATGTTGGTAGCTCACCTGCTTGAAACGAAAGGGTGCTCCTGTGGTTGACCAGGTCTTGCTTGCTGCATAGGCATGGCAGGCTTGGTAAGGCCCAGCATATCCTACAAAAACCAAAAGGACTCATTTCCCACAACACTAGATTGAATAACCAACTACTTTTTAAGAAATCTCCTTGCTCCTGCTTGTGTACAAACAAGGCACAAACCTGTATTTGCTTTGCGGTTAAATCCTTGGTCCCTCGGAAGACATAACTTTTGGAGATTCCTTCACAGCTGAGCTCGTGAACCTGCACCATCCTCCCAAACGTGATCAAACCCACCAGAGCATCTGGAGGAAGGAGACTCAGGGACATCTGCAGGGATTCTTTGAGTGCTTGAAGGTCATCTTCTTCCAGGCACGTGTCAACCACATAGAGGAAGATCAGAGGGGATGGAGCACCTCTCTTTACGCAAAGAAACACAGTGTGATGATCAGTATACAAACAGACATAATCAGCTCTTTTCAAAGCAGATCAGGTATGTAAGTAATAAGTCTCGTCTATATTTACTGTCAGGAAATATGGACATCTAACTAACTTCTACTCACTCCGTTAAATGACAGGTTCTATTAAAACAAACTAAATGTAAAAACTATTTGTATCCAACGATTTATTCTACATATTTTCAAATGTTTTATTCTTAAGAGAGCACAAGTAGGGGAGGGGCAGAGAGAGGGGGACAGAAGATCTCAAGTGGGCCCGACGCGGGGCCCGAATGCACAAACCGTAAGATCATGACCTGAGCCAAAGTCAGACAGTTAACCGACTGAGCCACCCTGGTAACCCTCTACATTTCTGAATGCCTTCCATGTGCCAGACACTGTTCCAGGTCCTGGGATATATCAGTGAACCAAAAGAACAAAGATCTTTGCCTACCTTAAGGAGCTGATTTTCTGGATGGAAAGAGTAGGGGGATGCCAGGAGTAGAGGTAGGGGGCAGGTTCCAGTATTACATAAGAGATCAGGGAAGCCTCAATAAGAAAGTAACATTAGAGCAAAAACCCAGAGGAGAGGGAAGGAGCAATACAGACATAGGAGAAAGAGAATTCCAGCCTAGAGCAAAGGCCCACAGGCAGGAGCATTCCTGGCATGTCCAAAGAAAGTCATGAGACCCATGTGGCTAAACGAGGACACTAAAACAAGTTGAGGTCTGAGTGATAATACAGAGCTAGTCCACAAAGAGTTTTGAAGACTCTCTCTCACTCAGGGTAAAAGGGAGTCATTTTCACCATTGGAGGTTTCCGAACACAGAAACAACATGACATGTTTTTAAAGAGTTACTCTGGCTTTTGGGTTAAGAATAAACTGTAAGTGGGAAAGGGTGAAATTAGGGAGAAGGGTTAAGAGACTGCCCAGTAATTCAAGCAAGAGGCGATGGCTGGCCCAGGAAAAAAGTGGGGGAGAAAGAAGTGGTTGGACTGTGGATAGATTCTGAATATAGACCCAATGGGATTTCCTCGTGGATTGGATATGGAATGTACAAGAAAGACAAGTCAAGGATGAACCTAAAGTTTTTAAGCTTGACTACAAGATGGAGTAACCTTAACAGAGCTGGAGAAAGCTATGGGGGACAGGTGCTGAACACAACCAGTGACCCCTTTTCTAGCCTTCTATCAAGATTGTAAGTAATGCCAATGAGTGCACACACACCATGACCAAGTGTTTAGGATCCATCTGCCCTCATAGTTTTAAATTGTCCAGGGACACAGAAGACGAAGAGAAACTCAATATTTAACACCATTCATTAAATACGCAACAGAGAAGTTACCTGTATCACATACTCAATTGTAGAAAACTGGGGCATCAATTCAGCAGGCTGATTCACCTCAGATATGCCTGTATAAGCAGGAGGAAACTGAAGAGAAGGAAACAAAGCAACGTTTTATTAGGGCGAAAGATATTTATGTTATACCTCTTATTTTCCATATATAAAAAATAGGTAATGTCCATGAATTAATTCTGAAAGCATAGAACACAGACCATGTAACTAAAAATACAAAAATCAAAATTTTAAATCGAAACCCTGCCTTACATTTATATCCCATTGTAACTTTCTAAAATGTAGTTTGAGGGTATGTTGTAACTTTGAGATGATTAAAAAATGCACCAGTAAAAAACATTTTTTAAGCACTGCCTTGCAAATTAAGGGCAGAGACTTCAGCTGTCTCATCAATAATTTATGTGGGAGGCCGTGCTTTACCAGCTGGCAGTGCCCTTGCAGCCCCCTGTGTTCTCCAAGGCCAGAACCCAGGAGTGTGACTGAGCTTCTCTCTTCAAATCCCTTTGGAAAGTGACTGGTGAACTAAGCAGGAGATGGGAGTCAGGAACGCTGAATACTGATATACTGTCCACGAGTAGTTCAAGACATATTGGCCTGGGACTCTAGTCTCCAGGCAAAATGCCTTTGAGAGAAGTGCCACTGGAAATAGAAATGAACCCTCAAGCAACTTGCTAAGGACCACCCTAGAGCTTCCTCTTCATTTTCCCCATCTTTCTTTTCATGATGTCTTACAACATGAAGCTTCCACCACTGCCCTTTGGAGAGTCAAACCTCTGTTTTTAAGCTTTGGAAAGACAAACCGTTCGCTCCACATTTCAAAGAGGACAGAGAACTTGGAGAGAGTTCAGAGAAGAGGGATCCAAATGATAGAAGCGATAGAATGTTGATATGTGTAGAGTACGGTTCTACAGAAAAGGAAGGTAAAAGATGGCAGCCATATGAAACAGAAATGGTAAATGAAACTGTAAGGAAATATGTAAGGAAACTGTAAAACCATCTTTCTTCAAAGTTAGAAATCATAATATGGGAAACAGACTTAAATTAGGAACATTTTCATTTATACAGGAAAATATCTGATGAACCATGAAAGTTAAAAAATAGTTTTAACCAACAACAAAACAAAAAGAAGCTACAGAACAGCAATTCTTATAAACAAGAGGAGCCCTATGCAAATGAGGCATTAAAGAGCTGTAATTGGAACTGAAAAAAAAATTTATGTGGATGACTAATTCTTTTACTTGGGTTTATTATTTTAGCTGTTATCAATAAAGTAATACATGTTCATTGTAGAAAACCTGGCAAATACAAGAAAATATAAGAAAACAGGAAAAGGAGCACTTGGCTGGCTCAATTGGAAGAGCACGTAATTCCTGATCTTGGGATCAAGAGTTCAAGCCCCAAGTTGGGTGTAGAGATTACTAAAAAAAATAAACTTAAAAAGAAAAAAAAGAAAACAGGAAGAAAAAACTCTTTATGTTCCTACCAACTAGAGACAGCTAGTCAACATGTAGGCATATTTCCTTCCAGACTTTTTCTACTTCCGCACAGATGAGCTCATCCTGTATATACAATTTTGCAAACTGTTCTTTATGCTTGACATTGTATCACAGGCATTTTGTCTTTAAATTGATGTTTTAGATCAATTAGATTGATGTCTTACCTAATGTTTTTTATTGTGGTAAAACATGTATAACTTTTGCCATGTTAATCTTTGTTCAGTGTACAGTTCAGTGGTCTTAAGTATTCATCACCACCATCCACCTCCAGAACTCAATTTTTTTTCCAATGGATGACAGAAGTTTAATATCAGAGAGCAGAGATTTACAAACACAGTGACTGAAATTGTATATTTATTTTCACATGAGAGTACCTTCCTGTCATCTACCTAATATTACTTCTTTTTCAGTGTAACTTAACTCTAAAAATCATTCACTATCATGTGTCCTGAACCTGTAAGGGTGTAATAATCCCAAGTGAAAATCTGAAAATTGTGTTCAATGAAAATATCCTTTTAGAGAACAGAATACCATTTAAACAAACAAACAAACAAACAAAAACAACAAAATAATGACAGATGACACAAACATATGGGAAGATGTACAATCTTCATGAATGGGAAGAGTTAGTATTAATAAAAAATATATACTACCAGAGGAACATAGAGATACAATGGACTCCCTATCAAAATGCTAACAGCATTTTTCACAAAAGTTGAATGAAGAATCCTAGTATTTGAATGGAACCACAAACAAATCCAAATAGAAAGCAATTTTGAAAAGAAAAAAAGAAAACAGAACAAAGCTGGTGGCATCATAATTTCAGATTTCAAGGTATACTACAAAGAAAAAATACAAAACATCATGGTATTGGCACAGTTACATAGATCAATGAAACTGAATAAAGACCCACACTTACATGGTCAATATATTTACACCATTAGAAAATTAAACAGGTATATGCAAAAGAAAGAACCTGGATCATTTCTTAATGATATATAAAAATAAAAGCAAACTGTATTAAAGACCTAAATGTGAGACCTGAAACCATATATTTATTTTTTTATTTTTTATTTAATTTCCAGTTAGTTTACATACAGTAAAATATAATTTCATATACATCATATAGTGATTCGACATTTCCATACATCACACAGTAATCATTACAAGTTCACTCCTTAATCCCCATCACCTTTTTATTACATTCTGCACTAACCGCCCTCTTGGTAATGATCAGTTTGTTATCAATACTTAAGTGTCTGTGTTTTGATTTGCCTCTTTCTCTTTTTTGTCATTTTCCTCATTGGTTTTCTTTCTTAAACTCCACGTATGAGTGAAATCACATATTTGTCTCTTTCTCCCTGACTTATTTCACTGCCTCATACCCTCTAGCTCAGTCACTTGACTTTGCTAATAGCAAGAATCCGTTGTTGTTGTTGTTTTTGTTTTGTTTTTTTGGCATAGTAATATTCCATTATATATATATATATATATATATATATATATATTCATTTCTTTGTCCATTCATTGGTCAATGGACACTTAAGCTGCTTGAAAATTTGGCTATTGTAGATAATGCAGCTATAAATATCTGGGTGCACGTATTCCTCTGAAATACTATTTTTGTGTCCTTTGGGTAAATACCTAGTAATACAATCGCTGAGTCTTAGGGTACTAATATTTTTAAGTTTTTGAAGAAACTCCATACTGTTTCCCAGAGTGGCTGTACCAGTTTGCATTCCTAAGAACTCAATTTTTTTATTTTGCAAAACTGAAACTCTGAACTTATAAACATTTCCTCATTATCTCCTCCCCTGGATGTCCTGATATTAATCCCTTACAAGATTTATGACTAGCAAATATTTTGTGGACTACATTTTTACTCTGCTGACATTGTCTTTTGATGCCTTAGAATTTTCACTATAACTGTATTAAACATGGACCTCAATTCTGAATGCCTTTAAGAGTTGCACATACTCCTGAATCTCTCATGGAGGTGAATTTTGAATGGTACCTGCTCATAATTCCCAAGCCTATAGTTAGTACACTGATTGGTCTATTTATCACTTACTGTGATATCTCACTTACTGTGAGATGTATCAAAAAATGAGATTATTAACTGCAATTATGATTAAATATGTGAATAAATAAATGCATGTTATTAATATCTTAAGAGGTACTAAACCACTATATGCTATACTGGAAATAATTAAATTTTTCTAACAGCTTTATTGAGATATATTATATATACCATAAAATTCACTCTTTTAAATGTATAATTTGATGATGTTTTAAAAACATTTATTTAGATAGAGAGTGTGTGCATGAGCAGGGGAGGGGCAGAGAGAGAGGGAGAGACAGAATCCCAAGCAGGCTCCACGCTGTCAGCACAGAGCCTGGTGTGGGACTCGAACTCACAAACCATGAGATCATGACCTAAGCTGAGATCAAGAGTTGGACATTTAATCAACAGCCACCAGGTGCCCCAGTAGTTTTAAAATTTTTAAATCAAGAAATGCTCAACATTTCATTCAGGGTACTTGGACCCTGAAAGTTATAAAGATCAAAAAGTGAAAATTCAGTAGTGTACACACTATGCAATTAGAATAAACTGAAGTCAAATGAAATATACACGACATATCTGTTTTCTTAGGATAACATATTCACTGCCTACAGAGGACATCAAAAATGGGAATTTTATGTCCCCTCCAGAGCAAATGATAAAAACCCACATAATGAAACTGAGTCATCGTTCAACAGAAAAATCACATATGTTCAGTGTTCAATTATGCTTAACAAAAGCTATTGCCTTGAGGTCAGCAGAAATTGATGACTACCCAGACAGACACAAATTCAACCTTACTTAATTTTTTTCAGAGTAATTCAACTAAAATGAAACACAGAAAAACACTTAAAAAAATTCACATACCTGATTTCTTTGGAAACAGAAATTACAGGCCCAAAGTTTTGCTCGATAATCAACCTGACTGTGAGAAAGATAAATATTATAGCTAGGTACCATTTTCATTTGTAATGTGGAAAGCATTCAAATGTAATCTTTAAGTTTAGTAAATCTCATAGATATGTTTCAGATATCATTCTGAGCATGAATGGATGGAGGGATGTAAAATGTCTACTGCAGTTAAGAGTTATGGCTGTTAAATACACCAAAAATTTCCTTCAAACAGCAGCACTGAAGAATTAGTAAATCTTTTTTTCTCTTTTCTAATTCCCTTGACAATACTTAAAATGTCATGATTTTATATAAGTTACAGGTTATTCCCTTTTGTCCTGTTCTTAACATAATCTGTGAGATTTTTCTAGCACTTTTATTGTTAAGATACGTGAAACCACTAAATGTCAATACTAAATTTCACACATGGAAACACTTGCCTGACTTTCACCTCACCTACCTCACTTGAAGAAAGGTTGGGAGGCATGCTTCCTAGAACTGGTTAAAGATAATGCTTTGGTTAGTTTTTTCTCCCTTTCTGCACTTAGAAAATTAATAAGCAATGGCTACCTCTTTGAAAGAAGAGTAACAGCATCTTATGAATGGGTGTAATAAGTAAAAGTAAGGGGAATGAAGTAAAAAATGTTCCTTCATATGAGTGTTGTTTTTCCCTCATATAAAAGTCTTATTACCTTTTAGACAATATTTCTGATACTCTTCACCTGTTTAAAGATTCTTTCAAATAATGCCCACATTTCAGGAAAATATCATAGGTCATGATCTCAGGTACAAAACATTACACTTAACCATCATTAAGAGTTATAATTTCTTCCACCTATTACTTCCTGCCATATAGCATCACCATACCAGGTAAGTATGAGAAAACCGTCAAAAGCTTTCTGATTTTTTTGGGAAAACGCTTCGAAAGGTACCAATATAATCTATGGTTAAACCAAAAACAAATAGAAATAAGAAAAAAAAGTGAATTCCAATCCTTTCCCTTGACTTCTACCTCATTCCTGTAAGTTCCAATTTTATCTCAAATATTAGGCCAGCAAGACTCAGACTTCTTCAAGCATTCTTTTTTAAATATATATATATATTTTAATTGTATGTAAATCCTAGTTAACATATAGTATAAGAATGGTTTCGGTAGTAGAATTTAGTGATTCATCACTTACATATAAATAACACCCAGTGCCCATCACGAGTGCCCTCCTAAATGCCCATCCCTATTTAGCCCATTCCCCCACCCTAGACTTCTACAAGCATTCATAACCTCAGAATCTCACCATCTACTACTAATCCCAAATTTGATGATTTGCCCAAATTGAATCACTTTTATGAGAATCACATAAAAATCATAATATACTGCATTCTTCCTTTTTACTAGTTTTAAAAAGAATTCATACCAAAGTGGATTGAGAATGGCTTTGCAAGTCGGCCGGCTGCAGAGCACAGGTTCATATTGTACGGGAGGCAGGTCTGGACGTTCTTTCAAAGGAGTGAGGAGACAAGCCAGGGGAACAACCATTCTTGTAGCCTCGAGGCGGCTGGAAGGCCACACATTCCAACTAAAGCGCACACCATCTCTTTCTTCATTCTGCTGAATGAACTCCAAATATGTTGCCATAGTCTGAAAAGAAACTATAGATGAGGCTTTTTAATTTTATGTGAATTTCTCAACTAAACTTCAAAAAAGAAGATGGTCACCCAACAATGTTCTTTAAACACTTAGTCTGGGTGGCTCAGTCAGCTAAGCGGCCAACTTTGGCTCAGGTCATGATCTCACGGTTTGTGAGCTCCAGCCCCGCGTTGGGCTCTGCGCTAACAGCTCGGAGCCTGGAGGCTGCTTCAGATTCTGTGTCTCCCTCTCTCTCTGTTCCTCCCCTGCTCGCACTCTGTCTCTCTCTCAAAAATAAATAAAGATTAAAAAAAAATTAAACACTTAGTCTAGAAGAACTGGTCACTGTAGGATGACAACATCTCCCTTCCCTTTGACTCCCAAAGCCAATTAACTTCACAGTTCTCTTTGCCTACTATTCCTTTCTCAACTCTCCTCTCTAGCACTTAAATAAATGAAAACATGTGGGGGGTTTACAATCATTTGATCATTTCCAAGCTGCAAGTAGTTGAATAATACTAATGTAAACCTCCTCATAGATCATGCAACATCTCAACCAAGCCAGTTCTAATTCCCCTTCCCCAAGAGTCAGTCTCAAGCCTTGTTTCAGCACCAAGCTACCTTCCTCCCTGATCCCCTCCCTTCCTTGCTTTATTAAAGCAAACACTGCATTAAATTCTACTTTCCAAGTGATCTTGTTTTTGTGCCCTTTCCCCTCCTCTGTTACCTGGGGAGACAAGAACTGGATGCTGACGTTGTGAGTCCAATTTGTAATGAGAACCACCACCAGTTCCTAGCAAAAATATTTCTACTTGGGATCACCAAAATTATAATGCCAAATTTGCTATCGTGCTGAGCGAGTCCTTCACCAGGACCTTTTCACCAGGGTTGCTTATGTTCGTGCCTCGAAAAATTCTGGTTGATAAAATAACCATTTAGACTAAGCTTTTCAAACCCAGACAATGCCAACTCCATTGAGTGTTTCATACACCCTATTTGCATTCTAAAGTCTAGGCTAAGGCTAACACATATCTCAGCCACCTAGGGTTCACGGGAACAAGACCCTCAAGAAAAAGGGAAAAACAGGCAAATTAAAGAATCTATGTTATTAGTGGCCTCTAGTGCTCACTTCCTGAGGTGCTGAATAATAAGTGTCTCCAATAATAAGTGTTATTATGAGAAGTGTCATACTGTAAATAATACGGACTAAGGGAATGATTTTTTGAGGGTGGGGGGCAAAGGGTGGGAGAGAGAGAGAATCTTTTTTTTAAATGTTTATTACTTATTTTAAATTTTTTTTTCAACATTTTTTTTTTTTTATTTATTTTTGGGACAGAGAGAGACAGAGCATGAACGGGGGAGGGGCAGAGAGAGAGGGAGACACAGAATCGGAAACAGGCTCCAGGCTCCGAGCCATCAGCCCAGAGCCTGACGCGGGGCTCGAACTCACGGACCGCGCGGACCGCGAGATCGTGACCTGGCTGAAGTCGGACGCTTAACCGACTGCGCCACCCAGGCGCCCCTATTACTTATTTTAGAGAGAGAGATTGAGAGAGCTCCTGCAGGAGGAGGGCAGAGAGAGAGAGGGAGACAGAGGATCCAAAGGGGGCTCTGCACTGACAGCAGAGAGCCCAATGCAGGGGGCTTGAACTCACAAACCAGGAGATCATTAACCCGAGCCAAAGTCGGATGCTTAACCAATTAAGCCACCCAGGTGCCGCAAGAGAGAGAGAATCTTAAGCAGGCTCCATGACACGGGCTCAATCTCACCACTGTGAGACCACAACCTGAGCTGAAATCAAGAGTTGAATGCTTAACCGACGTAGCCACCCAGGGAATGATTTTATGCGGCTAGAAAAGCAAATGAAGGAATTAGCCCACTACACACAACCCAGACCACAAAAATTCTAAATGTTTGCTCCAACTGACACTCTAAGGCATCTACTTGTTATTTCTGACAAAGGCGGGAAACTGAAGCACCCTTTACATAGGAGGCCCTTCTGCAGCTACGAAGTGGCAAAGGGATAACTCAGGTGGGAATAAACGCAAGTTCTAATATCACAATTCTCCACAAGTACCTCAGCAGGTTTCATTCACTGACTGGTACCCACTCAAAACATTAATGAAAGATACTGACTCCATCCAATGTCCCCAGGCAGCTACATATTAAAACCTGCTCTTTCCGTTTCCCACTGTCTCTTCCCGTCGCCTCTTCTAGAACATGGATTCTTAAATCTGGGCACAAAACCAACGGGGCACTTCAGAGCGTCAATAAATCTTCTGAAGCTGTATGCAAAATTGTGTGCATGAGCGAATGTGCATTTTTCTAGGACGGTCGATCTTTGACTCACATCATATTCTCACAGGGGAGGAGTTTCTGAAAAGGCTAATAGATGAATGGATGAGTTAATGAATGAATGAAAAGAACTTTAAAGGTTCTGTAGAAGTGTCTGCCAAAAATACACACACGCCAAAAACTGAATCGGTCATTCCATCAAATCATAACTTTTCAGGACACGGTAGCCAAGTTTAAGCACAGTTTAATGCTTCAAGCGTAGTCCGTAGCCCCGGATCCTAGTTCCAGCTGTCACGAGGCAGAAGTCATTCATCCCATTTCAGGTTACTCCACTCTAAAAAGAAACCTGAATCCTTCCGCACCCCGCGATTCCTAGAGTTCCCGAGCCAGAAGCCGGCCGGCCGCACCGCCTGACCAGGAACGCGTCACTCTTCAGCAGACCCCTGGGTCACTGAGTCCCTAAATTCCTCTGCCCGCCAAGCCGCCGAGAAGAGGCTTCGCCCCAGGAGCAACCCATTCGGTCCCTACAGAGACTCCAGTCCGTGCCCTCGGCTCCCCATCACCTGCGCTCCCACTCACCTGGCAGGAGCAGTTCACCTGGCCGCGTCCGCACCCACAGCTGCTAGAGCCCCGCTCCGGCTCCCACCGCCAAGTCCAGCTCAGCTCTCAGACGACTGGTCAGCGACCCTGTGCGTCACGCCACAGCGCCGTCCTCTGGCCAATCAAAGAGGGCCTCCCCCGGCGGAGAAGCGGAAGCAAGACTCTCAGTGAAGCCACGCCGCCATCTTGGAATGGGGCAAGCCGGTTGTTCTCAGGCCACAAAACCACCGCTCCTCAGACCCTACGTTCCTCCACGTTCACCCCTAAACGTTTGTGCTTCAGAAAACTCAGGTGCCTGCGCGACTGTTTCCTAGGTGCAGCCGGCACGCCTCAGGGATTCGCCCTGATCCAACATGACTTCCGCCCGCCCAACTGGGAAGTCCCTCTCATCGCCTTAGCTACCGGGAAGCGAGAATGATGACGTGTGGCACCGGAAAAAGGAGAGGCGGAGGAAACTGAAGCTTGCCGGGAAAAGGTGTCAGCGTGGAAAGGGGCGGGGCGGAGGGAGCGTGGGTCCGCACACTACCTTTGGGAATTCAGCACGCCTAGCAATACTTCATTATGTTACTGCTCGCTATGTTGACTTCGCGTTCTCTTCGGGGATTGACACTAGCGCACAGTTACTCTCTGCGTGTCTAGCTCTGTCCTCCATCTACGAGAAGGTGAATAATTGGGAGTGGTCATATTCACGCATCCTGGGAGACTAACCAAACTCCTAAGTATATAGAACACAACTTTCTACAGCCACTACAGCCTTTATATACCTTTTTCTAAGTGACAAAAATGAGCACGTTTATTAATCTGACTCCGAGATACAGCCTGTCTATAGTATATTTTTTAAAAGAAGCAAAGCTATATAAACTTAAAATGATGCTTAGAATATATCTAGACATTCAAGAATTACCATTAATTAGCTCAACTTAGTACAAAATTTTCGGCTACTTACAGAACACAAACTAGTTTTAGGTCAATATATTATGAAACATACTCTTAATATAAAAAGTCTGTCAATTAATGATTCATTTTTGTTGAACAAATTTACGGTTTTCATGTTCCTAAACCATGTCAGAATAACATTAGGTTTTACATCATTAAGTGAATAAAATTAGGCAGTTTGCATTAATCTCTCAGTAAGGAAGCAAACTCAATTAAAATAAATACACATTTGTATTATAGTTTACCCCGAGAAAAGACATAGCTGTGTGGTTTTTGTTTTTTTTTTTTAACCAAACGTTAAAAGAATATCATTTACCAAAGACTTGCTTTAATTATTTGATCCTGGCTTCGTTCTATACTAGAATTTTCTAAGAAGGGTTTTTAAAATTCCTACACATTTAAAGTATTGGAAGTTTAATTTCATTATTTTTGGGTAGTTTTAGGAATATTCGATTTATGTAAGTATGTATTTATCTCAATAAGCCAGTCAGAACAGAGCTCCTATTTATTTATTTAATTTTAGAGAGAGATGGTGAGTGGGGAGAACGTAGAGGGGTAGAGGGAAAGAGAGTGAATCCCAAACAGGCTCCACACACATCGTGGAGACTGACTCAGGCTCTGTCCCACGAACAGAGCCAAAATCGAGTTGGATGCCCAACAGACTGAGTCACCCAGGCACTCCGGAACAGAGCTCCTTTAAGAGACATACTAATCTGGGGTGCCTGGGCAGCTCAGTTGGTTGGGCATCCGACTCTTGATTTTGGCTGGGGTCATAACTGATGAAGTTTTTGGGGTGATGGGGGATTCGTGGGGTCCAGAGCCAACGGCCATGAAATAATTCTTGAAGATGTTTTTGGTGTAAAAAGGTGATTTTATTAAAGCATGGGAACAGAACCCATGGGCAGGAAGAGCTGCACTGGGGTCTTGAAGGAAACTCATTATACCCTCAGGTTGGGAGGGGGTCAGGGATAGAGTAAGTCTCTAAGGAATTTTGGAAGCAAGGTTTCCAAGACCTTGAGGGGCTAGCTGTTGCTAGGGAAACACCATTTATCACTGTTTAATAAAACCTCATGAAGGGTCATGAGACTCTTCATCATATGAAATGCATATCCGGGGGCCATAAGCTTGGAATATGATTGCCAGCATATATCTTGGGGCAGTTGAGATAAAGGAAGTTGATTTACAGGATCCTTGAGGTTGGGGTAATGTTAAGCTAAGGTTTTCTTTTGCCCCTAACAAAGTGTCATTATCAAGGCAGCTGAGCTCCTAGAGGGCGGTCACTCTGCTGGTTTCAAGGACTTGTCAGTGGGCTGTAGACAGTAAGGGAATTCAGTTTTGCGTTTGCCTTAGTCTCCCACATTACCATGGCAAGCACTTAAACCCCTTTCCTTTGTTCTTGGGTAGTTGGGAGTGTCTGAGGAATATCACACATATTCCACCTTGGGGGGGGGGGGGGGGGCGGGTAGAGTACCAGCCTGAATTTTGCCCTCAGCCTGCCTCATGCTCCTTCATCAATGATGTCACTGTTCCTGGGTTCCAGCCCTGTCCCACTGACAGCCTTATGTTGGGCTCCACACTGTTCGCACAGAGCCTGCTTGGGATTCTCTCTTTTTCTCTGTCCCTCCCCTGCATGCGCTCTCTCTCTCTTTCTCAAAATAAACAAAAAATTTAATTAGGAAAAAGAGACATACTAATCTAATTTATTAGAGGTCTCCAAACTTCGTAAACATTTCACACTCCACAACATGTGAGGGCCTTTCTTGGTTATAGCCATAAAGACACAGAGATGCATAGACACAAAGAAAGTATACAGCTTTGGGGTGTCTGGGTGGCTCAGTCAGTTGAGCGTCCGACTTCGGCTCAGGTCACGATCTTGAAGTCTGTGAGTTGGAGCCCCGCGTTGGGCTCAGTGCTGACAGCTCAGAGCCTGGAGCCTGCTTCGGATTCTGTGTCTTCCTTTCTCTCTGCCCCTCACCCACTCATGCTCTGTCTCTCTCTCTGTCAAAAATAAATAAACATTAAAAACATTTTTTTAATTAAAAAAAAAGAAAGTATACAGCTTTGATCCTACAACTTTAGTCACAGGTCAGAAGTGAACACAGAAACACAAAAACTCACCAGATCAGATATAGAGTCATTCTTCTTTCCAGGAGCCATGAAAATCTTGACTGATTTGAACTCATAAATAGACAAAAAAGGCAAAAAAACAAAAAGGACCAACTAGATTCTCTGTCATCTCTTATCCAAAAGAGAATATATCTCTATAACTACCAATTAACTTAGTGAGACCACCAAATGGTCAGAATATAAAGTCAAATTCCTGATTGTTGTTGCCACCAATGATGAGAAACCTATTGGCTGTAGATGTATCAGAAACAAAACCAAAAATACAAAATCATTAAAGAGAAAAAAACCTAAAAAAAAAAAAAAAGAGGTTAGAGTGGGAGAGAGCCAAAGCATAAGAGATGGTTAAAAACTGAGAACAAACTGAGGGTTGATGGGGGGTGGGAGGGAGGGGAGGGTGGGTGATGGGTATTGAGGAGGGCACCTTTTGGGATGAGCACTGGGTGTTGTATGGAAACCAATTTGACAATAAATTTCATATATTAAAAAAAAATAAAGAGAAAAAACCTAGAGAAACAGAATCAGTTTATTGTTGTATGATTGCCACTTGAATATTCACTGTTCACTCTGAGAGCCAAAAGCAAAATATTCCCGGGCTTAATTAAGCAGCCCACAAGGTATTCTTCAGCAACATGATTTACCTGATTTTGTTAGGTGAATCCATTGGGATGCTGGTGAAACCTTCAAAATTGTTAAAGTTTCAAAAAGGTAAAATTCTGGCCCTCATACAAATATAAAATGAGCATATGTCAAAAACTCATTTATTAATGAGGTAACAAGTAAGGATGTTCAGACTGGTTCAAGGAAGAATTTGATTTATATATTCATATTCCCTACCACACAAAACTCATTTGCATTGCTGTGGACAAGACTCATTTGCATTGTTATGGACAGGAGACATTTGCATTACTATCAGTTTTCTGTAAATTAATTTCTTTCTCTGCAGAGTTGTAAAATAGCTTAGTCAAAGATAGAGGCACATACCCCTTACAATCAGATGACCCCAGAGAGTCCTTTTAAAAATGCCCAGCATTCCATGGAAGTTCACCCATGTACTTTTGACTATTTCAAAGTCTTTCACAATTTTCATGACATATTATTCATCATCTATAATCTAATTTCTATGTTTCTGGCTCAGACTTACCTAACATGAGATTCATATATCCGGCAACCTGCTAGATATCTCTGGTGTTTTGGCACCTGAATCTCCATGTGTCCTGTCAAGTTAATTAAAAAGAAGGCCATTAGACTGATGTGGCTCTAATGCCATGACAGCCTACTTAAGCAAACTAAAATGTAAGTACAGAAATGCCTCAAGGTTATGAAATTGAAACATTGAATACAATCAACAGCCAACTGGACAATCAAATAATTTCTTCTCTTGGCTTCTACACATTTTCTATTTAAGTGTTTTCCCTGACTCCTGTTGACAGAGGGCTCCTAACCACTTGCGGTTTGATGCTGTTTGATTCAAATTGAATTTTGCTCAAATAAACTCTTACAATTAAAAAAAATTTTTTTAATGTTTATTTTTGGGAGCATGCACATGAGCAGGGGAGGGACAGAGAGAGAGGAGGACAGAGGATCCAAAGTGGGCTCTGCACTGACAGCAGCGAGCCAGATGCGGGGGCTCAAACCCACCAACTGTGAGATCATGACCTGAACCGAAGTTGGATGCTCAACCGACTGAGCCACCCAGGTGCCCCAACTCTTACAATTTTAGGATGCCTCAGTTTATCTTTTAATGGTCCTAAGCTGAATTCATTGTTCCCCTCGCCCTAAACTAACCTGTCTCTTGTACTTTCTATTTCACTTGGAGATACCATTCTCCTCCCAGTCATCCTAATAACTAGGGAGTTATTCTTGGTCCCTCCTTGTCTCTCGTGGGGTTCAGGACACACTACCAAAATATGACAGAGTAGCATATTTAATATTTTAAGCTGAAGGATTTTGAGAGAGGGTAGGTGCAAGGAAGGATCCACTGACCTTCCCTGTCTCCCCTCAAACAGGTCATAAGACCATCATATGAAAGGTGCTCTGTTTTTACCAGGAGGAGACATTTGTTACCTCTGCAGACAGATGGGTGAGCCACACAAATGCCATCTTGGATAAATCCACAATGACTATCTCTCTGTGACCCGAAGCATTCTCCATAATAGCTACTCCCCTCCCACACTTTCTTTTGTCTAAACATACTATTAAGTACACCCTTGGGACATAACATTCTTAACTTTCTTTGGAGATGTGACTATGACACAACTATTCTCAAACATTTCCTCCTGTGGGGTGGGGAGTCTCCCAGAATGTATTCCCCAGTCTCTAAGGCTAAAAAAGCAGGTCTTATGAGAGATAGGGCCGCAGAGATCTACTCATCCCCTTAGTAAGCCATTTCTGTAGGGGTGCCTAGGTGACTCAGTTGGTGAAGTGTCTGACTCTTGATTTGGGCTCAGGTTATAATCTCATAATCAAGACCCGCATTGGGCTCTGCACTGACAGGGGACTCTGCTTGGGATTCTCTTTCTGCCCCTTGCCAGCCTGCATGCACTCTCCCTCAGAATAAATAAACGTTAAAAAAAAAAAAAACCCACATTTCTGTCAAGCTGGATTTATCAGGATTTTCCTTTGGTTTTACGACTCCTTGAGCCTTTGGAAGTCATTTTGTGTATGCCTCCCTTTCACAGAACAGATGCCAAGAGGAATCAGAATGAATAGGCCTTGCTAAATTTCTTCCCTTATTAACTACCCTTATTTCATATGCTTTTGTTCTATTGCATTTTCCTCATGACCTACCACTCTTCATAAAACCTAGCATAAAAACAATCCGGTTTAACTGCTTTGTTGGTTTTTCATTTCCTTTAACAAAAATTTTTTTTTAATGTTTATGTATTTTTGAGAGAGAGAGATAGAGACAGAGAGCAGGGGAGGGGCAGAGAGAGAGGGAGACACAGAATCTGAAGCAGGTCCAGGCTCTGAGCTGTCAGCACAGAGCCCAATGTGGGGCTTGAACCCACAAACTGTGAGATCATGACCTGAGCCAAAGTTGGACACTTAACGAACTGAGCCACCCAGGTGCCCCGGGTTTTCATTTCCTGATGAAGGCTCCCATGTCATGTAAAACATATTTTAAAAAATCAATTTTTTGTATGCTCTTCTCTTGCTTATATGTCTTTGGTTTCAGAGCCCCAGCCAAGAACCTAGAAGGGTAGAAGGAAAAGATATTTTTTTCTTCCCCTACCTCTTCAACATCCCAACCCTGAAAGTAATAATGCATCACTTGGACCTGTGGGTTTTTTTATTCTAAATGCTTCTCATTTCCATCTACCTACTTAGTTCAAGCCCTCATTCACTTTTCCCGAATGACCACAATAGCCTCCTAAATGACCTCTTTGCCAAATTTTGCCAAACCCAAACTCACTTTGGTTGCCAGAGAGATTTTTCAGAACCACACATCTGACCCTGACCTTGCCTTGTTTAAAACTACCTAGCTTTCCCTCACTCACAGGATAAAGTAGATGTCCCCTCTTGCTGTACAAGGGTCTCCATGATCTATTTACCTCAGTCCTACAGTATTGAACCAGTTGTCTCTCCCAGCCTGTACGCTGTCTCACCTCTGTGCTCCTGTATGTCCCTCCTCTCTGCTAAGAACCACCCAGTCACCACCATGCTTTTCCCACTTGACTCTGATGTGTCCTTCAAGACTCCAAAGAAGCTTTTCTTATATTCTCCTTTCTTCTTCTTGGTCAAAACAATAATACGTGAAAGAAATAGCAAAGGAGCTCAGAAGGTATTTGCTTGGACAGTGAGTTTGGAGAGTCACAGACAAACCGCCTAAAGAAGAGATTCTGACCTGAAAAGAAAAGTTCAGGCAAAGGAAGGTGATTCAGAAAGACAGTCAGTCTTAGAGGTTGGTGGTGGCTGAGTGTGTCAGAAAAATGAAAACAGCCTTCTCAAGTTCTTGAGAATGGCTCTTTCAATGTTAGCAAATGATGTACCAGACAGAAATGTGCATTTTCAATGTTTTTAGTTCATAAAGATGATGTTTTAGTTTTGAAACCAAGCTATATTTTCTGTGATAATGGCAAGTTCAGAAAATGGTTGCCCAAGAGATAGAAGGGAGAAAAGAAAACAAGGGAGATTTAATGGTAAGTATATAATCTTTGCCATCATTATCGACAAAACAATCTGAGAAGGTTGACAGTTGAGAACATTACCTTATTTTTCTCCTTCTCAAAGGAAGAGTCAACTACCTTGTGAGTGCAAAGAAACACAAATCTTTTTGTGTGTGCATGTGTGTGCAAAAAGGTGATTTTATTAAAGCACAGGGCACAGGGACAGGACCTGTGGGCAGAAAGAGCTGCTGAAAAAAGATCTTAAATCTTAAGGAAGGATAAATCCTTTTCAGCTCACAGTTCCTTTTAATAGAGTGTCATTGTGCCTTGAACTAAAAACCACTAAGCAAATGGTCTCTAGGCTACAGGAATGCCTCTGCTTGTTTTAATTTATATTCAAATTTTAGGGGCACTTGGGTGGCTCAGTTGGTTGAGCGTTCAACTCTTGATTTTGGTATCGCTTCTCGGCCTTCTGGCTAAGATCAAGTGCAACTCTTGATTTTGGCTCACATCATGTTCCCAGGATCATGAGATCAAGTCCCACATCAGGCTCTGTGCTGAGTGTGGAGCCTGCTTGAGATTCTCTCTCTCTCTCTCTCTCTCTCTCTCTCTCTCTCTCTCTCTCTCCCCCTCTGCTCCTCTCCCCTACTTGTGCCTGCTTGCTCTCTCTCTCTCTCTTTAAAAAAAAATAACAAAAAATAAAATAAAATAATTTTTAAACAGCTTTATTGAGGTATAATTGACACACAATAAGCAGCACATATTTGAAGTGTATAATATGTTAAGTTTTGACTACTATCACCATCAGGATAGTGAACATGTATATCATCCCACAATGTTTCCTTGTGCCCCTGTTATTTTCCATAGTTTTAACTTATTATTATTATTATTATTTTAATGTTTATTCATTTTTGGGAGACAGAATGCAAACAGGGAAAGGGCAGAGAGAGAGGGAGACACAGAATCTGAAGCAGCCTCCAGACTCTGAGCTGTCAGCACAGAGCCTGATGCAGGGCTTGAATTCACAAACAGTGAGATCATGACCTGAGCCAAAGTCGGATGCTTAACCAACTGAGTCACCCAGGTGCCCCTCCACAGTTTTAAGTGAGTGGAATAATACGGTATGTACTCTTTTTTTTTTTTTTTTTTTTTTGTCTAGCATCTTTCATTCAGCATAATTATTTTGAGATTAATCCATGGTGGTGTGTGTCTCAGTAATTCATTACTTCTGAAGTGAATACGGTTACATTTAAAGTCCAGACTAATATGGGGTGTGTGGGTGGCTCAATTAGTTAAGCGTCTGACTTTGGCTTAGGTCATGATCTCGTGGTTGTGTGTTTGAGCCCTGCCTTAGGCTCTGTGCTGACAGCTCAGAGCCTGCAGCCTGCTTTGGATTCTGTGTCTTCCTCTGTCTCTGCTCCTCCCCTGCTCTCACTCTGTCTCTCTCTCTCTCTCAAAAATAAACATTAAAAAATGATAAAATTCAAGCTAATATGTATGGAAGTGGCCTTATGAATATTATCTGTGTACTTTATTTATAAAGACTAATTATGACTCCCTCAGTAAACTATTATGCTTTTGCATTAATATATTATACATTGCAATTAATAAAGTAATTTCAAAGTAAAAAAAATAAATAAAATTCAATAACATTGACTTCTTTTTAATGTTTTATTTATTTTTGAGAGAGAGAGAGAGAGCATGTGCAAGTGGGGTAGGGGCAGAGAGAGACCTGCAGAGGATCTGAAGTGGGTTCTCCTCTGACAGCAGTGAGGCTTGAACTCACAAACTGCGAGATCATGACCTAAGCCGAAGTCATATATGCTCAATGTGCTGAGCCACCCAGGCACCCCTCGACTTTTTTGTTCTTGTTGTTTATGTATTTATTTTTAGAGAGAGAGAATTAGCAGGAGAGGGGCAAAGAGAGAGGGCAAGAAAGAGAGTCCTAACAGCATGGACCCCGATGCAGGGCTCAAACCCAGAAACCGTGAGATCTTGACCTGAGCAGAAACCAAGAGTTGTATGCTTAACCCACTGAGCCACCCAGGTGTCCCAATAACATTGGGCTTTTCAAAAAATTCATAGTCTAAAGTTCAAGAAGAAAGAGTATGCGTGGCTCTTCCTAAAGAATGTGGTGGTGGGGCAGTGTATCTTGATCACCTGCTTGTGCCTGTTCAAACAATAAACTGCAGGGGTGCCTGGGTGGCTTAGTTAAGCCAGCAGGTCTTGATTTTGGCTCAGGTCATGATCTCGTGGTTGGTGGGTTCAAGCTCTGCATTGGGCTCTGTGCTGACAGTGTGGAGCCTGCTTGGGATTCTCTCTCCTCCCTCTCTCTGCTCCTCCCACCTCATTATCTCTCTCTCTCATTCTCTCAAAATAAATAAATAAACTTAAAAAAAAAAAATAAAGTGCCTAAGAGTGTTTCTCAGTAACAAATGCAGAAACATGCCTGATGTACAAAGTGAGTAAGTTCATAGAAGAGGCAAGGAATAAGAAACACTTTTCTGTTCATTCTAATTTTTTGTTGTTGTTTTGAGAGAGAGAGAGAGAGAGAGAGAGCACCCAAGCAGGGGAGGGGCAGAGGGAAAGAGAAACTTATTTTAAATATTTAATTATTTTTGAGAGAAAGAGAGAGAGAGCGAGAGAGAGAGAGCGAGAGAACGCACGAGCAGGGGAGGGGCAAAGAGAGAGGGAGACATAGAATCTGAAGCAGGCTCCAGGCTCCAAGCCATCAGCACAGCCTACAAACCGTGAAATCATGACCTGAGCCAAAGTCAGATCCTTAACTGACTGAACCACCCAGGTGTCCCAAGGAAGAGAGAGAATCTTATGTAGGCTTCATGCCCAGTGTGGAGCCTCACGTTGGGCTCCATCCCACCACTGGGAGATCATGACTTGAGCCAAAATCAAGAGTCAGATGCCTAATGAACTGAGCCACCCAGGCGCCCCTGTTTATTCCCATTTTTAACCACGTGAGCATACATTTGCCCACCCCAGTATAAAAGATTTTGATAAATCTATAAGGTATATGTGTTTTCTAAAATTTCAGGACTGCCATATTATAATAGGTAAACCACTGCATTGCTACTTCAGTTTTCCCAGTCTCTAAATTTGTTAAAGTATTGATGTGGAAAATATTGGGGTTCGGAGAAAGAATTCTTGAGATGTCTTTGGTGCAAAAAGGTGGTTTTATTAAAGCACAGAGACAGGCTTCGTGAGCAGAAAGTGCT
Source organism: Panthera pardus (assembly GCF_024362965.1). NCBI lineage: Eukaryota > Metazoa > Chordata > Mammalia > Carnivora > Felidae > Panthera > Panthera pardus. The sequence goes on along the minus strand of NW_026526821.1, from coordinate 43,546,257 downwards.
GCACTGGGGTTGTGACGGTGACTGATTATATACCTTCAGGTTGGGAGGGGGTTAGGGACAGGGAAAGTCTCTAAGGTATTTTGGCAACAAGGTTTCCAGGACACTGAGGGGCTAGTTGCTGTTAGGAAAATGTCATTTATTACTGTTTAGTAAAAACTCAATCATGAGACCCTTCAGATGTATATCAAGGGGCTGTAAGCTTGCAGTACGATTGTCAACATATGTCTGGGGAGGGGAAGAGATAAAGGAAGTTTCCAAAGGAATTTTTTTATGTTTAAAGTAGACTTACAGGATCCTGGAGGTCCAAATAACATTAAGCTAAGATTGCCTTTTGCTCTTAGCAAATTGTCATCATCAAGGGAGCTGAGCTTCCAGAGGAATATCACTTTGCCTGTCTCAAGGACTTGTCATTGGGCTGTAAGTTGTAAAGAAATATTAATTTTTTCTTCTGCCTTTGTTCCTCACATCAATTGTGAATGGTATCCATGTGCCATCACCAATGGTGATAGCTTTTAAAAGGACAACATTGAAAGCAATGAAAAATAACAACCAGGACTGACAGTGACAACTGTACTAGCAACAAATGTTTCAAAATCAGAAGGAAAAGTAATAAGAATTCCACGAGTCCTCAACTCATAAAAAGGTTATTTCTGTATATTTGGAACTAAAACCACACTTTCCAATAGAAATATATCATAATTCTAGTAAAGGGAGAGTATATTCTGGGCGTGTGACAGCCTGTCCTAAATAAGGCGAGGAGGGGACCAGAACGCTAGCAAGAGGCAAGTGAAAGGCGATTTAGATTTGCTAGAAACTCGGAAGTTTGCTTTGGCCACCTTCTTCAGTAAGGGCGGCCAGAGTCCAAGAGCCGGCCCACCGGCGCCCCCAGAACTACAATTCCCAGAATGCCACAGTGCAGGCTCCCAGCGGATGCAGTCTCGGGCTCCCGGCCCTGCAAGCCCTGCTGCTGGTCGACATCGGCCCCTCTGCGCTCATGGCTTCCCCGAACAAGGCAGTTATTGTTCCTGGGAATGGAGGTGGGGATGTGGCCACCCACGGCTGGTACGGCTGGGTGAAGAAGGGGCTGGAGCAGGTAAGAGACAAGCCTGACCGCGCTGGGAGCCTTGAGGGGACGGAGGGGACAGTGGACTGAAATTTGAACGTGTGTTCACCTCGTCCCCAGCCCCCCCACCCCTTCAGCGAAGCCCTGTGTTTTCACTGCTCTCCCCGCTGCCCTGTCTCAAACTCTAGAACTAGTGGTCAGAATTTTGGTGGATAAAACTGCCCGGAAGACTTCTCTGAAGATTCAGTGGTTAGAGTACAAGGCACCACCTCTTAGAGCACCCCCCTGTCTCTCTGCATCTGTTGCTGGTTCAGATTTGGGGCTTACGAGATAAGTGTATCTCTGTCTTCTCTGATTCCTGCCTCAGATTAAAAAAAAAAAAATCAGTATGTAATATTTAATATAGGAAAAAGATGAATGTAACATACATGGAAATTGTGAAGTATAATGTAATGAATACCTGAGACTCCATAACCAAACTAAACTCTGCAACATTAACAATACCTTGGAAGCCACATGTATACCCCCCCCAATCCCATTTCCCTGAAATTTTTTTCATTTGCTCCTCTTTTAAAAATGAACATACTTTTGCAGCTATGTGGGTATACTTTGAACAATATCTTACTTAATTTGGTTTCTTTGTGAGCTTTACACAAATGGCGTTGTGTCCCACTGTAATTGTCTTGTGTATCTTGATTTTTTTTTTAACCTCTTCCATAACCAGTCAATAGGACTGCTTCCTGGGTTGCCATCCTTTAGAGCTCTAGAGTATGTGTCTAGAAGAAAATTTCAGGTTGTGGTTGAAAACCAAGGCCAGAGCTACAGATCAAAAAGAGCAGGACTGAAGCTGTCCAAAAGGGTGGGATCTCCAACTTTCTGTACCACATTTTGTACCATGTTTTACCTACTTCCTGGTGCACAGTCTTTTTGACTCCAGTTTGTCTAGAATGCATTCATTCATGATGCCTCTGTAGATACATGCCTACAGTGATAAACAGAGATGTACAAACGCAAATATGTACAGAGCTGGCTAGGTAAGAACTACAGACAGAAGGCAGTTTATCAGGAGGGATTGTCTGTTCACATGGAATCCAATGGCACTTAACCTGCTTCATTTCATAATGTAAGCAAAGACTTATTGAATTGATAGAGATCATATCAGGTGTCTCATTTCTTATTAGCAAAGTATTAGTTGTAATTAAGCTCTTTATTATAGCTTTTTTTTCCCCTCATGTCATAGATACCTGGTTTCCAGTGTTTGGCTAAAAACATGCCTGACCCAAGTAAGTTTTAAACATGTTTTTAAATAGCCTCATCGTGTTGGGTTTTGATCTTGCCATTTTCCTGGTATAGAACAGGAATATCATAGTAGAGAAGCCAAAGGGAATATATACCTAAGAATGAATGAAGGCAAGTAGTTTGGGGAAAAGGGTGTAAACCAAAAAGCATCATAGAAAATTCTAGTAAGGATCGAGAAAAGCACCCAGGCTTGGTAAAATTTAATTTTCCACTTTTTAAGCAACTCAGTTTTCCCTTCTATAAGTCAACAGATTCAACAGATATTTTCAGGCAAAATGTATGAGTGTTTCATGTGAGACAGAGATATGATAAAACTTCACAGCACCTATATGAGATCCAAATATATCAAAATGTAACACTGCCACTTTTGTTCTGACTATGCTCATGACTTGTGTCAGGAATTTCCTCTTAGGAAAGAAAGCATATTTATACATGTGAATTTGAGAATGTTGTCTAGAGTTATTTCTTTTTTTAAAAATTTTTAAATTTATTTTTGAGAGAAAGAGAGGCAGAGTATGAGCAGAGGAGGGGCAGAGAGAGAGAGGGAGACACAGAATCCAAAGAAGCCTCCAGGCTCTGAGCTGTCAGCACAGATCCCAATGTGGGGCTCAAACTCATGAACCATGAGATCATGACCTGAGCTGAAGTCGGATGCTTAACCGACTGAGCCACCCAGGTGCCCCTAGAGTTATCTCTTAAGTTTACATTAAAGCTACAGAATTATATTTTTATTATTTCCTCAGTATTTTCTTATAAGAACATGGTAAAATTAAAAAAAAAATAAAAGCTATATATATATATATATATATATATATATATATATATATATATATATAGCAAAGCTATGGACTTGAATTTCTCAAACAGCAACATATAAATCTTTGGCTCTATTGAAACAGCCCCGGGGCGCCTGGGTGGCTCAGTCGGTTAAGTGTCCGACTTCAGCTCAGGTCACGATCTCGCGGTCCATGAGTTCGAGCCCCGCATCAGGCTCTGGGCTGATGGCTCAGAGCCTGGAGCCTGCTTCGGATTCTGTGTCTCCCTCTCTCTCTGCCCCTCCCCCGTTCATGCTCTGTCTCTCTCTGTCTCAAAAATAAATGTTAAAAAAAAAAAAAAAAAAGAAAAAAAAAGAAACAGCCCCGTCTCCCATATGGTCCTGAAGTTCTTAAGTTGAGAAATGCTAAGTAGTCCTCTGTCAGAAAGGTGGGGTGGTATTAGACTAAGACTGTCCCTATCAAATGACACTCTTTCTTTACCCTGAACCTTAGTTACAGCTCGAGAGAGCATCTGGCTGCCCTTCATGGAGACGGAGCTGCACTGTGATGAGAAGACCATCATCATAGGCCACAGTTCTGGGGCCATTGCAGCCATGAGGTGCGATCCTTGTTCAATAGTCACCCTGTGTGGGCTCCAGCTGGCTTACAGACCTCACTGCAGTTCCTTGAACTTGCCAACTCTGTACCTACCTTAGGCCTGTGCTGGCCCCTGTTCTACCTGGTATACTGTTTCTAGGTACTTGCATGGCTTTCTTTTCTTTAAGTCTCTACTTAATGTCTCTTTTCACTGAGGCCTAGTCTAATCACTCCAAATGAAACAATGGCTCCTATCCCCTTTATATCTTGGTATCCCTCTTTTAATCTATTACACTTTTCAACATCTGATGTCTTGTTTATTTCTTGCCTGTCTCTGGCCAATAAAAATGTAAGCAACATGAGGGTGGGGCTTTGTTCACTCTGACACTGGGACCTTAGTGCCTAGAAGAGTGTCTGCCATATGGTAGGTGCTAAATAAATATTTGTTGGAGGGCAGAGGCTATTACACCACCCTGTACACCCCCCCCCCCCCCCCATCCTTAGGATTCATGACACTTCCTGATGCTGTTGGTTATAACATCATGTCTCTCCCTTTAGGCTTATGAGGCCTAGAGGATAGGACTTAGCTGGCTGAATAAGCATATTAGGGTTGGGTTTCTTGCACATTTGCTAGGCTGGATGAGGAAGGAATATAGTTTTTGTGTAACCTCTTGTCCCAAGCAGTCACTCAGGCTGGCATATAAATTGCATGTCAGGGAACCCTGCCAAATTCCATAGCCTTTCTGCCATTTGAAGCTATGAGATAATGCTTTCCAGTGTGGAGCTTAGTGTTCATAAGCTGCCAAAGGTTGTCTGGAAAATGAAGAAATCCCTTTATGCTGAAATCTGTACCAACTCAAGGCCAACTGAATTTTTCTCAGGCTATTGGCTAATAAAGATGTGCCTTCCTTTTAAAAAATTTTTTAAATATTTATTTATTTTGGGGAGACAGAGAGACAGTGCAAGCAGGGGAGGGGCAGAGAGAGAGGAAGACACAGAATCCAAAGCAGGCTCCAGGCTCCAGGCTGTCAGCACAGAGCCCGACACGGGGTTCAAAAACCAATGAAGCATGGGATCATGACCTGGGCCGAAGTTGGATGTTCAACTGACTGAGCCATCCAGGCGCCCCAGATGTGCCTTCTTTTAAAGATCCCTGTAACTGGGGTGCCTTGGGTGGCTCAGTCGGTTGGATGTCTGACTCTTTATTTTGGCTCAGGTCATGATCTCATGGTTCATGGGTTCGAACCCCACATTGGGCTTTGTGCTGGTAGGGCAGTGCCTGCTTGGTATCCTCTTTCTCTGCCCCACCCCTACTCATGCTCTTTCTCTCTCTCTCAAAATAAATAAACTTAAAAAAAAAGAAAAAGATCCCTGGAGCACCTGGGTGGCTCAGTCGGTTAAGCGTCGGACTTTGGCTCAGGTCATAATCTCACAGTTTGTGGGTTCAGGCCCTGCTTGTCAGGTTCTGTGCTGACAGCTCAGACCCTAAAGTCTGCTTCAGATTCTGTGTCTCCCTCTTTCTCTGCCCTTCCCCTGCTTACGTTCTGTCTCTCTCTTAAAAATAAAATAAAAAATAATAAACTCGCTGCAGGATTGTCTGCAACCTAAAAATTAACATCTAAAGTTAAGGTAGGCAAGAGAAAATACATGCCAGTATGTGGTATAAGATGGTAGGGGAAAAGGATATTGGTAGAGCCACAGAGGACCACCCTGCGGATTACTTACTAATCACAAAGTGGACAATTATGTCTTTACAATGGATATCTGATATCACCTTAAGTAATCAAACTTAATCTCACCAATAAAGGGACACTGGCATCGTGTGTCTCTGATGTGATGGAGTGGGAAGGACACATTGCCTATGTAGTATTCTTGCCAAAAATGTTCAACCTCTGTCTAATCACGAGGAAACAGAAAAATTCAATTTAGGGGTGATATACAAGACAATTAATTGGCTTATTAAACTCTTAGAATATGTCAATGTCATTTAAAACAAAAAATTTAAAAGGGACTAAAGAGTCATGAAAAACAAATGCAATGTGTGATCTTTGACTGGATCTAGGATTGAAAGCAGTTTTGGGGTGCTTGGTGGCTCAGTTGTTTAAGTGTCTGGATCTTGATTTCGGCTCAGGTCGTGATCTCATAGTTTGTGAGTTCAAGCGCCATTATCAGGATCTGTGTATTACTGTCTCGGTGTTAAATGTACTGGGTGTAATAATGGCACTGTGGATATGTAAGAGAATACCTTGTTCTTAGGGACACAGTTGATGTATATAGGTGTGAAGTGTGGTAAAATTAATGAATCAAGTGCTTGTTGTTCTAACTGTCCTGTAGGTTTGAAATTTTTCAAAACAAATTGTTGGGCAAAAAGTTTAGACTGCAAAACAAAATACCAACCCTAAATTTTTCCTGGCACAAAGGCCCCTTGAAGCTATTACTATTCCACATCTTTCCCTAGCCTAATCTTTGCCAAGTGTCTGCTTGTGGGCACTCTACTAGGCACCAGGGTCATAGAAATCAAGAAGGCTCACACCTGCCCTTAAGGAGCTGAAGGTTTGTTGGGGAAGACATATAATACAACGCAAAGAGTAATACAATACAATGTGGAATGTGCAGCAAAAGAGGTATATTTCCACTATGGTATAGTATTTCTTAAAATATGGTTCACAGATCACTTGTATTAGTCATCCGGGTTGGGGGGGAGGTGTCATGCCTTAAAATGCAGATCCCTGGGCCTCATACCAACTTTGAATCAGATGCTCCGGGACTGAATCTACATGTTAACCAAGCAAGCAATGCTGATGCATACTGAAGGTAGGTTAATAGGCACATCAAAGAGAATGATTACACTTAAAAAAAAAAAAAATGATTTTTTTGGGAGAGTGCAATCAGGGGAGGGGCAGAAAGAGGGGGACAGGATCTGAAGCAGGCTCTGCTGTGACAGGCTGATAGCAGCAAGCTTGATGTGGGGCTCAAACTCATGAACCGCGAGATCATGACCTGAGCCGAAGTTGGACACTTAACCGACTGAGCCACCCAGTTGCCCCCACTTTTTTGTTTTTTTTTGAAAGGATTACCAAAGAGGTTTGGACTACCTTGAAAAAATAAGTAGAAACTCATCAAGTAGCCAAGGGTAATTTTATTAACCACTGGGCTTGGAGTTCTGTAGTTTCCTTACTTTTTTTAAATTAACCTCAACAGCACCTGTTTTCTGTAAGCTAGATCAAATGAGTTTTCATGTGTTTTTTTGTTTTTGTTTTTGTTTTTACTTTTTCGGCAATCAGATTTAACATTAAGTATTAGTTGACATCATTTCTCTTTCTCCAGGTATGCAGAAACACACCAAGTATATGCTATTGTGTTAGTGTCTGCATATACCTCTGACTTGGGGGATGAAAACGAGCGTGCCAGTGGTAAGTTTGAAACCGATTCAGAAAAGCCCTTCCTCTAATCACAGGGCTACCTGTTCAGGTTAAACAGTACTGCTTTTGAATAGGCTAAAAAAACCCTCTCGTAACAGATGAGAAACATTTGCTGCCCTTCTTTTTTACAAATTAGACCCTTTGAGAGGTGATAGACCATTTTCTAATGCATTGAACCCTAGAGGCCTGATTTTATCTGAGCCACATACGCCCCTTCACAAGTAGCTATGGTATTAAGCCCTATAGATTTGAAAACTAATGGACTTGTAACTCACAGGCTCGGATTCTGTGTGTCTGCTATGGTCTTCACTAGATATTTTACCATGGCTAGAATGGGAATTATCCATGGGCGGTAATAGGCTCTATGTATATTTTTTTCCCATAGGATACTTCAACCGTCCCTGGCAGTGGGAGAAGATCAAAGCCAACTGCCCTTACATTGTGCAGTTTGGCTCCACTGATGATCCTTTCCTTCCCTGGAAGGAACAACAAGAAGTGGCTGATAGGTTGGAAGCCAAATTGTACAGATTCACTGACCGTGGCCACTTTCAGAATATGGAGTTTCATGAACTGATTAGCGTGGTAAAGTCTATGCTGAAAGTACCAGCATAGGTAGGATTACTTCTGCTGTTTTACATTCCAATATAGGGGTAGAGCAATGATCAGGTTATTAATAGATAAAAATTATCTATTATGAGATGATTAGTAGACACATAAAACAGAACAAAGTTCCGGAAAAATAACCCAGAAGTTCAATATTCAAACTAAGTTACAAACAGCGTTTACATTTTCCATTGGATTTCTATCTCACAAACTGCCATGAACTAAAGCAGTATTTTTCTCATTTGATCAGGGACATAAGGACAGTTTAACCACCTTTATCTGTCCAAAGTGAGTAAGATAGAAGTGGAATCCAGCTTTCCTGATTCCCAGTTCACATTAAAACTAGTTTGTGTATGTTGTAGGAGTTGTACTCCTCTTTGAAATGAACCTTTTTCTAGTTGGCAGGGTGGGGTGGGGTGAGGAAAATGACTAAAGGTCCAGAGTGTTGGCTTAGAGCTCAAAACACTAGCTGTTCTGAGCTGGCCCAAGACATTAAACCCAGACTGGGGCCTTCCATCTTTGACCCCTGCCCCAGTCCTTCAAACATGTTGAGGGAGAGGGATACATATGGATCTAAGAGTTAGGTCTGCCAGGTCGGGCAGGGAACAGAAGCCCAGCCTGTAAAAATATGTCAGCATAGCCAACCAGATGTGTGCTAGACCAGCGTGGTGGGAATTTGGGCAGCATGGAGAACTCGTGCCCTTTCTAAATTGTTGCCATCTGGGAAGGTAGCAGGGTGTTGCCAATTTTCTGATTTTTTGAGGGAAAAACTTCATGCAGTGGTTTTCATATCTAGGGACTATATGTTTATATACACAGTTTCTATGTATATGAATTATGCCCAATATATGTACATATGGATTACGTAAGTCGACAACGACAGCGTAAATAAAAAATGTACAAACACTGCAAGACACACAAAGTCCAAGCCGCCCATTTGTGACCTCTGCCATTAGGAATTAACTTAGCCAGGTGCTTTAAATGATTCTCTCTAAGCCTGAGAAATGAATTTAATGTCGAAGGATGAAATCATGGGAACAATTTAGATTTTGTTACAAAATTCTAAATAATCTTTTCATACTTCAAATTTTGTTCTGTAAAGAGTTCTACCTTTTAAATTCTATGTTCCTTTAGCTCACTTTCAAGCATCATTCCACTTTTCTTCTGATCATACTCCTTCAAAAAAATTGTTTTTTCTTTCCAATATTTTTTGGCTGTTACAATCCCTAAGTATTGACTCAAAACAATTTCCAGTGACTTTGTACATGTTACAGAACCTTATGTTTGCTGCAAAAATATGAATTTCCTCACTATTTATGTCTACAGGAGATTCAAAGCCACCATTTTAACCTGAAAAGTCTTGGCTTCTAAATGTGTTCAAAGAAAATATGGAAAGACTCTAAACTTTAATAACAGTTATCTTTGGGGAATGGGCATTTTAGGTACAGTGTGAAGGAAGTCTCCTTTTTGTTTTGTACACCTGGGGATTGAGTTTGTTATAGTGAACATGTATTTTATAATTAAAATGACTATGTTTAAAACAACTCATTTGACATGTTAGTGAGAAGCAAATTAGATAAACCAATTGAGTAGTAATTTTCTTAAAGATGTTTGATTTGACCAAGTCTATAACCAAAGTTTGATTCTATTTGAATTGTTTGGAATTAGTAATCGTTCTACTTACTCTTGGCATTGTTTTCTGAAGTCCTTTTTCAAAAAATTACAAACTTACACTACAAATGACAGTTAATAATATTTTGTCCTCTTTCTCCACAGAAAAATACATACAAGTGAGAAATAATTTTGATATCTTTCATTCCTATAATTAACATAGACCTATGTGACTGTAAGGATTGTGCTATATAATATGGTAGCCAGTAACCACAGGTAGCCATAAATTGAATTCATTTCTTCATTCAAGTCTTAACAGTCACGAAGTGACAGGTGGGTACTTTTACTGAACAGATGTGGAATACTGTCACTATAAAATGTCCAGCAGCAGTAATCTAGGGCATGTATTTTCTTCCCTTACCCACAATCTAATAATGAGTAATAGTTGAAAGTAAAAGTCACTCAACTTGAAATTACTTGTTTGACTAGTTTTTACTCAGCTGATCACCATAAAAATCATGGCTCATAAAATTTACTCCTCATCAAACGAAGTTCAGAGGAATTTTATAGAAGAATGCCACATAAACTATCCATTTAAACCATTGAATCATGGTCTCTCAGAATTGTCTGACTCCCTATGATCATTAGTAAGCAGAACAGAAGGGCCCTGACAGACTTCAGGGTGTATCTCTTCTCAGGTGACCAAAATACCTTATACTAAATGGAAATCAACTGTAAGGATTAGGACTTCACCACAATTTGATTTTTTTTTTTTTTTTTTTAATTTTTTTTGGTGTCATGAGTCTAGAGCCCCATAACTTGTTTTGGTCAAAGTTTACTTCTGGTGGGTAAATATCGATTTAACTATATATCGGAGCTGCTGTTGTTTGTTTTTTTTAACGTTTATTTATCTTTGAGAGACAGAGACCGAGCATGAGTGGGGAAGGGGCAGAGAAAGTGGGACACAGAATCCAAAGTAGGCTCCAGGCTCTTAGCTGTCAGCACAGAGCCCAAAGTGGGGCTCGAGCTCAAGAACTGCGAGATCATGACCTGAGCCAAAGTTGGATGCTCAACTGACGCCACCCAGGCACCCTCAGAGGTGCTATATTTTTAAACTATTGTCTCTTTTCTCCTTCAGTTAATATTCAGAATGAAAGACCTGCTATGGGAAAACCATTTAAAGGGTCTCTTTATTCTGGTGAGTCAATGAACTTTTGTTGTAGCCTTTGATTGTAAGCTTTAAAAATCAATCTTTGGCTATCAAGACATAATACAAAATCTGTAGTTAATACATGAACTGCTTCCTCCTCCCTACATCTACCTCTCCCCCCCAACTTCAGTTTTCTCATTAAATAAGACTAGCGCCTCTGTGACAGGCCAGGTTCCAAGAAGGACAAATAATGTTCTTACTATTCTAGCTTTCCTTGGGGGTGGAAGAGAAAGGCTTGTGTAGTTTCAGGCTCCTAGATTCTTCTGTATCTTCTATATATTTAATACTTGAAATGATCCTTGTTTCAAAGTGCTGGTGTCATCGAATGCTATTTTATAGAGCTGGCCACAAACTCCATCTGGTTCTTAGTTGGTTACTGAGCTGATTTCATTTTATTGATCCCATTTATCTCAAAGTTACCCTTCTGATGGCTGCCCACTTGGAGAATCTCCAAACTGGTAGTTGAACTCCGGTGTCAGTAGTAGCTGACCTTCAATTCCTTTCCCTTGGTCCCATACTTTTGGCTTGGACACAGAAATCACTGAGTGGAGGTACAAAGTGAAAATACAATAGCTGAGATCCTAAAAAGCTAACTTTTGTGCAACAGTACACTGAATAACCTAATGTTTTCTCTATGGCTAATGATTAGGACTGGAAGTACTATTAGAAATGAGAACAATTATAATGGCTTTCTGCTTAGCCTAGACTAATTACACCATGATTTTAGAAGAGAATAAGGAAACAAATCTAAAATAGGACAAGAAAAGAAGAATGGTACTCTGCTCACAATGAAGTACAAATGGAGGGTAATGGATTATGGGACAGTTCTAGCAAATAATACAGTTGAACCACAGAATGAAACTTGGAAGACTTTAACAAAGGATCAGTGAAAACATTCTCTTGAAGATGAGAATAATGTAACTATGCGCTGAAAATCCTTGATAATAGTCATCATTTGCATTTGAGGTAAGTACAAAGGCATAATCCTCTGAAATAATATTTCTGACATAAGGAATTAATAGTGTGCGGAAAAGAGATGTTCCACTCTCTTCCCCACTCTTCCCTAAGTGCTGTTCCTGCCCCATCACTTTTAATTACTTAATGAAACCACTGAGGAAAGAGAAAACAAATGGCAATAGTGAAGTAGATGTAAAAAATTTCCAATGAAGATCTTAATAACTAACTTGGAAAAGGGCATTTTTAAGCTCTAGCCATTATCATAGTATTTGGCAAATATGGATTTATTGGCTTCTTTTTCCATGAACCATCACAAGTCTTGAAGGCTTCAGAAGGTGGTCTTCCAGAAGTTCTAAGTATTTATCGAAGAATGGATTTCAGTATTAGCCTTACCTGCTTCATATTCCGTTGCTTACTCTACCATTATAAATTTAGTCTTCATAGATAAAAAAATATTTTTTCATAGCAGCTAGTCTATCCATTATTGTGAAGTTTGCTTTCAAGGGTATTTGATGTTCCATCACGAATTAAATTATTTGCTCTCAAAGTAACTTCATTTGCAAAATGTCAGTAAAGTTCCTAGCTCTCTTAAAATTCGAGCCACTCTGTCATATAAATACAGTTAGATGGTGAAATCTCACCACCTTCATGGCAGTCGTCAAAAACCTTTAAAAAGAAAAAAGTTTACAATCAAATGAGAGTTTTAAAATTATTATATTATAGGTAAAGTCTTAAGTGTCAACTACAACTATACTTTCTGTTAACAACATATCCAAGACCCAACCATTCTCTAAAGCGGTATTAAAAGTGACACTTTCAAACTGAAAGAGACTAGAGCTGTAATAGGACCTGCTGTGTGATTATAAAGTTAGTTAATGAGAGACCTCTCACTGTAGCACTAAGATGACATGTTCTGCCCACTGGCCCAAAGGCTATTTGCAGGTAACAGGGATACAGGAAAGCAGATCTGTATGTGTGTTTGACTAGGCAAATGTTTCGTGTTTAACTACATTCTTTTTTGTGAAGGGTGCTAAACAGAATTCCCAATATGCTCGCTTTTTTCCCTAGGAGTTGACACGAGCATACAGACAGCTTAGGCATATAGACAAGGGCCAGTATAAAGAAATAAAACAGCAGCTGTGAGGGCCGGGACAGGGCCTGCAGCACGCAGCTGGCAAGCAGTAAATGGGAACGGATGGATGGAGAGTGCTGGGGCATGCTGCAGGGGAAAGCACATCTCTGGGTTTGAATCCTGATTCTTCTAAGCTGTATATCTTGTATCTTCCTTAGCTTCAAGCTTATGCAGAAATAACACCATTAGCTCCAAGGGACAGGAGGAGATTAAATGAGACCACATAAATCTTCAAGAACATACCTGGCCTGTGACACAGGATTCTCAGCAAATCCTATTTCCCTCCCTACTTAGGTTAAATGATTAGCCCTCGTTAAAAATTGTCCATTTTAGGGCCAAACCCAGAAAAACACAAATTTCCCTAACCTGGTTATTCTAAAAAGGAATGTCAAGCCATGACTTGTTCATCAAAGGCCTGTCATCAAAGTTTACGTGGAGGTTTGAACAGCTGTTGGTCAACTCTGAGAATCAGAAAACTGGGGTGTGCTTGCTGGTAAGTTATGTGGCATTTGCACTTGGTGGCAGTCAGGTGTGAAATGAAGCCACTTTAACTCACCGGGCAGAGTCCGCAGGGGGCCCGGACCAAACCTGTGGGCGGGATGATAGGATTGACTGCTCTATACAGTTTCATGTGTCCATCCACACTTCCAACTGTGCCTTCTTTTGCAGCGATGATAGTCATCTCTACTTTCCCGTCATAAATGAGTGTATTTAAGATAGTTTCAATGTCCTCCATGGACAATTCTACCTGAAAAGGGGACACATTAGAAAGGACACAGAAAGCACAAGAAGACATCCTATCTGAGGGTGTTTAAACAGTAAGGGTCGCAACTCTGCCATGAATGGGGAAGCATTGCGCCGATGGGTGATTTAAAGCACAGAGCTGAACAACAGCCCAAGCTAGCACAAAGCACTGAAATGTTAAGGACAGAACTCTAACCTCATCTGAATTTGATACTTTCTTTCTATGTTTCTACCCTTAAGTAAAATCTGGAAGTCTTATAAAGTAACATTTCCTTAGCAAGAACTTGATGTGGATTTATAAAATGTTCAAGCAGAAAGTTATTTTAGATATCAAATTGTCCAAATTCCTAGTTTTTTATATAAATGAGAAATCTGTGTGGGGTATCTGGGTGGCTCAGTCGGTTAAGTGTCTGACTTCGGTTCAGGTCATGATCTCACGGTTCATGAGTTCAAGCCCCGCATCAAGCTCTGTGCTTACAGCTCAGAGCCTGGAGCCTGCTTCAGCTTCTGTGTCTCCCTCTCTCTCTCTGCTCCTCCCCCACTCACACTCTGTCTCTCTCTCTCAAAAATAAATAAGCATTAAAAAAAAAATTTTAAATAAATGAGAAATCTGGGGTCTAGGAAATGAAAACAGCTTGTCCAAATGGCCGATTCAATTTCTTCTGATTCTGAAAAGCATCCAGCACTGTCTTTATATAGGTCTTCAAAAGAATATGCTGATGACGCTACTCGCCTCTTACAAGTTGGATAATACCAGTAAGTGACAACTGATGTTATTGAGGTTTGTCATCTATGTTGAAATGTCCCTGAGAAAGTCAAGACCTTGTCAGAAGAGACTTTTGAATTTTGGGAGTGCAGTGCACTGCCAGGCCTCTACACTGCTGCTCTATATGCCAAGCTTAAGTATATACAGATCACACAGTGCCTGATGGCAGGACAGTCACCTTTGTCTAAATGGCTTAGGACAGTGCTTTCCAAAAGTGGATTCTGCACAATGCTCACAGGTATCACCTCAAAAAAGGGTCTGGGTCAAATATGTGCAGAATACACTGTAAACTATACCCCTGTGATGAAGAGTAACTTTAAAAAATTAAAATGAAGGGGCGCCTGGGTGGCTGCCTGTTGAACTTATGACTTCGTACCAGGTCATGATCTCATGGCTTGTGGGTTTGAGCCCTGCGTAGGGCTCTGTGCTGACAGCTCAGAGCCGGGAGCCTGCTTCAGATTTTGTCTCTCTGCCCCTCTCCCACTCATGATCTGTGTCTTTCTCTCAAAAATAAACATTAAAAAAAATTTAATAAAAAATAAGATGAGGGGCGCCTGGGTGGCTCAGTCGGTTAAGCGTCCGACTTCAGCTCAGGTCACGATCTCGCGGTCCGTGAGTTCGAGCCCCGCGTCGGGCTCTGGGCTGATGGCTCAGAGCCTGGAGCCTGCTTCCGATTCTGTGTCTCCCTCTTTCTCTGCCCCTCCCCTGTTCATGCTCTGTCTCTCTCTGTCTCAAAAATAAATAAAACGTCAAAAAAAAAATTAAAAAAAATAAAATAAAATAAAATAAAAAATAAGATGAAAATTCAAAACCCAAGCTCTCACCTTACTGATCCCCAATTCACAGATGTACTTCCATACTTCATGTGATGAGGCAAATGAACTATTTCTTTGTATCATTGGATTCTGTTTGCTTTCTCGTGCTGTTTCTGCCTATAAGGGTAGAAACACAAATCTCAATATAGTGTTTTCTGAATACAATTTATATAGTCTGAAAATCAACAATGGAATATACTGTTTAGTAAAAATTATCAACTTCACCCTTTTCAAGTCCTATAAAATACGATATAAACTTTTTAAAAAAGATTTGCAGTGATGTGTCCTCAGTTATGCCTCACCTTGGTTTGTAGAAATTTAAAACACTGTTGGTTAAGCACCTCTACAAATTCTGATTCAAAATCCTGGTCACTGTACCAGGCTCCACCAGTCACAGACCGGTCTGGCTGCAGGTTATAGAGCATATATACTTTCTTTTTTGAGGCCTAGGAAAAAACATGCACAAGCAGATGTGGTTATAAGATAAATAAGTCTTCTGAAACTAAGATTAAAAAAAAACCAAAACTTTGTATTTTAGAGCAGTTTTAGATTTACACAATTATTGTAAAGATGGTACATTTACCTTGTGCTCAGTTTCCCCTTATTAGCATCTTACACATTAGTAGGGTACATTTATTACAGTTAATGAACCAATATTGATACATCATTATTACCTAAGTCTATACTTTACTGAGATTTCCTTAGTTTTCCCCTAATGTCCCTTTTCTGGGTCAAGAACCTATTCAGGATACCACATTACATTTACTTGGTATGTTTCCTTGGCAACTTCTGGTTGTGACAGCTTCTCAGACTTTCCTTGCTTTTGAGAACTTGCCAGTTCTGAGAATTACTGGTTGGGTATTCTGTAAGATGCCTTTTGACTGGGATTTGTCTGATGTTTTTCTCAGGACTAGACCAGGAAAAAGACCACAGAGGAAGTGCCCTTCTGACCACATCCCATCAAGGGTACTCAATCGTCACCAAGTGATGACTGATCACCATCACTAAGACTTTTCGGTGTTGATGTTAACCTTGATCATGTGGCTTGAGGTAGTGTTTCTCAGTTTTCTCCACTGTAAACTTTCTTCCCTAGCCTTGCCATGTTTGGAAGGAAATCAGTACGCAGAGCCCAAACTGAAGGAGGGAGAGTTACGTTCTACTACCTAAATTACCTGGAACTCTTCTGCACAGGAGGTTTGTCTATTCTGCCTCTTTCCACTCATGGGAAGATGGGTCATTTATTTATTTCAACATTTATATCAGTATGGACTTATGAAGATTTATTTTAGACTTTGGGTTACAATCCAATACTACTTCAGTTTGAAACCTTGAAAACATTGTGTAAATGAAAGAAGCCTGATGCAAAAGACCACATACTGTATGATTCCATTTATACAAAATTTCCAGAATAGGCAGATCTGTAGAGACAGAAACTACATTAGTGGTTATCAAGGCCTACAGGCAGGGATGCAGAGGACTGACTGCCAGTGGGGTCACATTTCACGGGTGATGAAAATGTCCTAAAATTACAGCAGTGTGATGGTTGCACAACTTTGGGAATATACTAAAAACTACCAAACTGTACATTTTAAACAGATGAATATTCTGGCATGTCAATTTTATCTCAGTAATAAGGCTGTTATTAAAAATAAAGGTGGAGAAGAAATATTGGCAAAGTGAAGGTACTTCACTTTGGAGACTTGTATTATTGGCTCTACTTTTGTGAAAATTTGAAATTATCCATTAAAAATGCAGAAGGGAGATAATGGTATAAACTAGGGATTGGTAAGGCAAAAATACTATTTGATAAATAAAATCTCTGATGAACATTGAATTCTTATTTGCCAAAATCCGTGTTCAAGCAAACTTTAGGGGGAATCTTGGCTCTTCTGATACCTAAGTCAGTGCAGTCAGCAGCTGGTGTCCCTGATGCAGCCAGCTCTGGAGTGAAAGCCCCTGGAGGAGGTAATAGGGCTGGGGTGGGATGAGGAGAAGGAGAAATACCATGTACTGGAACAGACAGGGCAGAGATCTTTCTCTGACTTGTTTACTCACGTATCCCAAGCACTACAAGAGTACCTGGTACACAGCAAACACACAATAGCTATTTGTTGAATGAGTAATCTAATATGCCAGGATGGAGTAAATTATCTTACACACTGGAAATCCAGGAAAAATGCTCATGATTCCAAAAATTCTTTACTGAAGAGTAAAGTGGTTTTAGCTTTAATGGCGGGTGAGACACAAAGAGTTAATTAAGCAGCGATAAATCTAGGCAACATCTCCAAGCCAATCCAACTTGAGCTTAATTTTTAGAAATCGTTTTGACCAGTAGTTTTAAATCATGACACAGCTTACAGAACAATAAAAATCTTAAAATGTACTTGGACCAGAACATATACAATGACCACTTGGGGGAAGAAAAGAGAAAACTACTCACTGCCACAGACTTAACAGCTTTGATAAGCTTTTTACTTTCCAAATTCTTTAGAATTTTGTTAATTTCTGTTAATGGCAAGTTACTTTTGTATCGGATATCTCTGCTCCATATTCCTATAAGAAAATAAAGTAAAATGAATTCAACACCATAGGATGTGTGTTTACAGTCCTACTGCTGTATCTCATGCCAAAACTATAACAAAGTATGTATATATATGTATATATCCCTAGAGCACAGCTATAGAGAAAACAGTGACTTAGAGGTAAGAATCTTAGGTAACATAACATATAAAATGTTAAGTTATGTGCTCTATCTTCTAACCAGAAATTTCTTGGAATCCTAGCATGGCACCTTTCTAAAAACACTGAAAAAGATATTTTTTAATGGAAGAAAAGAATGGTACTGAATTGACTTACATTGTCTCTTCCATCCCTTTTGCATCCCAACTTCTGTTTCCTATTATTTTTACTTTAGATTTGTATTTTTTTTAATTTATTATTTTTTGAGAGAGAGCTCAAGTCAGGAGGGGGCGAGAGGGAGGAAGAGAGAGGATGCCAAGCAGGCTCTGCGCCGTCTGCACAGAGCCCAACTTGCGGCTTGATCCCATGACCTAGGGATCATGACCTGAGCCAAAATCAAGAGTCAGATGCTTAACTGAGCCACCCAGGTGCCCCTACTTTAGATTGTATTTAGATTGTAACTTAAGTTTGGGCCAAGGTCAGTTGCCACTGTCAGCGTAGAGCAAAAAATACTTTATGTAAGCATCCGTGTGCATGTATACCCATTATGTATACACGAAAACTGTATTTAAGAGATGAAAAATGGAAGACTGGGGTTCTCACAGCCACCAAAAGCCCTGTGCAGGAGGCTATGGTTTCTCTCTGTTTTAAATGCTTATTTATTTAGTTTTGAGAGAGAAAGAGAGAGAAGGAGGGGGAGAGAGGGGGAGACAGAGAATCCCAGGCAGGTTCTGCACTGTCAGCCCAGAGCCTGACACAGGGCTCGAACCCACAAACCGTGAGATCATGACCTGAGCCTAAGTTGGACACTTAACCAACTCAGCTACCCTGCCGCCCTGGTTACTCTTTTAAAAAAGGCTTGTATGTGGAATTTTGTATAAAACATGTTACCCTATTTTCTTCCCAGCACAGAGGCATAATGAGATAGGAAGAAGTTTTTAAGATAGAGAATGCTTTTTTCATGAATCTATTTTTAAAATATTAATTTAACTTCTAATAAATATAAGAATGATATGATTTCAAATTATATCATGGTTGATACATTGTTGAAACTAGTATCAGTGACTCAAATCCTAATACACAGATCTCATTCCCTATTTCTGGACCTAAAGACAAAGACCAGGAAGTTTTTTCCTGCTTCTTCCTTCACATGCTTACCTTTATTTCCTGCATCCTCTATGATTTGATATACCAGTTTTTCTTGGTTATCTGATCCTTTCATTTTACTGCAGGGGAATAAAGTAGAATTAAAAAGGCAAAGAGATACAGGATAATCTAAGAATCTACATAACTACTTGAATTAGTGAACAAGGTCATCACATTGACTTATTTACCAAAAGAAGGGCTTACCTTAAAAAGAATGAGACAGGGCTGTATGTACCAGAATGAAAAGATGTCCAAGATATAGTAAGTGAAAAAAACAAGTTGCAAAACAGTATGGATAGCATGATCCCATTTTTGTTAAAAAAAAAGAAAAAAAAAGAAAAAAAGATTATATATATAGTATATAAATATATAATCGTCTCTATATATTTATATATATACCTAGAAGAAAGGACATATACCAAATTATTAAGAGCAGTCATCTCTGAAAAATGGAACTCATGACAAGAGGCCGGAATGGTATGCAAGACAGATTACATTATGCAATTCTCTATTGACTTTTTTCCCCAAAACCATAGATTATGTTCGTAATAATTAAAGTTTCTAAAAATAAAAAATTGGGTGCTTACCCAGCATTCTGAGAATCCTTTATTCTATACAGAAGGCCTGTATTGCTCCTTAAGAGATCCAACTGACCCTAAAGTTTTTTTAAACAGAAAATAATAATGAATTATTTTGGAGCTATTTTAAATCAATCACAAATGTTAATGTATTCTTTAAAAGTTTACACAAACCAAAACATCCTGCCTTGCAGTTATTTGTTAGTTCCTCACTCAAGACTTTGGTCTTTGTCTACATATCACATGTAATATATTTTCAAAAACTTAGCGCTTTATGTTACCATTATCCAAATTATATGCTGGTGTCCTGGCTTGGTTATGTGACCAATGCATAAATAATTTTGAAGAAGCAGCTTTAGAATAATAAATAAAAATCCATAGTCAAATTTAAATAAATTCAATCAGTATATGAAATGTAAAGATAAATAATTTATATAAACAAGAAGTTCAAATAAAGGCTAACATGCATAAATCTATAACATGATGATTAATTAAACCTGACAAAATAGTGACATTTACTAATTTGTGTGATTTCTGTTGTATTACATGAAAATTAGGTCAACCAATGAATAAAAGATGCAATAGTTTTGGTTTTATATAACAAATCAAAAGTAAAGTAAAGCATGTCTGGTGTGCTTTTGAAATTCCTTGGGTGTGAACTCTGGAGCACTCAGGTGGCCATATTATGGGATTTCTGGCAGTTTGGGGAATCCATGGCTGGGAGAGGCCCCACTGCCGTGCGTTGAGACTGGGATGACACATGACTTAGAAACAGGCTTATATACGGATGAACAGCAATAACCTCCCTCCCCGAGCTCCACTAAGTAGGAAAATCGAACCACAAAGTTCCATTTGGAGGTCGTTTAATTCAGCCCATGAACACTTCCTGAAAACCCATACTGTGATCCATGTTTGGTGGGGGACAAACATGAATTCTAAAAGAGAATCACACAGCTAACGTCAATACCATCTTGTCGGCATCAACACAGAGGTAAGTTAAGGGTGGAATGGGCACTCAGAGAAGCAGCTTTGGCCCAACCTGGGGGGATTTCAGGGAAGCTTTCTGGGAGACAATAGCAGAGCTGAATCTTGAAGGAGAATGTGGAGTTAGTCTGTGAAGAAAGGGAAGAAGGGCCTTCTAACCAGTGAAGACAAAGGACCTGAGGCATGATGTGGCAGAGAACCAAAGACAATCTGTTCCCCTGAACCCTAACTTT
This sequence comes from Panthera pardus, assembly GCF_024362965.1. Lineage (NCBI taxonomy): Eukaryota > Metazoa > Chordata > Mammalia > Carnivora > Felidae > Panthera > Panthera pardus. Next base: position 43,525,663 of record NW_026526821.1, on the reverse strand, counting down.
TGGGGCAGAGTGGGTGAGGAAGGTAGGGGCTCGGTGTGGTAAACCCAGGAGTGTGGACTTGAATCTGTAGTGTTGAGAGGATTCTGGGTCACGAATGACTTGGTCAGATCTGTATTATGATCAAGGGGCGCCTGAGTGGCTCAGTCAGTTAGGCATCCGACTCTTGTTCTCAGGGTCTTGATCTCAGGGTCGTGAGTTCAAGCCCCGCGTTGGACTCTGTGCTGGGTGTGAAGCCTACTTAAAAAAAAAAAAAAAAAAAAAAAAAAAATCAGGCTGGCTGCACTGAGGCAGATGGAACCAGGAGAGCCAGTTAGAATATACTGTGATAGTCCAGGAAAAAGCCAAGAGCCTGAACACATGCAGAGGTAGCAGGAATGGAAAGGAGGGAACAAATCTGAGAGCTGTTTATGAGCTAAAAGCAGCAACCCTTTGTGATTTACTAATAATTAAAAGTCATCATAGCTCCACCACTGCTTACAACCTGTAGACCACAGGCCTGGCAGTAGATGGGGCTGCAGAGATGGCGAAAGAGAGGGAGGTACTGAGGAGGATTTTCAGACAGAAAGCAAAGGGCTCAAAGGGTAGTCAGAGGACAAAAACAGTTTCCGTTGCCACAACGTCCAGCATCCCTTCCACTATCCCTCCTGGAGCTGAGTCCTTCACCATGGTGAACTGATTAGAAATCACCAACAGTACTAAAACAGGGCGAGCACTCCGGCCCACTGCTTATTTTTATAAATAAGGTTTTACCGGAATGCAGCCATGCTCATGTGCTTATGAATGGTTCATGGCTACTTTCCTGCAGAGTTGAGTAGTTATGACAGAAACCTTATGGCCTGCAAAGCCTACAACACATACTATCTGGCACGTTACAGAAAGTTTTCCAGCCATTGAGCTAGAAGGTCGAAGGGAGTAGTTTAACAGAACGTTCACCTGTCCTCAAACTTCCATGAGTCCTTAGTGGAGAAATCTTTTATTCAATTTCTACTACAACCAAACTGAAATGCTTTCAAGATATGGGAGTTTTGATGATGGAGAAATGAAAGGAGAAATAGGCAGATTTAGAGGGTGGGGTGCCACAAGGTGGGGTGTTTTGGGACAGTGTAGGAGAATGATATTAGGGCCCCAGGAGAAGAGAAGAGATAAGAGCAGGTAGAAGGGCTTCAATGAAAAACCCCACTGCAGTGTGACTAGACTCATTCCTGCCTCCTGAAATGCTCAGAGTGAGGAGTGAGATTGTGGAGAATGAAACCCTAAGGAACCAACTCTGATAACCTGCAGAAAAACCAGATGGGGCATATTTCATAGGCAATGGCCCAACACCAACAGCAGGAAGCAAACAGAAGGTGAGAGCAGACTAGGCCTATGTGCCCTGTGTCTCACGATGACAATTAGGTTAACAAATACAACAGTTAAAACAGAATACATTTATTTCATTCTTCTTGGAAAATGATGTGTAATTATTTCTTCTTTCCTCAGTTCAGGCAGTCTGAGCTGTTTCCTGGTTTGGAGTCTTAACCTAACACACTTGAGAATGGTTTCACGTCTACGTAACAGGAAGTAATGAGTCCATAGCACATAAATAATTACATCAACTAGTTGAATTTGCCTTACCATGGACAGCAGTCTATTGATGGCGACTGCCCGCTGCTGGGCTTCTATATGAGGCATTTCATTCTGAATTACTTGGTCTGTGATTCCATGAGGGAACTGGTGACATAATTCTATAATCCTAGGAACAAAGGCAATAATGATTTTATTCATGTTCTGACCCATTTCAAGAGGCAATGAGGGAAAAATACAAGCAGAATGGTTTGAAATTGTGCCTTTTTTCACATTTGGCAGATGACCTAGGTTTCTATGATGGTTGTGAATCAAAGCATGTTACAAATTGAGCAAGATAAAGTACATGTTTACATAATTACTACTATTTAAGGGAGTGTTTCTTTTCCTCACTAATATGAACTTTAAATTAGAAAAGTCAAATGAAAACAAACACAAAATATATTAAAGCTGGGGCTTCAATTTTCTCAGAACAACTATGACAAAGTTAATATGCAGTGCATTTGGCAGTCATAGTCTGCAAGGAGGCAAATCAGACACGTCTGGTGGGAAGACAAAATTTGTTATGCCAATTAACCACAACTGGGTCTGCTTTGGGAATTATCTATACCAAACAAAAATCAACCAAACTATCCACCTTGTCATAGGATCATCGTACATGTTTTCACAAGTTTGAGAAAGTCAAGGTCTTTAAAACTATGTGGTAACCTAAAAATATAAAATTAGGAGAGGCTTTAGGTGACCTAAACTCTCAAAAAAATTTTTTGTTTGTTTTATATTTGAGACAGAGCGTGAGCAGGGGAGGGGCAGAGAGAGAGGGAGACACAGAATTTGAAGCAGGCTCCAGGCTCTGAGCTGTCAGCTCGCACCCCCACATGGTGGAACCCATGAGAGGTGAGGTCATGACCTGAGCTGAAGTCGGAGGTTCAACCGACTGAGCCACCCAGGCGCCCCCCACCCCCGACTTTTTAAAAGTTTTTTTTTTTTTTTTTTTTGGTTTTACCTTATATTTGAGAGAGAGAGAAAGAGCGTCAGCAGGGGAGGGGCTGAGAGAGAGGGAGACACAAAATCTGAAGCAGGCTCCAGGCTCTGAGCTGTCAGTACAGAGCCCGACGCGGGGCTCGAACCCACCGGCCGTGATAGGTAACCTAAAACCTTAAATACTGCACGGAAACCATTTGGCTTAGTGTTGCTTCAAAAATCCAAACTGCAGGGGCGCCTGGGTGGCGCAGTCGGTTAAGCGTCCGACTTCAGCTCAGGTCACGATCTCGCGGTCCGTGAGTTCGAGCCCCGCGTCAGGCTCTGGGCTGATGGCTCGGAGCCTGGAGCCTGTTTCCGATTCTGTGTCTCCCTCTCTCTCTGACCCTCCCCCGTTCATGCTCTGTCTCTCTCTGTCCCAAAAATAAATAAAAAACGTTGAAAAAAAAATAAAAAATAAAAATCCAAACTGCATCCTAATTTCGCCCAAACATTCTGTCGTGGGAGTTCCCTTAGCGACAAGAGCGATCCCGGATCAGAGTACAGTACGTATCTACAAGTACTACGGGAAAAACGCCAAGTCCTCTCTGGGAGTCGGTTACCTTAATGTAGGAAGAAAACACATCATCACAACTTTCCGAACAGCACCGGCGCAAGATCGGATACGTAAAGTTGCAAACTGTCAAGCTCGCCCGGAACTTCTAAAGAAGTCTGCGGTCCAGGGATGGGAGGGAGGCTCCAAACCCCACGAATCCCCTTCCTGTGCGCGCAGGTATCTGCCGACGGTGCCCGTGGAAGGGGTCCGCCTGCCCAAACGACCAGCCGCCTGAGGGGGGCTCCAGAGCGGGGAAGGAGCCTCACTCACTGGTTTACCTGTTTTCTATTTCCACGGGATCCGCGTCGGGCGGCTGTACCTTCACCTTCACCTCAGCCATCACTGCCCAGTTCCCGTCCCTCGTGGGAAGAGATGTTCGAAGTCGCCGGTTACCCAGCTGGGGTGCGAGGAAACCGGGAAAAGAAAGCACCAGGGTTGGCAAGGGGCCTTCTTCCTCGTGTCGCAGCCGGTCCTTACTTGTTCTGTCGGCCTGAGGTGGCCGAGCCGCGCCTGATCCGCTACGTCTTATTCTTGTTTTTCAGAAGGTCAATGCCTGTCGGACCAACGAGTCTGGTTCCCTCACTCTGTGTTGGGATGCCACCTCTGAGCATTTTCCAACCTCTGTGAAACCATATTCTCAGAGACCTGCAGTGAAGCCTTTAGGAAAGGCGCGCGAGGCCGGTACCAGTCCCCCGGCCAAGCGGCAGAGGCGGGGTTGGTTGCTAGGAAGTCGGTGTCCTCCAATCACCTGCCCGGCTCTCAGTGGGAGGGGCGCGGCTCGCAGCGTCTGTGGAAACCCAGGAGGCAGCAGAGGAGACGGCAAGAGGTGGTGAGAGGTGGGCTGCCTGACTGGGGACAGTGGCGGTACCTCAGTGATCCCAGTCCGGGTTCTGGTGGTCGAAGGAAGAGAGGGAGCAGGAGGAGAAGGGCCTCCCTCACTCCAGCCGAAAGAAAGCGGGCGTCCCTATCTGCCCCTGATGGACAGGGACTGGGACCGGACGGGGTTCCGGATCCGGGAGGCGAGGGGGCGGTCTTGATGGAAGGATTTGATGGGTGAAGGGTGCTGTTGACCCACTGCTGTTTGGGCCTAGCATGGTGGTCTACTTCTTGATCCTCTTCCCTTGGGGCCCACAGGCCGCCCCAGCCTCCCAAGGGGTAGCTCCTACTTGCTGCGCGTGTTATTCCTTCCCCTATATATATAAATATACATATTTATAATATATTTAAATATATATTTATAATATTATATATTTAAATATATATTTACAATATAATATATTTTTTATATATGACAAAATTTTCAACTTTTTAAATTTTAATTGCCTCTGAGGTGGAAAAATGAGAAACGGCACCTTATTCTTCCCTCCTTCTCCCTCCCCCCCGCCCCAGTCCAGCCACCCTTCTGTAGAGGATATTACTCTAAAATCGGCATCTGCAATTTACATTTGTAGCCTTTGACCTGGAACTATCCAACCAGGCATTAATTTCAGTTCTTAAATTTATTTATCCAAGTTTTGGGAATATAGTCTGTGACAAAATTCAAGCCACAAGCTGTTCAGGGCAGCATTATTTACAATTACCAACCAAAGCTAAAAAGAAACTAGTAATAGCCTAAATTCCCAACCACACAATGATAAGATTATATAAGTATATGGAAAACTGTAAATAATAGAGTGAGAGTGCAAGAAGTATACTGTAAAAATGTAATGAACATATAGATTATAACTGAGTGAGACTATATATCCACAATCACTGAAATTTAAGGGGTGCCTGGGTGGCTCAGTCTTGAATGTCCCAAAGGTCATGATCCACTCAGGTCATGATCCCAGGGTCATGGGATGAAGCCCAGCACTGGGTTCTGTGCTGAGCGTGGAACCTGCTTAAGATTCTCTCTCTCACTCTCTCTCTCTCTCTCTCTCTCTCTCTCTCATTCTCTCTCTCCCTCTCTCCCTCTCTCCCTCTCTCCCTCTCTCTCTCTCTCCCTCTCCCCTCCATCTCTCCCTTTCTCAAAAAAAAAGTCATTGAAATTTGAAAAGGTGACACAGAGATGTAAATGGTTGTTGTATTAAGGTGACGGTTGTTTTTCCCCTGTATATCCTTTATGTATTAAGAATCATACTCCCTCCCACAGAAAAAGATCAGTAAGGCCTCCATACTTGTACTTAACTGTTTATACAGTAGATAGAGTGGGAGACTTTTTTTGTTTATTTATTTATTTTGAGAGAGAGACAGAGACAGAGAGAAAGAGAATGTGAGCAGGAGAGAGGCAGAGAGGGAGAGAGAGAATCACAATCAGGCTCTATGCTAACAGCTTGGGTCTTGATCTCACTGATGGTGAGATCATTACCTGAGCCAAAATCAAGAGTCAGACCCTTAACCAACTGAGCCACCCAGGTGCCCCTAGAGTGGGAGACTTTTTGTTCATTGCTCACTGTTTGTATCTGTTCCAGCTTCCTTTCAGCTGAGGCATGATACTCCGCCATCCTTCTAAAATTTCTTTGCAGCTTTCAAATGCAAGAACCACTTGGCCACAACAGTAGGGCCTTGAATGTGGAGCTTTCCCAAGGGAGTTGGCTCTAAATTAACATTTCATGCCATGTACAGAGTTACTCTGCTCCTCTTGTGTGATGAGTTGCCCTGAAGCCAGGAGAGGTGGCACATTAATAAGAGGCAGGAAAGGGTGATAATGATCTAGGGGGAGCTCAGATCAGATCATGAGTAATGGTCTCTGTTCTGATGTACCGTAGTCTCCCCTTATCTGCAGTTTTGCTTTTCATGGTTTCTCTTACGTGCAGTCAACTGGGGCGTGGACGCAGATGATCCTTTTCCTGATGTTAGAAGGTCAGTAGTAGCCTAACGCTACATCACTGTGCCTCAGTCACTCACCTTACTTCATCTCATCATGTAGGCATTTTATCATCTCACATCGTCACAAGAAAGGTGAGTACAGTACAATAAGATATTTTGAGAGAGACTACATTCACATAACCTATTACAGTATGTTGTTGTAATTGCTCTATTTTATTACTGTTGTAGTTAATCTCTTACTGTGGCTAATTTATAAATTAAACTTTATCATAGGTATGTATAAATAGGGAAAAACAGTATATACAGGGTTTGGCACTATTCATGGTTTCAGGCATCCACTGGGGGTCTTGAACACTTCCCCCATGGATAAGGGAGGGACTACTGTGTTTGTTTAATTTGTTCGTGTACAATAATTCTATTCCTATATCCCATTTGTTCGTGCTCTTTTCCCAGAAATGAGGTAAGTATTTAGATAGTTAAAATTCCACACGAGACCTCAACAGAAAAAATGCATCTGAAGCAATAATTGTTTGAGTTAAAAACAAAATAATATTTTTAGGTGGTATTCTCTTTAGTTTTTAGTAGTTTTGCTGTATTTAAACAAGTGCTTCTCTTTGACTTTTGTATTCAAATGTAGGTGCCTATTGGAATTTATATTCATCCACCTTTTTTTAATGTAAGGAGGGAAAATGACTGCTGGTTCAGTGTGTGTCCCTCAGATCATACCACTGCGAGTGCCTCCACCTGGAAAAGCCAACCATGAAATTGATAGCAATACACTTTTAGAAATGAAATCAGGTAAGAATCACATGTACTTGAAATTACATAAAATAACATTGCCACATTTCTTATGTTCATCTCGTTGATTTCTCACTTTGCGTGCCTTCTACAATTAGGACCTTGGGGATTTTGTACAAGTCCCAAAATTTGCAATAGCGCTGTACTTGGTGGTTTATGGAGTCGTATATATTTAAATTAAAATGGTTAGCTTTGAGGCATCTGGGTGGCTCAGTCGGTTGAGCGTCTGATTCTTGATTTCAGCTCAGTCATGATCTCATGGTTCTTGGGGTCAAGCCCCACATCAGGCTCTGTGCTGGCAGTGTGGAGCCTGCTTGGGATTCTCTGTCTCTCCTCTCTCTCTCTGCCCCTCCCCCTACTTGCACGTGTGTGCACTCTCTCTTTCAAAATAAAGAAAAAAACAAACATTTAAAAATAAATAAGTAAAATGGTTAGCTTTGACCAACCTTTCATTTCAGTACACAGTTGCAGCAATGCCTTGACTCACGTTAGCCTAAGTGACTTCCTTAGGATTCTTATTATTTTGCTGGGATAATAAATTTGACCTACTAACACAGGTTTTGCAGTCAGGCATATTGGAGATTAAATCCTGACTTTGATAGCTTCTAGTGATACATTACTGAGCCTTTCTGAGTCTGAGTCTGTGTTTTTTCATTGTTAGACAGTGAGAATACTATCTGCCATTAGACCCTGTGTCAGGGTCTGGCACATTAGTAATGCCCAAATAAATCTTAACATTATTACAGAAAGAAAGCAGTGAATCCATTTCCTGGTAATGACAGGAATGTATATACATGTACTCATATATATATCTACATATATATGTACATGTGTATGTGTGTATGTATATATATATATATATATATATATATATATATATATATAAAATTAACATAAGGAGAAATTAAACCTTTGTTTTTAATTTGAGAGAGAAAGAGCACATGAGTGGGGGAGAAGGGCAGAGGGAGAGAGAGAGAATCTTAAGCAGGTACCATGCTCAGCACAGAGCCCAACATGGGGTTTGATCCTGCAACCCTAGGATCATGACTTGAGCCAAAATCAAAAGTCAGATGCTCAACCAACTGAGACACCAGGCACCTTTTATTTTATTTTTTTTAAGGTAATGTCTGTGCCCAATGTGGGGCTTGAACTCACTACTCTGAGATCAAGAGTAACATACTGGGGCTCCTTGGGATTCTCTCTCTCCCTCTCTCTTTCTGCCACACCCTTACTCATGACTACGTGCTCTCATTCTCTCTCAAAATAAACATCAAAAAAAAAAAAACAAAAACAAAAACAAAACTGGGGCGCCTGGGTGGCTCAGTCGGTTAAGCGTCCGACTTCAGCCAGGTCACGATCTCGCGGTCCGTGAGTTCGAGCCCCGCGTCAGGCTCTGGGCTGATGGCTCAGAGCCTGGAGCCTGTTTCCGATTCTGTGTCTCCCTCTCTCTCTGCCCCTCCTCCGTTCATACTCTGTCTCTCTCTGTCCCAAAAATAAATAAAAAACGTTGAAAAAAAAAAATTAAAAAAAAAAAAACAACCCCAACCAACCAACCAACCAACCAACCAACCAAACAAACAAACAAAAAAAGAGATCCATGTTCTTACCCAGCCGGGTGCCCTGGGAAAGTTTTATAGATAAAATATATGAGCAAATACTTGCTTTAAAAGATTTTGAAGTTCCAATTATATATTTCAATAAATAATGTGTAAAAATTATCTATATTTTATGGTGACTCCTGTACTTCCTAGACAAATTCCAACTAAGAATACTTTATAATATACTATATCTCCCTTTATCTTTTTTAAATGTTTATTTATTTATTTAAAATTTTTAATGTTTATTTATCTGTGAGAGACAGAGATAGAGCATGAATGGGAGAGGGGCAGACAGAGAGAGAGAGAGACAAGAATCCGAAGCAGGCTCCAGGCTCTGAGTTGTCAGCACAGAGCCTGATGTGGGGCTCAAACTCATGAACCATGAGATCATGACCTGAGCTGAAGTCAGATGCTTAACCAACTGAGCCACCCAGGCGCCTCTTTAATGTTTATTTTTGAGAGAGAGAGAAACAGACAGAGAGTGTGTGCACACGCAAGAGAGGGCAGGGGTGGGGCAGAGAGGGAGACACAGAATCCAAAGGAGGCTCCCGGCTCTGAGCTGTCAGTGGAGAGCGCAATGTGGGATTCAAACTCATGAACTGGAAGATCATGGCCTGCAGAAGCCAGATGCTTAACTGACTGAGCCACCCAGGTGCCCCTACATCTTAAAAGCTAGTATTATTTTTTAAAATTCTCTTTATCTTAAAAGCTAGTATTATTGTTTAAAATTCTCAAGCTAAAATGCAGTTTTTTTTTAAGTTTATTTATTTATTTTGAGAGACAGAGCGAGAGGGGGTGGGGGAGGCGCAGAGAGACAGGGAGAGAATCCCAAGCAGGCTCCGTGCTATCAGTGCAGAGCCCAGTGAAGGGCTAGATCTCACAAGCCATGAGGTCATGACCTGAGCCAAGAATCTGACACTTGAGGTGGAGAGTCCACCTGAGCCACCTAAGTGCCCCCAAAATACAAATTTAAAAAAATGTGCCCATAGCACTTGGGATGATTATTAACAAATGATGATATGAATGATAGAGGATTCAAATTCCCTAATATTTAAAGTGTTCAATAAATAAAGAGGTTGTACAATTTAATAACAAAAAGAATAATAACCCAATAGAAAAGTGGGCAAAAGTGGGGCGCCTGGGTGGCTCAGTCAGCTAAGCGTCCGACTTCAGCTCAGGTCATGATCTCGCGGTCCGTGAGTTCGAGCCCTGCGTCGGGCTCTGTGCTGACCGCTCAGAGCCTGGAGCCTGTTTCAGATTCTGTGTCTCCCCCTCTCTCTGCCCCTCCCCTGTTCATGCTCTGTCTCTCTCTGTCTCAAAAATAAATAAACGTTAAAAAAATTTTTTTTAAAAATAAAAAAATAAAAAAAAGAAAAGTGGGCAAAAGATAGGAAAGGACATTTTATAGGAAAGGAAACATAGGTGTCTTTTAAACATACGGGAATTTGCTTCCGCCCATCCCTTTACCTACTTGCTAAGCAGACCTTATCCCCTGCTTTATTTACTCCATTGGATTTAGCCACCCCTTGATATCACATATATACTTGTTTGTTTACTGTTTGTGTGTCTTTTATAAACTAGAGGCTCTGTGAGAGCAGGGACTTTGGGCACTAGTTATCATCCATCACCACACAGTTACAATTTTTTTTTCTTGTGATGAGAACGTTTGAGATCACCTCTCTTAGCAACCATTTTTGATCTTTTGAACTTTGAATTCTGTAAATTCATTACCTTTAAAATTCTTCCAAGAAGTGTAGGAATCATTCACCAAGTCCAAATAAAATATAATACCAGGATTTCTGAAGCAATGCTCAAAAAATAAAAACTTAGCTTCTGCTTTCTACATGGGTGTTGTGGTCTTAAAACTGAGCCCCACTCTATTTATACTGATGCCTTATTGGAGTGGCACAGTAGCAAAGAGGTTCAAGAGCATGGGCTATGGATCCAGTGTAGCCAAAGTGAAACCACAACTCTGCTGTTATTGAATGACTTTCTTACCCTCCCTGGGACTCAGTTTCCTCATCTATAAAGTGGGTATAAAGTAGGACCTGTCATATAGGGTTGTACACACGCAATGAGCTAATTCATATAAAGCACACTGCCTGGCACAGAGAAAGAATTCAATTATTGTTAGTTATTGTTACACATTCTTATAATATATTAAAAAATCTCATTAATTAACTGACCCATGGGTATTATTCAGAGACTTTGCTACTTTAGTGTTAATTACAGTTACCCTGTTTTGGGTTTTTCAGACACCCCGGATGTCAACATATATTATACGCTGGATGGCAGCAAACCTGAATTTCTGAAGAGAATCGGTTATCGTGAAAACAATACATTTAAGTATACGAAGCCTATTACTCTACCTGATGGAAAAATACAAGTTAAAGCTATTGCAGTCTCTAAGTAAGTTAAGAGCATGGTGATTAAAATAACTGGTCAGATAATGACATTATGTTTTAATTTTATTTCTTTCTTTAAGAATAAGTGTTGTATTAGAAGGTCACTAAAAGGAAAGTAACTTTAATTTCAACATATATCTATAACTTTTGTGTTTTGTTTGCCTTTTACTGAGGTATACTGTAAAGTGTACAAATCATGAGAATACAGTTTGATGAGGTGCTGTGTATATTAATATATATTAACACTGTTTTTCTTTTTTTTTTTTTAAGTTTATTTCTTTATTTTGAGAGAGAGAGAGCACAAGCAGGGGAGGGGCAGAGAGAGGGAGAGACAGAATCCTAAGCAGGCTCCACACCATAAGTGCAGAGCCTGATGCAGAGCTCGAACTCAAGAAATGTGAGATCATGACCTGGGCTGAGATCAAGAGTTGGATGCTTAATTGACTGCGCCACCCAGGCAACCCAACACTGTTTGTATTTTCAATTCCACGTTGGGATTTTGGGAAGGAAGAGCCTTTTCAGGGTTTGGGACCTTTGGAGTGGTTCATCAGACTTTGAAGAAAATACTGTTTTTAGTGGATGGTTCTTTTATTCCATAGGACACAGCCTACAACCACCACCATCATTCTCTATTTTATTTTGTATTGACTTAATCGACCTTCATGGCGACTGCCATTTTAATCTTTGGACATTAGCTCCTTTATGCCTTTCTTTGTCCTTTCTTTCCTGCTCAAGGACTTTTTCTAATTTTCAAGTATAGAAACACCACTTAATTTTGAAACTGTGTGTTATAGAGAGAATAACTCAAATGCTTTGCCAGTCTGTGTGTCTGTGATAGAAGAATTCTACTGCACAGCAAGACAGGTTTAGCCACATTTTTTTTTTTAAACTTTTTTTTTTTAACGTTTATTTATTTTTGAGACAGAGAGAGACAGAGCATGAACGGGGGAGTAGCCACATTTTTGAAACACTTTTAAAGTCCCATACCCTGGATTTGCACAGGTACTTTATAAAAGTCTCTCCAGGCTCCCCCTGGTGGCTGAGCTACTGCATGGCTTTTGAGGAGAGCTACAAATTAAACACAGATGACTGCTTTGGCGTTTGGAAATTTAAAAAAGAATACAATCAAAACAAAACAAAACACTCTCATACACATTATTGTTCTTAATTAAAGATTGCAAAAATTGGCTTTTTTCACTTGCCAAACCACTTCTGTCAAAACAAGTCATCTCAATTATCATTAAAAACAGGCAGGGGCATCTGGGTGGCTCAGTCAGTTAAGTATCTAACTTTTGGTTTTGGCTCACGTCATGATCTTGTGGTTTGTAGGATTGAGCCCCATATCCGGCTCTGTGCCAAGAGCCTCCTTGGGATTCTCTCTCTCTGCCCCTCCCCCATTCACACTCTTTCTTGCCCTCTCTCTCAAAATAAATAAACATTTAAAAAAATTAACAAGCAAAAAAAAAAAAAAATTAACAAGCAAAATACTCTGGTGCTTAATGCTCTAAGGCAGCCCCTCTTATAAGGGGCAGGCAGTAATGATACGAAGTAGTAATTACTAACTATGTAATTCAGAGGAGTTAACATAGCTTTCAAAAGAGTGTAAAATAAGGTCATTCTTTATGCATCTCCTCATCTTGCTCTGTGCCCACTTAACATCTGTCCTGAAAGCACTGTTAGTATTTCAGGTGAGCTCAGCTCAGGGAAGGTATTTATACAAAAATGTTTTTGAGTCTTCAAGACAGGAAAGAAATTATACTGCTTCACCTAAGCCTTTTTTTCTAGGTACTTAAGGTAATTAATTTCTTAATAGGGAGAAAAGGATTTGAAATGAGAGTGTTAACAATTAAAGGCCACTAAAATGTTAAGAGGAAAAATTATGGGGGTGCCTGGGTGGCTCAGTCAGTTAAGTGTCCGACTTCGGCTCAGGTCATGATCTCATGGTCTGTGAGTTTGAGCCCCACGTTGGGCTCTGTGCTGAGAGCTCAGAGCCTGGAGCCTGCTTTGGATTCTGTGTTTCCATTTCTCTCTGCCCCTCTCCTGCTCATGCTGTCTCTCTCTCAAAAATAAAAAAAAAAAATTTTTAAAAGGAGGAAAAATTATGGTCATGAAGTTTTGAGTGATATGGGAAAATATTTATGATATAAATGAAAACAAATTAGGGTGTAAGAGTGCACTACAGTATTTTGACACTTTTTAGAAATGCGTTGTACCAAAAAAAAAAAAAAAAAAGAAAAAAAGAAATGCGTTGGAACAGAACTGGAGAAGGGCAATGACCAGAGCTGAGTGAGCAGTAGGCAAGGAGGGCCCATTACACGGAGGCAGCGATCTCCCCTTTCCCTGAGCCAGACTGCCAGGGACACTGTGGATGTCTTTGTTTCAAAGGGGTCAGGTTGAGGGACAGCCCCAGTCCCTTTCTGTCCCAGCTCAGTTTGCAAAAGGTACTGACATGTAATTCTTCTTTACTGTAAGCTTTCTATTTAGTTTGCTTCTTATGATTAAGTCATTTGAAAATGAACACACAAGCCACACGTTAGCATTCTTTGCCTCTGGTGATTCAGTCACTTTTTGTGTTGTTGTTGATAATTTTTATAGCTTCCAAAATTTAACAGTGAGCATTGCTTTTGTAATACACAGAAATAACACAGAATCTCCAAAATCATCATGGAACCAGTGCTTCTCAAGCTTGGCTGCTGAATCAGTTGGCTATTGCTGTATAACAAATCGCCCTGACAGTTAGTGGTCTTAAAAGAAACATCATTTATTTGCTCATTATTCTGTGGATCAGCATTTTGGTGTGCATGCATCCGGGTAGTTGTTCTGCTGGCCTTGCCTGAGGTCACTGACATGGCAGCAGTAATTTTGGTCTCACCTTGAGCCTGCTAGTCTAAGAAAGTTTGAGTCACATTTCTGGTGGTTGATGCAAGTCGTTGGCTGAGCCTTGTGTCTCCAGTTGGGTAACCTGAGTTTTTTTTTTCACTCAGTTCCAAAAGCTGTAAGAGAAACGGCAAGCCCTAATGCGCAGATGTTTTTCTAGTCTCTGCTTGTGTCGTATTTGTTAATGTTTCATTGACCAAAGTAAGTCATGTGGCAACACTCAAAGTCAATGTGTGAGGGGATTCTACAAGGGCACCAGGGCACCACGGTGCAGATAGATAAGTCATAATGTCTTGGACTGTTATTGTGACAGTCTACCACAGGTTGCCATCAGAGTCACCCAGGGAGCCTTGCAGAATCTCTGTGCCCAGGTCACACACTCCAGACCAACTAAACAACAATCTCTTGGGGGTGAGACCCAGGCATCAGTATTTTTAAAGTTTCCTGATGATTCTAATATGCAACCAAAGGTGGCAACTGACACATTAATGGGGGAAAAATGTTTCCATTTAGAGAGATTTGACCAATACAACTTTTTCGAAATACAGTAAAACCTTGGATTGTGAGTAACTTGTTCTGCGAGTGTTCCACAAAATGAGCAAACATTTCTACTAAATTTTAACTTGATAAATGAGTGATGTCTTGCAATACGAATAGTATGTGATGCCGAATGTCACATGATCACAACTGAGCCAATGGTTCTTGAAACTTGCTTTGATATACAAGTGCTTTGGACTACAAGCATGTTTCCAGAATGAATTATGCTCACAAACCAGGGTTTTACATATATGATATGTATATATGATGTATATATATATATATATTTAATGCTTATTTATTTTTGACAGGGAGAGAGAGTGTGTACAAGTGGAGGAGGGGTGGGGGGGGGGGGAGACTGAGGGTCTGAGGCGGGTTCTGCACTGACAGAAGAGAGCCCAATGTAGGGCTTGAATTCACAAACCATGAAATCATGACTTGAGCCAAAGTTGGAGGCCTAACTGACTGAGCCACCCAGGTGTCCCTGAAATATATATAGATATTTATATATGTATTTATATATATATCTATATATATCTATATATAGTCCAAAGTGGACTCTGTGCTGACAGCAGAGAGCCCGAACCAGGGCTTGAACTCATGAACCGTGAGATCATGACCTGAGCTGAAGTTGGACACTCAACCACTGAGCCACCCAGGTGCCTATGAGATATATTTTTATTAAAGTGTAATATTCTAGAATGAAATAAAAGGACGTGTTTGCCTTCATGTGTCCTTATATATATACATGAATTTTCACGTCAGAGCATGGTCAATGAGGAACACAGGTGAACAGGAGGGGCTGGGAGCTTGGGGACATTTCAGCAAGCAGGGGTGGGTTTTAGGTTTTTAGTTTATTTATTCATTTAGAGACAGAGGAGGAGGAGTGGCTGAGAGAGAGAGACAGAGAGAGAGAGAGAGAGAGAGAGAGAGAGAATCCCAAGCAAGCTCTGCGTTGTCAGCACAGAGCCTGACACGAGGCTGGAACCGATGAACTGTGAGATCGTGACCTGAGCTGTATAATCAATAGACAGATGCTTAACTGACTGAGCTACCCAGGTGCCCCAGGTTTTAGGTTTTAATGGTGCATAATCATGGTCTAGTCCAGGGTCTGTAAACTTTCTGACATCTGTTTTGCTTCTTTAAAAGCCACCTTTATGGCCAGGAAATTCCCGCTTTGATATCATCATTGTTTTGAGAATGAACTTGGGTGGTTCTCCCTTCTTTGTCAGTTACCTTATATGGCGGTTAAGATAAATGGAGCTGCCCTGAGGTAAAAGTTGTCTTGAACTGAAGGTAGGTGGTTGGGGGAGCCAGAGTTCCCTAAGAAAAACCATTTTTCTTCCATGAGGGACATCCCAGTTTTACAGCAACAGAATAAAGTAAACTCATTAGCAGGTTACCAGGGCATGTCACGGTCATCCCTCTGCAGCCCCGTGCAGGATATAATGTGTGGAGGAAAGATCCAGATGTCATCTCCATAGGCAGCAACAAAGGCAAGAAGAACACTGCTTCGAGAGAAGTAGTTTGGACAGTGGGACAGAGGATGGAGGTTGTTGACCTTCAGATCTGGACTTTAATCCCAGTTCTCTTGCTCCTCTTTGTCTGACCTTGAATAAGTTATGTGGCCTTCTGATTCTCAGTTTCCCCATTTATTAAATGAAGTTAATAAAACTTAGTTGACAGCCATTGTGAAGATCAGAGGCAATACACTTGGCATCGCACATGTAGTAGCTGTTATTGTTGTTTGTTGTTATTCAGATTCTTAACAAAGGCCTAGCAGATTGCTGTTGTGTGACCCAACTCAAAAGGCATGCTTCTGTATTTGAAAAATCTCTGCCTGCCTGGGTAAGTGGTTTCCACTTAACCCCTTCATGTTCCTAAACCAGAGATTCTCAGTTGGGCATAATTGGGCCCCAAAGGGGACATTTTGTAATGTCTGGAAATATTTTTGGTTGCCACATCTGGAAGTGGGAGTGTGCTGGTAGCATCTGATGGGTGGAGATCAAGGATGTTGCTAACCATGTTGTGCACAGGACAGCCTCCTACAACAGAGTTATCTAACCTGAAGTTTCAGTAGTTCTCAGTAGATTGAGAAAACCCGACTTGGACAAGTTGCAGAATTCTTACAGATCCAGCTTCTTACCTCTTGTAATCATCCAAGTAATTCTGTTGTTTTATTGAGAGGGTAATAATCTTTGTGAGGACAGAGCTACATGTAACTTTTTATTTTATTTTATTTTTGTCGAATGTACCTTCTATTACTCCTCCTAAAGATCCATATTTAAGGCCTCTGATTTCAATCCTTGAAAAAATTTATGTGTATTCAAGTGAGATTTGGGCTGAGTAGGATTTCTAGTTCCAACCCCAAACCTAAGCCTTTTTTGATATACAGTCAAGAAATCCTTCTACTTAGCAGACATTTGAAGCTAGTTTCTGGGCTTCTTTTGGAGGGAAGAAAGTCCATGGGTGAGAACCCTGGCTGGGTCCCCATGGAAGGTGCCGGCTATGGTGGAGACAACCTATGTCTTCCAGGAGTAGAGCAAGTGGCTGGGCAGTCAGGCTTCTACTCAGTGTGATGGGGTGGGGGCTAGAAGCACACATTTCAGGGAGCCCTGCAGTTATCCAGGCTTTGAAGGATTCCTGAATGGAGATGTTTGTGGTGTCCGGGAAGTGTGCTAGCAAGGAGGATGACTGTATGTATATTGGATGACAGACCTGAGGCCAAAAGTGAACATTTAGATGAAATGAACGTTGGAGTGAAGGAGTTAAGCAAAGATCATCTGTATCTGCGTCCAGATTTCTGTACCTGTAAAACTGGTTTTGTTATTAAGAACAAAACAAAACAAAACCAAACAAAACAAAACAAAACATGTGCTTCCCTAAAGTTTAGCCACCCGTATATCGCTCCAGCCAATGAACATGCAAGTATCCATTGATCATGTTATTTCTTCAGTATTGTCCCTCACTGATAGATAGTGGTGATTGACGTGAATTATGTATTTCTGATAATTCTTTTCTTCTAAAAATGTAGCCTGAAACTTGTATATTGCTTAATGTTTAACATTTCTCAACTGTTTTGGAATTGATGTTTATGTGTTTACAAATATTTACTTAATCAAAGAATTTAAAGCATTTTAGGGCATGGAAAAGTAAAAGAGCCCAGACATGTAAGACTATATTTGTGTGGTGACATTTTTTTAATTAAAATTTTTTTAAAATTTTTAAATGATTATGTATTTTGAGAGAGAGAGAGAGAGAGAGAGAGAGAGAGAGAGAGAGAGAGGGCATGATCAGGGGTGGGGCAGAGAGAGGGAGGGAGAAAGAGAAAGTATCCCAAGCAGTCTCCATGCTACCAGCACAGAGCCAGATGTGGGGCTTGACTACACAAACTGTGAGATCATGACCTGAGCCCAAACCAAGAGTTGGATGCTTAACCAGTTGAGCCACCCAGGTGCTCTGGTGAAATTCATTTTAAATGTCTGCAAAAGGTAAAATTATAGGGATAAGATACAGATCAGTGGTTGCCTGGGGTAGGGGTTGGTAGCAAGGAGTGTCTTCAAACAGGCATAAGGGATTTTTTGGAGTGTGGGGTGACAGAAGTGTTCTAAAACTGGATTGTGGTAATGGTCACACAATTGTGTAAATTTGCTGAATATTCTCAAACTATATACTTAAAATAGGTGAGTTTCATGTCATGTAAATTATACCTCAATAAAGTTGTTTTTAAAAATTAAGAGGGGCACCTGGGTGGCTCATTTGTTTGAATGTCCAACTTTTTTTTTTTTTTAATGTTTATTTATTTTGAGAGAGGGCGCACGAGCTCAAGCAAGTGCAGGGGAGGGGCAGACAGAGAGGGAGACACAGAATCTGAAGCAGGCTCCAGGCTCTGAGCTGTCAGCATAGAGCCTGACCCAGGGCCTGAACTCACAAACCACGAGATCATGACTTGAGCCAAAGTTGGATGCTTGATGGACTGAGCCACCCAGGCAGCCCATGAGTGTCTACCTCTTGATTTTAGCTCGGGTCATGATCCCAGAGTTGTGAGATAAAGCCTGTGTCAGGCTCTGCACCCCCTATGTTCCTCTCCCCTCCTTGCATGTGCTCTGTCTCTCTAAAAAAATAAAAATAAAATAAATGGAAAAAAAAAGTCTAGGCAAGCTGCTGGTGCTGAGATGCAGTCACCACCAGTTTTTAGTTATGGGCACCTCTATATTGCTTTCTCATGGAACTTCTATTGCATCCAAGAGGAACAAGATTAATGGTGAAATGTTATGAATACATTGAAAAATTGCTGGTATGTAAGGAATTAAGCTTGCCAGAGCAGATGCTACCTTCAGCTGGAGGAAGGAAAATTCTCTTGGCTCACATGGAATGGTTTATTGGTAACCCCACTCTTTGTTTTAGAATAGTTTGAGGCTTAAGGTATGAAATCTTATGGTGAGTGTGGCGGACTCCAAAAACGCAATAAACCATGCCTCCCAGTAAAGCCCCTGTGCTTAAATCTGGGCTGGCCCTACAACTTACTTTTGACCAATAAAATGCTTCAGAAATGATGTTAAGTCTAGATAAAAAGAAGTATTACAGTTTCTGCTATGGTGTCTTGGAACATAAACCCTGGGTGAAGCCAGGCACCATGAAGGATGTCTGATTTCCCTGAGCCATCCATACTGTGAGGAAGCCTAAGCTAACCACCATAAGAGGGAGGGAGAGGAAAACAGAGACAGATAGACACCAAGGCTGAGAAAGAAGACTGGCGAGCCCCCAGCTGTTCCAGTTATGCTAGCCCAGTCTCTGAATATGAGGGAAAAAAGCATTTTATTTATTTATTTAAAAATTTTTTTAATGTTTATTTTTGAGAGAGAGAGAGCGCAAGCACAAGCGGGGGAGGGGCAGAGAGTGAGGGAGACACAGAATTGGAAGCAGCCTCCAGGCTCTGAGCTGTCAGCACAGAGCCCGACGTGGGGCTTGAACTCATGAACCACGAGATCATGACATGAACCGAAGTCGGACACTCAACCGACTGAGCCACCCAGGTGCCCCAAGAAAGCATTTTAGACATCCAGCTGAGCTAATCTTTCAGTTCACTCCAGTCTAACTGATATCTATCTGACCATGTGAGAGATGACAAATGAGAGCTACCCAGCTGGGCCTGGCTAACCCAGTTTGTGTGTGAAGACACTATGTTTTGGAGTGCTTTGTTACACAGCAGTAGATAATCTAACTGAGAACCGGGTAAGGAAGGACTTTAAAAGTTGTGCTTTGATTTTTCCAGTTTAAAACATAATAACCTTAGTAGTGAGGCCAAGGAACTTCATAGAGTTCTCTTAATTGTTAGCCATCTTTTCTTTGAAGCTTTGTGTGACACAGAGGCTCTTTCTATTTTGAATAATTTTCAGGGACTGCAGACAGAGTGGCATGGTAACAAAGGTGTTTCAGGTGGGCTATGAGCCACCAAATGCAGTGTCTTCTGAAGACAATGTTGAAAATATTCTCAAAGATTCTTCAAAGCAGGCAAGTAATGAACCTGTAGCCCTTTCAGATAGTCACCACATTCTTGGTTCCTCCTTTCTTAGCGATCCCATCTTTTTCATTTCGTACCCTATGCTCACATGTCCTTATAATTGAGGTCAGTAGTGGCCATTGCAGAGTGATTTCCCACCCGTCGGTCATTCCATCCTGCACGTGTTTCATCCTGCACATTAGACATTCCTACCCAGCATCACGGCCTATGCTCCAGTGTCTTCATTGATTCCCCACTTACCTATTGATGAAAGCAGAAACCTTTAGCCTGGTATCCCAAGTGATCAGTTTCTGTCTTCAGTAATCCTTTATTGCTCTGTGACTCCCCTGTATATATGGCAGCCAAACTAGACTCTGTATGTTGTGTGCTATCATTGCTGTCTCCTAGCATCCAGGCCTTCTCCTTCTGTATAGTGCTTTCAATATGTGATTACTTTGCTTGTTGTCTGTCTTCTTCATGCGGTGTAAATTCCAAGGTGGCAGAGAGCATGACTGCCATACTCATTGCCTTCCATAGAGGTGGGCAGGAGAAGGCAGTGAGTGTACATTTGTTGAACAGATACATCAGACTAGTAGAAACCATCTGTGACCAAAGCCTCACCTCTTTAGAGAGTGAACTAGACTTATCTACAAGGATGTTTGAAACTTCAGTCCCTGGGCAATGGGCATCGGTGAGATAGATCCAAGAGCCAGAGGATGGGCTAACCCATGGTAAGGCAACCAGCCAACAAGTCTCAGTCATGGAGGTCTTGATGGGGATGACTGGAAGTTTGTGAGGGAGTCCCTTCAGCCCAAGTTTGGACCAGAGCCCATAGAGGTGGTTGTGGGAGCAGAGCAGTGGGTGCAGGTATAGTGTGGGGTTCAAGTGTGATCAGATCAGAGATCTACCATGGGCAGGGGCATCCAGCAGAGGCTGAGCCTACATGCATCAGCAGGGGCTCAGGCTTGAACAAGCCATAACCGGCTGCATCCAGGAGAAGAAAGTTCATGGAGAATAGTATAAGGATTGTGTATGAGCAGGTATTGTACTTAAGTCCTATCTTGGTCTGACCCCACCCTTTATTTACTTCCTGGATCTGGTGGTCCCTTTGTTATTCCCCAGACTGCCATGATTGTAACATCCTGCCTTCATGTCCTGCTGTTGGCCGCTGTTCCTGGCTGTTTGACTGCTGGTCCCTACCAACCAGACATGCTGCCAGCCAAGGGCCCAGATACAAAGCTGTGTGTTTTCAGAGTAAAGTAAAACAGAGGTTACTATGTAAAAAACTACTGTAAACCCTTCCCAGCAAGAAGTACATACCATGACACTGTCTCCACCTGGCAATTTTTAATTTTCACATTCTAAATGGGTGTAATGAAGTGACTGACATGAAATCTCTTCATTCCTAGGAATTGAAAAATGGGTTTGTTGGGTCAAAACTACGGAAGAAATGTAAGAATGCTGAAAATAAACAGGGTTGGAACGTTAACCTTAGAAAGTCTCCAAGTATGACATGGCAGGACGAAGGTAAGGTTTAGAATTGTAAACCACCAAACAGGTTCACTGCTGGTTTTCTTGTGTGAAGAAGGGTTAGAATAAGAAATACTGGAATAGAAAAATAAGCTATAATCTGAGTCTTAGTGCTGTCCTCACTAACAGTTTAAGCATTGAGGAGGGCACCTGTTGGGATGAGCACTGGGTGTTGTATGGAAACCATTCTGACAATAAATTTCATATTAAAATAAAAAAAAAGACCAAGAGGGATAATCAAGGAGTCCAACAAAGTGAGATTTGTCGACCCATTGCAACGAGGGATACCACACCTCAGAGGAACCATGGGGCATCTCACCAAATAAAGGAAAAGACACAGTTATAAGGTTAAGAGGGGCAGGTGGAATTTGGGAAGCAGAATTTTGACAAACTTGAAGCAAAGCAGGGCCTGGTGTAAAGTGCTCACCATCAAGTATGTATTGTAAAGGGAACCAGGGTTTTGTTCACCTTGGAAACTGAAAATAAATGTGGAATGTTGTATTCAGAGATCCTTCTCTGATGCTCTACACCAAGGTTGGAAATTGAGGCTGCTTCTCTGTGTCCGAGTGACTTACGTCCTCCAGGCAAGAGTCGGAGGTTTCATTCTTGCTGATATGATTTCAATCAGCAAAGTTTCTGATTATCTCTGGTTTCAGAGCACAAGGTTTCTCAGCAAGTAAGAAACAATAGCCACTCAAAAAAGGGGGGAGGCTGTTATGACATTTTACAGCTGCGGTGTGTCTTTAGGAGAAACAGTGTTTCCTGCTAACGTTGGCATTGGATTTGTCTATTTTCTCAGCTTGATGTGGAATATTGCAGAATGTAGCAGGGCAGATTTTTATTTTCTGAGTCCAGGCTAATTTTTTCTTTCCTAGTGCTAGTTCACTGAGTGGAGGCTTCTTTATGTAGTTGCTACGTCTAGTTAAAGATATGATGACAGTGGTCACTTAGAAGGTTTCCAACTATAAAGATGTATTTGCATGATTACATATATAATTACAGATGTCCACAGAATGATTTTTTTGAAATAATTTTAGACCTTGAGGTAGGTGAAAGAACTGACTCTAAAACATGGAAAGATCTTCGTTTCTCAGAGAGTCCACTGGAAATCCCACCTTACCATGAAGAATCAGGTTCTAGACCACCCACCCGCCAGTCTCAGGTAACTTCTAAAGAAAATCTTTATGGTACTAAATACCTCCTATATTCTTAATCTTCTCATGAAATACTTTTAAGACAGTGTACCCCAGCCTTCTCACCATGTGCCAGGCACCGTTTCAGTTCTGGGAATACTGCGTTGGACAAGAAAGGCCCCTGTACTCGGGAGCTTACATTGTATTGGGGGTGGGGGTAGGCAGATAATAAACATGTAAGTCATCAAACAAAAATTTTTTAATAGTGACAAATGTCATGAAAAAGATAAAGCGGGGGTAATGGGATAGAGCAGTGGTTCTCAAATGTGGCCCCACATACCAGTAGCATCAGCGTCACGTGGAAGTTTATTAGAAATACAGATGCTCGGGCCCCAGCCCAGATCTTTTGAATCAGAGATTCCGAGGCTGGGCCCAGTGTCTGTTTTAATTGGTCCTTCTTCTGATGCATACTGAAGTTTGAAAACCCGTGGGATAGAGAATGACCACAGAGGAAGAACAAGAGTGGTTCTAATTTGGGGTGACAAGAGAGGTCCTCCTTAAATTTGAATTGAACGTTCTGAATGGAATTGAATTGATGTTTGAATTCAAGATGAACAGAAGCCAGCCCTGCAAAGATCTTGGAAGCAGTAACAATAGCAAAGTGAGGGAGTACCAGGAGGTTGGTGTGGATGGAGCATGGTGAGCAAGGCAGGAGATGAGGTGGGAAAGGTAGGCTGGGGCCAGAGCACAGACCCCTGTGGTTCTCAACACGGCTGTATAGTAGAGTCATCTGAGGGGCTTCAAACCAATCCCAAGAACCCAACCTCAGAAAAAGTTGTTTTTAATGTTTATTTATTTTTGAGTTGTGGGGGAGAGAGAGAGAGAGATTTTCTTTATGTATGACTATTTGGATTACCTTGCCCACCTAGAGTTGTTTTAAGGAAAAGATAGAGTAAGACAATATGTGAAGATTCCAACATTTAAAATCTCCTAAAAACAGAAACTCTTTCTGGACACATTACAAATTGTTATGGTCACGTGAGACTGTCTTCTGAAAACAGTTATGATTGCATTTTGTCGTACACCACTCATTCTTCAAAATGATATTTTTCTGTCTAAAAATCAGTATTATACACTATAATGGCTACAGTGGTGAGCATTGCTCACAGGTGTTTAGTGTAAATTAGTCCATTTGGTAACCAAGGAACCATTCTTCCAGAAGACTGGGAAAGGGTGATCTTCTATTGCAGGGATAGTTGTTCTTTTGTTTACTAGGTTTCCATGAAGGCCTTAGTAGGTCTGTGGTCCTCGGCCTGGGCTTTGTGGCCCTCCAAGAAATATGGTGAGTGGGCAGATAGAGTTGTTACAAGGAAAAGATAGAGTAAGACAATTTGTGAAGACTCCAACATTTAGAATCCTCTAAAAAATAGGAACATTAAGGACACATTTGGGGACTTTGACTAGAATTCAGAGGAGCAAGGGGGCCAGAAAAGGACCACAAAATATTTATCTTCCACTCTTTTTATTCCTATTGGTATGAGACTCTTGTCAACATTCCAGCTGAATCCCATCTGAACCATACTTCAGCGAACATCAGAATTAATGATACTGGTGGGTATTATAACATGTCAGCAACCACCAGGAAGACAAGATGTCTCTGAACTAAGCACTGACCTGAGGGGTGCCATCAGGGGCTAGACAGCAGAGTAAATGCATGGTACAGCCTGGGTGGGAGAGAAATGACAGCCTACACTAGGCTTCAGTTTCAGGGCATAAGAGTTGGGGGTTCTCTAGCAACGTGGAATGCCCCAGTCAGTTAGTGGGTTATCTCTACTCAGCTCTGGCCAACTATTGACAAGAAGGCCTATGGGCTCAGTGTTGCCACATCTTGATTTTACAAGAAAAGCCAGAAACCTGCCTGTTTATGTGTAAATATTAACAATTAAATCAAAATTTGAAACATTGTGGACCAGTATATCTGGGTCAAATGGAACTCAACGGCAGGCGAGATTTAGCCAGTAGACCACCACTTTGTGACACCTGGTCTATGCCACGTTGGACCTGACATGAAAGCAACTCAAGACCTCTGACCACTCCCTATTGCCTACAGCACAAGTTCTAGCTTCCTAAGCTCTGCGTGCAGGTATCGTGGTAGACAGGGACCCTACCGGGGTCAGATAGGCTGAGGTACCTGAGACAGTTCACATTCTGTTGATGCGACCTCAAGCAAGTGACTCAACCTTTCTGAGCCTCAGCATCTTCATCTCAAAAATGGGGATTATATGTGCCTCTTTGTGTGAGGCACTGAGATGGGACACAGTATCGTTTCTCTCATATTTGGGCCAAAATGCGTGACTGAATCCCATCAGGAGGAAACATCAGACAAAACCAAATTAAAGGAGATTCTAAAAATTAAATTCAAACATGTCAAGGTCATGAAAAGTAAGGACAGACTGAGGAACAATTCCAGATTAAAGGAGACAAAAGACACATGACCACTAAATGCAAAGCGTGACACTGGACTGGATCCTAAACCAGGAAAAAAATAAATAAATAGCTGTGAAGGACGTCATTGGCATAAACAATGACATTTGAGTAAAGATCTGGGGGTTAGATCACAGTATTGGGTAGCTGTTAACTTTTCTGGTTTTGATAATCGCATTGCTGCGTGAGAGGACATCATTGTTCTTAGGATGTGCACACTGAAGAATGTAGGGGGAAAGGGGCATCGTAACTGCCGTCCATTCTCACATGGTTCAGAGAGAGATAGAGAAGGGAAGTGCACCGGGCAAAATGTTAATGTGAAAAACTGGTCAAGCTGGGTATGCAGGAGTTATTTGTACTCTCCCTGTACTTCTTCTGTAAGTTTGAAATTATTAAGAAATTATTGAAATTTGGGGTGCCTGGGTGGCTCAGTCGGTTAAACGTCCGACTTCAGCTCAGGTCAAGATCTCGTGGTCCCTGAGTTCGAGCACCACGTCGGGCTCTGGGCTGATGGCTCAGAGCCTGGAGCCTGCTTCCGATTCTGTGTCTCCCTCTCTCTCTGCCCCTCCCCCGTTCATGCTCTGTCTCTGTCTCAAAAATAAATAAAACGTTAAAAAAAATTAAAAAAAAAAGAAATTATTGAAATTTAAATTAAGTTTCAAAAGAAACTTACAAACATTTAAAACATGGGGAAAATGCTACCCACCTTGTAAGGTCATTGTGAAATGTCAAGGAGATAATGGCCACATGATGCCGTTTTAGTAGTGTCAGACCCTCCTTAAGTGATAGCTTCTCCCCTCCACATTCCTCCTCCAGCCCCTCAGACCTCCAAACCATGTCAAATGGCTGAGCCCCGGGATAGGCTGAGGACTGCCCTGCCACTGTGCCTTTGCAAATGGGTTTCTTCTGCTTGGGATTCCCATTGTCCTTGTGTCCATTTGACGAACCTTTCTTTACACCCCAGGCCCAGCTCAGATGTTAGCACCCTGGGAGGCCCTTCTCCCCTGGAGCAAGTGTGATTATGTCCTCTAGGGTCCCATGGGACTACACACACACACACACACACACACACACACACACACACACACACACACTACACTGAACCTACAGTGTTTCAGTATTTTGTGTATATTCCAGTTCAGGTCCTGGAGGGTAGGTATCATGTAATATTTATATTTCCCCCCTTCTGTGTCAAACACAGTACCTGTTACAAAGTGAATGCTCAAATAAGAATATATCAAAATGATTTCAATGTTTTTGGATAACAACAGGTAGTTGCTGCATATGTTCTTTTAGGTGACTACTTTGAGTTTCCTAAGGATCTCAAAGATTTTTGAGAAAAATGAAGGTCAACTTAGGTTTTTAAATTCTAAACTCTGGTCTGTCTGATGGTTAATTCAGATATCTTTTCTTATAAACTCTTGTTTTTAATGAAATATACATACCTAATTGTAATAGCACTTTGATATTTTTAATGTCAGGTACTTGGGGTAATCAGTACTTAATGTTTTTTCTGTCATGGTTTTTAAAAGATGGGTACTGGATATGATAAGACAGCCCATTAGAATGAATTTTTAATGAAATTTTACTATACCATAGCTTTTACCATGATTTTATATGTATCCTTAATTGTAGTTCCCTAGTTTTGCACACATAACTGGCCAGAAGAGTTTGACAAGCACAGAGATCATGAGAATTCAAAGACAGACAGACTTTCTCAAGTAAGTATCACATTTTCTTTACTGTTTCTTAAATCCTACTGAGACATATTGTCAAAAAAATGTAAGGATGAGACATAAGAATAGTGTTTGCTCACCCAACTGTCCTTCATTACATTTTACAAAATGTTTTTTTTTAGAGAAAGAAAGCATGAGTGGGGGAGGAGCACAGGGAAAGGGAGAGAGAGAGAATCCCAAGCAGGCTCCACACTGTCAGTGCGGAGCCCAAAGCAGGACCTGAACCCTCAAACTGTGAGATCATGAGCCAAAGTCAGATGCTTAACTGACTGAGTCACCCAGATGCCCCAAAAGTTTTACAAATTTTAAAAGTGTATTGATATACAATAAAATTGCACTTCTTTAAAAAGTACAGTTGATCGCTATGTATATCACAATGTTACGTACAATAGCCAAGATATGGAAGCAACCTACGTGTCCATCAATAGGCGAATGGATAGGGAAGATGTATTATATTTATGCAATGGAATATTATTCAGCCATAAAAAGGAATGAGATCTTGCCATTTGCAACAGTGTGGATGGAGCTAAAGAATATAATGCTAAGTGAAATAAGTCAGAGAAAGACAAATACTATATGATTTCACTCACATGTAGAATCTAAAAAACAAACCAGTGAATAAACAAAGAAAAGAATCAGACTTATAAATACATAGAACAAACTGATGGTTGCCAGAGGGGAGGGAGTTAGAAGGATGGGCAAAATTGGGGAAAGAGGAGTGGGAGATACAGGCTTCTAGTTATGGAATTAATAATTCGCAGGAATAAAAGCATAGTGAATATAGTCAATGTTAATAGTGTTGCATGGTGACAGATGGTAGCTATCCTTGTGGTGAGCATAGCAAAACATAGAAAGAAGTTGGATCAGTAGGTTGTACAACTGAAACTAATTTAACATTGTGTGGCAACTATACTCAAAAAACATTTTTTTAATTCCTCATTTTGCAAAAAGAAACAGTACAATTGACATATGCATATAACCTTGAAACTACCACCATAATCAAGAAGATGAACAAGTCCATCACCTCTAAAAGTTTCCTGCACTGTACCCTTTGGAAGTCTCTCCCTTATGCTCCTCCCTATCCTAAGGCAACTTGTTGATCTGCTTCTCATCACTGTAGCTTAGTTTGTATTTGGTTCTGTCCGTAAGTGGAATAATTCAGTATGTGCTCTTTTTTGCCAGGCTTCTTTCATTTTCCTAATTATTTTGAAATTCACCCATGTTGCTGCATGTTTCAAATGTTTATTTCTTTTGACTGCTGAGTCGTATCCCGTTATGTGATGCATCACAATCAGTTTATTCAGTTGTCTATTGATGGACATTTGTGTTGTTTCCAGATTGGGACTGTTACAGATAAAGCTGCTGGGAAAATTTGTATATAAATCATCATATGCACATAATAGGTTCATTTCCCTTAGGTACATACCTGGAATGAAATGGCCAGGTCATATGATAGGTATATGTCTAACATTTTAAGAAACTGCCAAACTGTTTTCCAAAGAAGGTGCACCATTTTACATTCCCTCCAGTGGTGTGTGAGAATCCCACTTTCTCTACATCCTTACCAATGCTTTAATTTTTATGTTTAGCCATTCTAGTGAGATGGTGTTTGTGGATTTCATGTGCATTTCCCTAGTGACTAATGATTTTGAGCGCCTTTAAAAGTGCTTACTTGCCATCGGTACACCTTCTTTGGGAAAGTGACCGTTCAAACATTTTACCCTTTTCAAAGATTGAGTTCTATATCTCATTATTGAGTTGTACATATTCTCTTTTGTTAATATATGTTTTACAAATATTTTCTCCCAGTTTTGGCTTCTTATTTGCTTAAGAAAGTTTTTTTTTTCTGAAGCACTTGTTTTTATTTTTTATGAAATCCAGTGTATTTATTTTTCTCTTATACTTTATGTTCATTTTGACATATTTAAGAAGTCTTTCTCAAACCCATGACATATTTCACTTACAAGATTTTATTTATGCTTTCTTCTAGAAGTTTTATCGCTATTTAGGTCCATGATCCATGTTTGATTATGGTGTGAGTTTATTCCAGCACCATTTGTTGAAAACAATTGTCCTTTCCTCACTGATTACATTTGAAATATTTAAAACCAATTGATATTTGTGTGGATCTGTTTCTGGACTCTGTATTCTGATTCACTGATGTTTGTTTATATTTACTACCACACTGCTTTGATTACCATAGCTTTATAATAAATCTTGAAGCTAAGAATTATGAATTCTCCAACTGTGTTCTTTTACAAAAATGTTTCGGTTATTCTAGGCACTTTGCACTTTCAAATAAGTTTTAAAATCGGCTTCTCAAGATCTACAAAATGTATGCTAGAGTTTTGATTTGGATTGCATTTAATTTATATATTAATTTAAGAAAAATTGATGTTATTAACAATTTTGAGTCTTTAAAGTCCAGGAAAATGGTGTATCTTACTGTTTTTTTAGGGCTTTCTTAACATCCTTCAACTATGTTTTGTAATTTTCTTTTTTTTTTAACGTTTCTTTTCTTGTCTTTTTTCTTTTTTTATGTATGTGGGTTTTTTTAATGTTTTATTTATTTTTGAGAGAGAGAGAGCACGAGAGCACAAGTGGGGGAGGGGCAGACAGAGAGGGGGACAGAGGATCCAAAGTGGGCTCTGTGCTGACAACGGTGAGCCTGATGTGGGGCTCAAACTCACGACCATGAGATTATGACCTGAGCCTAAGTCGGACGCTCAACGAGCTGAGCCACCCAGGTGCCCCTGTGTTGTGTAGTTTTCATTGCTCAGGTTTTACATATCTTCTGTCAGATTTATTTCTGAGTATTTCATGTTTTTTGATGCTGTTGTAAATGGTATTGCTTTTAAAATGTAAATTTCTGATAACTCATTGCTGGAATATAAAGTTGATTTTTATGTAGTGTTCTTATAAATTCATTTATTCTTTCAGCTTTTTTTGGTAGAGTCCATAGAATTATCTACATAGGTGATCAGGTCACCTGCAAATAAAGGCAATTGTTTTACTTCTTCATTTCCTTTATGGATATACCTTCCTTCCTCCCTCCCTCCTTCCCTTCCTCTTTCTTTCTTTCTTTCTTTCTTTCTTTCTTTCTTTCTTTCTTTCTTTCTTTCTTTCTTTCTTTCTATATAAATTGATTTATTTAAAAGTTACAAAAGAGCACAATAAAATAGAGATTATCCTTAGAATTATGAATGCTTTGTTAATATCAGGTAGGATTAGAGGGAAGGAAATGGTATTGGGTGGGGGGTACACCTGACTAGTTCTAGAGCTTTAGATGCCTCAGTTACGCTGCAGTTGATTACATATTCATTCAGCCATTACATACTAGGTTATAGTGGTTGGGTGGCCAGTAATTTATCTACAGGGAACTCCTACACAAATTAGATCCATCTAGACCTCCTCAGTGCTGTCCCCCTCTACTCCTCAGGATCCTAAAGCCACCTGGATGATAACATTCCTTATTCATATATTCTTCGCTCCTCTAGGGTGCTGGGCAAGCTGAGAGCAGTCTGCTCTCTGCAGCTGGAACATATACAGATCCCTTTTCTTTCTTTTTCTTGGCTTGTTATTTTGGCCAGAACATCCCAGTAAACTTGGAATAGAAGTGATGAGAGTGGTTATTCTGCCTTATTCCTGAACCTAGGGAGAAAACACTCCATTTCTCAATATTAAATGTGATATCGGCTGTAGATTTTTTTGTTGCCCTTCCAGACTGAGGAAATTTTCTCCTGTTCCTAGCTTGCTGAAAGTTTTGTTTTGTTTTTAAATCAGGACTGGATGTTAGATTTTTGTCTAAAGCATTTTCTCCATCCATTAAAGTGATCATGTGATTTTTCTTTTTGTGTTAGTGTGGTAAATTACAAAGATTGATTTTTAAGGTTTAAATCCACCATGCATTCCTGAGTTAAATCTCACTTCAAGTATTATCTATTTTATATAATGTTTAATTTGATTTGCTAAAATATAAAGAATTTTTTGCATGTATGTGCATGAGGGATATTGGTCTGTAGTTTCCGTGTCTTTCTGTCTGATTTTAGTGTCAGGGTAATGCTGGGTTCATCAAATGAGTTGGGAAGTAGTCTCTCTTTTTTAATTTTCTGAGTTTGTGTAGAATTGGTATTATTTCTTTCCTAGGTGTTTGGTAGGATACACCACTGAAGGCACTGGGGTCCAGAGTTTTCTTTTAAGGAAGATTTTAAACTACACAATTTATTTGACAGATATAAGTCTGTTTAGGTTTATCTATTTCTTTTCAAGTGAACCTTGAGTTTCATTTTCTCCTCTTTTTCTGATTTCTTTAATGTAGGCAATGAAGTCTTTTATTTGAAGCCTTTCTTCTTTCTAATATAGGCCTTTAGGATTCTGCATTTCCCTGAGTACTGCTTTAGCTCCTAATGTTGGTATGTTGTGTTTTCATTTGGTTTCAGTATAAACCTTTCTAACAACTATCCTGGTGGTTTCTTTTTTGACCCATGGGTTATTTGAAAGTATTTTATTACATTTCCAAATATGTGGAGATTTTCCTTATATAGTCTGGTATTTATCTCAAATTTAATTCCTTTTTTGGTCAGAGAGCATATATTGTATGATGGGATTGGTTAATGCTCCATGTTTATTTGATGTGTACTTTGCTAAAGTGAGTATTCTATAAATGTGAATTAGGTTAAATTGGTTGATGTTATTATTTAACTCTTCTCTACCTTCACTGAGTTCTCTGTCTATTGCTTAGTCAATGATTGAGAAATCTATGACTATAATTATGAATTTGTCTACTTATCCATGCTTTCTATCAGATTTTGCTTCATATACTTTGAAGCTTTATTATTATGTGTAAACCTAATACACATAATTTGGATTCTTAGGTTCTCTTAATCATGAAATAAACTTCTTTAACCCTGGTGATACTCTTTGCTCAGAAATCTACTTTGCCTGATGTCAACGTAGCCACTTCCTGCTTTCTTCTGATTAGTATTTGCATGGTATATCTTTTTTTATCCTTTTACTTACAACCTATTTGTTTTTCCTTATTTACAGGTTTTAAAAAATGTTTATTTAGGGGCGCCTGGATGAGAGAGAGAGGGAGGGGGAGAGAGAGAGAGGGAGAGAGAGAGAGAGTGAGTGCAAGCAGGGGAGGGGTAGAGTGAGGGGGACAGAGGATCCGAAGCAGGCTCTGTGCTGACAGCTTCCACGCTGACAGCAGTGAGCCCAATGCGAGGACTTGAACTCACGGACTGCGAGCTTATGACCTGAGCCAAAGTCAGATGCTTAACTGATTGAGCCACCCAGGCATCCCTACAAATTTTTTTTTTAAGCAGCATCTAGTTAGGTCTTGCTTTTTAAAAAACCTCATAATATCTGCATTTTAATTGGGATGTTAAGAGTATATTTATTCTGACTATTGATATGTTTGAATTTAAATCAACCATCATGCTATTTGTTTTATGTTTGTCTTATCTGTTCTCTGTTGCTCTTTCCTTTTTTTCTGCCATCTTTTGGATTAATTGGGTATGTTTCATGATTCCATTTTATTTTATACACTTTGTTAGCTTATTAGGTATAACTTTTTTTTTTTTTAGTGGCTGCTTTCAGATTTATAATACAAATTTTTAACACATCACAGTCTATCCTCAAGTGTCATTATGCCACTTCATATATAGCATAAGAACCTTACGATAGTATACTTCCAGGAACTGAGTAACAGTAGCCTTTGTGCTATTGTGGTCCTTTATCTTACTTCTACAAATATGATCCCCACAATACATTATTACTTTTATTTGCTATAATCAATTTTTGAGGCTCTTTATACTTTTATTGTGGTAAAGTATACATAAATAAAATCTACCATTTTAACAATTTTTTTTTATTTTTTAATATATGAAATTTACTGTCAAATTGGTTTCCATACAACACCCAGTGCTCATCCCAAAAGGTTCCCTCCTCAATACCCATCACCCACCCTGCCCTCCCCCCCACCCTGCCCTCCCTCCCACCCCCCATCAACCCTCAGTTTGTTCTCAGTTTTTAACAGTCTCTTATGCTTTGGCTCTCTCCCACTCTAACCTCTTTTTTTTTTTTTTTTTTCCCTTCCCCTCCCCCATGGGTTTCTGTTATGTTTCTCAGGATCCACATAAGAGTGAAACCATATGGTATCTGTCTTTCTCTGTATGGTTTATTTCACTTAGCATCACACTCTCCAGTTCCATCCATGTTGCTACAAAAGGCCATATTTCATTTTTTCTCATTGCCACGTAGTATTCCATTGTGTATATAAACCACAATTTCTTTATCCATTCATCAGTTGATGGACATTTAGGCTCTTTCCATAATTTGGCTATTGTTGAGAGTGCCGCTATAAACATTGGGGTACAGGTGCCCCTATGCATCAGTACTCCTGTATCCCTTGGATAAATTCCTAGCAGTGCTATTGCTGGGTCATAGGGTAGGTCTATTTTTAATTTTCTGAGGAACCTCCACACTGCTTTCCAGAGCGGCTGCACCAATTTGCATTCCCACCAACAGTGCAAGAGGGTTCCTGTTTCTCCACATCCTCTCCAGCATCTATAGTCTCCTGATTTCTTCATTTTGGCCACTCTGACTGGCGTGAGGTGGTATCTGAGTGTGGTTTTGATTTGTATTTCCCTGATAAGGAGCGACGTTGAACATCTTTTCATGTGCCTGTTGGCCATCCGGATGTCTTCTTTAGAGAAGTGTCGATTCATGTTTTCTGCCCATTTCTTCACTGGGTTATTTGTTTTTCGGGTGTGGAGTTTGGTGAGCTCTTTATAGATTTTGGATACTAGCCCTTTGTCCGATGTGTCATTTGCAAATATCTTTTCCCATTCCGTTGGTTGCCTTTTAGTTTTGTTGGTTGTTTCCTTTGCTGTGCAGAAGCTTTTTATCTTCATAAGGTCCCAGTAATTCACTTTTGCTTTTAATTCCCTTGCCTTTGGGGATGTGCCGAGTAAGAGATTGCTACGGCTGAGGTCAGAGAGGTCTTTTCCTGCTTTCTCCTCTAAGGTTTTGATGGTTTCCTGTCTCACATTCAGGTCCTTTATCCATTTTGAGTTTATTTTTGTGAATGGTGTGAGAAAGTGGTCTAGTTTCAACCTTGTGCATGTTGCTGTCCAGTTCTCCCAGCACCATTTGTTAAAGAGACTGTCTTTTTTCCATTGGATGTTCTTTCCTGCTTTGTCAAAGATGAGTTGGCCATACGTTTGTGGGTCTAGTTCTGGGGTTTCTATTCTATTCCATTGGTCTATGTGTCTGTTTTTATGCCAATACCATGCTGTCTTGATGATGACAGCTTTGTAGTAGAGGCTAAAGTCTGGGATTGTGATGCCTCCTGCTTTGGTCTTCTTCTTCAAAATTACTTTGGCTATTCGGGGCCTTTTGTGGTTCCATATGAATTTTAGGATTGCTTGTTCTAGTTTCGAGAAGAATGCTGGTGCAATTTTGATTGGGATTGCATTGAATGTGTAGATAGCTTTGGGTAGTATTGACATTTTGACAATATTTATTCTTCCAATCCATGAGCAGGGAATGTCTTTCCATTTCTTTATATCTTCTTCAATTACCTGCATAAGCTTTCTATAGTTTTCAGCATACAGATCTTTTACATCTTTGGTTAGATTTATTCCTAGGTATTTTATGCTTCTTGGTGCAATTGTGAATGGGATCAGTTTCTTCATTTGTCTTTCTGTTGCTTCATTGTTAGTGTATAAGAATGCAACTGATTTCTGCACATTGATTTTGTATCCTGCAACTTTGCTGAATTCATGTATCAGTTCTAGCAGACTTTTGGTGGAGTCTATCGGATTTTCCATGTATAATATCATGTCATCTGCAAAAAGCGAAAGCTTGACTTCATCTTTGCCAATTTTGATGCCTTTGATTTCCTTTTGTTGTCTGATTGCTGATGCTAGAACTTCCAGCACTATATTAAACAACAGCGGTGACAGTGGGCATCCCTGTCGTGTTCCTGATCTCAGGGAAAAAGCTCTCAGTTTTTCCCCGTTGAGGATGATGTTAGCTGTGGGCTTTTCATAAATGGCCTTTATGATCTTTAAGTATGTTCCTTCTATCCCGACTTTCTCAAGGGTTTTTATTAAGAAAGGGTGCTGGATTTTGTCAAAGGCCTTTTCTGCATCGATTGACAGGATCATATGGTTCTTCTCTTTTTTTTTGTTAATGTGATGTATCACGTTGATCGATTTGCGAATGTTGAACCAGCCCTGCATCCCAGGAATGAATCCCACTTGATCATGGTGAATAATTCTTTTTATATGCTGTTGAATTCGATTTGCTAGTATCTTATTAAGAATTTTTGCATCCATATTCATCAGGGATATTGGCCTGTAGTTCTCTTTTTTTACTGGGTCTCTGTCTGGTTTAGGAATCAAAGTAATACTGGCTTCATAGAATGAGTCTGGAAGTTTTCCTTCCCTTTCTATTTCTTGGAATAGCTTGAGAAGGATAGGTATTATCTCTGCTTTAAATGTCTGGTAGAACTCCCCTGGGAAGCCATCTGGTCCTGGACTCTTATTTGTTGGGAGATTTTTGATAACCGATTCAATTTCTTCGCTGGTTATGGGTCTGTTCAAGCTTTCTATTTCCTCCTGATTGAGTTTTGGAAGAGTGTGGGTGTTTAGAAATTTGTCCATTTCTTCCAGGTTGTCCAATTTGCTGGCATATAATTTTTCATAGTATTCCCTGATAATTGTTTGTATCTCTGAGGGATTGGTTGTAATCATTCCATTTTCATTCATGATTTTATCTATTTGGGTCATCTCCCTTTTCTTTTTGAGAAGCCTGGCTAGAGGTTTGTCAATTTTGTTTATTTTTTCAAAAAACCAACTCTTGGTTTCGTTGATCTGCTCTACCGTTTTTTTAGATTCTATATTGTTTATTTCTGCTCTGATCTTTATGATTTCTCTTCTTCTGCTGGGTTTAGGCTGCCTTTGCTGTTCTGCTTCTATTTCCTTTAGGTGTGCTGTTAGATTTTGTATTTGGGATTTTTCTTGTTTCTTGAGATAGGCCTGGATTGCAATGTATTTTCCTCTCAGGACTGCCTTCGCTGCATCCCAAAGCGTTTGGATTGTTGTATTTTCATTTTCGTTTGTTTCCATATATGTTTTAATTTCTTCTCTAATTGCCTGGTTGACCCACTCATTCGTTAGTAGGGTGTTCTTTAACCTCCATGCTTTTGGAGGTTTTCCAGACTTTTTCCTGTGGTTGATTTCAAGCTTCATAGCATTGTGGTCTGAAAGTATGCATGGTATAATTTCAATTCTTGTAAACTTATGAAGGGCTGTTTTGTGACCCAGTATATGATCTATCTTGGAGAATGTTCCATGTGCACTCGAGAAGAAAGTATATTCTGTTGCTTTGGGATGCAGAGTTCTAAATATATCTGTCAAGTCCATCTGATCCAATGTATCATTCAGGGCCCTTGTTTCTTTGTTGACTGTGTGTCTAGATGATCTATCCATTTCTGTAAGTGGGGTGTTAAAGTCCCCTGCAATGACCACATTCTTATCAATAAGGTTGCTTATGTTTATGAGTAATTGTTTTATATATCTGGGGGCTCGGGTATTTGGCGCATAGACATTTATAATAGTTAGCTCTTCCTGGTGGATAGACCCTGTGATTATTATATAATGCCCTTCTTCATCTCTTGTTACAGCCTTTAATTTAAAGTCTAGTTTGTCTGATATAAGTATGGCTACTCCAGCTTTCTTTTGGCTTTCAGGAGCATGATAGATAGTTCTCCATCCCCTCACTCTCAATCTAAAGGTGTCCTCAGATCTAAAATGAGTCTCTTGTAGACAGCAAATAGATGGGTCTTGTTTTTTTATCCATTCTGATACCCTATGTCTTTTAGTTGGCGCATTTAATCCATTTACATTCAGTGTTATTATAGAAAGATACGGGTTTAGAGTCATTGTGATGTCTGTATGTTTTATGCTTGTAGTGATGTCTCTGGTACTTTGTCTCACAGGATCCCCCTTAGGATCTCTTGTAGGGCTGGTTTTGTGGTGACAAATTCCTTCAGTTTTTGTTTGTTTGGGAAGACCTTTATCTCTCCTTCTATTCTAAATGACAGACTTGCTGGATAAAGGATTCTCGGCTGCATATTTTTTCTGTTTAGCACACTGTAGATATCGTGCCAAGCCTTTCTGGCCTGCCAAGTTTCAAAGGAGAGATCAGTCACGAGTCTTATAGGTCTCCCTTTATATGTGAGGGCACGTTTATCCCTTGCTGCTTTCAGAATTTTCTCTTTATCCTTGTATTTTGCCAGTTTCACTATGATATGTCGTGCAGAAGATCGATTCAAGTTACGTCTGAAGGGAGTTCTCTGTGCCTCTTGGATTTCAATGCCTTTTTCCTTCCCCAGTTCAGGGAAGTTCTCAGCTATAATTTGTTCAAGTACCCCTTCAGCACCTTTCCCTCTCTCTTCCTCCTCTGGGATACCAATTATGCGTATATTATTTTTTTTTAGTGTATCACTTAGTTCTCTAATTTTCCCCTCATACTCCTGGATTTTTTTATCTCTCTTTCTTTCAGCTTCCTCTTTCTCCATAACTTTATCTTCTAGTTCACCTATTCTCTCCTCTGCCTCTTCAAGCCGAGCTATCGTGGTTTCCATTTTGTTTTGCATTTCGTTTAAAGCGTTTTTCAGCTCCTCATGACTGTTCCTTAGTCCCTCGATCTTTGTGGCAAGAGATTCTCTGCTGTCCTGTATACTGTTTTCAAGCCCAGCGATTAATTTTATGACTATTATTCTAAATTCACTTTCTGTTATATTATTTAAATCCTTTTTGATCAGTTCATTAGCTGTTGTTATTTCCTGGAGATTCTTCTGAGGGGAATTCTTCCGTTTGGTCATTTTGGAGAGTCCCTGGCGTGGTGAGGACCTGCAGGGCACTTCCCCTGTGCTGTGGTGTATAACTGGAGTTAGTGGGCGGGGCCGCAGTCCGACCCGATGTCTGCCCCCAGCCCACTGCTGGGGCCACAGTCAGACTGGTGTGTGCCTTCTCTTCCCCTCTCCTAGGGGCAGGATTCACTGTGGGGTGGCGTGTCCCGTCTGGGCTACTTGCACACTGCCAGGCTTGTGTTGCTGGGGATCTGGCGTATTAGCTGGGGTGGGTAGGCAAGGTGCACGGGGGCTGGAGGGGCAGGCTTAGCTCGCTTCTCCTTAGGTGATCCACTTCAGGAGGAGCCCTGTGGCAGCGGGAGGGAGTCAGATCCGCTGCCGGAGGTTTGGCTCCGCAGAAGCACAGAGTTGGGTGTTTGCGCGGAGCGAGCAAGTTCCCTGGCAGGAACTGGTTCCCTTTGGGATTTTGGCTGGGGGATGGGCGGGGGAGATGGCGCTGGCGCCTTTGTTCCCCGCCAAGCTGAGCTCTGCCGTCCGGGGGCTCAGCAGCTCTCCCTCCCTTTGTCCTCCAGCCTTCCCGCTTTCCGAGCAGAGCTGTTAATTTATGACCTCCCAGATGCTAAGTCGCGCTTGCTGTCGGAACACAGTCTGTCCGGCCCCCTCCGCTTTTGCCAGCCAGACTCGGGGGCTCTGCTTGGCCGGCGAGCCGCCCCTCCGCCCCGGCTCCCTCCCGCCAGTCCGTGGAGCGCGTACCGCCTCGCCGCCCTTCCTACCCTCTTCTGTGGGCCTCTAGTCTGCGCTTGACTCCGGAGACTCCCTTCTGCTAATCCTCTGGCGGTTTTCTGGGTTCTTTAGGCAGGTGTAGGTGGAATCTAAGTGATCGGCAGGACGCGCTGTGAGCCCCGCGTCCTCCTACGCCTCCATCTTCCGGAACCTCTTAACAATTTTTTAAATGTTTATTTTGAGAGAGAGAAAGAGCGCATGCATGTGCGCTTGCGCACGTGAGCGGGGGAAGGGCAGAGAGAAGGAGAGAGAGAATCCCAGGCAGGCTCCACGCTGTCAGCACAGAGCCTGATGTGGGTCTCGATTTCATGAACTGTGAGATCATGATCTGAGCCAAAATCAAGAGTCGGTCACTTAACTGACTGAGCCACCCAGGAGCACTCTCATTTTAACAAATTTTAAGTGTACAATTCAGTGGCATTAAGTACATTCACAATGTTGTGTAACCATCACCACTATCCATTTCCAGAACTTTTTCGTCACTCTAAATAGAACTCAGTTCCATTAAGCAGTAATTCCTTTACCCAATCCCTCCAGGCCCTGGCCAGCTCTGTTCTCCTTTCTGTGTCTATGAATTTGCCTATTCTAGTTACCTTAGGTAAATGAAATCAGACAATATTTGTTTTTTTTGTGTCTGACTTATTTTACTTAGTATAGTATTTTCAAAGTCTATCATGTTGTAGTATGTATCAGAATTTCATTCCATATTAAAGATGAAAAACAGTCCATTATGTATACACCAGAATTTGTTCATCCACTCATCTGTTGATGGGCATTTGAGCTGTTACCACCTTTTGACTATTATGAATAACGCTGCTTTGGACATTGGGGTACAAGTATCTGAGTCCCTGATTTCAATTCTTCTAGGACTAGAATTTTGATTTTATGGTAATTCTTTGTCCAATGTTTTGAGGAACTGCCACACTGCTTCCCACAGCAGTTACATCAGTTCACTTTCTACCGGAAATGCACGAGGGTTCCAATTTCTAACCATCCTCACCAATACTTGTATTTTCTATTTTTCTAATGGTTATCCTCATAGATATAAAGTGGTATTTCATGGTGGTTTTGATTTGCATTTTCCTTATGACAAGTGATGTTGAGCATTTTTATGACAACAGTGTTTCTTGGCCGTTTGTATATCTTCGTTGGGCAAGAAGTGGCCCTCCAGCGTGCCTGGTGAGAAGACATGGCACTTAGACTGGACTCAGAAGTCATGTAGCAAGTCAGAAAAGTATAATTAATGTAGACATTACTGGAATTGCTGGGGCTCACACATGCCAGATCCTGTGTGATAGGACGAGTCTGAAGTGGGACCAAGGCTGCTGCTGAACTTCTGCCACTGTCAGGAAGTGAGGTAGCCAGGCCAGGTGAGGGGCACCAGTGGGTCCAGGTGGAAGGCCACTTTGTAATAAAATGACTGGAGAAGCATCTCCTGTCTTCAACTTGGTCCATAGCCTTTGACAGTGGTCTACTCTTTGTTTTGCTTTTTATTTTCTAAAATGTTTGAACACTGTGAGATTTTCACCTGACTTCTAAATGTGAACCCCTCAGAACGTGGCCAATGAGGAACCTATTTTGTTGTAGGTGTGCCCACTGCCTGGCCCCCCGCCCATCTGACCCCTTTGCTCGCTTCTGTCAAGAATGCGGCTCTCCTGTCCCGCCCATATTTGGCTG
The DNA here is from genome assembly GCF_024362965.1 of Panthera pardus. Lineage (NCBI taxonomy): Eukaryota > Metazoa > Chordata > Mammalia > Carnivora > Felidae > Panthera > Panthera pardus. The sequence continues at coordinate 43,485,773 of NW_026526821.1, read as the reverse complement.
TCGTCTCCCACCCCCAGAAGGAGCTCAGGTGAGCAGCAGAATCTTTAAAAATGCCTTTCGTTGGTGTATCTGATCTTTAATAGCAGCAGTAGCATTGTACCTGGGACACGTGATCCACAAACATAAATATTTGTTGAAAAAATTACTGGTAGGTTCATGCCTTACTATCCAGTCTCCTACTTCAGGATGGAAAACCCCAAAACCTTAAAAGTTGCCTTAGTTTCCATTCAAGAATGAAAAACCTTATTTGCAATGCCAGTGCAGGTGGCCTTACAGAAGCACAGGCTCAGAGGGAGACTGAAGCCTTATTGTTTCAATGATAAATAAGAATGGATAAATATGTATTTCCCACTCATGTGATATTTCAGTTCATGACCTGGGTACATTAAGGAAATATATTCTGGAAATAAATGGAGAGAGGTATTTGTTACAAGTCTGTATATCTATAAGATATATCGTTTTGTCCAAAGATGCTGTTTGTATAAGCTATAGATTGATCAGTTAAAAAGTTTTGGCTGTTAAGTGTAGATAATAATTGGTATTAACCTACTAATAAGTTTATAGTTAGTTAGAAAACATACTCAGTTTACTAACAATCAAAACCTTCATTGAAATGTATTATCTGTTATTCACTTGATACTTTAGGGTTTTTTGGAGTAGGGTTTACAAAATGAAATAAAAGGACCTGTGATGTGGACTGAAAAATAACCATTTTTAAAAAGATAGTCACAAGAAAAAGCCACTAATTCAGTGGGGTCAAGCTGAGTTCTAGAATTAAGTTCTATCTTCAAGCAAAGGGTCAGAATCTAAACAGGTATCTTTTTATAATTTATTCTAATTCATTGCTCAAGACTATTGTAGAAGCTAATTTAATTTACTATAACATATTTGGAACTTCATAAAGAAGATAAAACAGCAAATAAAATATGAACAGCTTCTGTCAGTTTTAATTTTCCTTGCTTATATTCATTCGTCGGTGCAGCGTCCGTTCTTTTTCACTTGCCTGAAAACAGATTTTCAGAGCAGGGAGGATAAGTTGCCAGAGATTATAAATATTTTAAATGATGAGCTGAACTTTGAAACATCTATATTGTCCCCCAAAATAATATTTGTTAATATGCTGTAATATATAAACAGCTTTGTAATTTGAACTATTTATTAACTACTTATTGTGTCCTGCTCTCAGCTGGGTTTCTGGGATTCGAAGGGGTGGAGCCTCCTCCTGGCTCTTAGATCCAAGACACTCAGTCTCATAAGAGATGCAGAAGTCACCTTACAGCTCCAGGTCCTCCCTTCATTGTCCTGCCCTGTGAGTGCTGGAGCAGGACCCTTTATACATTTCTCCTGTGCCAGCTGGCTACGTGTTCATTTCTGTTAGTAGAGGGACATTGCTGCTGGAGGGACACTGCAGGAGAATGGGCTTGGCTTTTCTTTCTGGTTCCGGTATGCTTTACACTCTCTTTGCTCTGACGGTGCTCACTAACCTACAGGAACCCAGTTGTGCTGAACCCCAGTGAGTTTCGGGGGCACCCCATGGACAGCTGCTCAGTGAGTTTCACTGGCATGCCAGCCAGCTTCCAGATAGTCCTCAGGCATCCCAGTGGGCCGTTTGCCAGCGAGTTTCAGCAGCATGCCTGCACATGGCTTCCCAGCATGTTCTACGGGCTCCCCAGAGGGAGATTTCCAAACAAGTTTCATTGGACTCGGTTTTTTGCTTCTTTTCTTGCCAGTTTGGGTCCATGTCACCCCAGTTGAACTTCCCCACCATCCAGTGGGTGACAGCTAAACTCCTTTCCTCCCCACTTACTTATCTTTTCTGTAACATATATTGTCCTACATATTACATCCATATACATTATGAACTGAAAATGCAGTGTTACACGATCTTACATCATTTAAAGATGAGAGAAGATGTTTATGCACTCATTTATATTTACCCACGTATTTATGAAATCTGGTCTCTCATATCTTCTCTTTCCTGTGAACTCAGGTCATAATCTAGTGTCGCTTATTTTCAGCCTGGCAGACCTCCTTTGCTAAAGGCATGTGTGCTAGCTGTTTCTGCCTTTGTTTATCCGAGAACATTTACTTTGCATCCTCTTTTGAAAGATAGTTTTACTGGATGTAGAATTCTTGTGTGACAGTTATTTTTAATTTCAGCCCTTTGAACATATTATTCTCCTACATTCTGACCTCCGTGGTTTTTGATGTATGTGATAAGTCATTTTTTCTCTTGTTACTTTTAGGATTTTCTCTTTGACATTCAACAATTGTACTATATTGTGTCTAACTGTGGATTTTTTTGTGTCTATCTCTCTTGGGATTAATGTTTTTCTTCAAATATGGGAAGTTTTGGCTAGTATTGCTTCAGATTCTTATTCTGCCTCTTTCTCTCTCTCCCTTCCTTCTAGGACTTCTTTACATGTATGTTGATATGTTTTATGTTGTCTCACAGCTTGTTTGATAGTCTGTTTATTTTCTTCCATCCTTTTTCTCTCTGTTCTTCAGATCAGAAAATTTCTATTGTACTATATTCATGTTCATTGCTTCTTTCTTCTGTCTTCTCTGACCTGCTGTTGAATCCCTCTGGAGATTTTTTTTTTTTTTCCATTTCAGTTATTTTAATTTTTAACTCCACGTTTTAATATGATTGTTTTTAAAAAATAATTTCTATATCCTTATTTAGATTCCCTATTTTTCAGATCATTGTCATCATACTTTCTTTAATCTTTTAAATATGGTTTCCTTTAGTTCTTTTTGACATTTCTGTAATAGCTGTTTTGAAATCTTTGCCAAATCCAACATCTGGGGATACTATTTGTATTGACTGTTTGGCTTTTTTTTTTTCCTTCTCCCTGATTATAGGTCACACTTTCTTGGTTTTTGCATACCTCATATTTTTTCTTGAATTCTGGAGATTTTAGATTATATAATATATCGTAACAATTCTGGATTCTGACTTTTTCTCCTAGTGTTTTTTTTTTCTTTTCTTTTTTTGTTTTGTTTTGTTTTGTTGTTGTTTACTGGGATTAAATTTTTCATGTTTGTCTCCCCTAAAATGTATGGCCACTGATATCAGGTATTTATTTATTTATTTATTTATTTATTCATTCATTCATTCATTCATTTATTTATTTATTTATAAGTCTGGATCACCCCTGGGTCTGCATAGCTTAGAGCTCAACTGAATGTTGGCCAGAAGTTGTGCTCAAATACCTTAGTCCTGTAAGGCTTCCACTCTCTGCTGAGGGATCTGTGTGTGGGCTGGACTTAACATTCAAGCTTCAGGCTGTTTACAAGTCTGCCCCAGCTTTTACTTTATGCTGAACTCCCTTGAATCTCCGTGTATAGCCTCCATCAGCCAGAGATGTGTTAGTGGCTTACGTTCACTCTGGTTTATGCCACACATGTGCATATCCTCCACTCAACTAAGGGTATATGGGGAGCTTCTCAAACCCCCTATATTTGACCTTCCTCCTGGAACTCTCTGTTAAATCCCTAGCTAGTTGCCTCAAACAGGACCATGATTTCAGGCTAGTAGAGCCACTGGCCCTCCATGTTTGCTTGCCACTAAGACTGTCATCTGAACAGTCCTCCAAATCAAGTGAGCCCTGCCTATCAGCAGCTGCTGGTTTCTGCAGTCTGTTCTGCCCCAGTGAGGCTACCACACTAACAGAGCTGAGGGAGGGTGGGGATAGCCTCAAGCAGGAACCATGTAGACTTGTAGTGTTTTTATCTGAAATTCACCGCTTTTCAGTTTCTTGTGTGCCTTTGGTGACTTTCAGAGTCTGAAATGATTGTATTTTGTATCCAAAATGGCAGTTTTATCCAACTTTTTTTTTCTAAGTTTTTATTTATTTATATTGAGAGAGAGAGAGAGAAAGCACAAGCAGGGGAGGGGCAGGGAAACACAAGAGAACAATAATCCCAAGCAGGATCCACACCGTCAGTGTTGAGCCTGATATGGGCTCGAACTCTCGAACCCCGAGATCATGACCTGAACTGAAGTCGGATGCTTAACTGACTGAACCTCCAGGCTCCCCAGTTTTATCCAACTTTATAATTGCTTTCTGGAGAGAGGATCTGTGGGCTTCCTTACTCCACTGTGCTTACAAGGAGTGTCTGGGTGTCTCAGTTGGTTAAGCATCTGACTCTTAATTTCAGTTCAGGTCATGATCTCATGGTCCATGGATTCGAGCCCTGCATCAGGCTCCACACTGGTTGGGATTCTCTCCTTCTCTCTCTCTGCTCTCCCCTGCTCACACACACTCTCTCTCAAAATAAACTTGAAAAAAAGAGATATTTTTTCCTTTTTAAAAAAATTGTTTTTAAATTTGTTTATTTTGAGAGACAAAAGAGTGCATTCACATGAGTGAGGGAGGGACACAGAATCCCGAGTAGGCTCTGCACTGTCATCACAGAGCCTGACATGGGGCTCGAACTCACAAACTGCAAGATCATGACCTGAGCCTAGATCAAGAGTCACACACTTGTCCGACTGAGCCACCCAGGTGTCCCAAAGATATCTTTTCTTTTCTGTTTTTCACACGCCTGTTTTCCACAATAAACATTTTTTACTCACAAAAGAAACAAAATTAGATTAAAGGTAATTATTTTAAAGCATTTTTTACAAAAGCAAATCAAATCTTATATTCTAAGATCTACTTATACCTTCGGTTTTTGCATTCCAAGACAAACCTCTTTCTTTGTGCAGATGGGCTTATGTGCAGAGTGTGGAAACATGGTGCCCATGAATACTCCCATCTGTGTGGTGTGTGAGGCCTCTCTTACTCTACAGCTGCAGCCACAGGCCAGCCTCCACTTGAAGGTAATGAAACGTGATTCTGTAAAAGCATGAATAAAATATACGGAAAATGATATTAAGCAGTTAAATGTCTTTAGCTGGTGGAGTTGGTGAACAATTGATAAACTAATATCTGTGAACAAAATCCATTCTAATGGTTGGGAACGCATGCTGCCCAACAGTTTGACCTGCCAATAGGATCTATAATGTAAGAGAGATACAAGGCAATGTGTTCCCTGAACCTGGATTTGAAGGCCAAAATGCATACAGCTAACTTAGACAATTTTTTTAAGAGTTTATTTTTTTTTAAGTTTATCTATTGATTTTGAGGTGGGAGGGGCAGAGAGAGAGAGAATCTCAAGCAGACTCCACACTGTCCACACTGTGGAGCCCGATGCAGGGCCCGAATTCACAAACCATGAGATCATGACCTTGAGCCGAAATCAAGAGCTGGTTGTTTAACCGACTAAGCCACCCAGGCGCCCCAACTTAGACAGTCTTTTACTTTATGTATTTAAACTTGAACATTGCAATTAAGAACTTTTACTCATGTCCTTAAAATTGCTTTATGCTCTTATTCGCTTTATTTGTTTATGGGCCCCTGTTATACAGAAAAGAATAATTATAGTCATATGGATGAAAAACAAGAGTCAAAAAAAAAAGTTAAATATCATCATCATATATATTCAGAAAACTTTGCTAGACAATGTCATACCATGAAAATATTTTTGGTAGAATCACTAAGCATACAACTGTATCTTTTCTCCATTTTTCAATGTATAGTCCCATTCACCTTCTCTTTAATCTCAAGTAAATGTCACTATAGAATAAAATAGATTTAACAAAGAGAATTTGAGGCATAAAAAAGCAAGCATTTTTAGTAATAAGGAAAATGCATAGATTTAATGTCAGTTGGAATAGTAACACTCCTAAGTCACTTTGCGGATTTTCATTTGGGCAAATGGAGAAAAGGCAAATCCACTTTTTCTTCTACCTCCAAGCTCCCCTTCACTCTGAAAGTTTTTTTTTTTTTAATTTGATAAGAAGTTGTTTATTAATACACTCTGAATATACTTAATATTTATTTTATGCCACTAATATGAGATAAAATGTTTAAACGTATTTATTAAAGTTTTGTAAAAATTTTATAATAAGGGGACTTTGGATACTGAGGAAATTCTGAATCTCTATTTGCCGCTCTGCTTAAGGATTCTTGACTGAGATAACCACATCTTTTTTACTTTTTCTAACCATTCAGCTATTTACTCCCCAAATGATCCTCTTTCCTCTCCTAGACATTCTTGAATTGGACATGCCTGCCTGCACTCTCAAGATTTCTCTCATTTTCTCTGCTAAGTTTTGTTTTTTGTTTTTTTTTTTTTTAGGACTTTTTTTTTTTTTATGAAATTTATTGTCAAATTGGTTTCCATACAACATCCAGTGCTCATCCCAACAGGTACCCTCAGTACCCATCACCCACCCACCCCTCCCTCCCACCCCCCATAAACCCTCAGTTTGTTCTCAGTTTTTAGGAGTCTCTTATGTTTTGGCTCCCTCCCTCTCTAACCATTTTGTTTTTCTTCTTCCCCTCCCCCATGGTCTTCTGTTAAGTTTCTCAGGACCCACATAGGAGTGAAAACATATGGAATCTGTCCTTCTCTGTATGACTTATTTCACTTAGCATAACACTCTCCAGTTCCATCCACGTTGCTACAAAAAGCCATATTTCATTCTTTCTCCTTGCCACGTAGTATTCCATTGTGTATATAAAGCGCAATTTTTTTATCCATTCGTCAGTTGATGGACATTTAGGCTCTGAAAGGTTTTTAAGTATTCCAAGCAGTGCAAGCCTTCAGAAATGAGGTGTGGAAGAACTGGCTGGGCCAAGGTCAGGTAGATGAAAATTTACTAATTTTTTTGTTGGATGGATGGAGAGGGGAGTGGTAAGAGCCTGAGGTATTATAGTCAGTGGATACTCACTTTAGGGTCCCTTGAATAGTAAAGATTGAGGGAAGGGGTCTGAGGAAGGAGTAGTCTCCAGGGGTCACAGGCATTCAGGCCTAGTCTGAGGCTGCTGGCATCCCTCACCATGGTGCAGCCATGAAACTTCCTTCAACTGTTTTTCTGAGTTCTGCCTTGCACCTCCGGTATGAACCCTCATGCGCTGAAGGGATTTTTCAAAGACACCTTCGATGTGACTTTTCCTCAGCGTGCTGCTTCCTGGACCACTCTCTGGTCCTCTGCACCCAACGTTCCCTGGGCTCTGATCCCTGGACCCACTGCCCCTGTGCCTGCACACACTTGCAGTGGTGGAGGTGGCAGTCGTGGTGGGTGGGTGGGGGCACAGAGAGAGAATTCACTCACTCTTACCAGGGGCTGGGGCCAGGGATAGCTTTTAAATTTTTTTTTTTTTCCAACATTTTTTATTTATTTTTGGGACAGAGAGAGACAGAGCATGAACGGGGGAGGGGCAGAGAGAGAGGGAGACACAGAATCGGAAACAGGCTCCAGGCTCCGAGCCATCAGCCCAGAGCCCGACGCGGGGCTCGAACTCACGGACCGCGAGATCGTGACCTGGCTGAAGTCGGACGCTCAACCGACTGCGCCACCCAGGCGCCCCCAGGGATAGCTTTTAAAAGGGGGTGTCATCCGAGGGATATCGTGGGAGGCACAAGCGTTTGCCAGATGGGGAAGGGATGGGACAAAGAAAAGTGGCTTGTGTGTATAAGCATGTGTGTGTTGGCGGTGGGGTGGAGTAGAGGGCATTCTAGGAAGATGTCCAGAGACTGGAAACTGCAGGGTGTGCTTCAAAACTCTGTAAACAGTTTGGTTTTGTTGAGCTGCAGAAATGCTGGGGGTGCTGTGGGCTGTGCAAGATGGCGCCTTTTTTTTTTTTTTTAATTTTTTTTTTTTAACGTTTTATTTATTTTTGAGACAGAGAGAGACAGAGCATGAACGGGGGAGGGGCAGAGAGAGAGGGAGACACAGAATCGGAAGCAGGCTCCAGGCTCTGAGCCATCAGCCCAGAGCCCGACGCGGGGCTCGAACTCAGGGACCGCGAGATCCTGACCTGAGCTGAAGTCGGCCGCTTAACCGACTGAGCCACCCAGGCGCCCCAAGATGGCGCCTTCTCTACCATACTTAGCAGCTCAGATTTCTCCCAGTGCACCCTGAAGGGTTGAAAGCAGGGACAGGATTTAATCAGGCTTGATTTTCTAGAGAGACTTTTATCACCGTAACATCTGATCTTAAAGGAAAATTCCCGATTTTTATGGCCAATCAGTATTGCTGCCTCTACTCACAGGATACCTGTTTGGAAACCCTGGGCTGAGAATCTGCATCCCAGAGGCTTTCCCAAGTGTTACAAGGGCAGTGGATTTTTTTTTTTAAATTTTTTAATGTTTATTTATTTTTGAGACAGAGAGACAGAGCATGAACGGGGGAGGGTCAGAGAGAGGGAGACACAGAATCTGAAACAGGCTCCAGGCTCTGAGCTTTCAGCACAGAGCCCGACGCGGGGCTCGAACCCACGGACCATGAGATCATGACCTGAGCCGAAGTCGGCCGCTTAACTGACTGAGCCACCCAGGCACCCCAAGGGCAGTGGATTTTTAGAAAACATTTTCACCCAGAGAGGCACCTCCAAGGTCAGTGGGAATTCCTGTTGTTGACAGAAGCCAACAGCCTTACCTTCCCCAAGGCACCAGCAGGGACTGTTATTTTTGTGTTGTTCTCCATCTCACTCCACATAGTGCGCGAAGCATCATCCATCCTCTTCCTGCCCACAGTCTGCTGCTACGGACCGATCTTCTGTTGATTTAAAGGACTTGTCAATGCTGAGGGATATATATATATATATATATATATATATATATATATATATATATATTTTTTTTTTTTTTTTTTTTTTTTTTTTTTTTTTTTTTACTGCCAAGATTAGAAGCTATAGTAGCAGAAGTTTCTCCATTTACTCTCTGGCACAGTTGCCTATATTTCAGAATAAGAGAGGATTTTAAACTTTTAAAAATTCTCTAATTTTTTGTAACAAGTGAAATAGTCCCAAGATATACAAAGAAGTGCATAATTTCCCCACCCACCTCTATTTCTATCCTCCAGAAATAACTGATGATAATAAATACCCTTCTATGTATTTTTTAGAATGCACAGAAACATGCATATATATTCACACATTTGGATTTGGATTTGTTTTGGTTTTTATTTATTTATTATTTTAGAGGTGGGGAGGGGCAGAGAGAGAGAGAGAGAGAGAGGGAGGGAGGGAGAGGGAGAGGGAGAATCTTAAGCAGGCTCCACGCTCAGTGCAATGGCCTGGTATGGGGCTCAATCTCATGACCCTGGGATCGTGACCCGAGCCGAAATCAGGAGTAAAATGCTCAACTGACTGAGCCACCCAGGCACCCCTTGTTTTGCTTTTTAAACAAATGTATCCCACTGGCCATTCTCTAAAGTTAAAAATTAATTTGAGCATCTCGTATTTCACCAGAATACGTGAGCTTTCCTTTACCAAGAGATCATCAGTTTTCTTGGGACTCCAACTAGCAATATATAGCATACCTCCAGGTCTCCAGTCACATTGGGTTCCCAAAATCTGAGAGGCTTAGGGCAGGGATCCTCTTGAAGTTATTAGTGAAAAAGTTCTGATGATTCACATGACTGGGGCAGCTACCTCCTTATGGGACCCCCACCTCTGACACAATGATTTGGGGCTGAAGCCAGTGTGACCACAGCTCTGCATCAAGCAGAACTTTAGCTTGGCATCTGTTACAAGATCCACTTTGAGCTGAAGTTTGCAATGACCTACTACATTCTTCCTCACTTCATTTTGTCAAAGCCTTTCATCTAGATCAGAAAATTATTCTTATCTTCCAGCTACTTCGCAAGGAAAAATTTTACCCCAGTAACTGACTGGGTCCACCAAATTGCTTAGAACCATTCAACTAGACATACTGCAAATGCTGTGGGTGAGGAGGCCAATGAAGTATTGACTTTTAAAAAAAAGGCCTCATTATAGATGTGTAGCATCTTCTTTAAGGTAGTCTGATGGTGGCCTCAATTCCAAGTCATCCCTATCGACATCTATGAGTTAGTGATTATGATGTAAAATTATTTCTATCTGTGGGTTATGGTCACTGTTCTTCAAGGAAGTGAGCCATGACATGTATTAAAAAGCCACCACCAAAACCATTAGAAACACCGTCTATGCTTATTGGACCTGATAACAGTAAGGTAGACTGGTACTTTGTCTTGGTAGTGTCTCTGAAGGGAGAAGGCAGGGGAGGGTATTTATAGGATTTTAGTGATGCACCTGGGTGATTGCTGAGTATTCTCTCTCTCTCTCTCTCTCTCTCTCTACCTCTCCCCTGTGCACACACTCTCTCTCTCTCAAATAAATAAAACTACAATTAAAAAAAAATCTAAGGGAGTTTTGCAAGGCAGGGTTGGGATAGGGCAGAGTTAGTTTGGATTGGGCAAAGTTGTGACATGCTAGTTTTAAATTTAGTTTATTTAAAGAAATTTTTTTAAATGTTTATTTATTTTTGAGAGAGACAGAGACAGAATATGAGTGGGTTAGGGGCAGAGAGAGAGGGAGACACAGAATCTGAAGCAGACTCCAGGCTCTGAGCTCTCAGCACAGAGCCCAACGCGGGGCTCGAACTCACGAGCTGTGAGATCATGACCTGAGCTGCAGTTGGACGCTCAACCAACTGAGCCACCCAGGTGCCCCTAAAAATAGTTTATTTAAATAAAACTTTAATATACTTAAGGTGATGATGTTTTAATATACACGTACATAGTGAAATAATTACTCCAGTCAAGCTAATTAACATATCCATCTCTGTATAGTAGAAATTTGCTAAGAGAGTAGATTCTGGTGTTACCAGGTCACATGCACATGTGCACACGTGAATGCACACAAACAAATGTTAACAATGTGAGGATATACTGATTTTGGATTGTGGGTCCTGCAAGGTGAGGGTCTTGAGGTAAGCTGTTGGACTTAATAAGTAAGCAGTTTTACTGGTTTACACTCTTTCCAGAATATTTCCTGCAGCAAACAGCTATGTTATTTTTGTTTGATCTTAGTATTTTTTTTAACACAGGGACAAGAAATTTGATTCACTTCTCAACAAGTGTCACCAGATCTTTTCTGAGGCAACATGTTCAGGAAGATCACAGCCTTAAATCTCACAGAAAAGCTCTGGCAGTTGTAGATCATGCTACAGAGACTTTAAGCAACTTTGAAAAATGCTGGAACCAGGGAGTGTCAGGATCCATTGAGAGCAAGTCTGTGATCCTCTGCCATTTTGAATAGCAGTCAGCCGGCCATTTGCACATTAGGAGTTCTTTGAGTTGCAAGAACTTGGAATCTTCTACTAGAGTGGAATTAACCAGGCTTGGAAAGGTCAGGGACTTCAGAGCCTTCCTAGTGGCATTGGAACTAAAACCTTGGGAGTTGGATTTCCTTTCTCTTAATGGTCTTCTTTGCCTGTCGAGCTTCAGAACACATGGTGTCAGTTTCAGGACACCTGGGAAATGTAGACACTGGAGTAGAAAGGAACATTTGTGTGCCACTGGTCATTGATAATTGAAGGGATTAGTATCCTGATAGTGCAGAATGGTCCAGTGACTGAACAGCTGTTAGCAAACCTCTGATAGCTGAACTCTAGTTAGACTATTTTAGTCTTTCTTTTCTTTTCCTTTCTTTCTTTCCTCCTTTCTTTGTTCCCCCCTCCTTCTTTCTTTTTCTTTCTTTCTTTCCTTCCTTCCTTCCTTCCTTCCTTCCTTCCTTCCTTCCTTCCTTCTCTTTCCTCCCCTCTCCCCCTCCCTCCCTTCCTCTCTCTCTCCCTCTGTCCCTTCATCCCTTCCATTTTCTGCATTGCAACCTATCCTCAGTTTCCTGACTTGGAAAGTTGCACTTACCATTTATTTTCTTTTTTCTTTTTTAAAAAAACTTTTTAACATTTATTCATTTTTGAGAGACAGAGCACGAGCGGAGGAGGGGCAGAGAGAGAGAGGGAGACGCAGCATCCAAAGCAAGCTCCAGGCTCTGAGCTGTCAGCACAGAGCCCAATGCAGGGCTTGAACTGTGAGATCATGACCTGAGCCAAAGTCGGAAACTAACCCAACTGAACCACCCAGGTGCCCCATTACCATTTATTTTCTAAGATAGTCTTTTCATTTTTCCATTTCTGAGTGAGAAAGTACAGAGCAAACCTAAATTCATTAACATGAAGCCCCATGGGGTAAACCCCAGTCCAAGAGCTAGATTACTTATAATTTTTTTTTAAGTTTGTTTATTTTTGAGAGAGAGAAAGAGACAGAGCATGGGAGGGACAGAGAGAAGGAGAGAGAATCCCAAGCAGACCCTGTGCTGTCAGTGTGGAGCTCAATGCAGGGCTTGAACCCACAAACTGAGATCATGACCTGAGCTGAAATCGAGAGTCTGACGCTTAACCGGCTGAGCCATCCAGGTGCCCCAAGAGTTAAATTGCTTGTAAATGCCTAGATCAGCTTTTGCTAGTCTTGGACTTTTGTGTTTATTGTTCAAGCCATAAGACAGAGAGCCAACAATCATGTTTTCCACATTGGGGGGGAAAAAAACTCAAAAAACTGACACATAATCAGTGTAAAATTTTGCATTTTAAGGCCAAATGAACACTCATTTTCAGTTTGTTTCTTCAATTTGGGTTTTGTTTCTTTTAAAATTATTTTCAGGGGGGCGCCTGGGTGGCTCAGTTGGTTGAGTGTCCGACTTCGGCTCAGGTCATGATCTCGTGGTCTGTGAGTTCGAGCCCCGCGTCGGGCTCTGTGCTGACAGCTCGGAGCCTGGAGCCAGGCTGTGTCTCCCTGTCTCTCTGCCCCTCCCCTGCTCATGCTCTGTCTCTCTCTTTCTGTCAAAAATAAATAAACATAAAAAATTTTTTTTAATTATTTTCAAATTTCTGACACTGTTTATGTTGTAATAATTCCTAAACAAATCCTGAGTGTTAAAAAAAAAAAAAAAGGCCAATAGATGGCTGATTGACTGAAAAGACTGCTCAAGGATTTCTTTGCATGGTTGTTTGCTCAGAGGAACATGTTTTTCTTATTCTTTCTTTTTAAGGAGAAAATAATCTGCCGCACCTGTGGCACAGGGAATCCAGCTCACCTGAAATACTGTGTTACCTGTGAGGGGGCCCTGCTGTCATCACAGGAGGTGGGTTGACTGCTTGTGTCAGTCCTATACTTAGTGGCTGCTAAATGTCTAGCGTTAATAAGAATGAAGAAATGCAACCTGCAGAGGAGGGAAGAAGTGGCAGAGTGGAGAAAACACTGAAAGCAACATTTCTCAACGTGGAGAGGACTTTCTATATTCACCAAAACAAAGTTGTTTTCAAAGTCTTAACTTCAGGGAGGGAGTCAATAAAATCAGCAATTTCTTACAACTTCACTTAGTAACTTTGCATGGAAGGCTGGCAGTAGCCAGTGGGAAAGTGGACCACTTATAATTCTTTCAAAGTCAGAAGTATGTCTTTTTTGACCGTGCCATGCTATCTTTTGAAATTGAGAGCCTGGTGGGTACCCATTTCTGGATTTTCTAGCAGCCTATTTTGAGTATTCAAAGTGAAGGAACAGGAGTATGGGCAACTTAAATACAGTGAATGGTTCCATTTAGGTGATTCGTTGTTTATCAGATGTTTCTGGTGAAGAGGAGGCTTTAAAAATGACTTCCAGGTGACTGTTGCCCTAGCCTAAAAATAGATACCAAAAAGAAGCTGGCATTTACTAGCCAACTTAGAAGAAAAAACTTGCTTCCTTGGGGCCATTGTATATATTTTTGAGTGTTTGGGGGTTTGTTCTCATCTCAGAGAGATTCCTTTGGAAATTGGACAGACGTGTGATGATTCTCATAGGGTCTGTAATATATGTAGATATAGAAATACATAGAACTCTAACATATAGGATGGAGGGAGAGGGATATGAACCAATGGTTGTAAGATTTCTGTATTTTATCTGATGAAGTACAGTAATAATTAGACTGTAAAAAGGTAAAAATCTATATTTTATGGGTTCCTGGGTGACTCAGTTGGTTAACCGTCCAACTCTTGATTTTGGCTCAGATCATGATCTCACGGTTCATGAGTTCAAACCCCACATTGGGCTCTGGGCTGACAGTGTGGAGCCTGCTTGATATTCTTCCTCTCTCTCTGCCCCTCCCCTGCTTGCACTCTGTCTCTCAAAAATAAATAAATAGGGGCGCCTGGGTGGCTCAGTCGGTTAAGCGTCCGACTTCAGCTCAGGTCACGATCTCACGGTCCGTGAGTTCGAGCCCCGCGTCGGGCTCTGGGCTGATGGCTCAGAGCCTGGAGCCTGCTTCCGATTCTGTGTCTCCCTCTCTCTCTGTCCCTCCCCCGTTCATGCCCTGTCTCTCTCTGTCTCAAAAATAAAATAAACGTTAAAAAAAAAAAATACACTTGAAAAAAATCTATGTTTTAATCACTAGGGCAACTACTCAAAAAGAATGCCAAGAAATACAGAGAAAAAGCTAATGGGAAAATTCAAATATAATTCTAAAAAGTATTCAAATTACCCCCCCCCCAAAAGAACAGGAAAGTAGGAACAAAGAAAACAAAACAAATAGGAAAAATACAAATCAAATAATGAAATGGTAAGTCAAAACCAAAACATCAATAATTACATTAAATTTTGTGGACCAAACATTTCATCGGAAGGTAGTGATTGTCACCATGGATTTCTATAAAAAGAAAAAACAGGGACTCCTGTGTGGCTCAGTTGGTTAAGCATCTGACTGTTGATCTCAGATCAGGTCTTAATCTCAGGGTCATGAGTTCAAGCCCTGCGCCAAAAGAAAAAAAGAAAAAACAACTCTGTGCAAGCCACAGACAAGACCTAACTATGTACACTAAAAGTAAATATATAGTAAAAAATTCCATGTAAACAATGTATACAAGAGGGCTGGAGTGGCTCTATCAATATAGGACAAAATAAGTTTCAAGGAAAAATATATTATGAGAGATAAAATAAAAGATATATATATATATATATATATATATATATATATATATATAATGAGATTGTTATTTTGTAACAATAAAAGTTAAATTCATTAGGAAGACATAACAATCAAAACCATTTATGAGCCTACCAAAATACATGACACAAAAATTGGCAGAATTAAAGAGAGAAGCAAACAATTTCAGAATTATAGTTGGGGGTTTTAATGCCCCTTTCTCAGCATTTGCTAGAACAGCTAGACAAAGGTCAGCAAAGGCAATTAGGGTCTGTGCAACCATTCACTTTGACTTAATTGATGTTTCTAGAATAATGTACCCCCAAATGATAGACAACACACTCTTTTGGACATGGTTAGCATTGAATGGGGGTGTATTATTGGTTCCAGAACAAAGTACCACAAACTGAGCGGCTTAGAACAACAGAGATTTGTTTTCTCACAGCTTTAGAGGCCAGAGGTCCCAAATCCAAGTGTTGTTGGCAGTGCTGTTCTCCCTGTGAGGCTCCAGGGAAGGAATTCTCCCATAATTCTCTCCTAGCTCCTCCTCTCCCCTTCTGCTCTCCTTCTTGGATGCCATATATTCATCTGTTGAATTGTTTGATATAATTTAAGGTCCCTGAGGTTTTGTTCATTAGAAAAAAATCTCTTGTCTGGTTCCAGTGGTGGGCTACAAAGCTCTGTGCCAGGTAGTTGGTTTCCTTTTCTTAGAGTGGGTTTCAGGCTTCCAGTCTGGTCACCAGGCAGCTCCGCCCTGCCCTGCCCTGCCCTGCCCTCCGTTGTGGTACCTGTACAGGAGTCTGAGACATCCCTTTCCAGAGTCCCAGAAAGGAGACTGAAGGGTACCTAGAGACTCAAACAAATCAGTCCAGGATGATAAAAGAAGGTCACCATCAAATGAGATGATGACCGAGGAGTCAGAAGTTGTCCTAACATCAGCTCCCCAGGTCCAGGTTCCATCAGAGAGCCTCTATGAAGACTCTGTCGAAGACCATGAGACCATGTCCCAAAGGAATCCTTCCAACGCTGCAGCCTCCTGGCAGACGTTCAGGAAATTCCACTATGAGGATGCAGCTGGACCCAAGGATGTCCTCCGACATCTCCAGAAACTTTCTGGACAGTGGCTGAGAACTGATATTCAGACAAAGGAGCAGATTGTGGAGATGCTGGTACAGGAGCACTTCCAGGTTGTCCTGCCCGAGGAGCTCAGATCTCAGGCCCGGAGATGTCAACCTAGGGTCAGCATCACTGCCACTGGGTTCTTGTGCAGCCTACATGTGAGAAGTAACCAGAGGTTCACTTTGTTGTTTCAAGAGCCAACTACAGTGATGGGGAAATGTGAACCTCAGTTTTTTTGAGCTTGCCTTTGACTAAATTGTAAATAAGACTCCATCAAAACCCACGTTTGGATGTCTGTCTGCCTGAGACTGCTCTAATTCCTGGGACTGAGCTCCAGAAAGAGTTTCTTTAATCCCCTGTTAGGACAACCAGCCTGTTGCTTGTTTTTGCTCTGTTGAATGCCTCCTTTTTTGCACTCTGACATGCTTTAATATGTTGTTATATATCCAAAGAAGTAATTGCTTCAACTTTCAGAGTTCTTGATTCTTGCTGTGGTGGCATGAATGGAAGCTATTGTAACCCCATCTAGTAACTCTCATTTGAGATGTCCGTGAAATACTGAAGTTTGGTCCTAAAAATTGTTTTTTCTCTTCTTTACATTGTATAATTTCTTTTTTTTTTTTTTAACTTTTTAATGTTTATTTTTTGAGAGAGAGAGAGAGAGACAGAGAGACAGAGACAGAGTGTGAGCTGGGAAGGGACAGAGAGAGAGGGAGACACAGAATCTGAAGCAGGCTCCAGGGTCTGAACTGTCAGCACAGAGCCCAACCTGGGGCGCAAATCCACAAACTGCGATATCATGACCTGAGCCAAAGTCAGACTTTTAACCAACTGAGCCACCCAGATGAACCAAATTTATTTCTTTTTAAAAAAAATATTTATTTATTTTTGGGAGTGTGCAAGTGGGGGAGGGGCAGAGAGAGGGTGACAGAGGGTCCAGAGCAGGCTCCGCACTGATGGACTGATAGCAGAGAGCCCAATGTGGGGCTTGAACTTACGAACCACAATTATCATGACCTGAGCCGAAGTCAGATGCTCAACCAACTAAGCCACTCAGTTGCCCCTATAATTTCTTTCTTTCTTTTTTTTAAATGTTTATTTATTTTTGAGAGAGAGAGAGAGCACAAGCAGGGGAGGGGCAGAGAGAGAGGGAGACACAGAATCTGAAGCAGGCTCCAGGCTCTGAGCTGTCAGCACAGAGCCCGATGTGGGGCTCGAACTCACAAACCATGAGGTCATGACCTGAGCCGAAGTCGGATGCTCAACTGACTGAGCCACCCAGGTGCCCCAATTTTCTTTCTTTAAAAAAGTTTATTTTATTTATTTTTGAGAGAGAGAGATAGTGCAAGCAGGGGAGAGGCAGAGAGAGAGAGGGAGAGAGAGAATCCCAAACAGGCTCCACACTGTCGGCATGGAATCCGACACAGGACTCAAACTCATGAACCGTAAGACCGTGACCTGAGCTGAATCAAAGAGTTGGACACTTAACTGAGTGAGCCACCCAGGTGTCCCTACACTACATAATTTCTACTGCTCTCTCTTCAAGTTCACTTACTTTTCCCTTTACCATCTCCTTTTAGCTATTAAGTATATACAGCAAATATTTTCTTTCAAATGTGTTTTTCTGTTCCAGAATTTTCATTTGTTTCCCTTTCCATTGTTTCTATTTCTCTCCTGAGATTTCCTAACTTTTTATTCATTATGGGAAGAATGTTTGCTTTAAAATTCTTTTTCCAATACCTGATTTACCCTAGGGTTGGGCTAAATTGATTTTCTTTTCTTTTGAGAGGTATTAGTTGTAATTCATTCCAGGCAATGAATTCCCCAAACCAGGTATACATATTATTGCCTGCTAAAGCAAAGCAAAGCAGAGCAAAGCAGAGCAAACAACAAACCCAGCAGTCATCAGAGACTAGTAACAGAATTCAGAAGCTCCACAAACTAACAGGTATAATGCTAAGATCCAATCTAAAATTCCTTAGCATACTAACAGCCAAGAAAACTGGGGGTTTTTTAGAGGTAGGGGGCAGAAATTCTGGTTTCCGTTTAGATATGTTGTCTTTAGCTGAACTGCTTTGAGTATTCTGTGCCTGCATCTTTCAGGGGTCAGTAAGAGATGTTGAGTACAGAATTTGGGGATCACCTCTCTGTTTCTTTTCTTCCTGGGAGTTCCCACCTCTTCAGTAGCCAAATACTTCACAGTCTCAGTTTTCTTGTTCTCCTAGTCAGAATTCTGCCCTTTCCCCACTGTTTCACATGCAGTATTTTAGCCCCAGGCTCAAATGAAACTAATTTTGTATAACTCCCCTCTTCCTTGTATGTACTTGTTACAAGAGTCTATCTGCTTCTGTTCATTCTCCAGTGCCTTCAGAAATTATGAGAAGATTTGATAGTTTTCTGGTTGGGAGTCATTTGGTATGGTCTTATTCTGTCATTACCAAAAGAAAAATCTGCATAGTTTTTTTTTTTAAATATTGTTTTAATGTTTATTTATTTTTGAGAGAGAGAGAGAGAGAGAGAGAGAGCGAGAGAGAGAGAGCATGAGCAGGGGAGGGGCAGAGAGAGAGAGGGAGACACAGAACTTGAAGTGGGCTCCAGGTTCTGCGTTGTCAGCAACAGAGCCGGACACGGGGCTTGAACCCACGAACTGCAAGATCATGACCTGAACCAAAGTCGGATGCTTAACTGACTGAGCCACCAGGCACCCCGGTTTGGTTTTTTTTTTTTTTTTTAAAGATGATTTCTGTTACATAATATGTGGTGTGGCTTTTTTTTTTTTTCCTAAAAAAATATGCTACTGAACTGGCAAGTTGAATAAGAAAACCCATCTATTCTCAAATCAAGTCTGATACAGTTTTACTCTTTTGTTGATTATTTTTCGTTTATTCCTCTGACTGAGCATGGTTTCAGACTTTATGTCATGCTCTCATCATGAAATCACACTTTGTAGTTTTCCAAGGTGCTAGAGAGAAAAATAGTGAGATTAAGAAAGCATAAAAAAAGAAGACAGTAGTGCTTTGGAATTCTTGAAGTGATCTTGCTGATAAATTTAAGTAAATTGTCAAGCAAAAAATGTACCTTCTCAGATAATCTGAACTTCTTACATAAATAGTAAAATAATTTAAATTGATTTTATTACCTGTCAGTGATGTAGTTGTTTCTGGGTCTCACATCAGCAAAACTGTTTCAGGAACAATTACAAAATTGAATTTGTTTTCAAAATTTGATTTCTATTTGAAAGGTATATCAGAGTTTGGATGTCACAATGAGGGTATATATCATTGAAGTGCGATAAAAGTAATAATGTGTATTCATTCTGATAGCTTATGTCTTTTCTTTGTTTAGCAGCATTACTATGGATGGGTTAAAATAACTTTTCTTTCTTTAAAGCAATATTATGGGAGAAAATTCCACTTGAACTGTAGATGCATTTAAAAAATTTTAATGTTTATTTTTGTGGGAGAGAGAGAGAGAGAGAGAGAACACAAATGGGGTGGGGGGGGGGCGGGTAGAGAGAGAGGGAGACACAGAACTGAAACAGGCTCCAGGGTCTGAGCCGTCAGCACAGAGCCTGACGCGGGGCTCGAACTCACAGACCATGAGATCATGACCTGAGCCAAAGTCAGACACTTAACTAACTGAGCCACCCAGGCACCCCTAGATGCATTTTTTTAGTGGATGCATTTAAATAAAAGATCTGAAGGCTTTATATTTATTTTTTTATGTTTATTTATTTGTTTTGAGAGAGAGAGAGAGAGAGCGCACATGTGCTGGGAAGAGGCAGAGAGAGAGGGAAGGAGGGAATCACAAGCAGGTTCCGTGCTGTCAGTGCAGAGCCTGATGCCAGGCTCAATCTTGTGAACTATGAGATCGAACCTGAGCCGAAATCAAAAGTCAGATGCTTCTCTGACTGAGCCACCCAGGCACCCCTGAAGGCTTTATATTTAGAAACCCAGATCAACAAGTGTTATGTCAAAACCCTGTTGTAGCAGTAGGATAAATTGAAATTTAAGTCTGAAGCAAAAGCATGTAAAGGGTTTCTCTTTTGATTTGTCCCGAGGAGTCTTGTTCTAATTGCACAGAAATGGGGTAAGGGTAAGTGTATGCAAAGAGAGATCTTCATTCTCAGTCTCTGTGGATATTGAGGGCTAATGAGACCTCTTTCTGGACAGATGTCTGTTTTAGGATAACAGAACAGTCCCCAAAGTAAAAGAGGATATAGCTGGGCAAATAAAGTAACTAAAATATTCATCTTGGAGGAAAAACCATCCTTTAGAAAATGTCTCCCCTAGTGTGCACATTCTTAGTTCTATACATGGAACAGGTGGCAGTTATCAATTGAATCAGTTATTCATTGATTCATTCATTCAGTAACTGAATGACTTCTATGTGCCAAGGTGCAAGGTACTGTCTTAGTGGGGAAAAAATGTGAAGTATGCCTTTCCCTTAAAGAAATTAAGATCTAGTGAAAAGCAAGAGAAGGGAGGGAAGCTGACATATGGAGCCTGACCCTGTCCCAAGCACGCCTCCATACTTAATTGACATTAACCATCTGAACCCGTCCTACAGACCTGTGAAAGGCTGCATGGAGTCATGGATAAAGGTCAGGCTTTAGAATCAGATGGCCTATGATCAACTCTCACCTCTGTGTCTCGGTTTCCAACCGTAAAACACACACCTGTAAAACACAGGTGACAATAGCACCCCCCTCACAGGTCTGTTGTGTGGTTTGATGCGAGACTACAGGAGCAGTGCTCAGCATGGTGCCTGCATACAGCAGGTGATCACGTAGCAGTGACGAATACTATCATCCTCATTTGTCTCATGAGAAAATCTCTTACTAGTCAATAAATATGTAGCAGGAGCAAAAATTCTCATCCAGGCCTGCCTAACAAAGTTTCAGAAATTCTCACGAAACAATTCTCTCTCCTCAAAATAATTCTTTTTGTGTGGCAGGGGTGGAAAATAAATTCACATTCCCAGATGGAAACCAAAGCCCTAAAAAAATAGAAGATACACCTCAATTGTGACACCTTACTAGCATGGGTCTGCTTACATTCCTTTTTTTTTTAATGTTTATTATTTTTGACAGAGAGAGCTCACGCATGAGTGCACTCGTGCACGCGAGTGGGGGAGGGGCAGAGAGCGAGACAGAGACACAGAATCTGAAACAGGCTCCAGGTTCTGAGCTGTCAGCACAGAGCCTGATGCGGGGCTCAAACTCACAAACTATGAGATCATGACCTGAGCCAAAGTTGGACACTTAACCAACTGAGCCACCCAGGTGCCCCACATTCTTTTTTTTTTTTTTTAATGCTTATTTATTTATTTATTTTGAGAGAGAGAGAATGCACGTGAGTGGGGGGGAGGGGCAGCGAGGGAGGGAGGGAGAGAATCCCAAGCAGGCTCTGTTCTGCCAGTGCAGAGCCCAACGTGGGGCTTGATCTCATAAACAGTGAGGCCATGACCTGAGCTAAAATCAAGAGTTGGATGTCTGTCTAACTGACCGAGCCACCTGGGTGCCCCATACATTCTTTCTTTAAAAATGTTGTCATAGTAAATCAGTAGGAGGCTTACCATGTTTGGTATTAAAGATACTGAGAAATATCAAGATGCACGAGCCACCAGTTTCATCTATTTGCTGTGAAGTAATATGTCCTCTTTGTACTAATGTATTCATTAGTGAAGCTTATCATAGTTTTATTCTTTGGGGCAAAAATACCTTATTTCCAGGGTTTGCATTGATCTGGGGATTTTTTTTTCTGGATTCAGAGGGGGATTGCAGAATCTAGTATTGATCTGCCTATTGATAAATGCCATTGCATTCAGCAGCCCATGCGCAGTGGAGATAAAGCTCCTCCTCCCCCCACTCAGAAAGGGGAGACCATTTCCTGCTCCAAGTGTGGTCGCAGGAATCGCCCGGAAGCTTGCTTCTGTGACTGGTGTGGAGCCACGGTGGGTATTTTAAATCTGAGTTTCTTGGTGCTGAGGCCTCACCACCACCCTAGAGAGGCCCAGCTCCTCCTCTTCCCCTGCCCTACAGAAATCACTCCTTGTGATTTGAAGACTACCACCTATTTACCTAAGACTCCGGAGACAGAGATACTTCTCTTAAATTAAGAAAGCTCTGTCATTGCTGTTTCTTTGAGGTTAAACTTTTCCTATTTCTATTTGACTATTGGTATTTCTTTTATGAATTGTCTGCTTACTTTTCTAATAAAACACTCAAAGTTATTTATTCAAATAAGCGTTGCATGTAAATAATACAAAAGGTTTCATGTGAAGGGGTAGTCTCCCTTCTCATCCCAGGCCTACAGAGCCTATCCCAGAAGCAGTCACCGTCACCTAGTGTCTGAGTGTTCTTTGAGCTGTTCAGTGTGCTAATAAGTAAACTGGTAGTTTACTATGAACACTGGCTCAGTTCTTTTCACCTAGCAATATATCTTATTTGTAGCCTCTCATTCTTTTCAGTGGTTCTGTAATATACCACTTTCTGTATGTACCATGATATATTGAGACCATCCCCTATTGCTGGATATTTAGATGGTTTCCAGTTATTTTCTCTAAAACCACAATCCTGTGGGGAATGGTCTTAAATATACTTGCTTTGTGTAATTGTTCATCTGTAGGGCAAAGTCTAGAAGGTAGACTTGGGGTCAGGGATATAGGCATATGTTATTTTGATGGCTGGGGATTGTATGGTATGAGAATAACTTACATGGGAAAATTAGGACTCTAATATTTATGAAGATGTAAAAATATTTTCTATCCTCTAGCCAGGCATTTCTGCCTGCTACTCTGTTTGCCCCAAATGTGGGGCCAGCAATCACCCATCTGCCCGATTCTGTGGTTCCTGTGGTATTTATGTGAAGTCCTTGGCAAGACTTAGCATGGATAACAGCCTGGCTCTTGCCGCTGGAGAACTTCGCCCTTTTGCTGAGGTGAGGCCTCCACTGTAGTAAGAGCTGGTGCCTGGGGAAGAGCTTAGGACTCTGAATTTGTGTTCTCTACCTTGGGGATCAACCCGGGGAGAGAGAGCCAAAATACAGACTTTTCACATGGATTTTCAACTAGGTGTGTAAGTAAATTCAACCAATTCAAGTTTTCAACACTCAAGTGATTTTGTCTGCATTCAAAGATCTAAGGGTTTATCTGTAGTAGATTGAGGTCTAATTGCATTTGGAAGACTAATAAAAATAATGTAAGTTGACATAATGTCATGAAGGAGAATTGGATTTAAAATACCTGAGACAGAAAAAAAGTAAAATAAATACATGAGACAGAATGTCCTTCTCGTGCATTTCTCATGAGGCATACTAGGAACATTGCTCCCATTGTTTTATGTTTTAGAAAACTTATATCAGGTATATGAAATTGCTGCTGCTATTTAAAACAACTGCATATAGTTTAAGGAAAGTCTTACAGGGTTATTTTCAGAATGACTTAATCTCTAACCAGCTTGATATTAGCCTTTTGTGAATTTCTCTAAGCTAGATGAAGACTTTTCAGGTTTCTTTTTAGCTCTTCATTAGAAGAATGTGAAGATTGATAGTCCTTAGAATGCACATGCACTCAGTAATTTTGCACTCATTTTTAGGGAGTTCATGGCCTTCTTAACCCAGACTGAGACTTATGGATCCTGGGAGTGTCAGTAGACCATATTGACACCTTTGTGCAAATGAGACCAAGGGTTACTTTCCTCAAGACACTAGACTGCCATCTGTTGGAAACTGATTGTAATATACTAATTTTGTTAGACATTTTCTTCCACCTACCAGAAAAATTGTCCTAATAAATTTTCAAATATATGATGCCTACCATGTGAATCTTAGCTCATTAGATGCAGTGATGTTGTACAGTACACAACCTACACAACCTTACATGATGGTCCTCTCAAGTTCCCATGTCCAGATGCAGGAGTGCCTCAGAGAAAATACCGGTCCCCAGTAGTTGAGTGTAGATGAGTAGTAACTCCATTGGATTGTAGAACTGAGAGGATAGATTTCTTTAGGGCCTTGGGCAGCAAGACAGGGAATATTAGTTTAGTTGATTTGTTGAGTTTGAGATAGTAAATGGCCAAGCAGAAGAGGCTGGCTTTATGGGTCAGGCTGGGAGTTCCTGGGAGAGACAGACCAAGGAAGGTGAGGCAAGGGCTGAAAACCTCTTTTTAGTTCAGAGTACAGTTTCTTGGAGATATTTTTTACTTCTGATTAGAATTCTTTTCTATAAGTAATTATGAAGAATTAATGAAATTATATTCTAGTATTTTATGTTTTCTGCCTTGCTCATAGCCCCGATCTGCCTGGCAGTTCCTAAATGTTCCTTTGCTCAGACCTGAGGCTGGGACTCGGAAGGACGTGGGCACACAGACTACTGGCCTGTTCTACCCATCTGGTGCGCTACTAGCCAAAAAGGAACTGGAAATGGCTTCTCAAAAGCAGAGGCAGGAGAAAATGAGTGACCATAAACCTCTCCTCACAGCTGTCAGCCCAGGAAGAGGTGAGAGAAAAAGTACACTTTCTTGTCAGGAGGGAATTCCCTCTTTCTCTGAAAGAAAACTGCATTTTTTTTCTTCCTTTCGCTTTATTTCTATACATAAGTAAATCCCTTTGGGGCGCCTGGGTGTCTCAGTCGGTTAAAGCATCCTACTTCAGTTCAGGTCATGATCTCGCGGTTTGTGAGTGCAAGCCCCACATCAGTCTTTCTGCTGTCAGCACAGAGCCCACTTCAGATCCTCTGTCTCCTGCTCTCTCTGCCCCTCCCCCACACCTCTCCTAAAAATAAACAAACATTAAAAAGAAAAGTGGGGTGCCTGTGTGGCATCCAACTTTGGCTCAGGTCATGATGGCATGATTCGTGACTTCAAGCCCCACGTTGGGCACTCTGCTGTCAGCTCAGAGCCTGCTTTGGATCCTTTGTCCCCTTCTCTCTCTGCCCCTCCCCCACTGGTTCTCTCTCTGTTTCTCTCAAAATAAATACATTAATTAAAAAAAAAAAAAAAGTAAATGGGGCTCCTGGGTGGCTCAGTCTGTTAAGCGTCCGATTTTAGCTCAGATCATGATCTCACAGTTTGTGGGTTCGAGCCTTGTGTCGAGCTCTATGCTGACAGCTCAGAGCTTGGAGCCTGCTTGGAATTCTGTGTCTCCCTCTCTCTCTGCCCCTTCCCTGCTCGTGCTCTCTCTCTCAAAAATAAATAAACATTAAAAATAAATGAATGAATGGATAAATGAATGAATGAATGAATGAAGTAAATCCCTTGGGGTGCCTGGGTGGCTCAGTCGGTTGAGTGTCTGATTTTGGCTCAGGTCATGATCTCACGGTCCGTGAGTTCTAGCCCCGCATTGGGCTCTGTGCTGACAGCTCGGAGCCTGAAGCCTGCTTCAGATCCTGTGTCTTCCTCTCTCTCTACTTCTCCCCTGCTCATGCTCTGTCTGTCTCTCAAAATAATAAATAAACATTAAAAAAAAAAGTAAATTCCATCGTTTTTCTTTAGGTAATTTTCCTTTGTATTATAGCTCTTCATTAAACTTTTAGTACTCTGATGTTTTGACTCATAGCCCCATCATCTAGTTTGTAAATCAAAGAGCATATATGGATTGCAACTATGATGGTAGAAATGTTGTTAGTCTGTGTCATTGCTATCTGCCAATACCTCTCTCTTTTTACTGTTCTAAAATTCACATAACAAAATTCACCATTTTGACCATTTTGAAGTGTACAATTCAGTGATAGTACATTAGCAGCAGTATAGAAACATTACCACGTCCAGAACATTTTTATCACCCCAAAAGTAGTCCTGATACTCTTTTTTGCAATCACTGCTCACATCTCCTGACCCAGGTGACTGGCAACCACAAATCTACTTCCTGTTTTTTATTTTTTAAATTTTTTTTAATGTTTATTATTTATTTTTGAGAGACACAGAGAGACAGAGCTCAAGTTAGGGAGAGGCAGAGAGAAAGGGAGACACAGAATCCGAAGCAAGCTGCAGGCTCTGAGCTGTCAGCACAGAGCCCGACGTGGGGCTCGAACTCATGAACCGTGAGATCATGACCTGAGCCAAAGTCAGATGCCTAACCGACTGAACCACCCAGGCACCGCTACTTTCTGTTTTTATAGATTAGCCTGTTCTGGACATTTCCTGTAAATGCATCTCCTGGTTGCCCACAAGACACCAGAAATCCAGACTCTTGTGACATCTCCCAAGTGTTAAATGGTGGCAGTTAGTGAATTCAAGTGTGTTTAAACCTGTGCAGACTGTAGAAGGGCACAAGGGAGTTTTTGGAATGATGGAAATGTTCTATGTTTTGATTGGGATGCATATGCTTGCTGGAATTCAAACCTTATACTTAAAATTTATCTCAATAGGGTTAATTTTAATAGAATAAAATAGGAGTGGCTGGGTGGCTCGGTTGAGCGTCCAACTCTTGATTTCAGCTCAGATCATGATCTCACGGTTCATGAGTTCGAACCCCACATTGGGGTCTGGGCTGACAGCACAGGACCTGCTTGAGATTCTCCCTTTCTCTCTATCCCTCCACTGCTTGCACTCTGCCTTTGTCAAAAATGAATAAATACACTTTTAAAAAGTGATATTTTAATCAATAGGGCAACTATTCAAAAAGAATACCAAGGAATACAGGTAAAAAGCTAATGGGAAAATTTAAATATAATTCTAAAAAGTATTCAAGTTACCCCCCAAAAAACCCCAGGAAAATAGGAACAAAGAAAACAAAACAAATGGGAAAAGTATAAATCAAATAATAAAATGGTAAGTCAAAACCAAAACATATCAATAATTACATTTAATTTTGTGGACTGAACATTTCATTAGAAGGTAGCAATTGTCATCATGGGTTTCTAAAAAATGAAAAAACAGGGGATCCTGGGTGGCTCAGTTGGTTAAGCATCCAACTCTTGATCTCAGCTCAGGTCTTGATCTCAGGGTCATGAGTTCAAGTGCCACACTGGGGCTCCATGCCAAAAGAAAAAAAAAAAAAAAAACTTTATGCAAGC
Source organism: Panthera pardus (assembly GCF_024362965.1). Classification (NCBI taxonomy): domain Eukaryota; kingdom Metazoa; phylum Chordata; class Mammalia; order Carnivora; family Felidae; genus Panthera; species Panthera pardus. The sequence goes on along the minus strand of NW_026526821.1, from coordinate 43,458,801 downwards.
CATAGACAAGACCTAACTATGTAGAGTAAAAGTAAATATATAGTAAAAAACACGCTTGCTGAAATTCAAACTGTATGCTTAAAAGTTATGCCTTGGGGCACCTGGGTGGCTCAGTTGGCAGGGCATCCAACTTCAGCTCAGGTCATGATCTCATGGTTCATGAGTTCAAGCCCCGCATCAGGCTCTGTGCTGACAGCTCCAAGCCTGGAACCTGCTTCGGATTCTGTGTCTCCCTGTCTCTCTGCCCCTCCCCCACTTGCACTCTGTCTCTGTCTTTCATAAATAAATAAATGTAAAAAAAAAAAAGTTAAAAAAAAAGTTATGTCTCAAAAAGGTTTATTTTATTTTATTTTATTTTTTATTTTTTTATTTTTTTCCACTCGTTTAATTCTACCATTTATTTTTTTTCTTTTTTTTTTATTATGAAATTTATTGTCAAATTGGTTTCCATACAACATCCAGTGCACATCCCAACAGGTGCCCTCAATACCCATCACCCACCCACCATTCCCTCCCACCCCCATAAACCCTCAGTTTGTTCTCAGTTTTTAGGAGTCTTTTATGTTTTGGCTCCCTCCCTCTCTAACCATTTTTTTTTCTTCCCCTCCCCCATGGTCTTCTGTTAAGTTTCTCAGGATCCACATAGGAGTGAAAACATATGGAATCTGTCCTTCTCTGTATGACTTATTTCACTTAGCATAACACTCTACAGTTCCATCCATGTTGCTAAAAAAGGCCATATTTCATTCTTTCTCATTGCCATATAGCATTCGATTGTGTATATAAACCATAATTTCTTTATCCATTCGTCAGTTGATGGACATTTAGGCTCTTTCCATAATTTAGCTATTGTTGAGAGTGCTGCTATAAACATTGGGGTACAAGTGCCCCTCTGCATCAGCACTCCTGTATCCCTTGGGTAAATTCCTAGCAGTGCTACTGCTGGGTCATAGGGTAGGTCTTCAATATGGTTAATTTTAAAAGAATAAAATAGGGGGTGCCTGGGTGGCTCAGTCGGTTGAGCATCTGACTCTTGATTTCAGCTAAGGTCATGAGCTCATGGTTCATGAGTACAAGCCTTGTGTTGGGCTCTGTGCTGACAGTATGGAGCCTGCTTGGGATTCTCTGTCTCCCTCTCTCTCTCTTCAAGATATGTTCTTTTGATATTCTGTACTATTCTGTGATTAATCATGTGTAATTAAAAAAAAAGCTGGGAACAAAAATGGAACTTATTCTAGTACATAGTCAAGGTTCAGTAAGCCAAACCATCACAAAATTTGACCAAAAAAAATAATAACCTCTCTGAGTATGCATGTTGCAAACTAGCATTTTTCTTTCTTGGCTTCAGAAGAATTATCCACGTGGATGGATTTCTCTTTTTCTTTAGGGTACTGGAGAAAACAGTTGGATCATATCTCTGCTCACCTCAGGTCTTATGCTCAGAACAACCCTGAGTTCAGGGCTTTGATTGCAGAACCCAGAATGGGAAAGGTGGGTGAGCTCTGACTGGAATTTCCACGCCAGAGCATCGCATGGGTTCAGGCTGCAGTTCCCCTCCACTGACTTCACCTGAAATCGCACTTTGCTTGGCTCCTTTCCCTTTCCTGTCCTGCTTTCCACACTTCTTTACTGCCCTCCCCTACAAGCACGGCCTCAATAAATCACCTGTGCATGAACCTTGTCTCAGGGTCTGCTTCTGGGCACCTGACCTAAGCAAGGTAAAATAGTAAATTGTGAACCATCCATGCTTTTACATTCCATGTGTTATGGAGATTCTTGTGGTCAGAGCTAAAAGACCCAGAAGAGTTTAGTCTAGCCAAATTGCACACTGAAATCCATTCTGTATTAGCAGCGGTAGTGATCATAACAGTTGCCGTTTAATGATGCACTCACTATGTACATTATGTTCATCGATCTGTAGCACTCATAACAAACCTACAAGGTAGGGATATTACCTTTGTGGCAGTTTTTAATAATGGCCACAAATTCTTTGATAGTTTTCCCTGCAAAGGGCGGAGTCCCTGTCCCCCATGGATGGGTGGGAGGACTTATGGCAGTTGGGCTAATAACTGAGTGCAGTGGCAGTGATGCCATGGGACTCTCAGGGTGTGGTCCTCTTACTTGGCACGCTCACCTTCAACACTCCTTCTTGGAGCCCAGCCACCCTGCTGTGAGAAGCCCAAGCCCCATGGTGTGGCCACGTGTAGGTGCACCGTCTGCAGCCCTAGCTGAACCCGGGCCTGGAGTCATCCTGGGTCAGGAGCCAGGCAGACGAGTGATGAGAGCCTGGGTCATTCCAGCCTCCAAACATGCAGCCACCTTGTAGCCATTTGAGTTTTCCCAGCTGAGGTGGCAGATGTGTCGAGACAAGACCATCTGTCCCCTCTGTGTCCTGTGGGAAGCCACAAACTTAATAAAATGGTCGTTCAGTGCCACTAAGTTTGAGGTGGCTTTTTACACTGCAGTAGATAATCAGAACAAGCCTTATTTTTGACACCCAGGAAAACTGGCTGAAAGAGCTTTGGTGATCTGCCCAGGACTGCACTGTTGGGTCTTTTGGGGGATTCCAGATTTGAAGCCCCATGCTCTTTCTCTGGCATTATGCCACCACTGTAAGAGACAGCTCTGTGAGAAGACCTCTTCTGTTTGTCAGAACACTAGAAGGAATCTTTAGAAATCAGCCTGTTTGATCCTCTACCACCAAATTGGCCAACATTGAAACTATTTCATTGTCAAGTAGTGCTTAGTTTCCCTTGATAATGTTTTGGGGGTTTATTCATTCTCTCGCCTAATCCAGGGGTCTGCAAACTATAGCCTGTGGGGCAAATTAGGCCCATTACTCAGTTTTACAAATCGAGTGTTATTGGATCACGGCTATAACTAATTTGTTTACTTACTGTCCATGACTGCCTTTGTGCTACAATGGCAATGACCCACAAAACCTCAACTACTTACTATCTGATCCTTAAAGAATTTGTTGACCCCTGTTTGAGGGAAATTCCTCCTGCTGCTTACAGAGGAAGCTTGTCAACTATGATGCTTGGCTCTTGATTAACAAGGCCTGGCTCCTCCAGACACCCAGCTGACGACATCCAGCCAGGTGGCTTGATTAAACTTAATGTGTGTCTCTTGCAGAGAATATAAATTTGGGTCTTTCTTATCCATTCTGGCAGCCTCTGCTCTTTGATGGGAACATTAATTTCGTTCATTTACAATTAGTGGAATTATAGCTATAGCTGGATTTGTGTCTGCTGTTTTGCTACTTGTATTATATCTTACTTAGGTTTTGTTCCTTTGTTTCTCTTTTCCTGCCTTCTTTTGAGTTAATTAAATGTTTGGTTAAATTTACGGTTTAACATCTCAGGATTTCTTGGCTGTTGCTCAGGACATTAAGTCCCACATGCATGGTTGTGAATTCTCTCTAACGGTTTTTTAAAAGCTTATCTCTGCTACTGTCCATGAAGATGGCTATGAAGTTAGCATCCAGCTGAATTACATTCAAGTATCAAACAAGGTGCGTAAGACTTTCAGAAGCTGTTCATTTGAAAATTGACTGGGGGCGCCTGGGTGGCGCAGTCGGTTAAGCGTCCGACTTCAGCCAGGTCACGATCTCACGGTCCGTGAGTTCGAGCCCCGCGTCAGGCTCTGGGCTGATGGCTCGGAGCCTGGAGCCTGTTTCCGATTCTGTGTCTCCCTCTCTCTCTGCCCCTCCCCCGTTCATGCTCTGTCTCTCTCTGTCCCAAAAATAAAAAAAAAATAAAAAAAAATAAAAAAAAAAAGAAAATTGACTGAACTAGTAAATTGTAGCCTATAGTCTATTGAAATGCTTCTGGGTAACCCATGGAAGACATAAGTTTCAAATATTATAAAACTCGACTAAAGGCCAGTAATTTCATAGGATTAGGTAAATAACTGTGCTAAACCTCAGAGAAGTCAGGTTTCAGGCACATAAAGATGTAGTAAGAGTAGGAATTACTGTCGACCCTATTGGTCCTGTGGTTCTCAGGCTTTTTTATACTCACTGAAGTCTGGGTGTAGATGAAAGACCAACAAAAATGTTTGCCTGTTTGTACTTTCACCTATTTGCCTATAATAAATAAGCCAAATTTTGTGGCTATGTCTCTCTTGATCTGCCTCCTTATATGGTGATTGCAACTTTGCTACAGAGCCTTTAATGTGTGGCAAACATTAATTGATTCATACTGGCAGCTTTAGTTTCATTGGGCAAGAAATCAGAATATACAAAAGAATAATGAAAGGATTGAGAAGGTGGATGAAGAAGGCCAGGAAAAGCAGGAGAACTAGCATTTATCAGGCCCTGGCCATATGCCCAGCAGGGAGCTAGCAGTGTCTTTAAAATGAGGACAGACATACAGGCACTGCCTAACTCAGAGGCTGGGAGTGTGCAGTGGGCTGACACCCACAAAAGTGCTTTGAAGTCAAGTAAAGTGCTAAATGCCATGTTTTCAGTTGTGTGGCCAGAGCAGAGCTTGGGTCAGAGAGGTACTTGAGGAGAAGGGGAGTGAGGGACATGAGACGGGGAAGGGGCTGAGTGGTCACACATAAATTTTGGCTTTAGCCTGATCCACGAGGAGCTCTGAAATGTGGGTCACACCACGAAGTTGTCCCAACTGAGGCAAGAAAAGGAGGGCTGTAGCTTCTAGGGTAAGGCAGCACCCATCTCTGGAGGCAGTTGGCCAGAGGAGGGAGTCAGCTGTGAGCTTTTAGCAGCCAACCCAGCAGCTGGGAGGGGTATGCTTTGGGTGGGCACCGAGAGCATATATAATGTGCTATCAAGTAGAAGTGGAGTAATTATCTTCGGGTTTAATATGTGTTTTTTCTTAACCTGTGTGTTCTAGTGTTGAGGAAGTAGCAGGTGGTTCCCTGTGGCGGGAGAGGCAACCAGGTGAGGGTGGGGCAGGATGCCACGCTGTGGAATCGGTCCAGGTGGATATAGAATTCCAGGTCTGGACCATGTATCATCTATCCTAACTTTATAGGCCTCCATTTTACCTCATTTTACTTTCACAGTATCCCTTTGGGGTAGGTCATAATATTTCCACTTTACAGATGAGGAACCTGAGGTTCAGAGAAATTAAGCAACTTGCTTCTTCCAAGGTCCCTAAACTAGTAAGTAATAGAACCAGGATTCAAACTCTGTGGCTCGAGTCTCCCCATGATGTCACCCTAATTCCAAGATACAGAAGGGTTTTAAGCAGGGAAAGGACACCAGTACTTACACAGTTTAGAAAGATGACTGGGGCAGCCACATGGAAAGTGGGCTGGCAGGAACCTGTTGGGATGCCCTTGGGGTGATCCTGGCATATGAAAAGGGGCTGTGGCTGTAACAACAGAGAAGAAGAGCTGCACTGAGGAGCCGTTTAAGAGGCAAAATGGACAAAACATTACAGGGAGGGGAGAAGGTGTCAGGAAGGATGTCCAGGTTCAAGCTTGACTGTGTAGCTAAAGCTGTCATTAACAAAGAGAGGAACAGGTTAGCAGGGAGATTGTTCCTTCTGTGGGGACACAGCAGCCTTGTCATTCATGGTGACTAATTGTTTTCATTGTCCAGAACCTTTACCTCAGCAAGGCTGTGGATTTCAGCAGCCACTTCCTGAGCAGTGTCACTGAGGGTGGTAATGGGCCATTTGGCAGCAGGTCCAGCCTGGGTGAGTTGTACCCTTATGGTGACTTTAAAACAATTGACCAGGAACACATTGACCTGGCAAGGATGGCAGGGAATTGCTTATAGTTTTCCAGCCCAACCATGCATCTCACTGTAATGTTCCAACCATTTTATTCTTCTGGCTTCTCTGAAGTCAGGGGTGAGATGTTTCAAGTCTTTCACAGGGCTTGGGGAGATAGGTTGTGGGGGGTGTTCTTTGGGGCCTATAAACTGTAGTCCCTTTTATTCCTTCCTTCCCACTCATCCTCTGGTCTTAGTCTGGGATGAATGGCTCCAGGAGTCCTTCTTGTGAGGTTCAATCAAGTAGAAACTTCTATAAAAGCCATTTTATTCTTCTGACCTCTTGAGGGGCACAATAGTAGGATAGTTCTATATTATATGTGGGGAGTGGCGGGGGGACATTGTTTTGGTCCTCAACTCTTTGTCATTCCAGTGAGCAACTACAGCCACAGCACCTCCGATACCACTGAAAACGTCAAGAGGACAAAGAATTTCAAGACCAAAACATTTCAAGAAAAGGAGCAGCTCACAGTAAGTGTACTCCTTTGTCCTCACAGCTGTCTTCTTAGGCCTATCTGTTTAATGTTTTACTTTGAGATTTTTTAAATGGAGGAATACTTTTTCATTTTCTGTGCCTTTTTTGGGTGTATTTTTTATTTTATGGAATCCTTTAAAATATGTCAAGATTATTAATTAGAATTAAAGTTCTCATCAGTTTCCTGAATCACCTCTGTTTCCTCTGGGGTCAATTCTGTCTGTCCATCTTTCTCTGTCTTGTTTTTGGTTGGTCTCAAATATGTGATGATCTGTGGTTGCCAGGTCATGTTGACAAGTGAAGGGCTAGTTTGCGTAGTGTCAGTGCTTGCCCTGGGTGTGTGGGCCTGAGGTGCCTGTGGGGGGGAATGGGCATGCTGTCTCCCTGGAGAGTGTTTGGGCAGAACACAAGAGAATGCCTTGGGGTCCCCTAAGTTGCCTTCCCCCTAGAGGTGAGTCTGTGCTGTGAAGGGCTCTAGAGTGTTTCATTCCTGGATGGGGCTCTTTTCATTTCCTTGCTCTCCTTCCATCTGTGTTGTCATAGAGGTCTGGGCTCTGGCCTTCCTGGGCCAGTACTCCCAGGAGAACTCTTTGTTAGGCAAATAATTAACTCTCTGGAAAATAGTTATCGGGGTTTAAGCAGAGAGCACAGGAGAGAGGGGAGGACATCACCCAGCTCAGCCCTTTCCTAAAATGCTCATGAATCCAGCCTGCACCCAACACCTGCCCTCCTTGTTGATTAACTCAGCTTCTTCAGGGCTTCCTGGAGGAAACACACTCATATCTCTGGTGTCTTCAACTGCTTTTTCTTTGCTTTGATTTCCCTCTCAGTCAGATTCCACCTACTTTCAATCTTTGGAATTTCTCACGATTCCTGATCCACTGATGGCACTCTTCCAGTTTCCCACAGCTGTTAGAGTTTTGTTCTTCACAAATATAGAGCATTAACATTTTAACGGGAGCTTTGGAGAAAGAGACAGTGGGTGCCCTTGTTCAGTCCACCATCTTGCCTTTCATTTGGTCCTCTTTGGCTGCAGTAGGAGGACAGATGTGCTTAGCAACAAACCCAAAGCCTGGGTCTCCACCAAGATGGAGATGGGCACAAGTCAGTTCTTCCCTCCTCTTTTCGTGAAGCCAAGCCCTCAGGGCATCCTCATGGGTGCACATACTGGCGCCCAGATTGTTATCATGAGTTCTACAAAGGCAGGTGATTTCTCGCCTCAACTTGTTTTTTTCCACTACATGCTTTACATGTCATAAACACCAAAAAATGTGGGAAGAAGACCTTAGAATTGTATTAACTTTTTAAAAAAATCTATTTCTCCCTGGCCTTGATTTATTTACTTATTTAATTTATTATTTTTTAATTTTTTAATGTTTATTTATTTTTGAGAGAGAGACAGAGTGTGAGCAGGGGAGGAGCAGAGAGAGAGGGAGACACATAATATGAAGCAGGCCCCGGACTCTGAGCTGTCAGCACAGAGCCCAACACGGGGCTTAAACTCACAGACTGCGAGATTATGACCTGAGCTCAAGTCAGACACCTAACCGACTGAGGCACCTAGGCTCCCCATTTACTTATTTTATTTAAATCCAAGTTAAGTTAACATATAGCATAAGAATGATTTCAAGAATAGAATTTAGTGATTCATCACTTACTTATAACACACAGTGCTCATCCCAGTAAGTGCCCTCTTTAATGTCCATTGCCCACTTAGCCTGTCCCCCCACCCAAGACCTAATAAGCAAACTTCAGTTGTTCTCTGTATTTAAGAGTCTTTTATGGTTTGTCTAACTCTCTGTTTTTATCTTATTTTTTTTGCTTCCCTTCCCCTGTGTTCATCTGTTGTGTTTCTTAAATTCTACATATAAGTGAAATCATATGATATTGTCTTTCTCTGACTTATTTTGCTTAGCATAATACACTCTAGATCAATCCACATTGTTGCAAAAGGCAAGGTTTAATTCTTTTTGATTGCCAAGTAATATCCCATTATATAGATATACCACATCTTCTTTATCCGTTCATCAGTCAATGGACATTTGCTTACTTTTTCCATACTTTTACTTACTCTTTCCATACTTTTGCTATTGTCAATAGTGCTGCTATAAACACTGGGGTGCAAGTGCCCCTTTGAATCAGCATTTTTATATCCTTTGGGTAAATACCTAGTAGTGCAATTGCTGGGTCATAGTTCTATTTTTAATTTTTTGAGGAACCTCCATACTGTTTTCCAATTTGCATTCCCACCAGCAGTGCAAGAGGATTTGTCTTTTTTTTTTTTTTAACGGTTCTTTCTCTGCATTGTCACCAACATCTGTAGTTGCCTGAATTGTTAATTTTAGCCATAGAACTACATTAACGTGTATTGCTTATGATTCCTCATACTCTTGGCTTTCTCCCAGTTTAAGTATAAAGTTCCATAAACTTTAACAGTTTTCGAGACTCCACCTGCTTATTCTATGTGTGACCTGAATCCCCCATTGTTATGTGCCTTTATTTTCTCATTTGTATTTAGGGGATAAGTATAAGAAAATAATAACAGCATTCAGTGGTTCACTCATTCAGCAGTTATTTTGAGCACACATGCACCAGGCACAGTTTTTGGTGGTAAAAATAAATTGTGAACAAAAGATATAAAAGTCTCAGACCTCATGAGGTTGACATTCAAGTGCATTCTAGTATAGTTTTCCATAAGGAATGGAATTCAGCCAGAACAAGTGTGTCCCCCAAGACTGCCTGGGGTTTCACTTGTTAGAGTACATTGTTCCAAGCTAATCACTATAGAATGGGGGCAGAGGGGACATAGTCTGAACCCGGCATCTTCTCCTGAAAGGCTCAGAGGCTTGACCAATGCCCTCATCTCTGACTTCCCAGAGAGCCAGGAGGGGGGTAGATATTATTTTCACTATGCATACAGGAAATTGGGAGTCCCAGAACCATCCCAAGTCACCCTCAGATCCATTGATAGAAACACACTGAAAGTAATGTCTCCAGCTTTCTAGACTGCCTCTTCAACCTTGTGGCAGCCAGCATTTGAAATCCTTTCTATGAAGATTGTATATAATGATGAATTTCATCATATTTTGAAAATAGAGAAAAGATCATAAACTCTTCAGATTTCTGATGATAAGTGAGAGCTTTTAACCCCCAAACAAGAGTTGACTTTATCGGTTCACTCATGTGTCGGGTGAGCGTGTTTTCTGGATAGTCATACTTAGGCTGATTCTGAACACCTTATATAGCATGCAGGGTGAATTGTAGGATTCACCCGTTTGCTTTTCCTAGGAATATTTGTTTTCCTTTGTAATAAAACTAGTGTGGGGTTTCTGGGTTTTTGTGAGGTTTCTCATTGCATCCCTGTCCTTAATAAATATAAAACAATGTCCCCAAATATAAAACCTTTCCCAAGACAAGGTTTCAGAGACCAGCAAGCTTTACATTAGCTGGGTTTATTTGTGTTGCTGGCTGTCAAAGATCACACACACGCACTCACGGACACGCATGCATGCAACTTGCTCACACTCGCCTGTCCCTGGGACTCAGAACTTAACCTTGGAGAGGAGGCATTTGCCTTGAGGGTTGAGTTCACACAAGTGGGGCAGCAATATTTTGTGGTGGTGGAAATGACCGTGTTGTATAATCCTACAGCCTGAAAACAGGCTCCTGCTGAAGGAAGTGGGACCGACAGGGGAAGGAAGAGTCTCTGTGATTGAACAGCTGCTCGATGAGGTGAGTACATCCCAAAGAAATCTCTCTGAGGATTTCAGCCTCGTGTTTCACCTGTGTCTCTTTCATGTGGAAGTCTTGTTCGGTACTGGGATCATCACAGGGCCATTTCATTTTAAACTGCAAGTGGATTAACTGGCCAGTCCAGAACTTTACATTAATTGTTATTGGTTGCTAGTTTTTATAGCAGAGAAAATATACCAAAAAGTCATATGAGCCCAAATAATGTGCACAAAGGTGGACAGAATCCCTGGTCTGTGACCCCATGTGACCTTCATGTTTCCTAAAGAAGCAAAGTTGTCTGGGTGCCTGCCTTCCTGATGAGGACAGCACAAGTTCTATGGCACCATGACCCGCAGCTCTGTTATAGGTCAGATCTTAGGTTTCCTGATGTTCCTTTCTTTTGATGGAAAGCATATTTGTTACACTTCATAGGACGGCAGGTGGATGCTGCTGAGAGCAGGGTTTTGTGGCAAGTTTGTCCTTTTCCTTATGCTGCAGGGAGCAGATCCCAACTGTAGGGACAGTGAGGAGCGACCCCTTATAACCATGGCTGTTGTGAATAAGCACCACGAAGCGATTCCGGTTCTTGTGCAGAGAGGAGCAGACACCGAGCAGCGGTGGGGACCGTAAGTAAGACACAGTAAAAGGGCAGCCCTGGCAATGTCACGGCCAGCTGTGACCTCGCACGTGTGCCCTGTTCAATTTGAACCAGTCAGGAACCATTTTTAAACCCATTTGGGCCTTAATCAGAGACTTACCTGCTTCTATTTCCCAAATCTAGGGAAAACAAAAATTTTTAAATGGACTATTGGATTGCCTGATTTTTTGTAGCTTTTATAAAGGATACATTTTGTTAACTCATGAATTTATACTGTTGTGGGGCCGGCAAATCCTTTGCCCTTGGGATGTCAGGTGACATTTTCATCATGATCTGAGCTGTTGACATCCATAAGAGAGGAGTGGCCCCAGTGTATTCCCTGTGGAAATGTACCCATGAAATTACTGCAGAAAGAAAACCTTATCCGTCTGTCTCTGGATGCTGACACCCTGGGGGCGAGCCTGCACATGAGAGTTCACCACATGATTTGGTGAAGCAGGAGGACGATACCAAGTCCTGTTGGGTGCTTCTGTCATTTCCCTAGTCTCAGGGCTGTCCTGCCTCTTGACTTCTCCCAGCTTCGTGATTCTGTTGTTCTCTTGCAAATTACAGCAAAACCTGGGATAGTGAATAACTTGTTCTGCAAGTGTGCCGCAACATGAGCAAACATTTTTTATAAATTTTAACTTGATAAACTAGCGATGTCTTAGGATACAAGTAGTACATGATGCCAGATGTCACATGATCACAACTGAGTTAATGGTTCTTGAAATTCACTTTGATATACAAATGCTTTGGATAACAAGCATGTTTCTGGAACGAATTATGGTCACAAACCAAGATTTTACTGTACTTTGGAAAGGTGGGGTGGAATGTTCCTTGAGGACGGGTTCCATATGTTAATTGCTTATATCCTGCCAAACAAGTTGCCGAACTAGAAGTTCTCCAGGGGTCCTGCAGATATCTGACACTGCTGCCCCCTGAGTTATTTCTGAGACCAGATTGAGGCCCCGTCAGAGCATCATGCAGCCAGCACAGGGGGCCAAGAGTTAAATAGCTTTGCTTCTGGCTTTCTCTGTTTCAAAATTTCCTCTAGTGTTTTTATTGAAAATATATCCCTGTTGGGGCACCTGGGTGGCTCAGTCGGTGGAGTGTCTGACTTCGGCTCAGGTCATGATCTCGCAGTTTGTGAGTTCGAGCCCCGCATCGGGCTCTGTGCTGACAGCTCAGAGCCTGGAGCCTGCTTTGGATTCTGTGTCTCCCTCTCTTTCTGCACCTCTCCTGCTTGCACTCTGTCTCTCTCTCAAAAATAAACAAACATTAAAAAATTGTTTAAAAAATATATATCCCTGTTAATTTTTCTATGTGTGCTTTTATAAGTTCTGCCCAATAGGACAGCTATATCAAGACATGACCCCATTTTTAGCAGAATGTTTGGCACACTTGGTATACATATTTAGTGGCTGGCATTTACTTGCTCACCTTTTCAGGATTCACATTCTTCATACTTTGTCAGCTTCTTCATTTACCCACACTCATTATTTATAAAAATAATGTCACCTTGTTAAGGTATACTTTATATTTACACAAATCAGATAAGCTTTTCTTGGAGCACTTACGTATAATGTATGTGGTTGATACAAAATCTCTTAAGCAGATTTTGAATTGATGCTTATGTATAAGGTGTCCTAGCTTTATGAAAAGTCCAGCTGAGAGGAAGAAACTACTCTGGACACGGAACAGATTACCTGTTTTTCCTTGGTGTTCCTCAGTTTCCATTCTTGCTTCATTACCATTCTATAAATCGACATTCATCCACACGCAATCCCGTTGCGTCGCTACTAACTTTCTGCTCGTACCATCTGTCTGAACAGTGTGTGATAGCCCGTTGTCTCTCCCACTGCATTAGCCCAGTTAGCAGAGTTTAGCTCCATGGAGGGGGAGGGAGGAAAGCCAGACCAGAAGCCCTCCCTCAAAATAGAGCACAGAGATCTCTTCTTCCATTTTAGTTTACGCCAATAGAAGAAAGCAGATTTTTCCACCAGGAGCCAACTCTGTTAAGTCTGGTTTATAATTGTTAGTTCTAAGTGTTGAGACCTGGGTCAGCCTGGCTTCTGCCCCACAGCTGGACCTCTATAGATCCAGGAACATGACCTTAAGACTCCAACCATTCTACTGCTCTTCATGCACAAGCCATGGAGAGATCTGGCTTTCCTGTAAAAGAGGCTCAGTGAGTTGTTCCTTAGCAAACAAGGATTAGAAAGCTCTTCCCCACCCCCTCCCCCGACCCCCACCCCTACCCCTGCCCCAAGCTTGTTTGGCTAGGGGAAAGAAGCAGTCAAGGTAGTCTCTATGCAAGGTAACTCCTGTCAGGTAGCTCAGTGGGTAGCAGAAAGCCCCGCCTTAGTGTTTCTGTTTCCAATGTTTGTATCTTTCCTACCAGAATACACTCATATTCAACCCAAAGGGATGGCTAAGGCGAAGTACGCATTCTTCACCAAAGCCGATACCTCTTATGGGCAGATTTCACAAACACAGACTCAAGGTCTCACTAGGAGAGGGGCAAAGCAAAGTGCCATTTGCTTTTGGACAACAGCTGCCCTCCTTCACTGGCAGTTTCAAACATTTCATCCCTTAGCTCTGCCCCAGTAGCCAGGAGGGACAAATGTAACCATCAGTCTGTTTCTTAGAGCTTCAACTGAGGAGATTTATTCTATTAGGTAATTCACAATTTACAAAGAAAGAATGTGCCTTCATCCTCCCTGATACTTAGATTTGAATAAACAGTTTGAGTTGTTTGTGCATTAATAGTAAAGTTTCTTTAAAGTACAAATTCACAGGGGGCGCCTGGATGGCTCAATTGGTTAAGCATCTGACTTCGGCTTAGGTCATGATCTTGCAGTTCGTGGGTTCAAGCCGCACATGGGGCTCTGTGCTGACAGCTAAGAGCCTGGAGCCTGCTTCAGATTCTGTGTCTCCCTGTCTCTCTGCCTCTCACCTGCTTGCACTCTGTCTGTCTCTCTCTCTCTAAAAAAATAAACATTAAAAAGAACTTAAAGTACAAATTCACAGAACATCATACTGTACCTGCTGTACAAAACACGTTCTAGAAGGTCTGGTAATATAGTACCAAGCTGTTCAGAGGAACAGATTTGTAGGGTATCACCTCTACTCTGAAGCATGGGGTCCTGATAAGAGGGTATTGCATCAAGTGCCATTGCCATGTTGGAGTTGCGTTGTTTGAGGGGCGGTGTACAAAGTTAGAGTTGGCAGTCACAATTCATTACTTTCAAAAACTGAACCGTGGTTACACAGAAAATCTAACCACGGCACCCCCTCCCCACCTAGTAAATGGAATGCACGTTCTCTCAGTTGAGAGGGAGTCACGAAGGAAGAAGATCATACGTCTTCTCAGGAGATATGGCAACTCCATGAATGTATGCAGGTTCCAATGGTAAATGCCATATAAAGACCCAAGGAACTTGAGTGGTGAAGTGACCAACAGTTGAGCCCTATACTACCAGGGAGAAAGGAAAGATGAAAGATAAGGAGGGGGTCAGTGTCATTGGTGTGACTGAGACATTCGTTGTCCGTGTGCCCATAGCATCCTGCATTGCAACTGCTTTAGCAGGATGATTTTCTTCCCCCCAAACAGGCTCCGAAATACAGCTCTTCATGAAGCAACCCTCCTTGGCCCGGCGGGAAGGGAGTGTGTCGCTGCTTTACTGAGGTATGTTCCCGGCATCTGGGGGAGACTTCTGAGGGCCACAGCGATCCCCCTGCTGACTATGATGATTTCAAAAGGCCCCAGTTCCTGAACAGTTAACTCTGTGAATGGGGGCCACCATCCCACCGTGGGTCCCCAGCACTGAGGGCTTCTAAAAGCACAACGAAAATACCCACACACCCACCCAACACACTTGGTTGTAGGACTTTGATACAATGGGAGCCAATGGCCAGGATTGGCAATTGAACGTGTTGAAATCACAGAGCCCCTCAAAAGGTCTCAGGGTAGAGCCACCCTTGAGAGTGAGTCATGGTGGCCTCTTGGGGACGGGTGTAGGAAGGTCGGTCTGGGAGTCTCCCAGACCGGCATCTCCCAGACCGGCCTCTGTGTCAGGGAAGAGCCATCCTTGAGTTCAAGCACCTGAGTGCCTCTATTCATGCCTGTTTCCTTGGCAGATGCAATGCAGGCATCCAAAAGAAGAACACGAATGGCCAGACGGCATATGACCTGGCTCTGAAAACTGGGGATGAGGTCATCACCTCACTCTTTGCTGCTAAGCTCGGCCTGGATGACTCTTAGACCCAAGAGCCTGCGCGGGACCTGATTTCAAGAAACCATCCAGCTCTAGCTATTCTTTGTTTCTTTCTGAGATGTGTTATTTGTGGTTTGGAAATTGAGGTTGAGAGGAACGCATAAGATTTTTTTTTTTTTTTTTTAATATGACAGTGTAAGCCACCATGTGGGCATTTCCCAATATGCTCTGGATGGTGACGAATTTAACATATGTTTTTTAAAGGGTCTGTTGCTGCTTATTTTGGAATTTTCTTTAAAATTTATTTTTCAATAGATAATTGCACATGGTTCAAAGCTAAACAGTATGAAGTGTTAAGTAGTAAAAACTCTGCCATCCCTGTCCCACAGCCACCCACGTCCCCTCCTCAGAGGCTCCAATGATACCAGTGTCATCTGCATCTTTCCAGAAATAGTGGAGGATTATATAAGCACATGTGCGTAACATATGCATATGTACATATAGGGTATGTATAAAATACAAATACAGAGAACAGATATATTCTTTCTCCTCTTTTAAGACAAGTACTAGCAAACTACACACCCGTCTGATGTTTTACATCTTGTTCTATTCCTTAATATCTCTTGTAGGTGGTTCCAAATTAGTACATTAAGATTAACTTTATTTAAAGACTTTCATTTCTAATGTGAAATATTCCTATTGTTGTGGTTTGTTCTCCGGTTGACAAACAAGCTTTGAATAAGCCCATGTGCAGGAATGTGCAATTTTGACTCACTCATTTTTTCAGACTGTTATTTCAGTCTTTGGGTGATAACGCTGCAATCGTGGAGTCCCTAAATAGTTCCTGTTAAACTATGTTGACAGAGTATCTGTTAGTTTAGAATGAGTAATTCAGCACAATAAATAATAGACCTGGTTGAGTGGTTGCTGTTATCACTACCTGCACTTCCTTTCCCGAGACGGTGACTGCGGGAGGACAGGCGCAGAGTCTCTGGGAGGGAAGCCCCCGCATGGGGTTGGGGGGCACCGGCACTGGCTCTCCCCTGTCTGACTCGGCCGGCTGTCTTTGCTGTGGGGGCCACTGCAAGGTAACCAGTGTCCTGAGAGACCCGCGGAGCGTGGTCGGGTCGTTTGATGTCAGGGCTGGTTTGCACTGTCAACCTGGCTGTATGATACAACCTTTCCCAGACTTCTCTGCCTTTATGGTTCAGCTCAGGGTTGGCTGCAAGAGTCACTGCACCAGGTTCCAGATTCCCGAGGTGGAAGTGAAGCCGCAGCCATCACACTAGGAGGGTGGGTTAGGGCACCAGACGCTGCCACCGCTCACACCCTACAGGCTCTGGAATCAATCCTGCAGGAGGAGGGTACAGAGTTCAAGACTATTTTCCCCAGAGCTCAGGGAGCAGGGAAGGCCCCGAGGACCCGTGGGTTCCAGAAACAATCCTCTTGGAGCTCTCAGGGGTCACTTTCATACCCTGAGCACAGGATCCACATCTCTACTGTTCCTTGGGCTTCCACACTTCCTAGGGGAGGGTCCTGCCCTCTATCGGAGCAACAAAGCACAAACCTGACCTCTTATGCCTTTCACTAAAGCCCACCCACAACCCAAATTACCCTTGAGTTTCACTGCTTCAGAATCAAACCTCATTTACAAAGTGAACAGGTGGCTGAAGATTCAAGAACATAGTTTCAAATCCAGGAACTTTCTGATAAAATCCTATAGGGTTATGTAAAACATTACATAAACATTGAACAACATGTTTTTGGGGAAAAATAAAGTGAAACACCTGTTTCAGGCAGGGCCTTTCTGATTTCAAAATTCATGTTATTTCTTGTCCTTTGTGAAGTTTTTGTTTTTTCCTCATGCCACTGTATCAGGGCTTGATACGGGAGAACCACCATAGTGACGCTGAGTGAGGGGTTATTAAAGGAACCGGGCCACAGCAGTCGCGGGGGTGAGTGAGGCTGGTCCTGCGTGGGCCTGGAGCCGCCGTAGCTCAGCAGGGCCGCAGCGCGGAAGGAAAGGTGGGCTCCAAGTGGGATGAACGAGGACAGACTGGAGCCCGCAGGCCCAGTCCTTCCCCTCTCTCCTCTTGGTCACCGGCGGCTTGCAGCAGCTGCTGGCACCCTTCAGCAGGGAGCTAGTTCCAGGTGTCCCAGGCTGGACTCTCCAGGAGCAGACCTGAGATGCTGAGGGACGAGAGACAGAGGAGATCGCATGTTCATAGGGCATCAGCGTTTGCGGAAGGAAGAAGGAGGTGGTGCAGCAGGAGAAGTCACCCCAGATGCAGCCCCCACAAGCTGCAGCCGACTGTGGGTCGGGGTGCTGGCGAGGAGGATTGCCTGTCATCCCACTGTGCCTGGACAGCTGTAGCTCAGTCGCTCGTAGACAGCTGTCCCAGGAAAGCTGTGACTTCAGGCCAGGAAGCTCTCTGAAGTTGCTAATGGCTGGGGGCGGCCTGCTGCCCTGTCTGCTGCTTGCACTCCCTACCCCCAGGTGGTCAGCCCTGCCTGCGGGGCACGGTGCATCTCTGTGTGTTCCATGGAACTGCCCTTCCCACCCTGGCTGCTGGAAGGAGGTCTGGCGGGAGCTGTCCGCATGCACCAGCAAGCCTGCCCCGGGGATGCGAGGGAGGGCAGCAGTGACCCTGATCACAGAGCCCCCACCCTGCAGGCTCAGCTCAGGCCCGGTGGTTGGTGCTCAGGGTGCTGCTGGGCCCCAGATGGGGTGAAAATCAGCTCACTGTCCGTTGGTTGGTGGCTCAGGTCACTGTGACCTTCCTACATCTGGACCCACTTCCAACAACTCCCAAGGCCCAGCCACTCCTGTTGGAGGACCTGTCCTTGCTTTGTGGCTTTGTCCCCACATCCCACAAGGCTCCAGTGGCCTGGAGTTTACCATTACCCTCCTTACCATCAAGGTGAATGCATTCCCACGTGTTTATCGACCAATTTTCCTTGTTGATTTGGAGAGGTGATTTATATCCTCTAGAATCAGAGTGTAATTCTAGACTCTAGAGCAGCAGTATCAAATGGAAATACAATGCTGGCCACATAAATGTTTTCTAGCAGCCAAATTTAGTTTCCGCTGATTCCTAACTTACTACAATTTGTAATGGAATGAAAACTGCATGGGGCACCTGGGTGGCTCAGTCGGTTGAGCAACCGACTCTTGGTTTTGGCTCAGGTCATGATCCTGGAGTCTTGGGATTGAGCCCCGTGTCAGGCTCCGTGCTAACTTAAGATCCCCCGCCTCTCTCCCTCTGCCCCTCTCCCCACCTGTGCTCTCTCTCTCTCTCTAAAAACAAACAAACAAGCAAAACAAAAACACTGTATGTTAATGATTTTCAGCATCCACTAAAATAAAATTTTTCCCATGAGTAACATTGATAGTATGTTTTTGAATCAAGCCTTCATTGCTGGGATGAATATAATACATTCTTACTGAATTCCACTCCTGGATTTTATTTGCTAACAATCTGCTTGTTATTAAATGAAACTGACCTCCATTTGTTTTTGTTATTTGTTTTGGAACCAAAATAATGCTAGACTCACAATGTTACAGCCTTCTGGTTTTTTCCCAGTACTTTAGAGAGGTTTTTGAAACACAGGACTGAATTATTTTGTGCAGATATGATAGAAGGCTTTCGGTATAACTCAGGGCTTTATGATTTTCAGTCCTAAATCTTTGTCCTCTGTATCAGGGCTCACACCAAGAAGCAGAACTAGTAGGAGATGTGTGTCTAGAGACTTGTCACAAGACACGGGCTTAGGTGGTTGTCGGTGCTGACTGGGCAAGTCCAAAGTCTCAGCGTGGGTGTCCGGAAGGGCGGCCTGCAGCTGTGGCCTTCTTCAGGGAGGTCTTCGTTTTCTACTTCAGGTCTTTCAACTGAATCAGGCCAACCCAGACCTGCTAGGATGATCTCCCTTTCTTCAAGTCAGCTGACCATGAACTTTAATCAGACTGCAAATACCTTCCCAGCAACACCTGAATTAGCTCGTGAGTGAGGGCTGGAGCTCAGGCAAGTCGACACTTTAAAAGAAGCCCATCACAGCCTCCATCACAGTGTCATCAATTATTTCTTCTTTTTTTCTACCCCCACTTGAATAAAATCGGTAATACACACATGTGCATCTTGTTTCCCTTTTTGTATAAGGCTATACATTTTTTTCTGCCAGTTGCATGGGTTTTGGGGTCATAAGATTTTCATTATCCTTCTTTTTTGTTTTTATATTTAGATTTGGTTGTTAACCCCTCTTTTGGCCGCCACTATTTCAATAGGTGTGGAAGTGGAGATGCTCGCAGCGGCAAGAGCCTCGCCCTCTGCAAAATGCCGGAGTAGTGAGGATTACCCAGAGCTTCACTGTTCTTTCAGGCAAGGCTGAACCCCCCTCTCCCCACTCCGCCCCACCTGGTCCCCAAACGTGACCTCTGAGAAGGACCAGAGTGACCTAAAATTCAAGTCTGCTTCACTGTCAGACCACTAACCCACCGCTGGGACCTCTCCTGGGGGAGGGGAGGGGAGGGGAGAGGAGGGGAATGGAAGGTTACTTCAAAGGAGGTAGCCTGGAATTAGAGTTCAGCTCATTCATGAATCACTTTGACTTTTAACACTTAGCAGGTATGATTTCAATACTTATTATTTATTGTAATTTTTATATAAATGGCAGGTTCCAGGCCCCTGATCTGGGGTCCCCACGTTTCCAGCTGGGTGGTAATAAATGGCTCAATTTTTAGATGAATTACTCCCAATGCATTTGGAGCCTCAGAAATCCTACTTCTCACCCAAGCTCTGAACATGAGAAATTTTATTCTTTTCTACCCCAAACCCTTCCCCCACTTTATCCTTCATCTGCTCAGTAGAGACATCCTTTCCTCCATCAAATGGAAGAAGGGAAAGAGGCAATCCTTGGGAGTAGTTCCCAAACCATTTCTGATTTTGGCAGTAGAGAGAGGTGTTCTCAAATATAATTTTCTTCCTTCCTTTTTTTTTTTTTTTTACTGTTTATTTTATTTTTTGAAAGAGAGTAAGAGAGAGAGAGTGAGAGTGGAGGAGGGGCAGAGAGAGAGAGACACAGAATCGGAAGCAGCTCCAGGCTCTGAGCTGTGAGCACAGAGCTGGATGCAGGGATAGAACTCACGAACTGTGAGATCATGACCTGAGCTGAAGTCGGATGCTTAACCGACTGAGCCACCCAGGTGCCCTTCAAGTATAATATTCTGTAAAATGTCTACTATTAGGCTTAACTCACATTCTCAGCCCCCGCTATTGTGGCTGCTTTTCTTATTTTTTCTTGTTCCTCCTCAAATTCCCTTTCCTACTTTCTCCAAGCATGGAAAAAGAAACTGGTAAAATCTGGTCGATTCTTTTCTCTGCTGAGCAAGTAGTTGTTTGGAATGGGTTACCCTTAGAGGAACATTCACGCCTTTTCCTTTGCCAAGTGTAGTCTGTTCCTCAGTTGTTTTCTTTTCAAATTTGGGGAGGTATTAGAGATTTTTAGCATTTGACCTTTCAACCCCTTCCCTTAGGATGCTTTGATGAGGGAGATGTTAGCTTCATGGAGTATGAGACACATAACTTCTAGAAACTTCTATCTCTGAACACCCCTTCCTCTAAAATTTGAATAGTGTGGGCATTATTTGTGTTTTTACTTATTTGCTTTAATTTTATTGGGTTTAGAGAGGGCTTGCTCTGAGCTAGTGTAATACTACCATCTTACCTCAGCAGCCCTATTTACTCAGAAATTCTAGATTCTTCACCACTGTTCCAGCCTATATTTCCACCAGAGTACCCATCGCTCACCCCAGACCCTCCATTTCTGAGATCTACCACTGCAGCAAAGTCACCATCTGCTATTTCTCTCTCTTGACCAAGGGCTTCGTAAATATTTAAGTATATTAGATTTTTATTGCTGCATAACTGATTATTCCAAAGCTTAGCAGCTTAAAAATAATAAAACCTTACTATCTGACTGTTTCTGTGGGTTAAGAATTTAGAAGCAGCTGAGCTGGGTGGTTCTGATTTGGGGTCTTTCACCTGAAAGCTTGGCTGGGGCCATGCCTCTGGATGGCTCACTCACACACTGCTGGTTTTGTGGTGAGGCCATCCTTCCTGGTGTGGGCCTCTCCATGGGCTGCTTGAGTGACCTCACAACATGGTGGCCTGCTTCCCTTCAAGTGAGCAATCCAAGAGAGAGCAAGGTGGAAGACCCTTGTCTTTGATCCCCTACAATGGGGATTACACCCCATCAGTGCCACTTCTTCCTACCATGGCCAGCTCTATTCAGTGCGAGAGTCAACCACAAAGACATAATAACAGGAGGCAAGGATCATGAGGGGGCCGTTTGGGAAGTTGGTTGCTTCCGTGAGTAAAAAAGTAGAATGAATTGATGAGAGTCACTAATAGATTTTCTAGAAAATAAGGGTTTCTCTCTCCCTCTCCCTCTCTCTGTCCCTCCCTTACTGATATGTGTGCATGCTCTCTCTCAAAATAAATAAATAAGCTTAAAGAAAGTGAAATTTAATTTGGGACACCTGGGTAGCTCAGTCAGTTAAGTGTCCAACTCTTGATTTCAGCTCAGGTAACAGTCTCATTGTAGTGTGATTGAGCCCTGCATCGGGCTCTGTGCTGGGCATGGAGCCTCCTTGGGATTCTCTCCCTCCTTCTCCATCTGCCCCTCTCTTGCTCATACTTGCTCCACTTTCTCTCTAAATAAATAATTTTAAAAAAGGAATTTAATTTAATTCAAGTTAACTTACCTGACTCCCCTCTTCTCTTTCCATGATCAGTGTTATCTTTAGATGGTAATCAGAAAAAAAAAATCACAGATGCCACTGAGCACCCAAGTGCTCTGCCATCTCAGACTGTCTCTGAGGACAATTTGCTTCTCACCAAGACAAGCAATCCCGGACTTTTCTTCCATCTAAGTCCCACCCCATCTCTTTGTCCCGGTCTGTCTCAGGCTCCTGCTTTCATACTCCGTACATGGGGTAGAGTTATCATTTATCAACGTGCACAGAGAAATGCAGCTTCACACATGGCTTCCTATTTTGCTCATCTTAGCCCTCCCTGCCCCCACTCCCAGCCACCATGCCCGTCTTTGGAGAAGCTGCTGGCAATGGTTAACTTCATGTGTCAACTTGACTTGGTCATGGAGTGCCCGGATATTTGGTTGAGCATTAATTATCTCTGGGTGTGTCTGTGAGGGTGTTTCTGGATGAGACTAGCACTTGAGTTGGTGCACTGAGTAAAGCAGATGGTCGTTCCCAGTGTGGTGGGCATCACCCAATCTGTTGAGGGCCAGATGGAACAAAAAGTTGGAGGAAGGGAGAATTCACTGTCTGCCTGTGGAGCTAGGACATCCATCTTCTCCTAACCTTGGATTAGGACTTACACCACCGATTCTCCTGGTTCTCTGGCCTTTGGACTCAGATTGGAACTACATCACTGGCTTTCCTGGATCTCCAGCTTGCAGATGGCATGGCATGAAGATCCTCAGCCTTCGTAACAGCATGAGCTGATTTCTTATAATAAATCTCTCTCCTTCCTACCCTGTACTACTATTCCTGTTTCTCTAGAGAACCCTGACTAATGCACTCCTTTATTGTTGGTTTTTCCTTTGATATTCCAGGACTATATTCCTTCTCTTCTTTCCTTCAAACTGGGGTTACACAGTACTGGAGGCTAAGTATGGAAAGCAGAGTTCTAAAGTGACTCCCAGTGAGTCACATTCTTACGTAGCCCGGCCAAGAGGGCCTTTGAATATGAGGGACGCCACTCCCATGAGTAGATTATGTGGTATGCCAAAAGTGGGGGGACTCTGTGAGGTAATTAAAGCCCATAATCAGTTAACTTTAAGTTAATCTAAAGATCACTGTGGGTGGGCCTGACCTAATCAGTGGAACCCTTTAAAAGAGCATCTAGAGGTTGGAGATTTGGAACAGCAGAGATTCTCCTTTGTTGATCTGGAAGAAGCAAGCTGGTATTTGTGGGAAGACTGGTGTGAGGCTCTAGGAACTGAAGTCTTCAGTTCTACTGCTGCTAGGAACTGAATTCTGCCATCAGCCAGTTAGCTGGGCAAAGATTCCTGAGCCTCCGATGAGATCACAGCCGCAGGTGACATCTGGACTTCAGCCCAGTGAGACCCTGAGCAGAGGTCTCAGCCAAGCTGTGCCCAGACTCCTGCCCCATGGAAACTCTGTGATAATAAATGTGGGTTATTGTAAGCAGCTACTTTTGTAGTAGTAGGTTATAGAGCAGTAGAAAACTACCATGCTCTTCAAAAGGAGGTCTGTGCAATGTTATCTGGCTATGAGCTTAACTCCGGGCCAAAAAGATAAGGATCTTGGTTCAGAATGTGGAACCCCTAAGTCACAAGCACACAGTTTTGCCTGGTTGACTTTGCAGCAAATCTTTCCTGCTAAAGGAAGCAGCATGTTGAATGAACTCTTTCTCGAGACCTAAAGTCCCTGCGTGGAAAGCAGATTCTTCCAGGATCCAGCGGTTCCTATTGTCCCTCTCATATGTCATGGTGGGGAGGCAGCTGCAGGTGGCATCTGTCTACTTGGCCCCCCTCCTGCCTGTCAGGTCTAGAGACACTGGATTCCTTCTGCTTCCCTCCGGGTAACAATTCTGTTGTGAACACCCTCAACCAGTCGTGGCCCTTCGCTGCCTGCACGAATGAGACCAGTGGCTCAAGTCCACGTTTCAGTCTGGACAGAAATCTCTGCCTGCCTTGGATCCAGCTGGGAGCCACTTCGTCTGCTCAGGTTATTCTTCAGGCCTGAAGTCCTGTAAGTTTCAGGGTTGCATCATTCCAGAGTTACTGTGTCCTCCAGCTTACTACTCTACACATGGATCATCACTACGTGGTTTCTTTCCCCTTGGAGTGACTTAGTGTACAGGTCAGTGAATTTGTCATTTTCACATCTTGTTCTTTTTCCTAGAGCCTTTGACTTGGGCATAGAGGGCTTTCAGATACCTTTGCTTTGAT
The DNA here is from genome assembly GCF_024362965.1 of Panthera pardus. Classification (NCBI taxonomy): domain Eukaryota; kingdom Metazoa; phylum Chordata; class Mammalia; order Carnivora; family Felidae; genus Panthera; species Panthera pardus. The sequence goes on along the minus strand of NW_026526821.1, from coordinate 43,434,997 downwards.
CTCTATCACCACCCCCAAGAGGCCTGTCATTCTTGAACCTCCAGCTGTACCTGTGGCTGGGACCCCTACACTGCACCTGCTAAGATGCCAGTCTCCAGGACCCAACCCTGTGCCTTACTCAGGCCCCCATCCACCCACTCTGGTCCCCTTGTCGCCTCCTTCCTCCTGTCCTGCCTTGCGTCCTGCCTTTCTTCAGGTGACCCACGGTTGTCCTCATGAGAAATCCAAACGCCTTCCCCAAGTTGGCAGGTGACTCCTGGATTAGAGGGCCGCAACCATCACTCCAGCCTCTCTCCTTGCTGTTCCTCACTGAGACTGTACCTGAGCCTGAAAAAGTTACCTGGGTGTGCTCTCTCAGCCCTGGGCCTGTGCACCTGTGGCTGCCTGCCTCAACTGCCTCTGCTTCTCCCTCTGGAAGAAATGACCAGTCCCTGCTGAACTTGTCTGGCCATATGCCCATCTCTCTAGGACACTGAACATATGTGGGCACTAAATCCAGTTTCTGCCATGTGGTAGGTTCTCAAAAATAGCTGTTGATGCAATACATTGCGTGGCTTTTGGGGCAGAAAGTTTTCTAGCCAAACTGTAGACTTTGTGGCAGGGTGTCTTGGCTGTGAAGTTTGAAATACACAATTCTTACTTTTTTTAATGTTTATTTATTTTGAGAGAGAGGGAGAGAGCATAAGCAGGAGAAGGGCAGAAAGAGAGAGTGAGGGAAAATCCCAAGCAGGCTCCATGCTACCAGCGCAGAGCGCAATTCGGCACTTGATCCTACGAACTGAACCGTGAGATCATGACCTAAGCCGAAATCAAGAGCTGGGTGTTGTAGACTCTGGGTCTAAAGTTCTTTCTTGTCCAGCAAGAAAGCGGAATGCAGGATTAAAATGCGAGAGATGGCTAATGTCTGGGAGAAGACAAGAGCCCAATTAAGGGTCTTTGCTCCATTTTTATTAGGATCAGAAGGCTTACAAACATGGTGATAAACGTGCACAAAGATAATAAGTCTGTGAACATTAGCTCATGGGCATGAGGGAAAGGGGGCTTTGAAGATATACTGTTAAGGGTTTGGGTCAATGTAAACCAAAATCCTGGAGGAGCAGATGGTTGTTAACCTCAGACTTGAGGCTCTGGGTGAGTTTATCTTAGCTAGCCTACGGGATAAGAAAGATAAAGCATGCTACCTCAGGGTCAACAAGGCACCTTTCTTTTGCTAATTAGCTCTGCTCTGGGCAACTTCACCCTGTCAAGGTCTATAGCCCTATTTACCTGTTTACCTAATTTGGTCCTTCCTTCCTGTGAAAGTAGCTTTCTGCTACAGTGTTAAATTGGGGGGCTTATCCACCCTGAATACCTAATCTTATTTACCTCATATGCCTTTGTATTAGGACCTTTGCCCCCCCCCCTCTATACTGGAACTTTTGCCCCGCCCTCTCTATACTTAATTACCTAATCTTCTTTACCCAAACTTGGGTGTGAGCATCCTATGGCTTTGTAATTCTTTATGCCTTTTTAACCCATTGGTGCAAGCCCAGGGAATTCCTAAACTTATTCCCCACAGTCAGGCACTCTAAACGAATGAGCCACCCAGGTGCCCCATTTCTTCTGTTAATTTTAATCTGATAGTTCTGCTCTAAATTTGTAGGTAAAAATAAAAGTATGCATGTCAGTAGATTAGAAAATATTTGGGTATTGTCTTTTCTAACTTAAACTTTTCTTTTTTTTTTTTAGTTTTTTGTTTTTTTAGTTTAGATTTTTGTTTTTTTGTTTTGGTTTTTTTTTCCAATATATGAAATTTATTGTCAAATTGGTTTCCATACAACACCCAGTGCTCATCCCAAAAGGTGCCCTCCTCAATACCCATCACCCACCCTCCCCTCCCTCCCACCCTAACTTAAACTTTTCAAAATAAATATTTTAAAATGTAAAATAATACCCTGTTTTGTGGGTTTATGTGCTGTTACAAGACAGGCAATGTAGTATGTTTTGCCTCTTAGCCACGTTTATAGTCAAGGTAGATATTTAAGCCCCATTAAATGCTGGCAGTCTGAGTAATTTACTATTTGTCTTATTGAAATAATTGCTTTTATAAACCATTATGTGTTTGTTGTAAAAAAAAAAATTAAAGCAATGCAGAAAACTCAAATAAAGAAGAATTGTTGAAATACCACCATCCAGAGATAGTTTCCTAAACATCTCTCTACACATAGACTATCTTACATAAATATTTTTGTTCAATAATATATTGACATTTATTTCCTTATTGAAAATCCTGGTTTTACCCCATATACCAAGAAAAATACCTTGTGAAATACCTCTCTGTTGTAGGTTGCGATCGCTTATGAACTCCGGACAGCAAAAACAGGATCAAAACAAGTTATTACGGCCGGGCCAGACAGGGAAACACAACAGGTCCCGAAAGTCTGGCCCTGAACAAGATTTGGGAATGTCTTATAAAGGCTGTATCGACCAATTGGGTTGCAAAGGGTGGCAGTTGGAAATGGCAGGCACCAATTACACAATGTTGTAGGTTTTTAAAATATAAGGCAGGCACCAATCACACAGTCCTGAAGAATTTTAAGATATAACTTGTTGACTCCAGCCAGTTGAATGCTAAATCATGTTTACAATATTAGTCTTCTATCTATTCGAACAAGATGCGGTGCCCGAGAATGGGGAAGGTGATTACGCCAAGCAGGTTTACAGAAGCTCAAACAAGCAGTTAAGAGGAAGTTCTATTTCTCAGTAACTCAGCAAATGTGGTTTTAAGCAGAACTACTATCTAGGGAACAGGAACAGCACTTCTAGGAGAGCCCAAAACAAACACTGGTTCAGCATCTCAACTCTGGGGTCCTTCTAAGCTTACATAGGTCATAGTTTACTCCCGGGCTACAGGAGGCTAGCCATGCTCGCCCTTTACACTGTCGTGAGGGGCGCCTGGGTGGCTCAGTCGTTTAAATGACTGACTCTTGGTTTCCACTCAGGTTATGATCTCATATGATCTCACAGTTCCGCTCAAGTCATGATCTCAAGGATCCCTGCTTGGGATTCTCTCTGTCCCTCTCTCTCTGCCTCTCCCCACTTGCGCTGTCTCTGTCTCTCTCAAAATAAATACACTTAAAAAAGAAAAAAACTTAAAAAAAAAACAAAACCTGGACACGGGTGCACACAAATGGAATAATACCTCAGGATGGAAAGCCCCTCTCTGAGACCTAACAAGAGCTGAAATTTCTTACTCAAGCCCCTTCTCGTGTTTCTTATATGTCACTTTTCAAAGTTCCGAAGAGGGCGCGATGACTTCACATTTAGCTGAAGTGTGCCGGGGGCGCCTGGTGGTTTTCACGTTTGTGCCCTTTCGGTGACCTAGTTGGAAGGTAGCACGTCCAGTGTCACATTCCCACGTTTCTCAATGCCCCACAGAATGGAGCCAACAGCACCGCGGAAATGTATGGTTTTGTTACTGTTTTGTTTCCTCTTATCCTCCCCAGGTGGTAGCCGCAAGGTGCAAGCAAGGGTGTGACGTTTTCAGCCAGAGGGGAAGCCTAGAGGCATTGGCACAGGGACGCTGCTGTGCAAGCTCCATTCTAGACCTGCTGCCTGACTGCATCCTCTGTGGGTCAAATGCACATACTGAATCTTTATCAATGGGCTGCACTTATTATGGGGAAAACTGTAAAGTTACATTTCCAGGGTTTTGCAGTTAAAAAAAAAGTTAAACCAAACTATTCAGAGCCCTCGGTGAATTCTGGAGAGAAATCACCTACAATGAGGCTCACCTTGCTACGCTGTGTCCCTAGGGTTGAGAGAGAATAGGGTCAGGACTCGGGGCCCCGCCCCAAACCTTTAACCGACTATACCGTATGGTTAAAACTCCCTAAAAGAAAATTATTGGGCAATATATCTTACAGGAATGCAGAAAACAGGACATCAGTTCAAAAGAAACTCGCAAAAGGACAGACGGGCAGCTTCCTGCTAACACCAAGCAGAACCTGAAGGCAAGCGTGCAAAAAATTAGTGATATCCAGACCAAACCAGTCTGCACCAGGGTGGACCTCTGATGCTGACCTCAGAGTATGCACTGTGACCACCAGGAGTACCCTCAAGTTAACTTTCCCTCATTGAAATGCTAAAAGTCACACCCAGAGGGGGAGATTTAACATGCTAATGAGGCATGCATTGTAGGAAAGCATAATCTCTCAGTACACAAGCGCCAAGAAAAACCCCACCTCTACATACTTAAACCTCACCCTTTTCCCACCTAAATTTCTTTACTCCTCGGGGAGTCAGCCTGAGGATTCTTTCCTCTGCTGTCTCCCTTGTGCTGGAGCATAAGCCCCAATAAAGCCTTGCCTAAAACTCTCATTTGGCCTCTTGTCAATTTCTTTCTTTCTTTTTTTTTTTAAAGATTTTATTATTTTTTTTAATTTTAATTTTATTTGAGAGAGAGAGGGCGAGCAGGAGAGGGCGGGGGGTGGGGGTAGGAGAGAGAAAGAGAGAGAGAGCAAGAATCTCAACCAGGCTCCATGCACAGTGCAGAGCCAGAGACAGGGCTTCATCCCACAACCCTGGGATCAGACCTGGGCTAAAATCAAGATTCAGACACTCAACGAACTGAGCCACCCAGGTGCCCCTTAAAGATTTTATTTTAAAATACTCTCTGTACCCAACATGGAGCCCACACTCACACCCCAGAAATAAGAACGGCTTGCTTTTCTGACTGAGCCACCAGGTGCCCCCTCTTGTCAATTTGTATCTCTTAGAGAAGCCTAAGGGCCCCGTTCACTAACGGTGAGCTCAGGTCCCAAGGTCTTGCTGTGTTGCTTATTCCCTATCTCATCTGGGAGCGCTTAAGGTGGCCAAGGGTCCTCCTTGGCATTTGGCCCCAGCTCCCCCCTTTCCCCCACCACCCATTTGCATCCAGGCACCAAGCCCTGCGGACTGGGTCTCCTGGCTCCCTTTTCTCCTCTTCCTGCAGCCATGGGCTTGGCCAAGGTCATCTCTTGCAGTTTTGATAAAATTGCCCTCCTCCAGATCCCCACCCTGGCTTTATGTTCCTCAACCACTTTACTGTCATCGCTGCCAGAGTGGTCAACACGAAGGTGACCCCTATGGTGACTGCTTAGAATCCATCGCTGGTTTCCTTCCACTTAGGACGGGTTCCACTCTTGGCCCTGTGCTCCAAACTGACACCAGCAACTCTCAGGCAAAAGGACAGATGTGCAGCTTCCTGAAAACATCAAGTAGAACCTGAAGGCGAGAGTGCAGGATGTGGGTGTCCCCAACACTGATCAAGCAGAGCCAGTGACATGCAGAAGAAAAGAAAGCAGATACACGAGTTATGAAGGTCTTCCTTCCTTAACTCTGTTAGAGCTCATAGCTATTCCCTGGTGTCTAGAAGCTGGGAAGTCCTTGGAGACACTTGCTTCTTTATCCAAGCCCTGGAGGGGGGTCTGAGACTGGGCCAGTAGAGCTGCAGCATAACAGACACTCCAAGTGTCACTAAATGGGTTTGGTTGGCTGGAGGAGGGAGCCCTTTATGTGTCCGATTTACTAGAAATCTGGCTTTTTCCTTTCTGCTACTGAAGGCCTCTTGCTCAGTCAACTAGGAACTGGGAATTTGCAGGTGGTGGGCATCCATGATGCCCTGGGGGCTCCAGACTGTTGTTGCCCCTCGGTGGGGCAGACTGCTGGGAAAGCTCTTAAATACATTGATCATTCAGTGACAAAGGAAGCCTAGAATTGTACACATTTGTTAAAACATCCTTTTTTGTGGGTGGAGGGGAAGCTTTTTATTAGGATGCAACCCCTGTCTAACATGTTTCAGATTGGGCCTAGCTGCCTTCGTTGAATTTGCTAAATATTGCAGACTCTGATTCCCAGCCTCCTCCCCTAAGTTTCCCCTCCCCTCTTACCCCAGCCCTCTGTTCTGGCCCTTATCTTCATCTTCCCCTTCCCCACCTCTCCAACCCCTCCTGTCCCTCCATTCATTTCTAACAGTTACCCCTCCCCCACCATTTCTTTGCAGATGCAGTATTTGGTATTTACCTTAATGATAGACTAATTGCCTGATTTGTCCATTTTTCTTTCTCAGTGAAGGCTCATACCAATGTTTCATGGAGATACCCCTTATTTATTTAAGAAACACGCATTTGAACTGGTACACTCATCTCCTGTGGATATAAACTTGCCAGTGTTAACGGAAAATACATGGTAAATTATGCTATTTGTTCTCTCAGTTTTGTTATTCACACAACGCAGGAACCCAGTTACTGAAAAATGTAAATGTGTATGATGTATAGACGTTTCACCCCAGAACTCTCATAATCCTCCATGTTTTCCCCAAGGGAACAACTAGAAAGTTTTTATTCTCTTAAACCTCATGGACATAATCAAATATATGTATGCCTGGCTGCCAGATGTGGTGCTGTGCTCACTTATACATGTTACATGTAATATGGTGGATTTTCTTCAGTGGTTTTTGTGGGTGGTCAGTATTAATATGTGGCTGACCAACAAGATTGGTAGGTATGGACACTTTCTCCTGTCCCTGGTGATGCTGGAGTAGCGCTGGGAGTTTCTTTCATAGGCTTTGCTTCTAGCAGCAAGGATGGGGAGCAGGCAGGTAGGTTATCACTCCTCCATTCTGGACTATTGGGTTCGTAAAGGAATTGAACTTATCCTGCCTGGCAAATCTGATTTCCTTACTATTATCCTAGCTGTGTGCTTTGAGGTGGCCTAAGTACCCTGTCCATCTCTATGTTTCTGAGATTCTTCCATCCATACTAAACATTTTAAAAATTATTAATTCTATCTCTTGTTATAAATCTGTTCAGATTTTGCATTTCTTCTTGAGTCAATTTCTGTAGGTCACCTTTTTCTAGAATTTGTCCATTTCATCTGGGTTATCTAATTTGTTGAACAGCATACAATTGTTCATAGTATTTCCTTACACCCATTTTTATTTCTGTAAAGTCAGTAATAATGTGCCCACTTTCATTTCCAATATTATTTTCTCTCCTCTCTTTTCTTCTTAGTTTCGCTAAAGGTTTATCAGTGTTGTTGATAGAACCAAATTTAGGGTCCATTGATTCTATTTTTATTCCCTATTTCATTTATTTCCTTTCTAACCCTTATTATTTCTTCCTCTGCTAGCTTTGGGTTTAGTTTGTTTTCCTTTTTCTAGTTTCTGAAGGTGGAAGTTTATTATTGTTAGGAGACCTTTTTATTTATTTATTTTACAAAGAGAGAGGAGTGGGGAGAGAGAGAGAGGGAGAGAGAGAGAGAATCCCCAGTAGGTGCCATGCTCAGTGTGGAGCCCAATGCAGAGCTGGAGCCCACAACCCTGGGATCATAACCTGAGCTGAAATCAAGAGTTAGACCCTCAACCGACTGAGCCACCCAGGCACCCCGAGATCTTTTTAAATGTAGATATTTATAACTATGAATTTTGCTTTGAGTACTGGCTTCACTGCATCCCATACATTTTGGTGTGTCGTGTTTTCATTTCATCTCAAAGTACTTTCTAATTTCCTTTCTGACGTCTTCTTTGACCCATTCATTATACAGGAGTGTGCTGTTTGAGCCCCACACATCTGTGAATTTTCCAGTCTTCCTTCTGTTATTGATTGCCAGTTGTATTCCACTGTGGCTGGAAAAATTGCTTGGTATGGTTTCAAACCTTTGAACTCTCTCTAGACTTGTTATAACCTAATATATGTTCTGTCTGAAGAGCGTTTCACGTGGACTTGAGGAGTGTGGATTCTGCTTTGCTGTGTGGTGTGCTCTAGAGAGCTGTCCAGTCTGTCAAATCTGGTTGAATGACAGTGTTCAGTTTCCAATTTCCTTGCTCATCTGCTAATTGTTTTATCCATTATTGAAAAGGGAGTACTGAAGTCTCAGTAATTATTGTTGGATGACTGATTTCTCCCTTTAATCTTGTCAGTTTTGCCTTATTTATTTTGAGGCTCTGTTGTTAGGGGCATGTTATACTTTTTTTTTTTTTTTTTAGAGAGATGGCACAAGTGAGTGAGGGGCAGAGAGAGAGAGAGACAGAGAGACAGAGAGAGAGAGAGAGAGAGGATCCCACAAAGGGCAGAAAGAGAGAAAGAGAGAAGTGGGGCTCACCTGGGGCTCGTGCTTACCTGAAGCCTGGCTTGAGCTCACCCGATATGGGACTCAAACCCACAAATGGTGAGATCATGACCTGAACCGAAGTCAGAGGCTTAACAACTGAGCCACCCAGGTGCCCAGAGGAGTATGTTATGCTTACAGAAAGATCTGTTCAGGGCAAGTTAGTCAATCCCTTTAACTTCATTTTCTGTAAAAACTCCTTATTGAAAATGCCAACAATGATATAAATTGAAAACTCAGGATTACTTGTGGAAACAAATCCTTAACAGTGCCAGTCCCACTTTGAGTTACTCTGGGTCATTGGTCAGTGAGACTGTCTCTTCTTAAGAATTGCATCCATGGTGCTTAGCTGCCACAGCAACCCACAGATGCCTCCTTACTGCTTTACTAATGGTGTTCCAGAATGGCCTTCCATGAGGTTTTATGCATTCTGTGTGTCAGGTTCCTTGCACACAAAAGCACAAACACCTCAAAATGAAGGCTATTTCTGGAGACAGTGGTGGGAGTTTTTCTAGCTATGACCCAATAAGGGTGGTTCCTCCAACCTGCAACAAGTGTTCTATCCATCGTTGAATGTGTGTCACTCTTCCTGTGACAGTCAAGGCCTGTCCTTTTAGGCTAAATGGCTGCAGGCATTATTCAATTACCCCTGAATGTAAAATTTACCTCTAGAATTTTTATTAGGTTTTGTTTTATAATTTCTAAATCTTTATGGATATTCTCTATTTGGTGACACATCATTTTCCTGGTTTCCTTGGACTCTTTGAACCTATCTTTTTTTTTTTTTAATTTTTTTTTTTTAACGTTTATTTTACTTTTGAGACAGAGACAGAGCATGAACGGGGGAGGGTCAGAGAGAGAGGGAGACACAGAATCGGAAGCAGGCTCCAGGCTCTGAGCCATCAGCCCAGAGCCCGACGCGGGGCTCAAACTCACGGACCGTGAGATCGTGACCTGGGCTGAAGTTGGACGCTTAACCGACTGAGCCACCCAGGCACCCCTCTTTGAACCTATCTTAAAACAGTCGATTTAAAGTCTTGGCCTAGTGGGGCACCTGGGAGGCTCAGTCAGGCAACCAACTTCAGCTCACGTCATGATCTTGTGGGTTGTGGGTTTGAGCCCCACATCAGGCTCTATGCTGACAGCTTGGAGCCTGGAGCCTCTTTCAGATTCTGTGTCTCCCTCTCTCTCTACCCCTGCCCCTCACACTCTGTGTCTCTATCTCTCAAAACTAAATAAACATTTAAAAAAATTTTTTTTTAAGTCTTGGTCTAGTAAGCCCAATGTCTAGGCTTCCTCATAGATAGTTATCATTACTTTCTTATTTCCCTGTGAATGGTTCATAATTTGTTGTTGTTTTTTTTCTGGCATGCCTCATAATTTTTGGTTGAAAACTAGAAATTTTGAATAATATAATGTGGCAGTTCTAAAAATTAGGTTCTGCCCCATCCCAGGGTTTGTTGTTGCTGCTTGTTATGGATTGTTGTTGATTCAGTTACTTTTCTAAACTGTTTTTGTAAAGATTGTATTCTTTGTCATGTATAGCCATTGAAGTCTCTGTTCTCTTAGCTCAGTGGTCAGCTAATGATTCGATAGCAATTTCCTTAAACATCGAGAGCCAAAAATACAAAATACTCTCCCAGTTTTGCAGGTTGGCTCTGTGTGAAATATTTATTTAATGCTTAGCCAGTCTGTCTAAAACTCTGCCTTAGCCTTTACTTTCTCCTTCTGTGGAGCTGAAAAGTTAGCCAGAGGGGACAAATTAAGGTCTTCTCTAGTCTTTTCTGATCATATGTCCAGGCTGTGAGTGCATGTGGCCTTCTAGATTTCCTGGTATATGTGTGGGCTTTTTAAAGCACTCATTCCCCCAAGTTGTCTCCTTAACCTCTTCCTTCTCAGACTTTCTGGCTATCGATTGCTCTCCCTATCTGATATCTTGTGCCTCTGGTGGCTGAGGCTAATATATTAATCTTTAAATGCTTTCAATAAATGCCATCTGAGAAGCTGCTTCTGTCTGGGGAAAGTCCAAGTCAGATGCAGCAAAGGCAAGCCCTCGAGCCAATCCTTCAGGGAGTCACCAGACTCCTCAAAACACACAACCATGGTTCCTTGGGAATAGGGTCCATATTGCTCCCTCTGGTAACAACCTGCACCCAAAATGTAGGCTACTGTCTTCATGGCTGCTGCTGAGCTGGGGGTGGGAGATGTTCAGCAAGTAAGATATAATGCCACAACACTCTCAGAAAAATTCTCCTGTCTTCATTTATCATTCCCTTGGTTGTTGTAAGGTTGTTATTGTTGTTTTTTTAAAATAGATTTCAGAGTTCTGAAAAAGTTGATTCTGACAGTTTCTGCCAACTTATTCTTTACTTTTGTGGAGAGGAAGAATGTTGGAGTTCCTTACTCTGCCATTTTCAGTGACATCACTCCAGTATGACTGTGTTATCCTGTTAACAGCAATCAGAAGTGTATCATTTCCTTAAAAACAAAGGTCAGAAAAATTATAGGATGTTCAGAACCAGAAACATTCTTGGGAAATTTTTAGTACATGAATCTTTTCATGAACTGGGTGTTCAGTACTGTTGAAGAAATGTGAGAATACAAGACACAACACCAGGGTGCCTGGGTGGCTCAGTTAGTTAAGCACCCGACTTCAGCTCAGGTCATGATGTCACCGTTTGTAAGTTCAAGGCCCACCTGGGGTGGGGGGGGGGGGTGCGCTCTGTGCTGACTGCTCGGAGCCTGGAGCCTGCTTCAGATTCTGTGTCTCCTTCTCTCTGCCCCTCCCCCACTCACACTCTGTCTCTCTCTCAAAAATAAATAGTTTTTTAAATAATAAATTTAAAAAAAGAAAAAGAAGCACCAGGCTCTAGAAAATTAAAAACAAACAAACACCTAGCCTCCAAAGAACCTGTATGTGTAGGTAGCATATAAAGGATTCTCATTGGAATAGATGTACAGCCTCTCACATATTCAGAGACATTAACTCTCTTAGTAAAGACATTTTCAGATACTGATTATGATTAAAATTGGGATATGTGGTATAAACATGTGCGTTATGCTTTTTTTCATCCACTGGTAGTTATCCTGGTCAAAACAGTAATTCACTATGCTAGGACTTGAAAATTATCAAAGAGTAACAACCCCAGAAATTTATGATTTATAAAAATTTTGATAAAGGGACCCCTGGGTGGCTCAGTCAGTTAAATGTCCAGCTTTGGCTCAGGTCATGATTGCGAGATTTGTGAGTTCGAGCCCCGCATCGGGCTCTGTGCTGGAGCCTGGAGCCTGCTTCAGATTCTATGTCTCCCTCTTTCTCAGCCCCTCCCCTGCTCAGGCTCTCTCTCTGTCTCTCAAAAATAAATAAATGTTAAAAAAGTTTTTTTTTTTTTTTTAATAAGAAATCATACTTCCAGGGGCGCCTGGGTGGCTCAGTCGGTTAAGTGGCCAACTTCAACTCAGGTCACGATCTCGCGGTCCGTGAGTTCGAGCCCCGCGTCGGGCTCTGGGCTGCCGGCTCAGAGCCTGGAGGCTGCTTCCGATTCTGTGTCTCCCTCTCTCTGCCCCTCCCCTGTTCATGCTCTGTCTCTCTCTGTCTCAAAAATAAATAAACGTTAAAAAAAAATTAAAAAAAAAAAAAAAAAGAAATCATACTTCCAGGTCATTTTAAAAGAATAATCTGGCATAGGATTTATATGCAAATAATCTAGAGTTAGAGATGATCTGAATTAAAAAATCATATTTCTAGATGACTTTGAAGAAAAATTGCCTTGAGATTTATGTCCAAAAAAATTCTACAGTTTGAATATGGATTTAAAAACTTGCATTTCTGTGCCATTCTTTGGAAAAATTATGGTGAATAATTCATGTCCAAAATCTCCCAAGATTTAGCAGATTTGGATAAAATATTTTGTTTTTGCATCATTTTGGAGGAAAAATATGGCATAATGTCCAAAAATACATTTTGAGAAAATTTAGATGAGAAGCTATCTTTCTGAACCATGTTGGAAGAAAAAAATTGCATGGGACTTCTATCTAAAGAACCCACTTCTTGGAGGAAAAAGCTAGCATAGAACTTATGTCCAAGAAATTGCATTTTGTAGTGAATTTGGGTTTAAAAAAATATGTTTGGGGATCCATTTTGAAAGAAAATATGCCACAGGACTTATATGTAATAAACCTCATAAATTTAAATAAAAAATAATATTTTATGGCCATTTACAAAGAACAGTCTGTCACAGGGCTTACCAAAAAACCATCTTACAATTTGAGGACATTTGGATGAAATATCACCATTTTAGGACACTCTGAAAGAAAATCTGGCATAGGAGTTATGTTCAAAAATGCCAAAAAAAAATATTTGAGCCAATTTGAAAAATCACACTTGCAGGCTTTTTAGAAGAAAAGTCTTACGCAGGACTTATGTCCAAAAGATACCAAGATTTGAGTGAATTTGGATCAGAAGTCACATTTTCTGCATATTAAAAAAAATATATATATATATCTGGTGTAGGTCCTAGTTTCAATAAGCCCCCAAATTTGAGCAGACTTGGATGAAAAACATCATATTTCTAGGGCATCTGGGGACAAATACCTAGCATATGACTTATTTCCCAAAACTCCACTACTTATATGAAATTGGATTTAAAAAAAAATCATGTTTCTTGCCCATTTGGGAGGAAAATTTGATGAAGGATTTTTGCCCCTCAAAAACTAATGTTTTGAATGAGTTTGGATGAAAAAGTGTATCTGGGCAATTTTGTAAAATAATGTAACATAGAACAATTTGAGCACAGTTAGATGGAAAGTCACTTTTGGGTCATCTTAGAAAAGTCTGAGATAAGAATTATTTCCACAAACCCATAAGACTTAATGAATTTGGATGAAAAATTATATTTTCAAGAACATAGTGTATTATAGACAGAAAATCCCAATTATTGTTCTAATTTTGATGAAAAATGTCTTTCTAGACCATTTTAGAAGAAAAACCAAGTGTGTGAGTTTAGGTGCAAAACTTAAGCTATTTGAGTAAGTTTGTATGAAAAGTTGCATTTCATGGGCTATTTGAGAAGAACATTTTGCTGTAGGGCTTATGTTCAAGAAACTCCAGTAATTATTGCTGTAGATTTAGTAAGCTTTGAAATTGGGAAGTTTAAGTCTTTCAATTTAGTTCTTATGTTCTAAAAATATGTTCTTCTATTGCTTTTTAATGTAAAACATAGCAACACTGGCTGTAGCATTCTTAGACTGTTTTCTTTAACCCTCCCCCTACTGATTAATCTTGGAGATCTTCCCATGTAAATACGTAGAGATGTTTCTCATTCTTTGACAATATACAGCATATTGTTCTATTTATGCATGGCTGACTTTAATTAGATCCTCTATTGGTGAACATTTTTTTCTTTACTAAAATTTGAAGTTACCACTGCACTGAAGAACTTATATAAATGATTTTGCACAAGAACACATACAGCTATTGGATAAATTCTATTGAGATTATGGACTCATCAGGGGAATATGAAGTTTTAATTTTGGTACATATCACCAAGTTGTCCACTATAAAACTTGTGCCAATTTATATTTCCAAGACTAACATGTAACCGTACCTGTTTCCACAGACTACGAGTATGTTTTCAAATTTTGTAATTTTTGCCAGTCTGACAGGTTGTAAATCTCTCTGTGTGACTTTCATTTGTATCTTCACCAACATTAAGGACATTTTCAAATGAAAATAAGACTTCCTAAACTGTGATCTGAGTCTGATCAGTCAGTTTGAGTATTTTTTGTTGCATTGATTTTAAAAACTCCACTTCTTGGGGTGTCTGGGTGGCTCAGTCAGTTAAGCGTCCAACTTTGGTTCAGGTCATGATCTCACGTTTCATGAGTTTGAGCCCCACATGGGGTTCTCCGCTGTCAGTGCAGAGCCTGATTTGGATCCTTTGTCTCCCTCTCTCTCTGTTCCTGCCCTGCTTGCACGTGCACTCTCTCTCTCTCTCAAAAATAAATAGATATTAAAAAAAGGGGGGGTTCTCTAAAAAAATAATAAAAACTCCATTTCTAGAGATATTTTGTAGCTCTTTATGATATGGACTTCAGCATTTTCCTCCAGTTTGTCTTTTGTTTTGGCTGAAGGTGTGAGTTGTCTTGTAGAATTTACCTCTGTGTAGCCAAACTCAATCTATTTTCATTATGGCTTCATGGTTTTAAGTCCTAGTTAGAAAAGTCAGCCCTATGTTACAAAGGTGTTACAACTATCTATTACTATGTAAGGACAACACTAAAATTTAGGGCTTAAGACAATTTTCATATCATCATCCCTCGCAGTTGTGTGGGTCAACTGAGCTCAGCTGAATGGTTCTCCCTTGAAGTGTGAAGGCTCCGTGATGGCTCAATCATGTAACTGCAGTTGATGTTTGCTGCTGGTTAGTGTAGCTAGGGCTACTGACCAGAACACCTCCATGAGGCCCCTCAGTGTGGCTTTGAGGTTTTTGCAGCATGGAAGTGGGATTCAAAGAGTAGAAACTGTAAGGATTGAACTAGCTTGAAACTGAACTAGCATCAGAAGTCCTGTAATATCATTTCTAGATTCTCTTGATCAAGCAAATCACTAAGGCCAATCTAGATCCATGTGGAGGGTAAATAGACCACACACACGAAGGAATTGATGATGTCCATCTTGGGAGACTATTTTTACAGTTCACCCTCTTGACAACAAACTTCGTGTCCATCCCATGTGAAACATACATTCATCCCCAAGACTCCCAAATTCTTAGCCCATTAATGCATTGGCTCAAGGTTCAGAATCTTGTTATCTAAACCATGTCAAAGTATGGATGATTCTTTATATGAAGACTTGAGAGCTAAAGACATGTTATCTAACACTCAATGTTGATTTAGGGATAAAATAACCACAATGAAGGCTTCTATTTTAAAAAAAAGTAGAGCAATAACAAATACACAGCAGGCACCAGTTCATATAAATTTTGAAATTCAGCTGGAAACATGCCATCAGTTCCTTAATTAATGTCCAGTACTGCTCCCTGGCAGTGATTCTCCATTGCTTTTATGTCTACACTGAGTTATTCTTCCATTTCTCTAAGAAATGGCCTATATTTGCAGTGTAGATTTATTTCTTAGCCTGACTTTCTGCCCACAGAAAAGTAGGGATTTTTCTGTCCTTTTCAGACTAGTCTGGTGTTTCTATTACAAAATCATGGGTTTTCCATGTTTCTTACAGAACTTCACTACGTTAGACAAAATCACATCTACAAGCTCTTCAAGTGAAGGCTCTCTCTGGTTTGGGTTGCCAGGGTGCTGTGGGATGATATCTTTAAAATTCATAGGAACCATTTTGTGTAGTTGAGAATCTGGGAGCTATACACTAATCCTTCTTAAGTCTTAAAAAAAAAGGGTTTATAGCTGCATCCTTCAGATGACCTTTAAGGTAAAGGTAGTCCTAGTAGCACTATTGTTGGGTCATAGGGTAGTTCTATTTTCAATTTTTTGAGGAACCTCCACACTAAAACAAATTGTGTGGAGGTTATAGTGTGGAGGTTCCTCAAAAAATTAAAAATAGAACTACCCTATGACCCAACAATAGTGCTACTAAGAATTTATCCAGAGGCTACAGGAGTGCTGATTCATCGGGGCACATGTACCCCAATGTTTATAGAGCACTTTCAATAGCCAAATTATGGAAAGAGCCCAAATGTTCATCAAGTGTTGAATGAATAAAGATGTGGTTTATATATACAATGCAATACTACTTGGCAATGAGAAAGAATGAAACCTTGCCATTTGTAACAACATGGATGGAACTGGAGGATATTATGCTAAGTGAAATAAGTCAGTCAGAGAAAGAATATCGTATGTTTTCACTCATATATGGAACTTGAGAAACTTAACAGAAGACCATGGGGGAAGAGAAGGGGAAAAAACAGTTTCAAACAGAGAGGGAGGCAAACCATAAGAGACTCTTAAAAACAGAGAACAAACTGAGGGTTGATGGGGGGGCAGAGGAGGGGGGAAATGGTGATGGGCGTCGAGAAGGGCACTTGTTGGGATGAGCACTGGGTGTTGTATGTTAGTGATGAATCATGAGACTCTGCTTCCAAAACCAAGAGCACAGTGTATACACACTATATGTTGGCTAACTTGACAATAAATTACATATATATGTGTGTGTGTGTGTGTGTATGTCATTTGTTTTGAACAAAATCACTTTGGACTGGAACACAGTGAAAGTATGGTTAAGAATCTTCAAATACGCCTGAATATCTTTAACCTTGTGATGGGAGAGCTACTGAGGGTGTGGCTAAGGGACCTTGGACCAGTTCCTGGCTGGCTGGCATAGGGCCTGGGCCTAGGATGGAGGGCTGAAGAGAGTGTGTGGTTAACGGTCATTACACTATTGGAGCGAGCTGATGAGGTGGTGTGGCTGGGGGTGGCTGGAGATCATCCATGTTCTTAGTGGTCTGATAGGAATGTGACTGGAAATCCCAGGCTCTGAGATGAGAGACCTGGTTGGTCATGGCTGAAAGACCAGGACTGGGGCCTGGAGTGCTGGCGACACTGTACTGTTGAAGGGCCTCCATGGTGGGAGGACCAGGGACTAAATAATGCCTGAGAAAAAGCATTTAAGGTGGTTAGGGGCTGATTTAGCAACGGCAATAAAATGGACATTTGAGAGCTAGGAGGCAAGAAGCAGGAAAGGGAGCTATCACAGAAACCAAAGGAAGAGGATAGTTGCAAATAAAAGTGGACTGCTAGTCCACTTTTTTTGGAAGACACCTGGAAGATTCCCCTCACCTGAAATCCCTGAATACCCTTCCTAGATTTTCTCCCTATACAAAGGACTGGACTTTCCAGTAGATATTCCACTGAATGTCTTCCAGGGAATTGAAATCTTGTGGAAGAGTGGACTTCAGAGCAATCCCTATCAAAATAACACCAGCATTCGTCACAGAGCTAGAATAAACAATCCTAAAATTTGTATGGAACCAGAAAAGATCCTGAATAGCCAAAGCAATCTTGAAAAAGAAAACCAAAGCAGGAGGCATCACAATCCCAGACTTCAAGCTATACTACAAAGCTGTAATCATCAAGACAGTATGGTTCTGGTACAAAAACAGACACTTGGACCAATGGAACAGAATAGAGAACCCAGAAATGAACCCACAAACGTATGGCCAACTAATCTTTGACAAAGCAGGAAAGAATATCTCATGGAATAAAGACAGTCTCTTCAGTAAGTGGTGCTGGGAAAACTGGACAGCAACATGCAGAAAACCTGGATCACTTTCTTACACCAGACACAAAAATAAACTCAAAATGGAAGAAAGGCCTAAACATAAGGCAGGAAGCCATCAAAATCTTCGAGGAGAAAGCAGGCAAAAACCTCTTTGGCCTTGGCTGCAGCAACTTCTTACTCAACATGTCTCTGGAGGCAAGGGAAACAAAAGCAAAAATGAACTATTGGGACCGCATCAAAATAGAAAGCTTCTGTACAGCGAAGGAAACAATCAGCAAAACTAAAAGGCAACCGACAGAATGGGAGAAGATATTCGCAAACAACGTATCAGATAAAGGGTTAGTATCCAAAATCTATAAAGAACTTATCAAACTCAACACCCAAAAACAAATAATCCAGTGAAGAAATGGGCAAAAGACATGAATAGACACTTCTCCAAAGACATCCAGATGGCCAACCGGCACATGAAAAATGCTCAACATCTCTCATCATCAGGGAACTACAAATCAAAACCATAAAGAGATACCACCTCACACCTGTCAAAATGGCTAACGTTAACAACTCAGGCAACAACAGATGTTGGTGAGGATGTGGAGAAAGAGGATCTCTTTTGCATTGCTGATGGGAATGCAAGATGGTGCAGCCACTCTGGAAAACAGTGTGGAAGTTTCTGAAAAATTAAAAATAGAACTACCCTACAACCCAGAAATTGCACTACTGATTTATCCAAGGGATACAGGAATGCTGTGTTGTAGGGACACATGCACCCCAATGTTTATAGCAGCACTATCAACAATAGCCAAAGTATGGAAAGAGCCCAAATGTCCATCGATGGATGAATGGATAAAGAAGATGTGGTATATATATACAATGGAGTATTACTCGGCAATCAAAGAGAATGAAATCTTGCCATTTGCAACTACGTGGATGGAACTGGAGGGTATTATGCTACGTGAAATTAGTCAGAGAAAGACAAATATCATATGGCTTCACTCATATGAGGACTTTAAGATACAAAACAGATGAAGGTAAGGGAAGGGAAGCAAAAAGAATATAAAACCAGGGAGGGGGATGAAACATCAAAGACTCATAAATACAGAGAACTAACAGAGGGTTACTGGAGGGAGTGGGGAATGGGCTAAATGGGTAAGGGGCCCTAAGGAATCTATTCCTGAAATCACTGTTGCACTATATGCTAACTAACTTGGATGTAAATTAAAAAAACAAAAAACAAAAAAATGAGTGGACTTCGGAGTCCAAGGTATCTGCACCACTCCTTATTCCCTATCTTTACAGATGAGTGAATGAGGTGCACAGTCAAGGTCACATATTTGTAAAGAAGCAATGTTTATTAGAACAAAAGGCCACAAAACATGAAGACTTAGTGTGGAGAAAGTGAACTGAGTCAAATGTCCTTTGACCGCTTACGGAACGCATTTCTCTACTTCAATTCAAGGAAGTGTAACAATCTTGATTACTTAGTCCTCCTCACCATCTGCACTTTCAAAGAGAGTGTAAGAGGTCGGGAGACTGTCCGGAACAGGCCTCAGAGTCGGGCGTGAGTGGCAGTTTGTAGTGGACAGATTTCGTCCTCCTGTGTCTGCTGAGGTGGGACTTCTGGCTGAAGCCTTGGCCGCACATCTTGCACACATAAGGCTTCTCCCCCTGGTGTGTCATCTGATGTAAGACGAGGCGTGACTTCTGGATAAAGCCCTGGCCACACTCTCTGCACACGCAAGGCTTCTCTTCTGAATGTACCCGTTTATGTGTGATTAAAGCTGACTTGTTGCTAAAGCCTAGTCCACACTGCCTGCACATGTACGGCTTCTCCCTCGAGTGTTTCCTCTTGTGCCTGATGAGACCTGCCTGGTGACTGAAGCCTCGCCCACACTCCCTGCACACGTACGGCTTTTCCCCTGAGTGTGTCCTCTGGTGTGCAACGAGGTTTGACTTCTGGCTGAAGCCTCGCCCGCACTCCTCACACACCATGGGCTTTTCCCCTGAGTGTGTCCTCTGGTGTCTGATGAGATTTGACTGCTGGCTGAAGCCTCGCCCACAATCCTTGCACACGATGGGTTTATCCCCTGAGTGTATGTTCTGGTGTCTGTTGAGGTGTGACTTCAGACTAAAGCCACGCCCACACACCCCGCACACATAGGGCTTCTCCCCGGTGTGTGTCCGTCTGTGTGAGATGAGGGTTGAATTCTGGCTAAAGCTGTGTCCACACACTCCACACACGTAAGGCTTCTCTTTGGAGTGTGTCCTCTGGTGGTTGACAAGGGTCGTCCTCTGCCTAAAGCAGCGCCCGCACTCCTTGCAGGCGTAAGGCTTCTCCCCCGAGTGTGTTCTCTGGTGGGAGATGAGGTTCGACCGGTCACTGAAGCCCAGCCCACAATCACTACACACAATGGTCTTCTCCTCTAAGTGTGTCCTCTGGTGTCTCACGACAGCAGACTTCTGGCTAAAGCCTTTCCCACACTCCCGGCACACATAGGGCTTCTCCCCTGAGTGTGTCCTCCGGTGTATGATGAGGTTTGACTTCTGACTGAAGCCTCGCCCGCACTCACTGCACATATAAGGCTTTTCGCCTGAGTGAGTCCTCTCGTGTATGATAAGTGTTGACTTCCGGTTAAATCCTCGGCCACACTCCCTGCACACAATAGGTTTCTCCCCTGAGTGGGCCTTCTGGTGTCTGGCAAGGCTCTTCTTCAGACTGAAGCCCTTCTCACACACCCCACACACGTACGGCTTCTCCCCGGAGTGAATCCTCTGGTGACTGAGCAGGTTTGTCATCTTGCTGAAGCCCAGTCCACACTCTCTACAGTTGACCGTCCCAAATCCCAAGACTTCTATCCTCTTCAACAGTCTGTCCGCTTCCTCAGGGCTCCCCGCTGGAGCGGGGCTGGACTTGATTTCCACCCCTTTGATGCCGCTCCTAGAGCTCACTGGCTGCCTCTGGGGTGCCCTGGAGAACGTTCCCGAAGTCCTTTTCTTTGTCTTGCCAAACAGAGGCTTGGGGCCTTCTCTCTCTTGGCCTTCCACTTTATCACTCCAGGAATCTCGATCAGAGGCTGGTTGCTGCTGCTTCTGGTCCCCTGGGCAGGGGTCCCCTGGCTCGACAGGAGTTTCTGCACACAAGCATGTAAAGACCCAGGGGGGATGGTTACACAGCATGTGTTGCATGTGGAATTTCTGACTGGAAAAATCCGAAGGGCAGAAAGGACACAGGTGGAGTTCCGGCTTTGGTTCTGCTGCAGAGAGAGAAGTTGGAGTCAGAATTGAGACTCAGTGGGGCAGCCTGAGCAATTCTGCCTAGTCTGACGGGGAGACTTGATTCCCTGTTCTTCAAAATGCTTACAACTTGAGTGCTACCCGGTCAAGACTTCCTTTAAATCACCTACTTTTCCAGGCTCAGAAAACCCACATCCTGGGGTGCCTGGATGGCTCAATCAGTTAAGTGTCTGACTTTGGCTCTGGTCATGATCTCACGGTTCATGAGTTCAAGCCCTACATCGGGCTCTCTGTTGTCAGCACAGAGCCTGCTTTGGATCCTCTGTCTCCCTCTCTCTCTGCCCCTCCCCTTCTCTTGCATGTGTGCTCTCTCTCAAAAAGCAAAAAACAAAAAACAAAAAAACAAAAAACAAAAGAAAACCTGCTACTCAGCCTCTTCTATGTGGCCAGCTATAAAATAGCACAGGTGGTTTTGGCTCTTTAATTTTTTATTAAAAATTTTTTTCTTTTTGGGGCACCTGGGTGGCTCAGTCGGTTGAGCGTCTGACTTTGGCTCGGGTCGTGATCTCGCAGCTCATGAGTTCGAGCCCCACGTCGGGCTCTGTGCTGACAGCTTGGAGCCTGGAGCCTGCTTCGGATTCTGTGTCTCCCTCTCTCTCTGCCCCTTCCCGGCTCATGCTCTGTCTCTGTCTCTCAAAAATGAAAAAGGTTAAAAAAAAAAAATTAACATAAATAAATAAAAAATTTTTTCTTTTTATTTTTTTTGGTAATCTCCACACCCAACATGGGGCTTGAACTCACAACCCTGAGATCAAGAGTCATGTGTTCCTCTGACCAAGCCAGCCAGGCATCCCTCAGCTCTTTAAATGGGGCCAATAGGTAACAGTCTTTCCCTGCTATTACAATTACCTTCTAACAACCACCCACATGACATAAACTGTGTCCACAAGTATTTTCTCTGAGAGAGATCTAACCAGAGGACCCATATGTAAATGTCATGTCTTTCCCTATTTCCCCATGAGGACAAAGGGACAGATGGAAAGAGTGGTCATTCAGGTTGGAGAGCCCCTAGTATAGGAAGCAGCATAAAAACGGTTCAAGAATTGTGCGTGAGATGCCTGGAGGTCCCCCACTCACTAACAAAAATTTATTAGAGGATGACTTTGTGCCAGAATTTCTACAAGGTTTTCAGCAATGGACAACACGAACACAGTCTAGTCCCTCACTGACTTAAAGATGTTCCCTCCTGGTGCCCCTGACCAGTTGAAGCCCTGTTAATTTTCAAAATTAATCTAAATTAAAATTTTCCCAGACATCAATATAAATTTCTTCTTCTAGCACCTCACGTATACAAGATGTTAACATTGACTGTAATCGTTTCATCAAAGCTGGTTCTAGTCATCTGAATGCAACAAATAACCAAACAATTTGAGAAACCAGGTATTGATTGTACTAGACCAACCTGAACACAATTTTCCTTGATCAATGAACCGAACTTTAAAAACCAACTGTATATACATTTATATCCCAGTATTCTATCCTATACAGAATGTTACTGTATTTGGAAATGGGGCCTGTTACTTAGTTTTTTCTAAAAGTTTTTTTAAAGTTTATTTATTTATTTTGAGAGAAAGAGAGAATGCGTGTGAGAGTGCACAAGTGGGGGAGGGGCAGAGAGGAGAGACAGAATCCCAAGCAGGCTCCACACCATCAGCACAGAGCCCGACGTGGGGCTCGAACTCACAAATTGTGAGGTCATGACCTGAGCTGAAGTCAAGAGTTGGACGCTTAACCGACTGTGCCACCCAAGTGCCCTGGAAATGGGGCCTTTCAAGAGGTAATTAAGGTTAAAGGGGGTCACAAGGGTAGAGGCCTGATCCAATGTGTCCTTACAAGAAGAAGAGGAAGACACAGCCCTGCACTCGGGCGAGGATGAAGGTCTGGAAGGGAGGCCTCGCCCGGCAATGCAAACAACATTCAGGAGTCAGGAGAACGGCTGCCCTCTCCAGCACCTGAGTGATGCCTCCTTTCTCCCACCCCCTGAGCCACCTGAAGCCCTGTGCTCCATTTGCCCAGTCTTCCCCACTCACCTGGACAGGTGGCTGGTGAGCATTTTCTCTCCTCTCTCCAGGTTTCCTTCCCTTGCTCCAGCTGTGTGATAAGTTTTGGTTTAGAAACCGGAATTCCTGTTCACAGGAAAAGAAAACAAGGTGGCTGTAGGTTAATGGGTTCAAGGGCCAACTCAGAAAGCGAGATGGCTACTTCAAGCATAGCCTAAAATGCCCAGCAGCAAGAAGATGAGTCCTCAGAGATTCCAGGGCTTACCCAGTGAGACCAGGTTGCTGTAGTTTTCCAGCATCACCTCCCTGTACAGGGATCTCTGAGCAGGGCTCAGCAGCATCCACTCCTCCTGGCTGAAATCCACAGCCACATCTCTGAATGCCATGTGTGCCTGTAACAGAAAACACAGTCCTGCTCACTGAGGAGCCAGCCTTGCCCATGACTCAGGGTGAGGGGAAGGCAGAGGGTTGCCCTGTGGGAGGCAGGTGAGCTGTTAAGATCCTGCCTTTGATTGTGACCCTGATGCCACGTGTTAAACCTCTGTTGCTATCCAGCCAACAACACTTGAGAGTCTACTACGTTCAAGATCTTGGGTGGGCTGTTTGGAGAATATGTGCAAAAAGGGTCCCTAACTTTTAAGAGCTTTTAATCGAGGCAGAAAGAAGAGGAAATAACGTATAAAAATTAAATGAAAGTAAAGCATAACAGACTTTTTCAGAATTTAAATGATTAGATAATATTACCAATCACGTTAGTATTGACACATCTGAATGACTAAAGTTTATACAATTCAATAGTGGCACAGGCTAAACTGTAACTCAGTCCTTTCCCTAAATCCCACGGTCTCTTGGCTTCCTTGGATCTGAGAGGCACAAGTGGGTACTGGTGAAGTGCATGGGGTTGAATGTACTACCTGGGTTTGGGGTTCACTTCTGAGGTCAACAAGTGAAATGTAGACAATACTACATTAAATTCACAGCCCCACACTGTGGATGCTCCAGGTGGACCTTCTTGGACACTCAACCTACAAATTCATCTCTACATTTGTTCTCATTCCCCTGCCCAGTTTTACTCATCTCCTTAACACTATTTAAAAATGGAGGACACAGATATCAGGAAAGGTATCCTGAGGCAGCCCCAGGAACTTATCTTAAAGGATGGGTAGGAGTCAAGAGGAGAGGGAAGTGCTACGTATTCCAGATGAAGCATATGGGGAGCAGAGAAGAAGACACTGTGAGCAAAGGAAGGAAGGAAGCCACAACGTGGATAGGGAAGACAACCCGGGAGGAATAAAAGGTAGAATACAGAATAGGTGGAGTGTAGCAGTCTGTAGAATTTTTCATTTTTATTGTAAAATATACATAACAAATATTTTACTATAGCTACCATGTTAAATGTACATTTCAGTAGCATTAAGTGTACAACCATCACCACTCTCCGTCTCTAGAACTTGATCATCATCCCATGCTGAAACTGTCACCATGAAAGAATAACTCCCTCCTCCTCTCAAACCCTGGTAACCACCATTTTAGTTCCTATCTCTATGTATGTGGTTATTCTCCACACTGCAAATAAGTGGAATCACACAATATTTGTCCTTTTGTGTCTGGCTAATTTCAAGGTTCATTCATGCGGAAGCACAAACTCAGAATTTCCTCCCTTTTCAAGGCTAAAAAAATACTCAATTTTATGTAAATACTGTTCATCTACTGATGGACATTTGGTTTGTATTCACTTTTTAACCACTATCAATAATACTACCTTGCAAATTGGTATCTAATGACCTGCTTTCAATTCCCCGGGGTATGTACCCAGAAGTGAAATTACAAGAGCAAATGGTAATGTCATGTTCACTTTTTTCAGGAACCAGTTTTCCACAGCAACTACATCATTTTACATCCCTACCCGGCAATGCAGACGTGTTTTAATTTCTCCACATCCTCACCAACACTTGTTGCTTTTTTTTGATGACAGCCATCTAATGGGTGCAAAGTGGTATCTCATTGTGGACTTAATTTGCATCTCCCAAACGACTGGTGATGATAAGCATCTTTGCATGTGCTTATTTGCCATTTGTATAACTTCTTTGCAAAATATCTTCAAGTTCTTGGTCCATGCTTGAATTGGGGTGTTTGTATTTTCATTGTTGTTGGGTTGCAGTTCTTTATATATTCTGAATATTAATCACTTATAAGTGATTTGCAAATATATTTGCACAGAAATTTTAAATTTTGATGATCAACTTATCTGTTTTATTTCTTTTGTTGCCCGGATTTTTTGTGTAATGTCCAAGAAATCATCACTAAATCCAGTTTCATGAAGCTTTTCCCTTGTTTTTTTCCAAAGAGTTTCATAGTTTTAGTTCCTATCTTTTAGGTCTTTGATCCATTTTGAGTTCATCTTTGTATATGGTGTGAGGTAATGGTCCAACTATATTCTTTTGCGTGTAGGTATACTGTTTCCCCAGCAATATTTATTAAATAAGATTGTCCTTTCCACATTGAATGGTCTTGGTACTCTTGTCCAAAATCATTTGACCATATACATAAGGTTTATTTCTGGGCTCTCTGTTCTATTCCATTAGTCCATAATTCTGTTTTTATCACAGTACCACACAGCTTGGATGACTGCAGCTTTGTAGTAAACTTTGAAATCAAGAAGTGTAAGCCCTGCATGTTTGTTTGTTCCCTTTCAAGACTGTTTTGGCTATTCAGAGTCCCTTGAAATTTCATATGAATTTTAAGATGAACGTTTCTGTTTCTGGGGAAAAAAAAGTCATTGGGATTTTGGTAGCGATTGCACTGAATCAACTTGGGTCCTATTGTCATCTTAGCAATATTAAAATTTCCATTCATTAACTTGGTGTCTTTCCATTTCTTTAATTATTTCAGCAAGGTTTTGTACCTTTCAATGTACAAATCTTTCACCTCCTTGATTAAGCTAATTTTTAAGTATTTTATTCTTTTTGATGCTATTAAGTTTTTCTTAATTCCCTTTTTGGATTGTTCATTGTTAGTGTGTAGAAATGCAGCTGATTTTTGTGTGTTAATTTTGTTTCCTGCTATTTTGTTGAATTTGTGTATTAGTTCTAACAGATTTTTGTGTGTCATTTGCAAACAGATAATTTTACTTCCTTTCTGATTTAGATTTCTTTCTTTCTTTCTTTCTTTCTTTCTTTCTTTCTTTCTTTCTTTCTTCCTTCCTTCCTTCCTTCCTTTCAACTTTTCTTGCCTACTTACTCTGGCTAGAACTTCCAATACTGTGTTCAACAGAAGTGGCAGAAGTGAGCTTATTTGTCATATTTAATCTTACAGAAAAAAGCTTCCACCATGGAGTATGTTAGCTGTGAGTTTTCCACATATGGCCTTTATTATGTTCAGGTAGTTTCCTTCTATTCCTAGTTTATTGAGTATTTTAATCATACAAGAGTGCTGGATTTTGTCAAATACTTTCTGCATCAGTTAAGATGATCTTGAGGTTTTTGCCTTTCATCTGTTAATGTGGTATATTTGCTGATGTTTATATGTTGAAGCATCCTAGCATTCTAGGACTAAATCCCACTTGGTCAGTGGAATTCTTTTAATATGGTGTCTAATTCTATACAGCAACATAGAATCCTTTTACTAACATAGAAAAGCATATAATTCTTTTAATATGCTGAATTTGGTTTGCTAGAATTATGTTGAGAATTTTTGCACCAGTATTCATAAGGGATTGTTGGCCTGTAGTTTCCTTTATTGTCTTTTTCTGGCTTTGGTACCACGGTGGTGCTCACAGAATTAGCTAGGTAGTGTTCCTTCTTTGTTTTTGGGGGGAAATGTTTGAGAATTGTTTTTCTTTAAATGTATGGTAGAATTCACCTGTGAAGGCATCATGTCCAGGGCTGTTCTTTGTTGGGAGTTTTTGATTACTGATTCAATCCCCTTACTATTCTATTAAGGAATTTTATTTCTTTCTTTTTTTTTTTTTTTTTTAATTTTTTTCAACGTTTTTAATTTATTTTTGGGACAGAGAGAGACAGAGCATGAACGGGGGAGGGGCAGAGAGAGAGGGAGACACAGAATCGGAAACAGGCTCCAGGCTCCGAGCCATCAGCCCAGAGCCTGACGCGGGGCTCAAACTCACGGACCGCGAGATCGTGACCTGGCTGAAGTCGGACGCTTAACCGACTGCGCCACCCAGGCGCCCCAAGGAATTTTATTTCTTAATGATTCTGTCCTGAAGTTATTCTGTTTCTAAGAAGCTGTCCATTTTATCTAGGCGATCCAGTTTGTTGGGGTACAATAGTTCATAACAGTCTCGCATAATCCTCATTTCCACAGAATCAGTAGTAATGCCCCACTTTTGTTTCTGATTTTAGCAATCTGAGCCCATTTGTTTTCTCAATCGAGCTAGCTAAAAGTTTTCAGTTTTGGTAAACTTTTTGAAGAACCAATTTTTTTGTTTTATTGATTTTCTATATTTAACTCTGTTCTTATCTTTATTATTTCTTTCCATCTGCTACCTTGGGTTTAGTTTGTTCTTTTTCTAGACTCTTAGGTTGTAAAACTACATTGTTTCCTGACAATGTTTTTCCTTTTCAATATACATATTGTAGCTATAAATTTCCCTCGTAGCACTTCTTTTGCTGTATCCCATAAGTTTTGGTATGCTGTATTTTGTTTTTATTTGTTTATAAATAATTTTTAATGTTTATTTCTTTTGAGAGAGGGAGAGAGAGAATCCCAAGCAGGATCCATGCTGCCAGCACAGAGCCCCACACAGGCCTCAATCCCATGAGCCATGAGATCAGGACCTCGGCTGAAATCAAGAGTTGGACGCTCAACTGACTAAGCCACCCAGACGCCTGTGTTTATAAGTATTTTCTAATTTCCACTGTGATTTCTTCTTTGGTCCACTGGTTGTTCATGAGTGTGTTGTTTAATTTCCACAAATATGCGAACTGTCCATTTTCCTTCTGTTATTGGTTCTTAACTTCATCCCACTGCGAGAGAAGATACACATATGTTTTAAATAAATCTACTGAGACTTAATTTGTTGTGTAACATATGGTCTATCCTGGAGAATGTCCCAGGGGTACTTTGTTGTCAAGCAGGGTGTTCTGTATAGGTCTGTTAGTTCTGGTTAGTTTATTGTGTTCTTCAAGTCCTCTGTTTCCTTACTCCTGTCTGGTTGCTCTATCCATTGTTGAGGGTGGGGTATTGAAGCCTCCAACTATTGCTGTAGAACTGTTGATATCACCTTTTAATTCTATCAACTTTTGCTTCATGTATTTTGAGGGTCTGTTATTAGGTAGGTAAGTATGCAGAATTTTTATATCCACTTACTGCACTGAACTTTTTATTAATGTATAATGTCTTACCTTTGTAATCTTGTTTGGCTGAAAATCTATTTTTCTCATACTGGTATAGACACCTCTATTCTCTCTTGGTCATTATTTGCATGGAGTATCATTTGCTATCCTTTTGCTTTCAATGTATTTGTGTCTTTGAATCTAAAGTGAGTCTCTTATAGACAGTGTATAGTTGGATCATAGTTTTACTGTTGTTATACATTGTGCAAAATCCTGTGTTTTGACTGGAGGGTTTAATACGTTTACATACTATGTAACTTCTGATAAGAAGGGACTTCTGCCATTTTGCTATTTGTTTTCACATGAGTTGTAGCTTTTCTGAACATCATTTCCTGTATTACTGTCTTGTTATTTAGTTGATTTTAGTACATTAAATTCCCCTCTTATTTCCTTTAGTGTACATTCTATATCTATTTTCATTATAGTTATCACAGTGATTAAATTTAACATCCTAAAGTTGTAAGACCCTAATCTGAATTGATATCAGTTTAACTTCAATACACAATTCTTCTCTCATATAGCTCCATCTTCACCTCCTGTCGTTATTAAAGTCATAAAATTACACCTGTATGCATCATGTATCCAAAAATATAGACTCACAATTGTGTTTTTTTGCTAAGGCATTAGTCTCTTAAATCACGCAGAAAAGAAAAAGTGTAGTAAACCAAAGTGACAATAACACTAGCTTATATAAGTGCAGATTTATTTATTTTTACTGTAGAACTATTTCTTCATATAGCATCAAGTAACTGTCTAGTATCCTCATACTGCAACCTGAAAGACTCCCATTAGCATTGCTTGCAAGGCAAGTCTAGTGGCTGAAAACTGTATCACCTCTTATTTTTCTGGGAATGACTTCTCCCTTACTTTTGAAGGACAGTTTTGCTGGATATAGAATTCCTGGTTGACAGGTTTTTTTTTTTTCTTTCTTTCAGAACTGAATATATCAACCCATTGTCTTCTGGCTTCGAAAGTTACTGATTAGAAATCTGCTGATTTTAGAGGACAGTTTGTATGTGACACACTGCTTCTCTCTTGCTGCTTTCAAGATTCTCTGTTGCCTTTGGCTTTCAAGGGTTTGATTACACTGTATTGTGGTGTGGGTCTCTTTGATAGCTTATCCTACCTGGAATTTGTTGAGCTTCTTAGTTCCTTTTTAAGTTTTCTCTTTACTGATATTTCCATTTTGTCCCAACATAATTCTCTTGACTTTTCCACATCTTCCTTTAGCCCAGAGAATCTTTAAGACAGCTCTTTTAAAGTCTTTGTCTAGTAAGTCCACCATCTGGCCTTTATCAGGGAGTTTCTATTGATTTATTTTTTTCCTTTGAATGGACTGTACTGTCCTGTTTCTTTGTATGCCTCATGATTTTGCGTGTGTGTAAAACTGGATATCTGAATCTTTTAATATGGCCGCTTTAGAACTCAGATTCTTCAGTATTTTCTGGATTTTAAAACTGCTGTATGCCATCTGCACTGAGATTCAGCCTAAGGTGTAAACTTAGGGTTTCCTCAGGTCTTTCTTATGCTTTTCTGATCCTGTGCTTTTCCATAGGCATGCATGGTAACTTTCTAAATAACCTGTATGTGCAGTTCTTTTGGATGTTCTAGTCTTAAAATGTCTGGCTCCCAAAAGGGGAAAAAGGGAAAAAATAAAGGGGAAAAAAAACCATGCCAGGATCTAGTTCTTTAAATCCCCTACTTCAGTCAGAAGGAGTTGTAACAATGGTGCCCATTTCTGTAATCAGAAGCAGCAATCAGAGCACAAGTCCTCGATATTTGGAGGACAAGGTCCTTACTGTCCACCCTGGCTTCCACAAGCTGTCAAACTGCTCCAGGTACACATGCATGCATTTCTGCCATGGGGATGGGGGTGGGCGATGGTTACTGCACTAAGAGCTGAAACTGACTGTTCCAAGCATTCCTTTGGAAGCTGCAAGCATTCAACTAGACTCCAGAGTTCCAAAATATTACATTAGACAGATTCTGGGTGCTTCCTACCTCATCATTTTCCCTGATGTCACTCTCAGCTTGTAAAAGTTTTAAAGCTGAAGAAAGGAATACAGACTCTATCCTGTCCTATAGAACTGTGTGTTGTTCAGAGTTAGCCACTTGGTGAATGACTTAAGTCATGGGTCGAACAGGTTTCAGGTAAGGTAAGTCATACCTCCAGGACTAATGCTAGATTCTGCCAGGTATCATCAAGGCAGTCAGGATAAGAGAATGTGTCCATCCTGAAACAGCCAGTATGGAAATACAGAAAACACTCACCATTACCCTGGCTTTCCGGGACCCTGTGGCCATTTTTCCTGGTATCCCTAAAGAAGGATGATATCTCAGAAGGCAGATCTGGGTAAGGAAAACAGAAATGAAAGGGTGTCAGGTGGAAATACTCTCCCCATCAGTGAGGCAGGGCCTCACTTGGGGGAAGGGGGAAGTGTGGCATGACGGGGAATTTAACAGTCTGATTCCCTATCAGGGCCCTGGAAAAAGGTCCAGGGAGCCAAGCCTTCAGCAGGGTCAGTTCCAAACTCTCCTGATCAAAACAAATTAAACGTAAAAGGAAATTTCTGAAGCCATTTATTTGGCAGTAGGTGATGTTAAATGCAGTATTATGAATTTGAAGAGTTGTGAACATGGTATTCTGGTTGTTCTTCCAAAGAAATACATATTAAAGTATTTATGGATGAAAATGATTAAAAACATTTTAGAAAAAAATGAGACAAAAACAAGAAACAAAGATTGCAACATGGTGATGGCTGTTAAAGCTGAGGCTTTATTATAATACTCTTGCTTCTTTTGAACATGTTTGAAAGTCTTCTGTTAATAAAGAGTTATTTTAAAATTCTTAAACACCACCAAAAAAGCTTATGCAATATGGTAAAGCATTAAGAAGTGTTAAATCAAGATGATGTACATAAGGATGGTAATTATGCTACTGTCTCCTTTATTTTTGCGCTTTCTCATTAAAAAAGCAAAAAGTATACGATTTTTCATTGGATAGCCAGGACAGAAAAAAACACAACACTGTATTGAGAACAAAATTAGCAAAATTGAAAGCAATACCTGGGGACAGAAACTGGTAAGAATGAAGTATCAATTCTAAAAGAATCAAGTATGACAACTCAAATTAAACTAATAAATATTATGACTTGGATGAAGTGGTCAGGAAAGAAGTAAAATAAAACTGCAAATCACTCATAAGGAAAGTCAGAAGACATTTTTCAACAAATGTATTTTTGTCGTTTAACTTCATTCTATTTAATTATACAGGCAATTAAAATCTGTTAGTGTTAGAAAGAATCCAGAGTAGTCTGAAGATTATAAAGGAAAAAGTTCAGTTCTCTTTCTGGACTCTGCCCCAGGCCCACCTGCTAACAGGTAACTGCTGTTAACTATTTCATGAGTACTCTTTGATTTATAATCTTATCTCTTCATTTTCATTCATATTTGGGTACACGTGCAAATAATGTTACTTTCCTATAAATAAAAACCATCTGTATAATTCTTTGACTTATGTGCATTTAATATTTTGGGGTTATGTGTACACCAGTACTCACAGACCTAACTCAATTCTTTGATTATTATTACTTTATTAAAATGTTTGTTTATTTTTGAGAGAAAGAGAGAGAGAATGTGCAAGCAGGGGAGGCACAGAGAGAGATGGGAACAGAGGATCTAAAGCAGGGTCTGTGCTGACAGCAGAGATGTGGGGCTCAAACTTGTGAACTGCAAGATCATGACCTGAGCTGAAGTTGGAAGCTCAACAGACTTAGCCACTCAGGTGCCCCTTATTTTTTATGAGAGAGAGAGAGAAAGAGAGAGAGAGAGAGAGAGAGAGAGAGAGAGAGAGAGAAAGCACGAGTAGGGGAGAGGGGTAGAGGAAGAGAGAAAGACAGAATCTTAAGCAGACTCCACACTCAGCACAAAGGCCAATGTAGGGCTCAATCCAAAGACCCCGGGATCCTGACCTGAGCTGAAACCAAGAGTCAAACACTCAACCGACTAAGCGACCCATGCGCCCCTACTCCACTCTTATTGATAACTCATACTATGTCCATCAGCAGACCACATTTTCTTTAACAAAGTGTTCCTCTGTCAACTGACAGACTGTAGTGTTTATCACTAGAAATTTAAAAGCAATACCTTTTTGCAAACATGTCAGTATTTCTGTATGAGTGCTAAAGGAGTGTAATTACTGGACTTAATACCAAACATATGCTCACACTGCCAAATTGCCCTCCAAAGGCCGACCAATTTACAATCCCAATGACTACACAATAAGTGTGCCCCTTTCCACACTTTTGGTAACACTTGATTCATCCAAGGGATTCTTCAAGTAAGATGACTATAGGAAAACAGTTGTACACATGCAAGAGTTTGAGGAATTCTATAGCCATGAGCTCTTTGTGAGGAATCTACTGGAAGATGAACATTAGACATAATAGGACAGGACAGGGAAAACCAGGTAAAGGCCTGATAGTGAGCATTTAATATACATAATTGTAGATCTAGCACTAAATGGTGGGTAAGAGTGGGGAAGAAAAATATATACTAATGGTAGAAGGCCTATGTGTCCAGATAAAGTAGAAATGCCACTAAAATGGGAGAAGAGAAAAGGCAATAGGGAAGTAGAAAAAGTTTACTGAATGTTGCATTAGGTAGGAGGTAAAGGGAAAACAAATGAAACCATAGAATTTCTAAAAACAATGAAAACACTATGGATGTGTGAGATTTATTTAAAACAGTGAGGTGAGGGAAATGTATAGCTTTAGATATTTCAATAAAGACAAGAACATAAATTAATGAACAGAAAAAAGTATAATAAGTGAAATCTTAACTTCTTAAAAATTAGTGAAATAAACACAGCTATTTTAGGAAATGAGAAAATATAAATATTCAAAATAAGAAACCACAAAGGGGAAATACTTGACTCCAGTTTTTTGAAGTGTCAATGTACTGGGTTTAAAAAAAACAACCAACTAATTGTTTTCACTTGCCTTCTACTCCAGAAAGTAGGAGAAAAACAAAAACTAAGAAAAGCAGAAGAAAATGTCTTTTTTTTTTTTTTTTTTTTTTTATAAAAAGAACGAGTAGCATTAGATTCTGATACTGAGGACAGCTTCTATCAAACTAACCCTCTTACTAACAACTATAAACCCTACTCAAAATATAAAAAACAACTATTTGAAGACACTACAACCAGAAGCAGTCAGAAACCAGAAGGGATATGATCCTTGAAAGGAAGGATGCACATGGGGTAAGACCTGTATTTAACTGTCTTTTCATTTAAGGGCGCTCCCTAGTACATGTGGTACATGGGGAACAGATCAAGAGTCTGTGGCTTCCAGACCTCCTGGAAACCATATGGCATAATCCTAGAAAAGTGGCAGCAACAAAGGATGGAGCCTCAAATCTACACAAGCCCCTCCCACAGTTGGCTGAATACATAAGGCAAGACAACAAAAAGCTAACGTGGATAACAATGGATGGAAGGTCAAATGAGCTGTGCAGGTGTCTGCTACTGTTCACAGGTGAGACTGAGTTCAGAGCTTGAGGCCAATCAAGTAAAAGATTGCTAAATACCTTAGATAACCTTCTACTGAAACACAGGTAATTTACACAAAACATACATCCTGTCAGCATACCTAGACAGAGAATATTCTAACTTCAAATTACTTGTAATAAAAATAAATAAGGCATAAAACACTAAACCAGTGAGCTATCTCTTATACTCCCTACACAGAGCCAACGGGGAGCAGAAGAGGAGCTAAGAGGGAAACTACATGAAAGAGAGAAAAGAGGCACTGTGTGGACTTAGTTGAGAGGAAACGACCGCCCAAAAAGAAAAGCTACCATATATGAGAAAATACTGATAAAAGGGAAAGGACTTAAAAAGGGTAGGCAGACGGAGCACAGAAGTCTGGGAAGGTACAGCTCCAGGGGAAAGGGGGATCACAAGCAAGGAAAAGGCACCTCTCGGCAATGTCAAGATAAAGGGAAAAATAAGCAAGGGGGGGGGGATACAGGGTCTTGCAAAACAGAAGAGAAAGAGGAAGAGGAAGAAGAAGGAGGAGGAGGAGGAGGAGGAGGAGGAGGAGAAGGAGAAGAAGGAGGAGGAGGAGGAGAAGGAGAAGGAAAAGAAGAGGAGGAGGAGGAAGAAGACACAATATCTCCTCCTCCTGCAATCCAGTAAAGAAACCATACTAGCTACACAGACAGAAGAGTTTTCCTGAACTAGAAAATTAGAAACACACTAGATCTTATTTACTAGATTTCTGTCTACAGAAATGCAGATGAGTAGTTCTCCTGTATAGAAAACCAAAACAGAAAATGAGAATCCAAAGTTCAGCTAAAGAAAATTCTACCAAAAACAAGTGACACAGAAATAGATGTAATAAAACACTCTAAGCTGAGTTCAAGATCCTCAAACATTTGGGCATATGAGAAATCATCTTGAATCAAAAATTCAAATTTGTACCTATGTTATGAAAATGGATAGAATTAAACTTATTGTGATACATTTCCCAATATATACATGTATCAAATCAATATGTTGCACACCTTAAACTAATGCAATGTTATATGTCAATTATACTTCAACAAAACCGGAAGCAAAATTTGAAAGCTAAAAACAAAAATGGGCCAAAAAGAAAAGAAACAAACAAAATGAAAGTTGATTGAACTTCAGAAAGAAATGAAACTAAGTTACAAGATACTGAAGAAGAATAGATTGAAATGAAAACAGGATGGGCACTTAAGTGTAGCAGGAAAACCACTTAAGAGAATAAAAATGAAATAAAGAATGGGTCGGAGAGAAAGTGGTTGAAATGGAAAACAGACAAAAAAAGGATTATCACCCATATAATTGTAGTTCCTGAAGAAGAAAACAAAAACATACAAACAAAAAAAGGAAAGAGAATACTTAAAACTATAGTCCAAAGGGCACCTGGGTGGCTCAGTCACTTAAGCATCTGACTTCAGCTCAAGTCACGATCTCATGGTTGGTGGGTTCGAGTCCTGCGGCCGGCTCTGTGCTGACAGCTCAGAGCCTGGAGCCTGCTTGGGATTCTGTGTCTCCTTCTCTGTCTGCCCCTCCCCTGCTCACACTCAGTCTCTCTGTCTCAAAAATAAATAAAACATGAAAAAAAAGTTTTTTTAAGCTATAGCTCAAGAAAACTTCAAAAATAGATGACCTGCATCTAAATATGAAAGGGCCTACTTCTGAGTACCAGGGAAGTTTACTCACAATCACCAACTTCAAGGTATCTACTGGAAAAAATGGTCAGGCTTTTAAGAACAAGACTCCTAAGTGATTCCAAGCAAAAAATTTACCAGACTTCCATCATAATGATCAAAATCATCATTCAACTGTTGGGCAGTGCTCAGAATGTACAATGGTGCAGCCACTATAGAGAACAGTATAGTGGTTGCTCAAAAAATTAAAAATAGAATTATCATGTAATCTACCAATTCCACTTCTGGGAATATCCTAAAAGAATTGGAAGCAGGGACTCAGACAGATATTTGTACACTTACGTTTTGTTTTGTTGCGAGAGAAAGCATATGTGCACGCACAAGCACGAGTAGGGGAGGGACAGAGAGAGGGGGAAGAGACAGAATCTTAAGCAGGCTCCATGCCCAGTATGGAGTGTGAGGCAGGGCTCAATCTCACAACCTTGAGATCATGATGTGAACTGAAATCAAGAGTCAGACACTTAACCGACTGAGCCACCTAGGTGCCCTGTACACTTATATTTATAGAGCCACCTAGGTGCCCTGTACACTTATATTTATAGCAGTATTCGTAATAGCTAAAAACATGGAAACAACCCAAGTGTCCATCAACAGATGAATGGATAAACAAAATATGACAGACACACACATGGATATTAAAAGGAAATTCTTAGAAAGGAAGTTTTGACACATGCTACAACATGGATTAAACATTAAGTGAAACAACCCGTTAGAAACAAAAAGGGAAACACTGTATGATTCCACTCATATGAGGTACCTAGAGTAATCAAATTCACATGGACAGAAAGTTGAAGAGTGGTTGAGAGGGGCTCAGGGTAAGGGTAAATAGGGAGTTATTGTTTAATGGATACAAAGTTCCAGTTTGGAAAGGGAAACAGCCAGGTGAGGGAAATGTATAGCTGGAGATTTTAAACACACCTAACTTAATCAGGAAAAGAGAAAGCATAAATATCCCAAATAAGAAACAACAATGGGGAAATAACTACCAAATCACCAAAACACATTTTTTTAAAAAAGTCATTTAAGAGTATTTTTCAGATCTCCATAAAATAATTATACACCTAGATGAAGTGCATAACTTCTAACGAAATATAATTGACCCTAAATGGTCACGAGGGAATTCAACCAAACTTTCAAACCAGAGTCCCAGTGCTCTAAATACTGTCCGGGAGCACTGAAAAATGAAGGGAACTTCCTTATTCTATTTATAAAACAACTATAATGTTGACACCTCAACTTGATGGCAGTTCGGAAAATTAAAAATTAGGCACCTGGGTGGCTCAGTCGGTTCAGCATCTATCTGACTTCAGCTCAGGTCATGATCTCACGGTTTGTGAGTTCAAGCCCCATGTCGGACTTGCTGCTGTCAGTGCAGAGCCTGCTTCAGATCCTCTGTCCCCCTCTTTCTCTGTCCCTCCCCCACTTGCACTCTCTCAAAAATAAAACAAAACATCAAAAAATTTTATAAAAAAATTAAAAATTAAAGACCATTATCACTTATGAATTTGGAGCAAAATTCTAGAAATATCAGCTAAGAGACTCCAACACAACAATAAGAAAATATTTCACCAAGACAAAGTGGGATTCCCAGAAATTAAAGATTGGGTCAATATTAGGAAATCCATTGCTATAATACACCTTATTAATCAACAGATCTAAGGAGAAAAACCAAGTGTTTTTATGCATGCTAAAAAATTATTAACAAAACTCAGCACCCATTCCTTACTTAAAAAAAAAAAAAACTCAAGAATATAAGATTGAAGGATTTTTAAAACTTTTTATTTTGAACTAATTTTAGACTTACAGAGAAGGTACAAAAATATCAGTTCTCATATAACCTTCATCCAGCTTCCTCTAGTGTTAACATCTTAGAAAACCATAGTACAATGATCAAAACCAGGAAGTTAGCATTGACACAATACTATTAACTAGACCACAGTCCTTAACCAAATTTTGTCAGTTTTTCACTAATGTCCTTTTTCTGGTCCAGGATTCAAATGAAGTTCCCACATTGTATTTAGTTGCCATGTATGTTTAATTTTCTCCAATATGTGACAGTTCCTGTCCTTTCTTGTCTTTCATGAACTTGACACTTTTGAAGAATATCTCTCAATTTTGGATTTGTCAGATGTTTTTTCATGATCAGAAGGAGGTTAGTTCATTTTTGGCTAGATTACTTGAGAAGTGATGTCATGTCCTTTTCAGTGCACTGCATCAAGGGGTTGATGATACTCATATGTCTCATTACTGATGATATTAACCTTGATCTTGATCACTTGGTTAAGGCGATGTCTGCTGGGTTTTTATAATTAATAAGTATTTTGGGACAGATACTTTGAGATCATACAAATATCCTGTTTCTGTTCAAACTTCCACTCACTAATGTCAGCATGCATCTGTGGGACGTGTCTGCAAGACATATTACTGTGGTATTTACCAAATGACAATGTTCTAGTTCCCTTTTTGATTCTAAATTCGTTAACTGCTCTGTAAGCAAGAGCTGTCCCTTCTCCCTCATTTTTAAATTTATTCAATTATTTATATCAGTATGGATTCATATCTTATCCTATGAGTTACAAGAGAATATCATCACTATTTTCTTGCTCAAATTATTCCAGCTTCAAACATCGGGAGCTCTTGCATGTTGGCCTTGTTCCTGTTTTAACCAATAAATGTGGCACAAGTGACACTGTGCCAGTTACTGATTTAGGTCTTAGGAAGGCTGGAGAGCTTATGTTCTAGGGAGGCCCAAGATACCATGCAAGAAGTTCAACTCCTCTGCCAGAGAGACCATGCAGACGCCCTGATACTACATGGAGAGAGTGAGGCCCAATTGTCCCAGCTGACCCCAGCCTTCTAGTCAACCCATAAAGGGCCAAATATGTGAGGGAACCGTCTTTGAGGTTCCAACCCACACAAGTCCCCGAGAGACTGTGGCCACAACCAGATCTATAACTCACACAGAGCAGAAGAACCACTAAGCTGATCCCAGAGGATACAAAGACTTGTGAGACATTATAGCATGCTGATTCTTCTAAGCCGCTAAGTTTTGGGGGGGTTTGTTCTGCAGCAATCAATAATCAGAACCCTTCCAGACATGCTATGGCGTCTTCCTCTTCAACCTACTTAATGACAGTAGCACCTTCCCTCTCGCCCATGTGCCTACTCAGGCACCAGGACTACTTCCCCACTTGCCACATCAAGCCCATTACCTGGGCCAACCGGTTCCATCTCCAAGAACTCTCTCAACCCCTCCCACACCAGCTTACCCACACCAGCTGGGGTAAGACAATGGTCACGGTCTCTCCTGATAGGGTCTGCAGACCCTTTCCCAACATTCCAGTCGGCCTCATCCATTCCTACCAGAATTGGCTCCATATACATATGGCTGGATCGTTCATTCATTCAGTAAAATATTTATTAAGCTCCTACTGTACGATAGGCACGATTCAGACACTGGGAATACAAAAGTGAACAAAGGAAAAAAACCTGCCCTCATTGACACGAAAGTCCAGAGGAGGAAGATGGGCATACTCAATTAATGAATAAAACACACAGGATGCCAGGAAGTGATGAGTGAGGTGAAGACCAATATGGCAGGGAAGGAGCAAAGTAACAGAAGCAGGGTGGGGTTCTGAAATTGTACATAACGGTTCGACATGGCCTCTCTGATAAGGCAACAGAGTAGAAATCTGAGGGATATGAAGGAGTGGCCAAGAGGGTAGCTCTGAAAAGCGACAGTTCACTGTGCTTGGTGTGCTGAGCATCGCAGGTCAGAGACAGTGCACAGTTAAGGTACAGAGTTCACTGTGGCTGGGGTGCTGTGTTTGAGACCGCGTTGGGGAGATAAAGTTCAAGTGTAAACACGGGGCGGGGAGATGAGACTCAGCTTTGCAGGATACTGGTTTTGACTTTGGGATAAGAAGCCATTGGAGGGTTTTGAGCAAATGCATGACACAATTTGATTGACATTTTTAAAAACAATTTTATTTTTTTAATTTAAATGTTTATTTCTGAGAGAGAGAGAGAGAGAGAGAGAGAGAGATTGTGTGGGGGGGAGGGGCAGAGAGAGAGGGTGACAGAGGTTCTGAAGCAGGCTCTGCACTGGCAGGAGAGCCCAATGTGGGGCTTGAACTCACAAACCGTGAGATCATGACCTGAGCCAAAGTCGGATGCTTAAACAACTGAGCCACCCAGGTGCCCTGACTGACATTTGAAAAGATTCCTCTGGGGGCGCCTGGGTGGCTCAGTCGGTTAAGCGTCCGACTTCAGCTCAGGTCACGATCTCACGGTCCGTGGGTTCGAGCTCCGCGTCAGACTCTGGGCTGATGGCTCAGAGCCTAGAGCCTGCTTCCGATTCTGTGTCTCCCTCTCTCTCTGCCCCTCCCCCGTTCATGCTCTGTCTCTCTCTGTCTCAAAAATAAATAAACGTTAAAAAAAAAAATTTGAAAAGATTCCTCTGGTTGCCATACTAATATAGTTTAGGGGGACAAGGGAAGATGCAAAGGGATCATTCAAGGGCTCTGATCATCCAGGTGAGTGAGGTGAAATGGTGGTCCGGGCCCCAGTGGAAATAGTGGAGATTGGAGATAGAGTCCAGATTTGCTTAGTGGGGATGGAGTGTAAGAGCAAGAAAGAGCCAAGGGTGACTCCAAGGGTTTGAGCCTGAGCAATCTGAAGGAAGGAGATGCCATGTCCCTGCCCCTTATTAGAGCTTATTAAACTCCCTGAAAGAGTGGTCTATACTCCACTTGGGTGGAGCACGTTTGGGAGGTGACCAGAGTTTATTGTCGGACACATTAAGTTTGGGATGCCCAAGAGATACCCAGGAGGAAATTCGAAGCAGACAGCAGGAGACTAGAATTTGGAGAGGAAGGCATGGGTCTAGGCTGAACCTCAAAGATGGCATTTAAGGCCTGGAGAGGAGACGGGGTCACAAGGGAGACAGTATGGCTGGAGAAGATGAAAAGTCCAAGAACCGAACCAGGGCCTTCCACAGTAGGGATCTGGGAGAAGGGAAGCTGGCAAGAGAGAGGAGGAGTGACCTATGAGATAGGAGGAAAACCCGGAAACCAGGAGCAACCAATGTGGAAGGGTATTTTAAGGAAGAGCACGTACGCAACTATGTAAAATGTTGCCGAGAACGGACTATGGCTTTAGCCACAGGGAGAGCATGGGCACCTTGACG
Source organism: Panthera pardus (assembly GCF_024362965.1). Taxonomy (NCBI): domain Eukaryota; kingdom Metazoa; phylum Chordata; class Mammalia; order Carnivora; family Felidae; genus Panthera; species Panthera pardus. Next base: position 43,394,530 of record NW_026526821.1, on the reverse strand, counting down.
ACAATGTGTTTCAGTGGGGAGGGCCAAAAGGCCTCATAGGAACATTTAAGAGATGAAGAAAGGACAGACATGGAGACAGCAAGCAGAGGCAATTCTTTCAAGCTTAGCTCTGACGGGGAGGAAAAACACAGAGCAACAGCTGGAGGGGGAAATCATGCCACTTCTCTGCTCCCTGCTGCCCTCAGATCAAGGCCACACTCACTAGCTTGTCATTGAGGACTCATTCCAATAACACCGAACCCACACCTTTCCAATCAGATCTCCCCTGTGAACTTCCTTCCCAGCCAGCAAGAACGACAACTCTGTGCCTTCACACTGCATCACCCGCTTAGTCTAATTGGGTGCCCAATCCTCCAAGAACTACATCATGATCCAGTGGGACAGTTGGACAGTCACAGTGCAGCCTGGGAGCCCAAGAATCCTGAGAGTGTCGACTGTTCTGCTGCTGACAAGGACACTGGAAGTACTGCCTGGGGAAATCCGGGAATGTTCTACAGTGGGATGGTATCTGAGCTCAATCAACAGGGTTTATACTGAAGCAGAGAGGCATGGAGAAATCAAAGGGGTCATGAATGAGGGCACAAGGTCTGAAGAAGAGTCCCTGTGAAAACTGTCACCCTGACAATGGGACTTCTTTCCTGGGGATGGGACATTGTAGGACACAAGGTGCAAAGCTGAGCAAAGAAAACCCACTGTGGTTCGGCAAGCAAAAGGTAAAGGGTCCCCACCTGAAGCTGGATTGTCAGGAGCCCGGGAGTCCTCTCTTTGCCCACCAGGCAGTCCTCTCTGGGCAGGCAGGGGCTGCAGGGGGCAGAGCAAGAACAAAAAAACATTCAGAGTTACAGGAAACCCTCATGCTCCAGTAGGGTAGGGCCTCTTCCAACCTTCCTTCCTTTAAGGAGGAATGGACCTATCACAGAAGAAAAGACTGTGCACAGCTTGCTGGGAACACAGCTTGCCCTGACACGCTGCTGACACTGAGCAGGAGCTGATCCTCTCTCACCTTTGTTCTTAGTAAGAATAGTACTTAGTGGGCCCTGAGTATATACGAGTATACACCAGAGACTGTTCCAGGCACTGTGAGTTTTACCTTTCTCCTCACCCAGTGAAGTACAATTTATTATCTTCATTTTACAGATGAAAGAATTGAGGCACAGCAAGGTCAGTCTCTTACCGGAGGTGGCACAGCAATAAAATGACTGAGCCTGGATGAAATCTGGCTGCAGAGGCCATATTCTTAACCAGTGAGGGCAGTGATGGTGAATCTCTGTGGGTTGCAAGGATTCTCAGTGTATCCATGATAAGAATCAAGAATGCTCCTTGGGTGATAAGCACTGAATTTGAGTAATGGGTCTAAGGAATTCTATCTACTTCTGACTGTTTGAAATTTCTCCATAAAAAGTTAAAATGAAACTTAAAATTCCAAAGCCCGTTCACACCAAAGACGTGGGAATCTGGGATTCCTGTGGACAATGACGATCCTCGGACCTTTGAAAAACTTGCCCAGTGGACCCTGGCCCGACCTCTTCCTCCAAGGCCGGAACCCAAGGGCGACCAGCCAAATTGAGAGCCTAGCATCGCGCCAAAATGGCCACTCCACACCCAGTGCAACTCGGGCACGTCTGGCCAAGCCAGCCTGCCCATCGTTCCGCCGCGGCAAAGCTGAGGGGTACACCCGAAAAAAGACGATCAGCACCCACCCACCCAAACCCCAGACACGTGGCCCCAGGGACGGCTCCCACACCACCACCTGGGAAATTATCAGACCCCCAAAGCCTACTTACTAAACTCCCCGCAAACCCGGGGAGTTGTGACACGAGCGACCCCCTCTCTCAATATCGCGATTTCGACCAAGGCCGAACCTGTCCCCACCCACAAGAATCCCTGAACGAAAGGCCCAAGCTCAGCACCCACCACCACTGGACTTTGCCGTTGAGCTTCCTCCACGTTCCTCGGAGATGCGCGCCCACACCCCCAAAATAAGACATCCGGGAGAGCACGGCCTGAGCCACGACAGCGTGTCCCCACACTACCTCCTCTCCCCGCCATCTGCACCGACCCGAGCCTCAGCCCAAAGACCAGACTTTCAGGACCTACCTTTCCGCGCCGGGAAGGGCACAGTTGCGGCAAGGGTCCCACGGGAGCCTTACTCGCCAGCACCACCAAAGAACAAGGGGTCACTCCAGCCACCAGCTGGGGACCTACTTCTGTAGGGCGCCGGGACTACACTCCCCAGCATCCTCGGTGTGGCGCCGGGACCACACTTCCCAAGATGCTCCGCGCAACCAGACGAGCGCTGACATCCCTCGGCTTCCACTGCCCTCCCAGGCAGCCGTTTCTGTGTAATGTGCCCGGTCACTGTGGAGAATGACCACTGTGGCACCTGGATCCCCGGTCTTTTTTCTTAAATCCGCGTCCACAAAACATGCTTCCCGGGTGAAGCTTCTCGACCTGCCGTGACCTCTTCTCTAACGCCTCGGCCTCAAAGACTACACTTCCCAGTGACCCCTACTGTGACTTCCGCAACCGGTGCCGGCCCGCCTCTCGGTGGGCGGAAATGACGCGTCAAGGGGGAAAGATCGGTTTGCCTTCTGGGATTGGCTGAGGTCGGCGGCAGTTGGGTGAAGTCGCCCTTCTCCAGCGGCGGGGTTGCACACCACGGTCAGGGGCGTTCAGTGAGCGCCCTGCAGGCGTGGTCTCGTCCAGCTCACGTGCCCTTTTAACTCGGTTGAGGCCCATGGAGGGTGGAAGCTGAGAGAGGCAGAGCAGTCTTCCCGAGGTCTCCCGTCCCGAGCGAGGTAGACCTGGATTCTGAGCATAAGCCCTCAACCCGAACAACCCATTTCGGATGCCCGGAGACCGTTTTCTTCTGCTGGAGTCCCCAGAGTTTTGGGCAAACTCTCATTTGTCTTCTGGAGAACAGGAGCCTCACTGTCGGACCATAGCTTGGGGTAGAGCCCACTGTCGACTTAGCTCTTTAGGTCTTTGTTCCGGGGTCTGGTTGAAAATAAGGGTTTTTTGTTTGTTTGTTTTTGTTTTTGGAAAATGAATCCATTCCCTTCTTTTGGCCCGCTGCCTGTTCATAGTGAATTTAGTTCATCCCTGGTTCTGGAGAAATGCTCAGTCTTACTTGGAGCCCTCTTTTGACACTTCCTCTCTGCCCCACCCGTGACTCATTCACCAAGAAATTACCTGTTAACATCCATGAAGGTTCAAAGTAACAATGCAGACACATCCATGTGTAAGTGTCCAGGGATGCTTGCTGTATGCCAAGGGCAGAGATGGCTGGGATCCCAGGGGCCTTGGAGGTGAGAGACCAAGGGAGACTTCCAGGATGAGAGACTGCCTGAGCTCCCCTGAGGGAGTAGATGAGATGAAGAGTTGGAGAAAGGCCCGTGAGAAGAGAGCAGGAAGTGAGGTCAAGGTCTTAGGAGCTTGGTCACTGGGTAAATTGTCCTGGACTCAGTGAGGGAAGTTTTCAAAAGAAATTGACGGGGCACCTGGGTGGCTCAGTCGGTTGAGCGTCCGACTTCGGCTGGGGTCATGATCTCACAGTTGGTGAGCTCAGGCCCCACGTTGGGCTCTGTGCTGACAGCTCAGAGCCTGGAGCCTGCTTCCAATTCTGTCTCTCCCTCTCTCTCTCTCTGCCCCTCCCTCACTTGTAGTCTGCCTCTCTCTCTCAAAAATAAATAAATGTTAAAAAAAAAAAAAAAAGAAATTGACACTATCTTTTGTCATCTTCAATCTTCTAAGCCCCTCTGGTAAATTTAAAATTTTTATTTATTATGCTCTTTAGTCCTCCAATCCCCACTTGGTTCTTTTTTTCATAATTTCCATCTTTCAGATGAGGTTGCCCCCATCTGTTCACTCATTATGCACATGTGTTCCTTCATTATATTTATATTACCTGTTGTAAAGTCTTTGCTAAAACCTCTGGGCCATCTCAAGATCCGTTTCTGTTGACTGCTTTTTTTTTTTTTTTGTCTTGACTATGTTTCTCTGCATGTCCAGTAATTTTTCAACTTTATCCTGGGCATTTTTGTTAGCAAGACTAAATTCTCTTCTGTTCCTCTCCTCTGAGTGTGTTTTTTTATTCTTATAGATAGTTTAGTTATTGGCTGGTCATTTTGAACTTGCGTCAGCTTCTTTTATGCTTTATTAGGGTAGATCTTTGAGCATTCAGGGTATTTATCAAGCCTCTCTAACTTGGCAGCACTCAAATTTAAAGTTCTTTCACCCATGCAAATATTACATCTTTATTCTAGTTTCTGTTAGATCACGTCTAGAGAAGATGTTACTATAAGATGTGGTTTTTCTCAGTGGCGGATTAAATGTTACATTAGATAGTTGAGAGAGAATAAGTCAACTGGAAGATAAAGGCCACAAACTTACACAAAACGTAGCACAGAAAGACAAAGAGGGAAAATTTTTAAGGAGCAGTTAAGAGATACGGAAGATAAAATAAGAAAGAGACAATATAGGTAGTGGAGGAGAGATAATAGATAAAGGAATAATGGATGAATTTTTTTCCAAAATTAATTTTTAATCCCTAGCAGCATAAAGGAAATTAATAAAAGAAATAAAAACTAGGAAATAAGAGGAAAGCCATGCCTGCACACATCAGTACTTAAAGACAAAAATTATATCGCAACAATAGAAAGAAATGAAGGAATGATTGGCTACAAAGAAACAGCAATTAGACTGACAGCAGATATTTCAACAGCAACAGTGACGATCAAAACCCTAAGTAATATCTTCAGAATACTAAAGAAGAGTAATTCTCAACTTTTAATCCTATGCCGGCTAAATTATTATTCAAGAATAATGTGTTAAAAAAGATGTTTTCATCTAACCTAAAATTTGGAAATTTGGGATTGTTACAGTTATAGATGGTAAGATATTAGGTGAATACTGTAAAAAAAAAGATGTGGTTTGACCCCTGTGGCATGGCCTCTCTGGTTTCTCAGCTTGAATGACTGTGTCAGTGAGGCCTCCCCACTCTGGTGGAATCAAAACTGCAGTTGCTAGTCTCAACTTTCAATATTTCTGTCCTCTCAGCTGCACAGTAGCTTGTGTAGTTAATCCTTGTGTAGTTCATACCACACAGGCATGGCCCACCCTCAGCAGGGATGGGTGCTGCCCCTTCTGCACAGTTGCCTCCTCTTGAGATCTGCCCGACATGTTTTGTCTGCTTTACCAAACCTGAAGTCCTTTTTGCCTCCTCACCTTAGTGGGACCAGAATGCTCTACACCCACCCTGCTATATCGTGGTCAGAAATTATCCCCAAGCTTGCCAGTTAACCAGGGAAATGTGAGACTCCCGTAGGAGTTTCCTCTCCCTCAGGGATCACAGTCTTGTGCTGCCTGTGGTCCAGTGCCTAAAAGCAGTTACCTCATACTTTCTCCACTGTTAGGATTATTTATCATGGAAGTAATGGTTTGGTACCAGCTACTGTGTCATGGCCAACAGAGCACGTTCATCTGGTAGCTATTTTTTTTTTTTTTTAGAGTACACGTGCACATGAACAGGGGAGGGACAGAGGAAGGGAGAGAGAATCTTAAGCATGCTTCATTCTCAGTGTGGCACCCAATGTGGGGCTTGATCTCATGACCCTGGACCATGACCTGAGCTGAAATCAAGAGTCGGACGTCCCTCATCTGGTAACTACTTTTAACAACAAAATTTATATTTATTTTTCCAACCATTCTAATTCTAGGACTAATCCTTTGTATAGGCAACTAATTTGTTAGAATCAATAAGACCGCTCATGAGCGGAAACATTTCCTTCTCATGTTTCAGAAGGAAACCCTAGCATTTGTGACAACACAGATGGACTTGGAAGACATTCTGCTGAGTGAAATAAGTCAGACACGGAAGGAGAAATACTACATAATTTCTATATGAGGCAGTTAAATAGTTAAAAAGGTACAGAAACAGACAATAGAATGATAGTTGGGGAAGGGGATTTGGGGAATTGTTCAGTGGGTATAAAGTTATAATTTTACAAGATAAGTAAGTTCCAGAGACCTGGCAAATAACATAGGGACTATACTTAACAGCAAGATATTGTGCACTTAAAAATTTGTTAAGAGAATAGATCTGATGTTAAGTGTTCACACACACACACACAAAAGGGCACAAGGAAACTTAGGGATAATGGATATCTTTATTACCTTGATTGTGGTGATAGCAACATGAGTGTATACACATTTCCAAACGTGTAAATTGTATACATTAATCATGAGCAGTTTTCTGTATACCAGTTATACCTCAATAAAGAATTAGTAAGGCCGTGGCTGTACAAGGAATTTTAATTGTTAGGTTTGTCATTCTTTCTCTGGAATAATAAAAAAAATTCCTAAATTTTTTTAAAATTTATTTAATTTTATTTTATTAGGGCACCCTAAAAAAATTTCAGCAGCCATTGTGATAAAGTTCAGCCACAAAGTTAATTATGTTTCTCTTCAACTCACAAAAAAGATCTCACAGGTTAATGATATTCAGAGGAACCAGTTTTCAGGCAAAATAAGTTAGTTTAATGGATTGAACATTTCAAAGGTATGTGATTGGTGTTACTGTTATCCTCAGCTCTATGATAGTTTAGCTTTTTTGTAAGATTTTGTAAATGTTTAATTGTGCTGACGTTAGATTACAGGACATAACTAATAATACTACATTCAACTAGTTAATCAATGTCCTTGTTCTGGTTGAATTAATTACACCTTTAAATCATAACCTTATGCATATTTTGTTATATTCCTGACATCTGATAAATACAGTTACAGAATGTATCAAATTTACTCTGGTTGTATCCCCTCCAGGCTTGATGTATTTATGCCAATGTATGATCACCACATAAAGTCACTTTTGGAAAGAGGAAGGAGTCTGCCCAGGAGGAATGGTTTTATATTGTTATTTAGTTTAATATGTCTACATTCCTTGCCCAGATCTCAAATGACTTAATCTTCCCTCATCAATGTGCCTGTTGAAGTTCAGACTTCCCAGGAGGAAGTGCAGTCTTCCCAGGAGATTACTGGTTTCTATTGCTTTGTGTCCTGCTTTCTGCCTTGGTCTTGAGCACTTGAACTTAGTAGGACGCATGTGGAACCTGTCCCTTGTGATGATGGCCATGGCCCATGTAACCTGTGTCTACTATACAAACTCAAGAGAAAGCCTTAAATCACTTGCTGCAAAGACAAGGAATTGCTTTGAGATACTTATGTACCAAACAAGTTTGCATTTGTGTGTGGTTCGTCATTTTTGGTTGTATTTGGATACATCCTTCTGAATAATAAAGTGCAAGAACAAGCCAATTGGTTATCCCAGGTAGGACAAACTCGACCATCAAATTTTCCTTTACGTGACTCAGTTTGGCCAAATAGGAAGTTGGTTAGAGGATTCTCTACACGTGTTACTTAGGCTATAGTCATACTTGTTCCCAATTGTTGCTTCTGCCAAGTGTGTTGTTAAGAAGGTATTAAATACTTTGGCTACCAACCCTTCAGTACAAGCCACAGATGATTTTGTATCAAAAGGAAATTGAAGCAAGTCTGATAAAAGCAAAGAAACTCTGTGAGAATGACACTGAAAACAGCGTGGAGGTGTAGAACTGAAAACCTGATCACTTGGCTGTGATCTATTTGCATGGCCATCCCATCATTTTAGGAAGGGAAAGGACCAGAAGGAGGGGCAGTAAAAGGAAAATATTTTATTCAGAGCAACGCTTACTTGGAAGATAATTAGACGCTGTCTCCTTGCAGCTAAATCTATTAAGAACCATGAACTTTGAATGACCCTCATTAGGCCAAAAACTTTCTGGATTTAACTCAAGAATTTTTCCTGACCTCCGAAAAATGGAACCTCTTTTAGCCAATCATGTAGCAGTTTTGTGGATTCATTCCAATCTGTGCAGAGTGCTAGCTTTCAGGCCTTGATGAGCCTAGCCACAGTGAAACACACTTTCTACTTTCAAACATTCTAAAATGTGACCTTCCCTATTAATGAACAGTCTAGGAAACTTTGTCAGTGGTGCATATAATAGACTCAGGCCTTTTCTTAAGCCCCATTTTTGTTTTACATTAGAAACAAAACAATACTATATATGAAAACCAGAATTCTGATCACAGCAAATTCACTATTAAATGATTATATTATCAAAAGAAAAAATTAAAAAGGTAAGAAAACAAAGCCTTCAACCCAAGTTAGAAAAAAATAGCAAAAAGAAACAGAAAGGCATGAATGGATAAATTAGAAAACAGACACGCAAGGTGGCTAGAGCACCTGGCACAGAATGGGAGCTCAATACCTGTTAGCTAGGATTCACCACCACTGTTTCCACATCCCCCCAAAACTGCCTTCCGCTCACCTTGCACCAGGTGGTTTTTCACAAACGTGATTGCACTTTGGTTCCTGATGGTGTGGTGTACTTTTGCTTCGAAAAACATGTCATTGAATAAATTTTTTTTTTAATTTGGAAAGAAATAGTTTTTTTTAATTTTTAATGTTTATTTATTTTTTGAGAGAAAGAGAGAAACAGAGCATGAGCAGGGGAAGGGCAGAAAGAGAGGGAGACACAGAAGCAGGCTCCAGGTTCCGAGCTATCAGCCAGAGCTTGACACAGGGCTTGAACCCAAACTGTGAGATCATGACCTGAGCTGAAGTCGGACGCTTAACTGACAGCCACCCAGGCACCCTAAGAAATAGGTTTTTTTTTTTTTTTTTAATTTTAGGCTTTTTATTTGGAAATCACTTTAAGCTTATAGAACATTGCAAAAGTAGTACACAGAACATGAGTACACTCATGATGCACCAACAGACAAATTTTGCCCCAGGTGCTCTTATTTGCCCCAGTGAGCAAGCTTTCTCTCCCTTCTCTCCCTTTCTCTCTCTCTCTGCCTGTATACACACACACGTACACACATTTTCCCCTGAATCATTTGTGGGTAAGTTGCACACACCATAGACCTTCAGATATGTCAGCACACATTTCCCAGGAATTAGGACATTCTCGTCCATGACTACAGAAGTTATCAGGTACACTCAATTTAACACTGATGAGATACTTTTACATAACCTACCATCCCAATCCCAATTTGACAATTAACCTGGTAATGTGTTTTATACGTTTTCCCCGCTCTAGTACAGAATCTAGTCGAAGACTTTAGTGGTCATGTCCCTCCTTTCCTTTAATCCGGAATAGTTCTCAGTTTTGTTTTTGTTTTTGTCTTTTATGACAATAACATCTTGCAGAACAAAGGCCTTCTTTTTGGCAGGTGAACGTTTCTTGCTTGGGGGTTCCCACTCAAGATGTACACTCAAATGTACAATCCTAGTCAGAGCACTGACACGCCTGGGTTGTGTCTTTCCCATTAGGTGGTGCCCGATTCTGCCTCATGCAGTTACTACTCTTTCCCTCCTACCTCTACCTAAGACCATCCCTGGGGAGATACCTTAAGACTGTATACCCATTAATGATTCTTGCCTAAGCCAGTCTTCACTGTGACGGTTACAAAGTTACAATTTTCCAATGCAGGCACTCCTTCCATATTGTCCAGTCGGCACTAGGCATTGGAATGGAATGTTATTTTAAAAAGCAGTGTTGGCTCTCAACAATAGCCAAATTATGGAAAGAACCTAAATGTCCATCAACTGATGAATGGATAAAGAAATTGTGGGTTATATACACAATGGAGTACTACGTGGCAATGAGAAAGAATGAAATATGGCTCTTTGTAGCAACGTGGATGGAACTGTAGACTGTTATGCTAAGTGAAATAAGCCATACAGAGAAAGACAGATACCATATGTTTTCACTCTCATGTGGATCCTGAGAAAGTTAACAGAAACCCATGGGGGAGGGGAAGGAAAAAAAAAAAAAGAGGTTAGAGTGGGAGAGAGTCAAAGCATAAGAGACTCTTAAAAACTGAGAACAAACTGAGGGTTGATGGGGGGTGGGAGGGAGGGGAGGGTGGGTGATGGGTATTGAGGAGGGCCCCTTTTGGGATGAGCACTGGGTGTTGTATGGAAACCAATTTGACAATAAATTTCATATATTGAAAAAAAAATCTAGAAAAAAAAAAAAGCAGTGTTGGGGCTCCTGGGTGGCTCAGTAGGTTGGATATCTGACTTCGGCTCAGGTCATGATCTCACAGTTTGTGAGTTTGAGCCCTGCCTTGGGCTCTGTGCTGCTGACAGCTCAGAGCCTGGAGCCTGCTTTGGATTCTGTGTCTCCCTCTCTCTCTGCCCCTCCCCTGCTCATGTTCTCTCTCTCTCTGTCTCTCAAAAATAAATAAACATTAAAAAATTTAAAAGAGCAGTGTTTCCAGGTAGCAGTGAGAGATAGATGTGCAAAGCCCTCATCCCAGGGTCACCAAGGCTCTTTGGAGGTGCAGAGAGCTGTGAGGAGCTGGGGAGTGCAGCAGGGGTGGGGTGGCGGGAGGCAAGGCTAGTGAGGGAGGCCGGGGGCTCCGTGCACTTCTTTGTGTGCCTGGCTCAGGTGTCCAGACTCAATTCTGAACATTGGTGAGCTTATAAAATTATAGCAATATAAAACCTAATATTGGAGAAAAGAGCTTTATCAATATAATTTTTTAATGTTTTTTAAAAAGTTTATTTATTTTGAGAGAGAGTGAGAGAGCAAGCAAGGGAGGGGCAGAAAGGGAGGGAGAGAGAGAGAATCCCAAGCAGGCTCTGCACCATCAGCACAGAGTCTGACATGGGCTTGAACTCATGAATCATGAGATCATGACCTGAGCCAAAATCAAGAGTTGGGCACTTAACCGACTGAGCCATCCTGGGGCCCCATATCAATGTAATTTTTTATTTAAATAATGCTCCCATGTACCCATATATTTAATATTTGCAGAAAAGCCAATTGTCCCTTCATTTAATTTTTTATCATATTCAGAGTTAAACAAGCCCGAGCATCATGATCAGATTTTTATAAACAATGACAATAACAGCGACAGTGAAGAGCAGTTTCTGAGGAATGAAGAGATTAGGAGCCATAAGAAGTAAGATAAAGAGAGTAAAGGGCCGTGGACCTCTGCTAAAGAAAAATGAGGTTTATAGTCGATGGGCAACTGCGAGTTGTCAGAAATCCCATCTAATGTCGACTGGAGCTTCTCCAGATGAATATCTTCATATTCCAGATGAATATGCTGGGGGTTCTTATAAGATGTAGATCCTGACTCAGGGACCTGAGCTCCACACTGAGTGAGATGCTCTTGGTCGGCGCCCACCCTCTGAGCTGTTGGTCCCCAGGAGGCCTGTCGTAAATGACAGGGAGGGTGTGGATAAGGCAAGCTACAGAAGGAGCAGTTGAATGACAAGATACCTAAGTCTTGATGAGAATGAACAGTCACCACCACCACCACCCAGCCCGTTGGGACTGTGGTCCCCAGTAGTTCCTTGAGGGCTCGATGATGCAGGTGTGGCTCAATCTCAGGTCTCAGGTACTTTTGAAAGCTATTCGCAGGGTCCAGATACTGTGCTTTACCTACATCATCTCACTGAAGCCTCGGAACAGCCAAACAGGGATTACTCCCTTTTTAAGGATGGGGACACAGAATCTCAGAGCTGGTGGCAGCATGTAACTGCGGAACCCAAATCTGAACCTTCTGGCTCCAAAATCCCGCTCTTACCGTGCATTAGTGAAGTGCCCACCACACATCATTCATGGGGTTCATTAAATGATGTGGCATTCCCTGCCCTCCAGCAGCACAGACTAAGAGGAAGAAGGATGTATTGCAAGCAGTTCCCATCCAGCCATGCGAGTAAAGAAAAGTACCACCACGGCATTAGGTTTCTGCTATGTAGACCTCTTTGGCTGGAATGGTAATACACGCCCTTTTAAAATAGAATCTTGAGAATTAAATATGCTGGAGTAACATATTTAAAGATAATAAATGATTCAGCCTACCTTAACTCTTTCCCTCCTAACATTTTACTGTGAAGATTTTTCCAACATAAAAGTTGGGACAATTGTGCGATGAATTTCCAGATGCCCACCGCAGTTAGCATTTTATTGTGTACTTTTGTCACACACCTCTCTGTCATCCATCAGTCCCTCAATTTTTTTTTAAGAGAAAGAGAGAGCTCAGGTGGGGGAGAGGGGCGGGGGGGGGGGGGGAGAGAGAGAGAGAGAGAGAGAGATTGAGGGAGAATCCCAAGGAAACACCATGCTGTCAGTGCAGAGCCTGACTCAGGGCTCAATCTCATGAACTGCGAGATCATGAGCTGAGCTGAAATCAAGAGTCAGACGCTCAACGGACTGAGCCACCCAAACGCCCCGGTTGCTCTAATGCTTTAATGCATTACAGAGTTCCAAATATCAGGTACCTTACCTCTAAAAAAGCCTGCATGCATATCATTAACTAGAGTTCAGTATTTGTTTACAGTCCTTTTCTTCAAGTGAAATTTACTTACAATGAAACGCACAAACCTTAGGTGTGTGTTTTGACAAATTTTGACAAACACAGATGCCCATGGAACCCAAGCCCTTCTCCAGAGGTAGAATGTTCCCATCACTCCATCACTTCCCACTGTCCCTTCCTAGTCAATTTTCATCCCCATGGTCTCAGAGACAATTGCTAGATTAGTGATTGCTGTCCTAGATCACACAAATGGAATGAGTCCTTTTTTAAAATTTTTTATTGAGAAGCCTGGGGTCTTAGCAAACAGTTGTACATTGAGTAGACTCCAGATACACATCTTTAAAAATTAGTTCATAGGAAACATTTGTTTTAGTTGAGTGGTAAGAAAGGTTGGAGGGTTGGATGGGCCTTCACACCAAGGTACATACATACATCAACAGTCTCAGTCAAGGAGCATCATAATCCCGTGTGAGAGCAGAGCACCCCTCTCTCCCCCAAAGTAGGAGAGTCAATGACTGATGGCAGTCAGCCCCAGCCTGTTGCTCCTAGGTCTCCAGGTATTCTCAGAGTCACCTTTGAACACTTATTATTTTTAATATTTCAAAATGTCAAGTAGAAATGATACATTAGGAGCACCTGCGTGGCTCAGTCGTTTAAGCGTCCAACTTCGGCTCAGGTCATGATCTTGCAGTTCTTGAGTTTGAGCCCCACGTTGGGCTCTGTGCTGACAGCTCAGAGCCTGGAACCTGCTTCAGATTCTGTGTCTTCCTCTCTCTCTACCCCTCTCCTGCTCATGATCTGTCTCTCTCTCTTAAAGAAATAACATTAAAAAAATTAATAAAAAAAAGAGAAATGATACATTAACTTTCCACAAGGCAGCACAGACTGACAAAAATAGCTTTTAGCCCCCTTAGTTTTTGGCTGGCATCACGTAATCATAATAGCTAACGTTTCCAGAATGTTTACTCTGTCTCAGCCACTGTTTTAAGTGTTTTACACATCTAATTTCATTTGATAATATCAGTCAGTAGCATAGCATTTCATACATGGCAGTTGTATCTATGCTTTTAGAAGCCAGAAAACACATTTTCCTTCTAAATGTGTGTCATTTGGTAAATTAAAAAGCCTTCAAAATATGAGGCCTATGGAGAAAAAATAATGAAGGAAATGCCTAGGCTAAAAACAGGCAGGGGACTCATTAGTGCTTAAGAAGAGCCATTCACGGGAAGCCCTTGAGATACAAAAATAATGGATGATTTTATTTTTAAAATCATGTATTGAAATGTCAACAGTTCACATTATAGCAAGTGGAAGATATAAATCATAAGAAATGGGCACTGAATTTATACTTAATCATTCTTAATTTTTAAAACATATATGTATATTTATTATATATTTATATAACATATATTACATATAAATTATTTTTTAAGGGAGAGCTTTGTGTAATTCATTATAAAAGATGAAAAAACACCCAAACACCAAGCAATACAGAACTGCATGAAAAATAAAGAAATCAGCCCAAATGCCATCATCCAGAAACAACCATCATTAACATTTGGTGAATACCATTACAGACATGAATAACATCTTTATGAATAACAGAGATGGAAGGAGAGATAGTTATAGCTTACATTTGAACCCTGTGCTAAGAGCTTTACGTGGATTACCTGTATGCCATAAATTAGGGACTATTAATCTCATTTTACAGATGAACTCAGACACAGAGCAGTGAGTAATCTTTGCAGGTCCCATTAGCAATCTGAGTCAAGAATTCAGACTGTTAACCACTTGGCTATTGTTTTACAAAACTGGGATTATATTAGTTATGCTATTTAAATCATTTATTTAAATTAAACATAGTAAATTAGATTTACTTGAATTTAGAGAAAAAAGGGGAAATTAAAATAATCTAAATAAATTCTGAACATCAGCTCAACATTTATTATAATATGACCCTTCTCTAAGTGACTCTTCTGAAGATAAGGAAAAGAAAATCATGAAAGTCATAAAGTGACTGGAGTATTTTTTTAAACCACATATTTCAGTTTTAGGCAGTACCTATTGATGTTCTGTGAGAAATGTGGAAATCAGCATATGTATATATAAATTCAATTTTTGTGAGCTATTTTTATTCTGTCAAAATTGACATAGTTTACATTCTATCCATTACCCTGTAATTCTCCCCACGGCTCCATCCTGGGTCTGTATTAAACTGAATTCTATGCTCCGTAATAGCCCATTTCCTGCAGCTCCTCTGAATGTGAGTTCTGCATTAATGTCACATTTTGGTTGGCTGGATTTCAGCAAGCCATTTTTATGACGATCTAAATTTTTAAGGAGACGAGTTCCAAGTTCAATTTCCCTCGTTTGAGAGGCACAGGTCAGGGAATCCAGCTTCTTCCCCCTTTAAAAGACTTAACCAGCTATGTCCCCGTGGATGAGACATTTGACCTCTTTGGGCCTCAGTTCCCCCATCTGTAATACGTGGGTTTGAATTAGTCACCTCTGAGGTCCTTTTCAGAAATGAAACAGGTGGTTCTCCGACCTTTCACCCCAACGCCTCATCCTCCGAAAGCCCCGCCCCATTCTCCCAGCGGCACCTTTGAACAGCAGGGGGCGCCCTAAGCACAGCGATCCATTCCCTTCCCTCCAGGCATTCCTGGGGATTCAGGGAGAGAGTGGGAGCCGGACAAGTTCTCGAAATTCAGGGTTCAGTTGTCCAGTGGCCAGCTTCCTCCCTGAACAACACGGGTAGCTAAAGCCTCAGAGGACTCTGTTGGTTTTTGTATCTTTCCAAATATTAGTGAGACTGAAACATTTCATTGTATTCTAAGTATGAATATTATTGAAGAAGATTAAAATAAGGACCCATATTCTTATAGTTCTATGGTAATTTACTGCTTTAGAATTAAACACAGATAAGTAATAGGGCTATTCTTTTTGGAGGGTGGGTGGGGAGTGGACATAATATCCCAGGTTCTCAAAACATGAATTCATTCATTCATTCATTCATTCATTCATATTTATTGATAGTCTACTATGTGCCAACCACTGTTTGTTTGTAGCATTAAGGAAACAAAGCCCTTGCTCCCATTAAAGCCTATGCTGTGTGAGCATTTGAAGGTGATGGGCTGAGATAGGGTCTCAGTGTCAGAATGCATATGTGGAGCCATATTTGAGATAACCACGGGTAACCCTTAAAAACATCATATAATATTCAAAAGAAACTGCTCATGGGGTAGAAAGTCTGCTTATCTATTCAGGAGTTTTACTACCAGCAAAGTGGGGTAATTGAGAAAATTACTGTAAGATGAGTTAAATGCAGAGATACAACATTTTGGAAAGAGAGTTAGACAGAAAGCCAGCTCAGTTTGTATTTATCAGTCTCAAGGGTAGTACCGCAGGTGGAAGGATATTAGCGTTCAAACTAACCCTGGCAACTAATGCATCTCTCATGGTGAACAACACAGGTTCTGGAATTAGGCTGCCCCAGTTTGAATACCAGCTCTGCCACTCACCGACTGGCTGACTTTGGGGAAGTTTCTTACTCTACCTTCAGTGAGTCATGTGAGGATTCCGTGGGTCCATATATTTGAGCCAGTAGAGCAGTGGCTTGGGAGATCGTCATCACTCAATAAATATTCACCATAGCCATCAAAATAATTATCATTATGGTTTCAATTTGGCCTGATTTCTTCTCATCCTGACTGGATTTTCAAACCTTAGTTTCAATTTGCTCAGTCCGAAAAAAAAAAAAAAAAAGATTTACTGAGCACCTACTATGTGTCTGGCACTGTTCTAGGCACTAAGGATTTGGCATACACAAGACAATGTCTACCTTCTCATGAGCTTACAATTTCTGGGGGCAATGCCAGGCAATGAATTGTTTGTTTGTGGTTTTTTTGTTAATAAATAAACAAGTGAGGGTATAATAGATGGAAGTTGTGTTTCTTTCTTTGGAATTAATTTTAACAACATTGAAGTATTATTTATGGTATTCTTTTTTTTTAGTTATAATTAAAACATTTATTTATTTATTTACATAATTAAGTGTCAAATTGGCTTACATTACAACTCTTATGATGCTCACATTTATGGTATTCTTGATGATGTGCTGCTATAGATTGAATGTTTATGTCCCCTCAAAATCCGTATGTTGAAACCTAATCTCCAGTGTTTGGAGTTTGGAGGTGGGGCCTTTGGGAGGTGATTAGGTGATACAGGCAGAGCCTTCATAAAAGGGATTAGTGCCCTTATAAAAGAGATCCTGGACCATTCCCTCAGCCTTTCCACCATGCAAGGACATATGGAGAAGACTGTTGTCTATGAGCCAGGAAGTGGGCTCTCACCAGCCATGGAATGTGCCGGTGACTTGATCTTGGATTTGCAGCATCCAGAAAGGTGAGAAATAAATGTTCGTTGTTTAAGCCACCCAGCCTGTGGTATTTTTGTTACAGCAGCAGGAATGGACTAAGACACGTGTTTGTGTAAGAAAACATCTTCCACTTAAGGTATCGATACATGAATCCTAGCGAAGAACTTAAGTCAAGATATCCCGTGGCTTCCTTCTCCACTTTCACAACATGTAAGCAGGAGGTGGAGATCCTAGACCTTCTCTTGGTAACAGAACATTGCATTCGACTGTAACAAGGTTTTAGACCTGATTAAATCTTGAATTGTGTTTGTTCTGGCTGAAGACTGGATTTCAGGCTGATACCTGCAGTATGATTCTGGCAACTAGAGAATGAGTGGATCGTGTTTCCTCAGCCTTCAAATAATCTGGGTGAAATGGGTATATGGGCCTGCTCTTACATTTGTCACCAGTGAAACATCCTCAACTGGAAAAAAGAGTTTCTACTAAGCCAAGACAGTATCTTTGGGCAAATTAGAAAAAGATGTCCCCTTCCTTAAGGCACATTACTTCCATCTTCTTGAAATTTTTCACGTTCAATGTCCATTTCTATAAGGTCTGAGATGTGAATTGCACTCCCTAGTTTTGTTCAGTGCCCACCCTGTGCAGTGATATCAAACAGCTCTCCTGATGGGTCTCATCAAGTCCTGTGAAGAAAGAAGCAGGAGAGCAACTTATTTCATAACCTTATTTTGTAATTGCCTTCTTTCTACCCCTTCCTCTCGTCACTAGCTCTTCTCACCTGCAGGCAAACATAAATTTTTATGCCAGTGGTTAATAAGTCTATGCCAGATCCTAGCAATTAAGTACATTCTTGGGAGAAGACCGTCAGCTCACATCTAGATGACCACAACAAACAAGCAAGCAAATAAAATGGCACACACACACACACCGTCAACAAAACAAAACTAAACAAAATTTTAAAACCTGGGAGACATCCCTGTCTGGTCTAGCATCAGGCCATCGTTTTCAGCTGCCACATTAGCTTTCATGCTCTCATCCCATCTTTTGAATGAGTACTGCTCCATCGTTTCAGGATTATGACAGCCCTGCAATCTCTCGAATCAAAACCAAACTCTGAGGTGCCTGGGTGTCTCAGTTGGTTGAGCATCTGACTCTTGATTTTGGCTCATCATGATCCCAGGGTTGTAGGATCGGGTCCAATGTCAGGCTCTACACTGAATGCTGAGTCTGCTTAAGATTCTCTTTCTCCCTCTGCCCCTCTCCTGCTTGTATACATGTTCTCTCTCTCTCTCTCTCTCTCTCTCAAGTAAACAAATATATAGTGGCTCGGTTGGCACCAGACTCCTGATTTTGGCTCAGGTCATGATCTCATGGTTTGTGGGTTTGAGCCCCTCATCGGGCCCCATGCTGACAGTGTGGAGTCTGCTTAGGATTCTCATTCTCTCTCTCTCTCAAAATAAATAAATAAACACATATATGTGTGTGTGTGTGTGTGTGTGTGTGTGTGTGTGTGTGTGTATACACAAAACTCTGCCTGTAGCATATAAGATCCAGCCCTTCTCAGTGTTCTGGAGCTCCAGACCTAGTCTCCGGTGCCAGGTGCACATCTCTGTGTGGCCATGAGGCACCTAGCTTAGCATGTCTCCGACTCACCCCAGGGCCCTCCTTCCCAGCCGTCTGTCTCCTCTGTCCTCAGTCTCCACCATGTTCATTGCTCTCCTCTCAGCTTCTCCAGTAATTAACCATCTTCTTAGAGTCTTTCTCCACATCTCCCTTTCCCTTCACCCCAACGGCAAATCCATCACCTAGCACCCACTGCCTGTTCTAGATTCTTCAGTCTGTCAGGTTCTCTCTGTGGTGCTGCCTCCCGGGAGGAATGCAGCAGCTTCGGAGCCAGGGCTCCGGCATTCGGGAGGCCCCTCCCCTCCTTTCAATTTTCTGCCCTCCTGTTGTCCAAATAGAGCTCTGTCCATTTACCCAGACTACTCATAAACCTCCAGACGCTCCTACAGCCTTCAGGATAAAAACTGAACTCTGTTCCAGCCTACCCCACTTGCCCCTAGTTTTAGCTGCTATTCATTGCCCTCTTCTCTGCTCCCCCCGCTCATCTCATGGTTCCTCTCTGCCACTTCAAACTACTTAGAATCTCCTTCAAATGTCGTGCTTCAAGCCCCTCACCTTCCAGTACCCCATGGGTTGAATATCACCTTCCTCCCCCAGCAAACTCTTATCCATTCTTCAAGGTCCCACTCAAGTGTCACCTCTTCTCTGAAGCCTCCCCACCCACTCCCCACTTCATGTGGCTTTTCTGGCATGTGTGACAAGCCTCTGCCTCGATGCTTCTTATCACGGGGCCGTGCGGCATGTTTCTCCTGGCTTTTTCTCTAATCAGGAATGAGCTCCCCCAGGAGAGGTGCCAGGTCTCATTTTATACCTAACGCCCTCGGAGCTGACACTCAACAAGTCCTCAGGAGTTGGCTGGAACCCTGACGTGGAAAGATAAGAACAATGAGATAGGCAGGTGACTCAGGGGACTGTTGAGCAACGTCCGATGAGCTGCAGAGATAGAAGGGAGGGCACTGCTGTTGCCTGCCAGACCCCTCGTTGTCCAGACAACTAGAAAACTCGGATTGCTAAGAATCAGAACTTTCCCCAGGATGTTTTCCTGTTTTGTGCCACTTGACATTCTGGGGTCCAGTTGGCCTAGGGCTTTACAAAATGAAATAAGAGAATCTGTGCTGTTAACTATAAACTGATCGTCTTTAGAAATACAGACGCTAAGGAAAAAAATCACTAATTCAGTGAATTGAAATTTCAGAGTTCTGGAATTGGTTTATGGACTCCAGCAAGGGGGCAGATATTGAATGGTTATTTTTGTCTCTTCTTCCAGTTCATTGTTCAAATATGTTACAAAAGCTAAATCAGTCTTGTTTATATGATACATTTTGAATTCCTTGGAGTTCAAGATTTGACTGAAAATAAAATATGATTGGGACTCATTATCATGCTTAAATTTCCTTGATGAAATGCCACATTCACTTTCCTTTTGCCTGGAAACAGTTTTTTTGGAAACTTTTTTTTTTTATTTTTTTTAAATATTTATTTATTTTTGAGAGACAGAGTGAGACAAAGTGAGACTGGGGGAGGGGCAGAGAGAGAGGGAGACACAGGATTGGAAACAGGCTCCAGGCTCTGAGCTGTCAGCACAGAGCCTGACGTGGGGCTCAAACCCACAGACTGTGAGATCATGACCTGAGCCAAAGTTGGACGCTCAACTGACTGAGCCACCCAGGCGCCGCCCCCCCCCCTTTTTTTTTTAAGAAACAAAAATGTCAGATTATTATTGAAGTAAATTGATTTTTTAAAAAATGCCTCCTCCACAAATATATCCATATAATGTAATTTTATTTATATTAATTTGATATATTACTTATCTATTTATGTTGGTTTGATAAATGCTCTAACATATAGACAACTAACAGCTGTGTATTGAGTACTTATTGGGCCCTGCTCAGCTGGGCTGCTAGGATTCAAAGGAAGAATCCTGTTCCTGCACTCAAGACACTCAATCTCGGGGCACCTGGGTGGCTCAGTTGGTTAAGTGTTAGACTCTTGATTTAGGCTCAGGTCATGATCTCACCCTTCGTGGGTTTGAGCCCCGCATTGGGCCCCATGCTGACAGTGTGGAGCCTGCTTGGGGTTCTCTCTTTCTCTCTCTCTCTGCCCCTTCTCCCGCTAGTTCTCTCTCTTTCTCAAAATAAATGAATAAACTTAAACAAAAGAAGTCACTGAATTAACTTTTAAAAAAAAGGGGGATGGCCTGCGTGGCTCAGTTGGTTAAGCGTCCAACTTTGGCTCAGGTCATGATCTCATGGTTCACGAGTTTGAGCCATGCATCAGATTCTCGGCTGTCAGCGCAGAATCCACTTCAGATCCTCTGTCCCCTCTCTCTCTCTCACCTTCTCCCACTTATGCTCTCTCTCTCTCTCAAAAATAAATGAACGTTAAAAAAATTAGTTAATATTAAAATAAAATAGGGGCGCCTGGGTGACTCAGTTAAGTGTCCGACTTTGGCTCAGGTCATGATCTTGTGGTTTGTGAGTTCAAGCTGTGCTAACAGCTCAGAGCCTGGAGCCTGCTTCAGATTCTGTGTCTCCTCCTCTCTCTGCCCTCCCCTGCTCACACTCTTTCTCTCTCTGTCTCTCAATAGTAAATAAATGTTAAAAAAAATTTTTTTTTAAATATTAAAATAAAAAGACATTCAGTCTCACTGGGGAGTTGATGAAGTAAAGAAATATTCACATCAGTGTAGTGATGTAGAAAGGTCTGTAACATTCTGTTGGCATACAAAGTTCAATCAGATAATCGGTTGATGAAATGGTGATGCTGGGGTACACATCACAAAGGGGGACACAAGCTAGCTCCAAGTGTGGCCAAAAAAGCATGCAGTATAATCAAGCAAATTCATGTATAAGCAGGTGGGAGCTGTCTTCTGCTTTGGCCCTATTCCTTTACGATGAAGTAAGTATCCAGGCACAGGAACTGTGGTGTGCACAAGGTCACCCAGGTCTGGTGCCTCATCCTACTTCACGAGATGCTCTAACGTCTTGACGGCCATGCTGGGAAAGCTTTGTGTTACCAGGCCAGGTGGAAACCAAGTTCTAAACTCAAAGCGTTAGAGAGATGTTTTCAAATTTTATTTTTATACTATGTTCTACTATAGTTTTAGTTAAGTTTTCTGATTTAGGAAATAAGCTTCAGATTAACAATAAGCTAGGATATTTTCAGTTCCAGAGTTGACATTTACGTCAACCACACAGGGTCATGAGTACAGCATGTGTGTTGAGGGAATATGCGTTAAGTGAGAATAATACCCTGAGTTGCTTCAGATTCTTGGTTGTCACTGAAGGATACGCCAAAACAGGAAGAAGACTGCAGTGAATTGGAGATGAAAATTGGATGTCTTAAAAAGGCAAATTATTTCTCTCCTTTTCTTGGATTCTCTCTCATGCGTGAGTATTGTAACGCCTCTAGTAGCCAAGGGCTCCAAAAGGAATCTATCTCTCCGTTACCTGCACTGTTTGGTTAAAAGGAATGTCTCTTGATTTTATCTTTTGATTTTATCTCTTTATTTTTCATTCGTATTTCTTTATTTTTTTTCCTATTATTTTCATGATGTGACACTGAGAAGACCCAAGTGCTTTTGGCAGGAGTGTTAGCCAGAGATATTCTACAGTTTCTTTTAGCAATATGTTAGAATCTTTTTTGTTTCCTCTTTTGGAGAGCATTTCAAACACCTAGGCTTTGATATTGCTGTTTTCACATTTGGATGGCAACATGCATATGCATTTTCCCAGATGTCTCACATGCCTTGCAGCCAGTGGCCACAAGCTCTAACAGGTCCAGAATGAAAGTGAAAATTACAAGACTGTTTCCAGTTTCATCTTTATGGCCAATTTTCCAGGTGATCTTGAGAAATCTGATGCCCCAACTGCATGAGGCATAATGGGGATGATAATACTCCACCTGTGGATAGGTTTGTCATATAGACAAATAAGGTCATGTCTGCAAATGACTCTCAGCTCCTTGGAAGAAGATGATGTTACGAAGCCATGATGATTACAGCAGTAGAGAGTCTAACTGATTTTAATGAGTTCTGCTCCATTGTGTCTTGCGTCTGGTTTCATTATAACCAGCAGCCTTCTAAAGGAAGGGGATATTTTGCGGGAACATAGAAGGGTAAGAGAATTAAGACTACCAGTCAATATGTAGGATGATGTGTTATAATCATGTGCTTTCCACACAACTATTTGTAACAACTGGTCTTCTCCACAAAGCACTGGCATGGCCCCAGGCGATCACTCCTGGATTCAGTGATCTACTTCAGAAGGTCCTCATGACCTTGTCTGTGCTCCTCTGTCTAGTTGGTGCAAATTCCCATCGTCTTGGGAAGTGGAGGACGGGAGTGATAAATTCAGGCCAAGGAAGCCACATTGTGCATTTCCCCCCTAGGGGACTGTGACTTTGATCAACAACTTGAGCAATTCTGAAGCTTCCAGTTGGTTGAGTGGGGTTCAGAATGTGCACTGGACTTCTGGAAGATTTGAGAGGGAAGGCAGCCAAATGGAAGCTTCCTGCACATGGGAGGCTTTTTCATGGATTGATGGATAGCCATTCTTTGGAAGGCCACAAAATCTTACATGTTGCGCAGGGGGTCTGTGGGGTAGTCAATGTCATTGTCACAGAGGACACTGTTTTCAACCCTTTTCCAACGCCGTGGAACTCTTATTTGCAGGTCCTCAACACCATGAGACCTAACAACCTTCCTAGTATAATTGGGTAAATTCCCTTCACTGTCTGGAAATGAAATTCACAGATAATAAATGCATATAATTAAATACATGTATACATACATACACACACATACACATCATATATACATCATATATATCATGTGCATGTATATATTCCAGACTATATAATAGTCCAAACCATAATAAAAGTAGAAGAAAAGTAATTTATAAAGAAATACTACATAACATGTATTTCAATATGCAGTTGTTCTATCATGACTACACTAGAAAACATAATAAAAGAACAAATGCCTGTACCTGTATGTAGAAGTCAAAGTTATACCTACTTGTAATTAATGAGTTTGGACTTAAAAGTAAGTGAGAAGTTCCAAATACATTCCATATGAGAAGTACAGAAAAATAAAAGACAGCATTTAAGGGTAGAGGATAGAATGAAAACTAGTATTCAGGTAAGATGGACCAGACTTATTTGCATTTGAAAAAAGAAATAGGACACTAATCTTAACGTAAGCAGGGATAACATGTTAGGACCAATACACCTCTGAAGAGGGACATGGTGGACATAAAAGTATCAATGAGCATCCCAATAGGAAATAGCATGTGCGAAGGAGGAAGTGAAGGATGTTTCATGAAGGTACAGGCAGGCTTATGGGAAACCATCAGGGAGGGCTGAGACTCCCTAGGGGCTACGGAAAGTTCCTGCAGGTTCAAAGGGAAGCAGCAATGGATGGAACTCAGTGAGTCATGGAGCTGGCTACACCAGTGTTGTAGCTTTGGGTAGAGGAACGTGGCCACATAAAACGGGCCACTGGGTGCTGGGCGGGGAGGAAACCAGAATGGTAAGTACCCTGACCTCTCTCCTTCTACCCTCCATTCTCTTCTCAGGGCCTCACGTTGGCCGGATCCAACAGGAGCCATTGAGCAAAGAACAATTGAAAGCTGTGTGGGATATTAGCTAATTCTTTCTTTTTCAGGACTGCCTTGAGCATTGCTTCACCCCCAGCCACCCTTCCCCAGATATTTCCAATATGCTCTCTGGGACTGGTGCCCTGCTGAGAATCACTGTTTTACCTCTCATCAGACTAAAAAATGCTTTTCTTGTCTAGACCCTTCAATGGCCTTTGGAAAATAAATGGCTAACAGTCATCCGCAGCCGGTGTCTAAGTGTTAGTGAGAAGGTCTGATTGTGGAAGATGCTCTGACTTGTCACAACAAACTGGCTATACCTGTTATCTATTTCTGCATAACCAATGACACAAAACCGTGGTGGCTTACAGCAATAGTAATCATTTCTTACTGTTCCTAGAGGACAGGAATTCAGACAGGGCACAAAGGGGATAGTGTATCAGACTCAAAGATTTGGGGCTGGAATCATCTGAAAGCTCCTTCACTCACATGTCTGGTGTTTGATGCTGGCTGTGGGCTGAGGGCTTAACTGAGGTGGCTGGTGAAGCAGCCACACATCCCTTCTGCATGTGGCCCAACCTTCTTTACAATATGGTGGCTGGGTTTCAAGAGCAAGTAAGAAGAGGGCCAGCCGAAAGCCTGTCCTCAAAAGGCTATTCATCAGAAGCCCAGAAGCTCTGGGGGGGGGACTAGATCCACCTTTCAAGGGGAGGCATTTCAAAGAATTTGGGGACTCATTTTAAAACTACCACGCTAACCTTCCAGAAGACCCAGCTCCTGCCTCTGTAAATATCGGACGGGAAGAGGGTATATCAGAGACTCGCCGTGTCCTTCCTTTATAACCCCAAACTTACATGGTAGGCACTTCGGCTATCTGAATGCTTGTAAGCCAAGTGGCAGCTCCCAGTCTTATAGGTAAATCAGAAGGCAGAGCTGGCTAAACCCAGCTTCACCTTTTCCACAGGGACCTTGAGACAACTGTGAAAAAGAGGGACCTGCAGGGACCATCCCTTCAACTTTCCAGTTCCTCCCCAAGTGTTTATTGGAGCGTCACCACCTGCTCTGTACCTCCAGTCTACCTTAGGTGTGCAATGGTAGCAGGCCAGCTGTATCAGTCATTCTCTGCAGAAACCCCCTCTGGCAGCAGGGCCAGAAGCCTTACTGTGTGGACTGGCCTTTTGGGAAGACTCCTGCTGAGAGAACACGGAGCCTTCACTGAAGGTGGGTTGTGGGCCTGTGAGCCTCAGCAAGTATCTCAAACCAACCCTGGTGTACCGTGTGTCCCTAATGGAATGATATGGGGATAAGCTTGAACTCATCCCTTATTGATTTACTTCTTTTTTAAAAGAGTCTTTTAAGTTTATTTATGTATTTTGAGAGACAGAGAGAGCAGGGGAGGGGCAGAGAGAGAGAGAGAGGGAGAGAGAGAGAATCCCAAGCAGGCTCTGCACTGTCAGCATGGAGCCCGATGTGGGGCTCAAACTCACAAACCATGAGATCATGACTTGAGCTAAAATCAAGATTTAGATGCTCAGCCGACTGAGCCCCCCAGGTGCCCCTTATTGATTTACTTCTCAATCACCTGCTCGGTGCCAGGAACTGCCTTACTCCTCATAATCATCCTGACAGAAAAAGGTTGTTAACCTCATTTCACTGATGAGGAAACTGAGAGGTGGGCAAAGGGAATAAACAGAACAAGAGAACTCTTCTCTCGCAAAATTTGATGGACTGTCCAGGGAAAGCCAAGACTCTTCCTGTAGTGAGACAAAGGTCTCGCTGCTTGGGCAGCCTTTACCCCTCAGAGCGAAAACTCCCATCAGTAAGCCCTAGACACATACGAACTCCTTCCGGCCATCCGCAGGAAACAGACTCCATACACAGTAGATTAGGAAACCCAGAGCAGCCATAGAATCCTTTACATGAATGGGTCAGGGAAGCTGCTGAGGGTACCAGTCTCTGGGACTAAAGATGGATGGAAATACATGTCTCTAAGTAAAAAACACTCTTTCAATTGCATCTTGCTGCTTCTCCAGGTAAATGCCAAGATGAGAATGAAATCTCAAATTTGAAGCTTGAAACCTAATTATTTGGGTATTTCATATCTTGCACTATTATCTATCTTTCACTTATCTTTTATTATGCCCTGAGGAAGAAATTCTGCCCCAACAGTGATTATACAGAAAGAGAAACTAAGGGATAAGTAATATAATTACTTTAATGTTTTTAATTAAGCCTTTAATAGGCACCATAAAATAAACACTAAAAATACTAACATGGCACAATGAGATAATTTACCCTAATTCACAAAAGGTTAAAGACCCCACCTGTGTGAGGATTTAGGCTCTTTGGTAGTCACACACCAGTCTTCTGTTTTCTCTGTCCTACCTGTACGTAGTAATGTATAAGAAGGACATAAATATCTGTTGAATGAATAATTTTATCTAAAATTAACTCCCTGTATTTGTAATTTAAGAAGTGAAAAAATCAGTAGGTATATTTTTTCTTTAAAAGTATGTGTGGGGCGCCTGGGTGGCTCAGTTGGTTGAGTGACTGACTCTTGATTTCAGCTCAGGTCATGATCCCGGGGTTGTGGGATCAAGCCCCGTGCCTGGCTACATGCTAAACATGGAGCCTGTTTAAGATTCTCTCTCTCTCTCTCTCTCTCTCTCTCTCTCTCTCTCTCTCTCCCTCTGTCCCTCTCCCTTACTCATGCTTTCTCTGTGTCTCTGAGATAAAAAATAAATAAATAAATAACAAAATAAAAACTTAAAAAAAATATGCGCATGGGGGCACCTGGCTGGCTCAGTCGGTGGAGTATGTTACTCTTGATCTCGGGATTGTGAGTTTGAGCCCCACAGTAGGTGGAGAGATGACTTAAAATTAAAATCCCTAAAAAAAAAAAAAAAAAAAAAGTATGTGCATAGGTAACCAAAATTGGTGGAGTAAGAGACCCCAGCCTCTGTCCTCTGGAAAAGGTCAACAGACAAGTATCTGTGAATGAAAACAGCTCTGGGGGCTCTCAGGAGTCCACTTAAGATGCCTCCACAACACAATGGAACAAAAAACCTGAGAATAAATGCACAAAAAGAACAGGAAGAACAGCTCTACTTTGTCATCGCCAGCCCATTCCTTAGCCTGGCACCACTCAGTGCCAAGAGGAGCTCCCTGGTTTGCAAGAGTTCTCCTTGGGGCACCTGGTGGCTCAGTCAGTTAAGCGTCTGACTCTTGATTTTGGCTCAGGTCATGATCTCACAGTTCGTGGGATCGAGCGCCACATCGGGCTCTGCACTGATAGCATGGAGTCTGCTTGGGATTCTCTCTCTTCTTCTCTCTCTCTGCCTCTCCTCTGTTAATACTCACTCTGTCTCAAAATAAATAAATAAGCATGTTGAAAGAGTTCTCCTTGCCACTAATTAGTAACATGAAAACATGTGAAAATATACAATACACTGGTAATGGTAGGTATATAGTCAGATGCAGAATACTCCAATACTGTACAATGGTAGTGTGTTGATCACTTAACTCTGGTACCAAGGTTAAGAGACAGAAGTATTAAATATAGCCATAGCCACAATAATTTGTTAATGTATACACAATGCAAAAAGATGTAAATTGTGATATCAAAAACATGAAATGTGGGCAGGGAATAAAAGCATAGAGATTTTGTATGTCATCAAAGTTAAGTTGTTATCAGCTTAAAATAGACTGTGATATCTATAAGATGTTTTATGGAAGCCTCAGGGTAACCACAGAACAAAAAAACTACAGTAGGTTCACACAAGATAAAGAGAAGGGAATCAGGGTATACTGCTATAGAAAATCAACATCAAGTCACAAAGGAAGACAGTAAGAGATGAAGAAAGAAACAAAAGAACTACAAACCCAGCCAGAAAACGATGAATACAATGGCATTGGTAAGTCTTTACCTATCAATAATTACTTTAAATGTAAATTAAACTCTCTAAACAAAAGGCAGAGAGTGGCTGAATATCCGGATTAAAAAAATAAGACTCCACTATATGCTGCCTACATATGATTCACCTCAGCCGCAAGGACACACAGAGACTAAAGTGAAGGAATGGAAAAAGATACCCCACACCAAATGGAAATTAGAAGATAACAAGGGTAGCTACACTTCTATCAGACAAACAGACTTTAGATCAAAAACTATCACAAGACACAAAGAAGGCCATTATATAATTAAAAAGGGGTCGTTTGTCAGGAGGATATAATGATTGTAAATATATATGCACCCAACACCAGAGCACCTAAATATATTAAACAAATACTGACAGATTTGAAGGGGAAATAGACAACAATACAATCATAGCAGAGGACTTCAACATCCCCACTTTCAACAAAGGGTAGGTCACCCAGACTTAAAAATCCATAAGGAAACATTTAACTTGAACTGTTCTTTAGGCCAAATGGACCTAACAGACATATAGAGAACATTCCTTCCAATAGCAACAGAATACACATTCTTCTCAAGTGCACATGGAACATTCTACAGGATGGATCATACGTTACATCACAAAGAAAGTCTCAGAAAATTTTATATTATTTTATTTTATTTATTTTTATAAATGTTTATTTATTTTTGAGAGAGAGAGAGAGAGAGAGAGAGAGAGAGAGAGAGAATGAGTGGGGGAGGGGCAGAGAGGGGGGGGCAGACAGAGGATCCAAAGCAGGCTCTGTGCTGACAGCAGCGAGCCTGATGTGGGGTTCAAACTCACCAACTGTGAGATCATGAGCTGAGCTGAGGTTGGATCCTCAACCAAGTGAGCCACCCAGGTGCCCCCAAGTCTCAGCAAATTTTAAAGGATTGAAATCATACCAGCTATCTTTTCTGACCACATGGCATGAAACTAGAAATCAATAACATGAGGAAAACTGGAAGATTCACAAACATGTGGAGATTAAACAACAACTCCTGAACAACCAATGGGTGAAAGAAGAAATCAAAACACATGTTGAAACAAATGAAAATGGAAATACAATATACCGAACATATGGGATGCAGGAAACAGTTCTGAAAGGAAATTTTATAGTGATAAATGCCTACACTGGGAAAAAGGAAAGATCTCAAATAAACAACCTAACTTTCCATCTCAAAGAACTAGAAAAAGAACAAGCTAAGGCAAAGTTCGCAGAAGAAAAGAGATAAAGATCAGAGCAGAAATAAACAAAATAGAGAATAGATAAAGATTAGGAAAGGTCAGTGAAATTTAGAATTGTTTTTTTGAAAATATAAACAAAAGGGACAAAATATCAGCTAGATTTACCAAGAAAAAAAGAAAAAGTACTCAATGAATTAAAAGATATAAATGAAAGAAGAAAGATTAAACAGACACCACAGAAATACAAAGGGTCATAAGATACTATGATGAACTAATTATACACTAACAAATTGGACAACTTAGAAGACATGGATGTATTCTTAGAAGCATACAGCCTACCAAGACTGAGTCATGAAGAAATAGAAAATTGAAACAGACCGATAACGACTAAGGAGATTGAATCAGTAATCAAACCTTCAAAGAAAGAAAGATCCCAGGACTAGATGGTTTTACTGGTGAATTTTACCAAATATCTAAAGAAGAATTAATGCCAGTACTTCTCAAACTTCCAACAATTTAAAGAGGAGGGAGGGAATACTTTCATGTTCATTTTATGAGACCAGCATTACCCTGATATGAAAGCCAGATAAGGTAACTACCAGAAAAGGAAACTACAAACCAATAGCCCTGATGAATATAGATATAAAAATTCTCAACAAAATATTAACAAACCAAATTCAACAGCACATTAAAAGGATAATACACCATGATCAAATGGGATTTATCCCTGGGATGCAAAGATAGTTCAACACTGGATTGTGCAACAAGAGTAGTATACTGTTGCTAATGTAAATTGGCCCAGCCACTACAGAAAATGGTATGGCAGTTCCTCAAAAAGTTAAAAATGGAACTGTCATATGATTCAGCAACCTCACTTCTGGGTATATATCCAGAGGCAATGAAAACAGGGTCTTGCAGAGATACCTACACACCCATGTTCATTGCAGCATTATTCACAATAGCCAAGATATGGAAACACCCTAAATGTCCACAACAGATGAGTGGAGGAAGAAAATGTGGTATATATACACAATGGAATATTATTCAGCGGTAAAAAAGCAGGAAATCCTGCTATTTGTGACAACATAGGTGGACCTTGAGGGCATTATGCTAAGTGTTTGGAAATGATTTTTAGATACAACACCAAAAGCACCATTTATGAAAGAAGAAATAGACAAGATGGACTATATTAAAAGAAAAGACAGGTCATGGAGTGGAAGATAATCTCTGCAAAACACCTACCTGATAAAAGGCTGTTATTCAAAATATACAAAGAACTCTTAAAAGTCAACAATAAGAAATGAAGAACCTACTTTTTAAAATGGGTGAAAGATCTACATAGATATCTCATCAAAGAAGACATACAGATGACAAGCATATGAAAAAAATGCTCAGCACCACACATCACAAGGGAATTGTAAATTACAACAACAATGAGAAACCACTACAAACCTGATAGAACGGCTAAAATCAAAAACACCGCCAACACCGAATGCTGGCAAGGATGTGGAGCAACAGGAACTCTCGTCATTGCTGGTGGAAATGCAAAATGGCACAGTGGCTTTGGAGAGCAGTCTGACTGCTTCTTACAAAACTAAACACGCTCGTATCATGCAATCCAGCCATCACACTCCCAGGCTTTTAAAAAAATAAGTTGAAAACTTATGTCTGTCCACACAAAAACCTGCACATGAACGTTTACACCAGCTTTATTCATACGCACCCCAAATTGGAAGCAATCAAGATGATCTTCAGTAGGTGACTGAATATATATTCTGTGATAGCCCCATTCAACAGCATAGTATTCAGTTATTAACAGAAATGAGCTATCAAGCCACTAAGAGCCATGGAGGAGCCTTAAATGCATATTGCTATGTGGAAGAAGCCAGTCTGAAAGGCCTGCATATTGTATGATTCTTCCCATATGACATTTGGAAAAAAAGTACAGAGACAAGAAGACCAGTGGCCGCCAGAGGTTTGGGGTTAGAGAGTCAGGATGAGTAGGTAGAGCATAGGAGATTTTTAGGGCTGTGAAATTATTCTCTTTGAAACTTTAATAGTGGATACATGACCGTATGCATTTATCCAAAACCTATAGTTCTATACTATACAACAAAAAACATAAACCCCCATGTAAATTATAGACTTTTAGTTAAAAATAATGTAATATCAGTGGCTCATCAATTACTACATATAGACCACACTGACTCAAGATGCTAAAACAAATATTGTATGAATAATAAATATAAAGGTTGTGTGAGTACGAGTGGTTATATAACATATAGAGATGTAATAGTTAAGACAATAATATCATAAGGAGGGGAAGGGAATGGATCTATACTGGGGAAATTTTTCTATATTTTACCGGAATTAAGTCAGTATTAACTTGAAGCGGACTATAAGTTAAAAACATGTATTTCAATACCTAGAACAATCCAAAAGAAGGTAACAAAGAAAAGAGGAAACAGCAGTGTGTTTGAAAGTACTTGGTGGTCTCACCTTGCTGTGGATGTTGTTCACCGGGGTGTGGTGCCTTTCACTCATTACATTGATGGGAAAACTGAGAAGAAATTGCTAAAAGCCACAGGATGAATCGGCAGCTGAGCCCAGGAGCACATGAAAAGCAGGTTCCTCCGGACTCTACCACACCTTCCTAGGGATTTATTAGGGAAAAAAAAAAAAAATCCTCTAAGTCCTTGTAAACCTTGATTTATGGTGCTCTTTGGGGCAGGGAGAAGACAAACAAAAACTGTCATTATAATTTAAGATGCCAACCTGATGGCCAAAGCTTGCAGGCATGGCATCTAATGTATTTGTCTAATTATTTGGTGACTTTTCCAAACCTGTCCAACATGCTGGATAACAAGCAGTCCTCCAAAGTGCTCGATAATGTGCTTACGTTTGAGTCAATACGATGGAGTCTTCTTGAATATTTTTGTCAACGTGAAGCTTTCCTGTACTTGAATCTTAAATGCTTGGTCTGAGAACATGTGCAAGACTTTTGAACACTGATATAGTATAATATGTGAATAACATGGGGTACTGAAAGCTGGTGATTTTAAAAGTCCTTTAAGGGGCGCCTGGGTGGCTCAGTCGGTTGAGCATCCAACTCTTTTTTTTTTTAATTTTTTAACGTTTACTCATTTTTGAGAGACAGAGCGTGAGCAGGAGACAGCAGAAAGAGAGAGGGAGACACAGAATCCCAAGCAGGCTCCGGGCTCTGAGCTGTCAGCACAGAGCCCAACACGGAGCTCAAACTCACAGACCTTGAGATCATGACCTGAGCCGAAGTCGGACGCTTAACCAACTGAGTCACCCAGGAGCCCCCAGCACCCAACTCTTGATTTCAGCTCAGGTCATGATCTTGTGGTTAGTGGGATCGAGCTCTGTGTCAGGCTCCTTGCTGGCAGTGCGGTGCAGAGCCTGCTTGGGATTCCTGCTCTCTGTCCCTCCCCCCCCCCCTCAAAATACATAAATAAACTTAAAAAAAAATCTTTTAATATAACATGTTGCTTGCTGGCCTCACAATCTGCATTTCCTCTCTCACCAGTGCCTGAGCTAAAAACCCTGCAGGCACCCAGTCGGTCAGCCCCTGTGGGAATGAAAAGGTGAAAGCTCTGATACTATATCACTACCTCTGGGTGTGCAGCTGGCTTTAAGTATTTGAAGAAGCTCCCCAGATGTTTCTAGTGTGCAGTCAAGGTTAAGAACCACCGGCATAAAGCTCTTTAGTATTTCATTCACTGACTTTCTCATCTTTCTAGATTTTCTCTTGCGGTCACAGTCCAGAGGACCCTGGTAACACTCCCTTAAGGGCCTTGATGAAAGAAAATCTTAAATTTGGGCCCATTGACTAAATCACTTGAGTCAGCATGTGGAGAGTTACTAAAGGGAAGAAATGAAAGGTTTTTTTTGTTTTGTTTTTTGTTTTCCTGGAAGTCCAATGCTTATGTCACAAAGGAAAATGGAGAGAGATGGTGTTTGTCTTTTCAAACTCAGGATGCCCAGCCTGAATTAGTTAGCATGCATTCACAGGCACCTGCTGGGTTCACAAATCCAAGTCATGAACTGGGGGGGGGGGGGGGGGGGGGGCAGAGTGGGACGGGGGGGGGGCATATCTTTGTCTCAGCCCTCCTTGTCACCTCCTACAAATGTCCCTATCACATGTGGTGAGTGGAGTGCAAGGTGAGCCCCACAGCACCCACTCATCTTCAGGCTGGCAGCCCTGGGGAGACACTCACCCTGCACAACCTTACCCTGCGGGCCTGCTGGGCAACCGGGCAAGAGCTCAATTAAAATGCTTTCATTCACCAATGTGTTCAGAGCACATTTGCAGCCTTTTGATTAAGTAGGGCCAAAAGGATTACATTCTCTACATTACAAACACCTCCCAAGGCTCTCCACCCCACACTCCTGGTCCTAGGAGGTCCTCACCATCTCTTCCCCAGACGTTGCAGTAGCTCCCTAATGAGACTTGCTACCTCTGGTCTTGAGACCTCTGGTCTCATCCTCTCGGATCCTGGCCCGCACACTGGCCAGAGTCATGGATTTAAAACTCAGACATGGCCAGCTCTCATCCCTGCTCGGCGCCCTGCAGGGGCTCCTGCCACTGGGGTCCACCCTGCCCAGTTAAAGTACCAGAACTAGAATTTTCCTGGTCTCTGCTCACTTCCCACGCAGGCCGCCCCTTTGCTCTGGCCTCACCGACTCCTCCAGCAATGCTGATTCACCACCCTTCACACACATCCCTTGAGGGTGTTGTTTTAATTACCTCCTGTTCTTCTTGCTGGTGAGGAGGGATTCCCATCTCAGGTTACGAGGATGGCCAAGTACACGCACATGGCACCAGAGAGATGAGAGATGGAGGGCAGTTTATTGGGCACATATACTCACAGCCCGGGGAGGAGATCCCTCCGCGCCACACGGGGGCTGCCCTGGAAACAGAGAGAGCAAGCTGTTTCCTGTGGACGTTGGCTCTGTGTTATGAAGAGGATGGGCTGACCCCCGGGTCAGTGGAAGGAAGTGGTTGGCTTGCTTGAACAAGTCCGTGGACTCACAGGGGAACTGCACCTGCCCCCCTGGCCAGGGAGTGCTCTTTGGCTAGGGGACCCTCTCCTCAGGAGCAGAGCGGGGAGGGGAACTTGCTTTTGGGGGCGTTTGAGGCTTCCTCAGTTTCACCAGGTGTCAAGGCAGCACTAATATTGGGCCCTGAATTTAGATCTTATGTCACCGGCACGAGACTTTTCTCTCTGTATGCTCCCCTGTGGCCCCACTCCCGTTTGCTCGCTGGGCTAACTCCTGGTCACCCCTCATGTGTCAGCTCCAGCATCCTCTCCAGCAGGACACTCTCCCGGACCTCTCCTCTCCAGCTGGCTCACTTACTTATTCTTGTTGCACCCTCTTACCTAGAAGTTAAAATATCACATCTAATTTCCTGTCTTTCCTCTAGAATATGAGCTCCTTGAAGGCAGGGACCCTGCACAACTTACTTGTTTTTGAATCCTCAGTGCCTGTCCAAAAAAAAAAAAAAAAAAAAAAAAAGGTGGTGCATTTAAACAATATAACTCAAAAATTTCATTCACAAAAGAACGAAAAGAACAAATTTACTTTTACCAAAATTTATAGTGCCAGAAGAATCCCTCAGTTGGAATCCCTCAGAGAACACAGGCAACAATGAAAATGCTAAACACTACAAGAAAACTGTGAAGAGAAATTATTTAAAAACTGTTTTGTGAAGGCACCTGGGTGGCTCAGTCAGCTAAGCGTCAGACTTCGGCTCAGGTCATGATCTCATGATTCGTGAGTTTGAGCCCCAAATCAGGCTCTGTGCTGACAGCTCAGAGCCGGATTTGGATCCCCTGTCTCCCTCTTGTTCTGTCCTTCCCCCACTTGTGTCCTCTCTTGCTCAAAAATAAATCTATTTTTTTAGAAAACCTGTTTTGTGAATACGTCTCCTCCCTCCTCTTCTTCAATGTTTTAGTTTGACCCCCACCCCTCCGCACACCTCGGTGATTTTGCTGCCTTTCTCTTAAAGGCTTGGGTTGAAGCCCCTGGGCGGCTCAGTCGGTTGAGTGTCTGACTCTTGATTTGGGCTCAGGTCATGATTCCAAGGTCATGGGATGAAGCCTCACGTTATGTTCCATGTGGGTGTGTAGCCTGCTTAAGATTCTCTCTCTACTGCTCATGCCCTCTCTCTCTCTCTATCAAAAAAAAAACCCCAAAAAATTAAAGGCAGAGGTTAAGCATAGGTCAAAGAGAATTTGTAATTCTAAAGCACTCTTCAAAATCAGTGTGCTGGTAACCAGCCCACATGGCCAGGAGTTGAACTCAAGACTGGTATCACGCAGGGCATATTGGAATCAGCAGTAGGTAGAAACGACTCTGGGCTGAGCCATTTGGAATCAGTACCTCCAGAGACTTTTGGGTATGAGGCAAACACAGTGACAAAGCTTTTCTAATCGCCCAAGCTATCGATAGAAGTATCCAACATCTCATGACTAGTCAGAGGCAGACCCAGGTTTCAAACCCAGGTGTGCCCCGCTGCTGAGACAGGCTTCCAGATCTGGGCTGGGCAAGAAAGTGGGTACAGCAAACAGGCTGATGTGCAGGGTCATGTACAGAAGAGGAGACAAGCTAGCAGCCTCAGGACCCACTGGGACAAGAGACAAGTTTTTGTTTTATTTTGTTTTCTAAAGTTTACTTATTTATTTTGAGAGAGAGAGAGAGAGAGAGAGTGCAAGTGAGGGAGGGGCAGAGAGAGGGAGAGAGAATCCCAAGCAGGCTCCATAACACCAGTGCAGAGCCTGGTGTGGGGCTCGAACTCATGAACCATGAGATCATGACCTGAGCTGAAACCAAGAGTCAGATGCTTAACGAGCTGAATCAGCTGGGCACACCCCAAGAGACAAGTTTTGTTTGGCCTGTGCTGGCAATGAGCACCTTAACATCGTCGTGCAACCACTCTCATCATCCATCTTGGAAAACTGAAATTCTGTCCCCATTAAACAATAACTCTCCACCCTCCCCTCCCCAGCCCCCCAGGAAACCATCCTACTCTCAGTAGAATTTCTATGAATTTGACAGTTCTAAGTACCTCATGTGAGTGGAATCTACAGTATTTGTCTGTCTGTGACTGGCTTATTTGGCTTAGCATAGTGCCCTCAAGGTAGTCCATGTTGTAGCGTGTACTAGAATATTCTTCTTTTTTAAGGCTGAATAATATTCTCTTATGCATTTTGCTTCCCCATTTATCCATCAATGAACACTTGGAATGTTTCTGTGTTTTTGCTAATGTGAAAGCTTCTGCCACAAACATGGGTAGACAAATATCTTTTCGAGACCCTGCTTTCAATTCTTTTGACTATATACCCAGAAGTGGAATTGCTGGATCATATGGTAGTTCTGTTTCTAATTTTTTTTTTTTACATTTTTTAAAAATTTATTTTTGAGAATCAGAGAGAGAGAGAGAGAGACAGAGCACAAGTGGGGGAAGGGCAGAGAGAGAGGGAGACACAGAATCTGAAACAGGCTCCAGGCTCTGAGCGGTCAGCACAGAGCCCGACGTGGGGCTCAAACTCACGAACTGTGACATCATGACCTGAGCTGAAGTCGGATGCTTAACCGACTGAGCCACCCAGGCGCCCCTGTTTTTAATTTTTTGATGGCTAGCTATGCTGTTTCCCACAGCAGCTGTACTGTTTGGTATTGCCATCAACAGTGCACAAGAGTTTCAATTTGTCCATATTTTGGCCAATGCTTGTTATTTGGGGTTTTTCCCCTCTTTTCTAACAATCACCATCCTAGTTGGGGTGACATAGTATCTCATTGCAGCTTGATTTGCATTTCCCAAAAGATTAAATGATTAGTAATATTGAGCACCTTTTCACATGCTTGTACAATGTTTTTGGTTTTCTTTTAATAGTTGCCAACATGAAAAACTTGAAAATTTCACAGCTTCAAATTCCTGGCTTCTTTGGACAAATGAGAAGGTCTGGCAAAGCTGGGCACTCATTCCCATGAGGCAATAGTCAGCTAAAGGGGCAGGCGCTGCTTTCTGGAAGGGGCAAGCGTCCTCCGGTTCACCATATTTCTGCTGCTCCCTGTAGCCTAACCTGGGGGACACTG
This sequence comes from Panthera pardus, assembly GCF_024362965.1. NCBI lineage: Eukaryota > Metazoa > Chordata > Mammalia > Carnivora > Felidae > Panthera > Panthera pardus. The sequence goes on along the minus strand of NW_026526821.1, from coordinate 43,357,313 downwards.
GAGTTTGTGGGGATCCCTGTGGGGATGCTCAGCATTGCCCTCAACTTGTCCATGTGTCCAGATCTGTAGGTAAATGATCCACCCCCAACCAGTGTCACATGGGCCCTGTGTGGCCCCTCAGGTATCTGGAAAACTGCCGGAGCACATGCGAGTGGGGCCTCCTCCGCTTCTTCTCCATATACTTCTTGTAATCATCTCCAAACAGCCGCCAAACAGTATTTACCAAGCAAATAATAGAGAGGAAACTTTCTCCATAAAACTTAAATCAGTGAAGAATCTAGGCGTGACCAGGGAGTGACATCCTGAGCCCAAATGATTTGGGGAGAGGCTGCCGGAGGGCTTTTAAAATAAAGAACAGTGTGAGTACTGGGAGCCAGGCATGCAGCCCACGTCCCTGGCATTATGCTTTTACGGGTATCGTACTTTTGAGTACATGGCAATGGCTTGATGAGGCTTTCTTGAGATGACAGAGTCTGGAATACCAAAGAGGTTGCCAGTGTGGAGCTTGTCTATTGCTACATCAACCAAACCGAAGTGTGAGAGCTTTGCTGGGTGACTAATACCCCTAACTACTAATGCCCATGGGAAGGAGCCAGTGGGTCCACCACTCTCCCACGGCTGGCAGCCAGTCCCCAGGAACTTAGCTGAGGATACCAAGATTTGGAGAAAGAAATCTGGGATCCTTGTGTGTCTGGGAAGCTCTGTGCCTGCTTCCAGACTGAGCCCAGTGAATCACCCAGCAGCTCACGGTAAGGCAGGCAGAAGAAATGTCTGGAAAACACGAAAGGAGAGGGATTACCTGGGACACCCTCCTGGGACCTTCCAGTCTCACCCTTATGCCAAGGCTTTTCCATTAGCAACAGTGGCTTTTCTTTCCTGCCACCTTGAGGAGGCGCGCCCATTTCTCAGGGGAGGGAAATGAAGGTTTGTGTCATACCGGCATGTGACCTTGGACATGAACTACAGAAGCGTTATATATTTTTTAATGTTTATTTATTTTGAGAGAGGGATGGGAGGGAAAGAGAGGGAGAGAGAGAATCCTAAGCAGTCTCCACACTCAGTGAGGAGCCTGATGCGGGGCTTGATTGTACGACCCTCAGATCACGACCTGAGCCGAAATCAAGAGTCAGGCACTCAGCCGGCCGAGCAAAGAGTTATTAAAGGTCTATTTGGCCATTTTGAAGTTCTGAGTTCCTAGCTAAGCTGATTAGGTACAGCCTTTATCAATCATGACTTTGTCAAAAAGATGCTTAAGCTACTTATGGCAGATTCTCACCATTTTGCAAATATAGGCTGGCCCCAGACATACTTAAGGGACCCAGGGGTATCAGAATAAATGCCATTCTGCATTATTATCGTAGTAACAATGAGTAAGTTTATGGAGTGCCTGCATTAAGCACCTCCATGTGCTCTCCTAATTCTGTTCCATATGGTTTTAACTCACTGCAGGTCCCTGGGGCCATATTGAATTCAGAGTCTGAATAGCCACTTGCTCACCCTGTCTTCTCAGAACATCAGTCCAGAAGCAAATCTGTCCCCCACATCCTCTGGGGCTTCCTCCATGAAGGGAAGGCACCCGCATCCATGATTCTCTTTATTCCTCATGACATGGGGAAGTGAGTGCTGCACGAGTGCCTGGAGAGCAGTGCGGCCACAGATGCCTCCCTGGTGCCCGGGTCCCCGACTGTCCACCCACAGTGGGTTGTCAGAAAGTTTCAGAGGGATGAATAAGCCCACTCAGGAGTTCTCCTAGGCAGCCAACTTTAGATCGCTCACGACTTTACCCTCTACTCCTCCATGCGGCGAAGACGTCTTCATATTTTAGATGAACATCTTTGTAAAACACATTACCGCTTTCCTGCAATTTTTTTTTTTTTTTGCTTCTTCAAGTGCCAATTTTTATTTTAGCAGTTTTGATAGAAGTTTTTCTAAAATACACATTTCCTTATGTTTTTTTTTTCTCCCCAGAGCAGCTCCGAACAACCTTTATTATGAGTTTTGAAGACACACAAAAATAGTTCAGATCTGAATGAGTCGACAGTACCTGACATCGAGCCTCAGCTCGATGGTGACGTCTGCCGGATACACCCTCCCCGGTGACCCTCCGCCCACACCAGTTCTGAAGCAGATGCCAGACATTAGATCGCTTCGCGTCTAGATATTTCTGCCTGGATCTCTAAAAGAGGAAGCTCTTTTTGAACATAATTGCCTTACTGCTATTACATGTAAAAAATTAATCATAATTTCTGAATATCATCACATGCTCGGTTGTGTTCACATTTTCAATTGTGTCACAAATTCAGACTTCTTAAGCAGAGTTTTGTTTTTTTTTTGAGGTAGAGTGGGCAAGTTAATTTAGTAAATTCAAGACTTCTGACATTTTAAAGCAGATTTTTAAAAAACGTTTATTTTTGAGAGAGAGAGAGAATGTGAGCGGGTGAGGTGCAGAGAGAGAGAAGGGGACAGAGGATCCGAAGTGGGCTCCATGCTGAAGCAGAGAGCCTGATGCGGGGCTTAAATTCATGAACTGTGAGGTCATGACCTGAGCTGAAGTTGGGCTCAACCAACTAAGCCACCCGGATGACCCTAAGCAGATTAAAAAAAAGAAAATCAAGATTCTGGGGTGACTGGGTGGCTCAGTTCATTAAGCCTCTGACTCTTGATTTTAGTTCAGGTCATGATCTCACGGTTGGTGACTTCGAGCCCTATGTCCAGCTCCCTGCTTACAGTGCGGAGTCTGCTTGAGATCCTCTTTCTCCCTCTCTCTCTGTCCTTCCCCTGCTCTCTCTCTCTCAAAAATAATATTTAAAAATCAAGATTCAAATAAGGAGCTCACATTATAATTGTGATATGATTTTTATTACTTTTTAAAATATTTTTTAAGGTTTATTCATTTTTCAGAGACAGAGAGACAAAGCGTAAGTGGGGGAGGGGCAGAGAGAGGGAGACACAGGATCTGAAGCAGGCTCCAGGCTCCAAGCCCGATGCAGGGCTGGAACTCACGAACTGTGAAATCATGACCTGCCCTGAAGCTTAACTGACTGAGCCACCCAGGCACCCCGTGATCTGATTTTTAGGTATCCCATGTAAAGATTTGCCTTCCGTTCTTTTTTTCCTTACATTGTGTTGAAGAACGCTGAATTCTCTTTTTAAAAATTCTCTTTATCAGAAAAAAAATTTTTTTATTGCTTACTTTATAGACAGAGAACAGAGAAAGTTATTTGTCTTCTTGATGCCTTGGGATTATCATGTGAAACATCAGTTACTGTTTGTTCTCTGCTATGATGGGAACCCTTTCAGGGCCCAAGTACATGGAAGGGCCTGAAGGCTTGTACACCTTCTATCTATTCTGCCTCTGCTCTTACGGCCACTGGTCACTCCTTGTGGCTGGGGCCTGCCTGCAGCCACATCCTTCTGTCCCAACCAGCAGCAGGCTGCGTGCACGGTTCACCAGACTCGGGCCCTGCCACCCGGTGCCAGGGAGAGTGACAGACTGTGCTACCTATCTTGAACTTGAGCCTTAGTGTGGAGACTGAAATAACCTGGCTTCTTACAGCCTGCTGTGTTTACTCTCTCCGGTGGTGTTTCTGACTAACTGGCTCTGGCTGGGGAGGTCTGTGTGGTAATAAGAAAAGCAGCTACCAGTCTTGTTTGTTTTAATATCTTTAGTCCAGCATCCCATTTTAAGTGATTGCTACTCTTTTGAGGATATCAAAACAATAGCTGGTGTTTAATTGAGCGTGTATGATATGCCATGTCCTGTTTTGAACATTCCACACAGAAGATCTCATTCAATCCCACAACCACCCTATGACGTAGGTACTACTGTGCTCCTACTTTACAAATGAGGACATCGAGTCACCAGGGGTCAATTTCCTTGCCTGGGATGCCCGGCTGGCTGATGGGGCAGCCTGCACTCTGGAGGCTGGCTCCAGGGCCCAAGATTCTGACCAGCAAGCACTCTGTTAACGCTTGTTTCCATTGTTCTCTGGGTCTTTAGGTGAATAAATTAACTTCCCTCCTTTACTATCAGTGAGTGGGAAGCAAAGTACATTTCCTGAGCAGCATTTTACAACCCTCTGTTGAGAATGAAGACAGCTGGGCGGGGGGAGGGGGGGCGGTGCACCCAGGTGGCTCAGTTGGTTAAGCATCTGACTCTTGGTTTCTGCTCAGGTCATGATCTCTTGGTTTGCGAGTTTGAGGCCTGCATTGGGCTCTGTGTTGGTGGCGCAGAGCCTGCTTGGGATTCTCTCTCCCATCCCTCTCCCCCTCCCATGCTTGCTCTCTCTCTCTCTCTCTCTCAAAGATAATAATATATAAACTAAAAAAAATTTTTTTAATTTAGAAAATGAAGCCAGTTGGGATTACTATAAGCCACACCAGGCCTCATTTGAATTATTCAAATACAGGAATTATTTCAACATTAAAAAAAAGTTTCCAGCTCTTAACTTTAAGTCAACAGACTCTGGGCAGGAGTGAGCTGGTACAATCCCCTGGGAAATACGCTTGACACTGTTTCCTAAAGCTGATCAACACCCACACCCTCTGAGCCTGCAATCCTGCTCCTAAGTTTGTACACTCAAGAGAAATGAGTGCATAGGGCCACCCAGAATCACAGGCAAGAATGTTCTCAGAATTTCTGTTTGTACCATCCTCTACTTGGAAACAACTCCAATGTCCATCAACAGGATGATGGACAAATTGTGGTTTATTTACACAACATAACCTTTAAAATTTTTTTTTAATGTTTATTTATTTTTGAGAGAGAGAGAGAGACAGAGTGTGAGTGGGGGAGGGTCAGAGAGACACAGAATCCGAGCTGTCAGCACAGAGCCTGACATGGGGCTCAAACCCGTGAACTGTGAGATCATGACCTGAGCCCAAGTCAGACGCTCAACCGGCTGAGCCACCCAGGTGCCCCACAGCATAACCTTTTTCTAACAATGGAAGTACTTGAAAGAAACAGTGAGAATAAACATAGTCCTGTTCCGCTCTGCAGCATGAATTGATCTCACCTTCGTAATGTGGAGCCCAAAACGCCAGAGCTGGCAGAGAGTACTTGGGATTCCATCAATGTGCAAGTGTGACAGCGGGCATCCACGCAGTCAGGAGTTTGCTCGGATGGTGGTTAGTGACCGGGAGGGGCCGCTCACGTTCCGCTTCTTGATCTCGTGCTAGAGGGTGTTCAGTTTGTGGAAAGGCGTTGGATTGCACACTCACACGTTTCTATGTGTTTACATGCACCATAAAAAGGTTTTCTTCACTGCTAAATATATATAACTTAAAAAAATAAAGACTACAAAAGACCTAAGATTAGTGGGAGAAGACGCTAACGAAATTAGAATTGTCACACGGCCTGCTTCCCCACAGCACAGTGGACTGTCAAGGACAAGTGAGCTCTGGGTCCAGCTTGTGCACAGCAAGAAGGCGAGGACATGGGGGAGCACCCCAAGAATCATCTGGTGTATTCATCAACCCCATTCTCAAATAACACTGCCCTTCTTCCTTAATACTCATAATACAAAATTCTCTCCTTGCATTTATTTACTTAAACACTTGAACAGCACTCACTCGTATATTAATGCATTTACTCCTCATAACAACTCTTTGAGGTAGGCATTCAGCATCCCCATTTTACAGATGAGGAGAATGAGGCACAGAGAGGTTAAATAACTTGACTTAGGTGTCCCAGATGATGAGGGTTAGAATGGTCAGGTAGATGCAGTGAAGAAGGTCAGTGTGACAGAGGGCCCAGCTCCCAGGCCATGTTGCATGCAGGGGAAATGGCCCATAGCAGAGAAGCTGGCCCATGCTAGCTGGGGGAATGATGACCTGGGATCCTTGGGTTGGCCATCCTCAGGCCTCCAGATGGGACATCTCAGGACCCAGCAGAGACCCCACTGCTGGGCGGAGGGGTTGTGAGGCAGGACTTGAATCTCATTGTGTCTGAGAAATAGGACTCCTCCCAAATCCCTGGGACCCAGAATAGAGAGCAGAGCCTATTGGAGCTGGTGTATTCTAGCTGGGGACACACTTCCAGGACGGAATGAGTTGCTCCTGGCATGGCCCTGTGACCAATCCTGTAGACGTAAACATGTAAACTCACTTTTAGAGAGTAAAACTATTGTCACTCGCAGGTGATGTGATTGCTCTCTGGGAACCCAGGAGAAAACTGAAAAATAAATAGACATATTAAGAAAATTCATAATGTGGCCACTTACAAATTTAACATTCAAAAATCAATTGCTTTTTGATGTGCAAAGGACTTGTTAGAAAATACAATAGAAGAAAAATCCCATTTGCAATCAATACCCACTGATTATAAAGTCAATTAAAATGAATCTAAATAAACCCAAACTTTAAAATGGCGAAGAATCTTTTTTCAATCGAATGAATGGCAAGACACCCTGTTTTCCAATAAGAAAAAATCATATATTTTTTCTCTCTGAATGTATCTAAAAACTTAATCCAATCTCAGTGAAAATATCTACTTTTAAATTAGATGAGCTGATTCTGAAGTTCATCGGAAAAGGAAAACCTACAAGGATAGCCAAGAAAATTCTACAAAAGACTAGCAGGAGACTAGAAGGAGACTATTCCTTCCAAATAATCAAACGCATTATAAAACTATACTTAATTAAAGAAGCTTGAGAAAGCATATGAATGATAAATAGATCAATGGAACAAACTAGAGGGCCCCAAAATAGACCCAAATACATACGGAAAGGTGGCATTTCAAAGCAGTGAAAAAAAAAGACAGATTAGTCAAGAAATGGCTTTGGGACAGCTGAGTGCCAGCTGGAGCCATACCTTACTCCTTACACCAAAGTCAATTCCAGATGGATTAAAGTACTTTTAAAAACATAAAGGTACCAGAAGAAAACTTGAGGGTTGTTTTTGATCATCTCCAAATAGGGAAGATCTTCCCAAGTAAGACATAAAATGCAGAAGCCATAAAGGAAAAGACTGCCACACTTATGTACATATAAAGTTTATTTAGGGAAAAATATTTTAAGAGTTTTTGAAAATGAAAAACTTGGAAAAAAAATGTTTGCTACTCATATGACAAAAACTCAGTTGCCTTACTTCGTAAATAACTGTTATTTAAAAACAAAAAAGAGCCAGGGACACCTGGGTGGCTCCGTCGGTTGAACGTCGGTCGGACTCTTGATATTGGCTTGGGTCATGATCTCCTGGCAGTGGGGTCGAGCCCCATGGTCTCTGTGCTGAGTGCAGAACCTGCTTGGGATTCTCTCTCTCCCGCTCCCTCCGTCTCTCCCCCTGCTTGCATGCTTGCATGTGTGTGCTCTCTCTCACTCTGGCAAAAAGAAATGAATAAACATTTTTTAAAAAACAAAAACCAGAAGAGCTGGTAAGTACCAATAATCCAACCACCCGAAAGGAAAATGAGCAAAAGACAAGAACATGTAGTTTATAAATGAAAAGGTGCTCAAGCTCTGTAAGAAATGGAAATTTCAGTAGTGGGACAGTGAATTTCTTCCCATGGCCATTGTGTGTTATCTGTCATAAAACAAAAATGCACCTACCCCTTGAACCAGTAGTTCTTCCTGGACTAGGGGTTTACCCTACAAATACACCCGAGGGCAAAACCCAGTGAATGAAAATGTTACAGAAACATTTTTTATCATAGCCCTGGACTGGAAGCACTTCAAATGGCCTTTCAATAGGCAGCTGGCCAACTGTTTTAGGATTGACAAACTTTTCTTAAAGGGCCAGATGGTATTTGAGGCTTTGTGAGACAAGGCAGAACAGAGGTTATTATGCAGGTACTGCTTTAAGATTATTCTCAGCTCAGGTATGAAAACAGGCGGCTTTGGTCTCTGGCCTAGAATATCCACAAATGGAAAGCTATCCAGGGAATGATGAGGAATGTCTAAATATTGATTGTGTGGAAAAGTCCCAATGCATACATTTTAAAAAGCAAGGGGTGGTGCAGGATACAAAATCAACATGCAAATATCAGTTGCATTCCTGTACGTGAACAATGAAGAATCTGAAAAGGAAATGAAGAGAATAAGTCCATTTATAGTAACATCAAAAAAAATTAAATACTTAGGAATTAACTTAACCAAGGGGGTGAAAGACGTCCACAGGGAAAAGTACAAAATACTTCTGAAAGTTGAAGAAGACATAAGTAAATGGCAAGACAGTTTGTTTCCATGGATTGCAGGATAATATTGTTAAGATGTTAAAATTACCCAGAGTGATAGAGTCAGTGTTATCCCTACCAAAACCCCAATGACATTTTTTGCAAAAATAGAAAATTCCACCCTTAAGTTGAAAGGGACCCCAAATAGCTACAAAAATCTTGGGGAAAAAAACGCCCCACAAAGTTGGAGGACTCACTCTTCATGATTTCAAATCTCACTACAAAGCTATGCTAATCCAAACTCTGTGGTGTGGCATAAAGACAGACATACAAACCAATAGAATAAAACATAAAGCTCTGAAATAAATCCTCACGCATAGGGTCAAATAATTTTTCACCAAGGCGCCCAAACCATACAATAAGAAAAAGACAGTCTTTTCAACAAGTAATTCAGGGAAAGCATTTCTCTGAAGAAGACAGACAAATAGCCAATAAGCACATGAAACAATGCTCAACATCAGTAATCATTATGGAAATGAAAATCAAAACTACAATGAGAGACCATCTTACCCCTATAAGGATGGCTACTGTTTAAAAATAAAAAAACAGAAGGGGAGCCTGAGTGGCTTAGTCAGTTGAGCATCCGACTCTTGATTTTGGCTCAGGTCTTGATCCCAGGGTCGTGGGATCAAGCCCACATCAGGCTCCACGCTGAGTGTGGAAACTGTTTGAGATCCCCCCCCCACCTCTGCCCCTCTCCCCCACTTACACACTCTCTCTTTCTAAAATAAAAAGCCAAAACCCACAAAATAACAGGTGTTGGCGAGGATGTGGAGAGATTGGAACATTTATGCGCTGTTGGTGGGAATATAAAATGGTGCAGCTGCTGTGGAAAATACTATGATCGTTCCTCAAAACCTTACAAATAAAATGACCCTATGGTCCAGCAATCCCATCTCTGGGTGTGCACCCAAAAGAACGGGAAGCGGGATCTTGAAGAGATACTTGCACACCCATATGCACAGCAGCATAATTCACAATAGCTACAAATGTCGAAGCAAACCAAGCGTTCACTGACAGAGGAATGGATAAACAGGTGTGGTATATGCATACAACGGAATATGATTCAGCCTGAAAATAAAGGATATTCTGATATATACTACAACATAGATGGGCCAGGAAGACATTATGCTAAGTGAAGTAAGACAGACACAAAAGGACAAATATCTTATGACTTCCCTTACATGAGGTACCTGGAATAGTTAAAAGCATAGAGATGGAAACTAGAGTGGCAGTTGCCAGGGCCCGGGGGAATGGGGGTGAGGGGGGTTGGTGTTTAGGGGACAGAGTTTCAGTTTGGGAGAATGAAAGAGCTCTGGTTATGGTTGGACAGCAACGTGAATGTGTTTAGTGCCATTGAACTGTACTCTTCAAAATGGTTACGATGGTAGATTCTGTATTAGGTACATTTTATCAGAATGATAAAAAGGATATTTTTAAAGTTTTTGAAAAGCAAAGGATATAATAGTAAACTTCCATTTGTGTAGATGAATACGCATGTATGTGTATGTGTGTGCGCACATATGTATGTGTATAGGATATTTCTGAAGGATACATGAGGAGTGATAGTGACTGGGGGCCCGACGCGGGGCTCGAACTCACAAACTGCGAGATCATGACCTGAGCCGAAGTCGGACGCTTAACCGACTGAGCCACCCGGGCGCCCCACTTTCTCAATAAATTTAGAAAGGAATATTTACCATAGAATAGTAAAGAATTTTCAATAGTCATAGATTGTCAAAATCCCTTTTCCCATCCCAAACTTACATTTCCCAATCTGTTTGCCCCAAGGGTCATACACACACATCACACCTACTGTTAGAGCTAACAGCAGGCCAATCAGCACCTCTGTGTAATCATAAACAATCCCATAGGCATGCAGCTTGAGGAACAGAGCAAAGGAGGGATTTCAGCTCCACTAGCCCTTCGACTGGGTGCCTTTCTTGCAGTGCACAACATGCACAACTGTTCATTGGTGGCCCTGGCTAGAACCATTCTCTCCCCTACTTGGCCAGTGTTATTCTTCATAGACATGGAAAGAACATATAGCACCTGTTGTGAAAAATACAATTTCCTTAAAAATAAATGTTTCTTTTTCTTTTCTTTTTATTTTTGATGTTTATTTATTTTTGACAGAGAGAGAGACAGAGACAGAGACAGCATGCAAGTGGAGGAGGGACAGAAAGAGAGAGACACGGAATCTGAAGCAGGCTCCAGGCTCTGAGCTGTCTGCACAGAGCCCAGTTCAGGGCTCAAACCCACGAACTGCAAAATCATGACCTGAGTGGAAGTCCAATGCTCAACTGACTGAATCACCCAAGTGCCCCTCTTTTAATTAAAAAAAAATTTTTTTTTAACATTTATTTATTTTTGAGACAGAGAGAGACAGAGCATGAACGGGGGAGGGTCAGAGAGAGAGGGAGACACAGAATCTGAAACAGGCTCCAGGCTCTGGGCGGTCAGCACAGAGCCCGATGCGGGGCTCGAACTCACGGACTGCGAGATCATGACCTGAGCCGAAGTCGAACACTTAACCGACTGAGCCACCCAGGCGCCCCTCTTTTAATTTTTTTTAAAAAAGTTTATTTATTTATTTATTGAGAGACAGTGAGAGCGAGAGTGAGAGAGAGAGAGAGAGATCAAGTGCAGGAGCGGCAGAGAGAGAGAATCCCAAGCAGGCTCTGAACTACCAGTTCAGATCCTAATTCAGGGCTCAAACTCACGAACCCTGAACCCGTGACATGAGCCAAAGTCAGACGCTTAATCTACTGGGTCACCCAGGAGTGCCAATAAATGCTTCTTTTTAAAGCACACAAGAAGTAGAAGTAGGGATGCCTGGCTGGCTCAGTCAGTAGAGCATGTGAGTCTCGCTCTTGAGGTTGTGAGTTCAAGTCCCATATTAGGTGTAGAGATTACTTTAAAAAACAAAATCTTTATGGGGCACCTGGGTGGTCAGTTGGTTGAGTGTCCAACTTTTGTTTTCAGCTCAGTTCATGATTGCAGGGTCGTGGGATCGAGCCCTGAGTCGGGGCTGAGCATAGAGCCTACTTAAGATTCTCTTTCTCTCTCTCTCTCCCTCTGCCCCTCTCCCCTACTTGTTCTCCCTCTAAAATAAAAAATAAATGAATGAATGAAATCTTTTTTAAAAAGTAGAAATAGGGAATGTTCTGCTCTTTTCAATTGTTTCATTGGTGTAATACAAAAGTCACCATCCCAATTTCCTGCTAAGGGTTGGTTGCTGTGATTTTCATGACCCGGAGGGACCTGCAAATCTTTCTGGTTACTTGAAATTTTATTTTTTGTGTCAGAAAGTGCTAAGATTTTAGTTAGGAAATCCCTTGTTCTGTGTTTTCCTTCCCATCACTTGGATCCCTATAACCAAAGCCCTGTATTAAGGGAGATAGTCTTTCTGGATCTGGTCTGAGGACATCAATGCCCAGAGAAGTCATAGGGTAAACGCAGCATCTGATTTCAGGTAAACAGAATTCACACCAACTGGTTTTTGTATTGCTTTATTTTTTAGAACAAAGTATGGTGTGAGCTACTTTACCCTATGCAAAGAATTACAATCATTTGTAGTATTTATGAGCTAGGGGTTCATTTATACAACTTGAAAAACCAAAACAGCGGTAATCCTGGGTCAGCAAGGAGCAAAGCAAGAAGGAAAGTCTCCGTTACCTTGACAGTTTTTGGCTCTTTCTCTACAGACACACAAGCTGGTTCTCTCTATGTACCCCAAGTCCATGGTAAACAGGTGCCTTATAAAACCAGACCATTCTGAACCTTAACGGTAAATCTTTTTCTATGCAACCGAAAAGACACCTGCTCTCAAATGTATTTGGTCCATGGGGCACCTGGGTGGCTCAGTTGGTTATGCATCTGACTCTTGATTTCAGTTCAGGTCATGATCTCATGGTTTGTGAGCTCAAGCCCCACATCAGGCTCCTTGCTGTCAGTGCGGAATCTGCTTGGGATTCTCTCTCTCTTCCTCTCTCTGACCCTCCCATTCTCTCTCTCTCTCTCTCTCTCAAAAAAGGAATAAATTAACTAAAAAATAAATAAATAAATAAATAAATAAATAAATAAATAAATAAAATTTGAGGTCTAGACAAAAGTTGCAAAAATATGAGTTCCCAGTTACATTCTCCCAGGCCCCCCCCAATATTAACACCTTGCATAACCATATCAAATTTAAGAGCTTGACATTGGTACAATGCTATTAATCAATCTGCAGACTTTATTTGAATTTCAAGAATTTTCCCACTATTGCATTTACACATCCCATATTCTCAATCTCCTCAAATGTGATAGTTCTTTACTCTCCTTGTTTTCCATGACTTTGACATTATCGAAAAGTACTTACCATGGGGTGCCTGGGTGGCTCAGTTGGTTAAGCGTCCAACTCTCAGTTTCTGCTCAAGTCATGGTCTCATGGTTCGTGAGTTTCAGACCCACGTTGGTCTCTGAGCTGACAGCGTGGAGCCTGAATGGGATTCTCTCTCTCTGTTTCTCTGCTCCTCCCCTGCTCATGCTCTCTCTCTCGCTCTCTCTCTCTTTCTCCCTCTCTCTCAAAATAAATAAATAAACTTTTATTTATTTTTATTTTTTTTAATGTTTTTATTTATTTTTGAGACAGAGAGAGACAGAGCATGAGCTGGGGAGGGACACAGAGCGGGGGAGACACAGAATCTGAAACAGGCTCCAGGCTCTGAGCTGTCAGCACAGAGCCTGTCACGGGGCTCGAACTCACAGACCGTGAGATCATGACCTGAGCCGAAGTCGGACGCTTAACCGACTGAGTCACCCAGGCGCCCCAATAAATAAACTTTTAAAAAAAGGTTCTGATCGGTTATTTAGTGCCATCTCCTTCAGTTTGGGCTTGTCTCAGGATCAGATAGAGGCAATACGTGTTTGGCAGCTACACCTCTGGTGACGTCATGCCCTTCCCAGTGCCTCATGGTAACATATCCTCTTCCGGGTAATGCTGCTTCTGATCTCTTGGTTAAGGTGGCATCTGCTGGATTTGTCCATTATAAAATCACTGTTTTTCTCTTTGTCATTAATAAACATCTTGGCACAGTTAGTTGAGACTGCAAATACCGTTTTTCCACAAATTTTTGCTGACGACTTTCAGCATTCGTTGGTCGATCAGACAGTTGTCACTACGGTGTTCTCAGGGTAGTTTTCTATTTTCTTGTGCCTTCTACATCTATTAATTAGAATTCTTATATAAGGAAGAGCTGTTCTTTCTCCCTTATTTACTTAATTATTTAGTGATTTTTAAAACTGATTTACTTGTATTAATACGGACCCATGGATGTTTATTTTATTCTGCAGGTTATGATCAATCCGACATTACTGTTATTTATGTTGCTGCTTCAATTGTTCCAGCTTTGACCGTTAGGAGCTTTTTCAGGTTGCTTCCTGTGCCTTTTGACGTGTCCCCATCCTTTCCAAATTTTTCCTTCCTTACTAGCCCCCATGATGCCTCAGGCTTATTTGATATTTTCCCTGCTCCAGTCCTGGTATAGAAACACTAATGATACTACTGTGTAACAGATCAAGAATAAAACACAATACAATTTTTTAAGATTATCTATTTATTTTGAGAGAGAGAGAGAGAGAATGAGAGAGAGAATGAGCACGGAGGGGAAGAGGGAGAGAGGGGAACAGAGGATCCAAAGTGGGCTCTGTGCAGACAGCAGAGAGCCCAGTGTGGAGCTTGAACTCATGAACTGCGAGTTCAGATCATGACCTGAGCCAAAGTCAGACACTTCACCGACTGAGCCGCCCAGATGGCTCATAACAAGATATAATTATTGATATCTGCCTGATAGAACTAAAATGATATCCCAGACCTCAATATCACCACCATTTACAAACTCTGTAATTAGTTTAGATACTGTGGTTTTATTTTATTGTTTGCCATTTAAGTAACATCTAGACACACAGGGGGTTATATCATAACACCTTTGAGAATGCATGTTCCACATCAGCATTTTTCTTTCTTACCTTCAGAAGAACTATCCACGAGTCTGAATTTATGTTTCTCTTCTTTTAAGATATAGAGAAAACGCTTGGATCACATCTCTGCTCATCTCGGGTCTTAAGCTCAGAATGGCCCACAATTCCAGGCAGAAGCCAGGATGGGAAAGGTAAGGAAAAAGAAGGAGGCAGGACACAGCAAGGATGCACACAAGACTCAGAAAATCACCACCTCTGGAGGGTCTCCCAGCCTGCAGGCCCAGCCGACAGGCCTCACCAGCATATTTTCCTGGTTGTGTTGATGTTGGATTTGCTTATTCTCAACCCTGACATTGTTCAAGTCTTGATGGGAGAGAAGAAGAAAGCAAAGCAAGCAAATGTAGGGATTTTTCTCTGTGAGCGTTCCCTGGATATTTTGGTTCTGGCATCCAGCCAAGAAAAACATATATGCTCCAAGAAGCATCACCCTCAGCTGGGACCTGCCACCTGTCAGCACAGAGGTTTTCTTATCAAAATAAGGCAGGGGTGAAGAAGACAGAGGTTGCTTGAATCCCAGGTTCCCAGCCTGCACCTCTGCCTCCCGGTGCTGTAAACTTGTCCAAAGCATGAGAGAGGTCACTGCCGGGCACACTTCCCATGGGAGCCAACAGAAAAGCCAGAGAGTGTTCAACACAAAGCAAGACAATGAAAAAACATGAAGACTGAGGTTTGAGAACCCTCCCCCAGGTGATGCAAAGATACTACTCACTTTCTGGATCTCCGAAACTGACTTTTTTTTAAGTTTTTTTTTTTTAATGTTTATTTTTGCGAGAGAGAGACAGACAGAGAGAGAGGCAGAGCGTGAGTGGGGGAGGGACAGAGAGAGAGGGAGACACAGAATCCGAAGCAGGCTCCAGGCTCTGAGCTGTCAGTGCAGAGCCCGACACGGAACTCAAACCCACGAACTGTAAGATCATGACCTGAGCAGAAGTTGGGCGCTCAACCGACTGAGCCACCCAGGCGCCCCTCCCTGAAATTGATATTTTTGTTGTTCTGTTAGTTGATAGGAAGCTGTTTAGCAAGAATAGGATTCTTAACATCATGCCAAGCTTACAGTTAACTCAAACCCACAGCTTTGGGGATAGATCGTATTTTCCCAGGCATTGAGAGAGCTTGCTGCAAAGGAAGTATTGTTTTAATTTTTTTTTTAAAGAATATAAAAGGAGCATAAGAGAACTCTTGTATTTCTTTACATCTCTATCGTCTTTAAATTTGTATACTTATTTTGAGAGAGAGAAAGAGAACAAGTGGGGGAAGGGGAGAGAGAGAGAGAGAGAGAGAGAGAGAGAGAGAGAATCCCAAGCAGGCTCCACACTATTAGCACAGAGCCTGATGTGGGGCTCAAACTCAAACTGTGAGATCATGACCTGAGCCAAAATCAAAAGTCAGACACTTAACCGACTAAACCACTCAGGCATCCCTGCATCTCTATAATTTTTTATGTCTTTATTTCTGGGAAACTGGAAGCTAGATGAGAAAAACGTACCAAAATCATTGGAAGTATATGTAGCTACTATGAACTGCACTGTGCCCCTCCTGAAAAAGATATATGTTGCAGTCCTAACTCCCAGTTAGAAGGTGATCTTGTTTGGAAATACAGCCTTTGCAGATTTAACCAAGTAAAGATAAGATAAGATAACCAAGTTAAGAACACCGATGTCCTGGGGTGCCTGGGTAGCTCAGTAGGTTAAGCATCTGACTCTTGGTTTTGGCTCAGGTCATGATCTCACGGTGAATTTGAGACCCATATCGGGCTCTGTGCTGACAGCACAGAGCCTCTCTGGGATTCTCTCTCCCCCTCTCTCTGCCCCTCCTCTGCTCTCTCTGTGTCAAAATAAGTGAACTTAAAAAAAAAATAAGAACACTGATGTCCTTATTAAAAGGGAAAATTTGAACACAGACACACAGAGGCAAAATGATGTGAACACACACAGAGCATGCCATGTGAAATAAGCTTGTGGTCATGTGTTGCAAACCAAGGAACACCTGAGGCTACTAGAAGCTAGGAGAGAGGCATGAGCTTCACAGGGAGCATGCCCCTGCTGACATGCCTTGATTTCCCACTTCTGGCCTCCAGACAGCAAGTTTCTGTTGTCTTAAGACATTCATTTGTTGTGTTTTCTCATGGCAGTCCTCGGGAACAAACACAGCAGCATCAGAAGACCACACGTTCACTGTTGTAAAATTACATTGATAAGATGGTCTTCAGGCTCTTCAAGGATTCATCCTGGTCATCCATTTCCCAAGCAAGTCCTCAGGAAGCAGCCAGGGTGACTGTCACATGTGTGTACCTGTCGCAGCTGCCCAATTTATTAGCTGCATGACCCTGGGCAAGCTCCTAAATCTCTCTGAAGCACTTCCTTGATTCTCAAAATGAGGCTAGTGAAACCATCTTTCTAGGGCAGCTTCAAGATTAAAGGAGACAATGTTTTTGAAATGATCTGTTGGGTGGCCTTTCAGTAGATGTTGGCTCCTTTCCTGATAAACGTGAAAGAAAACCCTTCCTTCTAGCAGGTGAGCTGGTGTTGGATGAGAATGCAATGTCTCTTCAGCCTAATAGATATTAGTAAGTGTAGCAGACCCTGTCAGGGCTCAGACAATTGCTCAGGTCAGCGAGCCCCAAACCCAGGGTTGAGAACTCTAATTCTTTGTAACAGCATGTTTTCTTTACCATTCATGACAATGTTTAGGAAGTCAACATCAGGTTGGATTATATTCAAGTCTCAAACAAGGGAAGTGAACTCTTCAGAAGTTATTCATTTGGGAGCTGACTGAAACAGTAATTTGTGAGTTATTACTGTATAGAAATACTTCCATATGATCCATATAAAGGAGAAGTTGTATAGTTGAAGATAAAACATTGAGAAGTTATGTAGTTTAAGATAAAAAAGAACCAGCTGAGAGAAGCCAGCTTGCAGGCAAGAAAAAAAATTAAGCAGGAACAGCAATTATCGGGGCACCTGGGTGGCTCAGTTGGTTGAGCGTCCGACTTCGGCTCTGGTCATGATCTTGAAGTTCGTGGGTTCAAGCTCCACATCGGGCTCTGCACTGACATGCAAAGCCTGCTTGGGATGCTCTGGCTCCCTCTGTCTCTGCCCCAGCCTCGCGCTCTCTTTCAACATAAACTTAAAAACAAAACAAAAGAAAAACTTAAAAAAAAAAAAAAAAAGAACAGCAATTATCATCTACCCTGTTGGCACTATATTTTGGGGGGTTAATTAGTGTTCCCCAAAATCAAATTGCAAATGTCTAATACATCTGGTTTTGGAAATGACTAGCAAAAATATTCGCTGATATTTCTTTGACTTACTCGACTTAAATAAAACAAATCCAACTTTGTGGCTATGTCTCCCTTGATTTGCCCTCTTACATGATGGCTGAGGTATTGCCAGAAAGTCCATAAGTGTCTAACAAACATTAATTGAGTGATATTTGCAGCTTTAGTTTCACTGAACAAAAAGTTAGAATATACAAAGATGAATTCATACAATTAACATTTACTGAGTCCTGACTATGTTCCCAGCAAGGCGCTATGAATATTTAATATGGGGATAGATCAATGGACCCTCACAGGGAGGTTGCCACAAAAACTCCTTGAAAACTATCGATGGGTAAATGCTACTTTTGGTTGGATTGCCTGGACCAGAGCCTGAGCCAGGGAATCAGGTGCACAGGATAGACTGAGGGTGGGGGCGAGGAGGGACTCAGGAGAAAAAGAGGAAGCGAAGCTCTGTGTCTTCATCTCCTCATTTACAACTTGGGGATACATATCACAAATTATTATGGGGTGCCTGCGTGGCTCTGTTGGTTAAGCATCCAACTTCGGCTCAGGTTGCGATCTCACAGTTCCTGAGTTCGAGCCCCACGTCGGGGTCTGTGCTAACAGCTAGGAGCCTGGAGCTGCTTTGGATTCTGTGTCTCGCTCTATCTCTCTACCCCGCCCCTGCTTGTGCTCTGTCTTTCTCTCTCTCCCTCTTTCTCTCTCTCTCCATCAAAAATAAGCATTAAAATAAAAAATTTTAAAAAAAGAAATTGTTCACTGATTCAACAATAGTTTTTTTTAAAGATAAACTTACAGTTCTTTTTTTTTTAAGTTTGTTTATTCATTTTGAGAGAGAGAGAGAGCATGAGCGGGGAGGGAGGAGTAGAGAGATAGGGAGAGAGAGAATCCCTGCTGCACTGTCAGTGCAGAGACTGACTGAACTCACGAACTGCCAGATCATGATCTGAGCTGAAATTGGACACTTAACCGACTGAGCCACCCAGGCGCCACTCAATAATTGTTTTTGAGCACACTATACGCCATGCACAGTTTTAGGTACAGTGCATAACACAAACAGAAGAAACTAAGCCCTCCTCATGGGAGACATTCTTGTAGATTCCATTACTTCCTGGTCCCCTTTTCCCCTCCTGGGAGTGTACTGATTAAAGTGCGTTGTTCCAAGCCATTTGCCCTGGAGCGAGGGGGACACAGAGCCTGGACTGACATCTTCTTCTGAGAGGCTCAGAGTCCTTGCTTGACCCATGTCATCTTCATGGCTTCCCAGGGAGCATGGAACAGCGTATTATTTCCACTTTACAAAGATGGGAATTGTAGTCCCCATTACCCCTGAGATCCAGTGGCAGAAACATACTAAAAGTAATGTCTCCTGTGCTCTAGACGGCTTCCTTCAGTCTTCCAGCAACCAGCATTTCAAGTGAAGATGTATTAGATTTAATACGAAGATGAGCTCATCAAAATCCTTCTGTGACACCTCTGATTCCTGAGGATGAATTCCTGAGGACACTGCCTACATCCTGCCTCATCATTGCCCACAAGGCCAGTCCAGGGCTAACTTATTAACTTGGGCATAGGATAAAACCTCTGACCCTTCCCAGTTCTGGACACCCATGTACAAGAAAACTGTTTATTATTGCAAATCACTGAGTTTGGGGATGGTTTGTTAACATAGCAGAATTGTGGTGATAGCTGACTAATAGGGGGATCTTTTCATTAGCATAATTGGACAGACTTAGTCAAAGGCCATCACTATTTTAAAGTTCTTGACCCACATTGCCAATTTGCTTTCCAGAAAGATTGTTCTTTCTGGATACACGCTCCTACCCCTGCAGTGACATTTGACTGGATTTTTCCTGTAGAAATACTAAGGTCTTCTATTTTTTCCTCCCTGCATGCCTCCCCTCAAGTAAGTTTTGCCTTCTTGCCACTTTGTTTTGTTTTGTTTTCCAGTTGGCAGTCGGACCCAGGAAACAGGGCAAATTCATGAGTGAGTCTGTGAAGGCAGCGGTCTGTTAAGTGATCTTAGGAACTGTGGGTGGGTGTGTTGCCAGAAATAACATCACAGCAACTCTCTACAAGGCCTTGGGTGAAGCCCCAGCAAACCCTGCTGGCCTGCTAAAACGAGCCCCAGATTTATATAATAAATTGCATCTCATTATCTTCTCTCTGGCGCCTTCCTGAGTAATCTCCAACACAAGCTTGGTGGAAAGTGCTAGAAGAAATGGCAGACTTGCCAGAGCTCAGCCCCGAGGCCAACCCTTAATAATCTACTTCAAACGGGACTGTTTTGTGACTGTGCCCCTTGTGGCAGAGAGGGAGCCCGCTGTCTCTCTGGGTGGGCCTTTCATTCCCAGAGGGCGTGTCTACTCTCTCCTCACCTGTCCCCACTCTTAGAGATTACAAGTTCAAACCCACCAAAGACCAGGAGGAAGGCCAAGGAAACCCCTGAGAGTCAAGGGGCTTTCACACACAGAGAATATCTAAGGCATTTAAATGTGCTACCACATCCACAGAAACCATTTCCCCCCGCAGGTCAAAGCAGTTTGCGTTAAGGCTACAGCATAGCTTTGGTGGTCAAGGGTTTAGAAAACCTAGAGTGGGGGTGGTAAACTTATTCTGGAAAAGACCAGATAATAAATGTTTTAGGCTTTGTTGGACCATATGGTCTGCCGCAACCACTCAGTTCTGTCGTACGTGTGAAAGAAGACAAATTGGGTGCCTGGGTGGCTCAGTTGGTTAAGCATCCGACTCTTGATTTTAGCTCAGGTCAAAATCCCACAGTTTCGTGAGTTTGAGCCCCGCCTCTGTGCTGACCACACAGAGCCTGCTTGGAATTCCCCCTCCCTCTCTGCCCCTACCCTGCTCGTGCTCTCTCTGTCTCTCTCAAAATAAATACATAAACTTAAAAAAAAAAAAAAACACAAACCATTGGGTGTTGCTGTATGTATGCCAATAAAACTTTATTTACAAAATCTTGCTGACCTGTGACTCAGGAGATGGTGGTTAAAAAAGAGGCAGAGCCCTGCCTTTAGCTGCTGAGGTGGGAAATATGTATTTTCATCTCTTCATTTAACAAACACAAATAGCCTCATTATGTTCCAGACATTTGGAAGAACTTTATAAATATTGATGCACTTAATTATCACAATAACCCTATAAAACAAGTGCTATTTTTCTCCCTGGTTTGGTACAGAGAGGTTAGGTCACCTGCCCCAGGTCACACAGTGGTAAGTGAATGTCAGATTTGTGTTCTTACCCATCAGTGTGTGCCGTGAGAGGCAGACTGGCCTTCATGGAAGGAACATCCACTGTGCACCTGCTCTGCATCAGCCTCGGGGAGAAGGGAACAGGCCATGGGTGATTAAGACCTATTCTCACCTCGAGGAGCTCCAGCCCTGCAAATTAACGAGTGTGAATACAGGAAAGCATAGGCTTCAGGAGGATTCCATTTCTATGACAGTCAAGAACAAGCAAAACTCACCTATGGGATAAAGGTCAGAAAATTGACCATACGGATGCCTGGGTGGCTCAGTTGGTTAAGTGTCCGACTCTTCAGCTCAGGTCATGACTCATAGTTTGTGACTTTGAGCGCTGCATCAGGCTCTGTGCTGATAGTGCAGAGCCTGCTTGGGCTTCTCGCTCTCTCCCTCTCTCTCTCTCTCTGCCCCTCCCCTGCTCTCTCTCTTTCTCTCTCCCTCTCTCTCTCTCTCCCCCCCATCTCAAAATAAATAAATAAACTTAAAAGAAAAGAGAGAAAGAAAAATGGTGATCTTGGAGCATAACAAGTAGGGGAGGCACAAGTTACTTTCCACAGTGTCCTTGGTCTAGGTGTCTGGTATACCTAGGTTAAAAAAAAAAAATCATCAAGCTGACTCAATAAAATATACATACTTAAAAGGAAATTTTTTAAAGTTTATTTTTGAGAGAGAGAGCACCAGAAGGGGAGGGGCAGAGAGAGAGAGAGAGGGAGACACAGAGTCCAAAGAAGGTTCCAGTCTCTGAGCTGTCAGCACAGAGCCCTACGTGGGGCTCGAACTCACAAGCCATGAGATCATGACCTGAGCCGAAGTTGGATGCTTAACCGACTGAACCACCCAGGCTCTCCTAAAAGGAAATCTTTAAAGAGACAGGGAAAATGATCAGCCCAAGCCTTGGGACTGAAAGAATACGTTCAAAAATCGACTGAGCACTCCCTCCTCCGAAGAAAGGCAGACTCTGCACTCACTGTCCCCAGCTCAGAGGACCAAAGTTGCTCATGTCTCCCTGATGGTATGGCTGTCTCATCCCAGTGTAGACGTCAGACCTCAGGCCCTCAGCTGGAGGTTCTAGGAAAGGCCTCCTGGCATCTCCGATTCCTTTATTTCCTGTTCTTCAACTTTAGTAGAACCCACACAGAGATGAGGTTAGGGCGGTTCTCAGCCCATCATGTCATGTTCTTGCCAACAACCTATCCACCCACCCATCCACCGCCATGTCCATTGAGACCCCCGACCATCTATGGAGCCACTGATCCACCAGCCCGCCGGCCTGTCACCTCCAACTTCTGTCCCTCACGTGAGGAGCCGAGGATCTTTGGAGGTGATTTTCTTCTTGAGGTTGATTGCGTGTCTTGGGGATTTTCAGAGAGGATGACATCCTTGAGGGCTGTCCTCACAGTCAGGAAGCCTTCACAGACACAGAGAGATGGGAGGGAGGTTGAACGAGTCACTGGCGTCTGATTACTCAGGTTCACACCCACCACTCGTTGGCTTTGCGAGCCTGGGCAATTTTAAGAAACCTCTCTGTTCCTCAGTCTTGTGACCTGCAAAAGCCAGTGAGGGAAATTACCAAAATGCCCACAAACCTCCACTCCCCGTTGTACCCACACCCCTTGCCAAGTGACTTCTCAGCTTTTCCCCTGGAGAGGTTGAGCCTATTTTCCGACCCCTCAAATCCGGGCCAACTTTGTGACTTGCTCTGGACAACAGAATGTGGCAAAAGTGATGTTGTGCCGATTCCGAGCTAGACCTCACAGGCCTTCGCTCCCCCTTTGTCCTTCTCCCTCTTCTTCTCCTCCACCCGTCTCCCCTCTCAATCCTGCCCCCACCGTGGAAACAAGCCCACGCTAGCCTGGTGGAGGGTGAGGAGCCATGTGGACCCAAACCCCCCATGGCTGCAGGCAACAGCCATCCAACCCCCAGAAGCTGAGCCTCCTAGCTGACCCATAGCTGACACACGATGGAGCCCAGGACAAGCCAGGAGGACTGCCCAACTGAAATTATTCACTCACGAAATCATAAGCACATGACTAGTGGTTGTTTTAAACGGCTACGTTTTGAGGTGGTTTCCTGCAAAACCATTGCAGCACAGGAAAGCACTGTAACAGGATTATGTGCCTCACGCACCTCACAGGCTCTGGAGGGAATGAAAGGAGGGGGTCTATGTAAAAGTGTAATTCTGTGGCTGGCGCGAGGCCACATTCCACGAATACTAACTGTTACTCTCAACAAGAAGATCAAACCCACAATCTCGGCCGAATTAATTACACTGGAAGTTGACTCCACCTGAGCACTGAAAAGGCCACTCGTGGACCCGTATGTGGCCCCGCCCACAGAAGCCTGGGCTCTGCCTAAAATTTCTAGCCAAACCTTTTTACAGTTCTATCATTAACAGACACCGATGAACTAGCCGAGAAGGGACGTGTGAAATCTGGTGGACATGTGATGCTGGACTCACCTGCCGTGCAAATTTTGGGCACCTGCTGCGAGCCAGCAGACAGGTTTCAACAGTCCATGCCCAGCTTCCTGGAGGACATTCGGGCCCTCCTCTGGGAAAAGCTGGGATTGCATACGACTGGATCGGAGCAGATGGCCCCTGGCGGCGTGCCTTCCTCCCACTGCTGAACAGCTTTGGGCTTTAGTGGATCACCGAGAACTTGTGGTGCTTGAATTCTCATTTCAGAAGTGAGTCCCAGCTTCAGCACCAATACAATGGTTTAGATGTACAAAGATGGTTTTTTGCTTCCTTGTTTGTAGCAGCAAAAAACCTGGACACTGCAGGAATATCCATCGTTAGGGAGGCGGTTGAAAAGATTGTGATAGTTTTACACCTATGGAATATTATGCAGCTGTGTTTAAACCCATGTCTTTTGACCTGGAGGGAATCTCTATGCTGTATTGTTAAAGGAGAAGATCAAGTTACACAATAATTAATGCATAGAGAAGGATCGCATTTTTATAAAACAACAAAATCCCATCTAAGTGAATAAATATTAGTATGAGCTTGTGTGTGGTATAGAGAAGGTACAGAAGGATACGCACCTGGAGGGGGGGCAGCTTGTTAGCTTATACCCTCTTTTTTCACTTTATTTTTTATTTACTAAATGATTCATATATGTTCTCATCTGCATCCCTCACTTTCTCCCTCTCTCTCTCTTGCTTGGGATCTTTACACACACACACACACACACACACACACCCCGAATTTTTTTCCTAATCCATTAGAGAGTCAGTTACACATATCATGGAAATTTACCCCTAAATTCTTTGATGTGTTTTTGTGGTCCTAAGAATAGGACCACAGGGTGGCCATGATCTTCAGAAATTTAGCATTGATGCTAATTATGTTCTCTGATCACAAGAGGATTAAACTAGAAATCACTAACAGAAAGATATATGGAAATTTTCCACAAGATACGGAAATTAAATGATTCACTTCTAAGCAACTCATGGGTCAAAGAGGCAGTCATGGAGACATGAGAATATATTTTCAATCTAACAATGTTAAAGAAGAATACTCCCATCTGAGCTACAGATTCACGTTTACATTTTTTTGGTAATGTTTATTTATTTTTGAGAGAGAGAATGGGGGAGGGGCAGAGTGAGTGGGGGTACAAAGGATCTGAAGTTGACAGCATGGAGCCAGATACAGGGCTCAAACCCATGAACTGTGAGATCATGACCTGAGCCGAAATCAGACACTTAACTGACTGAACCATCCACCCAGGTGCCCCTATGTTTCCTTTACAGATTGTTTATAATTCCTGTCCTTTGCCATGTGACTTTATATACCCACTCACTGGAATGGGTGGTTACTTCCCCTCCCTGCTGATATTGGGCTGGGACATGTGACTTGGTTTGGCCACATGAAAGGGGCCAGAGTGAGAATGTGCTGGTTCCTGACCAAGGCCTTCTGTGTTTCCAGTATCTTGGACCTCTGCCATTGTCTTGAGAAGAGCTTGCCTCTGGCACCTGATTCAGTGTTGCTCTGGGACCTAGAAGGAACAGGTGTGGGGCAGACCTGAGCCTAACCCAGCTGCACACACAAATAGATCTGGAGTGTCTCAGCCAACCCCTACCAACCTGTAGACACAGGAGACATAAATACTTGTTGCAGAAGACCACTGAGAGTTTTGCATTTGTCTGTTATACAGCAATGACTGGCCAATACAGTAGCTAATATTTAAACAACAATTTAGGGATCTTTGTAAGATCTTTACTTATGTTAAGTCATTATACCAACAACAATCCTTTTTCACAGATAAGGAAACTAGTTTACGTAACTTGCTCAAGGTCACCTAGTTAGTAAGATAGTAGGTTATGTGACCATGGGACATATTGCTTCTGGACTTCCACTTGAGTGACAATAATTGGTGGTGGTGGTGGTTGTTTGAGCCACTTTTGAGTTGAGGCTTATCTTACTTGCAGCCTAACACGTCTTGCCTCAGCCACCTGCACAACCCTTCTCCCTGCCTCACCTCCTGGCCTCATCTTCTCCAGCCCTAGGGAATCCCTGATGACCTTGGGGAGGAGGCATTGCTTTCCCCGAACATTAACTTACACTTGGTATCCTCCAAGGTGCTCCAAGGGTTTAGACCTTTGGAGCACAGAAGCCAGCGAGTCTAGCTTCCCGTCTACAGATGGGCAGGGAGGGCAAGAACAAACACCACTTTGAGGCTAAAGACAAGGGGTTGTGAGCACAAGATGAAATTGAACACAGTCAGCTTCTACCTAAAGAAGAGAAGCGGGTCCTTCTCTGGCTTCTTTCAGAGCAGGTTAGTTACGAACACTCAGATCATCAGGCCTGGAGAAGGAACGCATTTCAAAAAGAGAGATGAGGAATCTCGTGCCTGGGAACCCTTTGAGGGACAGGCTCAGAGCAAGGGCACGGAACTGTGAGTGTGCAGAGGGTGTGAGATCAGGTGCACAGATTTCCATCCTTGGTTAGTTCCCCCAGCCTGTGGCTCTCAACCTTGGCCATACATTAGAATCACTACCAGAGCTGGGAAGCTTTTCTTTTTTTTTTTAAGTTTATTTATTTATTGGGGTGTCTGGGTGGCTCAATGGTTGAGCGACCAACTTCGGCTCAGGTCATGATCTCACGGTTCGTGAGTTCGAGCCCTGCGTTGGGCTCTGTGCTGACAGCTCAGAGCCTGGAGCCTGCTTCTGATTCTGTGTCTCCCTCTCTCTCTGCCCCTCCCTGACTCATGCTTTGTCTCTCTCTGTCTCAGAAATAAATAAACATTAAAAAAAATTTTTTTTTAACTTTATTTATTTATTTTGAGAGAGAGAGAGTGTGCCCAAGCATGCCGCGTACACACAAGGCGAGGAGGGGAAGAGAGAGAGGGAGAGAGAGAATCCCAAGCAGGCTCTGCGCTCATGAACTGTGAGATCATGACCTGGGCCGAAATCAAGAGTCAGACATTGAGCCACCCAGCTGCCCCATGCTGAGAAGCTTTTAACAATCCCTGTGCCCTGGCCATGCCCCAAACCCATTACATCAAGTTCTCTGGGGATAGGCCCCAGGCCCTGGGGTTTTTGTGGGCAAGGTTGGGGTATACGCACAATCCCGTTTTAACTAGGGATTTCTCCACTCCCCTGAGGGTAATAACCATTATTATGTGCCCACCAGCTACCAGGCTGCATGCCAGATGCCGCACATGGTACCCACAGGTGATCCCCACCACAAATAACATGTTTTTAACAAATAGGGAAACCGAGGCAGAGCTAGCAAGCAGCAGGTGCTGGAGTCAAGCCCAAACAGTCCAGAGGCGAAGCTTTTTACAGTCGCACACATACCTCTGTGATTCAAACGACCTGAGAATTAGGACATAAGACAGAAATTTCCATGAGGTTCAAAACAGGGCCCGGCCTGGGTGGGCAGAATGAACAGTCCACTGTGGCTGGCTGGACGGAGCCTGGAGAAGGAAGCCAGGTTCCTGGGGGTGGCCAGGCCCTCAAAGCCCAATGGGAGCAGATGGAGAAGGGAATCAGGCTAAGCAGCCCAGTTTTTCCTCACAGCCTTTGCTCCCAGGACTCCGAAATGGAGTGTGCTTGGTTGAGGACCAGCTGAGGGCCTGGAAAAAATGCCCCAACACCTGCCTTAGGGTTGTTTTGTTTTTGCTTTGGTCTCTCCCTGCTCTTGCCCTCCCTCCCTCCCCCACCCCCTACTGCTTCCCTCTTTCCCTCGAAAAAAACTTTCAAGAGACCCTCTCTGCAAATTCCCAAGATGGGGCCAGCCAGGTTAGACTCAGAAAAATCACTACTTTGATTGTAGAAAGAATGGTTATAAATAAATAAGGAGAAGCACCAAGACTCCCCTATTCCCTTGAGATTAACAGAAAGTTTACAAAAGAAGTGCTAGGAAACAATGGACGATGTTCAAACACACTAATAATTTAAGTGACAAATTACTGCTTATGTAAAAATTAGCCAAATGTCTTTAAGTGATAGAACCCAATCTTGGTAGTTTTGGGGCGAGACTGCTACCTTGGTACATTAACGACCATATTGATGAGGAGAAAGTGGCCATGAAAATGGTCACATCCTTTGACTTGAGAAAACCACTGCTGTATCCAGAAGTTAAACAAATCCAATCCGTGGCAAAAAGCCTTAAGCACAAATATGTCCCTGGAGTGTTATTTACAAAATCGGACCTCTTAATGAGGAAAAATAAAGAGTAACTAGGAAAATAGAGCCACTGGAAATTGGGCGTGAAAACAATTCAGCAAGTGGGAAAAATCATGAGGATATAAAACAGTAAGTGATATGCTCAGGACACGGAATTCATGTGTACCAGCATTATACTGTGCTTAAAAAATAAATGGACCCCCTGAATGAAGGCAATTTTAGAGCGCAAAATTGTTTTTACTTTCTTTAAAAAAATGTTCTCTATTATGCTTATAATAATTTATATACAAAGCATCCAATTTTTAAATTAAATTAAATTTTTATTATTTTTTAAAATTATTTATTTTTGAGAGAGAGAGAGAGCGACAGAGAGACAAAGTGCAAGTGGGGTAGGGGCAGAGAGAGAGGGAGGCACAGAATCCGAAGCAGGCTCCAGGCTCTGAGCTGTCAGCACAGAGCCCGATGCGGGGCTCGAACCCACAAACTGCGAGATCATGACCTGAGCTGAAGTCCGGCACTTAACCGGCACTTAACCAGGCACGCCCCAACTTTTTTAAAAAGAAGCATCACCACCTGATAGCAGGATGAAAGGTGGACGGGGAGTATGAAGCATCGAGAAGGCTCACACAGCACCTCGGGAAGGGATGCCAAGAGAAGGTGACAGAAAGCGGAGAGAAGAGGGTGGGCCAGAGTAGAGAGATATTTAGAAAGCTGACTGGCAGAATTTGGTCCTGACTGGCCAAAAAGGAAGCGGGGTGGGGTAAACTGAGGCTCAAGGTTTTAGTTTGGGCAATGCACTGAGCAGTGGTGCTGCTCTTGGATGGAAAACACAGCAAGGGGAGCAGATTGTCAGCAAAGGAACCTGGGGTCTCTTCCTTCTGCTCCTCCTTTTCTCTCTCTTCTCCTTAAAACAAAAACAAGAACAAAAACCCAGCATTATTGTGGTGTGATTTACATAGCTTACCATTGACCCATTTTTGTATAGGAGTCAATGATTTTGTAGCCTATTTACAAAGTTGTGCAACCACACCAGGATCCCATTCTAAAACGTTTCCAAAAAGAAACGTTGTGCCCATTTACAGCTACTTCCCATTCCTATGGCCCTTCTGAGTAACCCCTAATGTTTCTGTCTCCATAGATTTGCCTTCTCTGGATATTTCCTATAAAAGGAATCATGCAGTATGTATTCTTTTGTGTGTGGCTTCTTTCAGTGAACATAATGTTTTGAAACGTTTTCATGCAGGCGGTTTCATCCATGTTGGAACATTTATCAGTGCTTCGCTCCTTTTTATTGCTGGGTCGTATTCCATCGTATGCATATACTGTATTTGTTCGTCCATCTATCAGTTGATGGACACTGGGTTGTTTCCATTTGGGGGCTATTCTGAATAATGCTGGAATTAACATTCGTGTACAAGTCTTTGTGTGGGCATATGTTTGCATTTCTCTGGAAAAGATTGTTGAGTCATATGGCAATTCCATGTTTAACGTTTTGAAAAACTGCCAGTTTTCCAACGTGACTGCACCATTTTACGTTCTCACCAGCATTGTACGAGGGCTCAAATTTCTGCACAGCCTTGCCAACACTGATTATGTCTCTTTGATTAAAGCCATGCTGGTGAGTATCATTTGAATTTCCCTAATGGCTAATGATGCTGAGCATTTTTCATGAGCTTATTGGCCATTTGTATATCTTCTTCAGAGAACTGTCTCTTCAAATCCTTTGCCCATTTTTAAATTGGGTTGTTTGTCTTTTTAAGAATAATTCAAGGGGCACATGGGTGGCTCAGTCAGTTCGGTGTCCAACTCCTGATCTTGGCTCAGGTCATGATCTTACGGTTCACGAGATCAAGCCCGGCTTTGGGCTCTATGCTGACAGCATGGAGCCTACTTGGGATTATCTCTTTCTCCCTCTCTCTCTGTCCCTCCCCCACTTGCACACATGCTCTCTCTCAAAAATTAAACAAATAAACATTTTTTAAAAATAAAAATAGGTTTGGGGTGCCCGGATGGCTCAGTCGGTTAAGCAGCCAGCTTTGACTTGGGTCATGATCTCGCGGTTCGTGGGTTCGAGCCCTGCGACCGGCTCTGTGCTGACAGCTCAGAGCCTGGAGCCTGCTTCAGATTCTGTGTCTCCCTCTCTCTCTGCCCCTCCCTCATTCTCTCTCTCTCTCTCTCTCTCTCTCTCTCTCTCTCTCTCTCTCTTTCAAATAAACATTTAAAAAATAACAAAAATAGGTTTGATTTTTTAGAGCAGTTCTAGGCTCATGCAGAATTAAGCAGGATACAGAGTTTCCCATAGACCCCTGCCCCCATATCACAGCCCTCTCTCCATGATCAACATCCCACATCAGAGTGGTACATCTGTTACAGAAAACTTATATTGACACATTATCCTCCAAAGTCCATAGTTTACATGAGGGCTCACTCTTGAAGTGCATTCTATGGATTTGGACAAATGTATAATGACTTATGTCCATCATTGTACCATCATACAGAGTCTTTTCACTACCCTAAAGATCCTCTATGCTCTGCTTAATAATTCCTCCCTCTCTCACTAACCCCCAGAAAGCACCGATCCTTGTGCTGTTTCCATAGTTTTGCTATTTTCCAGAATGTCACATAGCTGGAATCACACAGTATCTAGCTTTTTCCAATTGGCTTATTTCACTTACTAAGTATGTATTTATGTTTCCTCCATGTCTTTTCATGCTTGATAATCATGTCTCTTTAGTGCTGAAAAATATTTCATTATCTGGATGTACCACAGTTTTTTTTTTTTTCCCATTTACCTACTGAAGGACAGACACCTTGGTTGCTTTCAAGTTTTGGCAAATATGGATAAAGTTTTATGTGGATATAAATTGTCACCTCAATTTGGGTAATATGAAGGAGTATGATTGCTGGATTATATGGTAAGACTATGTCTGGCTTGGTAAGAAACTGCCAAACTGTCTTCCAAAGTGGCTGTACAATTTTGCATTCCCACCAGCAGTGAGAGAGAGTTCCTGTGGTTCCACATCCACGCCAGCACTGGGTGTTGTCAGTGTTCTGGATTTGAGCCTTTTTAATAGATGTGTATTGGTACTTCATTGTTGTTTCATTTGCATTTCCTTGACGTCATGATGTGGAACATCTTTTCATATGTTTATTTGCTCTTTGTGTATCTTCCTTAGTGAGGGGTCCATATCTCCCACCATTTTTTAATCCGATTGTTCATTTTCTTATCGTAGAATTTTAACTGTTCTCCGTATATCTTGGCTAACAGTCCTTTTATCAGATGCATATTTTGCTAAGATTTCCTCTCATTCTGCCATTTGTCTTTTCAATTTCTTGGCAGTATCTTTCATAGAGCAGAAGTTTTTAGTTTTAACAAAGTCCAGCTTATCAAATCTTTCGTTCATGGATGGTGACGTTGGTGTGGTATTTAAAAAGTTATCATGGGGCCTCTGGGTGGCTCTGTCAGTTAAACGTCCGACTTCGGCTCAGGTCATGATTTCACGGTTCGTGGGTTCGAGCCCCGTGTTGTCTTCTGTGCTGACAGATTGGAGCCTGGAGCCTGTGTTGGATTTTGTGTCTCCCTCTCTCTCTGCCCCTCCCCTGCTCGCACTCCGTCTCTCTCTCTCTCAAAAATAAATAAATGTTAAAAATAATATGGAATACTACGTGGCAATGCAAAGAATGAAATATGGCCTTTTGTAGCAACATGGATGGAACTGGAGAGTGTTATATTAAGCGAAATAAGTCACACAGAGAAAGACAGATACCATATGTTTTCACTCTTATGTGGATCCTGAGAAACTTAACAAAAGACCATGGGGGAGGGGAAGGAAAAAAAAGTTAAGAGAAAGAGAGTGAGCCAAACCATAAGAGACTCTTAAAAACTGAGAATAAACTGAGGGTAGGTGGGGGGTGGGAGATGGGCATTGAGGAGGGCACCTGTTGGGATGAACACTGGGTGTTGTATGGAAACCAATTTGACAGTAAATTTCATATTAAAAACAAAGAAATTAAAATTGAATTTTAAATGTTACATAAATACTCCCATTTGAATAATAAATAAATAAATAAATAAGTTATATACCCAATGTCATCTAGATTTTCTCCTAGGGCTTTTATAGTTCCTTTTATAGTTCCGTGTTTTACATTTAGGTCTATGATCCATTTTGAGTTAATTTTTGTGAAAGGCCTAAGTTCTACATTCTTTTTTTTTTTTTTTTTTGGCATGTGGACATCTATCTAGCTGTTTCATCACTGTTGTAAAGGCTATGTTTTCTCCACTGTATTGCCTTTGCTTCTTTGTGAAAGATCAGTGGTCTATTTCTGAGCTCGCTATTCTGTTCCATTTATCTCTTTGTCTGTCTTTCACCAATACCACGTTGTCCTGATTACTGTAGCTTTATAGTAGGTCTTGAAGTTGACTAGTGTCAGTCCTTCAACTTTGTTCTTTTCTTTCAATATCGTATTGGCTATTCTAAGTCTTTTGGCTATAAACGTTAGAATCAGTTTGTCAATATCCACAGAATAATTGCTGGGATTTTGGTTGAAATTGCCTTGAATCTATACATCAATTTTGAAAGAAATGACCTCTTGACAATATTAAGTTTTTGTATTCACAAACATGAAATATCTCTCCATTTACTGGCTCTTTGATTTCCTTCACCAGAGTTTTGTAGCTTTCCTCGTATAGATCTTGTACATATTTTGTTAGGTTTATACCTATGTATTTCAAGTTTTTTGGATGCTAATGTAAATGGCATTGTGTTTTTAATTTCAAATTCCACTAGTTCATTGTTGGCATATAGGAAAGTGACTGACTTTTGTGACTGACTTTGTATCCTGTAATCTTGCTATTTGCTTATTAGTTCTAATTTTTTGGGTCAATTCTTTCAGATTTTCTGTAGAGATAATCATGTCATCTGCAGAGTTTTACATCTTCCTTCCCAATCTGTGTATCTGTTATTTCATTTTCTTGTCTCATTGCATTAGCTAGGATTCCAGTACAATGTTCAAAGGAGTGGTAGGAGAGGATATCCTTGCCTTATTCCTGATCTTAGCTAGCCAGCTTCTAGTTTCTCACCATTAAGTATGGTGCTTAGGTGTAGGCTTTTTGTAGAAGTAATTTATCAAGTTGAGGAAGTTCCTTTCTTTTACTACTTTTCTGAGAGTTGGTTTTTGTTTTTGTTTTCTGAGGGCTTTTGTTATGACTGCATGTTGGCTTTTGTCAAGTGTTTTTTCTGTATCTTGTGACATGGTCATGTGATTTTTATTCTTTAGCCTGCTGATCTGATGGATTATATTAGTTGATGATCTAATGTTGAACAAATCTAGCACACCTGGAATAAATCCCGTTTGGTCACGGTGTATAATTCTGTTTACAAATTGTTGAATTTAATTTGTAAGTATTTTGTTGAGGGTTTTTGCATCAATGTTCATGAGAGATCAAACTGGTCAGTAGTTTTCTTGCAAATGTCTTTGGTGTTAGTTTTAGGGTAATGCTGGCTTCATGGAAGCATTAAGAAGTATTCCTTCTGCTTCTATCTTCTGGAAGAGACTGTAGAAAATTGGTATCATTTCTTCCCTAAACACTTTGTGGGATTTACAAGTGAACCTATGTAGGCAGTTGTTTGTTCTTTTATTGTTGAGTATTAAGAGATCTGTATACATTCTATATAGAAGTATCTTATCAGATACATGATTCCCAAGTATTTTCCCCTAGTCTGTGGGTTGTATTTTTACTTTCTAGATGGTGTCTTTTGAAGTGTAAATGTTTTTCATTTTTATTAAGTCAAATTTTATCCATTTTTTTCTTCTATCAATTGTACTTTTGGTTTTGTATCTCAGAAAAACCATTGCCAAACTCAAGATTGTGAAGATTTACTTCTATATTTCTTTCTAGGAACTTACTAGTTTTAGTTCTCACATTTAGGTCTCTGATATATTTTGAGTTAATTCTTGTATGGTGTGAGGTAGGGTTTTCTGCATGTGAATATCCAGTTGTCCCAGCACCATTTACTAAAAAGATCATTCCTTTCCCATTGGTCAGTTGATCATAAATATAAGGTTTATTTCTGGGCTCTCATTTCTATTCGATTGTTCAATATTGTTTGCCCTTTTGCTATCACCCCACTGCCTTGATCACTGTGACTTTGTAGCAAGCTTTGAAAATGAGAGTTACAAGTTTTCCAACTTTGCTCTGGAATTTCTTCTTGAATCTTACAAGTTGTCTATTCAACAGTAACAAGAGAAAGGATTGTAGTTATAATACAGTGGATTGAATTATAAATTAAAAAAAAATTATTTGTGTGGTTAAAAGTAAAGGTTCTGAAGTCAGACTGCCAGGCTCTGCCAGGCTGTGAGATTTGGGGCAAGTTAATAACTTCTCTGTGCCTCAGTATTTTTTTCCCTTGAGAAAAACGAGAATCATGATAGTGTGTACCTCAGCGAACTATGGTGATTTAAATAAGTTTCCAAGTTGTTCAAGGCTCTTAGAATGGTGCTTGCACATCAGAAACACTCAGTAAATGATAGGCATGATTATGATTTCTACTGATTGTATTTCAAGACACTGTGTCTCCTTTTATCCAGCAATTCCACTTCTAGGAATGTATTCTTTTTTTTTTTTTTTTTTTTTTTTTTAATGTGCATTTGTTTTTGAGACAATGCAAGAGACAGAGTGCAAGCGGCCGAGGGGCAGACAGAGGGAGACAGAATCTGAAGCAGGCTCCAGGCTGTGAGCTGTCAGCACAGAGCCTGACGCGGGGCTCGAACTCACAAACCATGAGATCATGACCTGAGCCGAAGTTGGACGCTTAACCGACTGAGCCACTCAGGTGCCCCTCTAGGAATGTATTCTAAGGAAACATCCATGCATGTGCCTCCAGATCTAGCTTCAGGAGTGTTTAATGCAGTATCGTTTACAATAGAGAAATTTGAAACAAGGAGCATTTGTTAACTTATGTTACGCTCCTATAATGAAATACAATTCTATCATACATGATGTGTTTTTGTTTGGTTGTTGGTTTGGTTTCTTTGAGAGTGAGCCAACATGGACAGGGGAGGGGCAGAGGGAGAGACAGAATCCCAAGCAGGCTCCACGCTCAGAGCCCTACGTGGGCTCGATTCCACGATCCTGAGATCATGACCTGAGCTGAAATGAAGAGTCTGACACTCATCCAACTGAGCCACCCAGGCGTCCCCATACATGACAGTTTTAAAACAATGTTTGATAACTTGGAATGCTATTTCTGATCACCTACAGAAAAAAAATAGAAAAAATTTAAATGCCTTATAGAACAAGGTATACAATATGACCACAGTTTGTTTTAAAAAGTAGTATATGAAAAAACCAAATGGTATTACAAGGGCATGTCTATGTAAGCGAAAGAAAAGGCTTTGGAAGATTTATACTAAAATTTCTAAGGTGATTGGCACTACTGGGTCAGAAAAGCCAACTCTTAGGAAATGCAAAAAAGGGCCCTTTGACAAGTAATGTCTAGAAAAGGTAAGTCTCTAGAGACAAAACCAATTAGTGGTTGCCTGGCACTGGGGGTAGGAGTGGAGGTTGGCCACAGAGGAGCTCCAGAGAGCAATTTGGGCCTATGTTCTAAAACTGGGCTGGTGATGGTTGCACAACTCTATAATTTTACTAAAAATCACTAAACTGTGTCCTGAAAATTGGCAAATTTTACAGTATGTACATTATACCTTAATAAAACTTAAGGGGGGGGGTCGGGGGTAATTTAAATGGGGGTTGGGATGGGCCTCACACAGCCAGGCCTCAGGGAGAAGCCCCTTACCTCAAGTCTGTCTGGGACTGTCTTACCCTTATTTTTTATTTATTTATTTATTTTTTTACAGACGTGGCCACCCAGGGCTCCTGCACTCTGGCCACTAGTCGTGCTGCCCTATCATTCCTAGTGTGCACGAGGTGCCCACCAGCTCTGGCCCACCCAGTTGCCCCAAAGCGGAACTACTCCAAGTGGGGCGGCCACATCAAGGTGTTAGAACTTCTATAAAAGCCTGTTGTGTTGACTATATTTTGGTGGCCCCCCTCACGGACCACATATCCTGGTATTTGTCCCTTGTGAAGCCTTCCCATGTGGTGTTGGCGCTTGGCCATGTTGCTGGCTCTGGGCAATGGGGCAGCAGGAAGCATGTTGCAGGTAGAGGCTTGGGAAGCATTTCCAGCTGGGGTTTGTCCCCCGGGAGTGCTGGAAGAATGTTGCTTCTTGGAACGCAGCCACCGTGGCATGACGCAGTCCAAGCAAGTATGTGCAGAGGCCCACGTGGACTGGAGAACTGAGACCACTGGCCAGCGGCCCCGGCTGAGCTCCCAGATGCCAGTAGCTGCCCCGGTGCCCTGGTCAGCACCATGGGAAGAGCACCACCCAGAAAACTCACTGCTATGGTTTCAAGCCACTAGATTCTGTGGTGGCTTCTTATACAGCAGTAAGACATCCTTTATCTTCTCTGTCATCAGAAAAGTTCTGGTAAATGTTGAGACGCACGACCCCAGGCTGAGGCGTCTCCACCTTCCCACGACACTCTGCTGTTCCTGCAGTGGTGGCAGGCATTTTACCGAAGGGGGGTCAGGGGTCCAAGAGCTACTTCCTGCACTCAGGCTCTCATTTAGGCTGGGTGCTCACTGTGCTGCGATGTGAAAGTGCGGGCAGTGCTGAGTTCTCAATGCTGCTTCCTCAAGGGGATGCACATCTAGAAGGCCAAAAGGACATCGTTTGCATGCTAAGACGGGTGGTGCAGAACTTGAGGAGAGGCAGGATATTTGCATCTTCTCAGTCAATCTCCCCTCGAAGCCTTATTTGCAAACAGAGTGAAGGACAGAGTTCACTTTGCCAGAAATGGGACTTAAGGGGCAGCAGGGACTTGCTAAGTGGTGCACATGCAGGGTGTTCCTGCCAAAGGGCCCCACAGGACTCTGAACAGGAGGACACAGCAGACAGCCCGGCCTCAGGGACATTCTGCAAATCAACTGGCCGCTACCCTTCAAAAGGGTCCACTTAACAAAGACTCGGGGGCGGTTCCTGTGAGACCAAAGAAACTTGACAACTGAATGCACTCTTGGTCTGGATTTTCTTCTGCTTTTAAGGGCAGTTTCACAATTAGTGAAACCTGAGTTAGGTCTGTAGATCAGGTAACAGCATGGTGTCAGTGTTAACTTCCCTGATTTTGGTCATCGTACTGTGGTTAGGTAAGAACATTCCTTGCTTTTAGAAATGCACATTGTAATGTTAAAAGGAGCATGGTATCTGCAACTTACTTTTATTTTTTTAAGACTTTATTTTTGGGGGGGGGGGGCACTTGGGTGGTTTAGTCGGTTAAGTGTCTGACTTCAGCTCAGGTCATGATCTCACGGTTTGTGGGTTCAAACCCTGCGTCGGGCTCTGTGCTGACAGCTCGGAGCCTGGAGCCTGCTTCAGATTCTGTGTCTCATTCTCTCTCTGCCCCTCCCCCACTTGTGCTCTCTGTCTCTCAAAAATAAATAAATGTAAAAAAAATTTTTTTAAAGCCTTTTTTTTTTTTTTAAACATTTATTTATTTTTGAGAGACACAGAGAGAGAGCATGCATGAGTGAGGAGGGGCAAAGAGAGGAGAGAGAGAATCCCAAGCAGGCTCTGTGCTCAGCACTGAGCCCAACACGGGCCTTGATCTCACAAACCTGAGCCAAAATCAAGAGTCAGTCACTCAGCTGACTGAGCCACCACCCAGGTGCCCTTAAGATCTTATTTTTAGTTAATCTCTACACTCTATGTGAGCCTCAAACTCACAACCCCAGGACCAAGAGTTGCATGCTCTACCGACTGAGCCAGCCAGACGTCCCTACAACTTACTTTTTTAATTATTTCTTTTCTCCAAAATTTTATTTAAATTCTAGTTAGTTAACACACAGTGCAATATTGGGTTTCAGGAGCAGACTTCAGTGATTCATCAGTTACATACCATATTCCCAGTGCTCATCATAACAAGTGCCCTGGTTAATACCCTGTAACTTAATTTTTTTTTTTTAATTTTTTTTTAACGTTTATTTATTTTTGAGACAGAGAGAGACAAAGCATGAACGGGGGAGGGTCAGAGAGAGGGAGACACAGAATCTGAAACAGGCTCCAGGCTCTGAGCTGTCAGCACAGAGCCTGACGCGGGGCTCGAACTCACGGACCACGAGATCATGACCTGAGCTGAAGTCAGCCGCTTAACCGACTGAGCCACCCAGGCACCCCACCCTGTAACTTAATTTTAAATGGTTCAGAAAAAAGTGTGCACACAGGTACGTGTATGTG
Organism: Panthera pardus; assembly: GCF_024362965.1. Taxonomy (NCBI): domain Eukaryota; kingdom Metazoa; phylum Chordata; class Mammalia; order Carnivora; family Felidae; genus Panthera; species Panthera pardus. The sequence continues at coordinate 43,319,654 of NW_026526821.1, read as the reverse complement.
TATGTGTCGGGGGCAGCAAGTGTGTAAAATATTAACATTTGTTCTCTTTCGCAACTGTACGTCAAGCCTGGAATTATGTCAAAAGTAAAAATAAAACACGTTGAAGGAATTGTTTGGTGTGTCATTTCTTTTGAAATTTTGTCCCAACCTCCCAGCCGGCTCTAGAAAGTTCCTTCCTCTAGTCTGAAGAGGGCTTGTTACTTCTTTTTGGCTCACACATCCCTGTGAACATCTGATGAAGCCTCAGGCCCCTCTCCAGAAAAACACTCATACTCGGCACACTCACATACACCTGCCTTTGCACACCACCACGTCCGGTTCTACTCCGTGGCCTGGGAGACCAGCAAAGAAATATCCACACGCACAAAAGTCTAAGGAGACACAAGCAGCAGAGTAAGTGTGGGAGGTGAATGGTGAGGCTCTCAACCACAGGACGCCGTTTAAGGTCCAAGAGTGGCCTGAGCGAGGGCCCCTCCTCCATTTCTCACCCCTCTGCAGACACAGAGGGGCAGGCGCAGTGGCAGTTCCAACAGGGACCCGGGTTGCTGTCCTCTGCTTTCTATGGGCATGCCCTCGGCACTGAGTTACTCAAGCCCTCAAGACTCAGTTTTCTCTTCCACAGAACAGAGGCAATTCCAGCACGGCCATTACGGAGCCGTTGGAATGCGTGCGTAATCAATGCCTTGCGGACCTTGCCATTTCTACCTCGTGTCGCCCTGGAAACGGTGAGCGCTGCTTCACTGCTCAGCGACAAACCACTCAGACACGAGCCCACCGCCCAAGCCCCAAGCCCCAGAGGCCCGAGTTGCCCACAATTCTTGTTTTCCCAAGGGCCTCTGAGCTCAGACCCTTGCTGTTCATCCCACTCGGAGCCTAATGCCTTCTGTTGGACATACTTTTTCATTTAGTTTAGCCTTCAGCCATATTCAGCTTAACTAGAGAGCTAGACACTTTGGCCAAAGGTAAGCATACCAGCAGCATGTTTGCTTTTCAACAGCTGCCCATCTTCGCCTCGAAACTCTCTCTCAAAATGACGTGAATTATACGGTGTCATTCAAAGGGCAGACAGGTCTGTCTTGAGCCCCTGGAGCGTTCACTGTGGAGGAAAAGAACAGGATTGCAGAGCTGTGCTGCACAGAGGCACACACCCTCAAACTGCCCATCTGCCTAGACCGCCGACTCACCCTGAAGCTTTGGGTGAAAAAAACCCATCATTTTAACATTAAAACAGACACACTTAAAGAGTAGAACATAAAATCCCTGTAATTTGAGGGCCACCTGGGTCAGCTAAGCGTCTGACTTCGGCTCAGGTCATGATCTCACGGTTCGGAAGTTCGAGCCCCGCGTCAGGCTCTGTGCTGACACCTCGGAGCCTGGAGCCTGCTTCGGATTCTGTCTCCCTCTCTCTCTGCCCCTCCCCCGCTCATGCTCTGTCTCTCTCTCAAAAATAAATCAAGATTAAAAACAAAATTTAAAATTCCTGTAATTTGAGGGGCACCTGGGTGGCTCAGTCAGTTGAGCATCTGACTTCAGCTCAGGTCATGATCTTGCGGTTCATGAGTTCTAGCCCTGCATTGGGCTCTCTGCTGTCAGCACGGAGCCCGCTTCAGATCCTGTCTCCCTCTCTCTCTGCCCCTCCCCCACCTGCTGTCTCTCAAAACTAAATAAAACATTAACAATAAAGGAGCTGTAACTTTAGACACATAAATCTTAAAGGACATGAGTGCATGTCAGGTTATGGCTTGGCTTCCCCCCCACCCTGCCCCCCACCGCTCTGTTGGGGTCCATGCAGGGCTAGGCTAGGAAGTACTGGTGTAGTTCCCTGGGAAGGGGAGGAAGGTGATTAAGAGCCAGAGGACTCGTGTTCTGGAGGTAAGCTTCGGGGAACCTGGCAGCTGAGCAACTGTATGAGTCCAGCCCTGCACCAGGTACTGGGGAGGACAAACATGTTACATGGCCTCTGCTCCCAGGGAGTGCAAACCTGGTTGATAGAGACCACAGCGCCCACATGGGCACTGACGTGAGCTAACATTTTACCAAGCAAAGGCCTGTTCGTTTCCCAAGTGAAATATAACGTGGTGAGACACCCGCAAACGGCCTCTCCCATAGTTCCTTATGTTCACTTTTCCCCCAACATTCAATTTCAATGGTTTCAAAATTCTGTAATTTAATTTGATCAAGTTGTTTCCATTTTCATTTAATTTTTTTATGTTTATTTTATTTTGAGAGAGAGGAGGAGAGAAAGGGGGGGGGGGGAGGGGCAGAGAGAGAGAGGGAGGGAGAGAATCCCAAGCAGGTTCCGTGCTGTCAGTAGAGCTGGACATGGCGCTCGAACACACAAACTCTGAGATCACGACCCATGCTGAGATCAAGAGTTGGACGCTTAACTGACTGAGCCACCCAGGCGCCCCTGTTTCTATTTTTATTTTTTGATTTTATTTTTTAATTTTTTTTTAACGTTTATTTATTTTTGAGACAGAGAGAGACAGAGCATGAACAGGGGAGGGGCAGAGAGAGAGGGAGACACAGAATCTGAAACAGGCTCCAGGCTCTGAGCGGTCAGCACAGAGCCCGACGAGGGGCTCAAACTCACGGACCGTGAGATCATGACCTGAGCCGAAGTCGGATGCTTAACCGACCAAGCCACCCAGGCGCCCCTGCTGTTTCTATTTTTAAAGAGAGATATGCTAAAAACAAATAGCTCGTAATGGCCATAAATTGCACAGAACACAGACTGTTCCCTCTGTGGCTGTTGCCAAGCCCTGGTTACTCTAACCACTAGCCCTGTGTGGCTGGCTGGCTGACACCACAGGTTCTGAGAATGTTCTGTTGTGTGGGGAAGACGGGGGGCCCCGCACAACTCGCCTCATGTCATGTCACACAACCCAAAGAACACACGTACAGCATGCTGGGTGCAATGCAGGGATGGGCCACCTCTACCCAGGGCTTAGTGAAGGAGATAATGTTTATATCAATAGGAGAAAGGTAAAGTAATTATGACACTAAATACTGAATTTGTATGCCGTTTACCCCCAAAATCTCTTCAGATGTTTTCGTGAGAAACTTCGTCTGGCTTCCAGGAACATTTTTTTAAAATATTAGATATTAGGTTTTAAATTATTACACACAGGGCATCTGGGTGACTCGGTTGAGCATCCAACTTTGGCTCAGGTCACAATCTTGTAGTTCATGGGTTTGAGCCCCGCGTAGGGCTCTGTGCTGATAGCATGGAGCCTGGAGCCTGCTTTGGATTCTGTGACTCCTACTCTCTCTGCCCCTCTCCCGCTCGTGTTCTCTCAAAAATAAACATTAAAAAAAATAACAAGTGAAATTATTACACACAATTCTCGATCATGAATGTTCACTAATTCTCTTCTAGCTTTTGACTGTCACCCATGAGAAAAGTAGTTAACAGGAGGTGATATTCAACCTTTTTTAATTGAAAAATTTCGAAGAGCTGAAATGATAGTCTAGCAGCCCATTTTGTTTCTCTCGTGGACACAAGTAATGTTGATAATTGTGAAAGTGAATGGAATTTGAACCCAAAGGCCTTATCTTCACGTGATCTTTTCAAGTGTTGGGGAAGCTCCCTCAAGGTCTCCCTGTGGCCAGCTCAGAGGCCACAACAGCCGCCGGTGGACATAGGGCTGGGACCCAGGCCTCCCCGGCCCAGCCGCACAGGTTCACCTTCACCTGGGCTCATGTTGCCGTGTGCCCGCTGCATGCGGGAGCTGATGGTGACATTTCCGGGAATTTTGTGAGCCATTATTAAATGCTGAATTATATGAACTTATAATTACATGAATCATGTTAAAAATAAAGGTAATAAATTCTCAAAACTCACCACAGGCTGATAAATAGACCACACGACCGTTACCTATGCTCTCGAGGTGATACCCATCCATCGTATGTATATGATGGCAGTGCTGTGTCACGGTGTGCTACTGTGCGTGTCTTTCCAACTCTGGGTTCAGTGACAGCACATTGGTGGCTTGGGATCTGCCGTGGCGCGAATATTTATGCCATGGAAATCAGCAAATGCTGCACCTGGGGCCTTGACTTACTGCTCCTCTCTCCCTGAACCTCACCCCCCACCAGTGGTCAAATATTGATCAGCACACCCCTGGCTGCGTGCCCCTGGGAACAAACACCTAGGGGCTCCAGCTGCCCTGAGGGCTGAGGGTTTAGAGCAGTGGCCTTCTTGACACTGACACATGCTATAATGTCACCCACAGTAGGAAACCATCTAGTGAAGCTGGAGGGGGAGGCTGAGCTGCCCTCTGCACACGTGGACTTGCCTGATGCCATACCACCCACGGCAGTACAGCCATGGGCCCCCTCCAGCTCTTACCTGAGTAACCTTCAGTCTTCTCCATTAGCTCATCGAATCCAAATGATTAGTCTCTGTTTACTTGGGTAGGATTCTCCCGGCCTAATGGAACCTGTGTAGAGTGTTGTAAGGTTCTAAAAGGTAAGAGCCGCCTTTTCCCATCCAGAGAGAAGGGGCCACTACTCATGCAGACTCCAAGAAGTGAGAAAACTTTGTGATAAACAGAAAGATGCTGTGCATATGAGATTTGGAAAGTGGGAAGGCGGGGAAGCCACTTACTGAGGTCTGTCCCCCCATCGAGCCCAGATGCACACAGTAAGATGCTTCATTTTCCCCTCACTCACCCAAGGCTTAGAGGGTACTGGTTCTGCACCAGGCAGTTCTAGGCACTGGGAATAGTCGGGAGCCAAGCACGCACTGATCCCTCCCAGAACTCCTACCTACGCGCCCCTGGCCACTCCCGATCCTGGGCAGGGCCTGGGTGGGGAAGGTTGTGGGCTGACACCAGACTACCTGCCTTTGAGTTCAGGGTCCTCCATTAGTGATTTTTCTTAGCCTTGTTGTGCCTATTGCTGCAAACCCGCCACGTAGGTGTCATCAACCCCATCGTACAAGGGAGCAAGCTGAGGTAGGACATTGTCTAAGTTTGTTAACTTAGATGTTTCTCAGAGTCAAGCCCATGCTTGACCACGCAAGTATGTGAGTTAAGTGTGTACCGATGAATAGTCTTAAAACCACTCCATGGCCATACCCCAGTACTAAGATACAGTTTTTTATCCAACCTCCTGCTAGTAGATATCAGAAGCACATCCTTAACCAAAGTGTGCCACGCACCCCAGCCCTTGTGGAGTGGACTTGGGAGGCCTCCCCCCAGGGCTTAGTGGGAACACTGAGCCCACTTGCAGAAGACCGTTCCAGGGAAGGCTTTCAGGTGATGAGCATTTTGCATTAAGCATGTTAACTAAATCTGGAAAATTCAAAAGTATGGTTTTGGTTCTCAAACATCCTGCTGCAAAGAGCTCAATCTCCCTAGAAAGACTCTGGGTAAATAAAGACACAGTTAATTCTGGTCTCACTCCAACCTGGACCCTGAAGGCCCACTTGGCTACCACGAGCCACCTCCCCAGGGCCAGGAAAGCCTGGATACAGGTCAAGGACAATCTAGACTCCCAGGAACACACAGCTGGAGATGGGGTTCCTCAGCTTTTTAAAGCTCACACCCACTTCTGTGGAAGAAAGAAACAAGCCCTCCTCTTACTTGGAATTTTGAAATCTCAAAATAAATTATACCTGAAAGTCCACCAGAACGTGGTAATTTGAGAACACTCTTGGCACCTTGGGCCCCATCTGTATGCATTGTTAAGTATCACTTTGGAGGGTGGACAGAGGTTTCTTACAGTGTCAGCTGTAAGGCCAAAGGCAGATCAAAACCAGCAGCTGTCTGCTGTACTGGGGCCACCAGACCCATCTTGGGAGGTCGCCCAGCCCGACACTGGAGCAAGACTGTGGTGTGGCAGGGCACGTCTCCATGGACAGACTATGGAGACAGGACCGTCAGCCACCCGTGTGAACCCCACTCAGATGCTGATCCAGACAAACCAAGTGTAAAGGCACTTCTGAGACCATCCACAGGATGTGATACACTGACTACTAGCTAATTCCAGAAATGGGCTCACCTTGTTGTAAGTGGTATTAGGTATTGAGGTTATGTGAGAAAATATCCCTATTTTTTTTTTTCAACGTTTTTTATTTATTTTTGGGACAGAGAGAGACAGAGCATGAACGGGGGAGGGGCAGAGAGAGAGGGAGACACAGAATCGGAAACAGGCTCCAGGCTCCGAGCCATCAGCCCATAGCCTGACGCGGGGCTCGAACTCACGGACCGTGAGATCGTGACCTGGCTGAAGTCGGACGCTTAACCGACTGCGCCACCCAGGCGCCCCAAAATATCCCTATTTTTTAAGAAATACCTACTGAAGTAGGTGTGAAAGTATAGGATATCTGGGATTTGCCTTAAAATATTCAGCAAAAGACAGATGAAGCAAATGGGGCAAAAATCTTGATAATTACTGAATATGGGGAGGGGGTTGTTGTATCGTAATTTAAAAATGTGGGGCACCTGACTGGCTCAGTTGGTGGAGCGTGCAACTCTTGATCTCATGGTTGTAAGTTGGAGCCCCATGTTGGGTGTGGCAATTACTTGAAAATAAAATCAATCAATCGATCGAAATGTAAAACAAAGAACTGATTAATGTAATCACAGAATTCTCCAGTTCCTTGAAGCGATGGGAGACACTTGCTTCGGCCACCTTTTGCAGCAAACGCTTGACATTCACGTACAACAATCACAAGCTGGACTGCAGGTTCGGAAAATGTCACTTCTTCAATTTTACTTCTTGGGGTCCTAGCCCTCAAATCCTTAAAAGGTAGAAAACTCTCAGAAAGAAGGGAAGGAAGGAGGGAGGGATGAAAAGAAAAGGAAAGGAAGAAAGGAGGTAATGCCACTCTTGGGCCTCAGGCAGTGGAGTGGAGCCTGGGCTGCTCTCCAAGGACAGAACTTCCAGGCTTCGCGCGAGGTGCAGTACGTTCCTCTGAGCAAAGGGATTCGAGCTGGCTGCAAGCGTAGCCCCTAAAACAGAGGCTTTTGACTGTGGTCCACAGATCTCCGATCAAGATTTTAAATGTGCATGCACAGTTTTCTAGAGAATATTCGGCCTTCTTTGGATTCTCGCAGGGAGGGATCCATGTCCCCAGAAGTTAAGAGCCACCACTCTTAAATAGAGTTTGAAAGCAAACTGACTGGATTGGAGCTCTGGCCATTGATGGTCATAAGGAAAGATCTTTATTTGGGAACATCTGATATTTTTGGAAAAGCTCCTACTGGATCCAAAACACCCTGACGGACAGTCCCTCTCCAACACCCCCTACGACAAGAGTGGTCCTGGAGACACACGGGCCCGTCCTCAGCTGGCTCTGCTTCCACCACCCGCACCTCCCCGCCAGCACAGTCTAACTGACAGGCTGCTCAGACAACGTGACCCCAAAGCAACTTCACAGGCACAGGGAGAGGTGTCCACTCCTAGGCCAAAGCCCCCAGCAGGAGGTACTAACAGCAGACCAGGTGACGGGACGTGTGGACACAAACACCATGTTTATTTTGACTGTGGCCAAAGTCAGGGAGATAGCAGAACCTCAGTGCCCTGAAGGTCCTCCGGGTTCAATGATGGCTCATCGACGGCTGGGGAAGTGCCGGCCCTTTGTGTGATCACCTCGTAATCTCCCGTTGTCCCGATGACACAGCACCCCTCGTTAATGGCTGCCACCCTTCCTCATCCTTTAAATTAGAACAGATTCTCTCTCCCCGAGAATCCTTTATTGCTGAAGCTGTTTGGCGGAAGGACAGCAGCACCTCTCGATTCCAGTTAACTGTGGAGTCCCAAGATGTGGGCCCAGGCCTGTGCAGGACAGGACAGGACAGGACAGGACAGTGGTTCTGCTGACGGGCTGTGCACTATTCAATTCCTCTGCCCACCGCCTGTGTAGCCTCCAGCGAGAGGTCTGAAGGGACGTCTGATCGCAGAGATGAGGGCCCACAGGGACGTGAACACCTGCCTTCGGGCCTACGTGAGGACCCACCTCTGACAGCACATGCGTCTCTCTGTGAAGCGCTGTGCTCACTTCAGCGCCGGAGCCTCAGGAAGAACGCGTGTTTACACTCCGTACTTTCCAACGGGTAATATTTATCATAGAAATCTAAGACGTACTCTTCAGTCTTGAATCCAAACTTCTGGTAGAGCAGCATAGCAGGGTTGCTTGCCGAGACGTGAAGGGTCACATCCTTGCCCATGCAGGTCTGCCAAAAGAGTGGAAAAGTACGGGATGAGAATGAAAGCGCCTGAGGGAAAATGAGTAGGTGAGGAAAGGCTGTGAAGTGTAGGTAGGTAGTCATGGCAACTGGGGACAGCAGGGACCTCAGCTGAGGCACTGCAACACGCCACAACAGCTGGTAGCCCGACTGAAACTACGAGACCAAGGGAACGGGTGGCATGCTGGCTGTTTCTGCTCTCTGAAGCCAAGGGCCCGGGGAAAAGTTCATTGTCAACTGGATTATTTTATTTAGAATTCAATTACACTTAAACATATCACACTTATCAATAGCAGGCACTCTGACAATCTCGAGGAAATAGAGAATAAGACAAGAAGTTCTGCTTTTTATTATTTTTTTAAATTTTAGAGAGAGGAACAGTGAGCGGGGGAGAGAGAAAGACAATTTTAAACAGGCTCCACGCTCAGCACGGAGCCCAGCGTGGGCTCCCACAACCCTGGGATCATGACCTGAGCAGAAACCAAGAGTCGGACGCTCAAAAGTCTGAGCCATCCAGGTGCTCCAAGAAGTTCTGCTTTTAAAAACTGGATGTTATCCTGTACTCAAACTTGTAAAAATTCCTTCCATTCCTAGACTTACTAGAAAGGATGCTACATTATGAGGCTAGATATGAGGTATTAAGACTTTCATTTAGTTATGAGACCTGAAAACCCTGTACAGATGTTCAGAATCCCACAGTCCCCCTCCATCCCTCACAAACCGATGGAATTAGCTTCTCAGAACCGTGATTTCTGTATTCAGCATTGGCCTAATCCTAGGGGGAAAGAGTAATCATCATTCTACTAATACGAGGTAAGTTCTTAAGATTCTTTAATTAGCTACACAGAAGAAAGTACCAAAAGTCATATGAACTAAGAATGTGCTTTCTAATGAGGAAAGCACAGAAATACTGAGGCTGACAGGGTCCTTGAGGTTTTGTAAGCCATGGTTCCCGAGGCCTAGATATAAGAGGCCTCTCAGGTAGACAGCTGCCGTCTTCTCTCTGCTTGATTCACGTTCTGTGCCCTGTGGTGTTACTGTGAGTGTGTAAGATGAATTTCGTGGAGTGACTTTCGTGCACACATGCACAGTGTCACCACAGCATCGAGTACTACTGCCCGACTGAGCAGTGCTGCCTGGGCCCGGGACTCATGGTCTGGCTGAGGGCCAGGACCCGCATGAAAGGACGAATACTCCTCACCTGCCCAGTGAGCACTCAGTCAGGACTGACTCTGCGCCAGGCCCCCCGCCAGGCACACACGAGGGAAGGCCGCTCCTGCTGGTGATGGGAAAGGCAGTGGTGCAGCGGCCGAGGATGGAAGGGTGAACAGGGTGGAGGTCGTGGCTGTGAGTGGGGTAGGCGGTGGGGTGTGGTATGAAAAACTGAGAGTCTCAGCTGAACACAACACAAGGGAGCACGTGTTAACTGCCAAGTGAAGAGAGAAGAAAGCAACTTCTACAAAATGGTTCTAGGTTTCTGCCGACATTTGGGAAGTATTGAGCAAGTTTCATTAAGAGTTGGAAAAATTGGGGGCACCTGGGTGGCTCAGTCGTTTAAGTGTCTGACTTAATTTCAGCCCAGGTCATGATCTCATGGTTTGTGAGTCTGAACCCTGCATCAGGCTCTGTGCTCACAGCGTGAAGCCTGCTTGGGATTCTCTGTCTCCCACGCCCCTCTCTCTGCCTCCACCGCGCGCTCTCTCTCTCTCTCTCTCTCTCTCTCTCTCTCTCTGCCTTTACCCTACTCATGCTGTCTCTCCTTCTCTCTCCCCATAAATAAATAAACTTAAAAAGATTGGAAAAACAACATTTTATCTTCTCCTTCCTCTATTTAAAGGGAATCTTGCCCACATAACACACAATCCTTCATGCCAAATGGTTTCTAAATAAGATTCTGGGGGTGAAAAATCCCTTACGTGTTTTTCTGATGTTAGTATATAAATATATGGTATATTTTCTTCAACAGTGTTACAGATATATCAAAGGATGAATTATAATTTGATATTACAATCAAATCTTAAAAGGTTGATACCAGCTTCTACAGTGATAGTAAAATTAAGAATAATCAGCAATAATAGACTATGTACTACTCATTGATAGAGTTTTGCTAAAATGTTTAAAAATACTTGATAATTTTTGCAACAACTTAGGTGGCATTATGCTCAATGAAACAAGTCAGACAGGGAAAGACAAACACTGTATGATCTCACTTATATATGGAATCTAAAAAACAAACAATAAAAAGCTGAACTCACAGATGCAGACAACAGACTGGTGACTGTCAGAGGTAGAGCTACAGGGTGGGTGAACTAGATGAAGGGGGTCAAAAGATACCCAGTTTACAACACAAGTAAGTCCTGGGGATGTCATGGAGACCATAGTTTACAATACTGTACTGCATATTTGCAAGTTGCTAAGAGAGCAGATCTTAAAAGTTCTCATCCAAGAGGAAAAACGTCTGTAACTGCGTGTATTGACGGGTGGTAACTAGACTTACTGTGGGGAATGTTTCACAATATAGACAAGTATCTATCAGATCATTACGCTGTATGGCTGAAGTGAGTGTGTTCTGTACGTTTATGCTCCCATAAGGAGAAAACCCCTAAAAATCACAGCTCCACTTCCATTCTCAGAGTCGTGGCGATGGTGCTTCTAAGAGCAGCAGCAGTTACCAATATGGGTCATTGTACAAGGGCTTTGGATTCTCACTTTTGGTATTTTCTCATTTTATCTACTATAATGTGTTTACAAACTGGTTTCTTTGAAGATTATTTTACTGAAAGAGAGAAAGGGAGTGCACATGTGCACTGAGTCAGGGGCAGACGGAGAGGGAGAGAAAGAATCTCAAGCAGGCTCCACACTCAGCCTAACGAGCCTGGCATCACGACATGAGCCGAAATCAAGAGTCAGATGCTTAATCAACTGAACCACCCAGGGGCCCCTCAAACTGGTTTCTTTGAAACCTGGGCCTGAATAGTGATCTTATTTTAGAGGGCCAAGGGTTTTCTTTTCTTTTCTTTCTTTTTTTTTTTTTTTTTTTGAGAGAGAGAGAGAGAAAGAGAGAGAGGCAAAGAGAGAGACAGAAGATCCGAAGCAGGCTCTGCACTGACAGCAGTGAGCCCGATGCAGGGCTCGAACTCATGAACTGTGAGATCATGACCTGAGCTGAAGTTGGCTGCTCAACCAACTGAGCCACCCAGGTGCCCAAATAGCGATCTTGTTTTAGAGGGCCAAAGATTCTTATCTGTGTGATGGTCCCTGTCGTTCTTTTACTGGGTTTGCGAGACCACCCATTCTGCTGGGCCGTGCTAGGAAGGCCCAGCTCAGCCCCGTCCCTCCTCAAGTCTTCCAGGGGAGCCCAGACGCCTTACCTGAATCAGATGATAAATCATGAAAGTTGCGATCCCTGCTCTTCTCCACTCAGGATGGACAAACAGAAATGAAATGTAAGCTTCATTGTACTTCACGTCAGGAACCATGAAGCCAAAGGCAATGATAACTTTTTTATAAAGGACAACCACACTGAAGTCTGGATACTGCAGGCACTCAGACAGGTCAATGCCTACAGAGAAGAGTTAATTCGATATTAAAACCATGTGCCTTTTGGAATTAACACATGCCAAGCTGTTTGGTCTACACCTGCATGCTAAAAAAAACCAAAAAACAAAAAACTGAAGACAAAGATATTAGCATAGACATCATACATTCAGATCATAAAAACAAAAGTGTATTTTAGAAAATATCAAAATTAACAGCATCTTTTCCAAGTACACGTTAAAAGAAGTAGGCAGGATAGGGTGGGTAGCAGAGAGCACCCAGGTTTAGAATGGGATACATCTCTCTGGCTTTGAACTTAGCCACTTCTACAACGTGTGTCAGCTGACGCCTTTCCAAATGTGTGGGCCTCAGCGTCTGCACACTTAGACCTCATAGGGTGGGAGCAGAGATCCAGAGAACTCACATTATTGTGTTCCTCACCTCATACAAGTATAATTTATAAGCTCTTTTGTACAAATGCTACATTTGACAATAAAGGGGTTTAAACAAAAAATGATTCCATGCATCATGTATGGAAGGCAACCCAGCATAAGGTCAAGAAATAGTAGATGCTCCCAGGATGCTTTCGGCCTCCATACCGCTCCTAAAAGAACGAGCACAAGTCTGCCACCACGTGCACTGTTACACGATTACCACACAACAAAGAAGACACAGCTCTAATCCTGAGGAAATCTTATCTAACCTCTGGAGGACATGTAATTTTCCTTTACTTTCAAAGCAGTGCAGTAAGGCAGATCCACAAAGAACAGGCTTATATTTAACAATGAAAATGTGCTTCTTTAATTGATGGCTTCGGTTTTCAGAAAGACAATATATTAAGACTGATAAAATGACAAATCGTATTGGGTTTACTCTTATTTTCAAAGTCTGCAATTGGGGTATTTGGCTTTTTAAAAATACCTTTTCGGGAAGCCTAGGTGGCTCGGTTGGCTAAGCGTCTGACTTCGGCTCAGGTCATGATCTCAGTTTGTGGGTTCGAGCCCCACATCAGGCTCTGTGCTGACAGCGTGAGCCTGCTTGGGATTCTAGCTCTCCCAGTCCCGCTCATGTTTTCCTCTCTCAAAATAAATAAACTCAAGGAAAAACAAAAAAAACAAAAACAAAAAAACCCCTTTTGGCTGTACTAACACTCTCCAAGTAACAGCTAAGTAAACAAAATTACAGAATTATTAAGCAAAAAATAAAAAATGTCCAAACATGTCCAAACTACCAGCCTGTATACCACGGGTAGACATTACCTGGTATCTAAACATATGTAGAAGCAAAATAGGATGAATCTTTTACTCTGGCACTGAGAAACATACAAAAACACTGTTTATTACTTTAATTGCTGGCTCCTTCTTGAACTTAGGAAGAAAGAGGTGTTCATATTTTACTCTTTCCATGAGAGTAGAGACAAACTAAATGAAATCGTGAGTAAAGGTTTTAGAGTCACACAGCATGCACTAATTTAAAAAAAATTACTAACGTGAACTAGACAGAAAACTGATCTGCCTAGTTTGGGAGGGGGAACATACCAGGCCAGAAAAACTCCTGACACATAGAGTTTATTGTTGGGATGTGATTTGGCCGGACGTAGCAGTAATCAAGAGGTGCGTCAGCTTCCGGGGTCCAATGAGGGTCACTCCTATGCAGGTGGGAGCGAATCTGTGACAGGAGCTGCAGTTTGGGTGGCTTTGTTTCATAATCACGCCTCCAAGAAGAGAAGAACAAGATTCAAGAAAAGAACAAATTCAAGTCAAGAAAAATACCCAGTATTATTCCTAGCCAACTGATTCACATAAACTCTTCAATCTGCTACTTTATATGGCAGAGAGCTTGATAAGAGCTACGATACTTTTCTGGCATGAAATTTAAAATTTGCTCTGTTAACATACATCAGACCAAACCCCTCTATACCGACCAGGAAGCCTGCTTGTGCTGGAGCCTGAACAAACAGAGTGAGGAAACAAACAGCAGCCTGACTCAACCCTGAGAGCTCCAGCCCAGGACACAGCCCAGGGAGGGATGGTCCAGCTCTGCCAGGGCCGCTGGGGCAGGCTCTCACACTGCTTCTCACGGGGCCGGTCTGGGATGGCAGTGCTGGGCAAGGAGGATCCTGGGACTCTGGGGCCATTGTGGCGATCAAGACAACACGCTTTCTCAGGACAGCACTGGGGGGCCCTAGCCAGCTCGGCTTCCACAGCACTGCCTAGACAAGAAGACTCATCATCACCCCAGATACAAGCCCAAGTGAGGCATCTCTCCCATGTTCTCATTTTACAGACTACTAAATATACGCAACTTTAAAATTTAAAAGAAACACAATGAAATACAATCTCACAGTGTTAACTTGTTCTTGCTTTTTACACTTCTGTCAAACGACCATCCTTTCTGCAAAAAAACGTACAGTTCAAATAAGCCAAGGATCAGACTGCACGCGGAGTCCGTGCCGACGCCTGCTTACAGGGTTGGTCTTGACTCACTCTAACAGGGGACCAGGGCGGAGAAGCCACAAATGTCATTCCTCACAACACACTCGACATCACAGCTCTTCCCCACGTACCTGATGTAAGGTTTCAAGATCCGAGAGGTGTAAGGGCTGACGATACTCTGGTCCACAGCCATATTTTCTGATCCCACCAAACGATACAGAAACTTAGTGGTCTGGTGCCGAAACCCTTTCCTGGATGGCAAGGCAGTCTAGGAGAAAGGAACCCCAGTGATGTAAAAATAGCCACTCAAAAGACTGTTTTAACTTATCAGATAATTAGTACTTAGGACATTGCTTTGTGTTAGAAAGTAGGTCTTTTTGTATTATTTCTTTGGAGAGCTCAAGTTTCAGCACAAACCTCATAGGTACCTTTGCATAAAACTAGATATGAAAAACTAGGGCCGTTTGTAACAGTTTAAAATCTAAATAATTTAAAAAAAATTTAAGTCACTTAAAAAAAATTTTAAGTCATTTAAGTGAGTGAAATGCAGGACTGAGCACTGGATTTACAGCTTCCGCAAGTTTCATTTCACCTGATAACACAACCAACTCAGTCATCAGATACTAACCTGCACTAGCATCAACTGGGTGACAGACACGTGGGTCACACTGTAGGAGCAGTCTGTTATCCACAGAGCGGTAGGGGCCAATTACTGCTGCCCCTGTGTATGGATTCATTAAAAGATGACTCGGGACGCTGGGTGGCTCAGTCAGTTGAGCGTCTGACTTCGGCTCAGGTCATGGTCTCATGGTTTATGAGTTAGAGCCCCACGTTGGGCTCTGTGCTGACAGCTCAAAGCCTGGAGCCTGCTTCCAATTCTGCATCTCCCCCCCTTTCTGTCGCTCCCCTCCTCACACTCTCTCAAAAATAAACATTAAAAAAAAATTAAGAAGTAAATAAATAAAATATGCCTCTATTCCAATGAGTAAATTTGATAAGAGTAGGACTGATGTAGATTAGCATTCCTAAGATAAATCAAGACAGCAGAGAAGCCCCGCCAGGGGTTGAATGAGAAGGTGGTCTGCGTTTCTTAGGTGAGTGTCCTAACAGAACAGGTGGGTTTCACACTGGGAGCCCGACTGGAGATGTCTGTTTCCGGGAGTGCTGCCCCAGGGCCCTCAGTCGTGTAGTAACAGAACATGCGCAATTAGGGTTTTACAGCAAAGAGCCCAGATGGAAGATTAAAAGGCACACTTATAAAGTGGTTTGCCAAGGGCTGGACGAAGTTTAGAAACCTGAGTTGTTTTTGGAGAGTCAGTTTGCTCTTTAGCTTAGAAAATAACTTTCTTGGAAGGAGAGCAAGAATTTCTTCTTTGTAATTTCTCTTATTACTATCCCAAACTGGACACCAAAACTTTGAAAGGATGACTTTGAAATTCTTCCAGCACTTTCAAATAAGTCTGGGAGGGCAATTCAGAGCTATGGCATGTAGTGTCCAAACACGGCCTCAACACTTCCTCCTGTACCTGTGGGGTGCTGTGGCTCCTCATGTCAAACAGCAGAGTCTGTTCCCTCCCCTTGAATGAGGGTGGGCCTGTGACAGGCCTTGACCAATTACCAAGTGCAGAAGTAACATTCTGCGACCCTGAGCCCAGGCCCTAAGAGGACAGGAAGCTTCTACTTTCTCTCTCTTTGCGTCCAGCAGCCATGGTGTCCAGGCTGGACCACTGAATGCGTAGAGGCCACATGGAGACCAGCCCGGAGGAAGGCCATCCTGGTCATTCCAAACCTGATCCAGCTTCCTGTTGAAGGCAGCCACGTGAGTGACCTCAGCCTTCAGCACACAGGGTAGAACCACCACCCAGTTGAGCCCAGTCAACCCAGAGAATCAGAAGAAATATTAAATATTGTTTTAAGCCTCTAAGTCTTGGAATGACTTGCTGTGCAGCAACAGATGACTGAAATACCAGTCACCGAACCACTGGCCCATGAGAGACGATCTGGTTAATGTTTCGGGGTCAGTTTTGTGGAACTCCACAGATGTTACCCAGTACCCCAACTTCTTGCCATCTCTGCTTTCACCCTAGTCTAGACCACCTTCAACTTCTGCCTGGATCACTACCGCTGCTTCCTATTGGTTTCTCTGCTGCAACTCTCAGCCTTTATCACCCACGTTCCACACAGAGCCAGGAGCTTCTTTTAAAAACAAGTAAATTCACTTCCCTTGGTCAAAATTCCTATTTGGCCTTCCCTTGCAATTCAAAGTTCTTACCTGGGACTTACAGGATCTGTCCTGTTACCTCGGCAACCCCACCTCCCACCCACTTCCTCTGCCATCACTATGTTCCAGCCCATCACACCAAACTACCTGCTGCCTGAGGGCCTGCCCCTGGGCCTTCTGCCCTGAACCCCCTTCAGCCTGCCTCCTCCTTAGTGGACCAGGACTGGGCCAAGTGCTACTTCCACCACAAGACTGTCCTTAAGCACCCATCCAACGTGCTACCACTGCCTTCTGCTCTTCCCCTCCACCGCAACACCCGCCTTGCAGGAAATGATCCCGTTTAGTGAGTTAGTCCTGTCATCTCCCCGCTCCATAGGGTGGGCACCTTCTGCCCTAATTTGCTGCGGTGTCCCCAGCTAGAAGAGTGCTTGGCACACATGAAGTATTCAACTTAGGTTTGCTGAATGACAAAATGGTGGG
Source organism: Panthera pardus (assembly GCF_024362965.1). NCBI lineage: Eukaryota > Metazoa > Chordata > Mammalia > Carnivora > Felidae > Panthera > Panthera pardus. The sequence goes on along the minus strand of NW_026526821.1, from coordinate 43,302,786 downwards.
GAAAGAAGCATGCCAAAGTCAAATAAGTTTGGAAAATGTTAAATGAGTTTCTTCAAACTTCTAGTTCTAAATAAAAGGAGCACTAGATGGGCTGCTGTGTTCCTTCCCATCTGTCTTGAAAGATGCCACAAAAGTGAGAGGGAGGACGGAACACAAAGGCTGTGAGAAACCCCAGGGAGGGACCAAAGGTGGCCGGGTCCACGTGAGGCGGCAAAGGCCATCCCAGAGCACAGAAAGGCTCCGCACCACAGGTGGGGAGGGGGAGCTTCCGAGTTAGGCCACTTCCTCTTGCAAGGTCTGCTCTGGGTGGACCTCGGCCAATCAACTTTGCCAGCAAGTGTCAGCTGGAGGGGTCACATCAGGACACTGCTGGAGCCTCAAACTTGCTAACAGGGTGTCAAGCCAGGAACCAGGCTTTTGCTCTTCCCTTCAGGTGTTTATACCAGCAAAGGCATCTGGTGACACCAAGAGAATATTCTTTCACAGGGGGAAAAAAAACCAAGATATGTCAACAAAGAGTGTAAATGAAAAGAAAGCAAAGTAAACCAACTGCACTGGAAACAGCAGAATTAATTTACCAGACAGCCAAGAATTTTCAAAAAGCAAATAAACAGTCATCAGGGAAATGCAAACCCAAACTACAACAGGATACCACTTGACTTCCACAAAGATGGCTACAATCAAAAAGAGTAACAGTGCCTCAGTGGCTTAGCTGACTGAGTGTCCAATTCTTGATTTCAGCTCGGGTCATGATCTCGCGGCTGGTGAGTTCAGATCCACGTTGGGTCCTGTGCTGACAGTGCGGAGCCGGCTTGGGATTCTCTCCCTCTCCCTCTGCCCCTCCCCAGCTCTCTCTCTCTCAAAATGAATAAAATAAACTCAAAACAAAAAATCCAAAAAACAAAAGGTGGAAACAACCCAAGTGTCCATCAACTGATGAGTGGATAAACAAAATGTGGTACGCCTATACAATGGGGTATTAAGTAGCCATAAAAGGGAATGACATGTTAATCTATACTACAACATGGACAAATCTTAAAAACATGCTGTGAAAGAATGCAGTCAGAAAAGACTATGTATTATGGGGTTCCATTTATGCTAAATGTCCAAAATAAGTAAATCTACAGAAGCTGGGAGCTGGGGGGGGGGGGGGCAGTAATACTGATGAAAATGCTCTAAAATTAATTATGATGATGGTTATCCAACTCTGTGAATATAGCAGAAACCACCAAATTGTACACTTTAAATGGGATTGTATGGTATATGAATTGTATCTCAATAAGGTCGTTTAAAAAAAAACAACATAATAAATGGACTCCAGGGTAATAAACCTAGAAACAGGAATGAGTGTAGTTATGATGGATCTCTTACTCCTTACTGGACATTAAATGCATGACCACTGAAACAAAGCACTCAGTGAATGAGTAAGGGACAGATTGAGGATCTCTTCACAAAGGCAAAGGAAGAGAGAAAGGAAAGAATTAATGTGTCGACATCCATATTAGGAGTCCAGAAAAGGAGGAATATATTTAAAGAAGCAATGATAGAGGCACCTGGGTGGCTCAGTCAGTTAACCATCCAACTCTTGATTGCGGCTCAGGTCATGATCTCACAGTTTGTGAGATCAAGCCCCACAAAGGGCTCCACAATGGGTGTGCAGCCTGCTTAAGATTCTCTCTCTCTCTCTCTCTCTCTCTCTCTCTCTCTCTCTCTTTCTCTCCCCCTCTCCCCCTCTCCCACTCGTGCATGCGTTCTCTCTCTCTCTCTCTCTCTCTCAAAATAAATAAATAGACATTAAAAAAAAAAAAACACAAGACACAATGATAAGGACTTTCCCAGATGGGGGGCACCTTGCTGGCTCAGTTGGCAGAGCATATGACTCTTGATCTCAGGGTCATGAGTTCAAGCCCCACGCTGGGCATGGAGCCTACTTTTAAAAAAATCAGAATTTCCCAGATTAAAGAATCATGTAAGAAGACTTCTGGTTTCCTGTCCAGCATAAAAGGAGAATGGAAGCTGTCAATACATTCTAACAAGAGGTTAAACAAACTGAAAATCGACAACTCTTCTTGGATCCATCAGAGAATTGAGATCACAGGGCACACTACTCCCCCCAAAACTGGAAAGACAAACACGTGCATACAGAGAATCATAACTTAGCAGAGTAGAAACCTCCAGGAACCAGTGCCCAGTAGGAAAACTTAATGAGCAACAAGCAAAGTGCTGGAGACACAATGTGGAAACCTCTGAGAGACAAAACTCTGGGTGGGGGATTGTGACTTTTACCTCCAGGAGCTCTACCAGGTTCTCGTGGTAGGGATCAAAGAAAAATCCCCTCAAGCTTCCGGCAGGGAAAAAGCAGCCGTTCTGAAAATACTTCAGAGTACTTCGTCTTCTTAACAAGGCCTGCACTCAAGAGAAAGTATTTTACCAGAGCCTAACCTACTGGGTTTCATCAGAGCCTAACCAACTTGTGGAAAGGGAATTGCCCATCTCCAGCTCCCGCCAGTTATTCCATGCAGCCTGTGTCGGTCACAGCCCAGAGGCACGTGTTCACTAACAGACTGAGAACTAATCTTAGGACCACAGAAGGCTCACCACCATACCACCAAAGGCCTACTTTCCACAGTTCCTTTTCCCCAGTAGGTTATATGTGGCTTTCAACTAAAAATTACAAGGCATATTAAAAGGCAAAAAAAAACCCCACACTCTAGGGGCACCTGGTTGGCTCAATTGGTTGAGTGTCCGACTCCTGATTTTGGTTCAGGCCACGATCTCACAGTTTGTGGGACTGAGCTGTGAAGGGCTCTGTGCTGACAGTGCAGAGCCTGCTTGGGATTCTCTCTCCCTCTCTCTCTGCCCCTACCCAATTTGCACATTTGCGCGCACACACTCTCTCTCAATAAATAAACATTAAAAAAAAAAAAAATCCAAAAACACAGTCTAAAAGAGAGAAAGCATCAGAACCACTCAGACAAGGCAGACATGTTGGAATTATTAGACTGGGAATTTAAAACAACTATGATTAGTATGTTAAGGGCTCTAATAGACAAAGCAGACAACACATAAGAACAGACAGACAATTTAAGCAGAGAGAAGGAAATTCTAAAAAGAATCAAGAAGAAATGCTAGGGATCAAAAATGTTGTAAGAGAAATGAAGAATCACCTTTGTGGGCTCTTTAGTAGACTGGACATGGCTGAAGAAAGAACTTCTGAGCTCAAGAATATGTCAAGAGGAACTTCCAAAATTGAAAAATAAAGATAAAAGAAGACTAAAAAACCCAGAACAGAACATCCAAAACTGTGTTACAGGGACAAAAGGTATAAAATACACATAATAGGAATACCAGAAAGAAAAGAGAGAAAGGAACAGAAGAAATATTTGAAGCAATAATGACTGAGAATTTCCCAAATTAATCAAGACACCACACCAAAAAGCACAAATCCAGGAAGCTAGAGAACAAGAGGAGGATAAATGTCAAGATCAAACTGCTTAAAAGCATAAAGTTGAACAAAAATCTAAATGCTCACACTAATGCTTCAGTGAAGCTCAATTTTCTTTTTTTAATTTTAGAGAGAGGGCACGTGCAAGCGAGAGAGAGAGAGAGAGAGGGGCAGAGGGAGGAAGAACCTTAAACAGGCTCCACTCTCAGCACAGAGTGAGACACAGGGCTCAATCCCACCACCCTGGGATCATGACCTGAGCCAAAATCAAGATTTGGAGGCTCAACCAACTGAGCGATCCAGGCACCCCAGTGAAGCTCCACTTTAAAGTAATCTGTTTGGGGTGCCTGGGTGGCTCAGTCAGTTAAGCATCTGACTTCAGCTCAGGTCATGATTTTGCAGTTCATGAGTTCAAGCCTGGCATCGGGCCCTGTGCTGACAACTCAAGAGCCTGGAGCCTGCTTCAGATTCTGTGTCTCCCTCTCTCTGCCTCTCCCTCACTTGTGCTCTGTTTCTCTTGAAAATAAATAAAACATTAAAAAAAAATTTTTTTTTAAGTAACCTTTTCACTCTCTTCGGAAACCTCCTCTCCTCCCTTCTTAGCTTTTGTTTTGGGAACCCAGTACCATGCTGAAGACATGACAAACAAGGCTGGCAGCACAGACACAATTCCTGACAAAACAGGCTAGATCCTGTATTTCCCTATAGAACCCCCAGACCCTTCCTCCTGGCAGGCTTGCAGTTTTGAAGGCCTTAGCCTGCTGTAACCTCCTTTGCCTGGCAAAGCAATAAATCTACTGTTTCTTTTTATCCCAAACTCTTGTGTTGTCTTGTGTTGTACCGGGCTCTGAAGCAGAGGTTACTGGTTTTTGACAGCATATTAGCATATAAGACACCTGTGACTGAAGGAGAAGTACACGATAAATGAGATTAAAAAAAAAATACTTTAAATGCGCAAATAAAATTAAAGATCAGAAACAAAGACAAAATTCTGAAAGCTTCCAAGATATGAGAGAATAAAACAGGAGACCACCTACAAAGAAAGAAGAATGAGACAAACAGTGAGGCTCTCAGGAGTAATAATTTCAAAATGTTGAAAGAAAAAACAAAATTACAATTTTATATCCAGCTACGCTATCATTTAAATTCAAGAGTGAAATGAAGCTATTCTTAGGCATACAGGTATTCAAAATTAAACTCAAAAAGACCAGATTTTTAAAAACTGTTAGAGGAAGTAGTCTAGCAAAAAATTAACCTAGGAAGAAATGATAGGAAGAAAGGGTGAATAAATAATTTAGTAAGGTTTACCATTGTTTAAACAACACAAAAGAAAAAAGATAAGAGCACACAAAAATATTCTGTTTGAAGGGAAGACCACATGATAATATTAAAAAATTAAGAGAAAAAATAGATGTCCTAAGTTAGAACCTACAAAAAGAATAAAAATTGAGCATATAACTTTCTTTATAGCAAAGAATCAACATAATATACTTTCTCTGACAACACATATTTGATTAGAAATTAAATCAATTACTAAAAGATACCTTAAAAATTTCTATATATGTAAAAAGTAAACAAACCAAGAAACAAACTGTTGTGTTACAGAGGAAATAATGAGAAAAATTACAAAATGCTTAGTACTGATTGATAATAAACTCCCATCACTTCATGAGTCACAGCTAAAGCAGTATTGTAGGGATATTTATAGCTATGACTACATTTATCAGAAAACAAGAAAGAGTATGGGTTGAACAAATGCATTTAGAGCTGCTCCTTGTGTAGCTGCATTAAAACGGTACTAAAGTTCCAGGTTAAGATGGGGGATTAAATGCACAATTTTACTCCCTCCCCAAACCCACTAAACCTACAGAATCAGCCTTCTAAAAAAGGGAGAGAAGCATACAAAAATAGGAAGATCAGGGGAAAAAAAACATCTGGGAAGCAGATGGATAAATACTAACTGCTTTAAAGCCCAAACTCCCAAGCTGGCTTTGGGTTAGGTGTGAACCAGCCCAATCTGTACCACAGTACCCTCGTAAAACCCAGTGGCAGCACCAGACTCCTCTGGAGCTGGGAATAAATGGGGTACTTAGTAGAAGGAGCAGGTAAAAGTTGTGTGCACAGCAGTTCGATTCCCAAATCTTCAATCCCCTGCTGCCAGGTGGCTGCCTCCCCACAGAAGTCTGGAGGTCCCATCTCTAGAGAAGGTGTAACCAGCGCTCTGGAGGGACAGCTCATCTAGCACGAAGGTGGGAGTACAAGTTGAAGGCTAAGGTCCCTCTTCCTCTAAGTGGTAACCAGGATTTTGAGACTGGGAGACTGACTAGCCAGGGGGAAAGACCTCAAGGAAGAGATGTTGGGGGGTCCTTGTCAAAGGATGCTCCTAGATAATGGGTCTGTACACAGAATCTCAGGTTCGGCCTCATTTTCCCTCACAAAGGGAAAGCACTGCTTCTGGTATTGAAGTTGTCTCTCAGCCTGCCCCAACACTAGCTTGGAATTTTGGCTTTAAGTTCAAGGCCTTTCAGACATGTAAGGTCTCTGATTTTACTTCCCAGGCAGCTTTCCTCAGGAAGTCACTAAGAATATGCTCCACTAAAACAAGGGACTAAAATTACAGCATGGCAAAGATGAGGCACAGGAAACGGTAAGATTCAAAACAGAAGAAGGGCAAAGGAGTCTCCAGTGAAGGGACAGCCCAGGACCACTACTGGGTGACAGGTGTCACTCAAGGGGCAGCTACAGAGGCTATCATAAGTCCCTGCTGCACTGCACCATCTTTTATTTACTCATTTTTATCAGTTTATTTTATTCTTTTCACCATAAATGTACTCTTCAGGGGCACTTGGGTGGTGGCTCAGTGGATTAAGTGGCCAACTCTTGATTTCAGCTCAGGTCATGATCTCATGGTTCATGAGTTCGAGCCCTGAGTTGGGCTCCTGAGTTGGAGCCCTGTCAGTTGGCGCTGACAGTGTGGAGCCTACTTGGGATTCTCTCTCTCCCTCTCTGTCCCTCCCCCACTCATACTCATTCTCTCTCTCAAAATAAACAAATAAACTTTAAAAAAATAAGTACTCTTTAATCCCCATCCCCTATTTCACCCATTGCCCCAACCACCTCCCATCTGGTAACCATCAGTTTGTTCTCTATAGTTAAGAGTCTGTTGGTTGGTTTTATCTTTTTTCCCCCTCACTTGTTTGTTTTGTTTCTTAAATCCCACATGAGTGAAATCATATAGTATTTGTCTTTCTCTGACTGACTTATTTTGCTTAGCATAATACACTCTAGTTCCATCCATATTGTTGCAAATGGCAAGATTTCATTTTTTTATGGCTGATATTCCATTGTGTGTATATACATATATGTATATATATATACATACATACACACCCCATCTTCTTTATCCATTCATCTATCGATGGACATGGGCCGCTTCCATAGTTTGGCTGTTGTAAATAATGCTGCAATAAACATAGGGGTGCATGTATCCCTTTGAATTCATGTATTTGTATTTTCTGGGTAAACACCAAACAATGTGATTACTGGATCGTAGGGTACACTGGACCATCTATAAAACCTAAGGAACTGTAGCCCAGAATATCACTGGTGCTCAGCTTGGCTTCACCATGTACTCTGAGACTCCTCTACAACCTCCATGCCCACTCCATGGATCAGTTGAGGACACATGCCCCACAAACAACTGCTCGGACCTCCTACAAGCTGGAAGGAACCACATCAGTCCAGATGCAGGAAACAGAGGGCCCCACTGTCCCTGCCCAGATTTCTGCCACACTGAGTGTTATACACTGCAGCCCTGCCTGAGGCTCAGACTGTGGTAAGCCTTACACTCCCCAGAACTGCCTAATGACCTTGAACACTGACTTCTCTACAAAGGGGTCATGGAACCTGAAGCCAGAATGTGACTGTGGGAGCTTCCTGGGGCTGCCATATCAATGGCTTGTCACAAACGAGATGGCTAAAATAACAAACTTATTCTTCCACAGTTCTAGAGGCCAGAAGTCAGAAATCAAGGTGTTAGCAGGGCCATGCTCTCTCTGAATATTCTAGGGAAGAATCTGTTCCACACTTTCTCTTACCTTCTGGTGTTGCCAGCATTCATTGGTATCCCTTACTTGTGGACACATCGCTCTGCCTCAGTCATCACATGGTGATCTCCCTGTGTCTGTTTCTATGCCTCTTCTCTTCTTCTAAGGATACCAGTCATATTGTGTTAAGTACCTACCCTGTTCCAGTATGACCTCATCTTAACTAATTACATCTACAAAGGCCCTATTTCCAAACAAGTTCACATTCATGGGTACAAGGGGTTAAAACTTCAATATATCCTTTTGGGGAACACAATTCAATCTTTAACAATGACCCAGAGAGATTGCTTAGCTTATTCTCTCCTGGAAGCCTTCATCTAATAGTGGCAATTTCTTACACAGCTAGATTTGTGCCTCCTACTTAGTTTTTTAAAAACTAAAAGTGACATAAAAAACTCAGAGCGGCTCCCTCTTAGGGGGAGGGAGTAGGCAGTACACAGAACTTCCAAGGTGCTTGTGTGCTCAGTTTCTTTCTTTCTTTCTTTCTTTCTTTCTTTCTTTCTTTCTTTCTTTCTTTCTTTTCTTTGCTAATGTTCTGTTTCTTAACCCAAGAGACAGATACAAAAGTATTTATTTAAATTAACCCATAAACTATAACATGTCCTATGTATTCTTCTGTAGCTACAGGTCACATGTCATAATTTAAAAAATTAAGTACAGGGATTAAAAAGACAAACCCACAAGAACAAAGAACAGGCGAACAGGTGACTGCAGTCCAAGCACAGGAGTAAGTGGCAAACACCTGAGATGAGAGAGCCAGAACTTAAGGCAGCAGTGAAGACAGGCCAGGAGCAGGATGATATACACGCAGAGCCTCAGGAAAGGCAACAAGGCATCGATCAGGTCCTGCTAACACTAAGACTGGGCAAGAAGACTCCGGACTGAGAGTCTCTCTACCTAAGAGGTTGAAGCCTCCAACTACACCCCCAATGCCCACATCCAGAAATGATCTTTCCCTCCATGGGCAGAAGACCAGAGTGTCTGGAGAGGCTTGGGAAAGACTCTGGACACCAGAGCACCTGGCCAAGCCAAGATGGGACTGAAAACAGGGAGACTCAGGGAAGTTTTCCAGCTGAATGGTAGGCTCCTGGACCACCCCATTCACCTCTAGGGTGTAGGCAGGCAGGTTACTACTTCCCAAGTAAGATGCAAAATAGGAAAAAAAAAAAATTAAGGGATCCACCTAGAGTAGGGGTTGTCAGCAAACTATCCCACAGGCCAGATCCAGCCTGTTTTAGTAAATAATGTGTTACTGGGACACAGCCATGCCCATCCATTATATCTTGCTTTCACACAACAGCAGAGTTGAGTAGTTGCAACTCAGACTGTGTGGCCTGCAAAGCCAAAACCATTTACTGTCTGACCCTTTACAGAAGGCCTGCCAACCCCTAGTATACAGGGTTCAATATCCAAATAATAGATGTGTTCCAAAAAGACAGAACAGAGATGGGGTGCTTGAGTGACTCAATCGGTTGAGCGACCGGCTCCTGATTTTGGCTCAGGTCATGATCTCATGGTTTGTGAGATGCAGCTCCATGTTGGGCTCTGTACTGATAGAGTGAGGCCTGCTTGAGATTCTCTCTCTCCCTCTCTCTGCCCCTCCCCTGCTCCCACCATCAAAATAAATAAATAAACATTTAAGAGAGAGAGAGAGAGAAAATAGAATATAGGAAATTAAGATGTTCCAGAGCTCTAGGAGAGTTTCAAATTGAAAGAGCCCACACACCACATGCCCAACACAGTGGAAGAAAAAGCCCCACACACGGTACCTCATAGAATAAAATCGCAACACCAGCAATATCAGCCCACTAGTTTCCAAAGAAGACAGAAAACGTGCAAATAATCTTATTTGGCAATTATTTAATCCTATTTAGCAATTCACGGGCAGAGATATAAGAATGTAATCAGAAACATATAAATAAAAGATGCGATTTCACTTTACAGCCATCAGACCAGCAAAACTAGTTAAAGGCTGTTTAGGAGCAAGTGCTAACAAAGACTCAGGGAAATCAGACCTGTCATTCCTGCTCTGGGAAGGCGCATTCTCGAAGTTCTGAGTGGAATTGACCATTCCCAGGAGCACTCACAGACTTGGATTCCCCTGAATATTCTCAAGCTATGCTGCCACACATGGATCTATTTCTAGTTGTCTCCTAACTACACAGATGTTTACACGTCCTCCGATTCTGCTCAGCACGTGGTCTGCTACATCATATGTCCTCAACAAGCCTGCCACTCAGGCCTATGACACAAACCATGTGCAAACTCAGTCCCCATCCGGGACTAGGAGAGGCAAAGAAAGCGTCAAGGCTCTGTCCTGAATGCCCAAAGGAAACAAACAAACCCGGCTGTAATCATGGGTATTCATACCGAATAGTTTCAAAAACCAAAGCCCAGAAATTTTTCTATTTTGCTCCCTTGCTGTTTCCTTCTCTCTCCCAAAGTCACTCAGGACTTCCAGTCGAGCACAGCTGTGCCCCCTCCTTCTGTAGTGCTGCCTGCCCGCCCCCATCTGCTGCCCCCGGGAATCTTACCTGGTATCGGTCAAGGATTCTGAAGTCCTGACAGGTTGTTCTGTATGTGGCTTGTCCAGCTGGAAGCCTGGAAACCCCCCCTTCTTTGGCTCCATAAATTCCATCAACTAACAGAAGAGCAGCATTAACAACTTGATCCAAGTCAAAAAGTGGTAATCCCCTATCCCTTTTCGCTTGTCTGACAATCAATTTCCGCTTCAGTCTGCGAGCTTCTGGCGTCATGGCAACGGCACTGGGACAAGCTTCCAGCCTCTTCAGGAGCAGCTTCTCCTCGTAGATGCTCACGGGGGTGTACTTGGGCCCTTTAGGTTTCCTGTCCTTCTCCAGCTGGGGCTTCCTCTTCTCTCGAGTCCTCGTTTGCAAAGATGTGTTGGAATCTGTGTCTTCGCTGTCAATGTCCATCCTGTCAGGCTTTTCCTCCTCGCTCTCCACCTCCTGCTTTATCTGTTCAGGCGCTCTGACCTTCTTTCTGCCCCCGACCACTGCCCCAGAAGCTGCTGCCCCAGCAGGCGGAGGTACATACTCCATCCCTGGGTCTATAACCCCATCGCCTTCCATCTCGTCATCGTCTGCGCAGAGTGCAAGACAGTGTAATCAAGACACGGGAAAGAAGAAATGCAGGGCGCACCGCCCACAAAGTGAAAATACACACATTCTATCACACACAAAAAACAAAAGACCCAAGAAAGGCAAGTCTTACCGTGAAACAAGGCTTGTGGTGGCATCACATCTGGAATCAGATCTGCCTCTGAAAGCAAGCTGGGTGTGGCCGAGTGAGAGGCAGGGGTCCCAGGGGCAGAGAAATCCAGAGAGGGAGAAGGAGACGGGCTTGTCAGAGGGGTGCGGTCAGAGGAGCTCAAGGACGAGAAGTCAATCACTTCCCCTTTTTCTAGAACCACGTCTGGCCTGCGGCCGCGGCTTATAAACTTCACAGGGGTCGAAGAAGTACTCCTGTCCAGAAAGCCAGCTGCTTCCTTCTGGGCTCTCCTAATGTCCTTTGCTTCCTGAGTACGAGACCTTTTCTCTTTTAATTCCATGGCAGATTCCACGGGATTACGACTTGCCCGTTTTCGAAGGCCCTCCACAGTAATGACGGGATCTAAAGCTGGTTTGGAGGCTGCCAAAAGAGAAGTATCTCAACTTTAGTTTCTTTTGCTAATTTAATTGTGAACCTATTACCATGTTCAAAATAGAGAAATGTTCAACAAGAACGTCCTAAACTAGGACTTAGGGTGCTTCTGACAAGAAAAAAGGGATTACAATGCAAATTTAAATAATTAAATACCGTATTTGCCTGTTGAAATTGGCAAATATTAAAAGTTTGGTAATGTTCAACAAGAGTATGGGGAAATGGGTATTTTCATGCCTTTTTAGTAAGGTGTGAATTTTTATTACAACTTTTTGGAGGGTGATTTGGCAACACTAATATTTGGAATAAACATGCCCTTGATATGGCAACCTGTTTCCAGGAATTTATCACAAATAATTTACCCACATATAGTATTATTTAAAATAACAACAACAAAAAGGCAGAAGTAACCAAAATATCCATCAATAGCAGGAATGTCCTATTATATTATCCTATGAAGGTCATTCAATGGGATACAATTGTAAAAAAAGAAAATAAGGCAGATCTACATGGAATGCTATGGAAAGATATCCAGGGGCTCCTAGTAAGGTGGGGGAGAGGGATAGAGAACAAGTATTACAGCATGAGTTTATTTTTTCAATTAAAAATGCTAAAAGCATTCACAGGACACAGCAGTGGTTACTCTGGGGAGTGAAACTGCAGGCAGGTGTAGGGGAGGAGGACACTGTCAGGCTTTATACTTTTCAACACTATTTGATTTTTTTCTCAAATATATTTTTAAAAATTTAAAGCTCACTAAAATTTTTTAGATTAAAAAAACCCCAGACCAATATGTGATTGTAAGGAGTTTTCTTTAAGTGGGAGAATGGCATCAGGTTAGGCCACGAAAAAGAATCCTTATCTCCTAAAGATAGTACTGAGATGTTTAAGAATGAGATGTTGATGACGGGATTTGCTTCTAAATAATCCAAGGCGTGGAATGGGTGGAGGGTTGGGGGAAAGTACCCAGTGGCCAAATTAAACTGAGATGGCCAGCAGTGAACTGCTGAAGTGAAGAGAAAGGTACATAGGGACTCATTACACCACTCTCTTCATATTGGTGGGTGTTTACAAATTTCCACATAAAAAGCTGTAAAAACAAAATGAGATTGAAAATAGAGAAGCTTGGGGCACCTGGGTGACCCAGTCAATTAAGCATCTGACTCTGATAGTGCAAGGTCCACTTTAGATGCTCTGTCCAGCCCTTCTTCTCTGCCCCTCCTCCTACCCCTTCTCTGCCCCTCCTCCTTGAATGTGTGCCCTCTCTCTCTCTCTCTTTTCAAAATAAATAAACATTTTTGGGCCACCTGGGTGGCTCAGTTGGTGGAGCATCGACTTTGGCTCAGGTCATGATCTCAAGGCTCCTGGGTTCAAGCCCCGCGTTGGGCTCTGTGCTGACAGCTCAGAGCCTAGAGCCTGCTTCGGATTCTGTGTCTCCCTCTCTCTCTCTGCCCACCCCCCACTCGCACCCTGTCTCTCTCTCAAAAATAAATATTAAAAAAAATGTTTTTTAAATAAACATTAGAAGAAAAAAGAAAAGAGAACCTTGCAGATACCAAAGGACATTTCCAGAACTGGTAACTTGATTAGGAAATGCTAAAATATTTTTTGTATGGTATTTATTTACAGCATACACAAAATGTGTCGTAATAATACACCTGCCAAGCAGAGTAGCTCCATTGAGGCAGCTGGCCTATGCCTTACAAGCAGGAGGTCTTCTAAACTCATGCTTGCTTGGCTGTGGCCTGGCCAGCACGTGCTATAGTGTTCTCACAAGAGTACCTTTTACTTTCAGGGTAGAGGCAGACAGCTTCTCTCCTTCAGGCTTCATCGTTGGTGGCTTGTTGTGAACGAGCTTCCACCATCCTGGTTCTCCGAATTCTTGAGCCCCTGAACGGAAGAACATGGGGCTTCCCACACTGAGGCAACCCGCTACTGTGCTCCACCAGGTCGAAGTCTTCTTCCTGGAGAGTCCAAGAATTTAAAAATTATTGGCTTTTCAATTTTGGCATTATGTGGAAAATACACTCTCCAGATACTCTAGGACTCCAAGCCTGTGTTATGCTATGGAACCTCCAATCTTTGAAGGAACAGAGCATAAGAGTCAAGGGAGAGGCTCTGGAGCCTGTCTGGCTTCAAATCCTGGCTCTACCACCTTCTGGCTGCCTCAGTTTCCTCTTTTTTAAAATTAGGATAACAACTTAACTCACAAGGTTGCTGTGGGGATTAAACAAAATAATTCAAACAAAGCTCATAAAACACTTACCACATGGGTGCCTGGGGGCTCAGTTGGTTAAGTGTCAGACTCTTGATTTCAGCTCAGGTCATGATCTCAGGGGTTTGTGAGATCAAGCCCCATGTCAGGCTCTGCACTGACAGTGCAGAGAGGAGAGAAAGAGGGGTAGAGAGAGAGAGGTAATATCTCAAGCAGGTTCCACACTCAGCTCAGAGCCCAACGTGGGGCTCGGTCCCATGACGCTGGGAGCCGAAACCAAGAGTCAGATGCTCAACCGACTGAGCCACCCAGGTGCCCCAAATGAAGTTGGTTTTATATGTGAATTAAAACCAGCTCTCAAGAAAGCAAGCAAGCAAGAGAATCACTGGCCCTGGTAAACAGTTCATTTTACCCCAGAAGTCAGATGCACATCTCAGTCTGCTCCTATTTGCCTGTACAAATAGTAAAGTGAAATAAAACTATACAGTGTGTTTCATAAATAGAGTTGAACTTTGGGGGAATAACCAACTTTGGCAAAAAAAAAAAAAAAAAAGTATATAATAAAAAGCCTTCACACCAGCACAGAGTCCAAGGCAGGGCTTGAACTCACAGCCCCAAGATCAAGACCTGAGTTATCATCAAGAGTTGGATGCTTAAGGAATTGAGCCACCCAGGTGCTCTTGAAAGTTTTTAATGATACGTAAAATGTTAACTATTCAGATTCCTGTTGAAAATGCTTTTAAAGGCAACTGTTCTAAAAAACAAGTACCAGAAATCCTATAACACAGTCTTTCGTAAGAAGGCCAGTCTTAACAGTTGGAAAATATTGCTCAAGAGGTAAAAAGAAAAAAGCATTCTTAGGGACAAAGATCTGCTAGAAAACAAAGAAAAAAAACCTCACAAATATAAACTTTAATAAGCATGAGCATTTTCTGAGATGGGGACAAAGACACCTCAGTTTCCTCCCCAGTGTTTTGGTCCCAGAGCACCTCTCCCACATTTGTATCTTTTTCTAAACTATCCAAGCCTCCCTCCTCTTGCCCAAAGGATATGGGAGGGGAGGGGTTCCATGGTGCTTTCATACACCAGCTGATGGTGCCTCCCCAGGTCCTCAGGCTCTGCCCACTTTTCTTTTTTTTAAAAAATTTTTTAAATGTTTATTTACATTTGAGAGAGAGACAGAGCTTGAGCAGGGGAGGAGCAGAGACAGAGACAGAATCTGAAGCAGGCACCAGGCTCTGAGCTGTGAGCTGTCAGCACAGAGCCCGACATGGGGCTCGAACCCTCGAGTAGTGAGATCGTGACCTGAGGCAAAGTCAGCCACTCAAACAACTGAGCTACTGAGGTGCCCCTCTTCCATTTTTCTTCTTTCTGTTGTTCAGACCCAGAAACTCCCACTGTCCTACTCTCAGACTCACTTACTCTTTCTTCTGCCCACTCAAAGCTGCTTCTCAATCCCTCCAGGGAATTTTTCATTTCAGCTACTGTATTTTTCAGCTGCAGAATTTCTTTTTGGTTTCTTTTTAGGTTTTTTATCTCTTTGCTGACACGTCTATTTTGTTTATACAACATTTTCTTGACTTTCTCCACATCAGTTCTTAGGACATCTTTAAGACAGTTGTAAAGTCTGTCTTATAGATACGCCAGTAGGTCTTTTTCAGGGACAGTTTCTGTTGTTTTATTGTTTTTTCCTTTGAATGGGCCATATTTTCCTGTTTCTTTGTATTCCTTGTAATTTTTTGTTGAAATTGGATATTTGAATTTAATAATGTAGTAACTCTGGAAATCAGATTCTCTTCCTCCTCTGAGATTTACGGGTTTTTGTGTCTGGTTTTTTTTTTTTTTTTTTATTGTTGTAGGGTGTCTGTGTATCAAAGATCAACCTGAGGTATAAACTTAAGGTCTTCCCGGGTCATTTCTGAGACTGTGCCTTTCCCTGGGCATGCATGGTGACTTTCTAATTTCCTCTGTATATGTGGTTACTTTTGATTGTCTTATCTTTAAAGTCTGGCTCCACAAAGGGGACAAAGAGAAAAATAAAATGGGGTGGGGTAGGGGGAGTGCCAGCCCTTTAAATCTCCTTCAAGTCATTTCAACCAGAGGGAGAAGGGTTTGCAACCATTCAGGGGAGGTGCAACCCACCTCTTCATCTGCATTTCTGTGATGAGAAGCAGCAATCAGCAATCAGAACACAGATTCCTGACATTTGGAGGACAGGGTCCTTTTTGTCTACCCTGGCTCCCACAAGCTACGTGTGAGCTGCTTGGGGAACAAGTGTGTTGCTGCCTGACACAGGGTTGAAGGGTGTGGAATGGGTAAATGTTACTAACAGCTGAATTTGACCAAATTCAACTGCAATTTACCTTCCAAGTCTCCTCTTGGAAGTTACAAGCCTTCAATATAGATCCAGAGATCCAAAATAGTGACATCAGACAGATTCTGCCATTTCAACTGTTTGTTGTCTAGGTGGGAACAGACTTTTGGTGCTTCCTACTCTGCCATCCCCCTGGAATCTTTGTCACACCCTTTAAAAAATTTTAGGAGCGCCTGGATGGCTCAGTTGGTTTAGTGTCCGACTTCAGCTCAAGTCTCGATCTCGTGGTTTGTGAGTTCAAGCCCCACATCGGCCTCTGTGCTGACAGCTCCAAGCCTGGAGCCTGCTTCAGATTCTGTGTCTCCCTCTCTCTCTGCCCCTTCCTCCCCCTCAAAAAGATAAACATTTTTAAAAAAAGAAGCTGGGGACAGAACAATGGGAGGAAAATAAGTCAAAATCACTGCCTTCACTGAGTTGATTCCTGATAAAGGAGATACACAATAAGAAACAAAAAAGTATAGAATCAAGAAGGGCTAAGAGGGGCTCCTGGGTGGCTCAGTTGGTTGGGCGTCTGACTTCAGCTCAGGTCATGATCTCACAGCTTGTGAGTTCGAGTCCCGCATTAGGCTCTGTGCTGACAGCTCAGAGCCTGGAGCCTGCTTCAGATTCTGTGTCTCCCTCTCTCTCTGCCCCTCCCCTGCTCATGCTTGGTCTCTCTCCCTCTCAAAAAATAAACATTAAAAAATAATAAAATAAAAAATTTTAAATACTATGAATGTGCTTTATCATATTTCATCATATGTAAGACCCACTGACTTTAAGATATACCATTTTATGTACAACAAAAGAAGAAAACTAGCCATCAGTTATGACACACTATCCCTTATAAGATGTATCCAGATGTCAGAAATGTGAAATTTTTAAAAAAAAATTTTTAAAGAGATGCAAAAATTTTAAAACATGTGCACCTTGGGGTGCCTGGGTGGCTCAGTTGGTTAGGCGTTCAATTCTTGGTTTTGGCTCAGGTCATGATCTCACGGTTTCATGGGTTTGAGCTCCGCGTCACTGATAGTGCAGAGCCTGCTTGGAATTCTCTGTCTCCTTCTCCCTCTGCCCCTCTCCCATTTGCACTGTCTCTGTCTCTCTCAAAATAAATAAATAAACTTAAAAAAAAAAGTGTGCATCTTAGAAATCAATGAAATACAGTAATAGAAAAAAGTATTCAAAGTATTCTTCATTATTCAAAGTTATACTTCCTATATACTCCATACCTGAAATTAATATAACACTGTATGTTAACTACACTGGAATGAAAAAATATTAAATTAAAGGGGCACCTGGGTGGCTCAGTCAGTTAAGCATCCGACTTCAGCTCAGGTCATGATCTCACACTCCGTGAGTTCAAGCCCTGCGTGCTGACAGCTCAGAGCCTGGAGCCTGCTTCTGGTTCTGTGTCTCGCTCTCTCTCTGCCCCTCCCCTGCTCACGCCCTGTCTCTCTCTGTCTCAAAAATAAATAAAAAATAAATAAATAAAAACTTTTTTAAATATTGAATTAAAAACAAATTTTTAATGTATATTATATTTGAGAGAGAGACAGTGTGTGAGCAGGGGAGGGGCACAGAGACAGGGAGACAGAATCTGAAGCAGGCTCCAGGCTCTGGGCTGACAGCACATAGCCCAACGCAGGACTCGAACTCACAAGCAGTGAGATAATGATCTGAGCCGAAGTCGGACACTTAACCAACCAAGCCACCTAGACAATCTGGAATTAAAAAAAAAAATTAATAAAAAAATTTTTTTAATCCTGGAAAAATTCAAGGTCAGGATTATAAAAGCAGATTAAATGATCACACATACAAAGGCAATTAAACTGCAGCAATTAATTAAACCTTTTACTTTTTTTTTAAACATGTTTATTCATTTTTTGAGAGAGACACAGAGTGTGAGTGGGGGAGGGGCGGAGAGAGAGGGCGACTCGGAAAACATTAAAGCCACGAATGAAAAACCTGTAAACATCTAAAAGAAAATGTATTCAAATCCCGCACTTCATTACACAGCACACTATTCTCTTAGGTCATACGGCAAATGAGAAATGCTTATCTTGTTAGGAATTTAAAGAATGTTCTATGGATAGCAGAATTAAAATCTTCAGTAGCTATGAAAAAAATCTAACTGTACATGTTCTCTGCAGGCCGCTTCCCTGGGGCATAGTGATTCTGTGGATGTTCACACACAGAGCCGTCTGAGCACGTGCTGACTGCCTTGGGCAAGGGGTTTCGGTGGCTTTTCCAATCACCGATGCTTATAGCAGAGTTCCAAAAGCAAAGGACAACGTTGACGTAGGGAACTAATCGACAAGGAATCACAGAGTAATTTTTAATGATCTCTCATTCCTTCTGGTTAGATCAAGAAGAAAGTTGGTTGCTTTAAGTTCTAACTTAAAGCACACACTGCTTCCCTTTCTGATTACGAAAGAGGGCTTTGATTGCCTTTATGGGCCATGAGATCCAGCTATAATTCAATAACATTGTGTTATTTTTAGTGCACCTATTTTTATAGTTTCATTCTATGTATGGCAAATGATACGAATTTTCCACTTATCATGGCGGTGTGAAGTTTCTTTTCAAAATGAATGTATTTACAAAAGGGGGGGGGGCTTGATTCAAATAAGTAAATGGTAATTCTAGTGATTCACTAACATGGCCAAAAACCACTAGTTTAACAGTTAAACTGCACAGAAACTGGAGAGTAATTAATGCCTTTCAGTAAAGGATTAAAAAGGAAAAAAAGCCTTGGCTGATTCCTCTCCAAACATACTCTACAAATGAACAAATGAAACAACTGAACAACTTATGTTAAAATATAGCAAAATCCTTAAAAACAGGCAATTTAAATCCAATTTCTTCTAGAAGACAATCCACTAAGCAGAATGGCACTGAGAGATCAGGAAAACATTCCAAGATCTAATTTTATCAGTTTTTTTCCCTTTCTTGTGCTTTATAAATGGGGTATATTAAGTTCCATAAATAGTGCTAAATCATTAAACTAAGACAACAGATTCCCTTTCTTTAAGAAAAGAACCAGTTATACTGTCAATTCTTTTCTTAGTACTACTAAATAACTCAAGAACAAAAATAACTCCTTTTGTAAAAATGTACTGAATCTCTTCTATTTTCTCCTCACAGCGAGCCTTCAGAAAGCCGCCTCTCCTTTCGACTGCCCTCCCTGAGCTCCGAGTGATGCTGGCAGAGCTGTGTCTTCTCGGCGCCCGAGGAAACAGAGGCCACAGTGCGTTCAGAGAAAGGACAGGTACAAACTTCCTGTTCTGACCTGATGTGATCAGAGCCTGTATCACGTCTACCCTGACCCAATTAAGCAAGACATATGAGCCTCACACAGGACTTAAGATGGCAACTAACAATCAGAATCTCATACAACTTGCAAATGCAGTTGGAAACTCACTAATCCCTAACGGCAATAAAAATCTTGTTGATCTGCATGGATCTTTAGTTAAAGCGTGTGGTTTTAAGATCTGTGCCCTGGCATATCTGAGTGTGATGAGCCAAAGCAGCCACCAATGAGGCGTGCTCAGCAGTAAAATCAATGCGTTATCATGTAGAGGAATGAATGAACAAGCCACATGCGTATTAATGCGCCTAGACTTTGCTAAGCACTATAATACCAAAACGTATCACCAGTATTTACTTTCCAGTTCATAAAAACAAATACTGATAAGAGTCTATTAATGAAGAGCAATTTAAAGAGGTGAAGTCAGCCATTGCCATTATCTTCCTTCCTCTGACCTTCTATCAGACACTGATTTCAAAAGGACAAATGATCATATATCCTCAAATTAGTTATTCATCCAACTATTAAACAGCCTCATGGAATTAAGCTCTCTATTGTTTAACATTCTAAGAATCTCTTCAAATCTCTTCATGCTCAGTAGAAACCAAGAGTGTCCTCTAAAGTAGGACTAGAAAAGTCCGGAAACCTACATTTTTTAATAGTATATACTTCCGGGGTGCCTGGGTGGCTCAGTTGGTTAAGCATCCGACTCTTGATTTTGGCTCAGGTCATGATCTCATGGTTCGCGAGATCGAGTCCCACACTGGTCTCTGCTGGCAGCACGGAGCCTACTTAGGATTCTCTGTCTCTGCCCCTCCTGCTTACGCTCGCTCTCAAAACAAATAAACATTAAAAAAAATCCAAAAAACAGTACATACTTCCACTTTGGTTTTCCACAAACACGTGTTTTAACTTAAAAAAGTAACATTTTCTGAATTAAAAAATTCTTTGTAATTGCCACAGTTACTCTAATTCCTAAAGGGCTGCATTAGGCTATCTCAAATCTTGTGTACTTTGTTCTTCACCTCTTTGTGCAAGTATAAGATTTCCAAAAATCACATTACCTATTCCCCAGTAAAAAGGTCCAATGTTTCTCAATAAAAGCACAGATATCTTCTTTCCATCGGAAATAACCTTGCCGTCCACTTCCTTCCAGAGACAAGTTATACATTGCCAGCATGACGACCTGGAACACAAACGCAACAAGGGCTGGGAGGCAAGCACGATTAGGGATGTTAACCTTCAGGGGGAAAAAGTTTGTTTTCTATTCTGAGTAGGAATGGTGGGGAACAGAGGGGGAAAGGGTGATATCTTGGAATACTCTCAGTATAGAATTTTATTTTCTGTTTTGCTTCCATTAGATCAATATCACTAATCCACTTAAGTATCTGCCGTTGTTCCTTACACGTTGCACATGCAGGGCTAATGTGTGGCTGAACTGATTATGATAAACAACGACTGTCCTATGCAAGCAACCTGTCCCGCCACCCCCCCTCCCCCCCCTCCGTGTCCCTCCATCTTATACAACACGGCACTAGAGAAAGGGACACTACTGGCTGTCAGGCATCCAGGTATCTGCTGCAGCCCACATTTTCTGAATGATGGTGCTAACCTTTATTTTGAAAGTCACCCCTGCCTATCTATATACTTTCCTAAGCTCTTTAGAGAGCAAAAACAAAGACTCTCAGAATTTCAAAGCTGAAAATAATGTTGGTCACCATGTACTCGGTGTTTAGCCATTTTTAGCTGCGGAAACCTTTCTTCTGATGAAATTAGCATTACTCTCAGAGCTCCAAGTGGAAACTCCTCATCTGGTCCAGCCTTGCTCGTCTACAGGTGATTAATTCATAGCCCGGAATTGGGAAGTGTTTTCCAGAAATATAAGTAACGTGTGCTCACTGTAAAAGACTTCCACAATAGAAAAGCAAAGAAGGAAGTAAAAATCACTCTAGATCTGCCATCAAGAAACAATCACTTTTAACATGTTCAATGACTATCCTTTGAGGCATTTCTTTTTGCATCAATATATATGCAATTTTGTCATGATGTAAATTCATGTAAATGAACAAAACAATACAAGCTATTTGAAACTACATTTTCAACCTAATGAAAATAAAGATTGATTTGGGGCCACTGAAATTGAAAAAGGGACAGAGAATCTATGTAAGGAATCTAACTTAATTATTCTTTCCAGAAGGAACATCCTGAAAGTGTAAGGAGGCTAGTAAACTGCAGTTCAGGCTCCCCAACCCCCGTGCTCACAGCTCGAGACCTTCAATGGTCCAAGGGAAAACCTCCAACTCAAAGGGCCCAGTAATACTGACACTTCCACTAACCAAGCTCCCCGCTCCTTACACTTGTGAAACCTGCAGAAACCCCACCAAACAATTAATCCCATTGACGGATTTGTCAAGTCCTTCCACTCACTGTTGCAACAGGTCTACATCAACTAACCAACAGTTTCCTTAAAAAGTTATTGTCCATGAGGACTTACTATTCAACGGATATGGAGTTTCAGTTTGGGAAGATAAATATGTTTGGAGATGGACAGTGATGATGGTTGCAAAACAATGTGAATGTACCGAATGCCGCTGAATTATATGCTTAAAGGTGGTTAAAATAGTAAACTTTCATGTTATGTATATTTTACCTCAATTTTAAAAGCTATTGTTCAAGAAATACTTTAAGGAAAGTCTGAAATCAGCTTCTTTTGCCTACTCCCAGACCCCTCAAGTACTTCAGACACACGTATTCACTGTTAATCTCGGCAGTAGAGACACTGTCTGCTGCTTTATTTCTGGTACTTTTTTTGCATGTCTGAATTATTTCACCACTTTAAAAAGCTAAAATTCACACATTTACTTGAAAATAACTTTTTCTGTAACACTTAATATTTATTAAGCAAACTGCAAAATCTATGAAGGACATGGTTTTCCCCCTCGCCTGGAATCTGGAATCTTAAAAAAAAATGAATCCCAGTTCAGTTTTTCACTCTCACAAGAGCTTATCAGTGACAGAGTATCCCCAGGGCCCAGCTCGGGGCTGGCTCAGCCACAGTAGGCACTTCACAAGTACCTGCTGAAAAACACCTAGAAAAATAATGAGCACAGATCACGGTAGGTGCTACACCTGCCATGTAAGAATAAGCATCCAGGATGAGAATATAACCACTACCCTATCCTTCCCAAACACATGATGGTTTCTCCCGCATTTCAAACTGCTGTTCACAAGTCACTACGAGAAGAGAACACAAAAAAGAGCATGGAAGAAAGGTCAGGAGACCAGACTCTCTGTACTGTTGGTATTTTGTGGTGAAACAGGCATTTCTACTTATTACTTTGGTAAATCAACAAATATAAAGTTTAAGATTTAAAAAGACAGAAACCCCACATTCCAATATATTATTTGGTGACATCAATAGAATCTATAAAACACCATCTGATTTAGCTCTTTCTTGAGATGCTGGGGTTTTTATTTTTAATTTTTTTAAAAATTCTTTTCATTTTATTTATTTGAGAGAGAGGGAGAGAGCAGGTACAAGTGAGGAAAGGGGGGAGAGGGAGAGGGAGGGGGAGGGAGAGAGAGAGAGAGAGAGAGAGAGAGAAAGAGAGAGAAAGAGAGAGAAAGAGAGAGAGAGAGAGAGAGAGAGACAGAGACAGAGACAGAGAGAGAGAATCTTAAGCAGGCTCTGCATTCAGTGAGGAGCCCGATGCAGTGCTCAATCCCATGACCCTGGGATCAAGACCTGAGCCAAAATCAAGAGTCAGACACTCAACCGACTGAGCCACCCAGGCACCCTGAGGCTGGGTTTCTTAGAGGCAACTAGAAATACTGGTCAGTAGTTTACCAAGAACCAGACGTGTCTGATCTATCACTTCATCGTACCAAGATATTATCTACCATCAATCCATCTTCTGGAAGTGAAAACATAATTTTCAAGTGATGTCAGCCTAATTAAATGTGCAAACTGAGCCAATATTGTATCTTCTGAGCAATATAACCAAAAGCCAGTTGTTCTCTTCAAAAGAACCTCTGCAAAAACTCATATTCTTGCCAATAAATTACGTATATTTGCTCTTCTTCCACTTTACAGCTTTTTGAGACACTTACAGATCAAATGCAAATCTGCTGATGGGTGTACACATGAGAATAATCTATTATATTAATCTGACCTTGCCTAGACACAATATCCCAGGTACACCTTGAGAAAAACATCCCAATTACAATACACATAAGACTATATTCTCAGTACAAACATCCCTTCATTTTCTACTTGCATACTCAGCCAAGTCAAAAAAGGCTCCCTAAATTCACCACTGACAGATTTCATTAGCACATCTCCTAGTAAAGCACTGATAATTAATAGTCCAAGCTGCTAAAGCAACTGCAGTTTATAAGGAATACCTTAGTGGCTCAGATCATTTCATCCAAACTCTTTCTCATTTACCCTGTTTATTTCTTTCATAGCAAAAAAGTGCTATGGGTAATTAACTTGTTTATTTGTCTGCTTATTGTCTAAAATGTCTAAAATGTCAGCTGCCTAGCTGTCTTCCTCATCACAGCAGTCTCCAGGCCTAGAATGACACCTGGTTCATCATGGGCACTCAATATTTGTTAAATGAATAAACATAAAAACTCAAAGTAATGTGTAATTCGTTCATTTTTAGAATTCAGACTATGGCCATTGGTACCTTGCAATAGACCTAGTTAGTAATATAAAAACAAACCAAAAAAATTAAGACAAGCTGGCGATCAGTAAAAAGCTATTGTTCAGGCTACAGTTGGCTTGGAGGAGGGGGCTGGTACTAGAGACGGCTAAAAGGTGGACGTAGATATTCATTCCCCCAACAATATTCAAACATATCCGTGTTCAAACGCGGAAAAGCCAGATTACGTTGGCTTCTGCAATGAGCCACGTTATACTTTCCCAAACTATTTCCGACGTGGTCACCTTTACATTGTACTAAAAACGGCTGCCAGAAAAATATGAACCTCATTGGGAATTCAATTAAAATCAGAGTCTGGCATCATATCCATGTGAAATTGTGTGTGTGAGGTTTTCGAGAATCTCAAACCTAATTCACCACATTAGCAGGGAGTATTTTCACAAAGAACTCCTTTCTCCCTATATTTATCATTTTCATTGTGAAGTAAGGAGCGACCCTCAAAACAGCTCAAAAGCCTATGTGTAAGCTCCCTGTTCTCTGAATATTCATTCCAATGAATTCCTTGGGGGATTGACCCTGCAAATTCTAGGGGAAGAGCTTTTTACTCACTTGCTGCCATGTCAGTTTCAGCCTTTCATACTGCTCCTTGCCATCTTCTGAGCAATCGGAACAAGTGAATCTAAAAAAATTATCACCCTTAAGGTAACTGAGCTGTTCCCTCAGCTGACCTAGGAGAAAAACAAAAAAGCACATCATAGGTTTATCTAGAGCAGCATTTATCAGTGTATCAACCAGATTTTCCATGCTTCCCGTGTGTTCTTCCTCCTTTTCAGCTAACCCATGATAGCAGGACAGGAATAGGGAAAACAGAAGAAAAGCACAGAAGAAAAGCGTATGCCTGTTAAGTGTATGCTTCCTAGCTTTTAGGAGAAAGATGCTGGAAAATCACGTTTTCATTGCTCTCACTGGATTTTCCAACTGTTAACATTCCTGACTCCTATGGGTCTCCACACACTCTTTCAAGAAATATCTGAGTTCCCACTGAGTGCCAGGCACTGGCCTAGGAACCAGAACACAGCGCCCAAGATAGTCTGCTTTTGGCATTTTAGAAGTTCTGAGGGTGATGTACAAGGAAATAGGTAATCATAATAGCACAACGGTTCTCCATCCTCACTGTACATTGGAATCACCCATGGAGTGGTTTTGTTTTTTTAAAAGATGCCTGGGCCTACTCACACAGAATGAACCAATCTCTAAAAGGCGGGGTCTGGGTCTCTCCATTTTCTAATGTTCCCCAGGTGATGCCAATGCTCTGGGAGACAGGACAACCACTGGAATGGAATGTGGTATGTGCCACAGGGCAATGCGAGGGTACATAAAAGGGAGGCCCAACCCATACAAGGAAGATGGGAGAGCTAGAAAAAGTGGCATTGACAGGGGACCTGAAGGATGATTAGAATTGGCCAGGGGAAGAGGGGTGCCTATGTGAATGGCGGGAGCCCACGGAGGCTACAGAGACACATATTCCAGAGAGGAAATTAAAATGTGCAGAGACCTTGGTATAAGAATTTTTTTGTGGAGAATTAAAAGCTCACCCTAACTGCAAAGTTCTGGTTGTGTGGGGACAGGATACTGAGGAGAGACGCTGAGGAAGTTAGCAGGGACCCTATCGTGATGGACAGTTTAAAATGTATCCTTAGAGGACAAGGTGGAACGCCAGAGATTTCTCAGGCAGGGCCCTAAATCACAAGCAGAAAGAGCTCAGAAGCAAACGCTAGCTAATGCATAGAAAGTTCTAGATTGTTTCCTATGAAACTGTTACTATTAATTTATTAATAGTAACTATTAATCTGAATAGTTAAATCCATCTTAAAAACACTTCCACATACCAGAAACTGACCCGTTTCAGCTGAAATTTCTCTGACCTAGTTACAAAGTATTACACAAAGAATTCCTCTGGTACCGATGTCTTTCCTAGTCTCTGCCGAATGGGAAAATCCCATTTTGGTAAGACTCGTGATGGCTGCCAAAGCATGCTCCTTGAGAGCCAGGATACTGGCAGATGAAAAGATTAGCTGAAAGAGTGAGGTATCGGGGCAGCATGTGTATATATATCTGTCGTCAGCAGATCTAGGAAGCCAGCAAGCAGAAAACAAGAATGGTCCCAGAAAAAAAGCATAAAATATTTTTAAACTGCTAATTCTGACTTACTTCAGCATACAACAGCAGTTTTCCACGGAAGTTAAATATTAATAGAGTAACTTGAACTTTCATTCTATACTGGGCCTAGTATTGGGCCCTAAATCCATAACGTGATCTTGTTAAACAATGTGGCTAATTCTTTAAATAACACAGGATTTCCAACTTTCTTTTATTGGGTTGCCGTCCAAAATGTTAACTTAACAATGTGAGAGGTTGACAGTAATTTTTATTAGCACAAATGTGTCTACGTTTTATATAAATCTGTCATTAACCAACTAAACTAATCATAAATTAATAATTATCTTTTTATTTAGGTCCATTGTACATTCATGTTTCGTCCACAGGTGAGAAAAACAAACCTTCACATTGGAACTGACAAATCAAAGGAATTGAGAAGCTCCTTACTGGCCGGTATCCATTTTTGGCACTTGTCACAGAAGTAGGACAGCTGCTCCTCCATCCAGGACACATCTCCTTCGTCACTGTTGAGGGAATCCCCACTCTGATCATGAGATAAGTCCACTGATGCCTGGTCCTCCGATTCAACGATCAGGAGAGTCTCCCCCTCCACCTCTCCCTCCTCCAGCCCTTCTGAGGTAGATGTTCTCGTGGCTTCATCATCATGCCGGCTTATCAAACTACTCAGGTGGATGTTACTATCCATCCCTTCCTCTCCCAGGCTCTCAAGTGCTTTTCACGAACAATCCTAAGCTCTGGACACCAGGCTTCAAGGGGCTTCTACCAGGATCACACAGACAGACAGAAACTCTTCACGAGAGTGTCTGCCTACTTCTTTACTCAGATAGAAGGGACTTTTAAGCAATAATTTAGAATATGTGATCCACTGTCCTTGTCTTTGGTCAAGTTTGAAAGAACAGTGACAAAAAAAGGGTGAACACCTCACAAAGCTATTCTCCATCCACACACACCCACACTCAACACTGTCCCATCAATATTTGGCATCCATTTCAAGTCATGTTTTTTGAGATCCTTTTGCCAATAACATCTTCTCTCTTTCTGCTTCAAGTTGCTCAGTCAAAATAATCTGTTCTCCCAAGAGACGAATGTTTTCTTTTTTCCGATTCTGCCTCTCAATGTCTCTGATCACTCCATCGTGAAGCCTCTAAAAACGCAAGAAACAGATTTCAGTAACACCCAAACAGGTGGTTCCCTTCCTTGTGCCATTCAATCTGAGTAACAGTACTACCAAAATACACTGAAAACTTTGAGACTCCAAATACCTAATTACTATTTCAACTTTCTGCATAAATGTAAAATGTAACAAGCTATCAGATTAATTTGGTCGTGTGCTCCACCAGTGTTATTACTTAAAATGACTTCTTAACCATATTTTAAGAAATTCCTGAACATTCAGTATAGAAGCTTCATGGGAAATTAAAAAAAGAAAAGAAAAAAAAAACTGTTCCTGAGGTGAATTTTAAAAGTTTAATTGATATACAATGCTTTAAAAGATCTGGTGAGAATTACTACAGTAACTTTACAAACTACTTTCCTATTAGCAATGATCCTAGCTGAATAATAAATATCAAAGAAAAAAAGATTCCTGAAATTTAAGCAAACTATCAGGATCAAGAAAATAAAGATCTTAGCTTCTTCTAGTGCATAAGAAGAAGTAAAAATTATACAGAATTACTAATCAATTACATGACTGAGAGAGACGGGAAAAAAACAATGCTACTACCAGAGGAAAAAAGAAAGGTGGTAGTTACTTTGAGAAGCACAAAAGACAGGTCGGAAATTCCAGAACACAGACTTGGCACCTAAGATGAGACTTTTTAAAGCCTAAGTCCAGTCATTACTAATAATTGCCATTTTCTAGTTTTTAGGTCCCCAAATACTAATTTTTTTTTAACAGCAGCCTTGTGAGGTAGAATTAATGGGGGTGGGGCCCAGGGCCTGGGGTTTTGTTTGTTGGTAATCATTACGTCTATTTTATTTTACTACTATCATCATTATTTTTAAGCGGGCACTATGCCCAGCACAGAGCCCAACAATGCACTTAAACTCACAACCCTGAGATCAAGACCTGAGCTGAGATCAAGAGTCAGACGCTCAACCGACTGAGCTACTGAGGTGTCCGTATTATGCCTATTTAAAGAAACTCGCCAAGTACCTACTTGCCAGATCTCCTCCAGGCCTAGAGTTTCACTCACTATTATGGGGGGAATTGGGAAGTTTAAGAGTCCTAGAACAGATAACACAATTGAAAACCATCTTTTTTGGACCCTGCTCCTTAGCCAGATCTCCAGAGACATTTGGCTCCTCCCTCCCCAGTCCTTTGGGTCCTGTACTTCCTGTACCATGACACACCCATGCACACACCCCACCCCACCCCCAAAGCCCACACCATCCACTGGAATCATTCTTTCCATACCTGCCTCTGGGATTTTCCATACCTGATCTTCCTTCCTCAGACTTCAGCATATGGCTTAGGAGCTTGCTCTCCTGCCATCATTGTAGTGCTACCTTCTTTCAAGTTGCAGTGTATGCCGACTGCCTGTGACCTGCACTTAGCTACCTTACTAATCACCTCTCTTACTAACCACCAAGACCTCTTCACCATTACTCATGTAGTACAACTCGTTTTGCTGGGTCCCTGTGAGGATTAATGTCAGTGCCTGGCATGTGGTAAACAGTCAAGAAATGCTAGAAAACAACAGTCATTATTTTATTTCTTGCTTCCTTGAACCTTCCAACATACCCAATGTGTCAATCATTTGTCTTCTTCCTAGTGTAAAAAAAAAAGTCCACTGAATGACTGGATGCAAAATAAACACAGGTTATTCCGGTCAATCTTTTCTTCATCTAATTTCCAAATACCTAAATCTTTGTTTTTCCACCCTCTAGTACAGAGATACTCAACCCCAGCTGCATGTTAGAATCCCCTGGGTGGCT
Organism: Panthera pardus; assembly: GCF_024362965.1. Lineage (NCBI taxonomy): Eukaryota > Metazoa > Chordata > Mammalia > Carnivora > Felidae > Panthera > Panthera pardus. Next base: position 43,273,909 of record NW_026526821.1, on the reverse strand, counting down.
TTTAACACATACGTGATCAAGATTCCCCATATCCAAGAGATTCTGATTTAAGAGGTCTGGAGTAGGTGACATTGTAAAAACGAGAGATGCTGAGTTAGTTCAGAACCAAGCTCTCATCCATCCCTACCCCATAGTCTGAAAATCTCTGCCTCCACTGACCTCAGAACTACATCTGACCATCCTCTACTCCACCTCAAATTTCTTTTGATCACCCTCTTTTCCTTTCACTTTTAGAAGAGAAACTTGCCTGCCTCTATTCCAAAAGCTCCGCCCTCAGAACCCATACTTTGTTCCCCAATCTCTAACCTCTTCCATGCCCTCATTACTCATCCCAATAGCCCCTCCCCCAAATTCTTATACCATCACACCTTCCCGATTTCCAGACTGTGAACAAGGACAACACTTCTGCTTCATCTCTGTGTACCAAGCACACTGCACAGCCCAGTACGACAAAAGGCCATTTACTATTGATTCATCCAGTTCATTACTTCCACCCTTGGCAAAACTAAGCCCAACCCTAACGCACGCACTGACCTAGTTGCCTGTTCTCAACTCAACTTTCAGCACCGGTGTGAAGCAGTTACAAACTCAGGAACGCCCGTCCTTCCTATCTTTGTTTCCCAAAGCGCCTAGTGTGGTGCCTGGCACACACAGACCAATCACTAAACATTTGCCAACTAGAGTAAAAACAATATGAACTGACACACACGGAACGGGCGGTCGGTCAACCGATCAGTAAGTTACAGATATTTCTAGAAATACAGGTACAGAAAAAAGAAAAATTGGAGGCTGGTATCTCTAATTCCCAGAATCTTGTTTCCACAGCATACTGTTTCTTAAAAGAAACAAACAAACAAACAAAAAGCATCCACTAAATTACCTTGGCTAAAGGCAGAGAAAGTGGATTCGGGGCAGCCTCCTTAATCCTAGGATAAAATCTCATTAACACTGGAAATGAGATACATTAGGGTTGAGCCTCAACCTTGGGCCTGGGGTTGGGGAGAGGCCGACAACTTGCTGAGTGCACCCCCACGAAAACCCTTTCCCGCCTCTACTCTGCAGCGGCCCAAGCGACACGCTGAAAAGTCCGTGCCACTGTAGGCTGGAGGTGACCTGGGAACCGGGCCACCCACCACCCTGCAGGCCTGCCTTAGCTGGAGCCAGGAGGCTGCGGGCGCGGAGGGCAGGGGCTCCCCCGCGCCGGCAGGACGGGGTCGCCGGGGCCTCCCGGTGCACGCGGCCGCGGGGGCTGCGGCGCCCGGGCCGGGCGGACGGCGTGGGAGCCGCAGTCGCGTGACCGGGGTGATCGAGGAATGGGTGGGACGCAGGATCGCGCCGCCGCGGAGCCGACGAAAGAGGGAGAGACGAGGAGCAACGGAGAACCACGCGGAGAGAGGCCACTGGGCCTTAGGTCGCCCTCGCGGGCCCCGGAAGAGGAGGTCACGTGACACCGACCTGCCGGTCCTGCCGCTGCTTCAGATGCACGCCGGCCACGGTGGCCGCCGTCAGCACCACCGACAGGCCCAGCACCACCTTCGAGCTCCTCGACATCCCCGCGCCGGCCGCCGCGGCCTCCGCCTACCCGCCCCGGGCCCCAGGGCCGCAACCGAACGCGACTCGGAGGCTGCGGGTCAGGCTCGACCGCTCGAGCGCAGAGCCCCTGCAGCCGCTGCACCGCCCGCCGCGCCAGGCGCTAGCAATCGAGAGCCGAGCGCGGAGCGGCGTCCCTGCACTGCTGAAGTGTGGCTGCGGTTGCCTCTTCTTCCCGTCCCCTCACACACACATAATCTGTCCCCTCTGAGCGTTCTGCTGACCCTGGTCCTTTGCTCAATACCAGCCTTAGTAATCGCAGCCTCTTTGGCCCTTTGCGCGGTAGGTGCCACCAGAAGATGGAGTTTTTGCTTGTAGATCCATAATTAAATGTTGTAGACACGGTCACCTGTTTTCATCTAAATACTGTGGGCTGGCTGGTCAGGCTCTGATTTTTCTTAAAACCGAAAAGCTTTCTGGCTAAAGGGCATGCTAACTGGGTAGCGATGCCTCTTCGTTTAAAGCGCTGGTCAACTTGCTTCCCGTGTAATTACTAAGAGATTGCCTTTATACCTTTGGAGCCTCAGTTCCTGCACCAATAAGACAGGATTCCTGATTCCCACATTACTAGGGAAATGAATGAATGAATGAATGAATGAATGTAAGGCATTATGCAAGGCATCATTTTCACTTTTCCTTGTGGTAGAAAGAAATTTGGCTTTCCGGAAAGTGTAAAGTATCTAATAGAATAGGCAATGGAAAGGTATTCCCATTAAGTCATGCTTTCCCACTGGAATTCACAGAGAGCAAGCTTCTTCCTGTGGAAAGAACTATGGCCAGTACTGATTAGGACCAGGTCTTGGTTAGCACCACCCAAGGGCTTCTCCAATATTCATTTCTGTAGTGCTTTGCTATTCCAGTTTGTTACTTAGTGTAAACGGCATGAGATGATTATTGCTTGTAAGAAATGTAATAAAAAAAATTGAATACTTTTTTCAAACCACATTTTGTCCATGGCATTTTTCTCAGCCAGAGGAGGATATATCACTGAATTGGGAAACTGAGTTCCTCCCCTAATAGACTGTGGAGTTAGAAGCACTTCAATTCAAGGTGTATTTGTATTCTTTTGTAATAGAAAAGAAAAAACAGTATTAGACTGCTTTTTTACTTCATGACCTGAGCTGAAGTCAGACGCTTAATTGACTGAGCCACCCAGGTGATTCGGAAAAGAACAAACAATATTAGACTGCTTTTTTACTTGTGGTGGACTCCAGATATTTTTCTCTGTAAGTCAGTGAGCCTTCAGCAAAGCTACATGTCCTTAGAATTTGTCAGTTAGATGGCCTTTCACTATTGTAACCAATTTTCAACTTGTCTTCTTGAAATATACTTTTGTTCTCCTTTCAAAACATCCTTTATGTGTTAACGGTGTCAAATTTAAAAGTGGATTATCTGTTTAAATATTTATGACCCCCAGCAGGGTGTTTTGTGTGATTATTGTCACATAAATGACAGGGATAGGAGGGAATGAGTATAGACTCCTCTAGCCAATAATCACAATACAAAAGACGAGGGATGCCTATGTGGCTCAGTCTGTTGAGCGAGCATTCAACTCTTGATTTCGGCTCAGGTCATGATCTCACGTGAGATGGAGCCCTGCATCGGGCTCTGCGCTGACAGGGTGGAACCTACTTGGGATTCTCTCTCTCCCTCTCTCTCCCCTCCCCCATTTTCTCAAAAATAAATAAATAAACATTACTTAAAAAAAGACAGGGAGACAGTTGACAAGTAGCAATTTGCTATGGTTCACATGTTTGTGTCCCCCCTAACACTTGTATGTTGAAATCCTAACCCCCTGGTGGGGTGGTATAGGAGATGGGGACTTTGGGAGGTAGTTAGGTTTAGATAGGCTCATTAGGGTCAAGCCCCCAGGCTGGATTAGTGTCCTCTTAAGAACAAGAGACTACAGCTCACTCTCCACCATGTCAGGACACAGCAAGAAGACAGCTATCTGCAAACCAGGAAGAGGGCCCTCACTAGAACCCAACCAGGCTGGTACCCTAATCTCAGACTTCCCAGCCTCCAGAACAGACAGACACATATCCGCCATTTAAGCCATGCAGTCTATGATATTTTTGTTCTAGCAGCCCAAGGTAAGACAGCAAGGAACTGTTCCCCAAAGTGAAGTATGAGTGTGCATTTACTGCTGCAGAGTCAGTATCACCTAATACAGAAGACTCAAGACCCGCTTCTCTGGGTCAGAAAGTTCCAGCAACTTTCCTCCAGGAACTAGGTGCCGATTGGTTTTGAATTCCTCACTCCCTTTTTCTCAATGGTAAATCATTACTTATGCCAGCTTAATGGAAGAGTCCTGCTTAACCACTGGAGACTCTGAGTAAGAGGGGCTCCTTTAATAATCACAGAGGTAAGTCGAGGCAGAGCTCTTACTACAAGGTAGAAGTCTTAAAATTAATATTGGCAAACACTTAGTACATTAATGTGCTTCCCTTTTCTCCACATCCTTGCCAACACTTGTTACTTCTTGTCTTTTTGATGATAGCCATTCTAGCAGGTGTGAGGTGGTACCTCTTTGTGGTTGTAATTTGTGTTTTCACAAATTTACTTCACTGATGATCAGTGGCGTCAAGCACCTTTTCGTATACCCGTTGACCATTTCAGTTACCAGACAAATGAGTTCCGGGGGTGTAAAATACAGTGTGGTGACGCTAGTTAATAATACTGTGTTGTACACTTGAAATTCACTAAGGGAGTAGATCTTCAGTGTTCTCACCACACACCAAAAAGGTAACTATGTGAAGTGATGGATGTATTAATTAGCTAGATTGTAGTAATGATCTCACAGTGTATAGGTATATCAAATCATCACATTGTACACCTTAAATAGAAACTATTATTATTGTTATTGTTATTATGAGAGAGAAAGAACACGTGCACACTTGAGGGAGACAGAGGCAGAGGGAGAGAGTCTTAAGCAGGTTCCACACCCAGCAAGGAGCCTTGGGGCTTGACCTCACAACTGTGAGGTCATGAGCTGAGCCCAAATCAAGAGTCCGACGCTTAACCAACTGAGCCACACAGGCAACCTTAGAAACAATTTTTATTAGTAAATTATGCCTCAATAAAGTTAGGAAAAAAAGAAATTATAGGAAAAAATTTCAAAGCACCAAGAAGAAAAAATAAATTATACACACACACATACTACACATGCTCAAGGAAAAGAAAAGAAGTAGTGATACATACTACAACGTGGACGAAACCTGAAACCTTACAAACATTATGCTAAGTAAAGAAGCTAGTCACAAAAGACCAGGTATTGTATGATTCCATTTATACAAAGTGTCCAGAATAGGCCAATCCATAGAGGCAGAAAGTAGATTACTGTTTGCCAAGGGCTCGGGGGTTTGGGAGATGGGGAGTGACTGCTAATGAGTTTCTTTTGGGGGATAATGAAAATGTTCTAGAATTAGATCATGGTGACGGGTGTACAATTCTGACTCTACTAAAACCCACTGGAGTGGGCTCTTTAAAAGGGTAAATTTTATGGTATATTAATTATTTCAATAAAGCTGTAAAAGAAAGTGGGGGGAAAAAAGCAATTTATATATATCAACCCATTTCATCTTCACAATGACCCAACAAAATAGGTGCTGTCCGTGTCCCCATTTTACAGGTGAGGAAAGTGAGGCACAGTGTTAGATAACTTACCCACAGCCAGAAAGTTACAGAGCAACTTAATTGGTTTTTAGTTTTCTATTCAAAGACATAAAAGATTAAAACTGCCTGGTTTAAAGTTTAAAACAGAGAATGGATATCTTCTTACATACACAAGGAGAATGTGTGTATCTAGAATCTTCTCATCCTGTATTTAGCTACTTAAAAAATTGGACGAGGGGTGCCTGGGTGGCTCAGTCGGTTAAGTGTCCGACTCTTGATTTTGGCTCAGGTTGTGATCTCACATGAGATGGAGCCCCAAGTGGGGCTCTGCGCTGGTAGCTCGGAACCTGCTTGGCTTTTGGCTTTTGGATTTTCTCTCTCCTCTCTCTCTGCCCCTCCCCTTTCGTGCACACACACTCTCTCTCCTTCAAAATAAACAAATAGACACTTTTTAAAAATGGGAGGAGAGAGGCACCTGGGTGGCTCAGTCGGTTAAGCGGACAACTTTGGCTCAGATCATGATCTGAGATCTCGAACTCTGGGCTGTGAGTTCGAGCCCTGTGTCGGGCTCTGTGCTCACTACTCAGCCTGGAGCCTGCTTTGGATTCTGTGTCTCCCTCTCTCTCTGCACCTCCCTGTTTGCTCTCTCTCTCTCTCTCTCTCTCTCTCAAAAGTAAATAAACTTTTGAAAAATAAAAATAAGTAAAAATGGGAGGAGAGTAGGCAAGAGAGGGAAAAGAGGAAGGAGTGAGGAAGACAGGACTCGGCACCTGATGAGAAAGGGAAGAGAGAGAGAAACAGAAGAGAGCAGAGAAGCCCACAGGAAGCCTCAGTAGGTTCTGAGGGAATAACACTCACCTTTGGAATTCTGTTTTTGGGTCTTCCACGCCTCCCTTTGATAGGGAAGGCTTGCAGCTCTCCAGCAGGATATTGTTCTCAGAAGATGGCCTCTGTGAATGAGGCTCTGCAGCAGCAAAAAGGTGCAAAGCAGGGATTCTGGCTTTACTCAGAGGACGATCCCTTACATTTTGGGGCCTCAGTTTCCTCCTCTGTACTAAGGGGACAGTGATATGTCTGCTACCTCCTTGGCTTTCTGTTTGAGACGATGAATTAGTATCATGACTACACCAAAGTCAGGCATCTGGTTATAATGCATGTTGGCGCATCCCAGCCAGTGAGCCTTAAGATGGGAACCCCTCGGCCCTGGAGGGAGGAGAAGGCTCCCCCACCGCTGCTGTGGGGAGTGACCCTGAATCCTGGCTTCGCCTATTTAGGAAATGTCTCTTCTTTTGCAACTGAGTGGGCCTTTTGGTGACCTCTTAGCAGGCGGCTGCAGTGAGGCCTCTCACCCAGCTTGCCCAAACCCTGGATTACTTTCATGGTGTCCAAATACTCGGTGTGACCGACCTCTCTCGGATTCAAAATCCAGTCACATTGTCAGAAAAAAAAAAGTCACCATTGCCATTGTTAATGGAAGAAGAGAGCTATGAGAGCCTTGAAACATGATTTCGGCTGCTATGTATTTATAAATCAGTGTTAAAAAATTGTGGCTTTATCAGACACCACCGCGCGTCGACAAAGACACGGGGCAGCTGGAGCACTGCGCCCCTTGAGTTGGAACCATTTCAGCTGGAGCTGCTGGAGCTGAACAGTTGTGAGCTCCGTGACCCACCAACTTCACCCCCAGACACTTCCCAGCAGAACTGCATACGTGTGCACCAACACACAGGTGCAAGTATGTCTGTATACATCACACTTCCAGAAGTCGGCATGGTGGTTCCCCTACCGGGAGGGCAGAGGGACTATTTGATGTGAGAAGCCTTGAATGAGGCTTCCGGGATGCTGGTATCATTCTGTTTCTTGACCTGGTTGCTGGTACTGGGTGTTCATGAAAATGAACAAAGGACACACGGATTTTACTGTAGCAAGACCTACTTTTCTTTTTCTTTTTTAATGATTTTTTTTTAAGTTTTTTTTTTTTATTGTATTTTTGAGAGAGAGAGAGAGAGAGCGCGCGTGAGCAGGGGAGAGGCAGAGAGAGAGGGAGAGACAGGGGATCCCAAGCAGACTCCACAGTGTCAGCGCGAGGCAGGGCTCAAACTCCTAAACCGTGAGATTATGACCTAAACTGAAATCAAGAGTCGGACGCTTAACCTGCTGAGCCACCCAGGTGCCCCAAGACCTACCTCTATGCAAAATCTTACATAAAATTATGAACTGATAAAAACGGCTTGTACTTTTTATCATCGTCGCTTCTTGTGCCAAGAAAATTTGTTCTCCATGCATGATAACTATCAAGAATGGAAGAGATTATCATTTAAAATGTCTTGATCGGGATTTATGTACATTTTGTTTTTTATTTTTTTAATTTTTTTAAAGTTGGTATTTTTTTTTTCGTAATCTCTACACCCAGTGTGGGACTCGAACTCAAGACCCTGAGATCAAGAGTCACATGCTCTTCTGACTGAGCCAGCCATGCGCTCTGATGTGCAGACATTTTAAACATAAAACCTGGTATAAAAAAGACACAGAGAAATGAGCTGTAGATTGTCATTAAAAAAAAAATCACAGAGTTGTCAAGAAATTTTACACGGATTCAATATTTAAATCTGCCCCAATAACTTGGTTTGTATTTTTCTTCTCATAATTATAGAGTACCATAGATTTTTTGTTTTTGTTTTTATTTTTATAAGAATACAGAGAAAAGCAATGTAAATAATTATTATCCATGAAGTTCCATTTAAGAGTCTCATGCTGTACAGCCAGAGCTAGCCAGGCACCCTTCCATGAAGCTCTGTTTAGAATTATCCAAGCTCCCTCAAGTTGATCCCAGCAAGCTATACAAATTTCCCTTTTTTTAATGTTTATCAGGATGAGACAAAAGTTTGGAACCGTGGCTAGTTTAATGCAATTTGCTTTGTAGGCCAGAACTTCTGAACCTCATGTCTCTGCCTTTCTTCTAGTGTTCTGGTACCCTGAGATCATATGAGCTCCCGGCCCTCTCGGCTTTGGACTGACCCAGGTATGCCCAGGGTGACCACTGCTCTCCACTGCTCTCACCACAGAGGGACAATAGTGCTCCATTCACAACTCCTGTCCCTTCAATATCCTTTCTGATGGGAGCTGGAGAAGGGGCCGGTGGTGACATTAAAACAGGAAGCCTCAGGAGCAAATCTGTTCAAACTCAGGTGTACTGGAGGCCTCTGAGCTTCAGAATACCCCACCCTCGCTGAGTTGTTTTCAAACCTTGAGGTCCCTTTGAAATTGATTGCTTGAGTGATGATTCTTCCTATGTAAAATCACTGGGACACACAACCACTGCCACCAGACTGAGCTAAATTTCTAAACCAAAAATATGAATCTGACCTTCTTAAAAACTTCTCCCTGGGGGTTCTGGGTGGCTCAGTCAGTTAAGCGTCCGACTTTGGCTGAGGTCCAGAATTCACAGCTCGTGAGTTCAAGCCCCATGTGAGGCTCTGAGCTAACAGCTCAGAGCCTGGAGCTTGCTTCAGATTCTGTGTCTCCCGCTCTCTCTCTCTGCCCCTCCCCCACTCACTCTGCCTCTCTCTTTCTCAAAAACAAATAAAAACATTAAAAAAAAGATTTAACAAAACCATAAAACACCTCTCCCTGGTTCCACATTCCTAGGGCATGAAGCCCCATACTTCCCTCTGCCCTCCTTTCCAGCCTTATTTATTTATTTATTTATTTATTTATTTATTCAAATGTTTATTTCTTTTTGAGAGAGAGAGAGAGACAGAGACAGAGCATGAGTGGGAGAGAGAGAGAGAGAGAGAGAGAATCCAAAGCAGGCTCCAGATTCTGAGATGTCAGCACAGAGCCCAACGTGGGGCTTGAACCCACGAGCCGTGAGATCATGACCTGAATGGAAGTCAGATGCTTAACTGAGCAGGTGCCCCTCTCTCCAGCGTCTTTTAAAGAAAGACAAGGCATCAAAAATAAGGACAGTTGGAAATCGGGGACTTGAAGAAGAACCAAGAAATGGAAACTAAGTTGGGGGTACAGTCCTCTCCCTGTGTTTGAACAATGTATTCACATGATACTTGTTCCACCTTAACTCATATAAGGGCAGGATTTGGGGGAAAAAAAAAAAAAGGCTTCACCAGTGTGTAATTTGGCTTGTGTTTTGTGGACTTGAATCAGGGCCAAGTCTTTGCAGCTATTATGGGAAAGCTGGGTTTCCAAGTCACTTCTGTTGTAGGGAATATTAATCATCAGTACCCTACTGGGAGATATTAATAGGAAGACATGGGTTTAAAGTAGGATAGATGGTGGGCATGAATGTAACAGGTGAGGGCAGACACTTAAGGCAATGAATGAGAAGGTTCTCTGGGGCAAGGCTGTGATGAAAAGAGGAGGCAGCAAGGGGGCTGGTTTGTTTAGGAAAAAGGTGGAGGGTGTCAGCTGAATTGGCACCATTGTCCAACCTTTGTGTAAATGTTCCAATTTCAGCACCAGATGATTGCGGAAACATCACATCACAGGGCACCTCATAAAGCGCCCTATGACTATTTGAAAAGCAAACATGGAGCCCTGCCTCACATATGGCCCAGTAGTGGGCTCTAACAGGGAGTGAATATAATAGGGCCCCATCTTCTTCAGGTTTAAGTTTTAAAGTCAACCCTCAGCATGTAGGGCAAAAATCACAGTCAAAACTGCCCTTGAAAGTCCCTTAAGAAGGTGACATGCTGGAGACAATAGACTTCACGTCAGTAAGTCCAACACAGGTTTTTCTCTGGCAGTGGAATTGATCACTGCACTCAGCGGAGGATCTATATACTTTATTTGGAATTCTACATAGGAGATTTTTCTCTTCTCCCCCATTTAGCAATGCATTCAATCATTTATTTGTATCAGTATGGACCCACACATACTTACTTTATACTTTGGGTTATTTTTTTTTAAGTTTATTTATTTTGAGAGAGAGCGTGCGCTCTCATGCACATGAGCAGGGGAGGAAGGGAGGGAGGGGGAGAGAGAGAGAGAGAGAGAGAGAGAGAGAGAGAGAGAGAGAGAGAGAGAGAGAGAATCCCAAGCAGGCTCCATGCTGTCAGTGCAGAGCCTGACTCGGGGCTTATGACCTGAGCCGAAATCAAGAGCCAGATGCTAAGGTGCTTGGGTGGCCTAGTTGGCTGAACATCTGACTTCAGCTCGGGTCATGATCTCACAGTTTGTGGGTTCGATCCCCACATAGGGCTCTCTGCTGTCAATGTGGATCCTCAGTCTCCCTAGCTCTCTGTCCCTCCCCTGCTCACATGCTTGCTTGCTCGCTCGCTGTCTGTTTCTCTCCCTCTATCTCTCTCAAAAATAAGTAAACATTAAAAAAATCTTAAAAAAAAAAGAGCTGGATGCTTAACTGACTGAGCCACCCAGGCGCCCCTATACTTTGGGTTATAATGCAATATTGTGGCTCAAATTATTCCAGTTTTGGCCACTGGGAGCTCTTTCAGTTGGCTGCTGTACCCTGAACACATCCCCACCAATGTGGGCTTTTCTTTTTTTCATACTTAATTTCTTTCTGGCACTACAAGGCACTCCAGCATCATTTATTGAAAAGTCTCTCCTTTCCCCCAATTTCCCCTGGCATCATTTGTTGTGAATTTGACACCCTTGTTGAAAATTATTGACCGTATATGTGAGGGGTTACTTTTGGGCTCTCTGTTCAATCCCATTATTCTGTGTGTCTGTCCTTATGCCAGACAGAACAACACTGTTTTGATTACTGTACGTTTATGGTAAGTTTTGAAATCAAAGCTGAGTCCTCCAACTCCAACTTGTGATATTTTTCAAGATTGTTTTGGCAATTTGGGGTCCCTTGAGATTGCATGTGAATGTTAGGATTGGTGTTTCCATTTCTGTAAGGAATACCATTTAGATTTTGATAGGGATTAATATTGTCACCTTAATGTTTTGAGTTTCTAGTGTACAGGTCTTTCTCTTCCTTTGTTAAATTCATTTCTAAGTCTTTTATTTTTGATGCCGTTTTAAGTGGAATTCTTTTCTTTTCTTTTCTTTTTATTAGTGTTTAATTTTGAGAGAGAGTAAGAGAGAGAGTGTGAGCAGGGGAGGGGCAGAGAGAGAGGGAGACCGAGGATCCAATGCAAGCTCCATGCTTTTAGCACAGAGCCCGACGTGGGGCTCGAACTCAGAAACCATGAGATGGTGACCTGAGCCGAAGTCAGACACTTAACTGACTGAGCCACCCAGGTGCCCTGGAATCGTTTTCTTCATTCCTTTCTTGGATTGTTCATTGTTCATGTATAGGAATGTAGCTGATTTTTGAACATTGATCTTGTATCCTGCAACTTTGCTGAATTTATTAGCTCTCTTTTACTGTGTATAGACTCTTCAGGGGTGTCTGCATAGAAAAGCATGTTATCTATAATTAGAGATAATTTCACTTCTTCCTTTCCAATTTAGGTGCCTTTTTTTTTTTTTTTTTCCATGCCTAGTTGCCCTGGCTAGGACTTCAGTACTATGTTGAGTATAAATGGCCAAAGTGGGCATCCTTGTCTTGTCCTGAATCTTAGGGGGAAAAACTTTCAGCCTTTCACCATTGAAGATAATGTAAGCTATTGGTTTTTCTTTTCTCTTTCTTTCTTTCTTTCTTTCTTTCTTTCTTTCTTTCTTTCTCCATATATTCTTTCTGTCTTTCTTTCTTTCACTATTGGTTTTGCATATATGGCCTTTATTATGTTGAGAAAGCTTCCTTCCATTCCTAGTTTATTAAGTATGTGTGTGGTTTTTTTATTAAAAATGGTGTCAATTTTTGTCAAATGCTTTTTCCATGTCAACTGAGATAATCATGTGGCTTTCTCCTTCACTCTATAAATGTGATGTGTTACACTGATTGGTTTTCATATGTTGAACCAGGCTGTATTCCAGGAATAAATCTCACTTGGTCAAGGTGTATAATCCTTTTTAATATACTGCTGAATTGCTAGTCTGATTTTTTTTTTTAACAAATCCAACTTTTTACTCGCATGGCTAAATATCATTTGTACTCAGTTTGCTAGTATTTTATTGGGAATTTTTTACATCAATATTCATTAGGGAGATTTATCTGTAAATTTCTTCTCTTATAGTGAATGTTTTTGGTATCAGGGTAATACTGACCTCATAGAATGACTTAGGAAGTGTTCCCTCTTCAATTTTTAAAAGAGTTGGAGAAGGACTGGTGTTCATTCTTCTTTAAATATCTGGTGGAATTCACCAATGAAGTCATCTGACCCAGGGCATTTCTTTGTTGGAAGGTTTTTGATTACTAACTTAATCTCCATAATACAGTTCTATTCAGATTTTCTATTTCTTCATGATTTAGTTTTGTTAGATAGTTTCTAGGAATTTGTCCATTTCATCTAGGCTATCCTGTCTATTGGCATATAAACATTCATAGTATTCTCTTACAATCATTTTTATTTCTGCAAAATTTGTAATAATGTCTGCACTTGCATTTCTGATGTTAATGATTTGAATCTTCTATATTTTTTTTCTCAGTCAATCAAACTAAAAGTTTATCTAGGGTCACCTGGCTAGCTCAGTCCATGGAGCACGTGACTCTTGATCTTGGGGTTATAAGTTTGAGCCCCACGATAGGTGTAGAGATTATCTAAAATAGAATCTGTAGAAAAAAAGGTATGTCTGTTTCATTGGCCTTTCTGAGGGTGCCTGGGTGGCTCAGTTGTTTAAGCGTCCCACTTCAGCTCAGGTCACTATCTCATGGCTGGTGAGCGCGAGCCCCGTGTTGGGCTCAGTGCTGACAGCTCAGAGCTTGAAGCCTGCTTCAGACTGTGCCTCCCTCCCTCTCTGCCCTTCCCCCACTCATGCTCTGTCTGTCTGTCTCTCTCTCTCAAAATAAATAAACATTAAAAAAAACAAAGAAATATTTCATGGGCATTTTTGAAGAACTAACTTTTGGTTTTGTTGATTTTTTTCTATTGTTTTTCTATTCTCTATTTCATTTATCTCAGCTTTAATCTCTATTATTTCCTTCTTTCTGCTAGATTTGAGTTTAGTTTGCTCTCCTCAGTGTAAGTTTAGGTTACTGATCTGAGATATGTCTTCTTTTTCAACACATGCATTTACTGCTATAAATTTCCCTCTTAGCACTGCTTTCCCTGAATCCCATACATTTTCATATGTTGTGTCTTTGTTTTCATTTGTCTCAAGGTATTTTCTAAGTTCCCTTATGATTTCTCCTTTGACCCATTATTTGTTTAAAAGCATGCTGATTAATTTACATGTATTTGTAACTTTTCCAGTTTTCCTTCTGTTATTGAGTCCTTGCTTCATTCCATGGTGATCAGAAAAGATACTTTGTATGATTTTAATCTTTTAAAATTCATTACTATTTGTTTTGTAGCCTAACATATGGTCTTCCTAGAAAGTGTTTAGGACATCAGTTGAGAAAAATGTATAGGCTGTTGTTGGGAGGAGTGTTCTGTATATATCTGCTTGGTTTATGGTGTTGTTAAAGTCCTCTATTTCCGTATTGATTGTCTATCATTGTTGAAAGTAATATGTGGAATTCTTCTACTATTATTGTAGAAATTTCTATTTCTCCCTGCAATTCTGCCAATGCTTCCTTCTTGTATTTTGAAGTTCTAATGTTGGGTGCACATGTTTATAACTGGTATATCTTCATGGTAAATTGACCTTTTTATCAATATATTATGTCCTTCTTTGTCTCTTGTAACAGTTTTTTACTTAAAATCCACCTTGTCTGATATTAATATAGCCACCTCTGCTCTCTTTTGGTTACTATTTGCGTGGAATATCTTTTTCCATTGTTTTACTTTCAATTTATTCTGCGTCTTTAGATCTAAAGTGAGCCTCTTGTAGACAGCATGTAGTTTGACCATGTTTTTTATACATTCTGCCGATCTATGCCTTTTTATTGGAGAGTTTAATCCATTTCATTTAAATAAGGGGCATTTATCACTATTCATTTAAATAGTGATAAGGGGCACTTGGCTGGCTCAGTTGGGAGAGCATGTGACTCTTGGTGTTGGGGTTTTAAGTGTGAGGCCCACTTTGGGTGTGGAGATTACTTAAAAATAAAATCTCAAAAAAAAAATTACTGTAAAGAAGAACTTACTTCTGCCATTTTACTATTCATTTTCTGTAGGTCTTATGACTTTTTTGCCCTTCATTTCTTTCATTACTATCTTCTTTTGTGTTTAGTTGATTTTCTGGCAATGATATATTTTTACTTCCTTTTCATTTACTTTGATGTATATTCTACAGATATTTTTTGTGGTACTCTGGGGATTACATATAACATCTTAAATTTTTTTTTTTAACATTTATTTATTTTTGAGACAGAGAGAGACAGAGCATGAACGGGGAGGGGCAGAGAGAGAGGGAGACACAGAATCTGAAGCAGGCTCCAGGCTCTGAGCCGTAGCCCAGAGCCCGACGTGGGGCTCAAACTCACAGACCGCGAGGTCCTGACCTGAGCCAAAGTCGGACGCTTAACCGACCAAGCCACCCAGGCGCCCCCTACATATAACATCTTATAGATATTCCCATCTAATTCAAATTGATGCCACTTAACCTAATTGCACACAAAAATGCTACTCCTATAAAACTCTATCCGTCTTCTTTATGTTCTTATGTCTTGGTGTCACAAATTACATCTTTATATAATTTTGTGCATGCTAACATAATTATTTTTGTGCATCTGTCTTTTAAATCCTGCAGATAATAAAAAGGGGAGTTACGGTGTCACAATTATAAAACATAAAATGTTGAAGTATAATATATTTATAAAATATGGAATATTATCATCTAGTATAGATGTTTTATCCCTTCATGTATTTACCTTTACCACAAAACTTTCCCACTATTTAGAAAGTGGGTTCTTTTTTTAAGTTTATTCTGAGAGAGAGCAAGCATGAGCAGGGGAGGGGCAGAGAGGGAGAGAGAGAATCGGAAGCAGACTCTACGCACCGTCAGTGTGGAGCCTGATGTGGGGCTCAGTCTTACACACCACAAGATCAATACCTGAGCTGAAATCAAGAGTTCACCACTTAGCCCACTGAGCCACCCAAGCACCCCTTAGAAGGTGTTTTTTCCTTGACTGAGTGTTTATTTGGTTGCTGAAAACCTTTTGTTGGTTTCTAGAGCTCCTACAATGTTTATTCAGAGACGTTTTGGTTGTTTTCTGACTGTTTCTGTGAATGGACAAGATTCCTGAAGTAAGACGTGCTTTCTAGTTCACCGTTTTACCCCTGTCACTCCCTTCCTTTCCTTTTGTTGTCTCATTATAGCTTACTTAATCGCATGTAGCTCTCATTTATGTTCTTGAACTTGCTTTGTTGGGTGTTATAAGTCATGGAAATATGTATGGTCAAGTTTGTATCTACTCCTGGGCAACATTGTTTCTGGTGAGAGCTCTTCCTCTACCATTTTTTTTCCCGTTATTTTTCTCCTTTTGTTTCTCTTGTGGGTATTCGCATAGATCCTTTACCATTTCTTCTTCTATAATTATTATCATTATTTTCATCATTATTATTAATCTTTGAATGAAGTGAGTTCTCTGTGGTGCTATTTGCAGGAGAAATGCATGGAAGAAGGGTCAGAACATAATACAGGACCTCAAGAATTGTCCTCATGATATAAAGTTCATGGTTAGTGAATTTAGCCTTTACCTCTCCTCAACCAAACAAGAATGACTGCTCACAGTCAGGAATCTCTTTTCGTCCCCTGATTCTCCCCAGCTTCGCTGATAGATTGAGTCTCCAAATAAGAATTCTCTGGTGATTTCTCATTCAGCCCTGTTTTCATTCTTCATTCATTCACTCCTTTGTTCAACAAATATATATTTTTTTTTATTGAAGTACAACTGAGATACAATATCCTATTAGTTTCAGGTGTATGTTGATATTTTTATACATTATTAAAGAATCCCCACGACGACTCCAGTTACCATCTGTCACCTTGCAAAGTTATTACAATATTATTGACTATATTTCCCATTCTGTGCATTACATCCTATGACATTTATTTGATAACTGAAAGTTTTTCCTTCTTAATCCCTCTCACCTATTTTGCTGCCCACCCACCCCCTGTAATCAATGTTTTGTTTCCTGTATCTATGAGTCTAAATTTACAACAGATATTTATCTGGTACCTATCAAGGGTCAGGTGTGGTTTTAGGTACTTGGAATATATGTATATAAACAAACCAATATCTAACCTTAAGGGATTCTTGTGGAGAAAACAGATAATACAAATTTACGTTGATAACTTGTATCGTGTATTGGAAAGTGATAAGGAAAGCCGGGCAGGATGGGAGGATTAGGAGTGCCAGTGGGGAGAGAAAGTCTGATTACAATTACAAATATGATGACCAGCGTTGGCCTTACTGACAATGTGATATTGATCAAAGATGGGAAGGAGCTGAGAGAGGAGCTCTGTGGGCCTCTGGGAGAAGAATGTTCCAGTCAGAGGGAATAGTAGGTGCAAAGGCTCTGAGAAGCAGCCATGCCTGACCTGTTTGGAGCATAACAAAGAGGGCAGTGTGGCTAGGGTGGAGTGATCAGGGTAGAGAATGATAAGAGAGGGTCAGGAAGGTAATGACAGGGCCACATCGTTTATTGCCCTGTAGAACACAGGAAGGATTTTGGCTTTTACTCTGAATGGAATGGATGTCATTGTAGAGAACTGGAACAATCTGAATTACCACTGAAAAGCATCACTCTAGCAGCTGGGCAGATAATAGACTGTAGAGGATAAGGGTAGAAGCAAAAGGCCAGTCATAGGACTATTTCATTAATCCTGACAACAAGGGGTGGTGGCTTGCTCCTGGATGGAAGCAGTGGCAATGACGAGAAGTAGGTAAATTCTAGATGTATTTTCAAGATGGAATCAACCAGATTTGCTATGGGTTAACTGTAGGGTTTAAGAGAAGGAAACCATTAAGGATGACTCCAGAGTTTTTGGCTAGAGCAATTGGAAGGATGAGTTCACCATCTACTGAGATGAGAAAGCCTGTGGATACAGGACCTTGTAGGCAAAGATCAATGGTTCAATTTGTACATGGTAAGTGTGAGGTGTGTACTAGACATCTAAATAGAGATGTTGAGCAAGCATTTGAATACACAGGTCTGATATCCAACATTGAAGTCTGTTCCGATTTATACATTTTGAGGTTTTCATATACCTGGAATTTGAGGTCATATGACTGTGTGATATCACCAAGGAAATAAGTGTAAATAGAGGAGACTGAGGAAAGAGTCCTCAGACACTCCAGCATGAGGTAGTTGAAGATAAAGAACCAGCAAAGGCAACTGAGAGAGAATAGCCAGTGAACAGAAAGAAAACCAAGAAGCCAGATGTCCCAAGATCTGGTTTAGTGGAACAGTGATCAATGGTGTCAAATGCTACTAATTTAAGAAGGAGGAGGGCTAAGACTGGATTTCTCCATGTGGAGGTTACTGGTGATCATGAAAAGAACTACTTCAGGGGTTTTCTCTGGGGGCACCAACGCCAGAGTGGAGCGGATTTCAGAGAGAATACAGACAATGATGACGACAATGACAACAAAAAACAAAAAACAAAAAAAACCCCACAAAAAACAAAAACAAACAAAAACAAAGATAGTAACACAGACAACCCTTCAGAGGAGTTTGGCTGCAAAGTAATAACGTAGGGTGGTAGATGATGGTGAAAGTAAACTTAAGAGAATTTTTGTTTTGTTTCATTTTTTAAGGTGTGAGCAGCAACAGCATCCTTGTCTCCAGATAAGAATGATCCAGCAGGGAGGGATATATTGATGGTGTGGGGAGGGAAGGGGAGAATCACTGGAGGGATTTCTTTGAATGCACAAAAGAGGATGGGAAATAATGTTGAGGAAGAGGGATTGGCTTTAGATAAGAGCATGAATAGTGATTGCAGCATCAGCGGTAGCAGGGTATGAGTGCCGATGGTAAAAGTGGATAGATGGGGCTGTGGGAGATGTGGAAGCTACAGGCTAAGATTCTAAGATTCTTGCAGTAGGAAGCAAGGTCATCAGTTGAGAGTGAAGATAGAGGAGGTATTGACTGTTCGAGAACAAAGGAGAAGGGTGTGCAATAACCATCTAGGAAGATACAGGGAGTGAATGGACAAAGAAAGCATAATATGAATCCTGGGCAGCATTGGGGGTCCAACTAAAGCTCTTGATGTGCATTTCAAGTGTTTTTCTTTAGCTTGTTCAGCTACACAGGCGCGAAGCCAAAACAAGTGGAGAGGTGGATTTAATCAGTTTTGAGGTTTTGCCAAGTGAGTATGTGAAGAGAAAAAGGGATAAGCAAGGCGGGGGGGGGGGGGGGGGGGGGAGGGGTGATGATCACTACCGGTAATGGAAAGTAAGATGGCTGGGGATGGAACAAAAGGTAAGAGAGATGGGGGGAAAGTGACCAGATTAATGGAGTGGGGGTTCTGGTGGGTCAAACGATTCATTGTTGGAGATACAATAAGGGATGGTAGTCAGAAGTGGAACGCCTGAAAAGGGAGATTATGTCACAGAAGCAGTTATTGGCAATGACAAGGGGTAGGCAGGGCATCTCAAGCCAGCTAGCCAGCTGCAGTGATGGAGTAAGTGTTTTTCTTTCTTCTCCCTCACCCAATCTGTCACAAACTGCACACACACACACACACACACACACACACACACAGAGCTGGAAAAAATGGAAACATATTTTAAAGATATAAAATACACTGACCAAAAAAACACTGATCATGTGTTGGATGCCACAGCAATGTCAAATTGCTATGAAAGTCTCTAAATGTTTCCTCTACAATTTCTGTGCTTACCTCATGTGGGCCACTAATAAGAGTTCCACTAGCACTTGCCCATGGACCACACTAAGTAGCTCTGGTCTAGGGTGTGACCATAGAAATGAGTGGCTGAGGTAAGATAAAGGTCAAACTCATTGGAGAAGTTCAGGAAAGTGAAAGGCCAGAGGTTGGAAAGATCACCTACATGTATATTGAAGTCACCCAGAGTTAAAAGTTTTAGAGAGAGTGATTTTGAGCCAAGAGCTAAGATTGTCAAGAAATAAGGGGTGAGGAATGTCCCCAGGGAGTAGGTGACAGCCACAGTGGTGTACTGGGTGATACAAGATGATAGATGATATTTAAAGCTGAGATTTGGGGAGGAAAGAAGAAGAATGATCTGGAAGCAGCAATGAGGAGCAAGGAGAACACCTATCTTACCTCCTGCCTGGTGTGGGAAGAAAAAAAAAAAAGCCACCCCTGGGAGGGACAGAGGGGATACACAGGTCCGCAGGGGAAAATCAGACTTCTGGTAGAGCAGGAAGAGGGTTGCTGTTGAGAGAAGTTAAGGATACAGGGGATTTTGTTGTGGCGCAGTAGAAGAGAGGTTTGATGAGTGGCAGTGATGGGGAAGAGGACAGAACAAAGAATGGGCAGTTTTTCTGGGACAGGTGTGTATGGGTGATGAGAGATGAGCTCGGCCTCCAGGGCTCCTTACACACGAGTGAAAGGTATAATGATGTAAGTCCTAGATTCAAAGCAGGTTGTAAAAGCAGGGATGAGTGTTGGGTATAGATAGGAATGGGGGTCTGGGGATCTCTCCTGATCCTTATCCTTGGAGAAGAGGAGAGCTAAGAACTCTGGGTCCCCTCCTGATCCCAATGATGGGAATAAAAGGCCTGAGGAGGATTGTGTCTCAAGACTTCTACCTGAAGGGTTCAGGGGAGATGCCACCAACAGCCTAACAACCCTTTCCTGCTGTTGCAACAGGAGGTTACTTGTTTTAGGGTCTTAGGATGCAACACTTGTTTTGGAAAAGTGTTCTAGGCTGATTATTTTCTAATCTCTGCAGTTGCAAATATCCTTTATCCATATTGTTTCTGCACTTTGGCTGCTCTGACTCCATATTTTGGTTTAAGGCTTCAGAACAGTCTAAGCTTTCCTGACAATGAGTTTGCATTTTTGTTTCTTGGTTTCCTTGTTGATTTTGAGTATTTCACATCAGAAAGAAGACATGTTGACTCCATCATTTTTGAACTGGAAGCTCCCTTTTTCATTTATAAGCAATCATTTTTTATAGTATCTCATTCTTTACTTCATTGGGGAACCCTGAATGTTTATATCTACAGGTCTTTTCTCTTAGATTGAGAATTTCTACAAAAAAGAATCTTCTAATGTCCCAACTCTGAGGTAATAGGTCTGGTAGTCAACATCCTAGGATCCTAGCAGGAGAATGATGCCAGAAATCCCCCATTAGGAGGTAGACTTCTGTTCAATTCCACTGTTTCCACTAAAGCCTTATCTGTGCCTGGTGTCCCCAAGTGGAAAGGTTCTCTGGTTGAGGTTCTTTATTCAGGGACTGGGCAAAACAAGATGGTAGACAGCATGGGGCAGGAGAGAGGCCTACGGTTCTACTACTCCTTCCTTATATAGATATCCACGTAATATGCCCCACCTCTTATCCCTGTGGCAAATTATATTTTCCCAAATGGGCCCACCAATCTCACTCCACAAACACTTTTTACAAACTAATGTTGACACACTTCCATTGAGAGGTGGGGGTCTATGTTCCCTCCACTTGAGTCTGGGTGGATCTTTGTAACTGCCTTGACCAACAACAGAATGCAGCAAAAGTAATATTCTGTGGTTTCCAAGCTAGGTTATAGAAAGTAATATGAATTTACCCTGGACTTGCCTTCTCTCTCGGGATGCTTGCCACAGAACCCAGATTGAAGAAGCCCAGGCCCCATGGACAAGCCACTTGCAGGTATTCTGCCCAGCTACCCTAGCTAAGGTCCCAGCCAACAGCCAGCATTAACTACCTATGAATGAACCCTCAGGTGACTCCAGCCCTCACCTTTGAGTCTTTTGTCTAAATCCCAGACACTGTGGAGCAGAGACAAGCTGTCCTTGTAGTGTGCTGTGTGGATTCCTGACCCAAGGGAACCATGAGAAATGATAAATTGTTCTATTTGTTTTAAGCCACTAAGATTTTGGGGTAATTTGTTACTCAGCAGTGGATGACTAATACACCGCTATCTTCAGCAATCTCTTGTGCCTCTAATTTGTGGGCTTTTCCAGTGTTCTGATGTTGCTTGCTTGTCTGTCTTTCAAAACTGTGTTGACATCTCTTGTCTGCATGTTATCACGTCTTCTGTTCTCTGTGTCTTAATAGGGTTTGCTTATTTTTATTTTGTTTTGTTTTGTTTTCATTTCATTTTAATCCTCATGTGGTTATTTTAGTGGACTCAGGGATGAGTGGGGATAAAGACATGTGTTCAATTCACATGTATAATTTATGGTCTTTCCTCTCTGATTGGGTTAATCCTTTTCTGAATGCTTGCAACATCATATGATTTACTTTTGTGGCAAGAAATAGAAATGAACTCCAGCTAGCTTATACATATACATATATGAAGCATATGAGGTTTTCAAATTATTGAAGAGCTGAATGACCAAGACGTGAGAAGGGAAGATGGAAGAAATTTTTCACTGAATAAATAAAAAGAAAAAAGAAAAAAACTTTCACCAAACGTTCACAGATCTCTTTTTGTCTAGAGTGCTGTCTAGGAGATAGAACATAAGTCACAGATGTCATGTTACATTTTCTAGTACAAAAACAGATGAAATTAATTTTTATATATTTTATTTGACACAGTATATCCAAAATAGTATCCTTTCAGCATGCAATAATATAAAAATTTATTAATGAGATATTTTGCATTTTGCTTTGTACTAAGTCTTCAAAATCTGGTGTGTAATTTACACTTACAGTACATCTCAGTTCAGACTAACCACATTTTAACTCCTTAATAGCCACATATGGCTAGTGGCTACCATACTGGACAGTCAGGTATGGAAAATAATTGTTATTGTCCTTGAAGAAACTCTGCTCCGGAAATCTTTTTGTCTGGTATTTTCAAGTATCTGAAATCTCTTCAGATTTCAGAAGAGAGAATCTCATTGTTCCGTCTTGAGCCTACTCTAGACCAATCAGCCATGGCCGGACACCATCGTGTCATCTTGAAGACCTGACCACTGGGGGGCATCTTGGGTATCAGAGAAGGTGGAGCCATAAGTCAGACAGCTATCCCAAGAAGGAGCAAATACTCTCACATTAATACTTAATCATTTCTCCTATTATGCTTCTTGCCCACTCTGTTGATTTCCCTAGTGCTTCCCTTGCACACTGTACTTCCTGTTTCTTCTTTAAAAATCCTTTTTAGTGTTTATAATTTTTGAGAGAGAGAGAGAGAGAGAGAGAGAGAGAAAGAGACAATGAGCGGGGGAGGGGCAGAGAGAGCTGGAAACACAGAATTCAAAGCAGCTCCAGGCTCTGGGCTGTCAGCCCGGCACGGGGCTCAAACTCACAAACTGTGAGTTCATGACCTGAGCTGAAGTCGGATGCTTAACCGACTGAGCCACCCAGGTGCCCCTGTACTTCCTGTTTCTAGGGGACTACAAGTACAAATTTCTTCCTTTATGAAAATCATTGCCATGTCCAGTGTCCTACCATAACTGATTAAAATAAATTCTGAGTACATTTTAAAACACATTTGTTCATTTCACAAGATTTCCAACTATAAGATGGCCCTCAGTGAAAGCTTTTCTTCCCATTTGCTCAGTTCTCCTTCTGTCCCAAGATAACCTCCGTCTTAATTTTTTCATTAATCTTTCCAGAGTAAATATATGTAAGCAAATACAAATGTTTTCCCTCCTTTCTACCAAAAAGGCAGCGTAATACACCCCCTGCAATCATTTTTAATCATCCTGTATCTACCAGTGTCACTTCTATTTTTGATGTTCTTGTAGGAGTCTTAAAAGATTCTTACATAGTTCTGTGTAGTTTGTATAGTTCTTGTACTATTATTACTATTTAATTTACCACACCTATAGATCTCTTCACAGATGTCATCTTTTAAGTTCCTGGAGGCAGGGGCCCCTGGGTGGCTCAGTTGGTTGAGTGTCTGACTCTTGATTTCAGCTCAGGTCATGATCTCAGGGTTGTGGGATGGAGCCCCGTGTCAGGCTGCTTAAGATTCTCTCTCCCTCTGTCCCTTTCCTCTCTGCCTCTGCCTCTCTGCCCCTCTCCTCATCTTGCATGCCCTCTCTCTCTCTCTCTCTGAAAAAAAAAAAAAAATTCCTGGAGGCAAAATCTGGGTCGTATTTATCTTTGACAGTGTTATCATTTATTACAGTGCAAAAGCAAAATAATTTGAAAAAGATGATGAACAGATCTTTGTGGAATAAATGAGTTAACATTTGGAAAATGCATGCAACATCTCTCCTTTTCCAATAATAACTGATCTCATAAATATTGTGCTTTTTAAATCATTTAGAAAATATAGTTGTCAAAAAATACAGTTGTCTCAGGTTATTTCTGTTTGAAATGACTTTTTGGATTTTAAGGATAGGCTGGGTTTGGAAGTACTTGGGAGGTTGGGGGAAAATAAGTGTAAAAATCATATCAGAACATCGTTCAAACCTAACATATGTAAATAACCTCCTCAAATAAAGGAGTTGAGGTTTAGTATTTTTTTTACATTTTTTATGTTGTTTTTTTTTTTTTTTTTTTTGTAATTTACATCCAAGTAAGTTAGCATACAGTGCAACAATGATTTCAGGGGTAGATTCCTTAATGCCCCTTACCCACTTAGCCCATCCCCCTTCCCGCAACCCCTCAAGCCACCCTCTGTTTGTTCTCCATATTTAAGAGTCTCTAATAGGGGCACCTGGGTGGCTCAGTGGGTTGGGTGGCCGACTTCAGCTCAGGTCATGATCTCGCGGTCTGTGAGTTCAAGCCCTGTGTCAGGCTCTGTGCTGACAGCTCAGAGCCTGGAGCCTGCTTCCGATTCTGTGTCTCCCTCTCTCGCTGACCCTTCCCTGCTTGTTCTCTCTCTCTCTGTCTCTCTCTCAAAAATAATAAACATTAAAAAAAGAGTCTCTTATGTATTGTCCCCCTCCCTGTTTTTATATTATTTTTGCTTCCCTTCTCTTGTGTTTGTCTGTTTTGTATCTTAAAGTCCTCATATGAGTGAAGTCATATGATATTTGTCTTTCTCTGACTAATTTCACTTAACATAATACCCTCTAGTTCCATCCATGTAATTGCAAATGGCAAGATTTCATTCTTTTTGGTTGCCGAGTAATACTCAATTGTGTGTGTGTGTGTGTGTGTGTGTGTGTGTGTGTGTGTGTATATATACCACATCTTCTTTATCCATCGATGGACATTTGGGCTCTTTCCATACTTTGACTATTGTCAATAGTGCTGCTATAAACATTGGGGTGCATGTGTCCCTTCGAAACAGCATACCTGTGTCCCTTGGATAAATACCTGGTAATGCAATTGTTGGGTCTTTTTTTTCTTTTTCACATTTTTATTTGGGAACTTTTTGTGAGGAACGTGAAGGCATAAGACAAAACAAGCATAAATCAAACTAACATGAGGACAAAGAGAAAGAACAGTATGTTTCCAGGAAGCTCTATTAGAAGCTAAATGGCACACAAAAACCTCTGCTCCTGAGATCATTCTGGTATGAATTCTGATCTGTGCTTTATTATAGTCCATGGCAAGTTTTTCCTTTAGAAGTGGTCTGTAGTAAGCACAGTCTAATCCCCTCCCACCCCCGGGGTGCTATTATAGGTAGGTAAAAAACCTTTTTCGTCTTGTGGAAGATGGTCATTTGTTCTCATGCAGCTGTGTTTTCACCAAGCAGGGACAAAATGTAATCCTGAATTTGGGGGATTCCAAATATCATCATTCCCCGCTTTGCTATCAACGGCAAATATTTATTGAGGGCAGGGACAGCGTTTTCACTCAGCTGTGTCCCTGTCCATATTTGTTAAGTGGAGATTAGAAGCCCATTCTCAAGGGTGCCTGGCTGGCTCAGTCAGTAGAGTGTGTAACTGTTGATCTTGGGGTCGTGAGTTTGAGCCCCATGTTGGGTGTTAGAGCTTTAAAAAAAAAAAAAAAAGCTGGCAACCAGCAACCAACAGTGAAGCTTAGCACTCTGTATACCACCAGCTACACACGGACAAACCAGATGAAAATAATCTAAACCTCTTAAGCATTTAAAAACACATATACTGGGCACCTGGGTGGCTCAGTCAGTTGAGCCTCCAACTCCTGATTTTGGCTCAGCTCATGGTTGTGGGATTGGGCTCCGCACTGGGCATACAGCCTGCTTAAGATTCTCTCTCTCCTTTTCCCTCTTCCCTTCCCCTACTCCCGTGAGCTCGCAAACACACGAACTCTCAATAAGTACATACATACATACATACATAAATACATATATACAAGTAAAAGTACAAGTCTTAAGTATATAGCTTAATGACCTTTTACAAATAAGTTCGTGGAGTCACCCCCAGGTCAAGACGGAACACATTGTTAGCACCCCAGATCCCTCCCATGTATCCCCTTCCAGTCACCATCCTGACTGGCATCAACTTAGGTTCATTTTGCTTGTTGGTGAGCATTATATAAATGGGATCATACGTTGTGTTCTCTTTTGTGTCTGTCCACTTTCACTTAATACTATGTGAGATTCATCCATGCGATTGCACGTACCACTAGTTTGTTCTTTTTCTGCCCTGGGTAGTATTTTGTCGTTGGAACATATCGCAATTTACATATCCATTGGGAGGCTCTCAGTTTAGCTGTCATAAATAAAGTGCTATGAACACTCTCGTCCATATGCTTTTTTTTTGGAAAATTCAATCTATTTATTGAATTTAGGGGGTGTCATTTTATGGGTTTTAACATGTATATAGATATATACAGTCACCAATCAGGATACAGTCCCATCATCCCAAAGAACTCCCTATCCCCCTCACCCCTAATCTCTGACAACCACTAATCTACTCTCCATGACTATAGTTTTATCTTTTTGAGGATGTCATATAGATGGAATTATGTAGTATGTAACCATTGGAGGCTGGCTTCTTTCACTAGGATTCCTTTGATAGCCATCGACATTCCTTTTTATTGTTGACATGATTACATGCCTTTTGATGGGCATAAGCGCTCACTTCTATTGGATTTGTTTGTAGGAGAGCTGCTTGATTACAGTTTCCTCCTGTGTTTAAGGACAGCCAAATATTGTTCCCAAAGTGATCGGGCCAGCAACATAAGAGAGTTCCAAGCGTTCCCTGTCTTCGCCAGCATTTGGGAAACATTCTGGTCAGTGCGCATGTCAGCTTTTAGCCCTTCTTATAGGTGTGTATGTAATTATATTTTAAAGTTTGTCATAAATCATGGGAAGAATTAGTCATCTTCTGGAGCAGATGCTGTTGGTACCTTGCTTGGATCCTCTGGGATCCCCTTTACTGTCCCATAGCTGCTGCAGGTGCTATTGCTAATGGCTCACACCTGCAACTTTATTTAACACTTGCCCTTGGGCCATTAGAGCTGCCTCATGGTTTTTACCCCCCAGCCCCAGCCCCAAACACACACACACACACACACACACACACACACACACACACACACTGGGGTGGTCCCAGCCAATGGTTGGCTATTATGGGGTGCAAGAACCCAGTTCCCTTGCCTCAAGGCGGACAGATTCAGAGTGTTGCGATTTATACTTCAGAGCTCCCCATGGGATCAAGCTGAGGCTGGCTTCACCTGAAACTACATCCGTGTTTGGCTTTTCCTCCCACCAGGTCCTGTACTCCTTACTTCCTTACAAGGTTTTCCTGTGAGCACCCCCTCTGCCCCCCCACCCCAGTAAAGCACCTTCACAGCTCTACTTTTTCAGCTCTACTTCTAGGGAACCTGCCCCAAGACAGCTTTGCAGCATCTATTTCTCTATCCTCTGCCCCCAAAGGCTCCACTTTCTGTGTATCTGTTGAGTTTAAAAAAAAAACTCAACACTTGACATTTGACCGAGAGGGACAAAACACCCGATAAGTGGTAGCTTAAACAAACAAGTGTTTGTTTGTTTTCTCAAGCAACGTTAGCCTCGATGTGACAAGTGCCAATTAAGTTACAGGTCTGCAGGCAGAACTAGGAGCTAAATGAAATTACCCTTGACTGTCTCACCTGCCCTTCTGCCTGTGCAGGTCCCTCCTTCTGCTTGCTTCCCCGACAGTGTGTCCCAGTGATCTTGGAATGCTCACTCCAGTCATTTCCAAACAGTACCTCCTGAGAATTTTCAGGTTCCTGGGGTGCTTCAACAATTCTGCAAACATAAATTAGTATTTTATGTGAAACAATGGGAAATTTTAAATCCTAAGATTTTTATCACTTGGCAAATTAATAATTGGACAGTCAATTTCATTAAACTTTTCAAGACATCCCTCTAGTTATTTCTCTTCATAGGAAGTGGTCAGATAAACTCATTTGTTGCTCAGGTGTTAATAACATTCATTAATTCTTTGGTTCAATTAGTGTTGAGGGAGGTTCTGATCCAGGCTCCTTAATTAGATGTGTTTCAAATATGAATAATATATTGGCTTCTCTTTTATTTATTTTTTAAATCTTTGCTCCTTTTTTAAAAATTTATTTATTTATTTAAAATTTTTTTTAATTTTTTAACATTTATTTATTTTTGAGACAGAGAGAGAGACAGAGCATGAACGGGGGAGGGTCAGAGAGAGAGGGAGACACAGAATCTGAAGCAGGCTCTAGGCTCTGAGCTGTCAGCACAGAAGTCGGACGCTCAACTGACTGAGACACCCAGGCACCCCTATTTATTTATTTTTGAGAGAGAGAGAGAGAGAAAGTGAATACAAGCTGGAGAGGGGCAGAGAGAGGGGGGAAAGAGAGAGAATCCCAAGCAGGCTCCACACTGTCAGCGTGGAGCCCAATGCAGTACTTGAACTCATGCACTGTGAGATTGTGACCTGAGCCAAAATCAAGAGTAGGACACTTAACCAACTGGGCTACCCAGGCACCCCTAGCCTTTCTTTTAAAGACCATATACATACACATATCATTGTATTTTTCACTCTGTTAACATTATTGGTTTGTGGTTTATCTTGCTCATTAGACAGTAAGCTTCTTGAGGTCAGGGACTATGTGTTATCTCTGTGCTCCTATACCTGGCATTGTGACTGGAAGATCCCATATTTGTGTGTGTGTGTGTGTGTGTGTGGAAAGCAGAGTGGCAGAGAGGGATGAGGGAGGACGGAGAAGCAGAGGCAGGTAAGGGAAGTGGGGTATGTTAAAGGTGGCCACCGATTCTTTGTGATTTTCCCAACTGAGGGACAGAGTCTATTTCTGCTCCCCTTGAATCAGGACTGATCTTGGAACTTGCTTTGACCAACAGAACATGGCAGACATGACGTAATTCCAGGCCTAAGCTTGAAAAAGGTCCAACAACTTCCACGTTTGCTCCCTAAGGGAAGCCAGACTGCGATAAGAAGTCCAACTCTCTTGACACTACCATGCTGTAAGAAAAGCCAAGATAACTTCACAGAGAGGACACACAGTAGAGGATGGAGGGACCCAGTCAACAGCAAGGCCTGAAGCCCCTAGACATACAACCCCAGCTGGATTGTGTCAACAAGACCTCAGCCATGAGCTAATCCAGCTGAGGCCCCAGATATCACAGAACAGAGATGGGCTCTTCCCACCGTGCTCTGATCAAGTACTGGCCCATGAAATCACGTTCACGTGAAATGTTGTTTTGAGCCACTAAGTTTTGGGGATGGTTTGTTACACAGCAAAAAAAAATACCTGAAACAGGAAGTATTCACCATCAAAAGGGCAATTTACAGTTTCATTGTTCCTGGTAATTTTTCTTCTATTTAAGATATGCCTGTGGGAAGAGAACATTCTTAATACAAGGTAAAAGCTGTAATAGCGGAGATATTTGGGGTGCAGAGAAGATATTTCTGATACATTCCTCATATCCTACAAAGGGTATAACATGCTTTGGTTGGTCATGTGGGATGCCTTGATCAGAGCTAGGAGGGAAGCTGGGGAGTTCACTACATGTGTTGAAACTCAATTAGGGGTGCCTGGGTGGCTCAGTCGGTTAAGCGTCCAACTTCGGCTCAGGTCATGATCTCGCGGTCCGTGGGTTTGAGCCCCCCGTCGGGCTCTGTGTTGGCAGCTCAGAGCCTGGAGCCTATTTCAGATCCTGTGTCTCCCTCTTTCTCTGACCCTCCCCTGTTCATGCTCTGTCTCTGTCTCAAAAATAAATAAATGTTAAAAAAAAAACAAAAAACAAAAAAGAAACTCAATTAATTACTGTGGTCAGGAAGCTAAGGTAAATGAATGAAAAGGGTCCATCATGGCAGGCATAGGGAATGGTGGGCACTTTGCGTTGGAAGCCACCAGCATTCAACTGCAGCCAATTACAGTCATGAGAGAGCACGGACCTTGTATTGCTGGATCATCCATTTTTTTTCCAGAAGGAAAAAAGCCATATTTTTATATGAAATCTCCAGATTGCCTACTAGGCTGTAACATTTGTTGGGCTGCCAATTTGAGCGTCCTAGTCCCGGGAATGAGAACGCTGGATGATGTGTCATACTTGTCATCTACTGCATGTGTGTCTCTCCTAGCATCCTGTGGCCTTTGAAAGTGAATGTTGGTCTGTCTGTGTACGTTCCGGCAAAGTCCAACTGGATCAGACTCAGTGCTTGAAGTTGTAAGTGTTGGTGTGGATATAGAGCAACCAGAATTCCCACACTGCCAATGGGTGTGGGAACAGGCACAACTATATGAAGAAGTCCCTGGCAATAAGTACCAAGGCTGAGCATGCACCTACTCTGTCCCTAGGACTGAGCAATGCCAATGTAAATATTCAAGAGAAAGGCAATATATATTTATCAAGAGACATGCATTAGAGTGTGCAGAGAAGCACAATTAGTAATAGTCAAATACTGGAACATAGTGTCCGTCAATGGTAGAATGGATAAAGCATTCATCAATGGAATATTACCCAGCAGTGCAAGTAAACAAGTAAATAAATAAACAAACCAACAACCACGCAATAAACCTGTATTGCTTGTTTGCTGTATGCAGTCACTGGATAAATCTCACAAACAAAATGTTAGCTGTCAGAATTGGACATGGAAGGGTCTGTACAATATGATATACAGTGTATGAGGGTCTTGGCTGTTCCACATCTCCAGCAACACTTGGTATATAAAGTTCAAACACAGGCAAAGGTAATCTAAGGCTTAGACATGATGGCAGTTACTCTTGACAGGGAGGCGGTAACTTGATGGAGCATGGGGGGGGTGGTGGCTTCCAGTGCACTTTTTTGGACTTGCGCACTCTTCTTTATGCATGCTGTGTTTCAAAAATATTATTTTGAAGGTCACTTGGCTGGCCCAGTCAGTGGAGCATGTGGCTCTTGATCGCAGGCTTGTGAGTTTGAGCCCCACGTTGGTTGGAGATATTGCTTAAAAATAAAAATCTTAGGGGCTCCTGGGTGCTCAGTCGGTTAAGCATCTGACTTCAGCTCAGGTCATGATGTCGCAGTCCGTGGGTTCAAGCCCCACATCAGGCTCTGTGATGACAGCTTGGAGCTTGGAGCCTGCTTTAGATTCTGTATCTCTCTCTCTGCCCCCAACCACGCTCTGTCTCTCAAAAATGAATAAACATTAAAATTTCTTTTAATCTTTAAAAAATTATTTTTAAAAAACAAAATTTGCAAAACGTCATGCTTCTCCTTGAACCTGGATCCTAAAGCAAGGACACCACCAACCTGGACACACCTCTAGTGCCCAGCACATACATGTAGCATACTTGTGCCCAGAACATACATGTAGGCGAGTACTACGCCTTTGTTTTCTTAAGTCACTGGACAATAGGGCAGTGCCCTGGGGCAGCTCCTCGTCTCGGATCCCCTCCATCTCCCCAGATAGCCCTGCCTGACAAGGGGAGCATTGTCTGGCCTCCCATACTGGGCCAGTGGCAGGTAGGCAGAAGTGAATGATATGAGCAACCTTCTGGTCTCTGACTAAGCAGAGAAGGATAACATCCTGGGGGATGGCAGAGCCACAAAGTGGAGAGAAAGCAGGTCTCTGAATGACCACGTGACCCAGAATCACCCCGTCATCCTGGGTCCGCGGGAATGTTGACATGAGACAAGCAGACACATTCATTATTTAAGTTTCTATATTTGGGGGTCTCTATTACCACAGCGAAGCCTCTGTCTCTTACCAAATGTTTCATAGTGCAGCTGTCATCATGCACCCACAAGCAGCAGGGAATTGGGGTTGGTGGAAGGACCCAATGGGCTGCAATCAGAATGGCTGTGTAGCCTGGGCCTTTGTGGGCATAACTGTAGAATGAGGCAGTGAAAGAAATGGCATTATATTAAGTGTCAAGGTAGGGAGGTTAGAGCAGTGGTTCTCAAAGAGGGGCGCAGAGCAGCAGCAGCACTGGGAGCTTGTTAGAAATGCAAATTCTTGGGGCACCCGAGTGGCTCACTCAGTTAAGCTTCGACTCTTGGTTTCAGTTCAGGTCATGATCTCATGGTTAGTGAGTTCAGGCCCCCATCGGACTCTGAGCTGGCAGTTCAGAGCCTGCTTGGGACTCTCTCCCTCTCTCTGCCCCTCCCCTGCTCGCGCTCTTCTCTCTCTCTCTCAAAAGAAATAAACTTTAAAAAAAAGCAAATTCTTGGGCCCTCCCCCAGATGGAATAATGACTCAGAGACTCTGGCCTGTGGCTCCTCGCTTTGGGTTTGCTAGCAAATCCTGTGGGGGATTCTAACACACACTCAAGTTTGAGAACTCTGGCTTAGAGGAGTCAGCGAACTTTATCTCTAAAAGGCCAGATAGTAAATATTTTAAGTTCTGCAGGCCATACAGTCTCCAGTCTCCATGACAGTGATTCAGCTGTGCCATTGTAGCCCAAGCAGTCACAGGCCACCTGTAAATGAATGGGCATGGCTTGATTTGACTCAAGGTGTGTCTTAGAGAATCAGGTAAATGCTTAGAGTATTAGGTGAATGCAGGGCAAAGTTATTATTATTATTTTTTTATTATTTTTTTTTTTTTTTACTTTGGAGGAAGAGAATGTTCCCTGAGTCTCTGTCTTCCCTGTGATCTGTCTAAAGTCTACACTAGGCACCCTCTGAGTCCTTTATCCTCTGTGACTGAGCCCTTCCCTCCAGGTTCCTCATCTTACCTCCTACCTGCCCTCTTACAAAATCTGTGAAATGCTATAATAAATCTCCCTTAAGTATTAAAATCTGATAATAGCTAATAGAGCTGACTGTCCCAAAGGCATCTGGATTTTGACTTGGCACAATATTTGGTGGTGGTGGTTGGGAGGTCAGGGGGTGGGGGGAAGTACTGTGTCCCCATATTGACATGGGCCAGTCGGTGGATGGATGTTTTTGGAGTAAGAAAAGGCTTCCAGTTTCCCTGAAGTCACCCTTCAGGGTACAGACCGCTTTCATGTAAATCCTGATTTGTCTGTTTGGGCTCAGATATCCCTGGAAGGAAAGTAGAAATCTGCTGCCTTTAATGCTACCTGGGTTTAGGTTGTATGTAGTATTCATCAGGAGCTGCTGGCAGCTTGTTTTCTTCTGAGCTGGGGGAGTCTGGAGAGAGGAGCTCTAGCTGAACATACTGGCCATCCTCCTTCCTCTAGGCTGCCCTCTGGGCTGGGGGTGCCTGGCCACTCAGGGACCAGAGCAGCCTGTTCGAGTTTTTCCTCCTATGTAAGCAGAGAACAATCCCCACCCATGTCTCTGTGTATGCAGGTACTAATGCCCTAGTATAGTCTTTCTGTTCTATTCGGGCTCCCCCTCCCCCCTGGGTTGGATGATGCTGCCTTCAGTGGTGAGGGCAGATCTCTCAGTCTGCTGAATCGAATGCTAATCTCGTCCAGAAACCCCCTCACAGACACATCCAAAAATAATATTTTACCAGCCCTTTGGGCACCCCTGGCCCAGTCAAATTAACACATTACATTGAACTTCACAATCCTCCCAGGCTCAAAGTCAGTGAAAAGAAAGTCTCGTTGCATCTCATTGGCTTGGAATGGGTCACATGCTGCCCTCTGTGGCTAGTGAAAGATCAAAGCTGATTGGCTAGATCTGACCCATCTGTTCCTTGCTGGAGCTGGAGTGGGGCCACTAGGGAAACGGAGAGAGACAGAGAGAGAGAGAGACAGAGAGACAGAGACAGAGACAAAGACAGAGAGAGCGAGTGGGGCGGGGGAGTGTTTCAAGGAAATCAAACCCCAGGTGGTGTCCCCGAGACAGTGAGATTGGATGTATCTTAGTTGGTGTTCCCCCGGAATCTGACCCTGAGCTGAGTATTCAAAGGCAAGTAGTTTATTTGGGAGATGATCCCAGAGGAGTAGGGAAGCATGAGAAGAACGAGAAGACAGCCAATAAACAAGGGACATGCTATCAAGCAAGTTTCTTCCGCGGGCAGCTGAAGCCCAGTCCCACTGGGGGACTCGAATACAGTACAGAGCCTGCCTCAAAGTTATCCCAACAGAGGGGCAAGGAGACTGAATAGTTACCCACCAACTCCTCCTCTAGCATGTTTATTAAGCTGCTGCTAGGACATTAATTCTCCAGAACTTTCAGCTTGCCCTGCACCCCAGCCAAGCTTGCTCTTACACACTCCTCCTCCCTCCACAAAAGCCCTCAGGCAGAGAATTTGGAGGCATTTGCAGCAAGCAGCCACAAAGTGTAGAGGTGAATGCCAAGGGGATGTCTGTGACCTGCCAGCAGCGTCTGCCGCAGGATGCCAGGATAACGAATGTCCTCCAACCTTCCCTAGCCCCATGCCAGGGATCCTTTCCCACAGCAGGTGTTGGGTCCATCTCTGGACCCCCGGGGCAACACACATTCTTCCTTCTGATGAATGAAAGAGAACATCAAGCCCATACCGTAGAAATAAGGGAGTACATTAAACAGACCCTATGTCACAGGAACTGCCCTGTGAAAGAAAGAAAAGGTTTGAAGGCAGGCACTGCATTCTGGGCCACAAGCTAAAGCTCCCAAAATGGCGTGGCTGACTCAGTTGACAGGAGCAGATGAGCCAAGTTTGAGACATCTCCACCTAAAGCACATGGACCAGGATTGAGAAGTGTGGACATCCAAACAGAACTCAGAACTGCTCCTGGAACTGGAGTGGATGAATGCCGGACCCTCAGAAATCCCCCACAGATGCCGGCCACAATTCTCACCCTTCAGTTGGTTGATGTTTCAAAATAGGCAACAGCTACCAGTTACCCAACACAAATAAGACAATTCAGCATCTTTACAGTACCTGCTTGCCCCCCCTTCTTTCATGATCTTAAGTTCTTCCAATAGTTACTTTTGTAACTGTAAAAAGGACTTATACTTCTTTATCTAGATTTCTTAACTATGGTGGGTTTTTTTCTTATTTTTCAAAAAATACTTTACTATGATCTGCTTACTTTGTCCATGGTGTCTGGCTCTTCTGATCTTTTGGGGAGTGGGGGGCATTAGAAAAATGTCTTTTCTTCCCTTTTTCTTTCTTTGCTTTTCTTCTTTTTATACAGTAATTTGTTTTTCATGGGAATTAGTTGATTCTCATAACTTGGACACTTGGAGGATATCACTGGTAAATTGTTTGGCTCTAAGTCATTTCTTTTTTCTTTTTAATGTTTTATTTATTTTTGAGAGAGAGAGAGAGAGACAGAGAGACAGAGTGCGAGCAGGGGAGGGGCAGAGCGGGAGGGAGACACAGAATCCGAAGAAGGCTCCAGGCTCTGAGCTGTCAGCACAGAGCTTGAGCGGGGCTCGAACCTATGAACTGTCAGATCATGACCTGAGCCGAAGTCGAACACTTAACTGACTGAGCCACCCATGCGCCCCGGCTCTAAGTCATTTCTAAGAGGTATTTTAAACTTTGAAAAAATTTATTTTAGGTGTGTTCTTTTATAAGGAGTTTATAATTGATTTGGAAGGAAACAGTATGTATCTTTAAAATGGGGCTTAGGGATGCCTGGGTGATTCTGTTGGTTAAGCTTCTGACTTTGACTCAGGTCATGATCTCACAGTTCACGAAATTGAGCCCTGCATCGGGCTCTCTGCTTTCAGCTTTGGATCTTCTGTCCCCGTCTTTCTCTGCCCCTCCCTGGCTCATGCCCACAGGTGCTCTCTCTGTCTCAAAAAAAAAAAAAAAAAAAAATTAATTAAAAAAATAAAAATAAAGTGGGGGCTTAAATTTTAATTATTTTAAAAAAATATTTATTTATTTTTGAGAGAGAGAGAGACAGAGTGCGAGCAGGGGAGGAGCAGAGACAGAAGGAGACACAGAATCTGAAGCAGGATCAAGGCTCTGAACAGAAGCACAGAACCTGACGCGGGGCTCAAACTCATGAACTGTGAGATCATGACCTGAGCCAAAGTCGGACGCTTAACTGACTGAGCCACCCAGGTGCCCCTGACACATTATTATTAACTATAGTACCTGATTTATTTGGATCTCCTTGGTTTTTACCTAATGCTCTTTTTTTCTGTTCCAGGATCTATCCAGGACACCACATTACATTTTGTCTTCCTGTCTCCTTAAACTTCTCTTGAGAATGACAGTTTCTCAGACTTTCTTTGGTGTGTGTGTGTGTGTGTGTGTGTGTGTGTGTTTAAGTAGCCTCCATGCCCAGTGTGGAGCCCAACTCACACTTGAACTCACAACCCTGAGATCAACACCTGAGCTGAGATCACAAGTCAGACACTTGACTGACAGAGACATCCAGGTGCCCCATCACTTTCTTTGTTTTTGATGACATTGTCAGTTTTGAGGGGTATAAACAGGTATTTTGTAGAATGTTCCTCATTGGAATTTACCTGAGACTTTTCTCTTGAGTAGACAGGAGTTACAGGGTTTGGGGAGAAAGATAACAGAAGTAAAGTGCCATTCTCACCACATCTCATCAACAGTGCACATTACCCACATGACTTATCACTGTTGACGTTGATCTTGACCACCTGGTTGAGACAGTGTTTGTCAGGTTTCTCCACTATAAACTTCCTCTTCTCTATCCTGTCCCCTTTGGAAGGAAGTCCCACTTGAGGAGTGAAGAGTGATGCCTCACCTCCTAGAAAATGGTGTAGGAGTCAGAATAATCCTCTCCCCAAAGAGGCCCACGTCCTCCTCCCCAGAACTTAGCAGTGTGTTACACAACACAGAGCACATAAGGATGTGGAGGGTGGGCACCTGGGTGGCTCAGTTGATTAAGGATGTGGAGGGGCAGTGAAAGAAAGGAAGAATCAAGGACAACTTGGAGATTTCTGGCTGGGGATGCTAAAGGAATGCCATTTATTGAGATGGGGAAGACTGGGGTGGGGACACGGGGAAGGAGAGATTGAGGGGGAACATCAAGATGTTTTTAAGACTTACTGGGATATTTTGGAGACATTCACATGGAGTTACCAAATAATTGAATCCCGGGAAATGTGGAGCTCTAGGTTGCACTCATAACATTAAGAAATGAGTGAGATTTCCTTGGGAAAGAAAAGGTGAAAGAGGCCAGGACCAAGCTCTGAGGAAGAGTTGAGAACAGAAGCCAGGCTGGAGTGGGTTCCATGGGAGGAAGAGTGAACACCAAGTGAAAAAGTGTAGTTACTCATTGTTGAACACATGTTGGGTTCTTGAAATCAGGCAAACACCTGTAAGGCTTATAAGACCAACATTTCTGGGCCCAGAGTTTCCAACTCAGTAGGTCTAGGACGGTACCTGAGAATCTGCATTCTAACAAATTTCCGGGTGATGTGGATGCCACTAGCCTGAGGACCACTGTCAGAATGAACTGTTCTTGGCTATAAATGGGCACGAGAGAACTGGCAGGGAGTGGGGATAAAGGGGGACTTCTAAAGATTAAAGATAACAGCATATTTGCTTGCTAGTGGGAGTGACCCAATAGAGTTGGGAAGACAGATGGTGTGGAACGGGAAGGGACAAATGAAGACAGAGTCCTTGGCAACTCAAAACGGGGCTGGATTTGGAGCATCATGGGGGCTTTGGCCTCTGTTAGGAGACTGAACATTTACCCCAAGGAAGCAAGTGTGCATAGATTTTGAAGATTAGTAGTGGGAGATTGAGAAAGCTTGTTTATCGTCAAGAAGGATGAAGACTTTATCTGGAAACTTCTAATATTCTGTATTCTCAGGGAAGAATGAAGGGACAGTACAAGTCAATGTTAGAGGAGATTTGAGACAAAGGGAGAAGGTATGAACCAGACACCTTGGGGGATGGGAAGTCAACTTTCCTAGACTGGCCTAATAGAAGTTTCTGTAATCAGGGAATGTCCTATAATCTACACTGCACAATATAGTAGCTGCTGGTCACATGAGACAATTTATATTTAAGTTAGGTGAAATTAAATAAAAATAGAAATGTAGTTCCTCAGACTCACTAGTCACATCTTAAGGGTCAATGATGTGTTCTCAGAGAGACATGGTTGGGTTGTAGGGGGGTGTGGAGGGTGCTCGAGGTTTGTGAAACCAGCGGCCCTTAGTTTGTGATTTTTTTTTTTTTTTTTTTTTTTTTTTTGTCAGCAACACTCAACAGTTCAGCAACAGGCTCAGAGAGGGTGGGTGATACAGGTCTTTCAGGGTGGGCTTTTTCCAGATAGGTAGGACCAAAGGGGAGAGGCCCAAAACATCAAGGGGATTGAGGCTGGAGTGATTATAGTGCAGGACTGTGGAACGTCTCGTGCAGGACCATGGACAAGAACAGCCGTGAAGCTTAAAGGACTCTCACATGTGTCCTTAAATGTAAAAATGACCCTCACAGAGTAAAACACTTATCTCAGTTTTCTACAAATTCCATCTCAGAGATAAATTGTTGACAAGGTCAAGTTTCTCTTTATAGAACATGCCAGCTTGTAAAGAAAAGAATGATACAGTTAGAGCATCAACAATCCCAACGTCACCAATGAAATAACGCTCATATAAGCAATGCTCGTTAATGGCTGCTAAAACCACACAAAAAAAGGACAAGATATTTTGTGTCTCTTGCTGGAAGAACTCAGTCACACCTAATATATCCTTGCCAAAAAATGAACACTGAGTCTGATCAGGCTTCTAGATCCAACAACCAATCTACAGGACATGTCAGCACCAAGAAGATAGAATCAGTAAAATCTAGACTGCAGAAAATTCTACCAAGTAAACAACTTGCTTTCTTGAACAAATTAGGAAAAAAGAGATGGGAAGGAAATATAAAAGGGATGTAAAAAACACATCAATAATGATACTTTGGTTTTCTGTGTTAGGTGTTTATATTTTAGGAGTACATACTGAAATATTAACCGGTGCAATTATATATTTGGGATGTATTTAAAATAATCTCACTGCCATTTGTAGTGTCGCTGGTGATGGGTACTTGGGGCTTCATTATACTATTCTTTCTGCTTTATGTATATTTAAAATTTTCCATAATTAAAAGTTTAAATAAAAACAATCCTCCCTAAGTTTGCCTGGCTGGCTCAATTCATAGAGCATGGGACTCTTGATCTCAGGGTCATGAGTTCGAGCCCCACATTGGGTGTAGAGATTACCTCCAAAATTAATAAGAATAATAACCCTTCCTATAGTCTTTCTAGATATACACCTGCATCTCTCCTTCCTTTCATAGCCAAGTATCTTGAAGGAATCATCTCTGCTGTTTTTTCACATCCTTACTTTCTGCTCATGCCTCTAGGCATGCATTCCTCCATCTGTCTGTGTTCCTTCCCCAGACCCGCTCAGGCCAAGGTCCGCAGGACCTGCACTCCCTTGACACTGGGCCACATCCTCCTTTTCCAACTCTCTCTAAACCAGGATGAATGGAGTCAGAAAACAAGGGCTCACATCCAGGCTGGCCACATCTTGGCTTGATTTCTTCTGGAGAGCCCCTTTTATTGTCCACCTCCCCACCTCTAAAATCATGATAATAATAATTATACGTTTCCTAGGTTCTAAATGCTGTGTAACAATCCACCCCAAAACAGAGGAATTTGAAACACTGTTTATTATCTCCTATAGTTCTGAGGATTGGTGGTCTCAGCTGGGTGGCTGTTTCTTGGGGTCCCTCAAGTGGTCGCAGTTAGATGATGCCCAAGGCTTGGGTTGCCTTC
The DNA here is from genome assembly GCF_024362965.1 of Panthera pardus. Classification (NCBI taxonomy): domain Eukaryota; kingdom Metazoa; phylum Chordata; class Mammalia; order Carnivora; family Felidae; genus Panthera; species Panthera pardus. The sequence continues at coordinate 43,234,686 of NW_026526821.1, read as the reverse complement.
CTTTACATACCTGGCCCTAAACTGGGGGTGCTGGAGCAGCTGGGGCTGGTCAGGTATTTATCCCTCTCTCCATGTGCTAGCTTGGGTTTTTTCTCAGGAAACTTGAACTTTTTACATGGCAGCCAGCTTGCCCCAGAGTGAGCATTCAACAAGACAGGAAGCAGAAACTTCTGCTCCCTTATAGCCTTGAAACTGGCCTATCACTTCTACCATATTCTATTGGTCAAAGCTCTCACAGAGCCTGCCAGGATTCCAAAGGAAGGCCTTAGTGAAGTGCCAGGGAGAAAAATCTCAGAGTCATTCAGATGTGAAATAAACCCTATTCTCTGTTGTAAAAGCACTCTCTCTGTCTTCCCCACTCTTTCTTCCTACCCCCTATCATTTTCTTTTTTTTTTTTCTTCAAGTCTATTTCCCTATTTTTGAGAGACAGAGAGAGAGCGAGCGGGGAGGGGCAGAGATAGAGAGAGAGAGAGAGAGAGAGAGAGAGAGAGAATGAGAGAGAATCCCAAGCAGGCTCTGTGCTGTCAGCACAGAGCCAGACACGGGGCCCAATCTCACAAACCATGAGATCATGGTCTGAGCCGAAACCAACGGTCAGATGCTCAACCAACTGAGCCACCCAGGTGACTCCCTCTAACATTTTCTAAATCAGAATTTCTCAAAATATTAATGTGCTAGGTATTCCTTTGGCTGCAAGAAACGATAGTGGCTTAAACAATAGATATTTTTCTCTTGTTATAAAAGATATTAAAAGGAACAGTTGTAGATATTGCTTCAGCTGTTCAAGGTTGCCTTCAAAGGCCATGCCCTTTCTTCCTGCTCTGCCAACATCGGCATCTGGGCTTTCATCATCGTGCTGGTATCCTCATGGTCACAAGATGGCTGCCACACCTCCAGACATCAAATTGAAGCAGAGCTCTGTTTAGGACTCTTTGGATGAAAGTATGTCACATGCCCATAACTAGCTGAATGGGGGGCTAGGAGAGAGAATGGAGCTCAGTACATTACTGTGCTGCATAATGTTAGAGGTCCGTTATCAAGGAAAAAGTGCGGAATGGATATTTAGTAGACAACAACTATGACATATTATGTCACTCACATTTATGTGTGTGGGTCATTGTTCAGTATGTGGTGGGTAGTAGATATGAAACGATGTTTGATGGATGGTGGCCTTCATGGATTGGGAAGTCAGGACTCCAGGTCACCTCCTCTACGGGAGGACCCTTACTCCTTGCCCCGCGACAGAATTAATAACCACATCCTCTGCCCAACAATACTGTAAAAGTACAGACTTTTATCAAAGCACTTAAAAGATGTTAGGACTCTTAAATTGACATTTCTGGGGGCTCCTGGGTAGCTCAGTCAGTTAAGCTTCCCAGTCTTGACTGTGGCTCAGGTTATGATCTCACAGTTTGTGAGTTCAAGTCCCCTGTCTGGCTCTGTGTTGATAGTATGGAGCCTGCTTGGGATTCTCTCTCTCTTCCTCCCTCTGTCCCTCCCCTGCTCACGCGCCTTCTCTAAATAAATAAATAAATAAATAAATAAATAAATAAAATTTTTTAAAATTTATATTTTTGTCTTCTTTTTCTAGATTGTGACCCTCTGAGGTTAGGAACCACAATTTGGGCCCTCATCACCTAACACAGGTTGGGGAAACAAATGTGATCTTGAGTTACAGGTTTGGGGAAAGTTTTAATGGCAGAAGGCCTACTTGGGACAAGTGAGGGAAATCAGAAGAGAAAACAAAGCGGAAGAAACATTCAGGACCAGAGTTTTCTGAAAAACAGGAATGTAAGGGACATTACTTAGCAAGTGAAAGTACTTTTGCTGATTCAGTAAAAAGAGTAGGAAAAAAAGAAACACAGAAAGTGGTTAAAGAGAATCAAAATGAAGAGGAAGCACAGAAGGAAGAGAGAAAAGAAGGAGGGAGGGGAAGGTGGATATATCCGTTTCCTCGGGCTGCTGTAGCAAGTTACCACACATTTGGTGGCTTTAAACAACAGAAATTTATTCTTTCACTGTTCTAGAGGCCAGAAGTCTGAAATCAGTCTCCTTGGGCTGAAATCAAACTGTTGGCAGGGCCAAGCCCCCATCCCCCACCCAAGAGACTTTAGCCCTCTTGCAGGGTCTGGTGGCCACTGGTATCCCTCAACTGTGGCCGCATAACTCCCATCCCTGCCTCTTTGGTCCCATGACCTCTGCCTCTGTCTGTGTGACATCCTTGTCTCTCTCTTATAGGGACGCTTGTGATGGCATTTAGGTCCCCACCCCAGATAAAACCGAGGATAATAATCTTATCTCAATGTCCTTAACTTAATTATATCTGCAAAGTCTCTTTTTCCCAATAACATCACATTCTGGCTTCCAGGGACTAGGGCATCAATTTCTTTAGGTTTAAAGGGCATTTTCCAGCCTGGTACAGTGGGAGAGAGAGAGGAGGAAGAGGAGGGAACATCACTGTGGCAGCCTCCCCCACTTGAAAGGCCACCTTCCTTCAGACCAGCATTGCCCCCAAGCCATAGGAATTTAGCTCTATGGATGCCACACTCGTGACATTGTATGGTGGCCACGAGAATGTGCCACTCACATCTCCAACTGCTGGGAAGTGGTCAGCCCTGGGTCTGAGTACTGTGCTCTGAAATCCATCACCTCCCCAGGGGCAAGGCCACGCTTCCCGTGGCTTGCTCACAGCAGGGATACGGAGGCAGGCCCGCTCCCTGAAGACATGGAACTCCTCTGACAGATGACTTTGACTGAGGAGTCCCCGAAGGCCTTGCTGAACCTTCCTTAGATCTGCCTGGCAGTCTCTGTACAACACTTCCACCCAATCTCCACCCCCCCTTCTGTCTCTCCTTCGCTGAGGCCAGACGTCCACCCAGTCTGACCCTTCCCCCTCCCCAGCCAAACTCCTCGCAGGCCCCTCTCCATCTTCTCTCATAGGCGTACCCCTTAATAAGAGTCTTGTGCTTTTAATCTCTGCTTGATATCTGATTCTTGGACAATCTAGATTAATACTCCTTATTATATTCTTATTATAATACTCCTTATTATATCCAGGTCTGGAGTCGGCTTGCATTAAAAGGAATCTGGCCAGTGTTACAGATGTGTGAAAAACCTATTAGCACCAAGCTAAGACCTTCTCCTGGACCTTGTCAGAGAGATCAAAAGTGAGAATAACTTTCTCACTTGGGACTTCCAAGTTAACGCTTACCATAGACCAGGGAGCCACCTCAAATGGTCCCAGAGTCTTGCACATGGTTGATAGGCAACAATGATGAATTCATTATTGGTAACGGGAAAATTCCTAAGATGTTAATTTGTGTTTTCTTCTAGCAGTAACGTTTTCTCCATTCATGCCAGTCAGGTAAATGTTCCTGCATGCTTTCTTGTCTTTGGGGAGGTCTGTGTTGCAAAAGTGAAGTCTTTTGAAGGCACCTCTCTTGGAGTCTTTAAAGAAAGCCTAAAGTCATGAGGGAGGAACAGAGAAGTGTGGAGCATGGAGGGAGAAAAGGGGTGTCTTAGGCCAGAGAGGTGGATAGAGGCCCAGGATCCAGAGAGCTGAAAAGATCCTTCCTGTAGGGACGGCATCTAGAGGGGTGGGGTGACTCCATAGCTCTGAGGTTAGAGCACGGTTTTATAGAGCATTTGTGGCAAATCCACTACATTGGGATGGGCCCTTGAGTCAAAATAAAGACAATACAATCATGGGACATTGTCTCCCACCCTGGTTTGTGGGTATGGATTCAGGTATTCCTGTACTCATCTTAAGAACATTAGATCGGTAACTTTTATAAAGATAGCCAACTCACTCCCAAGCCATCTATCTATTTACCTTTATATTTTTGTGGTACCCCAAATGATAGAGATTTGTTGTTTCACAAGTATGCCCTTAATTCGCATAACCATGCCCTCTGTCTCACAGGAGTAAGCTGAAAAGTAACTGTGGTCTGGTGGCTTTTGGACAACCGGCTTGCAGTTCATCAGGAAAGGACACGTTGCCTTTTCCATGAGTCACGGGACAGCAGCGAAGTGAGCCAGTGTCATTTTAATAGGTGTTTAGTTGACACTCTTGGCAGTAAGTAAGAAAGCACAATTCCAATGGGCTTAAGCACAAGAGAGAGAGGGAGGGACGCCTGGGTGGCTCAGTTGGTTAAGTGACTGACTTCAGCTCAGGTCAGGATCGTACAGTTTGTGAAATCGAGCCCTGTGTGGGGCTGGGATTCTGTGTCTGCCTTTCTCTCTCTCTCTCTCTCTCTCTCTGCCCCTCCCCTGCTTGTGCTCTCTCTCTCTCTCTCTCTCTCAAAAATAAATAAAGAAACTTTAAAAAGAGAGCCGGGGCCGGTGGGGGTGGGGGGGGGGCGTCCAGCCAGGGATAGATCCAGGACTGTCATGAGCACTCAGTACTGCTGTCCCATTCTCCTTGCTTTGCTTTCTCTGTTGGCTTCAACTTCAGGCTGCTGCTGGTGGCGAAAAGTGGCCGGCTGTCCCAGGCTCGCTCCTATTCTCTCTCAACCTCAGGGGAACGGAATCTCAGTTTGGATCTCATATGCCTGCCCTTGAGGCAATCACTGTGGCCAAGGCAAAGGCTCTAATTAGCCAGGTTAGATGCCGGCCTCCCCCAGAGGGGGTGGAGTCAGCCTGCTCAAAACTACACAGTTCAGTTACTGGAGGAAGGCAGCATAGATGCCCGGGGGGGGGGGGGGGGGGGCAGGTGAAAACGCCAGGTGTCCTCTGCAGGTAGACCCTAGATATGCCCAGGAGCAGAGAGAGCTCGTTAGTGTGGAAGACACACTGAGGTCTTTTTTTTTTTTTTTTTTTTTTTTGTGGAAAGTTCTCGGTGTGTTTACAAACTGAGTAACCCGCAGGTGAGGGGGTCTCCCACATGGCACACGGTGCTGACTGAACGCCCTCTTGGACTCACTGCTGTTTTCTGTTTAGCTCAGGATGCACATTCTTGGCACCCAGGTGCATCCCTAATAACAGGCTTAAGAACAGGGGTTCCTGACTTTTCTAAACCTTTGCTTTCTCTCTTGTGAGAGATGGGTATAAAACGAGTCTTTCTCTCTCACAAAGGATTGCTTAGTGAAACAGTATGTCTGGGGCACATTACCCAGTGTCCAGATCAGAGAACGCATTTGACTAACATTGGCCATTGTTATTTGAACAATAGAAAAATACTTCCCACAAGCACATTCACAAATATGATCCCATTTGATTCTCATAATAACCTTGTGAGGTTAGGTAAGAGACACATTATTATCCCATTTTAGGGATGAAGACACTGAGACTCAAAGAATTTAAATGATTTTGCCATAACCTTAGAGCTTGTCAGTGGCAGAGCCAGGTTTCGAAGCCAAGTTGTTGTTGACTTCTTGTCATCCTCCAAATCACAATGCTGACCAAGAAAACATGGGGATGACTAAGGACCACCTTTCAGAACAACACAGACTGCTTATGCCAGTCATTACAATGTAGACCAGCCCTGTCCAACAGAAATAAAATGCGAACCACAGACGGTATGTTAAATTTTCTAGTAGCCACATAAAAAAGTAAAAACAAAACAAAAAAACCCAAATGAACAAGAAAACACACAGAAGCTGATATTATTACTATATTTTATTTAAGCCAGTACATCCAAAATATTATCGTTTCAACATGTAAATCAGTATACAAAACTATTAATGAAATATATTAGTCTTCTTGTAGTAAGTTTGCAAAACCTGGTGTGTGTTTTACACGTATAGCACATCTCAGTTCACATCAGCTACCTTTTCAAGTGCTCAGTGGCCACATGTGACCAACCAGTGGTTCTTGCTTTGGACAGGGCGGGACTAGAGGTAGATGAGGCACATATTTAGGGCTCCAGAAAAGCAGGGGGTATGAAAGACAGGGGACTAAGGAAAGAGAGATAAGGATTTTTCTTCAGTGAGTTTACCCAAAACCTTGCAAATTATTCTAGAAGGAAGACATTTAATATAAGCACAGGTAAAAAAAAAATAATAATAAAATAAAATAAAATAAGCACATGTATTTTGTGGGTTAGCGTTGTTTTCATTCTGAATTACAGTAAAGTGGGGATGATGAGGCACCATAATCTTGTCCTTGATAAAGACAACAACTGAAGATCTTAATGCTGTCTGCAGGACAACGCCAATTGCAGAATAGATGAGCCAAGATGTGGCAACAGAACCCACTGTAGCTAGTTGAATCAGAAAAGCAATTCATTAAAGGATGTTAGGCGGTTCGTGGAACCTCCGGGGGAACCATAGAGTCAGTCTCATAAGGAAGAAGCCGGAAATGGTGCTCAAACTGTAGTTCCTGGCTTCTCCAGTAGCTCTGTCGCTGCCATCTCTGGCCCAGGGCACCTCGGCCTACCACCCTCCCTGAGCACAGGACACGGCTACCAGGACCTGACCAGGGCCTCCTTCCTAAATGGAGTCTGTGCGTGTATCCTAGTTGTAGAACTTGGGTCACCTTCTTGCACCGTATATAACAAGGGAGTCTGGGAAAACTATTTTCTGGCTCCCTTGTGAGGAAGAGAGACTCATAACATAAAACTACCCCAAAATTAAGATGAACAACGGGTTTCCTCATGCGTGGTGCATGTCCACTCCACAAGTTAATTGGTTTTTTCTTTTATTTTTATTTATTTATTTTTAAAGTAGGCTCCACGTCCAACTTGGGGCTTGAACTCATGACCCTGAGATTGAGAGTTGCATGCTCTACTGACTGAGCCAGACAGGCGCCCCTGGTTTTCTCTTTTAAAAATTATTGTGAAATATATCACACAGACAAGAGTGATTATAATACGGGTACATGGTTAAATAATAACAATTATTCTTATCCTCCAGGTTAAGAAATACAGCATTATTAGTACTTTGGAATCCCTGCCCCCATTTGTCCCTCCCTACCCATTCCAGGTGATTACAACTATTCTGACTTTTGTATCATTTTCTTGCTTTGCCTAGTGTTTAAGTTGAGATATAATTGACATGTGACAGTTATTAGTTTCAGGTATATAATGTAATGACTTGATACATGTACATATTGCAAAATGACCACCACAATAAGTTCAGTTAACATTCATCCCCACACATAATTATAATTTTTTCCCTTATGATGAGAATTTTTAAGATCTACTCTCTTCGCAAATTTTTTAAAAAGTTTATTTATTTTTGGGGTGCCTGGATGGCTCAATTGGATAAGCATCTGACTTCAGGTCAGGTCATGATATCACGGTTTGTGGGTTCGACCCCCACATCCGGCTCTGTGCTGACAGCTCAGAACCTGGATCCTGCTTTGGATTCTGTGTATCCCTCTCTCTCTCTGCCCCTCCCCACCCATGCTCACTCACTCGCGCGTGCTCTCTCTCTCAAAAGTAAATAAACACTAAAAAAAATTTTAAAAAAAGTTTATTTTTGAGACAGAGAGAGACAGAGCGTGAGCAGGGGAGGGGCAGAGAGAGAGGGAGACACAGAATCGGAAGCAGGCTCCAGATTCTGAGCTGTCAGCACAGAGCCCGATGGGCTCGAACTCACAAACCATGAGATCATGACCTGAGCCGAAGTCCACCACTTAACCAACTGAGTCACCCAGGTGCCCCTCTCTTCACAACTTTTGATTGTTTTGAAATTGAACTTTTTACATTGAGATCATGTAGATTTACATGCAATTGTGTACCTTTCATTCAGTTTCCCCCAGGCATAAATTTTATAGAACTAGGGCACAGTATCACTAGCAGGATATTGAAATTGAGACAATCCACAGGTCTTTCTCAGATCCAGTTTTACTTGTACTCGTGTGTGTGTGTGTGTGTGTGTGTGTGCGCACGCGTGTGTGTGTTTAGTTCTATACAACTTTATCACATGTGTAAGCTTGGGTATCATCTACCACAGATCCTGAACACTTCCATCACTACAAGCGTCCTTTGTGTTGTCCTTTTAGAAATCAACTCCTGACGACCACTAATTTTATCCCCATTTTCATGATTTTCTCATTTCAAGAATGTTATATGAATGGAATCAGATAATACATTACCTTGGGATTGCTTTTTTTAATTTAGCATAGCTCTCTAGAGATTCTTCCAGATGGTTGGTTGGTGCTTAATGGTTTTAACATGTGGGTTTGTATTCCTAAGCAAGATATTGTTTACTTTGATTAATTTTTAATAATCATTTGAATCATATTACAATTCTTCTGTAACTTGCTTTTTTTCATTCAACAATATGTTTTTGAGATTTACCATTGTTAATATGTGTGGCTGTGGGCCATTCATTTCCACTAGATGCATTTTATCACAAAACATCAGTTATTGATGTACATTCTAGTTGTGTTCAGGTTTTTATATTTTTGAATATGATTAATGACGTTACTATGAATATTCTTGTCTGTGATTCTTGGTGCAAAAGTGCAAGACTTTTTCTACATTTAAAACCTTGGTGGGGGGGGGGCAGAGGGTGGGGGGCACCTGGCTGGCTCAGTGCATAGAACATGTGTCTCTTGATCTTGGGGTTGGGAATTTTGAGGCCCACGATGAGTGTAGAGATTACTTAAAATTTTTTTTTAACAATTAAAAATAAATTTAAAATGAAAAAATAAAAAATGGAATGGGATTTCTGGTTCATTGAATATGTGTATGTTTAATTTTACCAGATAAAGTCAAACTCTTTTCCAAAATGTTTGAATGAATCTATATACCTATTAGCAATGCATAAACAGTCTTATTGTTCTATATCTAAAGCAACACTTAGTAGTATTGTCAAACCTTTTAATTTTGCCAGTCTGGTAAACATGAAGTAGTATTTCATTGTCATTTTAATTTGCATTTTCCTGTTTACTAATGAGACTGAGCATCTTTTTATATGTTGATGGGCCATTCACGTTTTCTCTTCTGGGAAATGCCTGTTCATGTCTTTTGTCGTTTTTTAAAACTTATGTTACTTCTGACATTTGAGTTCTTTACATAGCCTAGATTCTAATCATTTATAAGATAAATATGTTCCAAAAGTTCTCACAATGTGTGATTTAGTTTATCATTCCCCTTACCAGGTCTTTTGATAAAGTCATTCTTAATTTTTCTGCAGTCGGGTTTATCAAATATGTTCTTGTATGGTTTATTTTTTGTCCCTTAAGAAATTCTGCTCCATTGTGTGTCAACTATACTTCAATAAGATAAATAAATAGCAAACACACAAATAAACATAAATAAATAAATAAAATTCTGCCCTATCTTATGGTCATAAAGATATTCTCCATTATCTATCTATGCATATACATACACATACACTTTTAAAGGTTTAACCCACTGGAAATTGATGATATGTGTGTGTATTACTCAGTTTTCCTTATTTTTCCCCAAATGGATTACCAGTCATTCCCATTCCATATTTGAATAGCACATCTTTCCCCGCTGAGCTGTGATGCCCTCTGTCATAAATCAAAGTCCACATGCGTGTGGGTCTGTTTCAGGGCTCTCCCCTCTGTACTAGTGGTCTCCGTGTACCAGCGCCACACGATTACTAATGATATCTGATAGAGTGAATCTACACACCTTGCCTTCACAATAATGTTTTAGTTATTCTTTCATATAAACTTTAGAATAAATTTGTCAGATCTCACAAAAGGATATTTTTTTTCAGGTACATAAGAACTGTATTCAGTCTACAGATGAATTTAGGGATTTTTAACCTCTTTTTCATTCGGAGTCTCCTAGTCTATTACTATGAAAAATCTTTCCATTGATTAATGTCTTCCAATCAAAATTTTTCTAATATTACCCACAAAGATCTTCCACAATATTAAAAAAATTTTATTTCAAGGCACTTTGTGTTTCGGTTGTAGGTCATTTTTTTCATCAGATTTTTAATTTTTCTAAATGCTATTGACATTTAGAAATGCAATTGACACACAAAGATTTCCTATAAAACAACCTTCCTAAACTTTTATTAATTCCAATCATTTATCTGTAGTTTCTTCCGTTCTCCACACAGATAATCATACTGACTATAAATGGTGATTGTTTTGCTTTTTCCTTTATAATTCTCTAAAGGAATTATAGATTTCCTATCTTATATTTCTTTTTTTCTGTCTTGTGCCCACAAAAAAGCTGGTCTAGTGTGAAATGGAGTGATCAGAGCAGGCAGCTTGGTCTTGTCCTGGGGTGCTGGCTCCACAGGTGAATTCAGTTTGTAAAAATGTATCAAGCTGTGTACTTATGATTTGTGCATTTTTTTCTAACACTATGTTATTCCTCAACAAAAAGTTTTAAAAAAATTTTTTTTTTTTTTTTTTTAGGAATATTTCCCCAACATCCTAACCTCTCCTCATGCTCTCAGGATGCCACTGAACAGGTCTGTACCTGTCTATTTTCAACCTGACTACATATTACTGTAGAAAGGAAGTCTTAAGTGAGAACACTCATGCTTGTTTTCTTGCATTTGAAGAACTACCAGGGGGAGGGGGCACAGAACTAGTCTCAGCAGCTTTAGAGGGCAGAGTGCAGAGTGCAGAGGGGAGGTGAAAGTACAAGGAAACAGACTTTCCATAAAGCAGAAGGAAAGCTTTCCAACAGCATCGTCGTCTAACCAGAGAATAGCCTGCTTTTTGAAAAAGTGAGCTCCCAGCACTGCTAAGTATTCAAGCAGGGCTGGATACAAACCTACTAAGGACACTACGCACAGCCACCCCCCTCCCCCAGCCAGTGGAGCGGTGGGGGCGGGGAGTGGGCCGGATCACTGCTTCTGTCTCTTTCAACGCCTAGCTTTGAGATTTTTAAAGAATTGAGTTTATTTCTTATCCTATGTTGGGGGGATGCTTGCTTTATCAGCTCCGTAGAAAGCTACTTAGAAAACTAACCTTAAAATAAAGAAGAGTCAACAAAAGCAAAACGGACTGCTCGAAAATGTTAGTCATATTGATAAACCCCTGAGTCCGATCAAGAAAAAGAGAAAGGTAACACATTAGAATCCCCCCCAAACCAGCCAGCAAGTGCGCCTCCAACAATCTTCGAACACAAGTGTACTTATTCTTATTTTTTATTCCGAATCCCCCAAACCTTGCACTGCTTCTCCAGGTTCCTAGCCTTATTAGTCTGTCATTCTACAGCCTTTTCAGATAAAGGACAAAGTGGTTCAGGCACTCATTGATTTGAAATCCAATAAGAGAAAAAAAAATGTTAATGGGGCTGGCTGACTTTTTCATGAAATCAGGAATTTTGAACGAAGGGAAGTTCTAAAGATTTTTATTGAGATGGGAGGTGATTCTGTGATTTCACAGTTTTACTTTATTTTACTTTCATTCCACCAAGCTCCTTCTTTCCGAAAAATCTTCAGTTTGTTGGTAGGTAAAATACATCCTCAGAGTCTCCCAGAAGCTGCGCCATCAGCCTTAAAGACTAAAAAGAAGCCTCGTTTCCTTGTGCCGCTATAGAAATGTCTTCCTTCTCCACACCCGGCTTAACCGGATCAAAGTCTTTTTCATTCTTCGTTGATTGTTCTCAGAAAATCTGGAGTCCAGACAGGCTTGAGCCAAGACAGGGTGACCTCTTGAGGGCAGACCCCGAGGCATGGCGCTTCTCTTCCCTTCGCAGACCCAGGAGAGCTGCGCCCCCTCTCCGTGCGCGGAAAGAGTACTCCAGCCGAGCCGAGAAATCCGTTACCAGGCTGCTGTGTCCCCAAGGGCCATTCCAGGGCGGAAGAGGACGGGGAAAACCGCTGTGTCGATTCCTCGGCCCTGTGGGCCGGGCGCGCAGCGGGTCGGGTTACAGACAGGTGAGTCTGGCGGATGGGCGAGCTGCGGGCGCCTGGGAGCTCCTGGCGAGACGCGCCCCGGCAGCCCCCGAGCCCGCACGAGTCTGCTCACCCACAGGAGGGGTGCGCCCACCGCAGCGGTGGAGGCAGTGCTGCGCGTCCCCGGGCGCACCCGAGCAGGGGCCGTGAGAGGGACAGCGCGCGCCCCAAACGCCGGCACTGCTGGTCTTAGAAACTTGGCATCTTTCTCTTACCAACTCCTCTTCCTTCTCTCCCAACTCCCCCTCCGCGAATAAAGCCCTAGAGGAAAAACCAAAACCAAAAATAAATACAAAGCTCTCCAGCCACCTCCCCAGTAGCAGCCCGTCTTCATTTACTGGGAAAGGTATTTCCCAGCCTGTGATTTCGGGGAGCGGGCAGTTAGGCGAAGACTGTAATGGGAGTGGGCAAGGATAAGAGATTTGTTTCGGAGCTGCGTTTGCATAACAGGCGCTCGGCTTTTGTTTCCATTGTGTGTTTATTTGGGTTGATGAGGCTCTTGGGGTGGTAGGTCTTGGGATGGAAGCTGCTTTAGCAGAGCAAGCTGACTTGTTTTCCCCAGATTGTGTGGCACAGATCAGTAATAACGACGTGTTCTAAAGCTGCCGAGCTTTAAGTCATATTATTACTGTGCTTATTTGGGGGGACTGTTGTAAATGATGGGGATCTTGAGTCCCCAAGTCGCCCTCTTTACCAGAACAGAGCCCTGGATAATCTCCCTGCCGCCTCCCCCTTCCGCCCGCCGGGATTTCAACTAGCCGCGGAAACCATCCACAAAGTCCGGAGGAACTGAGCCATTTTCTTGCTTGCTTGTCGGAGACAAATCCACCCGGGGGCGGGGGATGGTGGTGGTGTGTGCAACTCGCAGGAAGCTCCAGCTCTTAGGATGGACGCCCCGGGAAGCGGACCTGGGGGCTAACCTCTAAGAGTTTGCCCTGAGGTGCTCGTGATGGGGAATGGGGCGAGAGGCTGATCAAAAAACGTTCTTCCCTTTTTAAAAAGGGGAGGGGGGGAAAGAATCAGACGTTAAATTCTTTTGCAAACATTCATGCCTAAGGAAGGGCTGGAACAGGCAGCCCCGGCCGCCGGAACCGGTCGGACAGGTAGCGAGCTTGTTGACACCGTTATGTTGCAGGGCGCATGCTCACTCCCAAGTTTCCTGGTGTCTCTTCTATTCCACCTTATGAAACTTTTTCCCCGGCGTGGTCTCACCCGCGATTTAAGGCATAGGTGTCGCCGAGCCCGGAGGCTGGGAGTCGCCGGGCGTGCGGGGGAGAGGCCTGGGCCGCGGCGCGGCGGGGGGCGGAGGGAGAGGGCAGGCTAGGCGGGAAGGTGGGCTCTGGCCGCCGGGAGCCGGGGACCGAGTCACTGCCGCAGCCCCTATCGGGGAGCAGCCGGCAGGAAGGGGGCCGCCGGCCGGGGAGGGGGCCACACCATGCCCAAAGTCTTCCTGGTGAAGAGGAGGAGCCCGGGGGTCTCTGTCCGCAGCTGGGATGAGCTCCCGGATGAGGAAAGGGCAGACACCTACATCCCAGGTGAGCGCCGCGCGGGGGCCGGGCCTGGGCGCGGGACTCCCGGGGTGGGGGCAGGGGTGTCCGGGATCCCTCAGCTCACGGCGGGGGCCGAACTGCCCACCCCATGCCCCCTCTTTCGGGGCGGGGGGAGGTCCTTGAGGCGCGTGAAGACGGAGAGGGAGAGGCTGGGGAACCCGCGACGCCCTGCGCCCCCTTCCTCCTAATGGGCGCCTGTAATTGCCCGGCGGCGGGACCGTTGGCTGCAGCGCGGGACGAGGTGGCCCAGGAGGGGAGACTGAAGGCCAGTAGGGGCTCCTCTCGGTCCCATGCCTTCATAGAGTCGCCCCAGGATCCGTCAGCCCCTCGGGCTAGGTAGGTTGAAGTCAGACCCCTATCCCCTCATCCCAGGGAGAGGCAACTTGGCGCGTAGTGTCCCCAGCCGCCCGAGGCCCTCGGTTCCTTGTGGGCGCGGGAATGGGACCGAGGAGCCGCCCCCCCCCCCCCCTCAACCCCGTGCTCGCTCGGGAGGCCGAGCCGGGGACTCTCTCGTCCACCCCCGCGTGTTGCCCACTTGGCCTGGTGCCCAGGTCCAGGGCGGGGCGGCGGCACCGCCCGCAGGTCAAACTGCCGCGGACTCCCGGGCCTGACGCCGCGTGTCTGTGTCGGGGCGCCGCCCCTCCCTCCGCAGTGGGCCTGGGCCGTCTGCTCCACGACCCCCCCGAGGACTGCCGCAGCGACGGCGGCAGTAGCAGCAGCAGCGGCGGCAGCAGCAGCAGCGCGGGGGAGCCTGGAGGCGCCGAGAGCAGCTCGTCCCCGCGCGCCCCCGAGCGCGAAATCCCCGAGCCTGGCGACGCAGAGGGCCCGGGTGGACACCTGGCGGCGATGCAGCGCCCAGTCGCTAGGTCGAAAATCAAGGTATGGTGTCGACTCTGCCCCCGCCGCCACCTGCACCACGCCCTGGCGTCGGGCTCCGGGAACCCGCGCCCCTCCCTGCAGCTCCCGCCCGCGCACCCGGGCACCGGTGCACCCCGGCACCGAGCGCGCCTGCCGCGCCGTTCCTGCACCTGCCTCTGGGTCTCGGCCAGGGCGGCTCAGCGCGTCCTCCCGCCTGCTGGGTAGCCAGCGGCCCGCGCCGCTGAGCCTTGGAGCCGGCACAGTCTGCCGGGGTGGCCTCTGGAACTGCTTAAAAGACCCAGGCCCAGCTTCCTCCCTCCAGCAGCCCAGTGTGTGTGCAGGGCCTGAAGAATCACCAGGCCGTCGGGGTTCCCGGGTTCAGAAAGGAGGGACCCAGGCTCTCAGCAATTCCGTTCTCTGGGGCGCATTTCCTAGCGCTATGTGAATTCTGAGTTCCACACACTTGCTTGCGTTCTGGAGACCGAGGCGGCAGTTTGGCACACAGTGGCCCTCTCGCAATAACAGCTATTCCCAGTGACAATTATGGAGTGCCCGTTAGACTCGAGGCCTGTGCTGGGCACTTTAAATTTGTCATACCTCTCCAATCTTCTTTAATTAAACTGATGGATAAAAGGGTTCACCTGAAAATTGCCTCAGTGCCCCGCCCCCAGTGGGTTGGAGTGTTTGTTACCCTCCCTTACCATCCTTCAGCAACCCCCTCCCCCTAGTCTTCTAGAATTGTAGGCGACATCTTATCAGGACACCCATCTGGCTTTTCTGGGTAGAACTTCCATGATCGCCTGCTCAAATGTATCCGCTACCCCCAAGATTAAGGAATCCCATTCCACTGACTCAGTCAGCTGGAGCCAGGGAGTGGTGTTTTAGGAATCACATGACCCCATTTCCGAGCTTGGTGGGACTCTGCGGGCTCCAGGCCCTCTTAGTGGGCGAGAATTCTGGAGCGCTCCAAGGCGGTCCTGCAGCCCAGCTGCCCAGGGCGGGGGGGGGGGGGGGGGGGGGGGGGCGGGATGGGGGTATGGGGAGGAGGAACTCCAGTGTTCGCTGTGGATTGGGTGACACTAGGTTACTTTTCCTGGGCGAGGCCATCCCTCCCTATGCATATTCCTGGTTCCTGGGGTTTAGCTTGGGGGCGGGCTAGGGTGCATTTGGTTATGAATTGAGGCTAGAGGCTGGAGCTGGAATCCTCGGGAAAAGACCTCTTTAAAGGTTACTGCGGTGCCGCGTGCTGCTCGGTGGTAAGTGGTGCTGCTGAGGTTCAAAGTCAGCTGGCCTGAGGCTTTTCTGGGCCAGATGGGGTTAAGTGGGAGGGGACAGTTTGCCTGAGGCTGGTAGCTCTGCCCTCCAGGAAATTCTAAGTGTCCCACTTGCATATTTATCACCGGGCTGGAAGGACAATTGCAACGTTGTTTTGGGATTGACTGTGGTCCGTTTGCCCCTCTGTCCCCCAATTTCCCAGATTACCCTGGGAAGAAAGTGGCAGGGGAGAAAGGTCTAGTCCCTTAACCAGCATTTTAGGAGCTCTCTCTTGTCTCAGGTAAACAGCGCCATCGTAGCCCTGGATTAAAGGAATAAATAAACCACAATCTTATTTCTGTGATCTTGCCTACAAACCGCCCCAAGGGCTGCGGGGTGGTGAGTTTGCTCCTCCACCTTAGCATAGCTTCCGGAGAAGTTTTATTTGTTTACTGAGGATGCTTAGATTCCTTTTCCCTTTCAGCTTCCGTCGGAAAATAGATATCTTGGTGTTAAGATGCTCCAAGCCTCCAGAATTATCATCTGTGGTATTGGCCGTTTTCAAATGACTGTCCAAATTGCCCGTGACTTAGCATATTGGGTAATTCTCTTGTTCTGTGAAAAATATGCTGGACTCTTAAGAATTAGGTTCTCCAAGCGCCTGGTGGCTCAGTTGGTTGAGCATCCTCTTGATTTTGGCTCAGGTCATGATCCCAGGGTCATGGGATTAAGCCCCTCCTCGGGCTCCACGCTGAGCATGGAACCTGCTTAAGACTCTCTCTCTCTCTCTCTCTCTCTCTCTCTCTCTCTGTCTCTCTCTCTTTCTCTGCCCCTCTCCCCTGCTGGTGGGCTCTCTCTCTCTAAAATAAATTAAAAAAAAAAATTAGTTTCTTAACTAGAAGAAAAGAAATACCACTCAAGAATGAGGCCCATGCATGAAGCATAATGATTGAGTTTGAGTAAGCAGCTGGCTCACAGGAGTAGAGGAGGGGCAGGTTTGAGCCAGTGCCCTGCAGAGAGAGGCAACATCCCATCTAATTTTTTGGAGTGCCTTCTGTGTGCTAGGCAGCCAGGAGATAAAAATGTTCCCAGCCTGGTGTTCTAGAATCATTTGACCGAAACAGTTAAGCCCCCAGCCTCTGGTTTTGTCACTTCTTAGCTGTGTGACTTTAGGCAAGTTGCTAATCTTTCTGGGCCTCTGTTTCCTTGTCTGTGAAATGGGAATAATAATGAAACCTACCTCATAGAGTGGTGAAAATAAATGAGTAAAGAGGGGAATGTGGTAGGTGCCCTTTAACTCTAGCTGGGATTGTCTGGGTTGGTGGGGAGACACAAATACTAATTATTAACTCTGTTACAGCAAAGGGAATGCTAAAGCATGTGCAAAGATGTAATTCTGAGCAGGGAAGGTTTCTTGGTGTGGATTTGAGGGTGGGGAAGTGGGGGAGAGTCAGGCTTTAGGGGCGTATGGCTGAGCCCAAAACTTGAGTCAGTAAAGGACTCAAAGCTATGGTGCCCGAAGATAGAGAATGGACCTGCTGGGTCAGAGATCAAGTGGGAGGTGAGAAACTGGGACAGGATGAGGTGGTGAAGGGGCCAAGCCAAGAGGTGGGGGTGCGCTTGGGCAGGCGGAGGAGGGCTCTGGAAGGGTTTTGAGAAGGAAGACCTCAGTTGGGTCCATCTTACCAACTGTCTTAGAGATATATTATCTGTCCCGAGTCTTTTTTTTTTTTTCTTTTGTATTAGAGAGAGAGGGTGCAAGTGAGCAAGGGAGAGAGGGAGAGAGAAAGAAGGAGGGCTCCCGGAAGCAAGGCTCTAACTCATGAGCCATGAGATCATGACCTGAGCTGAAGTCAGATGCTCAACTGACTGAACCACTCAGGGGCCCCTCTGTCCTGAGTCTTACTTCCCTCATCTGTAAAATGGAAAAGCAATGGAATCAGCCTCTCAGAAGTGACGGTTAGATGAAATAAGGGCTGCAGAATGTCTAGCACTTCTGTGCATGTATAAATTGCCAGTAGGAAGTTAGTTTAATAGTGATGGATGGCAGATTCCGTTAACTTCCAGTATTTTGTTGCCTCCAGTGGGTACTAGGGATTTGCCAATCTGGTTGTGCTTGTGAGTGGATCTGGAAAGGAGTCCTAGGTGCTGGTTAGGAAAATGGCTCTTCCCAGCCTGTCTGCCTTCTGACTGTGTGCCTCAGTGCGGTTTGCAAAATCGTCTCTTTACTGCTGAGGATTCAGTAATTTTCCAAACAGATTCGGGGGTGGGGGGTGGGGGGTAGATCATGTGCATCTGAGAAGGCGGTCGTGACAGGTCTAGGTGGCTTTAAGTCTCTTTTGTCCTGAGCCCATTTGCAGGAATCTAGCTGTGGAGCAGAGACCCCCAGACACCCTGATCACCATTGCCCTTCCTTTGAAGGTTTATCAGAAACTAAGTAACTCTGAAGTGAAATCAGTCAATTGACTGATGTTTTTCCTTCCTGTCTCAGTGGGTGGTGGGACCCAGGTGCAAGTATAGAATAGCAAATGAATCTCCTCCTTTTCCCCTTCTGTTCCCTTCCTTTGGCCTCTTCCAAGGATACTTCAAAAGGAACTGAGTGTAGAATTCCTTCTAAAGTATTTTTGGTCTTTTACCTGGCTCTGTAGTCTGAGTCTTCAAGTAGTGCCAGATATGTGAAGGTGCAGTAGTCTTTTTCCTTTTTTTTTTCTCATCATTTTTCATTTGTGGAGACTTTCAGAGGCATAGGGCCCGTTACCCCACCCCAACAACCGTTCTTCTATGGCTGGTCCTGCCCATCCAGCCCACATCTAACGCCCGACACGTGATTTTGAAGCAAATCTCAGTTATCCTATTATTTCAACCATAAATAACTCAGAATGTGCCTGTGATAGATAAAGATCAAGGTACACGATCACACCCATGTTAACAATGGTGTTCACATTGCTAATTGTCTCATAAATTCATACTTTTTTTTTTTTTTTTCCCAGTTTGCTGAGTCCCGTCCACACAATGTCTATACATTGTAATTGACTGACATGTCTTTCAGGTCTCTTTTAATTTACACATTCCCCCCCACCCCCCATCTCTTGTCCATTTCCTTACAAGTTAATTATTGAAGAGATGAGTAATTTGCTTGGAGAGTTTCTAACAATCTGGATTTTGAGGAATGCATCACCACAGAGGCTAATGCTCCTCGGTCTCCTAGATTTTCTCTAAATAGGTAATTGGGTGGAGTGCCTGGGTGGCTCAGTTGGTTAAGCATCCAACTTCAGCTCAGGTCATGATCCCACTGTTAGTGGGTTTGAGCCCCACGTCGGGCTCTGTGCTGACAGTTCAGAGCCTGGAGCTGCTTCAGATTCTGTGTCTTCCTCACTCTGCCACTCTCCCACTCTCCCACTCGTGTTCTGTCTCTCCGAAATGAATAAACGTTAAAAAAAATTATTTTATTTTTTTAATTAAAAAAATTATTTTATTTTTTTAATTAAAAAAATTATTTTTAATGTTTCTTTATTTTTGAGAGAGAGAGAGCAGGGGAAGGGCAGAGAGGGAAACACAGAATCTGAAGCAGGCTCCAGGCTCTGAGCTGTCAGCACAGAGCCCGACGGGGAGCTCGAACTCACGGACTGTGAGATCATGACCTGAGCCGAAAGTCGACCGCTTAACCGACTAAGCCACTCAGGCACCCCCAAATTTTTTTTTTAAATGTGGGTAGTTGGTTCTGCAGCTGCACTGTCCAGTGTAGTAGCGAAAGTCACGTGTGACAATTTAAATTTAAACTAAGTAAAATTAAATATTAAGTTCCTCAGTTGCACAAGCCACATTTCAGGTGCTTAGTAACCATGTGTGAGCAGTGGCTACTGTATCGGACAGTACAAATTAGAACATTTCTTTCATTGCAGAAAGTTCTATCAACACTGCTTTAGGTGTCTGATCAGGTGTATTTGTTTTAGCTAAATAGTCTGTCACAGTGGGGGGCACCTATTAACATCCGGAAAGCACATAATATTTGGTTGTCTCTCTGTGATGTCAGCAGTTGTTGATATTCAGGGTCTAAATATTGTAGGTTATTAGGGGTTGTGATATTCTGTCCTTTGTTTATTAGTTGATATTCTTGTACAGAGATACACTTTGCCTCATCTGCTGTTTGGTTCCCAGTGAGACAGTTCATTCAGGAAAGGCCAGATAAGATTCCCTTTATTTACCAGTTTTCTTTTTTTTTTTTTTTAATTTATTTTTGGGACAGAGAGAGACAGAGCATGAACGGGGGAGGGGCAGAGAGAGGAAGACACAGAATCGGAAACAGGCTCCAGGCTCTGAGCCATCAGCCCAGAGCCTGACGCGGGGCTCGAACTCACGGACCGCGAGATCGTGACCTGGCTGAAGTCGGACGCTTAACCGACTGCGCCACCCAGGCGCCCCTATTTACCAGTTTTCAAGATAACCGGTTGGGTCACCAGAATTCTATAGCTATGGCCAACTTGTTTATTTTTAAATATGTTGTGAATCACGGATTTCAGTAGTTTTAAAAAACCCATCCATTTGCTTTTGGAAGAGAACATAGCTCTGTCCCTAACTCCTTACCTATTGTCTGTTATCTCATAAGACAGAATTGGATGCCCCTCACCCCACCCCCATTGTAACTCACTAACCATGTCCCTTACATTTGGCTGACCAGGCTCCTCTTCTTGACTCTAGACCCACCAAAGGCAAGGAACATTCCTCCTGGGCTTTTTGTATACCCAGCACCTGGTACAGTAATGCCTGACTCATAGCAGGACATAGGTCAACATAGGACAGAAGTACAGGTGGGGAAGAAGGAATCAACAGTCCCTAGATGTAAATGACAGCATTTGGAGGAAAATAGGTGAGAAGAAAATGTAAATCTGGGGAAATATCTGGACTAGATGCTCAAAAAAGGCCAGATTAATTAAAAGGGGGAAAAGGAATGGGGGAACCATGTAAGTGTTAATTGCACCAGCTTTTAATTTGAACATAGGTGAAGTGGGTTTAGCTGCAGACAACAGAAACCACTGTAGTTAGCTTCAGCTGAGAATGGTTAATGATAGGGTAGTAAATGGACAAAGAACCAGGATTGAACTCCCAGAGCCACACTGCAGAACTGGGCCACCAAGGGAGGTCCACCTTCTGCCTCTATGGCTACCGACTGATGCAGAGTATAGAGTGATTGCCATGTGCCTGCCTCTGTCCAGTTAACTCAGGCCCAGATTCAAACCTCTTGATAGTGTGGGTCATTGGTGGAACCCCAGTGACATCTAGAACCTGTAGCTGTAAAGGGGTCTGGGAAATGCAGTTTGTAGCTTTTTAGCCTCTGCAGTACCGGAAGGCGCACCAGAAAAAGTAGAAATAGTTGCTGAGAAGAGTGTCCATCCAAAGGATCCACTACAGAGAACTTTAAAGCTTGTGTGGTCCAGTCCCCTCATTTGCAAGGAAAGAAAGGTAAAGCCCTGGGGGGAGGGGGGCGGGAGGTGTGTTCATTGAATTTATCACAGTTTTTAGTAGCAAAGCTCAACCCAAGGATCCTTATTTTTTTAGGGTTGCTGTATTGCATTGTAGGAGGTATCCTTGACACCACAGCCATTAGCATTGATGGTCTGACAGGAAGCTGTGATAGGAGACAAACAATAGGATTCATCCCCTCCCTTTCCCCCACATCATGCCCAGACCCGTGGGCCTGTCCAGGGGAAGTGTAGGCACAAGTTTTGCAGACAGCAGGCCACATCCAGAATCTCAGTGTGCGCACCGATAAGTCAGGTGACCAAGAGCAGGTTAGATCTCTTGGAACCTCAGTTTTTTCTGGATTCTAAGGATACTCTTCATTATCTCCGCATTCGAGAAGGTTCTCCATTCTACCATATAGCAGAGCGGTGAAGTCTAAAGAAATGGTACAGGGACCAGGAGGGAGTTTTTTGTCCCAAAGGAATTGGGCAATATGCTTAGCATGTTTTGTTTTGTTTCTTGAGTAATCTGTATGCCCAACATGGGGCTTGAACTCACCACCCCAAAATGAGGAGTCCCGTGCTCTACCAACGGAGGCAGCCAGGCGCTCTGTGCTTAGCATGTGTTAATGCTGAAGCATAGCAAATGTGTCAGTTGGAAATCTTGTCCAAACGGCCCCCACAAGGTGGCCTGGACGCAGTACTCTCCCACAGGAAATAGGACCATTAATACTTTAATAGACTTGTCTGGTGGAAGCATCAACAGACAATAAAGGATTTTCATTTCTTTTTTTTTTTTTTTTTTTTTTGGTTTAGAAGTTTGACAGGTAAGTGACCTTAGCCAGCTTTCAAGTTGGTTGGGGGCCAGCCTAAGTCCTTACCTCCCCCGACACTCCTGACGTTTTCCACAGCCCTGATACAATGATCAGTTTGTTTTTACTGCAAAGACTTTTTTTTTTTTTTTTTAAGAAGAACTAGAGGGGAACCTTGTGTGTTTTTTAAAATGAAAGCCAAGGTCCTGCAGAAAACAGGACAGCAAGCAAGAAAGCGCCCAGCCATGGGGTTGGAGAACCACTCAGTCTCTCTTCCTCTTTCTTGCCCTGAATTAATGTCCAGATTGATGTCCTCTCCCACTGTCCACGGTAGCTTCCCCATTTCATTAGTAAGCCTTTTGCAAAGTGTTGCTTTTGGATTAAGGGTGAGACTGTCAAGCTTTTCCAGAAGGTGGCATGGTGCATATGCCACCCTGGCAGGTCTGGAGCAGTAGCCTATAATTAAACATGTTAGTAATTTCCATATCAAAACACATGAATATTGACCCCCAATGGGATCAAGTCTGCACAGCTTCATGTCTGCTCAGGTCCAGTTTTACTGCTAACACGAGATATGTGAGAATGTTGGTTTTCAGAGCATTTTTGGATTTCAGAGTCGTGGAGGAAGGACTGGGAGTTGGCAGCTCACATTGAAGGTCACTTCTCTTCTTTTTCCCAATCAGAGAGAAAATTCACAAGGCCAATGGAGAGTCAAGGGATTTTGACCAATTACCTTTTACTTAGGATCCCAGAACTTTGGAACTGGTCTATAAGAGTGACAAGTTATTGACCATCAGGTCCTTTTTAAGTAGCTTTTCTTATTTGATTCCTTAATAATCCTGAGAGGCAAATATAGTTATTGTCCACATTTTATGGGTTATGAAATTAAGGCTTAGAGAGGGGGAGTTACCTGCCTACGTCCCACAGACTGTAAGTGGTGGATCAGGGCTTGAACTTAAGAAAAAGGAAAAGAACTGTGCTCTCAGATCCTCATACTTCTGAAGATGGCTCATCTAATACCATTTTATCATTTTTAAAAATCTCTACACGAATGCGGGGCTTAAACTCACAGCCCCGAGATCAAGACTTGCACACTCTACCACCTGAGCCAGCCAGGTGCCTTGCCATTTTATCATTTTTACACGTGGGAAATTGTGGCTCAGGGGTATTAAATGACATCTCGCAAATAGATGACAGCCGGTCTGGGTTTTTATTTGATTCTCAGCATTTCTTGTCTGTTCACTGCACTCTCATTTTGTAACTAAGATAGCCAAGATGTAACTAGTTTGGGTCTACTTGCAGAGTAACAAGGTAAGACTGGTTAACCTTATTTTGAACTTTTAGGAGGTTCAGTGTTAGGTATAAACCTGTGTACGGGGCACCTGGGTGGCTCATTGGGTTAAGCATCCGACTTCAGCTCGGGTCATGATCTCGAGGTTCATGAGCTCAAGACCTGCGTCGGGCTCTGTGCTGACATCTCAGAACCTGGAGCCTGCTTTGGATTCTGTGTATACCTCTCTGCCCCTCCCCTGCTCTCTCTGTCTCTCTCTGTCTCTCTCTTTCAAAAATGAATAAACATTAAAAAAAACAAAACCAAAAAACGTGCATAAACATTGTAAAGATGGCCCAGTGAGCTGACGTGTGACCTGGGGAGGGATTGCTGGCCCTCTAACCCATGAGATGTCATTCCAGGAATCAGATGTGTTGTCTGTACCCTGCAGCCCATCCTGGGAGAGAACATTAGGAAATGTGGCAGATCTGATGTTCTGGAGAGAATGTGCTACATCTCTTACTGTTCCAGTTACGCATTGCTCTTTCACAAATTACCCCAAATTTAGTAGTTTAATTTATTCTGAATTCGAGTTCTGAGGATTGACTGGGCTTAGCTGGGCCATTCTTGCCCGGGGTTTCTCTTGCGGTTGCGGTCAGATGGCAGCCGCCTGGAGTCTTCTGGGGGCTTGACTGGGCTGGACATCAGAGGGCTCACTCATGTGTCTGGCAGCTGATACTCTTTCCTTTTTCTAGCTGTTTTGATTATATGGTTCTAGCATCTTTTAAAAGTCCCTCTTGACGGACATATAGGTATTTCCTGGCCTTTTGCCGTTACAGATGGAATTTCAGGGTACCTGATGTGTGAAATACACTCTGTGGGATAAATTTCACATTTAGGAATTTATCCTACAAATATTCCTTCCTTTCTGAGAAGTGAAACAGTCTGGCAGAAGCT
Organism: Panthera pardus; assembly: GCF_024362965.1. Lineage (NCBI taxonomy): Eukaryota > Metazoa > Chordata > Mammalia > Carnivora > Felidae > Panthera > Panthera pardus. The sequence continues at coordinate 43,210,739 of NW_026526821.1, read as the reverse complement.
GGCTTCTTCAGCCATGATCTTTTGCCATTAGTTCATCTTAGATCTTTCAACAAGGCTCTCTTAAGGCTTCAAATAGAATTTGTTAATGTCTGGGTGCTGGATTGGTCATAGGTATAGAGAGGTGGCAGACAGTGCTTCAGGGATTGGAGGGTGCACCTTAGGGAAATTCCCTCAAATGAACCCCTGGGTGCTGGCTCAGTTTTCCATCATGTGGAATGGGGATGTATATGATGGTGGAGAAGTGAAAAAATTGCCTTTGTTGAGGCACATTTGGAGAATTTCTATTTTGTTCCAAGAAAACCAGAAGGAAACTCCCCCTTGGACTGGGGGAGGGCGGTTAGTCCTCAGTCTCCTCCCCCGTTATCATGTTTTCTCCTGTGTTAAAAGGCATTCTGTAGCTTGCTCAGATGATCCATTGGCCCTGCACTCCCTCAAAATGTCACTAATCTCCTTTCTATCTTTCAAGATTTTATTCTTTTCAAGCAAAATAATGCCAGTGATTTGAAGTTTTCATCTGGGACTGTAATAGAAAGTAAACAGGAGTTCGGGTTTGGACTATAAGTTGGCAAGTCCTTAAGAACATTCTGCAGGAAGACAGTTCTAGCTTTCTGCACATTCTTAATCAAATTACCTGGGTCAGTTGTCTATGTTCTGCTTTATTAGGCACTTGCTAGCTCTCAATGGCCTTTTTCCTGTGTAGACATGGCCTCAAGGAGCTCCAGGTATTCAGTTTGTGAAGACTTGGGCCATATTTAGTCTTTTCACATCCCTGCAAGGGTTGAAATTACCAAAATGGGGACTTCTGGGCAAGGAGAAGACCTGACCTGTCCTGGCGACAGAAATAGGAAAGTCTTGGGCTCAGCTGGGTCTCCCTCAGGACAAATGCCAGGCCCAACCCTCTTTGGGGGATGCAGGGCAGAGGTGGGACGTGGGAGTTGGAGGCCCAGGATGGTTACCCACTGGGTCAACAACCCAACCCCCGAGGCTGTCCTCCACTGTAGCTTCCAGGGGCCCCTCTGCCTTTTGAGGTAGAGCCCCAAGGAGGACACTGCCCTGCTCTGCTACCACAGCTCTATGGCTCAGGCTAGCCATGTGGAACCACACACAGTCTCTCTCTTTCCCACTGCCCTCTTCTGGAATATTCTTTGCCATTGCCCTCCTCTTCCTCCTCATCTTTGGCTGAGGAGCTCATTTCCTCTGGAAGTGCCTTCCCTCACAGTTTATGTCTGGGGTAGGTGCCTCTCTGAGGTGTCCATTGTGCCCTTGGGCTTCCCAGATATCAGGGGCCTTTTGACTGATCTCCTTCCCTACTAGACTGGCAGCTTCTTGGGATGTCATCCTGGTGACTGTATTGCTTCCAGCTCTGAGCACAGGGCCTGTTGCAGAGAGGGCACTCCAGTGTCAGCTGAGACAAATTAAGCTCCAAGCAGACAAGGAGGCTGACCGAAAAACCCTGTTCTGGGGTCTTGTGCCTTCTACAAGTCTCTTTGTATTTTGCCACCTGTGAGCCATTGCCCATCAACACGCTGTGCACTGGCCTGAGTCTGAGCTTGGGGTGTGGGGGGCAGAAATGTGCACAAACACTTCCTGGCTTCTGCAAAGGCATTTAGTCGAGGAAACCAGATGAACTATGATGAAACATCTGTGCATGATGGAACCTTCTGGAAGTAGTGGAATCAAGTACTGAACTGCCTCATGTCTCAAGGATGGTCTGTGCCACAGTGGCATCTCCTGGGAGCTGGTTAGAAATGCCGCGTCTAGACTCCACCACACCTCCTGAATCAGAACCTGTGTTTTAACAAGCCCCCCAGGGGATCCGTGTGCACGCTGGGGTTTAAGGGCCTTGGTCTTAGGGGTACAGGAAACCAGTTTTGGGCAGAAGCTGCAGAAAAGCTAGCTACATCAGCGAGGCAACAGTTGAGCTGGGTCTCAGTGGAGGGCAATACCCTGGGTGGAGGGGTGGTTGGTGTTGGAGGCTAGGGAGGTGTGTGGAGCCAGGCAAGGACCAAGTCTTCCTGCTAATGATGTTTGTATGAAAATAAGGTTATTAGGCCCTTTTATAAGTAGTAGAGCAATTGGATCAAGCTTCTAAATGATCTGGTTTGGTAACTAAGAAACCTTTGATGAATATATTAGATCTGGTGTTTTTCACCACTTAATTATAGATTCAATTTTCTTCCTTAGAGGCGGCCAGCATGGTTGATGGACCACAAGACTGGGAGCCCAGGGCCTGGGGTTTGGTTATTGTTTTGCTGATAATGCAGCTGTGGGATCCTGACCAAGTCCCTTCCCCAAATGATCATTTTAGTTGTTGATACTTTGGTGGATCAGGAGCTGGGGCATGGCCAGGCAGTTCTGTGGGTAGCACTGGCCAGAGTCACTTAGCCGGTGGCTGCCATGGGCTGGGCCAGGAGGTCCAGGGAGGCTTTATTCATATCTGGCACATCAGTGCCTCTCCGAGTGGCCTTGCTGTCCAACGCCACCGGACCACTGGCCACTGGCCACCGGTTGCTTGGGCTTCCTCACAGCATGGTGGCTTTGGACATCTTACATGGCAGCTGGCTTCCACGAGGGAACATATAGAAGCTGCAAAGTCTCTTAAGACCTAGAACTTGCCTCCATCCCAGGGGAGAGGAAATGGTTTCCGTCTCTTGATGAATAGAGCAGCATGCAGGCGCGGGGAGGAAGGAGTGGATTGTGGCTGTCTTTGGGGACTCTACGGCGGGCTCCATGACATCATCAGGACCTGGACTCCCTTCTTTCTGCTCTTCCATCCTCAGCACTGGCTTCCCTGTCATGGTCCAAAGGGGCAGTTGGAGGTGTAGCCAGCAGGAAGGAGAAAAGGAGGAAGAGGGCCCCATCTTCCCCCAGAGAGGAGTGTATTTTTCATTGGCCTGCCCATCCTGCGGCCATGACTTGCTATCAGGCTGGCAAGTATAGACACTTAGCTGGGGGCAGGGAACACAAGTCTGTTCTAAGGTGAAGGGAAGTGTGTGTGTGGGGGGGGCACCTGGGTGGCTCAGTCGGTGAAGTGTCCGGCTCTTGATTTTGGCTCAGGTCATGATCTCTCTTTTGTGAGGTTGAGCCCTACATCGGGCTCTGTGCTGACAGTGGGGAGCCTGCTTGGGGTTCTCTCTCTCCCTCTTTCTCTACCCCCTCCCCTGCTCGTGCTTTGTCTCTCAAAATAAAATTTTTAAAAAAAGAAGAAGTCTGTTCTCAGGAAGAAGGGGAGAATGAATGCTGGGAGGAGCAGCCAGTGATCTCTTTCACCTTCCCCAAAACCCGCTTGGAAGTTCTTAGGGGTCAGGAGCCGCAGCCTGGCCACACGGGGAGGTGGGCTCCGGGCTGAGCCCACTGGGGGTGCCCGCCTGCGCCGGGGCCCTCACCCCCCCTCTCTCTGTCCCAGTTCACCACAGGCACATGCAGCGACCCGGCGGTTCACAGCTGTGAGCTGTGTGGCAAGGGCTTCCGCCTGCAGCGCATGCTCAACCGCCACCTCAAGTGCCACAACCAGGTGAAGAGACACCTGTGCACCTTCTGTGGCAAGGGCTTCAACGACACCTTTGACCTGAAGAGGCACGTCCGCACGCATACAGGTGAGGAAGGGGCGTGTGCTTCGCGGTTGCTTTCGCTGTTCTGGCCGACAGAGCTCCTGCTCCCTCTCCACCAAAGAACTAAATCGGGAGCTTGGAGCAGTGTCATATTTCTGGAAAGACTGCAGGATGGGGCATCTGGGGCCAGTGCATCTCGGTCCAGCTCCTGGTTGTGCCACCAGCCGGCTGAGTTGCGGTGGGCCAGGCAAGCCCCTTTTCTGAGGCTGTTTGCCTCTGTAAGAGATGTGATGATGGTCCAAGTTCTGGGGCCATTTAAGACAGATCCCTGGCTGGAAGCGTTCTGGGCTGTGACGTCTGGTGCAACGCGGGGGGCATAGTTCATTCAGCCCTCGTCCGGCTGCCTGCTAGAATGGGTTCTTGTGGTCCCACTGGTGGTGTCTTTTCCTCCTTTGTTGGGGTGTGAGCTGTCTCAGAATCAGGTCCTGAGAGCTCAGAAAGAGGAGGAAACGCTCAGCTCCTCTGTGAAGCGGGCAAGTGTTTTCCTTCCCTTGGACCTTCTGGAGTTCCCCGACTTGAGCATGGATCTAGGTCCTCACCAGCTCAATTCACAGAGAATCCTGGGAGTGCCCATTCGGCTCTCCTCTGGCCCATCTGACTGGGTAAAATCTTGTTAGTTTAATTTAGAAACATCTGGCCTCTAGGCTTCTCCTTGAGGCCCATAGTTCCACACCGGCCAGAAGGATCCCTTGAGGACAATACTAAGGGTGCCCCTGCCCTGCTAAAAATTCTCCAACTCTGGGCAAGATGAAATCCCAACTCCTCATCTTGATGGGCTTCATATAAAGCTCTTTACAATCCGGGTTCCATTTTCAAATTCCGGTCCGGTCCCATCCCATCCTGGCCCACCCCAGCCCACCCCAGCCCACCCCACCCCTCCCCATCCCAACCTGTCCTGTCTCCATCCCCATTCCATCCCCATCCCATCCCACCCCCTCCCTGCCCCACCCCTTACCCCCCAACCCCTCCCCATCCCATCTCCATCCTCTTTAATTTCATCTCATTTCAACCCATCCCATCCTAACCATTCAACCCCAACCTGGTCATGACCCATTCTCCCTATAGCCTCATAGAATTTACTATATATAGTCTCCTGATCCTCAAGCCCTTTCAGAGTTTGGGGTTTCCTCTGGCATCTTGGTGGGATGGGAAAATGTCTACTCCTCCCTCCTCAGTCCTCACACAGGACCCTTCTCCGATCCTGTGTATTCAGATTTCTTTTATAGCTCCTATCACAGTGTTTTGTTCTTAGATTGCTGGCTGTGAGCTGTTTGCCCGGCCTGGGAAGAGTGTCCCCCACCTTAGAGAGTGGGCTGGAATACTCAAAAGTTTCTCTTTTCCTTTTAAAAAACCTTTAGTGAAGTGGATTTTTGCATCCAGGAAAGCACACAAATCAGAAGCATGTAGTTTGATGAGTTCAGGAATTTTTACAGAGTGAACACACACCCATATAACTAGCACCCAGACCAAGAAACAGAATACAGCAGTACCCCCTTATCCATGGGGACACGTTCCAAGACCTCAGTGGATGCCTGAAACCACACGTGGTACCAAACCCTACATATTCTATGCTTTTTCCTATATATACATACCTACGATAATATTTAATTTATATAGTAGGCACAATAAGAGATTAACAACAATAACTGGTAATAAAATAGAACAGTTATAGCCATATACTGTAATAAAAGTTCAGTGAATGTCGTCTCTCTTTCTCAAAGTTTCTTATTGTGCTGTACTCCCCCTTCTTGTGATGTGTGAGATGATAAGATGCCTACGTGATGAGATGAAGTGAGGTGAATGACCTAGGCATTGTGATGTAGCGTTAGGATACTACTGACCTTCTGATGTTATGTCAGAAGGAGGACCGTCTACTTCCGGACCACAGTGGACCACGGGTAGCTGAAATCACTGAAAGTGAACCCCCGGGTAAGGAGGGCTACCATACGCCCTGTGCCCAGAATTCCTGCTCCTCCCTCTGTCACTATCGCCTTCCCTCCACGAGGCACCACTAGTGTGACTTGTAGCAGCATTGATTACCGGGCCTGGTTTTGGGCATGATAGAAATGGAATCCGATGGTGTGTACTCTTCCGGGCTGGATACAAGGCTTCTTTTTTTAGTCCCTAGCACCAGTGAATCAGTTCAAGTTTGATCTCTGTGTGGTCAGGTTGGCACCTTAGGTTGGGGTGGGCGGAGGGTTCTCTGGGGTGGCAGAGCATTCTGTAGGATGTGGGGAGTCCTGCAGGGGGTGGAGGACCCAAGGCTATAGGTGGACTCATCGGGTAGCTACCAATCTGACTTCGTAGACAGCCGACCCGAGGGGCTGGAGGAGATTGGGGGCCACTCACTCAGTCCTCTGTCCCTGGTTGCTCTGGACTGTTTCTCGGCTTTCCATCTCTGTCTGAGGATGTCCTTGAGGACACGGTCTTGTTCTTCTGAAACTTGCCTGGTGGGCGCTGTGGTCACTCCCTGACCCTGGCCTTTAAGACAGAGTGAAGAGTCTCAGGGAGCGTTGCTGGCTGTGAGTACCTTCAGCTGGAATAAGCAGTGAGCCAGTGGGGTTGCCTCATCTGTGACCGAGTTGACTCTCCATTAATGGAAATATCAGGGACTGCTTCTCCGAGAAGAGTTTGCAAATTCACCCAGTCACGTACTGATTAAAAGCTACAGATCTGAGTTAGCTGACTATGCAACCGTATCTAAATTACTTATCTTTTTTTTTTTTTGGCCTTAGTTTGTCCATCTCTAAAATGGGCATAATTTTGGGACCTGTAACCTAAAATAATAATTGTGAGGTCTCAGGGCAATAATTGTAAGCACATAGTAAATATTAAATATTATTAGTAGCAAAAGTTCAAATAATTGGCAGAGGTTTCCTGAGACCTTGCTGTGGGACAGGCCCTAGACTCCCCTCTGTGCTCATGGAGAGCTCAGCCAACCTGGGGAGAAATCAGACATCTGACTGTCACATGAGAAAAACAAGAGGTGTCAAACAAAAGAAAAAGTAGCATAGGTATGCCAGTGGGGAGGCCTGGCACGTGCATTGACAGGGCATCAGGGAGGCTTCTCAGAGGAGGTGTCTTTTGGCTGACCTTGAAGGATGAGCCAGATTTCCACAGCTGGACGGGGAGGAAGGGCCTTGCAGGTGCCGAGTGTCTTAATTTGGGTTGCAGACCCTGACCTAAGGATTTGGGTGTAAGCGGTTTATTTTGGGGGTGATCTCAGGGGGCATAGTGAGGGGTTACGGAGGGGAGGTGGGGAGGGGAAGACAGCCAATAAGAGCAAGCTATTGAGCAGGGTGTCACCGTGCGCACCTGGGGCTCAACCCCACTGGGGGTCCTCTGAAGAACCACGTAGAATGTACCACAGAATTGTTCCAGGGGCAAGAAAGCTGGGGGATTTATCCTGTCACTCCCATCCCTCCTTGATGGGGGTCCATCCTGGGACCCTCAGGTCCTAGGCAGCTCCTCCCCCCCAGCCCCTTGAAGGTCTCCGGTGTCTCCTGGGGAATCTCCTCCAACAGAGAGATGCTGGAAGCCACTGACATTACTGGAACTGAGATGACCTGGTGGTAGGCTGGGGGCTTGGGGTGGGGTGTTGACGATGTCCTCTAAGGGAGAAAAAGGGCTCGCAAGTAAGGAGGGTGACTCGGCAGAGACTGGGAGTCCCCACAGAGGGTGACTCAGCTTCCTCAGATGGCAGCGAGCTACAAGTAGCCACTTTCCTTCATGCTGGGCCCTCAGCATTTATCTATTACTTCATACAACCCCAAGGAGTCAATTAGGCCCACTTAATAGATGAGGAGACCAGGTTCAGGGAGGTCAGATAACCATGGATGGTGGAATTGGGAACCAGACCGGCTGGTGCCGAAGTTCATGGTCCTCTATTTCCCGTAAGTCCCCTTGTCTGTCCCCTTTGCCTCCCGCTGCCGTCCCCAATTTTCTCCCCAAGACCGGGGCCTCACCGGCCTTGCCCCGTTTCGGTTTCTGGAAGCCTGCTTGCTCTGCAGGAAGGTGAGATAAAGGGACACCTGGGCCTGGCAGAAACTGCACACTGCAGCCTGGGGTTTAGCAGGTCGCAGAGGAGTCTGTGTGTGTGTGTTCAATGGTGCCAAGATGCCCACGGTGAGCAAGAAAGAAGATGGCCTGTGTCTCCGACTCTTGAGCTCCTCTGTCTCTTGATCCTCAAACGTGAAATTTCTAGTGACCCCGGGAGGGGCTGAAAATTGCTGACATTGGTGAATAATAATGCCTTCCACCCAGGGCCTTCCCAAAGAGCTTCACGGTTTCTCCTCTGGGAGGGGGGCATCTAGAAGGTAAAAAGCACAGCAGCCCCAGGCCACATGTAATGGGTGAGACCCCCCCCCACATGTGGCTGGTCTGATTGAGACGTGTCGATAAGTGGAAAACTGATACCAGATTTTGAAGACTTGATGCAAAATAAGAATGCAAAACATCTCGGTTTTTAATGTTGATTCCCTGTTGGAATGGGAATATCTTGAATACGTTGGGTTAAGCGAAATATATCGTTGGAATTAATTTCACCTGTTCTCTTTTTACCGCTTTTAATGAGGCTACTGGACATTTTAAGGCTACAAAGTGGCTTGCATTTTAATTTCTGTTGGACAGCCCTGACTATAAGGTCGAATCTACAGGTAATGACTTAAAAATTTTTAAATCCTAATTTTGACTCTTTTTTTTCCTTTTTTTAAATTTTAATGTTTATTTATTTTTGAGAGGGAGAGAGACAGAGTGTGAATGGGGGAGGGGCAGAGAGCGAGGGAGACACAGAATCGGAAGCAGACTTCAGGCTCTGAGCTATCAGCACAGCCCAACGCGGGGCTCGCACTCGTGAACCGCGAGATCATGACCTGAGCTGAAGGCAAACACCAAACTGACTGAGCCACCCTGGCGCCCCTAATTTTGAGTCTTAAAGTGATCAACAGATAGAATTATGAAAATGTCTTGAACCTGTTTTTCCTGCCCTGGTTTATTTGCTGCTGGAGATGTGCCTCCAGGTAATAATGGACCAGAATGAGGAGGGAGGAAAGGGCTTACTGACAAATTAGGTGGTAGCAAACTGAAAAAGGAGTCTTGGCTGTGGGGACATCCCCATGCCAGGACCTGGAGGAGCAGACCAAGGTCCTGGTGTGAGGGGCCACCCTGCCATCTCTTGAGCTCTTTACAAAAGGGTTAATCCATGAATCAGTAAAAAGAGCAAAAATTTGGGATTCTCAAACATTAAAAAAATTTTTTTTTTTTAAATGACGTGGGGCTTGAACCCATGAACCACAAGATCATGCCCTGAGCCAAAGTCTGGCGCTTGACTGACTGGGCCACCCGGGCACCCCTCAAACATTTTTAAGGTTCATGTGAACAACCTCTCTGGTTCCAAAAGATCTTAACAGAAGTCTGCAGTTTCGGGTCTTGTTTGAGAGATGAAGGTTGGATTTTTGCTATTGACTGTTACAAGTAAATGTATTTAGACCAGAAGCAAAGATGTGGACAGTGTTAACACAGGTATAGCAGACAGCAGTTGAGTGAAGGGTATGTTTGCTTACAGGCTGATTAGACCAGTCATGACTAATTTTTTTAAACTTTTTTTTTAACGTTTATTTTTGAGAGAGCACAAGGCCAGAGAGGGGCGGGGGTGGGGGGGTGGGGGTGGACATAGGATCCAAAGTGGGCTCCCCGCTGACAGCAGCCCGATGTGGGGCTTGAACTCACCTCGAGATCATAATCTGAGCCAAAGTCAGACAACTCAACCGGCTGAGCCACCCCTGCACCCCCAGTCATGACTAAAGATGTATCTGGGATCTCAGGACCCTTCTTTTGAGAATTGTAGCTACAGTATCGATGAGGCGGGCAAAGAGAGTGGCATAGAGAACCAGGATTAATCCATCCTCCCCCACATCTCCTGTCACATGCTAAGAGGGACAGGGCATCCAAGGAAAGACTCAGAACAGGAGACATTTCGGAAGAGACCCAGGGAAACCGGAGCCTGTAAATGTCTTACTTAATATCCAAGTGGATGAAAGAAAAGATTAAGATGTCTTTTTTGGATGACTTCACCAAGAAAAAAGTAACTCAGAGGGTGTGTGTGTGTGTGTGTGTGTGTGTGTGTGTGTGTGTGTGATGGGGAGGGGGGATGTTAGTCAAATGACATCTGATTCAAGGTTGGGAGACAGAAACTGGTGCAAAAAACCTGTGTAACATTTCATGGAAGTAGATCAGCAAACAAGGGGCTATTTTTCAATCCAAATTGTCCTGGGTCGGGTTCCCTAGAAGCAGATTCTGAGATGGTGATTCTTATGAAATGATTTATTGAGGGAGGGCTGTCAGACGAAACCTGGAAGGGAGGGGGAAGCAGAGAGGTGGTCTCACGGGGAGTCTGGCCTCAGCCCGGTCCCACGGGGGTTCTGGGTGTGAATGGCACTATAGGCCAGTGGCGGGCACTTTTATGTCAGACATTGGCTGAGGGCTGCCTTTCCCCTTGGCTCAGATGTCAATTGCCCAGTGCCCATTCCTTGGAGAAGGGGACAGCCGGGAGCTGTTAGCTACCCACACACATGATAGATAGAGAATGAAGCACTAGCTCAGAAAAGGGGGTCAGCGTAGGGGACCAGCAGCACCTTCTACGCACATAGTGGAGGAAACCATGGTATTTAAGTGGGGTTGACAGGACCACTGAGGCCAGCATGGGAGATTATGGTCAGAATGGAGAGAGGGAGCCATGAGCTTTAAAGAAACGAACGCACATCTAGTTCACAGCCTGTGAAAAACATCATGGGCCTGTTTTTAGAGAAGATTCTTTTGGATTTGTTTAAGTGTTTAGGTTGAGCCAGCTGGGATGCCTCCTAAGAATGGCCATCCATGGAAGGAAATGGTTTGCTTTTGGTGGGGGAGATCTGTATTCTAGAATAAAACTAATAGCCGGTATTTGCATGTGCCAGACTCCGCACCAAGTGCCCACCCTCACTACTCCTGAACCGGCAGCACCAGCACCACCTGGGAGCCTGCTGGGAACGCAGAACCACACTGAGGGCTACGGCGTGTCAGGTGCGGTCTGGGCATTGTTTACTGCTCCCAACAGGTGCACCAGGCTCTTCTGACAAGTACAGCCTTTATTGAAAGTATTCTATTTTTCTTGTTTGGAAAATGGCTACTCATTCTGTAAAAGTCTCCAGCCAATGTAGACCAGAAAGTATGAGCCACTATAAGCAGCTTGAAAAGGACACAGGCATCCGTGGGGTCTCCAGTGCAGCCTTTGTGGGGGGGGGGGGGGTGCCATGGCGTATAACCCATGTTGATTATAACTTTATGACTCAAATGAAGGAGTCCGTTCAAGGCACCTGTCGTTCCTGTGGAAGCTTCTGAGTTCCAGGGAGAGGAGCAAAGGAATTTAGATTCTCGAGGTCAGGGAAGTGGGGAGGGGGGCACTGGCCAAAGCTGCAGTATCTGCCCCACCCCTTGGGACGCCCTCTGGCCTTATCTTCCAATCAGACCACATTGAGAGGGACTGGAAGGCAAACAAATCCCATCTTGATTGAAGAAGAGGAAACAATGGTGTCTTTGTTTGGAGCCTACAGGGAAGGATTGACTAGTTGGGAAAAATGCAGATTGGGAGAAGTTTGGAGTGGGGCAGATGGCTGCCAAAGAATAAAGTCAACTCCACCCCTAGGGAGTTGAATGCTGTCCTGTGGGATCACCTCTTTCGTTCATCAGAATGTCTGCTTTATTTTATTTTGACTTACATTTTAGCTAAAAAAAAGTAATACGAAAGGGAACAAAAAATGAAAGGAAAAAAGTCAGCCTTCCTCCCCCTTCCAAGCCCCAGTTCCACACCTGAAAGCAAACCACCATTTCACTTCCAAGTTTTTAACACACATAACTTTTTTCATGCCCTATATATCTTGGACACTGTTTCATATATCTGCACAGGTAGACATACCTTAACTGTCTTTAATAGTTATCAGAGCATTTTTAAATACAAGATGAAGGGGCGCCCAAGTGGCTTAGTCAGTTAAGCGTCTGATTCTTCATTTCAGCTCAGGTCATGAGCTCATAGTTTGTGTGTTTGACAGTGCAGAGCCTGCTTGGGATTCTCTGTCCCTCCCCCTCCCCCACTCGTGCTGTCTCTGTCTCTTTCAAAATAAATAAATAAATAAAGTTAAAAAATAAATATGAGATTTTGACATAATTTCAAAAACGGAGGCACCATCAACAAACACCATCTCAAAGTTTCTTTCCTTTCCTTTCTTCCTTCCCTTTTTCTCTTTCTCCCTTTCCTTTCCTTTCCTTTCTTCTTTTTTCTTTTCTTTTCTTTCCTCCCTCCCTGCCTTCCTTTTCTTCCTTTGTTTCTTTTCTCTCTTCCTTCATTTCTTTTCTTTCTTTCTTTCTTTCTCTTCCTTTCTTTTTTAAATGTCAGACTGCCATCGATATTCTTGTACATCCTTTGTCTACCTGTGTGAATCTTTCTGTAGATAGTTTCCCTAATGTGGGCCAAAGGGTAGACGACGTTACAATATTTTGTGGTCATTACCACACTGCCTCCAGAGGAGGTTGCCCTAGATATCCACTCCCACAAGTTCATGTTTATATAAAGTTCAATAACGGAGCACTTAGCTACAGCAAGGAGAGCAAGCAGAAAGCACCAGTAGCAAAGAATTTTCTTTGGAGATGTGTGATGTGAACCTTTATTTTAGTAATAGGAATAGAAAATTTGGGGCACCTGGATGGCTCAGTTGGTTAAGCATCTGACTCTTGATTTCAGCTCAGGTCATGATCTTATGATTTGTGGGTTCGAGCCCTGTGTCGAGCTCTGCGCTGACAGTATGGCACCTGCTTGACCTTCTCTTTCTCTTCCTCTTTCTCTGCCCCTTACTCTTGCTTTCTCTCTCAAAAACAAACAAATAAATAAATAGGAAATTTGAAGACAGGAAACCATTTTGGATAACCCAATGAAGTAGTTTTTGGATGAGGTAGTAGAAGCCTTACAGCACAACCTTCAAAAAGTGACAGTGAAGGAGGTCTCTCTGCACGCTTCTTCTGCACCAGACACCTAATGCCCACATTTAAAAAAAATTGTCCCTTTTTAAAAATTTTTCTTTCTTTTCTTTTCTTTTTATTTTTAAGTATAATTTATTGACAAATTGGTTTCCATGCAACACCCAGTGCTCATCCCAACAAGTGCCCTCCTCAATGCCCATCACCCACTTTCCCCTCTCCCCCCACCCCATCCCCTTTTTTTCAAACGACTGTAAGATAACAATACATTCCCAAGTGCTTGCAAATAGAAAAAGTGTATATACCTGTATGTATATATATATATATATATATATATATATATATATATGGACAGCGTGTGTGTGTGTGTATATGTACAGCGTATAGACAAATACTACATATGTGCCCACCAGCCAGTTAATGAGTAGAGCATATTTGTGTTCTCTTGAGCTGTATTGTAAACTCTTGAAGCTGTATCCTACCGAGTACTTAATGTTAATATGTTAATACGCACCAGGCCCTTTGCATGTGATGTCTTGATTAATCCTCAGAGCAGCCTAACAAGGGGGTATGAATGTTATCCCCATTTTATAGGTGGAGAAACTGAGGCTCGGTGGGATTCGGCCATCTCTCATGGGCTCACATAATGAGTAGGAGATGTGTGGCCTTGGACTCTTGCTGTGTGGGTGTTAGTGAGTTACTGATGTCTGGAGCAGGCATGGTGTTTTCTAGTTCTGATATCTCACTCCAGACATGAACAAGGTTGGCCTTTGCTCCAGAGCACTAAGGTGGGTGAGGCCCCAAAGTCAGGGGGGACTTAGCATCGGTCCCCCTTGCCCAGGGGTCCTCTCTGGCCACCTTCCTCTCTCAGCCACCCCCACCGCACCAAGTTCACGGGGGGCGGGGGCTCCAGGAGGAAGGGGTTTGTTCCCAAGCCTTAAAAGGGTCACCCAGGGGCTGCTGCATGACAATGTCAGTGAGTGAGGGATGAGTGTGGTGTTTGCAGAGAGGGGAGGAGGAGCAGGTGTGCAAAAGTCAGAATTGCCCTAACTAGAGCTTTCGGCACCTGCTGTCTTCCATCCATCTCCGTGTCTGTGAGTCACCGGTCCTCCGATCTAGGCTCACGTCCCACCCTCCCTGGGAAAATTCCACCACAGCGGCCATCCCCATTTTCTCTGTCATCTGGGTGATGTAGGACTCTGCAGTCTGTAGCCTTTGCTGTGTAGACCTTGCTGGGTGTTCTGCCCGTGGAAGGTGCTCGGTGACCTGTTGGATGCAGGGCAAGGAGACCGGTTCCTGGCACTCTCACCTCTGCCAGGGGGCAGGGATCAGGTGAAACCCTGGTCGGCAGCCGCTTCAGATCACCTTTTTGGGTCACCGCTGGGGCCAGGCCTCCTAGAGCAGGACTGGAAGAATCTGTCCTTTCCCCGGGGTCCAGGAGCTTGCCTGGGGTAAGTGTGCTCCCCTTTCCACATATTTAGTTTGGATGTTTTAACACAGTAGTGGGTTGAGTAACTGGTCTCTGGGTGAATTTCTGTTGTGATGAGCTGTAGGTTTGAAATCAGGTTGGCTGCTTGATCTGCCAGCTGCTGTCCCGGCTCAGAAGGCCTGATGAAACACAAAGCCCTCTATGGCGCAAGCATGAAACCCCAAACAGCCCTATTCCTTAAATTTGTAGAAGACTAGCTCCGAGGAAGTAACCTCTGTGACTCCTCCTTCACCATGATGGTAAGGGTTCGTTCTTTCATTTGTTGAAAAATTATTTACTGAGCACCTATTATGTTCCAAATGCCAAGGATTATGAAGGAATTTCTTAACTTCTGGCAGTTTTTCTAGAATGTGTGGAATATAACATAGGCCTGCACTCTGCTTGAGGAGACTGGAGTAACAGCTCACCATTGCATTGACCCCACAGTTTTTTCACAGGAGTGTTCTAGGATATGCTTCATGAAAGGGATTTGGTTCATTCAAGTGCTTGGATGGGGGTGGGAGAGACTTTTTTTCCATTTCAACTTACTTTAATTTCCTTCAACTTCCATTTCAACTTCCTTTATCATCTGTGCACTTCATGAACAGGAAGGGGCTCTCTCAGCCCCCTCCACAAGCCACCATTAAAGAAGTGGGGACATTTAGCCTTGAAGAGAAAATACTGGGGGGAGGGCAGCTTTCAGACACCCAAAGTGCAGTCCTGACGCCTAATTTGGTAGAATTTGCCTAGGAAGCTGTCTGGTCTTGGACTTCGGTTTGTTGGGGGTTTTTGGATTATGTGTTCAGTCTCCTTGCAATTTTCTGTTTCTTCCTGCTTCTGTTTTGGTCATGCCTAATTTGGCATGGCTTGGGAGCTGTGACTCCCTGAGAGATCCCAGTACAGGCAGCTTCAGCATCACTTGGGAACGCGTTAGAAGTGCGTTCCTACCCCAGAACCAGAAACACCAGCGGTGGGGCCAGGAATCTGTGTTGTGACAAGCCCCCTAGGTTTGAGGACCACTGCTCCACATTCAATTCAGTCTGGGGTGGGTCCTGGGACTCTGCATTTCCAGCAAGCTCTCAGGTAATGTGATTTGACTGTCAGTCCGGGAAGCGCACGTTGGAACCCTGTTGTACAAGGCAGTCTGTCTCTGGCTTGGGAAAGATAGCATTTGGGTATAGCTGTCCAACAGCACACCATGGTGCTGTTGAAAAGGAGTGAAGCTGAACAGTAAGCACCAGCATGGGAAAATCCTCACGATGTTTGGGAAGCTAAAAAAGTGGATTTTGAAAATATCTCTGGGTAAGTTTGCTTCCATTGAAGCCAGGATAGTAAAATCATCATAAATTTCATTTTTGTCTAAAAAAAATAGTTAAACATTTTAAAACGTGAGTTTTAATTACAGCTACTTTTCAACTTTTTAGTATTTTTCTTCAACAATTAGAACATTATGGGGAAAAGAATAACCAGTTAAAAAATACACAAAAACACCTACATAGGGCTCACATCTTCCTTTTGCCTCCGGGTCCTGTACAGCATTGTTGGGTCTTGTCCCTGTTTAGGATTTTGATAACTTGTTCATATGGATTTTTTTTAATGTGTTTTGGTTTTTGAAATATTACCTTTTTTAAATGTTTATTTGTTTTGAGAGAGAGAGCGCATGCAAGCACCTGTGTGAGCAGGAGAAGGGCGGAGGGGCTGGGGGGGCAGCGGGGGGGAGAGAATCCCAAGCAGGCTCTTGCTCAGCGTGAGCCCCACACAAGGCTCAGTCTCACAAATGAGAGATCGTGACCTGAGCTGAAATCAAGAGTCAGACGCTTAATGGACTGAGCCACCCAGGTGCCCCGAAATATTATTTTACCTTGACTGATGAGTTTTTGGCATACCCTTAAATTTGGCATCTGAGGCTTTGGGGGTTCCTGTAGGAGATAGCTCTGCTAACCTCTGGGCTCTAAGATTGTCTGACTGTAGTGGCCGCCCTCTTTGTTCCACGTACCCCTAGCACGATGCGCGCCCTCTCCCGGGCTTCCAGGTTATGTTACACTGTGCTTCCTTTACAACCAGGATCTCCTCCTTTAGAGCCTAAGTGGGGCCCGCCCTTACCGCTGCTTGTGTGACATTCCAACCTCACATTCAGGATGAGTGCTCTTGGTGGAAATAGGAAGGCCTGTGCTTTGATGAGGCTGAGCTCCCTGGTGTATATGGCACCTGTTAGCTCTCCATCTAGAAGGCGAGCCCCGCTAAGATTAGCCCGATTCTAAGGCCAGCGTGAGATCCAATTTGGAAATGCTTTCATACCTATAGCAGATGCCACCCATGTCCAGCCCACGCCCCTGGCTCCTGCCTTTTCTGGGCACACCTATCCACGTAGCAACTGCCCACACCTGCAACTCTGCCTGAGGGTGTTCCTGCTGGCACAGGACAGGGAGGGACAATCAGTGCCACCCAGAGGCAGCCCTAGACAGTGCTGCTGGAGGAGGGCGGGGGGTGGGGGGGTGACTCAGAGGTGAGGGTTCTGCATTGTTCCCTGAGCTTGCCTGGTGCACTTGGACTCCGGCTGCCTACAGCAGTGACTGCCTTGCTATCCCCACCTTGTAGGGCTCCTTCCTGTCCCTCGCTTCTTCACTCACCCACAGGTGCTACTGGAATCTTTGTCACAGGGTCTGTTTCCAGGAAAACTGCAACTAGAATAAAAACAAGGTTTACTTTGCCCACTATAAAATCAAAACATTGAAGCATACAAGTGGGAAGACTAAAGCTCTTCCTCCCAAAGCCACGTGGTGTTTCTTTGCCAAGTTTGCATCCCTTTTTATGTTTGCTCATGTGGATGTTGTGAACCTTTGTGGACACACTTTGTGTCTTGCCTGAATCGTTTTCCTCATGTTGAATCCCTCCCTATGCTGATTTCCTTTTTCTCCTACTTCTCCTACCCTTCAGCTCCTGGCAACCATTTTTCTACTCTGTTCCTATGCGTTTGATTTTTCCATATAAAAGTGATACCATGCAGTATTTGTCTTTCTCTATGTGGTTTATTTCACATAATGCCCTCATGGTTCATCCACGATGTTGCAAACATCTATCTCCTTTCTCGTGGCTGTGTAATATTCCATTGTATAAATATACCACATCTTTTTTTATCCGTTCATTCGTTAATGGACACCTAGGTTGTTTGCATATCTTGGCCATTGTGAATAATGCTGCAGTGACCACAGGTGTGCAGGTGTCTCTTTGAGATCCTGTTTTCATTTCCTTTGGATATATATCCTAGAAGTGGGATTGTTGGGTCATAGGGTAGTGCTATTTTTAATTTTTGAGAAACCTCCATACTGGTTTCCATAGTGGCTGTACCCGTTTACATTTCCATCAAAAGTGCACGAATGTTCCCTTTTCTCCACATCCTCAAGGACACTTGTTATCTCTTGTCTTTGATGATAATCATTCTAACAGGCGTGAGGTGATCATTTCAGTGCAGTCGTGATTCACATTTTCCCGCCGATCAATGGCATCGAGCACCTTGTCATGTCCCTGTTGGTACTTTGCACGCCTTCTTTAGCAAAGGTCTATTCAATTTCTCTGCCCGTTTTTGAATCAGGTGGTTTGGTTTTCTGCTATCGGGTTGTGTATCACGATTTTAAATGGCTTCGCGGTTGGGAGGCTGTGGCTTGGCCGTGACCAACTGGTGATGTGTCTGCCCATCGACCTTGCAGGCATTCGCCCCTACAAATGTGACATCTGCAACAAAGCCTTCACCCAGCGCTGCTCCTTGGAGTCCCACCTGAAGAAAATCCACGGGGTGCAGCAACAGTACGCCTACAAGCAACGCCGGGACAAGCTCTACGTCTGTGAGGATTGTGGCTACACGGGCCCCACCCAGGAGGACCTGTACCTGCACGTGAACAGTGCCCACCCGGGCAGCGCCTTTCTCAAAAAGACATCCAAAAAATTAGCGGCTCTTTTGCAAGCCAAGCTGACGTCCACACTCCAGGGGAATGTCACCCTGAGCGAGGAAGAGGAGAAGTGAGGAGGTGCAGGAGGAGGAGCGGGGAGAGACGCTCGAGCTGCCACGCTTAGGAGATTTTTGGTTTTGGAGGGGGTCCCCCGCCCCACTGGGCTCAGTTCATCCCTCTGCCCTCCCGGGGCCACGGCAGGGGATCTGTTCCAAGGTTGTCAATGATGATAGTGGTGTCCAGCCCCCTGTAACCCACGTCCTGTTGAACAGTCACATTAACAAAAGTTCGTGGATGGCCACGATCGCCGTGCGGTATTTTTCTTTTTTCCTGTTTTTTTTTTTTTAAACGATTTTCACATGTGGAGGCAGAGGTGTTCTTAGACTATCATTTTATGGTGCCTTGAAATAAAAGTCCTTCCACCTGAAATGCTACTCAAGCAAGGAAAAGGAATTTTATTATTCTGAAAGAGTTTACAGAAATTATTTTAATGAATGAAACGTTCTTGTGACACTTCCCTTATAAAAACAAGGCAGGAGAGCATGGAGTTCTAGCTCCCTGTTTAGGGCTTATTGTGGGACATTTGACTTCAGGTTACTTTGGGTGGGTGATTTTGTATTGGTGGGTGGGCTTGAAGAAGCATATCTTGAGTGCTGGGTAGGAGAGCAGATGAACGGGGGCCTCAGGGCTGATGGGCAGAGACTCCTGGGGTGGACGGGGCAGGGCACTTAACGGATGCTTTGGTCACTCTTTGTGGCCGTGGTGTTACTGTGGAGATGCCTCTGGCTTTCTGGGGCTGGGACTTGCTGGCTGTAGGCACTTGTCCCTCCCTTGAGTCTGGCACTGGGGGAGAAGTGGAAAACGCTGGACCGTGAGGAATGCTCGCTGGCCTGGCCCACGTCCTGCTCATTTGGGAGGCATAGCAGTCTCTTTCGAGGCATGTGACTGCTGAGTGCTGTGACCTTTGGCTACCTGCACCTCCTCACCTGGGAGGCCTGGCCCCAGAGGCCCAGGAAGTTAACAATAAAGCCGACCTGAGACCTAGGTAGGGCAGAAGAGAGGCAACAGCCCATGGGGGTGAGGGGGCTGGCAAGGTGGTTTCCAGGGTCCTTCTGTGACTGGAGGGCTAGCAGGAAGGGCCCGAACCCTCAGGGCACCATGGCGGCCAAGAGAGAGATTCTCCCCAGTCCTGGAGCTGCCAGCACTGGGAGCTCCAGGACCAATTGCTGACATCACGTTGTGTTTCCTAATGCTTGACACAGAGGAGAGAGTCTAGAAAGCTTTTGATTTGCTTTTATCTGGGTAATTTTGACAACAAAAATGAGTATTCCTATAAGGGAATCTCTAAATGACTAGTTATTTAGGGGCAGCTGGCCTGTGGCACGGAGAATTGTGAACTAGCTGACACGACATTCTCTTTTAGGGATAGATTTTTATTTATTTTTAAACTTTTAAAAAAAATTTTTAAATTTTCAAATAAGCCAACATGGGGCTTAAACTCATGACCCCGAGATCAAGATCTGCAGGCTCTACTGATTGAGTCAGCCAGGCGCCTGGGGCAGATTTTTATTAAACAGAATTCTCTGGGTTGCAAGTGACAGAAACTCAGTTTAAAATGACTTGAACAGGGGCGCCTGGGTGGCTCAGTCGGTTAAGCGTCCGACTTCGGCTCAGGTCAAGATCTCTCAGTTTGTGAGTGAGAGCCCCATGTCGGGCTCTGTGCTGACAGCTGGGAGCCTGCAGCCTGCTTCAGATTCTGTGTCTCCTTCTCTCTCTGCCCCTCCCCCACTTGTGCTCTGTCTCTCTCTGTCAAAAATAAATAAAATATAAAAGAATTTTTCTTAATGAATTGAACAGAAAAGAGAGTGTATTGGCTGATAAGTCTAGGGTTGTCCAGCTTCAGGGGTGGCTGGATCCAGGTGCTTAAATCATGTTATCTTCACTCATCTTTTTCTCTTTTATTTGGTTTTCCCACAGGTAACTTTTTTCTCAGGCAGCTTCAAGTGGGGGCCCCATGGCCACCCTGTGCTCTGGATTTCTGTCCCATAGTGCAGCAGCCCAGAAGAAGGGTTTGTCTTTCAGCCAAAGATCTTGGGCTGGTGCTTCTTGTCTGTGATTGGTCCGATTTGGCTTTCGGGTCCACCCTGAGTGGGTCAGCTATATCTCTGGTCTGGGAATAGGAAAGTGGTTCCCCAGCAGCAGAGCGGGTGCCATGACCAGAGAGGAAATGGATGTTGGGCAGGTTGTTGTCCTAGCTAAGACAGGCACAGCTGCTGTAACAAAGATTCCCTACAAACTCTGGGGCTTAGGGAAGAAGGCAGATCATTTCTCACTTAGCAGCCCTGGATTGGCAGATGGTTTTCCTCTTGCCGTCACTCAGAGACCCGACTTCTTTCCTTTGTTGCTCTGCTGTGCCCTAGGACGTTTTTAACATAATGCCCGGGTGAAACTGGGTCTCTGTGGGTTTGGGCTGTTAGGAGGGTTGTCTTGGTTTGCTTTCTCTGCAGATTCTTAGGCAAGGGTTCAGATTCAAGTCAATGGGTTAGGAGGCGATCCCAGGAAGCATCTGTAGTGGGAGTGGGGAAGTGTGACAGGAAAGAGCAGACAGCCAATAAAGGGAGTTACTGCGGTGGCGCCTGGAGCTTAATCCTAGTGGGGATCTCTAGGAAACGAACAGGACAGATGCGTCTCCGTGCTGCCTCCCTCGAGAACATAGGAAACCGTTTGTCCACGAACTCCCCATCCCTCTGGATTTAGTTGAGGGTGCTGGCATCGGGGGCATTCATTTCTGGGCCCTTCCAATTTGCCCTGTGCACTGGCCAAGTGTGTTTCCCACATCAGGAAGAGCCCTCAGGTTACAGGGGTTGGCCGTAAGCAGTCTCTAGCACATAGAGCTGAATGCTGAGGAGACCTGAGGTGGGTGGTGCCGGGTCTGGAACAGGCATGGAAGGGTCACACCTACTATGTGAAGCTGCTGGCCCGGACACGGCACAGAGCCCTTCCACTCCGGTTCCGGGGTGAGGATTTTGCCATATTACCTTCTTGGCCATATGCCCTCATATGCTGGGACTGGGGAATGGAACGAGGTGGACGTCTCACAGTCTCTGCTATGGCAGGCAAAGCCAGCTGACATCCACCTTGGCCTTTGGCCCCCTTCCCCTTCCAGTCCTGTCTGCGTGTCCCGCTCTCAGCCAGTTGTCGGGGAATCCAGCTAATGTGTCCAGGATCACGATTTAGGGGGCACTAGTTCTCAGGCTGGGGGCCTCGGGACCTTAGGCCCATGGATAGTGGGATAGCAGTTACATGCATTATGGTCCATATTTTATATCCCTCACTGGAAACCTCATATGCACTTGTACAAAGTCTCCCCAACAGTCCTTGCTTTGGGTTGGTACTAGGTCAGTACAGTGTGGAAACTCATGCATCTGCTGGTCAGAAGTGCCTATTGGTGGTTCCTTTTGGAGAAAGGCATCTGTTATCAATTAATGGGGGTGGTTTGGATAAGTTTCTAGAAGTAGAGCCTGAGACAGGGATTCTGGGCTAAATGATTTCCCTGGAGGAGGCTCTCAGGAGAAACCAGTAAGGAGGAGATGGAAGCAAGTTACAACAGAAGAAACCAGGCGAAGATGTGGGCTCGGCTGGAGTCTAGCCTCAACCTGATCCCAGGGGAACTCTGGAGGGTGAATGCCACCATAGACACCATCCCACCTTGAGGCGGGGCGCCAGTCATTGGTTTTGGGTTATCTCTGGTGGGGAGGGGGAAAAGGACATGACCACTGGGCTGTGTAGCTGCCAATGCTCTCAGCAGCTGGGGGCTTAATCACAGGAATGGATTATTAGGGGTGAAAAACTTTGCGGTCCGTAGGTTCTGGCTATTTCTCCATGGATTACTTTTAAAAAAATTGGTTTTTAAAAATTTTTTTAAATGTTTTTATTTATTTTTGAGACAGAGCATGAGCAGGGGAGGGGCAGAGAGAGAGGGAGACACAGAACCTGAAGCAGGCTCCAGGCTCTGAGCTGTCAGCACAGAGCCCGACTTGGGGCTCGAACTCATGAACTGTGAGATCATGACCTGAGCTGAAGTCGGTCACCCAACCAACTGAGCCACCCAGGTGCCCCCTGCAAAAATTGTTTTTTTGATGTTTATTATCTAGTTTTGAGAGAGAGAGAGAGAGTGCAAGTGGGGGAAGGTTAGAGAGGAGACACAGGATCCGAAGCTGGCTTCAGGCTCTGAGCTGTCAGCACAGAGTCTGATGCAGGGCCCAAAATCATGAACCGTGAGATCATGACCCAAGCCGAAGTTGGATGCTTAACTGAGTCACCCAGGCATCCCTATTTACTTTTTGATAAGGGAACTCTTCTGGAGCTAAAGGAGCGAATCACTCATTGCAAATTATGTCATGTTTTGGGGAGAAATAAAAAACATATTAAAACGCACACAGGGGGCGCCTGGGTGGCGCAGTCGGTTAAGCGTCTGACTTCAGCCAGGTCACGATCTCGTGGTCCGTGAGTTCGAGCCCCGCGTCAGGCTCTGGGCTGATGGCTCGGAGCCTGGAGCCTGTTTCCGATTCTGTGTCTCCCTCTCTCTCTCTGCCCCTCCCCCGTTCATGCTCTGTCTCTCTCTGTCCCAAAAATAAATAAAAAAACAAAAAACAAAAAAAAAAACGTTGAAAAAAAAAAAAAAACGCACACAGAGGGGCACTTAGTGGCTCAGTCAGTTAAGCGTCCGGCTTTGGTTTCGGCTCAGGTCATGATCTCATGGTTTTGTAAGCTCGAGCCCCACATTGGGCTCTGTGGGCATCAGGCAGTGCAGAGTCTGCTTGGGATTTTCTCTCTCTCTCTCTTCTGCCCCTTCCCTGCTCACGCTGTATCTGTCTCTCTCAAAAATAAATAAACTTGAAAAAAATGCATACAGTCTTCCCTCCAGACCTCTGCTTCATCTGCCAAGGCTCTCTACCATCATTTTTTAAAACACGTTTTTGTAATGTTTATTTATTTTTGAGAGAGAGCAGCAGAGGAGGGGCAGAGGGAGAGGGAGACACAGAATCCGAAGCAGGCTCCAGGCTCTGAGCTGTCAGCACAGAGCTCAACACGGGGCTCGAACTCACAAACTGTGAGACCGTGACCTGAGCCGAAGTCAGATGCTTAACCAGCTGAGCCACCCAGGCACCCCACCTCTCTACTGTCATCATCAACCACTGTTAGCTTCTTGTGTAACTTTTTAAAAATGTTTTTATTGATTTAAATACTCCCTACACCCAACATGGGGCCCAAACTCACAGCCCTAAGATCAAGAATTGCACACTCTTCTGACTAAACCAGCCAGGCTCCCCTTCTGTAAATGTCTTGAGTTTCTTCACTCACATATAAGCAAACAAGAATACAAGTATTATTCTCTAGATGTTTTAGAATTAGTAGATAGCATCATGCATCCTGTTCAGAACCTTGCATTTTCCTTTTAATAATGCATCTGGTAGCTCCTCCTATAACAAAGTTCTCATTCTCTGTTACGGCCATCCAGTCTTGTGTTGTATGCACATATCATAATGTAGGTCATCCTGTCTCCTACTGATGGGCATTTTTGTTGTTTCCAGTGGTTTGCTACTTTGAAGGGTGCTACAGAGAGTGATTTCATATGTATGTTATTTCACATGTGTGCCAACCTATCCATGGGATAAATTCCCACAAAGGTACTTGTCGGGGCTAAGTCATATCCACTGTAACACTGATTGACACGAAAAAATCTGCAGTCCCACTGGTGACATGTGAGAGCAGCCCTCTCCTCATCGGCCTGCCAGTCCTAGGTCACCATGGTTCAGGATTTGGGCCAATGTGATGGGTCTTACTTTACATGAGTAAAGTGATGCGTGAGAGAAAGAGGTTGAACGTTTTTGCACATGGTTAAGGGCCGTTTGTGGTTCCTTTTTCTGTGAACTGCCTTGAATGGCCATGTTTCTACTGAGCTGTTGTCCCCCTTTTCTGTCTAATTTCTAGGCGTTTGCTTGTTTGTTTATATCAGGAGGTTTAGCTCTTTGTGATGGAAGTTGCTGGCTTTCCTCCCAGGTTGTCATTTATCTTTTGATTTTGCTCATGCTGCTTTTTCTTGGCCAAACAAAAGTTTTGTGATTTTTATGCAGTTTGCATCGGTCCATCTTTTTCTTTTATGGCTGCTAGAGATTGAGTCGTCGTTAGAAAGGCCTTCCCTCTCCGAGGTTCTATCGGAATTCTGTCGTGCCTTTTTCTAGGACTTTAATGGTTTCATTTTATCACGTATAAATCTTTGATCCGTTTGGACTGTTTCCTGGCGCATAGTGGGAGGTATAGATCCAACTTTATCATTTTCCAGATGGCTGACAAGAGATATTTTTTAACAGGGAGCTGATCCAAAACACACCAGAGACGCTTTCTTCAGGAAAAGGTCGCGTGCCTCAGCAGAAGGTGTTGCAATTATAGTACGGAGCAGTTTTCTTTAATTAGCAAAGATTCGTTTGTTCAACAAGTATTTACCGAGTGCCCGCTGTGTGCCAGGTACTTTTCTAGATACTGAGGCTGGGGAAGAACGGACACAAATCCCTGCCCTCTAGGAGCTCCTGTTTTCTTACGGGGAGACACAAGAAGTAAGCAAGTACAAATACACAGTCTTAGCTAATATACAGAAAAATCAAGTTTGATGTTTTAGCTGCTCTGACCATGTAACAGACTGTGCCAAACCTTAGGGGTTCTTGGGCCAGGGATTTGGGCAGAGCACAGAGCAGGGCAAGGGGGTGGCTTTTCTCTGCTCTGTGATGGCCAGGGCCAGAGCTGGAAAACTCGAAGCCTGGGGCCTATGAACCAACTGAAGGCTTGTTCACTCATGCAGCTGGTGGTGAATGGTGGCTGGGGCCTTGATTCCTCCTCACATGGGCCTCCCCTTACGGTCTCTCCATGTGGGCTAGTTTGGGCTTCCTTTGACGTGATGGGCTACCAGGGAGAATGCCCTAAGAGAGATAGAGAGAAAGAGAGAGAGAGAAGGCTGTATTGCCTATGAAGAGCCCACCCTGGAGTCCTGCAGTGTCCCTTTTGCCACATTTTATCTGGTAGAAGTGAGTTCCTAAGGTTGGTCCGTATTGAACGAACAGGAGGGGAGTAAGACTCCCTTTGGAGGGGAGGAGTGCTTCTAGGAGAGTCTGTGGGAGCATACTCATTGCTATGGCCATTTTTTTAAAGTGTGGACTGTCACACGTGGCAAGGAGGGCTGGGATGAGGATGCATAGGTGACGTTGGTGGAGATTTTTGGCGTTTTAAATAGGGGGCAGGGGCGTGGCACACGGCTGGCAGGAGTGAGCACGCCTAGTGGTTACCTGGCAGAAGCCTTCCAGGCAGAGGGACCGGCAAGGGCACAGCCAGGAAGCAGGAGCCAACCTGACTAGTTTGAAGAGCGAGGATGAGTGTAGCTTAAGCGGGAGTGAGAAGAGATGGGGAGATAAACCAGGTCAGATGCTGGGGGAGCAGCCCCAGTTGCAAGCGTATTGTAAAGGCTTAGGCTTTTCCTCTCAATGAATTGGGAGACCGGTGAGAATTTTCAGCAGAGGAGTAACACGATCTCACTTACGTTTTAATGGGCTTGCTGTGGCCACTGTGAGAACAGATTTGGAGGTGGGAGGCACGGGTGAAGTGGGGAGACCAGTCAGGAGGCCACTGCAAAAATCAAGGCAGGGCAGGATGAATGCTGGGTCAGGGTGATAGTGCAGGGTCGGGGGAGGCTGGCCAGATGCCAGATGGGTACTTAAAAATAGAGCTAACTGGGTTTGCTGATGAATTGCATGTGGGTTGATGGACAGACCACACATCCAGGTTTGTCTGGGACAGTTCTAGCCTATACAATGAATGACACGACACCCTAGTTATGAGAAGCAAGAGAGCAGGCAGGACCGGCTTTAAAGTTTCTGGCCTGGGCCACGGGGAGCATCGTGGTGCCATTCATCGAGATGGAGTGACTGAGAGTTGCTGGTCAGGGAGGAGCGGAGTCAGGAGGAATCAGAGACGTCCAAGTGCCTTGGGAGCACAAGGACAAGTTGAGCAGGTGGAGGGGTGTCGTGGGCGGGTCTGGGGTGGAGGCGGAACGTGAGTGTTGCTGGACTAGAGAAAGAGGAATAAAGAGGAGTCCAGGAGGCTGGCTGCGGTCACACTCCAGTGATGACGAGAGCCCTGGGCACGCCAGGGCAGAAGGTGAGGTGTGCGGGAGCCCCGTGGAGAATAAGGAGCTGCCTGGGAGAAGAGGGGCCGTGGTGAGAGGCGGTGGGGGTGCTGTGAATGAACGTCTTTCTCAGGTAGGTGTGCCTCTTCGTCTCAGGAGACAGCGCAATCTGATCTTTTCAAAGTGACTTAGTCATCCTCATACATGTGGCCTGCCGTCATACCATTTGTAGGCATGGCATCCATGGCCCATAGGTCTACGTTGGGGACTGCTCTGCTCTGTACCTTCCGTGTTCACTTGGAGTTTTCTGCCTCCCCTTGCTGGCAGGTATCGCTTTCCTTCTTGTCCTATCATAGCACCCCCCCCCCCCTTAATCCAGTCTTTCCAGGCCAAAATTGCTCGATAACCGGCTTATCGAGCACACTAGAATCATAAAATGAGGGGCTGTCCTGTGACCTTTAGTCACTATTGAGGCTGCTATGAAGGATTTCTTCCTTTCTTCTTCGTTTTCCCCGGCTAATTGCTTACTGGAAGGTAACTTCTAGATAAGCATAGTGGGATTATAAAAGTTGTTTTGTTGCCAAATTAATTCAATAGTTCAGTATTTACTGGGCACACCCTCCCCACCGGACCTGTGAGCTAGACACGCCTGATTTATCATTCCTACAACAAACATTAGGGGGGCCTGCAGACAGAACAGCCCCAAATCCCAGCCTGTTTCGAGTTTACAGTCTAGAGGGAAAAGGTAGACCCCACAAAAGATAAATTAGTAAATAGCACGTATGGAGTCGGTGCTGAGTGCGTGGAGAAATCATCAGAGGAGGCGCAGGGAGAGAGCGAGGGGTGGAGGGTGCAGTTTAAATAGGGTGACCCTGGGGGGTCGGAGTGAGAAGAGGGAGTCTTGTCAGTTGGGACCCGGCAGCGTTACCAGGTGAGCACCGTGTACCTCAGCACATCCCGGGCCTCCCGTCACACTAGAGATAACTCCCAAATCCTTTTCTATGGCCTGTGTCGCTGAGGCGGTCTGATGCCCAGCTGCCCCTTGACCTCATGGCTCACAGCTCAGCTCCTGCCACAGTAGAATGTGCTCTCCTCACACACCCCAAGCACACTCCTGTCTCAGGGCCTTTGCATGCCCTCAGATCACGCCATATCACTCCTCCACTTGATGCCGGTCTCTGCTCAGATGTCACACAATCAGTGAGGCCTTCTGGGTGGCTGGCCCCCAGTGAGCCCTGCCTCCCAGGGCCCACTGCCCTGTGCAGTCCCTTGCATGCACACACTGAGTATATGCTGGCCCTGTGACCCACTTGAACCAACAGAATGCCAGGAGTGAGGCTGTGCCAACTCTGGGCCTGAGCCATAAGATGGCCTGGCAGCTTCTCGTTTTGAATTTGGGGAGCCCTGGGCTGCCATGGAAGAAGTCTGGCCACTCTGCTGGAGAGGCCATGTGCAAGGGCCATCTGGACAGGCCACCTGGACAGGGAAAGGGACCACCTGTCCCGACATTCCAGCAGAGCCCAGCCTCCTTGCTGTCCCGGCCAAGACGCCAGACACATGAGTGAGGCGTCTTGGATATTTCTGCTCAGTGAGGCCTCAGCCGACTGCAGCCCCAGCGAAAACCTGTGGGGAACAGCAGAACCCCCCCAGCCGGGCCCAGTCAGTCCACAGAATCTCAGGAGATCATAAAATGATGGTTGTTAAAACAACAGTCATCTTGAGGTGCTTTGTCACGCAGCTGTAGATCCTGGGACACTCCCTGACCACTCAAGCTGTAGCACCCTTCTGTTTCCTCTCTTCTGCTTTTGCTTCACTGCATTTCAAGTTTCTGGACACTGATACATACATGAGTTTGTTTATCACCATCTCTCCCACCGGACTGTAATCTCCATAAGGTGGGGGAATCGTCTTTGTTCTGCTCACTGCTTCCTTCCCGGAGCTCAGGACAGTGCCCAGCTCGTAACAGGCACTCAAGTGTATGAGTAACTCTTGAATGAATGAATAACAATGAATGAACGTGTTGAATGGATATAATAAATAGCCACTCTTCTACGATCAAAATAGCCTTGGTTTCAGAAGGACCCTTTTCTTCTGAGAAGAAAACAGCCAATCCCCAGCTCATAAAGGCACACACTGTTCCATGCGGTACCTCCTGCCACTGACCTTGGGCCTGAGACCTACACGTCTTCTACATGGAATGCTGATTGGAAAAGTAAGCCGAACGTTTACACATAAACAGCAACTTTAAGCAGATCCA
This sequence comes from Panthera pardus, assembly GCF_024362965.1. Taxonomy (NCBI): domain Eukaryota; kingdom Metazoa; phylum Chordata; class Mammalia; order Carnivora; family Felidae; genus Panthera; species Panthera pardus. The sequence continues at coordinate 43,182,274 of NW_026526821.1, read as the reverse complement.
GTTCTGTGTTTGGGGAGCGCCCTGTGTCCCCGAAGAGGGGGCAGGAAGCAGTAGCTGACACTAAGCCAGGCTTAGGAAGGGGCAAAGAGCACCCGGGTGCCAGGAGGAAGAACGTAGGGCCCTGCCCCCGCTCCTCCTGATTCCCAGGGCCCACCTGCACCCCCTTCTCCGTGACAACTCCCCAGGAGTGCCTTCCAGGTGAAGGGGCAGATTTGTGTGGTCCCCATGGTCCGCACAGTTGCTATTTCGGTTCCCCCCTCTCTTCCACCGGCCTGACATTTTCCCAACTGATTCCAAGCCCAGTGCACCATTTTAGCTGACGTGGGTGAGCGTTTCGTGGGGACAGCAGATGGATGGGATGACAAATAGCAGGATGGTGGGGACAGCTGAGAAGTGCTTTTTCCTGTGCCAGAGCTGTTGGCTGTGCACGTGCTCCAACGTAGTCTAGACACTGCGGAAGCGGCAGCATGTGCTAAGGGACAGCGGACAAGCTGGCTTCCATTTCTTTCTTTGCTGCTAAGCATCCTTAGCTACATCCAATCAACCAACTCACCAACTGTCCCAGAAGCAGACCCTGAGACAGTAGTTATTTGGCCCCAGGGAATGTGACAGGGTGGTGAGGAGGTGAGATAGGGGAGAGAAGAAAGGCAACAATGGGGTGTGTCAGTGAGCAAGTGACCTCGACAGGGCTGTCCCACCTGTGGTGTGAGGAGGCGGCACTGTTCATCCACCAACTCCTGTGTTTCTCCTGTTGGCTGAGAGTGGCTGCAGGGGACTTCCTCCATGGAACCTCAGCCTGCCCTGCCGCTGGACAGAACCTTCAGGCAGCTCTCAGCTTCCTAGGAGACATCTGGCTTAGTTCAGGCTGCTCTAACAACGCACCGTAGACTGGGTGGCTTATAAACTATGGAAATTCATTCCTCACAGTTCTGGGGGCTGGAAGTCCAAGATCAGTGTGCCGGCATGGCCAGGTTCTAGTGAACGCCCGAGTCCTGGTTGCGGACTGCCGTCGATCTCATATTCTCACACGGTGGGAAGACGGCAAGCTGGCTCTCTGGCTTCTTCCTAGAAGGGCACTAATAGTTCCACTCATAGGTCTCCACCCTCGTGACCTAATCACCTCCCGGAGACCCGGCCTCCAAATACCATCACATTGGGATTAAGGCTTCCACGTGTGAATTCGGAGTGACACAAACATTCAGTCCACTGCACCGTCATGTGGAACAGTTAAGTGCTGAGGGTGTATGGGTGGGGTGAGAGAGGGTTCGCTCCACCAACCAGCCCTGTCTGTCGTCTGCCCCAGTCGGGTGCTGTGCTAGCACTGGGGCAGAGGACTTTTTTAAGTTTTTATTTATTGATTTTGAGAGAGAGAGAGAGAGAGAGAGAATCCCAAGCAGGCTCTGCACTGTCTGCGCGGAGCCCGATGCGAGGCTGAAACTCACAAACCGTGTCATCATGACCTGAGCCCCGTAGTCAAGAGTTGGATGCTTAGCCAACTGAGCCACCCAGGCGTGGAGCAGAGGGCATATTAAACCAGATCCTTGCTCGTAGCCTAGTAGGGGAGATGGTTAGACAGTAGATGAGGTGAACAGGGGTGCAGAGGCCTGTGTCAAATGCCGCGAGACGCAGATCACCGCTGAGGGTACCGGGAACCTTTGCAGAGCAGGGAAGATGAGTGGGGGCTTGAGAGCAGATATGAATGCAGGGTTACATACGTGTAGAACTGCGCTCACATGGCGGCTGCCTTCTGTGAGGCTGGACACGTGGGATTCCTCACTAGCAAACTCTTCCCGGGCGTTCAGCACGGAAAGCTACACGGCGCAGAAGCAGGCGGAGACCTCTCAGTCCCACATGTTCAATAACACCTGAGGTGCCAGGCTAGGAGGGAGAGCTGGCTGATGGCCCTGGTGACAAATCAGAGGGTCCTGGAGCTGGAAGGTGGTTGGAGAGGCCACTGGCCCTGTCTCCCCAACTCATGTCCTACAACTGGCTGGGATTTGAAGACCTCGTGGGAGGGGAGCGTGCCAACATCTTGTAAGCTGTCCCAGTGGCTAGTGAGCGACCTCTCCCTTCCTCTATGGCCCGCCTCTTTGTGCACTTCTTTATGCCTAGCCTCAGGGAATATTCTCATAATCTGCCCCATTTATATACTACTTTATAGACTGAGAAGCACTGTGATTTACAGGCCCTTGATTAGTTCTTACAGCAACTCAGTGAGGCAGGTATGATGATCCTAACTACGTTCTTCAGTTGAGGAACCCAGGGTCCCCCAAACGTCCCTTTTCTCTCCCTCCTCTTCCTACCCTTCAGAGGTCTCCTGGGCCTTCATGAGGGTGGGAAGCGATTCTCTCCTCCTGTCTCTGGTCTGGCCTCGTGTTTCCTAAATGACTTCAGACCGTTTCTGTACTGCACATTTTATGTGCTGCTGTGGAGAGAACACTGGTGAAAGTGTTAGCACGCGGTCAAAGTCTTCTATCCTGCTGGTTATATGGAGAAGAAAACGTCAGGTTTTCTTGAAGACCCTCTTTTTTTTCTTGAAGACCCTCTTGAAGACCCTCTTCTAACAAAGAGGCCTCAGATCTGGCCTAAATAAGAACCTCAGTGATCCTCAAACATGGCCAAAATCCTGGCACAAGAGTGAAGTTTAGGAAATACTAGTCCCTAGTAGAGATTATTAAACTTGATCATTATCGTTATCATAATAAAACAGTTACTATTGAATATCTGTTATATGCCACAAACTTTACATTTGTTATTTTTAAAAATTATTTTTGAGACAGCGGGAGAGAGAGCAGTGTGTGTGCCCGTGTGGGTAAGTGGGGGAGGGGCAGAGACAGAGAATCCCAAGCAGGCTCCGCAGCAGAGCCAGAGGCAGGGCTGGATCTCACGACCATGAGATCATGACCTGAGCTGAAATCAAGTCAGACACTTAGCCCACCGAGCCACCCAGGCACCCCTACATTTGTTATTTCTAATCCTTATAAAAACTTTATGAAGTCGTTGCCTTGCCTATTTACAGATGAGAAAACCAAGGCCCAAAGACTTTGGGTAACTTGCCTGAGTCATACCATCAGCACGGTAGATTGTAAACATGCCCCCAGTTCTTCCCTTCCCTGGATCCACACCCCTTTGCAGTGTGACTTTTTGGCTTTTCTCGTCAAGAAGTGATGAGTGGAATTAACGGCCCCCCGCCTCCTGAGAACTGGGGCTTCAGTGAATGTGACCCAGACAGGCTTGAAAAGCACAGTGCACTGGGGCTTGTTCTTTTGCAGCTCCTGGGAACCCCTTCCAGCACTGCCTTCTGAGCGAGCCCAGGCTAGCCCACTGGAGGATGGGAGGTGCAGGGCCAGGCATCTCCGTGGCCCGGCTGATGTTGAGCTACCCTAGATCGACCTCAGCTCGGTCCCCAGACCAGAAGTGCCAAGCTTGTCCTCGGACTCAGGAGAAATAAGTTTGAAGCCACTAATTTTGGGGTGATTTGTAACAGCAAAGTGAGCTAATGATGCTGTCGGCAAGGGGAAGAGCTAGGATTTCACCTGGTTTGTTCTCTCTCTCGTCTTTCCCATTCTAGCAAATGACACCCACCTGCTCAAGCCCCGAACCCAGGAGCTACCCTTCATTTATACTTTGTCCTCACCCTGCTCATCCAAATGGCCAGGCAAGGGTCCCAAAGTATATCTCGGATCTGGCTCTTGCCCGGCATTTCCTGCCACCTCTCTTGCCCAAGCCACCATCAGCTCTCTCTCATCCAGACCAGGGGATGGCTAACATTTTCTGTAAAAGCCCAGATAACAAATACCTCACACTTTGCAGGTCCTACAGCCTTTGTTGCAAATACTTAACTCTGCAGCCACAAACAATATAAAAACAAGTGGGTGTCGCTGTGTTCCAATAACACTTTATTTTTAGACAATGAATTTAGAATTTTTATAATTTTCTTGTGTCACTAGTCTGCTTGTGACTTTTTTCAAACATTTCAACAATTTTTTTTTTTTTTTTTTACATTTTATTTGTTTTTGAGAGAGACCGACCACAAGTGGAGGAGAGGCAGAGGGAGAGGGAGACACAGAATTCGAAGCAGGCTCCAGGCTCTGAGCTGTCAGGACAGAGCCCAATGGGGATCGAACTCAAAACCTGTGAGATCGTGACCCAAGCCGAAGTCAGACACTTAATTGACTGAGCCACCCAGACACCCGTCAAACATTTCAAATGTGAAAACAGTCCTCAGCTCACAGACTGTACAGAAACAGGCAGCAGGCCGGATTCGGTGTCTGCCTGATGCTGAGGCCCCTGCTTTCGACACCACAGCATCTTCTTTCTTGCAGAGTTGGGAAGACTTGAGGGAGGATTGGGTTTAGACCCGAACACTTAGAAAATTAAGATCTGGCTGAACAAAGGGAGGAAGGGAAGTTATTTGAGGCAAAGGCATTCGCAAAATAACAGCTTAGAAATGGGCGTGAGCCGGGAGCACCTGGGTGGCTCAGTTGGTTAAGTGTCCGACTTCGGCTCAGGTCATGATCTCGCCGTTTGTGAGTTTGAGCCCCACGTTGGACTCTGTGCTGACAGCTCAGAGCCTGGAGCCTGCTTCGGATTCTCTCTCTGCCCCGCCTCTGCTTGCACTCTCTTTCTGTCTCTCAAAAATGAACAAACATTAAAAAAAAAAAAATTTTTTTTTTAAGGAAATGGGCACGAGCCTGCTGCTAAGGGACAGTCTAGATCAGCCCGAGTGGCTGTTTCTAATCACAGCTGACCTATGCTGCTTGTTGAGACTTTTTCTTTTAATATCCCATTAATTTAGTAACAGTACTTGATTAAATGCCTGACTAAGGTTATATAACCTTTCAGTAACATTGCTTTATTTATACCTTTATCTTTCATGGAACATTTTTGTACAGATCTTTAAAAATTTACCTATGCTTTTGATGATTAACCACTAACATTGTCACACGCTCTTAAATCTTTGTACGCTATGATTTTAAAAGTCTTCACAGCAGACGGTCCAAGTGCCTGATTTGGAAGGGCGATAATTGGGACCCTGGTCAGCCCTCTGTGGTGGTTTGAGGGAAGGAGTCTGATGCAGGCGCTTACTTGACCACTTGCCCAGGGGGGAGGTTAGGATGGCTCAAGGAAAGCCCGCCCTGCTGGGAGCCACAGTCTCCGGCCAGTTTGTAAATAGCCTCGTTCCTAATTTATCTCACTCCTCTTTTCTGAGCCAGTGACCCAGATTCATTGGGCTGTGAGGCCGCGCGCACGGGGTTGCACAGACAGGTCTCCATGTTGCTGTGCCGGAGAAGATGAGGAGAAAAATCACGAGCTGCTTAAAAGCGGGGAAAGATAACGGAAGAACCCTCACACAGTTGCCTCAATTCCAACTAGACCTGTGGTAGTGATGCAAATGCCTAAATTAACCCCAAGATACAGGTAGGTTCACCGGTATTTGGCTTGTGCCACATAACTGCAGTCTGCTTTTCCCACCACTAGATGGCAACCCCGCTTTAAAGCAAATTTTATTCAAACAATAACGCTGTTCAAAACGCTGTTCAAAATAAAAAGTAACTATTCTCACCCCATCATGTTGGCACAAAAAAGTCCTAAAACTCTTGGGTTAGTGAATGTGTGGGACAGCAGGGAATTTCAGAAAGCACCGGAAGAGTGAGTTGATAGCACTATTTTGGAGGAATTTGGCGGTAATGTTCATGCTGTGCACATTATGTGACCCAGCCACGACACACGGAGATTTGATCATCTGATTATGACGATGATGGCTAACGTTTACTTTGTCCCCACTATGTGCCAGGCCCTGCCCTAAGTGCTTACATCATTTGCTCCTTACAACTCTCCCGTCCCCGCGCACCCCCCACAACTTACCAAGGAGGAATCCAGGCACACAAAGGTCAAGCACCTTGATCGAGGTTACAGAGCTATTAAGTGGGAGAGCCCCAACCTTTGCCCTGCTTCCACTACACTGCACGTGCCTCGTGTGCACCCGGAAACACACACCACACACATATAGGAGGGAATCCACTGCAGCAGTGTTTGTTAGCCTAAACAGTGCGTTAAGAGACAATAAAGCACGAGGGAATGCTGCAGAGCCGTTAAAGCCATGCACTAGACCTAGAAGCGGTCAACCAGAACGCATCTCAAAATCAAATGCTGAGATAAAGTAAGCAAAAATCAAAACGAGGAAGCAAAACTGTATATTATTCATTGAGACCAACAAGGGGAGTAAAACTATAAAAGGACACACCGGAAAGGTATATACCAAATTTACGATGGTGTCTCAGGGGCAAGGTTAAATGGGATTTGGGGAACAAAAAGACAAGGGCTTTTAAATTCATCTGTAATGCTCTGTTATTTTCTTTCTCTCTAACCTACCTGTCTCGAGCAAAGAGGCAAAAGCTCAAAGCCTAGCCTGATCCAGAATATCATTTTTTATGATTGGATCTTTACAAATGCAATCCTCAAGCCTGATAACTGCTGTTGTCAGGCCACCACACAAACCTTTTCCTCCATCAGGGACATCTCCCCAGAGAGCTTTTCTCAAGCTCCCTTCTAGAGTAGAAATCACCTAAGAGGTCCGAAGGTGAGACTTCCAGCGGCAGCAGCATATGGTTTTTGCTTAAGGTGCAGGACTCGGAGGCTGGAAAGAGGGGAGGGAAGAGGGAGACAGGGAGAGTCAGTTCTAACTTGTACTTAGCGATTGATTTAAGACAGCGGTTCTCTTTAGGGCGCCAGCTCCAAACAACTTCTTTTATTTAAAAAAATTTTTTTTCTTTAAGTTTATTTTGAGAGTGTGTGTGCATGCAAGCGGGGGAGGGGCAGCGAGAGAGAGAGAGAGAGAGAGAGAGAGAGAGAAGAGAGAGAGAGAGAATGAATCCCAAGCAAGCTCCTTGCTGTCAGCGCAAAGCCCCTCATGGGTTCCATCTCCCGAACCATGAGATCACCACCTGAGCCGAAACCAAGAGTCGGGCGCTCCACCAACTGAGCCACCCAGGTGCCCCTGAAATGTTTCTTTTAAAGTTCAAACTATTCCCTTGCTTCACTGTTTCTTGTGGGGGGTGGGGGGAGGGGGGCGGAGGGCAGGTTATAATCAAATGTTTAATTGCTCAGGTGGAAAGACACAGTGATTCCAACAAATTACCTCCCTCCAACTCCATTTAAAGCCAGTAGGCAAACTGGTTACCTAGAAACACAATGACTTACAACTAACCCTCTTCCTGTATTTACCAGAGTCAACACATATGAAACCACAGGTCATATGTTGACAAGTTTTCCTAGAACTATAATAGGTTTATAGAGGTTAATGCTCTCAGATTAAACAGGGATAATGGCTCCGAGCAAGAGGCCAGGTCTGGGGGTGGGGATGGGGAGGGCAGAAGGCATAATTTTAGAAAGATTTGAAAATTGGTTTTTAGTGCCAGCATGGACCTTTTGTCAGCAGCTGAGTGCACTAAGAATGTAAATTACGGAGGAGAAGGCTATGTGGGTAGCTTTGAACCTAATGGATTGTCTCAAAGCCAAAGACTGTAATACTGTGTCCTGTACTGTAAGGAAGCCTCCTCACAAAAGCAATTTATACCTCCTTTTAAAAATATTTTAAGCATCCTCAATCAGAGAATCCCTCATCACAAATCTTGTTTCATTTCACTGGAGTTAAATATGCCATATCACTTAGGGGAACAAGTGGTATCCACAGTTCAGTAACATACATAGTAATTTTTTTTTTTTTTTAAGTTTATTTATTTTGAGAGAGAGAGAGAGCATGCGCGGGTAGTGGAGGGGCAGAGAGAGGGGGAGAGAATCCCAAGCAGGCTCCACTCTGTTAAGTGCGAAGCCTAACGCTGGACTCAAAGTCACAAACGGTGAGATCATGACCTGAGCCAAGATCAAGAGTTGGCTGTATAACCGACTGAGCCACCCAGGTGCCCCCATAGATGGTAATTCTTGAAAAATTATCTAGTTAAGAAACGCAGATTTGGCTTTCTCCTCCTATGTGTTAGTGGGGAAAACAACTTTTCATTGACATTTCCCTCTCAAGAGGACTGCGACTTCTTGAAGTAGTGACATCTGAGGAATATTAGGATTGTAGTGAGGAACTGGTGTGTCCCTGGTTTTTTCAGGGAAGCCTGCCCAGGGATCAACCCTCATTGTTCTCATAGAACCGTGTGCCTGGTCAGACTCTGAGTCTTTCATGGAACTCTTTGTGCCATTAGCTCGGGAGACTCTTGATGCAAAGTGACAGGTCCAAGGTGCATTTATAGTAACCCAAGAGAACTGTATTAAAATGAAGTCTTGCTGGGCCCTGGTCTCACAGGGTGGCAAAATCTGTTACAACTTTTAATTATCTCACTTGATTTTTCATTTTGGAAATGACAGGCTACATGAATATCTGCTGCTTGGAAAGAATGCAGAGGTGTATAGAGTCAGTGAAAGGTCTCCCTCAACCCTCCTCTCTCCTACCTGAACCTTACTTTCCTTGCCAGGTGACCATGGTGGACAGCACCTCCTTCTTGTGTGCACTTACAGAGAACACATACCAAAGCTACTGAGCCAGTAGCAAACATGTGAATTCTGGGTGCGCCTGGGTGACTCAGTCAGTTAAGCGTCCAACCCTTGACTTCGGCTCAGGTCATGATCTTGCAGTTTGTGAGTTCGGACCCTGGCTCTGCGCTGACAGTGCGGAGCCTGCTTGGGATTCCCTCTCTCCTCTTTCTACCCCTTTCGTGCTCTCTCAAAATAAATAATTAAACCTAAAAAAAAATTGTGATTTCTGAACTTCTAAAACCAAATCTAAACAATTTCCAGGTTTATGAAATTACTCTAGAAACACACAAATCTAAATAAAAAGAAACAGAAACAAAAGCTTCATTACTTTACTCACATCTTGTATTTTATTTCTTACAATTAACAGCTAAGAAAAAAGTGATTGTAGCCTATTATTTTAAGACCACAGCTGTCACTCAAATGCTAACCCATCCCATAAAACAGGGAACCTTCCCCCAAAGCTACACTGGCCATTTATTCAAGTTTCCTGATCCCAGTGACAACTAATAATTTTTATTACTTATCAAACACAGAAAAATTAGATTATTGTTCTCCCTAGCTGAAAAATCTCATAAATGATACTTTTTCTCTGTGCACATGGTTCACTGACTCAAACCAGGATAAAGCTACTAAAATATCTATAGTTACGCATCTCAGACTGGGGTCTGGATACCTGTGGGAGTTATTTAGTGTATGCTAGGGGGGACTGGCAATGATGCTCCATCTTCCCAGAGAGCAATGCTTATTTGAGGCTAAGGACTCACATATTTATTTTCCAAAAAAGTTAAAAGGAAGCTTTTTTCCCCCAAATGAAATATATAGAAAACTTCAGGGGCGCCTGGGTGGCTCAGTCAGTTGAGCGTCCGACTTTGGCTCAGAGCCTGGAACCTGCTTCAGATTCTGTGTTTCCCTCTCTCTGCCCCTTCCCTGCTCATGCTCTGTCTCTGTCTTAAAAATAAATTAAAAAAAAAAAAAAAAAAAGAAAAAAAGAAAACTTCAATACATAAAACCAGTTTTAGGAGGCTGCACTGGCAGTAGGAGTTGGCTGATGCAAGTTCCCCCCACCCCACACATAGCCTGGGGGCGTGTGGCCCCTTCCCTCCCAGGGTACCCTGAGGGAACTTCTTGCACATCAAGCCTCGCCCTCTCCAATCTCAATTCAAAGACTGGGCATCCTCCTTGGGATAACAGAAAGTTTGCTGGAGGAGTCCAAGGGACACCAATGCTGTGTGAGTCCTGCTTGCCCTTTTCCAGGTAAGTGACAGACCTTACTTCCTTGTGCTTTTTTTTTATATGCTCAAGTCCAACCTTTAAAATCTAAACTCTTCTGGCTTTTCAATCTTTTTGGCTGTACTACCTTTCAACAAATACTTCCACTTGTGTAATGAAGCTCTTAGATCCTGTCACATCTCTACAGTAAACAACAATGTATCTTCCCAAACTGTGAGGAACTACTGAATGTTCCCAAACAGTGTCCTGTCCTCTAATCTGGTTTCTGAATATTCTGGTTCTTTTCCTTCTTGGTATATTCTTCTAGTCGAAGAAGCCACTTGGCCCAGTACTGGGAACAGAGCTCAGTGTCCATGAAATGGGGGTGAGCAGGGGATCCATCCTTGTAGGCAACCACAATTAAGCCACACTGAACCTAGGAAGAAACACAGGGCAGTTCCAGTATTTATACGGTAGGGCCAGAGTTGATGTTCATTTCCGTCTTGCTTCAGGGCAAACTCAGAACAAAACAATCTACAATAATATCTCCTAACGGTTTTGAAGATGGGTTGATGAAAGATTGTATCAGGATACATAAGAACACAAAGATGACAAATAAGATATCCAAGAATGGACTGTAAACACTAAAGCACTATTAGCAATGACAGAAAGCTCAGGAACAGAGGGAAGTGCTTCTTAAGGTGGTAAAAGGACAAGGAATGGAGTAAACAGTGGGACACAAACAGAATAAAAATCGTAAGGAGTTAAATGGCCATACATAAGCATTGACCAAGGCTTTACATAAGCAGAGGTGCAGTGTCCTGACCTGAAAGCTGTAGTTGGCATCATTATTTATGGCACCAACGTAGGCCACTACCTGCAGCGGGTTGTCAAACGTATTTCGGATATAAGGTTTTGGTTTCTCCGATGTCTTCCAATCAATCACACACAGCTTGCCCCTAAAGAGAAACCAAAGGAAGTCTTAGTAGGTAACCGTCCAAACTGAGAAACCCTAATAGGTTAAGCCTCTTCTCAGGTATAGTTTATTATCGCTCAATGACCTCTCCCCACTTTTCTTTAAAAAAATTTTTTTTCTTTAATGTTTACTTATTTTGAAAGAGAGAGAGAGGCAGAGGCAGAGAGTGAGAGGCTCCCAAGCAGGCTCCGCGCTGTCAGCACAGAGCCTGACGCGGGGCTTGAACTCAGGAACCATGAGATCATGACCTGAGTGAGTCAAGATCAAGAGTCGGACGCTTAACTGACTGAGCCACCCAGGCGCCCCTTTCTCCACTTTTCAAAAAGCGGCCCTGATCTCTACTTCTGAGGATTAGAGAAGTGTGATGTTCTCTTTCCGATGAGCCCCATACTCAGCTCAGTGACGGGCCTGCCAGGGGTGTGATGGGAAGTGCTTCCTGAAATACCCGGCTGACAACGACAGGGGCAGGCCCATGTGGAAGTGCTAGGGGACTTTTCCACAGTTCTAGTTTCTCAACTTTCTCGAAATTCCTTTGGACCCTCATGGCTTCCTTTTCTTTAACAGTTGACAGGGGAATTGAAACTATGTCTCTATCACTATCTCAGTGGATGAAGCACAACAGATCAGTAGCAAAGTCCCCATCATAAAGGATGAAGCATAGTGCTTCAGAAATCCTCTTGCTCAGAAACCAAAGCTGAGGCTAAAATCTGTTAGCATTTAATAGGCACCAACTATAAGCAGAGATACAGATAAGAAGACCTGGTCCCTGCCCTGAAAGTTTACACACAGGGCAGGGGGCCTTCCTAGTAGGGATATTGGGGGGAAAAAAATTCCTGCCAGTTTCTAAAGAAAGTCAAATAACCAGTGCATTCTCCCCATTACCCCTCTCCTGGTGAGATTTTATACTTGCCAAACGCAGAGATCAGAAGGATCACAGGGACAGTAGACTGACAACTGGTGACTACTTGTTCAATCTTTCATGATTTCAATTTTTAAAAAATTTTACTTATTCTGAGAAAGAGAGTGTGCACGAGTGGGGGGTGGGGGGGATAGAGATAGAATCCCAAGCAGGCTCTACACTATCAGCACAGAGCCCAATGTGGGGCTCGAACTCACAAACTGTGAGATCATAACCTGAGCCAAAACCAAGAGTCAGCTACTTAACCGTCTGAGCCACCCAGGGGCCCTTCATAACTTCAATTTCAAAACCAGCGGTCCAAACGGAGATTTTGTACAAAGTATGCATGTTACGTACCTGTGACCATAGCTCTAGAGTTACAACCTATGCAATGTATTTATAAGTCAGCCTAGAGTAGCACTGTCTAAATGAAATAAAATGCAAGCTACGTGTTATTTCAAATTTTCTAGTAGTTACATCAAAAAAGAAAAAAGGAAACAGGTGAAATTTTAATGTTTTATTTAACCCAACATACTCCAAATTTGATCATTTCATTATGTAATACAAAAAAAATTATTAATGGGATACCATACCTTCTTTTTTGTACTAAGTCACTGAAACCTGCTTTGCTCATTTACAGCATACCTCAGCTGAGATTGGCCACACTAAGTATTTAAAGGCCGTATGTAGCTAGTGGGTATTCTCTTAGATGTGCAGGTCTAGAGGTAGTTTTACTATTTCTGTCAAACTTTGTAATATTACAAAACAATTATAATCTATGCAAATGAAGAGAGGGCCCCAGTAACCCCAGAACCTCAGTTCTCAACCTGGAGCAAATCAAAATACCCTAAAATAAAGATTTCTGATATGGACCACTGTCTCTTGCAAAACATACTTCATACTATAACTTGCAGAACTTAATAATGTGGAAAAGATTTTTAGTAGTATAACTAAAAGTTAAAACTGAACAAAGACAGTTCATAACAAATGAAAAGATGTTCAGTCTAACCTAAGTGAAATACATACTGAAATTATGAGATACAATGTTAATAAATTATATCTAACACTGTGTCATTAAAACTGTGCAGAAATAAGCACACCTTCATCTGGGAAAACTTACAATGCACATACCCTTTAACATAGCAATTTCCTTTTTAGGTACCTGCTGGAGAGAATGGTTTGATACCCTGGGAAAATGTCATAAAAGTGACAAATGCCTGGAAAATTTAAGTATTCATATCCAGGCCTACTTCAGACTAACTGTATATATCATCCACCAGAACAAACCAGCAAATGAACCTGTGTGCCTGCCTAGAGAAACTCTCACAACAGTATACAAGGAGACACGCTCACTGCTGCAGTTCGTGATTGTGAAAAACTAGAAATTACCTGAATTTCCCCAACAGGGAAATGGATGTGGTTCATTTTTACTAATTCTTACTAATTTTACTAATCCTTTTTACTAAGGAATACCAAATAAGTTAAAAACAGAGAACAAGATCAAAATAATCATGCTAACAGTTACTGAGTAGATAGTATTCATTTTAAGTACTATACAGATAATGTCTCATTTAGTCTCTATAACAACTCTATGAGGTAGATCCTATCTTTTGTCTTATTTTATTTTTTTCTTAAGTAGGCTCCATGCTGGGTGTGGAGCCCAACACCGGTCTTGAACACACAACCCTGAGATCAAGACCTGAACTGAGATCAAGAGTTGGACGCTAAACCAACTGAGCCACCCAGTGCCTGTCTTATTTTACAGATGAACAAATTGAAGTACAGAGAGCCTAAGTAACTAGCCTAACATTAAGATGAAAAGCCAGAAATGAAACCCAGCCAGCCTGGCTCTCGACCCTCGTATCTTACCAGCTTTGTGATAAGACATATCTAGAAACTTCTCTGTATTGTGACTATTACAGACATGTATGTAACAATACACAGTGGTGTGTGTATGCAGAGTAGACTGGCAGTGTACCTGTGCATGCATTATACAGTGTTGTGGGTGTGTTAAATAATATAGGAAGTAGCCTAGAAGGACACAGTAGCAAACTTATCACAGTGATTGTCCTTGGCCAGGGGTCTATGAGAGGAGATAAGAGGTGGTTACAGGTGATGCGAGCTTAATTTATGTTATATTTAAAAAAAATTGGAAGCAGATGTGATGAAGTGTTAATAACTGCTAATTCTGAGTGGTGGAAAATTATTAAAAGAGAAAAGGATGTTGCAGATCATATAAACTCTAATAAGGATCTCTAGAATGTTTTCAGAATGAAAAAAGCAGGGTTTGGCACTGTTAGTAAGTGGGGGTAGGGACCAATGATAGTGCATGCAGTCATAAAAATATCTCAGGATCACAAGAACTTTTAACCAAAGGTTAAAACCAGGATGGGGGCAGAGGATTCTAGGAGGATGGAAGAGTAAGACGCACCAGAAATCTGTAGGCCCACCTTGACAACAATTGCAGTGGCAGAATCTGTCTGATCCAATTATTGGAAATCCAGAGGCTACTGAAGGCTTGGATGGTAAACTGTGGTTAATTTTGGTCAATTTCAGCTCTTAGCAGCTACCCATCCCCCTCCTCCTCATGAGGCAGGCAGCTGTGCACATGATCCTGGAGCAAGGTGCACACGGCTCGGCTCGTGGGAATGGGAGGGGACACAAAGGACCCCTTCTCCGTGTTATCAACACCGACTTCAGTTTCTGTTCACAGAGGTGTAGACAAGAGGAGGGTAGCTATTGTTATTGCAACTCCACCCACTGCTGCAAGCCCCTCTCCTTCCACCTGCCTGACTGCCTGGGGATTTAAAGGGCCAACGCACATTTTTTCCACCCCTTCATTTTTCTTTTTTCCTTTTTGGGAATTAGATGCTAAAGACTACAACATCCAAAAGCAACTGCATATATGCGGAAAATAAAAAAGTGACAGTAACTGTGCATGTCCAGGGAGAGGCACAGGCTCAGAAAAGACCTGAGAAGACCTTAAGTTTATACCTCAGACTGATCCTTAGGAAAGAACCTACAACACCACCACCCCCAATAAAAACAATGAACAAAATCTGGCAAACCCAGGGGTAGAGGGAGAACCTGATTTCCAGAATTACATACTAGATTCAAATGTCCAGTTTTCAATAAAAAATGTCACAAAGCATACAAAGAAACAGGAAAGTATGGCCCATTCAAAGAGGAAAAAAAGAAATCAACATAAATTGCCCCTGAAAAAGATGTAATAGCAGATCTAGCCAAAGACCTTTTTGGTCTTAAAGATGCTCAAAAACTTCAATAAAGGTAAATACACGGGCAATTACAAAAGCAAGTATTATTGTAACAATGGTTTGTAACTCCACTTTGTTTTCTACAGTTTAAAACAAAAAACTTGAAGCAAGCAGACAAATTTATTCTTCTCAGGTTGGTTGATCATACAAATCTTGATCAACGTTTAATGAAACATCAGATAGCATTGGCTCATCATGTTCTTCCACTCTGCTCAAGTGAGGTGCCCCATACAGATCATTAATTTCAACTTGTGTTTTCCGGGTTGGCTGCTGTATCTATCCTCTGAATGTGAAACATCTTCACTCTTATTTCCTATACACATTCTCATCTCCTTCTCTAATTGTTCTTGAGCTCTCTACAGTTCTCCTGTTCATTTTCTTCCATTTCCAACTCCAGCTGAACTATCAGCTATTGCTGCTGAAACATGAGCTCCTTTTACTTAAGTCTCTCCCCCACTTCAGGCTCCATTGGAGCTAGTTCTCATTCATGCTCCAAGTCAGCCATTTTCTTTTGTCTCAGCTGCTCCATGGTTACATTTTCCTTACACCTGTAAATCCCAATACTACATATTGTATTGGATCCACTAGGCAAATTCTTGCCACTTCTACTAGACCCCGAGTTAGACATGTTCCAAGGTACTTTTGATGGTATGTTGACTCCCTCTCTAACTCCTAACCTTAACCCGCCAACCGCACATATATAAAGACAATTTTGTGCTATCAACAACTGAAAGGGTTAGGGACAGAGCTGTCAAAGGAGTATAGTCTGTGTATGCCATTGAAGTTAAATTGGTATAAATTCAAATCAAAGCACTATAACTGGGATGTTAAATGTAATCCCCATGGTAATCAAAAGGAAGATAGCTATAGAATATACACAAAAGGAAATGAGAAAGGATTTGAAATGTTTCATTACAAAAAAGGAAATAAAACACAAAAGAAGACTGTAACATACAGGAAATGAGACCAAAAAGCTATAATGCATGTAAAAAATAAATAACAAAATGAAAGAAGTTCCTCCTTGTAACTATTTTTTTTTTTTTTTAATGTTTATCTATTTATTTTTGGAGAGAATCCCAAGTAGGCTCCATGCTATCAGCACATAGCTAGACGCAGGGCTCCATCTCATGAACTGTGAGATGATGACCTGAGCCGAAAATCAAGAGTCAGATGCTTAACTGCCTGAGCCACCCAGGCGCCCCATTTACATTTGGCAGAATGGATAAAACATATGATTCTACTATATGTTGTCTACAAGAGATTCACAGTATAACCAAAGATACAAATAGGCTGATTGTGAAAAGACAGAAAAAGATATTCCATGCACATAATAACTGAAAAAGAGCAAAGGTGGCTCTAAAACCAGACAAAACAGTCTTTAATAAAAGGTTCAATACATCAAGATATAACAATTATAAACATTTATGCATCTAGTAACAGACTAACAAAATATATGAAGGAAAAACTGAAAAAAGTTGAAGGGAGAAATACATTTCTTTCTTTCTTTCTTAAGTTTTATTTATTTAAAAAATCTCTGTACCCAACATGGGGCGTGAACTCTGACTCTGAGATCAAGAGTCGCATGCTCTTCCGACTGACCTAGCCAGGTGCCCCAAAAACAGTTCTATAATAATAGTTGGAGACTTCAATATCTATTTTCAATAATGGGTAGAACCAGACAGAAGGTAAGTAAGGAAATAAAGGACTTAAAACAACACAATAAACCAACTAGATTAACAGACATATAGCACTTGCTCCCCAACAACTGAATATGTATCTTTTCAAGCACACACAGGAATTTTCCAGGACAAACCATATGTTAGGCCATAAAGAATAAGTCTCAATATATTTAAAAAGATGCCATACAAAGTATCTTCTCTAATCACAAGATGAAGTTAGAAATCAATAACAGGGGGCGCCTGGGTGGCTCAGTCGGTTGAGCGCCAACTTCGGCTCAGGTCACGATCTCGCGGTCCGTGAGTTCGAGCCCCGCATCGGGTCCCTGTGCTGACAGCTCAGAGCCCGGAGCCTGTTTCAGATTCTGTGTCTCCCTCTCTCTGACCCTCCCCCATTCATGCTCTGTCTCTCTCTGTCTCAAAAATAAATAAACGTTAAAAAAAAAAAAAAATTTTAAAAGAAATCAATAACAGAAGTAAAACTTGAAAAAAAGTCACAAATTTGTGGAAATTAACACAATTAGCCAAAGAAAAAAATCACAGGGGAAATTAGAAGATACTTAGAGATGAATAAAAATGAAAATACAGCATATCAAAACTTAAAGAACACCATTCTTTTAATACTGTAACAGTATTACAGAAGAAGTATATAGCAATAACTACATTAAAAAATAGGAGAATTAAATCAATATCTTAACCTTACAACTTAAGGAACCAAAAAACGAAAATGTACACCCAAAGCTTATAGAAGGAAATAAGAGATTTAAGATAATTGAAATACAGAATGGAAAAACAATAGAAAAAAAAAATCACTGAAACTAAACATTGGTTTTTTGAAAAGATGAACAAAATTGACAAACTTTTAGCTAGATGGATTAGAAAAAAAGACTCAAATTCCATAAATCAGAAATGAAATTGGGGACATTACTACTACTTCAGAAATAAAAAGAAGAGTACTATGAAAAATCATATGCAAACAAGTTGGATGAACTAGATGAAATAAATTCCTAGAAACATAAAACCTACTAGGACTAAGTCATGAAGAAACAGAGTATCTGAATAGCTCTATAATTAGTAAGGAGATTTCATCAGTAATCAAAAATCTACTAGCAAATAAAAGCTCTAGACCTGATGACTTTATGGGTGAATTCCACCAAACATTTACATAACTAATACCAATACCAACACTTTTCCCCAAAAATTGAAAAGTAGGGAGCTCTTCTTGACTCACTTTATGAATCCAGCATTACTGTGATACCAAAGCCAGACAAAGACACTGACTGCAGAACAATAATCCTTATGAGGGGTGCCTGGGTGGCTCAGTTGGTTAAGCATCTGACTTTGGCTCAGGTCATGATCTTGTGGTTCGGTTTGTGAGTTCAAGCCCCACACCAGGCTCTCTGTTGTAGCTTTGGATCCTTTGTCTCCCCACTCTCTGCCCCTCCCCCACCCTCTCTCTCAAAAATAAATAAATATTACAAAAAAATAATCCTTACGAACACTGATGCAAAAATCCTCAACAAAATACTAGTAAACCAAATTCAGCAACATACTAAAAGGATTATACACAATGACAAAGTGGGCTTTATTCCTGGAATGCAAAAATGATTCAACACAATGAAAATTAACCAGCGTAATATACCTTAACAGAATGAGGAAAACTACATAATTACCTTAATTGATGAAGAAAAAGCATTTGACAGAATTAAATATCCTTTAATGAAAAAAATACTCAACAAGCTAGGGATAGAAAAAAACTACCTCAACATAGTAAAGGCCATATATGAAAAACCCACAGTAAACATCATACTCAATGGTAAAAGACTGGAAAGTTTTCCTCTAAGATTAGGAACAAGGCACGGCTGTCTGCATTCACCATTTCTATTTAACAGCATCTGGATATTCAAGCCAAAGCAAGTAGGCAAGACAAAGAAATAAAAAGCATCCAAACTGATGGGGCGCCTGGGTGGCTCAGTCGGCTGAGCGTCCGGCTTCGGCTCAGGTCATGATCTCATGGCTTGTGGGTTCGAGCCCCATGTCGGGCTCTGTGCTGACAGCTTGGAGCCTGGAGCCTGGAGCCTAGAGCCTGCTTCGGATTCTGTCTCCCTCTGCCTCTGCCCCTCCCCCACTCGTGCCACGTCTCTCTCAAAATAAATCAACATTAAAAATCTTAAAAAAAAAAGCATCCAAACTGGAAAGGAAGTAAAATTATCTCTGTTTGCAGTTGACATGATCTTTTATATTAAAAATTCTAGGAGCGCCTGGGTGGCTAAGTTGGCTACGCATCTGCTTCTTGATTTTGGCTCAGGACGTGATCTTGCAGCTGTGGGAATGAGCCCCATGTCAGGTTCCGCACTGAGGGTGAGGCCTGCTTGGGATTCTCACTCTCTCTCTCTCTCTCTGCCCCTCCCCTGCTCATGCATGCACTCTTTCTCTCTCTCTCTCTCTCTCTCTCTCAAAATAAATAAAAATAAGCTTAAACAAAAAAACTCTATAAAGAATTGACACAAAAACTGGTAGGACTATATAAATAAATTCAGTGAAGTAGCAGATACAAAGCCAACACAGAAAAGTCAGGAGCATTTCTATACGTAAACAATGAACAATCTGGAAAGAAAATTACAAAACAATTCCATTTATAATAACATCAAAATGTATAAAATACTTGAGAATTAACCCAGGAGACTAAAGGCTTCTACAATGAAAACTACAAATCATTGCTGAAAGAAATTAAAGGCATAAATGGTAAATACACCATGTTCATGGATTAGAAGATTTGATATTGTTCAGATGTTCATACTACCCAACGTGATATACAAATTTAATATAACCTCTATAAAAATCTCAACAACAATTTTTGCACAAATAGAAAAACTCATCCTAAAATCCATATGGAATCTCAAGGGACTCTGAACAGCCAAAACAACCTTGAAAAAGAAAACTGGAGGACCCATACTTGATTTCAAAACTTACTACAAAGCTATAATAACTAAAATAGTGTGGGGCTGGTATAAAGACAGATATATAGACCAAGAGAAATGAATAGACAGCCCAGAAATAAACCCTCACCACACTAAGTCACATGATTTTGGACGATGGTATGAAGTTTATTCAATGCGGAAACGGCAGTCTTTTCAACAAATGGCCCGGAAGAGTGTGGCTATCCACATGCAAAAGAATGAAGTTGGACTCCTACCTAACCCCATATACAAAAATTAACTCAAAATGGATCCATGAACTAAAGGTAAGACTTAAAACTACATAAAACCCTTAGAAGAAAACACAAGGCCCAAGTTTAATGACACTGGATTTGGCAATGATTTAATGGATGTGACACCAAAGGCACAGGCAACAAAAGAAAAAATACAGGAAAATCTTTTAAAAATTGTGCATCAAAGGATAAAGATAAGTCAGTCACAAAAAGACAAATACTTTGATTCTACCTACATAAGGTACTTAACAGTAGTCAATCAAATTCACAGAGACTGAAAGTAGAATGGTGGTTGCCAGAGGCTGGAAATAGAGGAGATTACAATGATTACTTTAACGGGCCCAGGATTTCAGTTTTATAAGATGAAACGTCCTGGAGATGGGTGGTATTGATGGTTGTACATTATGAATGTATGTAATAATACTCAACTGTACACTTAAAAATGGTAAATTTTATGGTAAATGTTATGTTATATATACTTTACCACATTAAAGACCTTTTTTAAAAGAAAAAGTGGGGATGGGAGATTTACTTTTAATAGCTTGGATTAACCAAATGCATATATTAGCTATTAAAAAGTGTTTTTAAAATTTCTGAAAACTTAATTTTCAGAAACGTTCAATGTTCATATTCTTAACGTTGATGCTTTTCACTTAAAGAGCAGAAAACAAACGTCAGCACTGTGTGCAGCGCAGTTAAGCGTTTGGCGTCATGAACTTCTTGTAGGCCTTGGGTAGAACTGATCGAACGGCGGCCTTGGTTAATCTAAAGGGCAGCTAAAAATAGCTTATTAAATTTCTAGGCACATAGGCCTCCTCACAGATACAAAGCAGCTATGGCACAAAACTGTTTGGTTGCCTAAACAGTTTCCAGACTTAATAAATGCTCTGTCAATTTTTTAATTCAAATTTTAACTAGAATTCCAAGAGTTACACTCACAGGTTTTTCCCTATCCTTGTGTATTGCATCCTTTTTTTGGAATAGGGATATCTGCAGGTTATATCTCCCGTTGGAATATGGAATAAGTGGGAAAAACAGTAACACAGCAGCAATTTAAAAACCACAGGAAGCTTTAGGAAGCTGAGTTCCTATCTATGTCAAACACTGCCTGGAAGCCAGGAAAAGAGTTAATTTTCAGGGCCAATAGATAAAGGTGCTATTTTTAGGGGAATGGGGAAACAGAATGCAGGAATCAAATTGGATGTTGCAGCTGGTAGTTTGCTTGGGCTTAGGGGAGGCGGAACATGCTGGATATTGAAAACTTATACCTTTTCTCCAGCAAATACTTTGATTTTGGAACACAGATTTACAAGAATTAGGAGGCTCTTCCTCCTATATCTGTCCTTACTTCCTGCCCCATACCCAATTCTTTTTTTTTTTTTTTTAATTTTTAATTTTATTAGAGAGAGAGACAGAGGGAGAGAATCTCAAGCAGGCTCTGTGCAAAGCATGGAGCCTAACACAGGACTTGATCTCATGACCCTGAAATCACGACCTGAGCTGAAATCAAGAGTTGGATATTCAACTGACTTAGCCACCCAGGCGCCCCTGCCCCCAGTTCTTTTACGTATCATATAGGTTTTGACTTCACAAGACTACACCTTGGAGCAGGAATTCAGAGGAAGAAACAGTATTTGATAGGCATCATCAGTTCCACCCTGTGTTAATTTATCTCCACACTTCGATGGAAAAAAAAAAAATCTAATACTTACTGATACTCAGCCACACAGTCCAGCAGACCTACATACTTTAAGGTCTCATGTTGAACAGCACTTTCAAGAGCTCGCACTCCACTGACATCTTTCAGAATATGCTGGACACTTTCGACATATCCAGATTCAAGATTCTCATCTCTCTCTTTCAAGTCTCCTTGGGGTGAAAGTATGCTTTCCAAGGCTTTATGGAACCGTTTCCCTTGTAAAAATATGTCTGAAAAGAAAATCAGGGGAAAAAGAAAAACAAATAAGAACAAAGCTAGTACTAAAAGACAAATGCCTTAAAACTTGTGAACAGTAAAATTAGAAATTACATAAAGTACCTTGAAAGTGACAATCCCTAAAATACACATTTCAGCCTCTTGTGAAACCTGAGAATCGCGCTTTGAAAACCAAAGGGACTGAAATAGCTTGAACAATAAAATTCATTAAAATAAAGAATTTCTAGGATTAGGCCAAAGCTACAATTGAAGATCTGGGGGCAATAGGACCACACCTAGTTTAGGGTACTGTGAATTTAAGTATCCATTAGTGTAACTTAACTGGTTGTGATAAGTAATTATTGGAAATTTAAGGAACTTTGCTTCTGTTCACAATTCTTTTTACAATCAACACTTGATGAATACAGGTGGGGGAATCCTTTTACTAAGGCTTAATAAATGGCAAGGAATGAAAATCAAGGCATATACAAATTAAAAACAACAAATTGGATGTTTTGGAACTTGGGGGTGAGGAGAAGAAATATGTAACACTCTTCTGCATTTTTTTTTTAGGGCAAGAAGAGCCTAATTTTTTCCTGAATTTTTTTCCTCATATGCTTAAAAAAATTTGACCTATAGTTGCCATACGTTATATTCACTTCAGGCACACAACATAATGACTTGAAATCTGCATATCCTCATACACTTTCAAGAAAAGAAAACCAAACATATTTAACAAACCCAAGAAGTTCTATGTATTCACTTGACTCTTGATAAGGGAAGGAGACAAAGAAGAGGCATTGTGCTAAGCAGTGGCCTTGGCACTTTCAAAATATTATTTAACTTTCAAACACAACAGCCCAGCAAGATAAGAATCATTACTCCCAGTTAATGAATGAAGCCTACACAGTGCTGTTAATTTGCCCCAAAGCAAAAAGGTGGACTAGCAGCTTGGCACCTGAGTCCATGTTCAATTCCAGTCTGTTATACAGCACAGTGAAGAAGGCAAAATCAGGGACCATCATTTAGATACGCACAGGAGCAGAGTAAGAAATATACATGCTTGGAGACACCCATAGAAAATGAGGAAAACAATCTCATCCACTAAGGTAATAGCAAAACCATATTACATTTGTCAACTATTGTTTTACCAGGATTTTGAAAGGTCAGTTTTACCACTGACAAAAAAAATGGAATCACTTCTGGGGAATTAGTTGGAGAGTTAAATGAAATTCAACTGAGAAACTGAGTTATTACACTCCAAATGTACTTGGCTCAATTGGACTTACTAGCATATGAAAGGCCTACAAGAAATTTAAGACAGATGGAATTAAAACCTAGGTAAGAGTACAGTATTCATCTATACATTAGCTTAATGAAAAACACAAACATGTTAAAAACAGGAAGAAAAAAATCCTACTTTATCAACTGCCAAGCAAATAAACTCATTCTCCACTGCAGACTTAACCCCTGGCTGGGTTCTTCACGTAGAAGAGGCAACGAACATCGGAAGCTAGATTACAGGATCCCATAGATTGTAAGGCTCAGAAGTCAGCCAGTCAGAGAAAATTAATATGTAATTTCACTCATACATGGAACTTAAGAAACAGAACAGATGAACATAGGGGAAAGGAAAGAAAAATAAGAGAAAAGAGAAAGGCAAACCATAACAGACTTTTTTTTTTTTTTTTTAAATTTATTTTGAGAAGGAGAGAGAGCAAATGAGCACGAGCAGAGCAGGGGCAGAAAGAGAATCCCAAGCAGGCTCTGCACCCGCAGCTCAGAGCCCAAGTTGGTGCTCGATCTCACCAACCATGAGATATGATCTGAGCTGAAATCAGGAGTTGGACACTTAACCAACTGAGCCACCCAGGTGCCCTGAGACTCTTAAATAGAGAACAGACTGAGGGTTGCTGGAGGGGTGTTGGGCTAAATGGGTGATGGGCATTGAGCAGGGCACTTGTTGAGATGAGCACTTGGTGTTATACCTAAGTGATGAATCACTAAATTCTACTCCTGAAATCATTATTATAATCGCTTCTCGGCCTTTTGGCTAAGATCAAGTGTAGTATCTGAAATCATTATTATACACTATATGTTAACTTGGATTTAAATAAAATTAAAAATTTTTTTAAAAGAAAAAAGATTGTAAGGCTCAGAACATTAAATATGATTGAATTTGTCGAAGTAAAATTTAAAAGGCATACATTTACTGCAGAAAGCATCCAGAGTATTCATTCAGTAAATTAAAGGAATGAAAGAAAAAAAATCCATGAGTCTCCAAGATTCTGACTGATAGAACCGGCAGGATTAAAAACTCACTGTAGCAAAAAAAATGAAGAAACCCATCTTTTCCACTATGATCAACACATATAAATCAAAGTCAAACTTTGTTATCCTTGGCAATCTTCAAAAGGTAAACTGATGCTTGAGAAACTGACCAAATGTTTGACAGAATGCCAGCTCTGGGCACTTCTCTATGCTCTAGCCTTTGGGAAGACCAGGCGGAAAGGAATTTATCAATACACTACTTAAAAACTGCCTCGCCTGATGCATTAATCAATTTAGCGGGTTAGGATATGCTCTTTTTCTTTCTTTTCTTCCTTTCTTTTTTATTGGTTGAGAGGAGCAGGACACTAATCTTCATGTGATTGCCCCCTTGAGAAAAAAAAAAAAAAGCAATCCCTCCCCGGTTCTTTTTTTTTGTTGTTATTTTTTTGAGAGACAGAGTGCGAGCGGGGGAGGGGCAGAGAGAGAGAGAGGGAGACATAGAACCTGAAGCAGGCTCCAGCTCTGAGCTGTCAGCACAGGGCCCGAACCCACAAACCGCAAGATCATGACCTGAGCTGAAGTCGGATGCTTAACCAACTGAGCCACCCAAATGCCCTGATTCTGTTTCTTAAAACTGATCCTGAGTTAACTGAGAAACACATCCGAGTAATAATCTAGATCAACAAAGTTGATTATATGTAAAACCACCATAGTTTTCTCTCTGCTTTGGGATGGTGGAGCTCGTTCACATTCCCAACAGAAATTCCTTTCCTTTATCAAGGAGGTCCCAGAGCATTTTTTTTACTCTGCCAAGGGCTACAAGTTCTAGGTTCCCACAAGTCCTAGCAGGTTTCTGCGTTTACTTTTCTGATTCAGTAATTCCAGGATTCCCACAGCTGTGACATTCCAGATTTAAGGAAAATGAAAAACAACTTCCCATGTGGAAACAACATCAATTCTAAATTCTTGTGGTACAAATAAAAAACTTAAGATGTCATTAAAAGATGTTTTTATGTTGCTTGTTTAGAAAACAGAGAATAGTTTAGATGTTGTTACTTATTATCTAAAGGCAGGTGGCTCTTGCATAGATTCTTGGCCCCACACAGCTGAGGAATGTTCTAAGAGATTAGGACCTTGACCATTTTTGCCATATGCAGGTACAACCTATATAAATACTTAACAGATGTGACCACATGTTTAATGTGATACCCACACACAGTTTTTTCTAAGGTGCCTAAAAACAAGTGCATTACTCCTAAAATTAAAAATGGAAGTGCTCTGTACCACCTACTAGGGGTACACATAACTGCTCTGGGAAGCATGGGCTAAGGAAAGATCGATGTAAAACATAGCTCTAACAAAAAAAACAACTATATAATCTTGATGGGGACCAGAGAGTTCACCTGTGCCAATGGTCTTTCGTCTCACCTTGCTTTTGAATGGAACCTGTTTTTAAGGAAACTATTCTCCTCACTTGTCTAAGAAGTTAATAAGTTAGGAGTTGAATGCTAAAGTTTACTTATTTTCAATTACCAATCAAGAGCATCTATTATCTCAATTTGCCAAGATCTAAACAACAAATTATGTGTTCCAGCTTATTGCCAGTCTTTAAACTTACATGTCAAAGAGGAAAAGTAGAGCAAGGGGGTATTTCCTAGATTCTGAATAGCATGCCTAGCAAAGTAGAATTGTTATCAGGTGACTCCTTAATCAGAGAAAACAGGCAACTCCAATACTCAAGTTTGTAGCTTATAAAACAAAATAATTTTCTACATAATTTGGTCAAATACTTGATCCCTGTGCTTCAGTTTCATCTGTGAAATGGGAATACTAGTATCTATGCTTCACAGGGCTGTCATGATCGAGTTAATATAGAGTGCTATTTAATGCTAATTATTATTTTAAAGTAGCGTCTCACTAGTTCAGGTCAAAAAATACCCTCATTCTTTTGATACCAGTGCTCTATTTTCTAGAAAACATAGTAACCATACAGAATCAGGATTGAGAAAATTACTTGAAGAATATTCTGCAAAGCCATCTTCTCCCAACTCCAGAATCATCCGCTGTTTCCACCTCTCCAAGTAGAAAATCTGTTCTGATGTCATGGTCTGTTGAAGGACCTTGGTCACACTTGGAATCGTGTTTCTTTGCAAAGGGATTCTCAAAGGAATTGTAGGAGTACTTGTTGCATTTGGTTTCATGCTTTTCTCTGGATTGAAGAGAGGACACCAGTTTCCTGGAACTTTTGCCGCCTCATCTTGCTTTGGGGGCTTACACTTACTCACAGGTCCATACAGTAAATTATCCTCCTCGAACAATGATTCTGGAGTCTGAGCAAGGCCTCTGGATGACAAGACAGACTGTACCAAATCAGAATACCTTCCTTGGTCCACTTCTTCATAAGGGTTCACTTTTTTCTTCCGGCTACAGGAATAAGAGGAAGTGGAGAAATCCACACGGGTCGTTGGTTCTACAGAAAACCCCTTTGAACTTCTGAGCTGCCGGCAGATGGTCTGAAACGCCTTCATCTTTAGATGCTTTTTCACTTCCCTCTACTCTACTTGCAATGTTAAGGGTCTTTTATTTTTGCACTCCTACTAAAAAGAAAAGTGGCATTAGATACCAAACGTATTAAATATTTAAACCGCCAAAATGAAAAGCCGCATTAGCATAAGGCATATCAAATTGTATTCCTTCCATTAAGCTTTTTCGACGTGTTTGGACAAAGCTATTTCCAAAGAAAGACTCTCTTTGCCAGGAAGGACAGTACTTGTTAAATGTGAAATGCTACAGCTTGGGGCAAGACGTCCCCGATATTCAATCATAAGAAACGGGACGCCTAGAAAGGGAGGCGTGTGTGAGACACACAAAAGCAACGCTCCAGCCCGTCCTACAGCGGCCACCATGGTCACGGTTAACCACCGATCCCTACGTACCAGGCTCTCTGCTAGGTATTCCGGGCGGAGACTTCTCATTTAAGCCCTTACACGCTTTAAGGTGGGTACTACTGCGACACCGTTTTACAGACGTGGAAACTGAGCTTCTGAAGGGTCCCACCAGGTCCGAGGGGGTAAGCGGTGGTCAGCGGGGCCCACCAACGTGATCCCCTGAAGGCGGCCTCCGCCTCCGCCCTACGTGTGGAACCACGGGGTGGGGACTGGACGGCTGCGGCCCCTCGTGTGGAAATCGAATTTAAGGAAGAGAAGGCTTAAATAGAAGCCCAGCTCACGGCACCGGTATGTACCTCTGAAGCCACCACACTTCGCTGAACTCCCAAAGCGCCGACAACCACTCGGGACCCGTACTTTCCACGATCCCGCGCTTCGATCTCGAGTTTGGCTCCGCCCAAGGGGCGGTGGTCCCGGCATGCACTGCGAAGCTCCTACTCCCGCAGCTAACCCCTCCTTCACTGCCATAGACACTCCCGCGATCCGTGGGGAATCCCTCCTCTCAGGCGTTAGCGCGCGCTCCTCCAAATCTCGCCCTGACGCTCTCACGATATCTTGTTACGTCACGGATGGTCGCCATCTTGGACTCTGGCTGAGTAATAAATTCTCCCGCACGAGAGAGCGGGCTTTCTTGACACGCGCTTTGCTGGCAGAGCGTCTGCTTCTCCGCGTCCTTCTCGCGGCTCTGCGGTCGGTGGTTTCCGCGTGGCCCGGAGCGAGGGTAGGCCCCGAGTAGCTTTTTTGCCCGGCTCCAAGATGGACGGCAGCGGGGACGGGGGAGGCCGTTCTGGGGGAGCACGTGGCGCGCCGCTGGCCTTTCCCGGGGCTGCTGGGATGGTGGAGGAGTCCGGAGGCCTCCTGCCGCCGTCGGTCAGGGAGGCTGGCGGAGGCGGGGCCGCGGCCGCCCCTGAGAGGCGCCCCCGAGGCGGCGGCGGCGGCCCAGTCTCTTCTTTCCTCGCACAGCCAGGCGGCCCCCGCTCGAGTCCCGCGTCGCCATGGCCGCGGTTCCCGAGTTGCTGCAGCAGGAGGAGGACCGCAGCAAGGTGAGGCCCTCCTCGCCCTCATGCTCCAGGACGGGAGGCCCCGCCGACCTCCCGGACCCCCACATTCCTTTCCCTGTCCCCCGGGGACTGCTCGTGCCGCCGTGTCTCCCCGCGAAAAGCCCTTCACGCGGGGGTACTCGCCGGTCCCCGCGCGCCCTCTGCTTCTTCCCCTTTAAGGGCTGTGCCGGCGCTCGCTGCGGACCCGAGGCGACAACCAGAGTCTCGAGATCGGTGTCGGTAGCACGAGCCCGGGTGGCGGGTACCCAGAGCGCGCGTTGAGTCCCCGGAGCTTCTGTCTGGAGACTCGGGAATGTGCTCTCGCGTGGAAGGTTGTGAAAACTCTTAGCAAAGACTGAACAGTGAAGGTGAAATCCACCTGACATGCTGCAAATGGCATAATTTGGTGCCGTTGCCTTCAAACTGACCCCTCTCCCCCGCCCCCCTCACTTTGGGAAAGGTTTCTTTGGCCTAGATACTGGGGAAATTCCGTCAAGTCCAATCTGACGCTTGTTCCTCACAACTTTGTAAACGCCAAATGCGTCACTGCGGGAATTCTGTAATTTTTAGTAGGCGCTCTCCAGTACTTGGTTTTTTACTTTTAAAATCTTGCGCGTTTATGTAAACCGTCCCCGTGCCCCCTAAATCTTGAGGTCTGAAAGGTAACTGTTGCAGTAAATTCAGGGTATTATGGCCAAGTAAAGATTTAATGGCCAGTCTCTGCTTATTACTGGTCATTTACACTTAAGATAGTTTGGCAATTTGTAGAGGTGGGTGCGAGCCGCAACGTTATGTGCAGATGAATCATCACCAGGAAAGTTTTTCTGACCGAAAACGAAAAAAAAAGAATACAAGGCGCTTTCAAATGTAGGTGACCTGGAGGGCAGCTTAGAGTTACACATACTTAAAAGTCAAAGACATCCTTTGATCCACAGCACGTTTGGAGACACTTTCATGTAGTCAGTAGCGAAGTTAACACAGCTAGCTGGATTCTTCCAACAAAGTTCTTGTTGTCGTGTGTGGTTAGTTTCTTCTTCTTCTTTTTTTTTTTTTTTTTAATGTATACATATTTTAATGTTTATTTTTGAGACCGGTGGGGGGGTGCAGAGGATCTGAGGTGGACTCCAGGCTGACAGCAGAGAGCCCCTAGGGGGTCTGGGACTCAAAGGTGAGATCATGACCCTAGCCACCCAGGTGCCCCTCACTGCTCTGTTAGTTATTGAAATGCAGCTTTGTGTGTGACAGTAGAGTCTTGATTGGGGTAGTTCTTTTTTTTGAAATTTGAAATAAGTAAACTTAACTTTCTTTTTTTTTTTTTTTTTTTTAAACTGAGAGGTAAGTGGGAACTTGAGACCATGATTCTTTGTAAAATACAGCGGTAGTTTTGTCTATAGAAGTTTAGGTGTTGAATAGGAATTTTGACAGCAATTTGACTTTATTTCTATCACCTGATACCTCACCTCTTCCTCCAAAATCTGTTTTATTACAGCTTTTTAAAAGGAGTTAACTCCTTCAACTATCTTCCTGTTACCACACTAGATTGTAGCTGGCTTTTAAAATAATTTTCCCACCACGCTGATGCTCCGGCAGAATTGGAAGTGTATAAAGGCCGTTTCCTGCCTGTTGGTTTTAGTGGGTGCAGGCGAGGATTATATGGAATTTTCCTGATTTTTTTTTTAATTACAGAAATTGGGAAATAATAAAGCTTAGTAAAATGCTACTCTAAAACTCACAGCTTTATTTTGCTTTTATCTGTGATGGTTAGCCCCGTGCTGTGGATCAAGTCTAGGTGGTTTTCACTGTTGAGCAAAAGGGAGTTTGGGACAAGTGTAAAAAAAAAAAAACCAAACAAACAGGAAGTCAAATCTTAGGCAAACTATCCTCTTGCCATAATACAGCCTTGTTAGTCAATTGAAATTTTTTACATTTAAAACAAATTTTTTTTTAATGTTTATTTTTGAGAGAGAGAGAGCATGAGCAGGGGAGGGGCAGAGAGGGAGGGAGACACAGAATCTGAAGCAGGCTCCAGGCTGAGTTGTCAGCACAGAGCCCAATGTGGGGCTCGAACTCAACAAGCTGTGAGATCATGACCTGAGCCGAAGTCGCCGCTTAACGGACTGAGCCATCCAGGTGCCCCTGAAATATTTTACATTTTTAAACTGAAAATGTTCTAAGTTTAAATATTCTGATTATTTTGGGATTTACATGAGGATAAGGGTTCATTGGGTTTAGGTCCACTAGTTAAGTAGGGAACATAAATGATTCTTGAGGGTTTTGAATGCTTGTACAGCAAGTGCTCTTTTTGGCTTGTTCAGCAAAACTAAAAGGAGTATTGGTTTGTATTTGGTAGCCTGATATTTCCGTTTAGTTACATCCGTTAGCTGAAGGTTTTGGGATTTGTCTCCTTTCCCCGAAAGTAGTTTAGGAGAAGAGATACATGATTAATTTTGTTTTTTTAACTAGTCCTCAACTGATAGTAAAGATTATATCTTGGTCTTTAAATTCAGGAAAGTAGGTTTTTCCGAAGTTCAGTTCCTGAAAAAGTCAACTAAAGGATTAACACCATTAGGCCTTCTCTTCATGATAAACTAGTAATGAGCTTCCCTGTCCCCCAAAGTTCCCTGGTGTCTGGAGTTTTCTGTGATGGGTAGAGGAAAATAATTGGAGATTATGCGGAACCGTTTTTCTGCAACAATGATAGTTAACCCTGGCCTTTAGTCATTTTGTACTTTCTAGGTTCTCTGAGCCTTCCCTTTGCCAAAAAGTCATTAAAATAGCTGGGCAGCATGTTTGAGTTTCTACTCAGGTTCAGTGTGTATCTTTCTAAGGGTCCTCATTGACTCTTGGATTTTTTTTTTTTTTTTTTAATGATTCTTAAATTGCTACTGGACTGAAGCTTAACACAAAAGCTTTGCAAGAGCTAGGTGATACCCTTCCCCACCTACTGCTGTTACAACTTGGTCTTTCACTAGTTGGTTATATGGACTTTGGGTGGATGGTGTCTCCTCAGAGCCAGTCATTAATATTTGAGGTACTGCTCTGGTTTGCAGCGAGTTTTTCTTTAAACTGGTGTGGAAGTTGTAGGGATGCTACTCTCCTCCAGCTTGGATGGAAGAATGACCTACAATTTGTGTTAGTATAGGAACAGTCTTGAACTTTTAACAATACTATAGCAAGTCCAAACTTAGTAATTTTTGTGGCCTGGAGTTTATACTAAATGACTTCATTTTTCTTTTAATTTTCTAAGCTTGGGAAGCATGACTTATCAGAGCTGCCCACACCTTAGTTCTGGATCAGTAACTTGCACACAGTGTCTTAGGATCCTCATTTGTGAATGCCACTTTAGTAGGTCATAATCTCACTTTTTTTTTTCTTTCTTTTTTTTTTCTTTTTTTGTGCTATGGGAAGAAATGGCCAAGGGAGAATTTTCTAGATTCTGAGGTTAAATTTTCGTTCGGTGAGACTTAGATTATGTCTAATATACAGCTTTAGTTTAAGGTGGGATTTCTCAACCTGAGTACTATGGACATTTTGGTCTTGGTAAGTTTTTGTTGTGGTATGTACATTGTAAATGTGTGTTTAGCAATATCCCTGGCCTCTACTAGGTGACCACTCCCTTCTCTCCAGTAGCGAGAGTAAAATTACACATTGCCAAATGTCCCTTGACTGAGAATCACTTGTTAATTCTTCTCTCTAAAATGGTGTGATATGAGTGGGTTAGGTCGTGTTAGAGGCTAAATACTTAGTAAGCCTATTTCAAATCTTGTCAGATCTAGGACTGATAAATTCTAAGGCAACAATATGCTATATAAAATATAAGCGTTGTTGACCATTTTTGAAATTAACTTTCCCCCCAGTATTGAGGAACCAAAGATGGTTAAAGGTGGTTTTCTTCAGCAGCTTCTGGGCAATTGAAGGTTACAAAGGGGCACATAAGTGTTTACCATGATGGAGTTCAGTGCCACTTTGGACAGTGGAAACCTGAGGCTCTGATGACAGCACTTGCAGGACATTTTGGGCTGGGGTCGATTGAGTTACTTTTTTTTAATTTTTGAGAGAGAGACAGAATGAATGGGGGAGGGGCACGGAGCATTCCAGGCAGGCTTCTCCCGACACAGTGCAGAGCCCAACACTGGGCTCAAACTCAGGACTGTGAGGACTTGAGCCGAAATCAAGAGCTGGAGGATTAACCGACTGAGCCATGCAGGTACTCCGGTTATTGAGTTACTCTTAAGAGTATCTTTCTCCTAAAAGAGGGATGTGGAAATCATCAGCTGTTTCATATCCCAAATGCAAGCCATAAATACACAGAGGGGAGTGTGTAAGTTGTAGTTGAAGGCACAAAGGAATGACTGAACTACCTTTGCTTTAGAAATTGGGTCTTTGGCTTGACTCCCTCCCACTTCTCCTTTAACAAATTTGTTGTGATATTTTAAGGTACTACTGTGTGGTCTGGAGAGGAAGGGTAATTTTCTCAAGATAGTTGCTTATGTTAACCTGTGGTATGCGTTTTCTGCCTGAAGAGTTTACGATTTATGTGTCTTGGTGGGTCAGACCCATAAGTTTTCATTCTGGTCAGTGTGAATCATGAAGAGTACAAATGTAGGTGTTACCACTTGCAAAGCTTTTATTTGGCTTTTCCATGGAGGGCAGTACAAAGCTTGAACATTGGTGCTGATGGGTCCCAGGGAACTGGTGAGTTATAAAAGTGAAGAATTGAAATCTTTGTATCAGAATGATCTGGGAAACATGTCCTACTTCTGACACAAAGCAGAAGAAATCCCACCATGAAGCAGGCGACGTCTTTGTATGCTTTTTGTGTCTCAAATTTAGATGACACAAGCTTAACCTCAGACAGTTCTATCCATGTTGCTGAACCATCTGCATTGGTGGTGAAGGTAAATTTTTTTATTCTTAAACCTATTTCTATTTCATCTTGGGTTGATCATAAAGTAAGATCATAAGGATAAGGTGGTAAATGTTTCTGAATACTCTCATCAACATGAGTAATGTGTAAAATGTCAGGTTTCAGAGGGCTGTGGACATAATAGACTAGGGAACTGCTGGAGGAGTCTTGGTGGGGATGCAGAGGATTTGAGCTTTGAATGAATTTGTTGGAGCTACTTCCTCTGTAGCATTGGTGTTTTGCTTCCCAGCAAAAGATCTGTACAGATCTCAACTCATTTGTTTGTGAACTCCTTTGAAAAAATAATCCAGGTATCTAGCAAGTAGATGGATTTTTTTTAAGTTCTTTTTTTTAATGCTTGTTTATTTTGAGAGAGTGAGAATGAATGGGGGTGGGGCAGAGAGAGAGGGAGACAGAATCCCAAGCAGGCTCTGCAGTTGTCAGCCCAGAGCCTGACCTATGGCTTGAGCTCACAAACCTGTGAGATCATGACCTGAGCAGAAAGCAAGAGTCACTTAACTGACTGAGCCATCCTGGTGCACCAGTAGATGGATTTCTTGAAATGAAGGTATTTAAGCTAATAATACAACTTAATCTCTTTCTGGTTCCTTGTTGGGATTTGACTAGTTCATAGGCTTGCAGCTCTGTGAAGTGATGATTCAGTTTATCCATTCGCTGAGTGCGCTGCACTGACCTTCTTCCAAGCCTCGGTTCCTGTTCTAGGAACTCGGAGCTATGTAGCCTCTAAATGCCCTGCAGTCTGCAGTGTTTTACCGTGGACAGCTTGTGTGTTGGTAGACTACCGGTAAGAATGGTTGGTGTCAGCAGGGGTGGGGCCCTCTGGGTCCCATCTCACCAAGATGAGTGGTGGAAATCTGATCACTTGCTGCAGCCCTTTATCTAGTTTTTAAAGCATGTGACTAACTTCCATAGCTATTATCTATGTTGGTAGCCTGAGATTTTCCAGAAGTCTTTGGTTCCATTGTCTTTGAGGATTAAGATATAATATTGGCAGGCCTGAATTATAGGAAGGGGAGATCCAATTGGTGTGAGGGAGGAAGGAGGCAGGAGATGAAGACAAAGATCTATAAAAGCAGAGCTCCTACGTTGCTTATAGTCCATTGAATTGTTTTTTATGCACCAGTGCTATGATGAAAAGCTGGGCTTGAATGCAGATAATAAACAGGTTTTGGTTACCTTTCAGGATAGAAGAAAACTAACAATTGGAATAGCAATACTTGAACCATAAAGAGGGTTTTGGAGGAGGATATGGCATTAGAATTTCTCTAATAGAGCACTTCCTAATGAATTGGAACCATAATACAGTATGTTTCTTAAATATATTTTTTTAATGTTTTTATTTATTTTTGAGACAGAGACAGAGCATGAGCAGGAGAGGGGCAGAGAGAGAGGGAGACACAGAATCTGAAGCAGGCTCCAGGCTCTGAGCTGTCAGCACAGAGCCCAATGTGGGGCTCCAACTCACAGAGTGTGAGATCATGACCTGACCTGAAGTTGGATGCTTAACCGACTGAGCCACCCAGGTGCCCCGAGTATGTTTCATAAGTATCATGTGAGGCTTGCTTTCAGAACTAATGCAGATCTAGAGTGTGTTGTCAGCTGAGCATTTTTGGATTTATTTCCTCACAAATAAGTATTGGGTTATGTAAGGTATCCTTACTTTTCTAGCTGAAATAGCCTGTTTCTTGGTTCTTGTGATCAGAATGAAAATCTGATTTACAAGGCAGGCTTCTTGCCTCTGTTTTGGCTCCATGCTGTTGACACCATTCATGGATGACTTGTCATATTGGCCTTCTCCCTGACACAGGTCTTAGTTCTGTAGGCAGTGGGAAGGATAAAGCAAAATCCTTAGGAAAAAGGAACAGTTTGAAGGGAAGACACACTGATGTCGCATGTGCTAGCGTATTCAATTCCTTACTATGTACAGAATAAGTAAGATTTATTTTTATTTCCAAGGTTTTATTTAAATTTTTTAATACTGGTTTCAGGAGTAGAATTTAGTGATTTATCACATATAACACCCAGTGCTCATCACAAGTGCCCTCCTTAATACCTATCACCCATGTAGCCCATCCTCTGCTGCAAAGCTAGTTAGATTTAATGGTTATTCAGCTAGTCCCCATTCTAGCAGAACACAGTTACTGTGGAGATAATTTCTTTTTGTTGTGTCTTGTCGTTTTGGCTGCATGGTGCTAGTTTAAACTGGAGTCTGTAGTCCCCATAACATTGATATTTTCTGTAAGTATTTCTATTCTCCCTGTGGATTCTGAATTTCAGAATCTACCCTTCTGTGTTGTCCAGTCACATAGGTACCTTTTGCCATCTGTAAGCCATTAAACCATTTGAAGAAGGAGCTTTGCACTTGATGCTGTTTGTACCAGAGTGAGTCATAAATGAAATTTGGACCAAAAGTGGTTTTTAGCGGCTCAGAGCTCTGCAGAATTGTCCTGTAACCAGTGTCAGGTGCCCCATCTGTGAAGGTGATGATCAGGTGAGGAAATGCACAGGGATTCTCTATCAGTTTTTCTCCTTTTCAGGTTCTCTTACCACAAAATTTACATTCATAAACTTAAATTCCATTGTTTGAGACTAGGCAAGGTTTTTATTTTATTTTTTTTAAGCTTATTTGAGAGAGCACACAAGCAGGGGAAGGCCAGGGAAAAAGGGAGAGAGAATCCTAAGCACAGCGCAGAGCCTGATATAGGGGCTTAATCTCACAAACTGTAATATGACAATCATGATGTGAGCTGAAATCAAGAGTTGGAACCTTAACTGACTGAGCCACTGGATGTCCTGAGAGTAGATACCTTTTAATTTAAAAAAAATTCTTTTTAATGTTTATTTTTGAGAGAGAGAGAGAGACAATGCAAGTGGGGGAGGGGCAGAGAGAGAGAGAGAGAGAGACATCAGGGACACAGAAATCCGAAGCAGGCTCCAGGCTGTTAGCTGTCAGCACAGAGCCTGACATGGAGTTTGATCCCATTGACCTCGAGATCATGACCCAAGCTAAGATTGGACACTTAACTGACTGAGCCACCCAGGTGCCCCAGAGAAGATACCTTCTAAATTAACTTCTCAGGAGATACCTGAGGGAACTGGGAAACAGAAAAATTACGTGCCTGCTCTCAGTTCTGCAGTTTGCCTCCTTGCTGATTTAAACAGCCATTTTAGGCATTTTGATATCTGTGGCCCAAGTCAAAGACTGACATGTTGGCCTGCAGTGCTAAATAGTACTCTGAATTCTTACTTGGGATAGGGGATAGAGGTGGGTGAATGGGTGAAAGTATATGAAGTGATGCCATCCACTCCTTATACCCTCCATGCTGGTGATTTATTTAGCACGTACTGTGGCATCAAGCTGTGGAGAGTTCGTTTTGTTGACTAAGAAGAAAGAATGCTGACCTTTTAATCACACTTGGGCTTCCGGAGTCAGGATACAGTGCTGACTTAAAAGCTTTGAACATTTCACAACTTTTTACTCCTTGATGATTTATCTTCAGTATCTGGAGGGTTATATGCTTCAATACAAGAAAGTTGATTTAACTTGTGAATGAGAACTCTTGAGTTGGTGATGGATGACCTGAATGCTTAGAATTTTGCCGGTATCCCTTTTTAGACAACTCTTTATTTAATGCACAAATACAGACTTACTGTGCTATCTGGGCTGTTTTTGTTTGGTTTTTGATGGTTAAGACTATCATGTCAGGTGGTTGGATTTTTGTTTGAATCCCTTCCTGGGGCAGTGTATCCAGGCAAAAATGATTTCTTGCTGAAGAAGCTTGGGTCCTTGATATCCTGCTATGGTGGAAAGTCTTTTGAAACCTTTAGGTGTTTTTGCTATTTCTCTGTGTCCTCATTGCAAAAAATGAAATTTGTATGCTGACAAGAAAGGAAGGCGGTAACATAATAGTCTGGAGTTTTACCTCTGTGTGGTTGAGAGTATAGGAAGAAAGGTGAAACCAGAGTAACTTTTTAAAAAAATGTGTGTTTTTGAGAGAGAGAGACATAGACACAGAATCTGAAGCAGGCTCCAGGCTCTGAACTGTCAGCACAGAGTCTGAGTGCGACTGGAACTCATAGCCATGAGATCATGGCCTGAGTGGAAGTTGGAAGCCTGATCAACCTAGCCACCCAGGCACCCTGAAACCAAAGTAATTGTTCTGTGGAACAAAAAGCTGTTGGGAAAGTCCATTGTAGCTTTGACTATAGTGCTTAAATGAATTCCATTTACTAGATTACATTCCCCTGGGGTCCTTCAATCCTAATTCACAACGTAGTCTGTGTGCAGTTTGTAGGCTCATAGAGTTTGCTTGGCTTGTAGTGAGCTAAAATGGAATTGTCGGCATGTTAAAAAATTGGCTGGAAACCAGGATTTGTGACTTCTTCAGGAACTGGAATCTTAGGCACCGTAGCAGTTGTTTAAATGCACCTTAGACCTGTTCCAAGGGCTACTCTACCTTTCTAGCAGTATTTCTGGACTCTTTTATACCTGGCCTGCTTTATCTCCTAAACTGCCAGACACAAACATAAGATAGACGGGATGGCCAGTATTCTCTGCAATCAAATTCAGTGTGTATTTTGAGATCTTTTTCAACATATTTGCCCAGTGGTAAGTTAACAGAAGGAAGGAAGCTTTTATCAGAAATGTCAGAGTTGTGATAAAATGAAGTGTCCCTGACCTTGGGGCTTTATCTTTGTTTGCAGAGATCTCATAAATGGACATGTGAAAATTAAGCCAAACAAGCAAATATTTCATAGGAGTCATCAAGAATTCATTTTGAAGAAGTGTTGAGGTTGAGATGTCAGGGACTGTTAAAGTATACTGCGATTTTATTAATATTTGATGTTTGAATCTTATTTCTTAGAGGAGAGCCACTGTTCCAGGGCTACTGGTTTTTGCAATTTAAAATTTTTCTTTGTTGCAGTGCTTAACGGGAAAGGGGGAGTACTGGCAGCTTTTAAGATAGAAAAGAGAAAGAAATAATCCATGCGTTTTTTTGTGTGTGTGAATCCATTTTTTGGTGTCTTTATAGGCCTGGTTGAACCAGATTTTCTAGTTTCAGAAGTCAAACCTTGGTCTTGAACTTTTTATTTTGAGGCAAAGAATCCACCGGGACATGCATACCTTTGTATTCCCTGTTCTCTCACCTCTTGATGCCAGTCTTCACTTGGCATTCTCCAGGTGAAGTAATCTAGAGTGTTGTGACATGTTATTTCAGCACTAGTTTCCTAGTTGGGTGGAAGAGGGATGAGCTGCTTATGCTGGTGCGCTGTCAGGCCATGTTTGTGTCAAGTCTTCAGATTGACCATCAGCTTGTCTGCTTTAAAAATTAGGAAATTCATTATATTTTAAGTTTAGTTAGTAGGAAAGCATTTTAGCCACTTTTTCACAACAGTGAAGTTCTTCCAGTTTTCTCCCCCCAAATTCTTAAACTGGCAAAAATGTGTTTTGGGGTATTGTTTTCCTCTGAATTACCAACTCACAGAATCAGTTACTTTGGCTTCCAGGGCAGTGTTTTCACACTTGTCCCTCGTGTAACCACAGTGGGATTTTATAATTCACCTCTTGTGTCTAGATTTCTCACCTCTTTGAAACAATCCCTGAATATAAATTGGTTCACTCTTGAGCTGGATTTTTCTTTCTACTCAGGAATCTCATACCACTTTACTGTTGTTCTCTTTGTCTTCTCTTTTCTTAGTTTCTAACTTCTTT
This sequence comes from Panthera pardus, assembly GCF_024362965.1. Classification (NCBI taxonomy): domain Eukaryota; kingdom Metazoa; phylum Chordata; class Mammalia; order Carnivora; family Felidae; genus Panthera; species Panthera pardus. Next base: position 43,143,671 of record NW_026526821.1, on the reverse strand, counting down.
CAGTTCTGTGTACTATCGGGTTAATGCCTTTTGAATGTTATTTGTAGTTTGGGCATTTATGTGAGAAGTTCAAGCTTTCATTCTGTCTAGTTCAAGACTTCTTACTAGTACAGTTGAAGTGTTTGGTTAAATGTATTTTTCACATAGACCTAAAATCATGTAGTTGCTTTGTTCAGATTACATAAATATTTTGGACCTACCTATCTGCAGGTTTCCCCGCAATTTCAAATAAACTTAAGAGATATCTCAGCTGACTTTGTCATAAATGATTTTTTTTTAATTTTTTTTTAATGTTTATTTATTTTTGAGACAGAGAGAGACAGAGCCTGACCGGGGGAGGGGCAGAGAGAGAGGGAGACACAGAATCTGAAGCAGGCTTCAGGCTCTGAGCTGTCAGCACAGAGCCCGACGTGGGGCTGGAACCCACAGACCGCGAGATCATGACCTGAGCCGAAGTCGGACGCTCAACCGACTGAGCCAGCCAGGCGCCCCAATGATCTTGTATAGAACACCTTTTAATTACTAGCTTACATTTTTAGAAGCATACTTTTTAACACTACAGTGAAATTGAGACTAATAGCCAAAAAATGTATTTCAGCTGAGATCTGTATCTGTGGACCTGAATGTTGATCCCTCGCTTCAGATTGACATACCTGATGCACTCAGTGAGAGAGATAAGGTCAAATTTACAGTGCACACCAAGGTAAGTGACAGAATGACTTCAGTAATCAAAGCAATGTTAGGTTACAGCCTTGTGATTCACAGTGATGAAGAGACATCCTCAACTGAAATGGTTGCTTTTTTTTTTTTTTTTTTTTTGGCAGTGTAGAACTACTGCTGAGTGAGTACATCCCTCATCTTGCTTGTAGTGAACATCAGATAAATGCTCTTGGTTCAGCATTTTCCACTATGGTGGAGCCCTTGGGCTGTGGGTATTGCTGATATTGTATATACTCTGCTCCATGAGGAAGCTGAACCAGACAAAGTGATACAGGTGGAGCTGCCTACTATACAGAGCACATCTTCCACCTTTGTTTTTAATTAGCATGCATGAGAAGTGTTTGCTTTCTCCGTATTTACTAAATTATTGGCCTTTGCCCCTCCTGTTTCTTGTGATTCAGAACAATTTCCAGAGTTTTAGTTTGACAAAGGCAATATGCTAATCTGAAAAACATGGAAAGTAAATGTAATTTTGCAGAATCCATCCTTTCTGGAACATGTTCAGCCTCCTTTCTCCTTCCATACAAGTTAAAATGTATTGAATGCTTGTCTTATGCCAGGCATTGTTGAAAAGGGTTTATTTACCTTTATTTTATTTATATTTATTTAGTTTATTTATGGATTTTTTTCTGTTTACAACAACTTTATGATGGTATCCTATTATCCCTATTTTACAGATGAGGAAACTGAGCCACATGTTTAAAGAAAGTAAATGGCTGAGGCACAATTTGAATTAGGCAGTTTGATGCTAGATACAGGCCACTTCCGGCATACAGACCTGCTGTCTGTATGTAGGGTCCTCTCCCATGTGGTGTTCTTTTAATACCTTGGTGGCTTGATTAGCATGCCTCACTCAGGAGGCAGTGTGACACCTATGTGATTATATCTACCTATGTGATTATATCTGCCTAAGTTGACCTCAGGTGGAGTTTTGTGAAAAGAATTCCTTACAGAATATGTTGAATCTTAGCTATGATTTTAGTGGGAAGGTCACGTGTTGCTGCTTTTGTTCTTTACTGGGTCTCACTGAGATGTTTTATTATGCCGAATTTTCCCATAGCGCAGCCCAGGAAATCCAAACCACTTTATCAAAAAGTGGTAGTTACCAATTAACTTCTTACTCTGCTCTTTACAGACAACGCTGCCCACGTTTCAGAGCCCAGAGTTTTCTGTTACAAGGCAACATGAAGACTTTGTGTGGCTACATGATACTCTTATTGAAACCGCAGACTATGCTGGGCTTATCGTAAGTGCATTTTAGAAAATCAAGCAAGTCAGTTTCTTCTACCTTATTGTTCATTTTGTTTAAAGAGACTTTTACCCACTTTTTATAAGGGGTTGTGAAAACTGATTTCATCTACCAACTAGAGCAGGTGTTATTGGTAAAGGCTAAAAACATGAGAATGGTGTTATAGCTGTGAGGTGAAGCGTAGTCTTATGACCTGTATAAGAGAAGAGGCTAAACGGTTTCATGATTTAAATCTTCCCTATCTTTGGGTTTGGGGTTTCTCTGGTACTTTCAGCCATCAAGAATTGATTTCTAGGAAAACCTCAGTAGTGCTGATGGCGTACATTCAGTAGATTTCTCAAAAGTGTTGTAGTCTGCTCAAGGAGTGAGGGAAGCCTTTGTCTTTGTGTGAACAAAAGTAGTATTGAAGCCTGTGTTTGAGAATATTCTCTTCACTCAAAATTAGAGTTGTTTCCTTTAATATCTAGAGACTAATTTTGATGGTGCTTCATCAACTTCATTTTAGCGCTGATTATAGTATTTACATTTTAAACTTAAATGGAAGCAGGCTGATATTATACCCTATCAGTCATCCATCATAGGTAACCTGAACAAATGCTTGCAGTCTGAGTGCCCAGGTGTGGGGAGGAGATTTCTTTTTTATATGGCCAAAAGGAATCAGGTTAAAAGAAAAACAGAGATTGACCTGTCAGCCCCACTGGGATGGCTGCCTTCTGTGCATAGGCACTGAGTAGAACACCACCAGGACAAGAATACTCTCAAGTTAATCTGCTTCCCCTACAGATTCCGCCTGCTCCTACAAAGCCTGACTTCGATGGCCCTCGAGAAAAGATGCAGAAACTGGGAGAGGGTGAAGGGTCTATGACCAAAGAAGAATTTGCTAAGATGAAGCAAGAGCTGGAAGCGTAAGTGGATTTTCTTGACAGGACGGTGTCTTTTGAGGAAAAAGTGGTGATGTGTACAGAAATCAGGAGAACCTGGCAGCTTTTCCAAAGTATGGCAGTTAATTAGTGGCCCAGTGCTGTCTTGTAGAACTACATTTTGCAGTTTGTACTTTAACTTTGATTCTCTGGGGGCCACTGACACTGGATGGACCCAGTTGTTTCCCCTCATGTAGACCATACTCAGAATGCTGGTCTGGCATAGTGAAGTAAACCTTTGTCTTTATAGATAAAGACTCTCAGGCTGCTGATAATGTACAAAGCCTTACTCCCTGTAGTTTGGTTACTGGAGTTATAACTGAAACTAGATTGCAGTGATGGCTCTTTCAAGGCAGCACTCTGAATAATAATCATATTGATGGTTTGAAAGAAGTCCAGGTTCACAGGAAGCATATTTTAACTTGGTTATAATTTATTTCAAACAAAAATGGATTCTTTATTCTCTATCACGGTTGGGGGTTTGCATTAAAGTTTCTTATGAAATTATTGTACTTCTCTCTTGACTCCCTCCCCCTTCCATAATCAGTGTGGTGCCCGTTTCAACAGCTCTCTTCTGTGCCTTGCCCTACGCATGTCCCTACTCTCTAGGGCCAGTGCTCATACGCCTCCAGGTACTAAGTCATTCCCCGCACATGGCTTGAGTGTCTATCATGGGCTGTTCTGAGCATAAAGCACTGAATGCAGCCAACTGAAGTCCTACCATTGAGAAGTTTAGAGTGATCTTTAATACCTAGATTGAGATGAAGTCACTTTATAATGTCTAATAATTCTAAGGCTTAGTAGATAGACTTCAGTGCTATGTACATGGCTACAGGATTAAAGGGTTTTCATTATTTTACAGAAACCATGTTCTGTGGCTGCTAAATACTAGCACTGATTGCATGTAGGTTTGGACTTTTTGTAGACTTGCTCAACTCTGGTTATACTTTACTTTTGCCCTTCTTTGGGTTCGTTCCACAGATTCCCAGTTGGCAAATGCCGTATTACCTAATTAGATATAAAGGTATACCAAAATGTTTTGGTCCAGTTCAGGTGTTTCACTTAGTGGTATGAAGCAGAACAGTGATAACCAGGACCAGTATTGGTCGTTGAGTCGATTGGTGCCAGTTGAATTCCTTGTGTGCTTCTCTTCCAGTGAGTATCTTGCAGTCTTTAAGAAGACTGTGTCCTCTCATGAAGTCTTTCTGCAGCGGCTCTCCTCTCACCCTGTTCTCAGTAAAGATCGCAACTTCCATGTGTTCCTGGAATATGATCAGGATGTAAGGCATTTTTGTTCCATTTCCATGATCCAGTGAAAACACACATGACCATATTTTTAAAAATACGCTTGAAGGGCCCCTGTCTGGCTCAGCTGGTATATAACAGGCGACTCTTGATCTCGGTGTCATGAGTTTGAGCCCCCTGTTGGGTGTAGAGATTGCTTTAAAAAAAATAAAAATAAGACATGCTTGACATATTTTCTGAAAAATTGACTTTTTAAAGTACTGAATTTTTTAATGGCATAATGGAATCCTTTTTTAGATGCTGTTTCCCTCTGCCCCATAGATCCATTGTGTAAGACATTTTTAAAGATGCTGCTTAAAGATTTTTACTTTTTATCCCCCAGTTAATTTTGGGATTATTAAGAGGAATTTTGATTCACATTTTTTTTCTCCTTGGCTACCTGTTTGTTGGAAGGAGTCATATGCTTTGCCCTTTTTTTCCAGTGTTATGTTTTTTATTACTTAATATGAGTGAGGCAAGCCCTGACTTAAAAATTTCCTCAGCATTTTTTTTTTTTAAGTTTGAGAGAGGACAAGCCGTGGTGGGGGTGGAGGGCAAAGAGAGAGAAGGAGAGAGAATCCCAAGCAGGCACTGGTGCTGTCAATGTAGACCTGACACAGGGCTCAGTCTTGTGAACTGTGAGATCATGACCTGAGCTGATACCAAGAATCAGATGCCTGACTGAGCCACCTAGGCATCACACTTCAGCATCTTCTAACCAGTGAGTTTCAATAATTTAAGGATTTAAAGGCCACAAAGACATGCCTGGCTAGCTCAGTCATAGAGCATACAACTCTTGATCTTTGGGTCATGAGTTCAAGCCCCAGGTTGGGTGCAGCGCCTACTTTAAAAAAAATAAAAATAAAGGCCAAGACTTAGTGCTAAGTAGCTTCCCAAAATAACTTTAGGTCATGCTTTTAGAATTATTGCTTGTATTTAGGTTTGGCTGTTTATTCGATATTTTAGATCTAGTGGTAAGATGGAAGTATCTTCTGTGTGTGCCTGTGTTAGTAAACAGTATCACTTAGAATGTATTTAGGGTTTTTTAAAGATTTAGAAAAATGTGTGTGCCATAAACTGTTCTTTTGGATTCCTCCCCCCCAGCTAAGTGTCAGGCGGAAAAATACCAAAGAGATGTTTGGTGGCTTTTTCAAAAGTGTGGTGAAAAGTGCTGATGAAGTCCTTTTTTCTGGAGTTAAAGTAAGTGGCTTTTAGCTGTTGTAGAAAATTCTGACTTCGTGTGAATAGGTGACCTTTTATTTCTTCAGAAGAGCTATTTGGGAAACAAATGGTATTAACTTCACAGAAATGTAAATAGTTTTTTCAGATTTTGGTTATTTTTTATCTACTCATTGAATTTTCACTTATTCTCTTAAAATACCCTATTCTCTCGAGGAGATAAGAACCTTCACACACTTAATTCTTCCATTTTCTCCTTTTCTGTAAACAAAGCAGTTGTTCAATTATTTTTAGAAAGAAAATAAGCTACAGGATTAGTATTTCATGCTATTCTCCAGAACGACAGTGTCCACTTTGGTAGTCTCAGCCACATGCAGCACTTGAGCACTTAGCATGTAGTTACTTAGTATAATTAAAGAACCAGATTTTTAATTTTACCTATGTGTTGGGTTTTAAGAATTTCATAAGAAAAGAATATAAAGTATTAAAAGTAGTTTCACCTCTTTGTTTTTGTTTTTGTTTTTGTTTTTTTTTTTAATGTGGCTACTAGAGATTTTTTAAATAGCACATGTGGTTCACATACTTCTGTTGGACAGAGCTGTTCTAAAAGACCAAATTGACATACAAGTCTCCCATTTGCCCTGGTGATAATTAATCTCTGACTCCTCAGCCCCCTTCCACTGATGGTTACCATCCACTGAGTTACCATCTTGTGTCTGACTTTTACCACTTTTGTTGAGGGCTTGAGCAGGGAGCCCAGAGTACAGGTGCTGGGTGGAGGGCATTGTCAAAAATTTGTAACTCTAGGACTTCGTCCTTGCCGTGTTTTAAGGTGTGTCGGGCTGTCCTATACCCACACATTGCTGGATGTTTGGCATCCCTGGCTGGTATGCACCAGATTTACCCCCCATACACACAGATGTGGCTAGGTTACAATCTAGGCAAGAACCACTTCTCTACCAGGATTGCTGGATCTTAGTGCCAGAGTTTTCCTGGGCATTGTTGAATGACTCTTCAAAGTGGTTTTCTCTGTTGACATTTCTTGCCAGCACTTGGGTTTTGCCAATCTTGGGTATGAAATGCTGTTTTGTCAGTTTGGATTTCCCTGATCCATAGAGGTTAAAGTTCTTATGGATGAACTTAGGTCCTTAATGTTTCTTTTGATACAAAATACATTCATATTCTTAAGAGTTTTGCTTCTTAAATATCTTCTTTTCCTCTTTTAGGAGGTAGATGACTTCTTTGAGCAAGAAAAGAATTTCCTCATTAACTATTATAATAGGATCAAGGATTCATGTGCAAAAGCTGACAAAATGACCCGATCTCATAAAAGTAAATATCATTTACCCACTAGCCACCTTAGCTTTGCTCAGTGTGCCAGCTTTGTTCATATAAAAAGAGCTGTCCTTATTTCTGCAGATGTTGCAGATGACTATATCCACACTGCAGCCTGCCTGCATAGCCTGGCTTTAGAAGAGCCCACGGTCATCAAAAAGTAAGTTTTTCTTGGAAAAGCATTTTCCCTTTCCGTTAGTCAAAAACTCCTGGGTGGTATAATGAATAATGACTATAATAATTTCACTTCTGCTTTTGAGTGCCAGCTCATCAAGAGTAGATGATTGTCTCCAGCACTCAAATCTTATCTACCCTATGAATGTAGACAGATTTAAGGTGTTTGTTGGGGACTCGGGGCACTTCTTACCAAACATGGTAGCTGTTGTCAAAGCCTTTATTTTTGTCAGACTGTCTCCATTTTTTAATTGATTTGCTTTAATTTTGGAGTTGTCTCTGAATGAAGTTTGCTTTGTATGTTCTGTGGCAAATGGTGCTTTGTCTGGTAATGTCCTGGACTTAACATTTGTTTTGGTTAAGGTGGTCCTAAGGGTAATGCAATGACCCCAGTCAGATTTTTGAGCTTTTTTATATGAACTTTTCACAGTTTCTCCATCCTGAGCATTTCTGATGTGAGATTGTATTCTACTTAACACCTAGGGCTTGGTATAACAGGTATAACATTTCTGATTTGAAGGTGGAAGTCAGGCTAATAGCAGAACCCAGGTGAAATAGTAGCTTTTTGTTTTGTTTTAAATAGTATATTTATGGCTTTGGGATACCCATGGTAGTGGCTCTTTAGAACCTGCCCTTGGTTAACACAGCTTTGGCATTGGTTAAAGACTATCTTGGGACATGGTTTCTGCATGGCAAGGTGGCTGAAGGGGTGGCAAGAGAGGCTGATACCCATGAGTGTGGCACTGTCCGTGTGTGCTCAGTTCTGTAACCGTCCTCACTACTAGATTGCGCCAATTGGTGATGAAAGTGCTACTTTGATAAACTGATTGTAAAGCACTAAAGGCTAGGACTCCTGCATTTACTCATTCATGTCTTAAGAGTATTGATAAGGTCCTGTTTCATACATGATTTTAAGACCTTCTGCCAAAATCATGTGTATATTTTCAGGTACCTTTTGAAGGTTGCTGAGCTATTTGAAAAACTTAGGGTAAGGATTTCTATATTTGTCTTCATAATATTTTATAATCTGTAGATGTCTGCTTAGGTGATGGTGACTTTTACTTTTTTTTAATAGAAAGTAGAGAGTCGAGTCTCCTCAGATGAAGATTTAAAGCTGACGGAACTTCTCCGATACTACATGCTCAACATAGAGGCTGCTAAGGTAAGACAGGAGTTCCTGCATTGGAGTAATTCGGGACCACCTTGCCAAACTGAGAGACATTTGAATTACCATTAATTGAGTTCATTCAGGAATAGCAAGGGATTTGCAGTTTGGGGAAACACATGCTATAGCAAGGTACAGGCAAGTCTGTTCAGTGTTTGGGCTGGGCTTGTATTTAGGAGAGTGAAAAAGGGATGTCCAGCCAGAGTCCAAGCAGTAATCCTTTGGCTTGTATTACTTAAGAGCAGTAGGGGTGATGCTGAGTTGATCAGATAGTAATTTGGGGGATCGTAGGATATTGGATATGGGTGTAACTGAACACACACCAAAAGGGCTATTTCTGAAGGAGAAAAGGTTTTGGGGTTTGTGAGTGTTTATTGAATTGCAGTTACTGAGTCATAAACCATTACTTACCAAAGGCAAGACTAAGTGGTAAGCAGAATGACCATTGGGAACGAAACATGGATTCACTGGGCATAACACTAAACAAAAATATTTAAATTACTCCTGCTGAATCAGGCAATGTAAAATTAGGGAAAATAATCATTAGGAAGTAGGAATTCATTATTTCCCTTATAGTCATTTTATTTTATTTTATTCATTTGTCTTTTGGCATGTTTCCTGAGTCTTCTATTTGGATTTTTTTTTTTTTTTTTTTTTTTTTTTACATTAGATTGTATCTCATTTTCTATTTTAATGGACTTAAGAGCTGATGATAAACACAGATTTTTTGAGTGAACACAAGAACACATAATTGTATGTTGAATCTCACATATCTATCAGATTTTAAATATGGAGGTAACTTGTACTTTGCCATAGGTTGCAAATAGTCTTTATTTCAAATGAGAGCCTGGGGTTAGACTCCTCAAGGCAGGACTTGTGGGGCAGGGTTAGAGGAAGGTTCTTCCTGCCTCACTGCCTAGTTGTGTTCTAGCAGTATCACTGGATGCACCCAGTAGTGCCTGCCTGTGTTTCAGTAGAAGGTGGTTAATTTTCTGAACTTGCTTTCCGTGACTGAATCAACTAAAAAAAAAATCCTTTAGTTTTCACTGTTGGGTTTTTTTTCTTGATCCATATAAAGAATTCCAAAACCTCTCGACAATGCCATAAGAATTGCTGTTCCCAGCCTAATCTTGAGATTAAAGAAAACATAAAAACATGGGAGGGGAAGGTAGAAGTGGATTAGATTGTTGCCATCTGACATTTCAGGCAGTGCACTGACATCCATGGTACTTGGGCTGGTTTTTAGAGTGGTTCAGGTACTTAGTCTTCCTGTTGTGTTCTCTGGCGATTTTTCAGGATAAGTTTAACTACCATGTCCTTTCTGTTAATTTTCTTCTCAGGATCTCTTATACAGACGCACCAAAGCCCTCACCGACTATGAGAACTCAAACAAAGCATTGGATAAGGCCAGGTTGAAAAGCAAAGATGTCAAGTTGGCTGAGGCACACCAGCAAGAATGCTGCCAGAAATTTGAACAGCTCTCTGAATCTGCAAAAGAAGGTTGAGCAGGGCTATTCTTTACTTTTTGCTTTTTATTTGGAAATAATTCAAGCTCACAGAAAAGTTGCACAGAAAGTAAAAAGAACACCCATATATTCTTTACTTGGAGTCACCTAGCTGTCTAGTTTGCCCCTTCTGCTTCGTCTCTTGCACGTGCACCCATGCTGCCACGTTTGTGTTTATAAATACACGTGGGGTGGTCTTTTTTAGCCATTTGAGATTAAGTTGTATGTATTATGGTCCTTTTATCCCTAAGCTTTGTTGAGTATTTGTCTTACATCCATATAGTACACTTACCCACTTTGGTAAACTTGAATACAACACACTCCAACCTGCTCTCTCTATTCTCGTCTTATTGTTGGCCCTAATAATGGCTTCCTGTCTGGGGTTGCCATTAGGTTACCATTGCTCTTGTGTCTCCTCTAATTTGGAAGGAACCCTTCTCAGGCCCCCACCCCTTCACCTTTTTTAAAATGACATTTGCCTTTTTGGAGACCATAGTCTCTACAAACAGTGTTCTTCGTTTTCAGATGGTCTATTTCTGCAACGAATAGGTTCTAGTTATGCATTTCCAACAGAATATTCTGTGAGTAATGTGTCTTTCGGGTGTCACATCTGAAGGCATGTTCTGTTCGTTTTCTCCTCATTTGTGGTGTTAATTTCTTTGCTGTATAGTTAATACCCACGTCACTAATCAACTGTGTGAGGAGACCATTTAAAAACCCTGTAGATAGTTTCTCCCTAAATTTAGACTGTGTTGAGTCTTGCCTGAGCCAGCTCCTACTGTGCTGGTTGCAGAAAGATGATTCCCTGCTCCCCAGTTCTAGTGTTCTCTTCCCAAGCCTTTGGCATCATCATCATCCATTAAGCACAAGCCTTCCCTTCTTTTGCACATTTCCTTTCTTGTCATTGTTAGTCATGGGTTTCTATTTTTGAAAATAGTTTTTAAATTCATTCTTGTAGTCCATTATTTTGGCGCTCAATTTGTCCAGACTTAGGGGGAAGCACCTTTAAGTTGGCATGTCCTATATCTTCTCTAGCCCTAGAAATCACCATTTCTTCCAGAAGTGTAGGTTCTGTTTAGTTACAGAATTGTGACAAGATTAGGGTGTTGAGTGTGCTCATTTCTCCTGGGGTGTCTCTCTAGGCCCTTCAGGAGACAGAGCCAGGAAATGGAGGGGTGTGTAACTGTCTCCAGGAGTCATGGTGGCGATACAGTTCCAGTCCACAGCCGCAGGGTTCTTTTTTGCCTTATCTCATTCCAGAGTAGGGGGGATTATGGCTTAACTTTATTGGGAGATAGTGTTCCATTTCCACAGAACAGGAGTGTAAATTGTAGTCTTTTCCTTATTAGGCGCGGGGCGGAGGGATGGGGTGGTCTAACCTGCAGTTCTCAGGAGCCATGGAACATGCTAGAGCAAAAGTCAAGAATGTGTCTTCCTGTCTACCTGTAATTATAGTGGTAACTGTACTTGATTCACTCCCACACCTTGGCTTTCTGTGACAAATCCCTAGCTCATTTTAAGACTGTTTTCTCAGAATTCCCCCTCTCCCCACACCTTTGGTTCCAAAATCCAGGCATATCTGAAAACATCCTGATACTAGCAATAAGCAATAGAGTTCTTGTCCTTTGTTTTGTCTTGGCTTATGTTTTCAGTACTATAACTTAGCTGTAAGGGACAGAGCTTCTCTGTACAGAAATCTTGCAAAAGCCATGCCGATATGCTCATGTGGCCGTCTTTTGGATTCTTTTGAGGGAACCTTCTTGCTGCCATAGTAAAATAAATTCTTGTCCTTTGTTTAATTAGCTAATTTTAGGTTTTTTGAGAACAAACTTCAAAACTATGGAGTTGAAATCTTAGATTATTATGTAGGTCAAAGTTTGGTAGCTCTGACAACTTTAGAGAGGATTAAGGAAAAACTACAAAACTTTAAAGTGGTGCCAATTTAGGCCTGTCCTGATTGCCTAAGCTTTGTCCATGTGTTGTTGGATTTTTATCCTCTTTATTCAAAGTGTAAGCCTGGGTGTACTATATTTGAAAGTACAGTGTTCTATAGGATACTGCGATGAATGGATCTTAACCTGTTTACCTCTGATCCGAGTTCTTTCTAAACTTCATAGCTGAACGATGAGTTAGTTGAATGAGCACGGTACAAGTGATAGTGTGGGCAGGCATCATGGGTGGTCTGACAGGTTAGTGTTGAGTCCTGGTCCTGGGTGCAGGCCTAGAGGCGGGAGGTGAGTTTATCTGGACATCCGGAAAGACCTGTTTACTATATCCAAGGTAGTGTTACTAACTTATTGTAAGTGTTCTTGCAAGTTTTTACTTTTTCATGTGGCTGCTTTCGTATTTCTTTTGGTTAGTGCTGCACAGACCTGATACAGTATGTTTGCTCTTGAGGACTAGAGCACCAGCTTGATCTGGGAGATTTGAGCAAAGGAGTGGTGGTTCTCACTCGTGGAAAGAATCTGAGGGAGGAAGTACTTATTTTTGGCTTACCCTGATTTCTAATGGGGCAATAGTCCTGAACAGCATTTGGCAATAGAAAGAATAGATGTAAAGGTGGCCTGTTGTACAGATCACATCCACAGAGAAGCTGTCTGAACATGAGTGGTCATTTGAAAGTTTAAAAATAATCGTTTAAAATAGTCATTGGCGCAGGTATGTATGACTCACGACCTCTCCCGGCCCTCTTTCCACAAGCCCTGGGAGTTAGAGGTTTGGGGCAAGACTGACCATTTCAGAGATTCTCCTAAGTAGTCCGTGGCATTATCTGGATTTTGATGTTCAGTGATTGAGTGCGGTGTTCATTTTAAAGGCAGTGGCAGGCACGTTACTATGTTGTCCGTAAAATGTCAGGTGTGTGTCCCAATCACTGAGGTAATAAAAATGTGAGAAAATGTGTGTATCAAAGCTTTGAAGATTGTAAGAATGATATTTGGAAGTTAAAGATGAAAATTGTTCAGCTTTTGTTGGTAAACTCTTTTGCAGAACTAATCAACTTCAAACGAAAGAGAGTGGCAGCATTTAGAAAGAATCTAATTGAAATGTCTGAACTGGAAATAAAGCATGCCAGGGTAAGTGTTTTCCTTCACATTAAGCCAGAAGCTTTTTAGGGTTCAAGTTCTTTCCCAGTTCACTGTCCCAGTGTCATCAGGCAGATGGGGTTTGCTTTGTGTGTGTGTTTTTAATACTTATTTTTAAGCGAGTGTGCATGAGCAGGGGAGGGTCAGAGGGGAGCGGGGCAAGGGCAGGCTCCACCCTGACAGCAGTGAGCCCATGTGGGGCTTGAACTCATAAACTGCAAGATCATGACCTGAGCTGAAGTTGGAAGTTCAACTGACTTGAGCCACCCAGGCGCCCCTGCGTGTGGTTTTAATCTGTAATGTAGGTGGGAGTTGTTGGAATATTTTTTTCTGCTTGCAAGCCAAAATTCTATAACTTATTGATGAAATACTGCTTTTGAGAAGAAGATATACTTGTCTTCTGATACTAATTTCTTTTTTGTTTAGGAAGGAAAAACTTCCTTGAATATTTAATGTCTAGCTTAATTTAATACAGAAAAATGGAGAACAGTGATCCTCAATGTTAGATACACGTTAGAGTCTACTTAAGGAGCTTTTAAAGACATTTTGGTGCACAGACCAATTCACTCAGTTTCTGGGCATGGCTTTTTCGGTGGTTCGTGGATACAGTTGAGTTTGAGCACCAGAAATGCTGTAAGGCCCAAGACAACAGGGTCAGCAGAGAGCCACTGGTGAAGGGGGAGCAGTCACTGGCCAGTTGTCATTGGTTAAGCAGGAAGACCTTGAACATATGTGTGTATTTTGAATTTCTTAGACTGTAACATTTACTTCTTAAGTCCAAGTCCTGTTGTGTATGAACTTTTAAATTGGGGTTTTAGAGTGTCATGTATACATAGATCATAACTGTAACATTCTGGACCTTTTTAAAGTTTATTTATTTGAGAGAGAGAATGTAAGGGAGGGGTGGAGGGGAGGTGGAGGGAGGGAATCCCAAGCAGGCTCCATGCTGTCAGTGCAGAGTCTGATGCAGGGCTCAATCTCCCAAACTGTGAGATTGTGACGTGAGCCGAGATCAGGAGCCGGATGTTCAACCAACTGAGCCACCCAGGTGCCCCTCATTTCTTTTAAAATGAGAACTTTTCTAAAGCAATTTGTGCTAGGTCCTATATGAATATTTATCATTTATAATCTCACTCATGAAAATTTGTAGCAACTTTTTATCTGGTCTTTCCAAGGCCTTCAACTTCAAAGAACAACTCTTAGATAGCATTTAGGTTAAGTCACAGTAAGCAGAATTGGTGTGAGTGCATTGAGAGCAGACCTCGGGTGGGGGAGGTGCTGGATGGCCACCACTACCTTCAGTGGTGAGCCTCTCCAGGCTGCAGTCCCAGACCCTCAGAGGGGAGGAACTTGACAACATGAAATTGGTGTGCAGGTTGTGATTTAATAAAGAATAGGACCAACCCGGTTTGGCAGGCTTCAAATCTCTTGTGAAAAGCTTTAAGTTGGTGGGTTTGAGTTTACTTCTTACAGATATGTAGGAGGTCTGGAATGTAAAACGATTCATTGGTCTACCTTGACTTCTTTCTTCCAGAACAATGTCTCCCTCCTGCAGAGCTGCATTGACTTGTTTAAGAACAACTGATCTGCCTTTTCTCTGAATGAAGGACACAAATGTGAAAGAAAGCCAGCGTCACTTGCACTTAAATCATTACCACAGAAGATTTATTACCTTTGACTTTAGTTTAAAATTATGTGAATAAATATTTTGATTTCTAAAAATCTTAACACTTAACCATGTTGGTTTAAAAATACTTCTATTGCATGCTACTTGGACATAACTAATCCTTTCCTTACGCATTTAATACCTCAAAGTGGGCAGAATCTAAATGCTGGGTTCTCCTGTAAATTTGTCTTTAGTTCTTAAAGAGTGCAGGAAACATGTGCCTTCTGGAAACAAGTATAAGCAGTTGCCTGGCACATGTTGTCTCACTGTTTCATGTGCCCATGTTCCTACAATTTAGAGTAGGTGCCAATTACAGCAAATAAGTCAGCTGCTTGTTACAGGTAACAGACATTCCATTCCTTAATTAAGGTGATTTGTTTTCTCCCTTCTTATGGTTCTTCAGTCACCTTAAGTGATTGCACTGTAACAGGAGCAAGATCTCATTTGTCTTTATATACCATTTGCAGCTTCATTTTTTGGTAGTTTGGTAAATATTTGAGGGGAGAGAAGTATCTTAAGGTTATAAAAAACAAATAATATGGCCTATTTTAGAAGATGGCCATTCTACATTAAGAAAGATGTGAATCCCTTCCCTGACCATAGGGTGTGTGTGTGTGTGTGTGTGTGTGGACTTTTTATAAAGTGTATAATAAAATAATAAATCATGTTACCACATGGAGTGTTTTTGTGGAAAACAAGGCCCAAGTTGCCCCAGGACTGCAGTTGGTGCTCGCTTTTGATGGTGGTGAGGGCTTCAAGGTCTCTGCCCACATCTTCCTGGCCTCTGTTCTAATATTCATGTCTCTTGAGACTATTAATGGCCAGTTTTTTGGAAGGTCCTCAGATCTGCTCATGGTTTGATTCAGGTTTGCATTTTTTTGACTGGCTCAGAAAAGATGTGTCTATCCTATATTTGGTGATGACTGAGCACTTAAGGTAGTGCCTGCCATGTTCCCCCGTGAAGTTTCACATCTTAACCTTTGTAGTTAACTATTGGGAAGAGACTTGGAGACTGTGAGAGGTTTACCCACCATGTTTATTCTCTGTTCTTTAATTAGTTATAACTGGTATGAGGGTTGCAGAACACTGATATTTGAACACCATTGGGAGCATTTTTCTTTCATTGGCATCGGAAGTGTCACCTCCCCATCTGCCACTTTAAAATTAGCCAGGTACCTAAGTTTACTAAACGGGCCAGACGGTACCTTCTTCAATCACATTTGGGAAGCATGGTGCACAAAATGAATAAAGTAGTATGACTCTGATTTGGGTTCCTGAGCATATTTGTCTCCCACTTACCTGTCACACCTATACTGTTCAGAGTAGCACAATGTGTGGTTTGGGTGGGTGACTTAGTGGCCCTGGGGCACACGGGTCTAAGGAGCCCACCATGCTTCAAAGCTTGGGTCGGGGGAGGAGCTTGTTGCACTTTGGGTCGGTGTCTGGGTGGTAAATAAGCAGCCAGTACATGGGTTTTGAGTCCTGGCCCCACATGCTGAGTGTAGCAATTCTTTAGGTACCCCTCAGAATTTTTACTGGTGATTTCAAGTACAGTACTGGGCACAATTCCAGGTGTGCATCTGAATTATCTTGGTTTCAAGGATAATCTTGGGAGTCCCAAATGGGTTTGATGGTGTTCACAAAACCATGCAGTTGTGAGTAGATGAGGCGTTTCTAGTCCTTTCCCTCTACGATCTGTCAGAGCAATCACTGCCTTTGTGCCATCTTGTGCTTGGTGTTCCTGAAGAACCAGGTGGACTGGTGGGAGAGGCAGCCCATCCTCGCCCAACATGAAGGCAAGGCAGTGCCGGATGCTGGCGTGTCCCACACATTAAGAGCCTGTGCTGATTGGGGTGCAGATCCCCAATCAAAGGGAAGGCAGCTTCCATGTGGGAGGAAAGTCAAGTGGGAAACCAACTGTGGAGGAAACTTCCAAGAGTGAAGGGGGGCTTAAAACATTTCTAAATGTAAAGCCAGCAGGTGAACTTGGGTCACTTCAGAATGATTTGTGGGGATGTCTGTTGTAAAGCTTCAGTGGGTGACAGTGATACTGGGGATGTTGCATTGTAGCATACACAGCCGCAGTTCAGTGATGCATCCTCCTACCAGAAGATGGGATGCAGGTTGGTGAGGAAAGGCCACCCTGGGTATGTAAAGCTTTGGTCACTTCCCTCCCCATATGTTCACTTGTCCCAACCCTGTTTTTCCAGCTGTCTGCATTTGCTTTCCCCATCTTTTGGGGTTGTGAAGTCCATTTGAGATAATGCCTAGACCTGGCCCTGAGAGGGGTGGATTTTCACTGGGAAGCTCCTTGCACCATCAGCCTTCCGCCTGTAGGCGGCAGAGGCTCCTAGGGCAGCCACAAGCCCTCTTTGGGGCCTCTTCCCATGCAAGGGAGGGGGAAAGCCTGGGGCTCCTGCAGAGTTGCTCAAAGGATCATCGTGTAGCAGGAAGAGAAAAGTCATGGGATTAGAGATTTTGAGTTTCTCCGGATGGTGTGTTCCCGGGCCAGCCGTCCTTTCCAGGATTCATGTGGGCCTCTGATCCTTGGTGACCCAAGGCTGACTCTGTGGCTGAGGCTGCTCCTCCTGTTCTGGGAACTCGCCTTCTGGGACTAGTGTCAAACAGCTGTGAGGTAATGGGGGATTCAGAGCTGGCCAAGAGACATGCCTGGAAGGACAGCAGGGGGGACCCTTTCCCTCCCCATCCCCTCAACATGTGGCTCCCCTTGCCCAGATGGGCAGAGTAAAGATTCCTTACTGGAGGCTTGGTTTGTCGCCATTTAAAGGCATTTACTTTTTGTTTTAAATCCTTATTTATAGCTATAAGAGCAATTCATACTTAGAACCCAAACAATACAAACGTATTAACTAGAAAGTAAAGGTCCTCTATTTTATTGCATCCCATAAAAGTCAGTCCTGAGGAGTGCCTGGGTGGCTCAGAAAAGCATGCATCTCTTGATCTCAGGGAGTTTGAGCCCCATGTTGGGTGTAGAGATTACTAAAAACTAATAAAAACTTGTTAAATATGCTTCTGATATTTTTTTCTATCCATATGTATAGTGTAGCTTACAGAAAACAATTTAGGGATGCCAGAGTTGGGGTCGTTTCTGCTGTAGAGTATCTCTCCCTTCGAAATGGTCACCATGGTCCCCTCCCCCCTCACCTGAACATCTCTTTGGCATCTTGTCTTTTCCCTTCCATCAGCTGACTACTGCACCACCCCCAGCTACCCCCACCCCCGCCCGCTTCCGGCCCCGCCTTCCTTCAAAGCCTTCACTACTTAGACTGTGAGTAACATATGTGGCCATTTTAGGAGGATTTTAATTTTAACTGGGTCTTAACTTTTATGCTTTACAAAACTCCTTTAAAGCTTGTTAAACTGTGGGACCTGTAATACTCAAAACACTTAGGAAAAGGAGACCCATAATCCCAGCCCACGGCCATTTTTATTTCTGATGGTTGCCTTCCAACCCTTACATTAATTCATCTGTGCACCCTCAGTCATGGGGATTTTTAGCCTCCGTCGGAGGGGAGAGGTCTGAGCGGTCCAAGGTGTGGGATTCCCATTGAACTTTGCCGCAGGGATTACGTGGTGGAAGGCTGCTTATGTTTCAGGAACTGTTTGTTACTGGCCTTATTTTTTTTAGCTGCCACGTTGCAGATCTCCCCTGTCACTTTATAGTTTTTGCAAATGGAATGGAAGTTGTCCTTTCTTTACCATGGCCTCTCTACACCTCAAAGCCACAGAAGGAAATTTTCACACCCCCGATGATGAACCTAATATGAGGCAAGATTCCAGAATAGCAAGTAGAAACTGCTGCTGGGGGTGTTAGGCTAGTACCAATCATTCCTGATTCCGGCCTGATACACATGGTAATTCTTGGCATGGTTGGTGGAAGTCGCAACTCCCCATTGCCCTGTCCTGCCAGTAAGGGAGGTTTCTGCAAAGCAGTTTGCTCAGTGTGGAAACTTGGAGCCAGAGTCAGCCTTGGCGATTCCAGCTGGCTCCAGCTGTGGCTCCCAGGGCCTCTGCTCCTTGGAGCTGCTGATTGTATCACAGGAGCCCTTAATTTGGTCGTGCTGGGAGGCAGGTGGCTGAGCATGTGTTTGGGGGCAGAAAAAGGGGCAGGGCAGGGAGGAAGAATACAGGAAAAGGATCCTCAGCAGGGGCAGAGGAGACGGAGCCAGGGAGCGTGAGCTAATAGGCAATGGATAAAGCCCCATTCCTTCCTTCCTTCCTTCCGTGAAGCTGATCTTGGCCTGCTCAGCAAATGCCCCAGAAGACAGGAAACCCAGTCTGGGCGGTCGCAAGGGAAATACTGGAAACGCCCGCTGTGTCTGTAGGGCTTGCACAGGGTGTTTTTCTAAGGTCTGGTTTGTGTCTGCAGTGCTTTTGACCCTTTTGTGCTGTTAAAGTGCTTGTCCCACTAGGAAGGGTGGGGGACAGGGAGCTGGCTGGATGAGACAGAGTTGGGGACAGGAGATGGAGATGGCGTGTGGTGGTCTCCAAGTGTCCTTGCAGGAAAGGCAGAGGGGTGTGGGGGCTGGAGGCTGGGACAGTCCCACAGCACCTGCCAGCCTAGCCAGGTTCTGGATGAGCTCCCACTCCTACCTTCACCCCTAACACTTTATTTTAAAACCTAAGTCCGATTATGACCCTTTCCTACGTTCCATGACTCCCCATTTGATGCAACATAAAAGCCCAAGTCCTTCCAATGACTATGTTTGCTGCCCCCACCCCGAGGAGGTGTCTTCCAAAGCTGTCCAAGACAATATTTCCAATTCCATGCATTCTTTTGTAATGTGACCTTGCTGCTTCCCTGTCACAGAAATCGAATCTCCCCACACCACTCCGTTGAATCTGAGCTGGCTTCAATTACACATTTGTAAGTCATAGAATGGGACAGAAGTGATGTGGGGAGGTAACTTTCCAGTATAGACCAGAGGAGGCGATGATCCTTGCTCACTTGGGGTCTCTCTCTCTGTGTGTCTTTATCTCTCAATTCAGCTGCCGTTTGGGGAGAAACCCAGCCTCATTTGGGAGAGACCACGGGTCCCAGCTAAGCCCATCCTTTCAATCATCCCAGCCCAAGAATCAGACAAGTCTCTGGAAGAAGTCTCTAGATTGGCAGAGTCCCAATAAAACTTTGTGTTGAGGGAAGTGTTCTATGTACGTGCTCTCCACTATAGTGGCCATTAGCCACATGTCAGCTACGGTTTAGAGAGAACACGAACACACTGTTAAATTTGAATTTGAGTTAAACAGTAAATACTTCTCTGGTATGAGTATGTCTCATGCACTATTTGGGTTACACTTACATTAAGAACAGTTATTCATTGTTTACCTGAATCCAAATTTACTGGACATCCTGCATTTTTATTGGCTAGGTCTGGCACCTGGAATGTGGCTAGGGCAACTGAGGAAGCAACTTTTAAATTTTGTTTAATTTAAATTTTGATTTGAGTAGCCACATGTGCTTGGTGGCTATTGCATTGGACAGAGCACGCTAGAGGATTCCAGATCCAGTCATTCTTGTCACCTCAAGACAGTCAGGTCTCCCTGGCTGAAGCCCCAGACATTGTGTAACGGAGACAAGCCATTTCCACTAAATCTTGTCCTTGAAGCATGAGATGGTGGTTGTTTCAAGCATGAAATTCGTGGTGGGTTTTGCTCTCAGCAATAGCATTGGAAACTCCCCTGACCTCTCTGACCTCCCCTCCGTAGACCCCTCCCTCATTCCACTCTAGAGAACCCCAGGCAGACTTCTGCCACAGGCCATTTTCTTCACCTCCTCCCCGTGCTAGAATGTTCTCCCCCTATATGCCCTTGGCTCATTCCCTCACCTGCTTCCAATCTTTGCTCAAAGCTTACTTTTCAATAAGGCCTTCCCTGACCGCCTTATTTAATCCCTGATTCACTTTACCTTACTGTATATAAAAATTTTTCACAAGCCTCTTCATCTTGACGCTGTGTACATAGAGCTTATTTTCCATCTATTTCTGTTCAACTGTAAGATCAAGGAGGGTAGGCTGGGCTCTTCCCCCTTAAGGTTTTCTGATGTGCCCCAGATGCCGAGAAGAGTGCCTTTTCATACAGTGGGTACTAAGTAGATATTTGTGGGATGAGTGAATGAATGTTAAGTGGATGACAGGGTGCCATCTTTCCAAATGCACCTCAAGTATGGCTATGCTGTTCACCGTCCCTAGATTCCCTGTTTGTTAAGAGTATTCATTTGGGGCACAGTCAGTTAGGGGCACAAGTCTTGATATTGGCTCAGGAAGTCATCTTGTGGTGGTGGGATCAAGGCCCACATTGGGCTCTGTGCTGAGCGTGGAAGCTGCTTAAGATTCTTTCTCCCTCTCCTTCTGCCCCTCTCCCGCACATGCATGCCCCCCCCTTTCTAAATAAATAAAATGTTCTCTAAAAAAGAGTATTCATTCAACAAACACTCCAAGCCAGGTACTGTGCTGGGACCTGGGGGTTCAGAGGTGCCCATGACAGGTGAGGGCCCTGTCCTCAAGTAGTCTTTCCATTAAGAGGGAGAGGGTCTGGGAAGATGACCCTCAAATTGCCGTTTAATTTGGTGTTGGTGACATGAACACAGGAGTTGTAGCCGCTTTCACAGGCATGGTCTTGTCTCAAGCTGTCGCCGTGGAAGATTAAAAAAAAAAAAAAATTCTTTTTTAACGTTTATTCATTTTTGAGAGACAGAGAGAGACAGAGCATGAGCGGGGAAGAGGCAGAGAAAGAGGGAGACACAAAATCTGAAACAGGCTCCAGGCTCCGAGCTGTGAGCACGGAGCCCGATGTAGGGCTTGAACTCATGAATTGCGAGCCCATGACCTGAGCTGAAGTCGGATGCTCAGCCGACTGAGCCACCCAGACGCCCCTGTGGAAGATTTTTTACAATGCTGGTGCCTGGTCCCACCTCCATAGATTCTGATTTCAATGTTACGGAGTACAGCCCAAATGTTGGTAGTTTACAAAATTTACCTGGTTGTTCTGAAGTACAGGCAGGATTAGAGCCACTTGCATGTGTGAATCCTGGTTATTGTCTGTGAGCCAGTCCCATTTTACAGATGAGGAAAATGAGGCTCAGAGGCTCTGCCAGATGCCAGAGGTAGGGTGAGAGATGGTGCCTCTGGGGGTCCCTTTGTCCTCCCCCTACAGTGAGGGGACAGTGTCTGGCCAGAAGGCAGAGGCCTGGGGCTAGAGCCTCCTGGGCTTTGGAGGGACCTCTGTCCCACAGGAGGCAGATAACCACCTCCCTCAGGGTCTGTCCTCCCTCCATCCGGGCCTCTCCCCGGAGCTAATCAAGTTAATGAGAAGCTCTCTGGTCCCGCCCACTCCCCCATCTGTAATTTGCTTACCGTCCTTCCCTCTAATTGTATCGCCTCCTCAGCAGTTTCCCAGGATCTGGGGTCTCCGTTTCCAGTGGGAGGCCCTCCCCTGACTTAATGAAAGGGGCTACTTTCCTGCAGCTGGCGGACTGTCCTCTGGGGGTGGGGGTGGGGGTGGGGGGTGTGTGGGAAAATCTGGTGGCAAACGTTTTAGAGTAGAAGGCAACAACTCCCTCCATCCACCAGTGTCACTCGGAGTACTTTTTCAGACACTTTTTGGAAACTTCACAAAATATGTAAAGGGAGCCACAGGGCTCGCCACCAGGGGAGGAGGGGCTGGGACATCTGGGTGCCCAATGTGTGGCTCCGGGTAGGTTGGGTCGTAGCCTCTCCAGTGTGACTGCTTTGTGCTGGGGTTTAACTAACTCCCCTTTTGCTCCCTTTCCTCTGGGTCTTGTTTCCCCCACCAGCCCCTGGCTCCTGCGGGAGAGGATTTTGTGACATTTTGGAACCATCCAGGCCTGGCATGGGTTGGTTTCTGCCTCACTTCCCCGCGGTGGTGATGGTGGGCAAACTCCTGAGGCTCACTCCTTTCCACGTTCGTGAAGTGGGGCATCTTGACTCTGAGCACAAGAAGTGGGTCTATTTGGTGAAGCTTCTGGCTCTCCTGCCGGTACCTTAGGGGGCATTTGGAATATCAGTCCCGGGGTGCCTGGGTGGCTCAGTTGGTTAAGTGACTGACTCTTGATTTTGGCCCAGGTCATGATCTCATGGTTCATGAGTTTGAGCCTGTGTGTGGGGCCCTGTGCTGACAGTGCGGATGCTGCTGGGATTCTCTGTCTTTCCCTCTCTCTCTGCCCCTCCCTGCTTGTGCTCTCACTCTTAAAATAAATAAATAAATAAATATTAAAAAAAAAAAAAAAAAGAATATCAGTTCCATCTGTGATGAGGATAATTCAGGCCAGTTTGAGGGGCTGTGAGACCAAAGGAGGGAGTCCACGCCAAGCCTTAGAAGCCCAGTGCTCGACACAAAGTAAGTGCTTAATAAATGTGGCTGTTGTCACGACTGGTCCCTGCCCATCTTCTGACTGCGGGCTGTGCATGTAGACTCTGAGTCAGTGCTGTTTATACCATGGGTTTGGAGCCGTTTTCTTGGACGCTAATTCAAGGAGTTCCGTCTCTACCGAAGAAGAGTTCCCAGAGTATAAGCGGAGGCCACAAGTCGAGACCTTCTATGGCTGGGTAGGCAGCTCCTGCGGCAGCCAGGACCCTGCTCTGCTTTTGCACAGGTGCCTTTGTGGGCCGAGTCTCTTGGCCAGGGGGGCTTGGACAATGCATGACCCAGCCGGAAGGCGGAGAGTCCCCCGCAGGAGTCCCCCAGGCCAAGCCTCAGCCTTCTCTGCTGAAAGAGCCACTAGGGAGCCATTCTTTGGTATACACCCTGGGTTATCAGTTTTCCCCATGGCCCTGGCCACCGAGGCCACCTGCAGCTGTTCCTGCACATACAGCCTGGGCCTACCTCAGGCCCCGACTCTCTGTCCCAGTGCACGCCTGCCTGCAGCGGCCAGGAGCCACCCTCACCTGGTGAGAGGCAGGAGCTGGTGGGTTGTCACCCCTTGGTGGGATGAACTGGAGGTGGATTCCACACTGTCCCTACTCAAGACTTGGTTTCACCTTCACACCCCCTCCCAGGACTTCCCAGGGCTACTTCCCAGGCAAGGTGCCCAACCCCCACTCTCTGTCCACTCTTAAAGGAGCCCAGACTAAGACAAATGTTACCAGCAAACTCCAGAGACTTGCGCTTATGACCGGCATTTTCCCTGAGGCGCCCACGGGGGAGTGAGGGAGGTTGAGGTACAGGTAGGAGCAGCCTGGAGGCTGTAGGGGAGCCCCGTCCTTTCCCCTCTTAGTCTCTCAAGCTCGGAGTGGAGAGGCCCCCCCAAGACCTGTTAGCCTGTTTTTTTCCTTTTCCTTTGTCCACTTTGCATTAAACAACGTTGAAGTCCATTTAATCAGGTGCTGGGGTGGTGGGTGGCTTCTTACTGAGGGGCAGGCGTCTGTCTGCACAGGAGGGCCAGGCCGGGCCCCAGAGCAGGCAGGGAGGAGGAGAGAGGTCTAAAGGTCTGAGGGAGCTCCAGGCAAGATGATGGAGGGAGAGAGGGACCAAGCAGGTAAGTGCTGAGGTCCCTTTTTACACTCCAAAGGGATTATTCAAATGCAAGGACCACTGTGATTCAGGGAAGCAAGGATCCAGAGCAAGGCAGGCAGATGCGGGAATGCCCAGAATAAATCCACCGGGTGATGGCCCATGCCCAGCCAAATAGGAATCACGAGGCTGTGAGATGAACCCATTTGTTTGTCCCAGAAGCAGGTGAGCCCCTACTACATGCTGAGCACCAGGGATAGCAGTGGAGAAAATAGACAGTATCCTTCCTCTCACAGAGCTTACACTCTACTGTGAGAGTTGGGGCAAGAGAGACAATAAACAGGGGTGCCTGGGTGGCTCAGTCAGTTGAACGTCCGACTTGGGCTCAGGTCATGATCTCACCGTTCGTGAGTTCAAGTCTCGCGTCGGGCTCTGTGCTGACAGCTCAGAGCCTGGAGCCTGCTTTGGATCCTCTGTCTCCCTCTCTCTCTCCCCCTTGCCCGCTCACACTCTATCTCTCTCTCTCTCAAAAATAAGTAAACATTAAGAAAAGAGAGAGAGAGAGAGAGAGACAGTAAACAAATAAGCCAATACATCAAGAAGTGAGGTATCTGTCAGGGAGGGAGAATGGAAGTGGAGCTGTTATTTTTTATTTAATTTTCAGTTTTTTATATCTTTATTATTTATTTTTGAGAGAGAGACAGCATGTGAGCAGGGGAGGAGCAGAGAGAGAGGGAGACACAGAATCGGAAGCAGGCTCCAGGCTCCGAGCTGTCAGCACAGAGCCAGATGCAGGGCTTGAACCCACGAACCGTGAGATCATGACCTGAGCCAAAGTCGGAGGCTTAACCGACTGAGCCGCCCAGGCGCCCCGGAGCTGTTATTTTATATAGACCTGCCGGTATGACCTCACTGAGCAGAGACCTGGGGGCAGTGACGTACACTGACACGTGGATATTTGGGGGGAGAGGATTCCAGGCTGAGGAAAGAGCAAGGTCAAAAGTCAGGAAGTAGGGACATTTCTAGTGTGCATATCAGTTAGCTATTGCTACATAACAAACTACCCCAGTGCTTAAAATAGCACTGTTGACTTTGAATGGCTGGGCCCTGCTGGGCGGTTCTGGTTCCCTCGGTTGTCCGAGGCCAGCTGCCAGGTTGGCTGGAGCTGGGGGTTTTAAATGGCCCAAACTGGGATGGTTCACCTCTGCTCCGTGTGACCCCTGTCCCCCTGCAGGCTAGAACTGGCTTGTGCTCTCGGCCACCCAGCTGGGCAAGCTCCCAAGAGCTTCCACTTGCTCTTGCTCTTGGGGGGTTGCCCAAGAAAAGGGTGCCCACGAGTGGGTCCACTCTCTAGGAGGGTCAGAGAATTTGGAGATATTTACCAAATTATAAATATTCAGAACAGGCTTATGGGATAATGACTAACTGTCAGTTCTATTTGGAGGGGGGGCAAGTTTAGATGGATCTTAGAGTGAAGGTTGGTAATGGGGAGCCATTGAGGGTTGAAGCAGGAGAGGGGTCCATGTGTGACAAACTGCAGGTGGCCAGGGTTGGGCAGGCAGCTGGCACAGGAGGGGTCTGGAATTTGAGGCAGAGGAAGAGGGGATGCAGGACCAGGGATACACTGATGTGAGGGTTGGGGTAGCTGATGGACGATGCGAGAGCCGTGAGCAAACCCTTTAAGGGCCGTCAGGCGAACAAAAGGAGAGGTTGTTCTGGGCAGTACCAAAAGGCAGAAGCAGGTGTAAAAGAGACAGGGAGACAGGACTGGACTTGATTCTGAAGAGTTTGATCATCAGTGTGGCCCTCAAGATAGATGAGCCCCCGGGTCGGGGGAAGGGAGGAGAGGGGAGGCGGGCTTGGCCAATACATGAGCTGCCTTTCCTTTGGGTTACACACCCACCACCCCGAGTAAACCTCTTCACCCCAGATTTTCCCGTGGGGCCCTCCAGAGAGATCGCTGATGACCTTGCCTCTGCATCCGTGTCCACGTGCCAGACACCGTGCTGCAAGGGCATCCAAAGGTCAGTGGCTTGTCATACTCCAGTGCGGCCAGCACCAGGAGAGAGGGAAGCCCGGGCTGGACTGGAGGCTGGGGGGTCAGGGAAGCCTTCCTGTAGGAAGGGGCTGAGACTTCCATGACTCAAGAGTGGTTATCTGGACAATTTGGGTGGGAGGGAGGGGCAAACGTTCCCAGCCAAGGCGACAAAAAGGTAGCTCCGTTCTGTGGGGCTGTGGAGGGAGGAAGTGGAAGCCAGGATGCTGGGGCTCTCCTCCCTGCCTGCCCCTCCCTCCCCGTGTGGCCAAAGAAAGTTGCACCCCGCCTCTGGGCCTCATCTTACCTTTCTGTCAAATGGGTCTAATGGGCCTCACAGCTAAATGGGCATCAGAATCACGAAGGAAGGTGCTAAAAATGCACGTTCCTGGGCTGAGTATCCCTGAGTGCCTCAAGGGGTGGATGTCAAGTGGATGTAGCCCAGGAATGTGCATGTTTTCCTAGCACCCCAGAGGCCTCTGATGAGAGTCCTGCACCTTCACTTTGAGAAGCTCCTCCCGACTCACTGAGATTGCCAGCAGGCCCTTTGGACCCTGCTGAAGCAGGACTGCTGTTTACCCAGGACTCCCAGCCCTGGCACTCGTGATAGATTCCAGGTGGCCCCTTTGGGCTACACCTTTGCCAAACACAAGCTGCTGAGTCCCTGGCATGGCCACCAACCCGGAGGCCTGATTCGAAGTCCCCCAGGGTCTTGGAGCATCAGCTAAAAGGCATCAAGGACCTCTATGGGGGAGAAGAGGGGAGCCCAGTGGCCTGGGGATTCCTCAGAGCTCCCTCCAGGGCATCCTCTCTAGGCCATGTTCTCTCTGCGGCCTCAGCCACCTGGCCTTGTGCTGCTCCTCGCCTTGGTCAGTATTTATTTCTTCCTCTGCCTCCAACAGCCTGGTATTTGCTTAAAGGGCAGGAACAGACATGGCAGACCTTGCACTCATCTCCCTGGCGTTTCTGGGCAGGCTGCCTGGTCCTCGGCGTGTTAGGCTCACCGGGCAGCCCGCCTCTGCCCCTGGCTCCAGCACAGGGCCCGAGGCCTTAGGAGAACTTTCTCTCATCACCCTTGACTCCACTTCCTCTCGGAGACCCCCCTGAACCTGTTCTCTGGCTCCACACACATCATGTCTGGACTATAGGCCTAGAACTGAGGTACTCAGAACATTCTAAACGTTCCCCAAATCTCCTGGCTGCAGCATGGCTCCTGCTCCAAGTCTGAACGAGCCACAGAGAGGTTGTTGTGGTGAACGGCTGTGTAGTTTGAAACAGATGTGAGCATCATTTTCTGTGAAATCAGATCCCTGCATTAGCTGAAGCCAGCAAGACCCGGGACCATGGAGTCACTGACACTTGTGATAAATGTGCAAAGCCCTCCGTCAGGTCACTGAACATTTATTTTTTCCAAATCTGTTCAGACGAGATCTTCCAATTTTTGTCTCCTCCTAATCTCAGGGGCATATTTCAGAGAGAGAATTCCTTGGCTCTTTTCTCCTCGCTCCTGCATTTCACAATACAGTTGACCCTCGAACCAAGTGGGGGATTAGGAGCACCAACCCCCTGCACAGTCAAAACCCACATATTAACTTTTGGCTCCCTAAAAACTTAACTACTAAGAGCCTACTGTTGACAGGAAGCCTTACCAAAAATAAAAACAGTCTATTAACACACATTTTATAGGTTGTATGCATTCTATCCTGTATTCTTGCAATAAAGTGAGCTAGAGGAAAGACAATGTCATTAAGAAAATCACAAGGAAAAGAAAATAAATTTACAGTCCTATACTGTATTTTTTAATGTTTATTTATGTCTTTATATTTGAGAGAGAGTGTGCATGTCCATGCATGGGGGAGGGGCAGAGAAAGAGAGGGGGAGAGAGAGAATCCCAAGCAGGCTCTAGGCTGTCAGAGTACAGCCTGAAGTGGGACTCTATCCCAGGAACTGTGAGATCATGACAGAAACCAAAATCAAGAGTCAGACACTTAACTGACTGAGCCACCCAGGTGCCCCTATACTGTATTTATTGACAAAAATTCAAGTTTTGGGGCACCTGGGCGGTTCAGTTGGTTAAGTGTCCGACTTTGGGTCGGACAGGTCATGATCTCACGGTTTGTGACTTTGAGCCCCGCATCTGGCTCTGTGCTGACAGCTCGGAGCCTGGAGCCTGCTTCAGATTCTGTGTCTCCCTCTCTCTCTGCCCCTCCCCTGCTCATGCTCTCTCTCTCTCTCTCTCTCTCTCAAATATAAGTAAACATTAAAAAAAAAAATCCAGGTTTCCCTATGTCTCTCTCACAACCTCCCCCAACCTTACAAAATCATAGCATAGTGGTTAAAACCGGGACATTGACCTTGGTACAAACACCTTAATCAAACTAAAGACGCTGTAAGAACCTCCCATGATTTTACACTAATGTCCTTCTTTTGCTCCAGGAAAGCATTCAGGACCTCATATTTTCATTTACTTGTTGTTTCCTCCCCGGTGTCCTGCTGTCTGCAATGTTCATCCCTTGTCTTTCAGGACCTGGATGACCACAGAGAGTATTGATCAGTCACTTTGCTGAACGTCCCTCAGTGCAGGCCTGTCTGGGTCTTCTCATGATTGGGTGGAGGTCACGCCATCCCAGGCAAGGGCAGCACAGATACGAAGCTCAGAGCGCCAAGCTGCAGGGTCATGGCATTGATGAGTCTTACTTCTGCACTGCTGGCCTGGATCCGTGGTCAAGTGGTCTCTGAGGGGCTCATCTTCTGTAGGATTAAATCTACACACCACCCTCTGACTAGTTAAACTGGGAGAGATGCCTTGAGGCTACGCAAATCCCTTTTCTTTTTAAACCTTCCACAGGTTCTAGCCTCTACCAGTAGATCTGGTCTGTACCAGTCATCTCTGTTTGCCTGGTGCTGATTTTCCCCTTCCCTTCTTCTTCCACGTTTATTCACTGAATTTCCATTGCAAGAAAGAGCTGTCGCTTCTGCTCCATTAGCTTATTTAATCAAGTAGTTATTGATACCAGTATGGACTCATGGATATTTTGTTCTGTGGGTTATACTCCAATACTATCACTATTTATTTTATCGTTCAGACAATTCCAACCCTGGCTGCTGAGAGCTCTTTTGTTCTTTCTACAGGCCACCAGCTTTTTATGTCTTCACATGAAGTTCCAGAATTTGCTGCTGGCCTTGCTCAGCTAATTGTTAGATATCCTTTTTGGCATTCTTCATAGATTGTGATCTACTGTGTTCATAGATTATATCTTCCGTTTCATATCAGTTGTGGGCCAGAATGTGCTCAAAACCTACACCTTGGTTGACCAGTGTGTTGGCAGAGCTGGTTCCTTGGAAGACATTCCCACCATTTGGAGCTTGGATATTTTGATCGTTGTGTTGGGAGCTGGTGAAACCAGGCAGGACCCAGTAAGCTCCAAGTCTACCGTCTTCTACAGCTCATGTTCCTTCTACATTTGTGTCTCTGCAGTGAACATCTAGAGTTCAAAAGCCCCGGAACACCCAACCCATATTGACCTTAGCTCCCTTTCCCTGGCATGTGGGATACTGCTAAGATTTCATGACTGATAACTTTGACCCTTGTCCAAGAGCTTCACATGATCTTACCAAACAACTGAGAAAGCTGGGAAGTTTCTTAGTTTGGGTTCCCCCAGACGCTGACCTTGTTATAAGGATTCAAGTACAAGTACATTCTTTGGGACGTGATCTCACTGGGGAGTGGAGGGTGAGACAGGAAATGGAGGGCAGCCATCATTATATTATCAAGTACATTATCACTACATGCCCCTGGAGCTCAGTCCTGCTGGAGAACCTGCAGGGAGAGAGCATAGAAGATGTATCTAAGAGCTTTCCTGCCCCTCATGGGCTGGGGTATTTATATACCAACTCCTGTTAGTTTTTGGTTGAGGGCTCTTCTGGGGCATGCTAATTCTCTAGCACATCTAAGTATGTAGGCAAGAGTGGGCTCTTGCTACTAGAGAAAGTCCTCAGGCAAAGTTGTGCTTGGAGATGGTAAGGGTTTTCTTTAGGACATAAGTGAAACACCAATAGTGCCACTACAGGCATACCCCAATTTTATAAATGAAGAAACAGGTTCAGAGAAATGGTATTGAGCACTGGCATGATTTGGATAAGTGTTGTGTTAGATGGTTCTAAGTCTCCACCAACTCTGAAACCTTCTCCCTTTGCCTCTGCTTCTCATGGTTAAGTTCCTCCTCCACTGCCTGCTCACTTGCTACAAGGTGGACTGGCCCAGAAATGGGTACATATTTGTACAACGTCCCAACCCATCAGGATGAGTGATGGTTTGGCCTAATGTCTTGGTGGTTGTACATTCATTGTTTGAGTTGGATGGAGACAAGCCCCTGTACTATTTCAGGCTTGAGTTATGTCAACCCACCAATAAGCGGTGTTAAAAGATTAGGCAAATAGACGGAAGAAACTCCTGGCTTCTTATTTGCTTAGACTGCTGGGCTGACAGAGAACCTGTTTAATCTCTAGTCTCAGGTTCCTCTGACACCTCCAGAAGCCAGAATTTCCCAGCCCTGCAATGCACTGTGCTGTGTCCCAGTTTCTCCCTGTTTTCCTCTCTCCCCTGACCTCCCAGACCTGATTCTTGGCTCTTCGTTCCTGGTGAACTTTTGCACTTAGGCCATCCTTGAGTCTGGAGAGGGGAATCTGGGCCAGGAGACCCGGACTCCGCCAACAGATACACATGTGCGGCCCCAGCCTCTGTTTCCCACAGGAGGAATCCGAGTTTTGGGGGGCCGGGGGCAGGGGGAATTACCCTTTCCAGGTCTACCTCCTAGGAACGCCTGGAGCATCAAAGCAGATGAAGTTACAAAAGGATTGTCACCACCCAGGGCCTGGCTAACTTCCTGGGCTGGAGGCTGCCAGAGACATATAAACAGACAACGAGCATATAAAAAGAAGCTCCCCCTCACTGGTATTCAGGAACACATGAATTAAGACCAGCTACTAGTGATGGGGGGAGGGGGTCTAGCCAGCAAGCTGACACTAGGTATTTCAGGCATACTTCCTTTTATTGTGCTTTGCTTTACAGGCCTTTGCAGATAGTGTATTTTTTTTTTTTTTTTTTTTAACAAATTGAAGGTCTGTGGCAACCCCACGCCGAACAGGTCTACCAGCACCATTTTCCGACAGCCGTTGCTCACTTTGTGTCCCTATGTTACATTTTGGTAATTCTAGCAGTCTTTTAAACTTTTTCATCATTAGTATATTTGTTATGGTGATCTGTGATCAGTGGTTGCGACTTGCTGCACGCTCACGTGATGGTTAGCATTTTTTATTTTACTTTTATTTATTTTTCTAAGTGTTGGCATTTAAGAATTTTTATTTTAAATTCCAGTATAGGGGCCCCCCGGGTGGCTCAGTCTGTTAAGTGTCTGACTTCGGCTCGGGTCGTGATCTCGTGGTTTGTGAGTTCGAGCCCCGCATCAGGCTCCGCGCTGACAGCGTGGAGCCTGCTTGGGATTCTTTCTCTCACCCTCTCTCTCTGCCCCTCCCTCACTCATGCTGGCACACTCTCTCTCAAAAATAAATACATTAACAATTAAAAAATAATAAATTCCAGTATAGTTCACATATAGTGTTATGTTAGTTACAGTGTATAGTGTAGTGCTTCAGCAATTTCATACGTCCCTGGGTGCTCATCACAGGTGCCCTCCTTCATCCCCATCACCTAGTTTACCCATCCCCCAACCGCCTCCCCTATGGTTAGCATATTTTATATTTTAGCAATAAAATATTTTATAATCAAGGCATGTACATTAGGGTTTTTTTTAGACATAATGCTTTTGCACACTTAATAGACTACAGAATAGTATAAACATAACTTTTACGTACCTCGGGAAACTAAAAAATTCATCTGAGTCACTTTCCTGCAGGGATCTGGAACCAAACCAGCAACACCTTCAAGGTAGGCCTGGACAATAAAAAATGTTCTTATCCAAAACCCAGAGAATCATTTCTTAAATTTACAGTGATGCTTGCACACAAGCATAAGGAAGTGGGTATGCATGAGTCTGTTTAACAAAGTCGCACTTCTCGACCATCTGTAGGCAAGATGCAGTTTTTATTTCAAATCGGTTGCAAATTTGTACATTTTGTATTTTATGATAAAGATGAATTGCTAGAGGAGGAAATTTTATTTTATTTTATTTTTATTTGAGAGAGAGAGAGAGAAGGAATCTTAAGCAGGCTCCCTGCTCAGTGCAGAGCCTGATGTGAACCTTGAACTCATGACCTTGGGATCATGACCTGAGCCGAAATCAAGAGTTGGATGCTTACCTGACTGAGCCCCCCAGGCGCCCCAAGAATGAAATTTTAAAAATCAAGACTTACAAAATACAAGACTCTGATTTTTTATTGTGGGATTCAATGTAACGTTACTGTGCCATATCAAACTTTCTCAGTGCTTACCCTCAGTTTCTATTCGTATCTGCATGTAGATTGCTAATAAACAGCTCACCCGCTGGCACCAGGTGTTGGAGGACAGTTTTTGAGTAAGACTGCTCTGTTGTGTTGCTTGCAGAACAAACATAATCGGAAAGAACCTACACATCTATCAAGAAAGAATGACCATATAAACATTTTATGTCCATACTATAAAATCTGTGTAATAGTAAAATATAAAAATATGAGATTTATGAGACCTGATGTGGAAAAGTGGCTGTGACACTTTAGTGAGTGGGGAGAAACAACAACAAACAAGTTGCAAAATTATACACAGCTTTCGCATGTGTTAAATGTTAAAAAAAAAAAATCAACAACAAAACAGCACTATTTCTTATGCGTACATAAATATGTATGAAAATATAAAGG
This sequence comes from Panthera pardus, assembly GCF_024362965.1. NCBI lineage: Eukaryota > Metazoa > Chordata > Mammalia > Carnivora > Felidae > Panthera > Panthera pardus. Next base: position 43,111,015 of record NW_026526821.1, on the reverse strand, counting down.
AAGGAATCGGAAATGCACGCCTCTGGTAAAGGGGGAATCTTTTGCAATGCTTTAATTTTTATGAAAAGAATGCATTTAAATATTACTTGTGAAATTAAAACAAATTTAATATGTAGGCAAGGTTAATCTAAGGCAAGTAAAAGCCTCTCCTCACCGGCTAAAGTTACACTGGAAACCAAATTTATTTTAAGTTTATTTACTTATTTTGAGAGAAAGGGAGAGAGGGTGCATTAGTGGGGGAGGGACAGAAAGAGAAGGAGAGAGAGAGAATCCGAGGCAGATTCTGTGCTGTCAGTGCAGAGCCCGATGTGGAGCTTGATCTCACAAACCATGAGATCGTGACCTGAACTGAAATCAAGAATCTGACACTTAATGACTGACCCACCCAGGTGCCCCTGGAAACCAAACTGAACTCTTCCCTGCCTCCAGAGAGAGGGACACACTACCCACTCTGCTGTGAGGGTGCAATATGGACTGAATGAACAGTCACTATCAAGGGCAAACTCACATAAAAAAGATGGTGCCCTCACCCCAGTTGTAGCCAGACAGGTTGGGAGAGGAACTTTTTGGTCAGTTGCATATGAGCCCCCTGTGAGGTGGCCAGAGGCAGAAGAAAGAATTTAGATTTTACATTCAAACATAAAGTAAAATTCTAGCGTCTGACTTCTGACGCGGAGGGTGGATTGAGCTCAGGTATTCAGTCTCGGCTTCCTCCTGAATCCTGGCTCAAATGACAGTAAGGGGAGACAAAATTCAACAAAGACGGAGAGAATGGAGCTGGAAAGCTAACGGAAGAGTTGTTGATGGACTTAGCAGACGGGAGGCAATGGAATCCTTAGCCGGCAGTGGGGAAGTGGAAAGTTACATGACTTAAACCACCGAACCCTCAAAAGGCCCTTTTACTTTTCTCCTCCCTGGGTTCTTTAGCCCTGGAGTTGTGACATTTTGTGATGATTTACCTTTATACGAATCTTTCAATATGGAAAGTTACTTCCTTCCATTCTGGTAGTTTCATTGTATAATTTCCTGGATAATCTCCTCCCCCTACTCTTTCTCTGTTCTTTTTCTGGAACTCTTCTTAGCTGGATGTCAGACCATCTGGATTAATGTTGTATTTTTCTTTCCCAGTTTCCAGGTTATCATTTTTTGTCGCTGTTCTATTTTTGGAAAATGTCATCAACTTCATCTTCTAATGCTTCTATTGGATTTTTTTTTCCCAATTAGATGCACATGTAGTTGTAAAAAATAATACAGAGAGATCCTATGTCCGTTTTATCCCTCTCCCTATTGGTAACATCTTGCAAAAGTATAGTACAATATCCAAGCCAGGACATTGACATTGTTACAGTTGAGATACAGAACACTTCTGTCATCAAAGAATCTCTCCCGTAGCACAATTGTAGACTTGCCTCCTTGCTTCCTGCAGCCATTCCTCTCTCAACCCATTTCTATAATTTTATTATTTCAACAATGGGATCATAAATGGAAACACACAGTGGAAATTCATCCAGGTTATTGATTTACCAATAGTTCATTCCTGTTTATTTCTTAGTAGTATTCCATGGTATGGATGTACTACCATTTCTTTAACTATTTGATGGATGCATGATATATCTGTTCCCATTATATTACTTTTTTTTAAGTTTACTTATTTATTTTGAGAAAAAGAGAGTGAGTGAGGTAGGGGCAGAGAGAGAAGGAGAGAGAGAATCCCAGGAAATCTCAGCACTGTCAGTGAACAGCTGAATGCAGGGCTTGAACTCCTGAACCGAGAGATCGTGACCTGAGCCGAAGTCGGACACTTAACCAACTGAGCCACCCAGGTGCCCCTCAGCCATTCTTTTAGGGTAGGGCTGCTGATGACAAAGTCTTAGTTTTTCTTCATGTGAGAATGTTTTGAATTTCCCTTGATTCCTGAAGGATATTTTCACTGGATGTAAGAGTCTGGGTTGACAATTTTTTTCTTTGAGCACTTGAAAAATGTTGTGCCCCTTCCTTCTGGTCTCCTGATGACAAATCCACTGTCATTCAAATCCTAGTTTCTGATGAGAAATATTTTTCAGATGAGAAATCCACTGGCTTATGCAAAATCTTGCTGTCACTCATGTTTCCCCATACAGATAATATGTCATTTCTCTCACTGCTTTCAAGACTTTTTTGTCTTTAGTTTTCAGAAGTTGCACTGATTTTCTCTATTGATTTCCTCTTTTCAATTTCATTGATTTATGCTCCAATATACTCTCTTATTTGTTTTCATCTGTTTAGATTTAATTTTATCTTCTATCTCTAGTTTCCTAAGGCAGAAACTTAGGTTGTTGATTTTAGATCTTTCTTCTTTTTCAACACATGCATCCAATTCTATAAATTTCCCTGTGAGTACTGCTTTCATTGCATCCTACAAATTTTAATAAGTTGTGTTTGCATTGTCAAAATATTTTTAAGTTTTCTTTGAGGTTTCCTCTTTGACTCGTTGTTATTCATACGTGTATTGTTTAATAGCTGCATATTTGGGGATTTCCTAGTTATCATTCTATTATTGATTGCTAGTTTAATTCCACCATGGTCTGAGAACAGACATTGTATGATTTCAATTCTTGTAAATTGAAGATGTGTTTTATGGCCCAGAATGTGATCTATCTTGGTGGATGTTTTCCTTGTGAGCTTGAGAAAAATGTGTATTGTGCTGTTGTTGGATGAAGTAGTCTAAGGATGTCAATTGCATCCACTTGATACGTGGTGCTGTCGATCCAACCACATGCATACTGATCTGGACGTACGTCCTGCTGTGTCCTGTTGGGTCTGTCCATGTCACAACAGTACTGCCAACTTTCAGTATTTCTTTAGGAAAGCCTGTTTTGCCACTTCCACCAACGACCATGTCAGGCTGTATCTTCCTTCTTCTAGGCTGCTTCCTCCCCTCCCACACTCTTACTTCCAGGTTCAACAGCTGACTTTGCCTCATTTCACTGAGAGATTAGAAGTCATCTGGGGCGCCCGGGTGTCTCAATTGGCCAAGCGTCTGACTTCAGCTCAGCTCATTATCTTGCAGTCTGTGGGTTTGAGCCCTGCATCAGGCTCTATGCTGACAGCTTGGAGCCTGGAGCCTGCTTCGAATTCTGTGTCTCCCTCTCTCTGCTCCTCCCCTGCTCATACTCTGTCTCTCAAAAACTGAATAAACATTAAAAAAAATTTTTTTAGAAGTCATCAGATCCAAACAACTCATCCTCCCTGTGTCAAACCCCATTCATTCACCTACACCATCTTCCCTTTCTTCCTGTTTGCTCCAACCAGGGAGACATGTCATCTGCCAGTCTGGACAAATCCCTTCATCTGACTCCCACCAATTCAACGACTTTATTACTTCCTTAATTTTTCTGATTTCTTTCCCCGTCACCCATCCCCGATCTACTGCATCATTTCCACTGGTGTTTAAGTGGGTTGAATATTTTTCATCTTTAAAAAAAAAAAAAAAAAAAAAAAAAAAACCAAAAAAACCTCTCCTTGGAGAAGTTCATATCATCTATGTGGTATTCTTGCCAAAAATGTTTAACCTGAATCCAATCATGAGGAAACAATCAGACAAATCCAGGATGTGGGACATGCTACGTGACAGCTGGCCCGAACTCTTCGAGCATGCCAATGCCATGAAAGACAAAAAAAGACTGGGGGCTGTTTCAGATTAAAGGAGACTATAGAGACGTGGCAACCAAATAGAATGCATGAAACTTGATTGGATCCTAGGCCAGAGAAAAGGAAAGCAGCCCAAAAGGATGTTTTTGGACTGTTGGGAAAAGGCAAATATGGTCTGTTTATTAGATGATATTATTGATTCATGTTAAATTTCTTCAGGTGTGATATGGCATTGAGGTCACATAGGAGAAGGACCCTCTTCTTAGGAAAAGCATGTTGAAGTATTTCGAGGTCTCTGCAACTTTATTTCCAATGATTCACCCCAAAATGGGTATATATGGGTGTGTGTGGAAAGTAAATGTGGCAAAGTCTTAACAAACGATGTAGTAAAGGTGAGGGGTGAAGAGGTGTGTGCGATACTTTTCTTTCAACTTTCCTGCAGGCTTGAAAGTTTTCAAAATAAAACGCTGAGCAAAAAAGAAGAATCTTCCCTTGATCCATATCTGCCGGCCTCTTGCTACATTAAGTATATTCGTCGCCCAGCTCGGCCAAACTTCTGGACCGAGTCATTGACCCTCCATGCGTCTACTCCCTCATGTCCCTTTCATCCTTCCATCCGTTCCTGGCAGTCTTCGGTCCCACCACAGCACTGACACTGGTCTCTCTCTTCGTTGCCGTGACACGTTCTTGCTGGCAGCTGTGAGGGCAGCGTTCCACACAGGTGGCTGCTTCCTTACCTCGAAACACCCTCGTCTCTCAGCCTCAGGACACCTGTCGCCAATTTTCCTTTTACCTCACTGGTCTCTTCTTGTTCTTCTTTGCTTGCTCCTTTTTTATCTCGCAGCCTCTCAATTTTTGCTTCCTTGAAGCTCGGGCTCTTTCTTCTTTAAATTTCTCCTTGGTCGAGTGCACCGATCGACTCCTATGGATTTAAAAACTGGATTTGTTCTAATGATGTCCAAATATGAGCCTCCAGCCTGGGTCTTCCCCATGCTGACAACTGGACGACTCTCTTACTTCACCTTCTTTCTTGGATATTTCACTGCCATCTCAATTTTAACTTCTACGCATTTGTTCATTAACTGCGCAAAAACTGATTGAGTGCCCACGGAGGCAACTGTTCTAATCACTGGGGACAAGGGGAGAATGAGCCAGTTATGGCTGTACCATTGGAGGACGTTTTGGCGGGCAGAAACAGATAATAAGCAAATACAGAATTCGATGGTAGTAAGGGCTACGAAGGGAATAAATGAAAATGGAGATGTGTGTGTTTCAGAGTGTTTGGTGGGCCTATATTTTGGGTGATCTGAGAAGGCCTCCCTGAGGAGGGGGGCGGGTGTAAATAGAGATCAGGATGAGAAGCTGGGTCCTGTGTAAGAAGACTGAGAAGGGAATTCTAGGTGGAGGCAAAGCTGGTTTAGATGCCCTCAGGTGGGAGTGTGCTTGGCATGTTCCAGAACGGAGTTGTGCCCCCATAAGCAGAATCTTGATCCCTTCTCTCTTTGGTTTGTATTTTTGAATTTTAGGGCATTTAAGATCTGCTCATCAATTCTATCTGAAAGACCTTCAACTGACCTTGAATTCCTATTTTGGAATCTTCACATCAGGAATGGCTCCCTCTCTGGGCTAGAGAGTTCTTTGATTCTTTTATGGGCAATGAGTCAGAATGTTAGGACAAGATGCAGGCATTTGTCAGGGCTCTGCTAGTCCTTTTATCCTCCACCACATGCAAAGCCCCAATAATAATCCTGACATCCGCTTGAAGGGGGCAGGTTTCCAAAGTCCCCTGGGTCTTGGCTCCACCCCCAACCCACCCCCATCCTCTGCAGCTGCCTTCCATGTTCCTGGGGACTGGAGGGGGCTGCTCAGGAGGGTCCTGGGACACTCAGCTCTTAAGTGTCTCTCCCAGCAAAGTGGAAAGGGTGCTTTGACTCTGTTTTATAACCTTTCCGGGTAGAAATTGCAGCCAATGATGATAAAATCTTTGCACCTCCCTCAGGGCTGGATCCCATTAGGCCTCTCTAATGAGGCAAAAATCTATCTTTTCCTAAAAAGTGTATGTGTGGGAAACCACTCCTGAAATAGATTAGAGCCATACTTAGAACTTTTTTTTTTTGAGTGGGCAAAACATTCATATTTTGTTGAAATTTAATAAAGACTAAAAAATGTACTCAAGAAGGCTTCTCCACACCATTGTCCCCAACCTCCCAGTTCCTATCAGCCTCCATGCCCTGTCCTGTCCTACAAATGCATTACCACCATTGTCAGTTTCTGGTAGATCTTTGCGTGACAACCCACCAGCAACCCCAGAGTTGGTATAAATTTTATTTTAAGGGGTGCCTGGGTGGCTCTGTCGGTTAAGTGCCGACTCTGGCTCGGGTCATGATCTCACGGTTTGTGAGTTCAAGCCCTGCGTTGGGCTCTGTGCTGACAGCTCAGACAGAGCCTGGAGCCTGCTTCAGATTCTGTGTCTCCCTCTCTTGCTGCTCCTTGTCCACTCCTGCTCTGTCTCTGTCTCTCAAAAATAAATAAACGTTAAAAAAAATTAAAAGAAAAGGTTATTTTAAGCTGTAGACATTTGAGATTCAACAGATACAGGAGGAAGCCTTCAGATTTTCCCTTATCTGACTGAAAGTAGAGACTTCTAAGAAAGGAAGACTGCCATAAATCCTCTCCTGGGGGCAACTTCTACTTCCAGGAGAGACACCAAGAGTCAACCTGTCCTAAGTCCCCTCTCCAGGGGAGTTTTATGGCCGTGAAGAACCGGGAAAGACCACCTGCACCTGTATAAACAAACATTTTCACAGACTTTCTCATTTCCAGTTTGCTCTAAAAACCCATTTGTCTTTCCTAGAGAAACATATTTGCGCTTCTCATAGCAGCCTTTATTCTCCCTCCCCTTTCCCTGTGAAGTTAGGTATGTAAGTGTATAGAAGGCCCAAATATTAATGACCACTTTGTGTCACTCATCACTGAGTGATGAGCATGAGTACTGAGTAATGCATGTGTATGTTACATGCTTTAATCAACTGTCTTTTCTCTTGCTAATCTGTCTCTTGTCAGTTAAAAAATGTTTATTTTTGAGAGAGAGAGAGAGAGAGTGGGGGGGGGGGTGGAGGCAGAGAAAGAGGGAGACAAAGAATCTGAAGCAGTCTCCACACTGTCAGCGCAGAGCCCCACACAGGGCTCGAACTCATGAATCGTGAGATCATAACCTGAGCTGAAGTCAGATGCTTAACCAACCGAGCCCCCTAGGCACCTCTGTCTCTTGTCACTTTGATCTGCAGGCTCCCATTCACTAAACCTAAGAGGGTAGAGGACTCTTGCCAAGACTTTTTTGAGGGGATATATAAACAAGTATATTTTTCTGAATCTGACTTATACACCTTTCATTTATTTTTTAGACACAAATGGTTTTGTACTGTACAACTGTTATGCATCTTGCTCTTTTTTTTACTTAAAAATGTATCCTGGGAACTTTCTTAATTTTTTTTTAAGCTTATTTATTTTTGAGAGAGAGCTAGAGTGTGAGCAGGGGAGGGGAAGAGAGAGAGAGGGAGACACAGAATCTGAAGCAGGCTCTAGGCTCTGAGCTGTCAGCACAGAGCCCGACGTGGGGCTCAAACTCATGAACAGTGAGATCGTGACCTGAGCCCAAGTCAGATGCTTAACCGACTGAGCCACCCAGGTTCCCCTCGTCATTACTTCTTTGTACCAGAATAGTATCCATTGTTGGTATGTTCCATACTTTAAAAAATAAATACATTAAACAATAAATATAAACATAATAAATATTCAATGTAAATAATTTAATAAATATTAATATTTATTTAATGACCCAATTGAGGGGCATTTGGGTTGTTTCTGGTCAAGCAGTATTACAGTGAGGCAATGAATAACCATGTCCATACATGGTTTCACATGTGTGCAAATTTTTCTGCAAAATGAATACTTCAAGGTAGAAGTGTAGGTTATGTACATGTGTAACTTTGATAGACTTTTGCCAACCTGCCTTCCACAGATGTTGTACCAATATATATTCACACCAGCAACACAGGTGAGTGGGAATGGAGACCTGGATGGGCAAGCCAGTCTTGTCCCTGGGAACTAGAGGTGGGACAATTCACCTGGTTTCTTCAGCTTCCCTGAGGGCAAATTTAGGACAAGTCTTTCTTTTTTTTTTTCTAGAGAACAATGGAAGGATTTTATTTTATTTTATTTTATTTTATTTTATTAATTAAGTTACTTTGAGAGAGAGAGAGAGAACCAGTGGGGGAAGGGCAGAGATAGAGAGGGACAGAAGATCCGAAGTGGGCTCTGTGCTGACAGCAGAGAGCCCTAAATGGGGCTCGAACCCAAGAACCATGAGATCATGACCTGAGCCAAAGCTGGACACTTAACCCACTGAGCCACCCACGTGTCCCAGGACAAGTCTTTATAGAAGAAGGCCATGGGGAGTTTTGGCCTTGCCCCAGAGCAGCAATTAAAAGAAGGTCTATCCTTCTATAGAAATGAAGAATTGCTACACAACAGATGTCAGGAAATTCAGGTGACCAGGTGGGTTTTCCTGTGGATTTTCATAGCAAGCTGTGTCAGGAGCCCACTCTCTCCTTCCTCAAGCATCCTGACAAAGCTGCTTGGCTAAGATGCATTCTCTGTTTCCTTAGCCCCCATCATCACCTCTCAAGCTACCGTTAGAACTGGCCTCTCAAGAATGACTTCTTGGGGCACCTGGGAGTCTCAGTAGGTTAAGCATCTGACTTTAGCTCAGGTCATGATCTCACAGGTTCATGAGTTCAATCCCTGCATCAGGCTCTCTGCTGTCAGTGCAGAGCCCGCTTCAGATCCTCTGTCTCCCTCTCTTTCTGTCCCTCCCCTGTTGGCGCTCTCTCTCTTCCAAAAATAAACATTAAAAAGAGAGAGAGAGAGAGAGAGAGAGAGAGAGAGAGAGAGAGAGAATGACTTCTCATTGCAGCATCATTTACAATAGAAACAACGTTGGTGTCCATTGACAGATGAATGGGTAGAGAAATATGATAGCTATAGCTATAGATACAATGGAATACCATTCAGCCATTAAAAGAAGGAAATTCTGCCATTTGTGACAACGTGGAGGGACTTTGAGGACGTTATGCTAAATGAAATAAGGCAGACAAAGAAAGGCAAAGACTGTATCATCTCACTTATACGTGGAATCTAAAAAAAACCCCAAACTCATAGAAAAAGAGATCAGATTTGTGGTTGTCAGAGGCAGGGGTGGGAGAGGGGGGGAATGGGTGAAGGTGGTCAAAAAGGACACACTTGCCTTTATAAGATAGATAAGTTCTGGGATGTGATGACTACATGATGACTACAGTTAACACTGCTCTAGAGAACTGGAATGAAGGACATTTCCTTGGAGGCAGACCTCTGAGATATTTCTCAGGTTTAGTTCCAGAGCAGTGCAAGAAAGTGAATATCTCAATCAAGAGAGTCCAAATGAATGTTCTGGTTTCCCAGTACAAATAAAATTACGCTGGTACTATACTGTTGTCTGTTAAGTGTGCAATAGCAGTATGTTGAAAAAACAATGCAAACACTTTAATTAAAAATACTTTATTGCTAAAAAAGGCTAACCATCATCTGAGCTTTCAGTGAGTCATAATCACTGATCACAGATCACCCTAACAAATATAATAATAATGAAAAAGTTGAAATATTGGGAGAATTACCAAAATGTGACACAGAGACACTAAGTGAGCAAATGCTGTTGGAAAAATGGTGCCGATAGACGTGCTCGATGCAGGGTTGCCCCAGACCTTCAATTTGTAAAAAAAGTGCAGCATCTGTGAAGCACAATAAAGCCTCGTGCCATCCAATGAGGTGTGCCTGTACTTTTCAGCTTTTTGCTATTTAACTGGAGGTATGGTTTATATGCAATGAAATTCATTTACGCATTTTACACCTTCAGTTCAATGAGCTTTGACCAATACCTAGAACCTAAGCAAGATCTAGAGCCTGCCCACCATCTCAGAAAGTTCTTTAGTTTCTCTTTGTAGTCTCCTCAATTCCGGACAAGCACTGATCTGCTTTCTGTCACTCTAAATCAGTTTTACTTGTTTAAAAATGTTATATAATGGAGTCATGGGGTAGGTACTCTTTTTCAACTAGCTTCTTGTATCCTGCAAGGTGATGTCCAGATTCACCCATGTTGTTTCATCTGTAATTTCATCCTTTTTATTACAATCCCTTTCTGTGGATATACCAAATTTCATTTGCCCAATTTTTAAATGTTTATTTATTTTTGAGAGAGAGGGAGAGAGAGAAAGAGAGAGTGAGAGAGCAGGGGAGGGGCAGAGAGAGGGGGACAGAGGATCCAAAGCAGGCTCTGTGCAGCCAGCAGTGAGCCCGACGTGGGGCTCAAACTCATGAACCACGAGATCATGACCTGAGCCAAAGTCGGATTTTCAACTGACTGAGTCACCCAGGTACCATGTGTTTGTCCATTTCTTAGTTGATGGATGTTTGGATCGTTTCCAGTTATTAGCAATTGTGAATAAAGCTGCTATGCACATTTGTGTACAAACCTTTTTTTTTTTTTTTTTTTTTTACATTTTATTTATTTTTGAGAAACAGAGTGAGACAAAGCATGAGCGGGGGAGGGGCAGAGAGAGAAGGAGACACAGAATCTGAAGCAGTCCAGGCTATCAGCACAGAGCGTGACGCGGGGCTCGAACCCATGAACTGTGAGATCACGACCTGAGCCGAAGTCGGATGCTCAACCGACTGAGCCACCCAGGCGCCCCTAAACCTTTTATTTCTTAAGGTAACTTACGTATTTTAATATAAACTGTCATGAACATTTGAGCAACTAGATCATGTAGAATTGACACGTTCAACATGGCGGTCACTAACTACATGCAGCTATTTATATTTATGTACAGGTCTTTGGGGGGCCTTCGTGTTTTTTTGCTCTTTGGTAAATATCGAAGGGTGGGATTGCTGGGTTATATGGTAGGTGTATATTTAAAAGAAACTCCAGCAGTTCCCCTCATGGTTGTACTATTTTCAATTCCTGCCAGCAAGAGGCGAAAGTTCCAGGTGCTCTCCATCCTAGGCAACACTTGGTATTGCAAGCCTCTAATTTTACCCATTCTAGGGGGTGCTACGTGGTATCTTGCTGTGGTTTCATTTTGCACTTCCCTGATGACTAATGATGTTGAGCATCTTTTCATGTGCATGTCGGCCATTTGTATACCCTTTGTGAAGTGTTGGTCCCTGTCTTTTGCCCATGTTTTGTCATCGTGCTGTTTGCCATCCTGTTAGTGACTTGTACATGTTCTTTATATGTTCTGAATGTAAGTCTGTCTGTCTTTATTTGAGAGACGGCAAGTGGGGGGGGAAGAGAAAAAGGGACAGAGGATCTGTAGCGGGCTCTGCGCTGACAGCAGCGAGCCCCATGTGGGGCTCAAACCCGTTAGATCATGACCTGAGCTGAAGTCAGAAGCTCAACCGACTGAACCACCCAGGTGCCCCTCCCTTTTTTTTTTTTTTTTTTTTTTTAATGATCTACTTGTTGTGAATATTTTCTCCCAGGCTGTAGTTTGTTTTTTCAGATCAAGAAGTTGTAAGCCTGATGACAGCTGAACCTCCTCTGCAGTGAGCTGGCCTCCCTGCCCACCCCTCACCCCTCCCCGCAGCTCCCCTCGACTCACTTCAAGTTTTTCCTTTCCTGCTTTGCAGATCAACTTGCCCAGCTCCTCTCTCCAATTGTGCTCAAAACCCTTCTCAGTGCTCAGTCAAAAAAAAAAAAAAAAAAAAAAAAGAGTTAGTCCTCTTCAGAAAGAAGAGAATGTCTTTCTGTCCTTCTCATCTGTAATATTCTCACCCTTCCCCCTCCCCCCTCATTCCCTGCCCTGCACCCAGCTCTGCACAAAATCGCCTCCTGTTCATTCCCTTTTCTCCTCCTTAATTTCCCCTGCCCTTGTTTTCCATCTACCTTGAAGCAAAGATTAATCTTGGAGGGTAAAATCAGGCCTTTTCCCAATTTGAGGGGGAAGTTTCCCCAATTTGAGGGGGAAGTTTCCCCAATTTGAGAGGGAAGTTTCCCCAATTTGGGGGAATATGCTTTCAGGCAAAGTGTTCTACCAGAAACTTCTCCAGGTCCAGTGGTGCCAGAACAAACTCTCAGGGATAGACACCTGGAAAGTAAATCCTGCACCACCAGGGACCCCAAATTACAGTTTTATGGCATAAAAAGAGGCCCCAGATAGGTCACGTTGAGGAGCAAATTGTATTTCTTCTCCTGTCACATTCTCACCTGTGTGGGCTTCCTGCCCAGGTGTGGGCCTCCTGCCAGATTACATGATGAAAGTCTATGGAAGCTCTTACTAACCCTCATCTGCGTCAGAGTCACTTACCTGGGTAGCTTTGAGTTCTCCCTCTCTGTCCTAAGCTTGGCTCTACCCATGAGACAGACAGTAGTAGGTCTCAAAGAGTGGCCCTCAGAACTGCAACCTGGGAGTCTGTTAGAAATGCAAGTTTTTAGCTACAGCAGTGCGCCTCACGCCGGAGCGTGCAATCAGAACTTGGGAGGGCTTGTCAGAACAATTAGAACAGAAATTGCTGGGGCGGCTCCAGAATCCAGCAGGTCTGGAGTGGGCCTGAGAATGTGCATTTCTAAATTTTTTTTTCATGTTTATTTTTGAGAGAGAGAGCCAGAGCGTGGGAGGGTGGGGCAGGGGGAAGGGCAGAGAGAGGGAGACACAGAATCTGAAGCAGGCTCCAGGCTCTGAGCTGTCAGCAAAAACCCCGATGCGGGGCTCGAACTCATGAATTGCAAGATCATGACCTGAGCCGAAGTCGGACGCTTAACCGACTGAGCCACCCAGGTGTCCCGAGAATGTGTATTTCAAACAAGTTCCTGCTTCGGGAATACACTTTGAGAAGCACTGGTCCTGATTCATTCTGTCTGAGGCTGGTTGGGTGGGCCTGGGGGAAAGCCTGTACGTCGAGAGCTCCTGGTGGTTCTGACGTGCAGCTGAGATAGGTTATTCCTGGTCCATGGGCTGACGGGTCCACCACGTACAAGTCCGGTGGTACAAACGGGGCTTGAAATGCAGGATCTTTCCATAGGGCTTCTTCCTTCAGCAAATCTTTCCTTACAGGCCAGCTCTGTGTGTCCTGTGCGCTCAGGTCATGATAAATTTCCTCCAAGGACCTGCAGGGCCCTCTCGGGGTCTCTGAGCAGGCCTGACCTCCTGGGGTGCCGGGCTGGGCTGGCTGCGTGTGCTTGGCCCTGGATGCTGTGGGAGCCGTAGGAGGACAGCCCAGGGGAGTGAGTCTCTCTGGGTGAGGCCACAGCCTCCTTGGCTGAAAAGAAACGTGTCTGTTCCTCCATTCTTTTAGTGCCAGAGAGCAGTAAGGATTGAAACGATTGCCAAGGGCTTTGGGAAGTGACTGTATTGGAGGCTGTTGTATTAAACCCCAGACGACTGAGTTTCCTGTATAACACGTAGGCTTTTGATGTTCAGCCATGCTTGTATCAAGTGTGGTCACCCAAGATTTTAATTGCTTTTACTCTTTTATTGAGGCATAAACCTACATCCAGTAAAAGGCACAGATCTGAAGTGGGCACTTTGATGAATTTTTACCTATGTATACATCTGCATAACCACCACCCAGATAAGCAGAGAGAACATTTCCCTCATTCTAGTAAGTTCCTTTGAGTCTTCTTCTGGTCGATCCACACCTCCCCACTGTCCCGACTCCCACCACTATTCTCACCTCTATCACCATAGATGAGTTTTGCTTGTTTTTGAAATTTGTATATGTTGTTATACAGGATGTGCTCTTTTGCATCTGGTTTCTTAGGCTTAACTTTGTTTTTGAGATTCATCCCTATTATTTTATTTTATTTTTTTATTAAAAATTTTTTTTTAACATTTATTCATTATTGAGAGACAGAGATAGAGCGAGAGTGGGTGGGGCAGAGAGAGGGAGACACAGAATCTGAAGCAGGTTCCGGGCTCCGAGTGTCAGCACAGAGCTCAATGTGGGGCTCAAACCCACGAACTGTGAGATCATGACCTGAGCCAAAGTCGGATGCCCAACCAACTGAGCCACCCAGGCGCCCCCCTACTATTTTTTTAATGTTTACTTATTTTTGTGTGTGAGTGGAGAAGAGACAGAGAGAGAGGAAGGCAGAGGATCCAAAGCAGTCTCTGTGCTGCCAGCAGAGAGCCCGACGCAGGGCTCGAACTCATGAACTGTGAGATCATGACCTGAGCCAAAGTCTGATGCTCAACTGACTGAGCCACCCAGGAGCCCCAGGATTCATCCCTATTATTATGTGTAAGAGCAATTCATTCATTTCCCTTCTGTGCTGTACACAACATGTCTGTCCTTCTTCAGTTGGTGGATTTGGGGGCTATTACCAATTCAGCCATGATGTACGTTTCTGTACATGTCCTTAGATGTACAAAAGCACACTCATTTCTTTTAAGTATATACCCGTGGGTAGAACTGCCTGCTCATGTGTTAAGCGTATGTTTAATTTTAGAAGAAAGTGTCCAGACAATTCCCTGAAGTGCTTGTATCTATTTATACTCCCACCAATGTTATATGAGTGTTCTGGTTGCTCCGTACCCTCATCCATCTTGGTATTTTTAGAGGTTCGATATTTGCCATTCTAGTGAGTGTACAGTCACAGCACTTGTACTTTTATTTTTTTATTTATTAAACAAAATTTTGTAAGTTTATTTTGAGAGAGAGAGAGAGAGAGAGAGAGAGAGAGAAAGCAAGTGGGGGATGGGCAGACAGAGAGGGAGAGAGAGACTCCCAAGCAGGCTCCGCACTGTTAGCGCAGAGCCTGACGCGGGGCTCGAACTCACAAACTGCAAGTTCATGACCTGAGCCGAAACCAAGAGTTGGATACTTAACTGACTGAGCCACACAGGTGCCCCAGCACTTGTACTTTTAATTTGCATTTCCCTGCAACCATGGATGTGGAGCATCTTTTCACATGTTTCTGGCCATTTGGACATCCCTTTTGGGTGAGGTGTTGGTCTAAGTCATTTGCCTGTTTTTTTGATTTTGTTTTTTTTCCAATCCGGTATAGGAGACCTTTTAGTAAAGGGTAAAAATGTCATGAAACGGTGCCTTACGTATGCCAGGAATTGAGAGGGGGCTCAAGTGAGCTTGTGAGGAGGAGGATGGGAGAGAGAAGGGTTCTTCTTAATGAATCCTTCCCCAGCCCCTTGAAGCATACCAGTCTCTGTTTCCCCAGCACCTAGAACAGAGGGAGGCACGACCCTGGAAACCAGTAAAAGTTCATCCCTAGGGGGACTGTCCTGTATGGGCGTGTGTGGGTGTGCGTGTGTGTTTACAGGGAAGGCTGTTGGGGATCTTACAGTGAATGAAATTCTCCACTGTCTACTCTTCCAATCCTCTGAAGCTAGGCTGGACCCTGGGTCCTCTCCAGCTTTGGACCACTGGGCCATAAGTAGCCCTAGGCTGCCAGCTTGCTAATATAGCCCTGACAGGCTTGTTGATGAGCCTGCTTGGGTCCCATGAAAACCTCCCCAGTGACTCGGGTCCACCACACCTCCTGGGATTGCATCACTGTCTACACTGCAATTTGTTTAGAGTCAAGATTTGCATCCAGTAGCACAGGTCTCCTGGCATCTAGATCCCTCGATGCCATCTAGCCCCTCAAAGAGCACGGGCTGCCTTTTCCACTCCAGGTCTTTGTTGAACATTTGCTCTACCCAGGGTGATTTCCAGATTGGTGATTAATTTTGGATCCATTACGTTCATCTGTGTGCACGGGACGCCAGCTCACTTCCTTTGCACCTGGCTCCCAAGCCGCCCAATCAGGATATTTGTGAACTGAATGGATAAATGAGTGATTTAGGGTCTGATTCATCTCCCAATCAGGCAAGCCGTCTCTCATTAGTGCCACCTTGGGCCAAAGGGAAAAACAGGACCCTCTTTTCATGTTTTATCAGGGGCTCAAAAATTTTGACGTCTTCTCGTTTGTGATGATTTCATGAAGTCCCAATCTCCCTTAATGATTGAACGCTTTTGTGTCAGCTAAGTTGTTTGAAACAGTAAATCCTATTTCTGTGTTGACTTCATAATATGAGATGTGTCCAATTGGGGGAAAAAATGTGGAGGATACAATGCTCAGTGGTTCAGTTCTGAAATCCTCAGAATCAATCAATCAATCAATCAACCAACCAGTCAATTAATTATTTAAGTAAGTGCTTGGTGCCAAGTGTGAGGGATATAATACTGGGGATATCAGTCTGGTGGTGGATGCATTTTCTGACTCAGTTTCTCTTCCTGGCAGTTCATCTTTGATCCTTCCCTGGCATGGGGTTTTGCCCTCACTTGTGAATCCTCTGATATCCCACTAATGGCTATTGGACCCCATCCTCTGGCCCGTTTCCAGTGTCTGATTGTGCTAGGTTGTAATCCCATGTGCTGCCAGTAGGTGCCGCTCTTCTAACACCTGATGCTCCTATGGCTGAAAATTTTGGTTTCCATGTGACATAAGAGAACAGTATAAAAATAAATTTTGTGGGTTTGAAGTTTTATTTAAAAAAAAAAAAGCCCAGTTAACTCTGAATGAAGAGTGACCTGGCATAATTAGGGATATGTAATTTTGGAATAGTGCTGTCCAACAGAACTTTTGGCAATTTGTTCTACAATCTGAGCTGTCCAATGTCAGTAGCCACTAGCCACGTGTGACCGTTGAACACTTGAAATGTGACTAGTGTGACCTGGAAACCGAATTTTAAATTTTGTTTAATTTTAATTAATTTTAATTTAGATAGCCACATACGTGTCCAGCAGTCATTGTATCAGGCAGCACAGTTTTAGAATCATTTTTTGCTTCCATCATTTTGGCAAGGGAAGAAGTGGAAAGACAGAGAAGCATCCAGTAATCCTCACCAATATCCCTGATGATGATTCCACTTCAGGTTTGTTGGTTTAGTGTAAGACTGTGGAACCAGAGAGATTTGGGAGTCCATTCTGGCCTTGCCACTTAATAGCTGTTGTGTTCTTGGGCATGTGAGTTCATCTCTCTGTGCCTCAGTTTCTTCATCTGCAAATTGGGGACAATGACACCAACCTCAAGATTATGGTGAGGAGTGAGTGGGACAGTTCTCAGGGCAGCACCAACATACAGTAAGTACTCAACAAAAGGTGCCCCTGCTGGTAACGATGGGCAATGACAGACAACCCTGGTGGTCTTCCTGCTAAGTGTCTCTACAGGGGCTAAATCAGGGTAAGAACACAATCTAAGGTCAAGCACATCAAGCAAAGGTATTAGCTAGGCTGCTGGCTAATACCACAGGAGTCAGGCTGCTGCGTCAACTTCATTCATCCAGAGGTCAAAATCAAGGGGCATGCTAGAAGGGTGAGCTGTCCTCCAAGGAAGTGGGGTCTTCACCCCTACCTGTGCTCTCTGACTTCTGCCCTCTCTATCCCTGCCAGTGTCCTGACCGTGATGACGGCTGGACAAATACGGACCAGCTGGAACTCCCATTCTGGGTCCAGTGGACTGACTAGCTGCTTCCAACTGTCACTTCTTTGACTGGAGGGTTTGTTTTTTTTTTCCATCATACTACTGAGGGTTCTCCCCACCTGCACTCATCTCATCCAGAGTCCTAAGCACTCAAGGCTCTAACACACATAATGTGTGTGAGATGGTGTGGGTTTCCTTTAAAGCAGAGCTCCTCAAATTTTCCCATGGACACAGATCACCTGGCAATCTTGTTACTATGCAGATTCTGGCTCAGGAGTTTTTTTTTTGTGGGGGGGTGTCAGGGATGGGAGTCTGCATGTTTAACATGCTCTTGGGTGAGACTGATGTTGCTGGTCCCAGGGCCATGCTTGAGGTAGCAAGTTGTCTCAATCAGTGGTTCTCAAAGTGTTGTCCTGAGACTGGCAGCCACAGACTTGTAGGAATGCACACTCTTTGGGTCCCCTCCTACTGAATCAGAAACTCTGGGGTGGCACCCAGCAGTCTGTGTTTTATCACGCCTTACCGGTGATGCAGATGCCAGGTGTTGTTTGAGAATCCCTGTTCTAAATAAATCACTGGTCTGCAAATGTGGCTGCTTTTTGGAATCATCTGTTTCCAGTTGATTGCTTTTTTAATTTTTGGATTTGTTTTTGATCATTTCTTTTTGTTGGTTTGTTTTTAAAAATCAGCATCATGGAGGTAAAATTTCCTGGGGAGTTAAAAAAAATATATGTTGGTTAGGTCCTAACCTAGAGCTTCTGGTTTGGTTGGTCTGGAATGTTGCCCAGACATTAACATTTTTAAGTCTCCCTGGGTGGGATGCAGGGTCAATTTTTAAAAGTCTTAGCTACTCAATAAAATTACCTGGAGAGCTTTAAAAAAAAATTATCCTGGTGCTTGGGTCTTACCCTTAGAGATTTTCATCTAGGGTGTTTTCCAAGTTTGGAGTTTTAAGAGTCTCCTGAGATTGAGAACCACTGTGTCAACTGACGGGGATGGGGTAGGTGCGGGGGGGGACTTCTACTTTAGAGCCGGATTGGAAAGGTTTTTTGTCTTCATTAGAGAAAAGGATTCTTAATCCCAGATGGAAATTCTGAAGGGCCAGTGAGGAATTGGAGAGAAGGATGAGCCCCCAGACAGGACAGTGATGGCTTTGTCATGGAGCTAAACACCCATGTGAAGAGAGGACAGTCCCAAGGGCTGAAATGCCTCTGGTGCCTGAGGTTTGCAGGATTGTTTTTATCTTTTAACTTTATGTTTACATTATTTCAGGCTTATAGGAAAATTGCAAGAATAGAACAAAGAATTGTTCTACTCTTCACCCAGATTCTGTGTGTGTGTGTGTGTGTGTGTGTGTGTGTATGTATTTTTTTTCTAAACCATATGAGAATAAGTTGCAGATATGATGCCCTTTACTCCTCAAAGCTCCAAAGGTAAAATTCCTAAAAATATAGGGGACATTGTCTTATGTAACCACAATGTAATTATCCAACTCAGGAAACTTATATCAATTCAATACAATTATCTAATTTGTAAACCTTATTCAGACTCCGATTTCACCAAGGGTCTCAATAATGTCCTTTATAGCTAAACAATATCCCTGATCACATGTTGCACTTCGCTGTCCACTCTCTCCTCCACGCTGATGCTGGTCCTCAGACTTTCTTTGTCTTTCACCACGTTGGTGTTTTTGAAGAACAAGTCTGTAGAATGCCCCTCACTTTGTCCATGATTACACTCAGGTTGTGCATTTTGGCAGGAATACTGGGAAAAAGCTGTTGTGTTCTTCTTAGTACGTGGTATCAGGAGAATGAGGTCAATTTCTTGGTTGGGGAGATTTTAAAACAAATTCGGATAGTAAATATTCCCGGTGAGAAGGAAAATCAAAAAGCATAGAGGGAGGCTGGTGTGGTTCGCATGAGCAGGTGTGATTAGCTCAGATTTTCAAAGGACAGGAGCAAAGCTGTACAAGCAAAGAATTCAAGGCAGAGAGGGAAAAAAAATGGAGAGAATAATGGCTGGAAAGTTGACGTTCAGAACATAGTCTCCACTACAAAACACGCTGAAGTCTACCAAACAGGCTTTTAAATCGCTTGCTTAAAAAAACGCTGTGTTTTTCTGTCAATAAAAATAGAATATGCCTATTGTGGAAAACACAAAAAGCAGAAAGAAGAAAATATCTACTCCCGAGGTCTTGTCACCAGCTGTAATCACAGCTAATATTCTGGCACGGTTGCTGCCAGTCTTCAGGAAGGGCTTTTAAAGCTGTGCCTGGGACATGAAACAAAATAGGGAAGAACTAAGTCTTCTCCGCTGGGGGAGGTGATGTCATGCTAGCTAAGGCCCAGCCGAAAGGGCCACCAGTGTGTGCACTTCACTTGGCCAGGACAACGTGTGCAAGCTGGGAGAGGATGTAGCCCAGGGAGGACACGTGGGGTGCACTGGAGAGCCCAGAACCACTGCCCCAATCTTTGCAAAACTCAGAGGCTGGTTTCAAAAGTTGGGAGCTGAGCAATATTTTATTGATTTGTAAAAATAAAAGCCAGCGTGAAAGCAGGATGTGTGGCCATGGGGGAGCCTCAACTGGAGACTAAGTACACCCCTGATTCCGACGGGGGGAGGGCCCACAGGGTGGGGGGAGGCAGTGAGCATATGTCACCCAAAATAGGCTTCACAACTGTCCGTCCAGGTGGGTATTTCTCATTTCTGTTTTATAGACAAGGAAAGCGAGACTCCGATGCAAGTGATGTGGCAGGTCCCATCAGTGCCCTGCCCAAGGTCCTCAGTCACCTGGAGGTCACCCCAGAAAGTCCCCATTTGTGCTGATGGCTTCCTGCTTTTCTTTTCAGGGATGTTCTCTGGACTTTGCGGTGTGGGGAGTTAATATCCTAAGGGCAACTCTCAACCAGGGAATTGATGGTGAATACCCCGATTTTTTTGCTCCTTGATAAGACATTTTTTTTATTGTGTCAAGAAAGTCATTACATGAGATTTACCATCTTAACTACTTAAAAAAATTTTTTTAACGTTTATTTATTTTTGAGAGAGAGAGAGAGAGACAGAGCACGAGCAGGGGAGGGGCAGAGAGAGACTCATAGAATCCCAGGCAGGCTCCAGGCTCTGAGCTGTCAACACAGAGCCCAACATAGGGCTCAAACCCACGAACTGTGAGTGAGATCATGACCTGAGCTGAAGTTGGATGCTCAACCGACTGAGCCACCCAGGCTCCCCTACCATCTTAACTATTTTTACGTTTGCAATAAGTAGTATTAACTGTATGCACCTTGTGCAACAGATCTCTAGAACTTTTTCATCTTGCAAAACTGAAGCCCCATATCCATTGAACAATTCTCCTCATCCCCCTCCCCCAGCCCCTAACAACCACTATTCTACTTTCTGTTTCGATGTGTGTAACTCCTTTACATACCACATATAAGTGGAATCATGCAGAGTATCTGTCCTTGTGGGATGAGTTTATTTACTTTGCATAATGTCCTCAAGGTGCATCTAGGTTGTAGTGAGTGACCAAAATGTCCTTATTTTTTAGGCTGAAAAATATTCCACTGTAGGTATATTCCATATCTTATTTTTCCATTCATCTATTGATGGACACTTGAGTTGCTTCCGTGTCTTGGTTATTGTGAATAATGCTGCGGTGAACGTGGGTATGCAAATATCTCTTTGAGATCCTGTTCTCAATTATTTTGGACATATGCCCAGAAGTGCGATTGCTGGATCATATGGTAATTCTGTTTTTAAGTTTCTGAGGACCCTTCATACTGTTTTCCACAGTGACTGCACCATTTTTTTTTTTTTTTTTGGATGAGACAATTGCGAGATGAGTTTTGGATACTCTCTCAGAGGGTCCCAGAAGGACTGATCATAGTGGTAACCGGCTCAGACATGCTCTCCTTCTATTGCCCGCCTTCTCCTTTCCCTTCTCACTCCCCCATTCTCCCAACTGTGTTTCCTGGAACCACCTCCCAGATATACCACTCGCAGCAAGTCTTTGTGGCCGGGTCTGCTTCTTAACCAATGCCCCTCACTTTCTTCAGGTTACACAGTTCATAAGTGGCTCATCTGAATGTCTATTGCCGTATAATAAACCACATCAAAGCTCAATGACTGGGGCGCCTGGTTGGCTCAGTGCCTTAAGCATCCCACTTAGCCTCGGGTCATGATCTCGCAGTTTGTGAGTTCGAGCACTGAGGCGGACTCTGCTGGCAGCGGGGGAACCGTGGGGGGAACCCTCTCTCTCTCCCCTTCCTCCACTTGCACAGTCTCGCTCTCAAAATAAATAAACTTAATTAAAATAATTTTTTTATTTTTAATTTTTTTAATGTTTATTTATTGAGAGACAGAGAGAGACAGAACATGAGCATGGGTGGGGCAGAGAGACGGGGAGACACAGAATCCGAAGCAGGCTTCAGGCTCTGAGCTGTCAGCACAGAGCCTGATGCGGGGCTTGAACTCACAAACTGCGAGATCATGACCTGAGCCGAAGTCGGACCCTTAACCGACTGAGCCATCCAGGTGCCCCTAAATAAATAAACTTAAAAAAAAAAAAAAGCTCAATGTCTTAAGACAGCCACTTATTATCACTCATGGTTCTGTGGACTGACTGAGCTCCGCTGGGTGGTTTTCACTTAGGGGCCGTGTGGTTGCAGTCAGATGTTGGGGGGGCTGGAGGCATGTAGAGGCTCCGTGGGGCTGGACACCCGCGGTGGCTCACTCCCATGCTGGCAGTCGGGGGCTGGAAGCCTAGATCTCTAAGTGGTCTCCCTGTGGGATGAGGGCTTCCTCACGGCATGTTGGCTGGCTTCAGAGAGCAGCATCCCAGGAATGGACTTTCCAAAAGGCACGAATGGGAAAATGCTAGCCCAGTCCAGGCCTTTGCCCGGGAGGGGCCATGTCGTGTGCATCGCGTGCTACTGGAGAAAGCACTTATAGGCTCACCCAGACTCAAGGGGGTGGAGAAATGGCCTCTCTATGTGATGAAGAAGAGTGTGTAGGATGGGAGATATTTTTGTAGCCGTCTTTGGGAAATACAGTTGGCCACAGTAACAGGGCCAGGATGCAAACCCAGGCAGTCTTAGTTGAGAAATTTTGGCCTCAACTTCTAGGCTGCCTCCTCTTAAGAGATACATTCTAGGGGTTCCTGACATCTTTAAAGATTTGTTTTCAATGTTTATTTATTTATTTTTGAGAGAGAGAGAGAGAGAGAGAGAGAGAATCCCAAGTAGACTCCACACTGTCATCACATAGCCCGATGTGGGACTTGAACTCACGAGCTGTGAGATCATGCCCTGAGCCAAAATCAAGAGTCAGAAGCTCAACCAACCAAGACAACCAGGAGCCCCTTTAAAGATTAAAAAAAAATTTTTTTTAAGTAATTTCTACACCCAATATGGGGCTCGAACTCATGACCCTGAGATCAAGACTTGCACGCTCCACCAACGGAGCAAGCCAAGTGCCCCAGGGTTCCTGACATTTCTAGGAGGCTGTAGAACCAGCAGTAATAGCAAACTTGAGAAATGTTGTTTTTGCTGATTGTGACACCACTTTTATGTCTAGATTGATGTGACCGGGGAAGTGCAGGTCTCAAGTGGATTCCAAAAAGAAGACACAGGGGATATATGTGTTGACTTTTGGAAGATAACAGAGCAGAGTATGACATAGTTTATTTGTAACCATTAGAAAAGAATGCAGTGCCCATGAGGTGGGAAAGCTTGGTGGTGGGGGTGAGCCGTGCCAAGTTGTGGTGGGCTGAATAATGACCAACCCCCCCCCCCCCCCCGAGATACTAGGACCTAATCCCTGAAGCCTGTAAATGTCATGGGGAAAAAGGTCATGTGACTAAGGATCTAGAGATAGGTAGATTATCCTGGATTATCTGGGTGGTCTCTGAATGCCATCACAAGTGTCTTTATACAAGACAGGCAGGGGTGCCTGGGTGGCTCAGTCGGTTGAACATCCGACTTTGACTCAGGTCATGATCTTGAAGTCTGTGAGTTCAAGCCCCGCATCGGGCTCTGTGTCGACAGCTCAGAGCCTGGAGCCTGCTTCTGATTCTGTGTCTCCCTCTTTTTCTGCCCCTCCCCCGCTCATGCTCTGTCTCTCTCTCTTGCAAAAATGAATAAATGTTTAAAAAAGAGAGAGAGAGACAGACAGACAGACAGGCAGGCAGAGGGAGACCTGACACTAATGCAGAGGGGAAAATGATGTGAAGACAGAGCAGAGAGAAATCAGAAGGTGCTGGACTTGAAAACTGGAGAGACACAGCCAAGGGCCAAGGGATGCCAGTGGCCCCCAGAAGATGGAAGAGGCTCACAGATGCTTAACTGACTGAGCCACATAGGTGCCCTGTGAATAAACCCATTCTGATACAGGCTTGGCAAACTGGTTCATAACGAGAGTGTTCCCCGGGGGATTTATGGCAGCTTGCACAGCTCTCTACAAAGTGTATGTCAGCAGAGGGTCTCTGTTCTCCGGGCGGTGGTGGGGTGCACAGGGGAGTGCCACAGGGCTCTGGGATTCACTATCCAGATCACTCTTTCTATCAACTTTCTGGACACAGACAGCAAGGAACTACGTAGGGCACTGCATGTGAAGGTGACACAGTATTGGAGGGAAGAGTGAAAGTGATAGCTGAACTGAGATAAACGTTATGTTGACAGATCACAACTTTGGAATAAAGTCGAGATGGAACTGATGGGCGAGAAAGCTAGATTTTATATATTTAAAAATTTTTTTGATTTTAGAGAGAGAGAGTACGTGCCTGGGAGCCGAAGAGGGGCAGAGAGATAGAGGTAGAGAATCTTAAGCCTGACATGAGGCTCAGTTCTACGACCCTGGGATCATGACCTGAGCCGAAATCAAGTCGGACACTTAACTTGAGCCACCAGGTATCCTGGTGGGTATTGAGCCACCCAGGTACCCTGAGAAAGCTAGCTTTTAAAGAGAAATCCTTTGCCTGAACACAGAACTGGTTGAGGGGATCTGGCTGGTCAGTTTAGATGAGAAGGAGCTAAAGGTAGCAGTAGTCAGTGGTGGGGTGTTGGTTTTTATAAGGATAGAATGTGGAAGGGCACCTTAGTAGCTCAGTTGATTGGGCGTCTGACTCTTGATTTCGGCTCAGGTCATGATCTCAAGGTTCGTGGGTTTGAGTCCTGCATCGGGCTCTGCACTGATTCTGGTGGAGGCTGCTTGCAATTCTCTCTTTGTGTCTCTGTCCCTCCCCTCCACCCCCAATAAATAAAAGAACTTAAAAAAATAAAGACATAATTTGAAGCATTTTTCAGGGAGGGTAGTGTCCAGCTCACAGAAGGGGATGGCCCTGGGTACTCACTGCTGGTTGCAACACATTGAACAACTTCTTTCAATTGTTAATGCCTCCTTCCTTTATTTGAAATGAGAGGCATATGGTAAGGGATCAGGAAACCAAGCTGGATTAGTTTGCCCATCCGTGTTCATTTTCTGCCCATCTTCACTCTGCTCTGAGCCTCTGGAGGCTGACCTCTTCGGGCCTATCACCCAGGATATCAAACTAGCTAATACTCTGAAATAAGCCACGCTGTGCAAGAAAACATAGTGGCCTGAAAAACAATAATCACTTAAAAATTATTTAAAATATTTATTTATTTTTGAGAGAGAGAGGGAAAGACACAGAGTGTGGGGGGCAGGGGAGGAGCAGAGAGAGAGGGAGACACAGAATCTGAAGCAGGCTCCAGGCTCCGAGCTGTCAGCACAGAGCCCAACGCGAGGCTCAAACGCAAGGATAACCTGAGCCGAAGTCAGAAGCTTAACCAAACAAGCCCCCCAGGTGCCCCACGACAATAATCATAAAAATTAGTTTCTATGGGTCCAGAAATCAGGAGTGGCTTTGGGAGGGTGGGCCTGGCTCCAGGACTCTCATGAGGTTGACATCGAGATGCACCAGGTCTGGGGCGCCTGGGTGCCTTGGTGGGTTAAGTGTTTGACTTTGGCTCAGGTCATGATCTCATGGTTTGTGAGTTCCATCCCCTCATTGGGCTCTCCAATGAGCCTGCTTTTTTTTTTTTTTTTAAATTACATTTATTTATTTTTTTTTCAACGTTTTTTATTTATTTTTGGGACAGAGAGAGACAGAGCATGAACGGGGGAGGGGCAGAGAGAGAGGGAGACACAGAATCGGAAGCAGGCTCCAGGCTCCAAGCCATCAGCCCAGAGCCCGACGCGGGGCTCAAACCCACAGACCGCGAGATCGTGACCTGGCTGAAGTCGGACGCTTAACCGACTGCGCCACCCAGGCGCCCCCTTTTTTTTTTTTCAACGTTTTTTATTTATACATTTATTTATTTTTGAGAGGCAGAGTGAGACAGAGCACGAGCAGGGGAGGGGAAGAGAGAGAAGGAGACACAGGATCCAAAGCAGTCTCCAGGCTCTGAGCAGGCATTCAGTACAGCGTCTGACGTGGGGCTCGAACCCACAAACCGTGAGATCATGACCTGAGCCGAAGTCAGACACTTAACGGACGGAGCCACCTGGATGCCCCAAGGAGCCTGCTTTTTGATCCTCTGTCTTCCTCTCTCTCTGCACCCTCTCTTGTTTTCTCGCTCTCTGAAAAATACATAAATATTAAAAAAAAAGAAAAGATGCACTGGGTCTACACTCATCTAAAGTCTTGACTGGAGTCAGAGTGTTGGCTTATAAGTGGCTCACTCACGTGGATGGTAAGTTCCTGCCTGCCATTAGCAGGGGGCCTCAATTCTTCACCCTGTGGACCTCTCTCCACAGGGCTGCTGCAGTGTCCTCACAACCTGGCAGCTGGCTCTCCCAGGGGGAGCCAGGTGGCAGAAGCTGGTATGACCTAGTCACACGCTGGCCTTCCCACAGCCCCTCTCGCGGGCCAGCCCCGCGTGATGCGGGAGGTGGCCACACAGGGGGCCAACTGCCAGGATGTGGGGTCCAGCTGGAAGCCTGCCATCCCAGGAACAGCGGGTGGTGGTGTGCCGTGGCCAGAAGAAAATCAGGAAAGACCAGAGCTGGAGGGTGTGATGAAATTTGCCCTGACTCAGGTTGCCCAAGTTCCGGCCCCGGTTCCGGGACAGAGATCTCCCCTCCTCCATCCTGCCAGTAGGACTTGTGCACGTGCTGGGAGGGAGCGAAGGCTTGCTTTGAGACCTGCCAGGATCACATTACACTGCCCACGGAGCAGGGCTTGGGGTGAGGTTGGTGCATTGTGAAGGCAAGAGCCGTGGAGCTGCTGGCAGCAGACAATGGCCTCCATTGAGGAAATATGACATAACGGACCAGCCAGTCCACGGCCACCACGTCAGGAAACAATAGGCATTTCAAGAGGGCACAGGACGTGCTCTGATCGGGCCAGCAATAAGCCACCATGCCCCACACACCCTCCCGACCTGCCGTCTCAGAGACGGTACCACGGGAGAAATTTTGCCAGGACTTGCCTGAAAAGTTCAGTTGTTCAAAATAGCATTTTAAACCCACAGCGTCTTTGACCTTGGCTGCAGTCTGTCCTTGCTCGGTTCAGTGTGGCGCTCTCTGGATCCATTTTCCAAGTGTACAAAGCCATCATTCTCCATTAGCGCAAGGTGAGAAGAGATCAGGAGCTCGAAGGAGAGGGCCTGAGCATGAGGTGTTTAAAGCAGTCATGCAGGCACCCTGAGATTCGTCTGTTTCCTGACCTCTGTCCTTGAGATCATGTGTCCAGCAGAGCGCTAGCTGACATGCTGTGCTGGGCGGGGGCTGGGATGTTGGCCTCAGTTACGTGTCTGCTGGCCCGGGCTCTGTGGGCGTCTTGGGTCTTGGACTGGAGCAGAACTCTCAGCTGGGTGTGGAGTCTATCCTTCTCGGAGTCACATGCTCAGTTATTATCAGTGATGTAGAACTTTGCAGGGATGTCTGCCATCTAGGACTCTGAGAACAGAGAAAAATCCCCTTAGAAGGACTTTTCTTGGAAAATACTTGCCAGCTGCCAGGTCACCCAAGGCAGGGGGGTGTACGTGGTAGACCGTGGGTGTTCCTGATGGGAGCATCAAGAGAGAACATCGTTGGGAAAGATCCTGCTGATTGGGTGCTTAAAGGTCACAGTTCAGGGGTGCCTGGATGGCTCAGTCGGTTAAGCATCTGACTTCAGCTCAGGTCATGGTCTCGTGCTTGTGAGTTCAAGCCCTGCGTCAGGCTCTACGCTGACAGCTCAGAGCCTGGAGACTGCTTCAGATTCTGTGTCTCCCTATCTCTGCCCCTCCCCTGCTCACATTCTCTCTCTCTCTCTCTCAAAAATAAGTAAACATTGAAAAAGATTAAAAAAAAAAACAGCATCACAGTTCAATGTGGAAGATCACCTAGAATATCAGTGAGAGCTGTCAGAGAGAACAGGTTGGTGTTTCGATCAGGGCTCAGCCACTTACATGAGGTGACCTTTGCAAGTTAATTTGCGCCTTTGTGTAATGGATGGCTGGTATTCTGTGGCCTTCCAGAGCCTGCTTCTTGGGAACTATCTGCCCTCCCCAAATTGGATGCAATTAAGGAGGTCACTGGAGGGGACATTTTCAGAAAAGGTCCTTAGAGCCAACCCAACTTTGCACTGTACTTGTGTTTACCTAAATGTCTGGGGTCCTGAATAGCTCTGAGTAAGCTGAATTTTCTGTAGTAGAACCCTGTTTTAATTGCAGGGGGAAGTTCATTATTTTTTAAAAAAATTTATTTATTAAGTTTATTTATTTTGAGAGAGAACAGGTGAGCACAAGCAGGGGAGGGGCAGAGAGAAGGAGAGACAGACTCCCAAGCAGGCCCTGCATCAT
Organism: Panthera pardus; assembly: GCF_024362965.1. Lineage (NCBI taxonomy): Eukaryota > Metazoa > Chordata > Mammalia > Carnivora > Felidae > Panthera > Panthera pardus. The sequence continues at coordinate 43,083,067 of NW_026526821.1, read as the reverse complement.
CAGCGCAGAGCCTGATGTGGGGCTTGAACCCATGGACTGTGGGATCATGACCTGAGCCAAGATCAAGAGTCGGACCCTTAACCAACTGTGCCACCCAGGCACACCAGAAGTTTGTTATTAAAAGGCAACCAGTTGGGGGCACCTGGGTGGCTCAGTTGGTTAAGCATCTGACTTCAGCTCAGGTCATGAGCTCATGATTTGTGGGTTTGAGCCCCAAGTCGGGCTCTGTGCTGGCAGCTCAGAGCCTGGAGCCTGCTTCAGATTCTCTGTCTCCCTCTCTCTTTGCCCCTCCCCCACTCATGCTTTGTCTCTCTCTCTCAACAATAAATAAACATTAAAAAAAAAGGCAACTAGTTGAAAATGTAAAGCAAAAAAAAAAAAAAAATCCTTTAGTTGAGCAAATAATCACTCCCTAGTTTCTTTACACTAAATTCATAATTTCTAACTGGATTGCATATTTTATTTTTTTTTTTATGTTTTTATTTTAGTTTTGAGAGAGAGAGAGACAGAACACCAGTGGGGAAGGGGCAGAGAGAGAGAGAGAGAGAGAGAGAGAGAGAGGGAGGCACAGAATCTAAAGCAGGCTCCAGGTTCTGAGTTGTCAGCACAGATCCTGACGTGGGGCTCAAACTCAGGGATGGTGAGATTGTGACCTGAGCTGAAGTCAGATGCATAACCAACTGAGCCACCCAGGCGCCCCATTGGATTGTATGCTTTCCAAGCCTTTGTGTAAAATTACCTTCCATTGCTCTTCCTTTCTGCTCCCCTCCCAGCTCTCTCCAATGCCTGTCTACTCTGACCTGTGTCCTGTGATGCTGGACACATAGCTTGTATCAATGGCAGCCATGACATCTAGTTTCCAGATGGGTCCACCCAATGGGAGGCTATCTGGAGGGCAAGAGGAAAGTGAGGTCTTGGTATTTGCACCAACTCCCCTGCCCCAGCTCCCAGCTCCTTCCTGAGTCCCCAAGGTTGCATGCATCTATCTCCTGAAGGCCCCAGGTCCTGTCCAGGGTCCCCCCCCCCCCCCACTGTCATTCTCCCTGGGTTCCAGTAATCACTCCTTCACCCTTGGGAATGGTCCCTTGATGTTACTGGCCCCAGGCTTCTTTGTGACCCTGCACTGGTTTCCTAAATCCTGCCGGCACCTTTGTAAATGGTGTCCTTATCAAACTCCCCTCAAATTGCCCAGTTAGAGTGCTGCTATCAGGGTCCCCAGAGACTGTGACTGATGTGATATTCAAACTTTTATTCTGTGCAATGTTTTAAAAAGCTCTGTGGTATCCCTCTTCCTCTCTTGAAGGCCTCTGGAGAGAAGTGGGTGTGTGTGTTCAATCGAATCACTATTGTTTGAACTTAAAAAAGCAGAGCTGGGCTTTGGAGAAGGAGAGAAGAGTGGCTTTGTGCCTATCTTCAGTGTAAGAATCCACTGCATTTTAAAAGTCACAGCTGCCGGGGAACACGGACCGAACCGAAGATGGGTTCATCCCCGAGGGACCTATCTTCAGAAAGCTCGGCGGACGTCAAAGCAGGACGGGAGAGAGAGGTCGTGGCGTCTGCCACCATACTGGCTGTGGTGGGCTTCACATGAAAGTCACATCAGGGGCTGGGGGCGTGTTGGGGGGGGGGTATGTGTGGCGGAAATTGAGACGGGGAGTGAGTTGGTCACCTGCTTTAAAAGGGATCCCGGGAGATGGCTGTCGGGAAGGGACGTGTGTTCCAGACACCAGTGATAGTGGCCATGAAAACATCCTAGGCTGATGGACGAGTCCACGAAATAAATATCGGTCCAACATCTGGAGGAATCCTAGGGGCTGCTGAATGCGGTGCTGTGCTTCCTGGTGAGAAGTGAATAAAAGCAGACTGCAGCACAGTTTGCAAGCGTGAGCCCATTTTTGCGGAGTAACGTCTATTTTTATTTAGAATACATAAACTCGTGAGCTGGGGGGAACCATATTTGGCCACATGCGGGATGAAGCAGGAGGGGGACAAGGAGAGAGATGCAGACGCGGGGACACCAAAGGACCCAGCGATGAGTAACTGAGTCTAGTTCCCCTTTCTCGTCAGGGTCCCCCAGGGCCCTCCCATAATTCCCTCTTCTCCTGAGCCGGTCTGAAGGGCTCTTATCTGCCACAATGAGAATATGGAGGCGTTTAGCATTGCTAGGATCACACCCATTTTCCAGATGGGGAAATGAAGGCTGAGGGAAGCCAAGAACTTGGAAGTGAGTGGTGATTCCAACCCAGGTCATCTAAGGTGGATACTCAACATTTGCCACTTTGCTGGAGCCGGACGTCATCCAAGTCTGTGGCTCAGGGCTACGTGACAGGAGGGAAGCAGCACTTGGCGAGATTATGAAGGATACTTTCTTAATAGAGGGGCTGCTTGCAGCCAGGTGGGCAGAGTGAAGGGAACCAGAGAAAGGCGTTGAGGCACCCACTACTCACTCCACTTGAAGGGCCAGGGGGAGAAAGAGCCCCTGCCAGATTGTGAGGAGGGAGGGAGGAGTGGAGGGGAGGGATGAATACTCTGCATGCTCCCACTCCCCCCATCCCAATCTCCTGCAGGCTGATCCAACAGCAAGAGAACCAGAGCCCAGGCAATGCAACCCCCAGGCTCAGCTTTCCAGGGTGCAGGCAGGGCAGGGAGCCATCTGGGATGTGGAGTGCAAGCAAGGACACAGGGGTTTTCCAGAGGGGCCAGACAGGGTGCCTCAGGATCCTGCGTCTGACCCGTCTGACCTGAGGAAGGAATCTTTCTAAGTGTTTCCCAGGAAGTGGTGCCCCCTCCTCCCTCCCCTTCCTCCACATCTTCCCCTTCCAGATTCTGCTTTCTATCTCCTTCCTCTTCCCCTCACAATGAGAAGTAGGGAAAAGGGGGCAGGGGGCACACAGAACATTCTCTTCGCCCCAAATCACAGCTAACTGATGCATAACAGGCAGGTAACAAATGTCTGTGGCCTGAGTGAACATGGCAGGGGGTGAGCCCAAAGGCCTGGGGAAGGCCCTAAATGCTATTCTATACCAAAGTAGATGCCCTGCCGACACCCCGACTCCCCACCCTACCCCAGCAATACCTGGGCGCAGGCAGTGTATTTGCTAGGTGACTCCAGAAGCACGAGGGAGGGAGTGGGGAGAGGGAGACAGGAAAGGGGAGGCTGATGGTGGGCGCGTTCACGGGCAGTTACCAGCGTGGGCACCTAGGACTCCACTCTGTGGATATCACCTGAGGAACCAGGTAGGATGTGCCTCCCCTCAGGATTGTCTTACTGGGAAGTGGAAGCTGCAGGGTTTATTCACCAGCTCCCGACCTGCGTGGGTGGTGGGCAGCTCCTGGCGGGATTAAATCCCCGGCTTCTAGACTGTTCTGAGTGCAGGCTGAGCAGCCGAGAAAAACTTTCACTGGAGAAGGACAGCCATGCAGGTGCTGGAGGTGAGAGCAGGGCTCCTCCTCAGGAATTGTCCGCTTAAGTGCAGGGGAGTCACAGGAGGGCCGAAGGGCCGGGAGAGGCTGCGAGAGCTGCTGAGGGGTCCATGGAGGAAAGAGGCTCTCTTCAGCTGAGGCCCACCTACGAGCACCTGCCATGTGCACTAAAGGCAAATAGAACATGGCGTCCACTGAACTAACCACCGCCCCGGTCCTCGAGACGCTAAGGCAGAGATGCAAAGTGCTCTGGGACCTCGTAGAGGAGACTGCGCCTGGCTCACCGTAGTCACTCCACAAAGGTTTGTTGAGGGAACATTTCCGGCAGTGGAGGGAGCTGAGAAGACTTGGGGAGATGGGGTTTGAATGGTTGACATGGTTGAGAAGGACTTTAACAGTTGGAGAGGACCGCAGGTGGGGTGTTCTTGGTCGCCCCGAGCACGGGTATCTCAGGAGCTCCAAGGCAAATGGGACTGGGGCCACATGGGCCCAGGAGGAGCCAGATGAGTGTCTGAAGAGACAGTGGGTCTGGAGATGAGGACTTGGAGTGCCAGGGGATGTGCTGGCTTTTGTCTGCAGACAGTGGGGACCTCTGTAGGTCTTTGTACCCATCTCTGCTGTCTTATTTAGGTGGGTTGGGGGGGAAGGCTGGTGGCAGGGACCCCGATTAGGGGACACCTCGATAGAAGCTTTGAGTGGCCAGCAGGACTGAGCCCGGAGGGGGCGAGAGGCTTCAGAGAGGCGGGAGGCTGTCCACATTCTGCCGGCAAGTCTGGAACCAGCGGCTGCTTTCTGGACACCCTAGGCCATCTGAGGTGCTTCACCTGAGTGTGGCTCTGTCTCCTGGGCCACCTGGCCCACTGAACACTCTGAGCTGAGCCTCCCGGGAGACTCCCATGGCTGCGTCCCAGTGCCTGGCAGAGGAAGGGAGGTGGCGCGCCCTCCAGGCGGGGCGCACAGACGGGCCTTTGTGCTGAGTGGCACAGGGGAGGTGTGGGCTGTCTGCTCACTCAGCGTCGCTGGCCCCAACACAGGCTGTCTTTGTGGGGCCCAGGAGCTGGGGTGCGGGGGTGGGAAGGGGGACAGGAGGCTTGGAGACAGGTTTTCTGTGGAGCAGCCCCGATGTGGTTGAGAGCCCCACAGAGACAGGGCAGGAAGAAGCCCCTTGGGCTTCCAGGGTGTGGGCGGTCCCAGGAGAAGGTTCCCTTGGACCAGCCAGGGGACACCACAGGGGACTAGCTGTCACATGCCTCGCCTGACCTGAAGGCCCTCCTGACTTGCTCCCCTTACTAATGAAACCCCTGGCACCCAGGGCCCATGGAGCCTGATCGGGAGCCTTGCGGGAGACTTAGCCATTCCCAAAGGCCAGCATTCCAAACAGGGAGCACACTGTCAATATTCATCATGCTTGCTCTGGTGAGGTTCCGGGTGGGTTGAAGCGTCCCTGGGAATCTCTTTCTCACTTAGGCTGCAGTGTCTGGAGTCAGCGCCTCCTTGACCATTTTTCCTGGCCTCTTCCCTGGCTGTTCCTCTAGCAGCCAATACTCCATAATTGCTCAGATGGGCTTGCCCGGCAGGGCCGGCCTCACAGTCCTGCAACCCGTGCAATCACGCAGGCCTGGGCTCAGAAGGGGCTTGCACTTGGCTTAATGGCTCTGCTGTCGTCACCTTGAAATTTTTAACGAGTTTTGAACAAGGGGTCCTACACTTTGACTTTACGTTGGGCCCCACAAAATCTGTAGCTGTTCTTGTCTCGGGGCTCAGGCAGGGACAGGGGAACAGAATGACAGCCCGGTGGGGGTCCTCGCTCATCACTTCCCCCATCCCCGACTCAGGGTAGGACTAGGGAGGTCTCCACCAACCTTTGGGGTTCAGTGAATGTCTCTTAAACACTTTGCAAATATCAACTTACTCTACAAGCTCCTACACAATTATCTTTAATGATAACTGTTTCACTAAAATCAAAAGTGCTTATTGTGAAAATTTTAAACAATACAGAAAACTACCAAGAAGAAAGTGAGGGAAAAGTCGTTCATATTTCATCGTGGAGAAGTAACCACTCTTATTAACATTGTGGCAAACGATTTTTATGGTGCTGTGTGCGTGTACATTTATGTACTCTTAGTTTGGGCTGCTATAACAACAATACCATAGTTGAAATGGCTTAAAAAAAAGAAACATTTATTTCTCACAGTTCTGGAGGCTGGAAAGTCCAAGATTGGGGTGCTGGCAGATTTGATGTCTGGTGAGGTCCCTCTTCCTGGTTTGCAGATGGAGATCGGGCTGTGTCCTCCTCACATGGTGGAGAGTAAGGTCTAGTCTCTTGCCCTTTACAAGGACACCGGTCCCATCCTGGGGGCTCCACCCACATGACCTCATGTGAACCTAACTACCTCCCAAAGGTCCCACCTCCTAATGTCATCACATGAGGGGTTGGGCCTTTAACATGAATTTGGGGTCCATAACATGCAATATATATTTAATTAATTTATTAATTAATATTTATATTCATATCCATTTAGACTTAGTCATATATTTTATATATGAATGGGAAAGATATATGCACACATACACATATATACACACACATATATATATATATATATATATATATATATATATATATTATATATATTTTTTGTTTGTGTCTCTGTTTTTACTTTACATTCAGATTCGGGCTGTTTGGGGGCACCCAGGTGGCTCAGTTGGTTGAGTGTCTGACTTTGGCTCAGGTCGTGATCTCACCGTTCGTGAGTTAGAGCCCCACATCAGGCTCACTGCCGTCAGCTCGGAGGCCACCTCAGATCCTCTGTCTCCCTCTCTCTGCCCCTCCCCTGCTCTCTCTCTCTCTCTCTCTCTCTCAAAAATAAATAAACATTAAAAAAATTTTTTTTTAAAGATTCAGGCTGTTTGAAGTCCAGGGCATATAGATTTACCTTGCTCATTTTTAAAAAATGTTTATTTATTTTTGAGAGAGAGAGAGACAGACAGAGTGTGAGCAGGGGCAGGACAGAGAGAGAGAGGGAGACACAGAATCTGAAGTAGGCTCCAGGCTCTGAGTTGTCAGCACACAGCCCCGATGCGGGGCCCGAACCCATGAACCTCAAAATAATGATCTGAGCCGGAGTCCAACGTTTAACTGGCTGAGCACCCCCAGGCGGCACTCGCTCATTTTTATTTTTTATTTATTTATTTATTATTTATTTATTATTTTTTTTTTAATTTTTTTTTTAATGTTTATTTATTTTTGAGACAGAGAGAGACAGAGCATGAACAGGGGAGGGGCAGAGAGAGAGGGAGACACAGAATTGGAAACAGGCTCCAGGCTCTGAGCTGTCAGCACAGAGCCCGATGCAGGGCTCGAACTCACGGACCATGAGATCATGACCTGAGCTGAAGTCAGACGCTTAACCGACCAAGCCACCCAGATGCCCCGGCACTCGCTCATTTTTAAAAGCTGCATAGAGGAGCGCCTGGGTGGCTCAGTCGGTTAAGCGACCTACTCTTGGTTTTGGTTCAGTTCATGATCTCACGGTTTGTGGGTTTGAGCCTTGCATTGGGCTCTGCGCTGACAGTGTGGAGCCTGCTTGGGATTCTCTCTCTCTCCTTCTCTCTCTGCCCCTCCTCTGCTCGCATTCTCTTTCTCTCTCTCTCAAAATAAACTTAAAAAAGTAAAAGCTGCACAGAATCCCGCTGCATTTATAAACCATCAAAGGACTTAACCAGCCGCCCCACCACGCACATGTTGGCAAACACGCTTACAGCAGCGTTGTGACGACCATCCCTAAGGATATACCCTGGGGTGGGGGCAGATTCTGGGTTTCCTATTCTCCCGTTGTATAGACGGTGGAGCTGGAATGTTCTTTAAACCCCCCGACCAGTGGGCAAATTAGATGGGGCATATTTCCACCACCAGGTTTAAGCAGCTGTTCCCAAGCCTGAGGGCATGTGGCCCTCCTAGAATGTGTGGAATACCCCAATCCCATACCCTGGGGGCCAGGCCACCTGGCTGTTTACTCTCCCCACAAGCTCCAGCGACTTATTCCTTTAAATCCGTTCCTGGCAGACCTATGCGTGCTTTTCTCCTTCACCCTAATCTCACACCTGGGCCCCTGGCCCTGCGTCTCCTCTGTGAGAAGGGACAATGACAGTTCTCTGGTGGAAGGCATCACCTCAACTGGCCGTCACCCAGGTGGCCCCTGATGATGATACAGCTTTGAGCACCTGTGGTAGCAGGTGCAGCGCCTCAGGTACAGTGTGTGTCAATGTATATCTTTGTTTATTTCTTTTTAAATTGAGATACACTTGACATATACCATTATAGGAGTTATAGGCGTACGACGTAATGATTCAATCTTTATGTATATTGTAAAATGATCGCCACAGTGAGTTAGGTTGACATCCAACACCATGCACAGTTATCCTTTGTTTCTTGTGATGAGAATTTCTATTCTCTTAGCAACTTTCACATATGCAACACAGTTTGTTAACTCTAGCCACCGTGCTGCGCAGGACATCCCCCGGACTTATTTACTGTATAACTGGAGGTTGGTACACTTCCCTCATCCCCCCACCCCACCTCTGACAACCACCAACTATTCTGTCTATCAACACATATCTTTGGGTTGGATAATAAATATTCTCACATTCTTTTTCTCTACTCACCCACCCCCAACACTTTATTATGAACCATTTCAAGCATACAGAAAAGTTGAGTGAATTTTGAAAAAAGTTGAGGGGATACCTCCATACCCACCACCTGGATGACATTTTACTGTTTGCTTCATATCTCTGTCCATCTCTCTGCCTCCCCAGGAATCCATCTTCTTTTTCTGTTCCTCTAAAGGGGAGTTGCAAACTTCAGTACACCACACCCCTAAACACCTTAACATGTATATCATTAGATAGAGTTGAATAAATATCGTTCATTTTTTTTCAGGTAGAAGTTACATGCAATGAAATGTTCACATTCTTAAGTATACCATTTGCTGAGTTTTGACAAACGCCCACACCTGTGTGAGTCAAACCCTTACCCAGATACAGACCACTACCATCACCCAGAAGTTTCCCTGACTCCCCTGCCCAGCCAATCACCTCCACCTGCCCCTAGAGGCAGCTACTGTTCTGATCTTCATTTTATCAGTGGTTAGTTTTGCTTTTTAGAACTTCTTATAAGTGGACCCAGACCACAGACGCTTTTTTGCGTCAGGTTTCTTTCATTTCCTATAATGGTTTTGAAATCCACACCGTTGTACATATCAGGGACATTGTGTGGGTAATACCACGAGGTGTTGGTCCCTCACATTCTTCTATGTCACTGATACACTTTTATTTATTTATTTTTTAATTTTCTTTTTAATGTTTAGTTTTGAGAGGTGGGGGGATGGGGGAGAGAGAATCCTAAGCAGGGTCTGCACGGTCAGCGCAGAGTCCGATGCAGGGCTCGAACTCACAAACCGTGAGACCATGACCCGAGGCGAAATCGAGTCAGACACTCAACCGACTGAGCCACTCAGGTGCCCCCTGATACACTTTTTAAAAGGCCCTTCTTTACAATTTCCATTTGACTTGACTGTCTGGGGTCCCACTGACGGTTACAGGGGGCTCAAGAGTCATCGTCTCTACGGCTCCAGGTAGGGAAATGCCCCCGGAAGCCATGGATGGAAACCTGCCCAGACCCCAGCCTCAGCCCCGCTGCACTGCAGGATTTCTCAATGGACAAGGGCATGTCTGCGAACTCTGCACCTCGTTCTTTCTTCAGCCCACTGTAGGCTGCCTTTGTTTCCCACTTCCCTGACTTACCAGGCCTGCCTGCAGCATCCACTGTGGTTAGCCCCTGCCTTCCAGAAACTCCCTCCTCTGTTGCCCTCTTACCCACCTTGTGGATTTTCCTCCGGCCTCCCTGGCTGTTCTGACTTGGTTTCTTTGGCTGTGTGCAAAAGGTGAGGGTCTTCAAGGACTGGATCTGGCCCGTTGTCTCTGCCTTCAGTCTCACTCCCCAGGCAGTCACATCCAGAACCATGGCGTCATTGAGTGCCATCCGTGGGTCAGTAGCTCCCCAGCCAGGCCTTTCCTTAAGCCCTGCAGCCTCCGCCTGGGGCTCGGATAGACATCCTGAATTCAGCATCAGCAGAAACAGTCTGCACTCTGTCTTGCTCATCTGACCCTGCTCTGTCTCCCCTTCTCACTTAGGAGCCCCGTCTGCCTGGGATCAACCTTAATTTCCTCCACATCCTCATTGCCCACAACCATTCATCGCCCATCTCCATAGAGCCTCCCTCCAAATCAGATCTTAATATTTGTCCCTTCTCTTCATCTCCATTGCCATGGCCCTAGACTGTGAGATACCTTATGATGAACATTATATCTGGTTAATGTGCAATTCGAATGTAACTGGGCACCCTCTATTTTTATTTAGTAAGTCTGGCTGCCCCATGGCTGGTCGGTGCCTCCTGCTGCATCTGACCTTATTCCTACCAAGCAGGCTCCTGTCCTGCTACCCAACCCCTGGGGACTCGGGGGAAACCAGGGAGCCCCTGCCTCCTGGGCCCACTCTCCCCACATTGCCCTCCTGCAGCAGGGAGGGGGAGTTCAAACCTCTGCAACCCCCTGGGATGTCTACCCAGCTCAGCCAGAGCTGGGCTTCTCTGCTGCCTTCACTCCAGGCCGCTCTGACACAGACGTTTCCCTTCTGCTTGGTGCGGATGATATTTGCTCCAGGGGTCTTTAAGGGTGGAGGGGACTGGGATTTGTGAAGTTCTCAGCAGAGGGCCTGGCTCGCTCAGTGTCCAGTAAATGATAGTGCCCCTTTGGTCCTCCTGTTGCCGGCTCCCTCCACTGGCACAGCAAGGGGCCATGCAGGGGAATGCCCCCTCTCTCCCCATGTAGGCTTCTTTTAAAATCACAGGGTTTGGGGGCAGTCCGTTAAGCTGGCTCAGTCCGTTAAGCGTTGGATTCTTGATTTAGGCTCAGGTCAGGATGTCATGGTTCGTGAGATCGAGCCCCACATCGGGCTCTGTGCTGACAGCATTCTCTGTCTCCTCTCTCTCTGCCCCTCCCCAGATCATGCTCCCTCTCTGTCTCTCTCAAAAATAAGCTTTGAAAACAAAATAAAATAAAATCAGTGTTTTAAACCACATGTAGGGGTGAGGAGCCCTGTTGCAGGACAGGTACGGAATTACACGGACAGAATCCAGCCTTGCAACTGGCAGAACAACGCGGGGGTATGGGCACTTCCATACAGGCTCCCTGTGCCCACGCGGGACCACGTCCTGGCCACAGGCCAGGCCTGTGGCCAGCGGGCTCTGGCTTAGCTTTCCAGCTTTGCTCCTCCGTCATTTTCTTTCCCTTCCTGGCAAACTTCTGCCAAGTTCAGAAGCAGAAAGAGCTGGCGACTGGGGACCAGAGAAAACATCCCTTTACTCCAAGTCTGCTCTTGGGGAAGATGTTACTTACTCTTAGTGCCTCTACCTTTTCATCAGCCAAATGGAGCAGAGAAAATGGGCCCTACCATCCATCCCAGAGCTCAGGAAGAGGGGTGCCTTCTGTCTATGTGGGCCATGTGTGGGTCCTCCTCTAAGATCCTCGGCTTCCTGTCACCCCAGGAGGGTTTCCTAACTCTCCCCTCCTCCCCACCTCCCCACCCTGTTAATTTGAAGCTGTTTCCTCTCCTATTTCTGTAGCACTCTCTACACTCCTCCGTATTGCCTTCAGCAATCTGTTGCTTGGTGACTCATTATTTTTACGTTTCTTCCTGCCTCTGGATTCTGAGAGCTCCTAAATCTGCAGGAGGCTGTGGGGCCCCCACACAATGCCTGGCACGGGGATGGTGCTCAATAAATGCTCCATGAGCAAGTGTAAGACTGTGGAATTTGACAGCCTTTGAGGCATCTAGGATGCAGAGAGAGGCCCCTCCAGCCTCCTGTTTCCCTGTGCTATTCTAAAACGAAACCGTAATTCCTGTCCCTGAAAACGCGGCCCTCCTTCAGACAACTGTAAGCCTCCTCGGGAAGGTGAATGCTCTCAATTCTAATTAGTTCTTTTCTTGCCCGTGGGTGAGAGGATCCCCGGAGTGGTCAGCTGTGCTGATGGATGGGGCTGGGCGCAGAGTACCAAGGCCAGGGAGGCCAGGCAGTTGCGGTGAACAGCCCGGCCAAGCCCTCCCTCCCAGCCCTTCAGGGAGCCAGGCTTGACTTTTGAAGCTAATGAGAAGCAGATTTGAGCAGTGGGATGGGCCGGAGACCCAGAGGCTGCCTCTGCTACGTGGCATCTTGAGCAACTCCCTAAGCTTTTGCCACCAACCAGCAGAGAGCCGGGTCGGGCCACGTGGCTGGACGATGGGTCTCCCTCCAGCTTGACTCCAGGTCAGACTGTATTTTATTAAAAGACAGATCTAAACATTGCCAGCTTCGGTGAATGATGCAGCGGGCTTGTGGAGACGTGGGTCACCCACAGAGGGTGTCCCTCCTGTGATGGGTTTCTCCCTTCTTCCCTGACACGTTAACGGTCCAGCCCACAAGCCTGAGTCCCTGGAGGGGTCTGAGGCACACTGAGGGAGCGGGCATGCACGGGGCTCCAGCAAAGGCTGCTCTGAAGGTCCAGCCGGTTCCACCTCCAGTGAGGGTGCTGGGGGCTGGGGTGGCAGGCTCCATGAGGGCCAGGACTGGATGTGTCTTGGTGACATCTACATCCCCAGCATCTTGAGCAGTGTACCTAGTAGATGCATAATAAACACTAAGCTACATAACATAATGACTCTGCAAACAGTTCTGGAATCAGCCACGGTTTGAACCTCAGCTCCTAGTTAGAGCTCAGGGGACGAGTTAACCTCTCTAAGCATAATTTTTGTTTCCAAAAATTATACAAGTATTTACCTTGGAAGGGTGTTTGGAAGATTGTATCTAGTATTTACTGAGCACTTATTTTGTACCAGGTGTCATTTTAGTGCTCTGTTTTCACTCACCGAATCCCTACGACAACCTGAGGCAGAGAAGTTATTGTTCCCACTGTATGAGTGAGGAAACCGACACCCAGAGAGGTTAAGGTAACTTAACCTTAACGGTCAACGGTGTGACCTTGGGAAGAGGCAGAGCCAGGCTTTACGCTCAGGCTGTTGGCTCAGAGTCCAGTTCTGAACCATCACACCAGCTGCCTCTGAAATGCGCCGAGCATAGTGCCTGGCACAGAGTAAGTGCCCAGTGAAAGGGAGCCATTGCAGTTTAATTAACAAACAAGAGGGAGGCGAAACGCAATGTCCTGGATCTTCCTGAAAGAAATGAAGTGATAGAATTTTGTACCATTCACGATTCATTCATTCATTCATTCATTCATTGAGGCTTCACGTAATAATTCTGCACGCTTTGCCCCAAATGCAGGGAGAGTAGATATTGGGGAAGCAGTAGCTCTGGGCTTGGATACTCCTGGAAGCCTGTGCGGGGACAAAGAGCTGAGAGCCATTCAGGTGAACTCAAGGGGGAAAAAGTGTTCTCTGTAGGCACCTGGTTTGCAGGAGGAGCCCTCGAGGGCCTCATGACCGGAGGTTGCCAGGCAACCTGAGGCGGTGGGCACTTCTCTGCCAACCTGCTCCCGTCTCCCCGCAGACTGACGATATCCTCAAGGTCCTGTGCTTCTGTTCCCCCAAACTCCGCGTGCGACAGACTCTGGGTTGCCATGGTAACAACCGGAGCCCCCATTTTATATGTTCTTACCATTCCAGGGTCAGTATCACCTGACTGTGGCTGGATCTTTCTGAGTTTAAATTCTACTCCCCTCCCCACACACCCCTCCCCCAAGGAGTGGTGTCATCTCTTTCAAACCTGATTGTCTGCTGCTTCATCCTCAGCAAGGAAGAGGGGACAGTCCCAGAAAAGACAGAGTCACTAGGAAGGCACCCCGAGATTGTGTACTATGAGCAGACTAAGGGACAGGGTACCTCTAAGCATCCTTTTCAGATGACTATTTCTGCACTATTTTAATTTTCTTTTTTTTTTTTTTTTTTTAACGTTTATTTTATTTTTGAGACAGAGAGAGACAGAGCATGAACGGGGGAGGGTCAGAGAGAGGGAGACACAGAATCTGAAACAGGCTCCAGGCTCTGAGCTGTCAGCACAGAGCCCAATGCGGGGCTCGAACTCACGGACCGCGAGATCATGACCTGAGCCAAAGTCGGCCACTTAACCGACTGAGCCACCCAGGCGCCCCTTAATTTTCTCATCTTATTTCTCTTACCCTGAGACTATGAATAGCTCTGAGAGCCACAATAATAAGTTACAAGCCAGTTTCTTCACAAACCAGCTTTTCGGGGCGGGGGGGGGGGGGGGGCAGGGAACAGGTCCACTCTGCCGATGGAACGTGCCAGGCTCCTGATTGCCCCCAAACTTGTGCTCACACTGCCCCATCCACCCAGAATGCCCTTCCCTTCTACTCTTGGCCAGCCTTGAAGACCCAGCTCAGTTTCCGTTTCCTCCAAGAATTTTGCACACAATTCCAGCCTGAATTGGTTGGGACCCTCTGAGTGTAGCCTTCATTGTCTCTTCCATCCATGAGGTCATCTCCGGTGTTATTGTCAGGGAAAATCAGTGAAAAACTTTCAAATGGATAAGAAAAATAAAAAGATCACTGGGTGTCCTGTCTAGAGCACCCTTCCAGATTGTCTCTGTCTTTCATTGTCTTTGAAAAGCTATTTTTACGACCCTGTAAGTCATCGAAAACAGACAATGATGCCAATGATTTGTGTTCATAGAAATACAAATTAGTAGCATCCAGTGGAACTCAACTGACGGTTGCCCTGTGGATAGACTTCTGCATCTATTTGTAAGGTCACGTCAGCATGCTGCTTATTTGTATGTATGTGGTTCTTAGAAATCTCCTTTGAGCCCGTTAGAAGACCTCAACTCCATCCCTCAGTAATGAACGAGTTACATAAAATCTTTATACTTTTATGAGAGTCATAATTTTATCCTGTTTTCCCTAAAATTATTCTTTGTCATTTTTTTTTAATTTTTTTTTTTTTACGTTTATTTATTTTTGAGACAGAGAGAGAGCATGAACGGGGGAGGGTCAGAGAGCGAGGGAGACACAGAATCTGAAACAGGCTCTAGGCTCTGAGCTGTCGGCACAGAGCCCGATGCGGGGCTCGAACTCACAGACTGTGAGATCATGACCTGAGCCGAAGCCGGTCGCCCAACCGACTGAGTCACCCAGGTGCCCCTCTTTGTCATTTTTTAATTCAAGTTAAAAAAGAATGGTTTGACACATTGTATCAGTCAGAGTTGGGAGCAAGCAACAGAAATCAATAGTAGCTAACTTTAACAACAAGGAAAAGAATATACTGGAGGTTATTAGATGGCTTGTAGAATTTACAGAGAGCCCACAGTTGTGGGCTTGGAAAACGGACTGGGGCTGAGGGTGGCTTGGTGGCAGGACTATAGGCAAAGGCACAGGATGGGCTGGCTTGGACACCATCTCTGGACACTGCCACTTCTGGACGTCACTACTGGTGGCCCCTGGCCATGACCTCAGCCGCAAGCTGCTGCCACCATGAAATGAATGCTAAATGGTTCCTGAGTGTTTCCATCTCTGGCTCAACATTTGAAGTCCTGGCCAGCATTATCCAAGTGTCTGGGCAAAAACCTATCTATGCCTTTGCTGGAATAGGAGGCAGGGACGCTCCCCATGGTGGGGAGCATCCCTCTCCCCCAAATAGGAAAACGACTGCCAAAGAATGACAAATGTCTACTTGAAATCACATTGTGAGTTCCATTAGTGCCATTACCACAAAGTACACGTGTTCCTTTTTTTAGATAGTGAGGGGATCTCCAAGGGGCCTGGCCCAACAGATCTCATAGAGGCATTACCGAAGAGGCAGAGGGAAACACTGGAATTAGAGACTGTCCAAACTGGACAGGGTCACAGAAGCCACCTCGCGTGATCCTCTCATTTTCCTCCCGAGGACACTGGGCCGCAGGAGCTGGAGGTGCCGTGTGGCCTGGAAGATGGTCCGAGTGTCATGGTATGGTTTGGGGACTGTCCTTCAGATGTTCATAAAACGGGGCAGTCCTGCTTACCCCCAAATCTGGTTACTGTCACCAGTGGGAGGGCACGGCCGTCGGCTAATTTAAAACAGAGCATCCCGAGTTGGCTTCTGGGCCGCTTCCCGGCTTTGCTGGCAGCAGACGGCTCTTCAGGGGTATGTTTTGCTGACGTGGCTGGCCGCAGGGAGCCGGGAGGAACAATTTTCTGAAGGTCCATTTGCAAAATTGAAACCCTGCCCTTGAGAACTCTGCACATCACAGCTGTGAAGAGATGTGAGAGCAAGGCCAAGGGCGGCCTTCCAGTGAGACCTCCAGGTCCACTGGGATGTCCACGGCTTTGCATGGGAATTCAGCAGCCTGTGGCTCCAAGATGCCTCCTCTCACAGGCTCTTTGGGGGAGAACGGGCCCCTGTCTTTTCTTTACTGGGGCGCTGTTCTTCCTCTCTGGTTTCTTGCTCTTAGCTCATCTCACATCTTGGTTTCCAGAAGGTGGGAGATTCTACCCGGGACCCAGGGGCGCAAATGTGGCCAGCGGGCACCCTCGACCCCCAGGCCTGGTGAGACGAGGGCTCTCCTCCACGTGACCCGGCTGTTGGTGCCCAGCCTGGACCGGACTGCTCTCCAGTGTGGTGAGGAGGAAGAGTTCTGGCAGACAAGCATACCATCTGTCACCCAAGGGACGCTCTTGGGGTTTGGCAGAGAGGCCCCTGCTTGGGCAAGGGCAGGAAGCCAGGTGTCTGGCTCCCCATCACTGCCGAAATGACTTTCTTTTCTCCATCCAGGCACCTCCCCACCCCCAACTCAAGGGACCCAGTCTATGCCATGCAGCCCCCCAGGGCCCTCACCATCCCTCCCTTCTCTCTTCTGCTTCCAGTGACACTTGGGTTCAAATCGCCCCACTGCCTTTTCAATGTGACTTTGGGAAAATTCCTTCATGTCCCAGAGACTCAGTTTCTTCATCTGTAAAATGCTGATGACAAGAAGGCCTGTCCCAAACACAGTGTACACATAAAGTGCATGCAGGGCTATTATGATTACTGTGTGGGTTTTTTTTTTAAAGTTTATTTATTTATTGGTGGGGGAGGGGCAGAGACAGTGGGAGACAGAGAATCCCAAGAAGGCTCCATGGTCAGTGTGGAGGCTGACTCGGGGCTTGATCCCACAAACCATGAGATCATGAGCTGAGACGAAATCAAGAGTCAGATGCTCAACCAACTGAGCCACCCAGGTGCCCCGATTATTGTGGCTTTAAGTGTTTTTGTCTTTCTGTCTCTTTGCATTAGGTGATGATTCTCTTTCTCTACCATCCTTTAATTTTCCACAGTGTGTGGCAGGGTAGTATTCACAGGGCCGTTGGCTGAGGCGGGGGGGGGGGGGGAGGGGGGAAGTGTATTGAACTCAGCCCTGTGTGGCTCCAAGGCTGTCAGTCTTCCTAGGACACCATGCTGAATTCTTCCTCTTCCTTACTGTCCTCTCCAGTTCTGCTCGGTCAGTCAGCAAATACCCCAAGTGTGACTGACTGACCAGCAAGAGAGAAAGGAAACGGGGAGTTGAGGTTTTTCTGTTTTGTCCTTTTTTTAAAACGCTTGCAGACGCTTGCTTGCCCATCTGAAATGGTCTTGGGCCTCATTTTTGGAAGGAGCCCCAGATCCCTGCATACAGAAAACGATCTTTGTGTTTCCTCACAGAGGTTTTCAGCTGGAGTGCTGGAGGTTGTCTCTTGCTTCCCTAGCTCGGGAAGAAGGGGCAGGAGAGAGAGGACCCCGCTATACTGCTGGGTCAGCTGAAGCTCGCCCCCCCCCCCAGGTTTTCTTCTCTTTTTAAAGTTTATTTTTTAGAGAGAGAGTGAGCGAAAGCATGAGCAGGGGAGGGGCAGAGAGAGAGGGAGACACAGCATTCAAAGCAGGCTCCAGGTTCTGAGCTGTCAGCACAGAGCCCGATGCCGGGCTTGAACCCATGAACTGTGAGATCATGACCTGAGCCGAAGTCAGATGCTCAACTGACCGAGCCACCCAGGCGTCCCTCCCCTCCCCCAGGGTTTCTTGATGGGTAAGGGAGTCTACCAGGTACCCATGTGGACATGGCTATGCTCACCTGTCAGCTGGCAGTGCGGTGATGGGGAGAGCATGCACCTGCTGCGTCCACATCCACGGCTGTCACTTCACTGCTCTCTGAACCACTCAAGGCCTCAGTGTCTCCATCTGTGACATGAGAATGACACGAGAGTCTACCTGGTGGGGTGGTTGTGAAGATTAGATGAGTTTATGTGTATAACCATCAGGACCACTATTTTGGATACACCATGAAGTTCCCTACTCCCCAGATGATCCCTGGGATAAGAAGCTCTTCTCCCTTCCCTTCCCTTCCCTTCCCTTCCCTTCCCTTCCCTTCCCTTCCCTTCCCCTCTTCCCTTCCCTTCCCTTCTCCCCTCCCCTCCCCTCCCCTCCCCTCCCCTCCCCTCCCCTCTCCTCTCCTCTCCTCTCCTCTCCTCTCCTCTCCTCTCCTCTCCTCTCCTCTCCTCTCCTCTCCCCTTTCCCTTCCCTTCCCTTCCCTTCCCTTCCCTTCCCTTCCCTTCCCTTTCCCTTTCCTTTTCGCTTTTGCCCTCTTTTCTTAGAAGGCTCCACCCCCAGCATGGAGCCCAACACAGGACTTGAACTCATAACTCCAAGATCAAGACCTGAGTGGAGATCAAGAGTCGGACACTTAACTGACTGAGCCAGCCGGGTGTCCCAGGAAGTTCTTTATTTTCAAAAATTACCTTGCACAATCTTTCCTGGCGTGGGGTGTTCTCCGTTACTTTATTGTGAACAGACAGGTGCTATTTGGGTGAGACACGTCACCTGAAACAACCCCTCTTGGTGGTCACTCTGGCCGCTCACTAAGGTCATCTGAAGAAATTGATAAAAAGCAGGTAAGACCCGGTCCCCAAGGGTGTGGCGTCATAGCTTTGCAAAGGGAGTGTAAACAAGGACAGTAAGAAAGCCACCATCAGTGGTTACTTTATGGAGATAGCACACTGACACCTCTGGGATGAATGGAACAACAGCTGCCCCAATGTTATGCAAAGAGGCTCTCCCGGCTTGGGATGAAAATGCCACCCAAAGCATTCTCCAGATTCCAAAAATGCTGTATCGCCAGAACTGAGAGGGGAGGGTAGAAGATGCACTCAGACACTCCAATGACTCAGAAGGTGGCTTTGATGATGATGAGGACCCTGAGCACCAAGATGAGTTGGAAGACCTGGCAAGATATGGAGTCAGGGGCCCAGGGTGAAGAGAGCACTAAGTTAACATATTATCACACATGTGATTGTAGGCATGTACCGTAAATAATCAATCAATCGTTAGAAATATATTTCATCTACTTTTAAAAAGATTACATATCAACCAGGTCATAACGCCTTTGGATATTTTGAGTGGGGAAATGGGGGGATCATGGTATGTGGGGATTGTCTTTTATTGTCCTTGGCAGCACCCCCTTTCCAGAAGGCCCTGATACTCCTTGTGACTGCCCCGGCAGGGGGGTCGGGGGGGCTTCCTCTGGCTGCCTGCACTGGTGATGGCCAGAATAAACACCTTCCAGGAGCAGCCCTCACCCAAGGACTAAGGGGACTTGGGGTATAAATCCCACAGCTCCCTCATCCCTTGAAGGAGAGGATGTTCAAAGCGAGAGTTCTGCACCGCCCCCCACAGTTCCCATGGGGATTAAGCACCAAGTGCTCCGGTGGTCACCTGTTTCATAGCATATCCTCTCCTGTCTGACTTGCGTTCTCTATGTCATTTTCCCATTCCCTGCCCAGAGCTTCCCACATTCCCTCCAGATAAACTAGATTGACTGGAATGCTTGTGTCAGGGGCCGCTCCTGGGGAAATCCAACCTACGGCAAGCACAAATGATAAAGGATAGCGATGGTTACTCTCACCCATTATTATTTTGTTAAAGATCAGGAGAATGCACTTCCTGCTTTGTGTTCTTGTTCCCCAGAGCTTGTGAGAGCTGGGCCCGGTTCTGGGGTATCTTTTAGGTCTGGTCAGAAACGGGGAGGTCTGACTGTATATTTATCTCAAAATAATCTAAAGTGATTCATTCTCTCTCTCTCTCTTACTCAATTATATGCTTGAGCAGCTATGCCAGAAATCGGTCCATCCAGAGCAATTAAAAGCTTCCTTTGCCAGACCTTGGGGATTTCTCTCTGATCAATGAGAAAAACACTACAGCTGGAAAAGAGCCGAAACCAAGAATAGGGCCATCATGTCTTAGCTGTTCAGACAAGCTACAGCACCATTCGGATGTTTTTAAAAGACCCTTTTATTTTCCAATATGGAATGTTGGAGGAATGATAAGAAATTTCACATTAGTTTTTCAACGCTTTTGACCCCAAACTGGAATTCATTTGTGAAAATTAGTATTAGGCTCTACGTATCAGCTCACGAGCCATGGTAAGGTACTTATTATTATATTTATGATTAATAATAAAATAATAGCAGCAGAAATCATGTCCCTCATAGCTACCATGAGATGGCCAACGTGCTAAGAACATCACACGTTTTTATCTCAGCTGACTATAATGTTACTATGAAGAGGTCATTGTCATTACGTCTATTGTATCAGTGCAGTTACTCAGGCTCAGAGAGGTTAAGTAGTTTGTCTGAGATCACACAACCAGGAAGTAGGAGAATGGGGTTACAAAGCCAGGCAGTCGGGCTCCAAAGCCTGGGTTTTTAACTATGGGAAGGCAACCAGCTTTTCACACCAGAAGGAAAGAAGAGATGAATGGGCTTTGTTGATTTCATTGCCCAAGGCCAGGCTCAACCTGACCTGCTTTTTTATGTTTATTTATTTTTGAGAGAGAGAGAGAGAGAGCATGCAAGTGGAGGGGAGGAGAGAGAGGGAGACACAGCATCCAAAGCAGGCTCCAGTCCGAGCTGTCAGCACAGAGCCCCACGCGGGACTCGAACCCACGAACCGTGAGATCATGACCCGAGCCAAAGTCAGATGCTCAACCGACTGAGCCACCCAGGTGCCCCCTGATCTGCCTTTTAAAAGAAGTTGAAACAAGGTGGATTTTGCTTCTCATGCCATTCCTCTCTGCTGCTCTCTTCTGTGGAGAAGTCAGAGAGTTTTGTCACAAACTGGGGTTCCCTAGGTCTCAGCTGCGTGTGGCTGCAGAAGGGGCCACAGCCACAGTGACGGAGGACATTTCCTGGGTCTGCTCCAGCCAGCTGCTGGCGCAATCCTCCCCCCCGCCCCGGGAGACACCTCTGTGGGTCCACAAACAAGCTGGTTCCCATGGGAGCCTGCTGCTATGCAGCTGAGAACAGCTGAGATATTGCTTATCTAGAAAGACAGCGTGAATACCCCAAACACATGATACTGGTTATGTGCCATCATAGTGATCACTTTCGAGCGGAGCGTACCAGGAGACTCCGGGCTACCCACGGAGCCAGCGAATGAAGAACAAGGAAAATCCCCCAGGGACATCGTGGGATGCTACAGGGGATAGAGTCATCTCAGCTTCACCTGGCCATCATTCACTGTGTGACTTTGGCCGCATTGCCTCCTGCCCTATTTCCTGCTCTGGTTCAGAGGAGCCCTGAGGCCCCTTTCCACCCCCAGAGATCTGTGAGCAGCCCTTCCCACAGGCAGCTTGCATCCTCCCAACCCTTTGCTCTGCATACCGTCTGCTCTCTTTATGTCCTTGGGCCTGTTTGTGTGGTTATTTGTCGAGTTGAGGATTCAGCTGGACTGTAAGTTCGAGAGGTCGGTGAATGGAAATTTCTTTGTATTTGCATTTGCACAGGGTGGTTCTAGCACAGTGGTTCCCAACCAGGGGTGAGTTTGCCCCCATGGAACATTTGGAAATATCAGGAAATATTTTTATTTGCCATGACGGGGGTGGAGGGGGGAGGGCACCACTGGCATCTAGTAGGTAGAAGCCAGGGTAGAAGTTGCTAAACATTCTACAGTGCGCAGGACAGCTCCCACAAGACAAAATGATCTGGTTTATAATGTCAGTGGTGCTGATGCTGAGAAACCCTGGTTTAGAGGAGGCTAGATGGGCTCACTGGCTATAGGCACCAGGTATTGTGCAGTCCTTGGTTTGCCCTCCTCTTCAAGTTTCTCTCTCTATAGGCCGGAGAAGACCAGCAAATACTTAGGGCCAACCTGAGGCACAGTTATTCTTTGAAAAAAAATAGGTATTACATGCACTCAGTGAGAAGGTCAGTACAGACCAAATGATCCTCTGTTCAGTGGGGGCTGTCCTGCGCATTGTAGGATATTTAGCAGCGACCCTGGCCTCTGCCTACAAATGTCAAAAATGTCCACAGGCATTGACAAATATCCCTGGGGACCCTGGTTGAGAACCACTGTTCTAGAGGTGTCCTTTGCCTATCCACACACCTATTTATTTATGAAAAGATGTCTTTTTCTTATGGTGCTTGACACATAGTAGATGCTCCATGAATAGATATTGACAAATGGATAATTGAGAATAAAGCGATTTACATAATCAGTCAAATCCTACCTTAAATGCTGCAGAGGTATAGGTTACATGTATTCTAACACGAGTACAGGATATGAAGTCATTCTTTCCTGGTTCTGACTTCTCAGTTTTGCCTTGAGGAGCACCATCTCGTTACACTTCCAAACTATGTCACTGCTGAGGGCAAGGTTGTGGAGGATGAGTCCCAAATACCTTAAAGTCCATTCTCAGAAGCAGCCGGGCGGCCTGTAACAATGTGGATTATCTGTGTTCTGTGCACCTGAGGGTCTCCTTCCCCTCCCCTGACTGGCAGACTGGGGGAGGCATCAGGGATGTGCCTCGTCTACCCCAAGGGGCCCTTCCTGCCCCATCAGTCCCGTTCTGCCAATGTCTGGCTTTCGTGACAAGCTGTGGCCTTGGTTCCAGCAAGAGTGCCCTTTCTAAGAAGGTGGAGGCGTTAGTCCAGCTTGGGCAATCAGCCCAAAGTCCATTTTGTGTAATTCTGGGCTGTCTGCCCAGCTTCTTCCTGGAGTACAGCTGGGGCTGGGATGGTTTCTGGATTTTCCATGTTTCCTGGAGTGGAGTGGTTGGGGATCTGGGAGCTGGGCAGGTGACCTGTGCCCACAACCACCAGGACCTTCTCAGGGTGGATACTCCAGGAGCCAGCTTGCTTATTGCTTACTCTGGGTCTTGGGCACGGTGTATATGGGGTGATAAAGCCAGCTTTCCTAGAGAATGCACAGCAGAAGCGATGGGGCAGCGTCTTTTGAAACCCTCCAGAGAACAAGACAGACTACAGTCAAGAGTCATCATAGTGAGAAGTGTGGCCTGAGAGCTCAGCTGAGGCTGGGCTGGGGGTACCTCTTTGTGGTGGCTTTAGGATAACTGGATGTATTATACCGTGGCTCAGGGCTTCAAAGACACGTGTCCCAAGAGAGAGAAACCTGGGAGAGCCGCGTGGCCCTGTTCAACTGTGAGGCCCAACCGTGAGGATGAGGTCACCCAACCTCATTTCTGCCCGACTCTACTAGTTGAGAGGTCATAAAGGCCCACCGGGTTCAAGGTGAAGGGATACAGACCCCACCTCTCAAGGAGAGAGCGTCGAAGCCACCCTGGAGACGAGCATGTGTGGTGGGAGACAGTGCTGCAGCTGTTTTTGGAAAATGCCATCTACGACAAGGCTGCACTGAGTTCCAATCTTAGAGAAAAGGGGAGAGCGGGGTGCTCTGTGCACCATCCAGAAGCCCTCCCAGCTGCCTTAGTTCCCACTTAGCCTTCCCTTTAAAGCTTCTCTCAACAGTTGGGACAAGCCCAAGGTTGGGGGCAGGTTCAAGAGTCCCAAATGTGTTCTCTTCCCAAGTCTCTTCCTTCCGCAGCTCCTCTTGTGCCTGCCCCCTCTCCTGCTGATGGGAGAGTTGGGGCAAAGCAGGGAATAGAATATTCAGGGTGAGTTTGCTAAGCTTTTAGGCCAGCAACTTTTGTCCATCCCAGAATATCCTCCATCCATTCTTGTACCCATCCCTTTTTTCTCCTCTTCCTCCCCCCTTCCTCACCATCAAATGCACTCTCTGAATTACCCCCATGCTCCTTCTTGAAGGAGCGATTGACCCTCCTCAGCCTCCCATTGACCTGGAAACTGCACCCCTCTGAGATTGCTCTCATGTGGTCATCACCAAATCCTGTCAGTTTTCATCTTGTTCGCTCGGCCTCTGTGAACGTGACCTGCCTTCCTTCTTGGAATTCTCCTTGTGGCACCCCCACATCTTCTCCTACCTCTCAGTCTGACCCCTTCTTCCTAGTTGGTTCTCTTCTCTCATTTAACCCCATTGCTTCTTCTATCCACTATTACCACTGACTACAGACCCTATTTCTCTTGTTTCCTACCTACCCTCACGAGCTCTGAATCTCACATTTCCAACTTTCCACCCCATATCCCAACCTGCCTGACCTCACAACCACCTGGGGTCCCCTAGACCAAAGTTAAACTCAGTGTCTCCTTCTCATTTGGGGCTATTCATTCCCATGTCACCGAGTGCCACCACCCAGTCTGGCAAGGTGGAACTCTTAAAGCATCACAAATGCATCCTTCTTCTGGTACCAACAGGTTAGCAACTCTATTCCCAGAAGATCCCTTGGACACATTCATTTGTTTGTTCATTCATCCCTTTTTTTTTTTTTTTTCAAGTTTATTTATTTTGAAGGGGTGGGGGGAGAACACAAGCTGGGGGAGGGGCAGAGAGAGAGAGAGAGAGAGAAGGAAAGAATCCTAAGCAGGCTTCACGCTGTCAGCACAGAGCCCAACATGGGGCTTGATCCCACGAACCTTGACATCATGACCTGGGCCCAAATCAAGAACCGGATGTTCAACCAACCGAGCCACCCGGCTGCCCCTGTTCATTCATTCATTCTTTTAGTTAGGAAATACTAATTGAGTATGCGCTATACCCCAGGCACTATTCTAGTGGCTGGAGATATAGCAGTAAGTCCAACAGAGTCTTAGAATCTACAAGGGAGAGAAAGACAACAAACAGGTTCATAGACAAATGGTGGTAGATGCTGTGAGACAACAGAGCTAGGCGAGGGGTGGGAGGAGGAGGGAAGATAGTTCTTTTATGTTAGGTAGACAGGGACAGCCTTACCAGTCAGGTGACATTTGAATAGAAACCATAAGGAAATGAGAGCCAGCCAGGTGGATATTGGGTCTTTCTTCTTTATCCCCATGGCCACAGCCCCTCATTCTTTTCCCCTGAAGCATGGCAATTACCTTCCAAAAGGGCAGTGGCCTCTTTGCCTCTCTGCTCTTACCCTTCCTTCTCTACCCCTTTCAGTGGCTTCCTACAGCTCACAGAATAAAGTTCTTACTTCTAACTATAGTCTGCAAGGAGCTTCACCATTGGACTCCAACCCTCTTTCCAGCTAAGTCATACTGTCATAGGCAGAATTCTAAGATGGCCCCATGCTCTGCACTCTTTCTGTTCCTCCCTGTATAATCTTCTCCCCTTAAGTGCCCGTAGAACCTGTGACTTGCCGCTAGCCAACAGAATGTAGCAAAGGCGAGGGGGGTGTCACTGCCTTCAGTAGGTTATGTTATAGAGGAGTCTGTCTTAGCTGACTTTATCGAGAGAAATTCTCCCGCTGGCCTTGAAAAAGCCAAGAGCCATGCTGTGAACTGGGCTATGGGGTTGAGGAACCGGGGGCAGCCTCTGGAAACTGCAGGAGGCCTCAAGTTGCTGAAGGCAGCCTTCAGCCTCCGGTCAGGAGGAAGCTGACACTCTCAGTCCTGCACTTGCAGGGAAATGAATTCTGCCAACCGCCTGCGTAAACTGGGAAGCACATTTTTCCCCTCATTAAGCTTCAGATGGGATCACAGCCCCAGCTGACACCTTTTGCAGCTAGTGAGCAAAGAACCCAGCAGAGCTGTGCTCGCTCCTGACCCACTGTAGGATAATTAGTGTGTGTTGTCTTAAGCCTCCGAATGTGTGGTGGTTTGTTACACAGCCACAGAAAACCGATACACTCGCCCTGCATAGCCTATACCAGTCCTCAGGCCGTCCCAGCTTTCAGACACGTTTTCCTTTGCATGCCCTGCTGAGAACACAAATTCTGTCCACAAATCTCTAATCCTACATTTTCTCTCTGGAAAAATCTTGTTTGTCCTTCAAAACCCCCTTCAGACGTACCCTCTTCTCCTTCACACTCTTGTGACACCCTGGCCCTCCTCCCCACTCCCCAATCTTGCCTCTCAACAAGCACGGGGTTGGCTGCTATATGCCTGCATGTCAGTCCCCTCTCTTCTCTTTCCAGCTCAGGGTCTAGCTCAGTGCCTGGCTTCCAGTCATTCAAGGGTTCCTCACTTGGGGATGCGTGTTGGGGGGTGGTGGTCCTGGATAGGGCCTGTGCCATGCATACATCCCCTAAAATTGCTTCAAGAATGCTGCTTATTAAGCAATTTTTCTGGGCCCATTGCTTCCACTCAATTCTCAAAGAGGCTCGAGGTCCTGGGAAGATTAAGACCAATTGAAGCCTGGTGTCAATACATGTTTCTTGAATTTAAGCCACTGGGTTATCGCCTGCTAAGGAGATTTTCATTTTAAGCCTTCCTGCTAATTGTGGCTTTGCTAGAGGAATTTGAAGCTTCTGGGGTATTTTGCAGGAGAGCTGCTGTTTTGACACGTGTAAAAGCACAGTCAGGTAGGCAGCCCCGGGCTCCGACCAGGGATGAAGGTGGTCCAGGCTGGGGAAAGAGAAAGGAAGGAGGGGTGGAGCAGGGGTGCAGGGAAGCCCACATGTCCAAGAAGAAGAAACGGAAGGGAGAGTCTTGGAGACAAAGGGAGCGCGGGGGTGGGGGTCAGGGGACCAGCGGATTCTGCGCTGAAGGAGCGCCTGTGTTTCTCCTTCTAATTGTGCCAGGTGCCAGGATACCTAGTCCCCACTGCCGGCTCCTCTGGGCTCTGGAGGGCTGCCTTTGGCAGCGCAGTGTATTTTTAGCCCTCCAGTAAGTGGAACAAAGCGCTCTGAGAGGCAGTGCTGCGCTCTTGGCTCTGGGCTCCAGGCAACACTCAGCAGCTTTCTGAGGAAGCGCAAGACACCCTCTCCAGCTGCAGTGGGGATGTGGGTCCAGCTCCCTCCAAGTCTCTTTCCCTCGGGGGTGGGGGGGCCTGGGAGAGGGACGTCCTCACCAGAAGGAGGACAGTCAGGGCTGTGTGGCTGGGCAGCTTAGGGGAGAGCAGGTGAGTGGGCCTTTCACTGGGAAGGACACAGCCTGGCACCAGATGCTTACCTCTTCTGGCCGCTGGCGCTGGGGGAGATGACTGGTCCTGGGACTACCAGGGTTAGGTGGGCAAAGCAGGGCGTGCTAGGCTCGGGGCGGGGATGGTGGGCGAGCCCCTGGCCCACGCCAGAGAAGCCTGTCCCTGAAGGCGGCGAAGACCGTGGTGAAGGGAAGTGTGGGGGAGAGTCTCTGGAAGCCACTTTCTGACATCCCAGGTGGTGAACTGTCAAGGTCAACCTTGAGCATCGATCTGCCAAATATTTGCTTGGATCGCTGACGCAGCAGACCTCTCACCCCAACCTGCTCCCTGCTTGTACCGGGGCCTTGTCTCAACCAGACTGCCTTACCCCTTGACCCTCGAGGAGATGGGACTGTTTCCCAAAGAGTCCTTTCCAGACAGATGTGTCTGGTCTAGTCCTCTCACGGGGGCATAGGCTGTGGGTGAAGGTGGGCAGACTAGAGGCTGGAGGCTGGGGCCAGGTGTCCCCACGGATGCTTTGTTTGAAATGGCTACCTCTGACAAACTAGACTGAAGTGATCAAGGTTCGGCACAGCTGCCCACGTAGAACCAAACTCCACAAGGCCGGGCCCTTAGGGCCTTGTCCCCACCACAGCCTTCCCACCCACCAAGCCCGGGAAGAAGAGAGACTTCACTTCCTAGGCCAGACAGAGAGAAGCCGAGAGCAGGGCTTGGCTGAAGCCAAACCTAGTCTCCACCTCCCCGGGGGACTCTGAGTCCCTTTCGCTCCAAGCCCCCAGCCTCTCAGTTTGCTTCCTGTACGGCACTCATCGCATGCTGACTCGTGTGTTCTAATCCTCCTTTGCTGCGTATCCACCCACCTGACTCATGAGATCGGAAGAGAGTGGGTTTGTTTGGTGTAGATATGGCAGCTCCCTGGGAGGAATAGTGCTCCGATTTGTGGGGCGTACCTATTCCTGTGCTGTCGAAATACTCCCATTATGGCCAACTTCAAGCTATGATTGTTTCACAATGGGCTCATGTTTCTAAATATCTAGCAGTTGGCTGTGGTGAACCAGTCTTCATGGGTATGAGCTCACCACTGCTGGAGGGTGCCCCACTGCCGAAACTTAAGGCTTGCACTCAGCAGGTGCACCCAAGGCTGATGCCACAGAATCCTTGCTTGGATGGACTGTTCTATTCAGTACATGTTTTGTTTTGTTTTGCTTTCTTCTGGAGCACCTACTCTGTTCCAAAAGAATGTAGAATGAATTCCTGGGGGGAGGATCACTTGTGAACAAGGTAACAGTCCTTCTCTCCTCCCTATATCTTGGCCCCTTTGCAATGTGACCTTGCAGTTTCTACCATCAAGAGCTAGCACTAGTTTCTTAACCCTTGATTCAGGCCTATCCTTGTGACTTGACTTAGCCACTGGAATATGGTGAAAATGACTTCGACGATTCTAAGCTTGGGTCTCAAGAGGCCTTGAGTACCTCCTCTCTTGTCTTGGGATCCTGCCAGCCAGCACATATAAAGCCCAGGCTATTCTGCTGAGCAGTCGAGAGGTCACATGGAGCAGACACCCACCATCTCAGCCAAACCATCCTTGATCAGCCAGGCTCAGCAAACCCAGCAGCTGGCCAAAGGTGTAGGAACAAGCCCAGCTGAGACCAAAGGTGTCAGCCAGCTGAGCCCAGCCTAGATGGCTAAACTGCAGACTCATGAGCTGAATAATGGTTGTTGTTTTAAACCACTAAGCTTTGGAGTGGTTTGTTATCCACCAAAAGCTAACCAACAGAACACCATGCTTGCGTTCAGAAGTAGCTTGGCTCAGGGCACCTGGGTGGCTAAGTCGCTTAAGCATCTGACTTCGGCTCAGGTCATGATCTCACAGTTTGTGGGTTCGAGCCCTGCACTGGGCTCTGTGCTGACAGCTCAGAGCCTGGAGCCTGCTTCGGATTCTGTGTCTCCCTCTTTCTCTATCCCTCCCCTGCTTGTGCTCTCTCTCTCTCTCTCTCTCTTTCTCTCTCAAAAATAAAATAAACATTAAAAATTTTTAAAAAGTAGAAAAACAAAAGCAAAAATGAACTACTGGGACCTCATCAAAATAAAAACCTTCTGCACAGCGAAGGAAACAATCAGCAAAACTAAAAGGCAACCAACAGAATGGGAGAAGACATTTGCAAATGACATATCAGATAAAGGATTAGTATCCAAAATCTATAAAGAACTTATCAAACTCAACAACCAAAAAACAAATAATCCAGTGAAGAAATGGGCAAAAGACATGAATAGACACTTCTTCAAGGAAGACACCCAGATGGCCAACCGACACATGAAAAAATGCTCGACATCACTCATCATCAGGGAAATACAAATCAAAACCACAATGAGATACCACCTCACACCTGTCAGAGTGGCTAACATTAACAACTCAGGCAACAACAGATGCTGGCAAGGATGCGGAGAAAGAGGATCTCTTTTGCATTGTTGGTGGCAATGTAGGCAGGTGTAGCCACTCTGGAAAACAGTATGGAGGTTCCTCAAAAAACTAAAAATAGAACTACCCTACGACCCAGCAATTGCACTACTAGGCATTTATCCACAGGATACAGCTGTGCTGTTTTGAAGGGACACATGCACCCCCATGTTTATAGCAGAACTATCAACAATAGCCAAAGCATGGAAAGAGCCCAAATGTCCATCAGTGGATGAATGGATAAAGAAGATGTGGTATATATACACAATGGAGTATTACTCGGCAATCAAAAGAATGAAATCTTGCCATTTGCAACTACATGGATGGAACTGGAGGGTATTATGCTAAGTGAAATTAGTCAGTCAGAGAAAGACAAAAATCATATGACTTCACTCATATAAGGACTTTAGGAGATAAAACAGATGAACATAAGGGAAGGGAAACAACAATAATAGAAAAACAGGGAGGGGGACAAAACAGAAGAGACTCATGTTCTCAGTTTGGAGAACAAACTGAGGGTTGCTGGAGGGGTTGTGGGAGGGGGGATGGGTTAAATTGGTAAGGGGCCCTAAGGAACCTACTCCTGAAATCATGGCTTCACTATATGCTGACTAATTTGGATGTAATTTAAAAAAAATAAAAAATAAAATTAAAAAAAAATTTTTTTAAAGTAGAAGTAGCTTAGCTCTCGGCTGGATTGTCCATCTCTGAATGAGGTAGAATTAGTCTCCTGTCCCCTACAGCTCATTAGCTATGAGCCAGAACTCTAGGTATCAGCACCACTGACCACTGCGGTACCTGAGTTGTGGCAGAGTAGTAATAGTATTAATCCTCCCCTAACACAGCCTATTCCTATAGGCTGTGGGAAGGAGTCCCACAGCTCCCTGATGGGAGAGCCCGAAAAGAGGCCTACAGTAGGAGACCGCAGACCCCAACTGGGATGAGCCCTTCTCCGCTTTGACTTTGCCTGGCCCATGCAGCCCCACTGCTGGAGCTGCCCTTTTCCCCCTGAGCAGTGAAGACTTCACTGCCCTTCCCAGGAAATGTCTCACCAGGGATGGGGACACTCGCAAATTCCTGTCTTCTGGCCATAGAATATAAACATATTTTGGGGGAGGTGGAAAAAGAAGAAATCCACATATTTGGAGTGGGGAGGAGGGAGAGAGCCAGGTCTTAAAACTTAATCGATTTCTTTTTTAAACTGAAAACTTTCAGTTCACAAGTAAAAGCTTGCTTGTAACCTACGAAGGAGTATGTGAAGAACCAGACCTTGCCCTCTGGGCCCTCTAGGTTTGACTGTCAAAACTCGGTAGTAGCAAAGAGGCTTTCTGGAGAAAGAGAGAGGAAGCAGGCCCTGAAACAGATTTGCAGCTGTGTGCGGTGGCGTTCTGTGGTTTTCCTCTCCCCAGCTGTGTGACCTTGGGCCTGTGTATAACCAGGGAGACTGGAGAGCTCCATGGTTCCTTTAGGAGGTGGTCTTTTTCTTGGTTTAAAGGGAAAAGCCAGGGAGAGCTGGAGAGGTTTCTGACAGTTGACTGTTCACTATACCACCGGAGGTATATACTCACCCTGTTTTGTTAGCACACGGCATACTTCTTGTGCTGACGTGAGCGCGTTGATGTCACCACACTCTCCCAGTTTGTATCTGGCTCAGGATGCTGCCAGAACATACACATCCAACATCGTCCCCCTTCCCCACCCACCTCAGCTCAGGGAGCAGGAGCTTTGAACCTGACTGGTCAGGTGGGGAAATGTCAATGATAGGTAGAGAGTTAATTAGCAATCACTCCGCCGAGGGATATGATGTCTCTCACTGACAAGCTGTGTGACCCTGGGCAGGTTACTCTACCTGTCTCCGATCTTCCATTTCTTCCTCCATATTTTCCATTTCCTTCTCCATATTTTATATTATGTCATGTGAAACTTTTCCAATGGTGAATCACATTCAATATTAACTAACTATTCAATGAAAACATATAGAGTGACAACGGTTGCTTTATTGTATAGAACATACCCATGGAGCGCCTGGGTGGCTCAGTTGGTTGAGCAACCAACTTCAGCTCAGGTCATGAACTCACAACTTGTGAGTTCGAGCCCCAGGTCGGGCTCTGTGCTCAGAGCCTGGAGCCTGCTTCAGATTCTGTGTCTCCCTCTCTCTGACCCAACCCACTCACATTCTGTCTCTGTCTCTCTCAAAAATAAATAACCATGAAAAAAAAATTTTTTTTTTAAAGAAAGAAAGAAGAAAAAAAGAACATACCCAGAAGTTAAGTTTTTTCTTTGTACTTAATAAAAAACTATGTTGACCTGAAGGTCTCATTTGGTCTCAAGCAGCCACACTGCATACTCAGAACTTCTGGGATGTTCTCATTTTTCAGTTTCAGGACTTTGACTTTGTTCAGTTATTCGTGGACACCTGGGACACATTTTTTTTCTATAATTTTTTTCAGCGTTTTATGGGGACACCCTTGTTGCTTATCTTAAAGGGTTGTTAAAAGAATAAAAGGAGGGGTGCCTGGGTGGCTCGGTCGGTTAAGCGTCCAACTCTTGATTTCAGCTTAGGTTATGATCTCACGGTTTGCGCATTTGAACACACATTAGGTTCTGTGCTGGCAGCATGGAGCCTGCTTGGGATTCTCTGTCTCTCTCTCTCTGCCCCTCCCCTGCTCTTTTTCTCTCAAAAGAAATAAAGAAAAAGCATTAATAAAAAAAAAAGAATTAAACAAAATAATCCACCTATGGCATGAAGCTTAGCACCTAGACTAATAGATTCTTCATCAAGAGCAACTGCTGCCGTTATTTGCCCCAAATGCTGGCTATCCACTCCTGCTGATGTGGAGCTAGAGTTTCAGCCCTGATGGCAGGGCCATTCAAGAACCACTGTGCAAGGAACGTCAAGTGTTAGGAGTCCATATATCCTTGTTCTCCAGGCCACAGATTGAGTGACTTCCAATTCTCCCTCCTGCTTACCCTCTCTGTTGCTGTATGGCTCAAAAGAGACTCAAAGATGTCAGCTGAGGCAATCTCCTGCCCTCGAGTAAGGCCTGAGAGACTTTTTCACCCCCATCATAAAATGAAGGCAGTAGAGCCTGTCATTTTCCCATATGCCACTCTATCCATTCCTTATCTTTTCCTGCTCTGTGTTGCAGAAGCCTGGCCCTGTGGACTACATTTCCCAGGCTCCCTTGCACCCCAATGTCCTGTAGGTTCAGCCAATGGGAGGTCCTGGTGAGATACTGGTGGTCGGAAGATGGGAGAGGGGTAAAGCTCCCTTCAGCCCTCTCTGCTTCCGGGGGTGTCTCCAGTAATGGCTGTGTTTTCTCCACAGTTCTAGCTCCTGCTGGACATGGTTCCAGCTCCTGCAGGTCATGGTTCCAGCCTCTGATAATCCCCTCCCTTCCTTTGTCCCTTGAGCCCTGGGAAAGTAGCATTTTCTTGCTACTTCTAATCTCTGGGTTGCTTTGCCCTTCCCTGTTTAGGTTTTCAGCTCTTTTGTCACTTTTGTAACTCTCCCCCCACACACCCTTTTTTTTTTTTAAGTTTATTTATTTATTTTGGAGAGAGGGGAGAGGCAGAGAAAGAGGGAGAGAGAGAATCCCAAGCAGGCTCCGCACTATGTGGGGCTCAATCCCATGAACCTGGGAGATCATGATCTGAGCCAAAATCGAATCTGGGGCTCAACTCACTGAGCCACCCTGACCTGACACTCCTGTAACTCCTTTCTTGTGTTAATTCACTTTTTTAAAAAGTTTATTTTAATTCATTTTGGGAGAGAGAACAAGCAGGGGAGGTACACAGAGAGAGGGAGACAGAATCCCAAGCAGGCTCCACACTGTCAGCTCAGAGCCCAATGAGAGACTCGAACCCATGAAACGTGAGATCATGACCTGAGCCGAAATCGAGAGTTGGACACTTAACTGACTGAGCCACTCAGGCACCTCTGTATTAATTCACGATTAAACCCCTTGGCCTGGGCTCTGTTTTCCTAGTGGACCCTGACTACTGCAGCTACCATGGTAAACATCTTGCAGACATTCCACTCCTCAGGCCTACAGATGCTCCCTGAGGAGAAGGAGGTATGTGAGATCATCCAGCTGTACGTGTCCTCTTGGCCTCACCGATTCTTTACCCTGTGGGGAGGAACGTGGCCTTGGAGAACCAGCATGGCTCTCAGAGCCCACTCCTTACTCCTTAGACTGTAGGGGGTTCATTCTCCACTTCTAGGGGATGCCAAGTTCAGGTCATTTCAAGCTGATTTCCTGTCCTCACTCATCCTGTAACGTAATGGACAAGGTCTTTGTCTAAAGGACCAAAACTTCTAAATTCAATCTTTGCTCCGGAATCCCCTTTGGAAGGTTACCTTGCTACAGAGGAGCATCTTAGCCCGCCCTGAGTGGGTCCCTCACCTTGGTGCTCAGGAGCTTCAGGCCCATGACTCACACATGGGACCCTGTCCCAACACCTGCAGGTGCAATGCCTACCACCCTCTTCCTGTTCTAGATCACCCTGGAGGCCCTTACCTTGCAGCTGTCCCTTCCCGTCCTGGGCCCTTTGCCGCTCAATATTTCATCCAGGAAACATGTGGGCAGATGTTTTTGGCAAGCCACTTGGTGGTGGTTAACCTGTGGGGTGCCAGAAGGGGTAAATGCCCTGTTTGGGGGATTCCCCACCCCCTGTCCTGCCCCCAGGCCATCTGGGCTTTCTGGTGGAGTAAGCTACATACATATTTATAGTGGCAGTGACTGTGGGAGCCTGGGGAATACATAATGGCAGCTGCAGCTTTGGGTGTGCTCCATCCTCTGAATTAAATCCCTCTCCCACTGCCTGTAAGTCAGGAGTCCCAGCCTGTAGCATGAGCTACAAGCCCGTGATGAAGCACCCAAGGAGCATGCCGTGTTGGGGCGTCAGAGCTGAGAAGCCCTTTCCACTACAGATGAGCAAACTGAAACCCTTGACCCATGCATTCTAACTCGTAGGGTCTTTCTGTAGACCCAGGTGGGTCTGGCCTCATAGGCTTCTCCCGGGCAAGTGTGGACTCTTCAAACTTTAGCCACTCCTTAGAGTGTGGGGCTGCCTAGGAAGCCGGGGGTCGAGGGCAGCCCTTCTGGGTGTGAGCACCCAGGTCCTGATGGGCTGCTCCACGCTCAAGGGCACAGGCAGAGGCTCCAGCCGTGGTCACGGAGGGAAGTGCTCTCTGGAGCCCATCCTTGAGATTGCACCTGTTCTGGGCCTGAAATGTGAAGGCATCCCCACTCCTGGGACGTGTCACCAGGAGCTGCTTGGAAGAATCCTGAGAAGCCTTGTGAGATGGTTGTGCCGGGAAAATTTTGCCAACCACAGTTTAAAAGTGAAACAGAATGAGCATATGGGTGTGTGATGTGTATACATGTGTGATGGGCATACATGTACATGTGTGATATACGAGAGACTACTGGTTGGCATATGTACATGGACACGTGTGTGTATGCATGTGTGGGTATTATGTGTGCATGTGCGAGCAAATGCATGTATGCACATGTGTATATAAGATCATGTGCGTGCATGTACATTTATGTGTGTCACATATGTAAGTGTGGTGTGTGTGTTTGTGAAGAACGGTCTAGACTGCGGCATGTTACTGGCTCCTGGTTTTGTCCCCTCCTAGGGGAGGAGGCTGCAGGATGGTGACAAACCATCTGTGCTGGGCAGTCTGCCCTCCCATGACCATCTTTTGCCCCAAACTTTTTACCTTTAAGGCTTCAACTGGAGCCTGCTACCAGTTTGGTGTCGTCTGAAGATTTTCTGTCCTTTCCATTGATGAAGATGTGCATGTCCCTTGAGGAATTGGAAAATATAGAAGAGCACGAAGAAGAAGATAAAAATCACCCTTAGTCCCAACACCAGAGTCCTGGCTGTGGCTTCATCCGACTTTCCTGTCCAGCTACAACTGGGACTTGGTGGGCAGAAGGGGAAGCAGACATGAGTGACACTGTCACCCCAGTGCCCTTGATCCCTGACCCACACACTGGTCAAGGCTTTGGAAGCTCCTAAACTGCCATCTTTTGTTGTTGAATTCATCATGGTTTGCAAAGTTCCTAAGGTGACTGGTTTGACCTGAGCTATGAAGACAGACATACCGACCTGGGTTTCAACAAGGGTTTCACTGACCTAAAAGTTGCTTCATTCTGCTTGGGTCAGTTTTTTGCTTCTTCATCTCTAAAATGGGGTGAAGGTAAGTACCTTGAGGGGTAGTTGTCAGGGTTAGAAATCTGGTGGTGTCCCTGGCAGTGGCTACATCTCCTGCCGGGTGGCCCAAACTATGGGCTCCAGTAACCCTACCTTCTCCTTTTGTCCCTTCCTGTCATGGCCCTAGTGGTGGCAGCAACAATGTCCTGCTGTTACTAACCTCTGGGTCACCTTGCCGCCCATTTGGCTCTTAAGCAAGTCAAAGCTGCAAAATAAATCCCCTATATTAAATTCCCTTGGTTTAAACACCTCGTGAGGCTTTGGTTTTGTGCTGGAATTGTAAGTGATACAGATATGACACAGGGCAGTGTCTGGTGCTTGGATGATGCTCAATGTGTGACAGGTCTGTGGCTGTGGCTCCTTATGGGCTTGTGACAGCCTCACCAGCTGACCCCTTTCCCACATGATGACATCAGGAACTGTGCCTTCTCTGTACTCTTGATCCAAACCCTCGCTAGGCTTATTTAGCTTCTTAAATCGCATGGCCCAGTGGTACCAGCATGAGTTCTGGAGTAAGGTGGCCCTGGGTTTGAATCTCAGATTCACCATTACTAGCTGGGTGGCCTTGAGCAAATCACTTTCACTCAGCTTCATTATCTAAAATGAGTGGACAGGAACAGTATTTTGTAGCAATGGTGTATGCAAAGTGCTTGAGGGAGAGGAAGCTATCATATTTGTTAGCTTGTATTATTAATATGGTCACCACAGCCCCTTCTTTCAAGAACTTGGGAAGTTTTTCACTTGGATTTGCATCAGTGGACATAACAATGGCTCACCCCTATTCCTCCCAGCATCTCTTGATATAAAGAGCTCCAAGGTTGCTGTGACAGGTATGGGCAAATTTGTAATAGGCTGAGAATCATTGCAGGAAGAAAAAGGTAAAGACTTGGAACCTTCCTTTTTGATATTGGCCTCAAAGCATCCCGCATGGACTGAGGAGGTCACCAAAAGGATGCGGGCCTCACCACGACTGGAGGGTGCCCCTGGCGGGGTCTTAAGTGTGCCAAGCCAAGGTCTAGATGGTCACAGCATGTGGGCCAGCCTGTGACTGAGGACAAGTGTGCAGAAGTAAAGAGTGGCAATCCCGGACACTACTCTGATTCTCCACAAGACACTTAGAAGAAGTCCTTCCTATAATTCACCCTGCCCCTTCTCTCCTCCCCTCCTGGCCCACCTGTGTGTTTGCACCTACCTGGAATGCCTTTTCCCCTCTTGTCCATCCAGCAAACCTCTACACATCCTTCAAGACCCAGCTAAGCGAGCACCTTGGGGGTCTGCAGGCAGAACGAGACACAACATTCTCTGTTCTCAGAGCTTGCACATACTTCTTTTGTGGCACTTAGCGTCTTCTCGTCTGTGCACCCCTAATAGCTTATGTGTTCTTTTATTACAGGACTTAGCACGACCTCCTCCACGATTGTATTATGGTTTGTACATTCTTCTATTATGGCACCAGTCACATTTCTGCAGTAACAGCAACAACAACAGCTGTAACTGTTGAGAGCTTTAGCGACCTGCCAGGCACTGTGCCACTGGCCTCACGTGCATTGCCTGATTGATTCCTCACTTTCCCGAGGCGGCACCACAGATGAGGGGACACACCCGTATTCAAACCCACTGTTACCTGGTTGGGGAGTCCGTGCTCCGAAGTGCCATCATTTTGCCTGAGAACCCGGGGAGAATGGGTGGGGGGATGGACCGACTTAGACCCACCTCGGTTTACCTAGTAGCTGTCAGGGCACCTGTCGCCTAGTGAGCACTTAATGAACGTTGGAAGAAATTTTTAAAAATTCCATTGTGCCGATGTACCAAGATTTTTTATTTTTTTATTTTTTATTTTATTTTATTTTTTTTTTGAACCCTTTCCCTATGGTGCTGTGAATATATCCGGACACATCCCTCTTTCTTGGTCTGGATTATTTTCTTCCAGGCAGCTCCTGGGACTGAAAGTCTGGGCGCGAGGATGTGCTGCTTCAAGCGCTGCTAGGTCACCTTCCACGTCCCCGCGACGCCAGCCTCTCAGAAGCGCACCCAGTTCTTGGCAGCCCCGCGGGGGCTCTTCTCACTTTGACGTGGCTGTAAACGTGACCTTGGCTGCCGCGCGGGTGCAGGCTGAGCCGCTGGAGTTTCCAGCTGCACGCTCCGCGCCCTGCCCGCCGCCCCTCGGCAGCCGGGTCCCCCTGGAAGAGGGGAGCCGCCGCACGGCACGCACCTGTCTAACCACTCCTCTGCCTCCAGCTTCCGATCTGGGGCGGGGAAGGGGGGGGGGGCGGGCAACAGGAGGTGGGGAGACAGAAGGGTGGATGGAGGCAGCCCTGGGGGAAAGTGTAGGGCACTGGGTGGGAGGGGGCAGGGACATGGAGAAGGGGTGGTCCTGAGGGTAGGGGGGCGGCGTGAGGGGGGAGCGGTTGAGCCCTCTTCCCACCGCTGCAGGGCTGGGGTGCTGCAGCTCCCCGATTTCTTGGCTTACAGAAGGAAGGCAAATTCTCACCCTGCACAGGGACGGAGCTCTTCTCAGTCTTGTGCAGCACGAGGTGGTGTGGGGGGAGACCTGGGGTGGGCGAGGGAGCAGGCACAGGGAAGCTGGCAGCATCGCTCCCAACTTGGACGCCCTCCTTTCTTTCCATCGCTTTTCAGCTATTTCCGCACCTTTCCCTCCACCTACAGGTAGGTGGAACTTCTTTCACTGCTACAGATAGAAGGCCAGAGACACCCGGGTGAGACCAGAGACATAGTTAAGCACAGAGATACTCAGTTTAACTCAGACATCGAAATTAAGGGTGCCCTAGCCAGTTGAGATCAGTCTATTTGTGAGTTTTGGGGTTGCCAAATAAAACCCAGGGTGCCCACTTCAATTGGAATTTCAGATAGACAATGAATAATATTTTTGGTGTAAGCATGCCCCCGTGCAATATTTAATGTAAGTATGCCCCGAATATTGCACGGGGCACACCATACAGTAAGAAAAAAATTTAAAAAAATCATTGTTCA
Organism: Panthera pardus; assembly: GCF_024362965.1. Lineage (NCBI taxonomy): Eukaryota > Metazoa > Chordata > Mammalia > Carnivora > Felidae > Panthera > Panthera pardus. The sequence continues at coordinate 43,044,704 of NW_026526821.1, read as the reverse complement.
TCCGAAATTCAAGCTGAACTAGTTATCCTGGGCTTTTATTTGCTAAATCTGGCAACCCTAGTGTATTTCCCTTCTTTTCCCGAATTTTAAACTCCGAATTCTGCCCCGCCCCCAACAAGCTTCCCTCTTTCACCTTCCTGGAAGAAGTTTGGCTTCTCCAAGACCCGTGTTTTATTTACTTTAGCAGAGTCACACTGGGTCTCAGTTTCAAAGTCTTTGATGTTATTACCAGAGACTGGGGTTGAGGAAGGTTTCTTCAGGACACTGGAAGGAAATTAAACCTCGGAAAATATGCCTGACATTTTTTTTTTTCTTTCTGCAAAGAAAATCTGCGGGTCGGGCTACGTTATGGTCACGGGAGCAGGAACAGAGGAGTTAAGGCCAAAAACCTCATTTCTCAAGCCACCACCAGCTGCAACCCCAGCCAACAAGTGATTTATCTCCAGCTGCACTGGTGACCTTCTCAGGGTTTCCATCCTCAGCTGAACTTGTTCAGGGAGGCCCCAAACTTGTAGGCTCAGAGGAATCTGGGAGGTCAGCTGGAGCAGGGCTTCTGGAACTACACAAGTTCATCCCTTGGGAGATTTTACCAGTCTCAGAGCTAAGGCCCTAGCCCCAGTCCCTTAACTCAGGATCTGTGGAGGGGGGACCCGGGCATCACCATTTAACAAAAACCTCCCAGATGATTCTAGTTGGAGTTGCAGTAAATCACAGTAATGCTTCTCAGTGGCTGGCAGGAGCTGGTGGGTAGATACCCGCTCCCTCTCCCTTGGTCAGGCGAACTCTGAGGCATGTGACCCTCTCCTGTTGGGCATCTCTATCCTTGGTTGCCCAGTTGCCCACAGAAGTAACTGGCTTGATAAAACACCCTCTGTTGGTTACCTTCACCTCCTGGGAAGTACCAGGAGGCTTTTGTTTGCAACCAACAGAAACCACGTCTGGGCTCTGGCTTCCTTTCCCTTCGATCTGCAGACCAACTTTTTTTTCTCAGTGGCTTCCTTCGTACTCCAAGCCTGCACGTTGTCTAGATGGTATCTGTGTTCCAGAATTTCTAGCTTCCAGATAACTGGATCGCCTCTGCACCACTCCCTGCAGCATTCCTTGGGAATTCCTTTCACTAGGTGACTGGTGGCCTGGGTTCCTCTTCCCAGCGGCCATGCAAACTGCCCGATACTGGTCAAATCTTACCCTGGGCCTAGGGCAGGGTCAGATACACAGTATCTGCACAGTTGCTCTGTGGTGGGGGAGGGGGTGTTTGGGAGCAACCACGAGTCTAAAGAGTGATAAGCAGAGGAAGGGGTGGGGTGGGAGAGCAGGGAGGCTGTAGGAGGGGCTGAACTTCCTACGTTAATTCTCAGACAAGACAATATCCTTTTACAGCCAAGACCTCTGAGCCTCTCAAACTGTTGTAATAGCCCCTGGCAAAGGTATTCTTTCTTCACCACAGGAGGGGGAGTGGTGGGGGGGGAGGGGGTGGAGAGGGGGGTGGGTGGTTCCTTTGGAATAGATCCTGGGGCCAGGGCTCCTGTGCCTGCGATTTATTAAGGAAGTTCTCTCAGGAGAAACTGAAGGTCAGGGTAGGAAGGAGGTCGAGCCAGGGAGGGTCTCAGGCAAAGCCCTGCAAAGGGTAGCTTCCGCCTGCTCCTTGGTCAGTGTTATCTTGATCCAAGAGAGGAGAGCTGGACTCCCACCCTCTTGGTGCCATTAGTCCTTCAACTCTGTTGGTGGGCAGGCGTGGGAGGAGCATGGAAAATTCTAGGCATCTCTGGCTCAAGGTCTGGCAAGGAGGCTCCAGTAGCCTGAGGGAAGCCTTCAAGGAGGAGCACCGGGTACACACTTCAAAGCTGAGAAGAGCCAGGGTCGTAAATAGGTAGAAGGAGACCTGAGGGAAGGGTGGAGTGCTGATGTTGCCCACTCCAGGATGCCACGGCCTGGGGTCCCCACGTGTAAGTACACACCCATAACCCAGAGATCCCAAGCTCTGACCTGCAGGCCAGGCTCCACCCACAGATTCATTCTGCTTAATGATATGCTGCCTCGCCAGTGCCTTGAATTCTTCCGAATTAGTTGCCAACGTTTGAATCGCAGGCTATTTTTACACAAACATCCAGATCTCTAGGTCAGATTTGGTATCAGAGGCCCACATCTCCACATGGCCGCCATTGGTGGGTGTCATAGAGTCTGCCCAGCCTGAGCAATTTTACCTGGTAGCCTTGATGCCACAGTCCCCACCACTCTCTATTGTGTCCCAAACATATGCACGATTTTCCTCATCAGAGAGCTAAGAGGAATGAAGTATTTTTTGGCCCACCTCTCTGAAGTGGAGGAAAATCCATGGCCCGAGGATGACTAATATGGATACAGGATGTGTCTGTGTATGAAGAATGAAGCCCAAGACGCCATTAGGAGCCTCCCTGGTGGTGCCCACTGGGACCACTGGGCATCTGAGTTTGCCCCCTCCTGCTTCGAGCTTTGTGCCCCCACTAGACTCTTGCTCTTCCACCGAGATCCAGTGGCTCTGCTTCCCCTCCCCCATCCCATTTTGTTAAAAGCAGCTGTTTTTCCCCTTCCAGGTCTCCAAGTGCTGATTTCATTTCTTTCCCGACAAAAGTTTGAAGCCAGGAGGGAAATGGTTTGGCAGGAAATCAACACGCAAGGGGAGGAAGTAGGCAGTGGAGACAGCAGATGCTGTGTCGGGGTCTGAGACGGGGTGTCCGCACCAAGACTGGACCCAGGCCCTGAAGACCCCAAGAGGCAGGACGACCCCAGAGGCCTGGTGGGGCATCGGCCCCTGTGGTATTTGCTCAGTGCCTCAGAGTTTTCTCTCAACAACTATAGCTGGGGTGGACTGCAGGGAGTTCTCCCTCCCGGTCATTCTCTCCAGTGTAGGTAGGGAGAGGCTGGGACCAGGAGAAATGGAGGGGAGACGGCAGAGGCCCACCGCAGAGGCCTCAACTCCTGTCCCCTCAGCTTTAGGGGGGACTTTTGAGCACTTCCGTTGCCCAGAGGTGGGGGGTGGGGAAGGAGATCTGACGGATAATGAGATGCTTAGCACGTGACCAAAGATGAAAGCGGGACAGCAGGCAACCCTGGCTCAGGACCCATGGGCCCTGGGCAGGGTGGCCCGGGGCAGGAGCCCTGTCCGCTCCCTGGGGCTCTCACAGCAGCTCCCCTCGTTCTTCTCCCTGAAATCACCCTCCCCTCCCGACCCAGCTACGCCAACATCTTTGACAGAGCTCTGGAAAAATTCTTCTCCTTAATGATGCCAAGGAAGGGCTGCAGATTTCCAAGAGGAACACTTCACTGAGACCCGGAGGGAAAAACCCAGGGGCAGAGAAACGGGCGGGTTTACAGAGTGCAGACAATCTGACCACACGTCTGGTGGCGGAGCACTTGGTGGGCACGGTGGAGGAGGCAGCCGTTCCTTGGAATTCCTTGGCTCAGCCGGGCCTGGCGGGAGGCTTGCTTCCAGCCTGGCGGGGCCGGCCCGTCGTCCCGAAGAACTGGGATCTTTTGAATGATCCATCTTTCCTCCACGGCTATGAATTATGAAACTCCTTTCTCTGGCGTATATTTAGCAGGGAGGCTGAGGGGAGGCGGGCCGCTGGTGCTGACTTTGCCTCAGTTCTGTTTTCTCAAATAGTTCAGTTCAGGATCCAAACTTGTAAATTCCACGCAGGGAAGCAGAAGCTTTGCAGTTAATGAGGCTTCTCTCCCTGGGGCGCAGCGATGCCCAGCACTGCTCAGTCCCACCTCCCGGGTCCCTCCCCGGGCACCTCGTGCACCTTCTGGTTGCCCCCTGTGCCCCTCCCCCCTCTGGGAATGTGGTTTTTTCCATCTCTCCATGCTTCCAGGTCACCACCCTGGTCCACGACCCTGATCCACTCTGACCTGAGCCCCATGGGCTGCCGCGTGTGGGATTCCCACTCAGTGCTCATCGGCGCTGAGGGTTTAAGGGGCTTCAGCGCATTTCATCATCAGATCACACTTTAAGGCGGGTTCTCACACTACCTCCCCCATTTTAGGGATGAAGAAAAGGAGACTTGGAGAGATTCAGCCACTTATGGATGGCAGGACTTGAACCCAGCTCTGACTCCAGAGTCTGAACTTGTAGCTATTTAGGACGTTGCCACGAGAGAGCTGTAACCTGCAGGCCGCAAAGATGCTCTGGCTGCATAAAGGGTGGTCCAGGCCGTCCTGAGGGAGTGGGGTCAAGCTCAAGAGCGTTGTCTTTGACATCCCCGGGATTCCCCACCGCAGGCCCCGCCCAGCCAACCAGAACTCCATTCCCCGGGATTCTCAGCTGGTACCGTCGAAACTCGCCAGAGACTCGCCAGCCGGGCCCGCTGGCTGCTGGCAGCCATGGATGGTAATGAATTTGATCGATCACTATCTCCAGCTTTTATGGTACAGACAGCACAGTGGCCAGTCCAGGCTCTGGATTCCCTGGCGACATCCACCACTACCTTCGTGTGAGGGGAGGGGCCTCACTGGGGCTCATCTGCCCCAAGCCACCAGCCCTCACCCCCGCCCTCCTGCACCACCAGGACTGGGAATTCCCATCACAACATTCACTCGCCAAAGGCCACCTGGATAAGTGTTTCTCTTTCTAAATCTGAGCTTATTCAAAGAAAAATGACTTCAGCTTGGCACGGGAAAAAGGTCAGGACGTTGTGCTGTTGGAAATGTTTACGAGCTTGAAGAGAACTGAGAATTCTTTCGATATGTAGCATCCTCACCCCCTGCACGGTGAGGTGTTTCACCCATTTGGTGGCAATCGGAAGCAAGGGTTTCCTAAAGGGTGTCGGGAAGCATGGGCGTTTTAACTGGGGGTGTCATCCAGAGGATGACGTAGCAAATGGCCACCACCATGGGGAGGAGGGACTCATTTTGGATTAAAATATGAAAGCGGCAACACTCATTCCGTGTGTGTCTTTTTAAAGTTTATTTATTTATTTTGAGGGAGACAGAAACAACATGAGTGGGGAGGGGTGGAGAGAGGGGAAGAGACAATCCGAAGCAGGCTCCCTGCTGCCGGCACGGGGCCCAACACAGAACCGTGAGATCATGACCTGAGCCGAAACCAAGAGTTGGACCCTCAACTGACTGAGCCACCCAGGCTCCCCTGTTGTTGTTGTTTTTAAATCAACAATCATTTCAGTGTATTTTCAATTTCATGTTCACCTTAATTTTCCCTGACTTTTCATTAGAAAAATTTTATATCATAGAAATCTGTAAGAATAATAACTATGAGATTTGCCAACAAGTTAATGTTTTGCTGCATTTGCTTTCTCCCTCTCAAAACAGATACATTGGTCCAAAACAAATATCAATATTTCTCTCCTTTCTCCCTTCCTCTTTTTTTTTTTTTTCCTGAAATATTCAAGAATAAGTTGCAGGCCTCCTGATATTTTACTCAGACATGTCTGCTAAGATGGTGAGCGTTCTCCTTCATAAGAACAAAACCATTATTATCACACCCAATGAATTTAACACAGATACAAATCCACCCTCTCTCTATGGTCTGTCTTCCAATTTTTCCAGCCATCCTGATTATGTCCTTTCCTGCTTTGATCCCGGACCCGACCAAGGCCCATCACCTTCTGTTGGGTTTCCTCAATCTCCTCCGATCTGGAACTTTCTCCCAGCCTGCCTTGTCTTTTGTGACACTGATATTTATTCATTCATTTGGCAGAATGCCCCTCACTTTGGATTTGACTGATTGTTCCTCATGAAGAGATTCAGGTTAAATGTGGGGCATTTTTATGCTATTTTCGAATAACTGACATACTGACATGAATAAAACCCAGAAGGCGTGAAAGAATACACACTGAAGAGTGTCCCTCTTTCCCCCGTCCCCAGCCACCCATTTCCCTTCCTGGGAGGCAAACTGGGTTCCAGGTTTCTGCGTCTCCTTCAAAGGTAACCCGAAGGAAATGTCTAGTGGTGGCTCCCACACCTCGAACCGGGTGGTTCAACGGGTGTGTGTGTCTGTCTGATTGTGTTCTTTCTTGCCTAGAAACCTTGGAAGGTCTCTGGAAGGCTGTCTAAGACCCTGATGTGGCCACAGGATCTGGTGCTCTGGCCCCTGCCCCCCCCCCCCCCCCCCCCGGGGCCACTTTACTCCACTCTTGCCCGGAAGGGCCCTGTCACAATGGCCTCCCCTTCACCCTTCCTGTCTGCCACACGCTGTTCCTCCTCTCTAGAACACTCCTGCTCCACTTCACCTAACCAGCTTCTCATTATCCTGCATGTCTTATCTACCAGCCCCTTCCTCCAACAAGCCATCCCTAAATCTCGGGCAGTATTACATCTCCTCGTAAGGCCTTCTCAGGACACCCTGTTCCCTCTCCGTGCTCCAGGAGGGAGGAACCAGTTCTAATTTGGGCACCCAGCTCAGTGCCTCACGCATAACAAGCTTTCAGTAAATATTTGTGGAGAGCGGATGCGCCCGTGAATCTTTCACATCATGCAGGAGGCACCGGAGCCAGGCTTGGGAGGGAGAGGGGGGACTTCCAGGGCTGGTCCGACCCAGAGCCGAGCTGAAGAAGTCAAATATCCCAATGTAGACGGGGGTCAGCAATGAGGCCAGCAGGTAACTGGCTCCTACTCTATCTGTCCTGAGGGTAGGAGTTCCCGGGAAGAGCAAGCAAGTTCCCAGTGGGCCTTAGATCCAGAATCAGGGACCCAGCAATCAGGGAGGGAGACCTGAGGTCCTGGGGCTGCCAGAGGGCCTGGGCCCTGGGTGAGGCTGGGCGTTCCGGAGGATTATTAAATGGATACATGAAGGCTCAAGAATCATGCAGGGCCCTACCGCTATGCTGCCAGGAGCCATCAGAGACGATGTGTGCCAGCCCCTCACAGGAGGGCAGCGAGGCCCAGCAAAGTTAATAAAAGCCTCCCTCCAAAGTCTGGAGCAGAAAGCATGAGGTATGGCCTTTGATCCCTGGGTTCTACAGGGTCCCTTGAGCTCAGAAACAGGGAAGGAGTTGCTGAGAAAATCTCTGTAAAGAGGTTTCACACTTTAGCCCACTGGAGAGAAAGCTTAGCTCACACACAGGACCCCACTCTCCTTCCTCACTTCTCCTTTGAAGAGAGAAGCAGAATGACTTCTAAGAACCTTGAACGCCCTGCATGACTTGGTGGGAAAATATATTCATAGAAAAAAGAAATCCCAAGAGGGTAATAGTACACCGAGGTGGGTTTGTTTTGTTTTGTCTTTTATGGTCTTTTCTGCTGCTTTCAATTTTTTTTTTTCTGCAATGAATTCCAATTATTATGTACTTCTGCAAAAGTAAAAAACAAAATCTTTTCAAAGATTCTGTACACGTTCCTCGAGAATGCTGGTTCTAAACTTCCACTGTGCACCGGAATCACCTAAGGCTCTAGAAATATTGATGGCTGTGGGGGGAGGGGTGCCCGAGTGGCTCAGTTAGTCAAGCGTCAGACTCTTGATTTCCACTCGGGTCGTGATCCCAGGGTTGTGGGATTGAGCCATGCGTCAGGCTCGGTGCCGAGCATGGAGCCTACTTAACATTCTCTCTCTCTGCCCCTCTTCCCCGCTTGTACTCTCTCTCTAAAAAAAAAAAAAAAATTTGATGCCCGGGTCCTACCCCTAATCGATTCAGATTTCATTGGTTGAAGGTGTGGCCTACCCAGGTGATTATAATGTACAGCCGTGTTGGGAGCCCCTGATCTAAAAGGAGTATGCATTAGAGAGGCCGAATGAAAGATACACTGTCACGGAATATCCATATCCAGGGCGGCCACGTTCAGGCGTATGAGCTGAGTATTGCATAACCTCAGGGGACCCCGTTTCCAGAGCCTACAGTGTGAAGGGGGCCTCCCTGGAGTTGCACAAGGCCTGGTAAATATGGATATATAATTATATATTCATAGGTACATAATTAAACACTGATTACATTTGTTAACTACAACCCTCCTGTGTCAAGGGGCGGGGAGGGGGGCGGGGAGAGCAAAGTGACTTTCACTAAGTTGTGCAGAGCGTTTTCAAAGACTTAGTTTGTGCCTTCTGGGAGTGTGAAATCTGAAGACCAAGAGAGGAAGAAGAATCAAGAGCCAAGGTGAGCACAGCAGTCTGGCACCCTGGGCTGCACCGCACACGGGACGGGAAGGACATGCCTGAGAGAGCCGGGACGTGTGCCAGGGGCAGGTAGGAAGTCACCAGCAGATGGTCAAGATGTGGTTGGTGGAAGCACTGTTGGGGCGATGGGACAGCAGTCATGTGGGGGTCGTCAGCTTTTGCCATGAAGCTTTTTGGTTTCTGGCTGTTGGGGTGACCACGATTCATGGATGGGATCTAATTCCCTGCCCTTGAATCTGGGCTGGACTTTGATTTGTTCTGATGAATAGAAGGCAATTTTGATGAATGGGAGGCAGTGTGAGTGAGGCTAGGGAAGTCGTGAGGCTGCAGAGATATGCACCTTCCGCCCTGGCCTCTTGAATCGCTCACTCAGCCATGTAAGCGAGGCTATCTGTCCCTTCCAGCCGTCCCCGGTCCCAGCTGACACCGCACCAAGCAGAAAACCCACCTGGTCAACAAACAGAATTGTGAGAAATACCTTGCTGTTGTTTTGAGTCACCACATTTTAGGGGTTTTTGGGACCCAGAAGTAGGTAGCTGGAGCAGGGCCATTTCTGGGCTGAACTGCTTCCGGGGCCTTATAAGGCTAGAGATAAGGGCAGGTCCCAATACAGCAAGGTTGTTGTTTTTAATATTTACATTCATCAAAGTAATGGTACATGGCAAGCACATTACTGGCCACAGCTTGGAGACATCAGAGAAACCTACAATGAAAGCAATTTCATGTTACTCACCTTACTTCCGCCTACTCACCTCCAGTTTTGAGCCCCAGAGACGACGTCTTTCAGCCGTTCCTATTGACGGGCTTTCTCCACGCTCCAAATCACAAACTTAGGCCTCCATTCCTCCGTTACCCTCTTTAGACAGTTGCTGCCCACTCCATGCTGGCTTAGATAAGGGTTTAGCTCACTCCTCCCAGCGTGTGAACTTTGTTACTATTTTTGGTTCCTCTGGGAACAGCTCCTACTCCAATACTAGTTGCTGATTCCCAACTTTGGGGATCTCTCAATTCCCAACATGAAGAGATGGGCACCCCTCCCTTTCTTCATGCTTTGTCCCCTCTCCGATAACCCGCGTTTCGTGGCTTCGCTTTGGAGCACTGAGCTCTTTAACATTGTGTTCCGGTGCCTCCCTGGGGGAGCATCCATGGGGTCCTCAAAACTAGGCACAAAATACCTTCCATTTCCTGGGGGAGTTCAGAACTTCCATCAGATTCTGGAAGGGGTGAAGTGTAGGACCCTACACTGGAGGTCTTGTGTCTGCTGCCCAGACCCACCCTCACCGTCGCCACCCACTGTGCCCTGGGGACTGACCCACACATCATATACATCAGCAGTGCTTACCACCCAGGTAGCTTCTGGCTGGGGTCAGCCAGTGGGGAGCTCTGGTAGGAGCCAGGGGAAAGGAGGAGTGTGAAGGGCATTTATTCCCGTGGCTCCCCTCCAGCGGGGCCATCTTAGACTATCTGTGTCTCACTGAAGGACCCGCTCCATTCAGGGTGGTCCTTCTTCCAACAACCCTTCCCTTCAGTTCCAGGAACCACCCTGTCTCCCGGAACTTAGGGCAAGGGGGTGATAACAGCTTAGTTGCTCCTAGCCTCAGGTCACTACGCTGTCCCTCGTGGTCCCACCACCCCTCTCCTACATCTTTCTAAATAGGCCCTTTCATCACCCACCTGAATAATCCTAATCTGACTATGGCATTGGTTCCTGTTGGGCCTGTGTCATCGATCAGGTTTCTTGGACACGAACTAGGAGATGGGGATTGTGTGTGGAGGTTTTGGAGGAGAGATTTGGGCACAAGGAGAAGCTGGTCTTCGATGATGTCTCGGGTGGCGGGATGGGGGGAGGGGGTCCAAGCTGCAAAGGCCTGAGGTGGGACAGCCTTTAGAGTTATCCTGGGGGTTCTTGGGTGGCTCTGTAGGTTGACTGTCTGACTTTGGCTCAGATCATGATATCATGGTTCGTGAGTTGGAGCCCCGCTTTGGATCCTCTGTCCCAATCTCTCTCTGCCCCTCCCCCGCTCATGCCTGCTCTCTCTCTCAAAAATAATCACTTAAAAAAAAAAGAGTAATCCTGAATCCAGGCAAGGGGCCAGGTCTGTAACCATACCCCCAGATGACCAGGCGTTAAATGCAGCACCGGCTGTAATGTCAGATGAGGTAGGTTTCTCTGGTGAGGGCAGTTCCCAGGAAGGGCCCATGGACAGCAGGCTCCAGACCCCATCCAGGGCCACAAGAGCCCTGGTGTGGGATGGGGGAGCTTGTGCATGGAGCCTACTTTACACTTGGCCCTTGTCCCACGTTCTGAGACTGGGTCCTTCTTTCCCTGCATCCCACCTCCTAGCATCAGACTTTTTGTTTTGAAATACTTTCACCAAAAACTTACAAAAACAGGACAAAAATCATCCATATGTCCCAATTGTTAATATTTTGCCCTCTCCTTTCTCTCTCTCTCTCTCTCTCTCTCTCTCTCTATATATATATATATATATATAAAACGTACATAATATTTATAATACACATACGTATTTACACTCGTGCTGTTATTATTAATTTCTGAAGCGTCTGAACGAGCTGTAGACCTCCTGCCACTGTGGTCTGACTATTTCAGTGTGAAAGTCATGCACACGAGGGCATCATCTTACGTTCTCTCCATGCAATTGATCAAATTCAAGAGGTACAATACGACTCGAAGCTATTATGGAATGCTGGATCCATGTACACACGCCCCGGCCGTCCCTCTAATGTCCTTTACAGAAACCCCCCCTCCGGTCCCCGAGATGGACTCCAGATCACACACTGGATTCATTTGTCACCTCTCTCTAGTTCCCGGTCTTTGTCCACAATGACACTGGCACTTTTGAGGACTGCAGACTGACTGTTTTGGGAATTGTTCTCCCGGTTGGGTCTGGCGGCTTCCTCCTGATGAGATTCAGATTGTGACTTTTCTCAGGACTCCAATGCTCCGGTCACCCCTCCTCTCCAGAGCTAGCAGAGCAGCAGACCTACTCAGGTCTCATCCGTCACGAGTGACCAAGTGAGCTGAGACGACATCCAGGTATTCTTAGCTGCAGCCAAGGATGGTATATTTTCCCTAGTACCTGGTAAAAGAAGTGACAGTGACAAACACATTTTTATTCACAGCCTTTCTGCCTAGGATTAGGCTGGGGCTCCCTTAACCCTGCCCCCTGTTGTGTTAATTGAGGTAATGAATGGGTGGGGGAGGAAGCCGGAAGACCCCAGACCCGGTGGACCTGGGAATCCAAATCGATTTTCAAAAGGATGCCCTTGGAGCTCTTCTCCGAAGGAAAATCTCTTGGAGAGGGAGCAGGGAGGAGGAGGGGGAGGCTAGTGATCCAAAAAGCAGGCAGGGGCTGGGAGCTTGACTGCCAGCGAAGGAAGGCTGGGTAGGCATCGCCTGTGGCATGGGACTTTGGAGAGAGCGTGAGAAGGTAAAGGCGTTTTTAGAAAGTTTGTAGTGTGTTTGGAATACGGTTCTCCCACCCCTCACTCCTTCCTCCCCTCTGGTGTTTGCTTCTTCAAAAGACTTCAGGAAAAAAAAAAAAAAAATCAAGGCTTTGAGAGAGGGCTGTGTTTTATTTGAATTCACCTCCGTGTTCAGACTGGCCTCCAGGTGGCCCAGTTATATTCTGGTTACATATGAATGGAGGTGATTTCATCTGGGTCAACAGTAAGGGCTGCTTTTGTGGAATAAACACAGGTGAGGCAGGTGGTCCAGCCAGGCACCCCCCACCCCCACCCCAGGCCTTCACCAGACCGGGGTCATCATGGTTGCTGAGTAGGAGACCACAGACGCTGCTCTTTACTTCCTTCTGATTATTTCACGAGCGCGAGTTTTGCGACCCCAAGTAAGTTGGACATTCCAAGGCAAAAGCAGTGGGCGGGGATGTGCACTTGCTCTGCCGCATCCTGTCCACGCAGTCCCTCACTTCTTTGGGCCTCCACTTCTCCACCTATAAAATGGGGCGATTAATACTGACTCTCAGACAGGGTGCGTGTATGATTAAACAGGATATACCATGTGAAAGCCCTCGGCAGGCCACGGAGCATGACATGTATATATGGAGCCCAGGTACCTTCAGGGCCTCTGTGTTCCACCCTCATTTAAGAAGACCCCAGGGTTGACTGAGCACTACAGCACTATAGGGATGAACCACTGACCTGACAGCCCCAGACACCTCAGGTTCAAAGCACACTCTTGGCATTCCCTATCCTGGCTTCCCTTTGTCACTGTGGAGACAGGTGACCAAAAGAGACCTGAGGCCTCAGAGGGTCTGTGAGGGATGCTGGGCCCTGAGCGTTCTTCTGAGAGGCTGCTTACCAGGAGGCCCTGTACTTTAGAGGGCTCTGCTCTGCCCCTTGTCTGGCTGTGCTCCTCCCCATAAGGTGAGGAGTCTGGGGGCTCTGTGACATGACTACTCAGAGCCTGCGAGACCTTTCTGGACCAAACCCCATGGAACTGGGGCCCTGGATTTCCTGCCCAAATGGCACGAGGCCTCCTCCCAGGGCCCATGTGGTTCTCCCCGCTGGGTTGTCTCCTAAAGGCATCCTGTGACTGGAACATGCAGGCAGGTGCAGGGCTGGCCAAGGGGTGGCTCTTTGTGGAAGTGTGGGTGGGACCTGGACCCCAGGCTGTGTGACCCTGCGCAGGCACAGGAGGCCTTCCCGGTACCAGATGGAGTCGTTGGGGCCACTCAAGGGCCCATGTCTTGGCCTAGGTCAGTTCTCCCCACCCTGCGGTATTTAGGGATGCAGCTCCATGGAGCCCCAGAATTCTGAATTCAAACCTGGCCCCCCAGGTCTTCTGAAAGTCAAGGTAGGAGCATGGAGGATATTTTACTGAATAGCTCATTTGCTTGCTTTATAACACAGTAAATATTCAGAGACATGGTATGTGGGCTTTCGTCTGGCCTGTGACTCAGGCCTGCAAGTGAGGGGCGGGCCTGCCCACAGAGCTGACCGTGCCTGAGCCAGGGCCGGCTCAAGCCAGGACCGCCATGTGGCATTCCTCTGGGTTGTCCCCCATAGAAGAGTGGACGTCAGGGGAGGGACTCTCTCAGAGCAGAAGCAAAATGTTGGTGCTTTTAGGAGCGTAGCTAATAGCATCGGACCATCTTAAACTCATTCCCGGCTTGGACTAAATGCGGGTGGCTGCAGAGTTGGGCAGATTGCCAGGATGCTGGATTTAGGGAGTCCTGCTTGAGGAGCAGGTGGCAGGACGTTTTAGGAGGGAAAGGAAGTGCCTTGGGAGTTCCGTCCTGACCTTTCGCCAGAAGCTAAGGGCTGAGGCCCACCTGTCTGTGAGCTCGCCCTTGACCTCCACCCCAGGATCACAGCCCACACCGCCAGCTGCAGCTTCACCTCCAAACTTCGGGGGTCTCCTTGCCCACTGACAGGGGGCTTGGATAGCACGGGCTGAGGCCCAGGCCAGTGGGGCGGGTGTTGCCGGCTGCTGGTCGAGGAAGCATGTGTCTCTCGGCCAAAGGAAAAATTCAAAAGATATTTGGCTATGGATCTAAAGAAAGAATCAAAGAGAGACAGAAGCTCTGGAGGTGGGAAATTCTTCTCAAAACCAATCTTTTGGGGGCGGGGGGCACGAACTTGGAGCTCCCACTTTTTCCAGAGCCACGTGGCAGTGAGTCTTGTCCTCCCAGACCGTTGCCTCTCTCTGGCCAGAGACAGTGTTTCCCAGGATGGACTCGAGATCATTTTTTTTCCTCTCTTCATAGGAAATTCTGAGCGCATGAGGTAAACCACGTCTGGGAGAGAAGGAATTCGCAGAGTGGAGCTGCCAGGGCATCGGCTCTTGCAGGGGGGTGTGGGGAGGAGCCTGCTGCTTGCACATGGGCTTTGCTGACTCAGCCTCCCCCTCGGAGAGCGGAGAGCGGGACATTCTCAAGAGGTTTTGAGTTAATCCTTCCTGATTTGCTGGTCACTGTGACTCAGTTCGACATGGGGACTGGAGTCCCTCCTAACTCCGGTGCGGGGGTTGGGGGGGGCGCTGTGGGAGGCGGTAGCCAGGCCTGGATAAGCAGAGGGAACACCAATGTTACATTGGCTGGGCTGTAGAGACCCTAGTTCATGCGCTGGGGAGGGCAGAGACCAGATTGGATGGTGGGGAGGCTGGCTTTTGGCAGCAGCAAAGAACAGCTGGGGAGAAATCTTTCTGTTTCTCAGCCTTGGAGAGAAGCCTCTGTGGAACCCAAACCAGCAAAGGCAGGGCCAGGCATCTGGGGAGAAGCCACCCGGGGGCGAGCCCTGTTGCCTGCAGGGAAGCTGGAGTGTCCCTTGTGGATAGCACTTGGCTTCCATTTGGGTTGGATGGGCCAGCAGAGCAGGACCTCCACCCTCCAACCCCCTGCGATTGTGCAGGGATTCTCTGTGGTTTGCTGCTCATTTTTCTATGGGGGCTGCAGAGCCCGCCCAGGGAATGCTGCTTGGAAATTCCAGCTGCGGCCTTCTGAGGGGCTGGGAGGCTGTGTGGCAGCTGCTCAGAAGGAATTGTGCTCCTGTTGGGTTTTCCCCGAGCCGGGGGACAGTCGAGTCAGGCGATTTGGAGAAGGCTGAGGTCAGGGCTTTTCACACAGGAGTGACCACCCCACTGATGTTGACGGGTCTGGCTTGGGTTTGAGAAGCGCAGACTTAGCTCAAAGCTTTTCCTTCCAATCCGCTTCTCCTCCTCCTTCACTTTTGCCGCTGAGTTTATAGAGGGCACATTCGTTACCCAGGGCTGCTATAACAAAGTGTCACAAGCTGGGTGGCTTACGACAAGGGACATTCATTTTCTCACAGTTCTGGAGGCCAGAAGTTCAAAATCAAGGTGTTGGCAAGGCTGTGCCCTCCCTGCAGGCTTCGGGGGGAATCCTTCCCTGCCTCTTCCAGTTTCCGGTGGAAAGTGTTCCTTGGTTTTTGGCTGCATCCATCTATTTTCTGCCTCTGGGTTCTCATGGCCTCCTCTCATGTCTGTGTCTCTCCTCTGGCTGTCTCTCGTAAGTGTCCAGTGACACTTGTCACTGGATTTAGGGCCCACCTGGAGAATCCAGGATGATCTCATCCTGACATCCTTAATTACATCTGCAAAGACCTTCTTTATGAAATAAGGCCACATTCACAGGTTCCAGAGATGAGGATGTGAACATCTTTCTGGAGACCACTGTTCAGCCCACTACAGAGGGTTTCTGTAAACCAGGCCCTTTTACCCATTTAAAAAAAAATTTTTTTTTAACGTTTATTCATTTTTGAGAGAGAGAGAGAGAGACAGAGCATGAGCGGGGAAGGGGCAGAGAGAGGGAGACACAGAATCTGAAGCAGGCTCCAGGCTCTGAGCTGTCAGCACAGAGCCCAACGCGGGGCTCGAACCCACGAACTGGGAGATCATGACCTGAGCTAAAGTCGAATGCTCAACCGACTGAGCCACCCAGGAGCCCCCCCATTTTTAAAAAATTTTTTTAAAGTAAGCTCCATGCCCAATGTCTCACGACCTCGAGATCAAGAGTCACGCATTCCACCAATGAAGCCTGCCAGGCACGACTTACCCATTTTTAAATGGCTTTAAGCACACTCACGTCGTTGTGCGACTGTCAGAGGTAAAATAGAAAGTCTCATTCATGGGTGAAGCTTCTTACAAGAGATGCCTTCACCACACAAACCACAATTCACGCTTCTTTGGGGAGCTATGATGAACAAAGTCTCAGGATGGGAGGCAGATAGGACTGAGAACGGGGGTGACCCCACAGCAATAGTCCAGGACCGGGGTGACTCAGTGACTCAAAGAAGATGACCACCCACTGAATGTTCTATCCTGTCTTGTGGCCACGCCATCCATACTCTGCATACCCACGTTGGCTTTTTCCCTCCAGACAGATGGTTCTCAAAGTCTGGCCCCTGGCCCAGCAGCAGCGGCATCACCGGGGCACTTGTTAGAAATACAAATTCTCAGTCTCCACTCTACATTCCCTGGGTCAGAAATGAGGTGGGCTCAGCCTCTGTGGTGTAATAAGCCTTTCGGGTGATTCTGAACCACACAAATGGATGAGAAGCACTGCTCTGGATTTTCAGAGACAATCCTACCTTGAAAGAACTCACCGTCTCCTCTACAAAGCTACAACGTTTATTGCTAGAAGCTTCATGAATAGAGGGAACAAGGAGGCTGACAGATTCGGGAAGATTTCAAATGGGTTGCCAGAGGGCACATCTTCTTCTTGGACTTGTTTGGCCTGCACATATTTCAAACAATTTAATTAGTTGCCAGCATTAAAGGAATAGAACATTTCCCATAGAAATCCACCTTTTCAATATTTCTTGAAAAAGTTGGTACATCTGGCACTCCTGATATACTGGGTTCCCATGTGACAGTGGATTGGGGCAAAGCAGGGGGCCACCTGTCTCATCTGAGATGTGGGCTTTCCAGTCAGCTACAGTCCCCACTCCTCCTCAAGACAAGGAAGTGAGCCCCACCTGATAAGCCCCCTCACTTATGTCACTGCACTGGCTGTTGTGGGGATTCTGAGCTTTCAAAACCTATGTGTGAATGGAGGCTTCAAACCAAAGCCCACTGTGATGGTTAATTGTATGTGTCAACTTGGTTAGGCCATAGAACCCAGATGTTTGGTCAAACACTCATCTGGATGTTGCTATGAAGTCATTTTTTAAAGATGACATTGACATTTAAATCAGTAGACTTTGAGTAAACCAAACTGCCTTTTTCAACATGGGTGGGCCTCATCCAATCAGTTGAAGGCCCTAAGAGAAAACCCCGAGGAAGAGGGAATTCCGCTGCAGTCCACCTTTGGAACCCAGCTACAGCATCAACTCATCCCCGAGTCTCCAGCCTGCTGGCCTATCCTGCAGATTTGGGACTTGTCAGTCTCCACAGTCATGTGAGTCAATTCCTTAAAATAACTCTCTCACACCCATCCTGTGAGTACTGTTATTTGTTGATGACCCAGGACCATTCAGGGACAAAGAGCCATAGGAATTCTGTTTGCTGGAAACTCCTGGGGATACGTTCGCATTCAAACCACACCCTCAAAGATGGAGCCTAGTGAATAATAAAAATCAACCATGATGTATTATCAATAACAGTAATTGTTTAACTATAACAGTATATGTGTTTATTATATGCCAGACACCCTGGTAAAGGCCTTCTTGTAATCAAATCTCACCTCATTTTTGGCACAGCCTTATGGGACGAGTCCTAGCATCATTACACCATTTCACTGATGGAACAGTGACAGTAAGGAAGTACTTGCTCAAGGTTACTCAGCCTATGAGTGGCAAAAACAAGATTTGAACTTGGAGTAAGATTTCAAAGCTTGTAGGCATAACCACTATGCCATACTGCCATGCACCCTGAGTTTCCCAGATGAGATTGGCAGTAGAACACCTTGGACTAAAGAAATCTGACATGCTGGATTGTGATTCAGGTAGTCCTTGGGTCATAGATTGCCACGTCCAGCTGCACAGGTTGTGTGCTGTACAACTGTATTCAACACTACCAACATAAGTATTGCCGCAGGCAACAAAGAAGGAGACACCTGGTATTTCCCACTTCTCCCAGGGGTAGAGAGAGGTGGTGGTGTATTCATATAATGGAACACTCTACGGCAATGAAATAGAACAAATAATACATGCAATAAAATGGATGAATCCCCAAAACTTGATATGGAGGGGGGACAAGCCAGACCCAGAGAATGTATATTATATAATTGCATTTATAGTGGAGAAACCTCCTAGACACCAAGTTAGCCAAGTGATCAAAGTTAGCCTCACCAGGAATAAGGCGTACTGATGTCTTGAACCCTTTGATATGACGAGGGCACAACACAATTAATGGAATTCTTGCCAAAAATGCAAACCTCACTCCAATATGAGAAAACATTGAACAAAACCACATTGAGGGATATTCTACAAAATAACTGACCAGTACTCTTCCAACATGTCAAGGTCACGACACGGAAACACTGTGGAACCGTACGGACCCGAGGAGACTCAGAAGAAATACCCACTAAATGCACTGTGGGATCATGGATAAAATTCTGCAACAGAAAAAGGACATTATTGGCAAAGTTGGTGACATTTGAATTAGGTCTGCAGTTTCGTTAACGGATGTTAGCTTAAATTCACCAATGCTAATTTTCTGTTCTTGGTAATTGCGCTGTGATTATATAAGATGTTAACATGAGGGGAAGTGGGATGAGGAGGACAAGGCAACTCTCTGCAGCTCGTGTGCAACTTTTCTCTAAGTCTAAAATTAGTTTAAAATTACATGTTAGAAACCGAAACAGCCCTAGGAGCCAGGCAATGCGCGGCCGGTGCCGTTGACCCGGCTGTCTCCTGCGGGCCCCGCTGGAACGAGCAGGGTCACACGGCTGTCTGGTAAAGTCCACTGGGAATCAGACATAACAGTTTGGTTCTGCTACCTGAGGAAGCCCTTGGTTTTAGGTTCTTACTCTTCTGGCAGAGTTTGGCTGGTCTTGGCCCTGTGGATGTGCTGGGCGCCGCGACCTTTCTTGGAGTCCTCAGCTAGGTGTGCTGTAGGGTGAGGAACCAGGGAGGGGGGCTCTGACCCAGTCCAGGGAAGGTGTCAGCCTGCTGGGTAGAGGGAGAAGGCAGCAAGGGGGCTTCTCTCTGTGGCAAGGAGGCCTCCTGGTCCCTCCTGCATGGGGACCAAAGGCAGGACCTGGCCTTTCTCCTTTCCTGTGACATCACTGCCCCCAGGCCCACACCAGTCTTTCATCTGGTGCCTGCCCTCTCTGGTTTCCGGTGAGCTCTGGGTGTTCCGTGAGGCTGTTGAGCGACTGATGAGACCAGGACTGTCTGAGGACTGGTGAGACCAGGATGAGGGCGTTGAAACGGATCTTCCGGGGTGTTTCAATTTTGACCTTTCTCACTCCCTCCAACCCCTGGATGGTTATTCAGATGAAACATGGGCAGGTTCCACGGCACCGATTTCAGTCTGAGTGTCTAGAAGTACATATTTGAGCCATGAAGGACCCCTGGATGATTGGCTCCAGACCCCACAGAGAAGCACATGGGCTCCTTCACTGAGAAATTGCTCAGATCTCCTCTGGGGATTTTGAAAGATGTCCCCTCCCCATCTCATTCACACATTTCTCACTTGATTCGAGAACTTTCTTCTGCTGCTTTTGAACCGTTTGGGGATTTATTTAGTCTTTATCTCAGGTTGGGTTCTCCTAGGAGCAGACCCCAAAGCAAGCATTTTGAGGGTAAAAATACTGGTGGGAATATGGGGAAGGAGACAGGGCAGGGAGGGAGGAAGGGAGTGGGGTCTGTTAGGCATGCTGGGGCATGCCGCGGGGTGTCCCCCTACGGGATGAGGGAGCGGGGGGCGGGGGGGGAATCTGTACCATTGTACATGGTGGAACACTGCTGGCCCACTTCTGGACGGTCATGCCCGTGCGTGGGTGAGGTTGCCTCTTCAAGCCAGAGATGCTGCCCAGGCAGAGACGCTGGTGCTGGCAGCTGGGGTTAGCCGGAGCTCCTGGCGGTGGCGAGGCCTGGGGGTGCCAAAAAGACGTGCATGTCCTGAGGGAAGAACAAAACCTACCTGAGGTCAGGATCGGTTGTTTAAACTGCTTCATGGGGGTGGGAGCCAGAGTTACGTAGAAAGAAAAGATTCCCAAAGACCCTCTAGAGAAGGTTGGGGAAGCAGGTCTGGATCCATCCTGCAAAGAAAGGTCATCCTGCCATCCAGGTGAGCCTTGGCATGTCCCCGGTACTGCTGAGAACCTGGGGCTAGAGCTGAGGGAATGTGGAGCCCCAGGTAGGATCTGGGGAGTCCTGAGTCCATTTTGGACCCCACAGAGCCGTGAGGTGGCTCCAGAGGGCCTCAGTGCTGAAAGCTGTCCTTTCTCTTTCCATCCCGTGAATAGCATCAAGCTGTTTTGAAGCCAGTCTTCCTTAAAATAGTTCTGTTTAAAAAAAAAAAACCAAGAAGTACCACCTCTTTATCGGCTATTTTTTGAAGAGCAGCCAACCAGTGAGCAGAAGCTGCTTTCAGCTTTAGGGTCTGAAGCCTGCAGGGGCCAGTAGACCTCCCCCACCCAGGGGTCTGCTTTCTCATAAGTGCATCCCCCATATATGCCTGATACTAGATCTAGATGATATTTCTGTAGAGTTTTGAGTAGGGAAGTTGTTATTGCAGAAATGAAAGGGTGTTTTTACAAATGGCCGCCAGAATTCCTCGCTGTTCAGGGCTGTCCCCCGGAGTCCCACTGAACCTCTAGAACAGCGCTGTCTGATAGAACCTTCTGGGATGATGGCAAGGTTCTGAATCTCCACGGTCCACGGCCGCAGCCACATGTGGCTACTGAACACTTGGCATGTGTTTTGTGCAACCGATGAACGGAATTTTAAACTTCGTTTAAATCGGATTAGTCTAAATAGCTATCCGTGGCTGCCAAATTGGATCGTGCAGATTTCGAGCAAAGGAAATCCTGAACCTAGGCAGTCTTCATGGTGGCCTGTGGGCTGGGGCTGAGGTTGGAATACAGGTAGGCGCAAACGTATGCACTCAGAGGTAGGGCTGGAGCCCAGAAAGAAAACATCTGATGGCTTCTTCTCAACTCATGTCTTCTTTAGGAGACAAAAAGGCTATCAATATGTCAGTTCACGTCCTGCCTTTAGCCTGTGATAATGAGTGTGACCTGGGTGGGCAGAGCAGGCAGGAAAAGCTAGCATCTCAGAGCCTGCCTGTGTCAGAAACTTTCATATGTTCATGACACCCTTCCCTCTTCATGACGCCCTTCCAAGGGCAGGGTGGTGGTGGGGGCTGCATTTATCCCCATTATCCTGGGGTGGGGGAGGGAAATAAGGCTCAGCAAAACGTGTGCATGGGCTTCACAGTAAAAAAGTGCTGAGTCAGGATTTGAACCCTGGTCCACGGAGGCCCGTGATCCCTGGGCACTTGGAATGTGTTTTTTCTCCCTAGAAGGAGGCGGTGTTGCCTTGAAGTTTCTCCCACACTCTTCCTTGGAGTCCCTGAGTGACCATGACACTCCCTGGGGAGAGTCCCGCGAAGGCCGCAGAGCTGAGACTGTCCATGTAGGGGCGCTCTGCTCCCTCGGGTCTGGTGGTGGACTCGTGCGAGGGCAGCATCTCCAGCCCCCGCCACTCCCCCCACCCCCATCCCAGCCATAAGTCACATGTTCACAATAACAAAGAATGACCAGAACTGGGGCCTGGCAGTCCAAGGGACAGCACATGCTTTTCCATTTTCTTCTTTCTCTTCCCTGATTCTCTAGAAGTGAATTAAATATAAAACAGAACTTCCTGACCAAAGGGTTAAGAGACGCTGGGAAAGGGTTGTCCAGTGGAGAAATTATTCTCCTGAGAATCTTTTTAAAGCTACTTCTTCTTAAAAAAAAATTTTTTTTTATGTCTTTATTTTATTTTTGAGAGACAGAGTGTGAGTGGGGTGAGGGGCAGAGAGAAAGAGGGAGATGCAGAATCCGAAGCAGACTCCAGGCTCTGAGCTGTCAGCACAGAGCCTGACGTGGGGCTCGAACTCACAGACTGTGAGATCATGACTTGAGCCAAAGTCAGATGCTTAACTGACTGAGCCACCCAAGTGACCCTTCAAGCTACTTCTTAAAAAAAGGGGTGGGGTGGGGAGCGGTGCCTGGGTGGCTCAGTCAGTTAAGAGTCTGACTTTGGATCAGGTCATGATCTCACAGTCCGTGAGTTCACAGCCCACGTCGGGCTCTGTGCTGACAGCTCAGAGCCTGGAGCCTGCTTCAGATTCTGCGTCCCCCTCTCTCTCTGCCCCTTCCCCATTTGCACTCTGTCTCTCTCTCTCTCAAAGATAAATAAACATTAAAAAAATTTAAATACTCTCAACTTCTTTTTTTTGTTTTTAATTTTTTATTTATTTATTTATCACTTATTTTGTGATAGTAGCACTGGTCTGGAGTGGAAGTCTTCAAACTGTGGCCTTTGGGCCAAGTCCCACCCACCACTTGATTTGAACAAAGAATGGTATTTATGTCTTAAATGACTTGGGGAAGGGGGGGCATCATGAGAATGATATTTCATGACATGTAAAAGGCCTATGAAATTCACATTACAGGGTCCATAAGTAAGGTTTTACTCAAACATCCCCCATGTTCTTTCATTTATGCATCATCTATGGCTGCTTTTGCGATCCAATGCCGTGGAAGCGAGTAGTTACGAAAGAGACCCATTGACCCATGAAGCTTAGTAATATTTAGGGTCTGGCACTTTACAGAAAAAAAAGTTTGCTGACTTTTCTAAGTTTGCTGCCTCTTAGAATCCCTAAGGAACTTAAAAAGTATATATATAGCTCACCAGGGCCTCCTCCAGCCCCGTGGAATCAGAATCTCCAGGATGGGGCCTGGGAATCTATTTTTTGAAATTCTACCCCCACCCAATGTCCCCAGGTGGTTCTGATGACCAATGGTTCTGGAAGCACCCACCAGGCGATATGCTTCTCAGAGCATACAGACTGAGTCCTGCTTCTCTGCTCAGAGCCTCTCTCTGGGACAAAACCTCTTGTGTCCAGAGCTATTGGAGGTGTGGGCTCTGCAGCGACATTCCTGGTGGGTCCAGCCTTTCCCAGGCACACAGCTGGGATTCACTCCTGCCACAATTCAGCCCCTGCCTGCCTGCCTTCTCCTGCTGCCCACAGGCGTCCCTGATGTCACCCCAGTCTGGGCCCCCTGGGCTTCTCGTGGGCCTCGGGTGTCTGGAATTTTTGGCTTGTCTCAGGGTGGCCTGGAGGAGCTTTGTGGCTCTGTGTCCTGTTCACTGGGCGACTCTGCTCACCTCAGCCAGGCCCCACGCCTCTCCTACCCTCTGGTTTATGTTTCTGGCACCAGAACCCGGAGTCCCGAGCCAAGTGCACACGTGGCCTGAGCCAGCTCTACGGGGGAGTTGAGAGTTGGAAGGGAGACTGACCATGAAGCAGGCCTCTCTCCTCCCTGGTCTCTTCTATCTGCCTGAATTGCCTCATGACTCCCATCTTTGTGTTTTCGACCTCTTTCCTGTTGCCCCTCAGCTCCCAACCTGTTAGACTCAGCTCTGCCTTCTTCCTATTTTCCTTCTCGCCCCACCTCCTCTCTCTTTCCTTCCTTTTCCCCCCTCCTACCTCTCTGCTTTTTCTCACTCCTTGGCATTCTTTCCCTATGCCTTGAATGTTCTAGTCAGACCACTGTTTCTGGCAGAGCTAGGCCACCCACCTCAGAGAGCTGGCCCCTCCTCCAGCATGATATGACATTGGACCAGCTCCTTTGCTGACAGTAGCTCAGGACTGTGGGCTGGACACGTATACAGAGTTTTCTATGGGAAAATATATTTAGGTCCTGCCCTCATGGAGTTCACAGTTTAGGGAGAGCTGGACAAGACACTGGCAATTTTGATAGTGTCCTAGAGGACACCCTGGGGGTCAGGACAAGGGTGCTGGGTAGGGCAGTGCCCAGCAAGACACTGAGCCTGGTTGCGGGGGGGGGGGGGGAAGGGGGTTGGGAGCTCTGTCTGAGAGGACATCACCAGCTCAACATGCAGGAGCTGGAGCCAAATTAGGTTCAAGGTGGAGAATGTCCCCAGGAGAAGGAATGGTGTGCACATACAGAAGGTCCTGATGAAAATCCGTGGAAAGGTCTTACGTGAGGGAGGGCTGATTTACACTTCTGAAAACTCACTCTCATCTGGAAAGAGTGGACTTGAGTGGGCCAGTCTAAAGTCAGGAAGACCACTGGGAAGCCACTCTAACCCAGAGATGTGAGACATGTACTAAGGCAGAAGCAGAGAGGTTGAGTGGATGGGACAGCTTTGAGGAATATTTGGGGCTTGGGGATTGGGTGTGAGACATGAAGGAGAGGTGAGAGTGAAGGGTGACATTCAGGTTTCTAGCATGGCTATCTGAATGGGTGGTTGTATTGGTCAGTTACTTTTGTGATGATGCTACATAACAAGCACTCCCACGATCAACAAACTATTTCATACTAATAAGACTGTAGGTCTGCTGCTGTTGCCTGATTTTGAGTGGACTTGGCTGGGCTTGGCTGAGCCCAGCTTCTGGTTGGGTTCATAATGACTTAGTTCCACAGCCTAAGCCAAAGGGCAGTAACTACCTGGTATAGGTTTTTGTCTGGAAAATCATAGGAATGCAGATCACACAAACATCTTTAAATTCTTCACTAGTATCACATCAACTGCAGAAGTAAACTGAAGGTCACCAGGGGAGACAGTAGCTAAAGCCCCTGGGGACTGAGGGCTGGGGCTGATCTTCCCTGGAAAATGTAGCTGAGTCTCCTGCTCTCCCTGGACCAACACAGGTCACTTTTGTGATGTATTTCTCAAGTCCTTAAAAGGATACTAGAGAACAGAGGTGTGGTAACAAGAAATGGGTATGACTGGTGTCTACAAAAGTCTTGGTCCATCCAACAAATATCTATTGCACATTTGCTTTATGGCAGATTCATCACCTCCTCCTGTGAGGTACACATGCCTGCTGGAATCACAGCCTTAGGTTAAAGCCACTGTTCCCCTAGCATGAAAAATAGGCTTTTGGTGTTCTAATGGGTAGTTGAGCCATCAAATTGTAACTTCAGCTAGAATTTCAGAATAGTCAATTATGTAAACTTAACGAATTTAAAATTATTATTGGCTGTAAAAGATCTGAAAGAGTGACCTAAATCCCCAGACATTTATTCTTTCACTTATTAAGAAGTTTAGAGGTAGGCAATCCAGGGCAGAACCCACGCTTGTTACATCTTTCTGCTCCATTGTCTGCAGTAAGTAGTTTCTACCCTCAGAGTGTCCTCATGGTGCAATATGGCTACTGGAGCTCCAGCCATTGTATGAAGTGCAGTCTGGAAGAAGGAGGAAAGGGAAAGGGATATTTGTCTCTGTTGAGACAGGTGCCTTTGAAGCAGGTTTCCTGGAAGCCCCACCAACACTAAGGCTTACAACCCACTTAGTCACACGTCCACACCTCACTACAGGAGAGACTGAAATGTAGGTTTAGCTGAATACATTCCTTCCCTGGATAATGTCAGGGTTCTATTACCAAGCCGGAGAGGAAGAGTAGATATTGAGTGGCATACAGAATTTTCTCCCACACCTTCCACATGCCCTCCGCCCCAAAACAGACAGGCAGTGGAGTATAGCAGGAAAAAAACAAACAAAAAAAAACACACAAAAACACCCTGGTTTGGACTCCAGTTCAGTCCAAGACTTAACTCCCAATTCCAGTCCTTACTGCCAAGGCATCTGGGGAACATCACATAACCTCTCTGGGCTTTCTGGTCCCTCTTCTGCAAAATGAATTGTTGACAATATTTGCCTTCCAGCATCCAAGTGGGACCAGGAAGTCTATGAATTATAATACACTGTACAAAAGTTAATGACATAGAAAAATTGAAAATAGAGCAAATACCTCTTTCCACTAGAAGGGAACACGTGATGGCCAGCTTCTCCCTAGACAGAAGGGATTCTCCTTTGTTCCCATTGCTTTTCCCCCACCTCCAGGCTGTCATGCTTATAACAGGCATAGCTGGGGGTGACGCAGGACTGAGAGTGGAAGAAGCTAGGGCCCTGCAGACACGCCTGGTATTCCCATGCCCTGGAGACAGTAGATACCTCAGGAAGGTGTCTACCTGCGGATGGCTCTCCTAGATTCAGTGCTTCTCAGCTGTTCCAGTTGGGCTGACTTGACCCCACCTTCACTGCGTTTCTCTATGTGGCTTGGGTTTCTCACAGCATGGCAGCTGGGGTCTGAGTGGGAACATCCCAAGAACAAATGTTGCAAGAGGAAGAAAGCAGAGACTGCCACTTCCCTTATAAGCTAGACTGGAAGTGACATGCATCATTTCCACCCAGTTTCAGGGGGTGGGGGAACAGGTGCCCCGTCTCTATGGAGGAACTGCATTTATATGAGGAAGCGTGAGGATTGATGCAGCAGCATCAGTCTTCTTAGAGAGCAGCCACCACAGCCCTCCTGGCTGTATGTTAGAACCACTCAGGTGATTTTGCCTGCATGATAAAACATGGAGTCCTGAGTGTACCTCAGAGACTGCAGCGACTGGTAGTCTGCAGTGTGGGTGTGACCGTATTTCAAAGCTCTGAAGGTGATTCTAATGTACAGCAAGGTTGAAAACCATTGGCTTAATCCAACCCTGAAAAAAGTCCAAAAGACCCAGGGAAGGAAAGAACCCAAGGCTTGGACCTTGGGAAGGTCCTGATCAGACTCCAGGAGGCTCTACTACCCCACCCCCACCCCCACCCCCACCCCTCCATTGCCTGGGTTAGTTTAGGTCCCATAGGACTTTCTTGTCTATTTTTTTTTAATGTTCACTTATTTTTGAGAGAGAGAGAGAGCAGGGGAGGGGCAGAGAGAGAGGGGGAGACACAGAATCTGAAACAGGCTCCAGGCTCTGAGCTGTCAGCACAGAGCCTGATGTGGGGCTTGAACTCGAGAACGGCGGGAACATGACCTGAACTTAATGGTCAGATGCTTAACCTACTGAGCTACCCAGGCACCCTCTTTTTTTTTAATGTTCACTTATTTATTTTTGAGACAGAGAGAGAGAGCACACGCACAAGTTAGGAAAGGCAGAGAGAGAGGGAGACACAGAATCCGAAGCAGGCTCCAGGCTCTGAGCTGTCTACACAGAGCCTGACATGGGGCTTGAACTCATGAGCCATGAAATCATGACCTGAGCTGAAGTCAGATGCTCAGCTGACTGAGCCAGCCAGGCACTACCCATGGGACTTTCTGCATGTAGTTGCCCATCTGATGGGGGAATAGGGAAACAACATGGAAGCCAAGGTGGAAAGCCTAGTGGGGGTAGGGCCAGTAGAGTTTATAAAACTACCTGGGAGTCTCATTGTTCCTAGACCTTTTATTTGAAATTGGTGGGTTGGCCAGTTTTTTTTCCATTGTCTTTGCCAGGAATTAACTTGTGTCAGAACGTGGTGTAAGCTCTAATGAAAATGTCAGAAATCCCATTTTTAGAGCATTTTGGGGCCATCAGCCTGCTAGTAGTTAATATCCCTTTCCCCCAAATGGCAATACCTAAAAAGATGTTTTCCAACACCTTCATTTCAGGATGGAAAGGCAGGGAGTATGCTCATGAATATTCATGGTTCTGCCTACTGGCCTCACATATTAGAAACTACTCTATTCCTAAGGCTAATGAGCTCTTAAATTTCTTTTGTGCTAGAGAATGAGGTTTTATTTTTCTGAATAATTTATTTTGGTGCCTGTCCATTTTCTGAAAGGGATCTTTCCTTTAAGACCCTGGGCACATTTCAAGAGCAAAGAGGAGTTTTAAATAAACCCCCCACGCAGAGAAGCCCGTGAGCCTAGTGATAACATTGATGAAGGCAGCACCAAGGGGCCCTGAGGCAAAGGGTGAGACGTTTGCTGTGAGCCCAGTTCCCAGGGAGATCAATGTCTAATGGGAACCACATAATCAACACCCCTGTGAAGTGCATAAAACCATGCAATGGAAGACACGGAAATGTGAATGTAGACAGTACATAATTGGAATTGGAGACTCCTGGGCCTTTAAGGGACCTTATAAGACATTTTGTCCAATGACCTGTGAGGCACTGGAACCCCCATTATATTATTGCTGAAGCAGCACAGAGAGGATGGTTGTGTTCTCTCTCTCCCTGTCTCTTCTCCTCCCCTCCCCTCCCCTCTCCTCTCCCTCTGCTTCAGTTGTCCAGTTCTGGCTGTTAGGCTTTCTTTACATCCATCCACACGTCATTCTGTCCGCACCCTCCACTTGCTCTGTGAACCGCTCAGCTGCTCCTGTTCAGTTCCTGTCCTCTGCACACTGTTCTATGACACAGGGGCTGGAACCCTACAAGTGGCATTTCCCAGACTCTCTTGCCTGCACACAAGCCCTATCCACAGGGCAGATGAAATCCCAGACGTTCTCAAACCCAGATGCACCCTCCGCTTACAATCTTGGTTTACAAGCCTCCTCTACTGTCTTTCTCAGGATCCCCTGTCAATCTCGGGGAGGATTCCGATTGGACTTGCCTGAGCCAATCAGAGGGCCCAGGAGGATGAACTATTCTGATTGGCTAGCCTGGGTCACATGCCCACTGTAGGGGTGTGAAGTTGGGGCTGGGCTTCGTGGTTGTCAGCCCCACCAGGCCCAAGTGCTGAATGGGAGCTCCCCAGGGTAATCGGCAGAAGGGAAATAGGAAAGCAGGCAGGACAGACAAATGCTGTGGCCGCTACCGGCCACTTCAGCTCCTCACTCCTCATTTAGATAGCTCTTATGTTGCACTGCCACATGCCCCAGTGGCACTGGCCAGGTTGTGACCCTCTCATACCCTTCCCTGGTGTTGGGAGGTGGGAAGCACACATATTCTCCTGCCAGCCTAAGTATAAATGTATCTCGGTTTGGGCTGCCCCTGAGACAAGTACTTGGGTACGGGTAGTTTATCTGAGAAATGACCCAGGGTGCACCGGGAGGGAGAGAGTAAGACAAGGGAAAGAAGAAAAACCAATAATGGGTGGGCTCATGAGAGGAGGAAATAGGACTCAAGTGCCTTTGGGGACTTTTTGAGAGATTGTCTAGTTTTCACTTCAAACAATCCCTCAGCATTGGGCACACGGGCATGAGGATTCAAGCGTTCCTTGCAGCACTTGCCATATCGCTCACTGCTTGGTCACTGCTCCCGGGAGCCGTCTCTCCCTAGCTCTTCTGGCCAGACCTGCTGGGGTGGGGGAAGGGGGAGGAGGGATGGAGGACACTCTCAGGCAGAGGGACACAGATGCTCGAGGGAGGAAGCCCTTGGCATGGCCCCGAACTGTCCCCTGAAGCTGTGAGTGACTTCCAGAGGGGATTCGGCTGCCATCTGTTACTTTGACCATTTCAGTGGCCCCATGAGGTTAGTATTACTCCATTTGCTAGCCAAGGGCGCTGAGGTCCAAACAATTTCAAAGCTCTGATACTAGACATGCTCTAATAGCAGCCAATCTGACTTTTAAAATAGAATGACCTAGTTTACAGAGTTCAGGGTTTTAAAAGTTTCTTCCAAAAGTTTGACCTGCATCCTGTTTTGTGAGTTTGTTACTACAGTGGCTTATTAATTGGCATTAATAAAGACTCTGGCAGTTACTATCTGATAAGCATTTCAAAGCATAGGAAATAGACACATGGGTGAGACATAGTAGAGCTTCATGCTTCAGAATGTTGATGCGGCTCGAGATTGACTTTAGCTCTACAGGGTTCACGAGATAGGGGGCCGTGGCACTTGTGGAGCATTTCCTGCTACAAAGGGAAACCACAGCTTATCTCCACGGCTACTTCATGCCCTACCAAGAACAAGGTTCTGGCCGGCAGCACTCCCTGTGAGTCAACCTCCCAATTTTTCAGACATCATAAACATGAGATAGTTTAGAATTTTTTAAAAATGTTTTTAATTTATTTTTGAGAGAGAGAGAAGTGAGTGAACACGAGCAGGGGAGGGGCAGAGGTGGGGGGGACAGAGGATCCAAAGCGGGCTCCGCACTGACAGCAGACAGCCCCATGCGGGGCTCGAACTCACAAACTGTAAAACCATGACCTGAGCTGAAGTCGGACGCTCAACCGACTGAGCCACCGGGAGCCCCGTGGTATGTTTTTATGGTTGTGAAAGCCCCTCCAAACATCATTTCTCACAAATCAAGGACTAGATGGGGTCCTGGACTCTGTCACTTTGTTCTTGAGATCCCAGGCCAGGAAACTTGGCACAAAGGGGACATGGGGATCTCTTTGGCTTAGATGTGGTAATGAGACATTAGGATAAATATAACTTTCCATTTTGCCTCAGTAACCTGAAGAAGGCAGTTGACGAGCTCCCAGACCAAAGCTGTGTGGCATTGGGCATGTCACTTAACCTCTCTGGAATCTAGCTATTCGTATAGAAAATGAGGGAGTTTGGTGAATTGAATGGCCAATATGAGCACCACGGGTGCTGGTGCCACTGCCCCCTCCCTGCCCGTGGCATAGAGTGCTGTTCTCTTATGACACCAAGCTAGGTGTTGGCCTCAGAATCCTTCTCAACACAGCAAACCAGGAAGCCACTACCGAGCAATCAGATCTGGCAGGTAGGTTGAAACCCATTTGTCATTCCTGGACAGGACGGTCTCTAAAGTTCCTTCTAATTTTATTTTGTTGGATTCTGTGAACATGTAAACCAGGGGTCAGCAAACTGCCTGCAGGCCAAATCCGGACCATTGCTGGTTTGTGTTATAAAAGTTCTATTAGAACACAGCCAGACCCACCGGTTTCTGGATTGCCTGTGGCTGCTTTTGTGCTACAGTGGCATAATTAGGTAGTTGTGATAGAGACTGTGTGGCCTGCAAAGTCTAAAATATTTACTATCGGGTCCTTTACAGAAAAAGTTTGCCACCCTCTGATTGGAAACTTTCCTTCCCTCCAATATTTTCTTTCTTTCTTTTTTTAATGTTTTATTTATTTTTGAGAGAGAGAGAGAGGGAGCACAAGCTGGGAAGGACAGAGAGAGAGGGGGACAGAGGATCTGAAGCAGGTTCTGCACTAACATCAGTGAGGCCGATGTGGGGCTCGAACTCACGAACTAGGAGATCATGACCTGAGCCAAAGTCAGACGCTCAACTGACTGAGCCACCGAGGTGCCCCCCTCCAATATTTTCTTCCATGAGTGAAGCTCCCCTTTGTAGGGTCCTGTATGGCTGAGCAATACTCCAAGTGCCTGTGGGACTTTGGCATTCCTAAGTCAAGAGAGAAGGAGACAAGCCAGTGGGAAGCTATAGGGAAGGGAATTTTCTGGTGGGGTGGACGGAGGCAGGTGGGGAGATGGGATTAGAGAAAAGGTAAAGGTGTATCCAGACAAGAGGGGCAGAGTCCCTTCCTCATGCTGTCGCTGAAGGGCCACTCTGGGCAGCCTGCCTGGCATCCAGGTTGGAGGCCAAGCCAGCTTCTGCAGCTCTGAGCTCCAAGAACGCGGGGATGGCCAGCTGCCTACTGGCTTCCGTGAGTAGTTTGGCATGAAAAGTGCAGGCTTGGGCCCTTGTATTGTTTCCTGAAGGGAAACAACCACCTTTTCTTGGTCTGTGGATGGCCACCACTGCCCGCCCGGATGTTGGCAGGAGTGTTAAATGGCACCCTTGAAGGCTGCCTCAGGAGCTGGGACCTGGGTGGTGCTCCTACAGCTATGGGAGAGAGACTGCCGTATCCGGGCTCGGTCTGTGGGGTCAAAATCCATCGCCCCGGCAACGAACGCCATGATGGGTCGTACATGATTCTTGGTGGGTATAGCAAACTCCATAGTCCCTTCTCTTCTTCCCCACCCTGGTCTGTTGGGATCCCTTTGCCAACTTCTGTGTGCTGTGCTGCCAATGGCTCACACCTGGAGCCTCTGGGGGCCTGCCCTTTGGCACAGGGCCTCTTGCTCCTGCTGAGAGCCTGAAGTGGCTGGACGTCTCAGTCTCCCTGCGGGGCAGCCTGTAGCCAGTGACTGCTGCAGAAGACAAAACCCAGCTCCTGGGCCTCCAGGTATAATTTCTGCCCCAGCTCCCTATGGGATCAGGCTGAGGCTGGGACTCTGTCAAGCCCACGCACGTTCAGGTCAGGCCAACACCAGGCCCTGAGTGATCGGGCTAATGAACACAGACAAACCACTTTTAGATTCAGACAGTTTGTCACTCACGTAGACAGTGAAAGGGAGCATTAGCCAAAGGTGCCAGCTCCCCAGCTCCTTGGCCTGCACACCAAAAAAAGGATGACGCCCACACGAAGGAGACCAGATGATCACAAGGTGACTCGGGGTTACCCGGTTGCTGAGGAGCCAATTCTAAGCTGCAGCTTTAGGGTGGCAGGGCAGGAGCTCCCATCCCTCATCGGAACCCTGCCTCAGGACAGCCTCCGCTGGGATAACGAGGCGAGTGGGGACAGCCTGCCTGGGGACGATCAAGGTGTCCCGCCAGGGCCCGGTGTGCCCGATTCCTGTTGCTGCTGTAATTCATCACAAACTTGAGGGCTTAAACAACATAATTGTGGCGTCCAGCTCTGGAGGCCAGAAGTCTGAAGTAGGTTTCTCTGGCCTAGTGTTGAGGCGTAGCCAGCCTGCACACCTTCCAAAGGCTCTAGGGGAGAATCACTGTGCTCGCCTTTTCCAGCTTCTAGAGGCCTGTGTCTCCCAGTTGGTGGCCCTGGCCAGCCATCACACCAGCCCAGCCTCTCGTCACATCTCTCTCCCTTTTACAAGGGCCCTTGTGATTATGCTGGGCCAACCCAGATAATCCAAGATCACCTCCCCAGCTCTAGATCCTGAACTTAATCCCTGCTGCAGTCCTTTTCACCGTGAAGTTAGCACAATCACTGGTTCTATGGAGTAGGACGGACGTCTTTGCGGGGCGTTATTCTGACCACCACGTTCAGATTAGCTGGGCTTCAAGCCTTTGCCTCCACGGCCTGGATGCATGCAAGATGGCCAGGGTGCCATGATGGGCTGGCTCTGCCTGGCTTCTTCCTCTTCCCCCTCCGGTCCCTCTCACACCTTACTAGTTCATCCTGGGAACACCCCCTTAATAAATTACTTGTCCCAGGTCGTTGGCACAGGGGACGCTGCCCTGAGACAGTAGGTCACTCCCTGTGTAGAAAGAAGTACTAGGTAGGGTACTGAGACTTGCTTTCTTAGCTCCTTTTCAAGATTATAGACCAGGGGACCCAGCTCCTCAGTTACTTGGAGAAGTTGGCTGGAATTCTTGAGGGATTATGTAAACTTGACCCCCGCCCCCCCCCCCCTGCCCAGGGAGGGAAGGTCTGAAGGGAGTGTCCTAGACCCCTTGCAGTCTCAGGAAGTTTCAGCAAGGCCTTTAGGGGGCCATGGAGCCAAAGTGGCTCATGAGAAAGCCCTGTGTCACCCAGGAATGGGCCACCCTAGTGCCTCTGCCGTGCTCAGTCATTGGCTGGGGGCAGCTGGTGGGAGGCGTGGCCTCCATGCAGCAAGTGGCCACGGCTTCAGAGCCCAGCAGCTGGGACCCTCTGCCAATTGTCCCCCGGCCTTGACACCCTCTGCACTTGGCATCTCCTCCTAGAAGGGCGCGGCCAACTAGAGAGAGAATTTGAACTTTATCCCAGGCACGTTGGGGAAACTCTCGGGATGATTTAAACCAGGGGAGGGACACGGCCTGGCTGACAGTTTTGAACAGCCGCTGTGGCTGCCAAGTAGAAAAGGGATGGTGGTGGGGCAGAGGGGGAGGCAGGGAGGCTGCACCCTTGTCCAAGGAAAGATGGTGTGGCTGACCTACTCAGCACAGTCCTCAGGAACACTCAGAGAACAAGGCAAAGTGGACCTCAGCTCGGTCTCCTGCCTCATCTCAGCAAAGTCCACACCTTCTTTTCACTTCTGGCTGCTCAAATTCCCTGGGGTCTGCACTTTCAGCCCCACCCACCCCCTTCCAGCTCTCCCTTCTGCCAGTTCCTTTCAGGCTTCACTTCAGGCACCTCCTTCCCCTGCCTGTCCCCAGTACTGTCCTTCTCCTCATCCCCTGCAGTCCTGCTACCAACTCTCTGCCCTGGGAAGATGTGGACCCTGTTCCTTGAGAGTCTTCTGCACCCCGCGAGCTGTGCAGATCCTAGGGCCCCACGGCAGACCTGCTGAATGGGAAACTCTGGCCCAGAAATCTGTTCTAGCAAGTCTTCTAGGATAGGTGGTGCTGATGCCCTGGGAGCCACTGTGGCACACCCGTTGCAGTCACCTTTGGAATTGTTAAAACAATCCTGATCCCAGACCAATCAGGATCTCTCGGGGTGGAGGTGGGGTGGGGGAACCTGACTTCAGTACCTTTTCAAGTTTCTCAGATGATTCCAATGTGCAGCCAAGACTGAGGACTGCTGTGTGTGTGTTTGTGTGTGTGTGCACATGTTCATACATGTGTGGTGTACGTGCAATTCATTCAACATTCACTGTGCCCCAGCAACACACACTGCACAATGTTAGGTGATCCCCAAGACTGTAGAGCTGGTGTCTTACAGGGTTACAGCGAGTAAACAAAGGGTTGCAGTTCTGCATGTGTATTCCCATATGTATGGAGGGGGGGAAGGGGTCAGGGAAGGTGGAAAAAACAAGACCTGGGGAAAAAGGCAAGATCCAAGACAGGTTTTTAAAATAAGCCATTCAGGGGTGCCTGAGTGCCTTGGTCGGTTAAGCGTCCAACTTCGGCTCAGGTCATGATCTTGCGGTTCGTGAGTTTGAGCCCCACATCAGGGCTGTCATCTGTTGTCAGCACAGACCCTGCTTCAGATCCTCTGTCTCCCCCTCTCTCTCTACCTGTCTCTCTCTCTCTCTAAAAATGAATACATTTGAGAAAAAATAAAAATGAAAATAAAATAAGCCATTCAATATTGGGGAAGTGGATGCTTTTGTGAGGTCAAGCCCTCCCATCCTGACCCCCTCTGCCATCTGACCCTGGGGGGTAGCAATGGGTCCATTAAATATCTGGACAACCCCAGACCATGAAGCTGGATGTGGCTCTCTGATTCCTAGCCCACAATCACACTGTCCCAGCAGCTTGTGGGTTGGCGGGGGGTGGGTGGGGGAGGGCTGGAAAATGACAGCCTTCAAACAGTGGTGAAGTCTGAGATAGGAGATGGGGCAGGATTTTGTTGGTATGCTGGGCGGTGGGAGAGGAAGGCAGGGGAGCCCCTGGCAGAGAGGGAGGCAGGCATCAGAGCCTGCAGGGGATTTGAGGCTGTGGCCATTCACATCTCCAGGCTGTTGGGACTCTTCTGGTTTCTGGAGCTGAGTTCAGGGTAGTCTCTTGGTTCAAGTCCCTCTATTAGGAAAGTTCATCTGTACCTATAAGTTACAAATGAGAATAAGTAAAACTCTGGAGCAAAATAGTACAGGCCCTGTGGCACTTGCCTTTTCCCCAGTTCCTCCTGCAGGGACATTGTCTATACAGGCGAGGTCCGCCCAGGGAGTGGAGAAAGACTTGGCTACTGGAGAGCTATGATTCTGTGGGGAGGCTCCACTGCTCATGTATTCTTGGAAAAAGAAGTGCCTTGAGGCAGACTTCTTGTCTGGGTTTCAGCAGCATCAATATGAACATAGGCGACTCACTGTCTCTCTTGTCGATGCGCTCAGAGCAGCGGTAACATTCACCCCTCCTTGCCTCCAGGTTGGATATTGGGTCAGCAGGTGCTGTGACCTGGTCTGGACCATGTGGGCCTGGGTCTGGGCTTGCAGTGTCTGAAGGGAGGGAAGTTGGTGGGGGCAGGAAGTCCCCTGCTAAGAACTCTGATGGGCGTCTTGGCTGGGTTCCTCAAGAGCAGAACTGAGCAAGGACTGGTGCAGGTGGTTTCTCTCGTGGTGATCCTAGAAGGTAGGGGTGCAGTGTGCTTCACTGGGTATCTCTGTGAAACATGCACTCAGTATCAATCCACTGAGTAACCCTTTGGAATTCACTTCAACTAAACCCCCGGAAGAGTGTTACCTCCTAGAGTCGTGCCCGTGTGTGAACCTCATTGCCTCTCAGGGCTTCAGAAAAAGCCCTAAGATGGCAAAGTGGAGAAGCACTCCAGCACAATTGAGATATGATGCTGGCAACATGCGTGGACCATCCATCACAGCCACTCTGAAATCAGAGGGACTGAGGGGAGGTGGCCCAGGCACTGGAGGCATTGGCCACGATGTGCACTAGTTCTCAGATCAAATCACAGTCCTGCCATTTGCTATCTGTGTGGTTTTGGGCCACTTTTCACCTCTTGAAACCTCAGTTTCCCCATCTGTAAAATGGAATTGATAACACTGCTTCTGTCATGGGATTAATATGAGGAGTCAAACAGAGGTTCTAGACAACTGTGTATTGACATGCAAAAGAATGAAGTTGGATCCCTACCTCACACCATATTGACAAAACTGACTCAAATGGACCAACCACAAGACAGAAGAAAACACAGAGGTAGACCTTTATGACCTTGGATTTGACACCGGGTTCTTAGATACAACACCAAAAGTGAGACTAGATAAATTGACTTTTATCAAAATTAAAAACTTTTGTGCATCAAAGGACATTATCAAGAAAATGAAAAGACAGCCTGCAGAATGGGAGAAAGTGTTTGCAAATCATATATCTGGTAAGGACCTAGTATCCAGAATGTATTAAAAACTCCTACAACTCAACAAAAAGACACCATTAAAGAAAGGACTTGGGCAAAGGACTCGAATGGATGTTTCTCCAAGAAAGACATATAGATGGTCAATAAACACATAAAAAGATGCTCAGCATTATTAGTCTTCAGGGAAATGCAAATCCAAACCACAATGAGATACCACTTCATACCTACTAAAATGGCTATAATAAAAAAAGAAAACAACAAAATGACACATGTTGGCAAGAATGTGGAGAAATTGTACCCCTCAGACATTGCTGGTGGGAATGCAAAGTAGTTCAGCCTCAGTGGAAAGAGTTCAATAGTCCTCCAGAAGTTAAATGTAGAATTTAACCCAGTGATTCCATTCATAGATGTATATCCAAAAGAATCAAAAACTGGTTCTCCAACAGATACATGTACACACATGTTCACGGCAGCTCTGTTTTCAATTGCCAAAAAGTGGAAACAGCCCAAATGTCTACCAGTGGATAAACTGATAAATAAACTGTGATCTAACAGTAGAATATTATTCAATCACAAAA
Source organism: Panthera pardus (assembly GCF_024362965.1). Taxonomy (NCBI): domain Eukaryota; kingdom Metazoa; phylum Chordata; class Mammalia; order Carnivora; family Felidae; genus Panthera; species Panthera pardus. The sequence continues at coordinate 43,007,907 of NW_026526821.1, read as the reverse complement.
ATAATGAAGTATGGATACATGCCACAGCCTGGATGAACCTTAGAAACATTATGGTAAGTGAAAGAAGCCAGACACAGAATGTCACATGTTGTATGACTCCGTTTATACAAAATATCCAGAATAGGTAAATCCATAGAGACAGAATGCAGACCAGCGGTTTCCAGGGGCTGGGAGAGATGGGAAATGGGGAACAACTGCTTAGTGGGGATGGGTGTCCTTTCTGGGGGTATGAAAATGTTTCAGAACCAGACAGAGGTGCTGGTTGTGTAACATTGTGAGTGTACTAAATGTTGCTGAATTGTTCACAGTTAAAAATTGGTTGATTTTTAAAAAATGTTTATTTACCTATTTTTGAGAGAGAAGGAGAGAAGGAGACAGAGAATACCAAGTCGGTTCCACACTGTCAGCGCAGAGCCTGATGTGGGGCTTGAACCCGTGAACCGTGAGCTGAAATCAAGAGTCAGACACCTAACAGACTGAGCCACCCAGGCACCCCTAAAATGGTTAATTTTATGTTATGTGAATTTCACTTCAATTTAAAAAATAAAAACATTTTTAAAAGAGAGTACACAGGTAGATGATGGTACCCTAGCATCGTGCTGACTCAGCAAGTCATGGTGTGACAAGCGGTAGCTGTCAATATCTCTGTCCCCATAACTGGAACCAGTGTGATCCCAACAGTGCTCTTGTTACCTTGGACCCATCCCATACACTCCCATCAGGCCAATTCTTCCTTGACCCCAGGAAGGAACCTCTAACTGTCACTGCTCCTCTGCTCAGTCTTAGGTCATAAAAGGTCCTCAGACCCAGGACACCTGGGTGGCTCAGTTGATTAAGTGGCCAACTCTTGGTTTTGGCTCAGGTCATGGTCTCACAGTTTGTGGGTTCGAGCCCCACATCAGGCTCTGTGCTGCAGGTGTGGAGCCTGCTTGGGATTCTCTCTTTCTTTCCTTCTCTCTGCCCTTCGCCCCTCTAAATAAATAAATAAAGTTAAAATGTCCTCAGACCCTTTTTCAAATACAAGACTTGACACATTAATATGCACAGTTCAGTGTAATCACCCAAGCTCCGATGTGACAGTCCCGCCCAGCTCAGGTTCGCTCCACTTGCAGTGGGCAAGTGGGACCAGCCCTCTTGCTATTTCTCTGACCTGGGCTCCTACTCCTCCTTGACATTCACTTGGCCATTGGCTCTTCCTGGGAGCAAGTTGAGGGGGAATGGTGAGGGTCAGGGAAGGGCCACGTCCCAATAGGACTTGAAATGTTCTTTTCAGTGCCACCCTCTCTCACACTCGTCTGATACTCGACAAGCCTGCAGGCGCCCTTGCCCTGTCACTTCCATCCACAGGGGCCTGGCTGGCTCCAGCGCAGCCACCCCACCCTCACCTCCCTGCTCAGGCTGATGGCCACAGCCTCTAGACTTCACGTTCCTAGGCCCCTAAACTGCAAGGTCTCCCTGATTCCCTTTGCTCCAGTTTTGAGGTGAGACGGCAGCATTCCCGCCTGTTCCCCAGAGAGCGGGCCTCACACTCGCTGACCACTTTCCTCAGAGAACTCTCTGGTCACTTTGGGTTCAACCCTCTGACACCTTGAGGTGGCTGGGAGACAAAGAGTCCCATGCCTGGTTTCCAAGCACCTCCTTTACGAATCTGGCCCGGGTTTCCTTTGGCCTGCTGGAATCTTCCTTCCATTTCCTCATTCCTGGCCTTTGGGCCTCAGTAAAAATGAAGATGGGAAGAGGCCCTTTTAAAAGATCCTGTTACATTTTTATGTCACAGTATGCATTCATTTCCTGGAGCTGTTGTGACCAATTACCACAAACTGGTGACTCAAAACAGCAGAAATATGTCATCTCCCAGATCTTCCAGCTGGAAGTCCAAAATCAAGGCGTTGCCAGTGCTGTGCTCCCGGGAGAATCTGTCCTTGCTCTTTCCAGGCTTGGGCAGCTCCAAGCATGCCGTGGCTGGTGGTACAGAGTTCCATCTCTGCCTCTTCCTCACATAGTCTCCCCCACTGTGTGTCCTCCTTTCCTGTCACCTAATCTCCTGCTGCCTCCCTCTTATAAGGTCACCTGCACTGGAGTTAGGGCCCATCCAGTTAATCCAGGATGATCCCATCTTAGGATCCCTAAGTTAATTTCCTCGGTAAAGATCCTTGTTCCAAATAAGGTTAGACACGTAGGCTCTTGAGTAGGACATGTTGAATGGAGCCACCATTCCACATAGAATTTCTTATTCATTTATTTTATTTTAGCCTCATTCTCTGCTCCTATATTCCTCCCTACCACAGGCAACAGAGGAGGTTTTTTAATGAGCAGAAATTCTTTGAAAGCTCTCCCAATAAGAAGCAGAGTCTATGTCCCTTTTCTTGCATCTGAGTGGGCTTGTGACTGCTTCCACCAGTGGAGTGTGGTAGAAGTGATGCTGTGTGCCTTCCATGCAGCCTCCTCCTTGCTTCCTGGCACTCTGAGCCTCCATGTAAGAACTCCAGCTACCCTGACACCATCATCCTAGTGCCAATGCTGCTTCCTGGAGGTGATCTGGCTGACAGCCCCAGCTGAACCCCTGCCAAAATGCCAGACATGTCAGCAAGCTCCTTGAGCCCTGCAGACCAGCCCAGACTCCCACAGATACCACCTGGTGACCCCAGTCAATGCCGTGTGGAGCAGAAGCATCTCCTGACAACCCTGCCCAAGGTCCTGACTTAAGGAACCCATGCACTACTATAGAATGGTTGCTTTAAGTCACTAAGTTTTGGGATAATCTGTCACAGGACCATAGTAACTGGACTATCACCCTTCTGTCTATTCCTTTAGCTTGTATGTGTTCTTGAAAATATGTTTTGTTATTTTGGGTGCCAGCATTTAAATTTATATGAATGCTGTCATATCATGGATCTCATTCTGCTTTTTTCCCCCCTTTCACTCAGCACTGTTATAAAGCCCCTGCCATGCCAATATGTGATACCTGTTTTGTTACTTCAAACTGTTGGCTGGGCTTCCCAGCTACACGTGGTCTGCATAATGTCTCCACTCCAAGTAAAGGACATTCACCTTGCTTCTGGCCCCTGCCATCACCACCACCAACATGATCCACTGCTCTATCCTTGGCCTATTACAGGTTTGTAAGAGCAAATCTGGGGATTGACTCAGGGACAGAATATCTGGTTCACAGGATGAGTGACTCCTTTTTAGAGTAAGGAGTGTGTTGGCCATGCCAGTTTACATTCATGTGCACCGATAGGGTGGAAGGTACTAGTGTTCCAAATCATTATCTCATTGTTGTTTTGATTTTACAATTTCTGTGATTACTAACTACTTTAAGTATTTCTTTAAATAGTTGTTAGCTTTTGTAGGTTTCCTCTTATGTTGGTCGCCTGTTCATGCCCTTTACCCATATTTTGGTTGGGTTTGCTGTTTTTTTTCTCATTGATTTGCAAAAGGTATGAAAATAACTTATTTTTTAATTTTATTTTTTAAATTTTATTTGAGAGAGAGAGAGAACAAGTGTGAGTGGGGAGAGGCAGAGGGAAAAAGAGAGAATCTCAAGCAAGCTCTATGCTCAGTGCAGAGCCCTACTCGGGTCTTGATCCCACACCCTGGGATCATTACCTGAGCTAAAATCAAGAGTTGAATGCTTAACTAACTGAGCCACCCAGATGTCCCAGGTATGCAAATATTTCAAATATTACTTTGTCAGTTTTAGACATTGCAAATATTTTCCCTCATTTTGTTATCTGCCTGTGAACTTTGTGGAGTAGAGATCCTTGGTTTTGATAAAACCAATTCACCAATATTTTACGTTATCATTTGTGCATTTAAAGGTGTGTTTAACAAGTCCTTTTCTATCTTTGGGCCATAAAGGTGTTCTTCTACCATGTCTTCTTTTAACATGACAGCATGTTATTTTAGGTCTTTAACCCCAGCTAGAGTTCACTTTTGTGTGAAGTGATAGGTGGGGATCCAATTTCATTTTTCTTCATCTGTTTCATCAGCACCATTTACTAAACAACCTGCTCTTTTCCAATTGATTGTGGAAACATGAACATTTCTCAGCAGGGGAGTCTGTGTTCTCAGTCTTGCCTCCACCACCTAGATTATAAACTCCTTAAAGACAGAGGTGTCCTCTGCTTCTTCCCTTCTTCTTCCTCATCCATTTTCTTCTTCTTGCAACTCAGTGCCTTGCATGGTCCTGTGCATGGAGTGGCTGCTCATCTACTGGTTAATTGGAGTCTCCAACCCTCATTTGTTTATAATAAGCCCCATATTTCTTGGAATGCACATAGAATTGTTAAGTTCACCAAGCCTTGTGAAACAGGTAGGGGACATGATGGATGGAGAAGTTCTGGAGCAGGCGACTTTCAAGGTAGCATACCAGAGAGGCAACCAACCTATGAGGTTGGCAACTCCCACCATCCTGGGGCCCTGCTTCCTCCAGAAAGTAAAGAAAATAGAAACTAGCAAGCAACCTTCATGTTAGATCTTAAGGATTGGGACCTTCCATAACAACGCCATTATCATGGAATTATAACATGATTCCATAACATTGCCATTAGTAGGGGGAAGAGGAGAGGAGCTACATTCTTTTGAGCACCTCCTATGTGCCCAACACTGTGCATTGGGCAACAGGCTACCAGAAGTCCTATTCCTGCCTTTAAGAAGTTGCTTGGAGGAGGATGAAATTACAAACAGAAAAGTGTGCTTAGTGCATTGATGGAGATAAGCCGAAGGCATTGGATGAGGAAGGGACTGGCAAGAGGGCAGGTGTCTGCAAAGGAATGCAGTTGGTTGAGGAGCCTGTGAGGGGTGGGACAGAATGAAGAGGATTCTGGAAACAGACGGAGAGGGTGTGGTAACAGGGCAAGAGGAGAATCACAGGAGTGAGCAGCCATGGAGGCCAAGTCTAGGAGACATATGGTACCCTCAAAGTCATCCCTCAGTCCATCACTGACTGGGGCTACAGCAGGGACAGTTCCTGTGCATGCAGATGGCTCCCCACCTCCAGCACCCATCATGGCTCTCTGCTTTCTTTCCTCAGGGATTTAATGCCCTTGATGAATGACCCTTAACCAGTAGGCTCCAAGAGTCCAGCTAAATGTTCCTGTGTTTCATCCTTGGCGGAAGCAATTCTAAGGAGCATACTACACAGTTCTTCAAAGGACCCAGGAAGGATGAAGTTCCAGGTTCTCACAGCAAGAGCCTAAAACATATGCTCTTTCCTTGTCCCACTTTCCCCACATTTCACTCCTGCCTCCTGGAACCACCTCCCAAATAAACTACCTGTACCCACATCCTTGTCTTGGGTTCCACTTTGAGTGAGACTGATAAGACAGGAGAGTAGAGAGTTTTAAGAAAGAGAGTAAAGAATTGTTCCGAATGGGACAAAGTGGGTGGTGATATTGGTTATGAAGACTGGTCATTGGGTTAGCAATGAAGAGCCACTGACATCCTTGGTGCCAATTTGGTGGCATGGTGGAGGAGGCAGTCTTGGGGGCTGAGGAGGCAGAGACAGTGAGTGCTGCTTTGAGAAGTTTAGAGAAGAGTGGGGAGAGGTTCCCTTTAATATTCAGCTGTCCCCTTCCCCCACTCCCACCCAGTTCCCATCACACTCTGCTTTTTCCCCTCCAAGAGTTCTCTAGCCTCCTTTGGGGGATGACATTGCTTTGTATACATTTTTTTTCTGGAATTTTCCATAATGTATTCTCTAGCACCCCAGGGTCTGTCATCTGTGGAAACAGGGTCTCTGCCCCTGTTTCAATGGCATGGAACTGTAGTCCATGTACCAGCTCTGTGTTTGGAACTATTGTCTGCTTTTTTCGAGGCTGCCTCAGACATCTACCCAGCCATCCCCAGCAATGAGGTAAGCAGCAGCTGATGGCGGAAAAATAGGCCCAGACAAAACATAACCATCTGTCCAAGGTCAGCCAGGAAGCCTGCGGCAGCCTCAAGTCTGAGACGCAGAAAACAGATCTCCCAGACCTAGCCCCAGTGTGATGAACTAAACCCACACACTTCCGAAGCAGGAGGAGGAGGAGGAGGAGGAGGAGGAGGAGGAGGAGGAGGAGGAAAAGGAAGTTCTCATTCCTTTTTGTCTGCAGGGAAATAACCCGTGGACTCTGGCAGCATTTTTAGGGCCACCAGCAAGGAGTCACACAGCTGCGGTGTCACAAAAGGGTGGGGAATGTGTGCTTGGCCAGGCCTGGGCCCAGAGTCAAGAGCAGACACTGGCCAGCTTCTGTGGTGAGCCCCAGGGCACAAATGCACTTGTGAATGGGCTACCAGGGCTTGCTTTCTCCTCCCCAGTGCCCAAGTTCAAAACCAAGTCAGGGAAGGTCTTGGGTTTGGAAGAAAAAAGAGAAAAAGGAGGAAGAGAGCCACAATGAGGGGAAGTCCTTGCCCTTGGAGGGATTGAATAATTCCAACCTTGACCACAGGGCAGCACTTAGCCAGGGAGGAACACGTGTGAGTGTGTGTGTGAGTGTGTGTGTGTGTGTGATGTAAAAAATCCACAGGATTACCATCATGCATCTTTCTGAAGTTAGGAAAATGAAAGTTTATATTTTCAAGTATGTGAAGAAACAAGCACACATACATCTGGGGATAGAATGTAAAATTGTGAATTTAAAAATGACAATAGGAGACTTTAACCAAAGGCTTGAGAAGCGCTTATTTAATCCAGCGGTGTGCTAGTATGTGTTGAACAACCAGCTCTCAAAACAACGGCAAACAGTCCCTTCTGCAGCATTTGCCAACTTCCATGGTGTGGAAAGTCCCTCCATGGCCGATTGCAGCCTACCCGAGTGACATCACTGAGTGTGGAAGTAGGCAGAGACGCGCATAGTCTACTCTCACAAGCTGGTAGGAGCTGGCTCCAGCCTACTGCCGACGCTCGTGCACTCCTCGTTTCAGAGCAAGCAAAACAGAGGCCCAGAGAGAGACAGACCCCCTCAAGGTCATGAGGGGAATTCGTGAGAAAGCTAGTTCTCACGTCCTAACCGATGCCTTTCCCTTTGTTCCATGCTGTCGTTTCTTTGTTTTAGTGACTCTTCTCCAGCAGAAGTGAGGCTTCCATCAACGTGAGTCTTCCTTTTCTGGTTTTAGAATTGTCTGTGTGTGTATATGTCTTTTGTAGCTATTTCATTTGGCTGTTCCCTCTGCCAGAATACAGCTTTTCACTTGCCCAGAGATGGCATCCTTTTTATCCTTCAGGTTTCAAAGGCCGTCCACTTAGAGAGGGCTTGCTTGACCTCCATATCACAGCCAGTTCCCTCCTTGTCACATGGCCCTGCTCATTTTCTTCACTCCAGTTAGTGTCTAAAATCATCTTATTATTGCTGTCTCCTACCTAAAGAGCAGTCTGTATGCGGGCAGGAGCTGTGTCTTGTTCACTGTTATGGTAGCTATTAGAATGGGCCTGGAGCCTCTTCCTTCATTTGCCAGATATTTATTGAGCACCTACTGTGTGTCAGGCACCATGTTGGCACATGGCTTTCAGACAGAGGCTGGATCCTGATGCTCTAGAAAGTGGTGTGTTCAGAGCTTCTCTCTGGGGCTGTGTCTGGAGGCTTGGACCCACAATGCCTTATTTAGGAACAAAGCAGAACAGAGAGGCAACCGATCTGGGATTCAGGGAGCGAGCGATGGCTGTGGAGATGCCTTGGGCTTATTACCTAGTGTTCCAATTATCTACTGCTGCACAGCAAATCACCTCCCAAACCAAGTAGCTTAAAACACAGTGTTTTACTATTTTATTGTAATTTTTTTTTTTTTACATTATCTCTTGCTGTCTGGAAAATGCAATCTGCTGCAATTAGCTTGTTGAGTTTCAGCTTCTCCATAGAATTATATGTGTATATATGTGTGTGTGTGTATATATATATATATATATGAATTTTATGAATTATATATATATGATGAATCATATATATATATACACATATATATATGACTTTTAATAGGTGAACTGAAACAACTAGCAGATTATCTTACATGCAGAAGGCCCTCAGTGGGGGGGTCATCTCCTTTCTTATCCTTCAGACTCAGAGGCTGTTACTTTTTCCTTCATTTTTAAATTGTTCATGAAGACATTAGAATGAAAGCTTTCTAGGGCAGGGATCTCCAATTGTTTCTAAAGCCACTTTTTAAAGTTTATTTATTTATTTTTTTGAGAGAGCTAGCGAGTGATCAGCAGAGGGGAGACAGAGAATCCCAAGCAGGCTCCACACTGTCAGTGCAGAGCCTGATGCAGGGCTCGAACTCATAAACCGGGAGATCATGACCTGAGCAGAAACCAAGAGTTGGACGCTTAACCAACCGAGCCCCCCAGGCACCCCTACTAATTTTTGTTCAAGTCAGGTTTATTGAGGTATTGTTTACGTACAATAATGTTCACCCTTTTTAGCAAACAAGTTGTGACTTCCGACAAATGCATATAATGAGCAGCCATCACCGCTATCGAGATATGGAATGTTCCCGTGAACCCAAGATCGCTGTGACCTTTTCCAGTCAATCTTGCCTTCCCCAGCTCCTAGCAATCACTGATCTGTTTTCTGTCCCAGCCCTTTTACCTTCTTTAGAATGTCATGTAAGTGGAATCGTAGAGTGCATAACATTTTGAATGTGGCTTCTTTCATCCAGTGTAATGCCCTTGAGATACATCCATGGTGGTGAATGTATCAGTAGTCCATGGCTTTGTGACGCCGAGCCGTATTGACTGACGGCACCGCAGTTGTTTTTCTATTCCAAGCCTGTTTTTCAGATAAGGAACTCCTTAAATGAAGTCCAACGTGGGAACTCAAAGTATGGAACAGATGAGAACAGAGATCTTCTGGCACAGTGCAGGCGGTGGGGGTGGGGTGGGGAGCCACACCCGTGTCACAGCACCAGAAGCCCCTACAAGGAGTCCAGGGGCTCCTCGGAATGCAGTTTGAAGACCCCTCATTGAGACGCTTATAAACGAACCTGTCTGTTCTCTGGCTTCTCTCAAGTCTTGAAGCCTCCGTGAGTTTTATTTTTCTGGAAGTAGTTTTCTGTTTTTCCAAGGAGGTGGACCTCAGCGAGAGAGAGGATATGGGCAGGATGGGGGCATGAGCTTAGAAGTCAGCTCTGTCTTGACCTCAGCACAGTCTTGGGCAGAATCTGGCCCCCTCTGGATGGGTCTATTTCCCTATCTGCAAAATGGGGATTGTATTAAAATGGATGCCAGAGAGACCCCCTTGTAGGGAATGCGGAGAGGGCAAGGATGCTGGCTCTTGACCCCAGGGCCACCATTTTGCTCGGTTCTTTCTCCTCTATCCCAGTCAAGAGGGGGGCTCTCCTCCAGAGCCACCACCCTGTTGAGCAATACTGGACTGAGTGGAGGAGGACAGATAGCATGGAGGGTGTGGGCCATGGGGTGGGAGGAGAGTCTGTTCTTGCCTTCTCTGCCAAGAAATGAAACTGCTTCTTGGCCCTGCCCCTTCTGGCCAGGATGGCCGGAGCCCTAGGAATCACCATTCTTTCATGTGGCCGACATGCCACCACTCTGATGATGCCTGTGGGGACACTGGGCTTTCTGGCTTTCTGTTATTTGCCTTAGCCAGGGAAGCATGGTTGATACGCCACAAGGGTGTCTCGTAAGAGTACTGGTGTTCTTACTGGAATAAATAATTAATAGTGAAACCGTACAATCAAACATCCAAGAGTACTGTCCCCTCCAAAGCCCAGGGGCTATCAGAGTCACACCCTGTTCTCAGAGAAGGGATATTTAACTTTATCTCAGACTCTTCTTCTTGGGACACCTTCCAAAAACACTCCCCACACGACTCTTCACACACTTGGGGCTAGACTGCCTTAAACAAATAATCTTCACCGATATCACCCCACCGCTGATAGTGACACAGGTGGCATTATATCTGCAGGTGAGTAAAGTGCAAGTGGCACATTCTGGGCAAGTAAAATGTTCTCTCTGGCTCCTGTCCCCGACCCAGGCCCTCCTGCAGACTCTGGGACAGCAGCCTGTGTAACCCCATTCAGCAGGGGATGGTCTTCTACTTGTCCACCCTGGACTCCCAGAATCTGTGCGGACCAGCTGCCCCGGACTGTCCTTGGTGGGTGGACATCTGATGTCCTTGTGCACCAGGCTTTCCTGTGGCTGCGTTGTCCACCTGTGCAGGGCAACCCCGGGTGAGCCTTCTAAGGCTCTTCTCCTACGGGGGCCTTGTGGTCAAGGCTGGTCAAGGCTCATGAAGAGGTGAGAAGAAAACATTCAAAATGAGCAGCAGAAGCACCAAGAACCCACCTGGTAGGTGCGTCATTTCCCCTTGATTGTGTCTCAAGTCTGCACACAGTCATTTTGCACCAGCTGTCCCATATGCCTGGGACACGCTTCCCACAGAGATCAGCATGGTTTAGTTCCTAAGCTCCTTCATGTCTTTGCTGAAATCTTGCCTTTTCAGGAGGCCCCACCTGACCCTCTAATACTGCACACTGGCCACCACCCTGCTCCCGCCCCCGCCCCCAGCTCCCTTACCCTGTCCTAGTTACTTCCTCATAGCATTTACCTCTGATACGATAAATAGTTTCTGTATTCATTATGTTTATTATTTAATGTCTGTCTCTCCCTGCTACTGTGTAAGCACAAGGAGACAAGGCTCTTTGCTTTGTTCCTTAATCTATCTCGAGTGCCTAGAATGGTGTCTGGCAAATCGTAGGTGCTCAATAAACAGTGCAGGATGAACAGATGAGTATCTCTGGTCAGCAATGGAAAGAGCACTGAGGTCTGAAGACAGGGGTCTGAAGTCTGTGTCTGTTGTTTAGTAGCTCTGGCAACTTTGCACGTACTGTTTGGCCTCCCTGGGCCTCCATTTTCTCATCTGGAAAATGGAAACAGTAGTATGTCCCCTTCACAAGAGTTTAGTCGACACATGAAAATAAATAAAAAGAGATGCATTCGTTTTCTACAGGTGCTGTAACAAAGTACCAGAAACTAGACAGCTTAGAACAACAGAAACTTACTGCCCCACAGTTCTGGGGGTAGGAAGTCCAAAATCAAGGTGTGGGCAGGGTCGTACTCCCTCCAATACCTATAGAGGAGGCTTCTTGCCTCTTGTTTGCTGACAATTCCTGGTGTTCCTTGGCTTGTAGACATATCACTGTGTCTCTTCTCTTCTTAGAAGGACATCAATCACCTCACTTCTACAGGATGACCTCATTTGAGTTGATTACATCTGCAACCCTATTTCCAAATAAGATAACATTCTGTGGTTAGGACTCTAACACATCTTTGGGAGACATACAATTCAACCTGTAACAAGAGAGATGAACTTTAATAAGATATTTTATTTAACTCAATATATAAATAGAGCATCACTTGAATATGTAGTCAGTATAAAACATTATTAATGAGTACTTCATCTTATTTTCTTGAAATCAGTCTTTTTCTTGAGATCAGTGCATGGTTGATGCTGACAACACATGCCAGTTAGACCAGCTGTGTTTCCCCCTTTTTTTTTTTTAAGTTTATTTATATTTATTTTGAGAAAGAGAGAGAGGGTAAGGGACGGAGAGAGAGGAAGAGAGAGAGAGAATCCCAAGCAGGCTCTGTGCCATCAGTACAGAGCCCAATGTGGGGCTCGAACTCATAGACTGTGAGATCATGACCTGAACTGAAATCAAGAGTTGGATGCTTAACCAACTGAGCCACCCAGGTGCCCCGGCTGCACTTCCAATGCTCTATCATTGTGCTTGGCTGGAGGCCACCATACTGTACAGCACAGGGGTAGATGGAGTTAATATGGCTATGCAAACAAGGACAAGCCTAAGTCCAGTTAACAGCAGCCCAAGGAGTTAACTCAAAATAGAGGTTTCATAATTTAGGCTGTAGGCACCCTTGTCTTGCTCTTGATAGGGTTTCTCTGCCCACTGCCATCCTATACCCGGGCATTTCTTTTTGTGTCCTGGGCAGTGTAAATATCCTTTCAATTAGATGTGACCTGTAGTTAGTGTTTTAGAAACATATCTGGGAGGCACCTGGGTGGCTCAGTCAGTTGAGTGTCTGACTTCAGCTCAGGTCATGATCTCGCGGTTTGTGGGTTCGAGCCCTGCATTGGGCTCTGTGCTGACAGCTCGGAGCCTGGAGCCTGCTTCGGATTCTGTGTCTCCCCCTCTCTCTGCCCCTCCCATGCTTATGCTCTGTCTCTCTCTGTCTCTCAATAATAAATAAACATTAAAAAAAAATTAAAAAGAAAAACAGGGGCATGTGGGTGGCTCAATCAGTTAAGCGTCTGACTTCGGCTCAGGTCATGATCTCATGGTTCATGAGTTTGAGCCCCGCATGGGACTCTGTGCTGACAGCTCGGAGCCTGGAGCCTGCTTCGGATTCTGTGTCTCCCCTCTCTCTTTGTTTCTCCCTTGCTGCACTCTGTCTCTCTCTCTCTCTCAAAAATAAATAAAGATTAAACAAAATTTTTAAGAAAACAAAAAGAAGCATACCTGGAAGCCCAACTGAAGGACTGGCAGACTTAGGACTCAATGTGGAACACTCACGGGGGTGCGCATACCCCACCCACCTCCTAGTTGAGGCTGAATACAGTAGTCCTGCAGGTGTGGGGAGGGCACGCTGTGCTCACAGCGAGGCCAATGCTTTCCAGACTCCCAGCTTCCCTTCCCAGTGCCCACTGCTCCACGCATGGTGTCCACAACTTGTCCTCAGCAGCCAGACATGCCCATCCCATTTTCCTCTGAAGTCAGGGAGCCATCTTTAACTCAGGATCCCAGATATACAAGTTCAAGACCACCAAGGGAGCTTAGTCACACCCTCAGAAAGGAGCTGTGAGCCCCAGGCAGTCAGAGGCATGGATTCCCCAGCAGGGGACCTGGGAATGTGCATTCAGACTCCACTTTTATCCCTTACACATCTCTGCCAAGTCAAACATAGCTCCTGGCACTGTCCAGACGTGAGTGCATGCTCTGTGCTGGTCATCATGGAACTCCTGGGCCTTCCAGGGCTGGAACAGGATGTGGCGAACAGGCTTGTGTGGCATCCCATAAGTTTGAGCAGTGAACTTCCCTCCCCCTACCACTGCGGCCGGCTTCACAAGCCCGAACAGAGGGAGGGACAGAGTCCCCCTCCAGGCATCTGGCACAGTTCCGTAGAGGTCTTTTCATTTCCAACTTTAATTTCTGCTTTTGTCACTCTTTACTGTGTCCCTGTGGCCTCATATTTTCCTTTACCCCTGGAATCCTGGCTGCTTCTCTCAGTTTGGCAGTCACAGCCCTTCTGTTTGTGAATCTTCGCCGGCTCTGTCCTTTCCGACACCCGCCCGCTGTGTGCTCTGTGGACATCTGGGCACGGGTCCAGAGCCTGGTGTTGGAGGCCCAAATTCAGCTTTATGCAGTGTTGGGGGCTGTATGTCCGAGAGAAGTCCTGCTATTGGAGCCTGGGACAAGGATTTAACGGTAAGTCGTTTATTTGGGAGGTGCTCCGTGAGACTCTGACACTGGGGAGGCCCCGGGGGAGTGGACAGGGAAGGGAAGGGGCCAGTACAGGTATGTCACAGAGTAGGTTAGCTCTGGGGGCAATCAGAGCTCAATGGAGTGGGAAACTCTGGCGGGGGGCGGGGGGCAGTTGTGCTCACAGGCAGGGCAGCTTTCTGAGGCTTTAGAAAAAGCTTTTGTGTAAAAAGAGAAAGACACTGGCAGATGGAATTGGTAAAGCCCTACAAATAAGGGTGGGGCGTCCAGGTTTGCTACAACAACCTTCCAGATAGGTCCATCCATCCATCCATTCATCACATATCATCGGGCATCTACTTGCATCAGACCAAGTGTGAGGGGCTGGGAATAAATGGTGAACACGCGAATGGAGGAAGGAATGGTTCAGGGGGATCAGGGGGGTTGGAGGTGTGTTAGGGACAAGGGCATTGCGCTGGCTTCCAGCTGCACAGTTGCCAGCTGGGTTGCTAGGCTGAGGCGTGAGTATGCAGACAGACCGGATGCTCTTTGGGGGTGACAGCAGCAGCAGTCACCCCCACGGCCCGGCTCCTCCTCAGGCCTGTGTGTTGTCTTGACCAACACATAGATCTTGGCCGCCTTGGGGACTCATGTGTCTTGGGGACTTTAGCCTCTTTGGGAGGCTCACCCAACTTGAGACTCTCAACTGCCTTCTGAGTTGTTTCCACCCCCTTCAACACATTTTTCTTGGAGTCAGGGTATTCCAAGATAGTTGACTTGGATTTGTATTTTCAGAAGAAAATCTAAGAACCCAGACAGGGAGAGGAGAGACAGAAGAAAGGAGAAGGGCAGGAATAAGTTGTCAGAAAGTAAAGGCATCAAGGGGATGGGGCAGCGACTGGAGTGGCCTCCTTCCCACTGCCTTATCCCTCACCTCTTCCCTCCCTGTCTTGTTTGGCCATCAGAGGCCAGGAGGGGAGGGGAGCTAGAGGCCACTGACCAGCATCTCCCACCTTGGCATGTCACAAGGAAGGGGCAGTCTCTGGAACTCATCCAGTAAGTAATCTTTTGCCAAATCCACCAGAAGAATCTCAAGAGCACAGCCATCTGTCCCAATGTGATGAGCCCCAAGTAGGGGCACAGCCAGCATTTGGTACGGTGAGGGTGGGTGGGGCACAGGCTGAAGGCCGGTGGCCACCACGTAAAGGGGCTTGTGGGCACTTGAAGCACAGCAGTGAAGAAAGACATAAAGAATCCTCCCAAAGCTCCCCCCAGTGACTCATTCTAGGCCTTTCTTCTTCTCCCTGGGACAGGGAGAGAAGTCTAAGTGGATGAGAACCCAAAGGGAGAGAGGCTTACAGCCCATCCCAAAAGCCTGCCTGGCCCTCACCTCAGCCCCCCAAGCCCTTCCACGATCCCCAGAGCCAATCCCTACACCCTCAGCCCTTCCCTGCACTCCCATCCTGATCCAGGGCAGGGAAATTAACATTTATCAAGTTAAATGTTAATTTCACTGGGTACTCACTAGGCGTTTCCCACGCATTATGGCATGCATGACAGCAGCCCTTCCAGGTGGGTCCCTGCCCTCCTGGGGCTTCATCTGACAGGAGATATAGACCCCCGGACAGGTGGTTGTACACTGGTACCATGAACACTCTAAGGCTGTGGCCCCAGGAGGGTAAGAGGTGCTGACAGAGCTGCAGGACCAGCAGAGGAGCACTGGGGCAGTTGCTGAGGCTGGTGCAGCATGGGGAAAGTGGGAGCAAGCTCCCGTGACCTGGTTAGGGACCTGATGTCCATTCTGTCAGGGAGAGGGTGGTGGGATAGGAGGAGGGGGGCCTCTGGTCAGACCTGGAAGGGCCTGTAAACCATATTAAGGAGTTGAGATTTTATCCTGAGGACAAAGGCAAGTCATTGAGGAGAGTCAACCACAGGAGTGGCCTGCCCAGATTCATGTTTTGGGAAGCCACCCCACCATCCCTACACCCCATCTCCCTCTCCCCTACGGAGTCTGTTTCAGGTCCCTAAGTAGGTCGCATGTGATCTCTGATGGCCCTGTAAACAATGGGTGGGGTGGGTGCCAGAGGGATGGTGGAGGGACCCACTGGGGGCTGGAGGTGGCTGTGGGCTGGGCTGGGCTGAAGCGGGGGGCGGGGTGGGTGGAGAGAAAAGGGACCCCCTCCCCTGCAAGGCTTTTAGGGAATCCCTAGTAGTTCAAGAAAAGCAGGCAGCTCTGGGCTACCTCTTCCCCCTTTTCTGTCTGTATTTTTATGCTTTTTTTTAATCTTTATTTATTTTTGAGAGAGAGAGAGACAGAGTGCGAGCAGGGGAGGCACAGAGAGAGAGGGAGACACAGAATCCGAAGAAGGTTCCAGGCTCTGAGCTGTCAGCACAGAGCCGGATGCAGGGCTTGAACCCACGAACTGTGAGATCATGACCTGAGCCGAAGTCAGCCGCTTAACCAACTGAGCCACTCAGGCACCCCTATTTTTATGTTTTTACTCTTTGTTTTGCTTTTGGCTTTTTCATTGGCCCTTACTGTAGAGAGTACGTGCAGGAATTGAAGTGGGCTGCTCACTGGATGTTACATGTGTGCCCAGCTGTATGGCCCAGATCAAAGTATGGGGCGCCCCAGTTCCCAGGGCTTCCCTCACACTCCTTTCAAGTCAGTCACCCTCACCCCCCCCCCCCCCCCCCCAGTTAGCCACCACTCTGGACCTCTGTCACCATTGGTCAGTTTTGCCTGCCATTGACCTTCATGTAAATGGAATCATACATCGCTGTATGTCGTTTATTTTTTTCTTGCTGAGTTGTGTTCCGTTGTGTGAACGTACGCATGTTATTTATATATCCTCTTGCTGGAGGGAGTCTGGTTCCCGTCTGGGGCTGTTGTGAACAGTGCCACTATGAATATTCTGGCACATGCCTTCAGGTGCTCATGCCCACGCAAGCACTCATTTATCCTGGGCGTTTCCCCAAGTGTAGAGTTTCTAGGCAGCATTCTTAGGAAGTCCCCTTGCACCTGCCCCCCATCTTTTGGCAAAGGGAAAGGTTTTAAGGGGACTGGGAGGAGGGATTTCCTTACACTGAATGTACCCCCACAGATGGGTGCTTACCTTGACACCAACACACTTGTCTGTCCAGGGGGCTCAGATGTTCCCCCCAGCCCCCACCGCCCACTGAACAAAGTGAGACAGGTTTTCTTACTTTGGTGAATCTTAAGAGCCCCCCTACATCCCTTTCCTCCCAGTAGATTATTTTTTCAAATTTTTTATTCTTGAATTCTTTGAGAGAGAGAGAGAGGATCCCAAGAGGCTTTGCACTGCCAGCACAGAGCCCAATGCAGGGCTCGAACTCATGAACTGTGAGATCATGACCCAAGCTGAAACCAATAGTCAGATGCTTAACAGACTGAGCCACCGTGGCGGGGGGCGGGGGGGAGGGGCGGCTCACAGTGGATTATTTTGCAGGCTGAATGACCTGAAGACCCCACACTGGGAACGTCTGTGTGGAGGGATATTGAGGACAAAGCATTCTCAGAATATTTATTTTTGTTTTGGTCCCCAGAGCTTGTTTGGTCTAAATCTGGAGGCAGAGGTCAGTGGCAGCAGGACATCCGTCCCCCCTTGGGACAGCCCAGGTGAGCAACACAGCTCTCCATCCTCTCTGGCTTTTGGCTGCATCCAGCTCTGAGTACAGGGGTTGACTTGTCCAATTCCGTTCCAGTACTATGTGCACAAAGCAGGGGAGGAAGCAGGCCTCTGGGGCGCTCCCAGGTGCCCAGGCCACACAGACCCTTCCACAAATGAGGGCTTTGTCCCCTCTCAAGCCAGTAGGGTCTCTGCACCTGCTGTCCCCTCTGGCTTCCCCCCCCCCCCCCCCCCAGATATTGCAGACCCCACTGCCTTCCCTTCTCAGGCCTTGACCTTCTCAGTGATGATTTCAACCCCTCACTTCCTATCCACTTTCCCGCCATTTCCTCTCCTTAGCCACACCGCCTCTATTCAGCTTGGGGATCATCTGTCCTCCTTCCTCCTCTGTTAGAATACAAGCCCTGTGAGGGCAGAGAGTTTTATCTGTCTTGTTCCGCTGTAACCCCAGAGCCCAGGACCCTGCCTGACACACAGTAGGCACTTAGCAAATAGGTCCCGAATGAATGAAGGGGTGTCTGCTGTGTCCTGTCTGGAACTCTATTTTCTGACTGTTGTTGCTTCTGCCTGGAGGAGGCAAAGTTATCAGTCTCATTTAGAGAGACGGGGCCACACATAGGACCACACTGGCTTTAATCAAGAGGGACCTATGCGTTACTGCTTGGAGCCAGACACCGGACAGGGAGCTGACACAGGATTCTGAAACCATCGTGACACTGCACACCAAGGTTAGTAGATTCAGACTAGGGGACAGGGCTCCTCTCTGTTTTTATTGATGTTCCATTAAATGTGTGTGTGTGTGTGTGTGTGTGTGCACAGACACACACATATATGTATCATGCAAAGTGAAGTTTCTTTCTCCCCTCTGTCCCCTGTGTTTTATTTCTCCCCAGAGGCAACCCCGGGTGGCCATTTCTTGTTTATCCTTCCAGAGACATTGCATGCCTTTATAGGTACCCCCCACCCTTTTCCCACAAGTCACAGTGCACACTTTTCTTTCACTTAACACTACGTTTGGAGGTACTTCCAGCTCGGAGCATTAAGCTCCCTCTGAAAAGGCCACTGAGTATCCCATTAGGTGGAGAGAACTTAATGGAATTAACCCTCCCATGCCCAGGGACACAAAGGCCGGTTTCAGTCTTTGCCCATCACAAGCAATGGCACCGCATGGCGCGTATGCCTTGAGAGAGAGGGGAGGAAGGAAGGAAAGAGGGCAAGAAAGAAGAAAGGGGGGGAGAGGAAGGGAGGGAGGAAGAGAGAGAAGGAAAGAAGGAAGGAAAAGGGATCCACCTGTATGGCTTCAGAATGTATTTGACAAATATTTATTGGTGCATATTTTAAAGCTTCAGACATGTTGTTATAAACCCTAGGAGGCTCTTGCCCTTGGAGCCAATCTAACAATGAATCTCAACTCCCTGGAGGGAGGGCGGGGAGTAGGGGCTCTGCTCCCTGCACTTTGAACTTCCCACAGTGGCTGGGTTTTACTTAGAGGCACTCAACCACAGGCTTGGGCGACTCACAAATATGCATTTGGGCCAATGAGCGTTGTGAGTTAGTTGTGATATATTTAGAATGAGCCCTTTAGTGGTGCCCAGGGCCAGAGAGTAAATAGCTGCTTGCAGGGGCATTTAAAGTGAGCAGAGAAAGAGGCTGTAATTGCAGAGCTCAGGGAATGCTGTACTTGAGAGCTTTTCTGAAATGACATGCTATTTGACCCAATATTTTCCCCAAATGCAGAGGCCGCTTTGATCTCTGAGGCTAGCTGCGCTTTTGCACAATGACTGGCTGGTGGTGGTGCTCCGCCCTCAGAGGAACTGGCCCCAGAGGGCTAGAGGCTGATAAGCTAGGAGGCCTAGGCTGGGTAGAAGGCGTCTTGGGATTGAATTCTCCCACACCAGACAAGGATTGAGTGCGGATTGAGTGCAAGCAGATGATTTGTGAGAAGTTTCCTGGAAGCAGGAGGGGAGGAGTGGGGAAGGGAGAGAGAGGCATGGGAAGGAAGCCCAGTCGGGGTGTACCTGGGTGGGTACAGCTGGGACTCAGGCCGCCGGAGACCCCGGGGGCTGGCCCAGAACATGCTGTAGAGGCTGCTCACCTACGTGTGAGGAAGATGGGGTATTTATTCCACCAATATCCGTCCATCACTGGCTCCCTGGGAGAGGTGGGGGCTCGAGTTCCCCAGCCTGCCTTGCATGAGGCTGGGTCGAAAAGCTGTTGGGATGTCCTCTAAGAGTTTTATGGAAAACCTCCCAATTGATAAGTATTGGCAAAAGATCCCCATGTCTTTTAAATAAATGCTATAAGAGCCACACAAAACAAGTTGAACTCCGGGATGTGGCTTTGTGGACCTCCAGACTGTCACCACTGCTGGGCAGAGGGCAGTACCCCACTGCCCTCCCTCCAAGGGGCTGCATCCCAGACTGGGAGACCTCCAGACACACCAGAGTCAGAGGAATCAGAGAGCTCTGAGTGGCTGGCCATTTTCCTAACTTTGCAGCTCTTCATCTGCCCCTCTCCACCCCACTTAAAAACATTCTAATGAATCAGTCTGAACTGGAACAAGATCTGGATACTTGAGACTTACACGGCTGGAACAGAATGGGAGCATTCTTTGGATTGAACTCAAATATCCTTTTGTGCGAGCCTCTGATTGAGGGTAGTGACAAGAATTACCCTGCAAGCAGCCGGGACAGTAGTTGTTTACAGGTTATAATTTAGGTCCCATTAACAGCTCCTCACCCCCAAAAGCTTCACCCCCCACTTCCCCACTGGAGAAATAATGCACTATCACGACATCATTCTTCAGCCTATGACCCAGTGAGAAATTCCACCAAGTCAGAGCAGGCTGATAGTTTAGACCCTCCTCAGTTGCTAACACCTCAGTTTCAATGAGTTTTCCAGATTAAAACGGTATTGCTTTCTACTAACATCCTTGCAGATAAATGAGATGATGTTTGGGATTTGTTTCCGAGTAATACAAGAGGTGCAGAATGGGTCAGGTGTAGACAGAACAAGATTGGTCATGAACCGACCATAATTGAAGTCAGGTCACCATGGTCATATACTACCTTGGCATTTATTTACCATTTCCAATAATGAAATTGGGGGGGGGGGACTTTAAAACTTATTGTTTTGTTGGTGAGTGGATTAAATGCAAACACCACAGAATAAGAGCGGAACTGAATGATATGCTGAAGGCATTCAATACCTCAGAGTAGGTTTTATGGAATGAAGTCAGCCAACACCCCTTACTGCACATTTTGCTTTGGAGCCTAAAGTAACATTGACTATGATTTGGGAAGTAACAAACTTCTAGAAGAGAACTTAGGTTTCTGTATTGGAGGATAAGCAAATATTCTTGGGTGACTCTTGGTGAAACGTAGCCTCAAAGTCAATTCTCACATGGTTCTAGAATCCCTTGGGAAACACAGAACCCTCTAAGGCTGTGGGGTGCCGCAGCTAGCTCACGTCAACACTCAAGAGCTGATTGTCAACATCCCTTCTGAGTTCTATTTTCAGTAGCTTCAGTTTGGAAGGTTGAAATTGGTTACAGTGGGAGAATTTATGCCATAGTAGTTGGCAAATGCTACATCTTGGGACCTTTCTTTTGGGGGAGCTAGTTGTTGGATGCATATCAGCACACCTCTGCTGTGGGGTCTCTTGTCTTGGGATGGCTTCACATATAGAGCTACCATCTTAAAGGTCTGTGGACACTTTCTGGAAATAGATTGATGTCAACACTCATTGGAGCTTTGGCAAAGGGAAGACTGACAGGAAAGGGAACACAGCAGATTGCCTTCATTTAACAAGGTTATGTGTTCAAATGAGCCCAACCCATGGTAGATACCTACTTCATGTCAACATACTTCTGTTGAGCAATACCAAAGAGCTGGGGCAGGTTCTGAAGGAAGTGATGTACATATTTGAAAAGGATGGTGATTAGTTTCATCTGGAGTGTTGTGTTAAGAAGGATTCTGAGGCCAGTCCAAGCTCAACAGGAAAGAGAAGAGTCATCTCTTGGTGATGCCAGGCATTTGCCACCCTTGACCTACTACTATGTGCCCTGTCCTCAGCTAGGTTTTTGCTCTCAAGTAGCTTAAATTCTTGCAACTAGTAAATATTTGTTCCTGTGTGCATTTGTTCATTTATCCATCCTTCCACCCATCCATCTACCCACCCATCTATCCACCCATCCATCCACCCATCCACCCATCCATCCACCCACTCATCTACCCATCCATCCATCCATCCATCCATGCATCCATCCATCCATTCACCCACCCATCCATTCTTCTCAGGCTACGTGGAATGAGTTTATCAGCAACTTCCTAAGAGGAAAGTGCAGGTATTTGAAGCGACCAGATACAATTAAAAAAATTCTTTTTAGGGCACCTGGGTGGCTCATTCAGTTAGGCATCCGACTTCGGCTCAGGTCTGATCTCGCTGTCTGTGGGTTTGAGCCCTGCATCAGGGTCTGTGCTGACAGCTCAGAGCCTGGAGCCTGCTTCAGATTCTGTGTCCCCCTGCCACCTCTCTGCCCCTCCCCCGCTTGTGCTCTGTCTTGTTTTGTCCGGAGACACAGAATCCAAAGCAGGCTCCAGGCTCTGAGCTGTCAGCACAGAGTCCAATGTGGGGCTCGAACTCACGAACTGTGAGATCATGACCTGAGCTGAAATCGGAAGTGTAACCAACTAAGCCACCCATGCACCCTGCAACCAGATACAATTTTAAAATCTGCTTTTTGATGGTTGTTCATCATCTACTTTCCCTTTTCCTGCAAATAATACATACCCACTTTTCTTTGGAGGGCCCCCTCCTTACCTCTCAGTGCACCTCTGATTCCAGGATGGTCAATCAGCACATCAAGGCTCTTGACCACAGTGATTGGTTCAAGTTAAACACCTGACCCAGGTTAGTCTAAGGAAAGCCCACCCTGGAAAACTACATTGGTAAAGAGGCCCACTTTTTTGGCTGAGATTGACTTGTTCTATCGGTGGCCATGTTTTTCTATTACATGAAGAGAACTAGCTTGAAAGTGCAGAGATAAAGGCAAAGATGAAAAATGAAGAGAATTGGAGCCTCATAATATTTTTGAGCACCCAGAACCTACTATTCCTGAAACCAATACCTCTAGATTTCTCAGGTGTACAAATCAATGAATTTGTTGTGTTGTTATTAAAGCTACTTAGAATTGGATTTCTGTATTGTTCTCAAAGAGTCCTAGTGATACCCTGCATTGATACCTCCAGAGGACCCAAAGCCATGTAGATGGTCATCACCCCTACCTAGTGAGTAATAAAGGTGGTTCGTCTCCAATTAGCCTGCTGTCTAGATAGTAGAGAAATTTTCACCAGTCCCTACAGGAAGACCATACATTGTGGGATTTCCTGGCTCTGATTTTTATAGGTGGAGGAGGCCTGCCATGCCCCAGATTCAGTGCTGGCTTTGTATGGGTGCAACACTAGCCGCAACCACTGGCTGCCCAAAGGAAGTGTGCCAAGGAAGTGAGCTTCCTAGTCTGTAGCATATGTCCCTGGGGTAGAGTGTGAACAAGGCTTGAGAAAGCTCTCAGTGTTTGCTACTGGGTTTCCAACCCCAGAGAGATTCCAGGGAACAGACAAGGAGATGGGGTGTTTGGGAAGCTGAACAGGGGCCATAAATAAATGAGCAAAACAACATGATTTCAGGTGACTTCTAGGCCGGGTGGGAAAGCTAATTGTTTGCTTATCCCTAGCAGGTCTATTTGCTCTCTGAAATTTCCCATACCAGCTTCATTGCCCTTGGGGCCACACGATGCACAGTTCAAAGAGAGATGAGGTGCTGAGCCGAGAGGGACTCTGCGGGGCTGAGTTAGAATCTCTGGGTTTAAGGACTGATTCTATGTTGTGTGGCTTTGGCCAGCGAGCTTGCTGTGTCCTTCTCATTGAGGTGGGAGAGTGTTTTCCTCATTCCCATTGCTACCAGTCACACCTGCGCCTCATCCTTGCTTACCTGGATCATTCCATCACCCCCTAACTGGTTTCCTCCCCTCCACTCTGATCCCTTAGGGCTCTTCACACAGCAGCTGACCTGATCTTTCCTATATACACAGCCTGTTGTGCCAGGCTCCCATGGGAAGCCCTTCATCAGACTCTCAAACCACTTTGAAGAACTCCTTGATGGGACCTACAAAGGGCAACACAGACCTACCTTACGACCTAGTGGTTCCACTCCCGGGCATACGCTGTAGAGTGGTGCCACTCCCGGGCAACTCCCCCAACTGGAGCCACCCAACTGTTCATCCACAGGAGAATAGATAGGCATGTCACAGTAAGCTTACACAGTAGAATACTACATGGCCACACATGTATGATCTGCCCTACATGTGGCAAAATGAGTGAATCTTACAGAGACAATGTGGAGTGAATGAAGTCAGACGTAAGTGAGTCCAGAGTCCTATGACCTCATTTATTTGAAGATCAAAATTAGGCAAAGCAATCTTTGGCAATGTAAGCCAGACAGTAGTTATTTTCAGGGGCTATTGACTGGGAAGGGCACAGGGGAGCTCTCTAGGACACTGGAAATGTTCTGTGTCTTGCTCTGCTGGTGTTTTCATGAATGTATGCATATATAAAATATGTTGACCTGTACACTTTTGATGGTGCATTTTATTACGTGTCAATTATACCTCAATACAAAAGAAATAAAGATCCCTCCCATGGGTCCCGTGGCCCTGAGAATAAAACCCTCATTTCTCTGCATGGTCTGCCCCACACAGCTCCCCCCGCTCTAGGTGCCTTGGCCTTCTTTCTGTGAACTCCGTCCTGCCTCCTCCCACAATGCTTTCTGGGGCTTTGCACAACCGGCACCCACATGGCACCTCCTCTCCCCCAAGTGGCTCCTACCCCAGTTAATATGACCAGTTCTGCCATTTGAACCAAGTGAACAGGCACCCTCCCCTCTCCATGGTCCTCCCTGCAAGGCAAGGAGTGGATGGGGCCAAAGGAGGGCCCTCGTCCAGAGCCCAGGAGTGTATATAACTCTACGCACAAGGCCCCCCTGCCTGCTGCCAGGGCTGCACAGGGCTCTCTTCCCTGGGTGTCTTCTCCTGCACCTATGGAGAGGACAGGGTGGAAGGTAAGTGTACATCTGGGTTGTTCACGTGGCTGAAGGCCCCTTCAGAAGCAGGATAGAGCCTAGAGCAGGAAAGGAAAGGAGTGGGCTTAGGCTAGTGGCCCCCACCTGAACTCTTGTCTGGGGCCCATAAATATTAGGGGTGGGTCTCCTCTCTGTTGTCACAATTAGCAATCACCTTGTTTATTTCGTACTTGCTTTTTATCTGTCAGGGTTGTGAGGACAAGAGTGGGTTGCCAGCATCTAGCACAGTGCCTGACACATAGTGAATGTTCAATACGCACTCACTGACTGTGTCACTGAAAGCTGTCCCTCAACCCAGTGGCCTCTCTTGATGCTGTGAGGAGCACGGTGTGGTCATAGGGGGCTGAGCTGAACTAGTCTGAAGGGTGTCGTTGGCCTGGAGCATGGCAGCTCTGGCAGACATATGAGAGCCAGCCCTGTCTTAGCGTTGCTTCACAGGGGCTCATGTCCCCCTTTCCTGGAGAGGCACGGCTCACCCACCCAGCACTGACTGGGGTGCACTGAGCTTCAACTGAGCATGTGCCTTGGCTTGACTGGAGGCTGGGGAGTTGAGTTCTGGGGTCATGAGTGGAGCTCCATGTGACTATCCTGGGGCAGGACACGTGTGGGAGGCAGCCCAGCTTTCAGGGTGGTTGCCTTACAGGGGGGCATTCAGGAAGCCTGCAGACAGTCTGCTCTCCTCCCCTCTCACACCTCCTCACCACTCATAAAGTCCAAGAGGCTAGCTGGGCCTGCTTTTGGCTTATTTAAAAATAGCAGATATATAACAACATGCATGTGGCCTAAGTGTGCAGCTTGCCACATTTTCACAAACTGCACACCCCCAGATCAAGAGCCATCACAATATTAGCCCCAGAGCCCTCCACGCCCTCAGAACCTCTACCTTGTAAGGCAGCCACCATCATCAGACAGCAAGGATTCACTTTGCCCTCTTGTGCTTACATACTTGGGGTCACCCAGCATGTGCTCTGTGTTTAGCTTCTTTTGCTCAACATAGTGTCTGTGTGTATACTTGTAGATTGTTTATTCTTGCCGCTGTAGAGTATTCCATTGGATGGCATTTATTTGTTTACCCATCTGTTTACTTAGGATTATGATTATTATTTATTCAATTTATTTATCCATTTTACTGTTGATGGACATTTGGGTAGTTTCCAGTTTGGGGTGATTATGGCGCATGCTACTGTGGACCATCATTTATTTGTTTGTTTATTAATTAATTAATTAATTTAGAGGGAGAGAGAGAGTGAGAAAGAAAAAGAGAATCCCAAGTAGGCTCCACGCTGAGTGCCATAAGGCTCAATCCCATGACCCCAGGACCATGACCTGAGCCAAAATCAAGAGCTGGATGCTCAACCAATGGGGCCACCCAGGTGCCCCTGCTGTGAACCTTCTTGAACATGGCTCTTGCTTTTCTCTTTGGCATGTGGGAGACAACTGCAGGGCCATAGGATGAATGTGTGTCATAGGTCAACTTCCATAAATTCATAGAACCTGTTTTCTTTGGGGGAGGGGTAACATGGTTTTCCCAAGCTTTGGTCCTTCTCATGCAGGATGCAAGATGTCTGACTTGGTTGTGAAACAGTCTCATTTTCATTTTAAAGGAAGCTGCCACCTCCCCCCATACCATGATCACCAAAGAAACTGCCAGAGCCTGGATCACACATGAAGACATTCCTTCTTCCTCCCAACCCAGCCCCAGGCAGCACCTACTCCAAGGCTGGAGGGGATGGAAATCACAGTGATAGGGGAGGAGATCACCAAAGAAGGAGAGGAAAGGAGAGGGGGAGGGAGAATCAGCTGCAAAATAAAAAGGAGCAAAACCTGGGGGCTGTGAAGTGAAATCAAATAACTCTGGAAAAGTCTATAGCTTCAAACTGGTGACAGTTGTATCTCTCTACCAAATTGTTATGAGATATGGCTTCAATTTGAAAGCTTTCAGGACTCACCTCAAAATGACACCAGGGAAATGAGATAAGCAGGGTCCCAGGGCCATCTTCAGAGGAAGCAGGAGCTTTGTAGAGGAGGGAGGCCTTCTGGGGACTCACCAGGCCCTTCGCACCACCTACAGTGGCCCTCCAGAAGCAGCGGGAGACTCCAGTGCTTCAGGGCAGGTGGGGTGGAAAGAGTGTGGCATGCTTCTTCAGGACACAGCAGAGGGACCCTCCTCCTTCTCTCTCAATGTCAGTCTTACCTGGGGCTGGGCACAGTCCCAGATGCTAGGCTTTTCAGAGAGGGAAGGACCATGACAGGCAGGTGAGTGATGCACTTGGCTTGGGTGCAACATTTAAAGAAACACCAAGAAACTCAGTAATCGGGATCAAAAATACTTTAACATGCTATTCTTTTTAAAGTTTATTTATTTATTTTGAGTCAGAGACAAGGAGAAGGAGAGAGAGAGAGAGAGAGAGAGAGAGAGAGAGAGAGAGAGGACAAGTGGAGAAGGGTCAGAGAGAGAGGGAGAGACAGAGAGAATCCCAAGCAGACTCTGCACTGACAGCATGGAGCCCGAAGCGGGGCTCGATCTTCCGAACCATGAGATCACCATCCAAGCTGAAACCAAGAGTCAGACACTTAACCAATTGTGCCACTCAGACATCCCTAACATGCTACTTTTTATTAAAAAACAAAAGTAACTCCAAAAATCCATGATGAACAAATTGTCAAAATTTCAAATGAAGATATGACCTAATCTTCTGTTGCCTGACCCCGTCTCACTTACCTGTCCCTAGTCCTTACCCTGGTTCCAATAAAGCATCATTTACAAAGCCAGGCAACTGGCAGGAAGACCACAGTTTGCCAATTTGCTTTTAGAAAATTATTGGGTGAGGCTGACCATCTCCTTTCATGAATCCATCAGTCTGTTGGGTCTCTGGGCGTGACAAGAGACCAGGGCTCCAGGTGTTGTGGACTTTGAGATTAGCAGACAGGAAACAGAGGACAATGAGGCACTCATCTATGGGTGGCTGACTGCCTAGGTTGGGGGTGGTGGCAAGATGACCAACGGTCTGCCAAAACACACACATACCTCATTTTATTGTGCTTCACAGATACTGTGTTTTTGTGTTTTTTTTTTTACAAATTGAAAGTCTGTGGCAATCCTGTGTCGAGCAAGTATTTTAGCGCCATTTTTTCCAACAGCATTTGCTCACGTGGTGTCTCTTTGTCACTTTTTTGGTAATTCTTGCAATATTTTAAACTTTTTCATTGTTGTTGTATTTGTTGTGGTGATTTGCCACCAGTGATTACAACTCACTGAAAGCTCTGTTGATGGTTAGCATTTTTAGTAATAAAATACTTTTTAATTGAGGCATGTACATTGTTTTTTAGATACAATGCTATTGCACACTTAATATTTTGCACACTTTACACAGTAGAGTGTAAACATAACTTTTATATGTGCTAGGAAACCCCAAAATTCATTTGACTCACTTTACTGTGACATTCATTTTTTGAGGTGGTCTGGAGCCAAACCAGCACTAATCTCTGAGGTATATTCCCTATGTTCTTCCTTACATAGTATAAAGTCATGGCTGAGAAGCAGTTATCCAGCCAGGGACTTCATTTCCCACAACCCCTTATATTCTGGAAGGGTCATGTGAGCAGTCCCCACCAATGAGAATGTGACTAGAAGTGAGGTGGCTAAGAAGTGGGTGTGTTTTCTCTCTCTCTTTCCCATCTTCCTGGCTGAATGTCAAGGACTCTGAGGCAGGGAGAGGTGGAGCCACAAGATGGAAAGAGGATTTAGATCCCCAAATTAACATGTGGAAAGCAACCTCAACTTCAAACACACACATTGCACTTTCAAGTGAGCCAGAAAAATCTTGTACTGTGTAACCTACTGTGTTGCAGGGGTTTATTTGTTATGGCAGCTAGCATGACCCTAACTCACAGAAGAAGTCATCAAAAGTTTGAGTAACCCCAGGAAGGAGGTCACAGAGGAGGCTGGCTGAACAGGCTCCCAGGCTTGGGTGGGATTTGGGTTGGAGTCCAGCAGATATTACAGGTTGGGAGGTGAGAAGAGCAAAGGAAAGCAGGAGCTTTGTGGGCCTTTCAATGGTCTCATTTGAACCCTCAAAGTTGGCAGTAAACTTGGAGGGGGCATCTAATGATTGAGTCTACAAATCCTTCCCACTTTGATAAAATTTCCCTTCTCTACTGCCAGTCATGATGGCCCACCTCCTGGTCCCCACTGAGTCCACCATTACCTTCCTCCAGGACTTTATAAACTACAACTAGGGGCACCTGGGTGGCTCAGTCAGTTAAGCATCTGACCCTTGATTCCGGTTCAAGTCATGATCTTAGGGTGTGTGAAATCCACATGATCAGTGTGGAACCTGCTTGGGATTCTCTATGCATCCCCTTCCCTGCTCGTGCATGTCCTGCCCTGTCTCTCTCTCTCTAAATAAATATAAAAAACCAACCCTGCAACTTAAAGATCAGACCCTCTGTTTCTGGATGCCATGGGCGTAAGGGCTAGAGGCAACCATGTTCCCCACATTGTGAAAGTTGAAGTCTGTGTTCAGAGGGAATAAAGCTGCTAGGCAGAGAGAGAGACAGAGACAGAGACAGAGAGAGACAGAGAGAGAGTAGTGATGGATTGGATTATGGATTCCAGCTGCCCGAGACCCAGACTCTTTCCTGCTCTTCCTGCAGTAACTTGAGACACCTCAGAAATGACTCCTTCCAACAAATTCCTGCTCTGGGCCAGGCAAGCTCTAACTGGGTTTCCTGTCATGTGCACACCATCGATTCCAATGAGACCAAATCCACCAAGCCCAAATATTTATGCAGCACCTACTAGGTACAACACGGTGTGATCAGCTTTTTGTGGCTTTGAGAGAGGCTGTGAGAGGGGATGCCTCAGGAAGATATAGAAGGGATGGGACTCTGAGAAGTGGGTCAGGTCCCTCTGCTCTGGTTAGAAAAAAAGAGAGGTGAAGAGAGAGAGAAAGAATCCCATCCATAGTTCTCTCTTTAAGGACACCACAAATTTGGCTTTCTCCCTCCTTTCTCCCCAATCTCCTCTCTGATCTGATGGGTGATTTACACCCATGATCATCTTCTGAACCCTAGAAGCAACAATGCCCTGCTATGCCAGCCTCAGCTGATGGAAGATGGGGCACCTGAAAATGTGGAGCCTTGCAGGGAACACAAATATTAGAATTACACGTGTTGCTTTCCTTTCCAAAAGATTAAGCTCAGAAATGAACAGACATTTAACCAAAGAGGATACACAGATGGCAAATAAACACATGAAAAGATGCTCAATATCTTTAGCCATTAGGGAAATGCAAGTTAAAATCACAATGAGATATCATTATATACCTATCAGAATGACTAAAATAAGAAATTGTAATGAGGCCAAATGCTGGTGAGGCTACAGAGTAACTGGATCCCTCATTCACAGCTAAGTGGGATGTGTTATGGTGCAGCCATGCTAGACGAGAGTTTGTCAGTTCTGTTTCTTTCTTTCTTTCTTTCTTTCTTTCTTTCTTTCTTTCTTTCTTTCTCTTTCTTTTCTTTCTTTTTCCTTCCTTCTTTCTTTCTCTCTTTTTTTTTTTTGAGAGAGAGAGAGAGAGAGAGAACACAAGCACAAGCAGGGGAGAGGAAGAGAGAGAGGGGGGAGAGAGAATCCCAAGCAGACTCCATGCCCAGCAGGGTGCCCAATGCAGGGCTCCATCTCATGACCTGAGCTGAAATCCAGAGTTGGAGGTTCAACCAACTGAGCAACCCAGGAACCCTTGGCAGTTTCTTTTAAAAGCTAAACGTGAGGGGTGTCTGGGTGCCTCAGTCTGTTAGGCAACTGACTTTGATTAAGGTCATGATCTTGTGGTTTGTGAGTTCAAGCCCCGCCTCAGGCTCTGTGCTGACAGCTCAGAGCCTGGATCCTGCTTCAGATTCTGTGTCTCTCTCTACTCCTTCCCTGCTCACACTCTGTCTCTCTCTCTCAAAAATAATAAACATAAACATTTTTAAAAATAAACAAATAAAAGTGAAACATGTAACTACCATACATCCCAGCAATGCACTCCTAGGCATTTATCCCAGGGAAATGAATACTTTTG
This sequence comes from Panthera pardus, assembly GCF_024362965.1. Taxonomy (NCBI): domain Eukaryota; kingdom Metazoa; phylum Chordata; class Mammalia; order Carnivora; family Felidae; genus Panthera; species Panthera pardus. The sequence goes on along the minus strand of NW_026526821.1, from coordinate 42,977,624 downwards.
TCCACACAAAAACCTATATATAAATAGTCATAGCAGCTTTATTTATAATAGCCAAAAACTGGAATCAGCCCAGGTATCCTTCAATAGGTGAATGGTCAAAAACAAAACAAAACAAACCAAAAAAACAACTATGATACATCTCTGCCATGGAATAAAGGGATGAACTACTGATACGTGCAATTTGGATGGATCTCCAGGAAATTATGTTGGGCAAAAACAAAACAAAAACAAACACAAAAATTCCCCAAAAGGTTATATACTGTATGATTCCATTTATATAACATTTTTGAAATGATGAAATTTTAGAAATGAACAACTAATAAGTGGTGACCAGGAGCTAAGGAAGGGATGTAGGTGGGAGGGCAGGGAGTATGGCTATACAAGGACAATGACGAAGGACCCTTGTAGTGATGGAAATGTTATGTATCTTGACTATCTCAATGTCAATATTTTGGTTGTGCTATTGCACTGTTTTACAAGATGTTGCCATTGGGGGAAACTGAGTAAAGGGTACAAAGGATATCTCTGTTACTTCTTACAACTTTATATGGTTTTAAAATCATCTCAAAATGTGGTGTATACATACATATATATATATCATATATATATATATATATATCATATATATATATGATATATATATATGATATATATATATGCGCACACACACACACACACACACACACACAATGGAGTATTACTTGGCAATCAAAAAGAATGAAATCTTGCCATTTGAAACTACGTGGATGGAACTAGAGGGTATTATCCTAAGCAAAGTTAGTCAGTCAGGAAAAGACAAATATCATATGACTTCACTCATATGAGGACTTTAAGATGCAAAACATAAGGAAAGGAAGCAAAAATAATATAAAAATATAAACATATAAAAAAGTATATAATATACATAAATATATATATATAATATAATATAAAATAATTAAAAAACAGGGAGGGGGACAAAACATAAGAGATTCTTAAATATGGAGAACAAACAGAGGGTTACTGGAGGGGTTGTGGGGGAGGATGGGCTAAATGGGTAAGGGGCCCTAAAGAATCTACTCCTGAAATCACTGTTGCACTATATGCCAACTAACTTGGATGTAAATTAAAAAATAAATAAATTATTAAATGTGAAAAAAATAAAATCATCTCAAAATATAAAGTTTAATTTGAAAAAACCCTACCTGAATGTATTGGAGAGTGAACAAAAGCAGGCAGATACAGGAAGGGGCTATGCACTTGGAATAAAGGAATGGCATTTCTTATTTCTATTTTTTATTTCTATGGCTTTCACCTGAAGGCAGTTCCCAGCCTGAACTACATAGGGTAGCTAAAACTCCAGTAGAAAATCTGCAGTCTTTCTGGCTGAAAGAACCAGAAGACAGGGTCTGGGCAAGTATAGCTGTTAAGAGGGAGAGGAGAACCCCAGAAAAGAGAGGATTGGCCCCATATTCTGTGTACTAACTCTGTCCACATCTCTGGCTGATCCCTGAACCATACATGTATGGAAAAGACTTCCAACAGCCCAGCCAAAGCCAGGAGAACTGAACTGAGATTTGAATAACTTCCCAAAAGGCAGAGTCTGCAGTTTGAGTCTGGGCAAGTTTACTGCTTTATAAAACAAGTAAGCAAACAGACAAATAAGCATCAATATTCTTCAGAGGAATATAACAGAATCCAGAATCTCCACAAAACAGCATCCACAATACCTAGAACAGAATCCAAGATGGACATAGGGAATCCAGGAATTGTCCTTGATTCTTCCCTGTCTCTTGCTTTCTATAATCAACCCATTAGTGAGAGCTGTCTGCTCTACCTCAGAAACACAGCCTCGTTTCATCTGCTTCTCACCATCTCCAATATGACCTCCTTGTCCCAGCCACCATCATCTCTGACCTGGATTACTACCATGGCTCCTCACTGGTGTTCCTGCTTCCTCTCTTGTTCCTCTGTAATTCATTCCTTACACAGCAGTCAGAACCAATTTTTTAATGTATAGATCATGTCACTTACTCTTAGGATGTAATCCAGCCTCCTCATCATGGTCCATAAGGTCCTGCTGGACTGACCCAACCTATCTCTTTGGCCTCGTCTCCTCCATTCATATCCTTCCTTAACCACATTCCACTTTCACTGGCTTCTGTCTGCTCTTTTAGTATCCTTAGCACCTTTTTACTTGCTGTTCCTGTTCTTTCTGTTATCATTCAACTTTCAGTCCAAATATCAGCTCCTATGATAGACCTTCCCTGGACCTATCACCCCCCAATGTAGCCTGACAATCACTGTTATATTCCGTGGTTTTATTTTTCTGAATCTTTGAGTTACTGACTATTTGTTTACATTATTTGTCTTTCCCAGGTGGCACGTTAGCCCCACATAGGACTTCGCCTATCTTGTTTATTGCTTATCTGCAGTGCCTGGAATAGCACCTAATACACAATAGGTTCTTATTCCAGATAATTCTTGTCCATTATGCAGAATGGCCTTCCCATAAACAATGCCATTTAATTATGCCCACAGAATCAGACAGGACCCCTCAGGGACAGCTTGTCTCTGTGTCACAATGTCTGGGGCCTCAGCAGGGAAGACTAGAGTGGCTGGGAGTATCTCAAAAGGCTGAGATGGGGTTAGACAATCTACTTCCAAGAGGTCATCCTCAGTCATGTACCTGATGCCTGGGTTGGAATAGTTGGGAGGTGGGGCTCACCCGAGAAGGTTTGGTGGAGCCCCGCCTGGTAATCTCAGGGTCATCAGATTCTTTATATGGTGGTTTAGCTTTACGTGAACTGGGCTAAAGCTTTGTAGCCTCAGAAGTCACAAAGCAGAGCTTCTACCACATTCTGTTGGTCAAAGCTGTTAAATATGGGACTCTACATGCCTATGTTAATGGGAAGAATGTAAAATAATTTGTAGCTGTTAAACAAAACTACAACAGTTCTTAATAAATATTTGTTGGCTGAATGAATGAATGAATGAATGAATCTTTATTAGGATATCCCTAGGTGATTGGTCTCATGTATCAGCCATTGAAGTCAAAGCCAATACTGAAGTATCTCTCCAAAGGATGACACTTAGATAAATGCATTTTCCCCCATGTCAACTCAATTAGAGGGTCCTTTCTGTTGCCTGCTCTGCTTCTTGCCTGCATTCACAAATTGGTGAGTGAGGACATGCATCACTGAGTTGAATTTTCTAACACCTTGCCTTCCTTCTCAAGCCACTGACGGCAGGTGCTGGACCTGACAGGAGCAATGCAGTGCACGGTGGCTCTCCCAGGCTGGATGTGGACATGCCATTCTAGATCACTTCACGTGATGTGAAGAGTTGAAAGGTATGGATCCTGCCCACCCCTGCCCACCATCATAAGAGTTTAAAACCAGAAGAACTTTGAGCCTGGAATTGGACCGAGAGATGGTGTGCATGATCATATGCAATGTAAGCAGTTGCGAGCACTCTTCCAGAAGATGGTAAAAGAACAGAGAGAAGGCTTCCTCCCAAAAGCTAGTTAAACGATGGAGGTCGATACACAAACACATGTGTATTAATAAAACCCATCAAACATGGCTTCGAACTGAAAGATGAAGGGCCTCCAGCATCAAAGCTTCCCAAGGGGCCCTGGGTGAGGCAAGCTTCTGGTCTGTGTGCTTCTTAATCATTTCCCTCTCCTTCACCTCCTCTTCCCTCCCTAGTGCACCCCAATCTTCCTGTGGGAGTCCCCAATGAAGAGACCCCACTAAGATTACCAGTGGTGTCCTTGTGACCATACCTCATGGACACTTGTTGGTAATTTTCTTGCTTGGCCTCTGAAGAATTGATGCTGCCTTTTGGACCTTCTCTCCTCTCTCGATGGCCTATGGAACTATTCTTGCAATGTCCCCACCATACCTCTGACTGCTCCTTCTTGGTTGTCTGAGTGTGTCCCTCTACACCCTCTTGCTCCTAAACCCTTGCAGTTCCCCCCACTTATGTCCCACCTTCTATTCTTTTCTCGCCATCCTCTCCTCCACCTGTGCCTTCAACCTGTATCCTGGTGACCCCCAAGGCTCATCTCTTGCCCCAATTTTCTTCCTGACTCCAGAACCACAGGGCCATTAGCTTATGAGACTTTGGCCCTCAGACACTGCACAGACACCTCCAGTTCAATGTGTCCAGAATAGAACTTGTCAGCTTCTCCTACAAACTTGTTTCTTGCTCCACTCCACTCCTCCACCTCCAATCAGTCCCCAAGTCCTGGGAAGGAGGGCAGTGGCTTACAGAATATCTCCTAAATCTCTCTCCTAGGTTTCATGCCCTCACACTGTCCTAGCTGAGACCTTGCCATTTCTTACCTGGATTCCTGCAATCACCTCCGATCCCACCTTCCCTCTCTCTGCCTTCTCTGTGCCGTGGTCATAGTGACATGGCCTCCCTGCTTAAACCTTCCAGAGTCTCCCATCAAGGTCAGAATAAATTCAAAGATGCAGGAGTAACACATGAGGTATTGCCTGATTTGGCCCCACCTCACCTTAGCTGCAATAAGGCTCCATGTGCAAGCTCCTCCACTTACTGGCTGTGTGACTTTGGGCAAATAACTTAACCTCTCTGTGTCTTATTCTCTCCATATACAAAGCAAACAATGATTCTAACGTCTGTTATGACAATGCAATGAAAAATGCACATGGGTGCTTAATACTGTGCCTGGCATATAGTGGACTGTCATTGACACTCTCATCTTTGCGGAGAAGTCGCCATCCCCACACTCCAGATACACCATGGCCCCAAACTCCAAGGATCTCTTGTTATTCCCCCCGCATGGGTCAGCCTGTTACCTCTTCCTCTGCCTGAAATTCCCTTCCTCTTCTTTCCCCACCTTCTTCCCAGGCTTCTCCTTCTTGAGACCCCACTCAGGGATCACACTTTTCTGAAACCTTCCTCCCTTTCCTTCATCCTCCGATCATGGCTGGGCTCTCTAAGCATTGTTTAGCTCACCAGCGGTAGCAAATTCCTCACTGGAAGGCAGATTACAGTTACCAACATGCTTTGCCCTGCACAGTGTCTTTCAAACTCTTTGAATTTGTTACAACATTAAAAAGTTGGGAGACCTCATGTGAAAATCTAGATTTCTGGCAACTCCTGAAAAGACATGTACAAGAATGTTCTCAGTAGTATTATTTGCAATAGTTAATAAACAAATTAGTCTATTTGTACAATGAAGTACTACACAGCAGCCATTGCTGTGTAGCTGCAATATTATACGTGAACCATACATGAATAGCACACGTGAATCCCACGTAGCACAGAAAGAGCTGGGCACAGAAGTGTACATATGGCAGATACCCATTATATCAAGTTCAAGAATAGACTAAACAACGTCTGCACTTGATGTCAGCACGACAGATATAGGGGAGGTAAACCTGCTTAAAAGGGGCATGAGGGGCCTCTGAGCTGGTGGCAATATTCTGTTGTTGATCTGGGCGGTGGTCACCTGGTGGTATTCTATTTCTGAAAACTCTCCGAGCGGCTAGTTTATGACTTGTGCACCTCTCTGTGTGTCTATTACACTTGACCAAAAAATTCTGTAAAAGATCATGTTGCATAACTTGATCACCCATCATATTCATAAGACTTTGCTCTAAATAACTTCATTCTTCCTAAAATTCAAACAGACTTTCAGAAGACAGAGATTCGCCATGTTGAGAACAAGAAAACATTTTGGGCATTGGTAGCCTTTCTGATGGATGAATCCAGAAATGCTCTGAGCCAGTAGTGGGTGCCCCCCTCCCCCCCAGTGGCTGTGTCCCCAGGGGCCTGGGGAGGGCGAATTAGGAGGGAAAGCTCTTTGGGCCTTGAGGTGGGCCTGCCTGCTGGTGGAGGTGACTTAGGAAGGGCTCTGGTTCTGAATTTGCTTCCTTGACGCAGGACTAACTCTAAGACTATTAAATATGGGTCATTTGTCCATTAACTTATGGACCCTTTAAAAACACTGCTGTGTGGGTTTGAGAATTTTGATCTTCTGCCTTACAGTGCAAACCCCAGGAGGCTGACCGGAAATGTCCCATGATGGGAGGCTCCTGAGGACTCCCTGCTGCTTGGCCAGACAGGGCCAGAGAAGGGATTTCCCAGCTTCTTGGCTTCCTGTGGGTTTTCCCCTCCTGACCCCCACTGTGGCAGTGTGGGCTGTGCAGAAACCGCCCTCTCTGTGGAGGCCTGTGGCCACCCTCCCTCCTTGGCATGGAAAGCCTGCTCCCTGGGAAATGCTAGTGCAGTCCCAGTGCTCCGTGTGTCCCAGAAGCAGCTCAGGGGCCACAGGCTGGCTGGGCCACTGGTGGGCTCTTTGCTGGGTGGGCCCTGAGAAGGTCTGCCCTCCTTCCGGAAACAAATCTTTGTTCTGCCCAGTCACAAGCGGGCTTATCTATCAGGGTCAACCTCTTCCAGGTTTCACTGTAGGGTGGAACAAACCGTCCTGGAGGCAGCCACCTGTCGAGTTTGCTCCAGAGCTGAGTCAAGGAGGAACCGCCAACTAGGACTTGGTTCAAAGACCAGAGCCTGCAGCTGCTTCCAGCGAGAAGGGCTGGGTGGGCCACAGGGTTTGTAAGGAGGGCTCTTAGGGCAAGCCATCAGCACAAGCCAACGCAGATTTATTGAGGCCTACCTCACTGTTAGTGAAAGGCCCGGCACCAGGCCAGGTTCTAACGGTTGATTCTGTGGGTTGAAATAATGAATGAGGGGCACCTGGGTGGCTCAGTCGGTTGAGCATACGACTTCAGCTCAGGGCATGATCTCACAGTTTGCAAGTTCGAGCCCCACATCGGCCTCTGTGCTGACAGCTCAGAGCCTGGAGCCTGCGTCCAATTCTGTGTCTCCTGCTCTCTCTGTCCCTCTCCCCCTCACGCTCTCTTTCTCTCAAAATTAAATAAACGTTAAAAAAAATTTAAAAAAAAGAAATAACGAATGAAATAACTAAATTATGCAGTATAATAAAAGGCAATGAATGCTACTGAGAAAAATTAAAGCTGGTAGAGGAGATAGGGAATGCTGAGGGTGGCATTTTTTTTATGTTTGTTTATTTTGAGAGAGAAGGAGACAGAATCGCAAGCAGGCTCTGTGCTGTCAGTGCAGAGCCCAATGTGGGGCCCAATCTCATAAACCATGAGATGGTGACCTGAACCAAAATCAAAAGTCTGATGCTTAACTGACTGAGCCACTCAGGCACCCAGGGGGTAGCATGTGTAACGAGAGAGTCTGGCTGAGAAAGTGTTTTGTAAGCAGAGCCTTGAAGTAGGTGAGTGAGCTATGCAGAGACCAGGGAAGGGTATTCCAGGCACAGGGAACAGCCATTGCAAGGTCACTGAGCTCCCTGCTAGGAAGTGGGTCTGGGTGTTTACGGGCCAACAAGGAGGCCAGAGTGGCTGGAGTAGAGACAGCCAGTGGGCAGAGAAGAAGCAGTCAGGGAGGGCTGTGTAGGGTCTCCTGGGCCACTGTGAAGAATTTGCTTTTACTCTGAGTGAGATGTGGTCAAACTAACTCAAAGCCACATTTAGCAGATTGATTTAGCCTTCTAGAAACTAGCATTTGCATTAAGAATCAAAAGTCCTAAAAACCTCCCTGTTTTTTCACCCATTTAGACTTGTTTCTAAGCATCTTCCTTAAGGGAAGAATGAGAAATATTATCCATATTTACAGTTACAGCTCCATTCATTCATTCAGTAAAAAGTATATAGCTACCCATAAAAGCTTTGTTTATAATGCTGAAAAAATCCAGCAAACACCTGAAAGTCCAAAACTAGGGACACAATTCAACACATTATTGCACATAAATTTGATGAATTGCTATAGAACTGGTAAAAACTATTTTTCAAAGACTGATGGGGGAAAACAAGACATATAAAAGAAACAGGGTAACTGATGTTTGATAGGATCTCAATTCGTTTTTTAAAATGTACACATGTACATGGTAAACACAGACTCATGGACACAGTAACTATGGACACATGTACATGTTGCAACACGGATGAGCCTTGAACACATTATGCTAAGTGAAAGAAGCTAGTCGCCAAAGACTGCATATTGTATGATTCCATTTACTTGAAATGTTCAGAATAGGCAAGTCCATAGAGACAGAAAGTAAACTAATGATTTCCAGGGGCTGGGCAGGAGGGGCTGGGGGTGATGGTCAATTACTAACAGGGCTTCTTTGGAGGGGGTGATAAAAATATTCTGAAATTAAATAGTGGTGATGATTTGCACAATTCTGTGAGTATACTAAAAACCCCTGAATTGTACACTTTAAAAGGGCGAATTTTATGATATGTGAAATATATTTCAATAAAGCTGTTATTAACAAATGTATACCTACACCATTGGAGAAAGACTGGAAGGAAATAAAATATTGGATGGTAGTTTTTTTGCAGGGAAGTTATCACTTTTCTCCTATATCTCAGTGATGGTAGCAAGTTTGCAGAATGACAAAGAAAAGGGACAAGTATGGCACGGAACAGAGCCTATTTGGGGACTTTCTGCAAGTCTCACCCACCTCCTGACAAGGATTCCTATGGCAGTGATGTGTGATGTTTGCCCCACTTTTCCACTGTCCCCTCTTCTAGCAGACAGCGCTGCTGGCCCCTTTGGGATTGGGCGGGACTACATGACTAGTTCTGGCCAACGACTGTTAGTGAAAGTGACATGTCACTTCTGAGCTGGAGCATGTAATTGCCCGCGTGAGCCATCCCCAGGGCTCCTTCTGCTGAAGCAAACTTTGAACGTTCAGGATGGGGGCTGCTCTGTCAGCCTGGCTCCTAGTCATGACAACACGGAGCGCTCCCAGCAGACCCGAGATGGGCATGCGAGGTGAGTGGGACCTTCCTTTGGGAAGCTTTGTGGTGTTTTTTGTTTTTTGTTTTTTGTTTTTTTGTCACAGCACAACCTAGCTGGTACCGACGAATGTGTGTAAACCATGTGATCTGAAGAGACGCCGCTGCCATTAGCCCTCTGCAGCTGCTGTCCAGACCGAAACAATGCAATGACTACCCATCACACTGCAGTCCAGTGTCCTACCTTCTTTTATGTTCAAAATGCCTTTATGTTTATTTTTGAGCTCTCTTTATAGCCAAGATGGGAGATAGGAGAATCATATATTCTCACTGCACAGGCAAGTCAAGTGATTTGTCTCTGGTTCCCAGACTCATTCAGTGGCACTGTCCAGTGCGCCGGCCGCAGCGGCCCCTCAGTCTGGTCCAAAAAGATCCAGTTACTGGGCCAGGTTAAGCAATACAACAGCATAGCTTGTTCAATAAAGTTTGTCTTTAAAACAAACCAGAGACTTGACTGTAGAGGAAAAACCACAGCACAGCAAAGAAGCGTCTGGGAGAAATAGGCAAGAATGGGTCTATGAAGATAACTACTTACTTATATTTCTCCAAGGTGAACTTGATCTTAGGAAAGAAGGGAGAGAATTAGAAAATAGGGGGGTTGAGAAAGGGGATCTCCAAGTCTCCAAGCCAAAGAATTTGAAGAGGAGTTTCCCCCCTGCCTAGAACGACAGCTCGTGACGTGAGGCCAGTGACATGGGAGGATCCAGGGGTGGTAGTGGCCGCACAGAATGTGTCCCAAGGCCCTCAGCCCACGCTTCTCTCCTCAGTCTCCCTCATCCCTTCTAATGCCTATCTGTCCCTGGCACCCAGTCCCCAAGGGTGGGTCAGCAGGCAGCCGGCACAGTTTTAACATCACGCAGACCTGGACTGAAACAACTTGCAGCATCAATGTGGCCATGGCACTCAAATCCTTTGATCCTCAGTTTTCTCATCTGTAAGACAGAGAAAGTACCTGGCTCACCCCAGGAGGACTTGGGGTACTACAGCAAAGTAGCTGGTACAGTGTGTTCGGTCAATCATTCTTATTTCTGCATTTCTGTATTTAGAGCAGCAAACATTAAAAATTATATATATATATATATATATATACACACACACACACATATATACACTCATGTATATACACATATATGCATATACACTCACATATATACATATACATGTATGCAGATACATGTATACACACATGTATATACACAAACACACATATACACATGTGTACATGTATGTATATAGATACATATACACATATGTGTGTGGATACACATACACACATATATGTGTGTATGCACATATACACATACATGTATATACACATATACTTATGTATATAGATATATACTCACATATATACATACATATGCATGTATAAACACATATACACACACACATATATACACACATACATATATATACCCATATTTCCCAAAACACTTGCTAAAAGGTTTATCTCCACGAGTTAGCATTCTTCCAGAAGTTTCCCAGAGTAAATCACCCTGGCCTCCCACAACTGGTCACACGATTGACAACTCTTGTCTTGCCCTCTGAGATTGTCATAGTTTCATCTTACATTCTTCCACACCGAGCCATACTCTTTACCAAATACTCTGTTCAAAGTTTAGCTTCCATTATTTCCCCACTCTGCCCCCACCACAGTTGCTTGGCTTTTGGTATGAGCCATGGGATCCCTCTCATCACCATTACCAGGATATCACTCAGGGTGCCCTCTAAAAAATAAGTGGGGCTTCCCACTTTATACCTGGAGGTGCTCCACACTGAAGCTTCACGTGGGAATTCTAGCAGTTAGCTATAGCTGCATACACAAAACATAGTGGCTTAAAACAATAGGGTTTATTTATATGAGTTTGTGGGGTAGTTAGGTGCTTTTCCAGCTCTGGGCCAGGCATGGCCAATCTCAGCTGGACTCACTCATGGATCTGAGGTCAGCTGATGGGTTGGCTGGTCCAGGATGGCCTCACTCCTATGGCTGGCTCTTGGCCAGCTGTTGGCCGAGGCAATGGAGACAGCTGGGCCATGTGTGTCTCATCCTCTAGCAAGCTAGCACAGGCTTGTTCGCATGGTCGTCGCAGGCATAAAAGAGAGCAAGCAGAAACCTAGGCTCACAACTGTCACGGTGTCACATCCGCCATATTCTTTTGGCCAAAGCAAGTCATGAGGTTAGTCCAGATCCAATAGGAAGGGAGGGAGACTGCCTCTTGGCAGGAGGAGCTGCAAAGTTGTGTAAAGGGTGTGGATATGAGGAAGAGTAAAGTGTTGTTGGTTGTAGTAACCAGTTACTACAGGATCTTTCTCAGGTGCAGGGAGCAGGGCTGCCCTATTCTGAGTTAAGCACCAATGGGGTTCCAGTCCCCAATGGCTGCTGCTGAGCACTAACTTTCCTAGGACAGAGAGCCTGCAGTGACTCTACAGGTTACCACAACTCACTCTGTCTGGGCCAGTTGGGTTTGTGTTTCCCCTCATAGCTCTTTCTCCCTCACCTTCTTCCCCCTGCACACTCCCCACCGCCTTCCCTGTCCATAGCTTATTCAATCCGGACCTCCCCCTTTAACACTAAAGCTCAAATGTCACCTCTTCCTGGAAGACTTCCCTGACTACTCTCATCCATCCCTTCCTCTCCTTTGTCCACACACAGTCAGTGCTGCACATTTTAAACCTTAGGTTTTTAGAGCCACCATGCATGAAGCTCTAATCAGGTGCCAGGAATGTTGATCTTCCTGGTGCTTGAGTAGATACTATTATTATCATCATTTTACAGATGGGTAGCTAGGTTGACAGGGTGACTTTCCAAAGGACTTCCAAGGGGTGGTGAGGGATGGATTCTGTTTTCAAAGTCAGGCCTGTCCTACTCCACCACCTAGCAGAAGCTACGGGTGCCCTGCTCCCTGTGTGCCCTCACCTTCACCACTTCAGTGCACACAGTGGCCCAGCTTCCAGCTGCCAGTGCCTGCATCTCTGCCTGACCTCCTTCTCATGAGGTTCACTTTCCCCACATGGGAGGTTCAAGAGCTGAGGGATTAACTTCCTGCAGGAGCAGTCCTCAACAAATGGCTAATAGGAGCAGGTGTTTAGCTACCCCAGGGTGGGGTGACTGAATGTATGTCCTATGCTGGCTCCCGGGCAGGACTGAGGTCCCATTGTCCACAGTGCTAGAGATGGAGCACCTTTCTTGGCTTCTTCCCCCTTCCTGCCACACTGCCCACTGCCCTACTGACATTTCCTGGGAACATTCGTGAACACACTACTTTCCCTAAGACCCTTGTATCAGGGGATACTTCCGGGATGGCGCAAGCTAAGATATACCTGCTAACACCTTAGCTGTTTTCTCCCCCTTCTCTTAATCATCTCTTGTTAAGCTGTAAGCTACTTGAAGCCAGAGAAACTTGTGCTTATTCCCTTGGCCTTTCCTCAGCACCTAACCATGCTCAGAGCCTTAGACGCTCTGCAAATACTAACTGAAATAATTTATTGATTCACAGATACCCTCAGACTACAGATTTGGGGACAAGAGTCAATATCTGACCCCTCTTCCTTGCAGATGGTTTGGCTTCTGTTTAAGATGCTGGTCAAATCCATCATAATTGGTAAATGTTCTTAGGTACGAATCTTCTCCCAAATCTTTGGAACAACTGTCCTGCCAAGTAGAAGATGAGCCTTTGACGTGGCTGAGGACATACACGCATGCTCACCTCTCTTGAGTGTCCTTGACCATGCCTTTGGGGATCAGTGGGCTGATGTGACCTTATAAGATTGCAGTCAAAATCTGAAATAATCTGATTTGTCCTTTCTTACCCACTCATTAAAGAGTGTGTGGTCCCTAAAGAGTGTATGGTATACAGTGTCCTGTACTTGTCTACTGGAACAGAATTAGATAAGCTGGTAGCTGGGCTCCCTCCCACCTCATAGCTATGAATTCTGTCCCAAGTATCATAATGACCAAGCACTCAGAACATCAGACTCAGAGGAGAACCCTAAGAACAGAGCCAGAGCTTCTATTAAGAACCATGTACCTAACCTACACTATTTCAATTAATCCAGCCTTTGAAGCAAGGTAATTACCTTCCTGCCCTTATTTTACAGATGAAGAAACCAAGGCTCAGAGAGGTTAAGTAGCTCACCCAGGATAAGGTGCTGATTGGCAGAGCTGGAATTCACACCCATGTCTGGCTGTCTTCAGAGGCAATATTCTTTTGCCCACCCTGGACTCCATCTAAAGCACCCTTTGGCAGGGTAAGGACACATTAGACTGGAAGGAATGTATCAGTTAGATACTTCTGCATAGCAAACTTTCTCAAATATTAGTGGCTTTGAACAGCAATCCTTTATTTTCGCTCACACACTTGAGTTGGCTAAGGGTTGGCTGATCCAGGGTGGGTTCTGATGGGCAGCTTTGCATCAAGCTGGAGGTCTGGCTGGCCTCAGGTCCTCGCTTCAAGTTGGGCTCAGATCAGCTTCACTGGGGTTCATTCTAGGATGCAGGCAGCAGTTATCCAAGGAGATAGCTCTTCTCTTGGTGTTGACAGAGGCATGCGAGAGCACGTGGAAATGCACAGTGAATCTCAGAACTGGCATGCTGTCATTCCAGACTCATACCATTGGCCAGAGTAAGTCACATGGCCAAGTCTAAGTCAAGAGTCTGGGAGTTACTTTGCCTCTAGTGAGAGGCACCGTAAAATCATCTGACAAAGGTGGAAAATTGCAGAGAGAAGTGAAGAATTGAAGGCAGTAATTTTATCTGTGAGAAAGACTAAAATCAACACAAGGGAATGAGTGGCTGTAGAGAAAATTGTGGGGAGCAGGGTTCATCCTCAGTGTCCCTCCAGTTACATTACACAGAGAACAACTACTCTGAATTTCAATATCTGTGCTAGGGTCCCTTTGTAGAGGCTGCTTAGTCTTGGAAGGCCATCTCCTCAGGTTTCTCAGCTCCCTAATTCTCCTACATGATCCCAGACATCAACCTGATTAAAGGGACAAATTTCAGCAATATGGGAAGTGTGTGAAAATAGAATGAAGGACAAGACTACTTCCCATTTTCCTTTCCCTAGAGCCACCCAGCTCTTGTCTTAGAAAATGAGTGACTTCTAAATCCCATGACTATTTTAGTAGAGAATTAATCCAATGGTGGGCTGTGCAAGAGGGAGTAAGGGAAGGGCTCTGGATAGTCAGAACCTGAGGTCTTAGAAGAGGAAGATATTTATTTATTTATTTATTTAAATGTTTATTTATTTATTTTTGAGAGAGGGAGGAGGGGCAGAGAGAGAGGGAGAGAGACAATCCCAAGCAGACTCTATGATGTCAGCGCAGAGCCTGGTGCAGGACTCGATCTCACAAACCGAGATCATGATCTGAGCTGAAATCAAGACTTGGGTACTTAGCCAACTGAACCACCCATGCACTCCAAGATGGAGTTGTTTAAGTCTTTGGGCCAGCCAGCTGGCTCACCTGGAATTCTTCTTGACCTCTTCTTGGGGATAGCTAGAGAAGCAGAGCTAGAAAGAGCTAAACAGACCTCAGTGGAAACATCCCAATCATATTATGAACTTAGGAAATTTAACACCTGTGAGGCACCCACGGAAAAAGTATTGAACCCAACTGATGACTGTGGTCTTGATTAGTGCTGTCACCAAATCTGCTCCTGAGTTCAGAAGAGTCCATGACCCTTTGGAGTTAGGTATGACCATGTGATTTGTTTTGACCAATGAAATGTGAACATAAGTGGAATAGATCACACTGGGTAGAGGATATGAAATACAGTGTGTAATCCACCATGGTACCTTCCCGATGCTGTGATACTCATGGAAGCATGTATTGAAAGAGAATCTCCATCTACCTAACTCTTACAGTGATTATAACAGACAGAGCCCTTGTTATGGCATATACTGGATATGAAGCCTAAAAGAATAATCAAGATTTGTTGACTAAATCACTGAGCTTTGGGGGATTGTTTGTTACAGCAGCATAATCTAACCTCTTCTGACTAATATAATCATCCAACTCAACCAACAGAGAGATGTTTCAGAACAAAGAATTCAGGAGTGACAAAGTTATGATTTTTAAAGGTTTTTTTTTAATTTTTATTTTGAGAGAGAGAGAGAGCAAGCAGATGAGGGACAGAGAGAGAGGGAGAGAGAGAATCCCAAGCAGGCTGTCAGCACAGAACATGATGCGATCATCAATCATACAAACTGTGAGATCATGACCTGAGCCAAGGTCAAGGGTTGGATGCTAAACTGACTGAGCCAACCAGGTGCTCCAAAAGTTATAATTCTTAAAATAATTATACCAACAAGGATTTATAACCTCTTAAATATACAACTAAGACTAAGCAACTGCAGGGATTATGCTTATGGGAAGAATGTAAATGCTATAGACCTTGACAAGTTAAAAATAATACTAAAACCTATTTTTAAAAATGAGAGGGAAGAAATAAGAGTGCTAATTTCTTTTTACTTTTATTACTTTTTTAATGAGAATTCACACCATCTAACATAGAAAATTAAAGTTTAAAATAAACTTAATGATACTAACCTCCCTGTTACTGTTTCCCCCATATTATTCTTTATGCTCAGAAGAAATTGATTTAGAAATGATGATGTCTAGTAATGAAGAAAAAAATGCAGTGCGGTTCAAGAATTCTTTCAGTTCCATTTTTTTTCTTCTGTCCAAGTAAAATTAAATTCTAGCACTTTTGTCTTAAGTTGGGTTCTTCCAGAAGAAGACTGATACTAAAATTTAAATATTTCATGAGGGGTGATCCCAAGGAACCCCGGCAGTAGAGTGGGAAAGCAATATAGGGAAGAAAAGAAAGCAAATGCCAGAGGTGTTAAAGGGCAGGGGGCCGCTGTGAGCAACTGGCTGAGTCCCACTGGGGAGCTGGGGGATACCACCTCAGAGCTGTCCCATCCAAAGAGCAAGGAAGCCGAGGCATTTAACTGCCGCTTCCACCCATGAGTGGGTGTTAACTCCCTGGCACTCCCTCCCTGCCCTGTGCATGGGTAGACCCTACTCCTGCAGCTAGAGATACCCTCTGGCAAAGGGTACTCAGGTGCTTACTGAAGGAAGTTACTGGACCGTACTAGAACAGTGAATGCCAACAGCATATGGGGCCAGGCTCCAATACCATCTGCCAACATTTTCTTGAATTTAAAAGGCCTGTTTAATGGGTTCATCTCAACTGAATTATTCCAAGTGAAAGAAGCCAGTCACACAAAAGGTACATATTATGTGATTACATTTATTTGGCTTTCTGGAAATGTCAAAACTATGAGGACAAAAACCAGATCATTTGTTGGCAGGGGCTGGGGAGGGCCACAGGGATGACTATGGGGAGGTACCAGGGAACTCTTTGGGGTGATGAAAGTGCTCTCCATCTTTATTCTGGTAGTGGTTTGGGGACAACGCATTTGTCAAAAGTCACAGAACTACACACCTAAAAAGGGCAAGTTTTCCTGAATATAAATTATACCTCAGAAATCGGACTACAATGTTCTTAAAAATATGTCTGCATATTAGTTGGTGTTTCAAGAAAGTTTAATTCTCTTCTCTTGAGGACTTAATGACTTGCTTCTAAAAATAGAATAAGACAGAAGTGACATAGTGTGAATCAGAGACAAGGTCATAAAAGGCATTGCACTTCCTGCTTGCCCTCTTACTCCCTCTTGAGTCAGCTGCTTTGGAGGAAGTTAGATGCCACTCCATGAGTAGCCCCATAGAGAGGCCTATTTAAAGAGCAACTGAGGACTCCAGTTGACAGCCACATGAGTACAACATCTTAGAAGTGGATTCTCCAGCCTCAGTCAAGCCCTCAGTTGACTGCAGCCCAGCTGACGGTTTTCACCCTCATGGAAGACCCAGAGACAGAAACATCCAGCCAAACAACTGCGTGAGATAAAATGGCTTGTTTTAAGCTGCTATGCTTTGGGTTCCTCTGCTATGTAGCAATAGATAATCAATACACTGGCTTCAAACTTAAAGTAACCTATTCTAAAATAATCCATATGCTGAAATATTTGGTATGATATTCATGTAAGGTGAATGACCATTGTTTTTAGGTGGTCAATTTGAGGATCACTTGTCTTTCGTTTGTTCTCTTTTATATATTCTTGTACTGCTTGGTATAATGACTGTGTATCCTTAAAGTTAAAAACAAAAGTAGGGCACCTGGGTGGCTCAGCTGGTTGAGCATCAACTCTCAATTTTGGCTCAGGTCATGATCCCAGGGTCGTGGGATCGAGCCCCGCATCAGGCTCTGCGTTGAGCAGGGAGCCTGCTTAGGATTCTCTCTCTCCCTCTGCCCCTGTCCCCTACTTGCGCTCTCTCTCTAAAGTAAAAACTAACAAAAAAGAACAAAAAATAATGACCCCAAGCCTGGGTATCAGTTCAGAACCTGTTGTTTACCCAGGCATCAGAGCAAGGGGACGTGTGTTCACAGGAAGCAGGAACACCACTCCTTCAGACAGTTAGAACTCTCCTGGGCCTCATACTCGGTGGCGCCGCAACAGCAAATGAGCCACTTCTGAAACTCGGCTTCATTCTTGTGCATCAGAAGGAACTGCCCCAACAGGATGTAGGCCTGTGGGGAGTGGGGGAGGCATGGAGAAAAATGGGAAAGGTTATAATAAGCCGGCCCAGATGTGCTCTTCTCCAACACTAGGAATCACGTGAAAATCAAAGGAAGGGGCACAGGTCAGATGTGGGGGAGAATGACGGCAGGCCCTGAACCCCTGACCAGGGTGATGGGAATTCTGGGACTGGCCCCTGGTGAGATGTGAGGCCGAGATAAATGCACATCTCTCGGGATGGGATTGAGGGCTGTCTAGCCTGGGGTGAACCAGAACTTTCCTTTCTCAACTTTAATGAGCCCATAAATCACCTGGGACGTTGTTAAAAGGGAGGTTCTGACTCAATTAAGTCTGGAGTGGGGCCTGAGAGTCTGCATTTCTTTTTTTTAAGTTTATTTATTTTTGACAGAGACAGAGTGCGAGCATGAGCTGGGGAGGGGCAGAGAGAGAGGGAGACACAGAATCCGAAGCAGGCTCCAGGCTCCAAGCTGTCAGCACAGAGCCCGACGCAGGGCTCGAACCCACAAACTGAGATCGTGACCTGGGCCGAAGTCAGACGCTTAACCAACTGAGCCACCCAGGCCCCCCAAGAGTCTGCATTTCTAACATGCTCCCAGCTGAGGTGGTCCAGGGACAACATTTTGAGTAGCAAGAGCTTAGCATACTTCTAATGCTCCCTTCTGGCCTCTGATCTAGTATTTCTCTCTCTCTCTCTCTCTCTCTCTCTCTCTCTCTCTCTAAAGATATTAAGTAATCTCTACATACAACGTGGGGCTCAAACTTACAACCCCACGATCAAGAGTCACTGGCTCTACCAACTGGTGCCAGCCAGGCACCCCTAGTATTTCTTTTTAACACACCCCCACACACAAACACACACACATGCACGCGTGTGTGCACACACAGAGGAGTCAGAGAGGCTCCCCACCCCATCACTTTCTCTATTGACCTTGCTGAGTTTCTAACTCTCTTCACTTGACATTGTGGGTAATTCTGTGCTGTCGTGGTGGAGCGGAGACCGTCTTGAGCATTGCAGGAAGTTCAGCAGCGTCTGTGGCCTCTACCCACCAGATGCCAGTAGCGCTCTCCCATCCCTCCAGACTGTGACAATCATAACCATCCCCACACATTGCCACGTGTTCCCTTGGGGACAAAATCTCCCTGATCAAGAATCACTGCCCGTGGCGTTGGCAGATGAGGGGCATCTTAGTATCAATTTGTTCTTGCAAACCAGCTCTGTGACCTTGGGCAACTCACTTACCCCGTAGTGAAGACCCCAAGAACCCGGCCTCAGTTTCTACATCACCTGAAGGCACACAACATGCCCCCCCCCCCCACCTTGCAAATGGAATTAAGTGGATCTAGAGCAAGAACATTAGGAAAATGCTAATGCCTTGCTTGGCCCGGAATATGTGGGGGGAGCACGGAATATATAAAACTCCATAAACCTTGCCCACCTTTCCCTTCTGAAGAGTCTGTGTGCATGAAAAACACATGTAATTAACATTAAGTACACCGGGACAGATAGCTCTATGGCATTCTCTCATTCTCTAACTACTGCCCCACAGCCTTCCACTTCTCTCTTACAATTTTATCACATGATTATTGACAAGGAGCAAGCTCTCCATGGAGAAAGTGGTGCCCGAGACTGCACGGCCAGGATTGACTGAGTCACTAAATGGTGAAGCCTGGAGATTTAAGGTCACGTAAACGCCTGCCTCTCGAGGCTGGTTTGGGGGCCTCTAGCCTGGAGTGAATGGGAACCAGCGTCCATGCTTGCCGTCCTGGGTCCTCTCCAGGAAAACCAGCTGGTGTCTGTTTGCTTTCAGTTACATAAAACAAAGCAAACTTCACCCTAACCAAAGGGAGCATTTTTTTTTTTAAGAAATTAAATAGTAGCTGAGTCCCAGCTGTAAAATGTGCCCAAGCCTTGGAGCTTGGGGTCTCTTCTTTTGAGTCATGGTCCAGTTGTTGAAAAGATTGAAAAAACAGCCAGGATGTCATGGTCATGTTAACCTGCTACCTTCATCATCTTTTTAGAAAAGCCATATAGATGCTTAGAACGATCTCATTTTACTTTATCAGTATACTTGTACTTTTGCTGATGATTTTATGGAGATGTTTTGTAATTCAACATTTTAAAAAAAAGAACATTTATTGAATGTTCTTTGAGCCAGTAGCTTCAGTGGATGTGGGAGGCGCAGAAGTGAATAACAGAATCAAGGAGAGCCTTGGCTCTGCCCAAGGAGAGGGAACATTAGTGATGATAAATGATAATGACGGTAATAGCAAGTGTCACTTGGGTACTTCAATGGGCTCCAGACCCCTGGCATGTTTTAACCCAGTTTCAATCTCCAGATGGAATCACCAAGAATCTGAGAAGTTGACTCCTGTTTTCCCGAGCCCCATTCTTGCACATCTCGACTGACAGAATCTGGCCGGGCACCTGTGGCAGGCTCTGCCGTTTCGGAGGCCTCGCTGCTGGTCATCAGCCGGTGGTGATTGGAGCCTCCACATCCCCACCAGCCTCAGCAGCCAGGAAGCCAGGGAATGTGTGGCACGCAGGACCAGAGGCAAATTTTCCAGGAATGCCATAGGAAGAAGGGCCTCTTCTTGTGGCCTCCGGAGCCAAGTTGCAACCTGTCTCTTGTCCTCTCACCCTGCCACCTTCCAGTGGTGGGGAGGGAAAGTCAGCCCACGTCACCCTGCTCCCAAGGGAAGCCGGAGTCGTGGGCCCCCATCACGGCCCTGCCCAAAGCCTGCTCGGTTTCTCCGCTGGTTCCAGAAAGCGAGGCCTTCACCAAGGAGAAGAAAATCTCTCGCCTCTCTCTCGGACCAAAGCTCACGAATTTCTGGCTGCAGGGAGGGAGATACAGACACACAGCAACGCCGAGCAGGCAGCGTGCCCCCACCACCCCGGACAGAGCCCCCCTTGGTTTAGTGTTCTGCTGCTGCATCTTGAAGTCCTCAGTATATGTGAACGAGGGGTCTCGTATCTTCATTTTGCACTAGGTGGCTGGTCCTGGTCAATGCCAATTAAAACTTTTCATCTTCACGGTAACACCTGGACTTTTCTTTCTTTCTTTTTTTTTTAACTTTTAAAAAATTTGAACAAAGTTGGCGCCCATTAGTTTTAGGTGGACAACAGAGGTCCGCCATCTTGCCCTCTCTGATTCTCAGGTTTGTCTGACGCCTCTGCCAGGAGCTGCCACTGCTTGGAGCCTACACCGAATGCTCTTACGTGGCCACAAGGCTTCGTTGTGTGATCAACAACTCTCTTTTCCTCTCACCGACTCTTCAGCCTTCATGGCCACTGGTAGCCATTGACAGTCTTGAAAATCCAGTACCTCTCGGTCATATCTGGCTTAAAACTCCTTGCCTCTAGTGCAAATGCTCGATCCAATGCAGGGCTTGCCCCTTCTTCTTTCTTCTCCATGTCTCCCTGGGATATCCTTTTTTCTTTTCTTTTTTAAGTTTATTTACTTATTTTGAGAGAGACAGAGACAGCGTGTGTGGGGGAGGGGTAGAGAGAGAGGGAGAGAGACAGAGAGAGAGACAGAGACAGAGAGAGAGAGAATCCCAAGCAGGCTCCATGCTGCCAACAGAGAGCCTGACATGGGGCTCAAACTCAAGAAACCATGAGATCATGGCCTGAGCCAAAATTAAGAGTCAGACCCTTAACTGACTAAGCCACCCAGGTGCCCTTTGGGGATATACTTATACTAAAAAAGTATTTGTTTAACTGACATTCAGATTTAACTGAATGGGTCCCTGCATTTTTTCTGGCAACTCTATGCAGGGTAACCCCAAACTTGTGTGACTGACTTCTTGTAGGGCCCAGATGTCTGGTAGTGGGGTCCTCTGAATTACCAGCCCCCCACCCCTGGGACTGTCTGCCCAGATTCAAATTTCACCTTCCTCATCCTGAGTGACTTTGGAGCAGTCACGTGGCTATTGTGTGCCTCTGTTTCCCAATCGGTAAAATGGAGGTGAAATCGTATACCTTATAGGATTTTTTGATGATTAAATGAGATATATGTCACACACTGAGGCCAGTCAGTGGCTGACATGTAGCAAACATCACACACAAGTTCTGCTATTAGGAGAGCCTTAGGCAGCAGGTGGGCACTCAGAACATACACCCCTTCCTGACCTTCCAAGTATCTTTCAGGAGGAAGATTTAGTCTCAAGGATATGACTTTATAGTGTCTTCAAAGAGCATTGAACCAAACTAGAGTCTCTGGGATGGAAACGTCCTTCCTCCCTGTTGGATGACTTCAGGGTTATCCCCACAGTAATGCACCCGCCCCACAGGGCACTGCTCAAAGTCCCTGGATTTACTGAGTGCCTGGAAATTCACTTGCCCCTGGGCAGGGCTTTCATAGGGAAAGGAGGAGTACAAAGATCATAGAACTATGATCATAGAACATAGAGGAGACGTGGGAGAGCCCCAAAGGCAAGCTGTGCCTCTCTAGCATAATGAGTGTGGGTTCTCAGGCCATGTGTGCAAAAAATAGTCAACAGTACAAATGTCACAGCAAGGGGTCCTATTGAATACTCAGTGTTCAGAAACACAAGCTCGTTAGGCTGGGGTGGGCAGGCAGAAGGAAGCCTTTCTTCCCAGAGAAGGTCAGTTGTGAATGGCGTCCTGAAGCAGGTGAATGTCCATTTCAAGAAAAGCCTGCAAGGCGGGTGGTCCTGTATGTGTTTGTGATTCATGGACAGTCTGGCTTGGGTATGGTGTGGATGAGGGTGGGGAATATAAGACAGAGCTAGAACTGGGCTATGGAAAGCCTTCAGCGCCTTATGCACAACGTATTTCCCCTTCCTGGTCATTCCTTTGTCCTTTGCAGCCCTTTCACTGTTAAATCTAGACCAGCACTATCCAGTAGAAATTTACTTTTTAACGTGTATTTATTTATTTCGAGAGACAGAAAGTGAGAGAGAGTGGGGGAGGAGAAGAGAGAGCAGGCTCTGCACCATCAGTGGAGAGCCCCATGGGGGGCTCAAACCCATGAACCGTGAGATCATGACCTGAGCTGAAGTCAAGAGTCGGATGCTCAACCAGCTGAGCCACCCAGGTGCCCTTATCCAGTAGAAATTTAATGTGAGCCAGCCACATATATAACTTTTAATTTTCTAGTAGCCACAGGAAAAGGGGGGGACTAAACAGGTGAAATGAGTTCTGATAATATGCTTTATTTTCTATTTCAAAAATATTATCATTTCAACATGCAATCAATAAAAAATTATTGATGAGATCCTTACATTTGGGGGGGTACTTTAAAATCTTAAATCTTTAAAATCAACCTCGTGTATTTTACATGCAGCGCACATCTTTATTCAGACAGGTGCTCAAAATGTACAAATGGCCAGCGGCCAGCGGTATCAGACAGCAGAGGTCTAGATTCTCAGAGATCTAGATCTGCCAAAGCTGACTGGCTCAGGAAAGGGCAGGCACAAAATAACCCAGGAAGGGTGCAGCCAAATTTTTGACTGTTGAGGTCCTGAAGAGATTTGGGTGAATCCATAGAGGAATCAATAGTTTTAGTTAAAAGTCATGCCGTAGCTGAGGGAGGGGACAGCCACCCCCCAGCAGAGGCCAGCAAAGACCAACGTTAGCGTGAGGCCCAGAAAGGTGTCTCTCCCTAAGGTCTCCTGCAGGCAGGGTATAAAAAGCCAGGAGCTCAGAAGAAGTCACATCTCTGCACGTTACTATAAAGATGGATATATGTGTCATTACGCATGTGTCCAAACCCAGAGAAACTCTGCAAGTGAACCCTAATGTAAACTGTGGAGCCTGGGTGATTATGACGTGCCAGTGTCATTTCTGCAATGGTTACAAACGCACCGCTCTGGTGGCGGTGTGGCTAATGAGAGAGGCTATACACGTGTGGGGGCAGGGGGTACGTGGGAAATCTCTGCATCTTCTGCTCAATTTTGCGTGAACCCAGAAGTGCCCTAAAAAGAAAAGCTTTAAAAATCTATAGGAGCCTGCATTTTTATCTGCTAAATCTGAGACCCCTTCCCTGGACCAGGCTCTTACTGCTGTCCCTAACCACCGACTGGTCCTCACCCAGAAACACTTGTTCACCTACAAAGTGTCTCGTGGATCCTTTCACACACCCAGCCAGGCTCCAGCCCTGGTGTCTCATCACCAAATCCCAGTGGAAGACCCTTTCATACTGCAGTAGCCACTTGGACCCTGATCCTCCTGCGTGGTTTGTGACGATACAATCCATGGCCATTCTCACCCTCATTTGGGCCCCTGATCAAGGCATTAACTCCCTGGAGCCTCTGTCTTCTCCTCTGTAAAGTGGACATAGAGGCCCTCCTCCCATTTGCGGGTGAGTGAGTCAAAGCGGGTGAGTCAAAGCAAAGGAGAAAGGCGAAATCCCTGCGTCAGTGCTTGGAATCAGCAACCCTGGGAATGAGTAGCGCCTGGAAGTAGCGTGCTGATCTCCATGCTCACCAGGAGGTTGTGAACACAAGAGGGGCCTGGTCATACACAGCCAAACACTTCCTTCTTCTCTACAGCCCTTCATCTGTGTAACAGGTTCCAGGATGCCTGAAAATTTCCCATTATACATTCATCCCATTATCTTTTTTAAAAATCTTTATTTTTTTTTAACATTTATTCATTTTTGAGAGAGAGAGAGCGCGCGTGAGTTGGGGAGGGGCAGAGAGAGAGGGAGAGAGGGAGACACAGAATCCGAAACAGGCTCCAGGCTCCGAGCTGTCAGCACAGAGCCCGAAGCGGGGCTCAAACTCACAAACCGTGAGATCACGACCTGAGCCGGAGTCAGATGCTTAACTGATTGAGACACCCAGGTGCCCCGATTCGTTCGTTTATCTTAAATATGCCAACTGGTCAGTTAGGCTGGAAACACAGGCTGGAAAAGGTAAAACTAGGGGGATAGGAAACAAATCAGTGGTTGCTAGGGGCTGAGGGTGGGGGATATGAAACACAGGGGGACATTTGGGAGTGATGGGATTGTCCTAGGTCTCGATTGTGGTAGTGGCTTCATGACTGCATGCATTTGTCAAACATTGTGGAACTGTGTACTAAAAAAGGTGACATTTGCTGTATGTAAATAAAAATATTTTTTTAAATGCCGAGTATGTCTGAACAACAGCAAAAAACATTAAATCAAAGGTGTTAGAAGCCAGAATAATGGTTACCTCTGAGAGTGGGGGGATGACACAGGCCAGGGAGAGACACAAGGGAATCATATGGCATTCCGGAGGTGTCCAATCACTGGATCTGGGGCGGGGGGGGGGGGGGGCATGAGCATATATACATGTAAAAATTCACTGAGCTGAACCCTTCCTATCAATGCAGGCATACCACAATAGAAAAGAAAAAGAGACAATCATTTCTTTCAAAGAGGAATTTTCCATGGAAACTGTCTCCCTAGCAGGCTTGCTTACTTCACTACCTGCTTGGTCCCATCTTTTATCCTGGAGGAAAGAATCAAATCTACCTCAGTCCCGGATCGCCAGCTTCCTAACAATATCACCTGTTGGATGTTAAACTGACTGGTAAATATTCAGAATATTTAGCAGCTGGTGCAGGCAAGGTGTTAACCAGAAAACCACAGGCCCAGTAGTTCAGATGCCCCCTGGGAGCAGCCGTGCATTGCCCACTGAAGGCACACCACGCTGATTATCAGTTGTGCACGCCACAGTTCCCAGCCTCTTTGGGTGTTTCTGTAACATCTTCCTGCGTAGTGGTGCAGACTGACATTAAAAACTAAGGGGATGGGGGCTCCCGGGTGGCTCAGTTGGTTAAGTGTCTGATTTTGGCTCAGGTCATGATCTTGTGGTCTGTGAGTTTGAGCCCCATGTCAGGCTCTGTGCTGACAGCTCAGAGCCTGGAGCCTGCTCGGGATTCTGTGTCTCCCTCTCTCTCTGCCCCTCCACGCTCACACTCTTGTCTCTCTCAGTCTCTCTCAAAAATAAACATTAAAAAAAACTGAAGGAAATGAACAGCCATAACTGTGTGTGAAATCTCTCCACTGAGTGTGCAATGTTCTGCGTGAATTCCCATTTGCCTCTGCCTGTGCTCACTTTCTTTGGGTTCTCTTGGGATCGTCTCCTATTCTCCCCTAAAGTTCCAAGCAGCTTTACCAGCACCCTAAAACCAAATCATTACATAGAAAAAGAATGTTCGGATTCCACTGGATGCCCTTGAGGCCATTCGTGGGTTGTGAGCGACATCTTGGAAGCTCGTATCTTACTCTGGTGTAGCCCCCAGTCTGCTGTTACTCCACCTGCCGCTCTCAGGGCGGTGCCCTGGTGGAGCAAGTGAGACCCCGCGAGTCTCTTCATGGAGATGGAAATGTGTCCAAATCATCCGTCCTGACAGCTCAGCCCCAGGCTCGGGCGGCCGGCTCACTTCTGTTGACCTCTGGGTGTTGGAACACCCAGTGAATCATACCTGGCCCAGCTGCTCTGAGCCAAAGCCATTCAATTTGCCCATCATCTGCTGGCCCTCGAGGCTGCCCAAGCATGAGGGGTCAGCAGCACTGAAGACTGTGGCACCCTGCCAAGTGGCAGCTTTCCTCTCTGATGGCGCCTTGCAGGGACACAGAGCAGCGGCTGCCATCTGGCAGGACTAGGGGAAGAGACATTGGGGAGAGAAGTTGGGGAAATAGGAAAAACAATGAATTACCTTGTTGAAACCTTTGGTGACCAAATTGATTGCAAGCTCATGGCTGATCCCGTCCACCCAGGCAACATCCTTTTCTCCGATGGGTTCAGAGAGAAAGGCTCTCAGCCTAGGAGACATGTGATTCATCTTCTGTAACAGCAGTGGGAGGAACACAGTTAGAAAGTGGCCGGCTGCTCACAGCGAGAGGGGACAATGGGGGACTGCCCTGCCGAAGGATGGGGACAACAGATGATGGCAGGCTTCCTTCCAGCACCCAATAGTTATTGGGGACTTTCAGATAGCAGGGGCAGTGCCCTGCACTGAAGGCCTCAACACATCCATTGCCACCTGGATGGGATGAGAGATGTGTTATGATGGCTGTGGATGAGTTCAGCAAATTCCACCAAAAGAGTGTGTTTAACACTAAGAACTGCAACAGGTTCTCCTCTCCTCCTCTTCCCTCCTCAAGTGCTTAAAGGAACATTGCTTTTTGAGACTAAGCTTGCAGTTGGGGCAATGGGAATATGTGGGTCATAGGTGCAAATGTTTAGTTATGTGGGATGAATAAATTCTGGGCAGCTAATATACAGCATGGTAATAATGGTTAACGATAATGTATTGTATACTTGCAAATTTCTAAGAGGATAGATCTTAAGTTAAATCTCACCATACACACACACAGAGAAGGATATCTATATGGAACTCATGGAAAAGTTGTTTAGCTTGATCGTGGTGATCTTTGCACCATGTATATACATTGATCAAATTATACACCTTTTAAAAAAACTTTTTCCTGGAGTGTTTTTTTTAATGTTTATTTATTTTGCAGAGTGGGGGGTGGCAAGCAGGGGAGAGGCAGAGAGGGAGGGAGAGAAAGAATCTCAACTAGGCTCCATGCTGTTAGCACAGAGCCTGGCATGGGGCTCAATCTCATGAACCATGAGATCATGACCTGAGCTGAGATCAAGAGTCAGACTCTTAACAGACTGAGACATCCAGATGCCCCTGTACACCTTAATATAAACAATTTCTATAAGTCCAGGATATCTCAATAAAGTTGTCTTAAAGAAAAAAAAACATTGCTTCTCTTAGCTAATTAACCTACCTTCTCCACCACCAACACTTTTATCACACTCTGTAATAGTTGGTTGTTTGGTGGCAAGTAACAGAAATCTCTTAAGCTGGATCAAATATTAAAGAAAATATTATAGAACTCAAAAGCCCAAGGATAAGGACAGGGATGGTGCAATTGGGGCCACAGCTCCATTTTCTCTGATTCTTTCAACTTTTTCTCCCTGTTTTGGTTTCAGTCTTGATTGGTTCCCCTCATAGCAGTGAAATGGCTGCTTTAGGATTCACATTCCTCAACACTCCACCCCGGAAGAAAAAGGAAACAGAGAGAACGTATCTCTGAGGAGTTCCAAGCAGAGCCCATCCAGTCTTGAAGGTCTACACAGGGCCGCCAGTGTGAGCTTAGTGTTGGCCATATGCCCTAGTCCTAGATTTGGAGTGGAGTTAGCTTTCTCTGAACCATACAAGCTGTGAGATGAAGCAAAGTTTACCTGAACAAAATTAAGATTATTACCCAGAGAGGGTAATAGGATATATTAGGATTATTAGGATAATTTATTTATTTATTATTTATTAGGATAAATTAGGATTATTGCCCAGGGTGGGGGGGGATGAGTGTTAAATAGTAACCATAATATCCCACTATAGTCCACCCCTTTGGTGCCCCAACATCGGTACATTCTCATTCCCTTACATTGTCATCAGAAATACCCACACTGGGCAAACGTAGACTCACCTCCTCCCTCAAAGGGTGAAGCCCTATGACTCATCTAGTTACTGGATTCAGATTCAAGTTTGTATTTTCTGGAAGATGCATCATAATCTCCATCATGTCTGGAAGTAACAACTCATGGGATGGTAACCTATAAATTAAATTCTGAACTTCACTACCATCAACATAGTCAGTGCTAGGGGGAGAAAAAACCCGTGTATCTGCAATAAAATTTTCCAGAAGGGCAATTCTCCATTTGAAGAAGGGGACAATGGGAAACACATTCAGATGTCATTGCCCTATAGTATATACAATATTGAGGAAATATTGGGGGAATTCCTTGCCATGATGGTAAAGCAAGTTCCTCAGTTGGCAGAGATAGTTGCCCCCAGTTCTGGGTTCAGGTGTATCTGCCCCATCCACTGCCTTGCTAAAATCTGAGTGGGCATAGGGTTGATGTCTTTGGAGGAGTATCACTGCTTTAACAACACACTTCTTGTGGGTACAGGTTCGGGGATTGCCCTGAGGAACGGGCAATTTCAGGCATTAGTTGGCCACTTGCTTTGGCAAGTCAGTACCCTAAAGAATTTACTGGGTTTCTTCTATTCAAGTCCATGGGCCAGTAGTTCAAGCTGGATTTTGTTTCAGGTCAGAATCCTTGAACTGGCAACTGGGTTCTGTGTCTTGCCCACTGCCTTTCTCCTCAGATTCGTGGCATCTTCCTTTACCTCTGATGTGAAGGTACCCCAAGTCTTCTCCTGCCCCCAGATATATCCTAGCTGCATGTTCACAGTGAGTTGTCCCTGTCATCAAGCTAGATGTATCTAAGATCAGATGCTCCATAGAGACCTGAGAACTGGGGGCACTGCTTTTCCAGGACCCCAATCTTTTGTTAAGTCACCCTACTTGCTGCCCGTGTTCTAACTTTAGCTCGATACATTAGCTTTGCCGACCCAGTGGAGCTTGCTTATCGGAGTCCAGTCACTTTGGATTGCAGGCCACTGGCAGAAAGACCCTCTCTCAGCAAAGCTGGGTTTTTATCCCTCCCCATTTTCAAATGGGCACCCCTCCTTCTAAATTGGAGTCTTCTAGGACCTTAACAAAGACTGCCAGAGGTAGCCAACATCCTGAGTATTTCCCTCCAGATCTCCAAATGTCACATCTCCCTACACATAGGGTCTCTATCACAGGGTAAAACAGGAATAAGCAGCCATTTTGCTAAACCACGATCACCGTCTTTCTAGTTCTGGGTAGAGACACCCTGCTGCTCTCTGTGTGAATATGTCTTCTTGGCTGAGCCACTTTTGAGGTTTCGTTATTGTAGTATCCCTTTCTTGGTACCAAACTCTGGGTCAGTTTGGACAGTTCATAATTCAAGTAACAGAAAAAGCCAATTCAAACTGGCTTGCACAGTAAGAAGGTTTTATTAACATACGCCACCTAAAAGCCCAGAGGTGGATCACAAGCCTTCAGCTTGAGTTCCCTGCAAATCTCTTGGCTCAGCTTTCCTTTATATGTCGGCTCAGTCCTCAGCTTGACTCCTTTTTGGAAATAATCGGGCTATAGCCGGACCTGGTGTCCCTTTTGCAAGATGCGACCCCCTCCCCCAGAGGAAAACTGTTTTTCCCTCGAAGCTGCCAATGGATGCCTTCTCCAGTCCAAACTGTCACATGCCAAGCCCTGATGTGTGTCCTTCCTCTGGTTCAGAAGGCAAGTCAGTGACCTACAAAGCACATAGGCTGCAGGGGTGGGGGTGGGGCACAAAATCGGGGTAGCTGCCATGTTAGTGGGGGTAGTCATCCCCTACCACCATACGGGACAAGGTCAGGAGAGCATACCAGTGTCCACCACATGGTCCTCAGTAGATTGTGAGGGCCACGGCTACCTCCTAATGCCCTTTGCTGCCCACCCCGGTCCCAGCCCCAGTGCCTGGTATGCAGTAAGTGCTCAGTGACCTAAGTGACTGATCCATCCACTGTTTGCAAACACTTCCAGCACTGGTCCCCTTGCCTGTTCTTATGCTCCCAATTCCCCACATTTAACGTCCAGCTCCCCTTGTAAGCCTTCCTGCTCCAGGAGACATTTGTGACACTTTAGAGACACAAATTCTCTAAGAAGCGATGAATCCGAAGGCACTGATTGTAACAGCCAGGGGACTCCTAAGGACAGAGGCCTTGATGTGTGGTGGGTTCAAGGAAGGATAGCAGGAGCCAAGACTGGTTGTCCAGGGGCCCCTGACGCTGTGGGCCTCAAATACACAGATGTGTAAGCTGGGAATACACTATTATGTGGAGGGCATCGATCTCTTCAGCAGCTCAATATGAAGATCTCTCTTAATCGGTGCAAATGCATTAAAGGGTGAGCTTTACAGCCCCCATCCTTGGATGATGAGTCGGGATCAGGGGTCCAGCTCAGGTCTGGGCTATAGGAGATTAGAGTTTCTAAGCAGGAGGAAGAGCCCCAGAGAGTTCTGGCGGGGTTTACCAGGTTTGCCCAGGGAAAATTCCATTCACTATCCACGTTGGCCATCTGGTAAGTTAAACAGTTCTGCCCATTAAAAGAATAAATGGAAACTACAACATTGCTATCAATGCAGCAGCAGCATCAAAGACAGGTAATGATTAGCAACACCTTGTGTGTATTTGCTTTTCTCACACACCTCATCTCACTTTGATCCTTGAAGCACTCTGGGGCATAGGCAGCAGCGATTTTGATCCTCCTGAGGACCCACTAAATAGAAGGCCCTCACATTCATTAGGATGTTTTTATCTGCGACAGTGGTTCTTAACTGGGTGCAAATTGTTTCCCCCTCTAAACCCCAAACATTTGGCAATCCGTCTGGAGACACTCTGGGGTGTCAAAGCTGAGGGAGAGGGTAGTGCTATTGCCATCTAATGTGTAGAAGTCAGGGCACCACCGAACGTCCTGTAATGCACACAACAGACCTCCCACAACAAAGAATTATCCAGCCCCAAATGTCAATAGTTTCAAGGATGAGAAACCCTTGGCTAAAAGTAACAGAAAACCCTGACTCAAATGGTCTTAAATAAGAAATACTTTTCTTTTTTTTAACGTTTATTTATTTTTGAGACAGAGAGAGAGACAGAGCATGAATGGGGGAGGGGCAGAGAGAGAGGGAGACACAGAATCGGAAGCAGGCTCCAGGCTCCAAGCCGTCAGCCCAGAGCCCGACGTGGGGCTCGAACTCACGGACCGCGAGATCGTGACCTGAGCTGAAGTCGGACGCTCAACCGACTGAGCCACCCAGGCGCCCCAAGAAATACTTTTCTAATCTCACATAATCAGAAATCCATGGGTGAAGTGGACCCCAGGATTTTGTCCGTTAGTGGCCATGTCAAGAACCAGACTAGCAGCGTCCAAGGTCCCAAGGTGCATACAGAATTTGTGTGGATCCTGTCCTGACATGGAAACTTCCAAAGGAAGGACAGACCATTTCTTCTTAAGTGTCTCCAGAACCTCTTCAGTAGAACTTGCCTTAGTTTCATTGGCCAGAACCAGACAACATGTCTGCCTGTAAGCCAGTCACTGGCCAGGGGAGTGATCTGTGTGGAGGTGTGGATGAGGTCAGCCCCCTGAACATAAATAAGGCAGCTCAGAGAATGCCAGGTTCTGGAACAAGTAGGGAGAGGCGGTGGATACAGGGTAGCAAAGGCCCATGTCCACCACGTCTTTCAAACTAGTCAAAGGATAGGGCCATCACAAGTAGCGCTTCTCAAAGTTTAATGTGCACACAGACCACCTGTGGCAGGGGTGGGGAGTCTTGTCTAAAAATGGGGGTTCTGATGCAACAGGTCTGGGGTATGACCCGAGGTGCTGCATTCCTAACCAGCTCTCAAGAAGATGCCCAATCTGGGGGCCCACAGATCACACTTTGAGTGGCAGGGAATTACATGATGCTATTCCCCCGCCACCTTTTTTACATTTTATATTGAATTGTGGTAAAATACACATAGCAGAAAATTTATGTCTTAACTATTCTTAAGTGTCTAGTTAGGTGGTGTTGAGTATATTCACACTGCTGTGCAACCAACCTCCAGAAGTCTTTTCATCTTGCAAAACTGAAAACTAAGTCAAATTTAGAATTGACTACTCCAGATTGCTCATATAAGTAGAATCATCAGTATTTGTCTTTTTGTGGCTGGCTTATTTCACTTAGCATGATGTCTTCAAGGTTCAACCATGTTGTATCATGCACGGGTCAGAATCTTCTTCTTTAAGTTCATTTATTTATTTTGAGAGAGAGAGAGAGAGAGAGAGAGAGAGGCAGGGTGTGTGTGGGGGGGGGGGAGCATAAAGGGAAAAAGAGAGAGAATCCCAAGTAGGCTCCACACTGTCAGCAGTGTGAGCCTGACATGGGGCTTGAACTCATGAACCCTGAGATCAAGACCTGAGCTGAAATCAAGAGTTGGACGCTTAACCGACTGAGCCACCCAGGCACCTCAGAATCATCATCTTTTTTAAGAATGAATAATATTCTACTGTATGGATACATCACATCTTGTTTATTCACTCGCCCATCAGTGGACATTTGGCTTGCTTCTACCTTTGGCTATTGGATAATGCAGCTATCAACATAGGTGGGCAAATATCTCTTCAAGATCCTGCTTTCAGTTCTTTTGGATTGAGTGGAATTGCTGGATTATATGGTAATTCTAAGTTTCATCTTTGGAGGACCACTGCACAGTTTTCCACAGTGACTGTACCAATGCCGTGTATTCTTAAACTTTACCACACATTAGGCTCATGCTGGGAGACACAACCCATGCTTGGGTCCCTCCTCTACCATTGGACTTAATTAGCACAGGCCGTAGGCCGGACATTGGAACTTTTAAAAACTCTCAGGTGAGTCCAATATACTGCCAAGTTTGAGAACCACTGTTTCTCTGTCATTTGCTTTTTTCTCATAAAGTAATGAGCAGGTTTTCTAGGATGATGGGATTTCAACTAAATGGGACTTTATAGTGGGTTGTCTAATGTCCATGTTTCCAGATGGCTGATGCTCACCAACTAGCAGGCAGTGTCTGTCCCCCTTCCCCAGGCACATCAAATCCTCATTAGCCATCGATAGGAAGATTTAACTATGACCCCTGACGGCTTTGAAGTCAGAGAACTTCAGAGCAGACAGACCTCAATAGCGGCCTACTCCTTTTTTTTTTTTTTTTTAATTAAAAAAAGGGATCTTCACTTCAAAGGAAATTTTACCTGGAATCCCTTTATATAAAATAGATCAAAGAAGAATTACTCTATTGACTTTCGAACGAGGGGAGGGCACTAGAGCCTACCCTGGATATGTGGCGCCATCCCTATGCCCCCCCACCCCTTAGGTCCCCTTCAGACCTCTGTCTGATCCAGCCTAAAACCCTCATTTCACCCTAAGAAAACCAAGGCCCCAGAATTTCAGCGGCCTGCTTAACATCCTGCACCTAGCACAATATGGTTGGCTCTGTTTCCCAGAGGAGTACTCCTTCTAAGTCCCCAGTCAGCTCCTGGGTGGGATTCAGGGTGGGCTACATTATGGTCAGATCAATCACTTGACCACCCTATGACAATACTACCACAGATGCCTTAACATGGTCCTGCCCCATGAAAGAGTCTTATATTACAAGGTGTTCTCTCAATGACACCATTTTGAACCACAAAGTACTGTTTGGGGAGGATACATTGGCAGGAAATGACTTTAACCAAGTCTGGTTTTAGAGGCTCAGAAAGTCACTTACCTGTTTAAATAAGGAGTAAAAGGGTCAATGGAATTTAATCATGATTCCCAAAGGAATGACCTTCTAGTTGCAAATGTTTGGCATCCTTTAAAGATCATTTTAAAAATCTATACAATAAGTCTTTGTAAGGAGGCAATCACAAGTGCCCCATCAGATTAATGGAGTGGTGGTGGGGGGGGAGGGTACTGCTCTAATGTCATACAAATTGGAACTGGGAGCTTGGGATACAATTTCTGGTGGGGACATCATTGTACACGAATTCAAAAAGTGAACATCTCAACAACCATTAGCTGGAAGTGAAGTTCATTATTCTCTGGAGCCCAAGTAAGATGACTCAGGGAGTGACCCCAGTGATAGAGACACAGGTGTGGACCATACATGAATATAGTTAGAATACGATAGTTTCTTTGAAATCTAAATGGAAAAGTGTAATATTTCTAAATATATTACTTTGCATAATATGTGATTTTAAATGTATATAATTAAATTATGAAATGAAAAGGTGTAAGTAAACTATTTTATCTACATCCCTATGAGTTCGTATATTCAAATGGCCAAAAAAACCATTCGGGGGTGGGGAGGGGTCTTCTTGTTGAGTAAATGAGAGATTATCTTATTTTTGTGTTTGCTTTTTTTTTTTTTTTAACGTTTATTTATTTTTGAGACAGAGAGAGACAGAGCATGAACGGGGGAGGGTCAGAGAGAGGGAGACACAGAATCTGAAACAGGCTCCAGGCTCTGAGCTGTCAGCACAGAGCCCGACACAGGGCTCAAACTCACAGACCACGAGATCATGACCTGAGCTGAAGTCGGCCACTTAACCAGCTGAGCCACCCAGGCGCCCCATATGTTTGCTTTATATTTGGGCATATGTGGCACTGCCTACTCTAGGGAACTGAGGATTTTTTTTTTAATTTTTTAAGTTTATTTATTTATTTTCAAGAGGTAGAGAGAGAGAGCCGGCAGGAGAGGGGCAGCCCAAGCAGGCTGTGCACTGTCAGCATGGAGTCTGAGTGGGGCTCAAACTCACAGACTGTAAGATCATGACCTGAGCCAAAACCAAGAGTCAGACACTTAACTGACTGAGCCACCCAGGAGCCCTGGGAACTGAGATGTTAATACTACTTAAGCTTTATGTTTTGCTCTCACGTTTTATTGAAGGGATATGGGACAGAAATCTGCATAGGCAGTAACATTGTTGAGAATGCTGCTACCCACATTTTGTTCTAGAAAATGCCCCCGTGGTGAATGTTTTTTTAATGTGAAGAAAAAAGTATACCTTTCAAATCTAGTATATTTCTACCTTGATGAAGAAACAGAATTTGTAAACATATTTCTCTTTTTACTCAGCCTGCTGGGAAGCTTTGAGCTAAACCAAATGGCCACATAGAGAAATTAGCATGGATAAAACCTCTCTCCCCTCCTAGTCACCATATATGCTTCGTCTGCTCAATGCCCTCATTTTCTTTCTAATTTTGCTTTAAAACTTACATTCATGTGCTCAGAGTACACACACACTATTTAAATTATGCTGCTTTACTTTGTGCTCAAAGCCTCAAAGATACGGAGAATAAAAATCATTCCTAAACTAAGCAGATTTATGGAAAAATTAAGGTCCATCCCTATGGCCTCAAAACACTGCAGCCTTGTAGTACCAAGAGAGGGCAAGAGAATGAGGGTTAGAATAATCTCAGGATTGTCCCTACAGAGGCCTTTGGCCTGCAGTGTGGATGGGGAGACAATGGAGTTGGACCAGAAGGGAATGAGGACAGTAGACACTTCTCACCATCAGGATCCAAGGGAATGTTGTTTGTCAAATACCACTCCTGGCTCTATATACCTCTGCCCCGCTCTTCTAAGCTACATCTTCTCTCTTCAAATGAACCAGTCTGCCTCTCCCTCCCAGTCATTCACAAAGAATAAAAAGAAGGGTGGTAATATTCCTTGGACAATGAAGTCTGACCCTGCGGGGCTCTCTCCCTCTTAGCCGTTAAAGTTCTGAGGAGACACTGTAAGGTTGCCTCCCTTTTTGGATGGACGTTCATGGCCTCAAGACATAGGGCTCCACTTTGTACCATCAACTCAGGAATTACTTTCCGGGGCCTACCATGCTCACCACAGTGTCATGGGATTGGCCCATGGACACACCTCACCTTCTCAGACTACATGCTGGAGCACCTATGAATGCTTCTCTGTGAGGATGGCTCAGTTGATGGGCTCTAAGCTTGCTGGCGGCCCTCTTTGCCACCACATATGGAGAGCCTGCCTGAAAAGGAAGCAACATGGACAAAAGCAGATCTGAGAGACAGAAGCCCCCGGCATTGCAGATGGGCAGAAGAAACGCCCAATATAGGGAGTCAGAGATAAGTGGGTGCAAATATCTGCCCCTCCACTTACTAGCTGGGAGACTTGAGAGGATTTCTGAACCAAAGGCTCGATTTCCTCATCTGTAAGGTGAGCATAATGAATGTCACCCAACCACAAGGTGGCTGTGCAGATCAGATGAGTTAACTGAATGTCAAACGTGCAGTACTCTGTCTGGAAGAGAGTAAGGACTGCTGCAGGACAGCCAATTCAATGGGGTTGTATTACATCACGACTTCCCAAGCCTATTATTACACAGATCTCTATGGTTATATGATCAAGTGGATTTCTATTGCTTCTAAGCACTATCTTCTTGTTTAAGTTTTTATTTAAATTCCAGATAGATAAAATACACTGTAATATTAGTTGCAGGTGTACAACACAGTGATTCATCACTTCCATACAATACCCAGTGCTCATCACTACAAGGGGTCTCCTTAATCTCCATCATCTATTTCACCCACCCCTTCTACCTCCCCTCCAGCAACCCTCAGTTTGTTCTTTATAGTTTGCTTTCTGGTTTGCCTCTTTTTTCCCTTGCTATGTTCATCTGTTTCATTTCTTTTTTTTTTTTTTAATATTTGTTTATTTTAGAGACAGAGAGGGGAAGCACAAGCTGGGGAGGGGCAGAGAGAGCTGGAGACAGAATCTGAAGCAGGCTGCAAGGCTCCGAGCTGTCAGCACAGAGCCCAACGTGGAGCTTGAACCCACGAACCATGACATTATGACCTGAGCTGAAGTCAGACACTCAACCGACTGAGCCACCCAGGTGCCCCTGTTTCATTTCTTAAATCACACATATGAGTGAAATCATATCTGTCTTTCTCTGACTGACTGACTTGGCTTAGCATAATACACCATAGCTATATCCGTGTCATTGCAAATGGCAAGATTTCGTTCTTTTTGATGGCTGAGTAATATTCCATCGTATATAAACACCACATCTTCTTTATCCATTCATCAGTCGATGGATATTTGGGCTCTTTCCATAATTTGGCTATTATTGATAATGAACATTGGGGTGTGCATATCCTTTTGAATCAGTATTTTTGTATCCTTTGGATAAATACCCAGTAGCACAATTGCTGGATCATAAGGTAGTACTACTTTTAACTTTTTGCAGAACCTCCATACTGTTCTCCAGAGTGGCTGCACCAGTTTGCATTCCCATCAACAGTATAAGAGGGTTCTCCTTTCTTCATACCCTCGCCAACACCTGTTGTTTCCTGTGTTGTTGGTTTTAGCCATTCTGACAGGTGTGAGGTGATATCTCATTGTAGTTTTGAGTTGTAGTTCCCTGATGATGAGTGAGCACTAACTCCTAAAACATGAGCTCGTGTGTCCTTCACATCCCATGGAAAGAGCCTCTGGCAACTGCCCCTATAAGGGGTTACCTATTGTCTACCTCTGTTCAGCACAGGCTGTCTCTAATTCTGGGACCAGCACCTCTACTTCCCTGTGGGCATTCACTCTTTTCCAAACCTCAGTCTCTATCTTCCCAATACCCTGGTGTCAGGGGGCAACCATGTTTAGGCCTAGACAGTGAAACTCGTATATCATTTTGGCCACCGCAAATGGTTCTGAGACGGGTGCATTCTCTAGCCCAGCCCAAGCTCAGTTGGTAGGATAGGAGTACAAAACTGCTGGTGACGACCTCTGCCATCACCCGTATCTGAGAACCTGCCTAGGAAGGAAGCAACATGTAGGAAAGCAGATCTGTGAGAAGGAAAGAGACAGAGTCCCAGTACTCATTTGCAAACCTGGATCTAGCTGTGCCTGAAGGCACCTACTTCTGGACTTTTCAGTGGTATCAGGCAATATTTCTCACTTTTGTTTAATGCAATTTAAGTGGGGATTGTGCGATTTATGACTAATATACCCCCAATGTTCATTCACTCATTCAGTCACTCGTTCAACAAGTGTTGGTCGTATACCTTCCATGCACCGAGTACAACGCAAGGTACAGAAGTATTCTCATTCCACCCAGAGGCCTGGGGCAGGATTAGTCTCACAGCTAGGCATCAGGGGTGGAAAAAAATCATTTTTCAATGACCATTAATGCTCACCACTCACAAATAAAAGCAATATTTGCCTTCCTTGCCCTTAACTCCATTAACTTCAATTCTACAATGGCAAACAAGATTCCTCTGCTCCTTGGTGGCTGTCTTACACATGACCCTTTAATTGTAAATCTTTCTCCTGATGCATGCGATGAATACCCAAATAAATGCAAGGATTCCTCAGAAATTTACTGAGCACCATCTGTTACAAGGCCTTGAGTTAAGTCTGTGAACATGTAGGACAAAGATTTCTGTGTGCCTGTCAGAGAAAACCTCAGTGATGAGGGGGAACGTTCCCAGAAGCAAGAGGTCACCTCTTCAGGAACTGTAAAGGAGAGGGACGACTGTCTTCACAGGCTCCAGACTTGAAAGGTCAGTGTAGGTCTCCTAGAGCCCTCTGGGGTGTGCTGGATTGAGGGTAGGAGACCTGAGTCTCATCTCAGCTCTGCCCATGAACTTGGGCATGTGACCTTGGTCAAGTCACTTCCATTTCATGTGTATAAAGTCAGAATGTTGATTAGCTGGACCTAATCGTTCTGATCCCTCCCAACATTGTGTGTCTATGTTAACTTATGCCTTTTTGGTGGTACAAAATTCATACAGGTTTGTCATCCCTTTTCTGCCATTTTCAGGTCCAAAAAGCTCTGAAAACCAGAAGATTGTTTTGTTTAAAAAAAAAAAAACGTATTTGGCAGCAAAACCTGGCCTGGACCAACATAAAGCTATTTATAGTCTTTATTATCCCTCTTAGTGTGAATATTTATACATTTCACCACAAGAATATTAATGGGTTTGTTTACAGCATACTGAGCCAGACTCTACCAGGAATGTTCTATAACACACAGAACCAGCACCATATTGCCTTTCTAAAATTAAAAAAAAAATCTGAATTCTCCAAAACTTCTAGCCCCAGTGGTTTAGACGTAGGTTTTATAGACGTAGGCTAAGATCACTATGCCTGCAGCCAAAACACCATGCAACAATCTCTTGCAGAAGGCACTTGTCTCCCCGGCTTGTCCACACTCCTTCTTTCTTGTCCATGTCACTAAGGCTCTCAACCCCCTCTCCCTGAATATCCTGTCTGTGCTGGATAGCCTCTGTCTGGATGGTAGTTCTAACTGGGACCATTGCTGGTTACATCTTTGCTTCATGAAAACATTTTCTGTACTTTGGAGCCTTGTTCTCTGCAAAGGACCGGAGTCTGAGCTAAGAAAATAAGTCACCTAAGGAATGGTTGAGTGTATTAGCTACCCTCTGTGGACAAGACATCTGCATTTGTAACGGATTTGGGGGGCTTATTTTTATCTTTTTTATTTTTATTTTTTTAAATTTTCTTGTGCATTTATTTTGAGAGAGAGACAGAGAGAGCAAGCAGAGAAAGGGTAGAGAGAGATGGAGAGACAGACCATCCTAAGCAGGCTCTGCATTGTCAGCACAGAGCCCGATGCAGGGCTCGAACTTGCGAACTGTGGGACCTCGACCTGAGCCAAAACCAAGAGTCGGACACTTAACTGCCTGAGCCATCCAGGCGGCCCTGTATTTTTATTTTTAATTGTGAGAAAATCCTCATCACACAAAATTTACCATCTTAATAATTTTTAAGTGTACATTTCATAGTGTAAAGTCTATCCATATAGTTGTGTAAGCAATCTCCAGAACTTCATACGCATTAAATTCTAACTGCACCCCCCCCATTCCCCACACCCCCAGCCCCTGGAAACCACCATTCTTTCTGTTTCTATGAATTTGATACCTCGTGTAAGTGGAATCATACATTTGTCTCTTTGTGACTGGCTTTTCCCATTTAGCATAATGTCCTCAAGTTTCACCCACTTTGTGTCATGTGTCAGGATTTTCTTTTTAAGGTTGAAAATTAAACCTTAATTTTTGTGAGTATATACCATTGTGAGTTTATACCAAATTTTATCATCATTCATTCATTGAGGGACATTTGGGTTGCCTCCACCATTTGGCTATAGTGAGTAAATCTGCTATGAATATGCCTCTCTCTGCTATTACAGCCCCAGAGAGATGGGGAAAGCAATGTCATCTTGGGAAGGGAGAGGATTTTCCCCTAGAAAGAAGAAAAAAGAAAGGGACAGCCTATCTCTTCTGCCTGTTTCTGGAGAAAGCTTGTTCCATGATCCACAAGAGAGAAGACAATGTCTGGGAAGTCGGTAATAGGGGCAGGGGACTTGGTCTTCCCTCTCTGGGACACAAATCCCAAAGTGGGCAGACGTGCTGGATTCTAGAGGGTAACATCTGGGATACCAGCTCGGCTGTGAAAAGGGTGTCTGAGACCTAGTGGCCTCCTTCCTTGGGCGTACCCAGAGATGACAGGAACAGGCACTTTCAGAACGTTTGGGGCGGTGGTGCAGCACTGTGAACAACGGCTAGATAGATGAGCCTGCGCACAAGGCAGAAGATACTGCGAGGGCTGATGGGCTAGCCGAAGCCTGGAGTCAGAAAGAAGAGGTCCCATGAGCGGAGACCTTACAACCAGGGCAAAGGTTCACGTCACAGACTCCAGAAGTGGGTGCCAAGATACCCCTAAAAGACCAGAAGGGGCTAATCACTTGTGTGGACCAGAGCGGCCACACTGCCACAGGATCAGACTATTGCCCTGCAGATCCCATGAGTATTCAAAGCCCTGGGCCCCATAAGGACCGATCAGCACCTCTCCCCACCCCCACAGCACAAATCCCCTTAGGGAAGGCAGGGAGGGGCAGAGGGGTCCCTAAGGAAACACACTTTCCAACACAGACTCTTTAAGGTTTGCAACTGAAAAGACAGAGCAGTAGGTCCAGAGCCCGTGGACCAGCTGATATGCCCATCCCCCAGCTGCTTGTGCTGCTGTTTATGCTTCCAGGGGTGGCTCTCTCCAGAGCAGGGTCTCAGCAATGGAAGCCACCACGCCTGGAGACACCTGGGAGGTTAGAAGGCCCAGGCCCTGCCTGAGGGAGGCCA
Source organism: Panthera pardus (assembly GCF_024362965.1). NCBI lineage: Eukaryota > Metazoa > Chordata > Mammalia > Carnivora > Felidae > Panthera > Panthera pardus. The sequence goes on along the minus strand of NW_026526821.1, from coordinate 42,936,628 downwards.
GCGACCTCGGACCTTGAAGTAGAAAAACCCAATCCCCTCTTCTCAAGGTGGGACCAACTCTCCAGCACCACTCTTGTTCCAGAACGCTCATGGCGCCAGGTGGAAGCTGATTCCAGCCGGCACCACAGCTTATGGAGCTCCTGCTCGCCTGTTTCCCTGCCCTGAGGGTTTATCATGAGGGTAGCCAGATTTAGAAAATAAAAATACAAAATGCTCAGTTAGGTTTGAATTTCAAATAAATAATAATAATAAAAAAACTTATAGGATAAGTACGATCCCCAAGGATTTCATAAGACAGACTACCAGGGGCGCCTGGGTGGCTCAGTCGGTTAAGCATCTGACTCTTGGTTTCGGCTCAGGTCATGATCTCATGGTTCATGGGCTGAAGCCCTGTGTCGGGCTCCATGCTGACAGCATGGGGTCTGCTTGGGGTTCTCTCTCCCTCCCTCTCTGCCTCTGCCTCTCCCTCTCAAAGTAAATAAACTTTAAACAAAAAAAGAGACAGACATACCAAAGAGGTTATTCATTGATTATCTGAAATTCAAATTTCACAGGGAATCCTGCATTTTTTTTCAGGCAGCTCTCTCCTACACCTCCGACTCAGCAGAAGCCCCTAAATCTGCCCACACTCCCGACCCTGGGCTGCCAGGTGAACTACAGGAATCAGAAATTCTTTCTGTTGGGCTTTCCCTCCTGGATCTTATTCCACTTATGCCTCCCCGTCTGGATCTGATGAAAGCCGCAGACTCACAAAGCTTGTAGCTAAGGGGGAAATGGCATGATAATACATGGCTAGGGAGATAATTGCTGTAGGACAACACATCACTCAGAAGTCGCCTCGAGGCAAACACTAGTTTGGACGTCAGGGCGCCCCTGCTCATCTGGAAAGAACGTCTGGTGCCAGCAGGGCTCACCTTGGGTCTGGGAACCGAAACAAGGATTGTGGGCAAGTGGGAGAAATGGAACCAAACAGATGTGGTTCGGGCAGGGACACCTGCTACCATTGCTGCTGTCGGCCTTCTGAGGCCTCTCCTGGAGAGGAAAGAGCGTGGGCTTTGGAGCCCCCCGGATCTGAGCGACATCCCAACATTGCCTCTTACTAGATATGGGGTCCTCTTTGCCCTGCGGGCCCTACTGTCTCCACCCACTACGTGCTTGCCTCTTTCTGGCCGTAGTCCCACAGAATCCTCAAAGTTCATTTGGCAGCACTAGAAAATTGTTTCTGTTTTGAGACATGGAGAAACTAAGGCCCAGAGGGGCAAAGAGGGTCCCATTATCTAGTAAGAGGCAATGCTGGGATGTCGCTCAGATCTGGGGGGCTCCAAAGCCCACGCTCTTTCCTCTCCATGAGAGGCCTCAGAAGGTCAACAGCAGCAACAGTAGCAGGTGTCCTTGCCTGCCCACATCCTCTTGGGGGTTCACGGTTCCCTCAGCCAGCACCTGTGGCTCTCCCGGCAGCTGACGCGTGCCAGCAGATGGATAAATGCTCAGTGCTGGCAGGGCTCAGATGGGATAACTCAGAGGCGTGTTCCAGGTCACCTCCAAGATGTCCCCAGAGGGGTCGAGTCCCGATGGCTTGTGAGCAGAGTTAGTGGCCTCTCCCTTCCTGTTTTAGCTCCTCACTCTCCTGCTTGTATGACCTGAACCCCTCCCGAATGAACTAACTGCACTTCAACTAGGTTCTCAGGGTTGGTGACTGGGAAAGCCAGCCTAAGAGAGCAGTTAGTGCCTCTCTAGGTTCCCCAAGGCATCATGGGAAGTTCTTTCCCATGTATTACCTCATTCACCCTGCCCTCCCTGTGAGGACGTGGGTTCTGTGATTGCCCCCATTTTACAGATAAAATGCTTTCGCCGACCCAAGGCATTGTCGGGCCTCAAACCCAAGTGAGCCTCAGACTAAAATCTGCATTCCCAAGTGCTGAGTCGTCAGGAGAGGCTTCTCCTGGGTTTCTGGGCCGTCATTTTCTCTCCTTCAGCTCTGCACTGCATTCTTCCACTTGGGTGCAAATACGAACTGGGGCGGCTGGCCGATGGCCAGCACGGGGACGTCTCGTGGTATAGGGGGAACGATGCAGTTGTATACTATCGTAAGCGCTGCACTGGTCCCACCCTAAGATATGTGAGGTCACCATGCCATGTGTCTTCCGCCTGTGCTTTGTCAGACAGCACGCTTTAGACCTAGATTCAGCTTTCCTTGATTCCTTTTGCTCACATTTTATGTACCTGTCCTTGTTTCCTGGTCCTCAGCCTAGTGGTCCTTCTTCTAAGGACCCCTCCCATTCTGCATGTCTCTGGTTGCGAGGGCGTGTGTCTATGTTCTAGGAGTTTCAGTTCAGAAAATGGCCCTTACCCATTTTCCCAAGTGCAAAAAGGTTGGGTGACTTACCCAACCTTCCCAAGTGCAAAAAGTCTTCCCCAAAAAATCACTAGCCTTCTAGGCTCTGGCTTCAGATAGAGGGACCCTGCCAGACAGTGGTGTTCTTCTCTTTCTGATTTGTTTCCATTCAAAGCCAGGTTCTCATGGCCATAAAGAAAGGATTTCCCAAAGATTGCCATTAATTTCATTTATTGCATTATTTATGTGAGCAGATAATGAACTGTTTTGTATTGCAAACAGGACTTTTGCAGAGATTACACAAAGGAGTTTCAGTAATTCCTGGAGACCTTTTGGTGTATTGTAGCCATCAAACGATAAGCCTGCCCATTTGTAAACATGCTCTTGGACATGCACCATAGCCACATTGCTTAGGGGGAGGAGACTCAGTTCCCTGGCCTGGGCAGGGTGGTGCCCCTCTCCTGCTAAGGACCAGTCTCAACCCTGGATTGTCAGGGAAGAGTTTAGGCTGAAAGAACCTCAATGACTCTTTTGAAATCAGACACTGTTTTGAGCATCTATTAAAAGTTCAGATGAGAGGCAACAAACAGAAATGCAAAGGGTCCAAGTAAGTGAAAAAATAAATAAATGAGTGAGGAAAAACAGTGCAAGGGCAAAGATAAACAAGGACTGACATTTGGCATTCATCAGAGAGGCCACAAAATGTGGGGGCTGTGGCTGAGTGCGGTCCCACATCCCACGAAAAGGAGGTAGTCCCCTTTCAGGAACATGGGTCCCGGGTGACCGGATCTTGCGAGTTATTTCAAAAGAATCTAAAAATGTAGAGTTTTATGTGAAAGCTCCCATTTTCTAAATGTTGGGCAATACTTCAAATATCTATAACACGATGTGGGCCCAACCACACAAAGCCATACCACCAGTTTCTTCCAGAAAAATGTCCAGCTTGCACACATAAATACAACTTGACGTCAAATTTCAGAAGTCTGTGAACCTCTGCCTTCAAGTTTCAAGTGGATGAGTGGTTCTCATCTTTAAACTTGCACATGGTTTGGGGCACCTGGGTGGCTCAGTCGGTTGAACATCAGACTCTTGATTTCAGCTCAGATCACGATCCCAGGGTCATGGGACTGAGTTCCGCATCGGGCTCCACGCTGAGTGTGGACCTTGCTTAAGATTCTCTCTCTCTGCCTCTCTCCCCTCCGTGCACTCTCTCTCAAACAAACAGACTTGGACACGGTTTCTTGGGAACATGTTCAGACTGTCCCCCATGAAGGTTATCTACAAACAGGCAACCAACATCCTTACTTCCACTCCCATCTTTCCACTCGGTGGCCAGACGCTACTCCCAGCATCTTCCCTTAAGTCCTCCATGGGGATTTTCATCTAAAAAGCATCTGATGATGGTCAATCCTCAGGAAAATGCAAATCAACACCACAATAAGGTATCACCTCACTCCTGTTAGAATGGCTATTATCTAAAAGACTGGACACGCGAGTGCTGTAAAAAGGGAACCCTTGTGCACTGCTGGTGGGAATGTAAACTGGTGCAGCCACTATGGAAAACAGGATGGAAGTTCCTCAAAAAATTAAAAATAGAACTACCAGATGATTCAGCAATTCCACTTCTGGGTATTTATCTAAAGAAAGCGAAAATGCTAATTCAAAAAGATACATGCACCCTCATGTTTATTGAAACATTATTTACAGCAGCCGAGACATGGAAACAACCTGAGTGTCCATAGATGGATGAATGGACAAAGAAATTGTGGCATACACATAAAATGGAATATTACTCAGCAACAAAAGCAAATCTTGCCACGTGCAACATAAATGGAACTTGAGGACATCATGCTAAGTGAAATACGATGGAGAAAGACAAATATCATATGACCTCAGTTATATGTCAAATCTAAAAAACAAATGAATAAAAACAAACTGAGCCCATAGATACAGAGAACAGATTGGTGGTTGCCAGAGGTGAGGGGTGGGAGTGGAGGAAATGGATGAAAGGGGTCAAAAGGCACAAACTTTCGTTTATAAAATAAATAAGTCACTGGGACTTATGTCCAGCATGGTGACTCTAGTCAATAATATCGTATTATAGGGGCACCTGAGTGGCTCAGTCAGTTAAGCACCCAACTCTTGATTTCGGCTCAGGTCATGATCTCGCGGTTTGTGAGTTCAAGGCCCGTGCCGGGCTTTGTGCTGACAGCGCAGAGTCTGCTTGGGATGCTGTCTTCTTTTCTGTCTGCCTCTCCCTCTCTATCTTTCTCTCTCCAAATAAATAAAAATAAACTTAAAAAAAGATCTTGTATTGTGTATTTGAAAGTTGCTTAGACAGTAGATCTTCAAAGTTCCCATCACAAGAACAAAATTTGTTACTATGTGTGATGTTGGATGCTAACTAGACTTACTGTGGTGATAGTTTCACAATATAAACAATTATTAAATCATTATGTTGTACACCTGAAACTAATATGATGTATATGTCCATTTATACCTCAATTTAAGGCGGTGGGGGGGGAAGGATCCACTGGTGGAGACATGATTTCCAGTCCATGTAAACCTGGCTGAAAATGTTAGGGTGTGGTCCCCAGTCTCTTCCCTTCTGGAACTTGATTGCTGATGGCAGATGTGCAACCAAGTCATGCTTGGTGCTGGTCCTGCTCGCGTGAGTCAGATACACACAGCCCACCCTGCTCACAACATCTACTTCTCCACCTGGCCTTTGGATAGAGTCCCCTGGAAGTGACCAAAGAGACACATCTGCCACCCTGCTCTGACACAAAGGAAGACTTGAAAAGCCCTTTGCACATCTTGGGTTCTGAGCCATTGCTGTATGCTCAGTGCTGCTGCCCTGAGTGGTGGCACAGGGGCAGGAAAGAGTCAAGCCAGGGCATTGGCTGGACCTGTGTTTGATGTTGGCTTTGCCCCTGACTAGCCAGGAACCTGGACCTGAACCCACCTGTCCATTACCACCACCACATAAGGAGTTCTCACTATGGATAGACAAGGCACATTGAATCTTCAAATGTGTATGTGTATGTGTGTGCATGTGTGTGTGTGTGTGTGTGTGTGTGTGTGTGTGTGTCTACATACTCTGGAACTCATTTTTGGCCCACTTAACGGATGACAAAACTGAAGCTCTTAATAACACATCCGCGACTGTGTACTTGGCAAGGAGAGGAGCTTGAATCCTTCATGTTGAGGTTACTACCAAGTAACCAATGGCCGCTCTCTATGCTTTGCAACTGTGGGCCATCGAGTGGCTTAGAAGCACCACACATGAAGGGCTCAGACCAGAGAGGTCCTCAGAGATGTTGTTGTTATAATCAGCACCTCACCCCACAGCTCTGACGCACAATCTCTGTCTGGATTTACAGAGCACACTTGGCCCCAGGAACCTCATTTCCCCCAGCCCCTCCTGCCCGGCACTCGCAGGGCCCTGGCTGTTGCTCTCTTCCACGTTTGGCCAACCTTCAAGCCTCTTCAACCTCAAAATGCTGCCATCTTGCCAGTTGGGTGGCTATGTTTTTCCAAGTCCAGACCCACAGGGCTTTCTGCCCCATCAGTGGATCCCATCGGCCCGACAGCCCCAAGGGAAAGGTCCCAGGCAGGGGTCTGTGGCCCCTTACAGAAGCCAAGAGCCATTGCAGGGGGTGTCTGAGGGAGAGGAAAGCAAACACCCTCCAGAGGGAAGGAAAACAACCAGTGCTGGGGGACAGGCCGCCCTGAGCTACAAGGCAACGCTTCCATGCAGGATCAGATTTGTCACTGTCACGGCAGCTAGGGAGAAGCTCCATATTAACTAGTTACATTAACTTGCCTAAAACACTTTCCCCTCCTCTGCCTTAGCTGTTTCATCTATAAAATGGGTGAGGTGGAGTTAGGTTGATAATTTTCTAAAGTGTGCTCAAAAGAACATTAGCCTCTCATCTTCCCCTCACTCTTGAAGATTTGTAGCATAGTCCAGCTTAGTCAAGGCCCTGACAAGTCCTGTGCAGCAAGGAACTGCTGTCTTGGCTTAATGCACCATCTTCTAAGCTTCCTGGACCAGAAAGCTTTTTAGGTGACATCAATTAACATCCCTTTGGCCAGTGTTCTGCGGAACATGCCTTGGCTAATTCCCAAGTCCTTTCTGGTAGTCTCAGCTCCTGAGTCTGTGCTGGGGTCCGGAGGGCCTGGTTGGCTACGGGCCACCTGAAATTGATAAGGCCCCTGCCCTCTGCTTCCCCGGCCATCACAGAACATCTGTTTTGCATGGCCAACTGTGGCGAGTTCTTGACTTCTCAAGACCTCTCTCTCCTTTCTGATTTCTGCACCTTTCCTGACCGCCTTCCACGTGGCTTGGGTGGGGCTGGCCTCACCACCTGGCTCCAGGAACATACCTGTGACCTAGGCCTGGCTGTTGAGGTAAAACATCCTCCTGGCCATTGTGATTGGTTTGTTACAGGCATGGCACTCCAGTGGGACGAACCAGAGAACTCCGGCACTTTTGCTGGGAAGGTTTGGAAAGAACTGGTGCCTTCTTCCTGGCATGGTTGCAAAACAGGGCGTTGTCTCTTCCTCTACTGTGGAAGGGCCTGCCAGAGAGATCCCTAGGGGAGGCAGAGCTGATGACGGGGGCAAATAATGCCTTGACAAGGTCACCAACGGGCTGGATCCAGGCTTTCCTGAAGCCATGGCACACTCACCCATCCTTTTCCACTAAACTATTTTGAGTTTGGTTCTAACCTTGTAACCAAAAGAGCCCTACCCCACCAATTTTACAAGCTGTGTGGTGGGAATCCAATATTAGCGGAAAGGGGGAAGGGACTGTAGAGCTTGGCGAAGCAGTGTGAGGGAAGCACCTGGGAAATGGAGTGGGATGGTTCCCGTGGCATCGTGTGGGACCAGGCAAGAAAGGACTGATCCCAGGGACCCTGGCAACAGTGGGTAATGCTGAACCCAATGGAATGATGCACCAGCGGTAGTGTTCCAGGCCAAACCTAAACATGGGCCGGCCCTGACAGAACACACACCAACACAGCCTTGGCCGTGATTCTGACGGTCACAGACCCTCGGGCGTGGCATCTCCTGGGAGCTTGTTAGGAATGAAGAGTCTCAGGCCACACCTCAGACTTACTAAATCAGGATCTGCATGTTAACAAGGAGCCCAGGGGTGCGTGTGCACAGCCCCGTTTGAGAAGCACCACTATGGGGTTATTGGTAGTGACTGTGGTAGCATGCCAAGATGGCCACCATCAGCTTCTTCCTTCCTGTTTGCCCACCCACTGGGGGGTGGGCAGTGTCTTCGTGCCTTTTATCTGGGCTTGCCCAGGAGTTGCTTGGAGCAACAGAATGCGGTGCCCTGGTGGTGCCAGTACTATGTTTCACCCCCCAAAAGCCTAGCAACTCTGCATCATCCCTCAGAAGCCAGCTGTCATAAAGTCTGACTACCCTGAGACTTCCATGCTAACCACATGGAGATGCCATATGGAGGCCCTGTGAGTTCCAGAAAGGTGAGGGAGTGACCTTCGCCAATGCCATGCAGAGCTGAGTCCTGCCCAAATTCCTGACTCGTGGGATTGGGAGAAATAATTGATCATTGCTGTATTAAGCCATTAAGTTTTGGGTTACACAGCAAAAGCCTACTGAAGTAGCGACTATCTTTCCTCTTGCAGGGTGTTCACTTGCTCTAGACACTGCTGAGCACATTCCACCTGCCAGATGCTGTTCCAGGCACTGTTCCAGGTCCAGGGTGAGTGATCGTGAGATAGACAGCACCCCTGCTCTTGCAGGACTGAAGTTTTTGTCCAGGAAGATGGCAATAGGCAAGAGAACACCCAAATACAATGCAACAGAGTAATGTTTGTCCCCTCCCCTCCCCCTGCCCCAGTATTCATACGTTGAAATCCTAACCCCAAGGAGTGACAGTAAGAAGACAGGGCCTTTGGGAGGTGATTAGGTCATCAAATGATTAGGGTGGAAGAGTCACGAATGGGATTAGTGCCCTTATAAAAGGAACCTTAGAGAGGCTCCTGGGTGGCTCAGTTGGCGAAGTGTCCTACTCTTGATTTCAACTCAGGTCATGATCTCACGGTTTGTGAGATCAAGCCCCATATCAGGCTCTGTGCTGGGCATGGAACCTGCTTAAGGTTCTCTCCCCTCCCTCTGTCCTTCCCTCCTCTCTCACTCTCTCAATAACTGACTAACTAACCAAGTAACTAAATAAATAAAAGGAGCCTCAGAAAGCTCTCTTTCCACCACATGAGGTGACAAGGAAATGGCTGTCCACAACTTGGAAGCAGATGATCACCAGAACCCTCCACTCCTGGCCCCCTGATCTCAGACTTCTAGCCTCTAGAACTGTGAGATAAGCCCCCAGTCAATGGTGCTTTGTTACAGCAGCCTGAACTAAGACACACGATAATGTCTGAATTTAGGAGCAGTTTGGAGTGGGGGTGGGGAAAATATTAGACAACACAAGGAAGGCTGCTCTGAGGGGATGCACCTGATCCGGGCGGTGACGTTGAACAGGGGCAAACCATGCAATGACCAGAGGGAAGGGTGATGTCGCCAAAGCCCTGAGGGAGCAATGTGGCTTGTTGGAGGCATAGGCGGTGGTCTGTGGGGGGCGTTTGGGGGGAGGGGGGAGAATGAGGTCAAGAGACGAAGTCCCAAAAGTTGGCGGGGCTATAGCTACACTGACCGGTTCAGTGACCACGAGCCACACAAGGCTATTGAGGCCAAACGTAACATAAAATTACAATTTAGAACTCAGTTCCTCCGTCCCACTAGCCACATTTCGAGCCCTTGAGAGCCATACATGGCTCGTGACTAGCATATGGGACACTACAGATGAGAATATTTCCCTCAGTGAGGAAAGTTCTATCAGCCAGCGCTGGCTGTAGAACAAACCAGGAGTCGACCAAGGTTCAAGGTCAGACCACGTGCCCTTGAGCTTGGCACCTCATTAAATCCCTGGAGGTGCTGGTTTTCCCCAGGATGAAATGAGGCTCCCGCAGCCCAACAGTGGGGCTGAATTATCCACAGCAAGATATCAAGTCCACAAACAGTTGAACTGAGGTCTTACTGGGAGAGCATGTTCAAGGCTTCATCCACGGTAAACTGGCAGCAAAAAGGCCTGTTTAACTGACTTCTTTGCAACCTCATTTAGGCTGCCAATTTGGGGCTCCCTGATGTGAAAAAAAGAACAGAGCGTGGCTACTATTTCAGAGCAATGCGCAGAAGGGAAATTGCTACAATTAGCCAAAGCTGATTTTGATTAGCATATTTTCTTCCTCGGCGCATAACATCTGTTGGTGTGGAAACAGTCACTCCATCTTGTCCCGTCAGAGCGAGAGGCACGGGCAGTGAATGAGGCAGGCCCACGGGGAGCCCGACAGCAGCCGGGATGAATGTGAAGAGGGGGGTAAAAGAGCCCCTGAGGAGGGGCACCTGGGCGGCTGTCGTTTGAGCATCTCTTGATTTGGGCTCAGGTCATAATCTCAGTTTGTGGGTTCAAGCCCCGCAATGGGCTCTGTGCTGATGGTGTGAAGCCTGCTTGGGATTCTCTCTCTCTCTCCCTCCCTCCCCCACCCCGCCTCTCTCTCTCTCTCTCCCTTGCTCGCTGCCCTCTTTCCCTCTCTCAGAATAAATAAATAAACTTGAAAAAAAAATTTTTTTAAGGAGGTAAAATAGCCCCTGAGGAACTGGGCAAGTTACCAGAAGTTTGTCCTTAGGAAGGATAAATAGGAAAGTGTTCCCCTCTCCCACCACCCTCCCTGACCCTGCTCAGGCTGGGGGGCGGCAGCTGGAGGCCGCACGCTCTCCTTAGAGTCGGCCACACCGGCATTGTCATTTGCTGTTGGTGGCGGCTCCACAAGTTCTCTACCCCTTGGGGCGGTTACCCAAACATCCTCATCTGAGAAATGCAGACGATGACACCCACGTGATGGGTGAGGGGCGGATTACGGAAAATAACCTCTGTGACCACATTCGGCATACAGTAGGTGCTCCATAAATGCTGGCTGAATCATAATCTTCATGGGAAAGAGTTTTGGGAGAGGAAGAGAGATGGGCTGAGGGGTGTGTGATTAGCACTCAGGCTGGTTCCAATCCTGTCGCCCCTCATTCATCCATTCAACAAACATTCATTCTGGGAATTGGTCTGTGGCCTCACACCAACCCCCTAGAACCAGCCTGACCACTGCTTTCCTATCTGGGACCCAGCAGATTGCTGGTCTCTATGGTCCCTTTAGGCTTTCCCCCCTAACAAAGTTTGTAGCCGTCCTGGAAGGCCTGACCCATTTGGGTTCAAACATGGGAGCTTAGCAAGGTTTCAAGACCCAGATCCTGCAATCTGGGATTTGGAACAGCTTTTAAAGATCTTTTGGTTCAGCTCCCGACTGATCACAAGGATCCTGTCCCAGCCCTGCTGACGGAAGGTACTCGGTTTGCCTAGATGCTTCCAAAGGCATTCTTACTGCCTCGCAAAGCAGCCCATTCTATTTTCAGTGCGCTCTAATCTACAGATACGCTTGCCTGTATATGGAGTGTATAGAAATTCTAGGTTAATGTCCCTCTTAGAACACGGCACCCAGCACAGAACATAGTTCTCAGTTTCCATATCTGTAAGATGAGCACAAAAATACCTACTTCATCTTCCTGGTGGCAGGAACTCAGAGCAATAACAGAGATAGGGGGTCTGATACTAGTAGGCGCTTGTTTGTTCCTTCCCTTTCCAAACGAGGGCTGTTGCAAGTGGAGGATGCGGACCCCTCTGGCTCCAGCCTCTAGACCGTTCTTTTCCTTCAGTGGGGCCTGGGATGAGACACAATGTTCCCAGCAGGCCCGATGGACCACTACAACTTGGATTCCCGCGTGTGAGGGAGAGGATGGCAGTCAGCTCTCACAAGAAGACAAACCACCCCGGGGTGCGAGGCGTTCTGCGCCCTCTGGTCTCTCTGGTGAATGGTCCCTCTGGATGCAGGGAGCCAACGGACAGACAGACAAGGCAGCGGGGAAAGCTGGCTCTGCCTCCTGGTGCCCCTGCTCCGGTCCCCACTGTTGGCTGTTGAAGGCCTGGGTGCTGGTGTCCCAGCTGGGAAGAGCCAGCGTCCTCCCAGAGAGAGGGCCCTGCACCCCACCCCCACCCTCCTCTCGGTTGCCTACTCTTCCGGTGTGCGAACCCATCTACCAATTTCCCAGGATGGTCTCAAATCTCTCACTGTCCCAAGAGGGAAGGAAGAGACTTGAGACGTCCGGCGCCACTGGCAGTGGGATTTCAAAACAGCCAAGTAGGGAAGGCACAGCGTACAAAGAGGAAAGTCGTCATGCATATGGTCGGGGGCGGTGGGGGGGGGGGGGGTCTCGCATCCCTCCCATCGCCAGTGAAGCTACACCTGCTCCCTCTGCTGTAAGGGTGTCGCTGGGCCGATGGCTGCCTTTGTCCCCAGCTGGGACCCAGAGTGATCCTCTAGTGGATGTGCCATCTGGGAGCCTGGCCTCCCTGCTCCGAGCCTCTATCGAGCACCGAGATGACCTTTGCCCAGGCAGCCGGGGCAGGTGGCCGACTGGGGCTGGGTGGCGATTAGAATACCACTTCCTCCATTTGGCAACCCTGCCCGGAGAGGTCTGGAAAGGGGTGTCTGAGTCAGGTGAACTAGCTTCCCCAGACAGGCTCGGGCTTGTCCCGGCACACTCCCGGTCGCCAGATCGGATGAGCCGCTGTGAGTATGAGACCCTGGGGGGCTAGCCCGGCCAGCCATGGGCTGGGTCTCTTTCCATGGTTCTCAGGAAGTGTGAATACTCACCAAGAGCGCCTGGCGGGTCCGTGCCACAGGTCGACTTGTCTCCGTTGCCCTGGCCCTGTTAAGTGCAGGTCAGCCCTGGGAGGGTAAACTCACATATCCTGGGCCCAGGGGCAAGTGAGGCCTGAGATCCTGAATGGGCCACATTGTGATGTCACAGCACTGGGGTCCCCCACAAGGCCTGCTGTCCCTGATGGTATCAGGGGACAGGGAGCTGTTCCTGAAGAAGTAACACATCTGATTGGCACTGTTGAAAAAAAAAAAAGCAACCACCCTGCTAGGGCTCATCAGCCTGGGAGGCTCATATCCCTAACCCTAACCCTGCCTGGTTGGGTCAACATAAGTAACCCAAGTGCCTCTTTTCATTTTTCCCACACATTGACTTACAGAGGTACCCCCAACCCTTAGCTATTCCTTTGCACATTTTCTATGATTGATTTGAAAGTCCAAGGCAGACCCAGGACTTTTCCCCCACCGCCCACCTGTGTGTTCATGGTGTGTTCAGAGTGCAAGCAGAAGAATTTCAATATTAGCTCAGAAAACAAACAGAAACATGTAAATCTCCCCCACCCTCTCTCTTGAGTCAAACCTGTCCCATGCCTTTCAGGGTATCTTCTATAGTTTATATGCTCGCGCTGCTCTCCTCGGCAGGTGATTGGTAATTAGGTACAACTTCCAGTGAATAAGCCCCCAAAGGGAAGAAAAACCCACAAAAGGGGCCAAAGTCTAAAAGGTTTCTAGAAGTTCTGTCCCCTTGCTTCCCTGGTGCTTCAGGTTGGGAACAGGAAGTATTCTAACCAAAGAGAAAATGGCCTTGCCTTGGAGACTATCCTAAATTTTCGAGTCTGAAACAGTGGTTTTCAAGCTTTGGGGGTACATTTGAATCACCTGGAGGGCTTGTTAAAATACAGATTCCCCCCCCCCCCGCCCCAGATTTCCTGATTCAGTACATCGGGTGTAGGACCCAAGAATCTGTGTTTCTAACAAGTTCCCAGGTGCTGCTGCTACTGGTCCAGGGAGTACCTTTTTTCTTTTTAACATTTATTTATCTTCGAGAGAGAGAGAGAGACAGACAGAGCGTGAGCAGGGGAGGGGCAGGGAGAGGGAGACACAGAATCCGAAGCAGGCTCCAGGCTCTGAACTGTCAGCACAGAGCCCGATGCCGGGCTTGAACCCACAAACTGTGATAGGACCTGAGCCGAAGTCGGACGCTTCACCGACTGAGCCACCCAGGCGCCCCCAGGGAGTACACTTTAAAAAGTATTGCTTGGAAACATAATGCTGCTGGTCTTCTGGGTTTGATCCTAAAATAACACTGCCAGCTGATGGCAGTATTCAGGGCTGGCTGGGGAACAGAAAGAAGTCCTAGCTTTGGGGCCAAACTCGCTGAGTCCTAGGTTCAACCAGCCTGCTGTATTGAGGGTCTACCTGTTCACGGCCAGTGCTGAGCCATGTTGGGAAGGCACGGCTCATGTCTGTGCCCTGCCCATAGCCTCTTGGCTTTACCATTTCTGTGCACAAAGGTAGCCTGACTTCCAGCCGCCAGAGCCTGTGTCCCTTTGTCCGGGGGCTCTCCTCAGCTTCTGGAGCCCATCCTGTCTACAGGCAGTGCAGCTGTGAGCCCAGGAATCAAAATCTCCCCAGGAACCTCCTCAGCCAGTGACGTTTAGGGATTGGTGGGTAAATGTCCCAGCTCCTTCCTGCTCAGGTGGAGTCACTGGGAAGCACGCTCTATGCCATCTCCCAGGGGTCGTCACAGGACAGAGCCTCCATTGCCCAGCGGTAACTGGCTTGATAATACCCGATCTTGCTGCCCCTCCCTCTCCTGGCCCACCTCCCCGCCTCTCTGCCAGAGTTTCCCGGAATTGCCTCTAAATAAGCAACTTGCCCTTGAATCTTGCTTTCAAGGTCTGCTTCTGGGGGAACCCAGATCAAGGCATCATGGATAAGGAATGGTTTTTGTCCTTGATAAGTTCACATTTACAGGGAGAAAGACACATAGTGTGGCTTAGTAAAATCAGGAATTTCTGGGAATTGCTGGTGAGTGTCGGGTCTCCAGGCAGATGAGGCATTCTGCTGGTTGCCCTTAGGAGTGTCATCAAGGGCGTCTTAACACAGTGTAGGAGCTCAGATGACACTATCAGGGGGAGGCCAGGGGGAAGAAGGGGCCTGGCAACCTGGCCCAAAGGCCTTTTCTTCCACACAGGCAGGCCTGAATGGGGTACCTGCAGGGGACTGATTTGCTATGCAAATTCCTCTTGCTTCTACCTCCCTGGACAATTTCTCTTAAAATAGGAATACGGAGGTGCACCTGCACCATATAAAATATGACTCTTGTTAGGTTTGGGGGGCTGTCAGAATCTGGGGGAGGGGTTGGTAAGGGTCTCTGCTGGCCTGATAGGATTAACACGCTGTCCTAGGTGCCCACCCCCATGCCATGGCTGTGTCTAGCCTCACACCTGCGTTGTAGCAGGATTGATCCAACTCATCCCTTGCCTTTGCAGTGGGCGTGGCCCCCCAACTCATCCCACATACCCCTCCTCATCATCAGTGTCTGTCCTCCAGAGAACCCCCACATACAAACATACAATCCAAATGAAATCACTCCACGTGGCATCAAAACACCCTTCAAATCAAGTCCCTGGCCCCTTCAGTCCGACACTTACATATAGAAGTTATGGAACGACCAGTGAATGGCCCCAGTTGCTCCTTGGCCAGGCACCTTCACAGATCATTCTCAGGGGACCAGGCACCCCAGAGTTCTTTCCCCACATTTCAACTTGGCTAGAGGGAGAATAAAGCCTATCAACCTGGAACATTGTGTTAATGATATTATCAACCTTTTCGGCATTACCCAAGACTCAGAAAATAATGGCTACCAAAGAACCATGAGCCTGGCCTCTAGACAAAAGGATCATGTACACGAAGGGCCCCAATTCCGAGACCTCAGCACAGAGCTAAGAGATGAAAATGGGGGGCTCAGCTTGTGCCTTCAAAGACAACAGTCTCGACATCCATCTCCTATTTTACACTCCCAAAGCCACAAAAATGCCTTCGACCTCATCGTTTTATTTTGTGATTAATTTGTGACATAATTTAAAATATGGGAGAAACATGTGCATTCATGTGTTAATTTCAGTGCTTTTTTTTTAGAAATGTGGGAAATTGGAAATCATGTAAATGTCTAAAAGAGGAATGATTGAATAAATTGTAGAGAATCCCCATGTTAGAGTATTAAGACCATTAATAAAATGATCATTAGGACCATGGGGAAACAGAAAAGAACGGTATTATTAAGTATAAATTTAAAAGGCAGAGTCTACAAACAATTACAACTATGGAAACACTTGCCTGTGAAAAAATACTCAACATCACTAATGACCAGGGAAATGCAAAAAGACTAGAGCACACTCACAAGCATGGCTATAATCAAAAAGAATAGCAATACTAAGTGTTGGTAAGAACGTGAACTTGAACTTCCATACGTTGTAAAATAGTACAACCACCTTGGAAAAGTGCTTGGTAGTTTGCTCTAAACATACAGATCTACGAAATGACCCCGCAAATCCACTCCCAGGTATTTACTCAAGAGAAATGAAAACCCCTCCAACAGTAGTACAAAAGTGTTCATAACTGCTTTATTCACAATGTCCCCCAACCAAAAACAACGCAAATGTTCAATAACAAGTGAATAACAAATTCTTGTAAATGTTTATAATGGAACATTAGTCAGCAATGAACACAAAGTCCTAGCGCCTACATGATCATGTGATAAACCTCAAAGACACCCTGAACAGCAGAGGCCAGAGACAAAGGGGACATACTTGATTCCACGAAGTTCTGGAACAGGTAGAACTAGTCTAAGGCAGCAGAAATGTTTAGTGATTGCCTGGAAGTGAGAGTGGGGTGGGGTGGGGTGGGGGATGGACTAAAGGGATAAGGGAACTTCGTGGTGTAAAGGAAATGTTCTAGATCTTTAGTATAGTGGCATTACTCAGGTGCATATATTTGCCAAAACTTGTCAACCTGCACAGTTAAAATGTGTGAATTTTAAAGCACGTAAATTATACCTCAATAAAGGTAAGAATGTGTGTGTGTGCGTGTGTGTGTGTGTGTGTGTGTGTGGTATGTGTAATATGACATATATTACATATCCATACATTCACATACATAGTCATATCAATACACACACACACACACACACACACACACACACACACACACACACTGCTTGCCTGGGAGTAAAACCCAAAAGGAAATACACTAAAATATAAAACAGTTGTGTTTCATTAATGACATTATAGATGATTTCTTTTTCTTTTTCACTTCTTAGAGTTGCCATAATTTAACCTGTGTGGTTCTATGATAGAATAATAAATGTTCATTTTTTTTTTTCATCACAAATTTCTGGAAGCAAGCACTTACGGTGATGTATATGACACACTAGGTTTTTATTGAATATGTGTCTGATGACTCCTATGGATTTCTTTTCCTGTATGTCCACCAATCTAAATCTTCAAGCCAATATCAAATCTCACATCCCCTACTAAACCATTCATAATATCCTTGTCAGAAACGAAAACTGTCTTATATCATCCACCATCTCTTCATATATTGTTTCTCTTTAACCACATTGTCTGCTCACCAAGGGCTGGAATAATATCTTTATTCTTTGTATTCCCAACAATCCCTAGCACAGAAAAAGCACAGAAATTTGGAGAAAATAGATCTGAGCCAGCACAGCGTCACTATGTACAGTGGCACAGGCTGTGCACTGCACAAACTCTGAGCAATGACACAAATGGCTCCCCCTGCTGCATGAATAATGCCCTCTGGAGTTGTGCAAACAAAGTTCTTGGTCAGAGTCCCTGTCTAGTTTTGTGACCCTGAGGAAGTTACCTCCTGAGCTTTGGTTTCTTTATCTGTGCAATGGGAATGTTGAGATGATTGAATCGAGATAGTGTGTGTTCAAAGCCCTGTGCAAACTATGTGTTATCTCTACAATGTTAGATGTGATGATTCTCATAATAAATCTGGTCACTGCCTTTACATCTTGCTCATTACCACCACTTCCTCATCAGCTTTTCCTCAATTCCCTGAAATTGTCAAACATGTTCCTGTTTCAGGGCCTTTGCACATGCTGTTCTCTCTCCCTAGAAGACTTTTGTGCCCACATCTTCTGGCAGATGGTTCCTTTGGGTGATTCAGATTTCAGCTGCAACGTCACTTGAGGCTTTACCTAAGCTTCCTAAAATAGCCTCCTCCCCGCTGTCATTTACTATCTTGTCACCCTGTGGTATTAATATCTGAAATTATTTTATTTGTTTAAGGCTGATTGTCCACCTCCCATCCCAAACCTTGTTGTGTAGAGGGTCTATGTCTGTTTTGTTCATGCCCTATCTCAAAAATCATTTACTGAATGAATGAACAAATACTTATTGGTAAGTAGGCGACATGCCGTATTTATTCAGTTCAGTCTGCCAACTGTTTTCCAAAAACCAGAGACTGTGAGGCAAACACGGCTTGTTCCCACCTCTGCTGAGAGTGGAAACCCACCCTAGTGGCTGAGGGAATCTGGCTAAGATGCGCCCGGCAGCCGCAGGTCTGAACATTTGCCGCTGACGCTGTGCCGGGTAAGGCTCCAAGTCAGCCACCGTGTCGTGAGGACACGGGGAATAAGGAGGGCATTGTGCTGCCCACGGAGACGGATGCTTCCGAGAACGGCTTGGGAAAGCACCTCCCTCCGACTGGACACACCTCTCCCAGCCAGGTACTTTGTTCCTTTCTCTCTTCCCTTTTTCTTTCCCCGACTGTGAGCAAGGATTTCAGGCCAATCAGCCTTACCTTTGTTCCTCCTAGCTCTCATTGTGGGGTTTCTTTAAAGTTCTGTGTTGGCATAAGCTCCGTCAGCGCCACGGTGGAATTTTCTGATCCATGCCAAAGATGGAGCTCATTAGTTTCCTTGCCTGGAAGAAAGAAAACACTTCTTTAGGAATTGGCGTGTTTAGCGTTCTGCTGAAGGAGAGTGAGGCCCACTTGCAAGGAAGTTTAATGTAGGTTTGTAGGTGGGTCATTTAGGAAAAACCAGTGCACTGCAAGGTGCTCACGGGCCTGCAGAGACCCCTGCGTGTTGCCCACACCGATGGCTACCCACTGTCCACTGGCTGAGTGCAGGGCAGGGCCCTGGCAGACTTAACCAGAGGCAGGAATGCACCCCCACTCCCCTTAAAGTGCCCACCCAGTACTTTCTAGAAAGTTCTTCTACCATCTCCTTCCCTCCTCTTCTGAAGTGTGCATGATTCCTGGAGAGGTGACTCCTGAGGTCCTGCTTTCCAAACTGGAAAACAGGTGGGTTATCCCCAGTGCCGGGAACTGATGCCACCAGATAAAGAGCCAGAATCTTTTCATTTTATTTTTAGTTTTTTTAATGTTTATTCATTTCTGAGAGAGAGAGACAGAGCATGAGCAGGGGAGGAGCAGAGAGAGAGATGGAGACACAGAATCCAAAGTGGGTTCCAGGCTCTGAGCCAGCAGCAGAGACCCTGATGTGGGGCTCGAACTCACGAGCTGTGAGATGATGATCTGAACCAAAGTCAGACGCTTAACCGACTGAGCCACCCAGGCACCCCATAGAATCTTTTTATATAATGGTAGATAATTTAAAAGCTTATATTAAAATGAACTTTGTGTATTTATGAATAGAAAATGGTGTAGAAGGAAAAAAGTAAGAAATATTACCTTACGGGGTTGGAACTTCAGGTGATTTTTAAATATTTTTCATGATATTTTTCCTATATTATCTGCACTATGTATAGTATTCATATATACTGCTCTGATAAAACTAACAGTAAAATTATTTTCATTTTTAGAAAATCTGCTTTTGTGGATATATTTTGGAGAAGAATGCAAAAATATATACATGGCTATTTGTGTATACCTGAATGACATCCTAATACAGATGATTTAGAGCCTGGAATCCCCACTCCCCGCCCATCCTCAATATCTACCTTCACCCTCCCCTGTCTTTAGAGTCAGTTTGGTGCAAATATTTAATAAGAGACATTGCATGGAGGGGCCTGGGTGGCTCAGTGGGTTAAGCATTCAACTTTAGCTCCGATAGTGGTCTCGAGGTTCATAGGTTTGAGCCCCACATCGGGCCCTGTGGTGACAGCTTGGGGCCTGGAGACTGCTTTGGATTCTGTGTCTCCCTCTCCCTCTCTCTGCCCCTGCCCTGCTCATGCTCTCTTTCTCTCTCTCTCAAAAATAAACCTTAAAAATAAAAAGAGACATTGCATGGTAAGTCAGTAAGACTTTAGCGTGATTTAGTCTGAGTTCATCTCCCTCTCCCTCTCTCTCTCCCTCACTCACACACACACACACACACAACACAGATAGTTCCTAGAACTCTGAAAGAATCCATGGACTCCCAGTATAATGACACTGGAAGAAGAAACCAAAGTTGCCTAAATTAAACCAGCTAACTGATTTCTGCCCAGGCCTGGACTTTTTCTGACGACAGTGACCATTAGCAGTCTGAAGAGGAATGTCAACGGCGTTACAGGCAATGTTCTCATCCCACCAAATCTAATTTTTCTGCAGTGCACATTCAGATCAGTGGAGACTGGGCGGTCGTGCTGAGCCAAGACAGGCGGCTTGATGTATGAGCTGGTTGGGGGGCCTGCCAAACCGAAGCAGAGAGCTCAACTCAACCGCCCTAGCAGGCTCTTTCTGAATTTCTCATACTTCTTTTTTTTTTTTCTGCTTCTGGTTAAAGACCTTCTTCAAAATTCTCACTAATGATTTTTTAAAAAAAAATCTGATTAACAGAGTTTGAGAAGAGCCATGCGATGATTAAGTGGTTGGGAAAAGACGTGGAAGAAAGGCTCAAGGACCCACACTTTTAAAGTCTGGAGGGGAGAACCTGGAGGAGGGTATAGAATAATGATTTTTAAGTGCCAGGCACTTACTAATCAACTGACATGCACTCTGTGAACACTTAGCAGATGCCAGGTCTTGAGCGGGGTGCCTTAGCTCTGCCCTAGAGCTGGGAAGAGTAAGGGTTTAAAAAGTAAGTACACAGTGACGTGGGAGTGATTTAAGATCGACAAAAGAGGGATGCCTGGGTGGCTCAGTCAGTTAAGCATCTGACTTTGGCTCAGGTCATGATCTTGCAGTTCTTGGGTTCGAGCCCTGCATCTGGCTCTGTGCTGACAGCTCAGAGTCTGGGGCCTGCTTCAGATTCTGTGTCTCCCTCCCTCTCCACCCCTCCCCTACTTACTCTCTCTCAAAAAATGGATAAATATTAAAAAAAGTTTTTTCTTAAGACCAAAGAAAGGACTTCCCCAACCTGAAGCAGCTCGTTGCAGAACTGAAATCCCAGGGAATCCAGAAGGAAAAACGTACGACATAGGCCTTTTCTAAGTTTTTATCATTGTCGAAGAGTCATGATTCCTGCACATAGACTCTGCCAGTGAACTCTGGTGCCCAGTTGTGTCAGAGCGGCCTCGACATGAGGGCGGGGAGGAGGACTGTAGCCAGAGGTTTTGTGGAGGAAACGGTTCTGTGGGTTCTGGAAGGACAGAGAGAAAGCAGGTTCGCACCAATCTTGCACCTCCACGAAGAGGAGGCCTGGCAAGCTTAGCACCTGATTCTGGAATGAGGGGCCACAGGCAGTTCTTGAAAGGTGGGAGCGAGAGATACTAATCAGAAGTGGGGAGAGCCTGCTGGGGGCTGAGGCACAGGGTGGGCGCAGATAGGAATAGCCACAGCTTGGCAAAGGTCGCAGCCAGCGGGCTACGGCATTCCACGAAAGTCTGGCAGAGAAACAACGATTTGATGTGGTGCCTCCTGAGGGGGCGAAGGCAGGATGGAAGCAGTAGTTTGGGAAAGTTACGTTTGCTAAAACTGAGAAGCATGGATGGGAAAGAGAAAGAAAAAAAAAAAGACATTCAGGTCTTCTCACGGTTCCTCTGTACCATTTCACTCTGTTTACTTTGGAGCATTTACCACAAGCTGAACGTTAGTCTAATGAATTATTGATTGCCTGCCCCCCTCTCTACCAGACTCTAAGCTCAGGGAGCATAGGGTGTTATTGGTCTGGTTCTCTGCTGAATTCTTAGCACCTAGCAGAGACTCTCGTGTGCAGTAATGCTCCGTAAGTATTTATTGAATGAATGAAGTAAATCAGGAATGGGGTGGGGGGCAAAATTCTGGACTCCTGAGGTCTCACTGCTGGTAATCACAGAGAAGAGGCAAGATGTCTAACCAGCTAGGCTGGTGAAGGATGCTTTGTGTACACGGCTGGAAAAATGAGGCCCCATCGTGTGTCTAACTCAGTGGCTCTCAGGCTTTGTCCCAGGATGTCCAGTGAGAGGCATCTAGCCCTGCCAAGCTGACCTCAGGGCCACGAAACATTACTCACGACTGGTACTTCCCATCGCAGACCGAGGAGGGTGATTCCAGACCCCAGAGGGGTGTGTTACGGAAAGATGCCATTTCTGGAGTCTCCGAGGCTTATTCAACTTTGTCATAAGTGCGAAGTCTTGAAGAGCTACTGCACTTCTCTGAAGTCACCTGCCACGCATGCTACTGAGGGGAACAATAACACCACGTCTCTCCTGTGGTTCGAGTCAGGATCATTTGCAAAGCATTTTAGAAACAGGCAAGTGCCAGATAAACATCATCCATCTATTCCGCACCCCACCCCCCCGCCCCGCCTCCTTGCTTTCTTTGGGTGCTCACAACCAGCCAGTGGGTTAGTCCTCATTTTTGCAAAACTCCTAACTCCAAGCTCCCTTCCAATGTCACCCACACAAAACCAAACACTCTTACCAGAGTTAACTGTTACTACCACTAGCAACCGTAAAAATGGGTGATTTAGGTTCACACTTACCATCTAATTTCTTTGTGTAAGTTCTATTTTTCTTTTGACAGTTATTCTAGTCCATCTATAGAGATTTTTCTTTAAGTGCATAATAAAATTCCTCTGACTTTAAGTAACACTACTGCAAAACTTAAATCGTCTGGGGTATCATAGGTCTTCCGCTCTAGTTTTTGCAAAAGTTGAAATGTGCTGCCTATCGAGTGGAAGGAGCTGCGTTCTCTTTTAAGACTTCTGAATCTTAAATTTGTGTTTAAAAGCACCCAAAGGGCCCTACCTTCATTCATTCGCTCATTTGTTCATTCGTTCAAGAAATGTTTAGGAGTTCCTGACCGACACGGTTGGTGGCTTCTCACATCCGGTCCGCCATTCCTGTGCATCTCAACAGCCTCTGATCACAAACACCAGCAACCTTCTTCTCAGGGCTTCATCCGTGGTGTGGGCTGGAAATAGGAGTAGCCTTCAACCAGTGGTGGATAGGAGCTGGTAAATAAGTACCCAAGCTTCCTTGCTTCTCAGTTTGGGTGACTCTGAGGCATAGTCCACACTGTCTCCCAGAGTTCCCTGCTGGAATTAAGGCTTCAGCTGCCTACAGAGGAAATGTGCTGACCACGCACTGCTCTTTGGCCGTCTTCCCTTCCTGTCTCACTTCTCCACTTCCTTCCTGGTGATTCCTAGGATCACCTTCCAAATAAACTGCCTTCACTCAAATCTTTTCCTCAATGTCTTCTGGGGAGACCCAACCTAGGGTGAGTTTGTGCAGAATCAAGGCATTGGGCTAGGTGTTCAAGGAGCATCGTGATGCATCAGATTGAGCTACTGACCCCAACGAGTTCAAAGTTCACACAAGGAATGAGATGTGTACAGAAATGTCAACATGAGCATGTACAATATCTCATTGTTCTAATATTTTCAAATCTCGTTGGGTCTCTCTCTCTGTCTCCCTCTCTCTCTTACACACACACACACACACACACACACACACACACACACCCTCTACTCTGGTCCAGATGACGGTGTGGAGAAGCCAACTGGCTCACGACAGCTGATTGTTACATTTTCAAGAATTTTTCAAGCAGTTCATTAAACACAGCCATTATTAAAAATTTTAATGATAAAGGGCGCCTGGGTGGCTCAGTCGGTTAAGCATTTGACTCTTTATTTTGGCTCATCATGATCTTGTGGTTCGTGAGATAGAGGCCCGCATCAGTCTCTGTGCTGCCTGCTTGGGATTCTCTCTCTTCCTCTCTCTCTGTCTCTTCCTGGCTCTCTCTCTCTCTCTCAATATAAATAAATAAACTTAAGAAAAAGCTTGTTACAAAATTTTAATGATATAAACTTACAATGAAATAGATTATGTGAAAAACAAAAGTAATAAATACTAAACATCATCACTTCCCAAATATTTCACTACATTTTACTATTTCGTATATCTTTGAGATAATTTATGAGATTATCTCTGTGATATATGAAGGCATATTGTTGCAAATTCCTTCCCACCTTTGTGTTCAGTGACTCAGTAGCTTGAAATCAGCTATGATGGGAGTAGTGACACCATTGAAATTGCCAATTGCTGCAAATTAGAAATGCCCCTTCTAGCCCCTACCTCCATAGCCAGTTGTTAAATATTTACCAGCGTAACATTCTTATCTTGCCTGGAATTTTGCAAAAGCCTACCAGCTGGTCTGGGGATCCCTCATTCCCACTAACTTAACTAATGCTAATGTAATCTTTTTTTTTTTTTTTTTTTTTTTTAAATAACTGACAGTTTTGTTTTTTTTTTTTTTTTTCCACGTTTTTTATTTTATTTTTTGGGACAGAGAGAGACAGAGCATGAACGGGGGAGGGACAGAGAGAGGGAGACACAGAATCGGAAACAGGCTCCAGGCTCTGAGCCATCAGCCCAGAGCCTGACGCGGGGCTCGAACTCACGGACCGTGAGATCGTGACCTGGCTGAAGTCGGACGCTTAACCGACTGCGCCACCCAGGCGCCCCACTAATGTAATCTTTTAAATGTGGATCAGATTGCAAGACTTTCCTGCTTAAAGCTCCCCACCCCCATTGGCTTCCCAATACCTCCTAGGGAATGCAGGACCTAGGTACCTTCCTGTTTCCCTTGCCTTTCTTCTCTTCCTCCTGGAGCTCCAGCCATACAGCCTTCTTCCTGTTCCCTGAACTACCTGCTAAGCTTCCAGCCACCCCTGGCTTTTTTTCACTTATTCTTCTTATCCTCGTTTCCAAGACAAGATCAGCTTTTTCTCATGTTTAGGTGTCAACTCAACCATCACCTCCCCAGGAGGGTTTCCTCTGACCATGTTCTCCATCACTAGATGCTGCTCTCTTTTTCTTATAGCCTTTTGCACCATTTTAATTCATCTTGTTTATTTATTGGTTGACTTGTCTACTTTCTCTCACTAGAATGTGAGCTTTAGGAAAGGAAACCCATTGCTTTGTTCATGGCTGTCTCCCCATCACTTAGAACAGTGACGGAAACATAGCAGATACTGAGTTGGATTCATCTGTTGGATGGATGGGTGCACATGGTTTCGTCTCTCCCCACTGTCATTCATCTCTGAACGTTCCACAAGTTGGTGGCTACCTTATCATCCACTCCTTCTCTAAAACTATTTCCCCAAGGTCCCTGGTGACTCCTGAGTTGCCATGTTTAACACATAGTCCAGTCTTTATCTTGCTGGATTACCAGGATGCATTTAACAGTGCTTACCATTCTTTATTTCTCGAAACTCTCTCCCTTCCACAAACCCCCATCCTCTCCTGATTTACCCTTGCCATCTTTCTTGGGCTCAGTGGTAGATTGCCTCGGTAGTGCCTTTCTTCACGCCTGGCCATATTTCCCCTCCTGTTGAATCTAGGCTTGTCGACGTGACATGCTTTGGGCAATAGGACAAGGTGGAAGTGACACAGTTGTAAGCCTTCGAGAGACCTTGTGTATTTCTGCTTGTTTTCCTTTGCTTCAGCTGTTGCTGAGGTGAATGCCCCTTTTACCTCCCTGATCCAGGAGAAGGGAGGGATCCAGGTGGAGCAGTACTTCTAAGATGCCCCAGTCAAGCCCAAACTAAAGGTGAACCCCAGCCCACCCAAAGATCCAGGCATGGGCCAGCCAAGATCATCTAAGACTTGAGCCTTTTTTAAAGCTATTGAGGTTTGGAGTGGTTTGTTATGCAGCAAAAGCTGATCAGTACAGACTCTTTTGTGGGTTTTCCATTCTCTGTCCAGGACTCTAGTCTTGGCTTTCTCCTGTCTCCATCCACATGCAGCTCCCAGCTCTATATGCCACACATGAGCATCTCCGTCCTTAAGGTTTGAACCCCCACTCATGTACTTGGGTTTCGGTGTGTGTTACCCACACTGGCCTCAGCACCTGGGCTTCACGCCCACAGAAACAGTGTCTCCACCTGGACTTCCCTCAGCCTCCTCAAACTCCACATGTCAATAAACATATAATAGCCTCTTCAGTTCCTGTCCCTTATGTGTCCATTCTCCTGGACACAGTGGTGTCACTCAGGCCAGGAACAGTGGCTTACAAGTGGCAAATCTCTGTCCCTCACCCCATGGTCACCAACCCTCACCTATTTCACCTCCTAATCACCCCTCCCAAAGGATCATTGCATCCCCCGCTCCTACCACTGTCCCATTCCTAAACCCTCATCTCTGGAGCTATCACAACGGTTCCTCAACCTAGTGGGTCCCCAACCAAGCTGATCATCACTATCACGGGAAAGAGAGTGCCAAGGGAGTGATGTCTGCTGTCATTGATCACAAACCTTCCCCTGAGTCACCACCACTGAAGGTCAGAGTTACCCCCTCCACACATAGGTACAGCACGCCTTCCGGTATCTGACACCAAATGCAGGAGTTACGTGCATGTGCCCTGAGCCAAACACTCCTCTTCTGATTAGCCCTGTGACACTGGGCAGGTTATCTAACCTCTCTGTGCCTCAGTTTCCTCATCTCTAAAATGGAGATAAAAAAGGGGCACCTGGGTGGCTCAGTCAGTTAAGCATCTGACTTCGGCTCAGGTCATGAGTTCGAACCCCACGTTGGGCTCTGTGCTGACAGCTCGGAGCCTGGAGCCTGCTTCAGATTCTGTGTCTCCCTCTCTCTCTGCCCTTTCCTGGCTTGCACTCTGTATCACTCTCAAAAATAAATAAACATTAAAAAAATTAATGAAATGGAGATAATAACTGTACCTCTTTATTGAATTATTCTGAGGGTTATTAAATATTTTTACCTATATGTAGGGCATCTCAAATAATGTCTGGCACATGACAAGATGTAAAAATGTTACATATTGTCACAATGACTTTTTCCCACATAACATTTAATTCTGTTTGTCATTTATCATCCTTTCATAGATGTCGATAAAGCAAAAGCTCTTTTTACACTGTAAGATATTCTCATCTTTCTACTCATTTAAAATAATATTTGCAATTTAGTAATAGAAAGCAAAGCACAGCCATGAGTTCATAGGCCATACCAGGTAATTACTCTTGTATATTTAGGGTTTCCTATGAAGAATGTTCTATTTGTTTTTAACACACAACGAAAACCCAATACGCCCTCTTTTTGAGTCAGGTTGATCGAAATACAATTTCCTTACAAACCAACTTCACCCTTTCAAGAGAGGGTGATTTGATCATGTGACCATCACTATCACCAAGATACGGACCATTGACATCACCCAAAATGGTTCTCTTGGTGCTCGTTATGATCACACTTTGAGACTCGTCTCTTCTTACGGTCTTCTGCAAGTCTTGGGGGTTCTGGCAAAACAAAACAACTCAGAGTTGCTCCTACTGCATCATGCCAGCTTGGGTCACCAGGCCTTTGTCCTTGCTCCTCTCTCACCAGGTGCACCCTTCACCCACTCTCTGGGCTAGGTAACTGCCACTTCTCTTTCAAGCTTCTGCTGTCACCCCCTCTGCTCTCCTCAGTCTAGGTTAGCGCCCCTGCCTGAGGGCCCTCCATCACCTCGGGCCTCTCTCTCTGGCCCTTTTACCGTGACAGCCCCTCATTGGACTATCATCCAGGGGGATGGCAGAGACCTGTTTCCCAGGCTCTAGCCTCGTGCCCGGCACTGAGCAGACAGGACCTGGAGGCTGCAGTGTGCCACGGGGTCTCTCTGCTGCCATGGAAGGCTGTGTGATTTGGCAGATATGAGCCTGCGATAGAAGACACAGCAGGGCCAGGGGCCCTGAGCCTGAGGGAAGCCCCTCCGGCTCTACACAGGCACCCCCATCCACCTAATCCTGGGGTGGTTCCTGTTTTCCCCAGACACACCATGGGAGAGCGCAAGATCAAGACACGCTGATGACGCTGAGCAGGACCAAGGCTGGGGGGCTCCGCGGGCACGTGGTGAGAGTCAGGCTAGGCCAGGCAGCAGGGGCAGTGGGGCGTGGGGGCTGCCCTGGCCCTAACAGAACCTGGTGGAGGGAGGACAAGGAGCAGGGAGGGAGGACAGGCAAAGGCTCAGGCCAGGCCACCTCTCCATATTGAAACATACACTGGGTTGAAGCCAAACCAAATGTCAGATTATGGGAGGGAACACAGAGCCCCTTTTGGGGAAGTACCCCTCACCCCTAGGAATCCTGTAATCCTTTGCAATCCTGTAATTCACTTGACATATTTATGGAACATGTGTTTACTGAGCCTCTACTCTGTGTAGGTGCTGTGTCAGGCTCAGCATCACAGTTGCAAAGAAGACACTACTGTGACCTCTCCACACCCTCCAGGCACACGCATCCTTCTGCCAAGGGCTTCTTGTTGCAAGCGGCTGCCTTTTTCTGCCAGAAGGCTTTTCTCTGGGGCATGAGACCAGTTAAAGTCCTCCCAGAAGAAGCCCTCAATCAACGAGGAGTGGGAGTGGTGGGTAAATAACACACCTCCTCATCCTGCAGGTAGGACGTCTCTGGGACATGTGCCACACAGTGTCCCGGCATGCCCAGCGATTCTGAGCCCTGGTTGCCCATACCAGTCACTAGCCTGATATTGTGCTACTTGCCTGACACAGCTCTCTCCCATTCTACTTCTCTACCAATGTGTCCTGTGATTACCGCCAAGTGAGTCACTTGAATCCATGTCAGGATCTGCTTCTGGGAAAACCTAAACCCACAGCAAGGCCCTCAGGGGCAGTTGAGCCTTCACCTGGTCTGCATGTCACTCTAGGCTATGCCCAGCCTGGTAGTGAATACCAGGCATTCAACAAACACCAATGAATGCATGAACGAATGAATGAATGAATGAACAATGAGTGACTTTCTTCTCTAAAACTCAGATTGCCCTAGAGGGATACATCCATGTTCAGAAAAGTTAACCGGTTTACCCATGGTCAATTAGAACTAGCTGATGTGGGGCACCTGGGTGGCTCAGTCACTTAAACATCCGACTCTTGATTTCAGCTCAGGTCATGATCTCACAGTCATGAGAGCGAGCCCCATGTTGGGCTCTGCGCTGACATCTCGAAGCCTGCTTGGGATCCTCTCTCTGCCTCTCTGCCTCTGCCCCACTCATGCTCTCGTTCTCTCTCTCAAAATAAATAAATAAACTTAAAAAAAAAAAAAAAAAAAGAACTACTTGATATGCTGGCCAGAGGCTGAGATTCTTGACTTTTATTTCAAGCGGGGGCTCACCGCTGGAAACAGACTGAGTGTTGAAAGTTAATCCAGGTTAATTCCCTTTGATTAATCATTAATGTGTTAAGGAACTGCTGAGATTAAAAATAGGAATGAACGGTTTAATTTCAACTCCGCCCCTCTAGTCCCTTACCATAGCTTGTATTTTTCACATCTTTCTAACAACAGCTAGTACCGCACCAGTGACAGAGCAAGGGGTAATGTGAAATTGCCCAACAAACATATATTAGGAACAGGACTCTGCAGCCTCAGGGGCCAGGGAAGTGGTGTGGAGATTAGGCTGCAGCAGCCCTTTTGGGTTTTTGGAGACCTTAATTTGAAAGAAGCTGGCTTTGGCTCACATTCAGAGTTGGCCTTAAAAGACCCTGATATAATGGTTAAAAACCAGGCCTAAAATTATCTTAATTGAAAGACTTATTTGGTTATGAAGAGACAGTGTTGGCTTGTATTGAGGGGAGGAAACTACATAATGAAGAAGTACTATTTGTTCAGTTTTCAGGGAAATGGGTGAGTTTGCTTGGGTCAGACCCCCTCACCCTCTTCCTTACATGGAGCCAAACGCCATAGGGTGGGTTATATTTATTGCTCTGCCAGTTGTGCTTTGTACCAGTAACTCTATTAGACTGTACTCAATTGCACCACCCCTAAAAATGGGTGCAATCACATCCACCTTGGATTCCTTGTGCACCTTCTGGCCTTTCAATCCCAATTCCTCCATTTGCTCAAGAAAATCCTTTCCAGTACTGAATGCCATCTCTTTGAAGATTAGAACTTGTCCTCTCGGGGTTGACCCCCAGCCGAACTTGTCCTCACACCCTGGGCCCGGTGGAGCCGCTGCTGGGGGGCGGGGGGGAGTGGGATTCAGTGGGTTTAAATAAGGCATTCCTCTCTGCTGTTGGCGGGTTGCGCAACCGCGTTCAGGGTGACACCCACCGCCACCTCAGCCTGTCGAGATCCAGGGGCTCAGGCCCGGCATCCCCTGTATTCGCACCTTCTGCAGGCTGCCTGGGCAGCGCCCGCCCCAAGGCAGAGACTGCGAGCGGCGCCGCGGGCCTGGGGTGGGCGGGACCTACCGGCGCCCCCTCCCGCTTTGGCGGGGCGTTTCGGCCCCGCCCCGCCCCCGCGCAGGGCCGAGCGCCGCACCGCACGACCCCGCCCCTCCCTGGCCCCGCCCCCCGCGGCTCCCCGCAGCTCCTCCCCTCTCCCATTGGCCGAGGCGGAGACCCTCCTCTTCGCCCAATGGCCGCCGCCGCGGCTCGGCCGCCCGCGCTCTGACTGGCCAGTGACCCGCGGAGTGGCGGGGCAAGGGCCAATGGGGAAAGGCGGCTCGATGAATGGCTGGCCCGGGTGGGGAAGGCAGGAGGCGGCGATCCCGGCGGAGGGGGCCGTTCGCCAGCTCCGAGGCAGAAAGTGCCACGACTCCACACGCGCGCACGCAGCCAGCGAGCGGCCAGAGCGGACGGCGGACGGGGCGGACGGCGTCGGGGTCGTGGTGCCTGCAGCTGCTTGGGGGCGGCTTCTCGGCGGAGGCTCAGCGGGCTTCTCTCCCGGTTCCGCGGCGGCGGCGGCTCCTGCCCTTTCGCTCTCCCTCCCGCGTCTCCGGCTGCAGGTAAGAAACTTGGCAGGGCCCTGCAGCGGCGGTGGCGGCGCGCGGGCCGGGCCGTCGGGGCGCCGGGGCCGGCCGCGCCGCGAGTGACACGTCTCCTTGGCGGCCCCTCCCCCGGCGGCGCCGCCCGCCGCCGGCCGTCGCCGCGGCCACCGACCTTCGGGGTCGGGTCGGGCCCTGGGGGGGCGTGTTCCGGGCGAACCCGGTGCAGGGGCGGCGGCGGAGCGCGCCCCGCGGCGTGGACCCCACGCCCCTAAGCGGTCGGAGGGGACCTGCGGCGGCCTGGCGGCACGACGTGGCGACCCCTCCCTCCTTGCGGGCCGTCGGGCCGGCCCGCACGCTCCGAAGTTGGGCGAAGAAAGTTGGCGGTGGGGCGGGGCTGCGCACAGCTGGCGGAGGAAGGGGTTAAGTTTCGGGAAGCGGCCGGATGACGTTGCCGGGCTGGAGTCCGGGCTGGAGGGGTGGGGGGGGCGGGCGGAAGGCGGCGGGGGCCGGTCGGGGGGGAGGAGGGCGGGATTGAATGGGGGGCCCGCGGGCCCAGCACGCCCGCCTGCGGGCTGCGGCCTGGAGGCGCTTCCGGGGGGCGGGCGGCCCCCGACAGGGCGGGCCCGGGACGCGGGGCTGCAGGGGACGCCGTGAGAGCACCGTGGCCGTCCGGGGTCCGGACTCCCGAGCGGCCGCGATGGCAACTTCCCGGAGTCGGGCGGCGGCTCCCTGCTCCCCCTGGCGGCGGGGCTAGGGGCACCGTTTTCCCGGCCGGGCCGCGCGGAGCCCGGCGCGAGGGCGCCCAGCGGGGTGACGGGACCACCCGGGCCCTGCCCGGTCCGCCCCGCCCGCGCCACGATGAATGGCCCGGCGGTGCCATGCCCGGGCGGAAGCGGGCACCCGGCCTGGCGCTCGCCCCAGCCCGCCGGGTTCCCCAGTCCGCGCCCTGGGGCAGGGAAGACGGGCTGGGGTCCGCGCTTCCAGTAGGGCGTCCGGGAAGCGTCAGGGACCCTTCCCCAGCTTACAGACCATAAATGGTAGCTTATTGTGGTATAACGGTTAAGGGAGTGGGCTTTTGAAATCCCTGAAGCTCTGAGGGTGACCAGGGCCAAGCTGCCTCACTTCGGGTGTCCCGCTTTCCCCTCTGAAAAACGGGGTTGCTTATCATTTCTACTTAAGAGAAAAGCTGTGAAGACCCAGCACGCGTAAGGAATAGCCAACAAGTGTTGCCTGTTAATGCTCGGATGAGTTTTTAGGGGCTTGTGGGGCACCAGAGGGAGGTGGAGTCTGGGGCTGACTCCAGCCCGCCTGCCACAGACCGAAGGCTCGCATAAGTCCCAGGGTCCAACCGATGCCTCTCTTACAGACCCCCTGCGCAAGCCCCTTAACCTCTCCGAACCTGGGTTTCCTTATCTGTAGCCTGGAGAGATACCACCTACTCTCTCACCGCATGGTCAGAGGAGCCTCCCCCACAAGTGCTGGGAAAAATTAGGACCTTGTGCAAACAGACGGCAGTTTGGCAATACTCCTGGAGGTCGGAGGTCAGCAGAGACTGGGAAGCACCAAGGAAATGAAACTTTAAAGGGTGCTTGGGAGCCTCCCACCACTGTTTGCTTATTGTGCTGGCTGGGGGCATCTGGATGGTATATTTTGGAGGTTGAGGAAGTGGGCCCACTAGGACCTCACATCCTAGGCTAGATACCTCTTTAGAACTCTGGCTGCTGAGTGTTTCTAGAGACCTGGGTCTTCTTTCTCGTAGTCTTAGGAGGGACAGCTGCACATTTTATGCCAGCTCTACACAGTTGGGGAGCCTTCTCCTACTGTCTCTGCCTGCCTCCTTACACTTTCCTTCTGTGTGTGCTCTTAACTTCCTCTTAATCTGACACCAGAGAGGTCCTGGTGATCCTGCAGCATGCTGCCTATGGTGGTGATGTCTCAATTACTTCATGAACTTTCTAAAGGTCAGCTCCACCAGGGGCTGCCAACCTGTTTCCCTTCCAGAAAAGAAGCTTCCGATTCTAAGGTCCTGGAGGTACCACTTCCTTCTCTATTTAAGCAAAGGAGGAAAAGTGGGGGCATACCTCCTACTAGGCTAAGTTTTCCCTTAACGTGGAGCAATGCAGACGTGGCCTGCAGGGCGGCTGGGATGGGGACAAGTGAGGCGTCTTGGGGTTTGGAAGCAGAGGACGGCCAGTGGGGAGAGCCATAAGCACTCTGCTATAACAGGACTCCTTTCTTTTGTAGTTAGGAATCAGCCTCTCAACATCTATAAAGAGTTTAGAAGTTAGAGTGGTACCTTGGTGTATGAATATTTTTTTTTGGTGATGGGAGAGTTTTAGATAAATCCAAGTCATTGAGTCACATTTGAGCAATTAAGCTCTTTGCTGAAGAGTCAACAGGCTGCAATAATTATACAGTACCAAATTCTGTCTAAGTGGTTGAATGGGAATGATTTAACTGGAATATTGGCTTACTATGTATGTAACAAGGACACCTTTTAAAAGTGTCAGGACCCCAGACTCATTGTTCTTTTATCTCTGGGAACTTTAGCTAATGAATGACACATAGGCAGGGACTCAAAAGTTCTTTCCAGATAGCAGAGTTTTCTGCCCTAAAATCTTGCTTCAGGAGGGAAAAAATAACGGTCAGTCCGAACTACAGAGGAAGAGTCTGTGCTATCCATCTGTACATCCTGGGTCTACTGTAGTTAAGGCCTGGCCTGTAACATGTTGAATGTTGACTGGTAGACGGCCATACCTGTCAATATTCTCTCAGTTATCCAACTACTTTATTGGACAACTCAAGCTGAGCCCAGTTTGGTTTTTAAGGTTTACTGTTTAGTAATAGAGTCCACAACTTCAGTGTGTACCTAGGCCTTGCACAACCTCATTCCATAGAAAAGGTGTTGTTCCCATTCTACTGCTGGAAATGTGGAGGTCCAGCAGGTCAGGTGGCTGTCAGGCCAGTTCCTGTTGCCCAGTTCCTGGGCAGTGTGGGCGTGGCCTTCTGAATGTTCACCCACAGGGTCCTGTAATTCCACATTTACTGGGATAGTAACTACTCAAGGGAAGACATGGATCTAGAAGATTGGAATTAAGAGCTTCAGAGGAAGAAAGGTAGACAGCCAGTTGAAAATGTGATCAGTGCAAAAAGGTATTTTTCATTTCTTTATGCAGTGTCTCCTGCATGCTGGGCCTTCAAACATTAAATATAAATGAGTGAGACCTGTTTCTCGTGCAAAGAAACTGTCATCTAGGGGCATCTGAGTGGCTCAGTCGGTAGAGCGTCCAACTTCAGCTCAGGTCATGATCTTACGGTTTGGGAGTTTGAGCCCCACACCGAGCACTCTGCTGTCAGCACAGAGCCCTCATTGGATCCCCTGTCCCCCTCTCTCTGCCCCTCCTCTGGTGGGATTTCTCTCTCTCTCTCTCTCTCTCTCTCTCTCTCCCTCTCCCTCCCTCTCTTTCTCTCTCAAAATAAATAAACTTAAAAAACAAAACAAAAAAAACAAAAAACAAAAAACTGTCGTCTACAACTGTGTTGTCCAATACAGTAGCTGCATAGAGTTGTTTAAGCTGAAGACAGTTACAATGAGGCCAGTAAAATATGGCTTAGTCACACTAGCTGTATTTCAAATGCTTAGTAGCCACACATTTGCAGTGCAGATTTAGATCATTTCCATTATCATAGAGAGTTCTCCTGGGCAATGCTGGTCTGGAGATAGCTGGAATTCTTTTTTTTTTTTTTTTTTTTTTTTTCTTTTTAAGAGTTCCAGGTAGCTGGAATTCTTTAAACATTCAAGTCTCTGTTCTTGATCATTTAGGAATATTATGTTGAACCACATAAAATGCCCCATTTTATACGTTAAAAACGGTTGACTTAGTGGCAGTTCATGGGCTTCACCCTAATCGCCTTTAGAAAACGTTTATTCCTGCCTCCTTGTGTGCATTGTAAATTGCATACCAAGAAAAAAAAGTGGGTGGGGGAGCAGAACAGATAGTGGCCCTGCCCTGGGGAAGTTCTTACCTATTATCAACAGCATCAAAATGGTCAAACCAAGCCAAATGGGTATTGGGCAGACAGCATATGGCTTGTAGGGAAAGTTAATATTTAATTCTAAGTGAGAGCGTGGGCAAGAGGGCCATCCAGCATTATAGAAAATTAACTCAGGGACTTCCTAGAAGGTTGTTTTCTTGGGCAGACAAATTCTGATGAGTCTCCTGAAACTGGCAACCGGACTCCCACAGGTAAAAACCGGACACATCTAATATGTTTAAGTGCCTTGAGTGGCGTATCTCCCACTGTCTAGCAATGGGAGCAACTTTGATTTGTGAGCAAAGTATTGCATCTGAGTTCGATTATTTTGGCAAGATTGGAACAGCTGCTGGTCCCTGAACCTTACACTAGCAGTGTATTGGTGTTTTCATAGTTGGCTGGCATAAATTGTTTCCTGGGTCATTTGCAGGACTCTGTTCTCTGTATAACTTCGAAAGAATCATTGGACGGTATTTGGGAAGACTTTTTGAATTCTTGGCTGTTCTAAGGGGCTTATCTTAGTACTCCACAGAGAATAAGGTAAAGCCAAAGTTAACAAAGAACCCAGAATGATGGGCAGCTGCATATTCTCTTTTCGGTGGGAGAGGAGGTCCACTGAGGTTGGTTTAGAAGTTATCAGCTATTTATAGGAATAATGAATGTCATCTGCTGGCTGAAAAGTTGGACTAAAAGTCCATCTTAAACTGAAACCTTTAATTCCATGCCCTAACCCTGGTCAAGGTGTGAGTGAACCAGGTCTGTTTTAGGCTGTCTTGGGACTGGTTCCAGGATGGTGCCCTGTGTGGGCTGAACTTGGCCTGCATATGAGATTTGTTCGGCCAACCTCATGTTGTTAAACAGCTGAGCCGCCTTCTAAAGGAGAATTTCTTCATTAAAGTCTAGATTTGGGAGTTCTTTTGGGAGAATGGGAGTGTGTGAGCACAGCAGGTATGTTCTCTTGCATGGCAGGCAGGGGCTGTGGTCATCCTCTCTGGTTCGTGGTTCATTCACCAGCATTCCTACCCTGGTTTACATTCCGTGCTTAGTATCGGTGGTCTCCGAGGGGGCACTGTCTGCTGCGGCGTCTGAGAGCATAGAGGAGTTGGAGGGCATCCGGGTGTGACCTGAGTGGTCACTACTGTCTCCCACTGAGCTGCAGTTTGGGGCAGAGGGAGAAGTGCTAGTTGGGGTTCTGGTCCTAGAAACAAGCTATGTGAGCTTGGACATGACTTTGTCCTCCCTGGGCTTTCATTGCCTCTTCATGTAAAACGAAGCTAGGCCAGATGGCTCCATCTCTCAGGCCACAAACTTCGGTTTATCCTTAATTATTTGCTTTCTGGTTCTTGTATCTTGTACAGCGGCAAACCTCCACGTTCAAAACAGAGCAGGAATGCAACCATTCTCCCCTCTTCCACTGGCACTACCCTGGTCCAGACCCCTCTCTTCTGTGGATTAGATTACTTCACTAGCTCTCACCCCCTGCCTTCTTAGCACTTCTCTGCTTGAGACCCTCCTTGGCCAGAGTCTTCACAGTGGCCTCCAAGGGCCCCGCTTTCACTGTGGCTTCACTCCTGCCATTGCCTGTGTCCTCTGCTCCAGTCACATCGGCCTATTAATCTGTATGCTTTTGCCTCAGGGCCTTTGTATGTGCTGTTGCTGTCCACGCAGCTGGCCGCTGTTTCTTAGAAGGCCACAGGGCTTGCTCTCCCCCATCTTCTTCCCTACTTAAAGTGACAGCCCCTAGTGATCCCCACCCTCGCCTCTGCTCCCTGGCCTGCTTCTCTGTATTTCTTTCCCTTCATTATCATCAGCCAGACATGCTGCATGTGGGACTGACTTTGTCTGCTCTGCCAATGCTGGGATCTGTCTGCTTTCTTTCCCCTTGGTATCCCTAATGCCTGGAACAGTGGCTGGCACACAGTGGATGCCCATCCTTGCCAAGCTAATGGGGAGAGGATTTTCTAGTGCTTGTGTTCTAGGAATGTATTATTGTTTAGCCTGAAGTAGTCAGGATTCCTAGAGCATCAGATATAAAACACAAAAACATATTATAGAGCCAAGTGATTTTTGGATTCCCTCCAGCCTGGCTGCAGTTGAGAGGTTGACAGTAACATTCATGGAGGAACACTTTGGAATGGGGATGATCCTGCTCTGCTCACAGAGTCCAGGGGTTTGAAGTGACCCTAAGTGGAAGGCCTGGGCATTGGCTTTCTCCCAGGTGTCATAAGCTTCCAGGCCAGTTATATGTACACATTATATATATTACATTATATATATATATATATATATATATATATATATATATATATATATTTTAATGTTTATTTTTTGAGAGAGAGCAAGTAGGGGAGGGGCAGAGAGAAGGGAAAAAACAGAATCTGCAGCAGCCTCCAGACTCTGAGCCATCAAGACAGAGCCCAACACAAGGCTCAAACCCACGAACTGTGAGATCAGGACCTGAGCTGAAGTTGGACGCCACCCAGGTACCCCCAGGCCAGTTATATTAATCTCAGTCCTCCCTGTCCCTTCATAGCCCCCCATCCATGTCAGGGTGCCTCACCAGCTCTGGGTCCTTCCCAGCTGCTCCGCAGTTCCTGGAGGAGAATCCACAGCAAGCACCCTTGATTTCCTTCTGTGGCTGATGAGCATTGGTGGGGCTTCAGGGAGTAACTGAGTGTATCAGCGACCACACGCTCACCAGGAAAGAAAATGTTATTTTTGCTTTGAACAATGTGACGGTTCTGCTCTGAGAAGAGGTGGATTTTGTGTTTAGTGAGCAAGAGTGTTCCTTAGTGGTAGGAGGAAAATTCTTTTCTTGTAGTTGGCATTTTATTCTCTCTTTTAGTCAGACTTCGAGGAGTACAGGAACTGATGAGGTTAACCTGCTACCTCCCGCATGGAGGTTACTCTCCTTGAGCACTTGCGTGTGGAAACCAGGGGAGGTGGGAGAAGATGGTCCAGGCAGGTGGTCTGGTTGGTAAGAGTCCGTCCCAGGTTTACCCCCATCCTTTTGTTTCTCCCCCAGCTCTTCTGCTTTGCTTCTTGGCAGAGACATGAAAAGTAGATCCTGGATTCCTTGCCCTCCCTTCCTTCCTTCCTTCCTTCCTTCCTTCCTTCCTTCCTTCCTCTCTTCCTTTTTCTTTCTTTCTTTCTTTCTTTCTTTCTTTCTTTCTTTCTTTCTTTCTTTCTTTCATTTTTGTTTAGTTTTGAAAGAGAGCATGTAAGTGAGGGAGGGGCAGAGAGGGAAGGGTAGAGGACCTGAGGTGGGCTCTGTGCCAACTGACATGCCACTGGAGCTCACAAATGTGAGATCATGACCTGAGCCAAAGTCAGACGCTTAACCGACTGAGCCACCCAGGTGCCCCGATTCCTCTCCCTTTTTGATGGGCACATCTGGCCTATTTGTTTGACCTGGGACGGTGGAGACGCTTGTTCTGCCCTAAGCCCAGGTGGGATGTTTTTCTGGAACTTCTCATTCAGTGGTTAGAATGTACCACTCAACTCCATCAAAACTGTTTTCTTTTCAATTAAGGCTCATCCTGAGTAGGAATTCGATGTAGTCTTCTTTCTGTGCAATACACTTTAATTTCTTTCTGAGTTCTAGATGTTTGTAGTAAGGAAGGGGGAAAAAAACAAGTAATTTTTGGAATTTAGTAGCAATCACAGTGATTGAGGAAACGAAGGGGTCAGTGCTGAAGAATAAATGAATTATTGACACCTTTAACGAAATCTTACAGTGATGTGTCAGCGGACATTGAAAAGGTCAACTATAGCCACGGCTCCGAAGCCCAGGCACCGTTTTCTGTGTTAAGTTGCTTCCCTGTTAAGTTGGGAGCTTATTAAGTTGGAGCCTTATTCTGAACAGTTTTATTTTATGTATTTACGTATGTGTGTATTTATTTATTTTTGCATTTTTTCAATGTTTATTTTTGAGAGAGAATGTGCGCATGAGCAGGGGAGAACAGAGAGAGAGGAGGACAGAGGATCTGAAGTGGGCTGTGTGCTGACAGCAGAGAGCCCGATGTGGGGTTCGAACTCACGAACCACGAGATCACAACCTGAGCCGAAACCAAGAGTCAGACACTTAACCGACTGAGCCACCCCGGCACCCCTGAACGGATTGATTTTTCACTCAATGCTGTCTGGCGGCCAGCACAGTAGGCGTGGCCACAGACTGTGAGGTGACTGCCTTCCTGCTCCCCCCTCCCCCCACCCCAGCTACCCACCTCTTTGGTGGGAGCAACGTGGCCACGCCCATGAGAGGTCTGGGAGGTGGCAGCAGCTACTGTGTCACAGATACTCCAGGCACTGAGGATGCTCCTCCTTCAAGTTCCGGGTGATAGAGTTTTTCCTACCAGAGTGGGCATATATATTTTTAACTCTTTAGTAATGCAAAGTACCTACACAGAAAAGTGCTCTGTTGTGAGTCCACTGCCCAGTTTTAAACTGCCACAAACTGATCACCCTGTTTAACCAGCAGATCAGGAAATATTATCCCCCCACACGTTCCTCTTCTGCCCTCTCCAGCTGCTGCCTGTCCCCAGGGGTAGCTGCGCTGCTGGTTTCTGGCACGCAGATTTGCTCCATCGAATTTGAACTCCAGGTAAATGGAATCACAAAGCCCAGCCCGTGCTCTCTTGGGTCTTTCATTTGATGTTGTGTGTGGGAGTCATCTGTGCTGTCGGCCTCGTAGCTCATTGTCATTGTTGTGTAGTACTCCGGCTTGTGAGTCCATCACCAGTGCCCATTTCATTCTGCATGGGTACTTGGACAGTTTCTGATTGGGGGCTTATAATATAGGAGATGTTATATTACGAAGTATAAAGTCCTGCCCCTCATTGTGGTGACCGCTTATCTACATGGCCATCAGGTCTGTACCTAGGAGTGGGATTATGAGCCACAGGGAGGCATATCCTCACCTTTAGAGGAGAGGCCAGACTTCTTCCCAAGGTGCAGGTACTCATTTCTACTCCCACCAGCAGTACAGGAGGGCTGGGGACATATGATACAATGGCTGATTTTAAAAAGGAACCAGAATGAAGTTTGCAATTCCTAAGAAATAACTCACTCATCCCATACTTCCCCTTGGTCACAGAGATGGGAGCGCCTGGCCAGGAAATTCGTTAATACGTGGTGGGCCTTTGCAAAAGGCTTGTGGAAGAGGGTCAGGTTTTGTTGCCCATGAGCAAGTGCTCTTAACCACAAATCTGAGTGGAAAGGCAGCAACTCTTCTTAGCAGTTAAATGAAGGGAGAGCCCTGATCCGGGGATTGATTTCTTTATCAGATCCACGCCCCCAGGTAATGTAATGAGTGTTGGAGTATTGAGTGGATTTCTTAAAAACAAAGGAGCCAGCAGTCGAGTACCAGAAGTCATTTGAGCCCTGACCACGCATTTCTAACCTGAAAACCCTCCCACCTTGGAGAATCCTTGGCCAGGGCCCCAGTTGGTGGTGGAAGGACACCCTGCAGGCGCCCCTCTTCTGGGGGTTGGATGTCTGTCCAGAGCTGGATTTGGAAGTCTCCCTGGCACAACCAGCCCTCCTGTCCTGCAGCAGGGATGATCTCATTTTTCTTTTAAGAGCTTGATTGGCTGGGATTTCATTTGGCGAGGGGTGCCAAATGGCAATGTCTTTTGGTCCAACAGTGCCAAGAGTCAGTAGCCCAGAGAAGTGAGGGGCCACTGTGCTCTGGCGATGGGGTGGACTGGGTGGGATGGACCAGTCTAATGAATGGGGTGGGGCAGGGCAGGTGCTACACAGCCAACAATAAGCATCTTCTGAAAAGCAGGGAATGGCTTGAAAAATACTCTTTTTTATTTAAGTATAATCTACAATATTCTGTTGTGTACAGTAGTGATTTGTATACGTTGGGAACTGATCGCCACGATAAGTTTAGTTACCATCTGTCACCATGCAAAGTTAATACCGTATTATTGACTGTATTCCCCATGCTGTGTATTACATCCCCCTGACATTTATTTTATAACTAGAAGTTTGTACCTCTTGGTTCAAACTTCACCCATTTCACCTCCTCCCACTCCCAGCCTCCCTCCTCTCTGGTAACCACCACTCTGTTCTTCATAGCTGAAATCTGGGTTTAGTTCAGTTTGTTTCTGTTTTTTAGATTATGACTTACAAGTGAAATCATGTGGTATTTGGCTTTCTTTGTCTGACTTACTTCATTCAGCATAATATCCTCAAGGTGCATCCATGTGGTCACAAATGGCAAGATTTCATCCTTTTCTTTGCCTGAGGAATGTGTGTGTGTGTGTGTGTGTGTGTGTGTGTAAAATAGACCACATCTTTTTTTTATCCATTCACCTAACGATGGACACTTAGATTGTTTATTCTTAGAAGATAGGAGGCCAAAACCTCGGTGAAAGGAGTAGCCTTGGACAGCAAACACGGCCCCGAGGGCATTTGGCAAAGGGAGCAACCGCTGAATTTTGATGGCATCTCTGGGCACAGGAGGCAGTATGATGGAGGACCCTACCCCTCAGAACTGCAACCACGGAGGACTGCTACACCGTCAGGGTGAAGGCGAGCCAGAAATAAGCCCATTCCCCTCCTGAGGACTCGTTCTCACGAGTGGTTCCTCATGCGGATCCCGTGACCTAAGTGGGAGGAAATTCTCCAGCCAATTTTAAAGTTCTTTATTTCAGAGTCGACGAAGACTGTCCTTCTGGGCCATCCTGCAAGTGAACAGATGAGCAGATCTTTGAAGGACCGCCCCTTTATTCCAGGCTTAGTGAATCCCCATGTGTAAGTTTCACAACGAAGTGAGCAGTTCCTGGTTAAGAATAAGTAAATGCACAAAGAATGCAGAGCAGTATGAAAGAGGACCAGCAGAAACAGATTCGTGAAAATATGAGACAGTAGAGGGGTTGACTCAGATTTTGAACAATGCCTCTCACTATACTTAAAGTAATAGACAAGATCAAAAATACCTACAGGGAAAGGAAACTATAAAACAACCTGGCAAATTTGGAAAAGGAATCAGGTTACCACTTCTAGATATGAGCAGCTCAATAATTGTAATTAAAAACCTAGGGGCGTCTGGATGGCTCAGTCGGTTAAGGGTCCGACTTCAGCTCAAGTCATGATCTTGCAGTTCATGAGTTCAAGCCCTGCATTGGGCTCTGTGCTGACAGCTCAGAGCCAGGAACCTTCTTTGGAGTCTGTGTGGCCCTCTCTCTCTCTGCCCCTCCCCCATTTGCACTCTCTTTCAAAAATAAATAAAACAAAAAAAAAATAATAAAAAAACCAACAGACTGAAGAGAATAAGTGAACTGAAAGATAAAGCAGAAGAAAATATACAGATTTCATCTTAGAGGACCAAATGAATAATTTGTAAGACCAATTAAGAATTGGGGAGGGTAGAAGTGTGTTTAATTGGGGTTCCAGGAGAGGTGAGTGATCATGGGCCAGAGCCAGTATTGGACAAGATGATGTCTGAGGGTTTTAAAGAATAGATGAGCCACTCATCCAAAAAAGGAAAAAACACCCATATGTAGAGTGTAATGATACAGGAACCAAAGGAAAAACAAAAATCAAAAACTCAAGATAACTTTTAAGACAAAGAAAACTAAGACAGGTAATTACTGACAGGCCCTCACCGAAGGAAATTCTGGAGGATGTTCTTGGAAGGCAAGTCATGCCAAATAGAAAGAGTAAGCTGTACAAGCAAGGAAGGATAAAGAAGGTGGTAAATATTTGGGCCACTCTAAACAAATGTGGAAGAATAATAGTAACATGTGGTGTGGGGTGGGGATGACTGAGAAAAGGATAGGATTAAATACTGAAAACAGTAACACTGAAGACAAAAGGAGTAATAGAGCTAGTGGAAGGGGTAAGCTCATTTAACTTTGAACTTGGCGAACCCTGCCATGTTCTTTTTTAAAGGTAATTACTAAAGAATAGAAACAGTATATTCTAAAGTAGTAGAGGGGGAAAATGGTATGACTTAGAAACAAAAAGAAGAGCGGACAGGTGGAAAACTAGCACAAAATAAGATTACGGAGTTAAACTCAAATATATCAGCATTCATATCTAATATACATTGATTAAATACTGCAGTTAAAACATAAAGATATACTGGATTTTTTAAAGTCCACTCTTGTGCTGTTTACAGAAGACAGGTTGAAAATAAAAAGATAGAAGAAGATACATTATAGAAATTCTACTAAAAGAAAACTGGTGTTGAGGCAGTCGGCAGGCTCAGTCCGTAGAGCAAGGGACTCTTGATCTCGGGGTCATGAGTTTGAGCACCATGTTTGGTGTAGAGATTACTTAATACAAAACAAAAAAACAAGAAAACTGGTGTTGTATTACTGGTATATAAAAGAGACGTTAACACTCACTGAAAGTGTTGTACAGAGAAAGGGCACTTCATAACGATCAAAGTTTAATTCAGCTTAAAGATTCGGCAGTTTTCACTTTGGGTGCATCTTATTAACTTCGTCACAAAATACCTAAAACAAAATTGGCAGAACTACAAGAAGTGTTCAAATCTATAGTCATGGTGAAGAACTTTAGTACATCCCATCAGTAATTGACATTGACAGTTAAGCAGACAAAAATCAGCAAGGATTGGAACTTTGAACAAAATTCTATGACTATATATAAATAAAACATTGCAGCCAGCTAGTACACATGTGACTTCAAAATTTTCAAAGATTGGTCATATCTGGGGCCTTCAAGTCTCAACAAATATCAAAGGATTGGGATTATATAGAGCAGGTAATCTGAGCACAGTTATACTAGAAATATGAATAAAAAGAAATAGGAAATCTTCATGCATTTGGAAATTTTGTAAACCTATGCTTCTAGCACTTACTTGTAGGCCAAAAAAAAGGGAGGGGGATAGAAAATGTCTTGAAGTGAGTGATAATGAAAATGCTACACATCCAGCCTTGTAGGATGTAGCTGAAGTATTGTTTACAGGGAAATGTGTACCTTTACATACATGCATCCGAAAAGAAAAGATGAAGATTAATGAGTTATAAGTAAGCATCTTCCCCCAGAAGTAAAAAAAGACATACTAAAACCAGTCAGAAGAAAATATGGATGAGAAGGAATAAATGAAACCAAAAACAGGTGAATACATAGCAGATGAATCCAACAAAGCCAAGATTTCATTCTCACAAAAGATAGGTAATGTTGACAAATATCAAGCAAAATTGATCAAGGAAAAGGCACAAATCCTCTCAAGAATGTAAAGTGGGACTTTACTACAGATGTGGTTGACATTAAAAAGGTAAGTGGTTATAACGAGCAACATGTGCTAAGTAAAAATAAGTAAAACCAGTGTTGTAGATGCTTATTAAAAATATCTGAAGGATCCAGAGGAGGGATCATGCCACGCATTATACAGAGAAGACCTCTTTTTTTTCCATGTCAACATGGCAAGAGTTTTGCAAGTTCTGACAACATATATAAATTTCTAGGAAAATATGA
Source organism: Panthera pardus (assembly GCF_024362965.1). Taxonomy (NCBI): domain Eukaryota; kingdom Metazoa; phylum Chordata; class Mammalia; order Carnivora; family Felidae; genus Panthera; species Panthera pardus. The sequence continues at coordinate 42,892,883 of NW_026526821.1, read as the reverse complement.
CTTATCCACACTGACCCAAGAAGAGAACCGAGAACCTGATAAAAGGCTCTCTACAAAAAGCCTGTAGCAAACACCGTACTAACCAGCAGCATACTTAAATCTTGCCTTTGGGATCAGGAAAAACTGGAATGCCTGGATCCTTCCTTCTCTTTAGCACAGTGTTGGGAGGGCCTACCCTGTGAAAAATTCAAGGAAAGTGCAGCCGAAGACAGGAAGACTGGGGAGAAAGGAACAAAACTGTGATTCATAGGCAGTATGCTTATATACCTAGGAAATGTTTTTAAAAATCTAAGGATGTGTCCCTAGAATTAGGCAAAAGTTGCTGGGGGGAGAAGTCACCCTACAGAAATCAACCAGCGGCAAACAAAATGAAACAGAGACCACGTTTGCAATAGTGGGAAAACTCTGAAGAACCAAGAACTAACTGTTTGCGAAGGTGTGCAAAACCACCAGCACACATTCTTTTCCTTTACCGGGGATACCGGGTCTTTTCTGGTTGGATGTGATCTTTATAACCATACAAATGGCGACTCCTGTCCTGATGGCCTTTGTTCACGGAGCACTTGGGAGTGTCGATGAGCTGAGGTTTGCTTGGACACAGTGTGGAAGAGACCGGTCCCTGCTTTCTGGGAGCCTGATGTCAGTCACAGTACGAATTCTGTCATGGGCCAGCACATCTTAACTGCTGTCATTTTGAGAAGTCAGGATTCTGGATTCCTGCCTCGTAGGCATGTTGTCTTCATTGATGAGGTGAGGCCTGTAGGCTTCTTGTGCGTTCTCGGAAGATTTAGGCCTTTTGAAGTACTTACTTTTCCAAAGACCATTATTTTGGAGAAACACAAAAACATGTCAATTCTTTATTTTTTTTCCTTAGACGTAGAAACTGAATCTGAAATAGCCAATGAATAAGCAAAGGCTTATAATAGAATACATTTCTATTTTTAGTGTTTCATCTTTCTTTAAAATGAGTAGCATTGTTTTTCTAAAGTGGGAATTAAGTCGTTTCCATTCCCTTAACTCATGAAATAAATTGTTTCAGAATATATTGTTTAGCAACCAAATTTTCTTTCTCTGGGTAAAAAAAAAAAAAAAAATCAGAAATTACACTTAATATTTAGATGAGTTGATCTGAAAACCCTCTTCTCCAGACATTTAGAAATGTTAAAGTTCATAGGCATTCTCTAAAAGCTTAGCTGGGCTTGCAGGGTAATAAAAGAGGTTGCCAAAGCTGTAAACCAAGGGTGAGGGAAATGACTGGGACCCAGAAGTAAACTGACCATGGGGTGTGGGTGGGGTCTTGTCAGCCCGAGTCACCTGGGTCTTTGGCTTTTGCGTCTAGATGGGAACAGGGGTTCGTCAGTGGGGAGTAGGACCCGAGCCCCCCTCACACCCTCGTGTGAAACGCGCACCCTCAATGAAAGGACGGACTAGCAACCAGGGGAGATGACATAGAAACTTACCTGTTTTGTCCTGGGGCAGTGGTGGGGGTGGGGGGGGCATCAGTCTCCTGAGAATCTATTATAGGAAGCCCAGGCCTTGTGTAAAAGTTAGTCCGAGGTTGCTGCTTTCCGAGGGCCCCGTCATAACAAAGATTAAACAGCTCTGACACAAGCCCACTACTCACCCCAGACAGGATTGCCTCTGATAAAGTCCCACCAAAGACGTGACACGAAATCGCTATTAAAGATATAAAAGTAGATAATGAAAAACATTAATGGAAAAAATAACACCAGAAAAAAAAAAAACAGGCCAACTTGAAAAGAGATAAACTCAAAGGACTGATTACAGAGCTGTTTAGATTCAGCTGAAGAGACTGTTGGTGAAATGGAACGTATGTCTGAGGAGTTTTCCCAGGTGGCAGCATGGAGAGCTTGAGGTCAGATTAGGAGTTCTGCCCCAGAGAAGGAGCAAAAAAATTTTCTAAGCACAAAGTGGCCCAGGATTTTCTGGAATTTTTGAAAAGCATGAGCCCTCAACCTCAGAATGCACAATGAGCCTGAATAAGGTAAATAAAGATATACACCTAGAAATATTTTCTTGACAGGTGCCTGAGTTCTCAGTCAGTTAAGTGTCCAACTCTTGATTTTGGCTCAGGTCATGATTTCACGGTTTGTGAGTTTGAGTCCTGTGTTGGCTTATAGCACAGAGCCTACTTGGGCTTCTCTGTCTCTGCCTCTCTCTCTCTCTCTCAAAATAAATAATCTTAAAAAATATTTTTGTTGAATCCTTAGAACTCCAAAGATGAATCTTAAAAGTTGTGAGAGATTTTTTTTAAGATGTCATAAAGGAACAACAGATCACTAGCATGTTTCTCAATAGTGACTCCTCCTCCCCCCCAAAAGAGCTAGAAGACAGATAAAATAGTATCTTCAAAGTGGTAAGAGACAAGGACAGTCAGCAGGGAATTTTGCACTCCGTTAATCCACTCATGAAGAGCACGAGTAGAATAACGATATTATTGCGGGTCTATGAGGACTTGAGAAAGTTGATCCAGAATAGATCCTTGTTGAAAGAGCTGGTCAAGGATGTACTTTGGAATGACCCAAGAAGAAGGGAGTGAGGCGCAAGAAGCAGTGGTCAACAAAGAAATTGGTAAACATTTGGGGAATGCAAACATGAGCTGTCTGAGACAAGAGTCGCTTTGGGTCGTTGAGTCATTCTGGGGTGTGTGTGATGGAGAAGCGGGGTGCGCCAAGTCGGAAAAGGGGCTCATGTCAGATGGATGGGCACCAGACTTCAGGCCTTCCACAGTTCTTTGGCTGTTGGGGAAGTGGCTGGAGGCATCGGGGAAATAGGTCAAGTATGTATGCTAGGAAAATGGAAGAGTAAAACACATTTTAATTATAATTTCAGTACTCATTAAAAAAAAGAAAAGAGTAGCAGTAGTATGTATAACTTCTAAACACCATAGAGGAAAAGGAGATAAAACCTAAATAGCCTGATAGGATGCAGAAATAAAGGGAGTGGGAGGAGAATAAGCAAGGAAGTATTATAAATAGGAATGACAAAATCAAGGTTTCAGTGCGTCCAATTATATAGGAAATCACAATAGGCGTTGATGAATTAAACCTACCAGTTAAAAAGACAAATTGCTACACTGGTCTTAAAATAAAATCCAGCTTTATGCTATTTTTAAGAGTTCTACTTAAAACATATGAACACAGAAAGGTTGGAAGTGAAGAATAGAAAATGATTCTAGGTCAGTATTAACCTCCCAAATGTTGGTATAACTTTTTAAATAATCAGACAAGCTAGACTTTAATGGTTAAAAAAAAAAAAAAAGTTCATTATTAGGGATAAAGAAGGTCACTATGTAATGGGGGGGGAGTGTGGGGAATAGCAGATACTTTATCAAGAAGATGTAACAATGCTGATCTGATGTTCACCTAATGAGATGGCCTTCAAGTAAAGCCCAAATTGACAGATTCCCAGGAGAAACTGATAAATACATGATACGTGGTGGGAAATGTTAAAAGCTCTCAATAGCTATTAGATTGAATTAGCCAAAAATGGTCTATAGAAGGTATTAAGCTGAAGCTAAGGATACACATTGAACCCTTCACTCCATAGAGAACACGTGTATTTATAAAAGTTGACCACAGTCTAGCAAAACTCACCAAATATCATTATCTAAATTAGTATTTTTATTTTTTTTAATGTTTATTTATTCTTTGAGAGAGAGAGAGCGCGCGCAAGCACATGAGCCAGGAAGGGGCAGAGAAAGGAAGACACAGAATCTGAAGTGGATTCCAGGTTCTGAGCTGCCAGCACAGAGCCTGACACGGGGCTCAAACTCGCGAGATCATGATCTGAGCCGAAATCGGACACTTAACTGCATCACCCAGGTGCCCCTCAATTAGTATTTATTAGAGTATAGGCCCAACCTATTGTGAGACTCAAAATGAATTTAATTTATTGTGAAAAACCTTTTCAGATGTTTTAATAGTATAGAAAATACTGATGTATCACATGTCCTAGTACTGAGTTATTTCATGAAAGTGTTGTGTATATGTATGTACACATACATATGTATGTTTCTGTGTCCTAGGTCATGTAAAAAATTATTAGTGTCTCCATATCCTGATTAGAGGTCTAAAAGCTTTGTTCTATATCACCCAGAACAGATTCTCTGATGACAACACAGTTAAATAAGAACTCAGTGATATTTTAAAGCCCCCATGTGTTAGGGAAGTTAAGGTCACTACCATCTCATGAGTCTAGGAGATCTTATGGGATTTAGAAAAGACAACTGAACAATCATGAAAAAAGTGAGTATGTGTGCTGCAGCTTGTAGTATGTAGCTACAACAGTACTAAGAGGGAAATTTGTTGCCTTAAATATTTGCTGTAAGAAAAAAGAAAGGCCTGAAAATTAATAAATGTCCATGTTGGAAAGTTAGAGCAGAATAAACCAATAGAGATTAGAGGAAGGAATAATGAAAATTATGTATGCTGGATCACAAACCCAAAAGCTGGTTTGGAATCATCCTTGATATTGAATCAGCAATTTATAACAGCCAAGACATGGAACAACCTAAGTGTCCATTGACAGATGAGTGGATAAGGAAGTTTGTGCTACGAACACACACGCACACACACAATAGATTATGATTCAGCCATAAAAGGAAACCTTGCCACTTATGGACCTTGAGGGCGTTATGCTGAGTGAAACATAATGTGTTGTGTCAGAGGAACACAAATTCTGTGTGATCTCACTTATATGTGGAATCTAAAAAAAACACAAAACCAGTCTCCTAGAAAAAGGGATGACCAGCGGTCACCAAGGGCAGGAGTAGGAGGAATCACAGGAAGGTGGTCAGAAGGTGCACACTCCCAGTTAACAACATAAGCGAGTGCTAGGGAGGTCCCAGACGGCTTGGCTGGCGACTACAGCTAACATTGGTGTGTGGGGCGTCTGAAAGTTAAGAGAGTTCTCCCGAGAGATAAAATTGTTTTCCCCCCCCTTTTTTTTTTCTGCCTTGTTTTGGTCTCTGTATGAGATGATGGAGGTTCACTGAACTTAGCGTGGTAGTCATTTCACAATATATGCATAAGTCATTATGCTGTACACCTTCAACTTACACAGTTCTTTTAATTTTTTTTTTAATACTTATTTTGAGACAGAGATAGAGTGTGAGCAGGGGAGGGGCAGAAAGAGAGGGAGACACAGAATCTGAAGCAGGCTCCAGGCTCTGAGCTGTCAGCACAGAGCCCAACGTGGGGCTCGAACTCTTGAGCTGCGAGATCACGACCCGAGCTGAAGTCAGACACTTAACCGACTGAGCCACCCACGTGCCCCAAACTTACACAGTTCTGTGTGACAGTTATATCTCCATAAAACTGAGTGGAAAAATAAAATAGCAGTTAAAATAAAATAAAATTAGCAGTTAATTAGCAGTTAAATAAAATTAGCAGAAAGAGTTAACTCTTTACCCCCTCCCCCCACCGCCAGGAACAGATCTGGAAACACCAGATCTTGACAGTTTTGCAGGCAAGTTCTTCTAAACCCACAGAGAAGAGAGGGGAAAGGGACCATCCTTAGCTCATTTTGTAAGACTCGAGTGACCTTGCTACCAAGATCACAGAAAGACGGGGTCATGAGAATGATCCCTAGGTTTTCTCACTCCGCAGCACACATGCAAATCTCACATGAAAAAAGTGAACAAACCAAACTAGTGATACATTAAAAAAGAAAGGACCCAACATCAAGAAGCATTTATACCATACGAACCATCTGTGAGTTAACATTAGAATATATATTATTGTGATTCAACCCATTTCAGATTAGAGAAAATGTCAAGGGATAAAGAAAAAGCATTTGCTAAAATTCAGTACCCAATTGTTAAAAAAAGAAGAAAAGAAGAGGTGACTAGGAATACAAGATAGCTTAACCTCATAAAATGCTTCTGCTACAAACCTACAGTCAACACAGCATCTAACAGACGTGGAAACTCAGAGAAGAGACCAGTAAGCCCCCCCTCCCACCCTGCTCAACACTGCTTCAGAGTCCCTGTGAGACAAGAGCTTGAGTGGTAGGACATGGGTGGTCACAATATTTTTTACAATATTTAAACAAATTAGGTGATGGTGGTCCTGATGCAGCCATATCTGCTAGGGTCTCTGATTTATTGTCGCTCTGTTTTAGTTTTGTACCTGCCTGGCTGGTCACCTTGTGCCCAGGAAGGGTGTCTGGAAACTAGATCTCTTTGACATCCACCGGGCACATCCCTGCCCCACGCTTCTCTGTGCACCTGCATATGGCCCATGACAGAGCAGATGGTTAGTGATGAGATCCAGCCCCAGAGGTGCTGTTGAGGGTATCTTCACAAAACCTACCCAAGTCTCAATTGCCAAATTGGCTTGAACTGGCCAAATTGGACTGCGTTGGTTGGGCCACACGAGCTGGTAAATGTATTCCATGTCTAAAGAATTCAGGGCCTCCACAGACTTTTGTTCCCTGAATCCTTACCCCCTAGGAACAGAAGAAAAGACATTCTTTCCAGACCCTTACTGATTTTAGAGACACAGCAGGGGTGGAGCAGAGAGAGAGAGAGGGACGAAGGATCCAAAGTGGGCTCTTAGCTGATGGCGGAGAGCCCGATACAGGGCTTGAATTCACGAACCATGAGATCATGACCTGACCCAAAGTTGAGTCAGATGCTCAACCAACTGAGTCACTCAGACACCCCTCTGCTCTACGCTTTCAAGAGTACTAGCAATAGTAAGTGAAAGCACATATTTCACAGAAGTTTCTGGAATTGACAGAACACAGGTCCTTTGTGGTCAGTCCATACAAGATGTGGGTGGTCACACATCTGGCCTCATTCTTTGACCTGCTGGGCCTGGCCCAATGGGAAAACCCGGGGGACATTCCTACTGGGGGTCCTTTTAGGACAGTGGGGATTTCAGAAGCGAAGCACCCAGAATGCTGGTCCCGAGAGCACAGTTGGAAGGCGTCGCTGGCGTTATCACCCCGGTGAGTGTGGGATCTCCCCACGACGTTTCTGCTGAGCAGCGGGCTGGCTTGGCTTTCGCTGAGATTTCTTTGCCATTTGTGGCAATACGGCCTGAGCCGTAAATGTTTCAGTGTATTACTTCTCGAGACTAGGGCTTTTCATTTTCCTGTGAAAGATTTCTTTTAAAGAAATTCTAACTCAGGAATTAGCGGTGGGGATGTAATTCCTTTTTAGAGCAACCCGTTCTGCACAACTTGGAAGACACACTTGTGCTCCTCTCAAACATGCGTTTGTGTGTGCTGCGGAGGAAAAATATTCTCCCGAGCTAGCTTTTTCTCAACTCTGTGCTCCTAACAGAGGGTATATTTTTGTATCCCGTATTTGCCTAGCTTGAGTAAGATTCAAGGCACATTTTTCAACCTTGGCTTTTCTGCCTATACCGCAAGGCCGCACCGATCCCACAGTGCTCAGCGGGGAACAGACCCGGCTTTGTGGGAGCCTGGTGACTGTGTCGGCGTGGTGACCCTGCAGCAGCTCCATGCAAGACCGCCCTTTGAGTACACAGCTGTTGAGAAGCCACTGGGACTTATGGAGCGACCCAGACCAGGGTGACCCAGACCCCTGGTCTCACACTGCCTCTGAAGAAGCGGGGGACGGGGGAGGGAGGGGAGTGTTTCAGAGGATTTTTGTCATCTGAATAGATTAAATACATTTGATTACAATGTGATCTTTGTACCTGAATGTGTCCATGTCGGCGAAGTTTTGAGAGCTCCTCGTGAGGACCCAGAGTTTTGGTTGGTCGATGCCCACCAAGAAATGGAAGTTGATGGTAGAACGTTCCAGGCCTTTGTGTCCCTGCCCTCCCACCCACTGGATCCCTTCCGGGACTGAACAGGGTGCAGTGTCCTTTTTGATACCTTGCTTGTGAGTGCGTTCCTGGAAAGGCTAATTTGGGACAGCCTCTCTTGAGGGTGCCTGGCTGTGGCTCACGCCATCAGAACCCACGGCCAGAGGTCAGAATCCACTTGCCCAGGATTTGAAAGCTCCATGAGCCCACCTCAGAGTTGGCTTGCGGCGGTCACAGCTGCGATAAAGGTGACAGTCTGGGAGAAGTAAATGTCATAGCCTGCAGCTGGTGTAGTCACCACGGGGGGAGCACATGCTGTGGAGTTTTTGTCATGAGTACCTTAAATCCTGTTCCTGCAGAGAGCTTATTTAGAAAGCCACAGTGAAATTGTGTGTGTGTTCCATGATGAGTGAGTTTTTTTTCCTCAAACCTAATGCTGAGGCATTTAGAACAATCTCTTCTTAGTCCCTTCTTTAAAATGCCCTAATGTTAGAGCACTTGCGTGGCTCAGTCGGTTAAGCGTCCAACTTTGGCTCAGGTCATGATCTCATGGTTCGTGGGTTTGAGCCCTGCGTCGGGCTCTATGCTGACAGCTCAGAGCCTGGAGTCTGCTTCAGATTCTGTGTCTCCCTCTCTCTCTCTGCCCTTACCCAATTCTCACGCTCTCTTTCTTTTTCTCTCTCAAAAATAAACATTAAAAAATAAAAAATAAAATAAAATGCCCTAATGTCAGAATTTGGATTTCATGATTGTTAAGAAATCCCCACCCTCTTGCCCTCCCCTGCTCCCAATGGAGGACAAATCTCTACTTCTGAGCCCTTGGCAAGCCTGGACCCAGCCTACCCGAGGGTCTAAAGATTTGGGAGACAGTGGTCATGCCAGGGAGGGGGGCTTGTTGACCTCTCCCCTTCTGTTCCCTCCTTCCTCTTGTCCCACCTTCCCCGACTCACCTTTTTTTTGTCAAGTTTATTTATTTTTGAGAGGTGGGGGAGGGGCAGAGAGAGAGAGAGAGAGAGAGAGAGAGAGAGAGAGAATCCCAAGCAGGCTCTATGCTGTCAGCTCAGAGCCTGACATGGGGCTCGATCTCACGAAGCATGAGATCATGACCTGAGCCGAGATCAAGAGGAGGACACCTAACTGACTGAGCCACCCAGGGCCCCTTACCTGCCTTCTTATACTTGTGTTCTGTTCACTAATTCCATCACTGCTCCTCTTAAGGCGGGCTAGGATCTGTGCAGGGGACTGGGAATGTGATAGTCACATCAAAATTAGCTGATAAAAGTTGACCACACCCAAATAAGTAACTCTCTTGGGGTTCCTCACTGAAGTCAGACCCAGCCTGGGCTGGCAGCCCAGAAGTCGTGGACTCTGGTCCAGGGGCAGCGAAAAGAAGTGGCTCATCCTCTTGGTTTGTTTGGAGTGTCATCAGGCAAAAAGCTCCCTCCCTGGGGTGAGGATTGGGTCTGGTGACACCATTTACCCCCACTGTTTGCAGCCTGTGGCTGTGAAATTCTAAACATGAGGTCTCTTCTTTGGTGGGCTTTCCAGGACTTCCTGTTTCCTGTTGTGCACCTTGCAGCTTCAGCAACTCTTTAGGAGTGTATCCTGAAGGCCATTTTTTCCTCAACAATTTCTTGATCACTTTTCAGGATTGTGAAGGTTTTTTGTCTCTGACGCTCGGTCGTTGTCTGTCAGCACTGGAGAAGAGGGAAAGGAAGGCAGCAAAGTAGAGCTAGAGGGCCAGGGGCTGCTGGCCAGAACGCATGCAGCCGAAAGCCTGCAGAAGTACTTGATTTGGTTCACATGGTATTTTTTTAAATCAGTCGATTTCATTTTAAGGAGAAGAAAAAAAAAAAAACATTTCTGGCCTAGTGTGAAAAAGCAGATCTCTCAACACAGCACTCAACATTTCTACAATAATTAGCAATGGCTGGGTGACACTGTACCCCTAGTTTACTGGGGCATTCATGCCCCAGTCCTCACCACTCCCCATTGTCTCACACCTCGCCTGTGCTCATGCTTATGTGCATCTTTGACCCCCACAGTGGAGAATCTCTTGAGTTGTGATTGTGGCTTCTGAGTCTCCAGGGTATTATGTGTCCACACCTGTACTCTGCCATTTCTCTGCCACTTCCTATCCTAGCACTAGTAGGGGCTGCTCATATCTTGCATAAAAACTCACTCCTGAAGAGGGGCAGGAAGGAATGGATGACATCAGAGATTGTCTGGATTTGTTTCTTCGACTTTATCAGTCTGAAGGATTAGCAAAACCTTAAGTTTGGGGGCAGGGGTGAGGATGGAAACTGTCAAATGCCTCTGTTTCTACAAAAAGTAACCTACATGTATGTATTTGGCAGGTGAAAGGAAAGCAAGCCAGGATGGATATTTACGACACTCAGACCTTGGGGGTTGTGGTCTTTGGTGGATTCATGGTCGTTTCTGCCATCGGCATCTTCCTGGTGTCCACCTTCTCCATGAAGGAAACGTCATATGAAGAAGCCCTAGCCAACCAGCGCAAGGAGATGGCGAAAACGCACCACCAGAAAGTGGAGAAGAAAAAGAAGGAGAAAACAGTGGAGAAGAAAGGAAAGACCAAGAAAAAGGAAGAGAAACCCAATGGGAAGATACCTGACCATGAGCCAGCCCCCAACGTGACCATCCTTCTCAAAGATCCTGTGCGGGCACCTGCAGTGGCCGTGGCTCCAACCCCAGTCCAGCCCCCCATGGTCATTGCCCCTGTAGCCCCAGTACCAGCTGTGCCCCAAGAGAAGCTGGCCTCCTCCCCTAAGGACAAAAAGAAAAAGGAGAAAAAAGTGGCAAAGGTGGAACCAGCAGTTAGTTCTGTAGTGAATTCTATCCAAGTTCTTACCTCCAAGGCTGCCATCTTGGAAACTGCTCCCAAAGAGGTGCCTATGGTGGTTGTGCCCCCAGTGGGTGCCAAGGCCAGTACCCCAGCCACTGGCACTGCACAGGGCAAAAAGGCAGAGGGAGCCCAGAACCAGAACAAAAAGGCAGAGGGGGTCCAGAACCAAAACAAAAAGGCAGAGGGACCCCCCAACCAGGGCAAAAAAGCAGAGGGGGCTCCCAACCAGGGCAAAAAGGCAGAGGGAGCCCAGAATCAGGGCAAAAAGGTAGAAGTGGTCCCGAACCAGGGCAAAAAGGCAGAAGGGGCCCAGAATCAGGGCAAAAAGGCAGAAGGGACCCAGAATCAGGGTAAAAAGGCAGAAGGGGCCCAGAATCAGAGCAAAAAGGCAGAAGGGGCCCAGAATCAGAGTAAAAAGGGAGAAGGAACCCCAAACCAAGGCAAAAAGACAGAAGCGGTCCCCAACCAGGGCAAAAAGACAGACGGGGCCCCCAACCAGGGCAAAAAGGCAGAGGGAGCTTCCAACCAGGGCAAAAAAGTAGAAGGGACCCATAATCAGGGCAAAAAGGCAGAGGGGGCACAGAATCAGGGCAAAAAAGCAGAGGGGGCCTCCAACCAGGGTAAAAAAGAGGAGGGGACCCCAAACCAGAGTAAAAAGGCAGACGGGAGCCCCAATCAGGGGAAAAAGGTGGAAGTGGTTCAGAACCAGAGCAAAAAGTTAGAGGGGACCCCCAACCAGGGCAAAAAGGCAGAGGGGGCCCAGAACCAGGGCAAAAAAGTAGAGGGGGCCCAGAACCAGGGCAAAAAGGCAGAGGGGGCCCAGAACCAGGGCAAAAAGGTGGAGGGAGCCCCCAACCAGGGCAAAAAGGAGGGAACCCCAAACCAGGGTAAAAAGGCTGAGGTTGCCCCCAACCAGGGCAAAAAGACAGAGGGGACCCCCAACCAGGGCAAAAAAGCCGAGGGGGCTCCCAACCAGGGCAAAAAGGCAGAGGGGGCTCCCAACCAGGGCAAAAAGGCCGAGGGGGCCCAGAATCAGGGCAAAAAGGCTGAGGGGGCCCAGAATCAGGGCAAAAAGGCAGAGGGGGCCCAGAATCAGGGTAAAAAGGCAGATTCAGTTGCTAGTCAGGGCACAAAGGCAGAGGCTGTTGCAAGCCAGGGGAAAAAAGCAGAGGGGGCCCCCAATCAAGGCAAAAAGGCAGAGGGAACCCCGACCCAGGGCAAAAAGTCAGAAGGGTCCCCCAAACAGGGCAAAAAGGTGGATACATCTGCCAATCAGGGTAAAAGGACAGAGTCAGCTCCTATCCAAGGCAAAAATGCAGATATGGTCCAGAGCCAAGAGGCACCAAAGCAAGAGGCTCCTGCAAAGAAGAAGTCTGGCTCAAAGAAGAAAGGTGAGCCTGGTAAGTAGTTCTGATTTCTCTGTGAACTGGAAGGGAAAAGCGATCTTTTAGTAGCTTATGGATTCCCTTTGGGGGAGCCATATGTATCAGTTAGCTGTTGCTACAACAAAGCTGTGTAACAAACATCCCATAATTCAGTGACTTACACCAGCAGTCATTTATTCTTTTTCGTGCTTCTGTTGAATTGGCTGAAAGTAGACTGATCTGGGTTGTCTCAGCTGAGTGGCTCTGCTTCACGCTGCAGTTTAACTAGGTTCAGCCCCTTGCTGTAGATCGAGCATAGGTCTGTTCCATATGTGTTCATTCTGGGGCCCAGGCTGAGGCTTCAGGGATTCTGGAGGGTAGAGGTCCTTCTCCTGGTTACAGTAGAGCTGTAAAAGGGCACATGTCAAACCAGCATCCTATTGGCCAGAGCAAGTCATGTGACTGAGCCAGAGTCAAGGGGTAGGAAGTGCACTGTCTCCAGTGGGAGGGACTGCCAAGTGATGTTGTAAGAGGTGTGAGTATGTGAGTACAAGGAGTGGTGAGGAATTAGGAATAGTAATTCCATCCACCACGCAATCTGAAACACTTCTGTGTCTTGGCAAATCTTTCTTAGACGTCTGAGTATGTTCTGCCAGCCTGTTTGTTGCTTACCTCACCTGGTACTCGTTTCTGTATGTTTGTTGAATGACTAATGGTAGGATGTTCTTAAGGTTAACAATGGCATCCGCCCCCATCCCGTTTTTCCTCTTCCCAACTCCCTATCCCAGTTACTTAGTGGACCATTTTATATATATACAATACAGAATGGTAATTTTCTGTTATCTTTTTAGTGTGCATTATAGAAATTGGGCCAGTGAGTTCCTGTTTCCTGTTCATCACTCATTTGATATGGCAGTCTTCTGTTTTCTTTTCTTTCTTTCTTCCTTTTTTTTTTTTTTTTTTTAATATCTTTGACTAGCCATTAGTTGATTTGGATAATTAATTGCATTTGTCTTACCGAGTTATCTTAGGGGGTCTGAGATGTTTGGGCCTTGTGCTGGATAGGGGCTATCCAGCACAAGGCCCTATGTTCTTAGCTGGGTTTCCCTTTCTTGCCTCTTTGTGGAGATGCATTACCTTTTCTCAGGTTTCCTCCTCCCCCACCTTTTGGGGGGGCATTTGTTCAGGCAGCACCCAGTTCCTTATGGGGGGACCTGTGCTGTGTGAGCAGCTTCAGGCTTCTGCTGAGCCTCAAGGATGAGCCCACCTGGCCCCCACAGGTGAGACCAGTTTCTGAAAGCCCTCTGAAAATCCAAATGTTCAGCCTCCGTCTGCCTCCGCAGGCCAGAGGAAAGGCTTGCTGCCTTGTCTTTAAGTTGATGTTCCACTTGACCCAGGGACAGGGTATTTGAGACGTGAGGACAGGGATGGAACTGAGAAGTGGCCTGTTTTCTGTAAAGCATCAGGTGTGTTCAGAATAGAGCTTCCTGTTTCCTGTGGCCTATGTCCTGTGGCCATTGTTACCATGTTTGGCTTTAGGCATCTGAAACAAGGCACAGAATAGAAATGTGATACTTTAGGAAGGAAGGCAAGTGGTACTAATAAGCCAGAAATAGAGAACCTTATTAGGAGGAAGACCTAACTTTCTGACCTATATGAACCCACACAACACCTTGCTGGCCTAAGAGAGAATTTGAACAGAGAAAAGAAATTCCAGAGATTAAATATTATGGATAAAATGACAATTATTACTAAAATTATTCTAGCCAAAATTTCAATGGGATTCCCCCGCCGACTCCCGCCTTTAACTTGACAAAACTATTCTAAAAGTCCCATCTGGAGGGGAAAATAGGTTGGAATATTGGATAGATTTTTTTAAGCAGCTTTTGGGAAGCCAGTTGTGTCTGATGTGTGAATATATTCCCATGCCATTGTAATTACAGGTTAGGGTGCTGGCCCAAGGACAGACAGGTCAGAGAATAAAATGGTCCTGAAGCAGACTGTCATGCCTGAGAACTTCAGTGAGGGGAGGCAGCCTCATTTCAGTGGGAAGAAGAAATGTTCTGATCTTGGGCAACATGTTCAAGATTTGGAAGAGTCTGCTTATGGATCCCTCTAAACATGTAAGGTCTGGATAAATTAGATTTAATTAAAAAAAAAATCAAACCCCAGAAAATACCAAAGACAGCCAAAATTAATATTAATCAGCCCAGATATCGGGAGGCCTGACGCCACTCCAAGGTTGCAATGAGAAAATCACAAAGGCCAATATGGGGCACTGGGCCACAAAAGCAACCACACAGGATCGTCAGACCCAGAATGAAAACCCAGCCACACAGGGTATTATGTGCAGCTGAGAGGACACCTGAAAGGCGAATTTCTTTATTCTTCAGGGGGTTTGAGAGCCTAGAGACATGGGGAAAAAACTGTCTTGTAATTTGTCATTTTCCTGAATGTAATTTGTCATGTGATCTCCACCTGCTGTGGTTGGGGTATAAAGCCATCTTGAAGCCCCACCCCCACACCCAGAGTAGATGCAGGCCACTCCCTGCACCAACACCAGGAGGATCCTGAAATAATCTGTGTGTTCAGAAGTAGTGGGGATATGCCCAAGTGCATTGCTTCTCCAACTTTCTATGCAGTTGGATCCCCTGGGGGACTTGTTAAGGTAAAGAGTCTGACTCAAAGTTCTGGGCAGAGCCTGAGACTCTGCATTTCTAACCAGCTCCTGGGAGATGCTGATGCTGTTGTTTCCAGGACCACACTTGGTGGGGAGGTGGGGGGTGGGGAGCAGGTAGTAAGGACCCCTGAGTCACTGCCAGGATGGCACAGGGCAAGGTGGGTGTCTCCATGATGCCTGGCTTCCGGCAGCTTTGCAGCTCTTGTCTGTAAAGGACTGTGGACCTGAGGGTAGAGTAAGTGAAGTGTGTGCTTTGGGTGTTTGGGTGTTTGGGTGTTTGGTGCTCCCAAATACAGACATGCAGTTTGGGGCTTGCTCTGAAGACGACTCCCAAGTCAGATGTCAGTGATGAGCCATCAAGGCCCTTCTCCACTCTGAGAGCCTTCAGTCATTTGCAGCCATATTCCCACTGTCCAGAATGCTGATTTCTTTCCATGTTTTCATTTAGCCACGACCTGTGTCTATGGAAGGCATGGATTTTCCAAGTGGAGTATGATAGAATAGGGCTCACTCACTCTTCTGTTGTGATGACATCTCATACATGTTTAGCATTCCAGAACTGATCTGACTCACATTGAGCATCCATGGCGGTGATCTTGTGGCCATAACCGTGTTGCTGAATGGGAAGCAGGCCACATTCCTCTCATGTAGTCATACTGCATGTCCCGTGTTCCTTCCTTTGCTCGAGATGCTGCAGTCAGCCCCGGCTGCCTGCTTTTGACCTCCTTGCCCACTAGCTGGGGTGGAGCTTCTGTATTTCTGTCCAGGGCCTGCCCACCACCAGCTTCTCCATGGCCCTGTGCACTCAACTCAAGAGCACAGCTCGGGCTGGGCTGGGTGGCCCCAGGCATCTAGAAACTTGGGGGTGTGGAGATGTGAGCGGCCTCAGCTAGGGGAGATGCCTGGAGAGTAGGTGTGGAGCAGGCCAGGAAAGGAGCTCCTTCTCCAAATAGAGGAGACCTGAACTTGGGTCAGGGAGGGCTCTAGGGCCTTGAAGTTTTAACCGTGGGCACCAGAGAGCTAGAAGTCTAGGGCTGGTCACATGGGGGCTATCTCAGTTAGCATTCAGATCGATCAAAAGTCAGTCAAATGACTGGTTCAGTTGCACTCGCCACATTCCAAGTGCTCAGCAGTGCCCTGTGGCCAGTGGCTGCCTTTGCTGGACAGTGCAGGGAAGAGTGTCTCCATCAGTGCAGTCAGTTAGGACAGTGCCGTTCTAGACCAGAGCCACCAGGAGGAGGCCAGGCAGCCTGTAAAAATGAGCATGTCTTTGCAGCTCTGAGTTGGCACCACGCAGCTCACCCAGTGCCTTGTTCTGTCTGCCTGCATCCTGAGTGGGGTGGGGGTGAGCTCCCCGTCGTCCTCCATATCCCAGTGCTATGTGACAAGTGAAATCGTGGAGCCTGTGGCTGGCCCATGATGCACGACAGATCAGCAGCAGAACCTGCCCCAGAGCTGGGGGGCACCACAGACGGTTGTGTCCTCAATTGTCACCAGGTGGGCCCAGCAGGGTCCTTGCTGACAGACGCCCCAGAGAGAGACCAGGCAGGTGTGGAGGCGGGCACAGGACACGCTTCTGCAGGCCCCAGTTGGAACTCTTCCAGGACTTCTGATCTGTTTTTCCTACAAGAGCAAATCAGGGCCGTGTGGCAGGTTTTTACCACTTGTCTGTGGCTGGATCTGACAGTGAACACCTGCCTTCCTAATCCACGCTTTTAAAATTTATTAGCATATAAATGTGTGCTTCCAGCAAACAAAGTACAAACAGCATAGAAGTGTGGAAGGTGAAAACCGAAAGTCTTTCCACTCCCTCCCTTTCATGGGGGAGCCTGGGAGCCATTCCGCTCATTGCTTTGGCACACACAGTTGCGGCCTGCGGTGCACACAGCCTTGGAGCTTGCTTGCCTTGTGTACCAGGGTACCAGTGACATCTTTCTGTATTGTACCTACAGGGCTGCTGCTGCTGTATCCTGTCCCATAGCGTGAATGTATCGTTTGCTTATTTAAATGGCATTAACCAGCGTGCGGTTTTTTTGCTGCTAAAATTAATGCCACAGTGATGTACGTATATTGTAGTGTATCTCTGCAAAGTAACTACGTCGATACGCAGTTGCTAAGTGAAAAGACGGGTCCGTTTTCAATTTAGGAGCACAGTGCTGCATCGCTCCCCAAAGACACTTCACGATTTACAATTTGCTCAGAGTGCTGAGAGGCCCACGTGAGCGTTTTCCAGCACCTTCCACCTGACTTGACTCTTCACGTGGTGCTGTCGAGATGGTGACCACTTGAGGGGAGCGTTATAAACCCAGGTGTGGAATAAGGAGAAGACGCTTACTTATGAAACAAAAGGCGCAGATTCTTTTATTGTTGTTTGCAGAAGAGGGAACTCGGGGAGCCACAGAGAAGTGGAAATTTCCCCAGAACTAAAGCTCCTGGGTGCATGCAGCCTGGTTGCAGGCCTCCGCTGGTTCGCTCTCGGAGAGTCCCTCAGGACTCGTGCATGGTGTTTATCAGGAATGCTGCGTCCCTCTTACAGGAAGTGTGTTGTGTACATGGTGGGGGTTTCTTGAAAATCTGTTTTTGCCCTCGGAGTCGGTCTTTGCTGGCATACCTCGGCTGGGAGTGTGAAGTTACACTTTTAGGACAGCTCTTTTTGTCCCAGTGCCTAGAGGTGAGTCCAGATTAGTACGGTGTGGGCTGGCCCCAGAGGAACCAAGGACCGACGGGGAGCGCAAGATGCCCGTTTGCACACGCTCCAGAACGTCGTGCTTCCGCTGGAACTTGGTGGGTGCACTGCTGTCGCTGAGCGTGGCTCTTCCCCTCTTGCGCTGCATTCACACTGGACACCCTTCCCTGTCTGCGGGCCTGTTTGCCCTGAGGCCAGAAGACCGTCATCGTGTCAGGGCTCGGGGGAACCCCGCCAACCTGCAGGAGATGGAAAACGCTCTCAGACACCCCACGATGACCTTGTCACACACACACGAGTCTGTGTGGGAGAAAGGCCTTCTTGGGGTACCCGACTATGGGTAAATTTTAATACCTTTCCTTCGCCCGTATTTTCTGGTTTTTTGGTAACCTGCATTTTTTTTTTTTCTTCATTTAAGTTTTAGTTAACAGACAGTGTAATACTGGTTTCAGGAGTAGAATTCAGTGATTCATCACTTGCATACGACACCCAGTGCTCATCCTAACAAGTGCCCTCCTTAGTATCCCCCACCCATCTAGCCCATCCCACACATACCTGCCTCCCTCCATCATCCCATAGTTTGTTCTGTATCATCAAGAATCTCTTATGGTTTGTTTCCCTCTCTTCTCTCCCCCCCCCCTTCCTATATGTTCATCAGTTTTGTTTCTTAAATTCCACATGTGAGTGAAATCATACAGTAATTGTCTTTCTCTGATTGACCTATTTTGCTTAGCACAATACACTCTAGCTCCATCCACATCATTGCAAGTGGCAAGCTTTCATTCTTTTTGATGGCTGAGTAATGTTCCATTGTATATATACACCACATCCTCTATATCCATTCATCAGTCAGTGGACATTTGGGGTCTCTCCGTAGTTTGGCTGTTGTTGATGATACTGCTATAAACAGTGGGGGGTGCGTGTACCCCTTCAAATCAGTATTTTTGTATCTGTTGGGTAAATACGTTTTCTTTTTTAAATGGAAAAGAAAAAAAAAGCTCTATTATTTGTCTGCGAGTCAAATAAGCAGGCACTCATTGTACGGAGTGGGGCTCCTAACCTTTCGGGCTTTGTGAGGCAGCCCAGCCCTGACCATGGGTCCTCTGAGCAGCAGAAGGGGGTCCCTGCTCCTTCAGGGGGGTCAGGTTGAGGAAGGAAAGTGGCCAGTTCTTTTCAACCTTGTCCCAGCCTTTGGGTACCCAGTCTATGATCACAAACTGAACTAAGATGGAAAGTTCGTGGCTCCCCACATCTCTGAACCTTGAAGTGTCCTGGGGGAGCTGCTCAGCTCCATATTGTGCAAGGCCTCCCTGGCCACTCCCTTCTGTGCCAGAGCAGATGGAAATGCACAAATAGGATCATGCTCTGTACCCTTCTGGGGCAGGAGTCACCAGAGGTCAGGGGATATAGGGAAGGATCTTCAGAAAAACTGCTAAAGTCGTCTGTACCTTAGCATGTGACTTAATCTAATCTTAAGGCATGCGACTTGATAATAGCATCACCCCTTCCTTCCTACTATCCCATCCCCCCCACCCCCCAGTGTCCTTCTTCACTGTGTGCTTGCTGGGTCGCCCCCAGGATTGTGACACTATCGTTCTCAACTAGATGTTTGTGAGATGTGTGGTTTACGAAGCTCCTTTCCATGCATTTCTCCTCCTGAAGGTCTGTAACGTGGATTGGTATGTTTACCTGTTTTTGCAAAAGCAGAAGCCACAGCTCACCTCTTGTTTTGAGACTTCCCAGAAGTCATGTGGCCAGTGGACGGTCAGGGATCTCAGCCTCCTGCCTTGGGCCCTCTGTCTCTGCGGGTCCCTCAGGCCAAGTGCAGCCCACCTCAGCGGCTACTCTACAGCTGTCTTAGGGCTGAGGTACACGCAGATATGTCTTGAGATTAGGTTTCATACTTTTTTCTTTCAAACTTAGTTTTTCAGGGTCTGAAGCTCTGAAATCTCTGTAGGACTTTTGAGCCTTCATAGCCTTCATTCCCTTTCTCTGTAAGTTCTTCAAGCCCAACTTCTCTTTCTCTCTCTTTTTTTAATGTTTATTTATTTTTGAGAGAGAGAGAGAGAGAGAGAGAGAGATGAGACAATGCGAAAGGGGGAGGGGCAGAGAGAAAAGGGGACAGGATCCGAAGCAGGCTTTGTGCTGACAGCAGTGAACCCAATGCAGGGCTCAAACTCACGAACCGTGAGATCATGACCTGAACCAGAGTTGGATGCTTAACCGACTGAGCCACCCAGGTGCTCCAACTTTGCCTTTTTGCAAGAACAAAAACATGCCCTAGGGAAGGAGCCAAATCAGTCTTGGCGCCTCATGTCTCAGAGAAGCTGCTGGATGACATTGCTTCCAGAACTTTCCATTCAGTCATGTTAAAACATGGCAGTGCTGGGGCTCCAGTCGCTGTCCTCAGGCAGCTGTGGTCAGGAAGCCCGTAGTTGCACAGATCTTAACCTTTTGTTACCACCCGGGCCTCTGTCCCCCCAGGTCAGCTCCTCGGGGCCCTTGGGCCTGGCCCCTGGCCCTGGGGCTCTTCCCTCATCTGCCCTCCCCCCCCGCCAGCCTTGTCTCCCAGGTGTCCTGAAATAACATCTCCTCATTGCAGACCTTCCTCCCTGCTGGCATTGCTTCTAGCCTGTAACATAGAATCCAGATCCTTGGGGCCTAGGAAGACGTGGACTCACTCCAGTCTCACTTCCCTCTGCTCTGAGTGGCAAGGCCCCTCCGAGCCTCACTGCCTGTCCTTGCCGCTCCCCTTTCCGAAGCCCCGCACAGCCCTTGCCGTTTCCTTATCCAGTAGCTCTTGGCCAAAGCATCCCCTGCCACTGCTGCCACGTCGCTTCCTTGGCAGCATGCCCTCCCTGGGTTCCCTTCCTGTGGCTCTGCTGCATGGTTGCCGTGCATCCTGTGTCTCCTCTGCCTCTCAGCTGGCAGTTCGGCCTCTGACTTAACCCTGCCACCCCCAGTGGTGTGCTGACTGCAGGGTGCACGGTACGAGCGCACACTGTGTCTCTAGAGACCGTTGGAACCTGCCTGCCCCAGGCAGGGCTGCGTCAGGGTACCTGCACCGGCCATTGGAGTTGAGCCTCGGTCACCTGATGGGCTGTCCCAGGGCCAGGGTGGCCACCCGCTCCCATTGCTGGGCAGCGGTCAGCACCGACCTGTCGGTCGAGTCCTCTGGAGCCGCACAGGAGCGGTCCCGAGCTGGACTCTGGAGGGGCTGTGATAGTGCCAGGCCGCGGAACCCCACGAGTTCCCTAGCGCTGAGACCTGGCCGCAGGGGATCCTGGTGGGGATGTAAAGACAAAACTCTCCCGAAAGGACTTCGCGGTCGACAGGGAGAGAGGGACTCCTGAGTGCCTCTTGGCAAGACAAGTTTGATTTTAGGTGACCACGCCCCCCGGCATGGTCACAGAAGGGCGCATGGTTTTGGAATTTGAGGTGTTATACACATTACCCAGTGCCGCATGCTCCCTGGCTGGGGGCTGCAGGAGGCAGAGGGCTCCTTGCTTTATCTAACCCTGTTGCCCTTCTTAGCCTCACGAGAGGGTACAGACGGGGGTGCCAGGCAGGAGCCAGAGGGTCCGTGGGCTGTGTTGCTCTATCCTCAGGGCTGGCTTCTGGGCACCACCCTTGCACGACTTCTCCGTCCCGCTGGTGGGAGTGGGGGAAAGGGCAGAGCCCCGCCTGAGTCCTTCCCGGTGGGCGCTGTCTGTTCAGGGAGGGGTCGGGGCCTGTGCCGGTCCTGTGACTGGGGCTTGCTTGAAGGTGGCCCTGTTGGTTGACTCTGCGGTGCGTTTTGTGCCGGGCATTGTTCCAAACATGTTGGGATTTAATCTTGGCAGTGAGGCTAGGAAGGAGGAAAGATTGATTATGACCCCTATTTCGCAGATGAGGAAACCGAGGCCAAGGGAGGTGAAGCAACTTGCCCAAGGACGCACAGGCAGGAAGGAGCTGAGCTCGCAGAATTTGAGCCCAGACTGCCTGACTCAGGGGCCTTGTTCTGACCGCGGTGCCCAGTGCCCAGGGGCAGAGGTGATCTGCAGGCCACACCTGGCCCACAGATGTGTTTGTTCAGCCCCACAGAGGTTTTATTTATTTCTTTGAGTTAGCTGTCAGCACTAAAGGTCAGGAGGTGACACATACAAATCTCGTTTCCGGTTCTCCTCGGCAAGTCCACAGCCCTGAGGGTTCTGGCCCAGACCCCACAGGAGCCATCCCCTGGAGGTGAAGGAACATGTCCAGAGGCTGTCCCCTGAGCCAGACCTGTGCCATCCTTGCAGGGCCCGGTCCCTGCGGGTGTTTATTGTGTCCCCTGCCGGGCAGGTCTGGATTACTCCAGAGCAGTGAGGCACCAGTTCTGTCTCTGTTCTGTCTCTCCGCTCTTTGCTCTCTTGCTGTGACCTTCCTCCAGGCCTCCCTGCTCGTCCATTCCTGGTATTTCAGAACTCACCAAGATGGGCAAGGCAGAGACTATAGGGGCAGGCTCTCAGGAGCTCGTCTCACTACGATTCACTGCCTCATGGTCTTCGTGAAGTCAGTGGTTTAGCAGATTAGATGTTAGTCTTTGACAAATTTAGTGTAGTGCCTTAAGATTTCACAATGCCGGGGATTATTTCCAGTTTTCGAGTCTTTGCTGGAGATGTGTAGCATGCCGGCCCAAGTTAGCTCCCGTTAGCACGTGATTTGTGGCCCGGGTGCCCGCCTCCCAGGAATAGGCATCCAAGTGAGCTCAGCGCCACTGGTTTGGTGAGAGGATCTTGAAACCCAGAAGCAAACGCAGTTCACACGGAGGTCCAGAAGTTCTGGTGCCTACTTCCAAGTACTTTTTTCTTTCATTTTTACTTCCCCTGATTTGGGGGAAATAAAGATGGCACCATTCTTTAAATTTTTTTTTCTTTTTTTACATTCCCTTTATTTTTGATAGAGAGAGACAGAGCACAAGTAGAGGAGAGGCAGAAAGAGGCAGAGACACAGAATCCGAAGCAGGCTCCAGGCTCCAAGCTGTCAGCACAGAGCCCAACGTGGGACTCGAACTCACAAACTGCGAGATCATGACCTGAGCCAAAGTCGGATGCTCAACTGACTGAGCCATCCAGGCGCCCCAAAGATGGCAGCATTCTTACCTAAACGACTTCATGGAAAAGTGTAAAGCTGGGGCTCTCTAAAAATACCTTAAAAGATAGTGTTCATATGAACATAGAGAAGGCCAGGGAAGTTTGTGTGGGGAGATCGGGCGATAGGCAGGGGAGAGTTAAATTGTGCTGTGTGTAGCTTTGGATTGTTGCACCTGCTCAAGTTTTCATTACTTTGTTCTCTAAAACATCTAAGAAAATATAATTAGGTAAGAAAGTTTGAATAAAGTATATTAGAATGATACTCTTACAGAATACTCTTGGCAACGTTCTACAGGCAGAGTGTCCTGGCTATCCAAGAGGGAACACGGTCTGTCAAGACCACTGGGGTGACATCTGTGGGGAAACAGAGCTCCATAGCAAAGCCTGGCTCCACTATCTAAATGTCTCCCCCCTCCCGCCCCCAGCAATGTGGTAGGGACTACGGGGGCCTAGAAGGATGGTCTAGGAGAGGCTTCAAGAGATGCCCGAACCCCTGCGCAGTCTGAGGCCTCTGCAGGGACAACGGCCGTACTTTTGGGGGGTTGGAGGGTCCCTAGGGCTGGAAAGGAATAGACCAGCCTGTCCAGTAGAAATAGTGTGAGCCACCCGTGTGAGCATATGTGTAGTTCAGACTTTCCTAGCAGCTACGTGAAAAAAAAGCAAACAAAAAACAAAGAATTAAATTTTAATGATACATTTTATTTAACCCAATTTTCCCCAAATATTATCATTTCCACATGCAGTCGATACCAGAAAATTATTACAGATATTTTACCAAGTCTTCAAACCGGGGTGTATTTGTACCTGCAGCACAGCTTGGTCCACGCTGGCTGCATTTCAAGTGCCCAGTGGCCACATGTAACTGGTGGCCAGCCTGTTGGGACAGCACAGTAGACATTTCCCGAGTCAGGAAAGGAAAACGTCTGTCCATTTGAGCTCCAACTGTGTCTTTGAAATAGTGGACTTCCGTCTTCTGGAAAACCTGCATCTGCCTGCAGGCTGAGGGGGAAGGGCAGGGACCCCGGAAACCAAAATGCTACTGGTGGGGTCTTCTTCCAGTAGTGAACTTGAGAGCGGTCTTTGCTTTGTTTTTGGCTTAGCGGTGCTCAGAGTGGTTTTTCTAAGTTTGCCATCAAGATGATTTTGTGTTATATACGTATATCAATGAAAAGAAAGGCTGAAGGGAACACGCACCCCACCCCCACTTCATTTTCATGGCACTCTTGAGCTCTTAGGCCTTGAACGTCACCGTGGTTATTTTTAATCTCCCGAGCCTCACTCATGAGGTAAGAAGTTCTACAATGAAGGTGCTCATAGCAACCAGCTCGCCCACATCCCACGTTCCCCTCATTAAGGTATCACTCTAAATGCTTTGACTGGCGATGAAAATATTGTGACTAGCAAGTGAAAATATTGTGACAAGCCAGAGAATTTGGGGTTGCTATGGAAACCTTCCCCGTTCGTTGTCCTCAGTGAGGGGGGCTTAGCTGAAGGTGCTGCCACGGGCCGGCCTGTTTCCCTTTATTTCATTCATTTGGGGCCCGGCCGTTCGGCCGCGGGGCAGCTCTGGGCCTCGGCATAAGTCATTCCCCGGGGCATTTCAGGCGGGGTTGCTGCCAGATGGGGCGTCTCAGTTCACCCTTTCCTGCATTCGAGGCCACTCGAGAGCCTGCCTTGAGTGAGTGTGCGTGTGTCAGGGGGCCTCAGGAGCACCGCAGAAGTCACAGCACAGGTGGCTGTTGGCACCTGACTCTGTGCCTCCCGGGAAGTCACTCGTGGACTGACAAGTGGGCAGGCCCGCTGTGAAAGAACCTAGCCCAGCCTCCCCTCCCCTAAAACCTGCCTCGGGCTTCGTGAAGCCGGAAACAGTGTTTGAACCTGGATGTGTGGAAAGAGCCTCCTTTTCCCTGGGACCACAGAGAAGCAGCGTTAGAGATGCGGGCCTTTGCCATCCTTCTCCAGTGACCGCGGGGTTGTGGCAGTGGGGTCCATGTTTACGAGGAGCCATGGGGCTTGGTCACCGCAGGCGGGTGAACCCACCTGTGCAGGGCTGTGCAGGGCTGTGCAGGGCTAGAACTGGACCAAGCGGTTTGCTGGAAAAAGGGAAGGAAAAGCACCTTTGGGGAAGGTATGCCTTGCTTAATTCTGCTCATTTTGATGATAAAAAGGGGGGCGGTGAGGATGTCTCCCCCAGCCTAGGAAAACAGCCTTTCTTTTACTTAGGGACCTTCCTCCTCTGCTCTCTTCGGGCAGTTGGGACGACTGTGCAGGGACCTGAAGTGTGGGCCGTTTCTCAGCACTCTGAAAGAGCTCAGGGTACCCAGGGCAGGCTCGCATTCAGCCCGTACAGCCCAAGCAGCTGGACAGAGTCCTCGGTCGGCTGTCTGGCCCCTGCTGCTTTGAGGTGTGACCAGCTTGGTTGCTGGGGGCGGAGGGTAAGTTCCTGTTCCTTCTCTCTCCCTGCACAGCGCCCCCAGACTCCGACAGCCCTCTCTACCTCCCTTACAAGACTCTGGTCTCCACGGTCGGAAGCATGGTATTCAACGAGGGTGAGGCCCAGCGGCTCATTGAGATCCTGTCCGAGAAGGCTGGAGTCATCCAGGACACCTGGCATAAGGTAGACCCGCCCTCCCTGCTCTCCCCTTAAGTCCTGGGGCCCTCGCCTCCCTTGAGTGACCCCGTTGGGCTGGCCACATGCACAGAGTTCAGGAAACAGTCTCCACTGGCCTCTCTCAGCAGCACCCCGCCTCCCCTTCCCAGACACAGATTGCATGAATCACCCTGAGTACACTCTGCCTTCTGCCTCAGCCCAGCCACAGCCCAGCCACGGAAACAGGAAGACCGTTACGGGTCAGGGCCGGGCTCTGTGTTGTGTGAGCCAGGGGGGGTGAACACAGGAGCTGGGGCCCGGCTGGCCTGTGGCCAGGGCTCGGGTGCAGAAAAGAAGGTGTAGGGACACGCTGCACAGTGGGGAGCCTGGAAGCCCCTTTCTCTGACGTCCCTCCTGCTGTTGGGGGTCAGTCCAGAGGCCGGCACTCGCCCTCTGCTTCTTGTGGCGAATGAGCTGCCACCAGGAGATGCTGCCTGGCATGTGTTTGTTCCTCATCCAGAGTCAGAACTCTAGGAATTTTGCTGGAGAATTTTGTGGCACCCTAGTGGTTAGTGATGCTGGGGGGTGTCTTGAGAGCCAGGCCAGTGACTCCTGACCTGAGGCCAGCGGGGCTTACTCCCTTCCTGACTCTCGCCAAGGTGTGGCACATCCCACAGTCACAGGAAGCTTTGTGCTCAGTGAGCTTGGGGGAGGGAAGGGTGTCTCTTGGTGTGCGAGTGACTGGAGGTTGGGAGGACCTCTCCAAGGAGACAGGCCCAGACTCACCTCAGGCCACTGTCCCCAGAGTACACCTCGCCTCCCGAGGCATCTTGCAGGCCTCACACAGCAGCTAAGGGGTAGGCCCCAAGCCAGAAACAATGACTAATTGCCCTTCAGTGGGGTAGGAAAAGGCCTTGGCCACCATTGGCCCAAGTTCGTGGGAAGCACCATGCTCCTAAAACCTACTGCAGAGACGCAAAGCTTTTGGTCCAAACAGTTCCTGTATGCAGTGGGCCTAGAGACCTGGCCGACTGAGTGGCTGAGGCAGGGGTGCCCGTCCCCAGAAGTGCGTGGAGTCGGGCTAGAACCCGCTCACCCAGAAGCCCCATCCCACAGGACTGGGCCCCTGCTCTGGTCGTGGGTCAGGGTCTGACTGCTGGGGTGGGAGGGCACACCAGCTATCTGCACACCCCCTCTGTTAACGCTGCTCTGTGGGCACTTCCAGGCCACTCAGAAGGGCGACCCTGTGGCAATTCTGAAACGCCAGCTGGAAGAGAAGGAAAAGCTGCTGGCCACAGAGCAGGAAGACGCAGCTGCCGCCAAGAGCAAACTGAGGGAGCTCAATAAGGTACGGCTGAGCGCACACCCTGTCCTGAGCACCCCCAGCGGTGGCCAGTGCTGTCCCCAGATCGCAGGCTGGCCTTCCCACCTGGACTCCTTGCACGCGCCTGCTGGCTTGGGACTGCCTCTCACACCAGGGATTCTGTGTCCACGGGAAGGCCTTCTGCTGTCTGAGAGCCTGACAACCTGGGGCTGGCTCACCTGTCATGGCCCTGGGTGGCTGTGCGGGGTGGCAGCTCCCCTCCATGATGAAGAACACGTGCGCATGGACGTTAAGTAGAGGGTTAGGCCTGTCATTCTCTGATGGGGATGGGCCAAAACCTCATCACCGGTCCCACAGTGACAGGCCATCTTTTTAGGGTATTCACCCTGAAAGCGCAAGGGGCCACCCCCGCCAGAACTCGCTGAGCTTTGTCCCTTGCCTCTCTCCTGAGGAGTAAGTCCTGGTGCCGCGGTCCCACGAGGCCAGTTGCACTCAGTTTGAAAGCTGTCTCTTTCCAGCAGAATTCTGTGGCTTGCTCTTGCCCTCTTGCTGCTTACTTCCCCCTTCTGTCCGGGCAGCGGGCCCAGGGAGATGGCCTGGGACTGGGGATGTCCCATGTGGTCTGGGCCACAGCCCTTCCTCAGGGCACCTCCACCTGCTCATTCGAGAATAGTCAGAAACGAGGCAGCCTGAGTTTCTGACCTCAGTTGGAGAGACACAGCCCTGAGCCAAACAGTGAAGTTCATTTGGTGGAGATGGCAAGAGCAGATGAGCTTTTTGGGTGGTAACTCTTGGTTAATGGTCCACCCAGGAGAAGGACCTTCCCTAGTGCTCAGTAGCCTTCTGCCCGCTGGGCCTCATCACCTCTGTCAAGATTGTCCACGTGCAGCCTTCACGTGAGCCCGTCTTGAGTTGTTGGTGAAATGCAGGCTGGCTGGAGCCGCTCGCCCTGCCCCCAGGAGCTGGACACGCAGCCTCTTTCTGCCTCGGCCAATGGTGCACCATGGCCGTGAGCATTTGCACCACAGAATAGGGCCAGCGCCGTGAATCAGTGCCCTCCCACCCCCAGGAGCCAGCAGGCCAGCACTGGTCAAATCTGTGGTTTCGGGGAGCCATCCTTCTGTACCTTCTTTCTGGACAAACTGAGAAATCCCTGTGACATTTGTCTGCCCCAGAATTAAGGTCAGGGGAGAGGAAATGGAGCAAATGTCCCCACGGCTGGTTGGCCGTGTGGTTGTCTGGCTAGTTCCGTGCCTGCCCCCTTGACTTTAGGGTGGGCTGGAGGTGTGAGGAGTGAGGAGGTACAACCTTTGCCAGTCCCAGTGGCCTGTTTCTTCCCCATGCCCAGGGTCTCTGGCTACTGTGGGCAGGGCAGCAGGTGCAAGCAGGGAGTACATCCTGCAGGAGGCCCCTTAATGCGGCCCTCATGCTGGACACTTACTGCTCACCCTAGTGGTGGCCGCTTGACACAGCCCTTGGTGTTCGTTACCCATCTTGCTCCGAGGTGTCCAGCCAGGCCCCCGCTCCTCTGACCGCACCCTCCCTGCACCCTCCTGGGCTCCCAAGTGCTAACACGGTCCTATGAGGTCCCTCTTTAAGCTCTGCCAGTGGGTCTTAATCTTCAGACCCAAGCCCACACCCCTGCGGTCCTGCCCCATGTGCTCCCCTGACATGCCGACCCTTTGTTGCCACCCCTGGGCTTCTCCTCCTGCTCTTCCCTTATCCTCAAATGCCTTTCACTGCATGGCTGGCTGGAGATTTTCCCCTTATCTTTGAAGACTCCTTTGACCTCCCTCCCTCCCTCCTGTGAGAAGCCTTCCAGAACGCCCATTTTCCTCTCCCAATGCCATGGTTGTCATCACCAAAGCAATTACCTATCATTGTATTGTCCCCTGTGATTCTGGCCACCTTGCTTGACTTAACCTAGCAGGCTGCCTGTTAGCGAATGGCCACCAAGGCCCAAGGCCAGCACACAGCTAAGAGGAAGCCTTCCCGGCCTTGGACACCATCATATCTTCCCCAGGGCTCAGTGAGCTCAGCTTTAAAATGGGGGTCATGATCCCCATCTTACTGACAGAATTGAGTGAGGCGCCTGCTTGCCTCAGAGTGGGAGCACAGTGTTGGCCACCTCTCCCGGTTCCGGTGGATGATCAGTGAAGTGTCCTTTAGCGTGGACCTTGGGCTCCTGTGGGCTCTCACCCTGGGCAGAGCCAGGAAGAGGATTGTGTGAACAGTGAGGCCAGGGGTCCCAGGTGGGCTCAGGGAAGGCCGGGCACACAGGCAGCGTTGGCACCCAGCGGCCACCCCGTCAGCCTAGCTCCTCCTTTAGCTTCTGATTTGCTTCTGTCCCAGCCCAGGGATGGACGTGCGGGGGGCACTCTGGCCCTTCGGGGTGGGTCTCCCTGGCATCCCTGGCCTGGAGAAGGAGAGCATTTCCCACTTCTCTGATCTCCTGCCCAGGACCGGGATGGCACAGGGCCTGGAATCTTGGGAGACGCTTGCACCGTGGTCCCCCAGGCCAGCTGGGCCCACACCAGGCTCTTCCAGCTCAGCTGAAGGCCCACTGGACAGGGAGCATCCTCACCCCAGGGGCTTGTTTGCATCACCCTTTCTCGAATAGTCACTCTCTGCTCCCCTGTGGCTTCCATCCATTGCCATTCTTCCAAGAATGACACAGACCCCAGCCAGCCCCTCTCCCCTGACCAGCCCGTCCCACCCTGTGCTCTGCCCATGCCTGAGGCCCTAGGTCCCCAGGCCCAGCATCCTGTGTTCATCATGGGCATCTGACACTGACCAGAGCAGATGTTCCCTGGGCTGCGGAGGAGGACTGATCAGGTGCACGTGGAGACCTGGGCCCTCCGTGTGGCTCAGCCATCAAGGCTCACTGCTGCTTCCATCCTGACACGAAGCACTCAAGTAGAAGTGGGCCTTCCAGGACCTGGATGTCAGGGACCCAGCCAAGCCAGGGTGTCGTAGCCCCAGCAGGGCCGAGCCAATAGTCCTGGAGAGCACAAGACAGTGTGTCCTGTTTACATAGCTCCTTCCTGTGTCCTCTGCCTTCACATGGCCAAGGTCTGACATCCACTCCTACTGGTCAGGTCAGCAGGGTTTTCCAGGGATCAGATCCCTCGTTGCCTCCTGTGGGTTCTCTGCTGTGGCTGGCTTGGTCTGTCCGGGAACTCAGGGGGAGGGGGTCTCAAGCCCCCAGCCCCAGGCGATGTCTGGGCTGTGATGACCTTGGGCCCGTCTGACAAGTTCCTGCCCTGGCCTGACTGCCTCTGTGCCCTCTGCTGTGTCCTAGGAGCTGGCAGCAGAAAAGGCTAAGGCAGCAGCCGGGGAGGCCAAGGTGAAGAAGCAGCTTGTGGCCCGGGAGCAGGAGATCACAGCCGTGCAGGCGCGCATGCAGGCCAGCTACCGGGAGCACGTCAAGGAAGTGCAGCAGCTACAGGGCAAGGTGGGCAGTGGCTCTGGGGTGCGGCCGGGGGCCCCAGGTGGCACATGGCTCCCCACAGGGTGGGGGAGCTGGCTTCAGAATCGGGTTGGTTTGGGAGGGAGGGGCCGTTTCACGTGGCCAGCCCACCACGCGTGTGTGAACGTCAGCAGCCAGGAAGATATAAAATAGATTTTAAACAACGCTTTTTGAAAACAGCCTGGTCCCAAGTGGCCGGTGCCATGTCCCGTCTCCTCCGTTCCCGTGGGTCAAGTTCGCAGCCTCCATGTGACTCCCCAGTCATGCTGGCTCTGCCCTCTCTGCTCGTGCTTGGGAGGACGCCATAAAACAAGAGACACGAGCTGCCCGAGGGAGCAGCCTGGCCTGCCTGCAGGGCCAGAGCCCCGTGCCTTCTCCCCGGCCCTGCGCTCTGTTCATGGTTGGCCATGGCCACCTCCCTGCTGCTTGGCTCAGGATGTGCCACGGGAGGTCAGAGAGCAGGAAACAGGCTTCCTCGGGGTAATTGTAGGCTGTGGCTATGTGCTTGGTGTCATGGCGGTTAACACAGCGCCTGGAGTCTACAGACCGTAAGGCAGAGGGAAGGGAGGGGGCGCATGCAGGGGGTCACCCTGCCTCTGGTGCATTAGTTTGTGGGCTGGGGCCTCGCTGACCTTGCTCCCCACCAAAGCCGGCTCTCTGTGAGGCCAAGAGGCACTCTGATGCCCCTTCGCTGACTTTGCAGATCCGGACTCTTCAGGAGCAACTGGAGAATGGCCCCAACACACAGCTGGCCCGTCTGCAGCAAGAAAACTCCATCCTGAGGGATGCCTTGAACCAGGCCACGAGCCAGGTGGAGAGCAAGTAAGCTCAGCGCCCCCGTTCAGACACCGTGAGGGCGCTCTCCTGGAGGCTCTGGAGCTGGGGAGGGTGTCCGAGCCTCAAGGCTTTGCAGGTAGATTCTAGTTTCTTGCTGGATGTGGGGCTGGCATGACAGCCTGGCATGGGCCCCACACGTGAGTGAGCACGGGGAGCTGGCTGTGCACTTGGCAACCCTCCCCGTTCAGGGCTCTGGCCTGAGACTCCATCCCCCTGTCTGGCTGTGAGTGGCCAACCCTTCCAGTGCATGGCCGGCATCCTCACACGTGGTCAAGGCGCCAGGGAGAGCCAGCAAACCCCGGTCTGGTCTGTCCGTGCCCAGTGTCCACGTAGTTGGGTGCCTCTCAGGTCCTGGCTGGTGCTGGCATCTTGCCTTCCCGGGGGAACACGTACTTTTCCACGTCTGTCTTCACAGGATCTCGATGTAGGGTCTTTAAACACTTCTCATGGTGGCCCAGAATTTTGGGGGTTAGCGGATTGTCCATGATCAGAGTTTGATGGTGGTGTGGGGACCCACCGTGGTCCTGAGCCCCTGGATTCTCCACCGGGAGACGAGATCTCCTGTGCTGGAAGGGACATTTGCAGTAGTAAGTCCTGCCTCACGGCACTCGGCCCGGCCTGCTCAGGGGGGCTCTTGCTCTCAGCATCACCCATCAGGAGTTCCAAGGGCTAGTGAGTCCAATAGGGGGCTGACCTTGGAGGGCAGCAGTGACCTCACCCTGTGAAGGGCAGCGTGGCTTTCTTCTGACTTCCTGATTTGAGCATTACGGTCTCAACTGGCTGGCCCAGAGGAAGCCCCACTACGTTTTCTCTTGATTCACATTTCCTTGCCCTCTCTTGGCCTGAAACATCCAGAAGGGACTTTCCGAGGTTCTGCGTTATCCCCAGAGCATCCCCTCTTGCCTGGAGAACCGACAAAGGTAGAGGGCGCTAGTTCCCTCTGTCCCTTAGCTGCAAGTCAAGTGGGGAGAAGGTTGGCCCAGGAGCCGGACCGGGGAGGGGAGTCTGTGCCCATGCGTCTGGTCTTGCCGGTGGCCCCCCAGGGCAGTGTGAGCTAATGGCCACCTTCCCCAGGCTGGTGCCTTCTGTGCAGAGGCCTCCTCTGGGTGTGCGTGTGCACACATCTTCATGTCTGCCCTGGCCTGTCAGCAGGCTGGAGGTTGGTGGCTGTGGTTTCCTCAGCAGCTACAAGCAGAAGGTAACAGTGGAGCTCTGGTTTCTCCACTCATGTAGAATCCACTGCGGCCTCTGTCCCGGGGAAAGTCATAAAGCTACAGACCTGTCACCCTGAGGCGGTGGCCACCGACTCCCTTTGTGGAAGTTCTGCTCTGCGTGGGGTGGGTGTCCCGGGGCCCTGCCCAGAGCTCCAGAGCAGTCCCAGGGGGCCACCCACTCAGCTTCCCGTCACTATCCCAGGGCACTGGAATCTAGCCTTTGCTGTAAGCCCTCCGGTCTTGAATCTTGGCCTTAGCGTGAGCTGAGAGAGAGCCTTTGGGACAGCCACGTTGGTGCAGGTGGGAAAAGCCAAGTGCAGAGAGGTGGGACCCACCTGGCCCTCAGCCAGCAGAGTGCAGCTGGTCCTAGCCAGGTTTCTGGCCTCCACGTGGTGTGACACCACTGTGCAGGGTTGTGGGCGGTCTTGTCTGTCCCCTTTGTCTCGCCGAGTACTGTCTCCTGGCTGGACGGTCGGTCCTGCCTCAGAAAGATGTCTTCTGAGCTGATGAGGCTGGTGGGCCGATCACCTGCTCGCACTGGGGAAAGCGGGTCTTGAGCTGCCTTTCTTTTCCTTTCAATCGAGTCTCCTTCCTTCACTTCTGTGCTTGTCGCCGGTCCTGAGATCCAGCTTTTGTGCAGTGTTCAACAGTCTGTTTTGTAAAGTGCCTCAACCTCCCATCTCTGGTGGCCCCCAGGCGTGGCCATGGTCCAGTCTGCCAGGGAAGTGGGGCGCATGGACTCCAGCCCTGCAGGGGTGTCGAGGCCAGTCAGCCTGCATCTGGGGCCTGTCTGGTCCTAGATCAGCAATGAGGAGAAGAGTGTCTTGCCTTTTCTCTGACTTTCTCTGACTTTCTGGGCGGGGTTCCTGTGGGATACTGTAGGGCACATTTTGCTCTTCGCTCTGTATGGTCCATACGCGGCGCTGGCAAAAGAACGTCTTCACCAACACACATCAAAGCCCATAGGACCGACAATATGAGAGGCTTTGGTAGTGGCTCTGGGATGTGGGTGACCACTTGTAAAAGAGCACGTGCCCCAAAGAAAGGCTCGCCTGCCAGGCCCTGTCACCCAGGGGGAGCTCTCGGGGCTGGCGAGAGCTCACCCAGTCAGTCCCTCTTCTGTCCATCAGTTGGGGCTGGTGACTGTCTTGCAGGCAGAACGCGGAGCTGGCCAAGCTCCGGCAGGAGCTCAGCAAGGTCAGCAAGGAGTTGGTGGAGAAGTCAGAGGCCGCACGGCAGGAAGAACAGCAGCGGAAGGCTCTGGAGACCAAGGCGGCCGCCTTTGAGAAACAGGTCCTACAGCTGCAGGTGAGCCATGGTGGCAGCCGCTTCAGCGCCCGAGTCTGCTCTGCCCTCCCCCCCGCAAGCCTATTTGCGTAGCAGGGACAGGCCAGAGCTTGCCTGGCCACATCGGGTCATCCCTTCCCCGTGATCGTGATGGCCGGAACCCTCGGCCCGGGCCTCATTAGTAACAGTGATCGCTAGTGGTGTGGAGCGGGTGCACTCAGTGTGGTCAGCATTGTCCTGAGTGCTCTGTAAGCATTGACCCCGCCAACCCTCGTCGGGACCCTAGGAGGTAGGTGCCATTGTTATCTGTCGTCACCCGTTACAAGATCTGAGGCACCAAGAAGTAACTGGTCCCAAGTTCACACAGAAGTGGGATTTGAACCCCTAGGTCTGGCCCCAGAGCTGTTTCTCCTTCCACGTTTGCCACCACCGGTGGTCCTGCAGCCTCGGACTTCAAGGCTGGGCTGGTATGCTTCCTTCTCAGCCTCCGGCTGTGGCCTGAGAGCTGTCATTTTCCCCGGAGAGTGGCTGTTCTCCTTCAGAGGAGGAAGATTGTCCCCATCCCAAAGTGCACTGGGCAACATCCAGTGTGGCCTCAGCCTAGGGGCTTTGCTCCCTGTTGCCCTGAAGGCTTCTGGATGCCCCAGTCAGCCCGTTTGGGGACCACATGTGGGGAGCCTTGCTCTCATGTCTGCTGTGTATTTAACTTACCTGCGGGAGGAAGTCCTGGTGGTCGGAGGGCCCTGGGCCCTTCTGCGGCTCAGCCATTGAAGTTAGGCTGAAGCACGAGTCTTGTGGAAGGTACTAAAATGACAGACGTGAAATTGTAAGACCAGTGTTTGGGTGTATACGAGGGACCAAAAAGGAACACGGACAGGTAAACACAGTGTGGATTATTGGGGCAGCATCAAGATGGATGATTTGGTGTTTGCTATTTTTACCTAAAGCAGGCCCACCCACACCAGTGAGATCAGATGCTCACTGGGGTGGGCCTAGCCGTGATCATGTGTTGAAGGTTTCGGGATAGTTCCTGTGCTTCGGGGGCTGGAACCTCCCCTCTGGCACCCAGCTCGTCACCGTTATGTGTGCCACTTCTAAGGGGTCAAAGCCTGGGGCTGGCCCTCACCAGTAAGCCCCAGACTCGGAGCGTCTCTTGCCCTCTCAGGCTTCAGGCTGTCGTCCCCTGCCTGGGGCCGCAGAGAGTCCCCTCTTTCCTCTCTGACACCAGAGATTCTGGGAGTGGATGACTGCAGGTGGTGAAGGAGGCAGGGGTGTGTGGCTGCCTCCTCTGTTGTCCCATTGCTGACAGTGAAGCCCCCGGTGTCCGCTGGGGATTTTGGAGCCTTTTTCCCCATCTGAAAAAGGGTGTGACAGTAGTACCTGTCCCATGGGCTGGCTGGGGGTTCACCACGCTGATGCACACATAGAATGCCTACAGTAGTCCTTTGCTCAGAACAAGAACTCAACAGATGCGAACCTTAGAGGGGCCAACTCAGGAGGTCCCCAGGTTTTTCTGGAGGGTTAGGTTGCGGGAAGCAACTCTCTGTGTCACACTGAAGTCAAAACGGGGCTTTTCCCTTTCTGTGACTGCGCTTCATCACCTGGGACCCCTTACCGAGAACTCACCGTTGAGGGGCCAGGGTGGCCATGGCCTCCTGGCTTTTTCCAGTGGGTAAACTGACTTTAGAAATCCAGGAGCATTTTTTTTTTCAAATTTTTTTTAATGTTTATTTTTGACACAGAGGGAGACAGAGCATGAGCGGGGGAGGGGCAGAGAGAGAGGGGAGACACAGAATCCGAAGCAGACTCCAACTCACAGACCGCGAGATCATGACCTGAGCCGAAGTCGGACGTTCAACCGACTGAGCCACTCAGGTGCCCTGAAATGCAGGACCATTTTTTTTTAAGTTTATTTATTTATTTTGAGAGAGGAGAGAGGGGCAGAGAGAGAGAGAGAATGATTCCCAAAAAGGCTCTGCACCGTCAACACAGAGCATAGCTCTGGGCTAAGCTCACGAACTGTGAGATGGTGACCGGAGCTGAAATTGAGTCAGATGCTTAACCGACAGAGCCTCCCAGGCGCCCCTGCAGGAGCATTTGATAAAGGCTGTTGGGGTAGGTTGGCAGGATGGAGAGAGCTCTCTGTCGTCTGCGACGTCAGAGCCAGCTGAGGGGCCAGCCTCCCTCTGGCATCTTCATGGCCCCCTTCCCTGTGCCCGGTCCCCAGGTGTCTCACAAGGAGAGTGAGGAGGCTCTGCAGAAGCGCCTGGATGAGGTCAGCCGGGAACTGTGCCGCTCACAGACCAGCCACGCCAGCCTGCGGGCGGACGCCGAGAAGGCCCAGGAGCAGCAGCAGCAGATGGCCGGTAAGGGTGGCCTGTTGGCTCCCAGCGGGCCTGAGGGTCTGTGCCAGATGTGGGGCCACACACCACCCTGGCCCCACTGCCGAGCCGGAGCCCATAAGATGACCAGCCCTGCTGGCGAGTGAGGGCAGCATGGGATCCCTGACTCTGCCCCTCAGGTGGTCGTGAGGTGGCGGTCTCGGCAGGAGGCGGGCAGAGCCAGCAAGGACTAGGTGTCAGGGCGGAGCTTGAGAGCGGGGCTGGGGAGTCGGGGGTGTGGAAGGTGCCACCGCCTGGAGCCTGCCTTGCCATGGGGCCCCCTCTGGAGCATCGGCTGTGAGTGAGAGCCACAGCAACCCTGAGGCCTTTGTCGACCTTCTCAGCGGACTCCTTCTGGACCTGTCCTGGCTCACTCAGCCCAAAAGCTAGGTTTGGAAGGTGGGGCCTATGGTCCCCCTAGGCCTACATACAGGTAACCTTCATAATCAGAAGAATGTGGCTAAGTGAGGGTGCTGAGGGCCCCTGGAGAAATAGGGCAGACGAGGCCAGTGACCACTCCATAATCACTTGCTCACAAGTATTTCCTAAGCGACTGCCATAGGCACCCAGAGCTCGGCCAGGAGTAAAGCAGTGGCAGCAGGGCCACATTCTAGCAGGAGAGACAGTAGTCAGGTGCGGGGCCATGCATCAACCAGCCCTGTGCTCTACAGCCTTCAAACAGCCAGCATGACCTAACGCAGTGTTAGTATTCTGTTTCTCTGAAGAGGCAGCTAGTAAATAGTTTTGGCCTTGTGGGCCAGACACAGGGTCTGTCACAGCTGCTCAGCTCTGCTGTCATAATGCAAAAGCAGCCCTAGACGGCGTATAAACAGACAGACCTGGCTGTGTTCCAATGAAGCTTTACTTACAAAACAGGCAGTGGGCCAGAGATGGCCCTTGGGCCTCGTTTGCTGACCTCACTCTAATGGGCTAGGTGTGGCTTTAGATTGGGTGGTCAGGGAGGCCTCTCTGAGGCAGAGGGAATGTTCAAGCCAAGTCTGGATGACAGGAAGGGGCTGGTTTCACAAAGACCGGGAAGAGGCAGAAACGGCCAGCACAGGGCCCCCGAGAATGGGGATGAACTTGAACTTGGCCCGTACAAGAAACAGAGGCATAAGATCAACAAGTGTGACTGGAACAAGAAGGCAGTCGGCCAGTGTAGGGCCCCAGGTGGCCCTCCCTGTGAGGTGTAGCGTGCTGGGAGCACTCAGGGCATCTGGGACGGGGGTGGCATGAGCCCCTTGTACTTGTGGATGCTCCGGTGCTGAGTGGAGACTGGACCAGAGGAGCAGGATTGGCCCAGGGGAGCAGGCGTGAAGCTCTTGCAGTCATTCCGGCCAAAAGCAACAGGCTGGGCCCAGGTGGCTCCAGGGTGCTGGTGGGCCGGGGAGGGATTTGGCAGACAACGGATGTGGAACCCACAGGCCTCGCTGGCCGGTGAGAAGTGGGGACACGGAGGAGCAGAGCAGCCAGATGAGGAGACCAGGCTGGTCGGCGGGAGTGCTGGGTTCGAGTTGCCTAAGCAGAGCTCAGCTGATATGAGCCAGTGTCCCAGAGAACAAAAGTTCAGCAGCTACAGCTGGAATCCATTTCAGAGCGGCATCATTTTCCCATGAGTGATCTCAGGGCATTTCGTTCCACCCCAGTGTGCGCTGGGGAGCAAAAGCCAGAGTGACTTTGTCCCTCAGCCGCTAAGATGCCCGGTGGTCACAAGTGTGTCTTACGGGCCTGGGTGCACGCAGAAGGCAGTGAGGGTGGCTGTGCCGGCGTTTCCCACCCCCACCCACCCTTGCACGCTTCTCCTCAGAGCTGCACAGCAAACTGCAGTCCTCCGAGGCGGAGATGAAGAGCAAGTGTGAGGAGCTGAGTGGTCTCCACGGGCAGCTCAAGGAGGCCAGGGCCGAGAACTCGCAGCTCACCGAGAGAATCCGGTCCATCGAGGCCCTGCTGGAGGCGGGCCAGGCCCGAGACACCCAGGACGCCCAGGTCAGCCTTCGGGAGGGGAGGGAGAAGGCTGCCGAGTCCCACCCTGCCAAGCAGAGAGGGCCGACCGTGGATGGGCCCCATCCTGACTAGTCGCCGCACGAGGCCAGTCTCATGGTGACCGCGGCGCTTTCTGTCTCTCGTTCCAGGCCAGCCAAGTGGAGCAGCAGGCCCAGTAAGTGGAAGCGGAGGCCCGCAGCCTTAGCGTGGGGTGGCCAGGACCCCAGGAGCCAGGGCTTCCAGCAGGGTGCACAGATTCCCTGGGGAAGAGCCCCTTCAGAGGCCCTTGCCTTTCCCTGCTCCCTCCGGTGGCTCTGAGGACAGGGAACAGGCCTGGCCAGAAAATAAGGCCTCCCTGCAAAGAGCTCCTTGCCTCCTCTTGAGGAACAAGGCTCAACTGTGTGGAGACTGGCAGGTGCTCGGTGGGGGCTTCTGGACCTTCTGCCCCCTCCTGTCCGTCCATCCATCTGTGACTCAGCTGGTCGGAGGGTCTCCATGTCTACAAGGCGAGGGTTTTTTAGGGACTGAGATCATAAATCAGGTAGCAGCCGTGATTACACACCCATCTAGAGAACCCAGGAGGTCTCCAGCTTTTTGCACAGATCTGCGATGTCTGTGCAGTTGAGAGCTGACCCAAGTCACAGGATTGCCCGCAAGGCAACTTCACTGCTGGCAGACCTTGTTCGCTTTCGGTATTGGTGACCCAGCACGAGGCTGTGCTAGGGGACTGTTTATTTGCTGTTGCAAAGGCTGGAGCCAATACTTGGGTGGAGTGGCTTGAGTTAGGGGACTTAGAGTCCTTGGGACCATCACTTCTGGAGCATGCGTCCCTGAACAGATGTCCACAGTCTTGGGAGAGGGTCCTGGCTGCTGTGGCCAGAGCTCCACAGGATAGTCACGGGGGGTGAGGCATGAAGGGTGTCCTCTGTCCCTATGCAGACAATAAGACATGTCCCAGACCATCAGCTGACATGGTTCCCTTGTTCTGGCTGCTGCCACCAGTGAGTCACCTCCCCTGCGCCTCCTCGGGCCGTGGTCCATGTTTCTTAGCCTCAGGCTTAGCGGTTTGAGAGCTGAGGAAGGAAGCCAGAGGGCCCAAAATGCCTTGCAGGAGACGCAGGACCAAACTCTCCATGTTCCTTTCCCACTGTGCTACTTTGCAGAAAGTTCACGTGAGTTTTGTTTCTCTTGGAATTTATTGGAGTAGAGAAGTTGTGTTTGATGAGGGTTTTTTTTGCTTTTGTGTTTTAAGATCACATTCTTGGATCACAGAGCAAATTATTGAGGCATCAAAGTTACACCGCAAATAATGGTTCATTCTAATTTTTTGCATTGTGCAGATGTGTTTGACAGAAATCGGTTTTTTAAATTTCCTTCTGAATTTATCTGGAAGTTGTGTCTAAGTCTGGCCATCCTGTTCTGGGTGGAGATGAGTGATCTGACCCAGATGTTCTGGAACCCAGGCAGCGGCCGCCAGGGGGCTGATTGTCAGTGTGTCCTTGCCATCTGCCTGCCTGGGTTTGCTCATGTGGTGGTTTGCTGGAGGCAGGCTCTTGCACGAAGGGGGGGGGGGGGGTGGGGGGTGGTGCTTGAGGGAATTGCTGCGAGGGGTCCCAGTACAGCTTTAAGGGTGAGGTCAAGGTTCCTTGGGCCTGAAACCACCCCCCAAGAAGTCAACAACTGACTTCAAGGCCTTGACCAAAACTGTTTTGAGAGTAACCAGGTGAGGCGTTGCCACGGTGGGAACCTATTTCCTGGTAGGGTGGTTGGGGCAACTAGCGGCCCACGCTCACAATTGTTTTGTTCAGTCCTAAGGTGCGTGAGAATGGTGTTTTGCAAAAACGTTGTTGACCGCGGCCCATGAAAAGAAATGCAGATGTGTATGTCCTCATCTGGCTGGCAGTGGCCAGGGCCCCACCCGCCTCCCCCAGACTGCTGGCAGCCCCCTCTGGTGGGCACACCCATGGGTGGGGGACCTCTTTCCAAGCTCATCACTTCTGGACTTCAGATTTCACCTGTTCCTGCTGTTCCTGGGGTCTTCGCTGCCCTAAAGTTTAATGCAGAACCCAACATGTTAAAGCCCCTGTTTGAAGCCTGTGACTCAGAACAGCTAGTCCATCTGTAGCAGCGTCAACCTCTCACTGTCTGGAAGATGAGGGTGGTCAAAGCCCACTAGGCTCTTGAATGTGGAGACGGGACTGACATCTCGCCAACCCCATGGCATCTGGGGCGTCACCCGGAGCTGATTCCCCAGAGCCTGGGCGCAGGCCTGAGGGAGGAGCCTTTGGGTCTCAGCAGAGTTAGGTTCTGGACAAAGGATGGTCCTGCTGTACCCTGCAGAGACTGCTGGCCTATCATGAGCTGCTGAGAGCAGTGGCGTCCAGAGTCTCGATGGGTGTGCAGGCGACAGCACCACCTGAGTCTAGCTCAGTCGACCTCTGAGAAGGCCCAGCCCATGTCTTCGGAGGGCCAGGTGTGGCTGTGGCCATAGGGAAGGGCCAGCTGACATGTTTTGTGGGGACCGAGCAGGACCAGGTTGAATAGAAGCCACATACCGTTCAGTAGAAGAAAAAGCGCCCCCCAAACCCTACTGTCTGGGATACATCCCTGTTCCCGCCACTGTGGCCGCTCTGACCTCTTCAATCCCAGCAGCCAGTGTCACCAGGTGTAATTCTGGTGGCCTTTTGGGTCTGCACCCAGCCCCCTGGGCACTCGGGATGAGTGGAGAGGATGGGGCCGAGGCAGTTCCTTGGGCTCCCCTTGAAAGCTTGTGCTCTGTTGACGTGATTGGGGGCAGTGGGAGGGGACTGACCCATAGCCAAGTGGCTCCGGGTAGGTGTCCAGGCAGCAGAAGGGGCACTCCCGAGGCAGGACCTGGGGTGGCGCGGCCCTTGGAGTGCAGCAATGATGTCACTGTCTCCCTTCAGCCTCAAGGAGCTGGAGTCCCAGGTGCGGTGTCTGGAGAAGGAGGCCACCGAGCTCAAGGAGGCAGTTGAGCAGCAGAAAGTGAAGAACAATGTGAGTGCTGAGAAGCGTGGGTGTGAGGCTGGCCTTGTGGGAATCCCACCCCTAACCACTCAGGAAAGGGTTTGGCTACCCCTTTATGTCCCGTTGTGCTGTTCGTGGCTGGAAGCCTGCCTGCCTTTGGCGGCTTGGGTGAGGCCTCTTTTCCCCTTTGGGTCCGTCATAAGGCCCAGAGCTGACTCCCTTCCCATCGGCTTGGGTCACGTGCCCAAGCATGGAGCCCCCTGCCCCCCCTTACCCCCACCCCATGGTGGGGTCAGAATGTACCAGTTGGTTTGGTCTGGGTCATATGGTCACCTTGGAGTAGGGAGGCAAATGTCATGAGAAGGGGATATGGAAGCCCCTTTCCTCTGCAGGGGGTGCGGAGCCCCCCCTACATCCTCCTTGCTGGGCTGCCCCTCACTGCTCCTCAGGTGGCCCCGGGCTCCCTGGCTCCCCCATCTCCTCTTCCCCCGGGAGCCCCGCCTGGCCCTCCCTGTGCCTGGCGCGGCCAGAGCCAGCTGAGGGGTCGGTGGTGACAGGAGCTGCTTCTCTCTGAGGAGCCAGCCGACCCTGTCTTCTTCTCTCTCCTTCACGCTGGAGCCTCCTCACGGCCTGGTGCCACGGCCGCTCCCTAGTGGTTGGCCCCAGAGGAACCAGGCGACGTGCGCTAAGAGAAAGCACGTTTTGTCCCTTGGCAGTCTCCCCATTGGGGTCCCAAGTGGGGTTGGGGAGGGTTCTCCCTCGCTACTGAGCCCGGCTCAGGCAGCCCGGGTGGGATGTGTGGGCAGCCGACTGTCCCTGGCCGCTGACCTCTCCTGCCTCTGCCCCCAGGACCTCCGAGAGAAGAACTGGAAGGCCATGGAGGCTCTGGCCTCGGCGGAGAGAGCCTGTGAGGAGAAGCTGCGCTCCCTGACCCAGGCCAAGGTCAGAGTCCCACACGCGCAGACTCCCCTGCTGGTCAAGATTCGGTTGGCAGCAACTGTGTGGTTTAGCAAACCACACAAAACACACAAACCGCGTGCAGAGCAGCCTTGGCCTCGGAGCCTCAGAGATCCATGCCAGGGGGCCCCTCAGAGATCCGTGCCAGGGGGCCCCTCGGAGATCCGTGCCAGGGGGCCCCTCGGAGATCTGTGCCAGGGGGCCCCTCAGAGATGCGTGCCAGGGGGCCCCTCAGAGGTGCGTGCCAGGGGGCCCTCAGAGGTGCGTGCCAGGGGGCCCCTCGGAGATCCGTGCCAGGGGCCCCCTCGGAGATGCGTGCCAGGGGGCCCCTCGGAGATCTGTGCCAGGGGGCCCCTCAGAGATGCGTGCCAGGGGGCCCTCAGAGGTGCGTGCCAGGGGGTCCCTCGGAGATCTGTGCCAGGGGGCCCCTTGGAGATGTGTGCCAGGGGGCCCCTCGGAGATGCATGCCAGGGGGCCCCTCAGAGATCCGTGCCTGGGGGCCCCGAGGCCAGCAGACAGTGTGCCCTGTGCCCCTGCATCTTCCCCCTTACCCTCCTCCTCCCTCTCCTTCATTTATCCTTAAGGTGAAGGGGGGAACATACCCCCCGGTGCTTTTTCTCACCTGGGCCTTTTGCCGTTAGGGTGCAGAGAGTGAGCGGCCATGGGGCTATGAGCCCTCGTGGCCTCACTGCCTTTGAGCCCGAGGTTGGCTGTCCTCAAGTTGTTTTTCTCCCCGGCCACTTTCTCGGGGCCCATGAGATCCTGGCCCAGTAAGTCCTGTGGTTGATCTTTACCGTAAGTAGCAGAAGGAAAGTTGTCTTTAGCAGCAAGCTATCTATAGGTCCTGGGCTCTGTGCCACCCAGCTCGGCAGAATGTGGGTGTCTCCATGTTTGGGGCCCCCATGTTGCCTCTGGAGCCCTGGGCCGGGAGCCAGCACTGAGCTCTGTCCTGGGGACGTGGCCTGCAGTGGCAGCCATGGGAGGCCTCACCCACCCCCTCTTGCCACACGTTTCCGTCCTTGATGAAAGGCCCCGGGGCAGCTAGCCCTCCCCTCCCAGCCTCGCTCATGCAGAAGGAATGTCTGTCCTGTTACCATGAGCTCTGCAGTGACTTTCATGAGCCTCCCAGGAAGCCTGAGGGTTGTAGCAGTTGAGGCCCCAAGACAAGGCAGGAGGTGGAGGGCTGGCCTCAGGTCAACAGCTGTAGTTAGACTCCTCAGAGGTGACCTGGAAGCCTGTGGCCTTTCTGTGGCAAATGCAGGAGCTGTGATGAGAGATGTCATCTGCAGTCATGCAGCCAGATTGATAGGAGCTGGTCTCTGGGTCCTCTGGCCCTTGCCTGGGACTCACGTGGCCAGGGGGCCTGAATGGGGTCATGAGGTCAAGGATTCAGAGCAGGCCACCGGCATCGACCAGCAGCGTTGTTTGCATCG
This sequence comes from Panthera pardus, assembly GCF_024362965.1. Taxonomy (NCBI): domain Eukaryota; kingdom Metazoa; phylum Chordata; class Mammalia; order Carnivora; family Felidae; genus Panthera; species Panthera pardus. Next base: position 42,849,911 of record NW_026526821.1, on the reverse strand, counting down.
GTGGTGAGCCAAGAAGGGTCACCACCCTTGAGACTTGAGTACAGATCACATGGGTGCTGTGGGCGGACGGGGCATCCGTTTGTCATGCGCATTCCAGAACTGCATTGGAAGGTCCTGATCTGGTCAGAGTTCTAGTGTCACCCTCAGGTCTCCAGCCATGCCATCGGCAGCAGGTTCAACCTACTGGGCACAGGATACTAGATAAGACTTTCTTTTAGCCAGAAACCTCCCCAGGGTCCTCCTTGCGCTTTGCATGGGAGCCTCAAGGAGGGCGGATGGGGTCTGGCCTGGCAGCCTGGCCAGTGTGAGTCAGGCTTCAGAAGAGCCAGGACCCCAACCAAGCCCTTAGCCCTTCTGGGTGGGTCCCTCCCTTTGCAGAGTGGGGGTCCTGATCCCCGCTGCTCCTGGCTGGCAATAGCCCTTAAGTGGTGGCTGCTGGGAGATTCACCTGTCCTCTGCCTCCCCCTCAGCAACCCCCCCCCCCCAGCAGCTTGGCCGTCCACACGCACACAGGAGCACGCACACGCTCATGTGGAGAGCTCCAAAATTCAGAACCGATGGTGGGTAGGTTCCTGCTGGGGGGTGTCAGGAGCCTGCACCTGCCACGTGGGCAGCTTGCTGTCTCCCCATCAGCACTTTGATCTGTCAGGACTGACCCAGCGCAGGCCGAGGTGGCCAGAGCCTGGCTGCTGAGGTTGAGCCCCCACTCCACCGCCCCTTTTGGTCCCACGGAAGCTACCTGTCTTCTCCTTTGATCCTGTCCTTCCCCCGAAGAGCTGAGGTGGGGACGGGCATCTCCAGGAACACTCCCTGGGGTTGCCCTAAGTGTCACAACTGAATGCTGCCCTCCCCCACCCGCCCACCACTGCTCTAGGAGGAATCGGAGAGGCAGCTCAGCTTGACCGAGGCACAGACCAAGGAAGCCCTGCTCGCCCTGCTGCCAGCACTCTCTGGCTCGGCACACCAGGTAGGAGGCGAGGTGGCTCCCGCGGGACCCCACTGCCCACAGGAAATGTCTCCGGGCCCTACCTCGTGTGTTTTGTGGCAGAGTTACACCGAGTGGCTGCAGGAACTCCGAGAGAAGGGCCCCGAGCTGCTGAAGCTGCCGCCAGCTAGCACAGAGCCCTCCTCGGTAAGCACAGGTGCCGACACACACCCTTGCCGGGGCCGCTGCGGTCACTTCTGCTATCCCCTGTCGGTGGGAAGGGAGGGTGCCCGGAGCTGCCTCATCAGGCAGCTGGGCGAAACCTTTGTGCTTGGCTAGCCAGACCCCTGTTCTGCCCTCAGGACCTGGCCTCCAAGCTGAGGGAGGCCGAGGAGACCCAGAACAGTCTGCAGGCTGAGTGTGACCAGTACCGCACCATCCTGGCGGAGACGGTAGGGTGTGAGAGGCAGGGCCTCTGGCAAGGCTCTTGGCTGGGTGTCCCTCACGGGGCTGCCAGGAAAGAGCTCTCAGAGCCTCCAGGCAGTGGGCAGGCCAGTGGCCCTGGGGGAAAGAGCCCTGGGTTCAGATGCTGGCTCTGTGCGCCCTTGGGCGAGCCGTTGCCCCTGCCTGGGCCCCAAAGGGGATGAAGGAGGTGCTCAGGCCTTCATTGCTTCTGAGCGGAGGAGAGGGCTGGGCTGCGGGTTTGGAGCTGGGGGTGCAGAGACAGTTGGGACACGGAACAGTCTGGGAAAGGAAGAGGTGGGCATTTGGCTGACGGCTGGCTTGCAGCCACTGTCCGTGTGACTGCCGGAGCCACGCTAGGTCTAGACCTCCTGCCCGACCCCGTCCCGGGCCCCTGAGATCAGCGCTGGTGGCAAACCCAACGGAGATGAGAACCCTAGTGATGTCCTTCGGGTCACAGACCTCATTCCCCTGCGTGGCCCACGCACAGCCTTCGTTCGCACACTGGCCAGAGACCCCACACCAGGACTGTGGCCCGCCTTCCTCCCCATGTGACAACTATGACGAAGTCAGAGCTGGGCCACGCTGACAGCCAGGCAGCCATCCCAGAGGAGCCGGGGGCACTAGGCTGAGGTTGTGTTCATGGGAGTAGGGTCTACAGTTAGAGGGGCCCCGCCTCAGTGTCCCTTTCCCCCAGGAGGGCATGCTCAAGGACCTACAGAGGAGCGTGGAGGAGGAGGAGCAGGTGTGGAAGGCCAAAGTGAGCGCCACGGAGGAGGAGCTCCAGAAGGTACTGGAAGGGCCCTGAGACCCTGGCCTGGAGCCAGTGACCTGGGCATCACTCCGGGGGGGTCCGCCTTCCCTAGGAATTCAGACACAACTTCCCAAAGGCCCACAGCTAGATCAGAATTCATCAAAACCAGGGGAAGCGCCGATGGGGTCGCGCAGGTCTCCTGGGAGACAGGAGGCGAGTGCGCTGGGTTTTGGCGATGCCACATAAAGTGTTGATTACGGAGTGACCACCGACTCCTCCGTCTCCAGGGCACCCCCACCCCTACCCTAGGGAGAGGCTGCTGGTCATGCGTGAGGTGGGCAGGCACCACTGGGCTTCCTGGGAGAGGGGGCCCCGTCCTGCTCGGGTCCGGGGACACGTGGCACCGCATCCCGGGACCATCCCCCCCCCCCCCAGGGGCTCACATTTGATGGGACCTTGCCCTTGCTTTGCAGTCACGGGTCACAGTGACACATCTCGAAGAGATTGTAGAGAAGCTGAGAGGAGAACTTGAAAGTTCAGATCAGGTAGGCGCGGGGGCTCTGCCCAGAGGGCTGCTTTCCTCATTACAGAGGCCACTGTAGTTCTTTCTCCCTCGTGGACCACACGTGTTGAGAGGGGTGGAGGGATCTCGTCCGTCCTGCTTTTCGTTCTTGAGAGCCACTTGCCACCTCAGAGCGGCCCGAGATAGCGGGGGGCCTGTGCAGGATGCCCGGCACACGGCAGCGTCTGCGGCGTGGGAGGGGCGCCGGGTGGCCCCAGGGCTCTGCAGACACGGTCAGCCCTGGCCTTGCGGAGGGGGCCTCTGGTGCCCACCTAACAAGGAAATCTAAAAGCTCTTCCCCACCGTGGAGTCTGGAACACATCTGGGCCCAGGAGTGCCGGAGTTCAGGACGGCGTTCCGCTGCCAGGGACTCATTTCTGCCTGTCCTTGGTTGGCCCATCGCCAACAGGCCACGGAAAGTCTCCCAGCCCCTACCCCAGGGCAGCCAGCCTTGTTGCGCCCCGTCACCCTGTCTCCCGTGGTCAGTGCCTCCTGCTGGCCCACTCGAGACCTGTGTGTGTGTGTGTGTATCCAGGTGCGGGAACACACCTCACATCTGGAAGCAGAGCTGGAGAAGCACATGGCGGCCTCCAGCGCCGAGTGCCAGAGCTATGCCAAGGAGGTGGCAGGGGTGAGTCTGCCCAGCGAGGTCTCCAGCCCGTCCTGGGTTTCTCCTTCCATGGTGCTCATTAATAGGAACTCAGAGTCTGGGCTCTCGGGCTTCTGCCCTGGCCGTGGGCCAGCTGACCTGAGAGAGGTGTCATGGGCAAATGGCAGAAAGACCATGCCACCAACAGGGAAGCATACAGCCAGGACAGCCTCGTGAGGCCACTTCCTTCCCTGGCCCGGGGACACCATTTCAGGGGCAAATGGGCTTAAATCTGATACCGTTTACTGACTGTTCAGAGGCGGCACCCCCCCACCCCCCAGTCCTGGTTTGATTTCAAACTTTTGGCCGTATTTTATAAGATGGTCTGTAAATGAAGATCCAAGAAAGGCCTGTAGTGGATTCTGTCTTCCCCACGTCTTCAGACAGAAACTGTAGTTTGGGGAGGCCGAGGAGCCCCTGCCAGGCCCACGCTGCTCCGGAATGCTCTCGGGGCTTGGAGCAGCTTGTGTGCGTAGGTGTTAACTCATAGGAACTGGTTTTCTTTTCTCCTTTTCCCCCCATCACCTGGATTCATTTTCTCTCCAAGTTGAGGCAACTTTTATTAGAATCTCAGTCTCAGCTGGATGCAGCCAAGAGTGAAGCCCAGAAACAAAGCAATGAGCTCGCCCTGGTGAGTGAGCGTGGACAGGAGGGGAACGGTGCCAGGGTGTGTGTGCGTGTGTGTGGTTCATTGGCCAGTCGTGGTTCTCCACCCCGTGCAAGGTCACATGGCTCGGTGGAGTGGGGTGTGCCCCGGTGTAACCTCTGGGGCCGGCTTTGATCAGCCGTACTGAAGGGGCTCCTTGTGCGTTGGCCCAGAACTCGGAGCTGGGCGTGTGGCTGCCAGGGCCGGTGCTCGGGCTCTAGTCACATGTCCCCTGGTGCGGCCTGGCCCCGTAAAGGCACTGGGAGCTCAGGGCAGGGGTTCTGGGAAGTTCAAATCTCCGTGAGCCCTGTGGCTCAGCACTACCTCGCCCTCCGTGGCCCTCGGATGTTTTCTCACTTCAGCAGTGGCTCAGACCCATTCAGTCAAATGTATGGGTGGGCGTGGCACGGTGGGCGTGTGTCTGGCTGTGTATTTGCACAAACCCACCCTCCCTGTTTCAGGTCAGGCAGCAGCTGAGTGAGATGCAGAGCCACGTAGAGGATGGTGACGTAGCTGGGTCCCCGGCTGTCCCCCCTGAGGCCCCCCCAGCAGAGCAGGACCCTGTCGAGGTTAGGGCGGTGAGCCGGTCCCCAGATGTCTGTCACTAACAGCCCGCGTGGGCCCCCTCGAGCCCAGTTGGAGAGCAAAGGCGGCAGGCCTCTGTTCCGGCTAAACACTGGCAATTTGCAGCCTCCAGGGCCTGCTCTCCCCACCCCGCTCTGCCCCGAGAGGGACCACCAGGTTCTGAGGAAGTCCCAGAGCAGAGGAAGGGGCAGGGAAGCGGCCAGAAGGAGAGGGGTCGGGCGCTGGATCTTAACAGTTGTGCGCAGGAGTGGGGGGAAGAGGGAGTCGGGGCGGCTGGGCCTGCAGTCAGGGAGTCTGGTCTCCTGCCAGGGCCCTCGCCGACACGTCACAGCAGGGTGCTTGCCCTCCAGACTCTGGACCCAAGTGGCGTGGTTGCGAGCCCTCAGCGGGAGGTGGGGTCCTGTCACCAGAGTGGCAGTGGTGGGCACGACACTGTGGGGCGGGGACTTGCACAGTGGCTCTGAGGCCTCCTTGTGCCGTGAGTCTCAGGAAAGGTGTCTGAGGTCGGCAGAGGTGGTGGCTCTGGACCCGGGGGCCGAGGCACCGTCTCCGCGCAGCGGGAGTGTAGGAGCGACTGTCAGCTGGCTGGTGGGCAGCCAGGGGCAGGGAAAGGCCGAGGGGGCGCAAGGAGCTAGGAGGCGGCGCCTGCCCAGGAGCCCTGGTTCCCAAGGGGGTCCTTCACCGGGTTCCCACAGTCTGTGCGGTGTTTCCACGCAGCTGAAGACGCAGCTGGAGCGGACGGAAGCCCTCCTGGAGGACGAGCAGGCACAACGGCAGAAGCTCACGGCCGAGTTTGAGGAGGTCAGGCCCTGCCTCTGTAGCCCTCGGGGTGTCGGGGACAGTGGGGGTATGGGCCGGGGTCTGCCGGGCGGTCTGGCCTTCTCCCTCCTGGGGTGGGGGGGGGGGGGTGCCACACAGTCCCCTGCCCCGTGCGTGTGGGTCCCGCCTGCTCTCCCTGGCCACAGCCTTAATCCCCTCCTGGTGGGCGTCCCCAGGCGGACTTATAGGACCTGTGGGGTGTGTACGGCGTCCCGCCCATGCCCCGCTGCCCTCTCTCTACACCAAGGCTCAGAGCTCGGCGTGTCGGCTGCAGGCAGAGCTGGAGAAGCTCCGTAGCATGGGGCCCCTCGAGTCTTCAGAAACAGAGGAGGCCACGCAGCTGAAGGTAGAGGGGGCCCGGGGGGTCTGTTCCAGGGCTCAGGGTGGGGTCAGGAAAGGAGCACCACCTCTCCCGCCCCGGCTCTTGCCACCATCTCCCACTGTCGTTCCGTGCGGTGGGAGCCATCTTGAGGCCCCTCGGGCAGGGTCCAGCCTCATTTGGTGGTGATGGGGGTGGCGGGATGTCTAAACTTTTGATGTCGCACACAGCAGCCACCAGTCAGCGGGGCTGTTTACATTAAACAAAACTGGAAGTTCAGTTCCTCCGTCACGCTAGCCACAGTACGCCGTAGGACATGCCCCGTGTCATAGGAAGCTCTCCTGGTAGTGCTGGTAGCTGGGACAGAGACCTATCTCTGGGTGACCAGGAGATCACATCCTCCCGCCGCCTTTGGAAGACTCCGGCTTCCCGGGCATATAGCCACGTGGTCTTTCTGCTGTGTGCCACGTGACAGCTGATCTCCTTTGATCCTGTGACCACCCACAGGAGAGACTAGAAAAAGAGAAGAAGTTAACCAGTGACCTGGGACGCGCTGCCACCAAATTACAGGAGCTTTTAAAGACGACCCAGGAGCAGCTGGCAAAGGAGAAAGACACGGTGAAGAAATTGCAGGAGCAGCTGGACAGAACAGTGAGTGTCCTGGCCCCAACCATGGCCTCGGCTGCCCCATCCCCGGAGCTGGGCCCTGGCCCAGAGCAGAGCAGACCCCGTGGGAGTCAGGGTGGGAAGGGCCAGGTGGGGTTGTGGGAGCCCCAGGAGTCCCAGGATGCAGGATAGATGGGAGAGCCAGGCCTGGGGGGCCGGAAGTGGTGGGGTCAGACTCCTGAAAGTGGGTGGCAGGACATTCAGCCTGCTGGGCCCAGCACCTGCCCTCCTGTGGCTCCCCTTGGTGGGAAGTACGTCTCTGGCCCCCACTGCCAGCTAGGTCCTCGCTCTGCAGCCTGGGGGACCAGGGTCCTCACCCAACTCAGGGCCCTCCCTCTCCTATGTCCCCGGCTCCTGTCAGCCCCCGGAGTCCACTCTGGTTTTCCAGACTTGCTGGGCTGGGTGTTCTCTGAAAGTATTGGAGTGGTGGGGGGTGTTAATCCCAAGGGGTGATTGGAGGTCCCTAGGAGTTCGGGGTGAGTGCTCGCCTTGGCTCTTTGACCCCAGCCTCTCCTTCCATCTGCCCACCTTTGTTCACAGGAGGACAGTAGCAGCTCAAAGGAGGGCACTTCTGTCTGAGTCTCCTCTGCGGGAAGAGAAGTTACTGTTCAACTTACCAAAATGCCTTACACATTCCTTACAGATAAATAAACCAACCAACAGCGTTATCCAGGCCCAACTTCCAGTAGCTCTGAGAGAAGCCATTAGAGACGAGAGTCTCTTAGAATCACAGAAATAGATCTTCCAGACCCCTGTTTGTAAAAGAACCTTTGTCACGTTTGATAAACACTATTCCCCAGGACCAGGCCTGGACCACCACCGAGCAGACGCCAAAGCCCTTATCAGCTCCGTGACAGACCCCAGGGTGTGAGCTGGGGAGGCTGGGGCCTCTGGGGACCCGTGTGTCAATCAGTGCAATTGTTTTCTCTCACTGGGCTGGGGAGTGGGAGGCGGGCGGGGCTGGGTGAGGAATCTCAAAGGCTGTGGGACAGACTGGAGGGTCACAGCCCGGCCCAGCGAGGCAGCAGCCCTCAGCCCTGGGAGAAGTTGCCAGCAAGAACGGATGTATGACCTCCGGATGTTAATGCCATTAAAACCAACGTTGTCGCCCGGCACTTCGGTCTCGTCTGGTCTGCTGGGGCTCCCTGGCCTGGCCGCTGGGCCCAGGATGAGGAACGAAGAGGGGCTGTCTCCCTCAGGGGAAGAACAAGTGTGCTGTTTGGTTCCCCTGAAATCAGGAGATTTGCAGCTGTCTTGGGGGCTCCCCCAGCACTTCTCCCGGTCATGGCACCCGGTGACCAGATGTGCTGACCGCTGCCCCCACCCTTGAGAATCGGAGGCTACCTAAGCAGGCCACGGGTGGCCTAGGCTGTTGTCCAGGGTGAGCTCTGTGAACGAGCAAGGGAATCTGTGTCCTGACTGAGGCTTGGACGCTCCTCTGTGCCTCAGGGGGGTGGTCCAGAGCTGGAGCAGCCAGCCCAGACTTGCCAAGATCCTAAGACCCACTGTGTCTGGCAGCTGGAGGCAGCGTGGTCTTGGAGGAAGCAGTGGGAATCGAGCTTGAGCAACACCTGGATTGGAGGGGTCGGGTCCCAGGATGGGTGGGACCAAGCCAGGAGCAAGCAGGTGAATCTGAGCAGCCTGGGGCTTGGTGGCATCAACCAGTCCTGTTAAGGGGTTGCCTCGAGCAAGCACTGTCCCCTTTCATCACCCTCCTGAGCCTCAGGCCTGTGACAGGAGTTGGATTGGCTAGGGGGAGGGCGCACACCCTCACAGCACGTCCAGCACAATGGAGAGGGTGCCAAAGAAGGGCAATCCAAGAACTAGCCTCCACTGCCTGCTTTGGGACCTCCGTATGTCAGGAGTCAAACCCACCAGAGGGCACTTCTGTGGGTGGCCGTCACGGGAACCTTGAGACCCAGGCAGCATATTCTCAAGCCGGCAGCCTCTGCACTGAGCAATCCTCCCGAGGCCAGGCAGTACTGCCTTCAATCTGCAGGACCCTGACCTGGTCCCGGCTCCTGTGGGCCACCTAATCATGCTATGTGGCACCTATGTATTGCAACGGTATTGGCATAAAGGATGCTGGGAGTTTGAGGAAGGCTCCCCAGAAAAGTGAGCTTAAGCTGGAGTTCACCAGAGCAGGAGATATTTGTCAGGGGAGGGGAGAAAGGCCCAAGGCCAAGGGGACAGCAGGTGCAGGGACAGGAACTGAGGTCAAGGGGGCCTTGTAGAGCCAGGTTACAAAGGACAAGGTGTCCGGACAGGTAAGGCAGTAGGGGCTGTGACATTTTTAAGCAAGAGGACACCATCCTACCTGTCCTAGAACTCTGGAGGGGGCTTATGTGGAAAGAGGAAGCCCATGCTTTGGCAGGAGACTGAACAGAAGTGACTGGTAATATCTGATGCTGACCACATGCCCAGCCCTGCCCTTGGTTCTCACGTGAAACTTTTCAGAACCCATGGGCAGTATACCGCCCGCCCCCCCCGCCATTTTACAAAGAATCCCCACAGAAGGGAAAGCTCACCTGGTAAAAGGCAAGGCAGGTTTTAAACCCACCTTATTGTCAGTGCAGCACGCAGCCTGGAGGGCCAGCTGGAGGAGAAGAGTTGTGGAGTCCATGGACCCCATGAACAGTGGCCACTGAACACCCCCCAAACCTGTGGTCCCTCACTGTACCTTCCGTGTCCCCTGTGCACAAGGAGCAGGGATTCTGTGCTGGAGGACTGGCCCTATGGGGGGAGTCACAACCCTCCTCCCGCTGACACAGTGGCCTTAAGGCAAGTGGTTTGGGGCCCTGGTCAGTCTCCTGTTGGAAAACTGAGGCCAGACTTGGCCCTGCGCCAGGACACCCGCCTCAGAATTGTCACCGGGCCCTGTGAGCCTACATTTCTAGTAAGTTCCATCCCCTTGCCATGCTGCAGAATTGAGAACCCCTATGCTGGGCAGGTGCCCTCTGAAGGCACAGGAACAGGGGGGGCTCTGGGGCAAGAAAGGCACGGAGAGAGACCTGGGGGCACCAAACTGCCGCCTTCGGGTATTACAGGGCGGCAGCTGCTCCCTGGGTTCTGGCTCCAGCCCTACCCCCTGCTCAAACCACGTGGTAAGAGGCCCAGTGTCCACCGGTTAGGAGGAGGTAAAACAAAGGCAGGGTGTGGGGCCCCTGGGGGCTCTGAAAATGCCACGTTGGAGACTACCTGCCACTCAGGCTTTAAGGGCCCATCGTCAGTCTTCCGCTCCACACGCCCCAGCAAATGTGCCACGCAGCGCTGAGGCCCAGCAGAAGGGAACCCAAGTTCGCCAAGCAGCCTGATAGGGTTTGCCTCTGCCTGGCCTCCTCGCCAGGGCTGTTCCTGGGCAAGCTTCCATCACCAGGCTGGGGAAGGAAGAAAGAGCCATTCAGGAAGATAACGGAGACAGCCACCCTTGGTAGATGCTAGAACAGGAGGCTGATAGGCACCTCGTGTTTGTCAACATGGCACAGATGCCCTGAAAGCCTGGCTCATCGGCCCGGCCATTCCTAGCTCTGTGTCCTGCAAATGGAGTATCGGTGCAGCACAGGACAACCGGCTCTTGCAGTCACTTGCTAAGTTCAATGTGGAGGCAGGAGTCACCCGGGCTCGGTTAGAGCACTGGCTGGCAAGAAGCCATGCTCTCCCCTAGGTCAGGCTTCGCAGAGGCCACAGCCGGGGCTCAGCACTGCCACTGCCATCGGAGACCCCCGACAGTGCAAGTGGGAGAGTTCTGAGAACATCTAGTCTACACCCCACCCTTCAGAGGCTCCAAGAATTGACCTGAAGCTCCAGGGTCACACAGCCCATAAACAGCCATCTCCAGACCTGGGAGCCCCATCGTGCCAGCAGCGACTCTTGTGACTAAGTTCCTCTGGTCATCTCAGCATGATATTTAGTAAAATGTATACACACCAGGATGCCTGGCCTGTAGGCAGCAAAAACACAAGGTTTTAGAAACCACCAGACACCCTCCATAAATGTCTTCTAAGCTTCCTTCAGGTTTGGGTCTAACAGGATTCAAAGCCCAAAAGAACTCTCGCCCTTTCCTGCCCCAGTTCCAGTCTCATCCCTGGCACCGAACAAGATTAACCTCAGAATTCCAGATGTCAGAAACAAGGAACTCCCCTGGGATACAATGGGAATAGCTTAGGGACAGAAAACAAGAGATCCAAATTGTAGTCCCAGGGCTGCCCAGTAGAAGTTGTGTGACTTTCCTTCCTGGGCTGCCTACCAAGGGCACTGGCTAGGGGCTGGGGAAGTCTCAAGGGCAGACCTGGCCAGCCAGATGCAGCTCAAGTTACACAAGCCTTCCTTCCACCAAAACTCTGGCTCCTAGAACTTCACCCTCTTGCAGCCACAATGCAATTATGGGTGACCCTTGAACAACTCGGGGGTTAGGGGCAAGATACCCCTACCTGCATAGTGAAGAATCTGTGTATTACTTTTTTGTTGTCGTTTTTTTTTTTAAATTTTTTTTTTTTTTCAACGTTTATTTATTTTTGGGACAGAGAGAGACAGAGCATGAACGGGGGAGGGACAGAGAGAGAGGGAGACACAGAATCGGAAACAGGCTCCAGGCTCTGAGCCATCAGCCCAGAGCCTGACGCGGGGCTCGAACTCACGGACCGTGAGATCGTGACCTGGCTGAAGTCGGACGCTTAACCGACTGCGCCACCCAGGCGCCCCTATTGTCGTTTTTAAGTAGGCTCCACACCCAGCAAAGAGCCTAACATGGGGCTTGAACTCACCACTGAGATCAAGACCTGAGCTGAGATCAAGAGTCAGGATTTAACCGACTGAGCTACCCAGGCACCGTGTATTACATTTTTTGACTCCTCCAAAAACTCTACTAATAGCCTCCTAGTGACGTGAAGCCTTACCAATAACAGATTAATACATTTTGCAAGGTATGTGTATTATACACTGTATTCTTACAGTAAAGCTGATGTTAAAATCATAAGGAAAATCCATAAATAAATGGACCCACACAGTGCAAACTTGTATTGTTCAAGGGTCAACCATAATGACCCTTCTTCTAGCTGCATGCAGCTCAGCTGGAACTTGGTCTGGAGAGTGTTGCCGTGTTTCAGAAATGCCCAGATCACGGGAAAGTGATGTGTCCCTGGGCATATCCAATCTGTTAGTCCTAAGAGCAACAAACCAGTCAAGAAACAGAAGCTGCCCTTCCTGTGTGTGTGGACGAGCCAGCACTCTGGGCAGTTCTGCAGAAAGGAAACCACTCGACTGAGCCTAATTCTATTATCTGAGTCGCTGTGCTATTTTCTCAGGGATTAATATTCCCTGAAAGAACGAACTTCACAGTCAAGCTCTGTATTTGTTAGCAATGGCTTTATTTGCTTCTTTCCCAGGGCAAGAGAGTATCACTTTAGTCAGCTTTCCACAAACACATTTTTGTAATGTGTTTACACTTGTAAAAATGTAAATGTGTTTGCTGAGAGCAGAGTACACCTGCCAGTTTTATTCCTCACCAGTGTTGGCTGAGGTCTCAAACTCTAATTCTGCATCAGAATTACCTGGAGTCCTTGTTAGCAGGATTCTTGGGCCCCAACCTCAGGAATCCAGTAAGAATCTCTCAAAAGTTCCCCTAGGTAGAGATAACAAGTAACTATTAGCATCTTCCCAATTTCTGCTGTAAGAGTGGAGTGTTGGAAGACGTTTACGTTCTCTTACATCCCTGTACCAATTTGAAATCCTTCTGTTCCCACAGCCATGCATCCCTCTCCCATACCCCCAACACACACGCAAATGCACACACACCAGCAGGAAAGGGTGGTTACACAGGTAGCGCCACATGTCACAAGCTAAAACCACAGAAAAAAGCTTCCTTCTTTTAAAACTCTTTGACCAAATACCTGGCTGCATCTACATGGCTGATTCTGGAGTAGGGCAGCCGTGGCCTGTGATGCTTCTTGGGCGGGCTGTTAATATACACGGTCTCTGAAAGCACTGCTTTGCAGTAGAGAAAATAAGAAACTCCGGAAGAAAGAATAACAAGCAGTCCCTCAGTAACAGTAAGCCAGTAGCCAGCACGGTCTTCTAGACCATTCTTTTTTTTTTTTTTTTTTTTTTTTTTTGAGAGCGAGTGTGGAGGAGGGGGCAGAGGGTGAGAGACAGACACATGGATGGACAGACGGAGGGAGGGAGGGAGGGAGGGAGGGAGGGAGGGAGGGAGGGAGGGAGGGAGAGCAGGCTCTACACCCAGCCTGGAACCAAACATGTGGCTTGATCTCATGACCCTGGGATCATGACCTGAGCTGAAATCAAGGGTCAGATGTTCTTCAACTGACTGAACCACCCAGGTGCCCCTAGACAATTCTGAAAGAAGTATTTTGATTTAAGTGTAACTTTTTTGTCTCCCAAACAAATCAGGAGACATAAGCCTGCTGTTTGAATACACATTTAGAGTAGGAAAGGATTCCCAACTTTTACACCAACTTCCTCGTTCAATAAGAGGAGGAAAGAACTGTGATCTTAACTCTAATGGTCTGAAATACCCAAACCTCCACGCCTTACCCCACTTATGGAAGGCAAAATCCTCCATCCCCAATTCACCGTGAATAATTACACGAGAGGGAGTTAAAAATGCTTCCTTTATTACACAAAGCCAATACTGCTACTTCTAAGTCCAACAGTGTGCATCTCTACACCGTTCAAAGTGTCATTATGCCTGTGATGTTAAGGACAATCACTTGCAAGTGTCATCAGGTGGTGGCTTCCGTGGGTGTCATCCATTACACCTGCTCCCCATTTCCCATACAATCCACAAACTGCTCTAGGAAATTTGGAAGTTCTCCCAGGCCCCAGCATAAACATGTACCTAATGTTCTTCCACACTTTACTGTACCAGAAGCAACAAAATTTTGAAGGACACACAATTAAAGAGGTCACAAGTGTCCCAGCTTGTCAATACACCATTTTATCATTTTCATTAACAAAGTATATTACAATGGAGCCCTAATTTGTGTTATAATGAAGTCGTTGCAAGGTATTGCACATTCTCCTGAGGACACACCATGATTTTATTTCCAAGATGCAAGGTCACTCTCAGAGCAGTCTCCCGAACTAGCGAGTGGAGAGCTTACTGCAGGTGCAGAGAGCTGCTTCCTGTATTCCAACCGCGTGCTCAAAATAGTGCTTTGCAAAATCAGCGCCGGTTAGAAGTGTGCACAATTCTGAGGCAGTCTCCATCACACAGTTGCTAGAATTAGAAGGCTGCCTGACTTAGTCTTACTGTAGTTAGTATATTAGTGCTGTTACATATGGTGAGGAGATTTATTTTCTAGTATGCAGTTTAGCTCCAGAGAGAATAAATTGGGGCCAAAATTATAACCAGATTATGACCAATTCTCTAAGCAAAGAAACAAAGTAACTGCTGAGGTTACAAAGATGCAGTGATTCTCTTCATAAGGCCTTGTACTGTTTTGTGAACTGCATTATTAAAAATCATGAGTTTAACAAAAATCTTTACAAGCCAACCCATCAAAAACAGGCATCTGGCCAATAAGAATTTAATTTCACACCAATAAAACTTCAGATTTTAGATTTATTTAGGGCCATCTGCACATGTTTATAGAATATTTAATTTACTCTAACAGATGACAAGACAGCTCCCCCTCAGTGAGACCCTGGCCTAAACATTTATATAGCAAGAGGATAACATTAAACATGGAAGCTTTCAATTTGTGGCACTGAATGATGGTCTACACAGGGCATCCTTCAAAAGCTACAATTAAGGATCCACCTAGCTTTTCAGCAATACAAGCCCGATTGAGGTCTTCTGGCCCATTTGCTTGACATTCGTGTTTTATGCCTAGGAAGGAAAAACAACAATTCTATTTAAGAATTATAGCAGTAATTTAACCTATTTCTCTAAGACAGCAACTGTTTTAAAAGACCAGCGCTAACATGGATAGACAAACTGTGGTATATACAAACAACAGAATACTACAGTGAGGAGAATCAATAATCTGTAGCTACATGCAACAAAATGAAAGACTAAGAGAACGCTGACTAAAAGAAGCCAAACTTTATAAAAACATACATTCTAGATGATTCTATTTGTATAACAGAAAATCAGCCAAAGCTATTTTATGCTGCTAGAAGTCAGGGTGCTGGTTCCACGTGGAGGAAGGAGTAAAAGAAAGTGGTGTGACTGGAAGGGATACGAGGGAGACTTTTGGGGTGCTGGTTGTTAAATCAAGAAACCACCATTTTGTTCAGTTTGTGAAAATTGAGTTCTACAATCATTTATGATGCATACTTTTCTATAGCTACGTTGTACTTCAATAAAAACTTAAAAAGCAGGTCTAGTAATTTTCTTGGTTTTTAAAATGTAAGTAAAAATATGAATTCAGTGTTTTGATTGCACAGTTGATTTTAGTTAACTACACTGAAGAATAAGAGTATTTACACAACCAGCATCTCCTTTGCTCTAGAAGTTAGCTCTCCAGTGGTATTATACTATACGTTTAAGAACTCAATCACAATGAAAACTGTGTAAAATGTGTTACTGATTGCTTTCTCAGAAAAATTACATCACCACACTGCAGAATCAGCTCACTTAGGGAATCACATACAGTAGCTTCTCTGTAAACAGCTACTGTTTTTCAAACAGCTGCATTGTTTCTGATTGTTCATAATTTTAAGACCATTTCTTAAGCTGCAGAAAGTACAGCAGGTCAGCCTTTGGACCACTTAGACTGACTGGAGAAAGCCAGTAATGGTTTCTCTAGGGAAAAAAAAGCAACAAGTGACCATCTTTAACATCACCAGGCCAAGTCTATATAGCAATTCCATTTCCTTTACTGAAAGGCAACACAGAATAAGGACGTAAGGAATCCATTGTCAATCTTTTTCAGTTGCATTGTGGAACGTTAAGGAGTCCCGCTAAAACATCAGTTAACCAACCAGTGAACACACTTCCGGCGGTGCGGGGGCGGGGAGAGCAACATCAACCCAAATGCCTGTGGAATCTGACATCTGACAGGCCTGAACTATGTAGCAGCAGGCTTCAATAAAAGAAGTGAGTTTTCCTAAGCAAAACAAGCTAGAGCAAACCTGTTTCACTACAAGAATATAGAAGCCAGCCATGGTAAAACCAAACAAAAACCACACTGGGCCAAGCCCTATGACCTTGGCTCACACAGCTGTTTGGAGCTAGCCACGGCAAGGAAGGTGGTGGGACACCTCTTAAACTGAGCCTACACAATCCAGACCAAGCCTCCCATTCTGCTATGGAGAGAATCAAGGTCGAAGGAGGTTAAGCGGTTTGGGTCAGGGTCACACAGCAGTTAGATTACAAGCTTAGCCCTCATTGCAGGCCTTTGGGCATTTGCCCCATGCTCCTCCCATCATACCAACATTTCCTCCTGGCTGGAGGCAGTAAGTACAGTCAGGCCGTCTCATCAGGATCCCACTCACCCAGTGGCAAGTCAGAGATAACTGGCCAGTTCAAGAAGGGCACTTTCCTTTGGACACAGATGAGACAATTAGCTAAAATCATACCATTCCAAAGTAAAGCTAGAGACAAAGAGTATCCTTTCCCATTTATGAATGTCTCTTTTATGCAACTTTATTATGTCAACACATTCAAAGGCTATAAATTCACTACTTAGTATGACCAACACAAACCAATTAATCTCCACATGCCGTGTGAGAGACTCAGCAGCATCCCAAACTAGTTTAAAACCAGCCTAAACAAGTCCTATGTGGGCAATGTCCAGAGAATAAGGTGTTTGGGGTTTTTTTGTGTGTGCCCCCTACCCCTCCCTGAGAATAAGGTTTTCAAGACAGGTTTTCAGACCTGGAGTGACCGGCGTAAGGCAGACGACACGCTGAAAGCCGGGTTCAGTCTTCCAGGTTTTTCCTCAAAACAGGCAGCACGTGCCTTCTTTGTCACCAAGACTCTCCAAAGGAAATAAGGTGCTTCTTAGAAAAGATGCAGCCCCCAATTCCAGGCTCACCACACCTCTAAATATTTGCAAGTAAATCTAATCCATACCTTGAAACTTCTTTTTGATTGCATCCTTGGAGCTTGCATAGATCATTTTACTTTTCAGAGGAGCTAGTTCTGGTGCCCTGGATAAAAAGATGCCAAAAATGGAAAAAAACGTTCAGAGAAAGTACAATTTACACTGTGTTAAGCATTTGCATCAGTGATAGGGGATGGTCCTCAGAATCTCCCGGGAGAGTTTTACTAACTACCCAATTTTCCTATTTCCCACCTCCTTAGAGATGTCATGATGGACACGCATACACACAATGGCTCAGGTTGACTAAGGTAGAAACAAACTAGAACCACTGATTTAAAATCAGATTAACGGTCCATAATAAAAAAATCTCCACACTGGACAATTGACTATATCACCCAATTTGTTTTCTTTAAATTTTTTTCCCCATTTTTATCAATAAGTTCAGGCAAATTACAACCATCTTTATACAAGGTTTTTAACTCCTTCTGGTTAGAAAAAAAGTTTCAAAACACAGAAAAGTACAGAGAATAATCTGTAAATCAAGTATCTGCCACCCTGAATTAAGAAATGCTAGCAACTTAAGCATTTTTGCTTCAGATTATTTGTAATATATTCTTTTTTAGAAAACAAAGTAAAAGTCCCTTTCTTACCCCTCACCAATCCCTTCATTTATGTCTATTCCAACGGCAAATTCTGACCACACAAGTCTGTGCTTTCCATCTTAGTCTCAAATAGTAAAAGAAATCACAAGGATTTTTTTTTAAGCATAAGCAATTCAGCATTAATATGCCTTAATTGTCAATATTACTATTATCTTGTATTTACAAAAATGTTAGTGTCTCCCTCCTCTTGAATGAATACTGGAAAGCATGCTTCACCACTTTCTTCACCAGCAATATTGAAAAATAATAGAAATATTATCAGAAATATTAATAGAAAAATAATAGAAATATTAACAATGGACAGAAAACTCTCATCCTATCCAAACCCCTTGTCCATGAACGGATCATTTAGCACAATACCATCAAGACCCACTGCCTCCACTCCCCACTATCTACATACACTCCTAGATGGAGTACAGTTAAATACTCTTAAACACCCAATGCTTGCGTTCAGCTGCCATGTTTCTAGACAGTCTTCCACAGCCATTAGCGACAAAGGCTGGTGTGGACCTCACCTAATCTACTCCTCCCACGGCGGGCAGTTTCCATCCTTGGGAACCAGAAAACGTAGTCTGTGTGTCTCTCAGGTGCTTATTCCTCCCAACCTGAAGTTCCAAGGAGGGAGGCAGGGCCATAACCACCACCTCAGGTCTGGAAATTGCTTGAGCTGCAAAGTTACCTGGGTTCTTTCTTCACACAAAATAGGTCAGGGACAGGAAAAGGCATTAGCTGTTCTGATTCTACTCTAACCAAACACATATGTAGTTAGTTAATTTTGAGAGAGTGCATGCACACATGGGGTAAGGGCAGAGAGAGAGAGAGAGAGAGAGAGAGAGAGAGAGAGAGAGAGACACAGAGAGAGAGAGAGAGACACAGAGAGAGAGACAGAGACAGAGAGACAGAGAGAGAGACAGAGAGAGAGACAGAGAGAGAGAGAAAATCCCAAGCAGGTGGGATCCTGGAAATCAAGAGTCTCACACTCAACCAACTGAACCCCACAGGTGCCCTCTAACCAGACTTTTAAAACACCTTAAGAGCCATTTCCTGGGCCCTAAACAGAGCCTGCTGTGGGAAACTCCTATACAATTTTACAATTTCTTAAAGGAGCAATGCAAAACAAAACACTGCATTAACACTGAATTTCCCTTTCTTCTTTCCAAATATTCTCCAAATGTCCTTTAATAAGGACACATTGTATTCACAGTGGGGGAAAAAAAAGTATAAACACCAGGGGAAAAAACAGTGCAAACGAAGGAAACAGGCACCAACTTAAAAGCCGAATGCTTTAGCTGCCATCTCTACCACTCAGCTATAAATCTTAGAAGGGCAGAGGCTTTACCTGTTTTCCTCACAGCTGTTTTCGCAGGCCCTAACACAAACGCTGGAATGTAGCAGAAATAAAAGTTCAAATCAGGAATGCGTTCACCTGAGGTCCCATTAGCTACGATCCTTACGTATGTATGTCCATGGCTGTCAGGCTTGCGGAACAAAAACCTGCCCCCAAACAAGCACCCTGACCCCATATTTATATCCACACAGCATCTTGGTTTAACCAAGTTCGATAAAGGCTTGCTGCAATGTAACTGAGGAGTGATCTAGAGTTACATTCCTTTTAAACCAGAATTCTTTTGACTACCTAGCTCCATATCCCAAGCCATTGGTAGCACACAGTTAAAAGCTAAGCCCCTCCTCGCCTTGCCCTGCCTCAAGCAAAAGTATCAAGAGGACCCTCGCTCCCCCAGAATCAAAGGCTGTCACCATTCTCCATTCCATCGGAAGCTAGAGAATATTCTGTGTAAGAATTCCTTATCAAGGACAGTAGCATAATACAACTAAGTAAGACATACATGTGTGACTGTCAACTCAAGCTTAATCTCAAACTTACTTGAAAAGACGAGAATAACTAATTTAAATAGCCTTTCAAGAAAAAGGCCACATCAATCACCTTTATAACACTTTTTCACCATTTAGAACAATGTCCAGTAGAGCTTTCTGCAATGATGGAACTGTCCTGCCTGTGCTACCCAGTAAAGTGGCCACTAGTCCTATGTGGCTACTGAGCATTTGAAATGTGGCAATTGGACTAAAAAACTGAATTTTAAAATGTATTTAATTTTAATTTTTTTTTTCTTTTAATGTTTATTTATTTTTGAGACAGAGAGAGACAGAGCATGAATGGGGGAGGGTCAGAGAGAGAGGGAGACACAGAATCGGAAGCAGGCTCCAGGCTCTGAGCCATCAGCCCAGAGCCCGACGCGGTGCTCGAACCCACGGATGCGAGATCGTGACCTGAGCCGAAGTCGGACGCCCAACCGACTGAGCCACCCCGGCGCCCCTAATTTTAATTATTTTAAATTTAAACAGCCACAGTAGTTAGTGGCTACCCTGAGCTAATTACAGTTGTAATACCAGTACCGACTTCAAAAGTAGCAAAGCACAGAGGGACAAGGATGGGTGATTTAAAAAGTGAGGAGTTGGTTCCTGCAAGACATGTTGCAGAAGGATTTTGGTGCGCTAAACTTTCTCCTCAGGATTCAAGGAAGAATTTTTTGAGAAACTGTAACTTATAAGAAGTGAGGCCAGGGGCACCTGGGTGGCTCAGTGGGTTAAGTGTTCAATTTCAGCTTGGGTCATGATCTCACAGTTCATGAGTTCGAGCCCTACATCAGGTTCTCTGGTGTCAGTGCAGAGCCTGCTTTGGATCCTCTGTGTCCTCTCTCAAAATAAACAAATATTTAAAAATTAAAAAAAAAAAAAGTGAGTTCAGAGAATGCATAACATCTAGCTCCTGTCCCTTCTCCTACCAAAAAAATTAATAAAAGTCATAGTCTTTCAAATACACAGAGAGTAAAATTTAGTTTTCATCCCACAAACATCAATCCAGCTAAGACATTATGAAGCCCTAAAAATAAAAACTAAATGACAACGACTGCAAAGAGCTTGACTGAAAATCATGTTGGCCCTAGGAACTGGTTTTCCAAGTGCCAACAATAAGAGATTAACACTGAGTTTTACAGAGCCTCGATATTTCTGATGCTTACCACAAAAAAAACATCAACTCCTCTTTTCTGGATTCCTTGGTTTCAAAGCTTGCATCATACAAAGCATAGCGACAATCTTTTTCAGGAAGCATTCCCACAAAATGCTTGAAAGGATCGGTTATGGTTACACCAACATCTCCAACCAAGATCTCTTTCCCTTCTTCTACAATGATGCACTTTTTGTCTGCACTGAGACAAAAAATGACAGCCTTCTTTCTTTTCTTGATTTCTTCTGGTGTGGAGCACTTCCGAACTTTCATGTCATAAAAAATGCGACATACTTCATCTGCAACTTGCACTCCTGAGGCCTATAAGGGGGGGAAAAAATCAGAAGGAAGCTTACAACTTTTATTGTGCCAAACATAATAACACTATGTAACTTTTTGTTATAGAATGGCGTGCACTTCAAATTTTTAAGAACTCATCATCCAACAGAAAAACAAAATCTAAGCTGTAATCACTAATTTCAGGCATTGAACTTTTAAAAAGATTACATACATAAAATATTCATCACTATTATATGGGAGTAAGAGAAGACTGAGTGACAGCAACCCCTCCTACCCTAAAACCTAGAAAAAGATGCTTCCTTGAGGTGGATTCTTTTCTTTTTGAAGAGGTTGTTCAGAGCCCTGCCGGGGACTAGTCATCTCCCAGTTTGGGTTAATGATACCCAAAATTCTTTTCATAATGCACAACAGAGGGACAGAATGGCTGGGTTGGGAAAATCCCATCCCCCCAGCATATCTTTCTCTAATAAAAGAGGAGTTAAAAGGTCTTTGTTCTACTCACATTTCAAAATCATGTGATTAATATTCAGTAACATATTAGTCATATGCCTTTAAGATTTCACTCACAAAATCCCCAAGTTTAAGTTTTATTTATTTATTTGAGAAAGAGAGAGGCCAAATGAGCACACACGCAGGGGAGGGGCAGAGGGAGAGGGAGAGAGAATCCCAAGAAGGCTCTGCACTGTCAGCACAGAGCCCAACTCAGGGCTCAATCCCACCAACCGTGAGATCATGACCTGAGCTGAAATCAAGACCCTAACTGAATGAGCCACCCAGGCACCCCTAAAATCTTCAAATTTTAAATTAAGATCAGGGTAACTAAAACTGAGACTAGACCTTAATTGTTTTGACCATGGAAATGATAATTAAGTGACAAGATAGTGGTATTAATGTAATCATCACACTGTAATACATACCTCTATCAAATCACTACCTTGTATATCTTAAGCTTACACAATGATATAGGTCTTTTATATTGCACATTTAAAAAAAGGGTAAGAAAATGTTTACTGCTATAGAAAGAAGACAGTTTAAGATCATACTGACCAGAAAAATAAGCCTTTTACCATGTTATACCTGCTATTCTGAAATGAGGAAGCAGTTACACATAATCTTCAGAGCAAAAAATCTAAAGCCAGTTTTTAATCTTTTCATCTTTAAGAAGTGTTCTATTTACACTAACTTCACTAGAGCCATAATTTTTAATGCTTCATTAACCACTGTGTTTTGCACGTTAGCTTTTCTAAAGCAAGATTTATGACCTTAACAGAATTTAAATACTAAACAGTGCAAAATTAATGTCAAGTAATGTGATTAATAAAACTGCATATAAGATGAAAGGACAGCCCACATACGGGGAGAAAATATTTGCAAATCATATATCCAGTAAGGAATTTGTATCCAGAATATTATAAAAGTCCCTTATAACTCAAAAATTAAAAACACAACCCAAATTAAAGAGTTAAGGGATCTGAATAGACCTTTGCCAGAAAGATATAAAAAGGGTCAGTAAGCACTTGGAAGGAGTGCTCACCATCATTAGCCATTAGGGAAAAATATATCAAAACTACAAGGAACTACTGCTTCACACCCACTAGGACTAACAAAAAAGACGGCAGTAACAAATGCTGGTGAGGCTGTCGAAACACTAGAACCCTTCTACATTGCTGACAGAACCGCGAAACAGTGCAGCTGCTTCAGGAAACCGTTTGGAAGTTTCTCAAAAAGTTAAACACGGAGTTAATACCTATCAAAGCCACTACTAGGTATAGGCACAAGAGAAATGAAAACGTATGTCCATATAAAAACTTGTACACGGGGGCACTTGGGTGGCTCAGTTAAGCGCCTGACTCTTGGTTTCAGCTCAGGTCATAATTTCATGGTCCTGAGATATAGCTGGGCGTGGAACCTGCTTAAGATTCTCTCTCCCTCTCTCTCTGCCCCTACCCCACTTGGGCGCACACACTCTCTCTCATACAAAATTTAAAAAATAAAATAAAACTTAAAAACTTTTACAGGAATGTTCAGATCAGCATGATTCATAATAGCTAAAAGGTAGAAAGACCCAAATGTTTACCAACTGATGAATGGACAAACAAAACGTGGTAGTATCCATACAGTGGAGTATTATCCAGCCATAAAAAAAATAAGGTGGCGTTACATGCTATAACATGGATAAACCTCGCAAAACATTATGCTAAGTGAAAGAAGCCAGATATAGAAGGCCATATATTGCATGATTCTATTTCTATGAAATGTCCAATATAGACAAATCCACAGACAGGAAGCAGATCAGTGGTTTCCAGGGGCTTAAGGGGGAAAAGGAATGGGGAGTGACCACTAACAGGCATGGGGTTTCTTTGTGATGTGATGTGATGTGATGAAATGCTCCAGGATTTGACAGTGGTGATGGATGCACAAGTCTGAATATACTGAAAATAACTGAATTATACTTTATGATATGTGAATTATATCTTAGTAATAAAGCTATTACTTTAAAAATGCACATAGGAATTCTGGGGATTAAAATATACTAAGATTCTAGCATGTACTTAATATTGAGGTAACTAGGCCATATAGTCATCTCATTTATTAAAAGAGCTCTAACACACTTCAATCCTATCCAATCCATATCTGATCATAATCTACTTCAATCCTATCTAATCTAATCCATTTTGTTTATAAACTTTTCACTCTAAATTAATGAAGTAGTAGAGAAAATTAAGACTACAAAACTACCTCAAAAGCGATACAATTTTATCACTTTCCTGCTTTTAAAAAACAATTTTCTTAAACCTTCTTTTACTGCTTTAAGAGTAGTATTGTTCTTATCTTCAACAGTTCATTTCTGTTAAACAAGAATCTTTATTTTGCTTTTTTGAACAGAGGTGAATAAAATGTCCAAAGTAACAAAGATTAATGAACACTAGAAAGAGCCCCCACTTCCTCTAACTCCCTAGTCCATATGCTGATCCATAAATCACAACTGACCAACCCATATTTAAAAGCATGAAGGAAACATTGGAAGTCTTATATACAACCAATCATTTGAATGTACCTGTCAATATCTAAGTGAATTACCTCAAACAACACTTTAAATTCTGACTTGGAAATAAATCCTATTAATCACATACCAGTAATTGAAAACAAAGTCAATATGTATTCTGCAATTATATGCAACTAATCTCAGCCAAATCTAGCTGTAATTTAGAGGAACCTTAAAAGCTTCAGTAAGGAGAAGTTTTGAGCTTTTCTCTATCAGAAAGGAGGTTTATGAAGGTTTCTGATGAAAGGAATACTACAGACACTTGTGCTTGAGGAAATTAACATTGAAGACTGTGAAGGAAAAACTGGCAAACACAATGAAAACAGGAAGACCACTTCTGAAGCAATTACAAATATCCAGAGTATGTTAATTTTAAAGACATCTAGGTGGAGATGACCAGTTAGCAGCTGGCAATGTGAGCATGTATCTGATAGGTATTTTGGACTATAATCAATATCTTAGAGGCACTACCATTAAGTAGCAAAAGAGTAGCAAGTCAAGGGGACTAAGAAGAAATGATCAGGAAACCAGAAAGAAAAAGTTAGAAGGGAGAAAACAGCATCCTAGAAGCCACGAGAGAGTGGCCAGAAGGGGTCAACAATACCAAAAACTCTGAAGCTTGAGAATGACTGAAACAGACCACCAAGTTTGGCAATTGAGTTTCTATGCATTTCAGGAGATTGGAGGAATGGGCAGAAGTCCAGGGTAATGGGCTGAAGATTTACTGGGGTAAACTGAGGAGTTAAAGACAGAAGGCACAAGATGGTTAATGGCAAAGGGAAAATAGTGTGCTAACTTTACAGAAATTGTCTTAGGACTGGGGAAATCTGACCATACTAAAAGTTTAAGAGTTTGAAGGAACAAGAGGAGGAAAACCAAAACACCAAAGGCGGGAGGAATATATATATGTGTGTGTGTGTGTGTATATATATATATACACACACACACACACATATATATATGTGTGTATACATATATATATATATATATATGTATACACACACACACATACATACATATATATATGGAGGGGAGAGAGAGAGAGAGAGAGAAAGAGTACTTAAAATCATCAGACACTTATAAATCACAAAAATTCTATGAGATGACAGGATCATCAGTCTTAGAAAAGAATATACAAATATCCCTTGATTTTCCAAAGTTCAAGTTATACCACTTTACTTTTATGAAAGACCTGCCATTAGTATGTTTTTGCAGACCAAAAGAAATCTAAAGATTTTCACTTTTACAAAAAAAAAAAAAAAAAAAAAAGGCAAATAGCAAAACTAGTGTTCAGCATTTGTATGGAAGCAGTCCATACCCCCGAGCAGTGAGTGGCCCTGTCAAGCTCCTTGGCCAGATCTACACTCAGCATTTCCTCATCAAGACACCATAGCTTTAAACAGTGTCTGTGGGCATGTGTGCTTTATCTTGATTTATTTTGTTCATTTGTTATCAAGGTGTGTCCTAAGGTATCAGAAGAGCCTAAGAAAAAAGGTCATGTTTTTGGGTCTGCAAATGCTCAAAAGTTTTTCCATATAAATTTTGTTGTTGTTGTTTGTTATTTTTTTTTAATATTTGACAGAGAGAGAGAGACAGAGCACAAACAGGGGAGAGGCAGAGAGAGAGCGAGACACAGAACCCGAAGCAGGCTCTGAGCTGTCAGCACAGAGCCCTACACGGGGCTCGAACCCACCAACTGTGAGATCACGACCTGAGTCAAAGTCGGATGCTTAACCAACTGAGCCACCCAGGCACCCCAAGTTTTTCCATATAAATTAATGGTAATTGCTACACCATTCTGGCTTATGAAAGGTTTCAAAGGATCACTCTACTTTTGGATAGTGGGGGGAACCTACACATTTTTCCCTCTAAAAGAGTAAAAGGGGAGGGTAACTGTTTCGAGAAGGAAGATACACTGCTAAAAACTGTACTTGAAAGGCTCTATTTTCTCTGCGAAGTATAAGCTAGAAGAAGTAGAGCAGGGGTTTGAGGGCATATTAGGTAAAGATTTAGAACAGCTGTTACAAGGAGTTCCCAAGGGGATCACCTGAGGACAAGCAAAGAGGCTCTGAGGACATCTAAAGGTCAGCTGAGGTCAGAGAGGGTGACAGTAGAGCAATCTGGCAGTACTGAGATGCTGATGGCAGTTAGGTGGAAAGGAAGGACTCTGCATTCTCCCTAGGAGATTTTATCATGCGTAAGGTTTCAATCATCTAATCCAAATGACTCACACATTGTTCAGATTTCTGCCTGACCTGGAAGCCTTTACACCCAATTTCCTATCTAAAATCTCCAGCTGCATGACTCAAAAGAGATCGGATGCTCAGCATGTCCAAAGTCCTCTTCTAGCCAGTTTTCCTTTCTCAGTACATACCACCATCCGGGTTACATAGGCTCCAAACCTAAGAGATATCCTCAACACTTCTTTCTCCCTCACCACATTCAGCCCTTTGGTTTTTTGTATCTTTTCCAAGACCTTCGGCTCTCTCCATCTCTGTTGCCACTCTTCCAGCCCAAGCCACCACTGCCTGTTATCTGACTGCTATAATAACCTCCCAAGTGGTTGCAGGGGAGAGAGATCAAGATTATGTATACACCACACTGCTTCCTCCTCATGAGCACACAGGAAGACTACATTCCCCAGCCTCCCTTGCAAGTTCAGCGGGCAGCCATGGAGTTCTGCTTAGCAAAAGCTGTACACAGTACTACAAATGACTTCTAGCCCTGGCTCTTTAACAGTGATCTTCAAGCTCTGTCTTCTCCTGACAAGAGGACCTTGGTGAACACACTTCAAGACAGAAGAAGGCTGCCCGACTCCCCTGAACTCCACGAGATAGAGAGTAGTATTTTCTGTGTCAAGTCACTGAGACTTTGGGTTTAATACGTTATTGCAGTTGTTCAAATACAACAGACTGCCCATGCCCACTGCTGATCCCCTCCACCTCCAATTCATCTTCTACACTGCAGCCAGAGATCTGAAACACAAATCTTATCTCCATGCTTAAACATTTCAATGGCTTTGCATTGATCTGAGGGTAAAAGCTGTAATAATTCTTTAACATCCACTGGTCCTACCCAGCTCTCCAGCCTTATCTTATACCCCATGAACTCTGTAATCTCACCATCCTGGCCTTCTTTTGGTGGTTTATATTGGCCATGCTCCCTCCCACCTTTGCTCTTACCTTACACTCTAACAGCACTTCCCTACCCTTCTTTGTCTAATTCCCTCAGCTCAATTCTCACTTTGCAAAAAAGTTGTCTGGGTCAAAACCACTATAACATCTATGACACCATG
Organism: Panthera pardus; assembly: GCF_024362965.1. Taxonomy (NCBI): domain Eukaryota; kingdom Metazoa; phylum Chordata; class Mammalia; order Carnivora; family Felidae; genus Panthera; species Panthera pardus. The sequence goes on along the minus strand of NW_026526821.1, from coordinate 42,823,186 downwards.
AATACCATGTACTCTATCCCATAGCACTTACCACAGTTTCAACGTGTTTTTTTTATTTATTTATTAATTTATTATTTATTTATTTAGAACGAGCACATGCATGTGAGGGACAAAGAGAGGGAGTGGGGCGCCTGGGTGGCTCGGTTGGTTAAGTGGCCGACTTCGGCTCACGTCATGATCTCACGGTCCGTGAGTTCGAGCCCCGCGTCGGGCTCTGTGCTGACAGCTCAGAGCCTGGAGCCTGTTTCAGATTCTGTGTCTCCCTCTCTCTGACCCTCCCCTGTTCATGCTCTGCCTCTCCCTGTCTCAAAAGTAAATAAAACGTTAAAAAAATTTTTTTTTTTTTAAAAGAAAGAGAGGGAGAGAGAATACCAAGCAGGCTCTGCGCTATCAGCGTGGAGCCCAACTCAGGGCTCAAACCTACAAACCGTGAGGTCATGCCCCGAGCCGCAATCAAGAGTCAGACGCTTAACTGACTGAGCCACCCAGGCACCCCTTTTTATTAAGTTTTTAATTTTAATTCCAGTACAGCTAACATGCAATATTATATTAGTTTCAGGTGTACAATTAGTTATTCAACAATTCTATACATTACTCAGTGCTCATCATAAGTGTACTCTTTAATCCCGATCGCCTACTGCACCCATTCCCCCACCCTACACCCCTCTGCAACTGACTTATTTCACTTAGCATTATACTCTCTACTCCATCCATATTGTTGCAAATGGCAAGATTTCATTCCTTTTTATGGCTGAATATTCCTGTGTGTGTGTGTGTGTGTGTACACACCACACCTTTATTCATTCATTTACCAATGTACACTTAGGCTGCTTCCATATCTGGGCTATTATAAATAATGCTGCTATGAACACAAGAGTGCATATATTCCTCTGAATTAGTATTTTTGTATTTTTTGGGTAAGTACCTTCAATGTTCTCTAAGATTATTAAATAATGACTGTCTCCCCAAATAGGCTGTAAGTTCCTTTAGACTGTGTCTGCTTTCGTTCACTGCTGCATTCCTCTGAGGAAATCAAAGATTTCCCAAGACCCCCAAGAAAGCTTATTTGACCACTGAAGAAGATAAAGACAGCATATATAAAGCTTCAATACTTGGTAAAACTTACATTATTCCTTGATAAAGAAAGCAGAGATTAAATGAGGGGTCAGAGGGATGCAAGGAGTCAGGGAGGATTCCACATGTAAGCTGACTTAAAGCACTCCAAAATAAGGTTGAAAGAAGGAAGACAGTTCCTGACAAAGCAAACCTGGCACAAACAATAAGAGAGGAGGATACAGGAAGAGAAAATGCAGATGTGGACTGGCTTCAAGTGGAAGAGGCCACGAATAGTAGGCTGAGTTTGGAGACACTGGATATTTTTAAAGAGAAAAGAGGACCAGCCAAAAGGCTCATTCGGTAAGCAAGGCAAGAGGTGCCCAAGGCCTTCAGCAGTGTAGTGGGAACAGTACAAGGAGGCGACTGGGTGCCGGTACTGTGAAGGTGCAAACAATTGCACTTGACAACAACTGGCTGAGAGAGGAAAGGTAGAAAGGAAGGAGTCAGAATAAAGTATAGTTCGGTGATTAGCGTTTCATCAAATGCTTACTTTCTCACATCTTTCCAGATGGCGGCTTCAGAGGCTTTGATGTTAAAAAAGTATGGTCTTCTACAGCTAGTAGTGTTGTAGTACTAAATTCTGCCCATGAAAGTAATAAAAAGTCCACCAGGTAAAGTGTATACTTTTAATACTACGGAACTATATACTATCCAACTGTAATAAATAAATATGCTTGGATCTGTTATACCCAGTATACCCCTGAAATTGCACAGATATGGAAGATTAAACAAATGGCCCCTTGATTCTTGATAATGATTTTATAAAGTATAACTAAAACCATGAGGTCAGACAGGGCAACAGGGAGTCTTAGCGCCCAGGACTCCTCTCAACAAGCTGGGAGCTCTTTTACCCTTGATTCGGGGAGTGAAGAGTGCACTGAAAAGCTGAGATAAACATTAGCAGGAGGGGAAAATATGAAATACTCTTAAGTAACTATAGTTTATTAACATCTTGAGGCCAAAAGAAGATAACCTGAGGGGCACCTAGGTGGCTCAGCAGGTTGAGCATCCAACTCTTAATTTCAGCTCAGGTCATTATCTCACAATTCACAAGATCGAGCCCCATATTGGTGCTGCACTGACAGCAAGGAGCCTGCTTGGGATTCATTCATTCATTCATTCATTCATTCTCTCTCTCTCTCTCTCTCTCTCTCTCTCTCTGTCCTGCACCCCACTCACGCTCTCTCTCTCAAAATAAAAAAAAGTTGAAATTAAAAAAAAGTTGAAATTAAAGCACCAGAATTTTGAAATAATGAATCCAGATTACAAAGTGTTTTAATGTTTTTTATTTTTGAGAGAGAAAGAGAGAGAGAAAATATGAGCAGGGGAAGGGCAGAGATAAGAGAGGGAGACGAAGAATCCCAAGAAGGTTCCATGCCATCAGCGTGGAGCCTGATGTGGGGCTCGATCCCAAGCACCACAGGATCATGACCTGAGCTGAAATCAAGAGCTGATCGCTTAACTGAATGAGCCACCCAGGGGCCCCTACAAAGTTTTCCAGTACCAATAAGGATAGGGGCAATTCTCCCTCTCCCTCTGCCCCTTCCCCAGCTCACATGCACTCTTTTCTCTAAAATAAAAAAAAGGTAACTTCATTTTATGTAATATTACACATTACCATTCCATATGAATTTTATAATTAATTGGGAATATATGTTTTAAATAAAGTCAGATATGTAATTTTTTACTTTACTATGTTCTCTTTCTCATAAACAGAATTTGGAAGATTTAATCTTAGAAGACTTTTTAAACAGAGGAGAAAGCATACTGAATCTCTTACTCAAATCTTGTAACAATGAGCAAGTTAGTTAGCTTCTCTAAACCTCACTTTCATCATCTGCAAAATATGAGTCATGATCATCCTACCTCAAGAGGACTGAACACACAATACAAGTACATCACCTAAATACAGTGCCTGTCAATGGTACCATTCAGTAACTGAGAAGTCATGTTATTCTTAACCAGAAAACCTGGTCAGAGCTTCTTCAACTCCTTTTAGCTACCAATGTGGCTAATTTTTAATGAAGCCTTTGGGGAGTGGAAGGCTATGGATAGAAGAAATCCAGACAGGGGTGCCTGGGTGGCTCAATTGGTTGAGCATCCGACTTTGGCTCAGGTCATGATCTCGCGATCTGTGGGTTCGAGCCTCGTGTCGGGCTCTGTGCTGACAGATCAGAACCTGCTTCGGATTCTGTGTCTCCCTCTCTCTCTGCCCCTCCCCCGCTCATGCTCTGTCTCTCTGTCAAAAATAAGTAAAACATTAAAAAAAAAAGAAAAGAGGGGCGCCTGGGTGGCTCAGTCGGTTGGGCGTCCAACTTCGGCTCAAGTCATGATCTCACGGTCCGTGGGTTTGAGCCCCGCATCGGGCTCTGGGCTGACAGCTCAGAGCCTGGAGCCTGTTTCGGATTCTGTGTCTCCCTCTCTCTCTGACCCTCACCTGCTCATGCTCTGTCTCTATCTGTCTCAAAAATAAATAAATGTTAAAAAAAAAAAAAAAAAGAGAAGAAAAGAAATCCAGACAGCTTAAAACTTGTATTTGAAACAGTCATTTCCATCTGTTCCCTGATAACCAGAACTACAAACTAAACCATACTGACATTTGACGTATGTTTCCTCTTCCGTCCCATAACTACTGAATGGCTGCAGAGCAAAGACACGCAAGGGCAAAGCTTAACAGCCCTCTCAAACAGTCACGATTCAGTTACACTACCTCTTACTATGCTGCTAGGCAGAGCTACCACTTACATGCCTAAGTCAAAAAAATCTACAGTGATGAAAACTGGGGCCTGTGGGGCAAGGTAAAAGGCTGTTCTAAAATTTGTCCCTACCCTAGTATATATCAGCCAAGCAAGCACATAGCAAATCCTCAATTACTTAAGTTCAAAATATCTGGAGTTGTTAAGTACAGTTTTAAAGATTGTGCCTTGCTTAAGGGTGCAAGACAAGAGCTAAATTCAAGTTCATGGTCCACTAGCCAAGGGATGTGCCTGCAGGGCTTCAATTGTTTGAAGGAGTGCCATCTACCAGTCTCCTGAGGCCACATCACCAGAGGGAACACCATTCCGTAATTTGCACAAAGTAACTACGTAAACTATCGGCAATCCAGAAAGAAATCCAAGTTAACTCTCTGCCTCAATACACTCATTCATTCCTGAAAACAATTTCCAACTACGGAAGTCCTTCATTCACCTCATAGCAAGGCACAGTGTCCTTGAGACAGCCTACGCAGACTGAACAGCAATTCTACCAGCTATATGTTACTTTTATTTTAAAGAGTTCCGCTAAAACAAATTTTATGTTTATACCTTACTCAGTAGGGAAAAAATTCAATCAATATCCTAAACTCTATGAAACGCTACCCACACCCCATCAAAAGAAAACAGAAAACAAAACCTTACAGAAGTCATCTCAACAGTGAAAGTGGATTAGATACAATGCCTAGCTGCATAAAGTAATCCATGTCATTCGTACTGTGCGCAATTGTATAGACAATGCTAACCAGATTTGTCAACTGATTTCCCGCCACAACTGGGAAGCAGAAAGTCAGAAGGGGAGGGTAGGAAGAGTGGGAACAATAAGTTTTATAAGCATGGTAGAGAAAATAAAACTCCCCACTTCTCACTAAAGGACTAGACAGAAAAATGGGAGGTAGGAGGGCAAGCCAGGGACAGTAAACACACTGGCAGACAGTCTTATGCTTTTACTGTTTTCTTTTTAGAGTTTCCAACTTTCTTCAGGATAAAATCCATGCCATATCAAGCTCTTTATGGCCTACTGCTGCAGCCTCTTTTCCCACTTGTTCCTGACACATTCCCCTTAATTCCAGCCATGTACAATTCTTTGCGATTCTCTTGAATACACCATGTTCTCTTGAAATGCTTCATCATCCTTCTCTTCATCTGGTTAAATCCCTCAGGGCTCAGCTCAGGCATCACATCCTCTGGAAAGGCAACTCTTACTTGGTCCTTCAATCACCACCTCTAATCTAAATCACATGATCCTTCTATGTACTGACACGAAATACAATTATTTTCTATCACAGTTCTACCTACTACTGTGATTAACTGTCTATTGTTTGTGTGATTCTCACTTAGTGCTCCTTAACTCAGGATCTTTTTTTTCAACCCTACTTCGAATCAGAACTATCATCTACTTTCACAGGTTTTGAAAAATGATTATCCCATAAAATTTTTACAAAATGTACCATCGCCTTCAGGGTATTTTTTTCCATCCTTTATAGTACAATTCTTCAATTTATACCAAGGAAAATCATCCATCTCAAAACTTTAGTATTTTCAGGAAAAAATAAAGCAAAAAAAAACCCTCTAAGTAATTTTTATTGATCTCTATTGGAATGTTTTGGTCTTGATGAGATCTGCTATTATGGTCTTTTTCCTAAAGATACAGAACTTTAGTCCTGTGAAATACTGTTTGCATAAATCCTCATAACTGATAAAGAAAGTTGTAAAGAGAAAAAAATTTTACACTATTTGACTTATAAGTGACAACTCATTACCTACCACATCATGAAAACATGAAGGTCTTCATGATAATATTGAAAGTTCTTTTGAGCTATAAATTGGCATATAACATTAATCTCAAGTGCACAGCATGATTCAATACTTGTGTACACTGTGAAATGATCACCACGATAAGTCTAGTTAACATCCATCACCACACAGTTACAATTCTTGTCTTATAAGAACTTTCAAGATTTACTCTTCTGGCAACTCTCAAATATGTAATACAGCATTATTAACTATAGACACCATGCTGTACATTACATCCCCATGACTTATCTGATAACTGGGAAGTGTGTACCTTTCGACCACCTTCAACCATTTGACCATCTTTAACAACCACCAATCTGTTTTCTGTATCTAGGAGTTCAGGGTGGGGGGTGTTTTGTTTTGTTTAGATTCCACATACAAGTGAGATCATCCAGTATCTGTCTTTTTCCCTGTGACTTATTTCACTGCACATAAGTTCCACCCATGTTGTCACAAATGACAATATTTTTTTCTATGGTTAAATAATATTGAAGAATTCCTGTGTGTGTGTGTGTGTGTGTGTGTGTGTGTACGCACACGCGTGCCACATTTTCTTATCCAGTCATCAATCCGTGGACATTTAGGTTGCTCCCATGCCTCGGCTACGGTAAATAATGCCGCAATGAACATGGGGGTGCATTTATCTCTTCAAATGTTTTTGTTCCCTTTGGACAAATACCCAGAAGTGGAGTTGCTGGTAGTTCTATTTTTAATTTTTTGAGGAATCTCCATATTGTTTCCCATAATAGCTGTATCAATTTACATTCCCACTAACAGTGCACCAGGGTTCCCTTTCCTCCACATCCTCATCAACACTTGTTATTTCTTGTCTCTTTGATAATAGCCATTCAACATATATATGGTCAATTCATTTACAACAATGAAGCCAAGAACATACATTGGAAAAAGGACAGTGTCTTCAATAAATGGTGTTGTTAAACTGGACAGCCACATACAAAAGAATGAAACTGGACCACTGTCTTATACCATACACAGAAATTAACTCAAAATGGATTAAAGACCTGAATGTTAAGACCTGAAGCAGTTAACACTAGAATTAAAAAACAGGAGATAGGCTCCTTCACATAGGTCTTTGTGATTTTTTCGTTTAACACCAAAAGGCAAGGCAACAAAAGCAAAAATAAACAAGTGGGACTACATGAAACTAAAATGCTTCTGCACAGCAAAGGAAACCATCAACAAAATTAAAAGGCAACCTAAGAAATGGGAGAAAATTTTGGCAAATCATATATCTGATAAGGGGTTAATAGCCAAAACATATAAATAACTTATACAACTCAATAACAAAAAAGGCCAACAATACAATTTAAAAATGGGCAGAGGATCTGAATAGACATTTTTCCAAAGACCTGGATGACCAACAGATGAGCAAGTGCTCAACATGAGTAATTATCACAGAAATGCAAATTAAGACCACAATGAGATATCACCTTAACTCTTAGTATCTTTATCAATTCCCTGTCCAACATATACACACAATCTCCCATCTACCCAGAATTGTGAAGCTGCCTAATGTTTACTTAACCAATACAAGTTCTCTCCTTAGTATTGTTTTAAAAGTCACAAATTATCATTTTTTAAAACTGATATATAAGTACCGTTTAATTTCTGAATGCTGAAGAGACATTAATGTGTAAAACGACCAATATGCAAAGAACATAACCTTTAAGAAATCAATATCCCATAAAGCACATTGACACATTTCACAAGTTGTGCAATCTACACCCTTGTTAAATAGGTGTTTGATTCCACAATTGAAAAACTAAGGGCACTATTTAATAATAAGGTGTGTATCTATCAGTAGTAGCTTTACCAAGGTGGAGAGAATGACTATTTCAAGCCATTTATCAATATTAGGAAAAGAAAAAGATCTCATTGGCCTTACTCTTCGCTAAGACAGGAAACAATTAAAAAAGGACTCTATTCCTCAACTGGGGAACAGAATACTACCCACAGTAAAAAGGAGAAACTGCTGATGCACAAATGCTTTATGCTAAGTGAAATGAGGCCTAACTCAAAGTATCTGCTTGGGTAATTCCATTCGTAGGACATTCTTGCAAAGGTGAAATTATAGGGACAAAAAACAAATCGGTGGTGGTTGGTGGGAAGAAAGATTAACAGAAGAAAAATTTTTGGAGTGAAGGAACTATGCTGACTGTCATGGTAGTTACACAACTGTATACATTTGCAAAAACTGAAAAACTTACACTAAACACGGTGACTTTTCCTTAACATAAATTATCCTGAATGGAAGAAATTATACATTACTTCTAGTCTTTACTTCAAGTAATAATATAAAAAATATTCCACTCCCATTTGAGAAAGATCATTTTGAACACATAATAAGCTAAAGGCAAAAGATTTCTCTTTGGTTTAACAATTTGGCTTCTCTCTGGATAATTAGCTAGTATGTCAATGAACCTAAGAGAGGAAACAGATTTGATGTTGTTGGTTAACCTTTTTTCCCATGGTCGCACTCCATTTCTAAGCCCTACCAGCCCCTCCTTAAATGTGTATTTCAAATCTATTCCTTCTTCTCTACTCTTAACATCTCATATCACTCTCAAGATTAAAAATATTCACCAATTCCAAAGCACCTACAAGGTAAAGTCCATATTCATTAACAGAGCATAGAAGGCCCTTTATTATCAGAACCAACCTACTTTTCCAGAGTCATCTTCCACCATTAAGTAACTGTTTAACTCACTCTTAGCTTTCAGAAAGCAATTAGGCCATTTAATTTAAGAGCCTTAAAATAATCCAAACCCTTTGACACTTTAACCTGGTAATTTCACTTCGAGAAGTTTATTCTGGGGGAATAATCTGCATACTAAAAACCAGATAGTTCAAACAGAAACAGGAGAATTGCAAAGTATAATATATCCACAGGACAGTTTCTAATGCAACCATCAAAATCACGTTTATTTAAAAACATGGGGGAAACATTATTTGCTTTAAGTGAAAAAAGAAAATGAATATAGTTTTATGTATAGTGTTTCTCAACTGTATAAGACAGTATAGAGAAAAGGAAGGGAATTTTATCTCCAAGAGTGGGAATGTAAGTGATTTTTATCTTCTAGCTTTCTGTATCTTCCAAGTTTCCTAAGAGCTTATTTTTTAAATTGGACATATATATACACATACACAAACTTTTTGATTCAGTGACTGCATAACTAGAACTCTATTTTAAAGAATAATGCAGGGGCTCCTGGGTGGCTCAGTCGGTTAAGCGTCCGACTTCAGCTCAGGTCACGATCTCAAGCATTGGGTTCTCTGCTATCAGCACAGAGCCCCCTTCAGATCTTCTGTTCCTCTCTCTCTCTCTCTCCCTCCCCCATTCGCTCTCTTTCAAAAAGCAAACATTAAAAAGAAAAAAAGATTCCCTCTCAAAAAAATAAAGTAAAATAGTCATTTTTTTTAAATTCAAAGTTTTTAAAGACATATTTAATATGCCATAAAATTTCACCCATTTAAAAGCATAAGTTCAGCGGGTTTTAGTATATTCAAAGTTGTACATCCATCACAATCTAATTTTAGAACATTTTGAACACACAAAAAATTGCTCTGTAGTGAGCAATCACTCCTCTTTCCCAGTCTCACACACCTCAGACCTGTCCTACCACTAATTTGCTTCCTGTCTCTTAAGATCTATCTATCCTGGATATTGTATATAAATGGAACTCTATAACGTAGTCTTTTTTGACTGGTTTCTTTTACTCAGCATGTTTTCAAGGTTCATCCATGTTGCAGCATGAATTGGTACTTCATGTCTTTATCTTGCCAAATAATATTTGATTGTATGGATATACTACATTTTATCTTTCCAATCATCAGCTGCTGGAACTTTGGGTTGTTTCCACTTTGAGGCTACTATGAATACTACTACTATGTACATTTACATTCATGTACAAATGTTTATGTAGACATGTCTTTTCAGTTCACTTGGTATATAACTAGGGGTGAAAGTGCTGGGGTCAATGGCAACTTCCAAGCTTAACCTTTTAAAGAACTGGCAAAGCATTTTCCAAAGTGGCTGCACTACTTCACATTCATTCCCACCAGCAATGTATGAGGGTTCCTACTTTTCCACAGCCTTGCCAACATTTATTACTCTTGTCTTTTCTATTATAGCCATCTTAGTGGGTACGTAGTAGTGCCTCGTTGTGGTTTTGATTTGCATTTCCCTAATGGCTAATGATTTTGAGCATTGTTTCGTGCGCTTATTGACTATTTGTATATCTTCCTTAAGGAAATGTCTATTCAAAGCCTTTGTCTATATGACTGGATTGCCTTTTTACTACTGAGTTGAGATACTCCTTGATATATTCTATTTTTTTTTAATTTATCTATTTATTTATTTTGAGAGAGTGTGCACAGTAGGGGCAGAAAGAGACAGAGATAGAGACAGATAGAGACAGAGAGAGACAGAGAGAGACAGAGAGAGAATCCCAAACAGGCTCCACACTGTCAGTACAAGGAGCCTAATGCGGGGCTGAAACTCACGAACCTGGGAGATCATGACCTGAGCCAAAATCAGGAGCCACCCAGGCACTCTGTACACTTTGATATATTCTAGATTCAAGCTCCTTGTCAGACATGATTTGCAAATATTTTCTCCCATTCCATGGGTTGCAATTTTGCTTTCTTGATGGTGTTCTCTGATGCAAGAGTCTTTAATTCTAGTGGTTCAGTCTTGGTTTCTGCTCAGGTCATGATCTCACAGTTCAGGAATTCAAGCCCGACATTGGGATCTGCACTGACAGTGCAGAGCCTGCTTAGGATTCTCCTTCTCACCCCTCTCTCTCTGCCCCTCTCGCACTGTCTCTCAAAAAAAAAAAAAAAAAAAGCATTGCATTCTAATAAAGTCCAATTGTTCTATTTTTCTCTGGTCACTTGTGCTCTTGCTTATAAATGCCAAGAACATTGCCCAAACCCCTCTTCCAAAAAACAAACAAAAAAACCCTGTCTAACCCAAACTCATAAAGATCTATGCCTACATTTTCTTTTGGGAGTTACACAGCTTTAGCTCTTACATTTACGTCTGGAAGCCACTTTGAGTTAAATTCTGTATATAGTGTGAAGCAGGGATCCAAATTCATTCTTTCACATGTGGATATCCAGTTGTGCCAGCACCACTTGTTGAAGACACTATTTCCCCCCGCACTGAATTACTCGGCACCCTTGTCACACTGGGACATGAGAAATAAAGGATATAAAGCTGTTACAGATGAACTCCACTGTGTGAGAAAAATCTATATTGACGATCTCTGGATATTCACTTTCTCCCTTACTTCCATTATAGTACTTATTACAATCTGCAATTATCTTATTCATGTGTTTACTTATTCCTTACCTATCTCCCCCATTAGAATGTATACTTCATAGGGACAGGGACTTAGTCTTGTATACTGTTGAATCTCCAAAGCCCACTACAGTACCTGGTTCCTAAAAGGTACCAAGCAATTATTTACTGAAATAATGAGGATACATTTAAAAATGATCCGGAAGAAAATGCACCAAGTGTTAATACTTTGGTTGGAATTGCCATTACAAGTAAATTTTTAATGTTTTACAATGTACATACATTATTATAATAACCACATATGAAATTAGGTACTCTAAAAATGGAAAATACCTCTGGATCAATTTGTTATTCCTCAAAGTTCTAAGAACCTCACTCTTTGCCAAACGATCTTATTTTAGATTCTTTTCTAGTCCCCAGCACAATGACACCACCAACTACCAACTACCTAACACCTCTGGTCTTAAGAGTAAGTTATCCTTGATGTCTTTCTCTTAAACCACACACCCAAATTATCAGTCGGTCCTGTCAGCTCTACCTCCAAAATATGTATCTGATCTAAGCACTGCTCATTTGCCCACTCCTAACAATTCCAATCCAAGCCACCACCATCAACTGGATGAACAGCAACAGTCTGTTAGTTAGTCTTTGTCCCACTTGCACATCTCCACAGGAGTCAACTCTATCTTATGCCACTACTTAACACCTTAACACCTCCCCCCACCACACACGCAATAGCTTCCTCGAGCAATGAGAATTAAATTCACGTTCCTGACGTTGGTCTGTAAGCTCTTCCTGTTCCAGCTCTCGCCAACAATCCATTTCCTACTTTTCTGTCCCCCTTTTACTGAATTCCAGCTACACAAACCTTTTTTTGTCCTTGGCATGTCAAGTTCGTTCTCTTCTCAAGGCCTTTCTACTTATAGAGTTCCTTCGGCCTGAACTGCTCTTCACATGGTTATTTTTTGCCATGCAAGTCTTAGCTGAAATGTCACCTCCTAAGAGGCCTTCCCTAACAATCTGGCTAAAAGAAGCCAACTCTTCTAGCACTGCCTATTGATGACACTATTTCCTCCGTACCACTTAACAATTCTCTGACATGATCTTGCCATTTTGTTTTTCTCTCCCCGTCCCCTGCCCCATTAGAAGGTAGCTTCTACAAATAGAGGACTTTTTTAGTACTATATCCCTAGTACCTGGATCAGTTTTTAGTCCATAACAAGTTCTCAATTATTTATTGAATAAATGGTTGCTATTCTAAATCTTGAGGGTGAAGAACTGTTTGATTATACATTAATTTCTTTGGGAAAAATACTAAGAGTGGAAGACAAGATATTTTTACATTAAGAATTAAATCACCTGAGACACTACCTCACATCAGTAAGAATGACTAGTATCAAAAAGACCAGGAATACAGGTGTTGGTAAGGATGTGGAGAAAAGAGAACTCTCAGGCACTTTTGGTGGGAATGAAAATTGGTGCAGCCACTATGGAAAACACTATGGAGGTTCCTCAAAAAGTTAAACATACAGCCCAGTAATTCCACTTCTGGGTATTGACCAAAAGAAAACAAAAACACTAACTTCATTAAAAGATACATGCACCTCTACATTTACTGCAACATTATTTACAACAGCCAACATATGGCAACAACTTAAGTATCCATTGATAAATGGATAAAATGATGTATATGTACACACACAGATTACTCCACTGTACAAAAAAATGAAATCTTGCCATTGACAACAACACAGATGGTCCTACAGGGTATTATGCTAAGTGAAACAAGTCAGGGAAAGACAAATACCATATGATTTCACTCATAGGTGGAATCTAAAAAACAAAGCAAACAAAAACAGACACAGACTCATACACAGAAAACAAACTGGTGGCTGCCAGAGGGGAGGAGGATGGAGATGGGTGAAATAAGGGAAGGTGATTAAGAGGCACAAACTTCCAGTTATAAAATTAAAAAAAAAAATTAGTCACAGAGATGTAAAGTACAGCATAGGGAATATAGTCAATAGCTTTGTAGGACAGACAATAACCACTTACAGTGAATATTTCCTAATGCAGGTAACTGTCACATCATTATGTTATTATACATGTGAAAATAACATAAATTGTATGTTAACTATACTTCAATTTCTAAAGTCAAGTTACCTGAAAAATAAAATTTAAAAGTAGACCATAAAATAAAGTTGATCATATATAATTTAAACAAAATTAGTTTTAAAACTAATAAAACAATTGGAAACATGTTCTAATGCATTCCCTTCCACCCTTTTCATTGTATCTACAATTGCTGAAGCATGTGATGGTATAATCAGAATATAAAGAAAAAAAGACTGTTAATCTAATTAGGATCTAGGGGTGCCTGGGTGGCTCAGTCAGTTGAGCGTCCGACTTTGGCTCATGTCATGATCTCATGGTTCACAGGTTCGAGCCCTGTGTCAGACTCTATGCTGACAGCTCAGAGCCTGGAGCCTGCTTTGTGGATTCTGTCTCCCTCTCTCTGCCCCTCCCCTGCTCATGCGCGCGCGCACGCGCTCTCTCTCTCTCTCTCGCTCTCTCTCTCTCTCAAAAATAAATAAAACATTAAAAAAAATATTTTTAAGTAATAATGAGGATCTAACGTTGTTTAATGTCATTTCATCCAACACTGATAAGCACTTTACTATATACCAGGCACTGCTTTTAAATTACTTATATGCATCACCCAAATGCTGTGATGGTAGGTACTTCCATTTGGAGAAATAACGAAATCGAGGCATAGCATAATCAGTAACTTACCTAAGGTCACAGATAGTAGGTGGCAGAGCCAAGATTCAAAAACCCTAGGTAGTCCCACTCCAAGCCCATGCTCTTCTTAACTGCTTCTCAGTATAGTTTAACAGAAATGATAACAATACCTACCTCACTAGGTTACTATAAAAACTGAGAGAAAGTATAACACAATGCCTGTCACATATTAAATACTTATAAATTTTTAAAGACATTATTTCTTGTTCTTTCATTTGTTAGGCTTTCAAGTGCTTTTCTATGGTTCAGGATGCCTCAATGAGCATCAAATACCATTATTGTTTCATTTTCAAGGGAAGAAAGGGAGCTGGCATTTATTGAGGAATTTCTGTATGCAAGAATTATTTTAGGGGTGCCTGGGTGGCTCAGTCAGTTAAGCGGCCGACTTTGGCTCAGGTCATGATCTCGCGGTCCGTGAGTTCGAGCCCCGCGTCGGGCTCTGTGCTGACAGCTCAGAGCCTGGAGCCTGTTTCAGATTCTGTGTCTCCCTCTCTCTGACCCTCCCCTGTTCATGCTCTGTCTCTCCCTGTCTCAAAAATAAATAAACGTTAAAAAAAAAAAATTAAAAAAAAAAAAGAATTATTTTAAAGGTACTACTCTAATAATACTTGCCTTATCTCAAAGGATTTTCACTGTAAGACTCAAATTGTAATGCAGTATACAAAGGGGAGGTACTATTCAATTAGTTTAGTACTTAAAACTTAATTTCCAGGGGTGCCTGGGTGGCTCAGTTAAGCCTCTGACTTCGGCTCAGGTCATGATTTCACGGTTTGGCAGTTCGAGCCCCATGTCGGGGTCTGTGCTGACAGCTCAGAGCCTGGAGCCTGCTTCAGATTCTGTGTCTCCTTTTCTCTCTGTCCCTACCCCGCTCATGCTGTGTGTGTGTGTGTGTGTGTGTGTGTGTGTGTGTGTGTGTGTGTGTCTCTCTCTCAAAAATAAACTTAAAAAAATTTTTAAATAAAAACCTTAATTTCCATTGAATTAAAAAAAAAAGTATGTGGGAATAGAAAGTATAAAAAAGAATCCATATCCATGGGAACCTGTCCCTGTCATAATTACAAATGCCCTCTCACTAACTCATGTTCATTCAGGACCATCTGTTGTGGGCCTACTATGAGAAAGGCATCTTGATACTGAAAAAACCTTTTCTTAAGGAGATCAACAGTCTAGTTCTACAAAACATCTTAAGTGCCATAAAAGAAATTCACATGCTATCTTAGCCCTGCTTCTTAGACATGTACAGAAATGCAAAGAAGTAACATAGTATTGATACCCATATTAACTTCCCTTTACAAATTAAATAGGCTAATCCACAAAGTCTGAGGTTTGTCCATTAAGTTAGCCACTACCCACTTGTGGTTTAGTGAGTCTGTTAAACGTGACTGGTATGACTGAGGAGCTGCATGTTTAAATGATATTTTATTTTAATTAACTAAAATTTTAAACTGATTACCAATACCATTATACTAGAAAACTTATAAGCATGCATTGAACAACTTAGGTATGTGAATCTACTTTTTCAACTGTAAAATTTATATCTAAATACAGATCAAATGCTTCCAGTGAAAACTGAGTATTTGAATTAAAATGTGCTATATGTGTAAAATATATGCTGGATTTCAAATAATTTGTATGAAAAAATAATGTGAAATGTCTCATTTCTTATATTGATTAAATGTTGATATGACATATTGGGTTAAATAAATTTCATTCTTTTTTGTATGTTTTTAATAGGGCTAGTAGAATATTTAAAAGTATACATTAACTTGCATTTTATTTCTATTCAAAAACCCTGGTCTAAAGATTACTTACAACATTCTTAAAACAAGTTTTCAATGATTTGAGGATTCCTCAGAGTTCCAGAGCTTCAAAAACTGACTTAACAGATTGCTTCCTAACAAACTGAAGGAATCTTACCTGTATTTGCCTGCACTTTAGTTTTAGCTCTAGCACTATATGAAAATTTCACCACCGTCAAAAATGCCCATGAAACCATTTAAAAATAAACGCTAATTACATTTACAGGTTGGCAGTTTTCTGAAAGCATGCCAATATGCATTTTTCAACAAAAATGTTGAAAAGAGTAAATAGTCTTCCTTTGATGTAATCCAAAAACACACACAAATTAGTTTCAAATATGGGGTTCCTGCTATAGTATGCACTGAAGTTTGTCTTTGAAGTGCTCATCCTATGCCCTGTTGCAACAGAACAAGAGTTCTTTGACACACCTCCCTCATGTTAACAAAAAGCCAAAATCTCAGCTTTTTCTCTGCTTTTTCATATTCCAACTACATATTAAAACCTGAATTTTAGGGGCGCCTGGGTAGCTCAGTCAGTTGAGCGACTGACTGGTTCAGGTCATGATCTCATGGTGAGTTCAAGCCCCCCCATCAGGCTCTGTGCTGACAGCTCAGAGCCTGGAGCCTGCTTCACATTCTGTCTCCCTCCCTCTCTCTCTTCCCCTCCCCTGCTTGCGCTCACCCACTCTCTCTCAAAAATAAACATTTAAAAAAATTTTTAACCTGAACTTTAAACATGTTTAAAAAAATTTTTTTTAATATTTCTTCATTTTTGAGAGAGAGACAGAGCATAAGTGGGGGAGGGACAGAGACAGAGGGAGACACAGAAGCTGAAGCAGGCTCCAAGATCTGAGCAGTGAGCACAGAGCCCAACACGGGACTCGAACCCATGAACTGTGAGATCATGACCTGAGCTGAAGTCGGATGCTTAAGTGACCGAGCCACCCAGGTGCTCTGAATCACATTTTTACTTAAATCAATCACCTTTTAAAGATCTACACAAAAACTGATTCAATTTTAACATTCCAAAGCAAATCACAGAATAGGGTTAACAATACGTAAGCATTACAGTATCAGCTACTAGAAGACTTTTAGAGTTACAAATCACTCTAGACTAAAAACTACTCAACTCTATGGGGGATCCTTGTACAGAAGACTCCAAGATGAAATAAGTAACAAGTCTGTCAAAGTATTAGTGAGATGAACCAATCTGATGTTTATTTTGCTATACTTCTCCCAATGTAAACTTTCAAGAAAAATTAACACCAGCACAATTCCAAGTGAAAACTCACTTCCAACATCAAGGAGGCGGGGAAGAAAAACTGTGATTAAAATATTTCTGAAGCGTTAGATGTAAATCTTTGAGTACATCTTTCACAGACAATGTAGAGAGAATATTATGCTACAAGAGAAGGAAGCTCAAAATACTTAAATAACAATCTTCTATTTATTAGTCTCTCTGGTTTAGATATGCAAATCCCAAGCAGTACAACAAAAAACAGACTAGGCCTAACTACTCAGAGGCCAGAGCCTTGCTGTGTAGAAAAAAGCGACACATACGTGTTAAATCCAGTTTTTTTAATTTCAAGAGTTTTTTCTAATTTCACCTGTGCTGTTCATCTCAAATATCTTAGTTATTACTAAAAGAAACTAAAGTTACATTAACATAAAAATGATAATGTTTGGAGTCTTTCTGGATGGGAAGTTAAACACCTCTTGATTTAAACCAATTCTATTGGTGAAATACAATCAATTATTTGTTTTGTTTTGCTTCTTTAATAGACTATTTTTAGGGACATTTTGAGTGCACAGCAACATTGAGTGGCAAGCAGAGTTTTCCCATATATCCCTAGCGCTTGTTTGGCTTTAACATTTTGGCTGGATGAATTACCCAAGAAAAAGAAAGAGATAAGTATAAAGCAGAGGATGTTAATCACCAGGGCCGCTGGCAAAGATGGAACTCTACCCTGAATCACTTTGCATTCTACCACTACCAGGGCCTGACAATGGCAGGTGACTAGAATTAAGGGTCTTTATTCTGTTACTTAGCAGCTACAGAGGCATGCAAAGAAACGTAGGTGCCATAGAAGGATATTAGTCTTCAATATGTAGTTCTGACATTGACAATCATGTTCTTGTAGATTTTTTTTCCTTAAACGTTTATTTTTGAGAGAGTATGCAAGCGGGGGAGGGGCAGAGAGCAAGGGACAGAGAGAATCCCAAGCAGGCTCTGTGCTCTCAGCGCAGAGCCCAACACAGGGCTCAAACCCACAAACGATGAGATCATGACCTGAGCCGAAATCAAGAGTCAGATGCCTAACTGACTGAGCCACCTAGGGGACCCTTGTGTATTTTCTTTTAATGCTAGATTTAATGCTAGGCTCCACAAATAAGCCTAGACGAAGATGTGATGAGTATTTACATAACGTCAGGTTCACCAGAAGGGCATGCATGTAAAAACACTGGCTGCAACAAACAAAGATATTTTACTACTAATCAGAGAAATGCAGGCTAAAAGAGTAAGAAGTCATTTCACACCCATCAGACTGGCAAAGGTTTTAAGTGTCATAACACCAAGTGGTGAAAAGAAATGGAGAAAACAGACAAATGTAGCCAATGGGATGCAAACTAGAACCACCTGTAGTAGAACAAAAAAGGCATACGCATACCCTCTAATCCAGGACTTCCACTTCTAGATCTATACTGAGAACACACTCACTGGGGCTACAGAAGTAACATAAAACATGGAAACCGTCTGCTGCAAAACTGTTTAAGTAGACAAAAAGAGATAAAAGAATGGAAACTTGAGGAAATGTTCATTAATAGGGAAATGAATAAACGTATACAATCATAAAAACGGAAACTATTCAACAGTTAATATAAAGAACCACAGCTACAGCTAAAACCAAAAATCAACCCCCTCCCCAAAAACTCACCAAGTTTAATTTTTTTTTAAGTTGCAAAAGGATACCTAAACCATAGCACTTACATGAAATTTAAAAATACATCAAAATGATATATATTACTACAGATGCACATATGTATAGCTAAAAGTATGGAAATATCAAGGAGAAAGAAATATACTAATTTCAGCTGACTATGTTAAACTTTACCTGAGCCCTGTGCTCCTGGAAAGCAGAGCAGGTTAAGAAATCCACCCCCATCATTTTGTGTTTGGGGAAGCTGGTAAAATAAAGATCCTGCCATTGCTTGCTGAGATTAAGACCTGTCCTCATGGTTCCTCAAGACTCTGTTTTACCTGTCCCAGGTCCTTGTCCTTTTTTTTGAGACATTCCTCATTAATTAACGGTCTCCTAATTGCAAAAGCCTGAAAAAATCATCTCCTTAATTGGCCAGCACATTATGTCTTTGACACAGGAGTGGTTACCTCTGGGGAAGGAAGAGAATGGGTTGAGGAAGAAAATATTTAACTGTAATGGTAACACAGAAACCTGAAATGTGGCAAAAAGTTAATCTTTTCTTTTTTGTACAAAGAGACCGGTTATTATGTGTACTTTCTGCTTAAAATGTTTCAAAATTAATTTGTAAATTATGTTAAACCTTGATGTGGAGTCAAAGAAGGTCACAAGTAAACGCTTTACAGTCTGTTTTTTCATGTTAAATAGGCACACGAACACATCCCCAACCTATTTCATTACACTGCTGTAATGTAATGTACAGGCTGCTGTAAGTAAAAGTGTTTTTAGTAATCATCAAGTTGCAGGATACATTTGTAATGTATTCTGAGCCAATTAGCTCAGCTTGTTATAGCAGAGCTCTGACTAGGGCAAGGTTAGATTATCATGTAGACTTTTATTGTTTCTGGGGCAAGACTACACTCCTACTTCCCAGAAAGCTATACAGCTATGCTATAAATGTCATACACCATTGGTTACAAGAGGCACTAGGCAAGTCAACATGTAAGATCTCGATCCACACCCAACAGATAGAACTACTAAGCAGATAACCCTAGGAACTTGACGGTAGACAAGTAAATAAGCTTTCCAAGAGGAAGGTGGCACACCAAGTACACACATCAAAGTTTTGTGTGGTTCCTGTGGAGGATAGGCTTTTTTTTTTTTTTTTTTTTTGGCACTGTAAACTGAGATTCTGAAAACATGAAATCTCATCTTAAAGTGCCCAAGGTGATCTTTTGAGTTGGTTTCAAATTGCTTTTATTCCCAAGTGCTTCCAGAAGGCTTGAGTACCAGGAAGTGATTTTGTTAATGCAGAACAAACCCATCAACAGCTAAAATTTAATCTTAACAAACCAAAAAACCTTAGAAACTTGGAACCTCAGTTTCAAATATAGAGGCAGAGTGCTAAAATCTGGGATAATACAAGAACTTCCAATCTTCACAATATGCTCTGTGCTTATAAGGCTAAATACAAGAGTAATCTTTACAAAAGGTCAGTCTGTATTTTCTGAATCCTATTTGCAAGCATCCAAACAAGAGCTTGTAAGGTCGTCTTGATCTCCCTAAGGCCAACAAGTTTGAAACGTATCTGGAATCCACTCATCTTGGTTAATTTTTCTTCCTCCTCCTCCCCCAAGAACCAGTAAACAAAATATTTTAATGCATAGAAATATGGAAGGCTTGAACTAAAACTTAAAGCTAAAACACTTGGTCCTGTTTTCAAATAGAAAATAAAATTTGTATTAAAGAAACTCAAAAAAGAATGTCAAATCATAACTTAAAGCAGGCTCCAACCCACTTCAAAGAACTTTTATCAGAGTGGATGGTCTTAATTTTATAATTCAAAACCCTTAAAGTCTTTTAGTATAAAGTAGTATATACATTTATAATCTTATAGAGGTTTAAAAAAGTCTTAAGGTGCTTCTCCTCTCTAAGCTTACAGATTTAAACCAAAGAAGAACTGAAAACTGAACAATATCAAATTCCTACATCTCCTTACTCATCAAGAAACTACTAGTTAATCTTTTTCTTCCTTGCACTACCTTAAGTAAAAATTAAGTTATTCAGCAAAATTGTTATTCAGCAAAAAACATTCTGTATGCAGTAAACTGGTACCAACTGCTCCCAGGCAGACAGATGCAATAACAGTGTAATATTTCTAGCAAAGTCTGGTAAGCCTTTGCCTGCAAATCATTGACCAAAAATGGTAACAGCCAGTGCAGACTAAAGAAAATGACAAAATGTTCTACTCGATCGTCCAATTAAGAATACTGTTGTACTGCAAACTAGAGACAGTTTATAGAGGGAAATATGTAAATTAAGCCAAGTGTCTGTCCATCACCTAGAATATAAGGGGCATGTTCACTTTTTAGTGACAGGATAATCTGATGGGCTTTTAAAAACCTTTTTCATTCGCTTTTATTAGCATCCCAGCACTATCACTCCTCACACGTTAGGTTCTGGCAGAGACAAACTGTTCACAGGTAAAAAGAAAATTTCTAACCATGCAGGGAGAGACTAGGTAGGGAAGGGTTAAAAGAGCCACTGCCAAGCTCGACAAGCACTACAAGAGTGCTGCTGGAAGCTGATTGCCAGATACGACAAACAAAGCGGCTGCGAGGCCACCCTGTTCTTAATCATACCAGGGTCATACTCGTGATAATCATTCCGCCCTCTAGGGTTGTTCAATAAAGGCCTTATTTTCTTTAATGAGATGGACAGACCTCAGGGGCCGAAACTCGCACGAGTCACTGACCACCTCGGTGCCCGGCTTTGGGGAAACCTGCGCCAACAAGGCCCAGGCCGGATTCCGACGCCCCCCACCCCGGGAAGGCGGACTCCCGGTCGATTTCAGCGAGGGGGTGGCGCTGCTCGACCCTGGCAGGTCGTCCCCAGTCCGGGGCCGCAGGAACCGCGGGGACGAAGCTGCCGGCGGCGGCCTCGCAGCAGCAGCGACCGACGCAGCGGCCAGGAGCCGCCCCGAGGCGCCCCCAGGCGCGGGAGTCCCGGCGGGTCCGCGGGCGGCGAAGCCCGGAGACCCTCCCTCGCCTGGGGATTGCAGCAAGGCCCCGCGTCCTTCCCCGGGCGTGGGCGCGCCTGTCGCCCCTCCGCCCCGACCCCCGCGGTGCCCCAGCGCCCCGGCCCCGTCAGCCCACGCCTCGGGCTCCCTCCCACTCACCATCTTCGCCGCGGCGGTCGCAGAAACGCTAGAAGGGTAGCCGGTCGGCGCCGAGTCTGCGTACTGTCCTCCTCGCCGCAGAAGGAAGGAGCAACCCAGCGAGCAGCCTACGCTAGGCGCGAGCCTACCAGGGGGTGGGTGCGCGAGCGCGCGCCTCGGGCCCAAACGCGGCTGCGCACGCCAAGCGCGGCCCGTCGTTGCTGTGCAACCGGCTAGCCAGGCAGCGCCCCGCCCAGAGGGCGGGCTGAGGATTGCGCCTCACCTTCCGGAGGCTGGGGGACTAGGTCCTGCTCTCACCAGCTCGGCTGCGTGGGGTGGGGCCTTCCTCATCTACTAGCGACGAGGTGGCCCGGCTCGGGCTGGTACCTGCGGGCGAGGGGAGGGCAAAGGATCAAACGGGGCAGGGGGCCCTATCCCCAGCTCTGCCGGCGAGGGGGTGGGGAGGGGGAAGGGTCACGTGGCGCCCCGCCCACTGCGCTGCTGTTGCCCTAACATGGAAATATCCACCTGGCCAGGTGTGCGCCGCCGCTGGAGGCGGGGCCTGGGAGGACGCGGAAGGAGGAGGAGGGAGGAGAGACGAGGCAGGAGGGAGGGCGAGGTAGAGCGAGGTTGACTGGGGACTGGGGAGAACGACGGTGGGCGGCTTTCCCCGAGCAGCAGTCCAGAGGGAGGACCCGGGGGAGCCGAGGAGCGGGCTGCGGCGCCGAAAACGCGTCCCGCATTTTTTTACCTACTTTGGTGCGATTCCCGCCGTCCTCCCCTGATTGGCCCAGCCCGGCACCGTCGGGCCCTCGCGTGAGGGAAAAATCTGCACATTCTTCCCTCTTCCCGAGGCGACTGTGGCCATTCAGAGTGCTCTGTGAGTCACCGCTAATTTCAGGTCTGGAAAAAAACAAGGAGTGATTTGTTTATCTTTGGGAACTGCCCGGGGAAGGA
Source organism: Panthera pardus (assembly GCF_024362965.1). Taxonomy (NCBI): domain Eukaryota; kingdom Metazoa; phylum Chordata; class Mammalia; order Carnivora; family Felidae; genus Panthera; species Panthera pardus. The sequence goes on along the minus strand of NW_026526821.1, from coordinate 42,800,564 downwards.
GGCCCGGCGGTCCGCAGGGGTGTGGCTGGGAAACGGCAGAGTTTACTGGGACTATGGCGCCAGCCCCGCCGCTCTGTTTTGGGGGCTTTTAATTTGGGGTTGGGTTTTTTTTTTTTAATGGGTGGTTACATCACAAACACAATTTTGAGAGAGCCTGAAGGAATCCCAGTGTTTTTCCTGAGGGTGTTTTTGTGGAGAGTAAAGGGAGCAGAAAGAATTTACAACTGGGATGATTACTTTAAGTTTTACTTAATTTAGCCTACCGAGAACATCACGGCCTCTACCAAAATTATTTTAATTCTCCAAATGTGAGGCTTTGGGACAAGACTTTTTTGTTGTTTTTTGTTTTTTCTGGTCACTGTATGAAATCTAGACTGTTGTGTGGCTTTTGTTCTGCCCACTCAACGTAGAAACTTATTTCTCATTACCTCGTCCTGTTTTTTGTTGTTCTTCTTTTCTTTTCCAGCAAAGTTGGGACAATTCTAAGCCTTTACCACCTGATATAAGATTTTGCAGGCCAGAGCAGTGGCCTCAACTTGAAACAGAACTTGTTAAGGTCAGATTTGTGTTTCCCGTCCCCAGAGTTTCTGAGACTGTATCCGAGTGAAGACGCAATAATTTGCATTTCTCACAATTTCCAGGTGATGCTAATGCGGCTGGTTGGGCACCACGCTTTGAGAAGAACGAACCCACCTGTATCACACTGCAGCTGGAACCCTTTGTTTCTCTGCCTGGGACTCAGCGGCCCCTCCACCTGTAAAGTCTTCAAAGAGGAACTCCTGCTGGATGGCTGAGTCAGCCAAGCTCTGGGTTTCAGGGCAGATCATGATCTCACGGTTTGTGAGTTCGAACTCTTGCAGAGTCTGCTTGGGACTCTCTCTCTCTCTCTCTCTCTCTCTCCCTCCCTCCCTCCCTCCCTCCCTCTCCCTCTCTCCCTCTCCCCCTCTCCCCCCTCTCCCCCTCTCCCCTGCTTGTGTTCTCTCTCTCTCAAAATAAATAAATGAACTCTAAAAAAAAAAAAAAAAATACAAAAACCAAAAAAAAAAAACTTCAAAGACGTTCAGTCTAGTCCCAAATAGAATCATGCTCATTTAAGGATACAAGCCTGCCTCCTCTAGCTTCTCTTCTGCATTTCATCCTCCACCCTGCCACTAGTGTTCTATCCAAACATAAGAATCTGATCTTGTCACTTTCCTGCTTAAAATTTTCCAAGACTTCCTCAGCAGGTCATTCTGGCCCTTCCTTCTGCCTCTGGCCTCTCAGCCTACCTTTTCTGCCCTGCCTCCCATATCTTCCAGAGTGCCCAATTTCCTTCCAGACTGAACTTCTCATTCTAGAACCTTCCTTAACTCTAACTGCCATAATTATTGACCTGTTAGTTTCTCAGACTGGAATGTTTCTATTACCCTTCCATCCTGAAAACCTCTGACCACTTCCCCAGGGATCATTAGTGGTTTGTTCTTTAATCCCACATTTCATCACTTCTCAAATCATTAATAAGCATCCAGATCACCTGAGGATCTTATTAAAATGCAAATTCAGGGGTTTAGGGGGTGAGGTCTCAGATGCCCCCAGGTGATTCAGATGCTTCTGGTCCTCAACCCATACTTTGAGTAGTGAGGTCTTATGGTTTTTCCCTAATGTTTGTTACTGTAGACCTGTCATTGTTTATATAAATTTGCCACCACCACCAGTTTAGACTGAGTTCTTTGAGGACAGGGACTGTTTAGGATGTACCTTATATGGATTGGCATCATCCCTGATCTCTAATAGGTGTTGAATACACATTTGTTCAGTATGTGAACCAATATCTAAAAATGTTTTACAATTCATCAGGCAAACTTCTATGTTGGTTCATTATAACCTAAGATGAGCCCCCATTTTTAAGAGTCCCTTAAACTTTAACCTCTGCCTTTACACATAGATTTTCTGGGTCTTTCTATTCTTCCTCATACCACAGAGGAAAACATTTTGACATAAAGCCCCTCCTGAAATACGGATGTATTCCATTGCAAAATTAGAAAACATTTTTCATACTTAATCTGAGCATATACATATAAGCATTTTCATTTAAAAGCAATAATATGGCAGGAAGAATAAAGTATACATTAACGAAGAGCTTAGAGATGTATGTTAATACACTGGAAAAAGTTTTGTTTATTTGCAGGTGGACACAACCCTGTCGTAAACAGTATAGGAAAACTAGTTTCTACCCTGCATCCCTACAAATTCACCTGTTCTCTCTCCCCTTGGGCACCCCCAACTGTCCATTCTATAGTCTCTCCTATAGTTCCCTCCTCTGAAGAAAAGAGGAGGGAACTAATTCTTTTGTTCCCTTTTGTTCCCACTAATTCTTTGTTCTTCTCTAGGTAAGATGTTTTTTCCCTCTTCTTTTAGAATTTTTTTTTTAATCCTCGATTTTCTATAATTTGAAAATGATAGACCTAGGTGTAGTGTTTTGTTCTGTTCTGCGTTTATCCCTCTTGGTGTTCTTTGAGTTTTCTGGGTCTGTGGTTTGGTATCTGACAATAATTTGGTTAAATTATCAGTAATAGTTTCAAATATTTCTTCTGTTCCTTTCTTCTAGTATTACCATTTCGTGTATGTTACACCTTTTGTAGTTGTCCTACATTCGTTGGGTAGTCTGGGTTTTTTTCAGTCTTCATTGTCTTTGCTTTTTGCTTTTGAGGTTTCTGTTGACATATCCTCTAGTTCAGAGATTCCTTTCTCCTCCGTGCCCGATCTACTAATAAGCACATCAAAGGCGTTCTTCATTTCTGTGGGTCTTATTTTGTCTTTTAGTATGCTTTCCAATTTTTTCTTGATAACTGGACATGATGCACTGGGTGAAAGGAACAGCAGTAAGTAGGCCTTTAGTGATGTGGTGAGGTTGGGGTGAGGGGAAGACCATTCTATAGTCCTGTGATTTGGTCTCATTTTTACTGAATCTGCCTCTCGACTGTGAACTTCACAAGTGTTTCTCTGAAACAGGCCGCACACCCCCCACCCCCCGCCCCGCCGCCGTCCTTCCCTCCCCAATCTCTGCCCTTCAGTGGGACAGCATAGCTGGAGTAGGCTGGAGGTGAGGGTCTTCTTTCCCTAGATCAGGAGGTTCTGGTAACTAGTTTCCCCTCAGAGCAGGCCTTGTTAGGACTGAGGCATCTGGTGTATTTCAAGATGGTTCCTTTTCCCCTCCTGCCTTCAGTAGGGGATTTTTCTTTGTCATTTACTGTGGGAACCTGGTAGAGCTGCAGGAGGTGAAACAGATGTTGGGGGGTGGGGGGTCCCCTGTGACTGAGTCTCCCCAGAGTTTCTGTCAGACTTGTCCACATTGAGCCTCCAGCAATTTGTCAGTTACAGCTCAGGTTTTCTTACCCCGCACTGATTCCCAGGGTGGTTTCTACTTGAGTCTCTGCTTTAGGAAGCCATAACTCCCTGTATTTGCCTGTCTTATCTACAGTTTGGGCACAGCAGTCTGCCCTGTGTATTCTTCTCTCCTATGGATCCAAGAAGAGTTGTCTGTTCAGCTTTTTATTTATTGTTAGGACAGAGTAGCAACTTCCAAACACTTTACAGGCAGACCAGGGAAACCTGAAGTCTGCCCCTTTCCTTTCAATTTTTTTTTTTTTTTAAACGTTTATTTATTTTTGAGACAGAGAGAGACAGAGCATGAATGGGGGAGGGTCAGAGAGAGAGGGAGACACAGAATCTGAAACAGGCTCCAGGCTCTGAGCAGTCAGCACAGAGCCCGACGCGGGGCTCGAACTCACAAACCGCGAGATCGTGACCTGAGCCGAAGTCGGACGCTTAACCGACTGAGCCACCCAGGCGCCCCTGCCCCTTTCCTTTTAAAGAAGCTTCCCAGAAGTACCAGGCAGGGCTTCTACTTTTATCTCATTGACCAGAATGTAGTGTATGGCTGCCAGGGGCACTGGGAAATGTGGTCTGTTCTCTGAGCAGCAATGTGTTCAGCTAAGAAATTGGGATTCCTGTACCTAGACAGGAGGAGAAAGAGGGTACTGGGAGATAACCAGCAGTAACTACCATGGCTAGATACTATTACTCCATTCTACAGGTGAGGTAAGGTGAAGAAATGTTCCTTAGGAATCCAGAGGAATTAGTGATCTTCTCCCAAGCCCATGACCTTTACTGTCAGGCCACGTGACACATCAGTGGTGCTGAACAAAAGACCTGAGCTACCTCTTATTGCTTCCTTAACACTACAGAGGGGGGTTATACAAAATGAAGCAAATGGAAGCTGTAGAAAATACATTCTGGACATTCCTTTATTGTAGCCGGGTCCTCTTGGATCAACTGCCCCAAGGGCCTAGACATCTATTTTAGGAAAGAACTAAATATATTTAAGTATATTCATGGGAACAGCACAGTACTACATGGTAACACTTGATTTCTGTGTTAGTCTTCATGGTAAAGTAAAAGTTACATGCTTTTTTTTATAACAACATTTTATAACCTTATAAACAATACCGATACGTGTTTTTCAGTTACTGGCGTACTACTTGAATGAAACCATGAGAAATTGGAGTGGAAAGTGGCACAACACTCCTGACCAATGGTTATTCCCCCTCTTGGGTCTTCTGTTCCAAGTTCTGGTGAAAAGTATAGACCCTTTCTCCAGAAAAATAAATACTTGCTCCTACTCACAAAGGTTGGCTTACATTTTCAGGGAGCTCGTGGACTGTCCTGGAGCCCATCCCTTAAACTACATATTTCAGGAAAGGTTTGGGGGGAAATTCTAAAAAGGAAACCTGAGGTAGGGGTGACTGAACAGTCCTACAGTTCCTCCTCCACTGGGTTGCTATCACCCTGGTTATGAGTGCAGCATGACTCTTTCCAGACCCTTACAATACAGAGCATTTAGAAAAACACAGATGGCCTCCGAAATGCATGTAGGACTGCAGCTTGTTTTTGTTGGCTCACTCATTCAGCAGTGTATCTTCGGGATCTATCCTTACTGTCTTCCCATTTTCCAGAAGTAATGGTGCACTCTACAGTTCTGATTGGGTTGCTATACTTCTGAAGAAAGAAAAAGCCACAAAGGATTCAGAAAGGGACAAATAAAGGCATCTGGAATCCGGTATTTGATTTAAGGATAGACAAAATGACTTCAAACTCTCCAGAATATAAAGAAGCTCAGGGGTTGAATGTGACCACAAGTTAAAATAAATCATGAGGGGCGCCTGGGTGGCGCAGTCGGTTAAGCGACCGACTTCAGCCAGGTCACGATCTCACGATCTCGCGGTCTGTGAGTTCGAGCCCCGCGTCAGGCTCTGGGCTGATGGCTCGGAGCCTGGAGCCTGCTTCCGATTCTGTGTCTCCTTCTCTCTCTGCCCCTCCCCCGTTCATGCTCTGTCTCTCTCTGTCCCAAAAATAAATAAATAAAATAAATAAATAAAATAAAATAAAATAAATCATGAAGGGTAGGAATGAAGTAAATAGAAAATCTCAGCAAATTATAAAAATAAGAAGGCATCTCTTAAAAGCTCAAAGTGTGTACTTTCAGAAAAAATAGGGAGGCAGTTTTACATGGGTAAGGACAGGAGGAAGGTTGGGAGATGAAGGGAAAGGAAGACCTGACAGGCAGTAACAGACTGGTAGTGGTGAGCTTTCCAGTTGGGACCCATTTTTCCCCCACCCCGTTATTTTCTGCAGACCTCTGCCTCTCTCCTGACTACCAGAGAGCTAGAAACCCTCATTACCAGTGAAGTGCCCACTGCCAAGGCTGCTGGGTAATGTCAAGGCAGCACTAGAGCCCTATGGGGGTATGGAGATGACACCAACACTTGCAAACGGGTTGTCCAAGCTTGGAAATTTCCCTCACCCCCTTTTACCTCCCCTGCCTCTGGGGACTAAATAGTTCTATCCTGCTAAGGAGAGAGTATACTCGGAAGTCATCTGGAAGGGCGGGGCCTCCTGGTTGAGGTTGGGGGGGGGGGGCGCCCAGTTTGCAACCTCAGAGGTTCCCCAGCTTGGTGCATCTCTACCCATCTTCCCCCAGACTCTCCAGGAGTGGTACCCGTCCTCAACCCCTGCCCCAGGTATTCTATACAAACCCAGCCAGATGAAAACCCTAAGGACATATGTATGAGTCCATAGGTAAAGTTAATGAGATGGAGGAGGAATCCTAGCATTATGAAAGAAAAAGGCAACAAACTGAACAATTTCAAGCAAAAGAAGAAATAGGGCAAGAAATTAAAATGAGCATAGTAAGTATTCTCAGATAAGGAAAGATACTGGGAGACCAAAAGCAAGAACAAGCAGTTATGGAAAAAAATGCAGACGTTAGGAATATTCTTGAACTGGAAGATTCAATAGAGGGGCTGGACTATGGATGGATATATGTAAACAACAAAGATGTGAGTCAGAAGATGAGGTCAAGTAATTCACTGTCTCAGAATGCACCAAGAAAGGATAAAGAAGATGCAAAGAACAAGAGAAGAATTTCAGAGACCTGGAAAATAGAGGAAAAGGACGAGTATCTATCTGTATACAGGAATCCCAGAATGGTGAAATCAGCAAACTAGGGAAGAAAATACTTGGAAATACTTTAGTTCTGCTACATTTTAAAAGTTAATTCTTGAATCCATCATTTCCACATTTATGTTTTGGGCCTATGATGCGCCAGCTCTTCAGAGCCATGAATAAGACAGACAAGGCTCCTGCGCAGTCCTGAAGCTTAAATCCTAGTCAGCTTCAGGCAAACAATGAACAACCAATCAAAGAAGTACTTCAGTGACCATAAAACTGGGTGATTTGACAGAGGGTAACTGGGGGCGGGAAGGGCACGCTTAAATCAATGCTCAGAGAAGTCTGATCCAAAGAAACAGGATTTAAGCTGAGGCTTAAATGCCAAGAAGGACTCAATTGTGTGAAGGTAGTGGGGAACATCCCAGGCAGATGGGCTGAGGTCAGCGTGTTCTAAAAACAGAAGGAAGACAGTGTGGCTGGAGCCTGGAGAGCCAGGGTGGGTGGACCCAAATGAGACTGAAAGTGTAATTATAATTACCAGATGATGTAGGACCGTGCAGACGATGGTAAAGAGATCAGGGTGGATTAATGAAAGGACTGAATTATTGCCCCTGTATAAAGCACTGTATTTATATTATTTTCAATTACATTAGGCTGTACCTAAGAAACGGACAAAATTCAACTATCTTTGACCTACAAAAGCAGGAGTTTTTTTTTTTTTCTTTTTAGTAGGATGCACACCCAATGTGGGGCTTGAACTCATGACCCTGAGATCAAGAGTCACATGCTCTACTAACTGAGCCAGCCAGGTGCCCCCAAAAAGTAGGACATTTTTGTGGTTCAATCTAATATACATCAATTAGTAGGAGTCCAAGCAGCCTGGCATTTTAAAAAGATATTTGCATCATCCTATCTATTATTACCACCTGAATTTCTTGTAGGAAAAAGAGGAGGTAAGTTAAAAAAAAAAAGAAAAAAGTTTGTGTTTGGGGTCAAAGCAATTGTCTTATTTACATTCACAACAGGATGCTACTTTGAAATCTTTTCAGTTAGATTTGACATGTTTACTGGGTCCTACTGGTTGCCAGCTGTGGCCATGTTAGCTACCAGGAATACATGGGCCCTGCCACAAGGAGATCATGAGTGAAAACAGATTGATGCCAAGATAAACTTGGCCCAGGTTCCAGTGGGAATTCTCAGGATCCTACTGATGGGGCAGATCAAACCAGGGAGGTGTGACCAAATCTTGAGTGGGGCATCCGGAGAGGAAGGAAGTGAGCATTTGTTACCGACATGACCTCTCGCTTAGGTTGGTGAATACAAATATGGAAGAGATGGCTAGGGGGCTGACTCAGAGGCTGATGATTGGGGGAAGAAAACACCTAATGTTCTTACCCAAAAATTAGACTCCATGGACCAAGGTACCTAGAAAGATACAGATGTAGGGATTTTTGTTTGCTGCTTTTGTTTCTTGCTTTGGAAGAGGGGATGGTTATGATTTATACCCAGTTTTCCCTTCTGGGGGTGTGAGGCAGAATGTGAAATGGTGCTTCAGCCAAAGAACCCCAGCTCTGCCCAGTGAGGAAATTTGGAGCATATTCAAGGACAGCTCTGCTAGAAACAGCTGAGGGACAATGGCCATGATGTGAAATTGGAGTGTCTTTTCATATAACTTTTGCCTTTATCACTACAACTCCGGTATTTCTATCACCAGGCTCCCAAGAAGGTGTTTTATACCATTGGCACAAGTTCTGGTCTTGACTGGCTGTGTGACCTTTTAGGAGGTACACTTCTCTGGACCTCCTTATCCTTGCAAACTGAAGGTGTTAGGTTAACCCCTTTGGTTCTAAAGTGTAATGCCTGCACAATACAGAAAATGTCTTGAGTATCTAGGGCCATATTAGCAATTTGTGGAGTATCCTAGTAATACTAAAGCAGACCTCTGAATTTTGATTTATAAACTCTAGGCCTTGTGCTCTTGATACAAGGCCTGTTTTTACAGCAAAATCACTAAGTTGCTATAACTGTCCAGGTTGTGGACTCCTAGCGGGTCCCCATCTGGGGAAAAGAAGCTGATTGGCACAAAAGGGGCAAGCAGCACTAATGAAACACACTCTTATACGTAACTAAGGGCCACACATCACATCTTACAGTATTTTTTCCCCCCTTTGGTCGGTGTAAATTCAGGCCCCCTTGCAAGATGTTCCACATTGGAGGTGGAAGGAATCACTTGCTCATTTGTATTCTCCCTCCAATGGAAAACCTTTCCTCCCACCCCTTGAGCCAGTGAGTCACTTCCGCCCTTGAAACCTCTACAGCTTCCTTTCCTTTCTGGCCCTGGCCTGGCCATTTGGAGAGGGGTCCGGGCCGTCGGGCCAGAAGGTGTTCAGGCAGGAGGCAGCACACCTTGAATGGCTTTGAAATCTCAGGAGGATCCTCCCCATAGGAGAAAATATCTGTGTGGTCTGACAAATGCTGGGTGTTGGATTCCAGATTCCGTGTTTTCCCTTTTATCTTAAAAACTCTAGGAAAGAAACTCCCATAGAAGGTAGTGCCTACCGCAGGTTTATTTTATGACTCATGGAAATTTCTTAAATGATAAATATTGGCTCAGCTATAGCCTGACATAAGAAACACTCAACTAGACCAGAGTCTATGGTTACAAGAAACAAGAAGAACGTGTTCAACAAATAAACTGTGACTCTGTGTCCAAGCTTTCAGAGGAAAAAAAGCAGAAAGTATTGCCTGGATTCCATGAGGTGGCTTGGCAAGCCACAATTTCATTTGTTTTTCTGGAGGACAAACTTTCCCAAGATGGTTGCAGTATCATCCTGGCCAGGAAACCGTTTCATATGCCTTTGGTTTTCTACTTTATTTAGTCCAGCCTCCTTTTGGCTAATATAATGAAAATGCTTCACCAACCATAAAAATTAATGAGGGTGAAGGAGGAAATATTTTCCCCTCAGGAAAAAAAAAAAAGGAAAATAAATATTTTCTTTCCTGAGTAAAACTCCCTCTATCTCTGTGCATACACAAAGCTAGTCATTCTGCATAGATGTTAACAACCCAGACTATCAACTTGTTTCAAAGAAAATTCAGAAATTATGAGCCTTGGAGTGCCTGGGTGGCTCAGTCAGTTGAGCGTCCGACTTGGGCTCAGGTCATGATCTCACGGTTCTTGGGTTCGAGCCCCGCGACAGGCTCTGTGCTGACAGCTCAGAGCCTGGAGCCTGCTTCGAATTCTGTGTCTCCCTCTCTGTTCCTCCCCTACTCACATGTGTCTCTCTTTCTCTCAAAAATAAGTAAAAGATTTAAAAAATTAAATAAATAAATAAATTATGAGCCTTAAATATGGCTCCTCCTGAGTAGGTTTTATTTCTCACAAAACGAAGTCAGCATTACCTTCCCATCAGCTGGTTTTATCTTCTAAAGAAAATGTGAATAGTAATATCCATACCCAATGAAAAGGCTAGCGTCACAACTTATCAAACCTAGTACTGAGTAGCTTGAATCTACCTTTTGCGAGCAGGTTTATCCTGTATAACTGTTGTAGGTTTGTTAACAGAGCAGCATTACTTGTAATGTTCTTTTTTTTAAATTTTTTAAATTTTTTTAACATTTATTTATTATTGAGAGACAGACAGATCATGAGCATGGGAGGGGCAGAGACAGGAGGAGACACAGAATCTGAAGCAGGCTCCAAGCTCTGAGCTGTCAGCACAGAGTCCAACGCAGGGCTCAAACTCACAAACTGCAAGATCATGACCTGAGCCGAAGTCGGACACTTAACCAACTGAGCCACCCAGGTGCCCCATTTTTCTTTTTAAGTTTATTTATTTATTTGAGAGAGCAGGGAAGAGGCAGAGGAAGGAGGAGAGAGAAAATCTTAAGCAGGCTCCGTGCCCAGCTCAGAGCCCCACTTGGGGCCCCATCTCACAACCATGAGAACATGACCTGAACTGAAACCAAAGTCAGATGCTTAACCAACCAACCAAGCCACCCAGGCACCCCTACTTGTAATGTTCTTTAGAATCGGCTATCCCAACACACACACACACACACACACACACACACACACACACACACACACACTTTATAGAAGACTGGAGTCACAATAAATACATGGTGAGGAGGATTAATAAATAAAATGAGAAAAGACTTAGGCCATAATTCCATGCTTCAAATAGAGCAGCCAAAGAGATTGGGTCCCAAGCCAGGGCCCTGGGAGGAGGAAGAACCAAATATGAAAAGGTGTTTTTAGTAAATCTGCCAGGCCATGCTGATAACTCTCCTAAAACCAGTCACAGGCATTCATACCTCCCTTGGGGAAGAGGAGACCATACTGGGATAGCCGTGGACACCCAGAGCCAAGACCCTAGAGCACATTGCAGAGGACATTGGACGGCAGAGAAACCGCTGAAGGCCATTCCATAGGCTCTTGTAGAAACCACCATGAGGTAGGAGAGTAACAAGGTGGCCGGCGTGATCTGGAACCCGAGTGCAATGGGAAGGGGTATGCAACAAGACACTGCATCCGACTGCCCTTTGCCCCAGCCGCTGAGAAACTTATCTCAAGTTTCTCCAGAGAGAGAAACTGCGAGAGCCAGATTAATCAGGGAGATGAACCACGGGGCCTGGTGTCAATACTGAGGAAACGGGACTTCCCCTCTGGAAAGCCATGGCCCTATGTATTTTTCCTCCCTTTGCTTCTCTGCTCATCTTATATTAATAAGCCTTGCAACCTAATGGGAAGGGAGCTTTCCCCACTGGAGAGGCCGTGGCAGGAGTGTCTCTGCAGGTAGTCAAGGTGATGCTGGCAACCACAGAGGCAGCAGTTGTGGGGAGGGCTCGGCAAGATCACCTTGCTTGCTGCACCGAGAGAGAGGGAGCCCCCTGGGCCCTGAGCCAGGACAGAGATGGGCCCTGGGTCATTCTGGTGGTTGAGCCAAAGAGCAGTAGAAATAATTACAGAATGGAAATTGCTTTGTTGCATTTTTTTCCTAGTTATTAAAAAAAATGCAAGTTTGTTAGGAAAAAAAAACAACCCTGAAAAGAGAAAGAAAATAAGGGTTCCAAGGTCATCGGCCCAACACCTTTTTGTCCAATAATTAAAAAGAATTAAAAGGGCGCCTGGGTGGCTCAGTTGGTTAAGTGTCCTACTTCGACTCAGGTCATGATCTCACGGTTTGTGGGTTTGAGCCTCACGTCGGGCTCTGTGCCAACAGCTCAGAGCCGGGAGTCTGCTTCAGATTCTGTGTCTCTCTCTCTCTCTCTCAAAAATAAACATTAAAAAAACTTCTAAAAAAAGAATTAAAAATTTTAATTATACAAATTGTCTAAGAATACCTTCTCCTTATTTTTTTTAAAAAAGAAAAAGGCCTTGGGGCGCCTGGGTGGCGCAGTCGGTTAAGCGTCCGACTTCAGCCAGGTCACGATCTCGCGGTCCGTGAGTTCGAGCCCCGCGTCAGGCTCTGGGCTGATGGCTCGGAGCCTGGAGCCTGTTTCCGATTCTGTGTCTCCCTCTCTCTCTGCCCCTCCCCCATTCATGCTCTGTCTCTCTCTGTCCCAAAAATAAATAAAAAAACGTTGAAAAAATAAAAAAAAAGAAAAAAAAAAAAAAAAGAAAAAGGCCACATAGAAAACTTCACCTTCACTGCCCTGCATTTCTTGGCCCCTCACCAAAATTAAGCCCTGTCATTGGTGTGGAATGTGTCCTCCAGAGTTTGTGTTGTACATCCATACTCCATACCACACATTTGCACATATGCACATACACCATTGAGGGACCAACACAGACATAGTTTTCGTATTCCTGTGATTTAAAAAAAAATGTTAATAGTACTCTTCATCATCAGCTTGCTTCCCTATGCTTGGAAGGCAACCAAATGGCTTGCTTTATCACTTCTCTCAGGTCTGTGCTCAGATGTCACCTCCTCAGTGAGGCTTTCCCTGATTACCCTGCCTAAAATTACCACACACCTCTAACCTTCCAGTTCCTTTCTCTGCTTTATGTTTCTCCATAACATTCATCATCAAACCTCGCACATTTTTTACTTGTTTTTCTCATCTACTTTCTATTCCTCCCCCCCCCCCCCCATTTAAATATAAGGTCCACGAGAACAGGGATTTTAAACCATTTTTTTTCACTTCTGTATTCCTAGTGCCTAGAAGAGTGTTAACACATAGTGAGTTGTGAATAAGTATTTGTTGAATAAGTAAATGAGTTAAGTTCCAAATAGTTGGTAGGAAAACATGGCAGGTGTAGACACCATGCCTACAGGGCAGCGGCCATATTGTGAGCACAGACACCAAGCCACGCACTGAGGACAGCAGAGCGAAGAGTGGTCCAACATACCAGCCCTGAACTGCCTACCTCTAGACTCTGTGCCTGAAGATAAAAAGCAGATCTTATTTGGTTAAACTATTGTTGGCTACCTGCTGTGTGCACCCGCATGCAATCCTAGCTGATACCAGTCAATACATCTCAGAAAAGTTGAGATGTTTTCTGAGGGTAGAAAGAGAAGAGGGCTGGGGACAGAACCCGCAGGAACTCCAGTAGTTCAAAGATGTGAAGCTCAAGAGGATCCCTTCAAGAGGCTAAGAAACAGAAAACCCAGAAGCAAGTGGAATAACGGGCGTAAGAAAGGGTGCTTCAAGGGGCGCCTGGGTGGCTCAGTCGGTTGAGCGTCTGACTTCGGCTCAGGTCATCTTCTCATGGCTCATGAGTTTGAGCCCCACATCGGGCTTTGTGCTGACAGCTCAGAGCCTGGAGCCTGCTTCTGATTCTGTGTCTTCCTCTCTCGCTAACCCACTCGCGTTCTGTCTCTGTCTCTCTCAAAAATAAATAAACATTAAAAAAAAAAAAAAAGAAAGAAAGGGTGCTTCAAGAAGGGGAATGTAGTCAGCAGACTCAAATATTGATGAGCAGTCCTGGAGGGGAAATGGCATGTTGGACTGTGAACTTGGGGGCGGACGTTGAGAGAGTGTCTTTCTGAGGACTCCTATTTTCCCCATGAAGTAGCAGACATAACCATGTGTGGTGGCTAATTTTATGTGTCAAGTTGATTAGGCTTTGGTGCTTGATGGCTTGGTCAAATTTTAGTGAAGACATGGATGTGAAGATATTTTGTAGATGTGATCAACGTAATCAGTAGACATGGACTTGAAAGGGCGGGCCTACGCCGGCTGACTCCATCTTGTTCTGTGTCCTTCACCTTGACCACACCTCCTCCCCTTGAGTAACCCCCCCCCCCCACCTGCCTAACAGGACTCGGACCCTTCCCCAGCCAATCGGCTGAGGCCATAGCCATTACCTCACCAACTGCCCCTAGGCCCCAATAAAACCTTTGTCCTTTTGAAACTCGCTCTCTCTCCCCGGTATCTCACCGCTGTGTCGGTGCAGGTAGGGGATTGGGCTCGAGCTAGCTCGAATAAAGGCTCTTTTGCTTTTGCATCGGACTCGGCTCCCTGGTGGTCTTTGGGGATCACGAATTCTGGGCATAACAATATATGGTTCTTTTTCCTTTCATTTGAAAATGTCACAAATGGCTGATTTCTGAAACAGGTAAACTTCTCAGCTGATCTTGTCCTTCACTTTTCTGCTGGCTTTTTGTCTTTTTGTTCTTGATTTGTAATTTTCATTACCTAGTACTTTGTCTTTTGTCTAATACGCAAACCATCCCCCTGTGTTTATTTTAGCTTTTAACATTGTTTAGGGTTTGTTGTTCTTTATTTATTTATTTTTATTATTATTTTTTTTTTGTAACACAAAGCAGTTTACGTTTTAGATAGGCAAATCTTCCAATCTTTTCCTCTGAGGCAGTCATTTGTCTTTAGAAACGTTGGCCTCAGGGCGCCTGGGTGGCTCAGTCGGTTAAGCGTCCGACTTCGGCTCAGGTTGGCTCAGGTCATGATCTCACGGTCTGTGAGTTTGAGCCCAATGTCGGGCTCTGTGCTCATAACTCAGAGCCCAGAGCCTGTTTCAGATTCTGTGTCTCCCTCTCTCTGACCCTCCCCCCTTCAAACTCTGTCTTTCTCTGTCTCACAAACAAACATTAAAAAAAATCTTAAAAAAAAAAAAAAGAAACATTGGCCTCATATACAGGCTTTCTGCTTTCACATGAAGATGACACAAACAATCATTATCCAACAGATACATTGTGCAGTTTAGGAATGGAGTTTATGGTGTTCATTACCGTTTTAGTGTTTTGAACCTCTGGATGCATGGGAAAGTCTTAATATATTATTTTTCCTAAAAACGCAAATAGTTTCGTTTACTGAAAAAGTCAGTTATTGGAACTGCTAAGAGTTTGGTGACTTTTGAAAAAAGAGGGATGTTTTCCTTTTCCATGAAGGCTTGGGTCTTCCACAGAACTGTGAAAAATACTGGATACCTCCCTAGCTTCGGGTGATGGATATTGAGGAAGAGTAAGCCGTTCAAAGCAGAATTAGGGTTGAAACTCCATCTATTATACTCAACATTGTGTTGATTTAATGGGCACTTACATACAAATGTTTTTAAGTTACATGATTTATTTCTTAATACCTCCATTAAAACCAGCATAGAATGAACACAGTTTTTTGTTTTGCTCTGTTGTATTATTGTCACTTAAGGGTTGACCCATTAAAACAAATATATAAACTTCAGAGGTGTCTCGGTGGCTCAGTCAGTTGAGCGTCAGATTTTAGCTCAGGTCATGATCTCGCCGTTCGTGAGTTCGAGCCCCATGTCAGGCTCTGTGCTTAACAGCTCAGAGCCTGGAGCCTGCTTTGGATTCTGTGTCTCCCTCTTTCTCTGCCCCTCCCCTGATCACGCTCTGTCTCACTCCCCCCCCCCAAAATAAATAAAGATTAAAACAAAACAAAACAAAACATTCCAACTCTTGATTTCAGCTCCGGTCATGATCCTAAGCTCATGAGATCAAGCCCTGCGTTGGGCTCTGTGCTGACAGCATAGAGCTTGCTTGGGATTCTCTCTCTCCTCTCTCTCTTTGCCCCTTCTCTTGCTCGTTCTTTCTCTCTCTCAAAAGAAATAAACATTAAAAAATAAATAAAGGAACTCCAGCCCATTTAATGATCTGAAAACAGTGATGCAGGGCTCTAGTAGCTGCTGCCAGTTCCCCTCCTGTGTCCCCTTCCACTCTCTCACGCTGAAGGCTGCAAACTTTGAACTGCCTGCCATTTTCTGTCCCGTGTCCTACAGGGTGAATGCCTTTGGGAGCAGTTCCCAACCAAAGATGGACAGGGAGCTGTGAATAAGTACCCAGCTTCCTCCCTCCTTGGGTGGGATAGTTCTGTGGGGTGTCCTGTTCTGTCTCCTAGAGGTCCCAGATACAGTGAGCTCCTGCTGCCCACAGAGGTAGTGGTGATGACACCCCCGTGACTGGCCACCTTCCCTTCCTGCCTTATGTCCCCCATTCATCTACTGCTGTGACATGATCATCTCCCAAATACACCACTTGTGCTCAGAGGCTGTTTCTGGGGGATTCCAAACTAAGACAAATGCTTAAAGCCCATCAGCCTATATGCAAAAAAAAAATAATCGCTAATGTCTATTAAGCACTTACTATGTGCCACCCATCATTCTGAACACATTATGTAGCCCTCACAACATCTTTTGGAAACTACTATCACCCCCAGTTTCTAGATGGGGCATGTGAGGCTTAGAGAAATTAAGTCTCTTTTCTGAGACCATGTAGCTAAAGGGTCACAAAGAATTATTAAAGTTTATTTATTTATTTTTGAAAGAGAGAGAGAGCGCAAGTAAGGGAGAGGCAGAGAGAGAGAATCCCAAGCAGGCTCTGCACTCTTAGTGCAGAGCGCGACATGCGGCTCAAACTTAAGAAACCCTGAGATCACGACCCGAGCCAAAATCAGGAGTCAGACGCTTAACCAACTAAACCACTCAGGCACACCATGGGTTGCAGAGAATTTAAACCTAGACCATTGAACTCAAGTGTCCATGATTTTAGTCCATACATCCTATGGCACAGTATATCAGTTTACTTCAAATAACTTCACTGGTACATTATTTAATAGGCCTTGGGAGGGCATTTTGCTGATAGTTGAGCTGACTGATTTTTTTTGCAGTCCCCAGCAATCATAACGTTGCCTAACTTGGATCATCTACACTCATCCAACTGAAGTTCGAGTCACTGCAAGAAGCTTCTATTTTCTTCCAACCACGTCAAGTTTTCTCCTGGCTCTTCTAACACGTGAGTCTGTTTTTGCTGCTAACTGCAGTTCCTGCTGTTTTTGTCAAACCTAGCTGCCCGGCTTACAATTTATTGTATGATAAAGGTCACCATTTAATGCCCTAATAATCAGCTGAGCGGATCCAGGATTTTAGCTGGATGTGATGTTGTGCAAGGCACGTTCATTATTGGTTTGAAAGGCAGCATTTCACGGGCTCTGGATGACCGTTATTTGAACTGAAAAATTCTTCCAGCCGCTGACCTTATCAAGTTTTTTTCTTTGTTACACGGCAAAATATTATGCTCTCCTTCTGGTCCCACTGTCGGTCTTCAGAAAGAGTAAAACAAAGGTTTTGTGGTTCCTAGAAAATGTTATAAAATTGTTTCCCAAGTTAGGTCATTGCAGTTGCAAAATTCTTGTTTTGGTCAAACACTTGGCCAAAAACAACAGAGGCAGTGGTCAGTCATTATTTCAGGAAAAAGAAATCTTGGGCTTTGCTAAGGATTGCTACCTTCCTTTCCACTGGAACAGAGACCAAGTCCTCCAGCTGGGCCTAAACTAGTCTTGAGATCAATCTCTTTCTCTCCTTGCAGAGATACATTTTAATTTACTGGCTGATTTCCCTAGGTTTTGAAATGGCCCCATAAAATTTTGGAAGGCATTTTAACTTTATAAGGCAATTATATGAAATTAATTGTCAGAAACTTCTTGAGCCAACTCGAAATCAAAACAAACCATTTTCTCAGGCTGTAGACTCTAATTCTGCTCTATTTTTTTTAACTGAGTATTTGAATTTAGGGGACTATTTTCAATAATGTACTTGGGAAGGCTGGTTCTCTTCTTTGAGTTTGCAGGGATTGAAGAAAGAACAAATTTCTACCCATCAATTTCAGCTCCTGTGTTATAGCAAATACTCGGTGCCCAGGAAGAGACAAGCAACAAGCGCTAGGGAATCAGAAAAGACTTTTTATTTGTCACCGGTGCCAGCCCAGCGGAGTCAACTCCAAAGGCTGAGCATCTGGCTTGGGTTATACTGATCTTTTATACATATGTGCTTCCAGGTTGGGCGGGACTAGTATACTCAAGCTTCAGATTCCTGGCTTCTGGCTGATGCAAGAGGAAAGCAAGATTGCAGAAGCCAAAAGCATGCAAGGGGACTATCCAGCCTTGGATATCTGGCTGGCCCTTTTTATTTGCATTTACCAGCTTTCCTTCTCAATTGGAGAGATGGATCAGTATTATTTCATAGTTAACATGATTCCAGTGAATGTTGAACAGCTGAGTTTCAAGGGAAGAAATGTCTTTATAGTGTTTGTCAACTCCTGTGGTGTGAAAACTCCCACTATTGCTGATTTCAAGCTATCAGTGAGGTGTTAACCAGCAACCCAAATTCCTGGAAATACAATAGTTGGGTCTTATGAGCTCCTGAGAGGCAGCTCCAGAATAATACTGCAAGTGACTCGGCCAAATAGTGCCCCAAATGCAGGCTTGGGGACACTGGTGTGTTGTCCCTGCGATGTCCTGGAATTGGCCTTAGAGGTCACTAGGATATCACATAGCAAATCGTGACAAAGTGGCATTTTCAGATCCAGTGTGTGTGTTACCCAAAAACCCAGGTTAGTTTGAAAAAATAATGTACCCCGGAGAGCTGGACCCTAAATGTCCCGTTTAATTCTCATCCTTGCAGATTCTAAGTCCTACGATTAGAGTCATTGAGGATAATCCAGAAGGCATTTTAGACACAGGGGCCACTCACAGCTCTGTGGCTTGTTTAAACTGCTATGTTCAGCACAGGCTGACCACAGAACAGAACAAGCAGCTGGAATCCAGCTTGGATGCCACCCTTTGTAATGGACTACGTTTCAGGTTTACATCTGAAAAGCCACAGAGGCTGAGGATGCCTGGGGAATGTCTTCATTATCTATCACTTGAGGGCATCTCTTCTTTTTATTCATCTTCTTAAAATAGAAAGCTCTTTTTCAAGGAAGTTTTTTTTTTTTCTTTTATTGTGTCTAGTCATTCTGCTGACTGGTGCACTGTTTTCTTTCTTAACGAATGGATTTTTGTCCTGTCCCTCTATATTCCAACGATGGGAGACAACAGAAATCTAGTCATCACAGTGGAGAGCAAAGCAAATTTCAATTGAGGGCTGCTTACAAAGTTTGACCACATCTTTTGAAACAGCCCAGTCAGCAAACATGGAGTAAGAGGACCAGGCCTCTGGTACAGCTATCGATGAGAGCCTCGAGCTTCGTCTTTGGCCAAGCGATACTCAGCTTCCCCATCTGAAAGTTTCAAGATGAAACTTCCCAACACTCAAAAACTTTGTCTTGATTTCAAGTTTCTTTCTAAGTTTCATTTGTTGTTTAATTCATTTTAGCGGATACCTACAGTGTTTCAGAAGCTTTACTGGTTGATGAATGAGATTTTGCATCCGCCAGGGTTCTTCTGTATCTGGCAGGAAATAAACGGTATAAACAAAGAGCTTAACTGAAGAGAATTTAATGAAGAGACAACCTCCAGAGCTGTGAGCAGGGTTAAGGGAATCATCAAAGCGTGATAAAGGGCCCAGAACTAGCAACAGCAGGAAGCATGAGATGCCATGAAGGGGTGATTTTGCTTAGAGGGGAGAGGGAAACAAGAAGGAAGTCTCTGTGATCTCCTGCCAGCGACCCCCATTTGCGAAACCCTACAGGAAGACCGAGGGCACGGAGTCAGGTGAAGCAATCTAGGAGGGCTAACCTTCTAGGGTTTCCAGCAGCCTGGGGAAGGATGGAAGATGGATCCCTGGACCAATCCTCTGGTAGAGAGTGGGCACTGTAGAATGAACAGCATTGACATCTGCCTTGCCTTTAAAGAGCTCTAGGCTAGTTAGAACAATCGCGTGAGCAGGTCTGCCTGGGTAGTGGAGAGGTGGAGCCTTAGCCAGGAGCCTTAGAGAGGCATCTTGGCTAAGCCTGTGGTGGGCTCAGGTGTGTGGAACTGAAGACCTCTCAACAGTCTACTTCATAAATTAATTTACATGAGCTGATGGGTGGGTGTGGGGCGTTGTTCAAGGGAGTAAGGAAGATATTGGTTTCCAAAACCAAGGGGCAAAGACAAATGAAGAAAAGGATGGTATCTGCTGGGTGAGAAGAAAAGTCAGAAGACAAAAATATTAGATAAATGAAGGGGTAGGAGTTAGTAAGTATCAACCATGAGCTGGTGGTAGAGAGTGGAGTATAGGGTAATTCACATCATTACAGTCCTTTTGCAAATGAACTAACAAGGAAGATGGTTGGAATAGGTAGTTCTTTGAATTTTGGTCAGGCTCATATGCCCACCGAACAATGGCGCTCCTACTCAAACAGGCTGTCGTTACAAATTTCACTGGAAAACTTCACATGGAGTTTAAGTCCAAGAATTGAAGGTTAGAGCTTAAAATGTACAGTCTTAGCATCCCTTACTATACTTTCAAACTGTGTGCAGAGTCTGAAAATAGTGGGTAAAGTAGCTTGGAATATCATCCCTCCCAATTTCAGGTTAAAGCTATAAAGTTGGGTGAACTTGAGAAGATAAGAACATCTTCTCTTATGAAATAGTTAAATCAGTTCCTCTTGATATCCATGGGAAAGTATGGATGGCCCTATAAAAATGATATACCAGATGTATGCTTCAATCTGTGAATGTATATTTCTATCAGAAATGCCTTCGTGGATATGTATGCCTAATTCCTTCGTATCCATTTCCTAAGTAGTACAAACCAGGGGCTCGCACATCCTCCTTTTAGGGCAAAATGGGCATGCCGGTTGGCCAGCTGTGACTCCATGATACATCAAACCACTTGACAATCTATTCCCAGAAGAAAAGGAGCTGTGGTTCAGATGTAGGCTGACCCAGCTTAAGAGTGGTGGTGGGTCTGTTTAATGATATCTTAAAGAGAAGTACAGAGCAGAAATATGAATAGCGTGGCTAGCTTTAAATCCACAAGAAATTATAACTGTGAAAGAGCCTTCTCCAAACTTGGTCCTGAGGATGGCGCCTGCTGGGACAATGACTCATTTCTGCATCCCTGAGGTCATGGGTATGGTCACTTTTCATGTATGACCAGAATGATGATGAATGAGCAGGTGTAGCAATGTCTAAGAGACATTCCGAGGTAGTGCCCCATTGTCTGGTGTTCAGGGAAGGTAAGTCCACATATATTTCAAAAGCCCTTCGTTATTAGTGGTGTTAAACTCCCACCATAATCATCAGTGAAACCCTGGCTGCTGAGACCATGATACCATCTCATAAATCAAAGGAGCAAGGAGCATTTTTGTATTTTCTTGCGGTTACTAAGAAATATCTATTCTCAGCACAATTTTCCCAGAGGTGTTTGGGATTTGGGGAGGGGAGTGATTTTTCTTTTGTTATAATTTCAAATTTATAGAAACGTTGCATATGCCCTTTACCCAAACCTACAAATTATTTACATTTTTCTCCATTTGCTTTTTTATTCTCTGTATTTATTTTTATACGTGTGTATTGTATATGCATGTATATTACTTATTTTCTGACCAAATGAGGGTAAATTGGACACTGTGACTCATTATTCTTTAAACTAGCATGTATTTCCTAAGAACAAGGTCATTTTCTCACATGCCATAGTACAATTACCAAAAGCAGCCATTTTAAAAAAAAAATTTTTTTTAACGTTATTTATTTTTGAGACGGGGAGAGACAGAGCATGAACAGGGGAGGGTCAGAGAGAGGGAGACACAGAATCTGAAACAGGCTCCATGCTCTGAGCTGCCAGCACAGAGCCTGAAGCAGGGCTCGAACTCACGGACCGCGAGATCATGACCCGAGCCGAAGTCGGCTGCTTAACCGACTGAGTCACCCAGGCACCCCAAAAGCAGCCATTTTAACACCTTTAATAATATTATTATTATTTGAATGTTTATTTATTTTTGAGAGAGAAAGAGAGCACGAGCAGGGGAGGGGCAGAGAGAGAGACAGGGAGACACAGAATCTGAAGCAGGCTCTGGCTCTGTGCTGACCAGAGCCCAGTGTGGGGCTCGAACCCACCAACGATGGTGAGATCATGACCTGAGCCGAAATTGGACGCTTAATGGACTGAGCTACCCAGGTGCCCCAACACTTGTAATATTATTATCTAATTTGTATTCCTTATCCAAATTTCACTGATCATCACAATAATAATCCTTTATAGCTTTTTTTTCTTAGTCTAAAATCCTATTCAGTATCATGCGTTGCATTTAGTTGTCATGCCTTGTCCTGGTGCCCATCAGTCGAAAAGCCCAAGGAACATATCTGTCATCCAACAAATTTGGGTTTGTTGATTCTTACTTCAGTTTCTGTACCAGACCCTGAGAAAAGCTGGTTGGTGCTCAGTGCCCTCCTGCCTTTGATAGTGTTTGAATCTGCGGCTTTACTTTCCCGGAAGTCTTCGTGTGTGTGCAGCTGGAGATTGAGCCTTGCTTCTGATGTTTCCCCATCTGTTATTACTCTTCATGCGGACTTATCACTTACAGGGTAGCTAAGCATACTATAAAGGCTGGGGCCTGATGGGGAGGCCACCCTAAGAGAGCAGGGGCTGGGGAGCCAGGGGTCTGCCCTTTCCCTCGGGTTTGCTGGTCACCCTACTGGAAATGAACCTTTCCAGGATGGCTTGTCTTTGGGGTCGATCCAGTTTTGTGGAAAGGCTTCAGGCTGTTCATCTGCACATCCTTCTGTCCCCTTTGCAATCAGCAATCGCTCTCTGGGCGACCAGGAGGCAGGGTGTTCACTCTGAGGGTGGAGTGGCCCTCTTGTGGCAGACATTTATATATCCTGGGAAATGGATGGCCCATAAAAGAAGAGCAAGCAGAAGAATCAGAATGTTAGAGCAGTATATTGGTTTGCTTGGGCTGCCATAACAAAGAAGCACAGACTGGGTGGCCTCAACAGCAGAGATTCACTTTTTCTTTTTATAGCTGTGGAGTCTTGAAGTCTGAGACTGAGGTATCGGCAGAGTTGGTTTCTCCTTGGCTGCAGATGGCCACCTTCTCCCTGTATCCTCACATGGTCTTCTCTCTGTATGTATGTCTGTGTCCTCATCTACTCTTCTTATAAGGACACCAGTCACACTGGATTAGGGCCCACTCATATGACCTCATTTTACCTTAATTACCTCTTTAAAGGCCCTATCTCCAAATATGGTTTCATTCTGAGGCCCTGGGGGTTAGGACTAAAATGTGGTTTATTTATTTTTATTCTTTATTAATTTTTTTAATGTTTATTATTTATTTTGGGGGGGGGGGCAGGGATAGAGAGCGAGGGAGACACAGGATCCAAAGCAGTCTCCAGGCTCTGAGCTGTCAGCACAGAGTCCAACGTGGGGCTCAAAGCCATGAACCGTGAGATAGTGACCTGAGCCAAAGTCAGATGCTCAATTGACTGAGCCACCCCAGTGCCCCTAAAACGTGAATTTTAGAGGACACAATTTTGCCCCTAACAAGCAGAAAGGAGATCTTAGAGATTGTTTTGCTCAAATCCATCATTTTAGAAAACAGATTAACTGAATTGTTCAAGACCACACAACTAGAAAACAGCAGAGACTTGGCATTTACATGAATGTTCTATACTACTCTTTGTGTCTGGAAAAAGCCCACAGCAAATTCAGGATGTATGTAAACTGAAAGAGAAAGCTCAAAGTTGTAGAATATGAAGTTGACTAAAAGGCAAACATCTATGCCTATTTTACTCAGGCTTTTAAAATAGTTGTTCAGTTCTTTAATTAAGAATGCTAATTAAAATTTTTAAGAAGCACCATATATGCAATTAGCTTTAAATGACAATAAGATGTGATGAATATAAAACCTGGTATATGACACGAATATCCGATTATGTACATATATGTGTTCTTAGATGACTGTCATCACCATGCATC
The DNA here is from genome assembly GCF_024362965.1 of Panthera pardus. Lineage (NCBI taxonomy): Eukaryota > Metazoa > Chordata > Mammalia > Carnivora > Felidae > Panthera > Panthera pardus. The sequence goes on along the minus strand of NW_026526821.1, from coordinate 42,776,968 downwards.
TGGTATTTTGTTTTTCTGCTCCCCTTCATGTTTGTTATAAACATTCTCACTTATATCATCATGTCTTCCACATGCTTATAATGGTTATAGACCATTTTCTCCTGTTGTTACTACACAGTTGGCTAAACCATCTTCCTCTCTGTCCTTCTCTCTCTCTCTTTGCTGTTACGCACATTTATATGGCTATAAGGTAAAGGAAATGATGTTTATTAAATGCCTACACTGCAAAATGCTTAACATAGAAGAGGATCGGGATTTCCACAAACGGTTTTGAAAGTAATTTCCAACTTTCTTTGAGAAATTGCGATTATACAACACCCATATATCCTTTACCAAGACTGACCTATTGTCACTATTGTGCCTCATCTCCTTTCTCTCTCTTTCTCCATACATTTTTATGTTTATGTCTATGTTTATATTTACACATGTCATGCTTTTAGAACTTATTTTATTTTATTTTATTTTATTTTATTTTGTTTTTCAGCATTTTTTCAGAGTAAGTTGCATACATCATGTGTTTCACCCCTAGATGGCTAAGAATATATTTTCTAAGAATAAAGATATCATTTTACTTAACTGTGCTATAGTCAGAAACTTCAGTGAATTCAACATTGACACAATTCTTTTACCTAATTGAGTGTCCATAGTCTAATTTTGTCAAGGGATCTAGCGATGACCTTTATAGCACTTTCTTCTCTTCCAAACGTAGGATGGGGTCTAGGAACAGTATTGCATGTAGATGCTGTGATTCCTTAGTTTCCTTTCATCTGGAACATTTCTCTAGTCTCTCTTTTTCTTTTCTGGTATTTACATTTTGGAAGAATATCATCCCCTTCTATTTTTATTAATAGAATGTTTCTTATTTTGGGTTTGCGTGGATGTTTCCTTATGATTAGATTCAGGCTAGACATTCAGGTCACGTGGGCCAGAATAAGAGAGGCAGCATTCCCAGACAAACTAAGAAACTCTTGAGAATAAAAGAGGGTGCTATCTATACTTGTGCCGAGATAGATGCGTAAACGTGGATCATCTCAGGTAAACTGAGATGTATGACGAGCCTCTTCATGTAAGTGATTATTCCCATTGCCCGGTGTCCATACTGGAACCTGATTGGCTAGGTCACTTGCTAAGGTGGTGGGGTCAAAAGCTAACCTCAGCTACTTTGGCTGCCTGTGGCAGACCAGAAATGCCCTGTGATCAGCCCTTGGGCCCTGGGAGTGGTGGGTAAATCTCCAGCTCTTTCACCCTTGGGTGGGGTGGCTCTGAGGTGCCTGTACCGAGCTATCTCCCAGAGTTTCCAGTGCGACTGACCCCCATTGCCTGCCGCAGCGTGGTGACTGGCTTGTTATCACAAACCGTGTTTGGCCTTCCTTGTCTCCCTCCTGCCTCCCTGCAGGCCCTTCCTGGGATTACCTTCCAGATAAACTACTTGCACTTTAACTCTTGTTTCAGGGTTTGCTTCGGGGGAGCCCAAACTAAAATGACCAGGAGAGGGGGATTAGCTGTCGATTAGTGCTCATTGTCATACTTTATGGCCAGTTAAAAAACAGGATTCAAGAACAAGTCACAAAGTCACAAACCAGCCAGAGGTCCCACAGAAGAAGCTAACTACACCAGCTTAGTTTCTTTCCTCCTGTGAGAGGAAAACCCAACTAATTATAGTAACATTCCGATAGGAAATATTTACACTTTTACACTCTGCATCAACAGAGCAGAGCAGGATATCATGATAATACCATTGCCCCGGTACAGGACAGGGCAAAGTATACAAATCTAGGGAATCTATCCTTTTAGGGAAAAATACTAATTTTCAAAAACAAAAATCTAGGTGAGAAAGAGAGATTTAAAAATCCTATGCTGTCACAAGTAAAACTTCATTATAAAATGGGTCTTAGTCTGATGATCAACAGCTTGGGTTACGTTGGACCGTACAAACGTGTTTCGTGTTCAAACCAAAAGCCAGTCAGTCCATATTCCAAATTCAGTATCTGGTGATTTTTTTTTCTCCGAAGTCACTCAGTTTCCCCAGAGAATTTTCTCCTGCCCCAGGGAAATACATGCCAGGTGACTAGCATCCTAGAAGAGAAGCGAAGCGGTAAATGGAGAGATGGAGATTGTACAGCTCATCTTTCGTGATGCATCCACTGTCTTAATTCCTTTGTTCCAGTATGGTCTTATCCTGTCCTTAGCTGTGTTTCAACTAGGTGACTTTCAACTCAAGACCTCTCCCGTTCAGTTTCACTCAGCTTTGCCAGGCTGCGCAGGAATGGGGTAGGTGATCTGAAATTCTAACTGCTTCTTGGGCCCTGGGCTAACCCTATGGCTTTTCAGCTCTACCCTTCACCCCCACCTTCTGTCGTATCTGGTACATCCAGTTACTTTTTTTTTTTAAATTTTTTTAATGTTTATTTATTTTTGAGAGAGAGAGAGAGATAGAGTGTGAGTGGGGGGAGGGACAGAGAGAGAGAGGGAGACACAGGATCTGAAGCAGAATCCAAGCTCTGAGCTGTCTGCACAAGAGCCTGACGTGGGGCTGGAACTCACCAGCTGTGAGATCATGACCTGAGCTGAAGTTGAATGCTTAACCAACTGAGTCATCCAAGCGCCCCTGGTACATCCAATTCATAAGCTTTTCTGAGACTCCTCTAGGTGAACCATCTTGTTTTCCTTTCCCAGTGCCCTCTGCCCATGTAGGTGTCAGCTTGCTTCACTCCATTAAGTCAGTTGCCACTAATCTCTCTGTTCAGCCCTCTGAAAATTTGTTGGTATATCTTGTCCACTGTGATCTTTTCTTCCTTATTTTCGTGGAGTTTTCATCTAAAAATAAATTCTTTGCTGCCATTTTTGGTAGGGCTTGGGAGAAGTTGTGGAGATGATGCCCGCATTCAAGCCACCGCAGCTGATGGGAAGCCCAGCCCTTCCTTCGAACTTTCTTTTTTTGGGACCCTTCTTGCCAAGCTCTCCTCAGTTCAGGCTCACCACGCCCAGGAAGCACATGGCTCCCTTTACTGCACCTTACTCCAGTTGTTCTCACACCTTGTTTATGCTGTTCTGCCTGAAATTCTAACTTCTCTTTAACTTTCTGCTTTAGGTACAACCACATTTTGGGAAGATCTCTATTTTAGAACTTATTCCAGATTTCCTTGTGTCTTGAATTAGTTGAGTAGGAATTTGTCTCCCTGCACCTTGAGGGTAGGGAGGGACTTGACCTTGTTCAATATTTCTCTCCCCGAGACACGCTTTATGAGTAAATATTTTCTAAGTGTTTATTCCACTGTATTAAATTGAAATAATATTTTTTCCCTTTGTTATGTTTCTGGGATATCTATTTTTTCTTTCAAATGGGATAACTGTGTGTGGTTGATGGAGTTTCTGGTCCCAGTTCTTCACTGCAGTGTGACAGTTACACACCCGCACCCTTGCCATGGCCCTGGGGGTGGGTGGTGCCTCTTCCCTGCCTCTCGACTTTGGCTGTGGCCACCTGGTTTGCTTTGATGAAAGGGGTGTTAATGGACAGGATGCAAACAAAGGCTTGGAAAGAGATTGTGTGGCTGGGCTTCTTTTCATCCTCTTGTCATCACTAGTTCTAGGAGGAAGAGAGACATTTGGAGCACAGCTCCCCTAGCAGATTGAAAGATCTGCAGCTCGAAGGAGAGCTATCCAGCTGACCTGCCGATCTGGGAGTGCGGCGCTAAATATTTCTTCTTGTGTGCCACTTAGTTTTGGGGTCAGTTTGTTCTGTAGCAATATTTAACTAATACCTGATGTCAGAAGGAACAAGTGCTTTTATATCCTTTCTTTGTTCTGTGCTGGTTTTGCTCTCTAGGAAGCCGGAAACCAATTTACCATGCCATCAGCATGATACATGTGTATCTACCAAAAATACTCATGTGGCTCTCCTTGATTTGATCATAATATCTATTTTTAAATGCCTTAAGAAAAGAAAATAGAACAATAACCGCACCACCACCACAACTCTGGACCTTATCTTAGAGTCACTCTCAACTGAATTCATTCCATTATCTTACAGTCTTTTTGGAGAAATAATAAAACCCATTAAAGATCTGTGTCCTTTTCTCGAACTTTGGTAACTATAACTTTAATTTGTAATATAATTATGTAATTATGTGCAATCCATATAGTTGTTAATTATATGGCACTGCTAAGCTGAATCCTTTTTTAAGGAAAACAACCTTTTTGATAATGATTTTTAAATCAGAGACTTGGGGCACCTGGGAGGCTGGCTCAGTTTCGGTTAAATGCTCAGCTCTTGATTTTGGCTCAGGTCATGATCTCACTTTTTTTGAGTTCAAGCCCGGCATCTGGCTTTGTGCTGTTAGGGTAGAGCCTGAATGGGATTGTCTCCCTCGCCCTCTTCCCTCCCCTGCTTGCTCTCTATCTCGCTCTCTCTCAAAGTAAATAAAAATAAACTTAAAAAAAAAATAAATTGGAGGGCACCTGGGTGGCTCAGTGGGTTAGGCGACTGACTTCTGCTAAAGTCATGATCTCACCATTCCTAAGTTTGAGTCCTCCAGCCCTACTTCCGGTGAACACGAGCCCCCATTTGGTTAAAAAAACACACAAGCCCCACTTCAGGGGAGCCCTGCTTCTCTCTCTCTCCCTCTCTCTTTCTGCCCCTCACTCACTGTGCCCCCCCCTCAAAAAATAAAAAAGTAAATTGGAGACATAACAAAATAGTCATATGTTGGATCATTCTCATCAAATGCTATTAGTTTCCTTCAACACCCACAATTTACTTTTAAATTTGTTAAAGCCCAGCTTTGTTGTTTCCACAATACAAATTAAAATTAAACATAGTGGCAAAAAATTCTTTTATATTCTCGAATTGAGAGTTGGCCAATTTACTAAATCTTTTAGGCTGTGAGGGTTTTTTTCTTTAGTGTAAAGAATCAGTTATGCCAATATCCTGATGGAACTCGACTTGCTTCTTGCTTCTACTCCGGAAAGGATGGCGGAATCCACAGGAGCAAGGGTAACATTATAATGATAACCGTGCATTTGCTTCTTAAGTTGTTGTACGAAGAATGTTTTCCTAACGCAGATGCATAGGTATTAGTAAAACTTACTTGCCGCACACATCACAATTTTATGAGATGGCCATTTATTTTGCATCCGTGGTTAAGAACCCCTAACGTAAGGAGGGTTCCTAAATGTGATGTTGTAATTATGCAAAAGAATTGCTGAAGTGATCGGGAAAAAAAATGGCATTGTTGAAAAGGCCTGTAATTGAGAGCTTGACCGAAAAAGAGGAGACAAAGCGAGGGTCCCTGGGCTTTTGAGCTAGTCCAAGTTTAACAAGCTCCCTTGGGCTTCCTTCACAATTCCCAGAGGAAGCAGTCCTGCCTCTCTTGTCCTCCTGACCCCCCATTCAATCATAAAGCGACAGGCTTTAACAATCCCAGAACAAAAACCTCATTGCCCAATTTAACCTTCCAACCCCCAGAGCTGCATGGTCCGCTAATCCGGCGCACAAAAGCAGGCCTGCTGCTCTTTTATTCTTCTGGGGGCTGGGCGCCGTGTTGAGCTCGACAGCTGATCGGCTCTGGAACGTCCCAGCAGCGTGCCTGGGCCCCCCCCGATGTTTATTTAGCGGCCCGCCGCCCCGGCGCACGGCCTCCCCGAGCCGGTTCGCGCGCGCTCGCCCGCACCGGAGTCATGTACCGGCGCAGCTACGTCTTCCAGACCCGCAAGGAGCAGTACGAGCGCGCCGAGGAGGCGCCGCGCGCCGCCGAGCCCGATAGCCTGGCGGAGGGCCGGACGGCGGCGCCCAGCCTGGCCGCGCTGCAGGGGCTCGGCGAGCGCGTGGCCGCTCACGTCCAGCGGGCCCGCGCGCTCGAGCAGCGCCACGCTGTCCTCCGGCGGCAGCTGGACGCCTTCCAGCGCCTGGGCGAGCTGGCCGGCCCCGAGGACGCCCTCGCCCGCCACGTCGAGGGCAACCTCCAGCGCGCCCGGGACCTGGCGGCCGAGCGCACGCGGCTGGAGCGCCAGGGTGCGGAGGCGCAGCGCGTGCTAGACGAGTTCCGCTGCAAGTAAGCGGCGGGCCCGGAAGGAGGGGGGGTGGGGTGAGCGGAGGCAGGGTAGGGGCGGTCGCCTGGCGACCCAGGACTTCCACCCCGCAGAGGGCGCGCGCACCACCGCGCCTCTCACCCACCTAGGACCCGCTTCCATTCCGATGGCACTTCACGGTTTGCACGAAACGGCATCATTTGCTTGTAATGTGCTTTAAAATGTAGCTATAATTTACATGCAGTAAAACGCACAGGTTTCGGGGCGCTTGGCAGGCTCAGTCGGTAGAGCCAGCGACTCTTGATCTGGGGGTTGTAAATTTGAGCCCCACGTTGGGCGTAGAGATTACTTAAAAATAAAATCTTTAAAAAATGCACAGGTTTTAAGTGCATAGTTCAATGAGTTTTGATGATGTATGTACCCATGTAACTACAGAAACAAGCAGGGAACTTTGACCACCCCAGAAAGTTCCCTCCTGTCCTTTCCCGGTCAGTCTGTACCTCTCCCCCACAAAAAAGCGGGAGGCGCCCAGTGTTCTGATTTCTGTCACCGTAGATTAATTTTGCGTGTTCTGGAATTTCACAAAAATGGAATCTTACAGATTCGTGCTTGTATGTCTGGCTCCTTTTGTTTTTGAGATATATTCATGTTATTTGATCCTCACAGCCGTATCCTGTAATACATGGTACTGCACCTGTTTTGCAGATGAGGAGACTGAGGCTTAGACAATGTCAAGATTTAGGGCAAGGTCACTCACCTAGTGAGTCCCAGCAGCGGCACGGAATTCAGGGCCTCGGCGTGCTGAGTCTAATCATCTTTACCGCATCATAGTTGATACCCGGAAATTATTTCAATGTGTGTCCTCTAGAATCTTGCTACTCAAATTGTGATCTGTGGATGAGCAGCATTGCCATCATCTGGGAGCTGGTTAGAAGTGGAGTTAAGCTTGAAGCTTCAGGAGCCCTGGTCTAGGGCATGTCCCCCTTTCCCACAGAATGAATAAGATGATAAGATCGCCTGAAGAATTGGGGCATGCGGACCTGGGTGGCTTAGTGGGTTTAGCCTGACTCTTGATTTCGGCTTAGGTCACGATGTGAGTTCCAGCCCCACATGGGGCCCTGCGCTGACTGCACAGAGTCTGCTTGGGATTCTCTGTCTCCCTCTCTCTCTGCCCCTCCCCCACTTGTGTTCTCTCTCTCTCTCTCTCTCTCTCTCTCAAAATAAATAAAACTTAAAAAAAAAAAAAAGAATTGGGGCACCTGGGTGGCTCAGTCAGTTGAGTGACCTACTTCGGTTCAGATCATGATCTCAACAGTTCATGAATTCAAGCCCCACATTGGGCTCGCTGCTGTCAGTAGAGATCCTGCTTCAGATCCTCTGTCCCTCTTTCTCTGCCCCTCCCGCGCTTGCATGCTGTCAAAAATAAATAAATAAATGACATTTAAAAAAAAGATCACCTAAAGAACTATTAAAAAGAAAAAAGGATACTCAGCAATTTGTCCCCATCCTCCAAGGCTATAAATACAGGAACCTGTATTTACTCTGCAGGGACCGCTTCAAGGAATTTATTTATTTATTTATTTATTTATTTATTTATTTAATTTTTAAAAATTTACATCCAAGTTAGTTAGCATATAGTGCAACAATGATTTCAGGAGTAGATTCCTTAGTGCCGTTTACCCATTTAGCCCATCCCCACTCCCACAACCCCTCCAGTAACCCTCAGTTTGTTCTCCATATTTATGAGTCTCTTCTGTTTTGTCCCCCTCGCTGCTTTTATATTATTTTTGTTTCCCTTCCCTTGTGTTCATCTGTTTTGTCTCTTAAAGTCCTCATATGAGTGAAGTCATATGATTTTTGTCTTTCTGTGACTAATTTCATGTAGCATAATACCCTCCAGTTCCATCCACATAGTTGCAAATGGCAAGATTTCATTCTTTTTCAGTGCCGAGTAATACTCCATTGTATATATATACCACATCTTCTTTATCCATTCATCGATCGATGGACATTTGGGCTCTTTCCATACTTTGGCTATTGTTGATAGTGCTGCTATAAACATGGGGGTGCATGTGTCCCTTCGAAACAGCACAGCTGTATCCCGTGGATAAATGCCTAGTAGTGCAATCGCTGGGTCGTAGGGTAGTTCTAATTTTAGTTTTTTGAGGAACCTCCATACTGTTTTCCAGAGTGGCTGCACCAGCTTGCATTCCCAAGGAATTTATTTTTTGATGATCCGGCCGGTGTAAAATACATGCCAACGTGGCGGTGTGATCTGCATTAGCAAAAGCCTGGAATGAACCTAAATGCCTATTCATAGGAGATCAGATTGTGCTTCATATATGCAATGAGATGCTACCCAATTGTAAAACAAGAGAATAGCATGTTACTATCCTTTACTTTTAAAAAAAAGGGGGAGAAGAGTAGAATTTTTTGCTTGCATTAGGAAAAAGGGGACACAGACACATGCAAAACCCCAATGGAACTGATTACCTGTGGAGGATAGGGGAGTAGGAGCTGGGCAATGGGAGAGATAGGAAGGGAGACTTTTAATGGAACAGCTTTTTAGGTAATTAAAAAAAATTGTCTATTTTGTGTAAGAGATTTATCTATTTTAAAATTACATAAATTAATTTAAATATACAGATGTCCAGGCCCCACCCTGGACCTCAGATGGGGCCCAGGAATTTTAAGTTTTATGAGCTCCACTGATGAACAGCCAGGTTTGGGGGCCCCTGGTCTAGGGTAGTCAGAGCGTCTTGTCCAAACGTGCTCTATGTTTGAGTTCCACGTTCTTTAAAAGAATTTTTTTTTTAATATTTATTTTTGAGAGAGAGATAGAACACAAGTGGGGGAGGGGCAGAGAGCTTGGGAGACACAGAATCCAAAGCAGGCTCCAGGCTCTGAGCTGTCAGCACAGAGCCCAATGCCAGGCTGGAACTCACCAACTGTGAGATCATGACCTGAGCCGAAGTCAGACGCTTAACTGACTGAGCCACCCAGGTGCCCCTGAGTTCCACATGCTTAATCTGAATCTTGGGCAGGTTATTCAACAGTGTGTACTGAACATACTAATCAGTCAGACTCATTGATTTCATTCCTATCAGCCCTGTTTCTGGGTATGATCCCTAAAAACAGATTTGGAGCCAGAAGAAAGGATCTGGAAATCCACCTGTTACAGCCCTTCATGGGAAAACTGTGGGTGGCAGGACTTGAACTCGGGTTTTCGCACCTTATGCTTTCTAGAACACAGGGTCTTGAAGAGAAGTCATTCTTGGATTCCTGGGGAGTGAGGTCCAGAGATAGGACTCATTCAAATGAAGCTCATGTTTTCTAAAGCAAAGGGAAATGTACACTGGTTCAGACACCCAGGGCAGCTCCACAGGCCAACAGGAAACCCTGGATCCCCAAATGGTCTTTGCTTAGTTATTAGGCCCCAGTCTACTGAGATTTGGCTGGGTGCACAGGACTCCTTTGAGCCCTCATTGAAGGAACAGCCATGTTGAATTTTCCTGATTTTTTGGTGATTTTACTTGGTTCTGAGTTGTATGTTTGTCGTGGAGCTGTCCCTTCAGACTCTGTGATTTATTTAATAATTTCCATTCATTTATTCCCTCCCATTGCCCCCTTGCAGATACTTTAATATTCCAACTAAAGTCTTGGGATTTGAAAATTGTAATAAAAATCATACCCATACCCCTGCATGCAGGGGTATATACACACCAAATTTAGTTTTACATCCCAGAGGTGACTTATTGGTTAGCCAAAGCCAGGTGAAAATAATGCAGCCTTGGTAGGCATATTCTCTTCTAGGATAGTTGAATAATTTCAAAATCAGGTTTTCAGAACATCAAATGAAGACTAAATAAAACAGAATGAAATAAAAACAAGTAAAACTACCAAAATACATTAATGAATACCGTCAATTATCTAAATTGCTAAAAACCAAAAGTAATTATGTAAAACAATCAGGTAATTGAAGCCAATGCGTTTTTTCACTTTATGAATTCATTTGTATATTCGCTTATGTGGATATATATATGAATATATCATGATTTCTTTTTTAAACTTTTAAAAAATTTTTATTTATTTATTTTGAGAAAGAGAGAGAGAGAGAGAGAGAGAGAGCAAGCAGGAGGAGGAGAGAGAGAATCCCAAATAGGCTCTGCACCGTGAGTGCGGAGCCTCAAACTCACGAACTGTGAAATTATGACCTGAACTGAAACCAAGAGTCAGACGCTTAACCGACTGCACCACCCAGGTGCCCCATATCATTTCTTATTATGAAGTCTTTATAATGAAATCACTTGCCTTTAATATCTAGACTTGTCTTTACAGCATGAAAATTACCCACGATAACACATTATTGCATTATTTATCAAACATGTTTTTAAGCTACAGAAATTCTTGGATGTTTCTAGCAGGAAAGAGCGATGAGAAAATTTGGATTTTTGTTAACAGTTTTTTTTTTTTTTTTAATTTTTTTTTTCAACGTTTTTTATTTATTTTTGGGACAGAGAGAGACAGAGCATGAACGGGGGAGGGGCAGAGAGAGAGGGAGACACAGAATCGGAAACAGGCTCCAGGCCCCGAGCCATCAGCCCAGAGCCTGACGCGGGGCTCGAACTCACGGACCGCGAGATCGTGACCTGGCTGAAGTCGGACGCTTAACCGACTGCGCCACCCAGGCGCCCCTGTTAACAGTTTTATTCGCGAAGCTAACTAGCCATTAAAACAGAATTTCTGGCTCTATTAGAGCCACACACAAAAGACACTGCTAACTGTGACATCCTGGCGGGAAATGTAAGACTTGTACAAATATGTTTTGCTTGCTGGTTATAGCTGAGCTTCTTAGGTGGCTTTAGAACTGGGAGTGTGTGCAGTGCACATATTCCTGATTGTTCTTTCCCGAGGTTGGGACTCGCCCTACAACAGCATGGTTTTCTAGAGGCCTCTTTCGGTACTTGACTTGAGCCCAGGGCATGCGTGTGCAGGGGCCCTGAAACCTATGCTTTGTGGGTTGGGCTGAGTGCTAATTAGGATTCGCTTCAACCACAAATGGTGTAAACTCCAAAGTGACATTGGCTTATCCAGGATGGAAATTTGTTTCTGTCTTGTGGAAGGTCTGGCCTAGCAATTCAGCATGCCACTCTGCAGTATTTGAGGCTCAGAAGGCTCTGCCTGGCCTTCTGCAGGGTGGAGGAAAGGATGCAGAAGGGCACACCCACAGCATCTCTTATGGAAGATATTTGGAAGCTGCCACAGACTTATGCTTATATCCCATTGGTCAGGACTTAGTCACATGGCCACACCTAGCTGCAAGGAAGGCTGGGAAATGTAGTCTTCCCTCTAGGCAGCCTTGTGCCCCTACCCACATCAAGGGCTTTGACTCTTGGAAGAAGGCCATGATGGATACTAGGGGCAGCTTATAGGGAATGAGGGCGGAGTCATTTGGGAAGGAGCCTTCTCTTTTTCATAAGGGGATGAAAGTCCCCCTAGAGGGAAACTCTCAAAACACAATGATTTCTGTGGTCTCTCTGCCTCTTGATCTCTATCATTTTCTTCAAGTCCAGGGAAGAAGATGACTAGGAGGGAAAAATACACCTGTTCCTAGTATCTGTTGCTTTATCAGTTTTGTGTATGTTTAAATTTGGGAGGTTTCCCTGCTCTACCCAGGCAGCATGGTGTGGCTATCAGGGCATAGTTTTTGGTGTCAGATTCAAGTGTGAGTCCTGACCCCACCCCTCTTTTAGTTTGGGGTCTTCCAGAAGCCGAGCCTGATAAAGGGGTTTGAGGGCAAGTAGCTTATTTGGGAGGTGACCTCCAGGAGCACAGGTTGGGGAGTGAGGAAGTGAGGCGGGAAGGAAAGGCAGAAAACACTGAGTGCCCTCAGCAAGTTAACCTGGAGCGAACTTACCGGATGGAGAGACACTTCAGTTGTCCTAGCTGAGGGCAACGGGGCTGGCGTACTTATGTACCCACTCACCTTCTGTCAGAGGTCGAGGGCTGCCCCAGGGGCACTGACTCTGTGGCCTGTCCAGCCTGCCCTGCCCACTGGCCCAGAGCAGGCCTTGAGGGCACAGAGATGAGGGTGAAGTGCCCTGAGCATCTGCCCAAAGTTATAGGCCAGTTTCCCAGCCTCAGTTTTCTCATTTTCCCCCGGTGGTGGGAGGGTGGGGGGAGGGCAATGATAACTGCCCTCTTCCAGGGTTTTGTAAGGATTAAATGGCATAATCCAGAAAAACGGACACATGTATAGACACAATAGTACAGGCAACCCAAACAAGGTCAAGGTCAGGTTAGTGGTGTTTGTTGTAGGTCATGTAGGGTGGTCTCCCATTCTCTGTGTCACTGCTGTACTTGGGTTAGGAGTGTGTGGCGATACGATTCCCTTATCCTTGATGTGGCTGGGCAGGGGTAGGGGGGTGGTGGAGGGGTTGGGGGGGGGGGCGGAGGTTGGGCCTCCAGGCTGGGGGACTCCTGTTCACTTACCGCTCCCAGTTACCCCCATGCACGGTGGCCACAGCACCACTCTGTGAGTGCGCCATGCTGTGGAAAAGGTGAGGAAGCGACAGGCTCAGCGGTGCAGCATTAGCTACTATTTTAAACTTAAGGACCTCTCCTTTTTTATTTTTTTTTAATGTTTATTTATTTTTGAGACAGAGAGAGACAGAGCATGAATGGGGGAGGGTCAGAGAGAGAGGGAGACACAGAATCTGAAACAGGCTCCAGACTCTGAGCTGTCAGCACAGAGCCCGACGCGAAGCTCGAACTCACGGACCGTGAGATCATGACCTGAGCCGAAGTCGGACACCCAACCGACTGAGCCACCCGGGCACCCCAGTTAAGGACCTCTCCTTAAAGAGACAGCATATACTCTGTAACGCTGATTGTGTGGTCATTACATATGGAATCATGGAAGCTGCCCAACTTTTGCTTATGTGTCCAATTTGCAGGTATGAAAACGAATGTGAATGTCAGCTGCTCCTAAAAGAAATGCTGGAACGGCTTAACAAGGTGAGCTGAGCACATCCATGAGTCTGAGTAGGGACAGAATGGAACTAAATGGCTGAAATGACCATTGTGCATTCCTCTCTGTGTCTTTTTAGGATTTGCCTATTTCTTTTGCTGTCACTCTTTCTTGAGTTCACAATTGCTTTTTTTTTTTTTAATATTTATTTTTGAGAGATAGAGCACGAGCCGGGGTGGGGCGGGGGGCAGAGAGAGAGAAGGAGACACAGAATCCGAAGCAGGCTCCAGGCTCTGAGCTGTCAGCATAGAGCCCGACGCGGGGCTCGAACCCACAAACCGTGAAATCATGACCTGAGCTGAAGTCGGACGTCTAACCAACTGAGCCACCCAGGCGTCCCTTGAGTTCATAATTTCAACTAAATCTTTTTGTGAGCTCACATACCCAAGACACATACTCCTTTCCCACCACACACAGTGTCTTGCCAGAGAATCCGAGACCTTTAAGCTTATGACAGCTAGGCTGTCAACACAAGGCAGCATCACAGCGACCAGCTGGGATTTTGCCATTTCGATGTACCGGTCCCAAATACCAAACTCAGGAAACTTGCTTTGGTTATTGGGATGCAAGGATAACTCTGTTCTGTTGGCTGAGAGTCTCTTCTACAGGGGAACTCTCAGAGAACAGAGGAAGAAATTTCCGAAGAAATTTCCATTTCCCTTCAAGCTCTCCCCTCTTGGAGCCTGGAGAGCAGCTATATGGAGGGCACCAGGGATTCTCAGCTTCTTGCTGGGACCCTCCTGCAGAGTTGTGTGGGGTTGTTCTTTGCAGGGAGTTTCCTTCTTCAGATCCTCCGTCATCAACGTAACTGATAGGATTTTCTGCTCTAGCCAGGGGAACTTGACTACCAAATGGAATAATCCTGGATCTCAGAGGTTGGGCAAAACCAGGGATGGCAAATAACTGTAATTTCAGAGCTCAAATGTCTTGAGCTCATGGAGCTCTGTTCCGTTGAAGGGTGGCTTATTTCGGGCACATGGCCGCTTTCCCCCTTTCCCTTCCTTCCACACCCGTAATTCCTCATCAGAATTGCTGATAAAACACAGCACCTTTCCCTGCTGGGCCCAGATGTGTGGCTCTAGGATTCTTCTCCACCTGGAGCCCCAGGCAACCACTTCAGATAGTTGAGGTTAGCTCAGGATGTTTGCCAGTCCCTGGCTTTGCCCAGCCTCTGTTGTCCAGGATTAGTCTGCTAATCAGTGGGAGTTAGAACCACAACTAGGGAAACTGAATTTTTCTTTGTCTGTGTTATCTACCACGTGATGCTTCTGTGTCCTTCCCTTTGTGAGCATATAATGCATTGCCCAAACAAGGACACTGTGTTTTGAAAGGAGCTGCTGTCAATAGTTGCCAAGGCCAAGTGATAGAAACTGGAATAGTCTCAGGCCAGCCAACATGTGAACACTCCGGATATAAACACAAAGGCGGGGGTGGGAGTGTGCTTCAGGAGAGCCCTAAGTGCACAGGCTCAATGATTGGTCTTGTATTGGGTTGGGTTGCTATGGCCCCAAGTCTGTTGAAGGTGGGATTTGGGTGTTGTTAGCATCAGGCATCGCCCAGCTGTTCTGCTCATATTTGTAGCTCATCCCCATTCTTGTTTTTGGTGGTGATCCCGGGCTGCCAGATGGGGCTGCCATCTTGTCCACAGACCACTACCTTCAGGGACATAGGTGCCCGACACCCTTCACTTAGCTGCCAGTTCAGCCCCTCCCCAACCCACCACATTTTGCTTTGTGCATATTTGTCCTCACTGCAAGCAGACCTCTCTCCGGACCTATTTCTGAGGTTGTCACTCATGCAGTGCCATCGTGTGCACTCTTCATAGAAGAGGGAGACAGAATGTAGTCCCTCTTTTTAGCTTTGGTGGAAAGTAACACCAAAGATTTATTTATTTATTTAAAAAAGTTTTTTTAAGCTTATTTATTTTGATCAAGAGAAAGAGAGCAAGTAGGGGAGGGGCAGAGAGAGAGAGAGAGAGAGAGAGAGAGAGAGAATCCCATGCAGGCTCTGCATCATCAGAGTGGAGCCCTACGTGAGGCTCGAACTCACTGTGAGACCATGACCTGAGCCAAAACCAAGAGTTGGGTGTTTAAGTGACTGAGCCCCCCCACGCGCCCCAGTAACACTGAATTTAAAAAGAAGCTCCAGCCTTCTGTTGTTTTTCTCTTGTTACAAAAGTAATAACGTATTCTCAGAAGAAAAACACGGCAGTGGAGATCATGAAAACTAAGGGAAAAGGCCTCCCCGCCATTTTGTCCCCCTGAAACCACAGCTGCAACACCTTTGTGTATATTGTGACAGGGAGTCTGGACAATTGAAGTATGGGTCCCATTGAAGTAAGGGTTACGAAAGTTCTGGGGAAAGATGCTACCAGCAGCTCGGGCCAGAGCCATCACAGGGCATCTGCGTGGCTCTTCCCTGGATCCAGGGAAAGACACTTGCGCCCAAAGTGAGCTGTGCAGGCCAAAACGGGAGAACAGCTTGATCACAGGACCCTTCTCGCCACTGTCGCGTATCTGTGAGACTTTGGGGGAACTGCTTCATCTCCCTGAGCCTCAGCTCCTTCATTTCCCAAGCGGGAGCAGTAAGAGTTGCCACCACCATGGAGCGGATGTCTGTCGACCCACACAGTAAGAATGAAGTGGCAGGATAGTGCATGTGACTTGCCTGTCGCGGTTATTATCGCAGAGCCCTTGATGTGATGGATGCCAGCTTAGTTTCCCCAGAGGGTGGGATTCATAGCCCTGGTGGTGTGCGGGGTGATTTTAGATGGTGCGTGGAGGAACCATTTTTTGGGAGCTCTGAATTTATTTTTATGGTTGCCTCTTCTCTACAGCAGGTGACATCAAAAAGTTCCTTTTTAAATGCATGCAAGTGAAAATGAGTCAGTTTGAAGAAAAATATGGAGTGACTAATAGTACAGGTGGTGCTCGGATGTAGCAGGAATCACGACACAGGGATTGGCCGCCCGGGCGCTAGCTTGGAGCCTCAGCATAGTTGTGTGGTTATTTATTTCACCCTCAGAAAAGACCCAGTCCAGACCCTTTGTTGCCAGTGAGGAGGCCCACCCTTGGTGAGATTCAGTGACTTAGGAGCCCCACAGCCCATCCTTGGCAGGCGTAGTCAGGAGCCAGGTGTAGTCAGGAGTCTTTTGTGTACGTGTCTCGTTCCCTGCCTCCGGTCCCTGACTCTCAGGAGACAGACACAAAGCCAGAGTCTCTGGGTAAAGATGGCTCCTTCACACTTGATGTTGGTGCTCCGTCCATATCCCCTGGGCCACCCCTGAGGTCACACAGACCTGCTGAGCATACTGGCAGCTTCCTGCGTGTCTCTGGCTGTGGGGATGTGCATGATCCGCTGGAGGCATAGGCTGGAAGTGAGGCAGTTAGCTCCCCAGGAGCAGCCCTGGGCCACTGAGGGGTGGGAGTGGGTGGATGTGTTCCCCAGCTGCCCCATCCCTTGTAGCAAGGGTTCACAGGTGAGTTCTGTTGAGTCTCTCCACGTGCCCCCAGCAGGACTGAGATCTGGTTGTCCACAGCGGTAACCTACTCATTACACAGCGTTATTGCCTTTTGTTCCTTTCCCCGGATCACTTCCTCCCTTCCAGTGCTTCTTGGAATAAACAACATGTACCCAATCCTTGCCTCAGGGAAACTGAAGGGGCCGGCCAGGGGAAGGCTGGACCTTCTTGTTCTCTGTCCATTGAGATGGTCACATGAGAAGATGAAAATGCAAGAGTATATTCATGTCTTGTTGGCTGGTCCTATAAAGGATTTTGGTGGACAAATCTTGGAATGTCTGCACACATCAGATCAACATGGTTTTGACTGTCATCTTAGTCTCAGCACCCCTTTCCTTTGCTCTGGTCGAAGAGATTCATTCATCCCTAGGTGTGGCCATGGAAAATGGGGTACAGGAGAAACCATTGACCCGGTGTTTGAACCATGTTTGGAAAATATCACTGTGTATGTTGACAAGATTGATTGCTGCTGCTTTCATCAGACTGTTATCTCTGAATATTGCCCATGTAATCACATCTCCAGAACAGAGTTACTGTATTTGTAACAGCCACATAACCTAAAACAAGCCACTCTCTGCTAGGCATTTGGAAATAAAATAAATTCCTTAACATACCACTTACATACTATGGCCAAAGGTATTTTGATGTAGTAAGAATTCTTGATGACTTTTAAATATTTGGGTTTGGCTGAACTCCAGGACCTGTTTTCTCTCTGTATATATGGTTATTGGTCCCAATAATGCCCAATGTTGCTTATTTTAAGAAAACTATAAGGAGGCTTTCAGGTTTCTCTCCTATTTTCCTTTAAAATCCCCAGAATTTTAAAATGATGTAGGTTCTAGTCAAATGCTTTCACTTAAAAACAATTTTTAAAGAAACACCTAAAGCTGTCATAGGTGCGGTTTTTTCATGCAATTTGTATATCTTTAATTTGTCCAGGAAAGGGTAAGAAGCAAGGGCATTTGGGGAACACCAGGGTGGGGCTTGATGCCTTCACCTTCAGGGCTACAGGCCTTCATTTGCCTGAGAACAACTCTGGGGCTGGAGATGAACTTCCGGGGCAGAAAAGGAGAGGGAACTGGGAAGGCTGAGTTCAGGAGGAGGCTGGGGGCAGGGAGGCTGGGAGAACAGAAGGGGAGAGGAGGAGCCAGGAAGAGTGCCCAGAGAGAGAAGACAGTGGGAAGGGAGGGAGCAGAGTCTAGAACATACTCAGCACCGTCCTCCAGGCCAGCCTGAGCCCCGGGAAGGAAGGCAAACCTACAATTTCTGGAAAGGTTTTTGGCGTCCAGGGTTGAAGTGTTTTTAATTAAATCCTAATTAACTAGAAATCTCAATGAACTTGAATACCCATTCTTGAGCAGCTTTTCTTTTGGGGTCGGGGGGGGGGGGGTGGCTGATTGGATGCTGGATTTGAGGCTGGGTAAAGATACAGACAGTGGGTTTTTAAAGGGATTTCTGGCATCCCTGTGAGTGGGTTGGCAAGGCTGATTCTTCAGAGGCACGCTGGACTCTAGTTATTTCTCTAGTTTCTTTCTCAAAAAGTGGTTTAGATCAGCGATTCTGAAATTTCCATGTCCACCAGCAGCACCTGGAGGGCTTGTTAAAATACACATTTCTGGGGTGCCTGGGTGGCCCAGTCGGTTAAGCGTCCGACTTCAGCCAGGTCACGATCTCGCGGTCCGTGAGTTCGAGCCCCGCGTCAGGCTCTGGGCTGATGGCTCGGAGCCTGGAGCCTGTTTCCGATTCTGTGTCTCCCTCTCTCTCTGCCCCTCCCCCGTTCATGCTCTGTCTCTCTCTGTCCCAAAAATAAATTAAAAACGTTGAAAAAAAAATTTAAAAAAAAATACACATTTCTGGGTCCTGACTGCAGAAATTCTGACCCAGTACATCTGGGATCTGCCAGATATTTTACACCCCGAATCATTGTACACTTCTCATTTTCCCTCATCATCGGTAACCACACTTCGAGAACCACTAGATCTCAAACACATGCAGCATCAGGGTTGGAATGTTTTCTAACATTAGACTATTGACCCAGCGTCTCGATTCGGAAAGAATCTAGATGCTTCTGCTAGTGGAGCTTTTGAAAATGCAGCTGACAGCATCCAAAGCATAATAAAAACACCAGCGTCCACACATTTCTGAGTTCTGGTGCAAACAAAAGAAAACACTTCCAAACGAATTTTCCTCAACATACCAGCAACGGCACATTCCAGAGGTACCTACTCACCTTTGGGAATTTGGGGGACGGTTTATCAGATGACTGTCCTCAAATCAGAAGAATGTGCGTGCAGAGGCATCTGTATAATCCCTATTTTAAGGGCAAATATTGGCTAGCCTTTGTTATCACCACGAGCAGCTTTAAAGGCTTGGCTGATGGAAGCTGAGAGTGGTTGTTTGGGCACCATCCTAAGAGGGAGATGTGGAAAGAAAGGCAGGCACCTTGCAGGATGGGGTCAAGACTCAGCACTTAACTCTTGACTAGTAGAGACAGATTCCAGTCCTGTTGTTTCCCGGTAACTTCCGTTAACTAGCTGCATGACCCACTGGTTGATCTGGCCTCAGCCTGGCCATCTATAAGGAGAGACTCTAGTTTCTGAGCTGCGATTGGCAGAGCCCACAGGCCCATGGAGCTGCTGAGGGGCCTCTGAGGGAAGAGGGTTGCTGGATGGACCCCACTGTGGTCATGCTGTTCCAGAAACACATCTCTGCATTGCCGCTATGCAATGACATCCTGGGATATTTTGTGGGAAGGATGACACATGTGACTTAACAAACGCTTGAGGACCAATGATCTCGGGGTCCTCTCTATTTCTAAAAGTGTGAGTGTTCGATCCCTTTATAAGTAATGACACAAAGTATCCTTGAAACCGTATTCCCTGTTCTTCAGCTCTGGTGACTGTGGGTCAATCATGGATGAGTTTTTGGTAAAAATGAAGATGCTTGAGAATTCTCTGTCCTGCTTCCTCCTCAGCAGTCTTAAGAGGGGGGTATGGTGAGAGGCTGGGGATGAGATTAGTGGGTAGGGAGGGTAGAAAGATATCCAGAAGGACCAGTTCAAGGTCTTCCACCAACTCTGTCCCAGATTGAGCCCTGCCCAATCACTTCCACAGCAAACCCCTGCTCCTGAAGGGGGTACAGCTGCATCCCCACTTTGATCGTCCTTCCTTCCCATCATTGTGGTCTTATTAGGACGATCAGTCAAGATGGTGGTCTTGTGACCCATGATGGCCATCACAGCCCTCTCCCAGAACTGAAGAGACACAGAGATGAATTCATTGGCAGCTGGGTCATCCTGAGGGCGGAGCCATTACCTCCTGCTGTTTAGATTCCCAGGACTGTCCTGCTTTCTGTCTTTCTTGAGCCCCGGCTGCCTTCCCTTTGGTGTCTGTAAGTTATCCTGGCTCTGTCTGGTTCCTCAGCCCTTTCCCATTGCTGGACAGTCACCCAGGCTTTCTTTGCCCCATGCTTTCTCTCTCAGAGGGGCTTCGCTAGGCTCAGGTGATAATTCTGGGTAGTTCAGAGAGCCAGTCACCAGGGCCTCCAAGGGACCTGCCCACTTGCCCTGGGGAATTAACACCTTGATTGTATAAGGGCATATTCGTTACTGTCCCTGGGACACAGGATTTGAGGGCCCATCGTTAAGTCCTGAGGACAGAGCTCATCAAAAGTCAGTGAACGATCAGATCAATTCATTAATCAAAAGAATGAGCCCAGAAACTGAACACCCATAGTTAGATTGCACATGAATTTAGTTCAGACCGTTCAGAGTTCAGAGCCCTGTACCTGGGAACATGCATTCTTGTCTTGTAATTTGGTTCATTCTTTTACTTCTGATTAGGAAAAAAAAGACTTCAGACCCTGTTTCGGTCTCCCAAAGGGTGCGATTTTCCCCTATGCTGTTGTGTCTGCCAGTGGGCAGCGGAGGCCGGCTCCAGGGCCAAAGAGTGAGAGGAGCCTTGGGGAAAGCAGAGGAGTCTAGGGGCAGTGGGCAGGGGGCCAGCTCTAGGCTGGGGTCCTTCCCTCCTTCTGTCTGAGGGTTCCTTGCCTGCTTGCTCAGTGTTGGCCTCCCTGGTACCCATAGAGGGACTTCAGATTCTTCCAAGGGAAGGATTTAGTAACTGGAAATTAGAGGAAAGACACTGGGGACATTCCCCGCCCCCCAGGCAGAAACCTGGAGGAGATACCGAGGAAGAATGAGATTCTCCTTTGTGCCTAAAATTAATCCTGTAGAGCTGCGTTGTCCAGCTGAGGAACCACCAGCCACGTATGCTGGGGAGTGATTGAAACACAGGGAGTTCAAATCACAATGTGTTGTAAGTATAAAATATAAGCCAGGTTTCAAAGACCTTGCCTGAAAAAAAAAAAAAGGATGTAAAATATCTCATTAATAACTTTTAAATATTGATTACAGTGGCGCCTGGGTGGCTTAGTTGGTTAAGTGTCCGACTCGTGATTTTGGCTCAGGTTATGATCTCACAGTTCATGGGATCGAGCCCCACATTGAAGTCTGTGCTCACAGCGTGGAGTCTGCTTGGGATTCCCTCTCTCCCTCTGTGCCCCTCCTCTGCTCATGCATACATGCTTTCTCTCTCTCTCAAAATAAATAAACTTAAAAAAAAAAGTGTTTACATGATGAAAAGACAATATGTGGGGTATATTGGGTGTAATAAAATATATTACTAAAATTACTTTCACCCATTTCTTTTTATTTTATTCCATGTAGCTACCAGAAATTTTTAAAATTATGCCCGAGACTTGGACAGTGCTGTATTAGGATAGCTTATTTCATTTTTACTTGCATAAACCCTATGCAAACAGGAATGCTTTAAGATGCATTTCTGATGTTTGCCAACTGACCCAGTTGATTTTGTAGAACTCTGAAGTTCTTTTAAGAGAAACTCAAAGTTATTTTTGGTAGATAAAATACCCTCAGAAGTTCGAGTTGGGTGGGGATTAACTGCTCCCCTACAATTTTGCTCAAGTTTCGGACCAAATTCCACAGGCACATATTTCTTTTTTTCCCTTCTTCTTTTTTTAATGTTTATTTCATTTTTGAGAGAGAGAGAGTGAGCGTGAGCAGGAGAGGGGCAGAGAGAGGGAGACACAGAATCTGAAATAGGCTCCAGGCTTCGAACTGTCAGCACAGACCCAACGTGGGGCTTGAACTCACGAAGCCGCGAGATCATGACCTGAGCCGAAGTCAGAGGCTTAACCGACTGAGCCACCCAGGCGCCCCGGGGACGTATTTCTTAAGTAAACATTTTCATACAGCCTGTTTTCTAGTCTCACGAAGTCCCAGCTCTCCCACATGGCAGTTGCTGACACAGCACTTTGCATGAAAAGCTCATTCAAAGCAGGTGATCCTTTGGAGTCAGAAACCTGATATCTTTATTGTTAGCCTCCAACAATCAAAATCTTCCTACGCCAGTCATCTTTTATAGGAGTGATGAAGGAATCAAGTGCCTTTCTGAGGAGTGCAGGCCAAAGGCCTCCCTGGAATCTAAACCCTATTTGTGCAAAAGTGGGATTTGTCTCAAAATACCTGGGCCCTTGCACATGTTGACTGTTGTAACTCTGTTCACACGAGGGTGGACAGTGTCTTAAATATGTTAACCAACCACCTATCTGCCTTTGTTAATGAAAGCCGATTGCTACCATTCATGCTTTTTAAAAAGTCATTAATAAGTCAGTAAAAATTCCCTCGGCAAGACCTCAGGTATTGGCAGTTGACATTGCAGGGGGGTCTCAGGAGAGTGACAGTCTTGAGGAACCCAAGTAATGCTCACCTATAATAGCGTGCTGGACCCAAGGGACACTCAACCTGTAATACTACACTGGACTGTGGTAGCATTAAGGCAGTTCCAGCCATCACAGCACTGTCCTATTAAGAGCACAGTAATCCGGGGCGCCTGGGTGGCTCAGTCAGTTGAGCATCTGATTTCGGCTCAGGTCATGATATCACAGCTCGTGAGTTCGAGCCCTGCGTTGGGCTCTGTGCTGATAGCTCAGAGCCTGGAGCCTGCTTTGGATTCTGTGTCTCCTTCTCTCTCTGCCCCTAACCTACTCGCATTCTTTCTGTCTCTCTCAAAAATAAATAAACATTAAAAAAAAAAAGAGTATAGTAATCCAACCTATTTGGTTCATCCAAACAAGATCAATGAGATAAAAGTCGGTGAACTATCACAATGTTTGATGAGGACACTCAGCCTTGTGTCATACATGTCACTTCCCACTTTAAAGGAATAAACAGCATTCACCACAGCAATCATTCTAAAAAATATGCATATTGTATTAAAGAAACATCGTATCAGAGTAAGTGTCAGCAGTACTTGGGAGAAAACTATTAAAACGAAGGTTTCATCGTTAATGGAAAATTCTTTCTCAGTCTTAGAAACTCAACTTACTGATGCTGAGATATAGAACAGATATATAGCTGTAACTTAAATTTTAAGGCTGTTGGTATGTAAATATATGCTAATTTTCTCCCCGATCTTTTAGGGAAAATCTTTGCAACCCTGACACTATTGACATTTTGGGCTGGAGAATTCTTTGTCGTGTGGGGCGTGTATTGTAAGATATTGCGCAGCACTCCTGGCCTCTACCTACTAGATGCCCGTAATCACACCCCACCGCCCAAGTGGTCACAATTGAAAATGTTTCCAGATATTACTAAATGTCCCTTTGGGGGTAAGAAACTCAATCTCTGTTGAGAACTGCCGTTCTTGACCAGAATCAGTGGGCTCACCCAATGCCTTATTGGAAATGTGGAATCTTAGACACTCTTCCAGACCTACAGAACAGGAATCTGTGTTTTAATAAGACCCCAGCAGGTCCATGTGCTCATATGCCCGGCCGATTTCACACCCATGTATCCCTGCCTCCACGTGTGGCTCCCTTTCTCATTGCAGGAAGCTGATGAAGCCTTACTGCATAACCTGCGCCTTCAGATCGAAGCCCAGTTTCTGCAGGACGATATCAGTGCAGCAAAGGACAGGTACAAAAAGGTAACTGTGACCCTTCCGAAGCCCGTCCCTCAGATAACCTGGTTTGGGTTTGGCCAGACAAGTCCAGGGCACTCGTGGCTGAAACATGAGCCTGCTATCGTGGGTTACTTTTGTGTGGATTGCTCCTGAACCAAGGGGGCGATGGGTTGGTTGCTGGATGGCACTCAGGGAGCCAGACATATGTAGAGGAGGAGTCAGTAATGTGTGCGTTGAGGGGAGGGAACTGATGTCCGTTTCTTACGTTACAAAGTTATCGTACATAGATCCGTCTCGAGTAAGCTAGGATCTGTCCGTTGTTTCGGCTCAAAAAACGCAGAAATACAGAAAATGCGATGTAGCTATTTATTAGCCCTGCCTCTAAGCCAGTTAGTTGAGGGAGCACACGGCATTCAGGAGCTTCCTCTCAGGAAGCATTCCTCTCTGCCTCCCGCCTCTGCTAGCTGCTCACAGGCCTGACTTTGGGGGGCTTTAGCGTACTGGAAAGATCGAATCCTGGAGCTGTGTAACCATGGGCGAGTGCCGTCCCCACTCTGTGTTGCTTCATCTTCAAAATGTGGATGCCAGACTCTCCTTCTGCACAGCTGTGTGGTTAACTGAGTGTAGCAGACCTGTGAGCCTGGCCGTGGTCCCGGGGGCTGACCTCTCCAGTGGGCTGTGGCCTCCCTCCACCTGCCAGTATCTGCCGCTGGGCCTCCGGACGCTCGCCAGGCAGTGGAGGGTGGCTGTGCCTCATGGCAGGTGTTGGGGAACTAATGCCCCGGGAGCAGCTTCAGCCAGTGACGGATGCACATTGTTGGATTCTTACCCCAGCTCCCTCTTACCTGCTGTTCTGTGTGACTCCCAGGATCCCCAGCTGGCCTGAGCGCCAGGCGCCCATAGGGGTAACTTACCTGGTAACATTCTTATTGGCTGCCTTGCCTTTCCTGTCTCACTTCTCCCTCCAATAATGTTTCCTGGCATCTTCATCCAAATGAACTGTTTGCACTCAGACCCTTCTTTCGGGGCCTATATCTGAGCCGACTCAGGGTGCTATATAACAAAGTACCACCAACTGGTTGGCTTTATACACAACAGAGATTCATTTCTTACCATTCTAGAAGCCAGCACACTGAAAGCAGGGTGCCAGCCAGCATTCCCAGGTTCTGGTGAGGGCCCTCTTCTTCGCTTGCCGATGTCCCCCTATCACAGTGTGCTCACCTGGGCTTTTCCTGATATCAGCTCTTGGAATTTTTTTTTAATCTTTTTTTAATGTTTATTTTTGAGAGAGAGAGAGAGAGAGAGAGAGAGAGAGAGAGAGAGAGAGAGCAGGGGAGGAGCAGAGAGAAAGGGAAACACAGAATCCAAAACAGGCTCCAGGCTCTGAACTGTCAGCACAGAGCCCCACACTGGGCTTGAACTCACAGACCGTGAGATCATGACCTGAGCCGAAGTCGGATGCTCAACTGACCGAGCCACCCAGGTGCCCCTCGCTCTTTGGTGTCACTTATAAGGGCACTAATCCTGTCCTGGGGCCCCATCCTCACGACCACATCTAAATCTAGTTATTTCCCAAAGGCCCACCTCCAAACCCCATCCCACTGGGGGTTGGGGCTTCAATATGTGACGTTTGGAGGGACACAACATTCCGTGTCTTTCTGCTTCTGGGGAAACTGATGCACTGTGGTAGTATAGGTGAGACACCGGGTACAGCCTGGAGCCTGGTGAGTGCTGAGTAGTGTTAGACTCTCTTCCTGCCTCAGTGTGGACCTGCCTCAGCACAATGGGAGGCCCCGTTACTCATACTGAAGGGGTCCCCCTCCCTATGGTGTTCTTCTGCTTTTCTACCAGGCCTGGCCTGTTTCCTCCCCCCACCACTTCGAGGCTGTTTAGAACAATGATAATAATAAGAGCTCACACTGTGAAGCTTTTGTGCATTATCTCGTTGGTCCCAACAGCAGCCTCCTGAGATAGTGTCTTAGGGTGGACTGCCTACGAGGAGAGCCCAAGTGGTGATTTTCGTACGATTGCTGTATTAGTGGTGAGCTCCCAGGAGGAGAGGAGGGGGAACGGGGCACGGGGGTAGGAGCTGAGCAAAGGTGTGGGATTAGCTGGAGTATGGTTCAGCTTGATCCCACGGGGGGCTCTGCAACATGAATCGCTCACTCCACAAGGTTGGTCCCACTTTGAGGCAAGAGGGTTGGCCTTTTGTCCTCCTGTGCCAGAGAGTCATTGGTCTGGGGTGGGGGTGAGGTGGGATTGGGGGGGCATTGCTTTCTGGACAAGATGGCCATTGTCTGGAGGAGGGCAGTTCTCTGCACTGTGCCATCGGCCCTCGTGCACGGAGCTGGGCACAGGTGTTCTTTCTGCTGGGAAGGGGGATCAGGACCCCCCCTCCAGATCGTTAGTCCTCCTATATGGAAGAACCTGAATTTTGGGAGGTTTAAATTGCTTACCTGAGGCCACACACAGCTAGTAAGTGATTTAGTCTGGGACCATCCTTGGAAGCACTGCCCTGTTCTGGGGTCAGAAAGGGTCCTTTGTACCCTGCAGGGTCTCTCTGCCCCCACCTCTGCTTTCTCTTGTAGTTTTGCCATCCTGGGCTCTAGGAAGACCAGCAGCAAAAGCATCCATGTAACGGAAGGGAAATGGCGAGATCAACAAGCCTCTTTATTTGTCTTCTTGTTCTTGTGAAGATTAAAGGGAGTGTGAAGTGTCCACTGCACGGGTCGTGGTCTGTCCTGTCTGTGACGGTGAACATGTGAAAGCATTCATCCCTGGGGTCACCTGGTCCTGGAGGCAAGATCTCAAGGAGCCCAAGTTTTAATGAGAATGCTTTCCTTCCCCCAACAGAATCTTCTGGAAATTCAGACCTATGTCACCATCCTGCAGCAGATTGTCCAGACCACCCCTCAAGCATCTGCCATTACAAGTGGGATGAGGGAGGTAAGAATCAGAGCCCAGGCTGCAGGGAGAGCATACCTGGGGAGGGCGCCTACACCCCCAACGGCCTAGTTTAGCAGAGACTCCAGTAAGGCTTCAGGTCAGGTCTGACTGGGCACCGAGCCGCATTCCCTGGTCACGCTCTTGCTCTGCATTCGCCTTTGAGGTTTACCCTTCCCTGCTTTCACTCAGACTGGGAACAATTTAGGCATCTGAGGACACAAACTGTGTCCCTGACCATTGTCTTAGGCATTTCCTCTTGAGAATTTCAGGCTGTTCTTCCTTGCGTAGTTCGTAAGAAACTGCCAGACTGTTTCCCAAGGCGGTTTGCATGGTTGCAGCCCATCAACGATGAGTGTGTGAGCGTTTCTGTTGTTTTGCGTCCTTGCCAGCACTGGGGATGTCAGGTTTTTATTCTGTTTGTGCTTTTTGCTCATCTAACAGGTGTGTTGTGTATCTCACTGTGGTTTTAACTGCGTCCCCCAGTGACTCATGATGTTGAGCCTCTTTTCGTGGGCTTATTTGCCATCCATGTATCTTTTTTGTGGTATCTGATCCAGTCTTTTGCCCATTTAAAAAAAGTGTTTTCTTTTCTTATTCTCCTTATCAATTTGACCGTAAATTTTGAATGCAGAGAGACCCAGACAGTACGTGGCTGTATTTTCAAGGTTGGCCTCTGTTAATGATTATGTAAGTTTGTGGAATGAAAACTACTGTGGAAAAAAAATAGAGATTACAGAGGCTGATTTTTTTTAATGTGAATTTGGATGTAAAAACCTTTTAAAAAATTTTTTAAATTTATTTTATTTAAAAAAAATTTAATATTTCCTTATTTTTGAGAGAGAGAGACAGAGCATGACCAGGGGAGGGGCAGAGAGAGAGGGAGACACAGAATCCCAAGCAGGCTCCAGGCTCTGAGCTGTCAGCACAGAGCCCGATGTGGGGCTCGAACCCACAAACCATGAGATCATGACCTGAACTGAAGTTGCATGCTTAACTGACTGAGCCACCCAGCGCCCCACTTTTTTAAAAAAGTTTTTAAATATTTAGTTTTGAAAGAGCGAGAAAGAGGGAGAGAGAGAGAGAGTGGGGGAGGGAGACACAGAAAACGAAGCAGGCTCCAGGCCCTGACCTGTCAGCACAGAGCCTGACATGGGGCTCAAACTCATAAGCTGTGAGATCATGACCTGAGCCAAAGTCCGATGCTTAAAACCGACTGAGCCACCCAGGTGCCCCCTCATTTCTGATAGAATGTTCCACATTCCTTCACTGAGCTCTCTAGCTGCTGACGTCGTGTTTTCCTAATGTGGTTTAGTGGATTTTTTGATGCATAACACGAGACATGTAAAAATAAACTGACAATAATGCAGATTAAAACAAAAATGTCATGGTGCCCCTTCTCCTGAGGTTGTGGTAGGTTGTTACAAGGTTTGGGGGACTGGTCAACTGGTGAGATTCTGTTATTCTGCAAGGACGACTTAGGACAGTGGTGCTCATACCCACTGACATTTGGAATCACCTGGAAGTCTGTCCAGACCACACCCCAAGTCAATTAATCAGCTGCCTGGCAGGTGGAGCCCTGCCTCAGTCATTTAGAAACTCCCAGGGCAGTGTGTAGACAAGCTCCAAACTTGTGGGCCAGGGGAGCTGGCTGCTTGGGTCTTTTTGTTTTAACTTAATATTTCTTTATAACAAAGGCAAAGAAATCCCAAAGCTTCCTTTGGAAGACACTTTATTTTTTAAAAATGTTTATTTATTTTTGAGAGAGAGGGAGGGCACAGGAGGGTGGGAGTGGTGGGAGGGTGGGTAACAGGGAAGGGGGAGGGGGAGGAGGAGGGACAGAGAGAGAGAGAAAGAGAGAGAGAGAGAGAGAGAGAGAGAGAGAGAGAGAGAATTCCAAGCAGGCCCTGAGCTATCAGCGTGAAGCCCGACACAGGGCTCGATCTCATCAACCAACATGAGGTCATGACCTGAGTCGAAATCAAGAGTTGGATGCTTAATTGACTGAGCCACCCAGGTGCCCCAGAAGACACTTTAAAACTCTGCTGAATAACATCTGTGAGGTAGGAAAGTTGCTTGTTTTGGCCTCCATGGGGATATTCTTGTCTACATCACCCATCAGTGACCATTTCAGGTGACTGCTCTCCATAGTTGATATAACTGAGGCTTCTAGAAGGACCTAAAATAGCTTCTCTTGAAGCCTTAATTTTTTTTTTTTTTGTCAGAGGTTTCTTTCCAGATACCTTATTTATATTGTGCAAATTCATGCTCCCCCGCCCCTCCCCCCCCCCCCCCCCCCAGTTCAAAGCTCTTTTACACCAAACACACTTTTTAAATCATGCATCTATATTCTTGTAACAAAATTCTTCTGAGTTGTAAGAATATAGAGACTGTCTGGACAGTCTGAGAGCATCAGTGATCGTCAGTGATCTTTGCCTCATCTGGAAGCTGGTCAGAAATGCAGAATCTCCAGCCTGAGTGCAGACCCCCCTGAGTAAGAATCTTCCTTTAGCGAGACCCCCCAAAGATTCACATTACAGATGGAGAAGCACAGATTTAGAAAGCACCACATTCTTTATTACTCTTAGCCTAAAAATTCTATATGTGAGATAGATGGTCCCTTTCAGGTTTGTCTGACTGACTCTTGTTACTTAAAAAATGTGTTAAGTCACCTTTGCAAAATGAGGCTATAATTAGTGTCGTTCCCTAGGACAGCAGGTCAATGGTTAATGTGTCAGTAAAGCATAATGTCAGTGCCCTCTAGCTAGAGGCCACTGAGGACGCACCTATGGTCAAATAAAGCCGGGTGTATTATTCACTGCAGCAAAGGAGTGTGTCCCCTGGGGACTTGCAGGGTGTCTCAGAGGAGGAGGGATGTGTGAGAGGATCGAGGCCTGTGGTGGGTAATTCGAGGGGAGGGATCAGCTAAGCAGGGCTCTGCTCTGGGTTGGATGCCCTCAGGAGAGGGCTGGTCCTTTGACTGAGTATCCTGATAATTTGTACCTAGGAGGGTATACTTGGTAATCAAGCAGCATCGCTTGTTACTGGGGCGGGGGGGTGGGGGGGGGGGTGGGAAACGTTTGGTCATTTTTGTGGGTGCCTAGACACAGGACAGTCTTGTTTCTTTCTCATTCCGCCATGGTCCCAGTGGTGACATCTTCAGATGTGGGGAGGGGGCATCCTCTATAAGTTTGTAAGTAGGGAGCACCACGGCCTGGCAGTTAGTGCCAGCTGCCAGCAGCCAGGCTGTCTTTCTTCCTCTTCAATGAATATCCAAGGGTCTATTGTGCGTGAGACACTCCCGCTGTGGGTTGGAGGGAGCAGGGGTGTATGATGAGTGGGAGCTGGGCATTGAGGAGAGACAGGGCCAGACAAGCGGGCAGGCCCCTGGCAGGGAGGTGGTGCAATGTATTTGCACTTTGTCTGCCTCTATCCTGAGGCCGCAGGCCTAGAATTTGCAAAGTGTGGCATAGATGCATATCTTCCACACACTGGTGCTCAGAGTCTGAGTCCCCCTCTACCCCCGCTACCCCTTCGTCTGTGTCTTTGAGGCAGGGAGGTGGGGACTGAAACACAGAGAAACAAAGAGGACAGAGATAGAGAAGCCGACTGAGAGACACAGGTAAAGAGACACAGAGATGGACTGAGAGAAAGCATGCCTCCATGCACCGAGAAACACAGGAGCACACCAGCCCTGGAGTAAGCACACAGCTGAGGAGGGCCGTCTGCAGTTAGGTCTCTGGTTTCCCCTTCTCCCTGGGCTCAGGGACAGACAACAGAGCCCTATGAGAGTCTGCATCCCCAGCTTCCCTTTTGCAGAGGAGGAAGCGCCTTGTCCGGAATCTTTTAGCCAGTGTATGGCACACGCAGTCTGAAATGTGGGTCTCGTAGCATTTATGGTTCAGACGCTGAAGACAAAGTGGAAAGGCATTAACTAAGGGCGGCCACTGGGGGCCTGTCTTAGTCAGCTCAGGCTGCTGTAACAAGGAGCACAGATGGGGCAGCTCACACAACAGACATTTGTTTCTCATGCTTCTGGAGGCTGAAAGTCCAAGATCAGGCTGCTGGCAGATTCAGTTCTTTTTTTCTTTTTTTAACTTTATTTGTATTTTGGGAGAGAGACAGAGAGAGCAGGGGAGGGGCAGGGGGAGAGAAACAGATCCCAAGCAGGCTCCACACAGTTAGCTCAGAGCCTGCCTCGGGGCTCGAACTCACGAACCATGAGATCACGACCTGAGCTAAAATCAAGACTCAGACATTTAACCAACTGAGCCACCCAGGTGCTCCCAGATTCAGTTCTTGATGAGGGCCTGCTTCCTGGTTTGTAGACAGCTGCCTTCTTGCTGTGTCCTCACATGGTCTTTCCTTGGTGCATCTTGGAAAGAGAGAGCACTCTGGTGTCTCTTCCTTTTCCTATAAGGACACTAATCCCACCATGAGGGCCCCATCCTCATGACCTCATCTAGATCTAATCACCTCCTCAAGGCTCTAATTCCTAACACCATTGCATTGGGGGTCAGGGACTGAGCAGATGAATTTGGTTGGGGTGGGGGGGGATACCCTTTTCCCTCTGGATTTGCTCACACATCAAGTGCATGGGAGTGCTGAGTCTGGCTTTCTTTGTGCAGGAGAAGCTCCTGACGGAACGAGAAGCCGCTGTCCTGCAGAGCCAGCTGGAGGAGGGCCGGGAGGTAGTGTCCCTTCTGCAGGCACAGAGAGCCGAGCTGCAGGCCCAGGTAGGGTGTCACACTCTCGTGTCCACTGCTCGCCGTTGGGCATTCTCACCACACATGTCAATAGGGTTCTACAACACATTTTATTCAGGTGTCACATGCATGCAGAAAAGTATACAAGTATCCATCTGAGGGAATTCTCACGAGTGTCACATGCCTGTGTATCCAGTGCTCAGAGCCAGAAACAGGCCATCCTGAGTAGCGTGACCAGCTATGCTGCTTTAAGTGAGGATTTCCCAGGATGCAGGACTTTCAATGCCCGGACTGGCCAAGTTCTGGGCAAACGGGTACCATGGTTCATGCTATTCCCAGGCCCCTCAGGGGTTCCCCTTGTGCCCACTTTGAGTCACCACCACTCCCCACCAAGGGTAAGGCTGTCCTGACTCCTGCACAATTGATCCGTTTTGCCTGCTTTAACCTTATCCTTAAAAATAAGAAGAGATGGACACATATTGGGATTTCTGTCCTCCAATCTATGCTTCCTGTTTCTCTTTTCATGACCTAAAATCTCCCCTTTGGAATTTGATTACAGGCGTGGGAAAGGGTGGTCATGTCAGTGTTTGCCTCCCCTCAGGATTCATTCGTATAAAGCTCCCATTTCTACCCCTCCCCCCCCCTTTTTTTTTTGGCAAAGCTTAATCTGAAAACTAAAGTCACCGGAAGAATGCTCTCCTGTTTCTGTGGCCTTCCTTCTTGGTTAGTGAGCTTCGTGGTTCACACCCCTGATTCCTTCCAGTTTGCTTTCTCTCATTACTATCCCGTTGTAATGGGAGACATTGGGTTAGAATACTAAACCTTCATATACTGTGCAACTACATTCCTAAATCAAAAAATAAATGGACATTTGGTTTGACAAGTACACATGAAGGGATAAGAGAAGAAAAAGTTTGGACTATTTAGGAAACCTGGAACATTTATATGTTATATGTTACTCTGTCTCTATCCAATGTCTGCAAAATCAAAAAAAGTTAACACCACACAGATCTGGTGCTTTTGTAGGTATTCAGTGCCCTCCAGATCTGCCCGGGGTTTCATGAGGGGACCATTGAGTTCCAGAATCTTCATTTCTGCCCCACCACACATTGTCACTATGCAGCAACTCTCAGGGGCCACTGAAAGCAAACCAGGGTCTGGTGATTGTCTCCCGAGGTAAAAATCACAGCTTGAGAAATCAAGTACTGCCCTTAAACCTCATCCTTTCATGGCAAACCACGGGTCGGGGACCAGATGCACCATTTTGGTGACTTGGTAATTTGTGGCTTCCTCTGAGGCCCTGGAAGAATGGAGTGAGAGTGAGTGAATGTGTGTGTGTGTGCACATGCATGTACATATATGTGTTTATGTGTGTAGACGTACATGTGTGTATGTGTATGTGTGTGTGCATGTTGTGTACTATATATATGTCTATATTCATATATGTGTATATATGCATGACTTTGTATGAACGTACGTGTGCACGTGTTTATGTATATACGTGTGTATGTATGCGTGCACGTGTGTGAATGAGAGATTGGAGAAGTGGATGCAAGCCCACTGGTCCTAGAGACTGGTGTTTTCCAAACCACTGTTTACAACGTATTATTGGGTTGTAAAATGAATTCAGCAGAATTGAGTGGCATTAATAAAGAAGAAATTGACAACACTAGACTAAGAATAAGAAATAACAGAGTACATGGCATGTAACAGTGGGATTTGCTTTGTGAAACCTGTGTTTTAAATATATATGTTTGCATATTTAAATATATATATTTGCTCAAATGTGCACACACATGCACACACACGTTTGTATGATGTGTATGGTTTGTGGTGTTAAATGTGGCTCTTCAAGTGGGCGTGGTGACAAAGTTGAAAACCCTGCCCTAGATACTGAGAAAATGAAAGAGCCCAGCTGATGTGGTAAATTCCTGTTCCGGGGCAAAAAGGTTTCTGTCTCTATGTACATATATGTATTTGTTGAATGTAAAAGTAAGACATTTCATGAAGGATCAACTTAGTTTCTGAAGACGTGAAATAAATCTGTCTGCTTGGCCACCTGTCCCCTCCCATAGTTGCTGCAGGAAGGCTTTTAGGTCTTGCTCTGACATTGTTCTCTCTAAATCGGGGATCTTCACTTTTTCTGTGCCCTGCCCCACCCCCCAGCAGTCTGGCAAAGTCCGTGGTCCACTTCTCAGAAAAATGTTAAAGGCTGTATAATAAAAATAAAGAACATATAATTAAAAGAAAACCAACTATATTGAACCAGTTATCAAAATATTACCAAATCATTTTCTATATAATAATACATGTGCTCATATTAAATACCACTAGCAGTGGGTCTAATGCAACACAAGTTGTGTTTTCTCTCGCTCCTGTCAGGAATTACTACACATGCAAGGGCTTGAAACAGTAGTCCCTTGTCTCACACTTCCATAAGTTAGAAGGCTGGGTGGGCTTGGTTGGTTTTTCTGCTCTGGGTCTCACAAGGCTGATACAAAGTTGTCGGCCGGCCTCCTTATCTGAAGGCTCTTGGTGGAGAATCTTCCAGTCTCAATCAAGTTGTTGGCAGAACTCAATTCTGTGTGCAGGTGGGGTTGAGGACCCTATTTCTTGCTGGCTGTTGGCCAGGAGTTATTCTAGAAGCCGCACACATGCCTTGGCTTATGGCCATCCTCAAATCCAGCAACAGCGCATGGAATCTTTCTCAGGCATCTAATCTCTCTGACTTGTGCTTTTAAGGACTCATGTGATCAGGAATAATCTATAATAATCTCCCTATTTTTTTTAAGTCCACTGATTAAGAGCCTTAATCACATCTGCAAAGTCCCTTTTGCCATGTAACCTAACATATTCATGGGCGGAAAGCTAAGGGGCAAAGGTCATGGGGACCAAAGTCTGCCTAATTAGCACTAATTAAAACACAGATGTGGCTGGGCCCACCCAAGAGTTTCTGACTCGTTCTGGGATGTGGCCCAAGAATTTGCATTTCTAGATTTCCAGCTGATGATGCTTCTGGTCTAGGAATCACACTTTGAGCACACTGGTGTAGGGGTGGGCCCTAGGTTGGGTCAGAATGTTCTACATCTGGCCTACCTTAGTCCCTGGCTTGGGGCTTTCACATCCTATTTAGGAGTTGTTCATGGCTGGCTTTTTGTTGATTTTGAAAGGTTTTAGTGACTGCCCAATAGAGTAGCTAAGCTGAGTGCTGTAAGGGAGATTTGGTGGCTTAGCCCCTCAGTAGTGCCAATGCTGTGACTAGGGACAGGGGAGGGGGGTGGGGCAAAGAGAACTCCTTGTAGCCTGAGGGCTTCAACCTGGCACAACCAAGGCATATGGTTCTACCTGTGGTTGGAGCTTCTGATGCTTCCAGAGCCCTCCATAGCATGGTCCTTAGGGTGAGGTCCCTAAACCAGCAACATCAGCATCACCTGGGACCTTGTCAGAAATGCACATTCACAGGCCCGGCCCAGCCCAGCCCAGACCTACTGAGTCAGGAACTTTGGGGTGGGGCCCAGCAATCTCTGTTTTAACAAGCCCTCCAGATGGTTTTGCAGGCTCAAGTTTAAGAACCCTCGTCCAGGGGTACTTGGGTGGCTTAGTCAGTTAAGTGTCCGACTTCAGCTCAGGACATGATCTCACAGTTCGTGGCTTCAAGCCCACGAACTCTGTGCTGACAGCTCAGAGCCTAGAGCCTGCTTCAGATGCTGTCTGTCTCTTTCCCTCTCTCTCTGCCCCTCCCCTCTCATGCTCTGTCTCCTCAAAAATAAATAAACATTAACAAACAAACGTTAGTCCAAAGGATGGAAGAAACAGCACCCTCAGTGCTGGCAACCCCTTCTTTGAAGCTAAACATAGTCCATGCATGAGACCACTGGGATGGTGCTTCCCAGAGGTGGAAGAAAAGGGACAGGCACTTCTGGCTCCCTAAATTACATTTCACTGAGAATTTCTGAGGCAGGGACATGGAAAAAGTCATGTATTACTTGGAAAGAGTGAACCTCCCGAGTATCGTTTCTCATCAAAGTTGCCTAGCACCATCTAGTGGTAGATTTTGGGAAGACAGCATGTAATCCGTGAAGGGCACTTGATTTCTTCCGTTTCCTTCTTAAATTGTTTTTCTTTTTTTTTAATTGAAGTAAATTAGTATACAGTGTTATGTTAATTTCACGAGTACAATGTAGTGATTCAACAATTCTATGTGTCAGTGCTCATTAAGATAAGTGTACTTTTAATCCCCTTTATCTGTTTCCCCTCTGCCCCCTCCGCTCTGGTGACCACCAGTTTGTTCTCTGTATTTAAGACTCTGTTTTCTTTGTCTGTTTTTTTCTTTGTTTGTCCACTTACTTTGTTCCGTAAATTCCACATGTGAGTGAAATCATATGGTGTTTGTTTTTCTCTGATTTATTTCACTTAACGTTATACCCTTTAGTGCATCCATGTTGTTGCAAATGGCATGACCTCTTTCTTTTTTATGGCCTGAATGGTATTCCATTGTATATGTATATACCACATACATCTTCTCCATGCATTCATCTACTGAATGGGAGGAGATATTTGCAAATGACATATCCAATAATGGATCTATATCCAAAATATATAAAGATCTTACACAACTCAACACCAAAAAACAACTAACCCAATTAAACATGGGCAGAGGACCTGAAGAGACACTTTTCCAAAGAAGACATACAGATGACCAACAGACCCATGAAGAGATGCTCCATATCACTCATCAGCAGGGAAATGCAAGTCAAAGCCACGATGAGGTATCACCTTACACGTATCAGAATGGCTAAAATCAAAAACACAGGAAACAACAAGTGTTTGTGAGGATGTGGAGAAAAAGGAACCTGCTTCCTTTTTCAAAAGACCTTGGACCCAAAGGAATCTGGGGGCCTAAGAGGACCGAAGCAGGAGGTCACCCGTCCAGATGGGGCTCACTGTGAGGCACTGCCAGGGTCCCATTGACCCATGCTGTGCAAAAGCAAGCCCCACAGCTGTGCTTGAATGCTGACTCCTTCGTTCATCCGTGACTGCCAAGTTCCATGTGAGGTTCAGCAAATACCGATCAGAGCATGATGTAGTTCCTGCCTGCAGCGGCTCACAGACGACCTAAACGGTCCAAGGAGAAACACAGCAGTCACTCTTGCTCAGGATGAAGTTCGGGTTGCAGCACGGCCCACACCTTCCACCTGCCTCGCTCTCCAGTCTCCATGCAGCTACTCCCCTCCAAGAAGCCCTGGGCTGGGAGTGAGATGCTCTCTCTTCTTCTCCTGACCCTCCTGTGGTTTCTGACACTTGCCCCTTGGCTCATCACGTCTCCTCTTTCTGGAAGCACCTTCTCTTCTTCAGTACCCAGGACTGGCCTTCTCTGACATCTTCCAGCACCTGAGGGTCTCCCTGTACTTTGTGATGCCCTGGGCATGTCTCTGTGACTGAGCCACCTCCCCACACTGGGCTGTGGGCTCTAAGGAGGAGCGTCCGCATCTCATTCTCAGGCAGCCAAGCTGGTGCCAAGGTTGTTCACATCAGAGATGTCTCTTTAGCCCCCTTTAAGGCAGTGAAAGTGGGGCTCTTATTATTTTTCTTGAACACCCCTCTTCTGATACCTCCCAGGGCAGGTATCCCTCCCGCAAATTCCATCAGAGGACAGCCATCACCCACCCACCCACCCACCCCCAACAGCAAACCACCAGCTCGTGAGATACACAAAAAATCATGCTTGCCCTGTAAGGTTCAAAGGTTACAGGTGACATTTTTCTAGTTTCTGATTTCCCAGTTTGTGACAATGCTTTGCTATCCCGTTTACCATTTAGAAGTTTGGCTAAGTGAAGGTGCTCAGGGACGGATGGGTCTGTGCGTGGATCACCTTCAGTCTCCCCCCAGGTCTTCAGTGAGAACATGCTGGTGTTGCTTGCCTGTTGATGTGTGGGAATAGGGGGTTTTCCAAGGGCCTGGAGTGAGTGCACGTGTGTGTGTGTGCGTGCACACATGTGTACTGCTCACCTGCAGCTGGGAGGAGGCTGACACAGGGAGGCCCATGGTTTCAGGAAGTGTCTCAGACCCTGCACAGGTGGCTCTGAATCCTGTACTTATTGGCAAGTCACTTTGTGCCTGTGTGCCTCAGTTTCCTCAAATGTAAAGTGGGTGCAGTGGCATCCCCTGCCCATATGGTTGCTGTGAGGCTCATGACTTGTTCCCAGTGAGAAGTTGCCAGCACAGACCATTGTCCCCACCCCGGGCCGGGGAACCCATACCCAAAGGGGGCAATCGATTCGCTTCACTCATAATCTTTGCTTATGTTTACTCTGTTCTGGAACACTTCAAACATATACAAAAGTGAGAGGACAGTCTCATGAGCGCCCGTACCCCCATCCTCCAACACATGGTCCCTCCTTCATCACCTGCACTCCACATACCCCCATGTGATTGTGAAGCAATCCCTGACACCAGACCATCTCATCAGGCAGTATTTCAACCGTACCTCTAAAAGATGAGGGCTGCTTTTATAGAATGTGAGGCCGTTAACCCACCTTAAACATTTTTTTTAATGTTTATTTTTGAGAGAGAGAGAGAGAGAGAGAGAGAGAGAGAGAGAGAGAGAGAGTGCACTTGCAGGGGAGGGGCAGAGAGAGAGAGGGAGACAGACACAGAATCTGAAGCAGATTCCAGGCTCTGAGCTGTGCTGCCGGGGCCCCAGCGTGGCCAGGGTCCCCCAGGCTTGTTCTCGGGACTGCTCCATAGAAAAGAACGTCTGACTTCAGGGTTCTTCCACTCCTGGATGGCTTCTTATCTCTGAGATTCGATTTTCAAAGGGGGTCTTTTAAATTCCTTATTTCCTGGAAGCATTTCCTAGAGTGTATGAACCCTGGCGTAGGTAAGAAAATGTGGCCGCACCAGGAATTAGTGGTATGCCTTGGTATTTGACATGACAGGTAACTGAATTTAAAATCTTTTTAATTTTATTTTTTTTTTAACGAGGAACAGAAACTCGATCACAGTAGCTTAAGCAGCAAAGGGTGCGCTGTGATTTTCTTTTGAAATAATTTTAGACTTCTCAAACGCTACAAAAATAGCACACAGGTTTCTCACAGACTCTTCACCCAGCTTCCCCAAATGTTAGCACCTTCACTACCACAGAACCATGTCAGGAAATTAACGACAATACCATCCTGGTAATAGACTTGACAAACACTTCACAAATACCCCACCAACATTTTTTTCCGGTCCTGGATCCTACTTGCGATTTAGGTGTTGTGTCTCCTTAGTCTCCCCAATCTGAGATAGTCCCTGCCTTTCTCTGTCTTTGATGACCTTGATGGAATTACTTTGTGGAATGTCCCTCCTTTTGGGCTCCTCGATGTTTTTTCAGGATTAGGCTGAGGCTATGCATTTGTGGCTGGAATCCACAGGAGTGATGTGTCCTCAGTGCGTCTCATCAGGGGAGTGTCATGTGGGCATGTCTTCCTGCCGGTGATGTAACTTGGATCACTTGGTTAAAGTGGCGTCTGCCAGGTTTCTCTACTGAGAAGATACTCTTTTTTTCCCCCAGAGGAGCAAGATATAAAAGGTCGTTTATGAGATTTGAGAGCAGGGTGTGGGGCAGGAACCAGGAACTTGGATCTGAGGCAGCTGCTTACTCCCTCTCTTTCTTCTCTCTCACAGGCTCTCTCATCTCTGTTCGCCTTTGCCCTTAGGCTTCATTTCTCTGCCCCTCAGGAGAATTGCCTTTGTCAGTTTCTCCATGCACGTTATGAAAGATGGCCACTCCAAAATGGCGGCCCCAAGGTTATATGAATCTGCCACCCACTCTCTGCTGTTTCTGAGATCCCTTTCCAAATTCCACAGGGAGGAAGCATGTGATAGGCCTGTCGGAATCAGGCCCAGCCCTGGTTCTGTACGTCTGGTCAGGAGAGTGGAGTCACACTGCTGCTGGGACTCCTCTATGAGTGAGATGGTACAGGCATCAGACAAGGGGGATGACATAGGCTGACAGATGACTTCCCAAAGTGTTGAGTATATGTACCCCTTCTTTTCCTCCTTCCCTCTCTGCTTCCCTCCTTCCCTCCTTCTCTCTTTCCTTTCCTCTCCTCTCCTCTCCTCTCCTCTCCTCTCCTCTCCTCTCCTCTCTTCTCCTTCCCTCTCCTCTCCTCTCCTCTCCTCTCTTCTCCTTCCCTCTCCTCTCCTCTCCTCTCCTCTCCTCTCCTCTCTTCTCCTCCCTTTTTTCTTTCCTTCCTTCCTGATGCAGTAGATACATTCCTGAAAACCTTTGTAAGCTGTTTTCAAATGTCATCACTTAGGGAACTTCACTATTCTAAAGCAACATCTGTATGTAAAGTGAGGAATCAAGGGCACCTGGGTGGCTCAGTGGGTTAAGTGTCTAACTCTTGATTTTTCTCACGGTTTGTGGGTTCAAGCCCTGCATTGGGCTTCATGCTGATAGTGCGGAGCCTACTTGGGGTTCTATCTCCTTCTCTCTCTGCCCCCTCCCCCCCCAAATAAATAAACTTTAAAAAAAAAAGTGAGGAATCAGGTGTCCTCCTAGGAATAATCATTCTCTAGATTTGTCCAATATGCACATTCAGCTGCATGTGAGATACCTGGTGGCAAACATACATGAAGTTGAATTCAGATACCTGTCCAGCCCCCCCACGACTCACTGTGTGGACCAGAGACAGGGCCAGTAATGTCACGTGGGCACTAGTTAGAATTGTAGAGCCTCTGGCCTCCCCCAGACTTGCTGAGTCGGGATCTGCAGCTTAACAGCGTCCTCCAGTGGTTCAAATGTGCAGTGAATTTTGGGATGTTCTAGGTACAAATGGCTTTTTGGTTTGGTTTGTTTCATTTTGTTTTGAGGACTGATAAGGCACGGTGAATTCTTTTCTACTTGGGAAAATGCGATTGTAAAAGTCACGACTGCACACATACTGAGCTTGTAAATAAATACACATGTTGCTCTTTGCACATTGTTGGGAGCTCTTAAGGTGACTATAAGGCCACCTTATATTCTGTCATATTTCTATTTTCCTACCTCAATTTGGACTTGTGCTGTGTCAGTATGCACCCGCCCCAACTTAATCATTTCAGTGAAAATAGCATCTTGTCTATTTAGTATGTGTGCTTTTTTCTGTTTATCTTAAACTTTTTTTAATCTTTATTTTTGAG
Organism: Panthera pardus; assembly: GCF_024362965.1. Classification (NCBI taxonomy): domain Eukaryota; kingdom Metazoa; phylum Chordata; class Mammalia; order Carnivora; family Felidae; genus Panthera; species Panthera pardus. The sequence goes on along the minus strand of NW_026526821.1, from coordinate 42,736,591 downwards.
AGAGATACATACAGAGTGCGAGTGGGGGAGGGGCAGAGACAGAGGGAGACACAGAATCTGAAGCAGGCTCCAGGATCGGAGCTGTCAGCACAGAGCCTGAGGTGGGACTTGAACTCACAAAACTGAGCTTAGGACCTGAGCTGAAGTTGGACGCTCAACCAACTGAGCCACCCAGGCGCCCCAGGGCAGTTCTATTTATCTTTTAGCCAGGTTTATGCTAACTCAGAATGTGAGTGATACAGTTTATTTGAATTGTACATTTTATTCCACAGACAGGGGTTTTCTTTTTATTTTCGGGGTTTGTCATCCGGAGACATCTGTGTCTTGGGGAGAGGTGGGGTGGGTTTCCTTATGGCTGTGTCTTTGCCCACAGACGGCGGCCCTGGAACAGGCTATTAAAGATGCCCACGAGTGTTACGATGACGAGATTCAGCTCTATAACGAGCAGATCGAAAGCCTGCGGAAGGAGATTGAGGAGACTGAGAGGAGCCTGGAGAGGTCTTCCTATGACTGCCGGCAGCTGGTGGTCGCCCAGCAGACCCTGAAGAACGAGCTGGAGCGGTACCACCGGATCATTGAGAACGAAGGCAACAGGTGTGGTCACAGACGGGCATGGCCCAGAGGCTGCGTGTCTCTCTCCGTCCCGGCGCTGGCTTAGTTCACAGGTCCTCGTTGGGTGCTTCCTGTGTGCCAGGCACGGTTCCAGGTGGTAGGGGCGTGGCAGGGGAGGAATCACAACCCCGTGGCCTGGTGGAGCTGGAATGCTAGTTGGGGAGGCAGCTGATGGATGGCTTTGTAACAGATGACAAGTACCAGGGAGTGAATTGTGATGGGGGAGAGGGGAACGGCATTGGGGTGATGGTGGGAATGTTTGAAATTTTAAGTAGGGTTGTCGCAAAAGACCCCATGGAGAAGGTTGCTTTGGGTCCCACGGGCCTCTGGGGACATAGATGTCTTAGCAGGTGGGATGACTGGGAGTATTTAATGAGATGCTGCAGGTGAGGTGCCTAATGCAGTGCCTGGCACTCGACAAGCGCTCGGAGGTGTTGGTGTTATTACTGCTGCTACCGTCATTGCTTTTGTCACCTGGCCGCATCAGTAATGTGGCTGTCAATGCACTGGCTCGTCTTGTTCATAGTGGAGCCGTGAGTTAAGCTCCATTAACTTCAGGATAGCTGAGAAATTACCTCTATCCCTATCCCCTACCCCTGTCCCTACCCCTGTCCCCTATCCCTATCCTGTTTCCCTGTACCTATCCCCTATCCCTGTCCCTATCTCCTGTCCCTATCCCCTATCCTTATGCCCTCTCCTTATCTCCTGTCCTTGTCACCTATCCCTATCCTTATCCATGACATTATCCCTATCCCTGTCTGTCTCCCTATCCCCTATCCCTATCTGCATCCCCATCCCTATCTCTCTCTCTCTCTCTTCCTCTTCCCCTGTCTCTATCTCTGCATCGTCTACACCGACACCTACAGTCTCCATCATGACTCTGTCATCTGGGTGTACTGACACCTACACTTACATATGCATCCACAGCCGCACCATCCACCTGTACATGTATGCCACATTACCTGTGTCATCTGCTTCTGTGTCATATAATCTGTACCTGCACCGACAGCATTACGTTTACACTGACACCTGTAACATCTACCCCTACACCTATCCCTACATCTACATCATCTCCGCCTACCCCTACACTTACGTCTACACCATCTATGTGTATATCGTCCACACCTCCATCTACATCACCTCCATCCACATCTACACCTACGTCATCTAGGTCTATGTCATCTTCATGTGTGTGGACACTTATACCTGTACCTACATCAAGTGTGTCTGCACCTACATCATGTCCGTGCACACCTATATCATGTACATGTGCATCTATCCATATGTGCATCTGCATTATTTATATCTACACCTACATCATCTATATCTGTGTCCATGTCCCTGGCCATATCCATAGATATCATTCAGAGAGCAGATTGGAGACTCATAGAAGATACCTCATAGAAGGACTGTCACTTTAGTAAGTTGTGATTCTTTGATTAAGTTTTGCTGATTTGGGGGTTTAGACTGAATTAAAAGAGAAGCACCCAGAATTGCCCCACCAGGAGCAGTTCTTTCCTTGTCTCGTGAAATTTTAAGTAGGATGGTCACCAAAAGACCCCATGGAGAAGGTTGCTTTTGGCCCCACAGACCTCTGGGGACATAAATGTCCCCATGGGTGCTCTGTCTTGGCCGTGAGTGCTCCAATGTTTTAGCAGAGAAAGCAAGATTTTCTTTTTCTTTCTTTAGTTATGGTCAGTGGATTGTTGCGTAATCCTACATTATATTTGCGTCACAGTGTACGCTTTATGCACGCGTGAAAATATGTCTTGAACTGGCATTTAAGTGACTGTGTGGAGATTTTTGTTTTGGAGGCAAGACTTCATAAAAAGGTCATTGGGTTGCCTTTTTGCTGATTTGCTTAGAACTTCGAATTTTGTTGTAATTTCAAGTTGGTAGAAATGTTGTAAGCATAGAACAAGGAACTCCTGAACACTCTTTTCTCAGACTCACCACTTGTCTACATTTTGTCTCAATTGCATAGTCAGTTTTTTCTCTACTTATATATAATGCATATTATGTTTTAAAAAAGAATTGGGGATACCATATCCTGGTTGCTGTAAATACTTCCACCTGAGCTCACTACTTTTTTATTAAAAAAAGCAAAAACTTGGGGCGCCTGGGTGGCGCAGTCGGTTAAGCGTCCGACTTCAGCCAGGTCACGATCTCGCGGTCCGTGAGTTCGAGCCCCGCGTCAAGCTCTGGGCTGATGGCTCGGAGCCTGGAGCCTGTTTCCGATTCTGTGTCTCCCTCTCTCTCTGCCCCTTCCCCGTTCATGCTCTGTCTCTCTCTGTCCCCAAAATAAATAAAAAACGTTGAAAAAATAAATAAAAAAAAAAAGCAAAAACAAAAACTCTGTTCAACAGAGAAGTGCCATTTTTTACATTACAAGCAACCCCCATTTTATAATTCTCCTGTGTGTTTCACAGGGTATGACTCGAGCTCAAAGAAACCCTTCACATCCTCATCTAGTGTATAAGTGTGTATGTTTCATGAATAATGTGATTTAGAGAAAGCTTTCCTCATTTTTGGTCACATTGAAGAGTCACTCTTAATCCCCCACCATCTGTTTGGTTTGATGAATTCAAGGTGGCGATCATCCTCTTTCTGGTTCTTTCTCCAGGCTGAGCTCTGCCTTCATTGAAACTCCTGTCACCCTGTTCACCCCAAGCCATGGAACCTTTCTCAGCTCTCGGCTTGGTGGGAAAGGTAATGCTTCCTAACCCTGGCTTCTGCTGTTTTCTATCATGGAAAAGTGGGGGAAAAAATCAAACGGCTTTCTTCCTGAACTTAACATTTATGCTTCCTTCTGATCCATTTGGAAATTAAACGCTTTTATATGAGGTCTTCTCTCTCTGATTCACTCCCACAGGTGCTGAGTGACTGAGCCAGAATGTTTACAAGGAGAAAAATCAGACTGGGGGATAGGCCACCTTGGGAATGTCATCCTTGAACTTGAAGCATTAAATTGGGGGGAAATATAATTCAATATTCACCTTAGCAAAGGAAATGAGCAATGCCGTGCAAAAGTGCTTAATGCAGTGTCTGGGGCAGAGTCCACGCTCAATTATCGCTCACTTCTCTTCCATGCAAAACCGAGCACAACCAGCTTGGTTGGCAACCATGGCTTCCGTCTTTCACGTTTGGTCCTTTGGGGATGGTTTCATGCAGCTGAGAGATGTTACCTTCACAGCTAAATCTCCCTAGTGCTGAACAAACACAGTGTTGTAGGAGAAAAGAAGAGGGTGTTGCCTATAGTGTTTTCAAATCCACGTCCCTCAGAGAGCTCAGAGGGATTTGTGGAAATGGGGTTTTGGAGTCTGAACGTGTTGGAAGGGGGCAGCAGTCCCAGGGACTGGGACTAGCTCTGGGAGCATGCGGCCACACAAGGGGCCCTGTGCACACAAGGGTCCCCACACTTGGTGTAGTGCTCTGCTGTCACTGTCTTGAAATTCTTTTTTGTTTTTTCTGTATTAAAAAAATTTTTTTTTTATTTTGAGAGGTGAGGGAGAGAGATAGAGAGAGGGGATGCACACACGTGGGAGAATGGCAATGAGAGAGGGAGAGAGAGAACCCCAGGCAGGCTCCACACTGTTAGTGCAGAGCCCAACGTGGGGCTTGAACTCACAAACCACAAGATCATGACCTGAGCTAAAATCAAGAGTCGGGGGCTCAATAGACTGAGCCACCCAGGCACCCCACTGTCTTGAAATACTTCATGATTTTGAACAGGGCCTTCCCCTCTTGTACCAGGCCCTGAAATTCTGCAGCAGTTCCTGTAAGCCCCCCCTTCCCCCAGCAGGCTACCTTAGACAAGTCCCTTTGCACATCCCTTCCTCCCTTATGGCTTCATGGCTCATTTCTGCCATTCCCTGGTCACTTAGCTGTCTGAGTCAACCGGTGCTAGGTACCTTTGCTTTGTCTGTCAGTCCTCTGGTTCATGGGGGGAGGGCATGGATAAGACCTCTGAGATGAAATCTGCTTGCAAGTGGAGTTGAAAAGCCTCATAGACGAGGCAAGGCGAGATTGTGTGTGTTTTCTTAACCGTTCAGTTTTTCCTTTTAGAAGACAGCCTTGGGATCAGGGGATTCCCATCATTTCTGAATTTAGTAACTTGCTTCCTCTTTGGCCCAGGAGGAAAGGGATGCTACTGAAGGGGCATTTGTATCTATTTAGCTTGGGATGCGTGTGGAGCACAGGAGATTGAGTCCCCTGCCTGAGGCCATTCAGAACACACTGGAGGCCCAGTCCGCTCTGCGAGGATAACTCTGTGGAATGAGTTCCATCGACTAGCCGGTAGAGCCAAGTATTCACCATGAGCTCAGCAGGGGCTGGGGTGGGGACTCCGAGTGTTACTGCAGTAGAATGTCTCAGTAAGTCGCAGCCAGTGGGGTGGGAACTGTGAAAACTGTCAGAACAGGCAGTACCTTCCCTCCTCTCTGCAAGCCCAGAGGGGTCAAGAGACTTGCCCAGATTCACACAGCTGGTTGCAGAGCTGGGACCTTAATGTGGGCCATGAATGCTGCTGGTCAGATCCAGGCATCTTTCTCTGTTCTTTTTGCCCCATGTATGGTAAACTCTACCCCTGCGCTAGGCCTTGGTCTCCAAAATAGCATATTTTCCCACAAACACATTTTCTTCCTCTTCCATTGACAAACTTGACTTATGCCCCTGCCCCCTCCCCCCCTTTTTTTTAGATCTCACTAGGGCTGTGCAGGATATAACAACAGCAAAACCAAGACAGAAAGGTCTCCCCAAGAACATTCCAAGGAAAAAGGAGATTATAGCTAAAGACAAAGCTGATGAGAATCTGGAAGACATACCACTGAAAGGTCCAGAAGACACAAAGCTGGTGCAGGTGGTACCCAAAGAAGAAGGTGAGTCTAAGCTTGAATCAGGAGCTGAAGAAGCCAGTCTCCCAACCCCAGAAGTGGCTCCAGAAGACGTGCCAGATGGAGGGCAGATAAGCAAAGCCTTTGGGAAACTGTTCAAGAAGGTCAAAGACAAAGTGAAAAGCCCCAAAGAACCCGAGCCTCCAGCTGACCTCTACACCAAAGGGCGGTACGTGCTGGTTTCTGGGGATGCCAGTTATGTGGACCCTGGGTTCTGTTCCTTCTCCATCCCAGCCAAAGGCGGAGTGGTTATTTCCATTGAGGATGACTCTGTACATCGCGACAGCGCTGTGGAGCCTTCTCCTGAGCCGCCCGGGCCCCCTGTGGAGAATGGACAGGGGGACCTTCAGGAGAAGGAAGGCGGAAAGGCACCTAACCAGCATACTGCCGACAAGGAGAATGAGATTAGTGCCGAAGAACCGAAAGGGCCTGGGGAGAAACATGATGACCAGAAGGAAGAGAAGGAAGAGAAGGAAGAGAAGGAAGAGGAGGAGGAGGAGGAGGAGGAGGAGTCCAAGGGGCCCTGTCCCGTGATCACACCTGGTCCAGAGGGACCATCTACACCCCAGTCGCAAAGGCCTGGGGTCGGTCAGGGTGGATCTGGGGGGCACACGGCTAGGAGCAGTGATGCACAGGAGAGAAGTCCGCCCAGGACTTTGGCATATGAGAAGGTGGAAGTGATGGAATCCATTGAGAAGTTTTCCACGGAGAGCATCCAGACGTATGAAGAAACGGCTGTCATCGTGGAGACCATGATTGGGAAGACGAAGGCAAACAAGAAGAAATCGGGAGAGAAGAGCTCTTAAAATGCCCGGGGTCAGTGGGAAACAACGTCTTTGGGGCCACTGTAGGGGAAGTGCCTTGATATTTTAGAACAGATGACAAAAGAGTGAAGGTTCCTTGTTTGGATTAGACCATAGTTGGCCCTTCTGACGTTGCCAATGAAGCCTTAATTAAAAAGTTTTCTTTGCTTGCACACCCTTTGTCTAATTAACAGGGGCCTTGGGAGTGTAGGTGGGTCAGCCATGCTCAGGACAGGGATGCCCTGTTCAGGGGCCATCAAACCCTGCTCCTTTAAGGAAAGAGACATGCCCTTCATCACTGGTCATGGAGAGACTCATTAGAGAGTCAGGGAGTGTCTGGGCCTCACACAGAAACATGCTAGTGGATGCATTGGTGCCTTTTTATTGCATCTCAAGCACAAACACCTGTTCACATGGAGGAGTGTTTTGTTAGAGGTGCATGATGAAAGGTGTCTGTCTTAGTTTGGGTTCGCTGAGATGTTGATCCTGAAGCAGGGATTTGAGTGTAGTTTCTTTGGGGGTGTGATCCCAGGAAGCGCCAGAAGTGGGGTGCAAGAGGGATCCCGGGATGGCAAGGCAGCCAATAAGAGGTCTGCTACCAGATCAGTTAGCACTGTGGGCACTTGGAGCTCAGTCGCCCCCAAGGGATTCTGGGAGATGGAGTAGAACCCATGCCCCAGAGTTATCCTGCCCGAGTGAGGAGGGAGCGGAACTATCTCCTCCTGTCCGCCAGTGGGGAGGGCTGCTCCCAGGGCACTGACTTCAGGGGCAAGAAACCCTCAGGTGCAGAAATACAGCTGCAGGCATTTGGACATCGGGCATGGAAATACATGGGTCATGAGGATCTAACTGGGGCACCCAGGCCGTCTGCCACAGCTTGTGTCCCGTGTCCTTTTGTCTGAGTACTGAAAATGTTCTCACTGAGAAATTGCAATCCTAGGTCAGGTTCAAAAAGAAAAATCAAATGTCACTGCGTAGTTCCTTGTGTGGGATTTAGTTAACTGATTAGTCCAACAAGCACTCATGAGCATATACCGTGTGCCGGACAGCGTGCTGTGCTGCTGGGGGGAGATTTTTCACGTTTATCAGTGATCTCAATTACCGTCATATACGTGTATCTGCATGCCCCTCTTGCACACATACACACGCACGTGTACGTATAGATACTGTGTCACGTCCTAGGAAACAAATTCCTTCAAACTAGAATTTTTAAAAAATTTTTTAATGTTTACTTATTTTTGAGAGAGAGAGAGAGAGAGCGTGAATGGGGAAGGGGCAGAGAGGGAGGGAGACCCAGAATCTGAAGCAGACTCCAGGCTCTGAGCTGTCAGCACAGAGCCCCACCCAGGGCTCGAATTCATGAACTGTGAGATCATGACTTGAGCTGAAGTCGGACGCTTAACTGACTGAGCCACCCAGGCGCCCCACTTCAAACTAGAGTCTTTACAAAATTTCTGTGTTGCCTCTAGGCATCTGTTTTTCTACTACCGGTCCAAAAGAATTTTTTTTTTACGTCTACCAATTGAGAAACTACTCCTACCCTATGTAGATGCTCATATGGGCACTGAAGAAATATGCTTAAATGGATTATTACATCTGCCTAAACAAAAGTATCCCGTAAGACAGTGACACATTATTAGACAAAATTGATGGAGTCGTAAATTACATTCTATTATTTCTTTGTTATGAATAATAGAGTATTTAATAGTCACCTTTCCTATTCAGAGTGGTAAAAAAAACTTGTTCTGAATTCATTTGAGGTTTTGACTTCAAGAAAGAAATATGCTTTTGTTGTTCTTTCTAAAAGATGAATGGAAGGGCCCACTCCATTGCACACTTTTGAAATATTTATAATTTAAAAGCTTAAGAGAGAATGATGGAAACCATTAGCTAGAGCCCGGAATGTACTAGGAATTTGGATCAGTGTATGTTATATTCAACATCACAGCCACTGAAGGCTTTATCTCTTCCCCGTGAAGTCTTTTTACTGTGTGGACTATATGTTCAGTTCATATTCTTATTTTCAAAGGCAGGGTATCACTTTGGAAAGAAATGTTATTTTTATATTACATTCAGTCCACCATCAAAAATGGACTGGGGGTCTGTTCTGTGCCATGCATGGTTCTGGGCACTGGGGAGACAGCAGAGAAAAATCAGACGTGGTTCTGCTCTCACAGACATGACATTTTGGCATGGGGAGGAAGGACATGCACAAGCAAGCAGATAACTAAGAGAAAATTAGTCTGACAATACTAGGAAAGGAACCAACAGGACGACATGTAAGAGTGGCCATGGGTCTACTTTGGACTGAATGGTCAAGCAAAGACCCCATGAATGCGGTGGCATGTGATCTGAATGACAAGGTGGGCCAGTCATGTACAGACCTGAGGAAAGAGCATTTAAGTGCAAAGGCCCTGGGGCAGGAATGGACTTAGCCTGTTCAAGGAGGCGAACTAAAGGGGACTACAGAGGGACAATGGAGGAGGGGAGGTCAAGGAGGGAGGCAGGAACCAAGAAAACACTATTTCCTGGCAGCCTTGCCTCAACCTCAAGCTGGACTCGCCATGTGGAATGTGGGACTGCTTACAATGGACACCCTGGGGTGTAGTTGGGCTAGTTGCCCCCAGTCCCCCAGAACCCTACTTGCTCTTTTCTTGCCTCCTTATCTCCACTTGCCCTGCTTAGTTTGTTTTCCCCAAGGAGCTGAAGAATGGGTTCATCTCCTATCTTTCCCTCTCCCTGAGGTCTCTGAAAACAAGCACTTTATAATTTTCTAAAAACCATTTCTTGTCAGTAAACACGGGGGCTCAGAGCAGGCCTTCCTGTAGCTCAGTGACAAGAGCACCCTGGAGCTTGGACAAGTCCTGGAGTACCTAAAGTGCCAGTGCTGCAGGTGGCTGGTCCTAACTGTTGCACCAGAGTCCCAGCCTCAGGTCCGGGACTGAGAGTCTCCTGAAGCTGCCTCCTCCACAAAGAAGCTGAATCCCAGCTGCCCACCCCTCCCATCCACCAAGCGCTGAGTCGGTGACCCGTAACTGCTGTCGTGGAAGCCGCCATGGGTGTTGATCCCCCAGTTTCCCTGACCCTCACTGTTCTGGTTCATGCCTACATCCCCACGATTCTCATGCCAAGCACATATGACTCTGACTTGGGGGATCCTGTGGTATAGGATTGTGCTCGGTCCACACACCCGGCAGGTTGGGAGCACTGGGGTGTTGATGCTCCTGGGGGCCACCCTTGATCAGGATGGATAGGACCTGGTGCATAAATACCCCAGCTCCTTCTCCCCTCCATTGGGATAACTCTGAGGTGTTCTACACTCCCCCTGGGGGGTCTGAGCCCCAGCTGCCCGCAAAGAAGCCCATTCACCCACATGTCCTGAATCAGTTTCCCTCCACCCCTGCCTTACTTTCTTGTCCCCTGTATGTAGATGCTCCTTTCCAGTAAACGACTTGACCTCAACTCCTTGTTTTAGACTCCACTTGTGGCAGGACCCAACCTAAGATGGCTGGTTGGCACATGCCCAGCAACAACCCCCACTCCTCAGGTGGCAGCCCCAACTTTGTGGGTTTTTTTAAAAAAGATTTATTATTATTATTTTTTGGAATGTTTATTTTTGAGAGAAAGAGAGAGAGAGAGAGACAGAGCATGAGCGGGGGAGGGGCAGAGAGAGAGGGAGACACAGAATATGAAGCAGTCTCTAGGCTCCGAGCTGTCAGCACAGAGCCTGACGTGGGGCTCGAACTCACAAGCCATGAGATCATGACCTGAGCCGAAGTCGGATGCTCAACCGACTGAGCCACCCAGGTGCCCCACTTTGTGGGTTTTTTTTTTTTAAAGGTTTATTTATTTTTGAGAGGAGGGGAGGGGCAGAGAGAGAGGGAGGCACAGAATCCAAAGCAGGCTTCAGGCTCTGAGCTGTCAACACAGAGCCCAACATGGGGCTTGAACTCACGAACCCCAAGACCATGACCTGAGCTGAATTCAGATGCTTAAGCAACTGAGCCACCCAGGTGCCCCTCAACCCTGCTGCTTTAGCATGAAAGCATGCTAACATGCAATATAAAAGTGAATAGGCATGACTGTTTTCTTTCTTTCTTTTTTTTTTTAACTTAAAAAAAATTCTTTCAGAGAGGGATAGAGTGTGCGAGCAGGGGAGAGAGGCAGAGGGAGAGGGAGAATCTTAAGTAGGCTCCAGGCTCAGCTCCCACAACTGTGAGATCATGACCTGAGCTGAAATCAAGCCAAATGCTCAGCCAACTGAGCCACCCAGGTGCCCCATGACCGTTTACAGTAAAAGCTTACTTATAAAAACAGTCAGAGGGCTGTATTGGGTCCCTGGGCTGTAGTTTGCTGATCCGTGATCTAGGGCGTGCTCCAACAGGGTCTAATACAAAATTAATTTACATATCAGAAGACATTTCTTTTTCTTCTCTTTTTCTTTTTCTTTCTTTCTTTCTTTCTTTCTTTCTTTCTTTCTTTCTTTCTTTCTTTCAGAGAGAGAGAGACAGAGAGCATGAGGAAGGGGCAGAGAGAGAGGGAGGGAGAGAGAGAATCTCACACAGGCTCCACACTGTTAGTGCAGAGCTTGAAGCAGGGCTCAAGTTCTCCTGAAGCGGGGCTTGAACTCACGAACTGTGAGGTCATGACCTGAGCTGAAGTCAGGTGCCTAACCAACTGAGCCACCCAGACGCCCCAGAAGGCATTTCTTTTTTTTTAAATTTTTTTTTCAACGTTTTTTATTTATTTTTGGGACAGAGAGAGACACAGCATGAGCGGGGGAGGGGCAGAGAGAGAGGGAGACACAGAATCGGAAACAGGCTCCAGGCTCCGAGCCATCAGCCCAGAGCCTGACGCGGGGCTTGAACTCACGGACTCACGGACCGCAAGATCGTGACCTGGCTGAAGTCGGACACTTAACCGACTGCGCCACCCAGGCGCCCCCAGAAGGCATTTCTAACCTGGCATCTCTACTTGTTTCTTCCTTCCCCTTTCATGTTGGAAAGTTCCATTTAGGTCTTCCCTTGACTTAGAGCTTCTATTATAAGAAAAGATCTTCAAGCAGCCATTACAGTCTAGCTTTCCTACAATTTTTGTATCATAGGTTTGTCCTTGGGATGTTGCTGGTGAACAAAGTCACCTCAAACCTCATAGGACATTTGGCACATTCATGATAGAGGACATCCTTCAGATACCTTGATTAGTACAAATGCTTGCCTTCAATTTCTCATGCTTGGATAAAAGCGAATAAATGCCACAAAAAAACCCACACTGACTTATGTTTCATTCAAACAAATAGGGGTTTTGAGTTGAGATGTATATTCTATCATGAGATACCTCCCTGGTCAATAACTCTGCTGTGTTGGTATCCTTACTAGTCACACCTGCCCCTTCACTTGCATTCTTGTATCCTTCTTATCAGGAGTCTATTGGGTGGCTTATCTGTCACCTGTGGTCAGTCAGTGGCTCCAGAGAAAAAGATAAGTTGCAGCCTCTGCCTTCTGTCCAGCCTAGAGTAGCCCATGGGGTGTCCTCTTGGGTGCAGATGGACATCTTTGAAGGCACTGTGAGGTGGGTCACCCACACTGGGATGGGGGGGCAGGTTGGCCTGAAACCTCTGTCCATGGTGGAAATCAGTGTCAGTTACCATCAAACCAAAGGAATTCCCAGACTCAGTTGGCCGTCATGGCATTGGAAACTCTGTGGGCTGAGATTTCCAATCACCCCTGCCCCAACCCAAACCATGCAGGAATTTTGCAATATGTAGTCTTCGTCTCTTTGGGCCGAGTGCATTTCTCACCATCAGTTCATTCCATCCCCAGGTTCAAAGCAGCGAGACTCTTCTAACAGAAAAATGAAGCTGGCAGGCTGACTTGGAGAATTTGCCTTAGGTTAAATTTCCATTCCTGGTCCCTTATAAATCCAAAAACAAATTCAGCGGGAGTGTTTTGAACCCAAGGAAAGGGTTTCTTGGCAACTAAATACATAAGAGACTACTGAAAGAATTCAAGAACTACTTGATTAATTTGCAATGCAAAGAAGTGACCTTTCTCCCTAGAGCTCCAGGTGCTGGTATCCCCTATACTGGTTATCCCCTCTCCTGTGTCAATGTCCTTGGGAAGCCAAATAAGGCACAGGAGGCTGTGGGTGGCCATGGAATCTGACCATTGGCAGGTGGATGGTGTTGACTGGGGATGGCTTTTTGTGCAGTGGGCTCTGTCCTCAACAGACTTGAGCTCTTCAGAGACTAGAATTCTCCTTTATACCAGCCTGTGTGTTTCCCTATGCTTAACACCTCTAGATCCTGTCTGCCAACTTTTGCTCTCCTGACTGTCCATTTCCCTAAGCACCCACGTGCTGAGTGCTGGCCCTTCCCCCAACTTTGCATTGACCCCTTCTTTGGAGACAGAGAACCACCCAGCTGGCTACAACCAAATCATCTTCCCTGGTGCTGATGTTACTTCAAACTCTCAGAGTTTTTGGAACCCCTTATTCTCTCTTACAACCATGGTCTTTAATCTTGGCATTTTGATTTTTAGAAATTTCTATCAAATTAAACTCTTTGCATCCAAGAACTTACTCTGGCTATGAGAGCACCAGTTCCCCTAATTAAGCATTTCTCTCTCTAAATCTAAAATGCTTCAGGGCATCTGGGTGGTTCAGTCAGTTAAGCATCTGACTTTGGCTCAGGTCATGATATCATAGTTTGTGGGTTCGAGCTCCAGGTCGGGCTATGTGTTGACACAGCCCAGAGCTGGAAGCCTGCTTTAGATTCTGTGTCTCCCTTTCTCTTCCTCTTCCCCACTCACACTCTCTCTTTCTCTCTCAAAAATAAACATTTAAACAATTAAAATGCTTGGCTATGTTTCCCAAAGGTTTTATAGTATGTGGTTTTCACTGCGATGAAAGGCATTGATCACCTGAAAGCTACTCTTACTAATTTATAAGTGATACTAACAATGACAGTACAGTAATAACACAATAAGAATGATCAGTTTTAACTTAATCTTTTGGAAATCAATTTTTGGACTTAAGTATTGAAAAGCAGTGTCTCGGTTTGTCACAACCTCAGACTTTGGACCTTACTCCTTTCAATGGCTGTTTTTGGCCTCTCTAAAGATTTTACTCATTGGGTTTGAGAAGCATTCTATCATAGGAGAAAATTAAATGTTGTTTTTACAATGAACCATGATAAATAAAATAGATTAATGTTTTATTAATAACTATTAAGATTGCTAGAATAGCGTGTGGTTACATGGGTTACAGCTACTTTGTAATGCTGTTCATGACTATCCATGAAGAGAGGTTTGCCATGTAAATCAGTATTTACTATATTTTAAGAGAATGTCAAGCTTTATCTGTGGTAGAGGTCATTGACCAGTACTGGCCAATGCATAGTAGCTCAAACGGTATACAGTAAAACCTTGGATTGTGAGTAACTTGTTCTGTGAGTGTTCTGCAAGACGGGCAAACATTTCTAATAAATTTTAACTTGAGACACGAGCGATGTCTTGCAATATGAGTAGTACGTGATGCCGAATGTCACATGATCACCACTGAGCCAATGGTTCTTGAAATTCACTTTGATATACAAGTGCTTTGGATTACAAGCATATTTCCGGAACAAATGATGCTCACAAACCAAGGTTTTACTGTATATGTAAATCTCCTTCAGGCTGAACATAAAAGAGTGGATGAGTGTCCTCCATGGGTTCTCTTCTGTATAGTGATTTAGCAGTCTTGTGTTGTGATCACAACCCATAAGATCGAAGATCAAAGCAGCCTGAATCCCTGAGTCTCTGGCCTTGGGGAGTCACCTGAACCCTCAGAAGAATTAGTGTGAATGATATACTTTTGCTGTGTTAAGCCACTGATATTTTGGGGCTGTTTGTTATTACAGCATAACTCAGTCTAGCTTGATGAATGAATACATTCTATAGTAGTCTTTCTAAAGGATTTTTGGCCACAACCCACAATTAGAAATATTTTATCTTGTGAGCCAACACACACACACACACACACACACACACACACACACACACACACACACATTCAAGGCAGATATTTTAAGAAATACTTACTGATATGCATGATGTATTCCGTTCTATTCCAGTTCCTATTCTATTCTATTTTATTCTATTCCAAAATGTTGGTTTTGACTCCCTAAAATTTTTTTACAACCTAATGGGATATAACCTGGGTTTGAAAAATGCTGCTGTAGATTGTAGTTTGTATATGATTTATTTTCTAATTATGAATCTCTTAGGCAAATATGAAGGCAGGCTTTTTATTTAGCTCTCTCTTTGGCAACTTTTTATCATCTGCTCCTAGAACAGATGACAGTGTTTTTATAGAATATATATCACATCCCACATAATTTCTGGAAGGTAATGCTTTATTGTTAAGTCTCCTAATTTACAACATGTCTTTTTAAATTTACTTAAAAAATCCTGTCATGGGGAGTAACAATGTTAACTTGAGTAATCATTATTCACTTATTTTCATTTTTTAAAATAAATGATTATAAATAACTGTCTCTTGCATTAGGATCAGGAATATCATAAAAACCTCACTAGCTGGACATATTTGTGTGTTAATACTGGTGCAAAAAATGAAATAGAGACCAAATATTTGTATATAGCACTATATATATTTTTATATACTGTATACTTATATCAAAACTTGCCATTTCTATTAAGAAGCTGATAAGTTACTCTCTAATTTCATAAATTATACCACAGCTGTGAAAATATGGACAACTATTTTATATTTTTGCTGCTATATAAGACATTTAATGTTTATACAGAGAGCTGCAAAAATCACAGAGGTGATGTAATGGGAATCAATGAACATTTTCACCTGAATTTCCACCGGCCTTTTTCTTCAGCCAGAATCATCTTGATAGTCTCTGAATATTCTTTTAGAGATGAATATGGTGTCTGTTTCTTCAATAAATACACATACACACATTTTAGGTATATGTGTGTATATACATTTATACAAGTGTATATATATATACACATACATACACACATGTATATAGTCTACATATGTATATATATTTCTGTGTGCACTTGTACACATATGCACACATAATGTCCTTTGGTTTATTTTCAGACTGTTAATATGAAATGGATTTTTGATGGTTTCCATTAATTTTTTCTTTAAATCTAAAGTGGTTTAAAAAGACCTTCGTGACAGGTAATAAATTTCTTTTAAAAATCATAAATATTATTACATTTTAAAGCATCGTGTAGAGAAGGTCAGACGGTGTTAGAGAAGACAGAAATTCATGCCAATATGGGGGGGGGGGAGGAAGAAAATGGGCTTTCCAGAGTTTTCTCTTAAAGTTGCCACCTTCAGGGAATGGAACCTAGTGCCCTGTGTTGCTGGCTTTAAAGGAAAGGCGCTCCGAGCTTCGCTACATGCTCCCATGGGAAGGAGTGGTTGACCTGTTCTTGGGAATCAAATCAAACAAATAACTCATTTCTTGGGAATGGGTGGGCCTTGGGACTGGGGATGAGGGGCAATCCTTGGGTAGAAAAACAAAGAGATGACGGGTCAGAGAGCATTTCTATTTGGTAATGAAATGGTGCTGTGTCTTTGGGGGGCAGGGAGAGACACCTGTCTCCTTTGGGTTGCATGTTGAATATCTTCATGGATTGCGTAGCTGTCAACATGGTGACTGTGTGCTTTCCCTACGGAGGCCTTCTCTGGCTTCCTTCTGGGCCTCACGTGGCTGAGAGATGAGTCAGCATTCCTCCTCCCACCCCCACCCCCCGACTTTGGCAGAAGAGGCTTCACACAAATGGAGGTCCACATCTTCAAACATGCCCCTTTTCACCCTTCACACGCCTCTTCTAGAACACAGGCCATTTCCCCAACACAGCAAAGAAATCACAACCATATGTTCTGGAAATCAACGCCCGAGTATATGTGTGCCAAAAATACTCATCCCACGTCTCACTTACATCAGAGTAAGAAGCCCCAAAGTGTTTTGGGAAAAGGAACGTTCCTGTGTTCTAAGCTACTAAGCTATTCTTTACTAGACATGTTGCCAGACCTGCCTTGCCTTTTTTTTTTTCTTTTGGATAGCTATGTGAGGAACCCCAGAAAATTGGGGCTGGGATGAATTCTATACAAACTGAGTAATTTTGGCTTCTCTAGCAGATTTTACCATAACTCAGAGCAGCAGCTGGTGAAAAGGACAGCCAAGTTACGCAGGTTTTATATGTATCATGCTGGCTGAGTAGGACAACACCTGTTGGTGTTGGTGGTTAAGATTTCCAATGCTCATGCTTTTTGACTCTTTCTTTCCCCAGCCAGTAATCAGGGCTGTCACGGATGGTGCCTTTCGCATCATAACCACCATCTACGTCACTGAAAAATCTTGCTAAGCTCGAAACATTTTCCCCCAAAGGATCGACGGCATCTGTTGTGCTTTAGCGATTCAGAGCTCACCTTCTGTTATAATCTTTTTCTTTTTATGTAACAAGTCCTCAGTTGAGACCATGAATAAGCGTTCTTGGAGTCACTGTGCGTGGCGTTTTCAAAGCAGTCTCTTCTCAGATATGAAAAAAATGGAGGAGAAAGCTGTCCCAGTTTTGTTTGCTGGCTACCACCTATTTGAATGACACAAACAAAGAGCTTAGAGTCACAAATAGGACATAGGTGTTGGTGGGAACACTGTATTTGGGGCCGAGAATGAAAAAGATTGCTGCCATTGTAACAAAAAGAATCACTGACAGTGAGCAAAGCTTCAGATCGGGAGGCTGGGATCGCTTGTGTGAGGGTGACAGTAACTGCGAGGCTCCTGACAGAGTGTGGAAGGAGGACAGAGAAGGCAGAGATGGGGGAGTGGGGGAGGCGGTGGCGGCCCAGGCGCGGTGCTAGTTCTCGCGCAGGATGCTCTTCAGACTTCTCTCCACGGCTTCATCCAGCTCCTCCTCCAGCTCCTCCTTCTTGGACATGGCCAGCTTGGACTGGTAATCCCTCACTACCTGGTCAATGTAAGGGGCGCTCTGCGTGCCATGCAGCATCAGTGTCCACTCCTTCAGCACCCCCTTCTGGGGGGTGCTCCCGACAAACCCCAGCTCCAGGGTCCAGGTTCCTCGAGCGTCTTCCCCCCACGTGTGGGTGGTCATGAAAGGCCACTTGTCAAAGCCCACCTTGGAGTCGTCATCCCGCGGACGCCGGCTCAGCAAGATGGACTTGGTGCCCATTGGGGAGGTCATGTTGATGTTCAGGTCTCCTCTCCTGCTTGCATTGACCGTGATGACAGCTTGGACGTGCTCAAGGTAGCGGACGAAGTTCTCTTTCCCCTCACATGCGTCGGTCGTGAGGGTCAGCACCAACTTGCCAGTGGAGGGTATTTTCCTGAGGGCAAAGTGAGGAGATATGGTAAGGGTGGGCACACTAGACTTGGGGTTTTGAAGGCAGGTGCAGGTACCAGGCAGGTTCAGCCTTGGGGCTGATCAGACAGACCAGCGGTGTGACCCCGAACACCTTACCTATGCCCTCTGAACCTTCTGTGCGGAAGGGGTGTAGTGGATGCCGTTCACTCCCTTCTCACTTCTAAGTCACCTCTGAGTTCACCTGTGGCTGCCCTGACTGCTTCCCACCTCAGGTATCAGCATCTCCTGCCTTCTTTCCTGGAGCTTTCCCCCACATCATGGGAGCTTCCTCAGCCAAGGTGCAGGGCAGTCCCAAAGTGTCAGGGATTTAACTCCTCAGGGACAACTCTCTACCAGTGGTTGGGATAGAAAGCCATAGATAAATAGACCCTGGCTTCCCTGTTCCTCAGCAGGACAACTCAATGTCCCCAGTGGGACTGAGCCTATTGCCCACAGTGACAACTCGCTCATCAATGCACTTCTGACTGGCTCATTCATCTCCGTTCCTCGCTTGTGCTTCCTGGGGTCATCTCTCAAAACGTTGTCAGCACCCAATTTCACTTCCGGGTCTGTTTTGGGACAGCCCAGGCTGAGACAGGAGCTCATAATGCCTTTCTTTTAAAGTGCAAAGTATCTTGATAAATAGAAGTTATTGCTCATATGATTATTACTATCATCGAGAAAGCTGAACTGGGGTTAATTAAACCTAGTGAAAGATTCCTCAGTTGACTTCCCATGCAACCAATCTTCTTCCCGGATATGGCCTCCTTTGAAGGCAAGATGCTCAAAGGTTCTTGAGTCAGAAACATAATAAACTACATTTGAGGATGGCACGGTGTAATGGAAAGACTCCAGACTTCAGGAACAAACCTCTCTGGGTTAGAATTCTCTTCTATGCTTACTGGTCAGGAGAGCTTGGGCAAATTATTTAAATACTTTGAAGTCTCACTGTCCTTATAGTTGGGTTTTATGAAATTAAATAAGACCATGTATGAAAACACAGAGCACAGTGCCTGGATCATGGGGTTTTCCCTATGTGAATATTCTCCCTTGACACAATTTTTATTTTGGAGCATAAAATGGTGGGCATTTTAAAGCATACGTCTTGTAGAGCCCATCTACAAAAAGATGATCACACACCCAGCTCAGAGGCAAGTCTTGGTTCTGCATGACCCTTGGAACCAAAGCCACAAACCTGGGAGGGCTTGCTGAAGCTTACCCTGTAGCTCAATGATAAAGTCAGTACTCTCCTGAGGAACTTTCAAAATATATGCTTTAATAGCTTCATGGAATGCTGCTGTATGCACTGTGCATAGACGTTGATGCTGAATGAGGCATGAAATATCCATTGGCCATGGAGATCCAGTGATGGTGGTGGAGGTGGTGTACCAAACTCTGGGAAAATCATCCAGTTTGGTGGAGAGCAAGCCTTAGGTCAGCTTTGGAGGTCAAAGTATGGAAGGCCACTACCTAGATCTCTTAAAAAAGATGTATTTACTCACAATAGGGTCAGCAATGTAGCGGGTAAGCTAATACATGACCAACAATCATTTGGGCTCCTGCCTATAGGTAGAGAGCTATGTGGGTAGAATGAAGGTCCAGTCATAGGCAAAGCATCTGTACTATCTGAGCTCATCGTCCTTACCTGTACAATGGAGATATTTCTTCTTATACCGAAGAATTGCTGTGCAGATAAAATACATACATACACTCATGTATCGTACAAATACAAACGCCTAGACCAGAACTGACCATTAGAACTTTCTACAATGATGAAAATGTTCTGTATCTGTAGTGTCCAATATAGTAGCCACCGGCCACATGTGGCTATCGAGCACCTGACGAGTGTGAGTGAGGAACTGAGTTTTTAATGAAATTTAATTTTAATGGTTAATTTAAATGTATTTAATGTCATTAAATAGCCACCTGTGGCTAGTTGCTCCCATACTGGGGAGCACAGATCTAAATTATTTGCATATGTTCATTTTGAACCTGATGCCACCACCACCATCACCATGAAAATCTCTCGGGCTTCTGTTGTAAGCACATTCCATTTTTGTCAAACTGTGGATCCTGTTTGGCAGGTCTCCCAGCCGCCTTGCCGGAGGCTCCTGGAATGTCCAGACCTCAGGTATGAGTGCAATGCCACATTCCTTCTGAGTTTCTATACAGACAAAGAGGCAGGTCCCAAATGGAGGCTTTCCTTCTAGACTTGAGCCTCAGGGGCTCTGGGACTCCCCAAGAGTTCACTAAGTGACAGTCCCTTTAGAAGCCAATTCGTGGAAACCCTGGCAGAAAAGTGACATTGCTGCTCCCGGGGGGACACTGGAAATATTTCTTTGACTGGCTAAGGGTCAGAGATGGCATGGCCACCGAAGCTGGGAATCAGATCCCCCCCGCCCACATGCAACGGGGTTTCTGTAAATGAACAACAAGCTCCTTCATAGAGGAAGGAAGGTATTCCAGGGCCGAGATGAGCTCTTAGGATAGAAAGGGAGAAATCCATTTTGGACCAAACCTGAAACAACCTTCAAGCACACCATGGCTAAGGGGGCTTCAGTAGATGCCATGACTTAGCCAGATTCCCTCCACAGCTGCTTTGAGCTTGGACAAATGACTCTCGGCTACCCTCTTCCCTGCAGGAGGGGAAACTAGAAGACAGGCTCCCTATTGCTCTGCCTAAGGGATGAGAGAGCATATCCGTGAGAAGGGCTGGAGGAGGCTAAAAAATGATGGGCATTTTGCTCTCACCTTGGAAAGCAGAAGACAGATTGGAGTGGGCACAACCACACCGCTTGTATTAGGATTCACAAATTGTCCCAGCAGCCTTGGGGCTGGGGTGTGCGTGGGGGGTGGAGTCCACTCCAAGTACCCCTGGGGAGTCTGGCTTATTTAGTGCCATGGAGGTATTGCTTGCCTGCGAAACTCTGCCATTCCTGCCCTGCCATGTGAACTGCCCACTGAATGCATGGCGACCAGGCCCCCGAGAGAGGGAACATTCCAGTGGATTCTTCTTGGAATGCTACATCACTTTGAAATGAAATGAAAAGCCCCGTGTGAATTAAAAGTAGCAAGCTTGGAAGAGAAAGAACGCCATTTCCCCCCTCAGAGGTAAGCTTCTCGGCGGGTATCATGGCGTCCGCAGAGCAGAGGAACAGGATTTCCAGGGGTTTCTTACCACCGTTTTTTTTTTTTTGTTTTTTTTTTTTTTTTGTTTTGGCCACTTGTATTTTCTGCAATGTATTTCTCCATGTATTGCTTTTATGAGAGGAAAAGGAATACAATCCATCCTTATTTTGAAGGAAAAGCAAATCCTTATTTGCTCAGGAAAAGTTAATTTATAGGTCGAAATAGGAGATGGTTGTTTGTGGAACAAGAGGAGACTCCGTTGAGATCCTTAAACAGTCCTACAGGCCACATTCTGGAACTCATTCGCTGCAGAAAATGAAGCACCCATCGAGAGGTTTGAGCTACTCTCTGAACTTTGAGGGAGTATGTACAGAAGCCTCGTGTTTGAGTCCTATAGGTCAACTCGGGGGCCTGAGGATGGCTTGTAACTTCCTTGCGTGTTGTTGCAAATAGTGAGTGGCCCACTGCCTCGCCTCTAGAAATAAGCACTGCTTCCCAGAAGGAACCTGTGGCCTGCTACCTGCGTTCTGAATCCTCAACTGTGTAAAAATAATTAGTTGCGCTACAGTTGTTTTATTAGGGTAATGATACTATTAATAACAGCCATCCTTTCTTGGGTGTCTAAGATGTCCGCTCCGTGGCAGGCACAGAAAAACACTCAACAGGTGGGCATTCCTCACACAGGAAGACAGTGCAGCTCGGCAGTGACAGGTCCCACCGCTGGTTCATGGCCAGGTACGTGCTTCTCTCTCTCCCTCCCCCGTGCTGCTTCTGGCATTCACATCAGGTTTTAACATCTACTTCCAAATTCACTTAAAATTCCAAGTTTGCCACAGCCTTGAAGGAGCCGAGCAGACAGATCTCTTGGGTGGGTGCAGGGAAGGGCGGGGACAGCCCGTGCTTCCGCCCTCAGAGGACGCGCGGCTACCGCTGGCCGGCCAGCCGGCCTGGGTTTGCTCTGCTCACTGCACGCGGCTGGCCTGGTGCAGACGCTCAGGCCAGTTATATTTTTCCTTCTAATTTTAGTTGCACACCCTCCCCACTGACTTTGCTGATAAAGTCTCTTTAGAAAATTGCTTTTCAAATTGACTGCTTCCCTGGGAAGATTAATGCTGAGGAAACCCATAGACCTGATAGTTGGCACTCGGCCCACTCAGGGGCCATTTCTGTGAGCCCCACACGTCAGAGCAAGTGGCTGTAGATACCTCTGTCCCAGCCCCTCAGGAGAGTGATTCATGGTGACCAAGGCCTTTTCTGTCAGTAGCACAGAGGCCTGGGCGCTGCCCTAAGGACCAACCTGTACCACCCTCTGAGTTTCGCAAAAAGTACATCTGGGGCACCGGGGTGGCTCAGTTGGTTGAGCGTCCGTCTTCAGCTCGTGTCATGATCTCATGGTTCATGGGTTCGAGCCCTGCATCGGGTTTTGGGCTGACAGCTTGGCGTCTGGAGCCTGCCTCAGATTCTGTGCCTCCCTGTCTCTCTCCCACTCACACTCTGTTTCTCTCCGTCTCTCGAAAAATGAACAAATGTTAAAAAATAAAAACAACAACAACAACAAAAAAGCACATCTGCCCTAGATCTCACCCACGTGCACCTGAGAACAAAGTCAGGTGTGGGGTGGATGGCAGTGCAAAAGGTGCCAGGGGACGCAGAGTCCTTCCAACAAGGCTGTGGCCTCCTTCCCCAATTCCTCTGGCTGGAGAGCGGGTCTTCCCACCAGCGTTTAGCCAGTACTGCTGGCTGAACATTTATTCATTCAACCAATATTTGCCACGTGACTGCTGGGCACCGGGCACCCTTCCAGGCACCGAGGCCACACCAGCAAACAAGACAGACTAGGTTCTTGTCCCTTGGAGGGCCCAGCTGAGTCAGTGCTGAAATGGCTTTCCAGTGTCCTTTCATTTAACACTAGGTGCCGATATGGGGTAAAGTTCCGAGCTGGTTGGGAGCTGCTGGGCCCGTCACATCTCTGGGCCCCAGATCCTCTAACTGGAACATGATAGACTTACCGCCTCTGGCTCCAAATTCAACATTTATGTGGATCACGACAGAATGCTATGCATACTGAGAAACTGAGATAAACTGTCCTTCATCACAGCCTGCGTTCTCTGCCTCACTCTCCTCCCTCCCCCCGGCCTCACAAATGCACAGAGCTGGGGGATTACGAGGGATCCATCCTTGTCCGGAGAGCGCTCAGAAAACAAGGCCTGCTATCAACGTGTACCTGGACTAAGCTGACCATTCCTCTGCAACCCGGCCACCTTTCTGTTAATTGTGGGCGGAGCTAACTGTGGATAATGCCTTCATGGCATGGCCGTGGGGACGTCTCGGCCCCTACCTGCTGCTGCCTGAGCTGTAAAGGAGCAAACACCATAAGCCTTTCTCCCTCTTGGGAAGTCCCTTACTGCAAACCTTTCCCTCTCTGCAACAAGGGAAGGAGGTTCCAGGCCCAGGGCTTTGACTGACGTTGGAGTTGCTGGTTCTGTGAATCAGAACGATTTACTTTCTCTTCCTGAGCCTCCTGCCCTCTCACCTGTAGATGAGACTACCCCTGCAGCCTCCTGTGATGAAATGAGGCAGTGGGAGAAAAGCCGCAGCCTCGGTGACCAGCGACCGTCTGAGAGCAGCTCTTCTGGGCCCGCCCTCTCCCAGGACCGTCTCAGGCAGCCGTCTGGGCTGCTGGAGTGTCCTGCAGGCCATGTTGGGGGGGAGCAAGCGGTGGACCCGAGCGCAGGGGACCCTGGGAGAGGCACAGGCTGTGAGACTGGGTCGGCTTTCCTTCAGGCTGGACTTCTGGACACCCCTTCGCGGGGTTGTTATCTGATGTACGCTTCGGGTTCTGTGTGCGTTCTTTAGCAGCCTTACTGTGATGGCATAACGACCAGATGGGCGTCGGGGCTGAGCTGTCCAAGATGGAGGCCGCCTGCCACATGAGGCCACTGAGACTGAAATGAACTGAAATTGGGCCCGATGGAAACTTTGGTTCCCAGGCACATGAGCCACATTTCCAGTGCTCCCTAGCCACGAGCTATTGTACTGGACGCTCAGATACAGAACAGCTTCACCACGGTACCAGCCTTCTGGGCCTTCCGAGTCACGCAAAGACTGTTCCGAACTCGAACAAGGGCAGCACAGCGGTCAATGCCAGTTGAATGTTTCCTTTGGATTTACCCTTCCCTTCCCCATTTGGACAGTGGTTCCCAGTCTGGTCTCCATTCTGTCACCTTGTTTGTAGTCTCTGGCAGAGACAAGGACTCCAGGAGGGCAGTTATGGAGTTTGGGGAGGGGGCCCACCCTCTAGGTGGGTGTTTCAGAGTCCCCGCCCCAAGGAAGGTTTTACTAGAGGAAGCCCCCCAGGCCCTTCTGCTATCTGCTGAGCCTCACCTCCTCCAGCAGGGGGTTGCTGAGATACACGGAGAGGCTCCTCAAGCGATGGAGTTCTGGCATCGGAGTGCCTGGGTTCAAATCCCAGTTTGGGGCTCAAGAGCTAGGCGTTCTTTGGTGTGTCCTTAACCTTTCTGAGCCTCTTGTCACATGTAATGGCACTCCCCAGCTGCCAGCAGGGCTTTCTGATGTATCACCTAATGTAGGGCCCGAGCGCACAGTAGGAGCTCCCTAAGGCCAATGTCATATAATGAGACAACCTGAGGGGTTACATTCAGAAGGGCTTTGTTTCAAGTCTCAGTTAGACCTTTGTGACCTTGAGCACACTTCTTGTGCTTTCTGCATCCGCCTCCCCACCTCTTCCTCCCTCCCCACCTCGTGAAGAGGTAACAGTGATGGCACATACCTCCTGGACTTAACCAGGATTAAATACAAATAGTGTAGGTCAAAGGCCTCACCCCAGCCACCTAGGAGGTGTTTCTCTCTGAGGCACAACATGGGACCACTTTGCTGTCCATCCTGCAAAATACTCATACCCTGGGTGTGTGAGGTAGGGCACACCCTCAACGGGGTGGCTAGATAGCTTAGGTGGATGTAAAAGCACACGGCACACAGTAAGTGCCCAATGAAAGTTAATTCCTTACTTACAGCCTCCGTGACCTTGACCGAGTCGACCAATTTGTCTGGGCCACGGTGAAGCCTGTCTTACCGGGCAGAGGGGCACAAGGATGAACAGAAATGATTCAGGTGCATGGCAGCCTTGGGAAAACTGATAGGAAGGCTGTAGGAGCAGCTGTTTTTTACTAGCATGTCAAGTGGGGCTTATGCAGCTCTGTTTAAAAAAAGTTATTAGTGGGGCACCTGGGTGGCTCAGTCAGTTAAGCATCCGACTTCGGCTCAGGTCATGATCTCACAGTTCGTGGGTTCGAGCCACATGTCAGGCTCCATGCTGACAGCTCAGAGCCCTGAACCCACTTCGGATTCCCTCTCTCTCTGCCCCTCCCCTGTTTGCACCCTGTCTCTCTCTCTCAAAAATAAATAAACATTAAAAAAAAAAAGCTATTAGAGAAAGGACTTGGGCTGATGCTTTACTTTTCCACCTAGTGCTGGAGGGAGCTCTGCTTAGGAGATCATGGACTGGTCATGGACAATACAATGTCCACTTAGTGCCATTTTCTGGGAGTCCAGGGAATGAACAGTGAGGACGGTGGCTCAACCAACAGTGGTTGGGATGTTGGGAGGACAGTGTAGGTCACAACTTTGAATTCATATAGGAATCAGACAATTATGGCATCTAAAATTCTACATTATGATCTTTCCTTTTCCCACAGTGTGAACTAGGAGTGTCCAAAGTCACAGATGAGAGGGAATGGGAAAGTTACATTTACTGAGTGCCTACTATGTGCCAGCATTATGTCTGTTGTCTTATTAAGGTCTCCCAGCAGCCTAATGAGGAAAGAGAGAAGGAGGTTTTGCTTCGGGAAATAAGGAGGGAATTCAGGGGGTATAAGGCTTTAGATGGCAGAACCCCCTACATATTAATTTGCACTAACTTGTAAGGACAATGTAGCTTCTCCACATGCCGGAGAGGTATCAGCACTTCCTCAGAGTCTGCCATCAAAGAGCCCAGAGATGTTCATATTCCATTACAATTACCGACAGTATCTTCGAGTAGCATTTTGGTCATCATTGCTGCTCTGAAATGATCGTGGCCATTAGACTTGCATTAGACTCCTGCTGCTAGGAGCTTTTTACGTAATGTGTTGATGAGAGAAAGGACATACATTACTTCATCACGAATTTGTTTTTCAACAAATTTTTATACCTAGTTTTCAATATTATTGGCTTCCTTTCTTTGTAGTCCTATGTATTTTATCTAGTGCATCTAAAAACATCGTGCTGAGATGGGGTCCGTAGACTTCACTGTCCTGGTAAAGGGGCCAAGGTACATAGGTTGAGGATTGCTAAAAGAGATGTTCAGGGAGGTCAAAAGTATTGTCCCAGTTTGGTGAAATCAAGATTGGAGTCTAGGTCTGAGTAACTGATTTGTAATCTGCAGAGGATCTAGGACCGAGGGTGAAAAGAGAGGGAGGATGTGCTCTGAGCGTCTCACTCTGACCAAACTCAGATGATCGACAGAAATGAGGCCAGGGTGGGTGGTTAGAGGGATGGGTTTTAGCACTATTTAAATGACATAATCGCAGGTGTGTTTTCAGAATCGAACACTGCACAACAATGAGAGTGAAGGAGTCACTACTGCACATGAGCACTGGGGTCATAATATTGAGTCAAAGAAACTGGACACATCCCTATCATGTGATTCTAGTTAGAGAAAGTCCAAGAAGTGGTAAAGCTAATTTATAGGGACAGGAATGAAAATGGTTGTGTATAGGACGTGGGGATGAACCGAAAGGGGGCACAAGGAATCCTTCTAGGGTGATGGAATGTTCCATCACGTGATCGGGTGGTGGCTACCTAGATGTATACATCAAAACCCAAATAATGCATTTAAGTTCTGTGCGTTTCACTGTATGTAAACAATGCCTGCATTAAAGAAAATAATGATAAGAATTGCTACTTTCATCTTACTGATGAATCAACGAGGAGAGAAATTAAATACAAGGGGTCCTTATTATCCAATCCTCTTGCTGTGATTGGAAGTTAAAAGGGACGTAGGTGCAGGTGACCAGACTGGTGGTTTCTGTGTGGGGAACTCCTCACTCAAATCCCTCCAAATGGCTTTCTACCTCATTCAGAATCAAATCAAGTCCTTACGCTGCCTCACCAGTAGAACGAATAAGAAAATTGTGTTATAGTCACATAACAGAACATTGTTTAGCCATGAGAATAAACCAACTACAAGTACGCTAAACATGGATGAATCATTCTGAGTTAAAGAATCCAGATATAAAGGAGAAGACAGTGTCTCATTTCATGTATATTAAGTATAAAACAGGCCAAATAATCTACGGAGTTAGAAGAATAGTGGTTACTCTTGGGGAGGCCATGATGGAAGGGGACACAAGGGACTTCTGAGATATTGGTCACGGTCATGGTCTATTTAGTGATCTGGGACCTAGTTACACTGGTTGACTTGTGCACTTAAAAATAATAGTATAAGCCAGTGAAACAATAAAGGATCATACCTAAAAGCACGGGTTCAGAGTCACCTAACTGTGTTCTATGTACATGGGACTCCTGGGCTTGTGCAGCTCTATAGCTCTGCCTGGAAGCTGGTTGTCCCTGAATCAAATCCAGTGTATCCCAAGCAGACAGAGAGGGAATCTGAGATTGTTGCCAATGCCACAGCACCACCTCTGGGGTGTTTTCAACATGCAACTGCCACCCCCCACTTACTCAGGGTCCTGCACGGAGCCTCCTACACAGTGGAATCTCTCGGGCACAGTTTTCCAGTCTTTAGCCATTTTCACCATGGCGCCTGCATCAAGGACCCCGTAGCCAAAGAGGTGATTAAACTCCAGGCCAACCCCATTCCTCCGCCATTGATGGACCTCGTCGTGAAGCTGGTTCCGTTTGGAGGTAAGCACAGTCAGATGCTGTATGTCTCTCCAGGTCAGACCCAAGCTGGATACCAGAGGCAGAGAGATTTGAGAACAAGGGTAAGGGGGAGGGCACAAGGCAAGAGAGAGAGAGAGAGAGAGAGAGAGAGAGAGAGAGAGAATGACTAAGCACATATACCCTTTGTAGGATTTGGAACATCTATGAACCGCGAAGGGAGGATTTCCATGCACCATCTAGAGCCATTATATATCTACATTTAAACATCTTGTCTTTCTTACTTAAATAAATTTACTTCAAATGCACATTCTAACACACACTGGAATGGCTGAAACGAAAAAGACTGACAATACTAATTACTGGCAAAGATGTGAAGCCACTGGAGCCCACATACTTTGCACATGGGATTGTAACTTGCTGCTGACACTTTGGAAAACCATTTGGCTGTATCTTCTCATGTTGTCCCAGTGTCCAAGCTATGGCCCAGAAGCTCCATTCCTAGGTATGCATCCCCCCAAAAATGTGTGTATATATCCACCTGACGTGTACTGGAACGTTCACAGGCCCAAACGACAAAGCCCCAAATACCCAGCCACAATAAAATGAATAAGCCAACTGAGGTGTATTTATTGGATGTGAAATGCTGTCCTACAATGAGAACGAATGAACTATAGCTACGCTGAATAATACAGATGAATCTGTCAAATAGAATGTCACCCTAATGAAGCCAGACACAGAAAAGAACATACTGTATACTATTTCTTTTGTTTAAAGTATCAAAACAGACCCAACTAATCTGTGCTGTTAGAAGTCAGGTTAGTGGTTAGTCTTGGAGGAGGGGCTGGAAGGTGACACAAGGAAGCTTCTGGGTGAAGGCAGTGCTCTGCTTCTTGATCTGGGTGTTGGCTCCATGGCTATGTTCCATTTGTACAAATGAGGCTGTCATTTCTTCAAGGGCAGAGATGGTATCGTCAGCATATTCGTGTCCCCCGGGCCCAGGACAGCAGTCCTTTGTACGCTGTTTGTCCGGTGAATAAGCACATCTGCTTGCAAACGCTACTGTCTTTGGAAATAAGCGTCTAATATAACTCACTGCCTGTGTTTTTCAAAGGGCAAGTCAGACCCATCTGTGGGCCAAGAAAGCAACTTAACTGCACAGATTATCTATGTGGGCTGCACATTAAAATCTTCTGGTGAGACATTTCAAATCCCATTGCTTAGGCCACATCTCAGACCAATGAAATCAGAATCTCTGGGAGTTAGACTCAGGCTTTGGAAATTGTTAACACTTCCCAGGCCAACTCTAGTAGACAGCTAGGCTTGAAAACCCGTGATTTAATGAATGGGACTATCATTAAAAAATGAACAGAACAGAACAGAAAAGAGTAAGAGCGTGAATTAGCATGTACTACGGGAAACTATTTTTCTTGGAACTGTGTATGTGTGTGTGGTGTTGGGTTGCTATGCAAAATTTATTCCTGAGAGTCATAATCAAAAAGTTGGAAAAACCCTGTTCTGTGGTTCTCTTTAGAAGTCAAATAATTCAAAAGACCAGGAACAACATAACTCATTTGATTTCAATACATGCAGCGTTCATTGGTTCAAAGCCTTGAGTCACAGCCAAAATATGCCAATGATTCATGTACTCTTGCAATGCAGACCTTCAGCTATTAAGGAGAAAGTTTCAAGGAAGGTCACTGCTTATTTGGGAAATTTATGAACATATCTTGATATGGTTCCCAGGACCCAGGTGAATGGGGTGAAACTTCCAGAAGTTGATTATGGCTAAAAGCTCAGTGTTTTGGTGGAATGAGATTCTGAATTAATTAAAAACAGAAGTGTTGATAAATGAGGAGCTGGTGGTCTCGAGATGATCTGAGGGCAGGCTGGCAGGTGGATTATCGCCCATCTTTGCTGGGGGTTCTGCCACAAAAACATGCAATGCTTCCTGGAGCTTGGAGAGCTCGTTAGATATTTCTCCACAGTTTTATTCTCATGGAGTCCATGAGAAATAGAGAGAATGCATCAGAACAAAGATCTTCTCACTTCTAGAATAAACCAGATAGACCATACTCTTATGTAACGGAGTTTGTGACACTGTTTGGCCAGCCATTTATGCATACCTGAGAGGTAAAACTAAGTCCCTCATGATTCCCCCTTCTGAACACTTTCAGAATTGACAGAATACACTGTTGTGCAAAACAGTATTTCTTCAATCTGCTTTAAGCTTTATTCCTACCATGGTAGCTCAAGAATTGTAGGCTATGCTTATCAAATAATAAAAAATAGTAAATTTACAGATGATCTACAATATAAAGGTCACTGTGAACAGTGTAATAGGACAAATAACATGAAAAATATTTTATATAATGGTTGGGAAAATAAGGCACAGGTATATGGAAAGGTCCTGCACAATGAAGTGATTCTATGAAGGTTCACTGAGTGTATACCAGCTCTAGGCACTGTGATAGTTGTGGGCATGTCATAGGAAGCTCCCTGTTCTCTCAGAGGCTACAGCCCAGCGGGAAAGACCGATAACTCAGTGTTTAAAAAGGGAGGGCTGCCATGATGGGGGAGCTCTCAATACCAAGAAAACCAACAGTGGAGCCGATGTGTTATCCCATCTAGGGGGCTTCAGACTCTGGTCCTCAAGTCTCCTGCATCAGAATCACGTGGGGACTAGTGACAGATGTAGATTCCTGCCTCAGTGCCCTTTCTATATTTTTAAGGTAAGACAACAGAGATCCAGAGGTGGTAAATGATTGCCCATGTAGATACCGGGAGACTGGAGGACATAGCTATTGTCTCCCTCATATCTACCCTCCCTGTTCCTTTTTAAGAAAACCTCAATTTTATTCAGAACAGCAACGTTACCAGCTACAAAGCTATAGTTCCCAGCCTCCTCTGCAGTCTGGGGTGGTCATGTGACAGTTCTGGTCAATGAGAAATAAGCAAAAGCCACTGGGTGAGGCTTTTCAGAAAAAACTTTAGACGAGGCTGACTCCGATGGTGGGTGTCTTTTGTCCCTTTGCTCTTCCAGTTTTTTCTATCTGAAATATCAGCATGATGGCTGGAGCTCCAGCAGCATCTCGAGAACATGAAAGTGGAAGAGTAGAAATCTAGGAAGAGCTGGATTCCCCACATCCCAGGGGCACCCTCAAAGTAGCCCTGGGCTCCTTACCTCTGTTTCATCTTTCACATGGCAGAAAAATAAAACCCTGTCTCAGTTTAACTACTGTCATTGGGATTTTCTGTTTCCAATCTTGACCCAGTCAGAGGCAGAGTCCAGATGGTCACCTGGCAAACAACAGTATATCCTGATTCATAGGTTCATGGAGCTCTTGCTTTACTGCATGCCCAGGCCACGGAGCTTCCACAGGCTGGCTACTTACAGAGTCCCTGGAACAGCGCTTGAAAAGACAAATCCCTGGGCCATCCATAACCCCAGAGATTTGTATTTGGTGACTCTTGGTTGAGATGTGGGAATCTATTGTTTTCAAAATTCCATCCAGTGCTCAACGTTACCAGTTATCAGGGAAATGCAAATTAAAAGTAGAGTACAATTCTACTGAACAGTCATAAGAATGGCTAAAGTGTGGAAGGCTGGCAATACCAAGTGTTGACAAGGATGTGGGGCCACCGTTAACTCATACTGCCTGAGCGAGCGTCAATGGCTATTTGGAAAAACTTTGAAAAACTGGGGGTATCTACTAGCACAGCACATATGTATATCCCGTGACTCAGCATTTTGAGTGCCTGGTATGCACCCAACAGAAATGCATTCATACGTTCACCGAAAGAATGAATATGTAAGAATATTCACAGCAATATGACTCATAATAGCCCCCACCTGGAAACAACCCAAGTATTCATTTATGCAGTGGGGTAATTAACAGTGAGGATGAATGACCCATAGCCACACACGACAGTACGGAGGAATCTCTCAGACATACTATGAAGCAAAAGAGCACACACTGGTACTTAGGTAATCGTCTGTTTCTTGATCTGGATGCTGGTTAACAGGGGTCTGTTAGCTTTGTAAGAAGTCACTGAGCTGTATCTAATATTTGTGCACTTTTCTCTGTGTCTCTTACGCTTCGATTAAGAGTGTACATGAAAAAAAATCCATCTTCTGGAAGGTCAGTTTTGGAAACTTTAGTCAATATGTGGGCCATATTACCACAGATGGTTCCATCAAGCCACAAAATTACCTCTCTATGACCTACCCCTCAAACCCAGCTCAGCCTTCTCGAGCCACACAGAAAGCCCTGGGTCATAGAGAGAATGCAAAATATTTGTAGCTGGCAGTCACCCCCCGCCCAAAGAAATCATTTGGAGTTTTTTCTACTGTTGGTCACACTGGGAAATGTGAACAATATTCCCTGTGACTCAAGAAGCCATTTTCAAGCATATTGGCAGAAAAGTACATTATTCAAGTAATGACTGGGCAGGACAGAGGAATAATGGCTTCCCTTTTTTCCCCTGGAGTCCTGGGGGGTAGTTGTTCCCCTTTCATGGGTCCTGATGGGCATACATTTACGTAGGATAATTTGTTTATTGCATGCAAACTGCTTTGGAAAAGCTTTCTTATTGGACCTCTGGGTGGCAAACAGCCCTCGACTGCTGTCGACACAACTGGGGGTCACCAAGGTCCCCAAGTTGTCTCATCTCACAATAAAGAGAGATGAGTTGCTGGAACTGTTCATGGAGGGGCTTTCCCAGCTCCTCCCCCTGGATGATCTCCTGGGGCTATTTTGCTCTGACCAGTGGTTTTAACTGCCGGCTACTGGAGCTGCTTTGCCGACAGGTACAGAAAGCCAGAGGAGCCTTGGAGATTCCCTCCCAGGCATGGCTCTCAGCCAGTGACTGGCCACCACCAGGACATGGCAGGCCAGCATCCTTGCCCTGAGGGAGAACATATTCTGAGGCATAATTTACACGCCAGAGCTCCCCATGGGATCAGGCTGAGGCTGAAACTTCTGAAATTGCATCCTTACTTGGATTCTTCCTCATCCTCAACCTGCTTCCTCTACTTTATCCTGGTTTCTCCCGAGAGCCCTTTCTTAATAAATTGCTTGCCATCAACTTCTGTCTCAGGGTGTGGACCCAACCTCAGGCAGTTGGTGTTCTCGGGAATATTAGGACTAGCTCCTAGGATGGGCTTGAACCACCACTGGCAAGGATCACTTTTTTCCTCTTTATGGCAACAGAGATTTAAAACCATTGCTCCAAAACAAAGTGTGCCCAGGTGGTGATGCCTTTTCTGTAAGGCTATCTGCAAGGGTGTTAAAGAATGGCGAATGATTGGTGCACAGCCCATGAACCTGTTTAGAGATCCAGCAGCCTTGTTCCATTATGTTGATGTATTTAGGTTGTCCTTTTGTGTGCACAGAGGCCTGGGCAACTGACTCTTTGCTTACCAAAATGCAAGGCGACTATGAGTCAAGTTCTGTCCTCTTAGATGGAAAGGGTGACCAGAAACCCTTCTCAGTTTTGGAGCACCCCCGATCCCTGTTCTCTTCAAGGCTCAGTGGCAGCCAGCAGGCTCCCACTGTTTGTCTGCTCCCGCCTGGAGTGAGCAAAGCCAGCTCAGACACCGGGGCCTGACAGGCCTTGAGATAAACAGTTTCATCTTCAGGAAATGCACATACGAAGCAAGTTTTGGTTTCTGCGCTTCATAGGAACACTTCAATCAGTGTCTCCTGGAATCCTAAAA
Source organism: Panthera pardus (assembly GCF_024362965.1). NCBI lineage: Eukaryota > Metazoa > Chordata > Mammalia > Carnivora > Felidae > Panthera > Panthera pardus. Next base: position 42,703,143 of record NW_026526821.1, on the reverse strand, counting down.
TTTCCACCTGATTTTTGCTAGAAGAATCAGAGTATGGCCTGATCCAATGAAAGGAGTCACTCCCAGTTGGGGGCCTTATCTGTAAGAGGAAGGCAATTACGCCTTTTCTGCTTAAAGACAGAGTGTTGGACTAGATAATCTTTCAAAGTCCTTTCCTATCCAGGAATCAACGCTTACCTTCTTTGCAAGTCAGAAAGCACACTGTATATATGGAGAGAGACGAGGAGGGCTGCCTGGGGATTGATGCTAGAAGCTCTGGTTGCCTAGCAACGACTGACAAGGATGGGAACTCAACGCCCCTTCCCCAGGGACCTGAATCCAACCTCTCACAAGTTGCTGGTGCTGCATTCTTGAACAACTCCCCACAGCGTGGGCATCTGCAATCACACCACACGGGTGATGCCTGAGACCACATGTTCAGCTCTCAGAGTAGTGGGTGGATAGGAAACTCTGTTGGAGATCAAATCCAAGTGTGTCCAGCAACAGCAATATGCGGCCTCTCCGTGGGATGGTGAGAAAAGAGAAGATAATCTCCTCCTACCTGTAGCTCGGAAGGTTTCTTAGTAAAGCCCATTTCCTGGTCTACATTGTGTGATTCTGCCCACCTCGTCTCAGTGTTAAAAGTGAATTCGCCTTATAAGCTAATGAATCTTCACTATGGGCATCCTGATTACCACACGTTCTGAAATGCTTTGCTAGATACTAGTTTGGCAATAGTTTTCTTTCATTTAGCTGATGGTCTTATGGAAGTAAAACAGTCAAAGGATCCAGATGGTTTTCACAAAGAAATATCTACCTGCCCCTACTTGGTATCTGAGTAAGCAGCTGATATGCACTATGGAGTGTCGGGGTATTGTGCTTTCCTAAGGATGTTATTTGTGGAATGTGTGTGTATGTGTGTATCACTTAGGGCCCATGGTTCATTCAGAAATGTCCATCACAGTCCATTGGCCCTGACTCTTCAACACTCTCACACCCACTTTTGCCTCCATAGACACTTGGTATTGGGTAGAAAGACAAATGTTAGTCTACCCTTGGCCCCGAGACGGAAACATACTTAGCCTCTAAAGCCAGTGCAAACACTCCAGCTGCCTCGGGGGCAGCCGCGGATGTCCCAGAATGCCTCAGAGTGCAGTTGCCATACAAATCTGTGGTTGCCTGGAAGGGAAGATATTCAATCATGAGCGAATAAGTCACGCTAGTTTGAACCCCAAAACAATATGAGGCAGAGGGTTGTCTATTTCTTTTATTTAAGTTCTACCTTGTTCTGAAGATTAAGCTGAAGGTAAGGATAAGCTAGCATCCATCTATCTATCTTGCCATACCTTTTATTCAAGCTTCCTAGTAGCCCATGCAAAAAGGGACAACCCGTGCCAGTCTGAGTGCTCACAAGATAAAAAGAAGTCAGTTGTTCAGAGAGGCATATTTGCAGTTATTCCAAAGACTAGAGAGACATCTGTTTCCTGGGTCCTGACAGGAAAATCTATAGGTGAAAAGTTGACAAGTCAATACTACCTCCAAGTCAGTGCAACCATGAGTATCATTGCCCTGGGATCAGTTGGGAAAACCCAAGCTCACAGTGTCATTTGTCCCCCTTCAGAAAGGAAAGGGTGGCATTTCCAAAGAGGGAGGAATAAACACGCTGGGCTAAAGTTTGTCTAGAAGGACAGGCCAGTAAAAAGAAGATGTTTCTCTAGATCCCATGAGGAGATGCTGGGACACATGGAGCCACGATAACGGATGTGTGAGAAATCACTTCCAGAATTCTTAAGTGGGGAGACTGATCCATCAGGTTTTAAAGGACTTACACGAAGAAGAAAAAAACTGCTCATTTTCAATGAGCCAGGGTGAAAGCCAGGGGCTTCATTAAGATCATGTATACACCACAGGACTTCTCCCTCCTCTGTTTGTCTGTAGGATCCTCAGAAAGGCCTATTAGCTTGAAGTACAAAGTGTCAGGGGAGTTTAAAGGCATCTATTGGGGGAAAGTTACAATATTCAGAGTGAACTCAAGGCCCTTCCCGGGCCCAAGAAGAAAGAGAGTCATAGACAAGGTTGAGGACAAAGTGACACCATTGGGGTAGGGAGGGGCACCTTCTGGCGGGAGGGGGGGGGTGCGGAGGAGTGAAGCATCACAAGCAGAACAGGATTGGGGCCTCCCTCACTTCCTTTCTGCTCTGCTCTTCTCCCTTTCTGCCCATATAGCTCTCCTAGGATAGGAGAAGCTGAAGCCTTCTTCTGCTTGGGAGGAGTGGGCATACTCACTGGTTCCCCAAGACCAAGGGGGAGCTCAGGAGGGCTCAAGGAAGGAGGCAGGTAAGGTCTGTGTCCCTTCCATAAAGGGATCTCTTGGCTCACAGGAGAGGTGAGGTGGGTGGCCAGTCAAAATGGAGCTCAGCAGAACTACTGAATCACCAACCAAATTCAGGGCTTGGGGGTCTGAGGAAAGGCTGATATGTGAGTGAAATACCCAGAGAGAGGAAGAGATCCAAAAAGGCTCATTATGCTCTACCGATTAGATTTTAAAGGGATCTGGAAAATTCACCATGTTACCTAGCTGCCCAGGAAGGAAGGACTGCTCAGAAAAGTGCAATAAGTAATCTAACTCTGGGATGCTTAATCTTTTTTTTCCCCCTCAATTATGGACATATTTTAAAATAGAATGAAAACCATTGCTCTTGCCTTGAGAAAACACGTGTGTGCCCAATTTTGGAGGGCTTATGGACCTACTATTTTTTAATTACTGTAATAAACGGATGGGCTCTTGGCTCAGATGGTGTGATGCCTCAGTTCTTTTCTTTTCTTTTCTTTTTTTTTTAAGAGAGGGGGACAGAGAGAGCAGAGAGCGCTCGCGAGTGGGGAAGAAAGGCAGAGGCAGACAGAGAATCCTAAGCAGGTTCCACGCTCAAGGCAAAGTCCGCCCCTGGACTGTCTCCCACAACCCTGGAATCATGACCTGAGCTGAAATCAAGAGTCAAGGCTCAAGTGACTGAGCCCCCCAGGTGCCCCGATGCGTTAGTTCTTAATATTAGTTCTCCTTATAAGTGGTGTGCTGCGGCAACTTTTTGATCATCAGAGTTTGTCATTATTTGTAAGGCAAAACAATAAACAAGAAAGACAACCTATGGAAAATATGCTGGAAAGGAAGCACAGTTCTTGTTTCCGACTTGCACACCGTATGGCTCTACCTTGATAACAAAGCATTACCTGCCCTGAAAGACAACGGATCTCTAGAGCCTCAACAGGTGCGCTGACTCTTTGAGGGTAGGAGGGGAGATCCCCTTCTTCCCATGAAGTCACACAGTGGTGACGCATGACGTCACTCTGTACCTGACGTCCCATAGCGGCTGTGCACTTCACCGCCTCACCGAGGGCCCGGGGCTGCACTCACCACGCCGGCCTCAGGGTTCCTCTTCCTCCCGTTGCTGAAGGTGGAGGCCAAGGTGGAGGAGCAGCTCTCGTCGTACAGGGCGGTTCTGCCGTCGTTGATGGCCGAGTTGATGGAGATGGTCCACATGCTGGAGGCGTAGCCATCACAATTACAGTCGTCGTAGCTGCCGCCGTCCCCGGAGGCCCACACGTAGATGCTGCCTTTGCCGCCTCGACCCTGGGGAGGGGGGCACAGGGAGGGAGGCCACCAGATCCCACGCGCCCCGCGGGGGAGGAGGTGGTGCGGGCTGCCGGAGAGGAGGGGGCGGGGCCCCGGCCCGGGGAGGAGGGGGCGGGGCCCCGGCCCGGGGAGGAGCTGGCCAGCCTGGGCGAGCCAGGTTTCCTCGGCATCTGTGAGCGGCTCTGTGTGCCTGGAAAACCACTCTGCTGCCCACAGGGCGCTGTGAGAATGCTCCTTCTTGTGTCCAAAGGATCCAATACAAAAAGTTACCTGACTTTAGTGTTTGAGCTTGGGGGTAACACGGTAAGAAAAGCTGGAAGAATCGCCTTAAAATTTACAAGAAAATTGCTTTTAAAAAGCTAGAAAGGTAGTACATCCTCATGGTAAGAAATCAAAGTATATGAAAAGAAAAAGGAAAGAAAAACCCTCCTACAGGTCATCATTATCACCCAATTCTTGTTCCTCCTTTCAGACTTTTTTTTTCAGCAAAAATGTAAATGTACATTTATATTTATCCTTAGCTCTATAAGATGTAAAAGATATTTATATATCTCTGATTTTCTAGTTATATATTTTATATATACATTTACATATATACGTAGATATTTTAAGTTTAAAATACACATTTTACTCCAACATATATAAATCTTGCATATCAAATATGTGTGTGTGCGCGTGCATGTGTGCAAGCTTGTGTGTGTGTGTGTGTGTGTGTGTGTGTGTGTGTGTATTTACCTGGTTGGATCATACTAGAATTCTTTTAAACACAATATTATATGACATTTTACCTGTGTAAGGGAACACCAAATATAGGAAGAAAGTTTTATATGAACAAAAATAACTTTAAACACATAATAATATGCACAATGGTTATTACTATGTGCTAATTAGTTATAAACAGCAAGCTTAGCTATAAATCCCTACAGTTCATGTTGCTCTTCTGTTCAACCACATTCTTATTTGCCTGTCCTTTTCTTTTCCTGTTCTTTGCCTTCTAGGAGTAGTCTCTCTCCCTCCACAACCCAGGAGTGCCCATCCCCTCTGGCTTCCTATGTTCTGACTCTGGGGGCAGTAGGGCTGGGGGTACTCTGTTTCCCTGCAGGCTAGGTGGGCAGGGCAGATCAGCCATGCAGTGTGGGAGGTAAGGGCAGGTGTACAGCCTCCGCCCCTACCCCCCACCCCCTTCCTTCATGGCTTGGCCCAGGGCAACTCAGTAACTCCCCAGGACCAGAAGATATGGATGTTATGACAGAGAAAGTCTGTCCCTGCGTGGCCATCAGGGGTCTATGGTCCTGACTCAGGGGCTTAAGGGCAGAGATGCCAGAAGGCAGAGAGACAACCGGATTACCTCCAAGGTCTCTCTGCCTCCTGGCAATGAGAAAAAACATTTTGATTGCTTCTAACAGGACTTGGAGTTAATTAGCCTCTGATTGACTGAGTCGATACATCAACAAAGATTTATTCAGCCACCAGCTGAGAACGGTCACAGTGTCTTGGAAAATCAATACTGGAAAACTCCACCGAAGTCAGTAACTGCTCTCAGAAACCAGGACAGACGGGCAAATGTATCATCCCTACAGCTGGTGCAGGGGATCACACGCTCAGACAGACTCAGATTTGGGCTCAATATCAAGAAATGGCACCCAATGAAATTGAGACAGGTGTGGATCAGGGTGAACGGATGAAGCCCACCAAACGTGGAACTTTCCTCTGAATCAGTCCACAGATGGGCTGCTGGTGAGACAAAGCAACCTTTGCTAAAAGGTAATCGGTGCTAGAAGCATTGTCACTGTGTTGTAGGGTTTTGGGAGACGATTGTGACTCTAATTTTTCAGGCTTCTCTGTATTCATGCCTCCTCTGCAATATGACTTTGCAGTCTTGCCCACCAAAAGGAGAGGTATACTTCCCACCCCTTAAATCTGGCTGGCTTCCTGTCTTTGCTTTGTCCAACAGAAAGTGGTGGAAAGTCAGGCTGTGTCAGTTCCCAGCATAGGTCTCAAGAATCCCTCAATTCTGTTGCACCATGAAACAAACCTGAGTTGGTCTGCTGGTTGATGACAGATTTAGCCCAGATTACCATCCCAGCTGACAGCCCACAAGTGGCAGACATAGGAGGGAGGCTACTCCAGACCAGCCAGTCTGTAGTTCACCTTCTAGCTGACCACAGATGCATGAGTGAGGCCAGCTGGCATGAGCCGAGGCTGGCCCAGATCAGCAGAACAACCCAGCTGACCTGCAGACCCATGAGCAGGACTTAAATGGTGGTTGTTTTAAACTACTGAGTTTGGGGGGCAGTGTGTTATGTGGCCTGGCCCACTGATGCACAGAGCACAACTGTCAGCCTGTTTCTGAGGAGTAAGCAGCAAACATTAGTTTTGTATTGGACTGTAAGACTTGCCCACAAGACTTGCCACTGTGATTCCTAGCAATAGTAAGCCTTGTTTTTCTAAGATGTGGTGTGTGTGTGTGTGTGTGTGTGTGTGTGTGTGTATGTGTGTGTGTTTATATGACATAATAATAGTTACATCTAATGATTGGGTATCAGGACCAAATAGTCCCCAAGTAGTCTGGGGACAGATACATGGGAAAAGGGCACCTATAAGAGAGCTGGTTATGGAATGGGTCTGTTGCTGGCACACCTTACTTTCCTGTTAATTGATGCCCCAAGATCTAGTTCTGCCCCCAGCTGCTCCTGAACAGGAGCTGGGCAGAAACAGACCGAACAACTGTGACCCATATTCCAACAATAAGTTGGGGAATACAATGAAAGAAACTAAGATGATAATGAGAAGAAGCACTACTATGGCACTTACTGTATGCCAGGGACTGCCCTAAGGACTTTACATATTAACCTATTGAATTCGATGTGAAGCACCATTTATACTAACCACAGGAAGGGTAAAATACTTAGAAAGAAACCCAAGAAACTAAGAAAAAAAAAAGAGCTAAGTACTAAATAAGACTTTGAAGGCTTTGAAGACTATGGAGGGACACATGAAGATTTGACCCAATGGAAAGACACATCAATACATGATGATCTTGGACAGAAAGAAAGCATTGCAGAGATGTCGATTTTCCCCAAGTTAACTTATAAATTTAACATCCTAATCAATACACTGTATCAATCAAGGTTCAGTCAGGCAAATAATGCTGTACGTAGTTCAACAGAAGGAATTTTATCCAGAGACTCCGTGGTAAAGGAGAACCAAAGACCAGATGGGGTTGGGAGTCTCACCTAGAGACTTGGATGAGATGGGTCAGCAGTCTGCACTGCAGGAGGGAGCTGGGCCTGGAGGGTGGGCTGTCTGCTGGGGCTCTCCCACCCTTCATCAGTAGCACATGCTCATATAGTAGACCGGCCATCAGACTCGCCCCAACCCTTTACATTGGAATTCCCTTCTCCACCTCCACTTCCCCTCCTACAGGACTTTTTCTTTTCTTTTAAGAAGGCAAGTGCATTTATAAATTTTTTTTAATGTTTTTTGTTTATTCTTGAGAGAGACAGAGCATGAGTAAGGGAGGGGCAGAATGAGAGTGGGACACAGAATCTGAAGCAAGCTCCAGGCTCTGAGCTGTCAGCACAGAGCCCGATGCGGGGCTTGAACTCACAAGCTGTGCGATCATGACCTGAGCCAAAGTCAGACGCTCAACCAACTAAGCCACCCAGGCACCCCTGAACACATCATCATCAAATAGTGAAAATTTTACTTCTTCCTTTCCAATTTGCATGCTTTTTGTTTTTTTGTCTTACCTAACTGCTGTAGCTAGGACTTCCACTACTATATTGGGTAGGAGTAAGCAGAGTAGGCAACCTGGTCTTGTTCCTGATCTCAGAGGAAATCCTTTCAAATTTTCCCCATTGAGTATAATGTTAGCTGTGGGTTTATCGTATCTGGCCTTTATTATGTTGAGCTAGTTCCTTCCACATCTAATCTATCAAGGATTTATATCATGAAAGGATGCTGTATTTTGTTAAATGCTTTTTCAGTATCTATTGAGATGATCATGTGGCTTTTATCTTTCATTTTATTGATATGCTTGAGTTACATTTATTGATTTGCATATGTCAAACCATCCTTGTATCCCAAGGATAAATCCCATTTGGTCGTGGTGTATAATCCTTTCAACATATTCTTGAATTCAATTTGCTAGTATTTTGTTGTGAATTTTTGCATCTATATTCATCAGGGATATTGGTCTATAGTTTTCTTTCCTTGTGGTATCCTTACCTGGTTTTGCTACCAAAGTAGTGCTGGCTTCATAGAATGAGTTTGGAGGTGTTCCCTCTTCTCAATATTCTGGAAGACTTTAAGGAGGGCTGATGCTAATTCTTCCTTAGATGTTTGGTAGAATTCACCAGCAAAGCCATCTGGACCTAGAGATTTCTGATTTCTGTGTTATTTTTTAATTGACTCAATCCCTTGATTTGTTATTGATCTGTTCAGATTTTCTATTCCTTCCTGATTCAGTCTGGGTATATTGTTGCTAAAGTGTATCCATTTGTTCCAGGCAATGTAATTTGTTAGTATATAATTATTCATAGTGGTTTCTTAAAATTCTCTGTATTTCTGTAGTATCAGTTGCCATGTCTTGTTTTCCTTCTAATTTTGAGTCTTTTTTTTCTTAGTCTAGCCAAAGAATTAGTCTTGCTCTCAAACGTGTTTCTCTTTTCAAGGAACAGGTTTTTAGTTTTGCTGATCCTTTCTACTGTTCTTCTGGTCTATATTTCATTTATTTTTGCTCTGATTTTTATTATTTTCTTTCTTCTGCAATCTTTGGACTTGACTAGTTCCTCTTTTTCTAGTTCCTTGAGGTGTAAAATTAGGTTGTTTGAGATTTTTCTTATTTCTTAATATATATGTTTATTGCTATAAACTTTCCTCTTAGAACTGCTTTTGCTGCATCCTACAAAATTGGGTATATTGTATTTTCATTTTAATATGTTTCAAGATAATTTGTTTCTATTTTTAATTTTTTGAAAGTGTTTATTTATTATTTTATTATTTTTGACAGAGACAGAATGCGAGTGGGTTAGGGGCAGAGAGAGAGGGAGACACAGAATCGGAAGCAGGCTCCAGGCTCTGAGCTGTCAGCACAGAGCTCGACAGGGGGCTCGAACTCATGAGCTGTGAGATCACAACCTGAGCCAAAGTTGGACGCTCAACCAACTGAGCCACCCAGGCGCCCCAGTTTGATTCCATTTTGATTTCTTCTTTGACCCATTGGTTGTTTAGAAGTGTGCTGTTTAGTTTCCGCATATTTGAAGATCTACTCACCTTCCTCTTGTTGAAACTTCTAATTTCCTGCCTTTTGTGTTCAGAGAAGATAGCTGAAATTGATTTCAATCTTTTTCAATTTGCTAAGATTGGTTTTGTGGCCTATCATATGATCTATCTTGGAGAATGTTCACAGGCACTTGAGAAGAATGTATGCTGTTGGTGGATGGAACATTCTATATGTGTCTGATAGGTCCATTTATTTTATAGTGTGTTTCAATTCCAGTGTTTCCTTGTTGATTTTCTGTCTGCACAATCTCTCCTTTGCCGACGGTGGGATAGTGAAGTCCCCTCCTGTTATTGTATTGTATATTTCTCCCTTAAGATTTGTTAGTATTTGCTTAATATATTTCAGTGCTCAGATGTTGGGAGTGTATATGTTTATAGTTGTTATGTCTTCTTGACGTACAGAGGCTCCCCAATTTATGATGGTTTGACTTAGAATTTTTTTACTTTGTGATGGTACAAAAATCATACTCAATTCAGTAGAAACAATGCGCTGAATTTTGAGTTTTTAATCTCTTCCTGATCTAGTGACATGCCGTACTCTGTCATGATGGTGGGAGGCAGCAGGAAGCTTCAGTCTACTCACCCACGTGATCATGAGGGCAAGCAATTGGTATACTTGCAAACATTCTGTACCCACATAATCATTTTGTTCTTCACTTTCAGTACAGCGTTCAATAAATTACCTGAGGTATTCAAGTCTGTATTATAAAATAGGCTTTGTATTAGATGGTCTTGCCCAACTGTAGGCTAAACTAAGTGTTGCTAGCACATTTAAGGTAGGCTAAGCTATCATGTTTGGTAGGTTAGGTGCATGAAATGCATTTTCAACTTATATTTTCAACTTTTGATCGGTTTATCAGGATGTAACTCTAGTGGAAGAAGATCGGTGTTGACCCTTTTATCATTATATAATGACCTGCTTGGTCTCTTGTTGCCAATTTTGAGCTTGAAGTCCATTTTGTCTGATGTGAGTATGGCTACACCTGCTTTCTTTTGGCTACTATTTCTTGGAGTATCATCCTCTGTCCCTTCACTTTGAGTCTATGTGTTTGGAGCTGGGAAGAGTCTCCTGAAGGCAGTGTGCAGTCAGGTCCTTGGTTCAATTCATTCAGACACTTTGTTCCTTCTGATTGGTAAGTTCAATCCATTTACATTTAAGGTGATTATTGATATATGAGGACTTACTATTGCCATTTTATCTTTTGTGTTCTGATTGTTTTGTATCTCCATTGTCTCGTCTTTTTCTTTTTCTTTCTTTCTTTTGTTTGATTTTTAGGTTGGTGGTTTTTTATGACATTTTGCTCAGTCCTCCCCTGCTTTTTATTGTATTTTATTTTTTTAAACTTTTTCTCAAATGTTTATTTATTTTTGAGAGAGAGAGAGTGGGAGGGAGGGAGGGAGGGAGGGAGGGGGAGAGAGAGAGGAAAACACAGAATCTGAAGCTAGCACCAGGCTCTGAGCTGTCAGCACAGAGCCTGACGTGGGGCTCGGACTCACAAACTGGGAGATCATGACCTAAGCCGAAGTTGGAGGCTTAACTGACTGAGCCACCCATGTGCCCCCTCCCCCGCTTTTTAGATGTTTTGTTTTTGCTCTAGATTTTTGTTTTGTGGTTCCTGTGAGATTTGTATAAAATGTCTTATAAATAAAATAATCCTTTTTCTGTTGATAGCAACTTATCTTCATTTGCCTCTACAGGTTCTGGCATTTTCCTCCTCCCTTTTTATACTTTTGTTATCACAAATTGTCTCTTTTTATGCTGGGAGTTCATTTCCAAATTGTAGTAGCTATATTTATTTTTAATGCCTTTTTCTTTAAAGCTTTATGTTACATTTAACATCCTATTATAAGAGAGGTTTATAATTTTATGATTCTATCTATCACCTTTGTAAAAATCTGGGGTATTTTTGTCTTTTCATTTTAGGCAGAAGAGTTCCCTTCAACATTTTTTTTTTAATGTTTTTTTTTTATTTTTATTTTTTATTTTTGAGACAGAGAAAGACAGAGCATAAGCAGGGGAGGGGCAGAGAGAGAGGGAGACACAGAATCCGAAGTAGGCTCCAGGCTCTGAGCTGTCAGCACAGAGCCCGATGCAGGGCCCGAACCCACGAACTGTGAGATCATGACCCGAGCTGAAGTCGGACACTTAACCGACTGAGCCACCCAGGCGCCCCTCAACATTTTTTGTAAGGCAGGTCTGGTGGTGGTGAACTCCATCAGCTTTTGTTTGTTTTTCTCTTTCATATCTGAAGGGTCACTTTGCTGAATAAAGTATTCTTGGCTGGAAATCTGAATTAGGACATTCACTCTCTTCTGGCCTGTAGTTTCTGTTGAAGAAATCTACTGATAATCGAATGGGATTTTCTTTGTAGGTTATGTTCTCTTCTCCCCCCTCAGCTGCCTTTAAGAATCCTTCTTTATGGTCAATTTTTGACAGCTTTGTTATAATATGTCTTAAAGAGGATCTTTCAGCATTGAGATACTAAGGTGACCAATTAGCTTTGTGGACTTGTATGTCTAGTTCTCTCCTTAGGTTTGGGAAGTTCTCAGCTATTACTTCTTTAAATAACCCTTCTGTCCCCTTCTTCTTCTGGTATATCCGTAATTCTTTTGTTGGTCTCCCTAAGGGAGTCTGATAGCTCTTGTGTGGTTTCTTCACTTCTTAAAAATCTTAGTTCTCTCTCTGCTATTACCTGAATTATTCTAGATTCCTATCTTCTGGCTCGCCTGTTCTTTCTTCCCTCCCATCTGCTCTGTTTCCAATACTTTGTAATGTGTTCTTCATTTCCTCTGTTGAGTTCTTTAGTTTCAGAATTTGAGTCTTTTTGGCAAAGCACTCCTCCTGTTCATTAATTTCATTCCTCAGTTCATTAAATTGACTTTCTGAGTTTTCTTCTAGCTTGCTGAATTTCTTCATAACCAGCTATTTTGAATTCTCTATCAGTTAGATCCTAATTTTCTGTGACTTGGAGATTAGTTGCTGGAGAACTGTCTGCCATTTGCTTTTGGTGATACCATCTTACTGTGATTTTTCATGGTGTTTGATGAGATGAGCCTCTGCTGACACATTTGAAGTAATGGATGCCTTTCTTATTTTGGTAGAGTTCTATTGACTTTGATTTTAACTGTTCAACCGGTTGGGAATTAAAGACCTTTCTTTTATTTTCCAGCAGGTGGCGATATAGTGTAATTTTTTCCCCTCTTACCTAAACTGCTCTACGGCTGTATTTGGGAGCACACACTTTCCACCCACCACCTGCTCTTCTGGCGGGGTCACTGAGGCTGTCATAGTTACCCGTGCACTAGCGTCTCACCAGTGCTGAGGTTGCCAGGGTTGCTGGCGTGCGGCTGGGTCTGCTAGGGTCATGGGTACTGCTGCTGCCCAGGGTTGTTGGGGATACCACGGTCTCGGAGGCCTCTGCCACTGCCAGGGTCACTGGGTTTACAGGCACCACTGCTGCTGTTCCCCTGGTTTTCCTGCCTCCATGAGGTCCAGTCTACCCACCTTCAATGTACAGATGTATGGTTCTCTGTGGAGTCCTGATGTGCTGTTGAGGAACCCCTGTTGGGTGATGGGTGCCCTATTCATTGCAAATTAAAGGAAGAAACAAAAGATTTCTCATGCTGCCATGTACTGATGTCACTCCCCCCAAATTTCTTAACAGTTCATGCAGATATTTTGCTCATAATATAAAAATGTCACAAATCGCTTACCATCTGCTAAGGTCAAGTTCTAGTCAGAGACTGGTGCTATGGCTCTGTGTGCCCCCACCCAGAACATCATTCTTTCATTCTAGGAGGTGGAAATCCACTTTGTCGGTCCCTCCTGCTCACCAATCAGTAGCAACCTGGACGAATGACCAGACCAGGCCCTGGCCCACTGGTATTACCTGCTTGCAGATACTAGGGAGGCAAGCCTGTTGCAAGTTGCCTCTTCCTAAACACTCAGTTAGGCTAGTTTTTATTTTCCAGTCACTTTGACATCTTAATACAACATTGACATACTTAAAAAAAAGTTATCACATTTTTTATTGCAAAATCATACTCATTGTAGAATAACTGAAATTTAGACTCTGAACAGGAAAATAAAAATCCTTTCTAATTTTCCACGAATAGAAAAGATCCCTGGTGATATTTTGTGGATTCCTGCCAAGTTGATATATAAATGCTAAGTATAAGAACAGGTTTAGGGATAAAATTAGGATCATAAAAGGGATCCACTTTTGTGGCCAGAATGCTTCAAATGTATATTCACTATTATATCAGTAACATTTCCTAATGTAATTAAATATTCCTCTACACTGTAATTTTTATTAGTCTTATTCAATAGCCATTCCATAATTTATTTAGTCCTTTATCTAGACATACCTGGAAGGCTGTTTCTAAGTTTTAAAGTTCTGCGATGAACATCATTTTATATGTCTTTGTATTTCTGTTTATTTCCTCAGGCAGAATTTCTAAAAGGGGGAATTTAGGGTAAAAAGGAATGAATGTTGGAAGATTCTTGATCTATATTGCCATATGATTGCTATTTATAATGCATATGAACAATTTATTTGTTTTGCCATCAGTGTGTAAGAATTCCACAATCAGCCCCCATGGTTCAAGATTGAGAATCTTACATTTAAAAAATCTAGTTTTGCCAATTAGGTGGGCAAAAATGGTACCTTGTTGTTTTGAGTTATAAATTTTTCCATGACCATTGAATTTATCTTCTTGCATTCTCACTGTTCATTTGTACTGCTGCTTTATGAATAAGGTTAGCAAAGCACCAAGCCATAAAGATAATATCCTTTGCCTATTTTTTCTTTCGTATTCTTTTTGATTTGTTAGAACTTTTCCTATATTAAGGACCTTAGCCAAATTTCTGTCATTTATGTTACATATATATTTGCCCAATCTTTTCTTTTATATGTTGCATTTTGACTTACAGAAAATTTCCCCCCTATATTGCATAAACCTATTAATTTTTGCAAATACTTATTTTAACTACTGCCTAGAACAATGTATCGATTTGCAAACACTGCTTTTCTGTACTCACAGTTCACTGAACAATTTTACTCAAACTATTCACAAACATCTTTGACATTGTGTTTGTCCTCACTAGATCACTGTTGAGTTGCCTTTCGAGTCACCTAGAAGTTGTTCTGGGCGCATTGTGGTAGTCATTGGTGCTATCTGATAAATGTTTCTAGCTGTCCACAGTTTGGGTCCATGATGACATCCCTTTGTGGTTGGGTGGGGTCCTGTAAGCCATTTTAATTAATGAGTTTTGAGTGGCAGTGACTGATACATAGTGTCATTTCTAGGCTGAACCATTGACTGGTCAGGGTCAAATGCCGTGGGACACCCTCTTTCCCTCGGCACAGTGACGAGCAATGTTCCAGATGCAAGCTCTGTTCTCTGAGAGACTGTGATAAGCAGAGCTCACTATTGACCATGGTGATGTGTAGCTGAATGAGAAATAAACCTTTGTGGTCTGAAGCTTCTGAGCTTTTGGGGCTATTTGTTACCACAGCATAATGTAGCCTCTCCTTACTGACACAGTTCATCATGTCCCTTTAATTTGGGTTATATCAGATGCACCATTAAAAAAAAAAAATCTCTGTGTAATGCAGTCCCTGGAATTTTTATCCCAAGCCACAAGTGGCCATCTGTATAATATTAGAGCAGCTGCTGTTTTCATTTTTCCTAAATTGTGTATTCTTACTTTTGACAGCTTATCCACCTACTGAATTGCTTTTTATTTGGGGGGATGAATAAAAACCTTTTAATCTGAAAAATATTAAGCACAACAAAAGTAGAGTGAATAGTATAATGAATCCCCACGGATCCATTGCTGAGCTTTAACAATGACCAGGCTTGCAGAAATTTTGAAAGGTTTTATGTAGTAATATTTCTTACTTAGTTTTGGTAAATATTTTCCTTTTGCTTTTATGCTTAGAAAGTCCGTCTCTGCCACGATATCAGTGATTGGATTATATTTCCATGCAGCTGTTTTGTGTGTTCATTATTTGTCACTTCTAGCCTTTTCTGTACTCCGTGTTGAAGGTGGTGGTGAATTCACAAAGGGCTTTAAATGGGGACGGTGGATCCTCCTGTAAGGAGCTACGCTTACACTTACTTTCAGAAGGCTGCTGGCTTCAACTGTAGGAGAAAGGGGCTGGTCTCAGTTTGTGTTCCTTCATAAAAAGACCCTGAGACCAGGGCCAGGGAGCAGGTAGTTAATCTGGGGGGAGGTGGTCTCAAGAAGCCTAAGTTAGTGGCAGGGGGACAGGAAACAGGGAAGGGAGAAACATCCAACCGAGTGTGAGCTGATGAACAGGTTGTCCCTGTGGGAGCTGGGGTCAACTTCTCTGGAGAGCCCCTGTGACCCTGCCACCAGGACAGTGCAGCTGGGGTGTTAACTCCTCCCAGTCTGGGCTGTGTGCACACTGGGGAGCACACTCCACTGGAGCCTGGCAGGTCCTCACCCAGAGGAGCAGAGAGGCCGGCTGGCTGGTGAGCAGGAAGCCACGGCTGGCTGGAGCTGTGTGCCACAGCCAAGTCACCAGGATCACAGCGTCTGCCTCATGTCCCCATCGGGTTCCACGGGAGTTCAAGAGTGTGCTGGTGGTGTCATGATCTCTGGAAAGGCCAACAGTGGATGGTATGGTTGCCCTTGGCTTCTGATTAAATCCTTCCCTCAAGGCCATGTTTAATGGCGCCTATTGTTGCCTCTAATTATGACCTATTTTGCCATGTATCCACTTTGGAAGGAAGACCCTTATGCAATCGTGTCTCATTTCTAGCAGGATCCAAACACACCATGATTAACCTTTCTGATGTCAAGGGGGCTGGTGAAGGGTTTACATTCATGTCAATCCCTTAAGCTGGTTGGTGTTTTCACTGGGTTCAAATAAGTCACCGCCGCCAATAAGGCCACAGGATGAGTGACCAAGGGTCTTGGTTCTCCTGGGACTGGGAGCTCCTTGGAAGTGGGACTTTCAGTGTTAAAAATGGGAAACCAAGATGGTTGACCATCCCACCTATGGCTGGCCAGCACTTAATAAGTTACACCTAAAACCTGCCAGCCTTTTCTTCCATTTCTCTTGATCACAAATAACGGGGACTGTAAGTGCAACAATCATTTCAGAGAATGGATTGCAGACTCCACACTTTGGCAGCTCCTGCTCAACTGTGAACCTTTGCTTGGTTTCAAAGCATAAATCAGGGCTCATGGAGTGTTCCTGAGAGCTCCTTGGCAGGAGGCATCCATTGCCTGCCAGAGGCCCCAACATTTGCTGCCACTGTGTCAGCCCCACTGCTCTGATTAAGTTTCAGCAGGCTGCACCAGGGCTCTGCCTTGCCAACACCCAATTCATCAGCATCTCCCTAGGCAGCCCTCTGCCCCCCTTGCCTGGAGGGTTCCTTTAGAGCCACACTCTTGCAAGTGATCTCTCTTTACTGCATTCCAGTCCGAAGATCTGGGATCTGTGCTTGGGTCCTTCAAAATCCCACAGGGATTGATTCCTAAACAATCAGTGCTCTGTCTCATCTGTGCCTCAGAAGGCTTTCTGTAGCCTCGTCTTTAAATATTCCTGTAGCCTTGTCTATTTCTGTAGCCTTGTCTTTAAATATTCCCTCCGGTAGCAATCCTGAACCGTGATTACTAAGAGGTTGGGGTGTAGCCATCAAAGCCAGCCACAGACTTACCAGGGTTACCCTGGGTAGCTGTACTTCCTCAAGATGTGGAAAGAAGTTCATGAATCAACTGTCACTTTCCAGGCCCTCTGTGTTGTCGGAATTGCCTTCTGGTTGTCAGGACAGCGTCAGACTCCGTGGTCCCCAACGTCTGGGCTCTGTTACTCCACCAGTCTCTGCAAAGGCTGCGTCTTTCTGACCAGCAAACACATCACCTTACTGGTCCTTTATTACCCAGACAGCGATGACTCCAAGCCTAAGATTAGGTTTTGTCAAACTGCACCCTCGAGATGGCAGCAGATGGCAGTGGGTGTCGGCCCACGTCCCTTAGACCTTCCGTGCACTGTGATTTCCAAATGCCAGCACAGCATCAGCATCTCTTTGTAGAAGGGCTTTCTCCCAAGAGGCCGACAGCTGGTGGGCACACCTGCCCCAGGGGGGCCGCAAGTACTGTGGCATTTATGTGGATCAGGATTTTCACCTCTGATAGCTTCAGGGTCCATGTGGTTTTCCAGCTTCCTGGTGGGACTGAGCTCAGGGTGTTCACAGTGGTGGCTGGCTCGATAACACACACTTTCCTGGTCCCTTTCTTCCCTGTCACACCTCCCCATTCACTACTGGGGTTCCCTTGCCTCCCAAAGCAACTACTTGAACAATCCTTGTTTCAGCATCTGCTTTTGGGGGGGGCTCCCAAACTAAGAAAAAAGTCAATTATTGGATTATTTCATAATTCAGGGGTCTAGGACTGTCACCTACTTCCCACAGAAGATGTGAAAAATGCTTTTACTATGTGGTCAACATGTAGACTAGAAAGGGGAATAAAAAGTTGCCTCCTCTTTTTTCTTGTCTGCTCCTTGCTGCCTCAGGTATTCATCGAGCAAATTTAGGAGATACAAACTCAAATCCCTAAGGAGTCAGGTCGGTGATGTTTATGTGGAGAACAAATGTCAGACAATTGGGAGTGGGGAGGTCTGTGGCGAAGAACACATCCCCAGAAAGGTCTCTCGACTCTTTTTCCTCTTCCTCTATCATTACTATGTTGGTCAAACAAAACCTACCTGCAGGATGCTAACATTCAAAGACAAGCATAAGACCTACCTTTGTCCACTAGGTAATTATCTGACTCCTTTGTTTAGGTGGAGACCATCTTTCAGAGGTGGACTTTCCTTTAGAGTAGACCAGACAACTGAAATAACTGAGAGATCTTTGCTCATGTATCATATACCATCATGCACGAGATTCTACAGTTCTGTCCCCCCAAATTGTCACCCTGAAACAAGGAAAGAACTACTCCCACAGCTTGGGGTTTCGAAAGTCGAATGAGAAATCATGTATTTTTCATTATACTTCACTTTCTAAAATATTTACATGCTGTCATCTGAAGATAAGTCATAACAATTTTTCTCTTAAGTTTTGGAGCAGTTGGCAAGCTTTCCAGAACAATCACACTTGAAAGGGCCTTTTTAGTTGTGACAGGGGAGGCTACAGATGGAGGAGAGAGAAATACTCAGACTTAAGATGCGGGGAACAGTTCAGAAGTTGTGGAAAATGACAGGAGCCACTGGGGAATGTGCTGCATTGAATGCCTTGTGCATTTGTAAATTGCGACTGAGGGCGGATGTCACCTACATGTCTCTCTGTCGGCCTTGTATGTCAAAAAAATGCTTCTCAGTGGAAATCCATGTCTGCTGGACATCTGCCAAGTGTCCCCTAGGGGACTTGTTGTCACCCGGTCCTGTCACCCGGTCCTGTGTGACCATTTCTCTCCAGCCACACAGTGAACAGTGCGATATGCAAACAAGCTGCTTGTGCGTCTAAGTTTCATCCTAACAACTCCTAAGGGTTGAGGCACTGAAATGGCACTGAAATGGGGCAGCACGATTGCCTCCTACCCCCTCACCCCTCGATCCTGTCGCTAAGCCCCCTCTATAAACTGAACTGTGCTTTTCAAGCATCAGGGGCCCTTGTGGTTGTCTCAGATGGGCTGAATGCCAATGGCATCATGAGAATTTTTGCAAGCTTCTCTTCTGAGGAACGATATTAGAGAATGAAGGAAAGATGACTCTCAAGGTGCCAGATGAGAATGAGTTGTAATGGGATCAACGGTCAGCCATCTTGGCTTTCAAAAAGGGAGTCAGGTGACATCAAGAGTAACTAAAAAAGTGACCATACTGTTTCTGCACTGCTCGAGTCTGGCAAAATCTCTTTTTTTGACTATCCCTTCTAAGACTGAAAGGTGTATGGTTTCCTAGGGCTGCTGTAGGAAAATACCACAAACTGAGTGGTGTAAACCACAGAAATATATTGTCTAGACATTCTGGAGGGTCAAAGTCAAGGTGTTGAGAAGGCTGGTTCCTTCTGAAAGCTGGGAGTGAGAATCTGTCCCATGCCTCTCCCCTAGCTACTGACAAGTTTGGGTGTTCCTTGACTTGTAGAGGCATCACCCTGATCTCTGCCTTCATGTTCTCTTGGCACTCTTCCTGTGCATCTGTGTCCAAAAATATAAAAAAAAATCATGTTTTTTATAACATGATTTTTTAAAAATGCTTATTTATTTTTGAGAGACAGACAGAACGTGAGCAGGGGAGGAGCGGAGAGAAAGGAAGGCACAAGACACACAATCTGAGGCAGGCTCCAGGCTCTGAGCTGTCAGCACACAGCCCGACGCGGGGCTCGAACCCACGAACTGTGAGATCATGACCTGAGCCGAAGTCGGATGCTTAACTGACTGAGCCACCCAGGCGCCCCTAAATTACCTTTTTAACACAGACACCAGTCATATCAGATTAGGGGCCCACTCTGCTCCAGAATGAACTCGTCTTAACTAATTACATCTTTCATGACCCTATTTCCAAATAAGGTCCCTTCGGAGATATGGGGGGTTAGGATTTCAATATGTGAGTTTTGACTGGGGGCGGGGAAAACCCAGCCCAAAACAGAGAAGAAACATGGTGTTATATTTCTATCGAGACTTCTGGAAGATTTCAACGGTTTAGAAGAAACTTCTCCATCAGAGGTCTGAAAAGCCAGTGTGGGGGTAGACGGCTGCCACTTGACATTACCGGAATGGAAAAGAAAGGGCTCTGTTAGCAACCTTCTGACTGATCTCTGACCCTTCAAGTTCTAAACCTTTCCAACAGAACCACATTTGCTAGTTTTGGAGCCCAGCAGAGAGAGAAGTGTCTGCCCTAATTTGGGGTCAAGATTCCCCCTCAGGCATTGGAGGGGAGCAAATGGCAGTTGGAATAGAGCCTGACAGGTTGTGACAAACAAGAATGCTAATGGCGTCATGTCCACGTAGAAGGAGCACATGAACATAAGCCCCAAGCAAGAGGAAAAGTGGATTCAGAGAAGGACACACAGAGCCAGTGGGAGACAGGAACTATAAGCATGGCCAAGACCCACGACCGTGGGGCCCCAGTGGGAATCTCCACACACTCTTGTGGCTGGAGCCCTGCAGCCATGCTGGGTCCAGAACGTCTGTCTGGTCCTAGCCTGTACGAGGTTCTGCCTGAATCCCCTCTCAGTGCCCTTGTCTCTCCTCGTGCATCCCTATAAGAAACCCCTGAAGTTGAGCCGCTGGGCCCCTGCTCCTGCAGCTCAGAGACAAACCAGAGCATCTGGCTTGGTAATCAATCCCTTCAACATACCACCTGGATAGGGTTGTGCAGTGTTCCAGAAAACGAGTCACCTCTGCTGCCTTTTCCTAGTCACTGGGGATGTTTTTTTAAGTTTTATTTATTTTGAGAGAGACAGAGACAGCATGAGTGGGGGTGGGGTGGAGAGAGAGAGAGAGGGGTGGGGGAGAGGGAGAGAGAGAATCCCAAGCAGGCTCCATGCTGCCAGCTGCGGAGCCTGATGTGGGGCTCAAACCCATGAACCGTGAGATCATGACCTGAGCTGAAACCCAGAGTCGGAAGCTTAACTGACTGAGCCACCCAGGCACTCCAGCACTGGGGATTTTTTAAAACCACATTATCCTGTGGTCTTAGTATCTTAGGGTTACCGGATTCATTTTCTAGAAGTCAGTTAGAGCAGCACCTCTCAAACTTGAGTGTGACCTTGTTAAAATGCAAATACTCTTTAAAAAAATTAAAAAAAATTTTTTTTAACATTTATTCATTTTTGAAAGGCAGAGAGAGACAGAGCACAAGTGGGGGAGGGGCAGAGAGGGAGACACAGAAACAGAAGCAGGCTCCAGGCTCCGAGCTACCAGCACAGAGCCCAACGCGGGGCTCGAACTCACGGACTGTGAGATCATGACCTGAGCCGAAGTCGGCTGCTTAACCGACTGAGTCACCCAGGCACCCCTAAAAAATATTTTTTAATGTTTATTTTTTTTTGAGAAAGAGACAGAGACAGAGCATGAGCGGGGGGAGGGGCAGAGAGAGAAGGAGACACAGAATCTGAAGCAGGCTCCGGGCTCTGAGCTGTCAGCCCAGAGCCTGATGCAGGGCTTGACCTCATGAGATGAGTGAGGTGAGATGAATGACCTGAGCTGAAGTCGGACACTTAACGGACGGAGCCACCCAGGTGCCTCTAAAATGCAAATTCTGATGTATCAGGTGGGTGGGTGGGGCAGAGCCTCTGCATTTCTCACAAACTTGCAGGTGGGCCAGTGGTCACACTTTGAGCACCACTGATGTGGATTATCACATCAGTGATAATCAGTAAATAATCAGTAAAGAAGAAAACGAGGCACAAAGAAGCTAAGGACTAATCCGAAGTCCTGTGGCCAGAAAGGGATAGGATTGAGATGAGAATTCTGGCCTCCCAGCTCTGAAGCTCAGCTCTCTAACTTGCACATCCCAGTCCTTAAAAAAGTCCCTCTGCAGCAGAAGCACACCTCTTGTCATGCAAGCTGGCTGTCTAGTGAAAATGAACACGGGGACAGACCAGCAGAAGAGCCCAGGGTTCTGATGATCCAGTGCCCCAGGTGTTTCCCTGGGTGTGGAGACTGTGACAACCGTGATTGGGAGAGAAATCAGGGATGGAAAGACACAGGGGCCTGGCTGTGTTCCAATAAAACTTTATTTGCAAAGACAGCTAGTGCGTTGGGTCTGGCCTGTGGGCCAAGGTCAACTGAGCCCCTCTCTAAGGGGCTGCACTTTGTTTGACCTACTGTTTACTATTGTTTAGGGCCCAGACACCGTTGATTTTTGTCCATTGAGATGGTTTAGTCCATTAAGACTAGAAATTGCAGAAGCAAGAAACAATTTGAGGATCCCAAAGTTAAAATTTACACCTTAATTTAATCAAATCAAATTGAACTAATTTAAGCAATTCTTTTACAAATTTTATACTTCGTAGTATTCATAGATTTGGATTCCATAGAAATATGAAAAAGGACATGAGAACAACAGTTAAGGAATGATTTTTGAGGCCATGGTTGGTGAACAGAGGGGAGAAAATGGGATAGGAGAAGACTTAGCCTAAAAAAACCCCACACTGTTAGGCCCAAACTTAGTTCTGAGCTTCCTGGCAGCCAAGGGAAAGAATGAACCTCATTTCTAATGTCTTAGAATGGGTTCACTAGAAGCAGAGCCCAAGGCAGGGACTTGAGCTCACCAGGTGTATTAAGAACGTGCACTAAGGGGAAATCTGTCAATGAGGGAGTGAAACAAGATAGGCCAGGTAGGAACCTCAAAATGGTGTGCTCTCAAGCAAAGTCAACCCTTGCTTGGCCTGATTCACTGGGGTCTCTGGAGCATACATTATACTGCAGAGTGGTACCTACTGGGGCCAAGTGGTCTGGCCTCTTCTACCTGAATCAATCATTGGCTGTGGGCTGCCTCCTTGGTGTGTGTGTGGGCATAACCATCTGGATGAAAGCCTCCCATCAGCTAGGGCAGTTCTACAGGGAAGGGGCAGCTGTGTGAGTCATCGTAGCTGGGAGGTTCCCCCTCCCCACCCCACCCCCACCCGATAAAGGGGACGTAGTGGGCACCACTGACGTTCACCACAGTTTTCTATAGGACTTTTAATCTTTCAACCATCCAATTTCATTCATGTATTAATTCCACATCTACTTATTGAACAGCTGATCCACTTTTCAAGCACTAGGCCAGTTTCTGAGACTAGCTGGAGAGGAAAAGACCTGTTCTCTTACCTTAGGAAACGTTTAGAAAAAGTTGCCTTCACGATTATCAAAAAGATAAGTGTTGGTGAGGATGCGGAGAAAAGTGAACCCCTGTGCCCTGTTGGTGGGAATGTAAATTGGTGCAGCCACTATGAAAAACAGTTTGGAGGTTCCTCAAAACATTAAAAACAGAACTACCATATGATTCAGCAGCCCCACTTCTGGGATAATCTGAAGGAAATGATAGTACTATTTTTTAAAAAATTTATTTAAGTAGACTCCATGCCCAGTGTGGAGCCCAAAGTGGGGCTTGAACTCATGACCCTAAGCTCAAGCCCTGAGCTAAGCTCAAGAATCAGATGCTTAAAGGACTGAGCCACCCGGGTGGCCCTGAAATTACTATCTTTAGATACCTGCACCACTATTTCACGTCAGCGTTATTCACACTAGCCAAGAAATGGACACAACCTAAGTGTCCATCAATGCACGAATGCATAAAGAGAATACTGTATATACACATACATATATACCAACCCCCCCCCCCCACATACCAGAACATTATTCAGCAATAAAAAGAAGGAAATCCCGCCATTTGTGCCAACTTGGATAGACCTTGAGGGCATTATGCTATTTAGTTGTCCACTCTAATTTTCTTCAATATTTTTACCTGTCTAAGCTACTGTTAAATTTCAGGTGTTTCATACCCATACCTATTTTGGTGATATAAATGTGTAAATAATAGGTTCATGTATATTTCACATAGACCATAAATAACAAAGATAAACATAAAACGGATGCATTTTGCAATTAATCTGTAGCAGTGCTAGTTTATATATCCAAATATGGCCATATCCATTTCATCCATTTGAAATTGGCCAAAATCCAAGAAGCAGACTTTCTAAAAATTCCTAAAAGGCACTTGCAAAAGTCCATATACTAAACCTCACACACTTGTCTTTCCCTCAGTGAGGACCTGGTTACTCTTACTCTACCACCATTGTTGTAATATTAAAAAAAATGTTTTTTAATATTTATTTTATTTTTGAGAGATAGAGACAGAGTTTGAGCAGGAGATGAGCAGAGAGAGAGGGAAATATGGAATCCGAAGCAGGTTCCAGGCTCTGAGCTGTCAGCACAGAGCCCGATGCAGGGCCCGAACCCACGAACTGTGAGATCATGACCTGTGCTGAAGTCGGATGCTTAACTGATTGAGCCACCCAGGTGCCCCACCATTGTTGTAATCTTGGGAAAATGCTACTCCTGCCCATGGCTGGTTAGACAGGCAAACTAAAAGCATCAAGAGGGTATCACTATTACCTGATGGTAAGTCTAGTCCTGAAGAAAACACTAAATACAACAAAATGATTAAGTACTCTTGAGTGGTTGGTGTTGTGGTACAAATGGCGATAATTTGGCACATCACAAGGGCACTAGAAGACTTTGAGTTTGGCAATTCAAATCTGGAGACTTCTATCCAAGGCCCAGGACTCTTAGAGCTGGGACAGGCCATCCCCAATGTGCCCTGTGTTCTTGACGCATAAAATTCACAAGCTTAGTGAAAACAAAAACAAAAACAAAACAAAACCCTGTGCTTTACTCCACAAAGTTTTGGGGGGACAGGTTAAGCGTCCACAATGGCCTGGATCAACACCAACCCTTCCCGGGGCACTTCTCACTACCAAACACTGGTATATTTATCTCATTTACACCTTACAATGATCCCAGGAGAAATGTAGGATTATCACAATTTTACAGGCAAGAAAACAGAGGCGCAGCAAGCGAGGTCAAGTCATTTGCAGATACACCCAGACACTGACTGATGGAAATGGGACCTGAACCCAGAAGACTGATCCCAAGGCCTGGCTCAGGTCTTGTCCGACGTGATCCCTACTCTGAGATGCATGGAGGGTACCAACTTCTCCTCCATCGGTCGCTGACCTGGCTGCCCTCCCTTTGGGGGCTCTGCCTTGGTCTCTTTGCCTTGAGTTTGTCCATTCCTGGGCTAATCCCAGGGATGGGGAGCCTGGAAATCCTGTGGCTCACAGCCCTGCCATGGGAATATCGCGGATCCACCACCCCGTCTGCACCCAGACTCCACTGCCTGGGGGCTGCTCCCAGCTGTTGTGTGGCAAGGTGGGGGTGCCAACACAGACCCCAGGGTGGCCGTCCTTCCTCCCCGGTCTTCACAGGGGTCAGACTAACATCACCATCTGAAGGCACCCCCGCCACCTTACTCCCCCTCCCCTTTGCCCTTTAAAGGAGTCCCCTCTGATAAATCTGCATGGCTAACCCTGTTTGGGGGTCCATTTCTTGGATGCCCTGAGCTAATGCACAGGGTAACAGCCCCACCTCTGCCCCATTCCCTGCTCCTTGTTTCATTCTCATCACCTCCACTGGACACCCCACCCTCCACCCCTCCCTCCAGAGGACCTGGGCCTGGTGGGCACAGGAATGATCTTACCTTGTTGACGCCATCGGCCATGGCCTGAAGCGTGAGCTCCCGGGGTCCATCCACTGTCTTCCCGTTGTCTGTCGGGCCCCAGCTGGCACTGTAGATGTCGATCAGCTGAGGCATGTGGCTGATGGAAGAGGCCTCAATGATGTCTGTCATGAATGGCTGGTCTAGCATCCGGATACCTGTAGACCCAATTGGACAGGGAAACACCATGTTTTGGTCCCCCAGGGCACTGGAGATGGGGGAGGGGTGATGAGGGCTCAGGTCCTGGGTGTGGGTGGAGGGCCTGCCACCTGGGTGTCCTGGGGGATGCTGCAGAATCTGGAGTCCAGCCTCAGGTTGTGTGGGCTACACCTTTAGAGGCTAAAAGAAGGACACATACACTGTCCCACTCAATCCTTTTAGGACTCCACCCACACCTTTCCTTATATAACTGAAGAAATTTTTTCCCACTGGAAACTTTACTAGAATTTCTTTTTTTTTTAATTTTTTTTTCAACGTTTTTTATTTATTTTTGGGACAGAGAGAGACAGAGCATGAACGGGGGAGGGTCAGAGAGAGAGGGAGACACAGAATCGGAAACAGGCTCCAGGCTCCGAGCCATCAGCCCAGAGCCTGACGCGGGGCTCGAACTCACGGACCGCGAGATCGTGACCTGGCTGAAGTCGGACGCTTAACCGACTGCGCCACCCAGGCGCCCCTTTACTAGAATTTCTAATGGGGAGAGACCACCTTTGCTGAAGAGATTCCTTGATAAGTCTATTTCCTTTTCTCTTTTTTTTTTTTTTTTTTTTTAGCGCGCGGGAGAGAGAGCACGTGCATGTGAGCAGGGAGTGGGAAGAGGGAGAAAGAGAGAGAGAGAAGGAGAATCTTAGCGTGGAGCCCCACGCTATCCCATGAGTGGGGCTCTATCCCATGGCCCTGGGATCATGACCTGAGCCGAAATAAAGAGTTGGACATTCAATTGAGTGAGTCACTTAGGCGCCTCTTGATAAGTCTATTTCTTTTATTTCTTTTTTTATTTTTTAATTTAATGTTTTATTTATTTTTGAGAGAGAAAGAGAGGGAGAGAGAGAGAGAGAAAACGAGCAGGGGAGGGACAGAGAGAGAGAGGGAGACACAGAATCCGCAAAGCACGCTCCAGGCTCTGAGCTGTCAGCATAGAGCCAGACACGGGGCTTGAACTTGGGAACCACAAGATCATGACCTGAGCTGAAGTCGACGTTCAACCGACTGAGCCACCCAGGTGCCCCGACAAGTCTATTTCTAGGTGGAAGCTCAGCCTCCAGTGACTAGGTATTGACCAGGGGCTGGGGGAGGGGGGCGGGGAAATAAACCCACTGTGCGTGACAGTGGGCTGGTGGGAATTCAATTGATATTAAATTTTTAAGAGAAAATCCTAGAGGATAAGGGGCAGAGAGAGGAATGGGGACAGTGCAAAGATCGAGGGAGTCAGAAAAAGATGATTCCCAAGTTGCATGGTAGCTAGAAGGGGCTGTGGGGAGGACAGAAATGTTGTATGGGTAATTCTGAAATATCCTGGAAATGGGGTGCATGATACAACCCCCTCCTCTTTCTCCCCTATGTTACCTTGGTAAAGTTTGTGCTACTCCAATAACCTGTAGGAGTGACTTCTTGCTGGGACATTAAAAAATTTGAGTCCTGCAGTCCACGAGTGTGTGTGGGTAAGCCTGAGCTGCACAAACGGATGCAGAAGGGACATGCCTGTGGGTGTCCACAGTTCACACCACCTTCTGGCTGTCCAGAACAAGCCTCTCCAGGGTGAATGCAGCAGCCGCCACTGGGATGGGCATTTTGCCCTGCTACTACCCTCCAGACATTGCTGCTTGGTGCCATGTCATACTGTTCTCTGCCTGACACGCTATTTCTCTTCTGTGCTAAGTAGCCTAGAATGTTAGAGTTGCTGACCTAAGTTGTTCTGTCCACAGAAGTCACGAAGTAAAGGGACTGGGCTCTACACCGTCAAAACCTGGATCCTGACACCTCTTACCTATATTTATCATGGTCAAAAGACATGATTACACAAACATCTCTCTCTAACATAGCATAACATTTAAATAAGGACAACCCAGGTCCTTGCAGGGCTTGTGATGCTGACATGAAATTGTCTTCTCTCTAAGGGTCTCTCCTCCCTCCTCAGTGTCCCATAGCTACCTTTGTCCTTGCATACAACTTCCCCCAGTGCTCCTCCTTCTCCTGACTAACGTATGTGTTTAGTAGGCATTTCCCTAGCAGTCTTTCCGGATCCGGCATCCCCCGTGAGCACCACACTTTCAGCCTTCTAGTATAATTATTTGCTTGTGAGTCTCATTTGTGGAAGATTACAACCTAAAGCAAGCACTGCTAAGAGAGTCATCCAAAATAGGGGGTGGGGAGGACATGGAGGAGGCAAAGCCTCTGCACGGCTCTTGTTTCTGTTTTTGGAAGCCACTGCCGACTTTTGACTTCGGTCAATGACGATTTGTTGATTGCACCTTCACCACCTCCTGGAAAACATCCTTTTACTTTAGACTGAAATAGACATAATATAGCATTTGTTAGCTGAATAGCCAACCTTAGATAGTCAGTTTAACACTGTTAGTGCCAAAGATAATGCTTCCAAAACAAGTTGGACCTTGTGGTTTTTGCCTGTTTAAGCCTGCACTCCCCGCTCTCGGTTCTGAGCACGCTTGCATTTCAGTCGACTCTGTGTCTCCCGGACTGCGATCTCTGAGACCCAAATAAATGCTTTTAGTTGCTTCATAGCAATTCTGCGTCAACACATTCATCACTACACAGCAAAATCTTTTGAGTACAGGGCATGTGTCCATTTTGTTCTTTTCTTGTGTTCTACGTTATCAGCATTATTTTAAGCTTAATAAATATTTGGTGAATAGATGTATAGTGTCGTTACTTGAATTGATTTTTTTTTCCCTAACAGAAAGGACAGGTCCAGAAGAACAAATAATAACATGTCGAGATTTCCCATCCTCTACCCATAAATCAGGTCACTATTCTTGCCAACAAATATCCAATTATCAGTTAGCATCCTTTCTCTTGGGAGAAGCTCATATTGAATGAGGAAAATCTTTGGTTTGAACTTTCCAGAAGCTAAGTTTTATGGTTCATTTTATAAGGGATAGATGTCTAAAGCATCACATTTTGCTTTGGCCCTACCTGTAATTTTATTTATTTAAAAAAATTTGTTCGACAACAGTAAAGCAAATAGTGCAGCTGCTTTTGGCAAGAAGCCATGCCTACCTTGTGGGTAGGGAAACCTCGCTGAGAGGCTGGTATTCACTTGCCTGCAAGGAGAAAACTCAAATGGTCTTGAACTTGTGTACAGGGTCAATGGCCGGAACTGAACAGCCTGCTTCAGCTGGAAGGTGAAAGAGATTCAGCCCTGCCAAAGTGGATCTGGACTGTCCCAGATGCCAACCGATGGCAACACTGAATTTCATCCACTGGATTTCATCCACTGCACCACAGCCAGTGTGGTGCATCCAGATCTGCCCTTTACCCTCTCTCTTAGCAGCTCCGGTGTCTCTGCCTCTTCCTCTTCCTGCCCTCCCTGGCTCTCTTTGTGCTGCACAGAACATCAGAGCTGCTGTGCATTAATCTTCTGACTGTTTCAGAGTCCAGGGAGTCAAGGGCCGCCACAGACTGGGAGCAAGGCTCTCATTCATATTCTGGGGCCAGGCGCCCGACATTCCTTTAATCTAGTTAAGCTCAGGAGGAATGAGGCGTGCATTAATTGAATGAGATACAGTGTTCATTTTTGCAAGCGACTGCACCATTAGTAGCCAAGACAGAGGCTCAGGGTGACCTGAGGGTTCTCTCTCTCCTCTGTCCCTGGATGCTGTAGGAGTTAGAGGGGGCACAGAGAGACAGAGACAGAGAAAGAAAGAATAAAGGAAGGCAAGAGAGTAAGGGCGAGAGCCAGAGGGAGAGAGGGAAGCCGAGGGGGCTAGGACTTGGTGTTTTCACATTTGTAAAATGCTCTCTACCAGCTGGTGTGATTCAATGGCATGGAGAAACCCAGTGCACGTCAAGATTTCTACCCCCCCACCCTGCAGTCCTGATCACTGCACTAATGACCGATGGGGACACTGTGACTTCCTTCTCTAAGAGCTACAAGGCCCAGGGATTTGAGCTAAATCCTTTCTATCTCTGCTCATGTTACAAAAGGGGAACTTGTACCCGACACTGGCAAAGCCGCACCTGCCAGCAAACCTCAGTGTTGCTAATCACCACCTTTTGTGCTCATGAATATTAATCTGCAGGCCCAGGAGGGAATTCATGCTGATCTAGGTCTAAAGGATCTGAAAACATGTTCATCATGTGCTAATATGTGATTTTCATTGGTTTCTTTTAAAACTCAGATAAAGTACCTGTGAACTCAGTGAAATGTTAAGAATTCTACTGGCCAAATATGGGAAAGCAATTCATTGCTGCAGAGAAATTTCAGGGTATTTTGATAACGGTCAACCGTGCGTTTTTCAAACTCTTTTTCAGAACCTTTGAACAAAGGAGATCCCATTTCCAAAACTCAATGCACAAATCTGAATGCTCTGGCTTAGCAAGAATGGCAGGTAAGGCCAATCCCACCTGGACTGGCCCTACCCTGGGGTGGCTCTGAGGACCTCCGTGGAAGCCCAGGTGTGGTGCTGTAAGGCCCGCCCACTAATCAGCTACTGTGCCCTCATCTTATTCGCTGCCACCTTACTTTGTTTTATTCATAGCGGCCACCATTGTCTGATATTATCTTGTTCATGTGCTCATTCTTCTTCATTCACGGCTTGTAAACTACGTGGAGACAGGCGTCCTGTTGGCTGGCTCACAGCTCTGTCCCACCACCCACAGCAGAACTGGGGACATGGTAGGCACCCAACAGTCACTGTGGAGCCCTGGAACGGATTGTCAGCAAGAGACAGCATCTCCTAAGGCGCGGTGCAGTTTTTGAGCTTTAATAATCTCAGAAGTATAAATCTGACAAATTCACAAGGAACGTCATTTGAAGGGTTCATTGTTTATACTTGTGCATTTTATTTTGCTTTTGCAAGGTTTGAATACTATATTTTTAATTTTAATTCTTTGTCTTAATCCCTTTGATCGAAGATGTTAAACACTTAAAAATAAAAGTAAGAAAAGAATTAGGTTATTTTCTTAAAGAGTTACTTAAATAATGGCATTTTCAAAGTCAAAAAATGGAAATTAATTTTTTTCTTCAAAATTCATAAAAGTAAGCAAGTGGATAAAGAAATGTAAATAATTAAATCTTCAAATACACATAGTTCTGAAGTTATTAAAGCTTCAAGGTGAGCTCTTCTGGAACGTGTCATATGTATGGGTTTACATGTTACAGAGTGTTAACTCTTTAGGAACCAGACTAATTGGAATTTTTCCTCCCTCCCTGCAATGCGTCATCTCGAAGAGGTGGTAACAACTGTGTCCATGATAGGTAACAGAAATCAAAGAGAGAGCTAGTTTTAAGGAGGAAGTTTCTCAAAGTCACACCTATCCAAAGGCAGAGTGGACTGTGTTGGAAGGGAGTGAGTTTCCTGTTGCTGGAGGTGTGTAGTTCCAGGCTGGATCCAGACTATATCAGAAAAGTAGGAAAAGAGAAGTTGTTCAAGCATTTTAGTGTAGGGGGTCAATGGTAGAATTTCTGGCTTAGGGCATTCTAGGTGCAAAATTATCCTATAGCTTACAAGCTGTGTGGCCCCAGTTTGGTTCTCTGTAAAAGAGGGATACTAATATATATATATATATATATATATATATATATATATATATATAATTATAATATATTAATATAATAATAAATAGTATAATAATAATTATTATTATATATTTATTATATATAAATATATTTATATTTATTTATATAATTATTATATATTATATATAATATAGTTATTATATATAATATTATATATATATGCAAAACTATTTACTCAACTCTTTACACAATCTTATCATGCATCATTATATATGTATATATACATATACGTACACATACGTATGTATATATACATATATATGTACATATGTATATGTACATATATGTGTACACATGTATATGTACATAAATGTGTACGTATATGTATATATGTATGTATATATACATATATAATGATGCATGATAAGATTGTGTAAAGAGTTGAGTAAAGAGTTGTGCATCGCACTGACACATTGGAAGAGTAAATAATGTGTTATTTACTACTACTGCTGCTATTATTATTGCTATTATTATTATATTGTTGCTACCCTTATGCAAGTATCTGTGGGTTTGTGGACTAAAGGATCTTTGGGGCCCAAGATTTTGAGATTCTAATGAATAGGTGGAAATGATGAGCCCCTGGAAATTTACACACTCTATTTGTAACACCTGAATGGTGTTATATTATGGTCGATGGACGGTCGTGATACTCGTCAGCCTGGAGCGGCTTAGGGCATAGGTATAAAGGGGTCCCCTGTCCCTTTTTCAATGGTGGGCCCTGGGGCAGCTCCTACTGGTGATGCCAGCACTTAGAACATTATCATGGTGCCCTTGGAAGGGAGGGAAGAGGGGAGAGGATATAAGAAGGCTCAAGTCTCCTTGGAACTAATTTGATTGGGATAAAATAGCAAAGGTGAGATGGTACTGGTGGAAGACAAGATACTTTTGCTTCCTGGTAGAAATTCTATTGGCTTTGGGTCCTTAGATCCTAATGCCCTTAATCTTTCAACTCCATTCATCCATCCATTCTTCTGTCCAGTGATTAATCTCTACTGCTTATCATGGGTTTATTCACTGACCCTTCCTTCTCTTTATTCCTTTTTTGCTTCCCGTCACTCAGCAAATAGGCTCTGAGCATCTGCTGGGTGCCAGACCTTGTTCTGGGTGCTGAGGTGAGAGAAAACAGACAAGGCCCCTGTCCTCAAGCAGGCTGTTTTCTGCCTGGGGAGAAAGATATTGATCAAATAACCATGTACAAGAATGTGGGCAATAACTGGACAGTGGTTAGTGCCAGGAAGAAAAAACTGCATGCTTTATCAAGTGTAGATGAGAAGGCTGGTCTGGAGGTGATGCTGAAGGTAACAATGGGGAACCTGAGAAGTGCAGGATAAAGAGGTGGCCAGGTAAAGCCTATAGGGGAGGTATTCTGGGACGAGGGAAGAGCAGATACAAAGGCCCAGCAGTACAAGGAGTGTGGCTACACTTCCTGATTTACACTTGCTAGGCGGTTTTATCTAAATTATATTTACCCGGGGACTAACCATATATGCACGGGAACTTGAAACATGATGAAGATGGCACCACAAATCAAAGGGACAGGATGGATTACTGAATGGATGATATTGGCGTCATGTTGGGAGAAAAATATAACTGGATCCCAAGCCAGCATGACATGCAAATGTGGAATCCGGACGGACTAATGATCTCACGTGAAAGTTTGGGAGAAGGTATTTGCACTGACTGTAACCGACCAGGAGCTAAGATCTAGGACATACCAAAAACACGTGCAAATCAACAAGAAAAAGACAGGAACCCCAGTGGAAAAGTGAGCAAAGTTTATGAAGAAAAGAGAAACCCAACAGGCTAATAGGCAGATAAAGAGATGCTATATGATTTTTTCCTTTTTTCCCTTCAGAGGACCCATTTTATCATCTTATCTCCACTTTCCTATTTCTGGACTAAGATTCTACATCCCCTTAACTGAAACGTTTTTTTTTTTTTTTGTTTTTTTGTTTTTTTGTTTTTTTGTTTTTTTTTTTTAGCACAGGATGAAGAGAAACACAGGACTCAGGAAGGGCGTGGAACAAGACCTCGGGCGCCTCTCTAACCTGTGATGGGACACCTCCAGACTGCCAGGGACTAGCAATGATCCCAGATCACCACCAGGTGGCGCTCTAGACATCCCTAGCTCAGAAACCCGCAAGAAAGCTTCTCTGGAAAGGTATGGTTCATTTAGAGTAATAAAAACTAGCCAACTTCTGGAATTGCCAGCCAGAAGGAACAAAATGTTTCCCATAAATTTGTAAGGTCTAGGAGGATGAAATTCCGCTTTTATTGTGATTCTTGAGTAACAGTCCAGGGCTTCCTCATGAAGAATTCCTCGTGCTGCTCCAGTAAAGCCCAGAGGACACTGGGTGTCCTAATGGGCACAGGATGATGGGGACCAGACTTCTGAGCCCCTTAAGCAGTTAGCACCAGCAGAAGTTGTTACAGAGGAGCACCACTGGGATTAAGGGAGCGGAAAAGGAGGCTCCTCTGCTTAAAATCTTTGTGTGGCTAGGCATGCCTCCCACTAGTTCTGGCCTATTTCTGGAACATTGGAGCATTGCTGTGAGACCTGAGCTGTCTGGGGTTTCACAAAGCACAGGTCAGGTCGTATCTTTGAGGGATCAGGCTGCAGTCACTCACCTTTGGGATTGGGACTCAGTTAGCAGGTGAGGCAGAGTTTATGGGTTGCACCTGCCTGAATCCACTACCCTGTCCAGGTGTCTTTGCCTGGGGGGAGGCATTCTTTGCCTCAGGACTATGCTCCACCCATGTGAACTGGCAGGCTGGACAGGGTGCTGAGGGCCCA
The DNA here is from genome assembly GCF_024362965.1 of Panthera pardus. Taxonomy (NCBI): domain Eukaryota; kingdom Metazoa; phylum Chordata; class Mammalia; order Carnivora; family Felidae; genus Panthera; species Panthera pardus. Next base: position 42,669,454 of record NW_026526821.1, on the reverse strand, counting down.
GGAGGCACTCCACCCCCCCCCCCCCCCCCCACCAGTGAGGGGTGGGAGTTGGTAAACAGCCTCTTCACCTCGGGGGTGCAATTCTATAGTCCCTCAGAGCCCTGCTTGTCCTCAGCTCATCTACACACCCTTTGTTGGCTTCCCTCCCTTAGCCGCCTCTCTTCCTCTTCTCTCTGGCTTCCTGGGATCACCCTCCCAAAGAAACTCCTTGCTCCTGTAAGCAATTCATAAAGGGAGCCCTCACTAAAATGGAATCAGGAGTCCAGAAGGGGGAGCCATATCACTCAATATCAATTACAGGAAGAATCGTCAATTACAGATCCCAGCAGAATTGTCAGCAGGAAAAAATCAATACTTTCCAGCCCCAACTGGAAAAGATGTACATTGCATCTCCTATGAGAAACTGACTATCCGCGCAACTCAGCCAAAGAGAAACCACCCTCACCCCAAACTCCTGCTTTTCTCCAATGGACTTCCATTCAAAACAACCCCTCTCAACTTTCTTCTTCTCCCTAAAATGACATTCTTCTGCTTTGTGGGAATTGCCTGTGGTTTTGTTATAGCTTGCACGTCCTGAATTGCCATTCTCTGTTGTCATAAATGTAAACCTGTTTTGCTGGTAAGATAACTGGCTCTTTTATTTCTTAGGTTAACACACTCAAATCTTTGTCTCACGCTTCCCTTTTAGGGAATTCCAATGAAAAGAACAGGAAAATGAGGTACATTTGGTGAGCTGCTCAGATGTTTTCAGAGTGCAAATACTAGGAGAGAAAAGGATAGAAGGCAGATGGAGAAAGGGACCCCAGTGAACCCTCCTAACGCTTGAGCTGCTCTTAACTCAATTTTGCAGGGAGTAGTTCTAAGAATCCCTGTTCAAAAAAGCCCAGTTACTTCAGGCTCCAAAAGTATTTTGAAACTGTACTTTGGGATCCAAATTATTTTGAAAACCATAATTGTGAATGGGAAATCCAGGTTTGAAGTTTTCAGTTGCCTCCAGTTCTGTCCTGTGGATGGGGAACCCACCTCGCCTCAGATACCACCCAAGGTATGAGCCTGGCTTATAAAATATTAACTGAGTGTTATTCTTTCCCCTGAGCTCATAATGGCTCCTGACATTTTAATGCCAGCATTTTGAATGCATACAAACTAGAGAGAGCAGAAACCCAAGGGGCAAAGCTTCCCCTATTTTGCATTTCAGAACCCTCCAGATGGATTCTTTTGTGAAATTCAGCACCCAGCAAGCCTCTTAGCAAACAGTGTTGAAAGAGGTTGGTGGTGGGTTTGTATAGGTTGTTCTTGCTTTATTTAGGTCCCTGGAAATGCAAGCGTCAGCACAAAGTATGTTTATGGTTCTCTTAAATTGCTAGGAAAAAAAATACCAAGACAGTTGTAAAAAAAAGAAAAACAAGGTTGAGTGACTCAGCCTGAACAAATTAAGAACCCATTTGATGCAAAACTTGGAATGTGCCAGGAGTCACTCCATTCTCCTGCATCTTGTTGACAGCTTATGAACCCCTCCTTCTCACTCCCTCTCTTTTTTGAGAGGAAGATGTTGGTTTCTAAGTTTCTAGTGATCTGCCACGTCATTTCTAAAGCCGCCTTTAGGATGAAATTGTCAAATGTCTTCCTGTGGAACATGATACAAAGGTTTAGGTAGAATATATTTCCTTAAAGATGAGATGCACTGTGTAAAAAACCGTTTTTTAGAGTTTTGAGTATGTTTACAATAATTTGTATGCATCTCTTTATATTCTACAGTCTTTATTTGAGTCTTGTTGATAATGACACAAAAGAGTACAGCAGTGCAATTCCATTTATATTAAAGTTTAAAAATTGGCAATAACCAGTTTTTGTTGTTAGTAATCGGGATCATGGTTACTCATTTTCTTTCTTCTTTCTTTCTTTCTTTCTTTCTTTCTTTCTTTTTTTCTTTCTTTCTTTCTTTTTATTTTGACAGAGAGAAAGAGTCTGAGTAGCGGATGAGCAGAGAGAGAGGGAGGGAGAGAGAATCCCAAGCAGGTTCCGCACTTTCGGCACAGAGCCTGATGCAGGACTTGAACCCACGAACTGTGAGATCATGACCTGAGCCGAAACCAAGAGTCAGATGCTTAACTGACTGAGCCACCCAGGCGCCCCAGGATCAGGGTTATTCTTGTGTATATGGGTAGAAACTGGGAGGGGAAATGACAAGGCCTTTGGGGTGCCTGTGATGTTTTGTTTCTTGATGGTTTCCTTGGATGTGGTGGGTTGTGAAAACTCACTGAGCTCATGAGCCGTGCCCTTTTCTGTATTTATGTTACACTCGAAAAAAAATCTGTGTTTATTGATACTGCCAGATCGATTAAAAAGATTGTCTTTTTCACTCTTGCTAAAGCTATTGGACCCAGGCCTGCTGCTCCAGTGGGATTTTTTTTGCCAGGTCCTGGCCAAGCTGGAGACCGCAGTGTGATGCCTTCTGGCTCATGGCACCTGCTGTTTGGCAGGGACAGCTTACCTGCAACCTTGGAGTTGTATGCCACTCCGACCCCACAGATATTGTTGTTGGCCGCGGCAGAAACCTCCCCTGCACATCGGGTCCCATGGCTGTGGAGAAAAATAGAGGGAAGTTAGACACGGCATCAAAAGACTCTGGGGGAGGTTCCTTAAATTCTATCAACTGGAAGCAATTTGCTGTCGATGGTCTGGTTAGCCGGAGCTGGCAGATTTTCCTTCTGTGTATCGCCTTTCTTCCCCCTCTCCCCTTCCACCTATTTTCCTGACCTTGACCTGCTTCTACAAGAAGGAGGCTTCTCAGAGCATTTTCCACCTTGAAATCTGATCTTTACTTTCAAATCTGAAGTGTCTTCCTGCAGAAAATACACTTAGAGGCTTCCAGGAAACACCAAGCATGAGAGGACACGTGTGTGCTGGTCGGATCACAACACTTCAGCACTTCCTAGTGGTTGGAGCACTAGGATTGTGGACTAGTGGTTATTTTCAAGGCTGGTTCTCTACACAGGCATGCAAGGCTGCCTGTCAGGTATAGGATAATGGTTACTTACCTCTTCTGGAAGATAGCCTCCTTGGAGGGCGTATGGAATGCTATAGATTCCCACCTTCCTCCAGGAATAAGAAAGCATGTGTTGGCAACATTTTGCATGCGATTTCAAGGGACTCACAGAACCTTTGAGGCTGACCAGATTAAGGAGCCCCGCCAGGCACTAGATAACCTTTCCCAGGTTTTCCCAGCCTTACGAGTCTGAGCAAGGCCTTCCCATGGCTTATGTTCTAGAACGTTATCGGGAGCAGACACCACTAATTTTTGTCCTTCTTGTTTTGCTCTCTCCTGCCTTCTACTAAAGGGTTCTAAACAGTTCTATCTGTCCCGTGTGCATTTCCCCTCCCGTTGGATTGAGCTGGCCTGGGGACTTGCTTTGACCCACAGAGCACAGTGGAGATGTGATGTATCACTTTGTAAGAGGGCTGACAGCTTGGTGCCAGGTGTCAACGAGGGGAGCCTGGGCTAGCCTACAAGTGGACGAGACCACGTGGGGGGAGAGAGAGAGAGAGAGAAAGACCCAGCAATTTCTGCCATTCCAACACCTCAGATGAGGCTCCTGGCACGTGAGGGATGATGCCCTCCTCCTCCAGACCTCGCTAGATCACCCCGGTGGGCGGCACGTGGAGGGAGACTGGCTGTTCCTGCCCAGCTTACGGGTCTGTGAGCAAATAAGTGTTCGTTTTTTTTTAGGCCACCAAGTTTTGGGGTAGTTTGTTAAGCCACAATGGACAACTGAAACCAGCACAAACTCTGAGCCTATCAGAGTGTTGTGTTCTAGCCCTAAACAGCATTCAAGATGTGGGAGGTTCCGAAGGTACAAGTCCTCTGAAACTACTGGTCCCCAGTCCCCAAAAGTCCATTCTAATGGTCCATGAAGCAGCTAAAGGAATAACTGGGCCACATTATCTGCTCTGCTGGAAGAGTGTCAGCACCGCCTGCTGAAGGGACAGGGCGGTGAGCGTTGGCTTTTCCAAATACGATAAGGAAACATGGGTGAAGGGGTTTATTGGCTGCATGGCCCTAGGAGTTTAGATTTCTAAATTGTTGACTAGTGTGCTGTTTGCATCATCCTCTTGGGGCAAGCAAAGCTATTGTTTCAGCCCTTAAAGAACCACACCCGAGGACTGGGTATGGGGAGAGGGATATATATATATATATATATAATTATATACTCATCATATATTGTATGAGCAAAAGTGGGGGTCCCTGGGTGGCTCAGTCGGCTGAGCGTCCGACTTCAGCTCAGGTCATGATCTCGGGGTTCATGAGGTCAAGTCCCACATCTGGCTCACTGCGGTCAGTGTAGATAGAGTCTGTTTTGGATCCTCTGTTTCCCTCTCTCTGCTCCTCCCCTGCTCATTCTCTCTCTCTCTCTCTCTCTCAAAAATGAATAAACAGTAAAAAAAAAAAAAATAAATTAAAAAAGAAAGTAAATCCTACCTCCATAAAGGCTACATCTTTCATGGGCTCCAAATGTCCTTTGGAACAAGAATGAAATCTGTATATTGTGTTCAGGTAAACTGTGTAGTTACAAGGGCAGAGGATGGCCCTAAAAAAATCTATGAAACAAAGTGCTGTACACATAGCTGTCTACTTGTCTTTAAGTTTTCTGTGGATCACATTTGAAATTTTTGAGAAGGTGCTCAGTCTACCACGGATGAGATTTTCATAGCCACCTATTCCAAATGCTGAAGGACCTTATTCCAAATGCTGAAGGAATTGCTAAATAAAGTTCTGAAAAGCAGCACGGAAGCACACACATATGTGTGTATATGTGTATATATATATATATATATATATATATATGTATGTATGTTTGTATATGTACATATAATTAAATATGTACATTCTTTTAAAAATGTTTTTAATGTTTATTTATTTTTGAGAGAGAGAGCGTGATGGGGGTGGTACAGAGAGAGGGAGACACAAAATTCGAAGCAGGCTCCAGGCTCTGAGCTGTCAGCACAGAGCCTGATGCAGGGCTTGAACTCACAAACTGTGAGATCATGACCTGAGCCGACGTTGGATGCCCAACCGATGGAGCCACTCAGGTGCCCCTGACATACGTACATTCTTTATGTTGATTCATAGATCTACTTTAAAAGTACATAATTGGAAGAGAGCCAAAGCATAAGAGACTCTTAAAAACTGAGAACAAACTGAGGGTTAATGGGGGGGTGGGAGGGTGGGGAGGGTGGGTGATGGGTATTGAGGAGGGCCCCTTTTGGGATGAGCACTGGGTATTGTATGGAAACCAATTTGACAATAAACTTCATATATTGAAAAAAAAAAGAAAAAAAGAAAAGTACATAATTAAGTATATAATGATATATTTATATATAATATATACTCATACATTCTATATAATCCATATATTTAAATACATGCTTATATAAAGTACCTACCAGATATAAAGTGCATATATATATCCTTTACATATATGCACATGTATTTTTTAAAATGGAATTTAATGGATACTGATTAAATTAAATTATTTTTTATTTTTTTAATGTTTATTTTCGAGAGAGATTGGGAGACAGAGCACAAGCGAGGGAGGGACAGAGAGAGAGGGAGACACAGAATCTGAAGCAGGCTCCAGGCTCCGAGCTGTCAGTGCAGAGCCCAACACAGGGCTCAAATCCACGAACTGTGAGATCATGACCTGAGCCGCAATCAGCCGCTTAACCGACTGAGCCACCCAGGCTCCCCTGAACATATAAATATTGAAATAAAAGCTTAAAAATCAATGCCATGTCTAATTTGGCTAAGCACTAATTTCCTTATTATTTAATAATTAGCCCTGTCAAGATCTCCTCTCCGAGAGCTGACGTGTGCAATTAGACCTTGCCTGGGATAGTCAGTTGTGCCAGCATCCTCGGAGAACACGGATGGCCTCATCGTGAGGGGAGCCCTGTTCTAGGTGACGAAGGAGGCAGGGAAACGAATACCCATCGGCCACTCACTAGGCCTTTATCTACTACCAGATGCGGTGCTCAGTGCCTTGCTCGCCTCGCCCCCTTCGGGCCTCCCGGGAGGGCTATGAGAAACCACGGCCCTGTTTCACAGACATCAGAGCTGAGTCTCAGAGGTGCTGGCCCGAAGGCGCACAGCTAGAAGATGGCTGGGGCGGGGCTGAGACCAACACTCGGTTACTGAACCGCCCCGCTACGCTCCTATCTTTGCCCTAGACTGCTCCCCAAAGGCTAGTGGATGAATGTGTGTGAACTGGCTGGAGCGAACTAAAGGCACTCAGTGCTTCCATAGCCTTAATTTTGGCCTTTAAGCGGGGAGACAAGCGTTGTGGGCTCTCCAAAGGAACATATGGGAAGAAACGCTTCATTGCTAAATTAGGCAACACTAATTATAAACAACTAGTGGCAGTTCCCTATAATTGTTCATGGCACCATGTCTTTCCACACCCCTGGGGCTTCACAGGCTCTGTTCCCACTGCCTCCAATGCCTTCCCCTGTCTCCTGCCTTCCTGATTGTCTCAGACAAGCGTGCCTACTCCCCCGAAAGTCAGGAAAATCTTTTTCCAAATCCATTTTCATTTGGCCTCTTTGCTTTCTTGAGAAAGTTCGGTAGCTCCCTCTCGCTTCTAGAATAAAACATATGTCTGTCAGATGTGGAGCTATAGGGGGTGAGGAACACATATCAGCCGCTCAGTCGGCCTCCTTCTAACTGAGGCTAATGGGAGGGAGGCAGGTGGTAGAGTCACAGATGTGTTGCCAAAATGGCCCCAACCCACCACTCTTCCGAGTCCGTGCCCTTGACAATGTGCTTTTCTTGCTCCTTCCATGAAGAGGTGAAGCCTGTTTCCCGCCTCCCTTGAATCTGGCTGGACTTGTGACCTGCTGTGGCCAAAACAAGGCGGTAGAAATGGGAAGCTTACCCCTCAGCTTGAGACCCTGCCTAGGTGCGTGTGGACAAGCCTGGGTAAGCCTATTAAGTGATGAAACCCATGCAGCCACGACCCCAGGTCCCCCAGCTGACGGCCACCCGTCCTCCAGACATGTGAGAGAGGGCATCCTATCAACTGGCTCCCAGCCACCCTGCAGGCTGACCGTGGATGCATGGGTGAGCCCAGCCACAAACCCGAGTCTGGTCCAGGTCAACAGAACTGCCTAGCTGACTCTACTAACTTTTGGGACGATTTGTCATGTGACATTATTTGGCGATCGATAACTCACACATAAACAAACAAGGCTACAGGGACAACCCATGCTTAACTTATGGGGGATTGGGGTTCAAAGCTGGACTCTCATGATGACTGGGGCTTCCCCAAAGAACTGCAGCGGCTGTAGAGGTATCCAAGTGAACACCTGAAGCGTGGCCCCGACCCTGGGGATCTCCAAAGAGACAGCCCAGGTACACCCCTCCTTTCCACATCGCTGGCCTTTCGCTAAAGGGATTTGGTCATCCCTCTCGCCCTCCCTAGCCAAAGTCATGTCCTTCTGTATGCACTCCGTTCAAGGCACAGTGTAGGTATACTGAGTAAAACGAATATAACAACTCTCATTTATTGATACCTACTGAGGGTTGAGCACTGTGCTGAGAGGGGTGCCTCAGCACCTCTGTTATTGTCCCCATTTACAAAAAGAGGAATCCGAGGCACAGGGATAATAAGTCACTTTTCACGTAGGAGGCAGTAGCAGAATTCACACTCAGGTGAATGTTCCCAAACCCCTGCTCTTACCCAGAACCCTTGACTATCATCTATTCCTGACTAACAGAAAAGTGCGAACAGAAAGTGTGACAGTTAATTTTATGTGTCAACGTGGCTGGACCAAGGGGTGCTCAGATATGCGGTCAAACATTATTCTGGGTGTTTCTGTGCGGGTGTTTTAGATAACATTAACATTTTTTTTAAAGTTTATTTATTTTGAGGGGGGGGAGAGAGAGAGAGAGAAAGTGTGTGTGGGAGGGGCAGAGCGAGAGAGAGAAAAGGAGAAAGAGAAAACCCCAAGCAGGTTCTGCACTGTCAGCACAGAGCCCAACATGGGGTGCAAACTCACAAACCGTGAGATTATGACCTGCTGAAATCAGGAGTCAGACACTTAACCGACTGAGCCACCCAGGTGCCTCTGGATAAGATTAACATTTAAATTGGTGGACTTTGAGTAAAGCAGATTGTGCAGCACCTTAATGCAGGTGGGCCTCATCCAATCAGTTGAAGGCCTAAATAGAACAAGAAGAGTGACCTTCCTGAGCAAGAGAGAATTCTCCAGCAGACAGCCTTTGGACTTCATCTGCAACATTGCCTCTTTCTGGGTCTGCAGGAGGCTGCCTTTGGACTTGAACTGGAACATCAGCTCTCCTGGGTCTCCAGCTTGCCAGCCGGTGCTGCAGATTTTGGGTTTGCCAGTCTCCATCATTGCATGCGCCAATTTTCTATAATAAATCAATCTCTCTCTCTCTCTCTCTCTCTCTCTCTCTCTCTCTCTCTCTCTTTCTCTCTCTCTCTCTCCATATCCTTTTGGTTCTGTTTCTCTGGAGGACCCCGACCAATACAAAAAGTAACTGAGTTTTCACTGGTTCTTTAGCTCACTCATCTGTTGGTACCACTGGCCAGGTTTTCTGGTACAACATTATCTGTTACTTTGCAACATGATTTTTGTTGCTGGCAGAAAATGCTAACTGATCACCAAGCTCATTTTCTTTTCTTTCTGGGATCCAGCTAAGCTCCATTTCCAGGTCTCCCTTGCACTGGCATGCAGCCATATGACTGGATTATGCTAACGTGATGGAGGCACACGGATGCATGCTGTGTCGGGGCATAAATACCACCCACGAGTGTCTATCTGTGCTCTTTCCCCTCTTTTAGTTTGACGTGGACAAGCATGGTAACTTTGGAAATGTGTGTCACAGATGAAAGAAGCCCACATCCCTGAATCGCTGCTTGGAGGGCAGCTGTTCCTCCAGAAGACGTGCAGGAACTGGTAGGTGAATTATAAATAACTTTTATTGTGTTAAGCCACTAAGATTTGGGGATGTATTTCTTATAGGTGCTGGAATAACCTGAACTTGTAAACTTAAAAAAAATTTATTTTTGAATGTTTATTTATTTTTGAGATGGAGAGACAGAGTGTGAGTGGGAGAGGGGCAGAGAGAGAGGGAGACACAGAATCCGAAGCGGGCTCTGGGCTCCGAGCTGTCACCATACAGCCCGATGCGGGGCTTGAACCCATGAACCGTGAGATCATGACCTGAGCTGAAGTTGGACACTTAACTGACTGAGCCACCTGGGCGCCCCTGAACTAGTAAACTTTGATTTTAATCTTATTGAATAGTTCTACCATATTTATATTAGTAGTTGCTGCTTGATCTCTTATCTGGAAGGAGACATTCAAATAGTAAGTAACTGAAAGAAACGAATTTGAAAGATACCGTAAGGACCAAACAGATGACAACAAGGGGGACAGCAAGGATGTTGGATGACAAGCATCAGAATAAGGCCATCCTCGAAGAGCAGAAAAAAGTCTATCTTGTCTGATCTCTTATTCTCTACCCTCCTCTGAGGTTTGTGTGGTGTGTGGGAGGGCCTTTGGGCATTGGCCGATTTGATGGACCTTCTGAGGCTGGTGAGCAGAAGTGATTCTGTTAATGGCATGAGACCTGGATGACATTTTGGTGTTTCTATTTTGGCTCAGTTTATGTTTACTATTATTATTATTAAAAATTTTTTAATGTTTTATTTATTCTTGAGAGAGAGAGAGAGAGAGAGAGAGAGAGACCAAGCACTAGTGGGGGAGGGGCAGAGTGAGAGAGGGGCACAGAATCGGAAGCAGGCTTCAGGTTCTGAGCTGTCAGCACAGAGCCCAACGTGGGGCTCAAACTTATGAGCCATGAGATCATGACCTGAGCCGAAGTTGGATGCTTTACCAACTGAGCCACCCAGGTGCCCCTATTATTATTATTTTTATTTTAATGTTTATTTATTTGTGAGAGAGAGCATGGGTGGGGGAGTGGCAGAGAGAGAAGGGGATGGAGAATCCACAGCAGGCTAGGTGCTGATAGCAAAGAGCCTGATGCTGGGCTTGAACTCACAAACTGTGAGATCGTGACCTAAGCCAAAGTCAGATGCTTAACTGACTGAGCCACCCATGTACCCTGTTATTATTATTATTATTATTATTTAAAAAATACAAACAGGGGACATGGGTGGCTCAGTCAGTAAGCATCTGACTCTTGATGTCTGCTCAGGTCATGATCTCACAGTTTGTGGGATCGAGCCCCACATCAGGCTCTGTGCTGACAGTATGGAACCTGCTTGGGATTCTCTCTCTCCCTCTCTTTCTGCCTCTTCCCCCCTCTCTCTCTTTCTATCAAAATAAATAAACTTAAAAAAATACAAACAAATTCAATGAATAACATAATTGCATATGAATCTCATATGGCTACCACCCAACTCTATCAAAGCCAAATGTTTCCCATACTTCAGATTTTTTTGTGTGAGTATGCTATAGCTTATTAGATCAGCCATCTACTGATAGACATTTGGTTATTTTTATTCTTTAGTCTTGTGCATGCGTGTACAATTAATATTATGCCATATTTGATTAAGCTTTTTTTGCAAATCAGCCTAAAGAAAAATACAGATTCACCCCCCCTCAAATTGCTTAATATATCTGTACAAAAATGCTAGTATCCTAGATAACCATAATGCCATGATCACACATAATGTAACTAACAAAATGGTAGTAGTTTTTCAGAGAGAGCAGGAAGACAAAGCCCTTGCTGTGATGGTAGAATGAAAACTAAGGCAGTGGCAGTGTGCAGAGAAAATAGGAAATTGATTCAAGAGACATTTTGGGAACAGGGGTGTCATTCAGCAAGATTTGGTGATATAATGAGCACTTCTAATGTTGTTCTCTTAAGATACCTTCAGTTTTCCCATGAGGGTAAATTAAATCTCGTTCAACCATGTACCTACTTTCATTCTATGATAGACCATATAGTTCTTAATTTTAAAGCATATGCCTTGAGGAAAACGAACCCTTGAAGGAACACAAGGGCAGGTAGAATAAAGAACACATACCCCATTTGTCACAGAGACTCTGGTCACGGCACAAAATTAAACAGCAGAGCGAATATGTAGTACGGTTACAGTCTCTGGTCTAATCCCCATCTTCCTGAGCAAAGCAAAGTGTGGAGTTCTGTGCATGACTAATTAAGGCACCCTGGATATTCTCATGACCAAAGGAGTGTATAATTACAAGGGTGCATTCCATGTATTTTTATATAGGGATAACTATTTTTTTAAATTTTTTAAAAATATTTATTTATTTTTGAGACAGAGAGAGAGAGCATGAACAGGGGAGGGTCAGAGAAAGAGGGAGACACAGAATCTGAAACAGGCTCCAGGCTCTGAGCTGTCAGCACAGAGCCCAACGCGGGGCTTGAACCCACGGACCGCGAGATCATGACCTGAGCCGAAGTCGGACGCTTAACCGACTGAGCCACCCAGGCGCCCCGGGATAACTATTTTTTCAAGAAATAAACATTTACAGATTCACTCGAAGACCTCCCTGGGCCCATACCTCTCTTTGCTTCCTCGTAAGTGACCACTGTACCCAGGTGATCCTTGGAATCCCTGTGCATGTTTCTATACAATTACTTTATAATCAGATGTACATAAGCATATATGCCACTACTTGCTTGTTTTCCAACTCAGTATATGTGTTTCCTTGTATACAATCTTCTTAAAATTTGCTTTTTGCTCTTGAATTTCTGAGGTTCATTCATAGACTCTGGTGCGTTCATTTTTAGTGCTGTGTAGCAGCACTGTGTGTAGTCCATTTATAGACAGGCTGCAATTTACTTGTTTGTCCTCCTAGGGACAGGCATTTGGATTGTTTGCAATTTGCTTGCTCTTACAAATAATTTGAAAGGAAACATTCTTGTGCGTTATTACCCGGTGCACGTTTGTGACCGTTCCTCTAGGATATGTATGTAAAGGTGAAAACAGGTTCTTTGAATATATATGACCTCCTGCAGAGTGGGAGAGTGCCAGCATTTAGTATCATCAAACTTGACCTTTTTTGCTTATTCAAAGGTTGTGAAATGGTATTTCATTGTTTCACTTTGCAATTTCCTCATTACTAGGAATGTTGAGCATCTTTTCATACACAAGTTAGCTCAGGTGTTCTGTTAATCATCTGCATATAACCTTGGTCCATTTTTTCTATGGAGTTATTTTTTTTCATTGACTTGTAGCTGTTCTTCTTTAAAAAAATATATATACATTTATTTATTTACTTTGAGAGAAAGAGAGAGAGAGAGAGCAGAGGAGGGGCAGAGAGAGAGGGAGAAAGAGAATCCCAAGCAGGCTCCGCGCTGTCAGCACAGAGCCTGACATGGGACTCAATCCCACGAACTGGGAGATCATGGCCTGAGCCAAAACCAAAAGTCAGACACTTAAGCAGCTGAGCTGCCCCGGTGCCCCTGATTCGTAGCTGTTCTTTATTGGATACTAACCCTTTTGTTTCGTAGAACTTGTTGCACATAAGCTCCTGGTCTGTGGCTTGTCTTTTAACTTTGTTTATTGTGATTTTGAACCAAAATGTTTAATTTTAACTTAGCTTTCTCAATATTTTCCTTTTCCTTGTGGCCTAGTGTCTTGTTTAAGGAAGCCACTCCTATTCCAGGGTCATAAGGACATTTTCTTACAGTTTACTTCTAAAAGATTTATATACATTTAGGTCTTCATTTCCCTAGAATCTGTTTACGCTCTGTGCATGATACCTATTTTCCCATATGAATAACTAGCACCATTTATCGAATATCACTACATCATCCTTTTTCCATTGTGTTTATTGCCATCTTGGCCATATTAAGATTCTTTTATGTGGTGGTCTGCCTCTGGGTTTTCTATCCTGTTTCTTTGATCTTTTTTTCACTCCGTGTGCTAACGCCGTTCTCTCACAATTATGATGGTTTTGTAATGTTTGATATGTGGCAGGTAGAATTTCCCCACCTTGCTGTCGTGGTTCATCTTCCCCTTTTATGTCTTCTTCATTTTCATTCTCCTCCTCCTCCTCTTTCTTTGTCTTCTTATTGTATTCATGACCCTTTGCTGTACCATATCAATTTTAGGATCAGATTTTCTAGTTTCACAGAAAAATACTATTGAGACTTTAGTTGAAATTGCATTGAATTAACTTCATATCTTTATATGGTTCCATCCTCCCATCTGTGAACTTAGTAGGCAACGCCATTCATTCAGGACTTCTATGTCTTTTCTAAATTTTATAATTTTCTCCTTAATGTTCTCATGTATCTTTCCTTAGATTTACAATGATTTCATTGGCTATGAGATGTGGCATGGTGTCAGATAAAAGAGAGATAGGCAGAATTCTTATTTCATCCAGCATTAAAGAGAGTGCCATCAAAGTTTCAGCATTAAGAATAATGTTTGTAGGGGCGCCTGGGTGGCTCAGGAGGTTATGCCTCTGACTTCGGCTCAGGTCATGATCTCACGGTTCGTGAGTTCAAGCCCCACATTGGGCTGTCTGCTGTCAGCACAGAGCTTGCTTTGGATCCTCTGTCTCCCTCTCTCTCTGCCCCTCCCCACCTCACACACACGTTCTCTCTCTCTCAAAAATAAATAGCATTGTATGTCAACTCTACTCCCCCAGCCGTCCAGAAGAAGCACGTTTGCTGTAGATTTTTAATAAACGGTGTTTATCTTCAATTCAATAATTATCTCTTCAACTGCACCCAGGCTAGATGTTATCACATTCGTTGAGACTTCATTCCAAGTGCAATTGGTTCCTTTTTTATATTCATGTTTATTTTTGCTTGTGTTTCCCCATCATTTATTTTTCTTTTTAAATGGATGTTATCCATGCATTTATCCCTCGAAGCAAACATAACATAACTTGCTTTATTGTCTTTTTCAAGTCTTTCCATAAAACTAATTTCACCTGGTATAAATTCATGTCCTGATTTTTAAATTGTGTTTGATGTGTTTTTTTCCAGATATTTTGGAATGTTAGTTTGTAGGCTTAGTTTGAGTTGCAGGGTATTTTTTCCTTTTCTTCCTCTCTTCCTTTGGGCTCTTTCCTCGTTATTGTTCCCTTGGTTGCTTTAATGGGCTCCTTAGCTCTATATCCCACAACCAAGTCTTATAATGATGTTTTAGGGCTCTGGATTCACAGAGATACTGGAGATATGGGGAATTCATTCAGCAAGCCAGTGAGAAACTTGGCCAGGTTCATGGACATGAGGCTGTCTTTGCCTTCCAGACTCCAGTCTCCCTAGGTCTATACAGATTCTTACATAAACAGAGCTCTATATGGCTAGCTACGGTCTGTTCAGCCATGTCTTTGGAAAAAGAAGCTTTCATGTCACATGAAATGCAGAGATCAGTCATGTTTCCTGGCTCATATCCAAAGGTCTCTACAGGGTAAGACTTTGGAGTAAGCCCAAAGGTTTGGATAGGTAAGCATGTAGAGCTGCTTCTGGGGAAAACCTTGGGTCTGCTTACAATCATCTAGTACTTTCTGGAGAAGTGAAGAGGCATTCCATCTTTCTGATGCTAGATGCTAGGCTCTTCAATTTTCCCCACAGATCAATCTTGTTTCATGCATTTAAGCTATCTCCGGATATAACTCTTGTTTTAATCAGCACTGCAGAAACAGAGACACCAGACTCTCTCCAGAAAGTTTAACCTTGAGCTACTGTTGTCTCATGTCAAAGGCTCAGATGAGAGAATGAAGGGCTAAGAAAGATGGGTGAAGTGTTGGGTCATCCATTAACTCCTTTGGAAGAAACTCCCCTCGTTTTCTATCTAGTTGGGGAATCTTTGACTTAGCTCCTATAGACATCCCTTCACTGCATTTCACAATTAATATTTGCTGCCATTTAGGAAATGCCTACCACGTGTCATGCTCTGAACCAAGTATGTGTCTCTAGTCCCTTATACAAACTTCCATGGTGGAGTTTCAGGCCCAGTTTACAGATAGGGGGAACTAATTCAGGGATCACTTAATCTATGCCAAGCAATTAACATGACACTACATTTGTCCATCATAATCTGCTGTGTTTTTCTCCCATAAGGAAAGAATTATTGCCACCTGAGTACCAGAGAATCTACCTATATGGCATGCATAACATTTGTTTCCAAAGTAGAAATAACAATACCAACATACAGATTTCTTCTATGATCTATATAATTCTCTCCATAACCCCCAAATCTGTGTTATGTCTATTTCTTTTAGCTGAGGGGAAAAATTTAAATAATGAAGACTTGCCTAATCCAGGTAAGGGACCAGAAATGTTTTAAAAAAACTTTGTGGGGGTGCCTGGGTGGCTCAGTCGATTAAGCGTTGGACTCTTGATTTTGGCTCAGGTCACGATCTCATGATTTGTGAGATTGAGCCCCATATGGGGCTATGAGCTGTCAAACATGGAGCCTGCTTGGGATTCTCTCCCTCTCTCTCTGCCCCTTCCCAACTTGTGCGCAGGTGCGCCCACGCTCTCTCTCAAAAATAAATAAACTTTAAAAAACAAGTATATGGTATTTCTCCGATGGCTCAGTATAGCTCACAAAGTTAAACTGTGTTGGATTTCACTGTGTTCTGATTTGGATAGAGAGACAGTTGATTACAAGCAGCCACATTTGAACTAATATGGGCTTATGAGGTTTTCTCAAAGCTCACATGAGAGAAAAAGTTAGATTAGGTCTTTGAAAGCAGTTTAAATTTTATTATCCAGGAGGTGATTTCAGAATTAGTTCATAAAGACAGACGGGAAAGATGTTCATGCATTTCTAAACCATTAAATGTCACCAGGGTAAAGTATTGGTTTCCATCAACGGGCAAATAACCAACCAGAGATGGCCGTTTTTCTCACATGTTCATTTTTGGCCTGTCACATAGAGTTCTTCAAAATGAAATATGACTTTTAATAAGAAAAAAAGTTAATCACTAAAGATCTTTCTTTTTTTTTTAATGTTTCTTTATTTTTGAGACAGAGAGAGACAGAGTGTAATCGGTGGAGAGGCAGAGAGAGAGGAAGACACAGCATCTGAAGCAGGCTCCAGGCTCTGAGCTGTCAGCACAGAGCCCGACGTGGGGCTCGAACTCACAGACTGTGAGATCATGACCTGAGCCGAAGTCGGACGCCTAACTGACTGAGCCACCCAGGCGCCCCCTTTTTTTATTATTTTTATTTTATTTTTTATTTTTTATTTTAGATCTTTCTTATTTGAAGGTTTAACTAACGCTATCAATCACACAAGCCCACGTGGAGATAAATGTTCCTCAGTATCCATTTATTGTTCTTCCTTCCCTCACCCCCATTTGGGTTGCTTGAGCAATAAATGTCTTCTCTCTCCCTGAATTTATAGTAAACTTTTTGTGGCCAGGAATTGCATCGAATCCCAAATCTCTTACTCTTTAGGGCTTAATAGATAGAGTGTGCTGCACCCTTGTGATGCTCCATAAATATTGCCGATGGCAGGGATGACATTTCAGTGGTGAATGCCTGTCAAAGAAATGCTATGCAAGAGGGATTTTTATGGACAGCAGCACGGTAATGGAATACAGATCTGCAATGCATCACCAAACATTGACCTAAAACCGAGCAAGGCTGGAAAATTATTGACAAAGCGTGGGCTGCAAACCTCGGAAGAAGCGGGAAGCTCTGAAGTGGACGGATGTCAAGGCCACTCAACATCTCGGCGTGGCTGACAAGGTGTGCCGCCCATCTATCAACCAGCCAATCAACATTTACTGAATGCCAGCGAAGAAAAACATGTCATGCTAGATCCTGATACCACATAGGAAGTCGGTTATATCTGTTCTGCATATTAGTGAGGTTCATTAAATGTGCATGATTTTCTACCTTTTTGCAATTTGGATTACTACTACTACTATATTATTGCTTTTCTTGGCCATCTGTATTTTCTTGCTTGCAAGCTAGGAGGAAATTTACTCCCTTTGCAAATTTCTCAACTGTGTTTCAAATATATCTCTAGAGCTCAGATACTGCATGTAATTATTAAATGGTTCACAGTAGAATAAATACACTTGCTCTGCTTGAAAAGGAATAATCCTACAAAGTCAAATTTAGCACCGGGCAAGAAATTCTAATATCCCCATCCTCTAAAAGCAGTTCTGCATATGCATGAGGTTTGCTTTCATAAACGGTCCTTGGCTGGGAGTTTTAAATAGGTTCTTGAAGAAATGCACACTTGAAGGTGCTCACGCCCAGAGGAGAGCACCTGAAGAAACCGGCATGCCTTTGTGGCTGCAGAACTGGCCAGAGACTCATGCTGGCACAGCAGCGAACACAGCTCCAGCCAAAGGCAGGTGCTGGCTCAAGACTCCCGGAGCCTCTGGGCAGCAACATTCCGAGTGCGATGAAAGAAGGGTCCTCATCTATGCCTCGGGCCCAGTTTCTGACCCAATCACAAAATCTTTCCTCCTTTCTCCTAAAGCCTGTGTGATGCACACCTCTTCCATGAAGCCTTCTTAGAATGCTGCCCCCTGTCCCGGGCTGTAACTCCCAGGCCAGGTGTCCAGGTTACCTCCTGAACATGTCTGCACCTCCCGCTTCCCCTCCTTCACCTAAATTGTACCCTCAGCCTGGAATATACCCCTTAACTCTACCAGTTACCTTCCTTCAAATCCTAGAGCAAATCCTACCCGTTCAGGGAAGCCTGTCTCTGCTTCTCTGGCTAGAGATAATTTTGCATTGCTCCATACTGTCCAAGGCATCTTTGTTATGAGGCAGTGCGTGTAATGACCCCCTCACTGGTGTCAAATCCTGTCTCCACCACGTATTAGCTGTATGACCTTGTCCAAGTTACTTAGCCTTTCTATGCCTCCATTTTCAAAATGGGGATAGTCCTGATAAGAGTTATTTCTTTTTTTTTTTTTAATTTAATGTTTATTTTTGAGATAGAGAGAGACAGAGTGTGAGTGGGGGAGGGGCACAGAGCAAGGGAGACATCAGAAGCAGGCTCCAGACTCTGAGCTGTCAGCACAGACATGCAGCTCGAACCCCATGAACCGTGGGATCATGACCTGAGCCGAAGTCGGGCACTCAACCCACTGTGCCCTGATAATAGCTATTTCAAAGGTTTATTATGAGAATTAACTGAATTAATACATGCAAAGCACTGAAAACAGTGCCTTAAACACAGTAACTGCTTAATAAGCTGCTATTTTAGCCCTAGCTACGCTTAGCACTGTGGTGATTTGGGCATCTGTCTCCACTCATAGGACATTTTGCAAGCTCCTCAGAAGTTCGCATATCAAAGCTAATAGTTTCATAAATACCAAACTAAATTATGCCCCATGCTTTTTAAATTTACTTCTTATTACGGAAAAAAAAAACCCCAGAGATCTACAAAAGTAAGCAGAAATCTCATGTACCCATGATAAGCGTTAGCACTTACTAACCCATGACCATTTTATTTTCTGTATTCCTCCACTCATCTCCTTCCTCCTGTCCCAAGCCCTAAGTTATATGGAAGAAAATCCCAGGCAAATATTTCAACCAGAGGGAATTCTGAATAAACTTATCCTACACGCATGGATAGGATGTTATATTCAACTTCTCCTTGGGCCAAGAAGGAATCATCTCCAGGACCCAAATTTTCAGACCACAGGTCCTGCTAGTGGTGTGGGCTTAGACTTTGACCCACTTTCCTTCCATAAGCATTTACAATAATAATTATGTTTCGAGAGGCCATGATTTGAACTGGTACCATCCAGTCTTTATAATAACAAGATGGTGGATAAGGATCTTTGAATATGACTTGCTTATTGGGAAAAGCCCTATTTATAGGTCAAAGTGGCTCCTGTGTCTTGAGTCAGTGGCTTCCTAATAAGCAAAGATCCTACATGCTTGATTCATTATACTGTGTTGCAGGCAATCGGACACTGGGGAATTTTTACCACTGACAATGAAGAATTGTGTTGCAAGAAGCCCCAATTTGCCCTAGTTAGACGATTTTAGCCAGTTTAAAGTTGAACTTTCAAGAACAAGTTTGCAAATGAAAGTATTTAAAATAGAAGCCAATTCTGTTTGTTTGTTTGTTTGTTTGTTTAAAGAATATTGTTACAGCATATCACACAGGGAGACTTGCTTGGGGTGATTGTGCTGGGTTCAGAAAATGGGCCGTGGTGGGGCGGGGGGGTGGGGGAGGGGACCATTGTGTTGGTTATATTTTTGTGCCTGCATCAATCCACCAAAGATTAATTTAGTACCTACTAGCTGTAGAGAGAACAAGTGACACATGTATTGCTCCTGCCCTGCTGTCATGTGGACAACTGGTAAGCAGTCATGTTGAAGCCGGGCACCCCCTCTTGGTCCTCCTCAGTGCAATGTTCCAAACCACCATTACCCGTTAGGTCTTGCCCTTGGCTTAGTTACATCTGTCTGGGGACTTCACATCTCTGTGTCTGAAAAGTGTTTATTTGCTAAGGGTAAGTTAGGAGGTCGGGTTGTAAGTTGTGGAGGGTATGAGATGCTTCATGTCAGAAGTTCTCAGACCTTTGGGATACACCCTCATCTCCTAAGCAGACCCTTTCGAACACGACGTGATAATTTTAAAGCTGTCATAGAAGAAGCTGATGAAGAGTAAATTGTGCTGTTGAACATAGGTAATGATCTTTTTTAAAATGTTGCAAATGTGACTGGTTTTTCTCCTTTCTTCTTTTCTGCATTTTTTGTAATTGCCAAACCCCCAACTCATGTGCCCTTTTGTGTCCCCCAGTCACACTCTGGTCAACTTGCTGACTGTAGGGACAGAGTATAAGTCACCTGGTCCACTGGGGACCCATATCTGGCCACTGTCTGGCCATCATGCTTTGTGTCTTTTATCATAAAAATGTTGCTTATAAAAGAATGGTACAGTTTGGATTTAAAAACCTGTCTGAAGCTTGGGTTCAAGTGTTGGCTCTGACACATCCTAGTCTGACCAGGGAAGAGACACACAACCTCTCTGAGCCTGTTTCCTTCTCACCGAACAGAGAATGGAAACATTTATTTTGCCTACACACGTTTGCCATGGAAGTGAAAGAAATGAGTAGAGTGATGTACACATATTGTTATACCATTAATTGAAGTTCATATGTTCTTATGAACTTTATCCAAGAACATCAATAATAGGGAAGCACTAGGTTTAAAACCTAGCTGATTTTGAGTAAGCAAGCCACACGACTTTATTTCTCAATATCTCTCATATGCAATCAACCGTAAAGGCAAGAATTTTACTTGGAGAAAAAAGAGACTGCATGTTTACATGTTTAGTAGCAAAATAGGCGGAAGAAAAGTCACACCTTTGGAAGGACCATTGGGTACGTTAACGTGGTAGGACGCCAAGCAATGCTTCGAACCTATGGGTTGATGACACTGCATTGTGTATTTGGAAATGGCTAAGAGAATAGATCTTAAATGACCTCATCAACAAGAAAAAATATTTCTTTGGTACTATGCATGGTGTCAGATGCTAACCAGACTTAATGCAGTGATCATCTTGTGACATATGCAAATATCAAATCGCTATGTTGTATACCTGAAATTGGTATAATGTCATATGTCGATTATGCCTCAATTAAAAAAATACTTCAAACCTTTGCCAATTATGCTTACTGCTCCATTGCAAGGAACTACATGAGCCCTCATAAGGTTACAGCAGAAGCATTTTTCCAAAACACATAGAAACAGAGCAGAGGGCCAAAACAGTTGTCTTCAACAGATCAAGTGGAACGAGCATGTTTTTTATCATCTTATGGTGGGTTGAAAAGGATTTCTTATTATTTCTATTTTCTTTTGTCTTTTTAAAAATGTTTATTTATTTTTAAGAGAGAGACAAAGAGAGACTGAGGGGCAGAGAGAGAGGGAGACATAGAATCCAAAGCAGGCTCCAGGCTCAGAGCTGTCAGCACAGAGCCCAGTGCGGGGCTTGAACTCACAAACCATGAGACCATGACCTGAGGTGAAGTCAGATGCTTAACTGATTGAGTCACCCAGGCGCCCCATCTTCTATCTTTAGTAAAGTGGCAAATAACTCCCAACTCATCCAAACAAAATAGTCCAAGACCATTCTAGAGGAACATTGCCATATTAACAAAATCCAAGAATTTAGAGAATGTAGCTATGACGGAGAAAAATCACAGTATAATTTAGGGAAGCACTAAGATTATTTTCCTGGGAATAGCCAAGTTTTCAAAACAGAGTCAAACAAAACCCCCAGATCTAAAGTCAAAGGTGGCCCCCGAGGCCCAGTATACCTGTTGAACCAGTCGTCTGTGTATCGAGGGTAGGGGTAGGGGTCATTGCCGCTGAAGTCATAGCTCGCTTCGGCGTTCTGAAAAACACAAGGCGTCTCATTAGGTCAGTCAAGCCAGGTGGACAGGCCAGAGAGGATGCTTCAAGACATGACTGTCTGATGCTTACAGGTCCTCTGTGGAGTGCTGTGTTAATGTTCCTCCCTGGGCCAGCCCTTGCAAAGGGGTGACAGAGCTGGTGTGTCCTTGGATCTCTCTGTCCCTCCCTTTATCCTCTTCCCAGACTTCCTCATTCCATTCTGCTTCAGGCCCTCAATGAACTAGCAAATTTGAGTCCTGTGCTCTCCAGGACTGTCTCCATTTTAAGTTGAGTTACCATCTGTGGGTGAATGGGCTTCACCTAGAATCCAGGACTTATGTTATGCTTCCTTGGCTTGATGGTCAGAATGCTCTCGGTCTTATGTCACAAGTGAGGCAATCTCTGGAGTTTTCTTGCTTTGTGCAGAAGGCTCCCTGCTTCAGACTGACCTAGGCTTGTGTCCTTTATATTTATGGGTGTTAAACCTCTGCCCAAGCCCCTAACATCAGCACAATATCAACCTCATTGAGTCACTCAACAAAGGTCAGAGTCTAATATATGCCAGTGATTATGCCAGATATGGGAACGCCCTTGTATAACTTACAGCCTAGCTGGGGGCACAGACATCAATCAAATGACCAAACAAATAAATATACAATTATGAACGGGGAGTACTCTACACCCTACAGTATTTGGTTAGAAGTTTAAATTCTATGCATCTAACACTTCCATTTTTCCCCTTGAGAGTCTCCCCCCCCCCCCAAGAAATCAATTACATATCCACTTAAATAGTTTTCCATTTAGGCCTTTAGTTGGCCGACCTTTTATTTTGGCCCATGATGGGAAATGATCTACCATCTTTTGGAGACTAATTCATCCTTCCCACTGCTTTCTCTGCTTGCCTGGAATGCTCAGAACGAGAATCCCATTTTTCTCTGTTCTGTTTTTGAGTTTTGCAGTAGAGACCCAGATGGCTTCCTGGTCCACAGTATACATTTGGCTAGAAAGCACTGGATTAGGCATATATTCCAGTGTGGGCATTTCTTGATTTCATGGGTCCTGAGACATTTTCAGGAATCGTGCCCTTGTATGAGGTAAAACACTTTAGTCTGTAAACTTTATGTATCAGTGGCATAATGTTTTTAAAAGCAAACTGATGAATTCCATTAGTTTGCGTTTCCATTTGCTGGATGGACAAAGGGCTATTAGTCACCAGTAGTTGTAGTAATCAGAATTATAATACTAATTTATTTAAATAAATGTTGTGTTTGGGATAGACGTCACCCTGAAATTTGTGGTTTTTTTTTTAATTTTATTTTTTATTTTTTAAAGTTTACATCCAAATTAGTTAGCATATAGTGAAACGATGATTGAAATTTGTGTTTTTATTTTTTCCAGTTTTTATTATTTAAATTCCAGTTGGTTAACATGAAGTGTAATATTAGTTTCAGGTGTGGGATGTAATGATTCATCACTTATATGCAACACCTGGTGCTCATCACAAGTGCCCTCAAGACCCATCACCCATTTAACCCATCCCCCCCACCCCCGCCCACCTCGCCACCAGTAACCATCAGTTTGTTCTCTCCAGTTAAGAGTCTGTTTCTTGGTTTGCCTCTATTTTCCCCCCACTATGTTCACTTATTTTGTTTCTTAAATTCCACACATGAGTGAAATCATATGGTATTTATCTTTCTCTGACTTATTTTGCTTAGCATAGTATTCTCTAGCTCAATCCACCCCATTGCAAATGGCAAGAGTTCGTTCTTTTTGATGGCTGAGTAATATTCCATATATCTCACATCTTCTTTATCCACTATATACATGTATATATATCTATATCTATCTATCTATATCACATCTTCTTTACCCATTCATCAGTTGATGGACACTTGGGCTCTCACCATAGTGTAGCTATTGTTGGTAATACTGCTGTAAACATTAAGGTGGATGTATCCTTTTGAATCAGTATTTTTGTAACCTTTGGGTAAATACCAAGTAGTGCAATTGCTGGATCATAGGTAGTTCTATGTTTAACTTTTTGAGGAGCCTCCATACTGTTTTCTAGAGAGGCTGTACCGGTTTGCATTCCCACCAACAGTGTAAGAAGATTCCCCTTTCTCTACATCCTTGCCAACACCTGTTGTTTCCTGTGTTGTTAATTTTAGCCATTCTGACAAAAGGTGTAAGGGGATATCTCATTTTTTTTAATGTTTATTTATTTATTTTGAGGGAGAGAGAGAGTGCAAGCAGGGCAGAAGGGTGGGGGGTGGGAGAGAGAGAGAGAGAGAGAGAGAGAGAGAAATATCCTGAGCAGGCTCTGTGCTGTCAGGGCAGATGTGGGGCTCAATCCCATGAACTGTGAGATCATGACCTGAGTTGAAATCAGGAGTCAGAGGCTTAACCAACTGAACCACCCAGGTGTCCCATCTCATTGTGGATTTGATTTGTATTTCCCTGATGATGAATGATGTTAAGCATCTTTTCATGTGTCCGTTGGCCAGCTGGATGTCTTCTTTGGAAAAACATCTATTCATGTCTTCTGCCCTTTTCTTAAGTGGATTATTTGTTTTTTGGGTGTTGAGTTTTAAAAGTTCTGTATATATTTTGGATACTAACCCTTTATCAGATATGTTGTTTGCAAATATCTTCTCCCATTCCAAAGGTTGTCTTTTAGTTTTGTTGATTGTTTCCTTCACTGTGCAGAGATTTTATCTTGATGAGGTACCTGTAGTTTATTTTTGCTTTTCTTTCCCTTGACTCGGGAGACATGTCCAGTAAGAAGTTGCTGCTGCAGCAGATGGCAAAGAGGTTACTTCCTGTCTTCTCCTCTAGGACTTTGATGGCTTCTGGTCTCACATTTTGTTCTTTCATCCATATTGGATTTATTTTTGTTTATGGTGTTAATTTTTTTTTTAATTTAAGAATTTTTGGCATTATTGAGGCATTGATATACTTCATGTATGATGAGTTTGGGCATGTGCCTACACCCATGATAACATCACCCCAGACAAGGTGCTAAAAGCATGTTCATCACCTTCCCAAATTTCCTTTTGTTCTTTTGTGTCTGTGTGTTATTTATGTTTTTGTCTCGGTGAGAACATTTAACATGAGATCTACCCTCTTAACATAGTGTGAAGCACACAATACCGTATTGTTGACTGTGTTGCACAGCACAGTTCTAGAACTTACTCGTGTGCATAACTGAAACTTCATACCTATCAAAAATCAATCCCTCATTTTCCACCTTCTCTTACCCCGTTGGAAGTTTGGGTCAATGCATCTTCTGTGTCAAATAAGCCTATCTTTTATTCTAGAATATAGGTCTTCCTTTAACACCTGGTCATCAGAGAGGACAACTTCCTGTCTCCTCTGGCCATAATGATTGGCTCCAAATTATCTGTTCCTCCTTCTCCCCTTTGGTCCCAAACTACACTCATTTACCTTTTTAAAAAAATTTAATTCTCTCTCTGGTCTCTATTTCCCGTCTCTGGGAGACACTCTCAGATCAGGCATGGTTTTTTTGTGTGTCGTTTTATTTTTTTTACTTTTCTTGAACTGTTTGGATTTCAGTCCTTTTGAGGGATACTATTTTGAAATAGTTACTATGTTTGGTTACCCTAACGTTCTCTGAGTTTTTGAGACAAGAGCATTCTTAGGTAGAGTTGGTAGATGGAGTGTCGAGAGAAACCCAAATTAATACTTTCTCTTTGGGGCTTCAAAGCTGGAGTCGAAGCCGAAGCAACAGACTGGGAGGACTGTAGGCTGAGCCTAGTTTGTTTCTCTACAGAAGAGAGCAAAATTGCCTGGCGGTAAGGCAAGTTGGACAGAACATTCAATATGTAGCTATTGTGGGGCTCTCAGAGGGGGCCCTCTTTTTTTTTTGTTCTGGAGTGGGATGGGGGTTGGAATGTCCAAAGTCGGAGGGGTCTGGGACTCATCTGGGGACAGGGGACTCATCTTGTGTTGCTGCAGATCAGCAGCGGCTCCCCGGGATGTCTGCGTTCGGGGACTTGGGGTGGCCCCACTCTGCATTTCTTTGGCCATCAGTGTGGAGCAGTGGGCAACAGAATACTCTGTGGGAGGCTGACAGGGGTGAGAGTGTGGCAGTAAAAATCAGCTGGCCTAGAAAGCTCGGGAGTCAGGACACTGGGGATCCAGGGTTCAGGCAGGATCCACACGAAGTGACAACCAATCCGTGAGAATGGGGACGCAAGAGTGGAATCCAGGGGCACAGACGCGAGCCGCAAGTGCACGCACCCCGCATCCTCAGCGCTGTGCCGGTCCTTTGAAGCTCAGGGACAATTCTGGAGACAGGAGCGGGGGGCACCCCCTGAACTGACCAAGGTCAAATTTCTGCCTTGAGCGAGTGCCATCAGGCTGGCAGATAAGAAGTTAAATTCCATTAGAGAAAAGAAAAATCGAACTGGTCTGCACCTCTGTGTTTGCTGCCTGATTGCCCACGGTCACACTCTTTCACCCGGGTTCACTTTTCTGGTTTATAATTATTACCTGTGATCTGGGCTGAGGCTTTTTGCCTCCAATTCCTGGTCCTGGAGAAAATGGCTTGCCCTGAGGTGGGTGGGGCTGGGGGGAACATTGAAGAGATCTGATGGCAGAACTGGCACCTGAGAATCCGTGGAACCCTGAGTCCACTTTTGTAAGACGAGAAAGACCGTGTGTTGTCAGGGGTCAGATTCACTTGTGAAGGTTGAAATGGTTGATGACTTACAAACTTTTTTGCTGTTGTCTTTTAGTTAATTTGGTGACTAATGCTTAATTCCTTGTGGAAGAGTCTAGGCTAAGTATCGAGGAAGGCAAGTGGCTGCTCTGGCATGTCTTTTGGCCAAAAATCAAACGGTTTATGGCCAGAAAGAACAGTGAGCAATTTTTTGTAAGTGTTCTGTTTATACTTTTATAGCCCAAACCGAATCATTTATTGATTTGAGTTACAATGTTGCCTTCCATAAAATTATTTGTGTACAGGAATAAATTAAATGGGGCTTGAGTTATGCTGGAATTTTCTAAAATAGCCAATAACGTGGACGTTTAGGGGGAAGTGGTGTCTCTGGAAGTTGAATGCTCTGGTCATCCCAGGCTAAGCCAGCCGCTTGTTTTGGTTTAGATTCTTCCATAACTTCTTTTGGAAACGCATTAGTCTTATTTTCTTGCTTTAGAAAATACTAACTGTTTAGCAAACATAATTTAATCACAGATGATTCAGGATCAGGATGATTCAGAGTCATCATGAAGAACTTGAATTATCATTGTCCCGTCGTGCAGAAAGTGAGAAGGCTGGACTGAATCCAAACCGACCTCAGGGCTGCCCTGGAAGTTATTTCTGGAAGAAACTTCTGATAATGGTTCGTTTCTCTTATAAGAGTTGAGTGTGGGAGGAAAAAATAAACCCTCTGGTACTTAATAATTCTGGGGCTTAATTTCTGAATATTTGACTGCGGGGTCAGAAAGCAGGTCTAGATTAGTCCTTAGAAAAGAAGTTTCAGGGGCACCTGGGTGGCTTAGTCGGTTAAGTGTTGGACCTCAGCTCAGGTCATGATCTCACAGTCTGTGAGTTCGAGCCCCATGTCGGGCTCTGTGCTGACAGCTCAGAGCCTGGAGCCTGCTTCGGATGCTGTGTCTCCCTCTGTCTCTGCCCCTCCACTGCTTATGCTCTGTCTCTCTGTGTCTCAAAAATAAATAAACACCAAAAAAAATTTAGAAAGGAAGCTTAATAGTTATGACTTTGGTTCTTGTTTGTACTGTGAGCTTTCCACCAGATGGCCTGCCTGCACATTAAGCTAAGAAAGGACAGGAACTTACTTATTTTCAAGTAATCTTCTGATTTCTCATGTCCGAGGTGCTGCCTTTGTGCAGCCATCAAAGTCACAGGCCGACAAATGGCACATTCGGATGCCAGAGCTGGTCTCACCGCGAAAGCTGGCGGTGAACCCAGTGGCAACCATGCCCCTTGGCTTTCACATACACAGAGAAGCTTCTAAGACTCCCCGAGACTGAACCTGGCTCCGGCACTGCCACTCTTGCCCCCAAATCTGGAATTTAATGCCTCTGGGACCCGCAGACTGTCCCTGTTGGGGTTGTACACAACAAATGTGTCTGTAGGCATCAGCTTGGACTAGAGAAAGGGAGAGAGGCATTCAGGTCAGACAGATCTGGTGTCAAACCTAAGCAGTTTGGTCTTGGCAATGATCTTGTTTTCTGGAAACCCTAGTTTCCTCATCTTTACAATGCAGGTGATAAGATGTAAGTACCTGGTTGCTGTGAGGGCAGAATGAAAGAATCGATGTAAGCTGGCAAGTGCATTGCCCCAAAATGGGGGCATTCTCTCACTCCTACTTCTTCTGTGTCCTTCACTCTCTTTGATCACCGATAGCAAGAGTCACAAAATATGGTATGTGCCAAATCTGACCCTCTACCTGTTTTTGTAAATAAAGTTTTATTGGAACATAACCATGTCTATTTGTTTAGTGGCCACTGGCTGCTTTCACACTCCAACAGCAGACTTAAGTGGTTGTGACAGAAACCTACAAATCTCGAAATATTTACTTTTATAGAAAGAGTTTGCCAAATCAGGCTGCCCTCTGAGAGCCTGAGGCCTACACTATAGCATCCTGCGCAGTCCTTGTCTTCCTGAGGGCCCCCTTTTGCTCTGAGACGTGCCCGTCCCCTTTCCTCTTCTCTCTAGGTGGGTTGTAGCTGCTGAAAAGGAATCTGATACAAACTAGCCTTACTACATTGCTAAGAGTTTGACATTTACGTCTCCCGGGTCTCATGCCAATCAAAGGTGGGTCATCGGGTGTTACTATGGTCAGAAACTGGTAGGGGCACTCTTGGAGGCAGAAGGCTGGGACGGTAGGGAGGCCTCACCATTATTGCCACCATCTCCCTGTCCATCACTGGTTGAAGGCTGTTTCTAGAGGCAACAACCCTCTAGGCCTTTGTCTCTCCATCTACAAGTGTCCTGTCTGCCACACAAGGCCATACTCATCTTTCATTTTGAAATATGATGCTGTGCTCACATTCTGACAGTACCTAGCTTTCCTAATAGGCCAAGGTAGGTAACGTGGGGATCCATGGCTATGAGTGAACAGACCTCTTTAGAGCGCGAGGAGCAACCTCTGTAGTCTGACTACAACATTGGGAATGTGGTCTTTTTTTCATCAGGGCTGCCCATGCACAGTTGTGCATAAGGGTGCATGTCCAAGGGGAGGAATTCAAGGCTGCCCTGGACTCCACAAGCTGTGTGCCCTGGGGTGGGGCTTTAAAAAAGAATTGGCCTGTCTTGGGGTGGGGGCACTCTTTTCTCATTTGTTTGCCCAGAAGGGAACACATTTTCTAATTTGCTGGCCGGGAAGGAGGGTGTGGTTTTGCAACTCACCCACCAGCAGGGAGTGCTTTCATCAATGCCACACAAATGCATGTAAGTGCTACCATGTCCAAGAACTATGGCAAGTAGATCTCCCCAGTTAGAGTCATCTGTAAGCTCAAATATCAAAGAAATTGGACCAGGAGACAAGGTGTGCCCTGTGAAATGTCACACTTAAATAATATCTCAAATGATAGGAGTTTATGAGTACAGCGTGGCATGTGATTAATCGCCAATGAGATTTCCCACAGCTATAGGCACTTAGAACAAGAAAGTACATCTGTCTCGTTGGTCCCTTTATTCTGCCTTGCTACTTTCCCTGAAGGCATTTAACCAAATAACCCAGCTAGGAGCTGTGTAACCGTATTAGCTGAAATTGCACTGCGCTCCTGGACTAATGAAAGAGAAATGAGTTTCCCCAGATAGACTTGCAAACTGCAACCATATTGCCCCGGAACAAAGCTCGTCTGTATGGAAACTGAGCAGCAAAATAGCCCAGTCCTTTAGAGCCTACAGAATTTTGCTGCTTGCATCTAATATGGTCATGGCTGAACGTTCCCAACTGTGCCTATTTTGATTTTCCTCAAATAATTCTCCCACATGCACTGCTTTAACGATAATGTTCAGCTCACTTTTGACTGAAACCAACATTAAAGGGATTTATGTCTATATTAAGTCTGGCCGTAAAACTTAATGAAATTTAACATTTCTCCAGCACTCAAAAATTAAAAAAAAAAAAAAGATGCATAGTCAGAAAATTGTTTGAAATCTTTCTTTTATACTCCTAAGATTGCTAGAGTTGTGCATTTTTCCAGTGACGGGGTGTTCTCTTATTTGACGCCTCCTACCATCACTTCCTTCTTGCTCTGGTAAATTCCAGTAATTTCTCTAGCCACTGGAATATTCTCGGGGTAAGAGAACAAGGTAGCATCCTAGCCAGGCCGGGCAAGGATCACCCCAGACGGTGTCCTGGACCACTAGACTTTTTATATTTTCCAAAGCTAAACAGCTCCTTCCTTGGCCCACAGGGTCACTTTTATCAGCAGATTTGAGAGAGGTTCTAAGCACTACACATAAGAAGAGAAAATAATATTAATTCCCAATGGTTAACACAGAGTCTTAAGAATGAGTGCCCTTTAGGGGCTCCTGGGTGGCTCAGTTGGTTAAGCCTGTGACTCTTGATTTCATCTCAGGTCACGATCTCGCGTTGTGTGGGATCAAGCCCCGAGGGGGGCTCTGAGCTAACAGCGCAGAGCCTGCTTGGGATTCTCTCTCTCCCTTTCTCTTTGCCCCTCTGCAACTCGCACACATGCGCTCTCTCTCTTAAAATAAATAAACATGAAAACAAAGAACGAGTGCTTTTTTGTTTTCAAAGGAGTTAAAATTCTCTTATTTTATTTAATATTCTCCCAAACCCTGGGGATAGGAGAGCAGGTGTACTGAAGGAAGAGGTAGGGCTATCTCTGAGAAACAGTCAAAGCAACATCTTTGGTGGCTTCTGTAGACTTATCCCTGCCTGTCCACATCTTGACTTGTCTTGTCACTTCAGAAGGCCAATGAAATGGGTTTTGGCTAGATGAGGCTGATTCCCACCCACGAAATTTAAGAGCTGCCCTGAAAGTGTGAATTCCTGGGGTTGACCTGCTGCATTGACGAGAAGCTGCCACTCACCACAGTTAATCTCTGAGGGCTGGCTCGGTTCCACTGATAGGGTCCCTCACTTGTTCCGAAAGAATTTACATCTTTATTATCACTAGCTGCCAAGTCAGATTTAGCATTTCCTTCAATTACGGATGGAGGCTACAGGCCACGATATTATTAGCAGGACCTGGGAGCTTGTCACCAGCATGTAGTTTCATATCACGTTACAGTTGTTGCAGATACGCTGAAATATTTTTCCTATTCACTCCTACCTGCCACTAGATTTTGTTGTTCAACGTGTTGAGAAAGAATGATATGTATTACCATTTCACACTTGTATTCTTACACGTGGATAACTGTGTCTCAATACAGTTGCTTTCTTTGATTATTTCATGTATTTTGTTTTATGAATTTAAAATAGTTTTCTGAGAAGGAGGGGAGAGAGCTGTGTGTGCAAATTGGTGCCATTTCTTGGAAGAGGAATTTGGCAATATCTACCAAAATAAAAGATCCACAGACTCTTTGACCCAGCCATCCCACTTCTAAGAATTTATCCTAAAGATATACTTGCACATGTATGAAACATTTGCTTTTGAGTGTATTCCTGGCAGCATGATTGTAAATGTTCAATAGTGGGGCCGACTTAAATAAACAATGGGGCCTCCATAAGATGCCAAACTCTGCAGGCTCAGCAAAGAATGAGGGACCAAGCCTATCATGAACTCATTCCTAACAAGTATTGTCAAGTAAGAAAGGCAATGTGTAGGGGCTCCTTGGTGGCTCAGCCGGTTAAGCGTCTGACTTTGGATCTCGTGGTCCATGGGTTGGAGCCCCACGTTGGGCTCTCTGCTGACAGCTCAGAGCCTGGAGCCTGATTCAGATTCTGTGTCTCCCTCTCTCTGCCCCTCCGCAGCCTGCACTCTCTCTCAAAAATAAGTAAACATTAGAAAAAAATTAAAAGAAAGGCAGGGTGTAGGAGCCTTGTGAGCTCCTAATTGCACAGAAGAGAAGGATATTTTTAAAGTATTTTTTAAAAAGTTTATTTATTTATGTTGAGAGAAAGAGGGGCACAGAGAGAGAGAATCCCAATCAGGCTCCACCCTGTCAGCACAGAGCCCTACACGGGGCTCAGACTCACGAACCATGAGATCGTGACCTGAGCCGAAATGAAGAGTCAGACGCTTAAACCACTGAGCCACCCAGGTGCTTAGAGAGCATATTCTTTATAGTAAATGCATACAGTATTTCTGGAAAGATACCTAAGAACCTATATATACTACTCTGCCTCTAGGGAGGGTCATGGGGTCTGGGGTGGAAGACAAAATTTTCATGGCATAACACTTGATTTTATGTAAAAAAATTTTTTTTTTGCCATAATAACAACAGGTAACACACAATGAGTGGTTGCTTTGTGCAAGGGGCTCTTTCGGATGCTTTGCATGCGTCAGCTTCTCCTTACAACATCCTTAGGGGGTAGACAATATTCTTATCACTCTTGTTCCATGAGCAAGGAAACTGAGGCACAGAGACACTGAGTATTTTGCCTGAGGTCACAAAGATGAAAGGAGACAGAGTCTCTGACAGTACAGAGCCTGCTTAGCATTCTCTCTCCCTGCCCCTCTCTCTCTTTCTCTCTCTCTCTTCCTCAAAATAAATAAACAGTCTGACTCAGAAAGGCCTCTCCTCTAACCATGCAGTCTTGCTGCTCTGCATAAGAACATACCATTCCAGGGACACCTGGGTGATTCAGTCGGTTAAGCATCCCACTTCAGCTCAGGTCATGATCTCACGGTTCGTGAGTTCGAGCCCTGCATCGGGGTCTCTGCTGTCAGCACAGAGCCGACTTTGGATCCTCTGTCTCCCCCTCTCTGCCCCTCCCCTGCTAGCACGAGCACTCTCTCTCTCTCTCTCTCTCAAAAAGAAATAAACATTAAAAAAAAAAAAAAAAGGAACATAACCATCACATTCTATTGCATGCGTTGCTTAAAAGAGAAAAATACCTAGCAAATTGAAGTAAATACACAATTTAGTGTACTTACACCCTACAATGTCCATGGGTCATTTTGTCTAAATCCAAGCGTGTAAATTGAGCCAATAATTGAACCCCCACCCAAGACACACCTCACTAAAGGGCCAGGAAACACATCTCTTTCTTTGCGTGATCCATTCATTTTTCAAACAGCATAGTTTTGGTTAGTAAACTCTCTCATCCTAGGTGGGTATGACGCCTTTGAGGCCCAAAGCAGCAAATATGCTTTCAAAAGAGAAATCTCCTTCTCCTCCTTCCAACGGCAAGCTTCAAGCTAGTCCCTTTTCCTCTCGATTATGTTGTTCCTCTTAGAAGCAGAACTCTTTTTGAAAAACAAACATCACAGTGTATGTAAGCATGGGTGGCTGGATTCCTCAGAAACTGAAATCTTGGAAATGCTTCTTCTTCTTTTTTTCCCCCAGAGCCTCTTCAGCACTACTTGATGGCCCTAGGCGTTCTTAAAAAAAAATATTTTTTAATGTTATTTATTTTTGAGAGAGAAACAGAGCATGAGTGGGGGGGAGGGGCAGAGGGAGAGGGAGACACAGAATTCTAAGCAGGCTCCAGGCTCCGAGCTGTCAGCACAGAGCCCGATGCGGGGCTCAGACCCACGAACTGTGAGATGATGACCTGAGCCAAAGTTGGACGCTTAACTGACTGAGCCACCCTGGTGCCCGTTGGTGGCCCTTGGATTTCTGAATACAGTTTGAGAACTGCTGGCCAAGAGAGATGTTTCATGCGATGCATACACGCCGTGCCTTCACTAATACGGCCTTGCAGGCCAGACCGTGACTTCTTTCAAAGCAGTCCCCCAATCCTTCTTATTATGCAGCGACAGACAAGTCTCCGTTAAGCGCACTGTGTCTTTAATACCTCCCTCAGCCTTGCCATACGTCTTCTTATCTGACAGAGGCAAGCATTGGCAGGCAGGGTATCCAGCTTGAGTTGTTTTCACTGTATGTATTTTGACAGTTACCTTCCATTTATGTCAAGGGATATTGGTTGTTTATCTGTTTGAAATAGTGATTTATAGTTTCCCTTCAAAACACATTCATTTATAATAAAAGAGGTGAGTCAATTTAAGGAAATCTCCTAGGTAAATAATAACACCCGTGGCAAGAATCATGCAGGTGTGTTTGTGACCGGTCAATGTTTGGGAACCACTGGAATAAAGCACTGGCAATATCACGGCTTCGGGTTCTCCTGTTATCAGCAGACTCGGCCTCGAGAGGGGCCAAGAACTGATTATCTGCACAGGGGATCTGAAGGAGTAATGGAAAAGATTTTCTGTCCTCAAATCTCAATCTTGTCACTTGTCATTTCGACGTTCTAGCTTCCATTCTTTACATTCTGTAGGCTCTTGGCCTTTATTCATTGTGTTCGGCCTGTCACCTATTTATTTTTTTCAATGAACAACTATTTCTCGAGTACCAACTACTTGCCAGGCATTGTAGAGTAGCAAGCCACTTTTGGAGAGGAACATACAAGAGATGGGGTGCCTTGCCTTTGGCCGTCATGAGTGAATACATTAATTATGGACTGACACCCAAGTGTTCAACACAATCTTTAGCAGCCAACTGTGCCTTTCAACT
Source organism: Panthera pardus (assembly GCF_024362965.1). Lineage (NCBI taxonomy): Eukaryota > Metazoa > Chordata > Mammalia > Carnivora > Felidae > Panthera > Panthera pardus. The sequence goes on along the minus strand of NW_026526821.1, from coordinate 42,635,444 downwards.
CAGGCTGCTCAGGGGAATTGCCTGGGGACCTTCTAGAAGGATGGATACTTGAGTGACCCCTGGATTCTGATTTAATTCATCTGGGGCGGAGCTTGGGCATCAGTAGTTAACAAAACCCAACTCTGCAGGCGATTCTGATGTATAGTCAATACAGTGTGGCCTAGGGATCAGTAGCACTGACATCACCTGAGCACTTGTTAGAAACGCAGAATCTTAGACGGTACCCCAGGCTGGCTGAATGTGAATCTGCATTTTAACTGGCTCTCCAGGGGATTCGTGTATGCACACTGACTCTTTTATTTGTAAAGTGCTGCAAGGGGTCAGGCTTGCCTGTGGCCCTTCCCTTCCCCTTACACATCCATAATCTCCCTGTTACAATCTTCTCCACCCACTTCCCCTCCTCCCCCATCCACCTAAACTCTACGACAGGAAGAAACTGAATTTGATAAGCCATTCATATCTTAGGATGAATAAGTTCAGTACAGTGCCTTTTCCAGTATTATTTGCTTTAGCAGAAGGGAAAGGACATGGAAAGGAGCCAAAGAACTCAATCTCTAATAGTAGAGAATGAAGGGTGGTATTTTGGAAGCATCAGGAGCTTCTTGGCATCTTTCAGAGTGAAGTGCTTTCTATGGAGAAAGTCAGTTCTGAGAATAGAGTTGTCACAATGGATTACTTGGCTCTGAAGGCGTGGCCTGATAGACCAGGGAAAACAAGAAAGCAAGATAAGGTGTGCGGTTACTACGCATAATATTATTGGATTGTCTGTGCTCCTGGCAGGTGAGAGCTGTCACAGGAATTGATTCTGCAAGAAAGAAGAGTGGAAGTTCAAAGTGAAGGTTTCCTGCTGTTAAATAATTTTTGATGAATATTAAGGTGTGAATTATTTTTTGCTTCCTGCTGCTTAAAATAAAGTTCTGTCAAAACTTTAAAAATATACCCAATTATAGACAAAACTTAATGCCAAGCTGTTTTAATAGCAATAGGAATTAAAGCATTTCTTTAAAAGTGTGTGTATATTTCAAAGCTGCTCAGTTGTACAGCCCTGCCTCTTTCCTGAAAAGAAACAATATGGGTTTCCTGGGTTCTAACAAGTGATATAGACAAACTAAAGTTAACGCAGTAGGATACAATTTGGATTTAATAAAAATGAGGGTGCACAGAGACAATCACCTCTTTGAGCATAGATCCCGCTTGAAGCCAATGCTGGTGTACAACCTGTTCCGTCAGCCGGGTGGTCAATCCTCCCGGCCCTGTGCTAACCCTGCTGGATGCCCCCCCCCCCCCCCCCACCTTTCCCAGGGCCCTTCACTGCCGAGGTGCCTCTGTGTCCCCACAAGGACAAGGCTGACCTTGAGCGAGTTGCACAAAGGCAACTGGTGGATGTGCTGAGCGCCTTTATCACTTTATTACCCGTCACATCAGGAGAGGGTGACAGAGGCAGCAGCTAACTTCAGGTTGAAGGAAAAGAAGAGATGTGGGTTTAAGAAAGGCAGTCCAAGTTAGTCTTGGCAACTTAATGAGAAGATGGGGAGAGCGATCCCACAGGAGACTGCAGGGATGTCCTCCTGGACCCAGGACGGAAGGGGGGGGCAGCCCTCGGAAGGGCTGACAGTAGCTGCTGTTGGACCTCACCCCTTGTCTGGGAGGGAAGATTGAAGCGGCTGGGAGTCGCCTGTTCCAAAGGCTGTTCAAGCCCGCTTCTCCCAGTCTCGCAAAGACAGAGTGTGCTCTCAGGCCCTGCAATGGCAATCGTGTAAATCAGCAGGACGAGAGTGAGACATTGTTTTGGAAAAGGAATCAGAAGAGCATCTAGCAGCCAGGGTCTAAATTTGTGTTGTCAAGGTGACGAGGTACAAGTTGATTTGTGCTTCCCTCTTTTGGCTGGGTATTCTGCGATGTTGTAGAGATAGGAGATCACTGCTTCCCCTCCCTCAGGTCCTCTATGTGTTCTGCTCGCCTCTGAATGGCTGCTGGGGTCCCAGGCCACTGCCTATGAGTCCAGATGTCCTGGGAGAAAGGGAGACACCGCTTTATAGCCCTCCCTGTGTGACTGACTCAACAACTTCAGTATTGCCTGCCTCTCCCTTTTTAGCCCTAAAAATAGCAAAGAGTTCACTGATAACTGAGTCACCTCAGCCAAGGGGCTGTCCAGTCCAAATGTTATTTATTGGAGACTATCTCCAAAAACGCTGTTTTTTCCACCTGTCAGAAGCATAGCAACATGAAGAAGTAGATCACACAGGGGTCTATTGTTATTATACATACAGGTACAAGTTTTAGGTATAAATCACATACGTGTATAATTCAACACAAATTAATGTTGGTTGAGCCTCATGGTAGTTTTGAGAATTGAGTATTGTAACCCCCATTTTACAGACAGGAAAACTGAGGCTCTGGGGGAATGTGACTTGCTCAAGTCTTTTTAATTAGAACGGGTTGACTTTGTCCTGGGAATGTGATCTGATGGAGACTCATTCTCTTCTCTCTGCAGGTCTTTCCTACCATGAAAAGTGGGGAAAAAATTACGAGACTTATCCCAGTACCCTTGGAGATGGGTGGGCACGTTAATATACCTGAGATAAATGATGTAGCAGCAAGATGTGTGTGTGGTGGTGGTGGGGGGTGTGGGTCTCAAGGTTTTCCGTTGCCACTTACTTTCTCATCCATACTAAATCAAACACAAAATCTTCCCGCAATCTTTTCACTTGTCTTTTTTTTTTTTTTTTTTCCAAAGTTAATTCCTGCTTTGGTGATTCCTTTTAGGATAACCTTGCTAACAGGAGAGGATGGATACCGGGTGTTATGATCTTGGGAGAGAAGCCAGAAGGAAGAAAGGCACATTGTAAATATCTTAGTGTTTACAGCTGGGGGAAAAAAAAAAGCTAAGTGGATCAGTTCTGTTCCATGAAGAAGTTGTTTGAGTCTTACCTTTGAACAAGCCCAATTTCATGTTCCCGGCTAATGTGAAACGTGACACGGAAAAGGACTGATCCCTAACTGTTCTGGAGGAAGATGAAATGCACGTCTGGTTCCTTTCACAGCTGTTCATCATTTTAATTGGTTTCGAAGCCAAAAAAACTTGACAGCGCTTGTGATGGGAATCCAACTTCATAATTCAGAAACTATGGAAAAGTGATTACAGCCTTCATTTGGAGGCTGTGCACATACTTTATTAAGTTGCTACGAGGATGGAGCGCCAGAATCCACATTAATCACACCGTCACTTTGTGCATGGGGGCTGCACCGGTTGAATTATGGGTGCTAGTGTTTTGGGAAGGAACTACAGTGCTCTAGACCTTTTGGGAAGCACATGCCCTGGCTTATGGGGCTCCTCACCACCCCATTACCATCCTCAGTCGTGGCATTTCTAAGACCCATGGAGAATGCTCATCTTCCCCCTTGCCTTCCCGTTCCATGGTCTTCTCCCCCCTGCCCCACTGACTCCCCTTCAGTTCCATCTCTGCACCTCCCTTTTGATCTTCTCATAGTGCATAATCGTCCCAATCACAGACACCACATCTCATTCTTCGCTCTCCACTGCATGGTCTCCCGCCCCTTCCTTCACTAATCACCACAATATCTCACTGGAGCCTGCAAATCCCCTGCCCACTCTGCCTTCTCTTTGTGACTTCTCCAGCCCATTGGTGCCTGCACACTTTCTATCAACATCAGACCACATTCCCTAGAGTGGTCGGCACCACGGTCTCACTCCTTGGCTTAACCCCCAAGGCTATTCATGATTACCAGATTTCTCTCTAGCTCAGGGGTCCCTAAACTTTTTCTGGAAGGGCCAGATGGTAAATATTTTAGGCTTTGTGGACCCCATGGTCTTTGTCACAATGACTCTTTTCTGCCTTCGGTGAACAAGTGGGTGTGGCTGCGTTCCCATAAAACCCTATTTACAAGCAATAACCGCAAAAGGGCAATGGGTAGGCTGTAGTCTGAGGGACCCTGTTTTGTTGTGAGTTGAACTGTGTCTGCCAAAAAGATATGTTGGAGTCATAACCTTGGTATGGAAGACCAAATCCCCCGTGAATGTGACCTTATTTGGAAATAGCACCTTTGCAGAGGCAAACAGGTTAAATGAGGCCATACTAGGTTAGAGTGGGCCCTAAATCCAATGACTGGTGTCTTTTTAAGAATGCCATGTGGGAGGAGCTGGGTGGCTCAGTTGGTTGAGCGTCTGACTCTTGATCTCAGCTCAGGTCATGATCTCACGGTTCACGAGTTCAAGCCCTGTGTGGGGCTCTGTGCTGGTGGCATGGAGCCTGCATGGGATTCTCTCTCTCCCTCTCTCTCTCTCTCTCTGCCCCTCCCCCACCCACTCTCTCTCACATAATAAATAAATAAACTTTTTTTTTAAAAAAGAACGCCATGTGAAGGGATAGAGACAGAGACACAGAGGGAGGAGAATGCCAGCTGAAGGTGGGGGCAGAGATTGGAGTGATGGCTCTATAAGCCAAGGAATGCCAAGTGTTGCCCACAATCACCTGAGACCGGGAGAGAGGCATGGAACCAACTATCCCTCAGAGTCTCCAGAAGAACCAGCCAGGTTGTTACCTTGATTTCAGACTTCTGGCCTCCAGGACTGTGAAAGAATAAACTTCTGTGGTTATAAACCACCCAGTTTGTGGTAATTTGTTACAGCAGTCTAGGAAACACATATATGGCTTCAGGCTCTAGTGTTACCTTCCTGTACTCCCTGGCAATCGCTCCATCCATGCCTATGCTCTATGCTGTTTCATCTGCATAGAGTGAAGGGAGGAGAGTTCCCTCCTCCCTAAACCAGGCTAACTTGAGTCAGCTCAAATATCACCCCGTTTAAGAAGATCCTTCCCCATGTGACCCTCTGTCTTGGCTAGATATCCACTGACAATACTTGCCTCGCTTTTCCATCCTATCCATTTCACTGTAAGTGGTTCAAAGATGGGGACAGTGTTTTACTTGATGCCTCTATGGACATAGGGGATGTCAATGCATGTCCAATGAATGAATGAATGAACTAATTGCAAGACAAATGATTGTCTAAACTCATTTTGTTAACTCTAGCTTCACTGGACTGTGGAAGTTATCAGGTGGAACGTGCCCATTTTCTACCTACTAACAAGATGATTAAAATAAGATTGTTTGTTTTTGGAACCGGGCAGAACAACACAAGCATGCTTCCACAGTTTTTCAAACCTCTAAAATTCACCTTTTCACTAGTTGTGGTTTTGTGAATTAAATGTTAATTTCCCCAAACTTCCTTTTCTATGTGCCAGTGTCCTATTACTTTATTTATACCATGATTAGCTGCGGTGGTGCTGTCTGCAGCATTATTTGCATATTTTAATTGCATTTTTCTCATTATTTCAGAAAAACAAGGGAAAGTTGGAAACATGAAATAAGTTGACACTAGACATAAAAATAGAGGTCTCATACACTTCATTCAATTGAAACAAGATAGAAATCATTGTGTGTCGCAAACGGTACACAATTGAATTTAACTCAGCTGTGTTCATTTGCGACAGAAAAGAAGAAAAAGTTTTAAATATTTCATCTTTTTGAAGACAAATCATCCAAAATTGTATCTAATAATTCAGATATAGTAGGGATCGTATAATTATGATAATATTTTTAGCTTTCTGGGAATATAATCACATTATAAATTCACATTTAATGAGCAAATTTGGGAACTGCATATATTTTCAAAAACTTTCAAATGGAAAAGTAATAAGAACTCCATTAACATAATTTCCTTCACTTGAAAATCCCAATATCTATTTGTCTACAAATCTTGATGAAACTTTTAAGACACAGACATTGATGGGAAGAGGAAAGGAAAGGAAATGGAGTGTCCTGGGGTAGCTTGACTTACGGCTGTCCCCAAAACAGGCAAGTGATTTTCTGGAGTCATTGGACTTGAAGACATCAAGTCCACATCCTGAGCCCCTTATTCCATGCTGGGGACACAGCTGGAATGGATGACTGGACAAGACCAGATCATAGCTTGTTCACTCCCAGACTCATGCTACATAAGTGAGAACAGTGTTCATGGAGAAGAGTATTCAACCCCCAGAGCATCTGAACTGTTTCTAGGCTCCTTGTACCCTAAGGAAATTAAGTAGCAGTTGGATTTCCATAGGGCCCAGCAATCCCAAGATAAAGGAAATCTTAATTTCACACAAAAACTTGCATGTGAATGTGTATGGTGACTTTATTTATAACTGTCCAAACTGGAGGTCATCCAAATGTCCCACAACTGGACAATGGATAAATCATGGTATACACACACACACACACACACACACACACACACTGGAATACTACATAGCAATGAAAAAGCAACAAATATTAATATATACAACCACATGGATGAGTCACAAATACATGACCACAGCCAGATTCAAAAGGCTAAGATTCCATGTATATGACATTCTCTAGGGAAGGTATAACTATACAGACAGAAGATAGGTATGTGGCTATAAGGGAGTGAGGGTGGGGGTTTCAGAGGGGTTGCCCACAAAGGACAGCATGACTGAAGTGTTTTGGGGTGATGGGGATGTCCTGTCTCTTGATCGTGCTGGGAGTTATGTGATTTTATGCATTTGTCAAACTCTACCAAAAAGAATACATTTTACTTTCTGTCAAAAAAAGAAAAAAAAAAAGGAAATTAAAAAACAGCCATTGACTTAATGGCCAGAGTGATTGTATGTAATAATAAGTAAAGTGCTCTTATCTTGGTGAAGTATTATAGATGATTTCTGGTCATAGCTTTGGAATGTACTGCCTTTTCCCTCAAATGTTTTTATTTATTTATTTTTCCATTCTAAAGACCTGTGTTCAAAAAACTTGACTACTAGGTGGGTCATGAATTCTCTCTGACTCGGTCAGCAAGATGCGAAAGTGCTGCATTTGGTGTTTTCCCTGCTGGTGCATGCCATCACAGGACAAGCTAAGTTTCCTTCAGGGTCATATTCTTTCAGGTTCAGAAAAAGTTTAACTCCATTTAAGGAGAAAAAAAAATACCTTGGGGGATATAGCCAAAATGTGTTTGTTAAAAAGGGTCCTATTTCTTGAAAAGCAAGCTGTTCCAGATGGGGTTCTCTGGGATGTGGGGGCAGAATGGAACTCTGTTTCTGAGAACCTGGCACACATCTTGGAGAATGAGAGCTTCATCCTTTTCTCAACCCTAACCCTTTTCTCGCCTTCCCATCCCCACCAGCAGCTCATTACTCGGTTTTTAAATTGAGGCTTGGCTGGCAAGAGAGCTTCTCTTCAATTCGTCTTCATCTCTGGTTAATTACTGTAATTGACGTAACACTGTTTCTATCCCTAAATCTATTAACCAGCAAATGTTCAAGTCATAAACTCTCAACTCTCATTAATCTCATTGCTTAACAGTTTTTTTTTCTTAAATCATGTGTTTTATTTCCTCATTATGGAAATTTCAAGTCCACAGTGAAAATAGGGACACGTTGACCTCAGCATCACCTTTGTTTTTCAAGGGCATTGGAGAGTCTTTGAACGTCGCAACCTTCCCTTTATTTTCCCTCTCTGTGAGATCGAAAGGAGAAGTGATGCTCTTGGGAGGGCTGTAAATTGATTCAGTCTTTTCAGAGAATAATTTGATAAGCTTTATCAAAATTAAAATTGCATGTACTACTTGACCCAGAAATTTCACCTCTAGGAATTTATTCTAAAGGGATAGTCACACAAGAATTCAAAGACTATGGTTAAAGAAATATATTCATTCCATAGTTTACAGTAGCAAAACATTGGGGGAAACCAAAAAGTCAAATTTTAGGGGCCGAGTTAAATAAATTATGGTGTATCCATACTATGGGAGAGAATATGTTGTTACATAACAAGGCAGATTTTGCAATATGATCTACTGTATGATTCCGATTTAGGGAAAAAAATCTGGAAGAGTCACACAAAACAGGTACTTCATTAAAATTGGGAAGCGAGCGGGGGTTATAGATGAGGGATAGGAGAGGGGAGAGAGGGAAATGGCAGTTTTTCTTTTATCTAATCTTCTGTAATATCTAAATCTTTTTTATGAGGAACAAGCTTCCTTTTCTATTAAAAATGCAAATATGGAAAAAAGCAAGAGTGACACGGCTCTCAGGATTTAGTAATCATGATTAAACAACATCCCTCTCAGCCTATACAGTAACTGGAGAGTTTCCAAATGTCTTGGCATCTATTTCCTTCTTTTATTATGAGACAACCTGGGGAGATGGGCGGGCATGTATCTCCTCCTAGCGGGCAGTGAAAATGCTGACCTTTGAATCCCTGCTTTTCCCACGTTCACGGGGCGTTCTCAGTAGTAACTGATTTCTAAAATAGCTCTTTTGCTAATAGGTTATTTTTTAAAATTGTACTTTTAAAACTGAAGTATAATGTATCTGTAGCACAGTATGTGATGCTAAGGGTGCAGCCGGGAGAATTTTGACAACGTGTATACCCATGTAAGCATCCAGGCAGTCAAGATACAGAACATTTCCATCTCTTAAGAACCTCTCTCATGCCCTTCTCAGTTAATCCCCACGCACCTCGGCCAACCACTCTTCTGAATGGAACCAGCGAGTGTGTACTTTTCTGTGTTTATTCTCAGCCCTCTTCAGCTAACGGTGTTTTTGAGGTCCGCCTATGTTGTTGTGTGCATCAGCAGTCTGTTCCTTTGGCTGGAGGATGGTATTCTGTTGTATGAACACACCTCGATTTCATTTATCCATTCACTTGTTGATGGGCATTTGAATTATTTCCAGTTTTTGCCAACATGAATAGAGCTGCTATGAACATCCTTATACATGTCTTTTTATGAACCTATGCTTTCATTTCTCTTGGGTAAATGCTTAGGGGTGGGATAGCTGGTTGTATGGTAAGTGTGTGTTTAATTGTGTAAGCGACTGCCAAAACTCTTTTCAAAGTACCCCGTTCGGCATTCCCTTTAGCAATGTATGAGGTTGCAGGTAGTTTTTGCCCTGTGCAAATACCTACCTCTGGGTGCCTCTGTGGCTATTTTTGCGTGGGGCCAAGGCTGAAGGAAGCTTTCAGTAAACACAGTACTGAGCCTTTACCGAGTTCAGGCCCTGTCCTTCCCCAGATTATAGACCCACCGGATAAATGAGACCTGGACCCTGTCTCAGGAGGAGCATCCCCTCTCTCTGGTTTTTTGGCTGGTCGTCCTTGGAGCTGCAAAGTCTAAGAAGTCTCTAGGCCTTAGCATATTTTCAAATCCTTTTTGTGTATTTTACTTCCTTAGGTACTTGCGATAGATTTTCTTGCTGTTCACTTGAGAAATCTCCCTCTTACTCTCCTGCATCTTTCCCTATATCAGTTGCTGAGTGTGGCCGGCACACACAGCCGTGGGGACTAATGACCTGGCTATTCATTCCGAGCTCCTTTGCAACAGGCACATCCCAGTCTGGTATTTTTCAGGGCACTCTGCACCCGCTATGGGCTGTGCACAGGGAGTTTGAGGCGTGGATTGTGTCCGCTTTAATGATTGTCTTTATTTGTATCGCAGGTGAGGTTTTCCATTATGGTGGTAACGTACAGTTACCTTCGGAAACAATCTATTAAGTCAAAACAGTGAGTTGAGTAAAAATGATTAAATAAATAATTGCACAGTGGGTCATATTTAGAACACCCCAGCTCTGGTCCAATTCCTCACTAGCTATTAAAGACACTGAGCAATGTGGTTAATCATTATAATCAAAAGAGATTTGCTAAGCACCCATTGTCATTCAGGATATAATGAGCCCCAAAGTAGATACGGGTCTCTGCTTGGGACTGAACATCAGTGATACTGTTACTAAATATATTCCTATCAAATTCTTTGTGATGTCTAACTCTCCATGATGTGTGAAAAACCCGAGCATCCAATTAATTTCCAGATCAACGCTGCGTGCTTTCTGATTAAACATCATAAATGCTATCCAGAGCTCTCTGTGGGCTGGTCTGGGTTCCTGCTGATGGTGGAGCAAGGCTTTAAGATTGTTGCTAAATCCTCCTCTGTTTCCCAAGACAAGGCTCTTTCTGGACCCTAGCGTGCCTGAGCTTACAAGGTGCCTAATGAGGCTTGCGGTATTTGACAATATTTTTGTCTTCTCTTTTTAGAGAGATCTGTTCTGCGCATATCACCTTATTTTAAATGTTCCTGACTTGTTTGTTGTAAGAGGAAGAGGGGAGTAATATTTAGTGAGTATCTCCTAAATTTGGGGTACTTTACATTTTCTCTTGCTCTCTGTTTAAAAAAAAAACAAAACCTGACAGCTCTTTTGCAAGTAATCTTTCTCTTAGAAAACTCTCCTTTGTGTTCTCCTGGCCTTCCATTCTTGCCCACCCACAATTCATCTCCAGAGCAGACAGATCTTTGAAAAATACCAAATCCCAGGCATCTCATTCCACATCCCACCACTGCCTGGAAGAAGAAAATTCCCTATGCTTCTAGGATGAATTTGCAAATCCTTATGGCTCACAAAGTCCACACTTTCAGGTATCTTTCCTCTTGCCCAGTGTCATCTGGGGCCATTTTCTCCCTGAATTGATATGCTCCTCCCTTTCCTTCAACACGCATGCACAAGGTTTCTTCAGGTCTTTGAAAAGGCTGAGCATATTCTTGCCTCAGGGCCTTTGCACAAGCCGTTTCCATTGCTGCCAGTTACCTGTCTAACTCCTCCTCATCCTTAAGGCAGCTTCTCCAGGGAAAACTCAGACCAGATCAAGTTCCTGACATTACACACATTTAGGGGACTCAGTAGTCTTCCATCATAGGAAGGCACCACAGTGACAAATAAACAGTCCTTTCTGTAATTATTTATTTGGAGTCAGTTTTCCCTCTACACGATACGGTGTTGAGGGTAAGGACTGTGTCCCCCTTATTCATCAACGTAGCCACGCTGGTAATTCTTGCCCCTTAGTATTCTTGACCTTGCATAGAGTGTCCCACAATGAAGAAGGCTGATCCATAGAACAAATAGGATATTGTGAAAGGGTGGTGGGTGGCTTCTGAGGCTCAATCGTGACAGGCGTGGTCGCTTTCATTTTGCTCCCTCTCAGATCACTGGCTCTGGGCGTGGTCAGCGGCCACCACGCGGTTCATGAAGACCGGCACAGGGGGAGCGACTGTGGCCTCTTGCCAACAGCCATTCCCATGTGATCCATGTTGGAAGCGGATAATCTAGCTTGGGTCAAGCCTCCAGATGATGTGGCCCCAGCTGATATCTCAACTACAACCTCAAAAAAGATCCTGAACCAGAGCCATCCAGCCAAACTTCTCCTGACTTCCCGACCCACGGATGCAGTAGGAGATAAAAACTTGCTTTACGTGTCCAAGTTTTGGCAGTCATTTGTTATCCACAAATATTATATTATATCGATAACTAATATACCAGATATTTTATTAGGTAACTAATATGCCACACGTCCTTGTGTAGTAAAAGCACTCAATAAATAGTTGTTGAACGAATAAACGAAAACATGTTTCTTTTCTTTTCTTTTTTTGTTTTTAGAGAGAGAGAGAGAGCGAGAGATCGAGAGTGGGGGAGAGGGGCAGAGGGAGAGAGAGTGTCTTAAGCAGGCTCCATGCTCTGCACAGAGCCCGATGCAGGGCTGGAACTCATGACCCTGGGATCATGACCTGAGCTGAAATGAAGAGTTGGACGCTCATTTGACTGAGCCACCCGAGTTCCCCGAAAATATGTTTCCATTACCTTTGAGGAATGTATAATTGAGAGGTTGATGTACCTGCCTCAAATCACAGTAGATAAATAGTAGAAGCATGCCAGAACTCAGATCCACACGTTTGTGTGGCACTCACTAGCACCATTTCTATTAACCTGTTTTATCCTCCTTGAGGAGAGAGATCCTAACATCTAGTTGGCCAAAGGAGTTTTGTTCAGAACCTTTTAGCAAGCACACCATGGATAGGGTGACCCACTGGTTAGTTAGTACTAAAGTCTCCAAAGCAGGCATACCCATCCCAGGGGCTGGGTAAAAGGATCCACTGGGGTGTGATGATACAATAAATATTAGAATTTGCTTTTTTTTTTAAGCTTGATTAAAAAATTATGTATTTATTTCTAATTGGAGTGAGAAAAGCATGGCATAAAATTGATCATCTTAACCATTTTAAAATTTTTTAATGTTTATTTTTGAGAGAGAGAGTGTGTGTGTGTGAGTGGGAGACGGACAGAGGGGGAGGGAGACACAGAATCCGAAGCAGGCTCCAGGCCCTGAGCTGTCAGCACAGAGCCCGACATGGGGCTCTGTGAACCCACAAACCGTGACATCATGACCTGAGCTGAAGTCGGACATTTAACGTACTGAGCCACCCAGCCTTCCCCATCCTAACCATTTTAAAATGTATTGTTTGGTAATGTTAAATATATTTGCATTGTTGTGCAACCAATCTCCAGAACTTTTTCATCTTGCAAACCCGAAATGCTACACCTGTTGGGCAGTAACTTCCATTCCCTCCCCAGCTCCTGGCAACCCCATTCTGCTTTCTGTCTCTAGGCACTATGATGCAAACTCTAGGAACCTGATGCAAATGGAATCAAACAGTGTTCTTTTTGTCACTGGCTATCTCACTTAGCACAATGTGCTCAAGTTTCATCTATGTTGTAACTAGGCAATAGAATTCCCTTCCTTTTTAAGGCTGAGGGATATTCCATTGTGTGGGTATTTTGTTTATCCCTTCACTTGTCGAGGGACACTTGGGTGCTCCTACCTTTTGACTATTGTGATGAATGCTGCTATGGACATGGGTGTGTATTATCACATTTTAAATATTTATTTTTCTCTTACCCTTTAAAGGTTTCTTTCTTGAATTCTTATAACGTACATAGTCCATTGGTATAGCAGTACATACATACACTGTGTGAATAAATAAATAATTATGAATATATTCAGAGAGGCTGTTCAAAAATCTCTACAGATAGGGATATGTGATTAAAACTACAGATCTGTGAATCAGCACCTCAGAGTTTGCTTCCGGGGGAATTCAAGACATTAACAAATGCTAAACTCTTGGAAATCGCTCAGTCACAGTGATTAACATCTAGAGCATCATGCATGGAAAAGGAACATAACTTTGACTTTATGTCTGTCATTCTCCAAAGCAAGTGCTCAACAATTTCATTTGCTTATAAAACCAATTTAGCTTTTGTTTCTTAATCAGTGATTTTATTGGAAGCGGGGAGAGTTTCATAGGATTTTAGAGTTATAACAGGCAAGAGTCCAATTTTGTCAGCTTACAAATAAGGATGCTAGCCCCTTGGACATTTAGCAGCTTGCGAGAGGCCATGCTGCTGGAAAGCGGTATTGCCCTGACCGGACCCACATTGCAACTCTCTGGTCTCCTGTTTCTACCAAAGCCATTTTCTTACATCTTGAAGGAACAGTTGGTTAGATTGAGGTATTTCAGCGGACTTTTTTTTTTTTTTTTTTTAACATTTATTTATTATTGAGAGATAGAGGGAGACAGAACATGAGCATGGGAGGAGCTGAGAGAGGGAGACACAGAATCCGGAGCAGGCTCCAGGCTCTGAGCTGTCAGCACAGAGCCTGACGCAGGGCTCGAACTCACGGACCGCAAGATCATGACCTGAGCTGAAGTCCGACGCTTAACCGACTGAGCCACTCAGGAGCCCCTCAGCAGACTTTTTTTAAAGGGTCAATGTAAAAATTTTAGGCTTTTGCAGGACTGACGGTGTCTGTCACAACTATTCTACTGGGTCACTCTACTGTGAAAGGAGCCATAGCCAGCAAAAAAGTGTGGCTGGGTTCTGATAAAACTTTATAAAAAGAGGTGGCTGGCCCATGCATCAAGGTTTGCCAACATTTAAGGGAGATTATAGAGGAGACACAGGTTCTCTTTGTTTCCATGTTTAAAAAATATTAATTTTTCAGGCTCTCCTTAGAGCTGTTTAGTATTTGTGAAATAATTTATTCTTTTTTTTTTTTTTTTTTACTAAGTAGGTTCCATGCCCAGGGTGGGGCTTGAACTCATGACTCTGAGATCAAGACCTGAGCTGAGATCAAGAGCCCTTCGCTTAACCGACTGAGCCACCCGGGTGCCCCTGAAATAATTTATTCCTCAGTAGCAGGCAGTCCCTTGGATACCAGCTTAGTGTGCTTTCTTTACAGCCAAAGAATAGCTTACTTGGTCCTAAGATGTATCATTGTCATTTGTCACGCCCCCATGTTTCTGTCGTGTTATCCCGATTGTCAGCCATGCTGGGCATTGGGGCTACTGTGTTCTGCTTCCTCCTTCTCGTACTCGCTGCACACACACAGACAAGTCTTCTCCTCCCCCAAATGTTGAAACAAGAGTGTATTTTTTTCATTGTGTCAATATTAATTACTCATAATTTAGGGCTCGATATTATTTTCTCTATTAATTTCCACACAGTGGAATGAGTCTAATTTGAATGATAAGGTTCATTTGCATTTAAATTGATATCTTAAGCATTCCCTGTGAGGAACAAGTAGCATCCATGGTTCTAATTATAAGCATTGTTTCTGGGGCAGGTTTGTTTTCCTTTGGAAGGATTTGTAAATATGGTGCATGGAGGTTAAAATTGGTAATGAGAATACAGCTCATTTGCTAGCTGTATGAGCTCAGTTGAATGAAGTCAGCGTGACAAATGGTGAACTTCACACTTCACTCTACACTAGCTGTGTGAGCTAAGGGAGTTCACTAACCTCTCTGATCTTTAGTTTTCTATCTTTGAGAGGCACATAGTACATACACAACAAATGGTGGGTATCAGTACTGATGTGATTCGGAAGAAGCTGATGGAGACAAAAAGGACTAAACAGAGGGGATCAAAATATTAGAACCATGGCAGGGAGATGAGCTGGGAGAGAAAAGATGGGTCTTGTACTCTGTTGACAACAATCAGTCCTCCCTGAGGGCAGGCAGATATGGGAGTGAAGACCAGCCAAACAACAAATGAAAAGTCACAAACCAAACTATCGTGGAAGATAGCAGAACTGTGGTTGCTTGTGAGTGATTAGCAGAGTGGTTAATGATCCTGGGCTCTTTTTCACAGATAATGTATTTTTCATTTGTAAAGTGCCTGGTAAGACTCCCAACAAGGTACTGACAGTATCAAATGACTCAGTGTCTGTTTGGTCACCATGCTTGCACCCACACAGAGACTGGCTCCTTCCCACTGAGTCTTCTGGAACATTCTCTGCGAGTTGAGCAGGGGACATGTTTGTGTCTGTCTGTGGGGCCTGGAGGAGAAGAGAAGGGAGGGTGGTCCAAGATCAGTACCAGAAGGGCATCAATGCTTTCAGCATTCTGGGGAGGTGTGTGTGTGTGTGTGTGTTTAAATCATCATTTTTAATTTATTTTCTTTTATTAGCGAGAGAGAGAGAAAGAGAGAATCTTAAGCAGCCTTCATTCTCAGCGCGGAGTGCGACAAGGGAGCTCAATCTCACAACCCTGGGATCATGACCTGAGCTGAAATCAAGAGTTGGATGCTCAGCCGCCTGAGCCACCCAGGCACCCCTGTTTTTTTGACAGATCAGCAAAGACTTAGTGTTCAAGTCAGTAATATGGGCAATCCTACTCCTTTGATTCTCAAGCAGGGCAGAAAATCATCTGTTTTATAGATGGAGAAACTGAGCACCTTCAAGATCAAACAATGCATTTTTACTCACAGTCACTCAATGGGAGTCCTTGGACTCAGCGCTCCCTGAATAGCTTAGATTTACACTAAACCTCTTATTTTAAAAATTGGCAACGTTTGAGCTATAAAACACAAGCTTCTATTTCCATAGCTTAATGAAAACATCTCCCACACACTGTAATACATCTTATTCTTCTTCTGCCTAGCAGAGCACGCGTCGTGGCGAGGTTGTGTGTGCGCGACATTAAAAGTACAGACCTCGCCATCGTCCTGGGGATGATGAGGAGGAACATTGCTCAGAGCCAAGCCCTGGCTTCCTGCACTTGGCTTCAGGTTTTAATTATCTGCTGATAATTAAGGGTTCTTTCTTTGTGACAAATAATTTCCCGTAGGTTGGGAGCCTGCAGGGTTACTGTGGTTGGGAAGCTAATCTTATTTCTATGTCAGAGATTCTCTCTGCCTTGGCCACGTAGGATGGAAAATTCAGCTTTGCCCAGGTTCCAGAGCGCTGTCCCAGAGCAGACTCAGAGATGAAGGCTTGTGGGATTTATTGAGAAGATTGATTGAAGATGTGGTCTCCCAGGGGAAAACCAGTGAAAGAGGGGAGAGAAGCAGGATAGAACGAGGGAGGAAGCCAAGTCAAGATGGGATTTCGGGCAAGTCCTGCGGGGAGCCCTGGAGGGTGAATTGCACCTCAATGTAGGGCAAGCCTCTACAATTGGAGGCAGAAATCGAGCAAAGTCAGGGTGGGGGCACACAAAAAGGGTACAAAAGGGTCAGAGTGGGCCAGACATAACCTGATCCAGAGGGTTCTCTTTGGTGGCAGAAGGTGGGTTGGGAGGACTTAGCGGGTGGAGATTGTGCTTAGAGGGGCCAAGAGGCTTGAAGTTCCCTCAGAGGGACCCACAGCTGGTTGTCTGCCTGGGCTAGGTTTTGCCTGAGCACGTGGAAACATCCAGATATGTGGTTCCGCACTGCGATGTGAACTGGCATATGGAGGGGAGCAGGTGCAGCTATGCCTCAGGGTTGGGGGGTGCTGGAGACTCTAGTGGGAGGACGAGCTCTGCTGTCCTCTGGCCAGTCACAATCCTCTTTGGCCTCAGTTTCCTCCTATGTAGTGAGTTAGGGACTAGACCAGGACACCTGTCAAATCCCTAGAGTTGTTACCCCAAAAGCCCATCTTCCCACATACCCAGGACAGACCATCTTTCCTCCATTTGCTTCAACCATGTTAACTTAGAGGCACTGAAAAGAGATTAAAAACTGTTAAGTGCCCTGGGCGTTTGGGTGGCTCAGTCGGTTGTGTCCAACTTCAGCTCACATCATGATCTCATGGTTCATGAGTTTGAGCCCTGCATTGGGCTCACTGCTCTCAGTGCAGAGGCGCTTGGGATCTTCTGTCCCCACTCCTCCCCCGCCCCATCCTGCTCATGCTTAAAAATAAATAAGCATTAAAAAAAAAACAAAAACAAAAGTTGTGCTTTAGGGGTGCCTGGGTGGCTCAGTCAGTTAAGCATCTGACTCTCGATTTCGGCTCAGGTCATGATCACATGATCTCACTGCTGGTGAGGTCAAGCCCCGTGTCAGGCTCTGTGCTGACAGCTCAGAGTCTGGAGCCTGCTTCGGATTCTGTGTCTCCCTCTCTTTCTGCCCCTCCCCCCCGCTCACACTTTCTCTCTCTCTCTCTCAAAAATAACTAAACCACTCAAATAATAATAATGAGAAGAAAACTTAAGAAAAACCACTGGTAACTGCCCTGAAATCAACCTACAGTGCAGGCAGCTTTAAGGAAACATGTGCTGGAGAAATGGGATGTCTATTTCAATAAGGACTGAGAAGTCTTAGGGGATGAATTGTGGCCAGATGGATCCACCTCAGAGTCTGCACATGTGCTGCAGGAAGGGGTCTGATTTGCTGGACTTCCAGGTAGAGCCATTTTGGGCTCATCCAGGTTGTTGCTGGCCTCAGAACTGGTTTACCTGGGTCCCCACTGAGCCTGCAGAGCTGGGGTGGCGGCGGGGGGGTGATGCCCTACCCTCAACCACCTGCGAGGTTTGTGCGTTCCGTTCTCCTCCAGGTGGAGGGAAAACACTATTTTCAACGAAGATGACCTGTTTAGTTTTCTATCGCTGCTGTAACCAGTTACTACAAACGTAAACAACAAAAATACATTATAGTTTGCAATGGTTCTGTGGTCCGAAGTCTGGCCCCGTATCAGTAAGCTAAAATCCAGGTGTTAGCGGGGTGGTTTCTTTCGAGAGGCTTTAGGGAGGAATTCGTGCCTCGCTATTCAGGTGGTTGGCAGAATTCAGTTCCCAATGGGACCAGGGTCCCTGTTTCCTTGCTGACCGAGCTGAAGGCCACTCCTGGCTTCCATGCCACCCAAATGCCTTGGTTTGGGTCTCCCTTCCTCCATTTTCTGGTCCAGCAGTAATGGGTAAGTCCTTGCCCTTGTAAGTCTCCTCTGTCCTCTCGCCTCTCCAGCTTTCCTCTCTTACTTGTGAGAACACGTGATTACACTTGGTCCACCTGGAGACTCTCCCTATTTTAAGTTAACCTTAAACCCATCTGCAAAGTCCCTTTTGCCATGTAAACTATTCACAGGTTGCAGGGATTAAGGCATGGATATTTTGGAGGGCCATTATTCTGGTGACCCCATGGCCATTCTGTCATCACATCTCCTCCCTACCCTTGGTTCGGATTGAGACCTTTTCTTCAATCTTTGAGGTCAAATCTTTCTTTTGATGTCATTCATTCATTCATTCATTCATCAGTCATTGATCAGTCACCTGTTTGGTTGCACCTCATGGGCCAAGTAAGCGTTGAGGCTGTGGACAGTAGTAAGGTATGGACCTTGTCCTTGCTGAGGAGAACCACAGCAATGCAATGCCTGGCTAGTGACACCGTCAGTGCCCAAGATTCTCTTCACTAGGCCAGGGCACCCACGCGCAAGCTCTGGGAGTGTTGGCTGCTAAACAATCACCGCTGTCCCCGTTCTCTGGATAATTTGCCTTTGGACAAATGGGACTCGCCAAGCCCAGGGAGTTACACAGGCCCCAGGGACCACTGGAAGTTAGTGACTGACTAACACAGGAGTTCAAAATGCTGAGCCTCAGGGAGGGATGTACTTTGTGATGTGATTCATGCTGTAGAGTTTTCCAGGAGTCAGGCTGAGGCTAGACGTCTGTCCTGCCTTGCTTCCCATCATCCCCTTGTCCTGAGAACGGGCACCCCAGAAAATCACTTTCTCAGTTGCTTTCAGGGGATGCAGCCTAAGGTAGTAGTAATGATAATAACCAGTGTGCACACACACATTCTACTTTTATAACAATGAAGAAACACAAATGTCATGCTTTCCATAGGTCCATGCAGCTATGTCTCACTGGAATACATTTCTAAGTGGCCTTCAAGGCCAAAACGTAATTCAAGCAGGCAGTAGGGTAAGTGCTTTGCATTCCTTCAGTCTCTGGGACTTGGTTTGGCATTGGCTTAAAAAGCAGAACAGAGGAAGGCTATTCATGAACTTTTGGCACACTTTGTAACAATGGGATAGGGAAAAAATTAGAACAACACACTAATTGACTCTTCGAATTTCATTTTCAAAAGGGCCTTCGTAACTTCATTATGTGTCCTTAAGGCAGGAAGGGAGGAGGAGTTAAGAGCATGGCCTTTGAGGTCTCACCATCTCAGGTTTGTGGCCTTCTTCTGCTAAGGTCTAACTGTGTGACCTCAGGCAAGTTGCTTAAATTGCAACTTGCACCCCTTAACAGCGGGGTGTCTAATATGTCAGAAGCAGTTCTAAGAGCCTTGTGTACACACTCACTTGACTAATCACAACCATCTTTAAGGTGTGGCAAGTACAATACTTATTAATAAGTATTACTAACCCATTTTACAGATGACACACAGAGAGATTAACTTGCCTAGGGTCACATAGCTAGCAACTACTTGGGGTGGGATCAGAACTCAGGGGGTTTCTGGTCCTAAAGCTCTTAACTCCCATACTAAATTTCCCTGCCCCTCCATTGTAGCAGGATTACTAGTCCTAAAGCTCTTAACTCCCATACTAAATTTCCCTGCCCCTCAGTTGTAGCAGGATTATTATTTCTGACGGAGTTATTTTTGCGCTAAAAGCAACCATATTAACAAATGTAAAACCTGAACAACAGTCTATTTTTATTAACTCAGAGGAAAGGCAAGCCATTCAGTTCATGCTGAAATCTAATCAAGAAGTCTGTATTCCTTTTCTATTGCTGTATAGCAAATTCCTACAAACTTAAAAGAACACAAGTTTATTATCTCAGAGTTTCTGGTCATGGGTTAATGGGGTCCTTTGCTCGTGATCTCGCCTTGCTTAAAGCAAGGTGTTAGCGGGGGCTGCAATCTCATGTAAGGCTTGGGATCCCCTTCCAGGTTCACTGGTTGTTGATGGAACTCAGTTGCCTGTGGTTGTAAGACTGAGACCCTTAGCTTCTTAATAGTTTTTTTTTTTTAATATTGATTTATTTTTGAGCGAGAGAGAGTGCATGCACACGAGTGGGGGAGTGACAGAGAGAGAGGGGACAGATGATGAGAAGCAGGCTCTGTGCTGACAGCAGAGAGGGTGACACGGGGCTCCAACTCATGAACAGTGAGATCATGACCTGAGCTGAAGTCGGCCTCCTCACCAACTGAGCCACCCAGGCACCCCTGACATCTTTAGCTTCTTTTTAAATTTTTTTTTTATGTTTTTATTTTATTTTTGAGAGAGAGAGAGAGAGAGAGAGAGAGAGAAAGAGCATGGGGGAGGGGCAGAGAGAGGGAGACACAGAATCCAAAGCAGGCTCTAGGCTTTGAGCTATCAGCACAGAGCCTGATGCGGGGCTTGAGCTCACGGACTTTGAGATTGTGACCTGAGCCGAGGTTGGCCTCCTAACCGACTGAGCCACCCAAGCGCCCCCCTCTTTTAAAATTATTTTTATGTTTTTATTTTGTTTCTGAGAGAGATGCCTTTAGCTTCTAGCTCCATTCCCTGACATGTGCATCTGCACAACATGGCAGTTTGCTTCTTCAAAGCCAACAACTCAAAGCCTCTGTTGCTTAAGATCACTCTTGCTTCTTCTTTTTCTGATCTATAGATCCTCTTTTTATGGGGCTCCCCTGATGATGTAAGACACCTAGGATAACTTCCACTGTGATTAACTCAAAGCCAGGCGATTCAAAACCTTAATTACACACAAACAATCCCTTTAACCCTGCCCTATAATGCAACCTAGTCACGGGAGTGATATTGCACCATATTCCTAGTCCTGTTCACACTCAAGGGGAGGAGATTATACAGGGAGTTTAAACGAGGGGGTGGGTATCTTGGGGGCATTTTAGAATTCTGCCTACTGCAAAGGCTTTGGCTTCAAGGAAAAATGATTGAGAGATTTTAAAGAGAAGAATGGGGTCTAGTTGAAATCAAAGTGTGGTCCTCATAGTTCTTGAATACAACTACACAAGTGTTCTTTACCTGAGGTCTGGGCATTGTTTCTTGGTCTTTGTTGCCACATCAGAAAACTGAGACTGGATGATGGGTCAGACCTTTAGTCTCCATCAGATGCACAGTGGCCCTGGCAATGACCACAGCTAGGCCAGGCTCTAGTGGACACACCTACTTGGGCTCTGTGGCTTGACAGCCAGGTTTGGACAGGCACTAGAGATGGTCACCCATTCCTTCCTTCTGAATGGGGCATGTGGATTCAGGAAGCTGGGCAGACTCCCAGATATCCAGGACTGTGGCTTTAAGGAAATACAGTTGGGAAACAGGCACATGAAGAAAGGAGAGGGTAATGATGACATCACCTTAGTAGGGGCAGCATTTTTCATCATGGCTGCAGTAAGGAGATATTGGCACATTAATTATTTGTAAGGTCTGCTTTAAGCAAGGCTTGGTCACCTAAGCATTTTTGATTCCCTGAGGTAAAAAGCCAAAGTAGAAAACTTTAGTGAAATGTTTCACATCTTGGGAATTCAGTGAGCATATCTGATCATGAGAAGGAGAGTAAGAAAGTAACAAAAGCCGTAGAGAAAATATTTTTTACATTTACATAAATGACTTTCTTGTGGCTTGTCATGTAATGTAAATATTGGTATCCTTTTTCTGAATAGATACGGTTGGTGATTAGCAGAATAGAATCCTAATAGTCTCATTGGCATCCATCCATCCATCCATCCGTCCGTCCATCCATCATCCATCCATCCATTTATCCATCCATTCACAATTCAGTTATTTATTTATAGAAGAATCTCTATTAATGATCTCCTTGGGGAACAAGGCCTCCAGTTGATTCTCTCATGAACAGAAAATTGAAAGACATCTTGGTTTTTAAGCCGTTTAAATTTAGTCAAAGAGATGAGACTGCGTCAAAGGCCGTTAGAGAATTTAAGGTAAGAAAATGACTTTTGTGGGTTGCTTTTAGTCTGGGCTTCTTGGTGGAAGCAACTCTCTAGATGAAAAACTAATTATAATCCAATCATCCTTAGTATAGAACAAGCTTCTAGACAAATTCATATGCTGTCTCAACCTAAGAGAACATTCTTTAAATGCATTTTAGTATCTTCCCTTCTCTAACTTTTGGGGCTACTTCCTTGTTCTTGCTGTTGTGTTCCCATAGTGGGCAGTATTTTTATTTTCAGGACCACACTGTACACATTACGATGTAATTATATACTTACAAGTGTGCCTCCCCCATTGAACTCTGAAATCCCTTGGGGGCGGGGACCAGATTTTTCACATTTTATAGTCCAGGCCCCTAGTACAGCGTCTTGCACATGGTAGAAACCCTACAGGTCTCTTAAATGTTGACCTGGTCCAATGGAACAATAACTAGTCAACTGAGCAACAAGGAAAAATCGATTATCCAGATTTTTCTCTTTGTTTTCCCTGTAGTTATACATCTAGGTCCAAACAAGTAGATTCATTTCAGTTAAACCAGATTTTATTTTCTTCCATTTTTATCTCAAAGTACATTCCTGTAAAAATGAACAGATTCCTCTACCACATGGGTTGAGTCAGACGATACTCATTTGATGGATGATCTGTCCAAATGATTAAGAAAAAGTTCTTATTCCCGGTAATCAGTCTGGTGTCCTGGTGATAAAGCACTTACTATGACCTGGCCAGCATTAGCAAGTACACAGAAAGAAGCCAACTCCTCCTTCCAATAAGACATAAAGGTTGTTTAAACTTCAATTTCAAATGCAATATTAATGTGGTTATTTAAATATTAATCGGTCTAAAAGCCCGGAGCCATGCATGCGCTTAATACTTCATAGCATCTGAGTCATTCGGGGCTGAGGACTGAGCCCATCTCCAGCAGGTGCCCTTTCATCATGGCGGCCACCTGCCACCTGGAGCCCTGGTGCGCATGCGGCTGCCAAGCTCAAAGGCCCTTCCTTTGGGCTCAGAGATGGCAGCCCTTCTCAGTGCTCCAGAGGCCCCTCTTCAGAGACAGTCACCTGTCAGGAACCCATCAAAAGAATGGAAAAGTGCAGGTCTTGAGGGTTGGGCTTTTTTCTTCTACAAGAACTTCTTTTGGCGAAATAACCCTAGAGCATCAATATATCACGTTCCCACTTTTGAACCAAACCAAAGGACATAATTTGTCCTCTCCCATATGGGAACTTAATTACATTTTTACCACCTGACGAGCTGTAGACATTACAGAAAAGAAATAGCTCTTGGCTACCTGCATGTGAATCATCCATACTGGGAGTCATATTCTCTTCAGGCCTTCATCCACAGAGACTTCAGTTAATTCCGTGGCCCTCTATTTTCTTCACCAGGGACAAGCATTATGGGGAATGGAATGAGACATCCACCTATGAGGTGGTTGACAGCTGGGAGTAGGGAGTTCTGCATGCTAGAGTTTCCCTTCATCGCTGATAGAGGGCCATCATATGATTGAGCTCCTGATTTCATTTGCAAAAGTAGGAATGGTGAATCAATATTCAGTGCAACTGAACAAATATCTATTAAATGTCTGCTAACCATCGTGCTAAATGTTAAGGGGGACATGAAATTAAAAAGTACACACTTTCCTACGAAGAACTTGTGATCTAGTTGTAAGGTTGTCATACATTACAGGGGAACAGCTTTGCTGAATGAGTGAATGAGTGAGGTGCCAAAATGAATGATGAGATTAATCATCAGAATCTGGGAAAGCTTTCAAAGAAATACACGTTACAAGGCCTATCCCTAAAGATTTTGATTCAGTAGGTCTGGGGTAGGGGCAGAAACCTACATTCTCCTTACCAAGGAAGGGGTCTAGAATGGGTAACTGTAACAGCCGCTGCATAAAAACAACCATAATATGTCAGTAGTGGATGACAACAAATATTTATATCTCTTACGGGTCTGCAGGTTGGCTGGGAGTTTGATGATCTAGGCTGAGCTCAGCTGGGTGGCTCTGCTTTCTTGCTTCTGGGGTCAGCTGGTTTTCACCTGCTATTGGTGGGGCTCCACATGGTGGCTCTGTTTCTTATTGCTGTTCTACAGATTGATGAGAGTGGCTTAGCTTCAGGCTCTGCCAGCTCCTCACCACCCCCCCACCCCGCGCCGGGTCCAGTGGGCTAGCCTGGGCATGCTTTTCTACTGGTGATGGTAGAGGCATAGGAGGGCGCATGGGAACCCGCAAGGCCTCTTAAGGCCTCGTCTCTGAACTGGCACAGCACCTCTGCATTATTAAATTGCTTTAAACAAGTCATAAGGGCCAGCCTGAATGAAGTCAAGGGGTGGGAAATTTACTTCACCCCTCTAGAGGAAGTTTCTGCAAAGCCCCACAGCAGAAGCCACAGGTCTAGGGAAAGATGGGTAGTTGGTGAATGTGTTCTTCTACAGTCCATGGAGAAACTCCAGCAAGAGCACGTGAATCTGCATCGATTTTCAGCACAGGGTCCAGGGGCTGCTCGGAGGGTGACCCACAGTTTCCCAGCGGAAAGATGAAGGCTCTCGGGAAAGACGCAGCCCATCACCCCTGCCAGCAGGGTAGATGCCTGCGGCCTGCCCCGTGGTCACGTAAACATCTGGAGATGTCATTCCCTGGCCTGGAGAAATCCCCATTTGGAAAAATTGCTGTCTTACCATCCCTACACTCGCCTTGGAAATTAGCCCTCCCCTCTGAATATCCATGAATATCCTTTTAGTTCAAAGATCTGTGACAGAGAAGCGGCGTGTGGATCCGAAATTCTCCTTCCCAGGGCCATCCTTCATTATATCCCTGGCCGTGAGCCAAGGGTTTTCTTTCTCCCTGTGTCACCTGTTTGCCTGGATGTTCTTTTTCAAATAAATGTCTTATTTTTTTCAAATAAAACACACTTTACCTTTCAGAGAAATCTCATAGAGTCTCTTTAGTAACTTCCACTCTTTTGGCTTCAGCTTTACAAGCTCATGACCTTACCCTTAAGTCTGGACGAGGCGCCCTTTTTCTCTTTTGAGAACTCTGAGCTGACTGTGGAGTGCACCGAACGATGGCACTGGTTTTTTAAGGCATTCCCCTGCTTCTCCTCCAGCAGGACAAGCTGCCGTCGTGTGAAGTTGTAATCTCAACTCTTTTGCGAAGGAGATAAACATTTGTGTATCTGCCCCCACCCCCCCACATTATCTCAATGATACCACGCAACAAACCTGATGTTCGTTTTTCCCATTTCACAAATGAAGAAATTAAACCTCAAGGGGGTTTACAGGGTTAGTCTAAGGCTGCAAAGCTATGAATTAGGGAGCCAGTTGTCACACTCAGGTTTGACTCAGTTTCCCACTGTTGTCATACTATAATCCCACCCTTGCTGGCTGATTTTCAGCTTCCGGCACCTGCCACTCTGTGTCTGAAGACTCCCTATCCACTAACTCTATTCTGCGTGTATGGGGGGGGGGGCCAGGAGAGCCAGGGAGTTAGCCCCTGATCTCCCCACCCTATACCTGCTTCTGGGGCACAGCCTTCAACCACTGATTGACAAGAGTTGGGTGATAACTCTGAGAAGGCTCTGTCTACACTGCTTCCCAGAGTGCTACAGTCAGATCAAGCTCCCATTAGCCCTCAGTGGTAATTGGCTGCCTAACAAATCCTTTCTTGGCCGCTCTCCTTTCTGATATCACTTCCCTTCTCCCCGGCTAGTGCTTCCTGGGATCTTTTCCCAAATAAACGACTTGCCTTTAAATCTCTGTCTCAGGTATGCCTCTGAGAAAACACGAAACCACAGCGAGAAGACTCTTCTTGGATTATACAGAACCACTAGCCATTTCTTCGCCCCTGTACCTCAGCAGAGCAGGCCTTGGAGCAAAGCAGGAGATGCTCAGTTCTGTACCCCCCACCCCTCCTCTGAAAGCTGCCACCTCCATCACCCTTCACATGTTCTTGAAGGAGTCTCCCTGTTTTCTGTACATCTGGAAGGACCCCTAGGCTTGGACCAGTACTGTGAGCACAGACCTATGGTGGTCACCACCTGGGGGCTGCAGCGTAAAGTGATGAACAGCCCTGCCTGCCTGCCTGCCCCTCACCTGTTAGATGCATCCCACACCTGTGCCCTCACTGACTCGGACTCCTCTGGAGAACAACCCTGTCTGGTTTCCCTCTTCCTCTGGGGGCTTGCCTATAGCAGGCTCAACACACAGGGATTCAACTGAGTTCGAGCATACATCCAGACCGTTTGCACAGAGAGAACAGGAACTCTGATTTTGACTCAGTCTAAAATTGTTTCTTGGCCAATACCCATTCCATGTTATTACTGTCGGGATGGAGAAAGGAGGATTTTAATCATTTGGAATAGTGAGCATTGACCAGGGGGACTGGATCCCTCGGATTAAATTCAATCACAGAACCATAGAGTAATAATAAAAGAAGTGTCTCTCATTATCCTTTGCCCCTAACAATCAACAGATTCACTGTAGATTTGTTGAATTAAATTAGCACTAATGACTTACATTTATATACTGATTTTCAGTTTTCAAACGATTTCAATTCTCAGTTTAAATAGAGAGAACACTGGAGTACCAGCATCCTCAAATTTGTCTCTTTAATATACAGAATAAAGAAGATTTGAAAATAATTCTGCTTTGGGAAACATTTTGCCTGATTTGGTTATCAAGCAATTTTTGTCATAGCCGTCTAAGAACCTCTGATAGAGCTTTCCCTTCTCATTGCAAATAATCAGTAGCAAGAGGGAATTTTCTCCACACAATACATTTCTGTTTATTGTAAACCCTTAATACATTTAAGGGTCATTAACCCATGTGAATGTTGCCAGAACCAGGCCCATATGACCTTTGGCCTGTCACCCATGTCCCTGCTGAGCTCTGTCCAGCTGCCTGCACCACGCCTCTTTGTCAAGGGCTTTCTCTGAGACCCTGGAAGGTAGGAGGTGCTGGAATGTTCACATCCACATCCCTAGGACCAGCCTTCAACCAATGACTGATGGGAGTTGATGTACAAAAACCCAGCCCTGGCCCGCATATTCTACTCCATCTCCTGGATTCCCCAGTGAGCTTGAGTTGGAGCCTCTCCCCATGGTGACTTTGATAACACACCATCTATGGCCTGCCTTCCCTTCCATATCTCATTCCCCCCTCTCTCCTTGCTTCCTAGAATCACCTCCCAGATAAACTACTTGCACTCTGACTCTTGTCTCAGGGTCTGCTTCTGGAGAAACCCAAACACAGACCTTCCCAAAGCACATTTCACTAGAAGCGCTGGGCAAACTCATCACATCCGAGCCATTAAGTCACCTAACAAAGTGTGACGCTGCCTGTTAATCCTTTACTCAAACAATTTTTGAGTTTATCACCGTCCACTGATTTCATTGCTCTCCCGGGCAGCTCTCCTCCACTTGCCATTCTCATTCTCTTAATTATAGTGTAAAATTTTTAATTAAAAATAAAGAAGATAAATTTGGTTGGTTAGTAGCTTCAAAGTTGTCACTCCCAACTCTACACGGGGCGAGAGAGACGCTGACTGGAGCAAGCCAGTTCAAGTTCAAGTTCTCCACTGAGAAATTTAGAAGGAGATCTCTGGATGCTGTTTTTTCACCTGTACCAGTGACGTGGAAACACTTCACAGCCAGGCATAATTATATATGATTTTTTGGTAAGATTCCAAGTGTTTGATAAATGTTGAAGACTCGGACCTTCCTCTGGATGGAAGCTGTCAAAACGTGCAGTTTTGGACAGAACTCACGTGTTCTGTTCTATTCTTAGGTGATGTCTAGTTTAAGTTTACAGGAGATAGTGTCATCTCCTCGACGACATCCCCACCAAATGGCCATCAACCCTCTCCTTGACCATTTTCAGATATGGAGAACTCATTATTTCCCAGGAGACCTAACTCCTTTGATTAGTAACCTCAGCGACTGGACAGTTCTTCCTCTGACTGAACTATACTCTTTGTCCTGCACTTGTGGGTGGGGATTTTCTTGGGAGAAAGTACTGAATAAGTTGAATGTCTCATTCCTCATGGAGAATTTGAAATATGTAAACATGTATCTAATGTGGTTCTTACTTACCGTTTTCTCCCCAGTTTTTTCAGCTGTCCTGAGTATGTCATGGTTGGGAGTCCCTCAAGCATCCTGGTCACTATCTGTCATTCTCCCTCTCTGAGATGGCCATTGGAAGCAAACTCGTCCAATAATTGAGGATTGGGATGTTTAAACTATTTTTTTTTTAGTTTATTTATTTTGAGAGAGAGAAAGAGAGAGAGAGAGAGGAGAGAGAGAGAGAGAGAGAGGAGACAGAAAGAGAGAGAGAGTAGGGAAGGGGCAGAAAGAGGAGGGGAGAAAGAATTCCAAGCAGGCTCTGTGTTGTTCGCACAAAGCCCGATGCAGGGCTCAATCTCACGAGCCATGAGATCACGACCTGAGCTGAAATCAAGCGTTGGATGCTTAATGGACTGAGCCACCCAGGGACCCCAAGGACTAGGATGTTTAAATAAATCACAGCATAAGACAATACTATGTAGCCCTCATAATCATGTTTTGAAGACTATTTAGTACTATAAAACTATTTACAACTTGTCAAGTGGAAGAGGGGTGCTGTACATGCAACAGAGCCCAATTTCATTAAAAAATACACACAGAGAAGTGAAAGCCCAAGACACGCTAAAATATTAAGAATGGTGCCATGGCTGCTTTTGAGTCTGTATTGTGATTTGTCCAAGTTTTCTACAGAGAACATGTATGTATTTTTTAATCGGAATTTTTTTTTTTGAAAGAAAGAAAACAAAATAAAAAAGAACACAATGCTCATAGAAGCCATGGAGTTGTTCAGGTATACATTCTGATATTGCAGAATAGAGGGGAGCTTGGCACCTCCCTCCATGGATGTTTCATTTTCCAATTTCAGATCCGGGTTTCTGGCAGATGAACCCCACTGTTGATTAGCGTTGTACCTGCCATTCATCAGAGCCCCCGGGGGTTGTTTTCCCATGTGAATTACTCTCTCTTTGGACTCTGGCAACTGGCATTGGGGGCAGCCTGTCCCAGAAGCACAAGGGTGGGGTGGGGAGTGGGGGAGAAGGGAGGGGTGCCTAGGTCACTCTCCATGTGAGTAACCTCAGGATGTTTCCATAGTGTAGTGATTCCCTTGCACAGTGTCCATTCATCGGACACAGAAGTGACCTGCAGAGGTCCTGGACTGGCTGGAGGGAGGCCAGGCACTGACAGCCGCCAGCCCGTCTGACAGCCACTCCACCCTGAGGTCCTACGAGCTGTAAGATGCAGTAACATTGGTTTGTGGAAATGAATAAAACCCTATTTGGCAGCTCTGCAGGGTGCTGGGTCCTGGAGATGGGGGGAAACTTAGCAGCCTGTGAAAAGAATATAAATGCCTCTGTGTGCAGAGAGTGGCCCTCTGAGGAGGAACCGGCCGCCCCTGCACACTATCATCCCTGCCATCTCTTCCTAAGGAAAGGCCTCTGGGTGTCAGAGCCTTGGAGAACACGCAACACACGCCTTTCCCACTCTCTCCTTCTGAGAACTCTTTAGGGCCCTGCAGTTATTGGGGAGGCAGAGGAAGGGAGGTCATTGGAGGAGGCAGATGAGGCCGTGCATGGAGGCAGAGGAGGGGTGCCTGGGTGGCTTAGTTGGTTGAGCGTCTGACTTCAGCTCAGGTCATGATCTCACGGTTCATGAGTTCGAGCCCCGCGTCGGGCTCTGTGCTAAGAGCTTGGAGCCTGGAGCCTGCTTTGGATTCTGTGTGTGTGTGTGTGTGCCTCTTTCTCTGCCCCTCCCCTGCTTATGTGCACATGTTCTCTTTCTCTCTCAAAAATAAATGAACATTAAAACATTTTTTTTTTTTAATTTAAAAAATTTAAGGAGGCAGAGGAACAGCCAAGGAGTCAGCTCCATGGTACTTGCAGTGGGGGAAGGTCACAGAGAGGAGGCGGGAACTGTTTCCTCAGACATAGCAGATGGGTGCTGAGACAGAATCTGCAGCTCCCAGGCCGTTTCTTAGTGTCTTCTCAGCAGAGGTGGATTCTCCTCTTTGGGAATAAAACTTCGATTTAATTTCTGTCCTTTCTTTCTGGGGGCATATTGGCTGGACTGTACCAATGGTTCATTTAACTTTTCTTTAAGTTCTTTTCTTTTTAAAAAAAATTTAAAAACATTATTTATTTTGAGAGAGAGAGAGAGAGAGAGAGCAAGCAAGGGAGGGGCAGGGAGAGAGGGACAGAGAATCCCAAGCAGGCTCTGTGCTGTTAGCACACAGCCCGATGTGGGGCTCAAACTCACAAACTGTGAGATCATGACCTAAGCCGAAATCAAGAGGTGGACGTTTAACTGACTGAGCCACCCAGGTGCCCCCAACCCTTTAAAAAAATTATTATTCCAAAAGATAGCCCAAAGTATACTCCTCTAGATTTGTAAGACCCATGAAGCAAATAGAAGCTCAGCACATCGGTGCTTCCTTTCCTGATGCTTAATGCACTAAACAGATGATAAACTTTGTTCTCTCTTTGCAGTGTGGACACACATACCTTCTAGGATGAATAACCCAGAACGTTGATCTCCCAACGCTTCTGCTTGTTAACAATCTTTACCTAAGTCTACATTCTTCCAACTGTGAGTCTCTTAAGCTAACTAAAGTAACATTGAAAAAAACCCCTTAGATCTGGAGGTTATAGGAAAAGTACAGCTTAGTAATAGTTTGGATAATTTCAAGCAGACACAGCAGTGCTTGACTAGGATGCTCCCTGGGGTTAACATAAAGCAATCTCTTCATGTTGAAAGGGTTTGCAGGTTTCATCAGGAAAGTAGTGTTTGATTTGCTATGTAAGAAGTTAGAGCACGTGGGTCTAGCTCAACAGTGTTTATTACGATTTTCTGTTAATATGTCTTACTCGTCAAGAGATACCAAATGGTGCGCTCAGCGTTGCAGGGGAAAGCCGGGGTGGGGTGCTCCTAAGCACAAAAACAATAAAAAAAGATGACGTCCTTGCTTTCATAAAGCTACGGTTGCGATGTGAGGTGCCCCTCTTTTTGGCTTTTTGCGATTGGTTTTATCCAGCGAGAACCCAAACGGCTCATTTCCACCCTTCAATTCAATATCCTCATCGAGAGCTGATGGGAAACCTTGCCGAGGCTCTCTCTTCTTCGTCTCTCCCTTGTCTCTTGGCTCTATTCTTTCAGATCCCAAGTTTCCTCATCGTCTTCTCACAAAGCCACTACCGTTACCTGCTGCCAGGCTCCACGCTTTGTCCCTTTGCTTCGGGCCTGAGCTGAGGCTCCAAGAGGGGCCGGGCTAGCGTGCAGGTGTGCGCATGCGTGCATGTGTTTCTGTGTGTGTACTCCCCGCCCGTGCAGATTGGCTGGTACTTACATAGTTCGAGGCCAGGTCCGGATGCAGGTAGTCAATCCCTGTGAAAAGAGCACCACAAGATGAAAGGTTAATACCTGCCACTGTGTCCTCCGGAAAGTTGCTCAAGAAAGTGCCTTCCTGGTGGGGCTGGCGCCAGGACAGTTGGACGGGGTGAGCCCCTGTGCCTTAGTCCCAGGCTTGCGTTTCCGTTCCTGAGTGAGGGTGGGGCATACCCACCAGATGCCTCAGAAGGGCGAAGCCAGTTAAAGCTGGGGCCCTGGGATAAGACTTCTGACATAAATGTCAGTACTAAGGGGCTTAGTGGCTGCAAGATGGATGGTTCATCAGAGCAGCGATCTAAGATTTGTGAAAATCCTGACATTTCCAAAGCACCAGCAGACATTTCTTTTGAAATGAAAGTGGCCCTGGGGAGGAAAAACGATTATTATTTAACAGGGTACAGACAGCCATGGATTAGGGGAGCGTCCTCTGGCACGGAGATAATAAGAGGAACATAGGCTGCACGGGAAACGGCGATTAGGCAGAGAGCAAATGTCTTCAGATGAAGTGTCCTGGGTGGGAGCTGATGCTTGTCTCTGCGGAATGTGGCTTTCCAGGAAGCCCGAGACTTCATCCTCCCTGCACCAGCCCCTTGCTTTCTCCTGGACGTGGCCTGTCTTGTTGCCTAAGATTGGTTATAAGGGTAGAATTACGAGCGCATTCCATCACAGGTGAACCTCAGCAAGCACGTGGAAATTCAAGGCCACACTGGAACTCTCGTCCAGGTCTGCAGAACCGTAGAACCTTTGCAGCAGTTACACCTGAACATCCAGCCCTTTGCAAAACCGGCCAGGTTCCTGCACCACCTGACATAATGGTCACGAGTGTAGGTTTTGGAGTCAAAGACCCGAGTTTGGATCTCAGCAGTGCCGCCAGCTGGCCTGGTGACTTCAGGCCAAGTGCTTGGCCCCTCTGAGCTTGTTTTCTTCTCCACCAAGTGGGGGTGTGATCAGTGGCATTAGCTCCATTGACATTCAGTAGCTCTGTTGGGTTTGCCATACTTAAAAGCTAGAGGTATCACTCAGTGCCTCCGATAGGTAGCATCTTCCTTGTGAGCACACTGAGGCCTGGCTGCTGTTACAGCTTTGCCCCACATAAAAAAGAACGAGTATCAGGATGTTTATCTCAAAAAAAGAAATCTTCCTTTGTTTTCTTCTGGTTGCGCAAGAAATTTCTGGACTGGGAATCACCATTCTACAGAACATATGTTACATTTTGCTGCTGATATTTTGACATGTGAAGGGTTCAGATGGCTGCCTCCTATAGTCTAAGAGAGTATAGCCTATCACTTACCACCCACCAACCCACCATCCTCCTCCTCCTCCCCCCCCCCCCAATGATTGTGCAAGGACAGGGGTTAGAAGATTCAAAGACTAGGGGCGTCTGGGTGTCCCAGTTGGGTAAGCGTCCTACTTCAGCTCAGGTCATCACCTCACCGTTGGGGAGTTTGAGTCCCACATCGGGTTCTGCACTGTCCGTGCAGAGCCTCCCTGGGATTCTGTCTCTCCCTTTCTCTCTGCCCCTCCCTGACTTGCGTGCAATCTCTCTCTCTCTCAAAATAAATAAATAAACTTGTTTTTTTTTTTTTTTTTAAAGAAGATCCAGAGACTCATATTTTAAAGGTTGCAAGCCCTGTCCTGGACCCTTATTCAGAAATTGTCCCTTTCAGCTGTGGGATGGGTTGGGGATGAGCACAAGCTATGGAGACCAGCAGATCCAGTTATCTTCTAGGCTCAGACACTATAATAATTGTGAGGCTTCAGCCAGGCGGCATCATCTCCTGGAGCTTCCGTTTCCTCATCTTTGAAACAGGAATATTATGTACCTTGCAAAGCAGCGTTCAAGATGAGGGCCGATTCGGTGAAAGTGTTTAGCATGTAGTAAACACCCGATAAGTTATATTTACGGTCATCACCCTTAATAGCATCACCTACCACATCATTAGAGTCCTGTGGATAATTCAGAAGAGCAGAAATAGTTTTAAAAATCTCCTTGGTCTTAGAATATTGTGTTGAAATAAAATTATTGTACATATTTGTTGCAGTTGGTTATGGTTTGTGAACTCAATGTCAGGCAAAATATTTTGTAACAAATAGATAAGTTAAACATAGACATGCACACAGAAAATATGTTTCTTTTCTAGCAGGGCGTCGATTTTTTTTGGCATAATTATACTTCTTAAGCTTATTTCTTTAGTGATCTCTACACCTCACGTGGGGCTGGAACTCCAGACCCTGAGATCAAGAGTTGCATGCTCTGCTGATTACGCCAGTCCGGGACCCCGGCATAATTGTCCTTCTATTCATGCTCATACTGTGTAAGAAGATCCTGGTGTATGTGTAGCCACACCTACACCTCGGGAAGGCCAGCTACAAGCCTCCCGCCCAGACACTCTGAGGCAGAAGCATCCAGTACGCACAATCCCAGATGATACACCTCCCCAACAAATCAAGCTGACTTTAGACACCTGGGTATTTCCCCCGAGGGAGTGCACCGTTCTTGGAAGAACTCCAATACGAGGTCGAGGTGCAGAATGGATGGAGCGAGCTCCTATTCCATGCAGGGAGTCAGTCTTTATTTTTATTAAAAAAAAATTTTTTTTAAGGGGGCCCTGGGTGGCTCAGTCGGTTAGGCGTCCGGCTTCGGCTCAGGTCATGATCTCATGGTTTGTGAGTTTGAGCTCTGCGTCTGGCTCTGTGCTGACAGCTCAGAGTCTGGACCCTGCTTCTGTGTCTCCCTCGCTCTCTGCCCCTCCCCCGCTCATACTCTGCCTCTCTCTCGAGAATAAATAAACATTAAAAAATTTTTTTTAGTGTTTATTCTCGAGAGAGACAGACAGACAGAGAGAGCCAGCAGGGTAGGGGTAGAGAGGGAGGGAGAGAGAGAATCCCAATCAGGCTCCAAACAGTTCGAAGCCCGATGCAGTGCTCGAATCCACAAACCGTGAGATTGTGACCTGAGCCGAAGCCAAGAGTCGGACACTTAACTGACTGAGCCACCCAGGGAGTCAGTTTTTAAAACACGATTCCATGTTCTGATAGTGCAAGTCGTCTGGATCAGAAATTTTCTGAGAAATAGTAGTCTATTCTCTGTGAAAGGAAAATATCAAGGCAGAGAGATAAGAGAGCTGAAGGAAATTAAAATTAAAATAAGATAAAATTTGCCTAATTAAAATGAAGGATCTTGAATTAGGTTGAGGGGAAGACTAAGTGTTAAGTTAGAATAGATACAGTCTTTGGTCTAAGAAAGAAGAGATTATTGATAGAACCATGAGGGATGACAGACATGATTCAAAAAAGAAACAACGAACTAAATGAAGTATGAAAATAATGGTCTGGTAATTAAAGAGTATTTTAATATTTTTGTATATTTGATTATCTTTTCAGGTGGAATGTACTGAATACATTTTCTTAGTCAACTCTTATTTATGTTTTATTTCTTGTATTATTAATGTATTCATTTTTATTCTTCACTCATTGGTTTATTTCCAGCAGTGAATGCCAGGCACTATGTAGGTCCTGGAAAATCATAGACTGTGTAAGACACAGAATCTGAACTGTTCAACTATGTATGGCTCCCAGTCTACAGGGGGGACCAGCTCATTGCCAGCCAATCACAACGCTCTGTGGTATGCAAATGACAATTACTTGGTTATATTTTACATTAGTATCCTGTCATCAGTGTCAGCGTTTTGAGAAAGTCTAATCCACAATAGTCCAAATTCTCAGGAAGCTCTGATGGTTCTGGAGACCTTGGGGAATTACCAAGGAGCTCCATGTACATATTCCTAGTTACAATTCCTAGTTAGTAGTTTGGTTGAGACGTATAACAATACCACACACCTCCTTTGGAGGTAGGTGTGTTTTCTCCTCTTTCATCTGAGTGGGCTACAACTGCTTCTACCAATAAGATGTTGCATGACTTTCAAGGCGAGGTCAGAAAAGGCCAGACATCTTCCACCAGTTCCCTTTAGACACTGGTCCACTTGGGGGAAGCCAGCTGCCACGGAAGAAGCCCATATGTCGGCCCGTGGTATGAAAGGCTCAGCTGAGCTACAGGAGCCAATGTCAACGGCCAGCTATGGGAATGAGCCATGGACGTCCACCCTAGCTGAGCCTTTGGATGACTGCAGCCCAGCCAACATCTGCCCACAACTGTCTGATAAACCTCGAATGAGAAGTGCCCAGACTGGCTCTCCCTGAGTTCCTGTGCCACAAAATCATGAGCAAAATAAAGAGTTAATCTAAGCTGCTAAAGGTTGGTGTCATTCGTTACACAGGAATAATGACTGGAACAGATACCCCAATGGCCCTTATGAGAACCATGAAACCCAAGTTAGGGGAGAAAGCACTGCTTTCCTATGTGATGCAGACTTCTAACTCTCTTGGGAAAGTGTGGCTGACTGCCTGGTCCTTAAGTTTGGACCTCCACTTAAAAGGAGGAGATCCCACTCACAAAGACCCACCAGGGGGCAGAGCCAAGGGGTGGGCTTCAAGCACTGAAGATGGTGGTTCAGATCAGTTTGGGTAATTTTTTGTCTCCCTAAACCTTAGTTTCTTCATCTGCAAAATGTGGGTAATAGTACGAATCTTACAGGATAATTGTGACTGTGTTTCTAAATTGTCAGGCAGTGCCTAGTACACAGTGAGCACTCAAGAAATGTTAGTTTCCATTGTTATTTCAGCTTGAAGTTCTCTCTGACCCTGCCTCCCTGGCCTTCAGTCTTACTTCCTTGGCTCCATCTGATGTTGACTAACGGCCTTGACTCCTGCCTTCGCTGACCATCTTTGACCCCGAAAGCCTGCACCTGTCCTGAACTGTGCCGGTGATGGCTGGTGGCTCCTATCCATCTCTGTGTCTTGTTATGGCCACATCCTGTTTTCCAGCTCAAGTTTCCAATGTGAAACAACTCTATTTGCAACAAAGGGGCTGAGTTGTTATCATTAAGTGGGGTCCTCGCTGACATCTACATACATGCCCGGAACATCAGAGCAAACCTTTAAGAAATGCTTTCTGCCCCTTTGAGCCGCAGCTAACCGTGGAGGTACTCTCCTATTGATGTGTAGTGTATGGAAATGACATTAAGTTGCATCGAAATGAAAGTAGGAGATGCGTGTTTTAAACATTTATTTTGAGAGAGAGTGAGAGAACACAAGCAGGGGAGGGGCAGAGACAGAGGGAGAGGAAGAATCCCAAGCAGGCTCTGTGCTATCAGTGCTGAGCCTGACGTGGGGCTGGATCCCATGCCCGTGAGATCACGACCTGAGCTGAAATCAAGAGTCGATGCTTAACTGACTGAGCCACCCAGGCGCCCGAAAGCGGATATTTATTGAGCATGTATTGAGTCATTGGATTTGGCAGAGAGGATGTTGGCCTAGTTCGGAGTTGTGCAACCAGAGAGTGTAAATGGCTTTTAAAACTGGGATGTCTATAGATTGACTCTTCCACATGCAGATAATCAAATTATTTCCCATGGAGGCCAAAATAAAGAGCCAATGATTATAAAATATGATGTTTATTTTGCTCTTAGGTATGAAGGTCAGTATCTGTGTCTGTCTTTACCTTGGTTGGGAATGATATCTTGTTAAGCAAATATCTGGGAAATGATACCATACCATCCACTGATGCTCCCAGCCTCACCATAGTGCTTCCCATTCTAGGTGTTAGGGCAGAGGTGCCCAATGACACAGTGACGGCTGCCAAGCATCGTCCTTGTTGCGTAGGAGGCCACTCATGTCTCAAATGTGTTTGTCTTACTATTCCAAAGCGGATTTGGAGAACAGCTTGGTAGTCTTTCTCTTCTTCAGTTGCCATACTGAATAAGCATGCGCTGAATTAAAGACGGTCACAAATCCTTCGTTTCTTTCCACAGCCAGGGTGTGGAACCTATTCCCCCTCCTCTGGGATCTAGCCCTGAGACCACTCATCCAACAGAAGTGGCAGAGTAATGCTTGCTCATTCCATGTCCAGCCTACAGGTGGCCTGGAAGCTTCCACTTCTCATTTCTTAGAATGAACATTGGGTCCCTAAGCCATCTGTAAGAAATCCAACCACCTTGCTGGGGAGACCGTGTTGAGAGGAGAGGTCCTGGCACTACGTGGAGCGGAAGGGAGGCCGAGCCATTTGAGCATCCCGGTCAGGCCTCCAGTTGACACTGGCCCCAGTTGCATTCTGACCCCAGCTGCGTAAAAGACCCCAGGGAGACCAATAACAGAACTTTCCAGCTGAGCCAGGTCAACCCACAGAACTGTGAGAGAGAACAGCGGGGTGGTTGTGTTAAGCCACTCAATTTTGGGGTGGTTTGTTCTGTAGCAGTAGATGACCAAAAAAGCGGAGAAGATAGGAGTTTAAATGGGGGGTTGGGCAGAGAGTTCAGTTCTGTGGGGATTCCCAAAGGCTACTAAAGCAGAAGAAATAATATCAAACAGTAAACTCTGCTGAGACTTTCTTTCTAAAAATTTTTTTTTAATGTTTATTTTTGAGAGACACAGAGAGAGAGACAGAGTGTGAGCGAGAGAGGGGCAGACAGAGAGGGAGACACAGAATCCGAAGCAGGCTCTGGGCTGTCAGCATGGAGCCCGATGCGGGGCTTGAACTCATGAACCGCGAGATCGTGACCTGAGCTGAAGTTGGATGCTCAACCAACTGAGCCACCCA
Source organism: Panthera pardus (assembly GCF_024362965.1). Lineage (NCBI taxonomy): Eukaryota > Metazoa > Chordata > Mammalia > Carnivora > Felidae > Panthera > Panthera pardus. The sequence continues at coordinate 42,597,287 of NW_026526821.1, read as the reverse complement.
GGTGGCCCAAGACTTTCTTTCCTAAAGGGTTTGGCTTCTCAAGCCAGGAAAGATGGATCAGAGTCAGGGCTCATCTTCCCCCTTTCTTCCGGTAAAGAAAGAATTCTGACATGGGCAGCACGGGCTGTTGGAATTTTTGTAGGAGCAATGTGCCTGTCTGTGGCTACCGCAGTGCCAATTTTAGGGTGCCCCTCGAGTCCCCCAGATACTGTGTGATTACAATATATCCTAGGCAGACTTCCCCCAAACGTAGGTGCATCTTTCTCCCGGGTGAGCTGGCTTAGCCACTTTTGGTTTCCAAAGCATTAGGAAGGAAGAAACAGTCATAAGCTCCCAACATCCAAGTTCACACGCGTACTTTCTCCTGCAGAGCTCCTTTCTTCTTGTGAAAGCCCTCGGCCACCGGAGAAAGCTTTTACATCCACTTCAAAACCTCTCACACATCAGAAAACACGAGGCATTGTTTTTCTGTGGATATTTAATGAGACTGTGAGAAGACAGCACCAATTCTAAGGATGCCGGCTCCCTGTGTCACCATTAATTTGGCTTCAAAGGCTTGCTTTGGAGAGCATAGTGTTCTTTGAGGCGCTTCAGAAGGGAAAGGCTCCATTGTTTCATCTCTGTATAGGCTTTCTGTGTAATTGCGTCAATAGAGCACAGCCGCACAGGGGACCTTTTCCTGGAGGATCCAGGCGGCTGATGAAGGACAAGAGTATCTCCCCAGTGAAATGACCGCAGGGCAGAGATTCTCCAGGACCTTGGCAGAGCCAAGGACGCGTATAGTTACAAAAACACCAATTCATCAAACGCATTGGTTTTTGTATCACAAACTATAGGAAATAGTTTGTCTGGCAGGCATAGGGGGTAAAATAACATCTAATAGGGGGCATATGTCATAAAATGTTTTCAAGGTCTGCTTTACCAGGGTTCATTCTGAAAGTAGCAATAAAGTCGAAATTTCTCCAGACTCCAATCCTGTTACCAAAAAGCTATTTTGTGGATGTAAAACCACACTGCGTAATAGAACTTTCTGTGATGATAGTAAAGTTGAATTGAATTTCAGCAGCCGCTAGCTCGCCCCTTGTGGTCATTGAGGACTTGAAATGAGGCTAAGGTGATTGAGGAATTGAATTTTTAATTTGATTTGGCTTTAATTAATTTAAACTTCAGTGTAAATTGCCACATATGGTCAGTGGCTATTGCACTAGACTGTGGATCTGGAGAAATAGATGATAAACACAAGTGGGTTTAGAAGATATTGGAGGTAAGGTATAAACAGTGGCTCAATAAGAAATTACAGGTCAGTGATGGTCAGTTTTCCTTCATTCATTTTTTTCTTTATTAATCCAATAAATATTTGTTAAAGGCATCCTGAAGTTTGAGGACCACTGATCTGGAGAAAGGGAAGGATTTTGCCACAATATAGATGGTGGTTGAGTTTAGCAGCATCTCCAAAACAGTGAATCTTTCTTAAAAAAATTTGTTTTAACATTTATTTATTTTTGAGAGAGATAGAGAAAGCAAGCAGGGGAGGGGCAGAGAAAGGGAGACAGAGAATCTGAAACAGGCTCCGCCCTGGGAGCGCAGAGCCCAGTGAGGGGCTCGAACTCACAAACTGTGAGATCATGACCTGAGCCGAAATCAAGAGTTGGACGCTTAACTGACTGAGCCCCCAAACAGTGAATCTTTTATATTGCAAAGGCATGCAAAGACACACTTGCTTCCAAATGATGCAAAGGCTTTGAAATACTCACCATCATCCATAATTCCAATGGTGACACCTTTCCCTGTGTATCCCAGCTCCCAAGCTTCTGCCACATTCAAATCAAGACCAGGAGTGCCATCGGCTTGCCCTGTGTTGATCTGGTTCAGGAATTCCAAAGCAGAGAATCTTGTTAGCCTGGTGCAGTAAAGCACCTGTCTAAATGTTTGCAGCTGTCTGGTATTCCAGGGCCAACTCAAAAGCCAAGTCTTCCAGGAAACCATACTTACGGATGTTTCCCCATCCACCTCTTCCAGCCTTCTCCCTCCATTTTTTTAAATGTACATAATTGACGTTTCTATGTTATGTAATTATGCAAACACAGTTTCAATCCTTCTATCTCTTGCATTTTAATGTTTATTTATTTTGAGAGAGAGAGCGAGAGAGCATGGGGGAGGGGCAGAGAGTGGGAGACACAGAATCCAAAGCAGGCCCCAGGCTCCAGGCTGTCAGCACAGAGCCTCATGCGGGGCTTGAACTCGTAATCATGCCCTAAGCCTAATCAGACACTTAACTGACTGAGCCACCCGGGCGCCCCTCAATCCTTCCATCTCTTATGATTGGATTGCTATCCTTAAACTCCTTAAAGCTGCTATTGCAAGAAACTCTCCAATTTGGAATTAAATGCTCACTCTTGTAGTCCTTATTTATACCTCATATTTTGAATTTAGCACATACTTTCTTGGATTATTCTTATTTGAATGTGATTTCCTTGCTCAATAACGATATGCTTTGCGAGAGAGAGCACATCCTATTTACCTTTAATTTCAGTACCACCACACCAAATCTTGCTTAAAAATGTCTGAGGAACTGATTAAAGATAGTTGGTTCACTTTTAGTGCTTGTTCTAATGGAGGAAAACAGTCCTTTCCCTAACAAAAATTCAAAAAAGGAAACAAAGGAATTCCAGATAAATAGGTTCACTGCCTTCTTTTCATGCATCTTTGTCCTGTGCAGGTTTTCTCAAAGATGAGTTGTGGAAACAGCGCAGTCAGAATTTGTATCGGCAGAAGCCCACAGTGACCCGTTGCTAAAACGCTGTGTGGATATCATTAGCGCTTTTTGCAAAAACGACTGGTCTTCCAGGCACATGTTAAGATTACACTCTCTATTACTTTGGAAGTTAGTAGAATGCCCACGTGACTGGTTTTGGCCAATGGAATGTGAGCTCGGGCGTCAATTGTCACATCCAGGCAGAAGCCTTAGGGCGCCAGTGTGTGCCCTGCTCCTTCCCCTTGTTGAGGTGCTCTTGAGAGCAGGGGTCGAGATGGAGCTGAGATGGAGACTGGGTCCATGAGGAAATAGGAAGTGTTGGACGTATAGTGAGTGGGCAACAGCTTCAATTTGTTAAGCCAGTGTGATTTTGGGGTTGGTTGTGATTGCAAGACCCATGGTAGCCTAACGTGATTAACACACAGAAGCCTTTTTCACTTGCCCAGATCAGATTTGTGGGATTCCATGCCAAAAAGCCAAGGGCACAGTCGAGCTGTGAAGATCCAAGAGGTAAGTTGTGATGCATTCCCATAAAAGTATCAGTCCACAGGGCTATAATTTAGTCTTCTTTCCTGCTCATCACCTTTTGATCTTAAATAAGGTGAAGCATCACTCGTATTTTAAAATTACTCACTCCTTTCCCTTCAAGATGGCCTGCAGATAGATTGGTTTAGAGGCTCTGAGTCTCTTTTAAATATAACCCAACCTGTCCAAATGGGCCACGGAGGATGCTGGTGGGCCAGAAAATACTCACTTCACCTGACAGATTGGACCCCCAGGCCTTGAATCCTGCATCAGTGAAGCACCATGGATGTGACTTCCTGCCATTATTTTAGGAAGAACTAATGGATGCTACTTTCATTGCTTTGGTCTTTGAGCTCTCTTGCTTGTCCCTTGTGAAGTCGCCTGATTCTTTCTCTTATGCCTGTGGTTTCATTATGTCCTCCCATCACTCTGCCTGTTGAAACCCTTGGATTACTCCCCCTAGACCCTTGACTCAACTTCTGCATGATTTTGCAAGTCTCCCCTCATGCACTGGTGTGCTTTTTCAGAGTCTGGAGCAATCTGATCAGCAGAGATCATGGCTATTTAGCAGTTCCAGAAGAAACAGATTAGGGAACATGATGTATGGGTGGTGATAGAAAATCAATACGTATCAGAGGGGACAGAGAGGTTCATGGAGTCAGATGCTGGCTGACATTCCATAGAATAATGAGGAAATAGAAATGAGTCTTTTATCCAAAGTCTCAAGGTGGGAAATGTTAGGAATAATACGGAGATGCTTACCAGATACCACTGCTTTGTAAAAAGAGGATCATTCATGTTGATGTCAATCTCATTGATGTCTCTATACCCCCGCTTCTTTCTGTCAAATCCTTCCTGCTGCAAGGCCATCTTTACCTGAAATGACATATTGGCAGAACACCTGAATATCAACCTGAACACCTTCTTCTGGAATTCATTTCCATGAACTCAAATTCCATTTGTACATAAGGTGTTTTCTTTTTTTTCTGCAGAAGCCAAGTTCATCTCCTGTACACTCTGCTCTCTATGATTATTTTCTGAAAGCATTTGCTCCTCTCTGTGCTGAATAAATTGGCCTTGGTGATGCCTCAAAGTGAGTTTCTTTAAAATGAGAATTCGACAGAGAAAAGTACTCTCAAGGAAGAAAAGGTGGTAGGGGTTGTTGAGGGAAATAAACAAAGCAACCCAATACTTCTATTAAGTAAGGAAGCTTGATGTGGACTCAGGGAGGGAGAGAGTCAAAACTGCATGGATTATTTTTCTGGAAGGCTTTCGAGCCTTTATGTTTGTTGACAGGATTGTGCTGTTACATTTGGGAATCAGCCAAAACCAAAACCAAGACTGAACCAGACCAAACCAAAACCAGACCAAAAGAAAACCTGCGTGGAGAGCCAGCTAGTTCACGGCAGAGCTTTCGAAGGTAAGTGAGGGATCTTTGAAAAGAAATGGACGGTGTTGCCATCCTGGCGATGACAATACTTCAATTTTTGGAAAGTCAGACAAGACCCCAAGCCCTTGGATGGAAATGAAACTTAGGTGCTGAATTGTTCATACAGGTTCCTGGACACAGCTAGACTTTGTCCCATTCACGAAACTTACCTTCACTTGGGCAATAATGCATTTATCACCCAGTGGCTGTGGCCAGTCTCTGAACAGCTATAAACTCAAGGACTACGCAAATGTAGAAAAGGGTGTGGGCTGAATACGTAGTTTTAAAATTATATTTTGCTGCCCAACATCCATTTCTTCGTTTTGCAAACATCCTCAGTGTATTTTGGGGGACTACCTGGAGTCCACTAGGTTCTGCGTTGGTGGGAGTGAAATGTGAGACACCTTATCTGCTGCAAAGAAATTGCAGGCTCTCTCTGCCTTAGAGGAGCCCCGGTGGGTATGGATTTGCATTTTGGGAAAGTAATGTGAGGGGAAAAGGAGCCCTTGAAGGCTATTTATTTCCTAGGTTCACTCCCCAGACCTTCCCTGTAAAACGTTCTTACTACAGTTCCACAACCCGACCCTGGAGCTCCCCCAAGACTAATCTTTTGGCCTCTCACTGATTGGGAGCTCCCCATACCATTCCAGGAAATCCTCTTTTGCTTAACTAATCCAGAATTGATTTCTGTTGCTTGCACTTGAGAACTCTGATTGGGACCAGGGAAGACAAGAGGACCCATGTCTACAGTGACGGTAGGGAGGGAAAAATGGAGGGATCGTAAACGTGGCTGGAAACCTCCCCTCCCTTGCTGTCCTAGAATGTGCAGGAATGCTGTAGGAGAGTGGTACTTCATTTCCTTCTACACACTGACATAGGAAACCTGGGGGCTCATTTGCCAGAAAATCTTTAATTCTACCAGAAACTCTGTATGTGTAGAAAAGAAGTGGTAGGTGTGGCATTTGCTCGATTCCTTGGAAGTATTCCAACAACAGATACTCACTTTGGCACATAGCAAATATTTGGAAGCATGGGATGGATGTGTTTTCTTTTTTTTTAATTTTAATTTTTTTTCTATTAGAAAGAGAGAGAGAGAGAGCACTCATGAGTAGGAGAGAGGCACTAGAGGGAAAGAGAGAGAGAGAGAGAGAGAGAGAGAGAGAGAGAGAATTCCAAGCAGACTCCATGCTCAGCACAGAACTCAATGTGGAACTTGATCCCATGACCCTGGGATCATGACCTGAGCTGAGATCAAGAGTCAGAAGCTCAACAGACTGAGCTACCCAGATGCCCCACGGATAGATATTTTTATAATGGAAAAAATCTAGACATAACTAGTGCCCATCAAATGGAGAGAAATTATGATTCAAATATACATGCACATATATGTATATGATGTGTATTTTCTATATATTCTATATATGTATCTTCTGAGAAGCAGATGCCAAGATGAGATTAAATATGCAAGGTTTTTATTAGGAGAGAAAATGCAAGACACTGCCATGCAAGCTTGACCCCGTAAAGGAGAGCATGAACAAGGTTAGGCAAAAGTGTCCTCAACTGCCCCATAGTGTAAGGAAAGTGTGACAAGTCTGTTGGGGTTCCAAAGTCGACTTTCAGAGGAACCCTGTGTCTCCCAGGGATGATCCTGCCTCAGTGCTCCTGCTGTGCTCAGTGACTGGCTGGAGCCGCCTGGGAAGCATGGCCTGTTGCCAACACAGTGACAGGTTTCAGAGCGCAGCAGCTGGGGTGCTTGGTCAATTACTCTCCTGGAAATCAGAGGTGTGCTCTGTGTATCCTCACAGCTGTCACAGAACAGATAGAAGATAGATCTACCTACACACACACACACGCACACACACACACACACACACACACGTTTATGTAAAGAGCCATAGTGCACCCCTCTTAAAACGTTTCTTTTACTATGGACGCAGGTACTCAAGGAAGAGGGGTAAGAGTGTCGCTTTCACTTGGGAAGGAGCCTGAATTCGGCCATCGCATCTTCCCATAGTGGTCCTGAGTAAGACCTTTATCTGCTCCGCTCATTAATGGTAAGCCTGGGTTGGCTTCCGTTGTGGGATTCCCATCATATTGGATTTGTTGTCATGACTGATTTTGTTGAGGTAGCGTTGTTCCATTGCTAGGGTCTTTGCTAAGCAAGAGTAGCTGCCCTGTGGATGCTCGAAAACTCCCTTTTGGAGTTGCTGATTCTCAGCAGCATAAGAACAAGCAGACCCACATCGGATTTCATCTTTTTTTAGATAACAGAGCAGGAATGGCTACGACAATAGCACTCGAAACTTAATTAGACTGAGTGCAGTCTAATGAAAAGACTTAAAACTCATTTCCATAAAATTAATTTTTAATTCCATAAATTAGGTTTTAATGGAGACCAGCGATGCTTTGGAACGCTGTGCTCTCTGGACACCACCCCTCCTTGCTGCTCAGAAGTGCCGAAGCATGACGTCGGTGTCTGCAATCTTGTCATTTAGTGTTACTGAAAATTAAAAATCCTAAGACTGCAGACCTTTCTGAGCCTTTTAGTTTATGTTCACGTCTTCAGTGAAGATCACAGTTACAATACCAAGACAGAGAACACCTTTAAAACATATATTTTTCTTGTTATATGCAAATAACTGGAGAATACGTATTTTTCCCCACAGTGATACCACGGACTACCATAAATTGCTTTCTTTTTCTGGGTTCTTGTCCAATGCTAATTTTCATTTAAACTTAATTTTTACATAAGAGTAATTGAACGACAGATAAAATTCTGCGTTCTTTCTTCTCTAAGTAGTGTACACAAGGATTTTAATATGCTTCTCTAGGGCTCTCATAAATTAATTTTTAATAGCTACCTAAATATCCCATAGAATAATGTACAATAATTTACCCAATGATATCCCTCTTACTGGTCATTTGGATTGTTTTCTACTATAATTGAAATTTCCAGTAGCAGAAAGATGAGATTATTAACTATTTTTAAAGACCCCTGGAGGAGATTTCAGTGTTATAACCCCTCGTGTGATAAAACAGTTAATATCAGAGAAGTATTTCCTGGTGTTCAAATTCCTTCCTCACATTATAACTACAAGGTTACTTTTATTCTCTCTTTCTCCTCCTCTGAATGTAACCTTTCACACATGGTACCTTTCATTACCACTTCGATGTGGCACCAGTGGCCTGCAACTTAACCATAGCTCCTTGCCTTCTTGAAAAATAATGTACAGTTAGCTTAGGTATTTCATTTTAGACTGCTCATCCAAGTTGTCCATTGACCTAATCGTTTATATAGATAAACAAGATAAGAAAGCAAGAGTGTTTGTTACTGGGAATTATTTTATTAGAAACGAAGAGATGGATATTCTGCAATTCTGGTTCAACTTTTAAAGCTTTATTTGACACCCATGCTTGAACAAGTTTTACTCCAGAAACTCCCCCCACTTCCTTCCTTCTTATAGTCTTTCTCTTTAACGAAGAATTTTCAATCAACAAATGTGTTTGTACATCTACAATGTGCCGGTTACAGATCATTCTAGGAGGCAGATACTATCCCTGCACATTTGCCTTCTATTTTAGACGTTTCATTAGCAAGGTACTTTCACTACATATAATCTTCTCAACAAGACTGTGGGGAGGATATGGTTACAACTGAGGAAAGGAGGGTTAGCGGCCATTGTTCAGCTGTTGAAAACATGGCAGAGTCACGCAGGCTGACCAATTCTAAATCCTCCACACTTTCCACCAAGCCACATTGCCTCTTGCTAAGGCATGGAACACCGTCAACCTTCCAGTATCTGGGACAACTTAACTGTGGATTTGACTCTCTGAGGATCAGGGTCTGGATCACTCCCCCGCTGGGCTGATAATTAAACAGCTGCTAATTAGCATCCACTGTGGGGGCAGGAGAGGGGCCAGGAGAAAGACGAGCAATATGGGAAACCTGCTTCCAAAGGGTGAGACGACTTCGCTGGGAGTGAGTGTGGGAAAAGAAACAAAACACAAAACTGACATGTTTGTGAAAACGCTAAAGTTTTAAAATCTATGATGCTGTAGATGTGTTACACCATTATTTTGTGTACTACCAAGAATTATTTTTATGTACCACCTTCATGGGTTAAATTGTGTCCCTCTGAAAGATATATTGAAATCTTAACCTTCAGTACCTCAGAATGTGACCCTATATGGGAACAGGGCTGTTGCTGATGTAATTAGTTAGGAGGAGGTCATACTGGAGGAAGATGGGCCCTTAATCCAACGTGGCTGGTGTTCTCATAAGAAGAAGACAGACAGACACACGAGAAGAATGCCACAGGAAGACATAAGGACACACAGGGCAAAGCCATGTGAAGAGGGAGGAGGCAGAGAATGGAGTTATCCTTCTACAAGCCAGAGAACTCCTGGGTCTACTAGAAGGTGGAAGAGGCAAAAGGAGATGGGCTGCTAGAGATTTCAGAGGCAGTGTGGTGTCCCAACACCACGACCTCAGACTTTTGGCCTCCAGAACTGTGAGCGAGTTAATCTCTGTTGTATTGGGCCTCCCAGTTTGTGGTATCCTGTTATAGAAACTAATACAACCACTAAGAATTGAATTCAGCCCTAGGAGATTACTACGACTCCTGAGAATGAAACCATGTCACGATGCTTCCTTCTCATTTGTAAACTTCATTTTGTACAGGAAGTGCTCTTGTAGTCCCATTTGGACAAAGACTTCTTCAACCATGTATAACTTTTGTAAAAAAAACAAACAAAAAGAAAAAGGGAAAATGTTAGGAAGTACATTGGTTAGGATGTTCCTAAACTGTTGCACATTTGGAGCCTCAGAATTGTCCACGTCTGTGTTTTCCTATGGGATGTCATCCTCCGTGCCGTCGAGCATGTTGGTGATCAGCATTTCTTGAAAGAGTGCTCCGCTATTGCCTCCAGGATTTTCTGCTAAATTGCCAACACCTTCTGCATGTTTTGATGCCCCAGCCTAAGGCAGTACGATGTCGTCACTCTTGTCATTTGCCAAGAGCGGTTGTAAGACACGTGCATAAACCCATGCATTTGAGAACAGGTAGCGTGTGATCGTTTTTGCTTTTCTCGATTTTCTGATGGCAAACTTTTGAGCAGTTAATAAAGTGGAACTTCTCGAAGTTTGCCCCACCCCAGGACCGGAGTGAACTGGGTAAGGGTCATCCGTGGAAGCCAAGAGGTTTTGTAGAAAGAGCTCTGGATTGTGGTGCCACCACAGAGGTGGGTTTGCAACCTGCATCTGCCCCTACTAACTCTGTATCTTTGAGCATAATAGTGATATTTCTGAGACTCCTTATCACCGGAATGAGAGGAACTACTTCTGAGGGTTCATTTGAGGAATGAGTGGCGTCATCCTCTGTGGAGCACCTGTGAAACACAGCTCCGGGCACACAGTAAATGCCCATATATGTCAATTCCCCTCCCACCCTTCAGCCAGCTCACCTCTACCTGGGGTGCACACCAGGTCACCCGGGGAGCTTTAGCAATCCCCACACGTGGCTCACGCTTGGACCCAATCAGACTCTCCAGGGGATCCCAATCTGCCCCAAGGTTGACACTGTCCTGGAGGCCAATTTTCTTCCCCCGTAAAATGCCTATTTCCACTTCTCAGAATTGTGGGGAGGCCCCGGTGGGATCCAAGCTGTGAAATCCTCACTCGGTAGAGAGATCTGCAGATGGGAAGCCTTGGGGCCATCACCTCCCAAGGCGAGGAGGCAGGGAGATGCCCATTCCCCCTTAGCAGCCAGCTCTCCCAGTGCCTGTCCTGCCCTCCTTCTTGGTTCTTTCTCTGTGAGAGGACACAGTCAGATTGGGTCACTTACTCTCTGATTGGGCGGGACATCCAAATCACCCACGTGAGCTGCTTCTTTGATTAAATAAAAATTGTTGTTTTACTTTATTTATGTATTTATGTATTTACTTATTTTTAAGTTTATTTGTCTATTTTGAGAGAGAGAGAGCAAGCATGAGTGGGGAAGAGAGAGAGGGAGAGAGAGAATCCCAAGCAGGTCCCATGCTGTCAGCGCAGGGCCAGATGTGGGGCTTGATCCCATGAGCCATGAGATCATGACCTGAGCCAAAACCAAGAGTCAGACGCTTAACCGACTGAGCCATCCAGGCGCCCCCAAAATTGTTGTTTTAAAATGGAGAAGTAGGAAAGAAGAAAAAACATAATTTCACACCCCCAACCTCCTGAGAATCCTTGTTGACATTAAAAAAAAAAAAAAAAAAAGAAGGTAACACATGTGCATGGCTAGAAAATTAAAGCAGTACAGGAAGTTGTATAATGGGAAGGGAACGTTTCATCCCCCTCTTTCCTTCCTTGCTCTCAAATAGTTCTCTGCTCAAAAGTGATCACTGTTCATGACTTCGCATGAGTCCTTCCAGAAAATGTTTACATGTTTGCACTAATACACATACATAGAAAGAGGAGGTTTTTAAAAATTATTTATTATTTCTTTATTTAAAATAAAAAAAATGTTTATTTATTTTTGAGAGAGAGAGAGTGCATAAGTTGGGGAGGGACAGAGACAGAGAGAGGGAAACACAGAATCTGAAGCAGGCCCCAGGCTCTGAGCTGTCAGTTCAGAGCCTGATGTGGTGCTTGAACCCCTGAACTGTGAGATCATGACCTGAGCCAAAGTCGGACGCTTGACTGACTGAGCCATCCAGGTGCCCCAAGAGGGAGTTTCTTTTTTTAAAGGAGTATGTTTAGCATGATTCTTTTGTAGTGTAGTGGATTCAATGTTCCCCCCAAAATATATGTTCCCCCAACTATATATCCCCCCAAATTGTATGCTCACATCCTAATCTCCGGAACCTGTGAACAAGACTTTGTTTGGAAAAAGAGTCTTTGTAGTTGTAACTTAAGATCTTGAGTTAAGACCATTCTGGATTATCAGGATGGGCCCTAAATCCAATGACACGTATCCAGGGACCAGTGTCCTTATTAGACTCACACTGAGGAGATGCATACACAGAGAAGAGCAGAAGGCCAGGTGAAGGGGGAAACAGGGCTTGGAGTAAAGAGCCACAGCCCATGAGTGCTGGCGGCCAATAGAACCTCCAAGAGGCAGGGAAGGACTTTCTTCCTCTGGAGCCCCGGAGCAGCACAGCCCTGCAAGCTGATGGCCTTGACTTTGGACTTCCATCCCCTAGAACTGTGAGAGAGTAAGTAGAAGTTGTTTTAAGCCACCGAGTTTGTGGTAATTAATACAGTAGCCATAGGAAACTGATACAATGTCGTAAATTTGAAACGTGTGTGTGTGTGTGTGTGTGTGTGTGTATACACACATATACACACTTGTGTGTGTGTGTGTGTATACACACATATACACACTTGTGTGTGTGTGTGTGTATACACACACGCACATGTATACAATATTGATGGATAATATCCATATGTTTGATAAATATATATAGATATATTTTATAAAATGTAACCAGTGGATTTATATGTATAATACCTACATGTTATCCGTATATGATACCTATAATACCTATGTTATAATATCTACATCTGTTCTAATATAGATATGACATCTGGTAGTATCTCTTTTAAATTTACTCCAAAAAGATCAAGAAACATCTGCTGTTCTTAATGAAACATATGGATGGCTGTCAGACAACCTAAGGTGGCTACTCTGACCACCCAGGAATGTGTCCCTTAAGAACCCCAGGGAGTTGTGCTGTGGGTCCTGGCTGAGAACCAGTGGAGAGTGGAACTCTAAGACCTGCTCTGGTCCTGTGGTGCATCCGACAATGCCTCTGTGGGGGAAGCAGAGGGTCCCAAGCTTGGCCAGTGGCACCATCGCCTGGAGGGGGGTGGTGGTGGTGGGGTTTGTCAAGAGTCCCTAGAGGTGGGCCTGGCCTTAGGGTCTCTTAAAGCTTTCCAAGTGCCTGATTCCTAAGCTGAGGCTGAGGAACTGCATGCTGGGGTCTCCTCCCCCTCCTCGCTCTTGTCCCAGTTCTCACACTGCTCAAACCATAGATGAGAGCAAGGGACAAAGCATCTATGCTTCCAGAGACCACACCAAGTGGTCTCTGAAAGAGAACAAACTCACATCTGTAAGATAACACAGCCCATCTGCTCCTTGAAAAATCATCTCTCTGGATTCACCTAGTGCTAGCTGGGAGGGGCAGGGACGGCAGGCTGGGGAGGTGCGTGGGCGGGCATCAAGGCTAGAGCAAGGTTTCCAAAAAATGTGGATCTTCTGTTTATTAAAACCTCTTAATTTGCACACGAAATGACCTAGCCTTTATTATGGGCTGAGGACTTTTTTTTCCCTTGATAGGTTAAAACAAAACAAAAATAGCTGTTCCAGAAACATCACGCCCAACATGTTAGCTAGGACAACCGTGGGCGGGCTTGAAGATGCGTCCACATAGGGCGCAGGATTAAGGCTGAAGTCAGAAGGCTCCTCTGGCTCCTGGCCTGATCATCCTCCCTGGTGTCAATCTCCTGGGTAGGAGAGAAGAATTCAAGTCCTTTCTGATGTGTGCTTACAGAGTCAGTGGCCAACACGGACAGGCTCTGTTCTTCCTCTCATGAGATGCCAGAGGCACACTGGGGGCTTTCCCTTCAAGCTTTGAGTTGCTGGGGGGATTTAAAATGGATTGGGCTGGGCTTCATCTCCTGGAAAGGACGATATAGCTTTACTTCTATTTAGATAGAATATTGACTTTTATTCAGAATAAAAGGTTGCAGAAAAGGAGGCAGCATTGTAGATGAGAGATTGGTCTTTGGGATAGGCAGATATAGGTTACGGGTCCCGATGTATCTGTCGTTCACCAGCCGTGTGATCTCACGCAAGTTGCGGAACCTATTTAAGGCTCAGTTTGTTCACTTGGGAAATGGGGATGAGCCCTGATACCAACTAACATTTATTGAGGTCTGGCTGTGTGTCAGGAGGGCTTTAAGTATTTCATGTACATAATTTTCACAACAACCTCAAGGCTGCTTAGGAATGAAGGCAGGACAGAGTGAGTGGCTGGGTAAAAGTCACACAGGTAGCCAAGGGCAGAGACATGGTTCAGATCTGTTCTGGGTTGAACTGTGTCCCCCTAAAAAGTCACATGTTGACGTTCTAACTACTAGTCCCTCAGAATATGATTGTATTTGCAGATAGTGTCTTTTTTTAATGTTTATTTGTTTTTTTTGTTTTGTTTTTAAAATTTTTTTTTTTAACATTTTTATTTTTGAGACAGAGAGAGACAAAGCATGAACGGGGGAGGGTCAGAGAGAGAGGGAGACACAGAATCCGAAACAGGCTCCAGGCTCTGAGCTGTCAGCACAGAGCCCGATGCGGGGCTTGAACTCACAGACCGTGAGATCATGACCTGAGCCGAAGTCGGCCGCTTAACCGACTGAGCCACCCAGGCGCCCCTGTTTATTTGTTTTGAGAGAGAGAAAGAGAGCACAGGCACGTGAGCAATCACGTGAGTGGGGATGGGGAAGAGAGACTGGGAGAGAGAGAATCCCAAGCAGGCTCCCTACTGTTAACGCAGAGCCCAATGGGGGGTCCTATCTCATAAACCGTGAGATCATGACCTGAGCCAAAATCAAGAGTCAGATGCTTAACCAACTGAGCTACCCAGGTGCCCTGGAGATAGTGTCTTTAAAGAGGCTATTAAGTTAAAATGAGCTCTGTAAGGTGAGCCTTAATCCAGTATGACCAGTGTCCTATTCTAACACGAGGAAATTTGGACAGAGACACACAAAGGGAATGCTGTGAAGATATAAGGTCAAGACAGCCATCTCCAAGCCAAGGAGAAAGGCCTGGAACGGATCCTTCCCTCCTGGCCAACATGCTGACACCTTGATCTTGGACTTCAAGCTCCAGAACTGTGAGACATGCATTTTTGTTGTTTAAAACACCCGGTCTATGATACGTGGCTATGGCAGCCCTCAGAAACCCATAGGATACCAGAGCAATCTGGTTGCACAGTCTGTATGCTTCCCTACTGCACCAGTTGCTTCTCTGTTCCCACTTCGTAATTTGGATTATGGAGAGAATCAGAGAGATTATGCATATGGACCCCTGGCTCATAGTATATACTCAATAAATGCCTGCATTTGCTGCTATAATTGTTGCCAGTGTTCTAATATTTCAGGCCCTGTGGAAAGGCAGTGGCACGGTGTCTTCAAAAGCAGCCCAGGCACCTTTGATTCATTCTTACTGCTCTTAGCTAGTTGGAGACAAATTAAACATGGCAAGAGAAACCAGCTAGAGCCTGTTCCCCTGTGAGTCCTGGAGGCAGAAGACCCACCTACAGGAAGAACACAGCTCCACCCCTTTTTGACTTCACCTTTCCAAGGCAGTGCGTTATCTCAAATAAGAGACCCAGAAAGATCATTGCTGGGGGTGATGTGGGAGATTACAGAGGAAAGAGGCCACTCCTAAGCTTAGACACTCTAGCTTACCTGCTGTGCCACCGCTGCTGGCCTTGGTTGTCAAGATCCAAAAAGGGATCTAGAGATGAGAAGGGTTTGGGGAGGGAAGACGAGACCCAGGAAGGTCAGTCGCTGGGAGGGAGGGGGCAGGCAGGAGGCTGGCTGCTTGATTTCCCTCTTGAGCATGCAGGGATGCCTTTTTGGAAAGGCCAGTTTTAGGCAAATCACATTGCTTAACTTTTCAAAGAACAGGGAGTTAAGCCACAATTATGGCTAAATGCGCTGTATTGATTGCCCTCATTTAGAGAGGTTTGCCTATCTTGCAAGAATGAAGACAGTCAATTGAGGAAAGAGGATATGGCTGCATGCCACTGGTCACAGTTCCAGTCACTGCGTCTCTGTGACAAGATATTAACAAATTGGTATCTATCATCGAAAGCACTGTATACAAGATATACCATGAGATAAGTCAGTGTAATTAAAGAGGGATCAAAAGATGTTTCTAGCGGAGCAAAGTGCAAAGACAACCTATGGGAATGCCTTGAGGAGGTAAAATGCCATCACCTGTGTTTGCTGGAACGTGTGTAGGGATTTGAGGTTGTGCCTTAGCATGATCTCAGTCTTCCTCTTGCTCCTATTTCCAAGATGGTGGAAGAATGTCATGGGTTGGATTAAGGGGGCTGTATTAAGGAAAAGGATATTAAAAGATTGTAGGCACTATGCCAGATGTTGAGGAAGGGATGGTTAGGCTGGGGTGTACTTGAGAGGACAATTTCCCAGGGCTGCCAGGAACCGGTAAACACTGTCCTTGGCAAAAATGATGTGGTCCTGTCAATGAGGTTCTTTTGAGAGATGAGTGTGGAAAAGAAGCAAAGGGAGGCTGTCACTTTAATATATGAATAGCTTTGGCCACACACCTAGTGTAGACAAAGAGAGCCTGCCTGCGACATGCAGGCATGTCGTTTGTTTCCTAACAACAAACGGTGGACCTCAGTGTAACTGAGAAGGTTTCTGGGAGGACACGTGAGAGGAAGGCTCTGCCCTTGTCCACTCCAGCTGTGGCCCAACCAGTGTCCTCACACCTGACTAACCCACCCAGTGCTCTCCCTTCCTGGGAAGGCACCTGGAGGTGAAGGTGAAGAGAAGGACCCACAGAGTAGGTGTCATGGTGCCCAGCTGGGAATGAATGGCTCCAGCACAGCAGGAACATAGCTTCCTAAAGCTCTGTCCCCTGCGAAACTTCCACCGTGATGCTGATGCATGGCTGCTTCTGCTGAGGAGGATGCTGAGTGAGGGCGGGTCTGGGATGCCTAGTCCCCATTCTGTGCTACAGGGAGGGCTCCGTGATGTGCTTCTGGAAGGAGAGGATGAATCTGACTGAATATGCAATGAAGTGTCACTAATTATCCTGTCTAATGGCCTGGTTTGGTCCTGTGGGTCAGTTACCTTCCCTCTGTTTCCTTGACCGCATGGAATGATGGTGGCCTAGTCCCAGATGTTGCCTCACTAAATGTGCACAGGGAGATGTGGGGATGGGTGGAGATTGTGTATGACTTGATCCAAAGTCATGACTCTACCGAGGGCTAAAGACCATGCTCCAAATGCAATGCTTTGTGGCGAACAGCAGTAGATTTGGAGTCAGAAAGCACTGGGTTCAGGTCCTGGGTTGATCTACTTCTTATTTGTGTGTGCTCTGGGTCCCTCAAACTTCTGGATCCTGTTTCCTTCTTCTAGAGCAGGGATTGGCAAATGCAGCCTGCTGCTTGTTTTTGTAAATACAGTTTGTTGAACACAGCTGTGCTCATTCGTTCACATGCTGCTCCTGGCTGCTTTCTCACTCCAAGGGCAGACTTGAGTAGTTGCAGCAGAGACCATATGGCTAACGATGTATTTGCTTTCTGGCTCTTTATAGAAAAAGTTTGCTGACCCCTAACGTATAACATGGAGATGAGAGAATTCTTGCCTGTACAAGGCTTAATGGTGGGGAACACATGAAATAACCTTTTGTTGGGAACTATGAGACCTACTATAAATATTACTGCCTATAATTATGTTGAATAGCGTGTCTATGGAATCCATCTCATCTATGAAGGAAGAAGTAGGGGCAGAATTTTGAGTTGTAGTACAAATGGTGCGATTTGAGGGGCCCAGAGAAAGCTTCCAGTGACTCAGATCGCCTCCCCTGCGCACCTCTACACTGACTGAATTCCAGCCACGAAGAGTTAAGCTTGAATTCTATGCCCTCATTATCCATGTTGATTATGTCTCTATTTAAAAAGATTTGGAAAACAAGTCCTCTGGGACAGGCAACACATCCAGGTGTTACCATTTACAAACACTTGGGCATGAGGTCCTTCGTTAGATGGCTTCCCTCCAGTGAAGCTGGTTGAGATTGGTGCAAGAAAGGAAAGGGAGTTTATGGAAAAGGTGATTTTGAAACTCTTGGGCTGTTTCCAGGGCTTAGAATCGGGCACCACCAGAAGGGGTAGAATTAAGACAAAGGAGGCGAGAGGACATAGTGAGAAACCCCTCCGAAGTTGTTTGTTTCTAGATGCTCTTAATGCCTGACATGTTGCTGCATGGAGGGCCACGCCATTTATTTGCTTTGACAAATGTTGCAATACGGCTTCATTGTACATTTTCATTGGGGGGGGGGGTACAAACCAACAAGCTGCTTGCTTCTAAACACAAATGGATCCTTGAAAGCGCGTGGTCTCCTTTTCTTTCGCAAACTCTGAAGAAGGTTCGATTTTTGGGTTAGGACAATAGACCAAAGAGTTAAAGACGAGAGAAGATTCACTTCCTCGGTTCTTTCTTCCTAAAGGGCATCTATTTTTAATCTTCCTCAAAGGTTAGGCCCTTTGTCAACAGTGCTGCCTTGCCAATTCCTTCCTCCTATCGGTCTTTCATTAGTTGCCAATGGAACAATTCCAGGTTGACGGGGTGGAAAAGAGAATGTGTGTTGAAACCGCAATTGGCATATGTCTGAAATATTTGGGGGCTGGTAGCTGCATCCTCTGCATCAGGCAGCCAGAGTATAATTCACATGTCAGGTCGAGCAGCCCACGAATGACAAAACACCAACAAGGAATAAAGGTCAGAGCGATTGATTCTTAATACGTTTCTGCTTATGCACAGAGCACCCAGGGATGGGGTGTTAATGAGCCTCAGCACAGTGATGCAGAACAAACGAAGAAAATAATAAATCGGCTTTTCAATAGTGCCCCTGGAAGGTACTGAACCAACGGGTGCTTAGATCTGCCCTCTGACAAATGCAAGGAGAAAACAGTTTTTCATTCTGCAGTATCTTAGTTTTCTGTGGCTGCTGTAACAAATTGCCGAAATATAGTGGCTGAAAACAACACAAAGGCAGCCTTTTACAGTGCTGGAGGTCAGAAGTCTCAAATCAAGGTACCCGCAGGGCTGCGCTCTTACCGGGGCTCTAGGAGAGGATCCATTTCCTTGCTTTCTCTGCATTGCACAGACTGCTGCATTTCTTGGTTCATGGCCTTCCTCCAGCTTCAAAGGCAGCAACAGCGGGTCAAAGTCTTCATCTACGGTATTACTCTGCCCCTCTCTTCTGCTGCCTTCCTAGGAGACCTTCGCGATGACATTGGGCCCACCTGATCATTCAGGGTAATCTCCCTACCTTAAAGCTATTTGCCACGTTATGCTTTGCCATGTGCCATGACATATTCACCGGTTCTAAGGACTGGGATGGTGACATCTTGGGGGGCCACTATGTTCCCTGCCACCTGTGACACGGCAGCTGATATTCATGCTGGAATATGAGGCTGATGGTTGATATTTGTTCAATGAAGATATCCGTGCAGGGATGGAATTTGATGGAGACACAGAGCACCCACTACCATGAAAAGGAGAGCTGCCAGTCCAACCAGCTTTAGAATTAGAAGGACCTGCTCGTGAAGCTGTAGAAATAACATGTTCTGTGGCCCATCTATGTGATGTCCTGAAAACAAGATAAACTTGCAGCACAAAATCTGATATGATCATCCTCAGACCCTGGCCCATGGTTGTGCATTTGAGCTCAGAAACACAAGGTCTCTATTAACCACTGAGGAAGCTATTGTATGTCCCTCTCCCACATGCCACCTCAGCTGTCCCTGGCCAATACTTCTTTTCCGCTTCCCCCAAGAAACTTCCATTTGCAAAATGCACAACTGACAGAAGGGAGGGAGAGACTGGTGGTGGCTCGTTTCATGTGGGGAGCCATAAATCACAAAAGGCTGAGTGCCATTTGTGTGAGTAGAAGCAGGAAGAACCCTGGTGGCACTATATATAGCAGATTGCAATTTTCAACCCCTTCATTTGTTCGGAGCGTCAGAGAAATATGCAGTGGGGGTGGGAAGAGATTCCATCTTAACACTGCAAGTCCTTGACACATTGGGAACTTGGTAAAGAACTGTGCGCTTCCAACACTGCATTGGAGAAGGTGATTAAACTAACGAACAGAACCAAGGACAACCCACCAGTGAGTCAAGAGGTCAATGTTGGTGTTCTAGCTACTGTTGCTGCCATCACAAATTATCCCAAGACATGGTAGCTTAAAACGACCACTTTATGATAATTACAGAGTCTGTGGGTCAGGAATTGGAAGGTGACACAGAGGGGTGGCTTGTCTCTGCAGTGTTATTTCTGGGGACTCAATGGGAAAAGCTCAAAGGCTGAATGTGATTCAAGAGCTGGGGGCTACGTAAGATGTAAAAATGGTCATTACTGAGGTAGGAGCTTGGGATACATCTGGCCAGAAGAACAATGCTGTTTCCTTTGGCCCTACACATGGCTGCCTTGCCCATTTCCTCTCCTCCACCATGGATTGGGAAGTGAGACAGAGGGTTAACTAGGGAAATGGCTTTCCCTCTCCCAAATGGCTAAGGTCTAGTTTTCTCTGCAGTCACCAGCATGATTTCTCCCTACAGAACACAGCAGTGCTTCAGTCCAGACTTCGAGGTTGCCAAAGTATCCTCACCCCATCTGCCCAGCCTACATCTGCACACCACAGACTTTCCACCATGACTCAGACAGGCTAGTCTCTTTATAAACCCTCACATGTGCCCATGTGCCTCCTGCCCATACTCTCCAATCTCAGTGTTTTTGTGTCAAAATGTCGATGCACAACTGTTGGTTGCAGCCACTATAGAAAACAGTAGTTGGGGGGGGGGATCCTCAAAAAATTAAAAATAGAACCAACATACGACCCAACAATTCTACTTCTAAGAATACATCCAAAGGAAATGAAGACACTACCCTGAAAAGTTCTGCACACCCGTGTCTACAGCAGCATTATTCACAACAGTGAAGACATGGAAATAAGCTAAGAGTCCATCGATGGATGAATGGATAAAGAAGTCGTGGTATATATATATATATATATATATACACACACACACACAACATACATTATTCTGTCATAAAAAAGAAGAAATCCTGCCATTTGTGACAACATAGATGAACCTTGAGGGCATTATGCTAAGTGTGCTAAGTGAAATCACTCAGAGAAAGACAAACACTGTATGATCTCACATATATGTGGAATCTTAAAAAAAAAAAAAAAAAAAAAAAAAAAAGACGCACACAAAAGAGATCGGATTTGTAGTTACCAGAGATGGAGGGGGTTGGGGAGAGGGAGAATCAGAGGAAGGTACAAACTTTCAGCTGTTAGAGAAATAAATACTGGGGATGTAACATACCTCATGATGACTACAGTTAACACTGTTGTAAGGTATAAAGGAAAGTTTTTAAGGATAAAATCTAGGGGCACCTGGGTGGCTCAGTTGGTTGAGTGACTGACTTCGGCTCAGGTCATGATCTCACCATTTTGTGAGTTCAAGCCCCGCGTTGGGCTCTGTGCTGACAGCTCAGAGCTGGAGCCTGCTTCTGATTCTGTGTCTCCCTCTCTCTCTCTGCCCCTCCCCCACTTATGCTCTGTCTCTCTCTGTCTCAGAAATAAGTAAACATTAAAAAAATTAAAAAAAAAGAGTAAAATCTAAATGCTCTCGTGACGAGGAAAAATATTTTCTCTTTTTTTCGCTTTTCCTTTGTATTGTATCTCTGTGAGAAGATGGTTGTTAACTAAACCGATTGTGGTCATCATTTCACCATATATGTAAGCCAGGCCATTGCATTGCACTCCTTAAACTCATACAGTGCTGTAGGTCTATTATATCTCAATAAAACTGGGAAAAAATATCGACACACAAACCATTGCCCACACCCTCCCCATTCTTGAATATCTGCTCCGTTTTCTGAAAACGGCCAACATTATTTTTGCTGACTTCTTTGCAAAAGGGTTGTTTAAGTCACGCAGTTGGGACTCGAATAGTCATTTAGAGCATTGGACGTTTCCTACCATTGGGTGTACCCGCCATTAAACTGTAATTTTCTTGGGGGAAACAAAACCAAGTATAAAAATATATTTTGTTACAGTTTCAGAGAAAACCTGGCCATTTCCATGGTACAGCTTTGCATTTCTAGAACTCTGGGCATGTGAGGGAACTATCGCCATTTCTACCCACCCCCCCACCACATGTGGCTGGTGTATTATTATTCCCCGATGAGATCTTATTTCTATTCACCCCTTTCCCCCACTTCCAGACATGAATTGGACCACTCCAGTTACACAGGCAAAGGAGGGGCACCAGGTTGTCCATGCCTAGTCAGCATTTTAAAAAACTATGTCATGCTTTGTTTCATGCTATACAATGTGGTCACTTTTACGCAGCCAGTTAATGAAATCTGAAAAGTGCTGTGTAGCCCCAAGGAGACTTCCAGGGGAAAGCCTTACTATTTTAATTGTTGAATAGGTGTCCCTAAAAATATGCGATATTTGTGACAAAAAATACATGGTATGTCTTTTTTCTTCCTCTTTTTTTCTTCCTTTTAATGTTTACTTTTGAAAGAGAGCATGAATGGTGGGGGCGACAGAATAGGAAAATGGTCACTTTAAAATAAAAACAGCAAAGGAGTGCCTGTGTGGCTCAGTCGGCTAAGCGTTCGACTCTTGATTTCGGCTCAGGGTGTGATTTCATGGTTTGTGAGATCAAGCCCCCAGTCGAGTCAGGCTCTGGAACGACAGGGAGGAGGCTGCTTGGGATTTTCTCCCTCCCTCTTTGCCCCTCCCCC
This sequence comes from Panthera pardus, assembly GCF_024362965.1. NCBI lineage: Eukaryota > Metazoa > Chordata > Mammalia > Carnivora > Felidae > Panthera > Panthera pardus. The sequence goes on along the minus strand of NW_026526821.1, from coordinate 42,575,021 downwards.
ACTTGCGAGCATGCATGTTCTCTCTCTCTGTTTCTCAAAATAAAACGCATTAAAAAAATCTAAAAACAAAAACAAAAACAGCTGCAACGAAATCAAATTTCTTCTCAGGAGAGAGAACCTGAGTCCAGAGAGATCTCAGGTGTGGAAGCACCTGACTTCAGGGACAGGTCGAAACAACTGCCTGTCCCACCTACAGTTTTCTGTCCCTGAACCCAGGCTCTTATGTGCAGAATGGAGACATTTAGACCTTATTTTCCTTTCTCTTTTCTCAATGCTTTAAAACACCTTTACTATTCATTTCAGGGAAAACGAAGGAATCCCATTTTCCTAAAGGGAGATGAGGCGGTTTCCTCTTTTGGCTCCGTCTAGAAATTGGATAGAAAAGCAAATTTGTTTCCTGGTTTGAAATGAAATCACAGCATCCTGTTCGCATCCATAGTTGAGGATAAAATGGACGTTCTTCAAACGGAATGCGGAGAATGTGCTCCAAAGACAGAGCTCGGCAAACGTGCCCTGTGATGGTCTTTTCCTTTATGAACATCACAAAAACCTAAAACCCAGCTCAAGAATGCCCACGGTTTTCACCTTATTCTGCTGAAAGCAATAATCCATTTAAATTCAGAAAATCTGGCAAGATCATTAGAAAGTCTCATTCTTTGGGGGGCCTGGGGGGCTCAGTCTGTTAAGCGTCCGACTCCAGCTCAGGTCATGATCTCATGACTTGTGAATTCGAGCCCCACGTTGGGCTCTGTGCTGACAGCTCAGAGCCTGGAGCCTGCTTTGGATTCTGTGTCTTCTCTCTCTGCCCCCCACCCACCCCCACTTGTGCTCTGTCTCTCTCTCCCTCTCAAAACTAAATACAAACATAAAAAAAAAAGAGAGAAAGTATCATTTTTTGGAGATTGTCCTTTGTTATTCCTTGAGGTAAATTCTCTGGGAATGCATGTTGGGAATGGAGCCAACCAAAATCTCAAGAGGCCCTCTCCACCCCTCATCGGTGGTTTCCTTCCATATGGTGTGAGTTTGCAGGTGATTTCCAACCTGCCTTCCTTTGACCACCTGAGGAACCCCTGGATTTTTTTTTTTCCTAGCAGAGGTAAACATACCTCAGTTTCCCTGGGTGTCACTAGCAATATAGTGTTGGGTGGTTTCTAGAATGTCCTCTATACTAAAGAAATCCTGTGTTTGTCGCTACTGAGACAGACTACACAGGTCTCTCTTATCATTTCCAAGAATATAAGAAATTTTGCCCTTGGGCATCTAGGATGCACACCCCATCCTCTGAAATGCACAGCCCCATCTGTCGTTAGCACTGCATATCTGAGTCTCTAGTCAGCTCTCCTCAGAGAGAGCTACAGCCTCATCTCCATGGATTGGTTGGAAATATTTTCCATGATGCTACTTAGTACCATCTGGGTGAACTATATTATGAATCGGCAAATAATAAAGTGTGAATAGTGGGCAATTTCCAATCTAAAACCAGAGGTAGGGGGGAGGTGCACCTGAAGCTTAACCAGCTTCACGTTTGGAAAACCATAACTGCCTTTGTTGCTCCTCACTTGATCTATTTCTACGTGGTCGGCCATTTGCCTGATGTTTGCTCAGCACCTGGTAAGCAAAGAGCTTTCAAAAATGGTAGAAAAGAAAATCAATATCCCTGCCCATTTAGTTGGCCTCTCACCATTCAGTGACATTCACACAGTGCTGGGGAGGGAAGCAGGAGATCAATGCATCTTAGGGACATGGAGAAGGCATTCACTCAACTCGTCTGAGCAATCGATGGCATTCAACTAGTTGCTAGCCTGGATTCAAGTGACTAGATTTTTATAAACCTGTGGCTTGTTTCTCTATGACGACATGCAAGCTCTCTGACTGATGGGAAGCAGCAGCAAATTATCCTCCAAGGAACCAATAATTATAAAAATCTCAACGATGACACTATATGCAAAATGCCTTATAGTCTTATAACGTGGTATTACTATTGTGGCAGCTTTGAGACATGTCTATAAATTCTGTGATGGTCTGTCCAATCAAGAAGTAGGGTGTATATGTCCTTTCCCCTGCCCTGAGTGGGTTTGTGACTGATTCAACTAGTACCGCATGGTAGAAGTGATGCTATCTGATGACTTCCAACAGTAGGTCAGAAAAGGCCAACTGGTTCTGTTGGTTTAAGTAAGCCAATAACCCATGTACAGAAAGAAGTTCAACTACACTGAGGCCACTAGGCCAGAGAATCCACGTGAGAGTGCTCTGGTCAACGTTTTCTGCTGGGCTCCCAGCCTGTAGCCATGTGAGTGGCCCATCTGACAGCAACCACATGAGACCCCAAGTGGGAACTGCTGAACCCTTTTATGAGTGAAGAAACCAAATCTCACAAGGCTCGAGTAACATGCCTAAAGTCATACAATTTCAAAGTTGCCAGTTTCTTCTAAGTTTATTTCTTATTATTTATTTTGAGAGAGACAGAAAAAGAACCAGTGAGGCAGAGGGGAAGAGGGGGGACAGAGGAGGGGTTTATTATTATTATTATTATTATTATTATTATTTATTTTGAGAGAGAGAGAAAGAGAGAGAGAGAACCAGTAGAGCAGAGGGGAAGAGGGGGCAGAGGAGGGGCAGAGAGAAAGAGGGGGACAGAGGATCTGAAGTGGGCTCTGCGCTGATGTGGGGCTCCAACTCACAAGCCGGGAGATGAAGACCTGAGCTGAAGTTGGATGCTTAACCGACCGAAACACCCAGGCACCCCTCAAGGTTGCCAGTTTAATGCCAGATTTGTCCCAGTCTGAAACTAATGTCTTTGACTCTGTAGCATACTGCCTTTCCAATTAGCCAGTTAATTGCAGGGGAAGCCCACCGCCACAGAAAATGTGTGAACAAAGATAGAAATCTCACTATTTTAGACACTTCCTTGAAGATTCTATTGGTGTGAAGATCTAAAAGTTCCTCTCTCCTTCTCACAGGGTGGAACCCTTGGAAGCTTTCCTACTAGGTAGTGCCCCACTGGCACTAGTGATGTCCCACCACCCCTTTCTATTTGTCCTCAGTAGCTCAATCTTTACCATCAGCTCCTCTGCCAAAAAGGCGGCCATCTTTTTTTTTTTTTTTTTTTTTTTGAGCAGAGAACCAACAGTCATTGACCACCCAGGGCCCTAGACTACCTTCCCCCCAGTGGGCATCTCATCTGATTTTTGCTTCCCACATTGGGAGAGGTGTGCTGCTACCCTCACCTCGTGGAGGCAGAAATTGGAGCTTACGGAAGTTAAGTGACTTGCCCAAGTTAGTGGGTAAGTTTAAACCTACAGTTTTCTGACTCTCATCGTACTGTGTTCTTTTCCATTGTTCACAAAATACCTAACCCTTAAAAAATGAATTACAGTTCAGGGCTCCTGTGGCACCTGGCACTTTCTCACTCTGATGACTCAGGCGAGAGTATTTATTCTCACTTTTGGAGGTGCAGGGTACCCAAAGGTAAAGCTGTTGTTATTTATTTTATTTTACTTTATTTTATTTTATTTTATTTTATTCTATTCTATTCTATTCTATTCTATTCTATTTTATTTTTGAGAGAGAGAGAGAGAGCTCGAGTGAGCGAGGGGCAGAGTGTGAGGGAGAGAGAGTGTGGAGCCCAGAGCACGGCTTGGGCTCATCAGATGCGGGGCTCGAACTCACGAACCATGAGATCATGACCTGAGCCAAAGTCAGATGTTTAACCAACTGAGCCACCCAGTCGCTCCAAGGTGAAGCTGTTTTTCACTTAAAACCTCTGGAAAACCAAAGAGTGCCTGTGTGGCTGCTCTTCCAAAGCCCTAACCTTGAGAGTGTGCTGGCAGAAATGATTTCAGGCACAAATGTCTTGCTTGAATTGGTAAGTAATTGTGACAAGTTAGGTTGCCTCTGGCAAATTATTGAACTTCTCCGGGTTTCTGTTTTATAAGGTGTAAAGTGAGAGAGACCCAGATGAAAGTCCACACCCTGGGAGCTTACCATGGACACACAACTATCTGCACTTGCAGCCATAAACATGAAGTGACTTATAATGAAGACAGGCATGGATATAATAACAACAGTAAACATTTACTGAATAACTGACCATGTGCTCTGCACGGTTCTCAGCATGCTCCAATTGTTTAATCCCTATGGTTATCATCAACCCTATCTTACAGATACCTCGACGTGGGGGCTTGTCTGAAAGTACATGAGGCAGGATTTGAACCCTGGCCGTTTGGCCACTTCTAAATATGTCAAATAAGCATTACAGATAATAAATCCCCTAGAAATTCAGAGGGGACCATGGCATTTCCAGCTGTGACAACCACAGTATTCCTGCTCTCCTTACCCCTGGTACCCACCCTATCTCCATAGGCATCTCCAACATCTGGACACCCCGGAGTGATGAGAGTGATATGACAAAACATGAATGAATGTGAAACATGAGTTTCTGTGAAATCAGTTGCATAAACATGGAGCATACATTATGGTGGCTCTATTTCCCCTTTTCAACTTCTAATTTTGAAATAATACCAAAAAGTTGGAAAAACAGTGCATGGAATCCCTACATATTCTTCACTCACATTTGCCAAATACTAACATTTTACCCCATTTGCCTTATCATTCCCTCTCTCTCTCTCCACACACACACACACACACACACACACACACACACACTTTTTTCTGAATTGCCAGAGAGTGAGCTTCCAATAGTATGCTCCCATAAGTTCAAATATGACCATATGTGTTTCGTAAAACAACCACATTTTCTTACATAACCACAGTTCAATAGTGAAAATAAGGAAATTAACACTGATACAATACTATTATCCGATCTCCACACCTTGGTCAAATTTCGTCACTTGCTCCACTAATGTTCTCTGCGGCAAAAAAATAAGAAAGGTTCAGGATTCAATCCAGGATGATTTATATACCTTTCAAAGGGGAAAATATTGCAAATGTTCCATCTCCAGAGAAACCAGAGCCAAAGATAATATAAGACGGGGTCTTCTTTGTAGGACAGTGAGGACAGTGGCTAAACAGACCACAGTCAAACCCAACCATTGTTTTGACAGTAAGATAAAGGCACAGTTCACAGAACCAAGCACGGGGAGGCTATGGCAAAAAACAATCAACCTTTCAGCAGGTCAGTGATCATGAACGCTGTACACAGCTGTGTTTCTTTGTGTTCGCAGAGATCCTTAGGTTCTTAAATTTTAAATTTTTTTTTTTTAACGTTTATTTATTTTTGAGACAGGGAGAGACAGAGCATGAACGGGGGAGGGTCAGAGAGAGAGGGAGACACAGAATCTGAAACAGGCTCCAGGCTCTGAGCTGTCAGCACAGAGCCCGACGCGGGGCTCGAACTCACAGAGTGCGAGATTGTGACCTGAGCCGAAGTCGGCCGCTTAACCGACTGAGCCACCCAGGCACCCCAGGTTCTTAAATTTTAGAAGCAGCATCAGAAACCTCTGGAAAGCTTGTTGAAACATGGGCTACCAGGTTCCCCCCTTCCCCCCACAAATTCTGATTCAGTAGGTCTGGGGCAGGGCCTGAAAATGTTTATGTCTGGCAAGTTCCCAAGTAATGCTGGTGTTTCTGGTCCAGGGGGCCAGTGTGAGAACTACCACTCTAAGGTAAGTTATGCCAGCCAGATGAAGTTTCATCTGGGAATTTCATATGCTGACTTAATCAATGACCTCCTACTTATCAAATCCGATGCCCTAGTCTCAATTCCATTGGACCCTGTGAAGAAGATGGATAGGGGGATATTTCTCTACTCGTTGGAGGCCTCTCGTTTCTACCAAGACACTGGAATGACTCCAGTTCACACTCAGGAGTATCGAGAAAGTTCTGTCTGTGTGTGAGGCCCCTGGATTTGCAATTTTTAATTCAGATGTCATTTGTGTTCCTCAGAAGTGCTTGCACATGTGGCGATGATCTGAAAGGTGAAGCAAAGTTGGAAATTGCTATAGTATCTAAAAAATGTTTTTTGGCTATGTCATGTGAATTCAAGTATTAAGTCAGGGAACCATGTCCCAGACAGAACTGAATTTTATTCATCTTTGAATCTCTACATCTCAACTCTAGTATTTTATAGCTGTGTCACTTCAGAAGAGTTTCTTAACCTCTGTGTCTCAGTTTCCTCATTTATAAAAGAGGCACAACAGAATTCACTGATGGTAGATCACGTTATTGTTCAACAGGTAGTTATCGTCTGCCTGTTGGCCACCATTATCGGGGAGCATGCTTGCCTCCCAAGTGACTTTGAACTTGGTCACACGACTTGCTTTGGCTAACAGAATGTGCGTGTAAGTATGGGGGCTTTAGAAAGCGTAGGCCTCAACGGCTTCCTTTGTTTCTGTTTTCCCTTTGGGAACTTCTGACTTCTGTCGGAAAATCCACTGGCCAAAAATAATTTAATAAGATAATTATTATTCAAGAACAAACTTGAACCCGGTCTTTGAGAGCCAGGTTCTCTCAAAGCCAGGCTTTGAGCCAGGACTGGCTGAGCCTACCCTAGTTCAACTGAACTATAGACAAACCATATATATGTTTATGAGAGCTAAGTGTCTATTGTAGACCCCTGCAAGTTTGTTATGCAGAAATAGCTGACATGCACAACCTTACAGGACTATTGTGAAGATTAAATAAATTAACAAGTGCAAAAGGTTCAGAACAGTGCTTAGCATGTAATAAATGCTCTTAAAGGTGTGAACTGTAACTATTATTACACCCAGTGCCTAGACCATTGGGAAGTTTTTGATATAGGAGACATTGAATGCTTCCCTGATGTCTAGTATTCCTTTCTTCTATGTCCTAACACCTAAGACCTGGGTCCTGGATTACACATTTGATCTTGACCTGATCACTTTATTTCTCTGAGTCTCTGTGACCATATATCTGATAGATTTGGACACTTCTACCAACCTCGTAGGTTTTTTTCCTTTTCTTTTTTTCCTGCATCACATCACGGGCATAAAAGCACTTTGAGATTTTTATCTTCTCTTCAAGAATAAAAGCTATTCTGAGTAGATCACAGTAGACAGATCACTCAGTGTCCCCAAGATCTGTTTGCCTGATGCTCAGACAAGGACGGCATATACAGGGGTTTTCACAAATACCAGAGACTCTGCTGGGAGGGGACGGACTCTTAACATTGGGTTTTCAAACTGGTCACAAAAGTCAGATCGACATTCTTTAATTGTACGTTCAGTTTTCACAAACCATTCTTTATGTATCAGGCAGATCACAGCTGAGAATAGAAGCAGCAGTGGGTTTCTCAACAGAAGACCTGGATTTAAGGGGTGGTTCATGGCTCAGCCTCTTGGTGATGGCCTGGGAAAGCCATTGAACTTCTGGGTAAAATGAAGGTGATGCTCATAAAAGCATAAACCATACAGGGTTATTTGAGAATCTGGTCATGCCAGTGCTGCTGCTGCTGGTGTAAGATGTATTTTTTTTTTTTTTTATAGTTTTGGAGGAAGTGTAAATTGGCAAAGCCCACATGGAGTGTGGGCTTGAAGAGTCCATCTTACTCTAAAGTGAGCATCCTGTTTGAGCCAGGAATTCCATTCTAGATCTTTACATGGTCTTTGGGTTCTTATGACCCATTCTTGACCCTATTTTCCATTTCCTGCTTCTTCTCACTGTGGAGATAAAAATACAGTAGATGTTTACCCATCTTCCCTGTTACTAGGGAAGGACTTGTGACCTGTTCTGGCCAGTGAGGGGCATCTGAGAAACATCTTTTCCCCTCCACAAATACTGGAAGAGCCCCTTCTCACTTTTGAAGCCATCTCTCTGCTTTCTGTCGTTGTAGGCTGATGTACAACGATGTGCTCTCTGGACCGGTAGCAGCCATCTTGCAGCATGGAAGGGCTGAGAGCATTACAGAGACACCAACCTGGAACCTGGATTGTTAGCTGTTGGTCCAGCCCTGGAATCGGCAGCCTTGGCAATCCAGATTTTCTGTGACATGGCTCATTTAGGGCCTTTGTTATTTAGGCTATTGTTAGTTCTGTTACTAGCAGCAAAAGAGCCCTTAACCGATGTACCCTTTTACAGTCTCTCTCTCACCCATCTCCACACACACCATACACTCAATGTCTATAGAAGGAAATATCTAGAGCGGCCTTGTCAAATAGGTAGCCATTGCCCCATGTGTCTACTGAGCACTTGAAATGTGCTCAGTCTGAATTAAGGCATGCTGTAAGTATAAAGTACACAGTGGATTTTGAAGACAGTACAGAAGAGAATGTAAACTATCTCACTGCAATTTTATATTGATTGCATATTGAAATGATAATATTTGGGATATGTTGGGTTATATAAAAGATATTATTATTAAAATTATTTTCACTTTTTCTTTAGCTTTTTTAAAATGTTTATTTTTGTTCTTGAGAAAAAGAGAAAGAGAGAGACAGAGCATGACTGAGGGAGGGGAGGGGGGGTGCAGAGAATCTGAAGCAGGCTCCAGGCTCCGAACTGTCAGCCCAGAGCCCTTTGCAGGGCTTCAACCACGCACCATGAGGTCATGACCTGAGCTGAAGTTGGATGCTCAACCGACTGAACCACCCAGGCGCCCCTGTTGGCATGTAATTTTAGATATGTTTCAGAATATTTCAGATATTCTCTAATAATCCTCTGTAACTCTGTGGTATTGGGCATTATTTCTCCTCTTTCATTTCTGGTATTTTTTGAGTACACCCCCCCGCCTTTTTTTTTTCCTTTTTTTTTCTTTTTCTCTTTTTGATGAGCGTGGCTAAAGGTTTATCAGTTTTCTTGATCTTTGCTTAACTGACTGAGCCACGCAGGTGCCCCTCTTTTCCTTTTTAACAATGTGGGTATTTTATATTTTATAGCCATTTATGGCTCATATTCTATTGGACAGCACTGTTCTAAAAGAATAGATACCAAACTAATGATAACGGTCACCTCTGGGATATGGAAGAGAATAAGAAGCTTGACAGAGTAGGGGATATATATATATATATTTCTTGAATTTTCTACAATAAGCATATATTTGTGCATTATTTCTGTGCGCTTTAGGAATCTGGGATAAGATTTAAAAAATGTATTAATATTTGCAATCATGCTTTGTCAATTGTAAAGTTGTGTACATGCTAGTTGTTTAAATTTGATAATCATCTATTTTGGAACATCACTGCACTTGACTGTAAGTACCTGGTGTTTTAAATCTCTATAATATTAAATATTAGATAAAGCATACAGAGAAACACTCAGGTAGCCTTTGTGTAATGTAACAGAGTGTATCTTATTTTACCAGCAGAACCCTATATATAAAATGAACTTGCTTTTGAATAACTGGGGGCATGTTTATGAGGCCAACATCAAGAAATGAAAAAGGTGACTTATAAAGAAGTTAAGGTATTTTGGGGTTAACTCATATATTTTATTTTAAGGTATTTTGGGGTTAACTCATATATTATGAACAATACTTATGATAATTCTCTTTCCACTGGTAGAACATAGCAACTTAACAAAACATCCCAAATGTCGTCTTGGCCCTTGCCTTTTTGTGATGCCTTGGGAGGTTTATTTTTCTCCAAAAACCTCTGAGTCATTGAATTTCAGATTTAGCATTGATTTATTCCTTTTGAGAGTTTGCCAACTACAAAGATAAATTGCTTGGCCTAAGTGATTAAGGAAGAATAATGGTTTGCTTCTAGTCAACACTGTGTTTAGTCCTTCTTTATTATCTTTAATTAAAAAGCCAGCCCACGATTCTCCACCTGCTAATGGATCTGGATGGAGGACAAAGTAGCAACCGGGGTCCTGGAGACTAGCCTGGCTGTGGGTGGGGAGGGCAGCCCAAAGGGTGTCTCAGCAGCTCTGCTTGCTGGCTTCCTGCAAAGCTTTGATGAGTGACATTAGGTGTGTACCCTAGAGTCTTTGAGTGTTACTACATGACTTTGCACCATGGGAGCAGAAAGCCACGTGGTTTTGCTTCAGTGTCATCATTTTACTCACAGCTCAGCCATAGATTGGATGTGTGACGTTGGGCAAATCAATGTCCCTTTTGGATGCCATCTTCCAGGCCAGTAAAACAGAGTGTCGGTCTCAAAAATAATCTCCAAAATCTTTTCCAGCTTTGAACTCACCTTCCCCTTCCCTCCTCTTCCCTTTCCCTTCTGCATCATCTCCTTTCTCCAAATAAAACACGTGTGTTGTCTGACATTTAAAGCCAGGGTTAATTATCTTGTTAACAGATGTCCCTGCTACTACAATATATGTATTATATATCAAATTATGTATACTGTGTATATTTAAATTATGTGTAATATATACATTGTGTAATTTAATATATTACATACATTACACATATGAATATATCGCACATATTAAATTATATAGCTGTATGTTTAAATTACTATATAATTACATATAACACAAAATATTATATACAGTGATATATTATTTTATATATAATACAATCATGCATAAAATCATATACAATTATAAATATTATCACATAATTTATGTAAATATATATGTATGTGTACACATATATGTAGATTTATGTGTGTATGTATATATATAAATACACATACATAGGGAAGAAGCTTTATTGTAGAAAACATACTCATAAACTCCCAAACTCTAACAACTCCTCTGGGATAGGTCAGAGAAAAAAAAGCAATCTAATTATATTTCCAATTTGTAACAAAACCTAAATTTAGCAATGCTTCATAAGCGCCGTTTGGAAATTTAATTTTAGAGAATGGCTGGTGAGCTTCCGTTCCATTTTGTCACCTTTGTTTTTCCATTTTCCTGCCACCCCAGGTAGAACCAGAACTCCTGAAAGGCTGAAGTAAGAAATCTTTGCTTGAGTTCGGTGTGTGATCCATCAGTAGAATGGCTTCAGGAGTAGAGTCAGACTTACGACTCAACAAATGCAGCCTGTTAACAAATCTCTTTTCAACACGGGTATAGTGTGCCTGTATCAAAGCATGATTTACTTGGATCTGTTGAGGCGGCAATAAATAAATTTGGAAGCACTGAATTGTATTAGAAAAACATGACTGAGCATTTAAAGTGAAATAAATGGTATGTTTGCCGACAATCTCTTTCTCATGCATTAATACGGGAAAACCGATTTACTCAAGAAATGGTAATAGAAACCAGCAAACACCTTAATTTGTGTTATTATCCCAGCCAATATAAAATTCAGGGAAGTGGAAATGGCACTGGTGGAGACCAGCAGCAGCAGCTGTTCCAAAACTCCATGGAGCATGGTCTACTTGAGGGATGCCACGTTGCCATGGCAGCCAGCGACTCCAGTGAGCAGTGTGCAACCTCAGACAGCTGGCTCTGCCCCTTGGGGTGCACAGCATTGGTCCTTCCTTGGGTATTTGGCAGGGTGGAGGTGGGGGCACGAGACCTAACATTTTGTTAAATCTTTGGAGGATACAGGATATATTCAGGTTGGTCCCTGCCTTCGGAGGACTTACAATTCATTAGGCCGAGACGCTCTAAGAAAAGCTATGTGGTTAGATGGTATAAGGGCTTCTGGCGTCCTGAGAAAGTGTCTTTGCTGAAGGCGGTAGCAGTCGAGGAGGCCTTCTTGGAAGGCAGTGGGATTTAAATGAGATCTTGAAGAATACATGAAATTGAAATGGACTTCCTCGATCCCACTGTCGCCGTGGAGTTTTCAGTTAGCTTGTTTCCAATCGTATTACTCCCAAACCACGGAGGTTGGGTGTTGGGTTTGGTGTTGACCCAGTCTGATGTGCAGGTGAAGAAACGGAAGAAAGAGAAGGCGAGTGGAGGGCAGAGGTGCTGTGAGGAATAAGACTGCGGTGGCCTGAGGCTGGGAGGAGCCCAAAGGGAGGTGCTTGGGGACTGAGGTGGGCAGCTCCACATCCCTCAGGGGTGCTGGTGGGCGGCTGTTTTCTCCTGACTGACAGGTGACTGGGACAAGAGCCCTCTCCACAAACACCCCACCCCTCCCTGAGTATATGTCTCAGGTGAGTATATGTCTCAGGTGAGTATATCGCCGGTCCCAGAGTCTCAGACAAGGGGCTTCCCCCAGGCAGTAGCTCTGACATTTGGAAGACAGTAATCCGTTTCAGTACTTGATGAATCTCGACAAGGAGTCATTCTTGCTATCATAAACCGTACTCCATCTTTGACTGCTTTTTTGTTTAAGGAAACTTTTAATTTTAGAATAGTTTTAGATACACAGAAAAGTTGGAAGTACAGAGAGTTCCCATATACCTCATACTCAGTTTCCCTATCATTAACATCTAATATTAGCATGGTACATTTCTCACAACCAAACATTATTATTAACTGAAGCCCATATTTTAGTCAGGTTTTCTTAGATTTTACTTAATGTGCTTTTTTTTTCCTGTCCCATTATCCCATCTAGAATTCCAAATTACATTTTACTTTTTTGTCATGTTTCCTTATTCATCTTGACTGTGACAATTTTCAGGCTTTTCTTGCTTTTCATACCTTGACAGTGTTGAGGGGTACTGCTTTTGGAAGGAATTTAAACCCACACACTGATTGAGGATATGATTGCCATTTGGCCATTTGCTTTTCTAAATGCATTTCATCATTTACTTGACCTCGAATCTCGTGGTTGATTCATTGGCGGTCTTGAGTTTTCAGCCGTGCCTGTCTCCATACCCTTGCTGTGGCCTCATCGTGTACTTCTGTACCTCTTGGCTTTGTGTTTGCTCATCTGGCTTGTGCTGGCCAATGGCTTGTGGGAGAACTGACAGTGAGCCACGACTGAGCCTCGGGCTTACGAGGACCCCTGTGATTTCACTGACCTCTGCTTTTGTCATGGCCACGAAAAGGACATGGCTGGACTAGCCCACTGGTGTCAGGAGAAGGATGAGAGTTACAAGGGTCGGAGCTACCTTCAGCTGAGCCAGGCTTAGGTCAGCTCACTTCCAGCCAACTCAAAGATGAATGGACAATATTCTATGACTGTTATTTTTTGGCCTCTGAGCTGTGGAGACATTTGTTACGCAACAATAGTTAACTGATACATACCCTAGGGCTGAATACACTTAAGACTTAGAGACTTTTTTAAACAATTAGTTTAAAAATTTTTTTTTTCTTTGGGAACATGTAATTAAGAGGCCCACGTGCCTCATTGGGTTATTCTAGTGTCTGTCATGAGAGGACAGGTGTCTCATTGAAAATCCGAGTTGTCTCCTCTCTGAGCCAAATGGACAATGTCTTCAGCTGATTGGCAACCTGTGATCTGGGTAAAATCTAAATGGAGCCGCTTAAGAATGAGCTCATTCATTCCTTCAACAGCTAATTATTAGGTGCCTAATATGTGTGGAGACTTCTGCCCACTGCTGATTGTATAGGAGAGAGCAATAGTGGGCAAAACCCTGGCCCCCGGGGAGCTGGCCTCATGGACAGGATGTGAGTAAAAATGCAATTACAAGGGGAATGCATTTCTGAAAGGAAAGCTGTTGTGAGGGATCTGACCTGTTTGTGTTCTCAGGAAAAGCTTCCCCAAGGAAGGCTGACCTGAATTCCGAAGAGGGGAGCATTCTGTGTAGAGAACAGCTCACTTCACAGCAGCAGGAAGCGCGGAGGCTTCCTGGAGCCGCATCAAGCCGGATAGGGCTGGATATCAGGATAAGGAGGGGCCTGTGAGGCAGGAGGGTGCTGGCCCGTTTAAACACCCTGGTTATTTGGCAATGTGCCCCCTTTCCATGGTAGATACTGAAGTAGGGAAGAGAGTCCTCTCCTCACATCCTGTAGCATGCTTTTAAGCACGTCAGGCCTAGGGCACATGGGTGGTTCCGTCGGTTAAGCGTCCAACTGCAGCTCAGGTCACGATCTCGCAGTTTGTGGGTTCGAGCCCCGTGTTGGGCTCTGTGCTAACAGCCTGGAGCCTGCTTTGGACTCTGTGTCGCCTTCTCTCTGCCCCTCCCCCACTTGCTCTCTCTCTCTCTCTCTCTCTCAAAAATAAATAAACATAAAACAATAATTTAAAAAAGCATGCCAGGCCTAATACTCTCTCTCAGGCTGTAACTTGAGATTGGGCCAAGAAGACACATGCTGGTTAGGGACTCTCCCATGGAAGTTGCTGGTAGCTGAGCATTAGCTGGTGGGGTCCAGACACTGGAATCTGGCAGCAAAGAGTGACCAGGACCAAGGTACGATGGTGTCTGTTGGGGTGTCTTACAGAGATTACCTTAACTCTGAATCAGTCTGGTTCTGTAAGAGAGGGCTTTCTAATGAATTGCTTTTCTGATTTGGGTACTCAGATGATTTCTATTGGTAAAGTCAAGAACCCTGACAAGAACAGATGGGTTGGTGCCAGATCATGCCACGTCTTCCAGGCCAGATTAAAAATCATGACCTTTAGCCTAAGAGAACTAGAGGCCCATAAAGAAGTTTGAGGCAAGAGAGGAGACTGTCAGATGAGAGCCAGTACTTATAGCCCGGTGTCTCCGACTGAATTCTTCTAGCCGAAGATCCTAAGACAAGGAGCTGAGTGCAGACATCTTATTTTGGGAGGAGATCTCCGTAAGCACCAGTGGGGAAGGGGAGGCAGCCATAAAAGGTGAGTTATCAGCTGGTTACTACTGTGGGAAACTGGGGTCAGTTCATCTGGGGAGCTGTGGGAATAGTATAGAACATGTCTCAGAGCTATTTATCCATCTTTCCCATCAGTCATTGACTGATGGCTGCTCTGGGGAAGGGGGTATTCACTGTCCAGAACTTCCCATCAGTCCCGAGCAAGGGCTCCAGTGATCACGGAACCAGCCCAGGTGAAGAGTTGCAGATATTGGCAGTTGGAAGTCTCAGAATCTCTGCATTTAGAAAAGGTTAAAGCTGAGGGGATGTTGAGGTAGGTGGGGGAGGGACACAGGCGTGTACACTCACCCGGAAAAACACACCATCTGGTCCTTACTGCTCGCAAGGTGAAAAATGCTATCCTAGGTTGAAGGCTATAGAAACAAATGACAATGGGTGCCCCATGGAAAACCAACCAGTTGATTCAAGGAATAACAAACCCCAGTTACTTTCTTTTTGGTCCCTATTATAACTCATTTCTGCTTTACAGGAAAGCCCAAGCTCTGCAGGAGAGAGAATCTTGGCTCATCTTCATAGCTCTGTAACCTTGAGCGTGTTACTTAACCTCCCATTCCTGGAGGTTAGAACAGGATGCTAGAACCTGATTCCAGAACAGAAGACTATGCACCAACAGCATTCGTTTGCTTGGGCTGCCATAACGAAGTGCCACAGACTGGATGGCCTAAATAGCAGAAATTTATTTTCTCAAAGCTCTCGAGGCCAGAAGTCCAAGGCCAAGATGTTGGCGGGTGTGATTTCTTCTGAAGCCCCTCTTCTTGGCTTGTAGTTCACCATCTTCTCCTGTCTTCGTGTGGTCTTCCCTCTGTGCATATCTGTGTCCTAATCTCTTCCTTTCAGAACACCAGGGATATTGGATTAAGGTCCACTCTAACCTTTAACCTTTAACCTTTAACCTCTACTACCTCTTCAAAGACCCTATCTTTACATACAGTCTCTTTCAAGATACTGGGGTTCAGAGCTTCAACATACGAATTTTGAGGGGGCACGGTTTATCTCATAACACTCACTAAACAGCTTACTTATCAAGACTCCCTTCAAAGTCCTTACCTCTATGTGTTCACCAACCCAAAATAAGTAATAATAAAGTGACAAATTATGCCCAACCCCAACAAATTCTAGGTCTTGTAAGATCCACCTAAAAATCACCTAAGTCACCCCTAAAATCATTCACTATCAAGGTAGTGTTCTTCCTTACTGCAGTAAGTCTAGCAAACGTAGGCCTGCCTGATCAACAGTTTTCTCTGTTGTTCTTTGTGGAATCCACAGGATCAAATAACATGATAAAGGAAGACTCTATCATAATACCTAGCATTTAGAGGTGTTCCATACCTGTTAGTTTTTTCTATAACCCAATCTCATCGCAAGAGAAAGGATTTTCAGAGCTTAAGCAATAATTTTTATTATCTTTCTTTTATTATGCCCCATTGACAAATTAATCTCACTTCAAAAACCTTCTGTCTTGCTGTTTTATCTGAATAAATCTGTGCCTAATACAAGTCAGCAGTTTCTAAATGGTTTTCGACTCTTCCTCATCGTCTTTGGAATGTTGGAATCAATCACAGGTTAGTCAAAGGTTTTTTAGTGTGTAATACAATTCCGTTGAACGTGGCAATTGCTAGGAATTTCGCAGACTCTAGCAATTGAGTGTGAATTATGGAACCAACTACTGTTATGTAAATTACGGGAACATAGAGAATAATTCCTCTCTCCCTTTAGATCAAAGCGTAGCAGTCTTTATATCGAACAGAATACTTATCACTACCTGATTTTATTAGAGCTACTTCCTGATATGTCTGCCTTTCTCCAAAGCAGAAAGCGACTGGAAGGAAAGAACTGTGTTTTATTAGCTCTATTCTTCCTTTGTAATCTAAGATAGATTTTTTTTTTTTTGCATATGCACGGACTTAAATACAAACTGATGGAATAGAATAGAATCTAGCCTTCAGCAGGGAGGGTATTGGACGGTGAGGGAGGAGGAGGACATCTGAGTGCCTCTCATATATCAGCTGCTTCACATTCTGCCTTCTATTCAATCCTTAACCACAGTCCTGTGCAGTCAGAATTGCTATTCCTTTTTCACAGACAAGGAAGCTGAAGCTTGGAGAGAATACCTTGGCCAAGGTCACAGTTTAGGTAGATGTCGGACACAAGGAAGTCCAGATCTACTATTGCTTCCTAATGGAAAGCATTAGTTTGCTTTCCCGTTGAGTGACTTGGGTAGATTACATTGAAAGCCAACCATGTATGTAAGGCAGCTAAGACATTATTAGTTTGCATAAAGGCAATGGCAATGACAACAGAATAAACCAAGCAAACAGTCTCAAGAGGGAAAAAATAAATAAAAACAATCAAAAGGATTGTTGGATGCTGTAACAGTTTGCTTGTTTTAACGATGTTTTGCTTTCCTGTGCTTCCCTTGGTTTTGGTCAGAGCTTTCATCCATGTAAGTTATTCCTGACTTTCTGTTTTGTTCTTCAAGGACGGTTAAGGCAGAAGGACTGTAGCCTCTCCCACATTCCTTCTGCATTCTCCTCCATGAGCTTAAAGCTGCCTCCTATAAACTCCAGTGACTCTACCTGAAGGTCCTTCTCGAGTGTTAGTGCCATGTCTAGAGAAGCCAAATGTGCTGGAGAATTAATTCTAGTGGGGGCACCCTTGACCACTACCTAACAGGGAGTTGGTTGTATAAACACACTGACTCCCTCCCCATTGGGTGAGGATAACCGTGGGGCATGTTCTATAGTCTCCCATAGATGCTCAGCAGGCCTGAGCCCCAGTTGCCCCCCGTGGTAACTGGCTGAAGAACACACTTTACTGGCTTCAGTCCCTTTCCTGTCTCACTTCCCTACTTCCTCCTGGTGCTTCCTGAGGAACTTTCTCAGGGTACAAAGCCCTCTTAAACAAAGTGGGCTGCATAGGGAGTGGGGACATAAGAATTCAGCCCTCCTCTGCCTCAGTGAGTGGTAACTACCGGTACGCAAAGAAAATGGTGGTTCCAGGAGGAAGAGGTGTGGGGACAGAGGGAATATCCCTGAGGTGCGTGACTGGGAGATGAATCTAGGTTTCAGAGTATGTTCTAAATAGTAATTCTTTTTTTTTTTTTTTAAGTTAATTTATTGATTTTGAAAGAGAGAGAGAGAGAGAGAGAGAATCCCAAGCAAACTCCTCACTGTCGGTACAGAGCTGGACGCGGGGCTCAATCCTGCAAACTGTGAGATCATGACCTGAGTTGAAATCAAGAGTCGGAGGCTTAACTGACTGAGCCACCCACGCACCCCGAAAATATGTTCTATGCATTCTATGTTATTTTGGGGAACAACAAGGACGAGAACCCTCTGTCTCCTGGGCACACACCCCTTTCACTAGGAGTATTCTTCCTGGAAGGGCATTGCAGTTGGATTTCTGACATGTTAATATGGGGAGTGGTGATATCAGCGAGGAGAGATGCACATAGAGGCTGAATAAAGATGACAGATGAGGCACTGAATGGACAAGGCTAAGTCCTAGAGCTTTGCCACTATGGTCCCAGCAGTATCAGCCTCACCTGGGAGCTTGTTAGAAATGCAGTCTCAAAACCCACCTCCTGAATGAGAATTGGCATTTTAACAAGATCCCAGGTGATTCATACGCACATTGAATTTTGAGAAGCACTACCTTAGGAATCTAAAAAATATGAGGAAAATATGACCCTCGGGCTTTTAATTAGTTTCCCCCTCATTATATCTACATATTCACCTGCCTACCTAAGCTCTGTCTTTTCTCTCCCAAAGTATTTTCCAGACTCTCTAGTCCTGGGAGAGTTCTTATTTTTGTCCAGTATAAATAATTTTGCCTATCCTAAACACGAAATCAAATTACTATATAAACGATTCCAGGGGCTTTCCCATGTCTTCACAGTTAATGCATTACTGGCAGTCATGTGATCTTTGGCAGAAACGTGGCCTCAACTATCAAAGGAAGACTCTGGACTTGAAGGCATCTAATATCCATTCTGTCACATGAATTTATGATTCTAAGTTCTCATATTTCAGTCTGATAGATACAGAGAAGAGTGTTTCTAAGAAGACTTCTGTGATCAAGTAACGGCCCCAGTTTATTCATACCTCTCTGTGTGCTCACTTTTGAGTATTTCCTGCCCACAATGAGCCTGGCTGTGTGACTCGTGTTGGCCGATGGGCTACACGCGCCAAAAGCAGAGATTAAAAAAAAATGATTCTGCTTGCCCTCCTTTGCTACATGTAGGAACCACCACCATGTGAATAAACCCAGGCCATCCTGTTGGAGATGCAGGGCCCAGTCACCCTCACTTTCCTAGCCAACAGCCAGTACTGAACACCGGACATGTGAGTGAGGCCATTCGAGACCAGTGGGCTCCCAGCTACGCCCCCAGCTGACTGTACCCACACGAGGGACTCCAGACCAGGCAAGCAGATCATCTGCCCAACGGAAGCCATCTCAAACTGCTGACCCAGAAAATCAGGAGCCTATAAATGCTTCTTGTAAACTACTACACCCCGATGACCGAAAGCTAATTTGATACAACTTCTTTTTCTTTAAATTTCGATTGCAACTTTTTGCAGGTGCGTAGTTTGGTAGTTACTTACAATGGTGTGATATAGGCGCCCGTGCAAAAAACAAAAATGTCATTTTCATGATTAGATATTAGTTTCCCCCATTACAGTTGACTCTTTCGGGTTTCACTAATGACTGATTCTTGGTTGGCTATACTCTAATTGAAGAAAACAGAATGTATGTTTTTCTCACAAAGGTAGCAGCATGCTCCCTCCTCAAACACTGGCTCAGAAATGAACACTGTCCACGATGAAATAGGGCTCCCCCCCACTGCCCCGTTTTCTCTCCTTTTTTCTGATTGCAGCTGAATCGAATGATCTTGCACTGGGCCGTTCTGATTGTATGCGTGCTCTTCCAATAGGCTTCTTGTCTAAAGTAGCAGATGTCTTTCCCTCTATCTCTCTGAAGAAATGACAATAGAAGTAAATTGTGGCCCAGTAGCTTATTCAAAGCCGCTGAAAGCAGAGGCAGGCTTCAGAGAAACCCAGTAGAACTTTGACATTCGTAGGCGTCCCTGGCAGATGGTGACTGTTGGGTGGAACGCTCCATGTAGATGAAAGACCACCAGCCACAAGTGGTCTGGGGCCATGATGTTTATAGAAAATGACAAACGTATCCATTGTTTCCTGACTTAAGTCAAAACAAAACAAACCAAAACAACTCCCACGCTGCAATCATAGCCACTTGACATTACTCAGTTCATATACAATGCAGAATGCATTGTGTCTTTGAAACAGGGGTTGGTAATGTTTTCCATCTATATGGGACCTGGGCGAATGACAAACGTGATGACAAACAAGTCAACTTCAATATCTTTTGTACCTCAAATGCCTGTTCATCAGGAGCCAGTCACATCCCTCATCTTTCACGGAAGGGCTGGCACGAAGCAAGGTACCTGCGGAACCTCTGAATGGCAGCTAACAGACGAGACCGCAAGTTTGAAGACGGTGGGTTTTTTTTTTTTTTTTCTTCTTGTACCGCATTACGGATGGAAATGGGACCGAAGGGTTCTGTCCTTGGTGTTCTTTGGCGTTTGCAACTGTGCTCCTGCAGGGCGCTCATTGTGTGCAAGTAAATCAGCATGTAACCTGGATGGTGGGTCTTAAAATGCATCCAGTCTTTTAACTAAGTTTCATTCAAAGCCCAGAATGGGCACTGGAAAGGTCTAGCACATCAAAACACATCCGAATGACACATCACGTTTTAAAGGACGGTCTGTAAAATAGAATCAGGCAAACACTTTTTTTTCTCTTCTGATTTATACCCTTCATCTCTGCTGCAGACTGTCCTCTGGCTGTTTGGTTATTATTCATCTTTCCAGCCATCTCCTAATTGCCCTTCTTACATCCAGGTCTTTCTTTTTTAAATTCATTTTCTTTGTTATTTTCCAACCTTTCATGCGTTGTTTATGGTTTGATTTTAAAAAGCTCTTCCCGTGTCTCCTTTATTTTGGGGTAGTATTTTATTATTCCTTCTATTTTGAGTTACTTCTTCTTTCTCATATTTCAAGAAATGTCTGACAACTGAACGCAAAAAGGAATAAAGAGCAATGAGGATGCTGGAGGAAGAAATGGGGATTATACTGAGGCGGAGAGGAACAGATGGCTGCTGCTAGGGAAAGAAAAACACCTCTAATAAATGAATATTTAGTTACTCATGTTCCGAATCCAAGTTTGCCAAGAGAGCTCTAATGGACATGGTCAGAATCAGCCGGGCAGCACAACAGATTATGAGAAACTGCGTCCACTCCGGTGAGAAACATAAGAGAGACGGGTCATTTAGAAGGGAAGGAGCTTCCAAGGGCACCTGGGTGGTTCAGTCGGTTAAGCGTCTGACTTTGGCTCAGGTCATGATCTCATGGTTTGTGGGATCGAGCCCCATGTCGGGCTCTATGCTGACAGAGCCTGGAGCCTGCTTTGGATTCTGTGTCTCCCTCTCTCTCTGCCTGTCCCTGCTCATGCTCTCTCTCTCTCAAG
Organism: Panthera pardus; assembly: GCF_024362965.1. Taxonomy (NCBI): domain Eukaryota; kingdom Metazoa; phylum Chordata; class Mammalia; order Carnivora; family Felidae; genus Panthera; species Panthera pardus. The sequence goes on along the minus strand of NW_026526821.1, from coordinate 42,553,884 downwards.
AATAAATAAACATTTAAAAAATTCAAAAAAATAAAAAAAAAATAAAAGAAGGGAAGGAGCTTCTGGATAACCCAGAGGAATACTGGATCTCTATCTGCAGAGTCCACAAGGATGTTCCAGGGAGGAAAGTTTTCTGGGGGTGAAAACTATCAATGTATAAACACAGAAGTCTGGAAATACTAGAATTAATTTTTTTTTTTAAGTTTTTAAATTTATTTTGAGAGAGAGAGACAGCACGAGCAGAGAGGGGGCAGAGGGAGATAGAGAAAATCCCAAGCAGGCTCTGCACTGTCAGCACAGAGTCCAATGCGGGGCTCAAACTCACGAACTATGAGACCATGACCTGAGGCGAAACCAAGAGTCAGATGCTTAATGGACTGAGCCACCCAGGTGCCCTAATACTAGAAATAATTTTAATTACTTTTGCCTGTTGGACCGGGAATGTAATGTTGGCCAAGAGTGGCCCTGCTTGGAGCCTGAGAATTACTTATGGAACAGAAGCTGTCCTCCTGTGTTCAGTTCTTAGAACCTTGCTCTCACATCACAATATCACACACCACAACCACTACATCGCACATCACAATATGGGAAATATGGAGGCGGAGGAGACAGGGAGCCATTGTTTCTGGTAGTGATCGCTCAAGTTGAGGCCAGTTTGGAATCGTAACTCTCTTGTACTGAGGCAGGGTTTCCGTATCTATCTTGAATCCTGGGAAAGAATGATAAGTTGCCAGCTCTCCAGATTCTCTTAGCATCAGATCCTGTCGTGGGATTCGAGAATAAGTAGTTTCCCTTGGAGGTGATCTCAGAAAGCTCTAGTAGGGCAATAAGGAAAGGAGACAGGAGGGAAGGAAACCAGTAGAGGATATGTTTTCAAGCCTGTTACCTGGAGAAAAGTGTACAGGCCCTTGCTGAAGTACTATTTTACCTAGACATTCACTTGCAAAGAGATTGAAACACAGGCGGATACACATAGACATAGCTACAAACACAGATGTGTATGCATGTGTATACGTGTACACACACACACACACACATGCCATATAATTTTAAAACACTTGAATTGCTCCGCATGCCTGGTGCTTTTTCTCTTACATTGGTCTACCTTCAGGTCAGTGACAACACAAATGGAAGCAAGAATGGAAATGTGTGACAGCAGCAAAAAGAGGGGCAGTACTATGGAAATGGCAGCTCATATTTATTGTGCAAGGATGGCTTGCCCACACACGGTGCTGGGTGTTTTGGGTGCATTAGCAATCCCGTGGGGTCAGAGCTGCTGTGATTCCCATCTGACTACTGAGGGATGAGCCATAAAGAGGGTGAGGTTTAGGAGTGGAACGTAGGCAGCCTGACTTCAGAGGCTGCGTTCTTAACCTCCCAAGCTCCCAGGACAGAGCCTAAGAGGCAGTAGCTGTACCGTCAGCAGTAATGATGGAGTTGATAACCGAACACAGATGCCCGTGGTGGCTAATCTTTAAAGCTGGGAAATGGACATGGCTTTTAGGTTCAGGGAATCCCACGATGCCTTGCCCCCAGGCATGCTTGGCCATGGATTCACCACCGTGGGGTGGAGACTGGATGTGAGATGGACCCAGGGGAGAGGGAGGCTGTCAGGGAGAGCTCAAGGGCAGATATCACAAGCCTGATGTGTGAGTGCCTCCCGCTGAAGGACGGGAACTTGCTTCCGCGAGAGGGATCTGCCTGGGCGGGAGTTGCCTAGCTCAGACAAAGATCAGCGATCAACAAAGGTCCCAGTTCACTTCAGTATATAACTTTGCTAAGACCACCGCCGGTTGTGCTTTTCTGGATTTTGAAAAAGCCCATTTTCACATTTCTTTTTTTTTTCCTTCTTGTCTATTCAACTCTATTCTCCAGCCTCTCCCACTCCATCCCAACCAACACATTCACAGACACACACCACTGCCATCACCACCGCCACCATGCACATATCGAGACCCCAGTAGTTCTGTCAAATTTATGTCAGGAATTACTCCTTGGGGGGCCTCCAGAACTCACAGGGCATCTGCCCCTTGGGTATCAGACGGGCATTCCTGACCGGAGGATAATACAGACTTTTCAAGGTGACTCCAAGAAGAAAGTGGTTTCATTTCTTATTTCTCTGGCTTATTTTAGAAAGGAATTAAGAAGATCTGACAGCATTTAATACCACTTGTTGTAAGGAAGTCCTTCCAAATGTCTATCCTAAATCTCTATTGCTGCAATTTAACAATGAGCACATCACCAGAGGACAAAATGCCAACACAAAAGAACGTTAGGCATAAAAACCATGAGGGAGTCACAGATTAGCATATGTTTAGAAGCATCTGATAATGTTAGTAGCAAAGGTAACATGTGAAAATTTAGTTTTGGAGATCGGTGGCTAGCAGAGACTGGAGAATTGGAAAGGACACACACACACACACACACACACACATATACACACATATATTTGTAATTTTATATCTTTGCTTAATATTTATTTATTTATTTTGAGAGAGGGAGAATACACACTCATGAGCAGTAGAGTGGCAGAGAGAGAAGGGGAGAGAGAATCCCAAGCAGGCTCTGTGCTACCAGAGCAAAGCCCAACACAGGGCTCAAACTCACAAACCGTGAGATCATGACCTGAGCTGAAACCAAGAGAAGGACTGTTAACCAACTGAGCCCCCCAGGAGCCCCTACATATTTTTTAATCTGTAGGATAAATCAGTATCCTCCACTAGAGATATTATTTTTAAAATCATTCAAAAGCAACAACCAGCATCTCTGGATTCATCTGGTTTAAAGCATGATAAACGTCGAAAGACTAAACCCATCTTTACAGACAAGTCAGAAACCATCCTGTGCCCACTGCACAGAGACCTTCTCCACCTTGGTCACACCTGAGGCAGTAGTAACTGTAAGTTATTCAGAGGACAATTCGGGCAGCACCCTTTTAGTCCAGAGCCACCAAACGGACACAGTTTTTACATGAATAGTAAACACTGCCTGGAACTGAAATATTTTAGTTCCTGTGTGTTTGGAAAACTCTCCCCAGCTTGGTTCATTTGCATTTCTGCTCTGTGCTTGAATCTAGATGTCCCAGCAATGTTTTTGAGCCCAGCTCTGGTTTTCCTTTGATATTGCAAAGTCAGTGCTGGATAAAATACAAAATAAAAAGCTCCATAGGATGGAAATCAAAACTGATTTGAAATTCTGGAAGTTGCTAAACGGTAGGTCCACGTATCCAGTGAGGTGCTATTTCAAGGCACAGTTTAAACAAAGGGCTCAGTTTTAGGTCGCAGTCACATTTGTTTGGCAACATCTGTTACTACTTGGAGTAATTTAGCCTCTTTGGGGTGGGGGTGGAGGTTCAGGTCTATTTACTGCTGGAGAGAAGCACTTAGTCTTTGATAGAAACAAAAGTGAGTCATTAGTCACTGCTATGTTGGCTGAAAAATGGAGTTTTCAGAGTTTACCTTGTGCATGTGAACTATTCATTTACAATCAGGTACACATGATTTGTGTCTCATTTATCTATTAGGAAATGGTCTGCAAATGGGTTTGGGCTTGGATTTCTCAAAAGGCTGATGGAACAAACAGTCACCCTTTTATCTCCCAGTCTGTCAGCATCAATGTTAATGCCGGCCTGCCATTAGCAATGGTTGACTTGCAGACAGAAACCTTCTAAATTATGGTCCTTTGTTGGGTGAATCCCTTAGCAATGACCCAGAAAGCAAGTATGGAGGGCCCTCCCCTCCCCAGGATGCAAACATGTTGGAAATGAGGTTGGTGAGCGGCAGGGACAGCAGCTCCTGTTGGCCTGGCTTGACAGTCCCTCTCTCTTTCCCCACGAAGAAGCCACACTGTAAGATCTAATGCCAGCTATTCCTTGCTGGGCTTTAGTGCTGCCAGTGTTCTCCTTGGAAACAGCAATACGAGGTGCTTTGGGGATCCCCTCTGATGATGGAGGTCAGGAGACTGTTTTGTAAAATCTGAGGAATAGCGTGAGAACTCTTGGAGCTGTTCTGTCAGTCACTGGCCACATCGCATGTGGCTTTGGGGCCCTTGAAGTGTGGCCGCTGCAAACTGAAATGTGCTCCGAGTGTGACATGCACGCTGGATTTTGAAGACTGAAGATGAAAATAAGAACGTGAACATCTCACGAACACATGGTGGGATATGGATTACATTTTGAAATGATAACATTGTGTTATATTGGGTTAAGCGGAATGTATTATTCAAATCACATTTTACCTGTTTGTCTTACTTTTTAAAAATTTTTAAGTTTTATTTATTTATTTTGAGATAGAGAGAGAGCAAGCACGAGTGGGATGGGGCAGAGAGAGAGGGAAGGGGATTTCCAAGCAGGCTCCACACGGACACAGTGCAGAGCCTGATGCGGGGTTTGAACTCATGAACCATGACATCGTGACCTGAGCCAAATCAAGTCGGGTGCTTAACTGGCTGAGCCACCCAGGCATCCTTTGTCTTACTTTTTTAAATGTGCCTACTAGAAAATTGAAAGTCGCCTACATGGCACCCTTTATTTTGGGGGACTCATTTTATTTTATTTTAAAATGGTTTTATGTTTATTTATTTTTAAGAGAGAAAGAGAAAGCAGGAGAGGGGCAGAGAGGGAGACACAGAATCCGAAGCAGACTCCAGGCTCTGCGCTGTCAGTACAGAGCCTGACGCAGGGCTTGAACCCATGAACCGTGAGATCCTGACCTGAGTGGAAGTTGGACACTTAACTGACTGAGCCACCCAGGTGCTCCTTGGGGGGCTCATTTCATATTTCTAGTGGACACTGTTGGTCTTGATGTCCTTCACAGAGGAAGACACTGACTAGGGTAAGTGACCCAAATTCTCCTTTGGGGAAATAAACTCTGGAAGGAGGAGGAAAAAGACGAGTTTGGGACATGGAAATCTAACAGCTTTAACGTTCTGAGTTTATGTGCTGCATTCCCTGGGTTAAAGACAATTCTCTATGGCAGATTTGGTGGCTGGAGCTAGACATTATGGGTGACACTGTACTTTAGCCCATGGCTCCCTCATGGCCACACCTGTCCTCTTAGAGTTTTGAAAAAAACAAAACCAAAAAACTGTGCAAAGAAGGGTGGACATTTTCCCAACCAGGGGTCAGGTCAGGCAATGTTTTCCTGTCCTGTTAGTGCCCAAGTTTTCTCTTTGTCTTTGTGACAATGCTTCATTTTCTCATGTGCTACAAATGTAACTATTTGGCCTGTTGACTTCATAGGACTGATACCTGAATCAAGCAAGTTCATAGGTTTGGAAGTATTTTGAAAAGTAGTAAATGGTTCTTAAGGAGCGGGTCACCACTGGGTCTTGAAAGAAAAGAGTGACAGTCAAGAAAGGAACGGATTTACTTCTGGAGAAACCACAAGTCATCAGAAGTCCCTCGTTTTCCTGCCTCTGAGGTTGTTGTTGTTTTATGATTGCTCCCACACTGATGTCAGAATCTGTGCCCGGCAGGAGAACTGTGCCAGATGGGAGAGTTTTGAAGTCCATAAAATCTAGTCTCCAAACCTGAAAAAGGAGACCCTGCCTTTCAACGTCATCTGCTTTGTGAAGAACTTTGATGAAGTGATGTATTTGCAGCCAGGATGGATAATTCTCAAAACTAAAGGTTGCAGAGTAAAGCGGTCAGGCTCCATAACTTGAGTGAAATATCATTTATTTATCTATCTGAGTCCTTCTGTTTAGTGAGGGCTGCTGTGAGCACATACCGAACAAGGAACAGAGAGAAATGCTTTCCTACAGATCTTTTGAGCAAGCTGGTTCTAATGGCAGTTGGAGTATATGTCAATTACAGCAGCAGGGAAAGAGAAAGAGAATTATTCTCTAGAGATATTGCTAAGTCTATAAAATCAGGTTTGGAGTCATGGTTTTACGTCTTGTAAAACTCTCAGTCTCCTATTTCATTCCAGTCTAGATTCCTTGCGGGGTCATCTAAGGGGGTCATGTTTCCGGAAAAGAGACTCTTCTGGGGTCAGAAGATGTGTGTTCTTGTCCCAGCCCTGATCTATCCTTTATAAACCACACAATGAAGGCACATCCATCACTGTCAACGTGTACTTTAATGGCCCAAGACACCTCCTAAAAGCCGAGAACTTCTTCATATTTCCCCACAATGAAATGATAAATCACCCACTTTTGGATTCAGTCATCTACTTTCTGGGTCACCTTGGAAGACCAGCAGCTTACAACATCAGTTAAATGATGATGATACCACCTGGCCCTTCATCGCTCCTGTTAGGATAACAGTCAGGTTAAATATGTTTGAGCTCTTTAAGAAATATATACAAAGGAAATATTCACGTAACATCGATCAGGAATTACCAGGAAATAAATTATTCTACTTAAAAGAATTTTCTAGGAACTGAAACTTACCTATTTAGCACCAAATGGACTTAAAAAGTAGGTGTTTTCCATGGAAATCTTTCCAAAATCCACTAAAAATGTGGAGTAGAAATGAGCCTTTTTTTCTTAAAAGCAGAATGTGTTCATTAAGGGGCTCAATTAATACTCATTGATATAATTGGAGTTTCTCAGAGTAGATTTGCCCTGAAGTTAATGGTCTTACACTACTCTGGTTGTTGAATCTTTCTGATGGCTTTTCATTGTTAGCACTTCTATTTCTGATGAAGACTTCATTGATTTGTTCATTTTCTTCACAAATGTTTTCTGATGGCCTACTTGGTCCAGGGTCCCATGTGACCAACTGGGTATGTGTAGATGAACGACGCCCAGTCCATGATCTCAAGACATTTCTGTGCACTGAGGAGACAGACTGACTTCGAGAATTACATCTGCACAGAAAATGTAGTTTGCGTGGACTGGCGACATTTATTGTGGCATTTTAGAGGCTAGGTAAGATGAACAAGATAAGTTCTCAACCAGTGTAGCTATTATCATATTATTATTTTTGGTAGCCCTTCAATTAAAACAATTTTTTTTTTAAGATTTCATTTTTAATTAATCTCTACACCCAACGTGGAGCTCAAACTCACAACCCTGAGATCAAGAGTTGAATGCTCCACTGACTGAGCCTTCCAGGCACCCCATTCTCGGGAGCTCTTTTAAATGGTTGGTGATATTAGATGATAAAATTTCTGCATGAAAGAAATATTATCACACTTGTTGATTATCATCAACATTTTCTACATTGTGATAGCAAACGAGCTTCCAGACGCTGTGTCTCCGGGGACATGGTCAAACTTTAGTACATCTGCTTTCTCATTTCTCAGCCTGTTAGGTCAAGTCTTTAAATCAACAGTGTCTTTAATCAAGCAGACAGCATGGTGGATGGAAGGAGTCCTGGATGGAAATTAGGAGACCTACTTTTGGCCTTCAGCTCTTCTGTTAACTCTTTGGAACTCAGTAAGAATGAGAAGATAACATTTGAATCTGCTAAATCTCTTCTAGCTCAGCAATTATGTAATAACTACCTGTAAGGCTTTTATTTCCTCCTTGCTACCCTAGTACTAACCTATTTTAAGGTCCTAAGAAAAGAAACTCTCCCTGCACTGACTCACTTCTCTTCTGGTCATGGATGAAGCAGCAGAAGAGAGGTTGCAAGTCCTTCCTGACCTGTCTCTCACCAGTCTCTTCAGTTTTATGACAGACTATGCAAAAATGGCCATGATACTTCACTTCTCCCACATGCTTCACTCACTCCCTTTGTGATGCAGTTTTTGGGGGTCTTTTCATCAAGAAAAAACGAAGTCTCTTTCTCCTCCTGTTGAATCTGGACTGGCCTTATGACTTGCTTTGATATTTGTTCTGTGATAGAACTTGGCAAGAATGATGGTGTGTCAGTTCTTAGGTTAGACCTCAAGAGATGTGGTTGCCTCTGCTCTCCCTGGGGCCCTACTCAGTCACCAAGCTGGACCAACCTACTGGAATATGAGAGACCACAAAGAGCAGAGACGAGTAACTCAAACGTCTCAACCAAGGCTCCAGACTTGTTAGGGGGCCTGGGTAAGATCAGCAAAATTGCCTACATGACCCAAGTTGTCCATGGATATATGAGGGAGTCACCTAGCTGAGTTCAGCCTAAATTATTGACATGTAGAATAGTTAGCTAAATAGATCATTATTGTTTTAAGCCATTAAGTTTTGGCATGGTTTGTTATGCAGCAATAGCTACCTGATACACACACAAAACTCCTTACATTGTAGCCACCCCGGCCATCATTCTGTTCCTCAAACACACCGAATTTGTTTTCTCCTCAGGACTTTGCACTTCTGCCTGGAATGTTCTTCTTCAGATCTTCGCATGTTTGGCCCTTTTGTGTGTGTGAGAGTCAGGTGTCATCTTAAAGGTCACCTCTTTGGAGATGCCTTCCCTGACCATCATAACCTAGTTACAATGTACCATAATTCCGTCCTAATTGTACCACCTGCGTATCTTCTATCTCATTGCTCTGCTTTAGTACTCTGCACCGTATTGACTATTTCTTGATATTTTCTTTGTTATTTATTGCGTTCTTGGTTATTCTCGATCTTACCTAATTAGAACGCAAACGCCACAAAATGAGGGAGTCTGCTCTATCCCCAAAGCCTAGAAAACTCCTGGTCGCTGGTAGGGCACACAATAAGGCATGGGGAAGGAGTAGAAGACATTCTTCAGTTTGCTGCAATTTGACAGAAGCAGTATATAAAAGGTAGGTAGTTGTATCCACCTGCATTCACAGAGTTCTTTTCCGGTCTAGCTATGTCTGGCTGTTCCTGACATTGCCAGCATCACCTTTTAGCCACACCAGGCTGTGTGTCATATCCATATTCCATTCCAGGTAATGGCTTATTACCTGTGGTCATGCTGTTCACTTCAGAATGGCCTTTGGCACACTCCCATTCATCTCCCAAGGCTTTCAGTGAAATTTTCAACTCCTCCCTCTATTCACCTCTGGTCACCAAGGAGAATTAATTATGCCTTTATCTATGTTTTCAGAGTTCATAACAAATGTTTCTATGATAATTTCCTCCATTAGCCAGAAAATGCATTGATGTTGGAAACTATTACTTATCCAACTTTGTACTCTCAAACACAACGAAGACTCTCCAAAAGTATTTGCCAAATTAAATAAGGCACAACTTGTGAAATAACTCGGCATGGTAGAGGGAATCATAATCTTACAAGGTCACGCGGCTGACGCTCTTGTTTCTGGCGTTGACCTCGCTAGGTAAAAACACTTTTTAAAAAATTAACATCTCCTACCACCCTTACTGGAATGAGTGAACGAGCCAGCCACCCTCTGGAAGACTTTTCCTCCCAAATTACCTACCTAGACGAGTCATGCATGCCATTTGGATTTACAAAGCTCTTTCTAAGTATCAACAGAGTTTTGAGAGAGACTCTTCTCTAAGGGGTCCGAAGGGTTGTGATTAGGGGGGACAGCAGTTTCTTCAGGAAAGATATGAAGGCTGAAAGAGTCTGAAGGCCGCTCATCTCATATCACTCTGAACTCTTTACATAGGACATAAGAAAGATTTCTGGATGCGCCAAAAGTGTTTCTGTTCGTGAACCTAGCGGTCGCACCAGGCCTTGCACGGGTGGAGTGCTAATGAGAAACGGTGGGGCTGAGGGTGGGGATACTGTTCCCAGGCAATATGCATTTAAACTTAGAGAAAAGCAGTTTCATTTTCAAAATCCAGTGTCCTAGAGATGTCCTAAGTCATCACCTGCCCGGGGCCATCTGTTTGAGGATTCAATGGTTCTCTTCGGGAAGCTTCAGCCTTTTACGGCAGTCAGTGTGCCGCCTCCCTCGCCAAAGGGCTTATTTTAATTCATTAATTAATTTTGGCATACTTCACTCATTCGGGGTCAATGCCGGCTTGAAAACAAATCATCCGCTTGACCTAAATGATTTATCTGCAAACCAAGAACCAGCTGTGGAACTAAGGAAATTCACATAAACTGCACAAATTATACTGTCGATGCATTTTAGCAAAAGGGAGATAAGACTGTACCCTTCACCTTTATGTCCATATAATTGTGTTTTAGGAAGCTGTATAAAAACAGTTCATTCTAATAAATCCCATGTTCAGTACCAAGACATTCTTCATGCAAATTCTGCCTCATTTTGGGAGCAACCCTTTTGCAGAAAAATGTCCAGCTAAGAAAATACTGCGGCACTCGCAAGCAAATGCCTACCGGTAATGAAATGCGTCATGTTCAACTTTATTACGATAATAATTTTTAATGTTTGTGTGTATGGCACACTGACATGGCTGCACTTGTAACGGTTTGATTCATTACCCACGGAGTAACTTGATACACCTTTTTTTTCTGTTTATTTATTTCACAAAGATTTAATGAGTGCCTGCTATTATAGACGCCCAGTCAAATGCTGTGAGTGTCAAGAATAAATAAGGTAAATGAGATAGCTTTCTATGTTTGCTGTATGGTTGAGCTTTCTTGTCCGAAGACACATTTAATAGGCTACACGCTTTATGTTTTTCTTATTAGGTCCTCATAATGACCCTTTGAGGGAGATAGCACTCTACCCATTTTAAAGATGAGAATACAGAGTCTGAAAGGAGGCAGGTGACTAGTTTAAATCACGAGGCAAACCAGTGGCAGAGCTGGGATTTGAAGCCAGAAGAAAAATGGGGCCTGGCAGGGAAGTAAAGGATAGAAAAAGCAAGACTGACCGACCGCAACTAAGCAATCTGGAAAAGCTGTTGGTAAATTGAAACATGCTCAGGGTGACTGATAAAAAACAATTGTCAAACATTGACATGGGCTGGCGAGGGGGTTGTGGGGTGGATCCTGGGTCATGACATTCCAGGATTAAAGACAATTTACTATCAGCTCTTTTGAAGTGAGCAGGGAGACGTACTGCAGGCCAACAAGAAAATTCTTATTTTGCTCAAGGCCTGGGGTTGCCTGAGGTTCTGGGTTAGTTGGGATAGCTTACAGAGAAAAGTCTGACAAATGTGGGATTTTTTTGCTTTGTGTACATCCCACACCCGGAAATTTCTGGGTTCACACACGTTGAGTTAATGTGAAGGTCAAGGCTGAAGTACTGAGAGGAAAACATCTATATATGTTCTTAGTTTTGATCTCTTGGATCCTGGTTGTTGGCAAATGTAGAGATCTTTCAGTTTGGGTATCTTACAGCTTCACCATAAGCGTGTGTGTGTGTGTGTGTGTGTGTGTGCATTTTTTTCCAGCACCAAAAGGCATATAGAACACCAAATAACCACCGTCTTTCAAATTCCTTAAGTGAAGTTAAAATAATCAAGACACTCCTTTGGAAACAATTTGCAACTTGCTGGTAAGCAATAGGAGGGTGATAAATAACCAAGTATATATTGTTTATAACCTTGGTATTTTATAAGGTCATAAAGAGAATTGGGCTATAACGTGAAATGAAAGGGCCACTTTTGCTTTGCAATATTTTAGGTTTTATGACAGTGTTTATACTGACTGTCCAAATAAAAGGTGACCTCAAAGATAAGGCGATGCCCCATTTTCCCAAGAAGAATATGCAAAAAATGTCTCACGGGCAATGTAAATATGAAAGCTTCTTGGGAAATGGATGGACCAGGCCAGTGCCTCCTTGTGGTAATTATTTGTTGACTCACATTGAAAATGACATCTGTGGAGTGTTGATTTAAAACCATTACTTTTTCAGACCCTATTTTATCCAAAGTTTTTCCAGGTGCCTTGGATATCAGGGCCCTCCTCCTGCTGGAAGCTGCTTTATGAGTCATCACACAGTTGTCAAAACAGGGCTTCTAACATTTTACCTCGTGTTGTGATTTATCTGCGGCAGGACACTTATTTTTAATCCATATCCGATGCCAGTGCTACAATTTCCCCCCTAAGTTCCAAGTTCCTATTCATGTAACATCAAACAGCTCTCTTCTTCATTGATCCTGCAGGTCACACTCTCCACTGATCCTGCCTTGCTTTTTTAAAGTGATTTGAAAAGGCTTGTTTACAATGACACCCCACCCTGAAGCCCAGGGCCATATCCCAGGCGATGGTGACTACAGTCTGGTGACTCTGATCACCTTTGTGAAGTTTCTCTGCGTCTTGCATTCTTTCGCTTCATCAGGTAGCTTCTATGAGCATCCAAAATTAGCATCATTTAAGGTTGTTTAAGGCAAGTTATGTCTCCCCCCCCCCCAAAATGTATTTTTCAAATAAAATAAATGTGAGAGCACCTAATATTCTAAGAGGCTTTGTGAGGACTTCACCTTAAGGCAACACACTCACTTTTGAGGGTCATTTTGGTAAAGCCTCAACTCATATCAGAACAGAGTCAATATTTTATGAGTTCAACTGAACAGTATTATTGAAAATCCTTCTCAGTATTAATCAAAAAAGCGTGTAAATGAGGAAATGAGAAAAACGAAAAATATTTTCATTGTAATAATTGAAACATAAATAAAGCTCACATTTCCCTTGGCCATGCCTGTACCTTTTAGACGTCCAGACATCAAAATCTCACCCTCTTCAACTCATTGGAAATGACCAAAAAGGATGTAAAAAGAGAAAGCTGCACGCGGGTTGTAAACCAGGGGGTGTGCCAGGAACTGCCTGGCATTTCTTGGAGATTCAGTGGAGAGGGGCTGGGCGGCGATGTGTGGAGAGGACTCAGCCAACCAGCCTCTGGGAGATGCGTTTTCATCCCGTCAAATGGCCCTGGGTAGAAGGTGCCCAGAGCAGTGCAGACTCCAGGCTCCAGTGGGCACAGATGGCTCTACCAGGGACACAGGGCTGTGGACTTGTAAAGAGGGCAGCTGTCACCGGCCAGCCCTGGAGATCCTGCTGGGGCTAATTCGTGCCTGCTCAGTGAAGGGGCAGGAGGCAGGCTGAAAGACCATCCTTCAGGCTAGGGCGCCTTCCCCTGGGTCTCTGAACAGATGGGATCAAACCAGAGTTGAATCTCAGCTTTTCACTCCTTCTTTCCCCGGGGCCTGAAGTATGTGGCCAGCCGGCTGTCAGGGAGCCAGCTCATGTGACAAATGAGAGTAAACACACACCTGCTTCCTTGAGGAGGAAAAGAGACACCCTAAACCTGACGAAGCCTGGGTCATCCATCCCGGAGAGTTAGAACTGGTGCCTTCCCCCCAAATAGATCTACAGGGTGGGATAGGAGAAAGAATGAATGTCTTTCTAATTCCCAGCCAGATTCATGAAAGCACAGCTGAGAAGAAGGCGCTTTGATAGCACTAAAGATTGCCTAGGAGCAGAAACAGGATTATTAAATTCAAAACTGTCACGCCAGAAGAATGACAGATAAGGTAGAAAATCGGATTAGTGAGGAAAAAGCCAAATTTGGGAAATTCTTCCAGAACTCGGAGGGAACAATGAAGGTATAACAATGATGGAAGACGGGAGAAATGGAATCAGGGATCAGAGATATCCAGTGTTAATTTGGACATGTGATAAAATTCCAATAAAAAGTCCCAAGGGATATTTTTGGGGACTGGGTAAAAATTACCCCAGCATCCTTCTGAGAAGACTAACTAGACAAGGAAAGTTAAAAGGATGATCGTTACAGACAGTTGTGATGAAGGAAGTTGGGCAGGCATGAAAACATACCATACGGCCACATGATGCAAACAGAGAGGTGAGCCCGAGAAAACAGAGTGGATGAAGCAGAACGGAACCCCAGAAACTGACCCTTGTGTTTAGCACACAATAAGGTGGTTTTGCAAATTAAAGGGGGAAAGGATGGATTGTGTATTAAGCCATACTGTGAGAATCATGCAACTATTTGATGGTATTTTATAACAAACACCAAAATAGATCCTGTTGTGTTAAAAATTATTGCGTGGAGAAATATAATCCAAGACAACCAGGAAAATGTCTGGTGAAAAGGCTGGAGAAAGGCTTTCTAGCAAAAAAAAAGAAAAAGGAAAAAAAAAGAAAGAAAAGAAAACCATGAAGGGACAAACCGTGAAGTAAATTTTTTTTTTTTTAAAGATACTTTTTTTTTTTTTTTAATTTTTTTTTCAACGTTTTTTATTTATTTTTGGGACAGAGAGAGACAGAGCATGAACGGGGGAGGGGCAGAGAGAGAGGGAGACACAGAATCGGAAACAGGCTCCAGGCTCCGAGCCATCAGCCCAGAGCCTGACGCGGGGCTCGAACTCACGGACCGCGAGATCGTGACCTGGCTGAAGTCGGACGCTTAACCGACTGCGCCACCCAGGCGCCCCTGTAAGTTTTTAAAAAAATGAGAATTTAGGGGCACCTGACTCAGTTGCTTAAGATCCAACAGTTGGTTTTGGTTCAGGTCATGATCTCACCGTTGGTGGGTTCGGGCCCCGTGTTGGGCTCCGTGCTGACAGAGTGGATCCTGCTTGGGATTCTCTATCACTCCCTTTCCCTCTGCCTTACCTCTGTTCACCCACACCCTCTCTCTCAAAATAAATAAAACATAAGAAATCTGAAATATGATTAGGGTGTCAACGATATCTTCAACATCATTAACTTAAAACAACCGTAACAGCAATAGAAGCACAAGTGCACACACGGTGTCCCGATCTCAACACTACTGGGATTTAGAAGTTGGATAGTTCTTTGTTGTGGGCTCTGTCCTGCGCACTGCGAATGTTGAGCAGCATCCCTGGCCTCTATCCACCACCTCCCCACCGGCTGTGGTGATCCTATCTCCAGGCATTGCCAAGTGTCTTCTGGGGCCGCAAATCTTCCCTCCCCGCACCCCCCCCCCTTCTCCCGTGAAAACCATTGTTCTAAAGCTAAACTATAACATGTAAGCTATGGGGGGTGGGGGAGGCTAAGTCTGGAATCCCCACCTAAGTCAATTGAAATAGGAAAGCAGCCAAGTGGAGAGCAAGTAAGAGCGTGTTGAAATCTAGTGTCTCCCTCAGAGATCATTTCATAAATACTATTGGCTAGTTAACATTTTATAATTAGAGAAAAATGGGTTCATATATGTTTCACTTCTTATTGTAATCATGAGGAGAATAAAGATGGGTTATAGCTCTCAGAGCAGAAAAGGAAGGAAAAGAACAGTAAAAAGATAATCCGTAAAGGACAGAAAAAAGGAACTAGCCTAGAGGTCCCACGAACAAATATATTAATTTTTAGCACCTGGGTGGCTAAGTCGGTTAAGCATCCGACTCTTGATTTCCGCTTAGGTCATGATCTCACTGTTTGTGGGTTCAAGCCCTGCATCGGGCCCTGTGCTGCCAGTGTGCAGCCTGCCTGGGATTCTCTTTCTCCCTCTCTCTGCCCCCACCCCCCAAATAAATAAACTTAAAAAGTTTTAAAAAAATAACAAATATGTTACTTTTGACAATAAATAAAAATACCTTAGAGCACCACACTAAAAGAAAATTACTTTTAGTTGAGGTCAAAAGTCCAAATTCAACTGTATGCTATTTTTAAAAATTACCTAAAGGGGTGCCTGGGTGGCTCAGTTGGTTAAGCATCTGACTTCTGCTCAGGTCATGCTCTCACAGTTTGTGAGTTGGGGCCCTGCATCGGGCTCTGTGCTGACAGCTCAGAGCCTAGAGCCTGTTTCCGATTCTGTGTCTTCCTTTCTCTCTGTCCTTCCCCTGTTCACACTCTGTCTCTCTTTCTCTCTCAAAAGGAACATTAAAAAAAAAATTTTTTTAATTACCTAAAAAAGTAATTGTTCCAAGAAGGCAAAAAATAAAGGGATTAGCAAAGCTAAATCAGGTTCATGTACTAACAGGAGAGTAAGAGTGGCAATATTAATTGGACAAAGTAGACCTGAAGACAAAGAACATTGAATGATAATGACTTTTTATTGATAAGAAACTATGTTTACAGTAAGGACATAACAATGATGACTCTGAACCAAATACTATCACATCAAAACACATAACCCATACTTGCCATTTGCCATGTGCTATAGACTGAATATTTATATCTCCCCAGCCCTCAAACTCATATGCTGAGATCCTACCCCTCAATGTGGTAGTTATTTGGGGGTGGAGCCTTTGAGAAGTGCTTGGTTCAGGAGCATGGAGAGCTCAGGAATAGGATTAGCACCCTTATGAAAGGGATCCCATAGCTTCCTCGTCCCTTCTGCAAATAAGGACACAGGGAGAAGATGGCCATCTGCGAATGAGGAAGCAGGTCCTCGACAGAATCTGAATCTGCCGGCACCTTGATCTTGGATTTCCCAGCCTTCCGGGCTGAGAGTAATAAACGCCTGTGGTTTAAGCCACACACTCTGTGGCATTTTTGTGACAGCAGCCTGGGCAGACTCCAGGGAGCCACCACCCTGAAAAAGGAGACACATGGGAAAGACCCTAACTCAACCTGCAGCCTGGAGCACGCCAGCCAGCCAGTGCTGCTTCAGACCATGGCGCCAATGAACCTGGCCCCACTATGCTAAATCCATTTCCAAATAGCCAGATGATGCTCCGATGTTGAATAGTCTCTTTCTGTCCTCCCTGCCCGAGAAACTCAACCGCAGCACCAGGACACTCACCATTCCTAATTCTCTAATGTAAACAGTCCTTTTTTGACTTTGAACCTGGCTGTCCTCATCATGTACAACACCCAGCATGTACTTTGCAACACCTGTTCACTAAATTTTCTGCTCAAACACCAACACTTGTAATTAATGTAGTGTATGCAATTGTAATTCAATTCAAATGTCATGAAAACATTAATCCTGTAAAACACCCTTAAAAACAAATATAAAACACAAAGGGTCCACTTTGAATATCATTTAAGTGTAGCTCACTCTCTAGATAATATTGCTTCCTTATCTACAGTGAAACATGACATTTTATGTTCATGTAGCATCTTTGGGCCAACAGAGGAAACCTTTCTGAGTGTTATCACTAGGAGATGTCACCAATGGGCCTGCTGTTCCCCTTTTATAGTACAAGTAAATTCATCAAAACTTTCAGGGTTGAGGTGACTTTACCATAAGAAGACTCTTCCCATATTTTCACCTTTTGATGAAAAAGGTTATGGTAATTAATATTAGAAAATAAGGCAACACAAAATGATAAACATTTTCAATATAAGGGATGAAAGGTGATCCCGCAAAGGTGAACACCGCCCCCCCACCCCGAAAGGACTTTTAATTTCTAAATTAAAAAAAAAAAATTATGTTTATTTTTGCGAGAGGGAGAGAGAGACAGAGCACGAGCAGGGGAGGGGCAGAGAGAAAGGGAGACACAGAATCCGAAGCAGTCTCCAGGCTCTGAGCTGTCAGCACAGATCCCACTGCGGGGCTCGAACCGACAAACCATGAGATCATGATCTGAGCCCGAAGTCAGATGCTTAACCGACTGAACTACCCAGGTGCCCTGAGAGGATAATTTCTTTCTTCTTTTTTTTTAATTCGTTATTCTTTTATTTTCTATGATATTTTAGGGGAAAATGTAATGATTGATATTTATAGGATCAAGCTAATGTTATCTAAAAAGAATTATGGATAAATCTTCACTTAAATTTAGCATTTATTTATTTTTTTATTTACTCATTAATTTAAAAAAAAATTTACATTCAAGTTAGTTATCATATAGTGCAACAATGATTTCAGTAGTAGATTCCTTAATGGAGGATAATTTCTGATGCTCTCCTTGTACTCTGTTCCTGCCCAGGACTCTGCTTCATGCATGGTGATTACTCAGCAAAGACTATTGAATTGGAGGGTATCATACATTCCAAAATGAATATTTTTTCTCACGAACCATTGTTGTAAAGTATCCCTTGCTCCTGGCTTTTCACTAAATGTATTTTCCCAGAAAAACAAAACAAAACAAAATAAAATAATGCAACACAAAACTTGCTGGAAATACAGGAAGGCCCATTTCAAAGCAGTGATTTGAGCTCAGAGGTTCTCCTTCCCTTCCTACAAATATTCTATTGGAATAACCAAAGGGATGTAAATTTAAAAGAAAATATGCAACAGAGCTGAAAAACTCAGAAGGACAGACTTGACAGGCCAGGCTGGAAGAATTTCTGGAAGACAGGAAACAGATGGCGTCAAGGTGAGGACAGGTGAAGGGTGATGGGGGTACATATGGTTTGGCTGCATCAGAGGTAAGGATGTCAACAAAATGTCATGTGGAGGTTCTTGGAATTTATTCTCTATCTTAAAAAAATTGGTAAATTTTTAAACCAGTTTTACATTTACAAAAACCCTTTCTTTTTTTCTTTTTTCTTTCTTTTCTTTCTTTCTTTCTTTCTTTCTTTCTTTCTTTCTTTCTTTCCTTCTTTCTTCTGAGAGAGAGAGAGAGAGCATGAGCAGGGGAGGGGCAGAGATCTCACGAACCATGAGATCATGACCTGAGCTGAAATCAAGAGTCGGCCACTTAAGCGACTGAGCCACCCAGGCACCCCAAGAATGTGGGATTCTACGATAGATCCCATGATTTAGGTTTCAGAGTTCATGTAGGTGATTAGCTAGCTATGTCTCGTTCTGGGACGTTGGGAGTTTTTGATGTGACGTATGTGGTGGACCCTGCGGATGTCCTGCTCACATGCCACACCGCTTCTCTGGCCCCGAGGGAGTCGCCTGCTTTGTTCAGACAGCCCCATGGCTTTGCACAGGCAGTTACATCCCTGCTGGCCTGCGATCAGGTACTGGAGCAGTGAATTGGACAGACACCAGGTCTTAGGACTCTGGAATTCCTGAAGCCCTGCCCCCTCAAAAGCTGGCACAATTCTTGCCCCGGGGCTTTGCCACCCCTGGATGGAGCAGTGCCGGAGGTCCCTTGCTTGGGGAGAGGCAAGCAGGAGACAGTGGTTATCAGTATGGAGAAATTTGTATTTTCATTTGTAAAGATGAGGCAGATAAGAGAAGAACCACACACCCATATCCGGAAAAGCAGCAGCTGAAAGAGGAGACTACCTGAGCACGAGGAGCAAATGTCCACGTTGCAATCGCGATGGCGCTTTGGGACGCTGGGGCCAGATGGCCTGGGTTAGCGTCGGCCTCGGCCCTGCTCTCCTCACGGTGAAATGTTGGTAATAATAACCATACATGTCCTAACTATCTAACCCACACCGGTTGGTTGGATGAAATGAGTTAACATATGTAAAGCATTTAAAACAATGCTGGGAACACATTAAATTCTCAATAAATGTTTGCTGAATGTAACTGTGGATCTCACTGAAAGCATGAAAAAACAAACAAACAAAAAAAAACAAAACAGAGATTATCCCAATTTTAAATTTATAACCTCAGTGAAATTTAAGGGATATTTCTATCAATATGACATGCACAGTTTGCTATGAGAAAAGAATAAACAGGAAAAAGAGAACCTTTTAAGAAATTCAAAGCAATTACTGTTCTCAAATTTAATTTAGGAATAGAATGGACATTGTTAAAAATCAAGTTAATGAATTCAAGGAATTGTCTCAGAGAACAGGACAGAGAGAAAGAAAAAGAAAGCAAGGGGAAGAGGCATGGAGGAGAGATCCAGAATATCTTATATTTACATAATGTCAATTTAAAAAAAGGAGAAAGAGGAAATGAGAGGGAATGAGGAAAAAAAATATTTTTGATCTGCACAGGTTTTCTTTCAAATTAGTAACTCTCACTGGATGACAAACAGGATTATTCAAAATAAATCAGATTGTGGAATATTTCTAAATTTCCAGAATAAAGGAAAAGTCCTACGATCCTTTAGACAAGGCAAAAAAAAAAAAAAAAAAAAACAACAACAAAACCCTCAAACAAAAAAACCCACAAAACCTCTAAAGGAGGGAGACTCAAACTGGACTTCTTAGGTACTGGGCTTTTTACTTGAAACACCAAATGCCAGGAGAAAATAGAATAGGGTTTACGGAGTTTAGAGAAAAATGGATTGTGGCTCCTGAATTCATGTGTGAGGGCAGAAGAAACAAAGTAAGGTTGCTTATTCTAGCAAAAGGCTGGAAAGGGAAAAAGGGAAATATCAAAAAAGTATAGTAGAAGTATAAAAGTATAGTATAGTTTTAAGAAGACTTAAAACGAAGGGCATAAGTTCCACACAGTGGTCACAATGAATATGAATGACTTAGATGCTTAATAAAAGACAAGGTTGTCCCACTGAATGAACCAAAGCCATCACCAGTTATGTGGTACCACCAAGAGACACATCATAAAAAGAAAGGTTGCAAATAAAGAGACAGTGAAAGATGGGCTGAAAGAATGCAGAACAATGCCTACTAGAAAGGCAGGGTGGGCAGTATTAACATCAGAAGGAAGAAACCATGGGGAAAGTATCATAGGGACAAAGGAAATATTTCCTATTGTTAAAAGGAATATCTTCCAGGGGAACACAACAATCACAAAACTTTACACATTCATTATAACTTTGGAACTGGAATCAGCAACTCTTAGAAATAAAAGGAAACGTCACCTCGACCACAATTATAGTAGAGAGTTTACATGTTGCCTTCAAAAATTGGCAGACCAGGAAGAACAAAAAATGGCAAGGATACAGAGTATTTATGTAGTGTAATGAACACATCGGATTTAATGGTTATGTAGCAAACTGCAATTGTCAAGGAGATACTGCACGTCATCTTCAAATACTCATTTAAAAAATAATTATAGGCTACTTAGAAAGGAATAATAATGGAAGATCACATTTCAAAGCCTGTGAGATGAATCCAAATCTTGATTCAAAGGAAATCATTTTAATACTGTATATTTAGTAATAAGAACTATATAGCTTTTATTGCAAATAAAATAACAGCATTGGGGTGCTTGGCTGGCTCAGTCGGTGCAGCATGCAATGCTTAATCTCAGGGATTGTGAGTTCAAGCCTTGCGTTGGGTATAGAGATTACTTAAAAATTTTTTTTTAAATAAAATAACATAGTGTTTACTTAAGAAACACAAACAATAATTTCAAAGGAAATAGGAAAAAGGTATTATTAAGATAAAAACAAACAAATATCCTCCCCCCCAAGAGTAGTATTGAGAAACAAATCTAAATTTTGGTTCTTTCAAAAAGCCGACATAATAGCCAAACCTAAGTGTAATAAAAAAACAGAGAAAGAGAAGAGAGCAGTATACTACATTAGGAATAAAAGCATATAATTATATACTGAAAGGATTTTTAAATGGTAAGGAAATTCCATACACAAGTTTACAGTAACAAATTTGATAATTAAGATTAATAAATACTCTTCAAGAAATGTATAAATTACCAAAATGGGCTCAGGAAGTGGCAGAAAACCTGAATAGACAATATGCAATTTAAAGGAAGTTGAAAAGTTGTCAAAGATACACTTCTAAAAAAGGACCAGAACAACCCAGTTTTTAAATGAGTTACATTGACCTTCAAGGAGCATATTGTTCCTTTGCTACTTAAACTGTTAGGAAACAAAAAGTTTCCAGTTCATTTTATGGGCTTCATGATTCCCGAGAAAAAGATTGCTCCAAAAAGAAACTGAAGACAAATATCTCTTAGGAATCCAGACTTTTAGAATTCTAAATAAAATATCAACAAATTGAATCTGTATTATAATAAAGATAAAGTCTCATGACCAGGTGAAATTTACACTAGTAATTTGGAGGTGTTTTTATATTAGGAAATCAGTCACTGTAATATACTTTATTGCATTAACTGTTTAAAAGAAAAACAATATGATGATGTAGACATATGTTTCAAGTATATTTTCTATATTTGATAGCTTCCATTTTTGATAAGTACTCTTTATGAATTAGAAGCATAAAAAGTGTTTGAAATGTGATACAGTGTTTGTTAGGAAGCAAAAGATACAAAAACAAAACAGGCACTCTTGTTACCATGGACAACACAATGATGCCCACACTGACAGCTCTTACTCATTTCTTTGGAGGTTGTAAACAAAACAAGGTCAAGAAAAATGTATGAGATATAAATATGATAAAAGAGATAAGAGGGTTGCCTGGGTGACTCAGCCTGTTAAGCGTCTGACTCTAGATCTCGGCTCAGGTCATGATCTCAGGGTTTGTGAGATCGAGCCCTGCGTGTTGCTCTGTGTTGACAGTGCAGAGCCTGCTTGAGATTTTCTCTGTCCCTCCTCCCATCTCAAAATATGTAAATAAACTCTTAAAAAGAAGAAGAAGAAGAAGAGAAGAAGAAGGAAGAAGAGGAAGAAGAAGAAGAAGAAGAAGAAGAAGAAGAAGAGGAAGAAGAAGAAGAAGGAGAAAAGACATACGAAATGGTCATTATTTATACTTTCTTTGAGTTTCTCCTTAGAAAATTCAAGATAATCGTGTTTCAGGCTATCATAATTAATAAGGCTTAGCAAGATGGAGAAAATCAACATTTAAGAATTTCATAGCTTTCCTATGTGCTAGCAGTAGTTTTTCAGAGAAAATCATAAGAAAAAATGTATTCATAATAATACTTCAGACTATGAAAGTCTTGGGAAAATATCTATACGTAAGACACAAGACCTAATTAAAAAAAAAACAACTATGAAATTTGAATTTTGAATGAATACATTGGGAGACATACCATGACCTTGAAAGAGAAGACTTAATATTGTGAAGGTGTCAATTTCATTGCTTTTCAGCAATCTATACTCAATGGAAACTCAGTCCAAATATTTGATATTAAGATTTTTGTATATAGTAAAGTCATATGGTTAGGGCTGTATAAATTAAACAAGTGGTATTGAATCAATTAGCTAACTGAAAAAGAAACCCCTACATCACATGAAATTAATTTCCATAAAGAGTCACCATATGAAAGTATAGTTTTAATTAATTTGTCAAATACTTTTATGATTTAATCTTGTATAAATTTAGGAAAATATAAAAATATCTTTTCTTATTCTCTTTTTACTTTTTTAACGTTTATTTTTGAGAGACAGAGAGAGAACATGAGTGAGGGAGGAACAGAGAGAAAGGGAGACCCAGAATCCGAAGCAAGCTCCAAGCTATGAGCTGTCAGCACAGAGTCTGACGTGGGGCTCGAACCTACGAACTGTGAGATCATGACCTGAGCTGAAGTCAGAGGCTTAACTGACTGAGCCACTCAGGCACCCGTCTTATTCTCTTTTTGAAGGGCTGGATGGGGAAGATGTTTTGAAAATATTCTTTTTTTTTCCTAAAAAAAAAGAGAAAACAATTCTTAAAGAAAAAGTACTATGTATTAAAATAAATTTGTGATAAATTAACATTAAAATTGAGGATATAAAAGAAGTAAATAGAAATGCACATAAATGTTTATTTGGTTTTGGACTGGGGACTCAGTGAAGAAAAGACCTAGCTGTGACACGGTAGTAAGGATTGCTGCTTGTCTACTCAATATCCACACTCTCTGGTCTACCTTCTTTAAAAAAATTTTTTTTTATTGTTTATTTTTGAGAGAGAGAGAGAGAGAGAGAGAGAGAGAGAACATGAGTGGGGGAGAGGCAGAGAGAGAGGGAGACACAGAATCTGAAGCAGGTTCCAGGCTCTGAGCTTCCAGCACACAGCCCGACGTGAGGCTCGAACTCACAAACCTCACAGATCATGACCTGAGCCGAAGTCGGATGCTCAACCGACTGAGCCACCCAGGAGCCCCTCTAAAAAAAATTTTTTTTAATGCTTATTTTTTTGGTCTACCTTCTTAATAGAAGTCTGCAGCAGTGAGGGCAGCCACATGCTCAGCCAAAAAAGTATACTTCCCAGCATTTCTTGCCAATAAGTTTAAGCAATGATATTTTTGGACTACTATAGAAGTCACTGTTTACTCTTGGTCTTTTCTTGATCTTGTTTGGGATGCTCATGTGACAGTGGAGTTTCAGCAGTTATTTTGTGAGTTTGAGATTAGAAGCCATATGTTCAGAAGGACAGAACCAAAACAAAGTACAGAAGCCTGGTTCCTTATGCTTTGCGGAGCTGCCATCGCAGCCCTACCCTATTTGCCTTCAGATTCCATTTATGTGAGGAAATAAACCCTTATGGGTTTATCCTGCTGTGATTGGGTCTCTATTACTAGCAACCAAATACAATTTCTAACTACACAAAACAAAACAAAACACCAAAAACCCTCTTATACCTTAAAAAGCACCATAAATATAAGTGTTACAGCTGCTATGGAGGGCAATATGGTAACATCTATCAAAATTACAAATGTATATACTTTGACCTAACCATTCAATTTCTGGGAATTTACTCTACAGATATACTTAAACAGGCAGGAAGCAATACACATAAAATGTGTATGGTAACACAAGATGAGTAGCAACCCAAATATCCATCAATAGAGAACTGGCTAAGTCAAATATGATTCATTCATACAATAGAATATCATTTATCTGTACAAAAGACCAAGAAAGCTGCTCTTGTACTAATACGGAAGGTACCGAAAGGAAGATGCACGAGGGCGTTTATTGTTTACAACTGTTTGTGTTAAAAGGGGAAGAAACAGGATATATATTTATGCTTTGCATGTACAAAGGACTCAGGGGGAGTTACACAGGAAATTAATAACGGTGGTTATTTAGAATAGGTAGGGGTGAAATAAGCTAATGAGGGAAGGAGAGAGAAGGAGACCTCTGAAGAAATGTATACATATATATGTATTATATATACATAATTTTGATCCAGGTAAAGATATTACTTACTCCAAAAACCTAAGTATAATGAAAAAGAAGGCAATATAGCATCAATGGTTTAGGCTTATGGAACTGGGTATTGTCTTTTAACAGTGTATCAAGGCACCATTTAACCTCTGGGAGTCTCGACTTCCTCATTAGTGAGGAGGGTAGTAAGAGCCACCTCCATGGGTGGAGGACAGAATTAAATGGGATAAAGTATGAAGAATGTATATTCCAGGCTGGGCACATGGTGATAAATAGCGGTGGTGAATATGGTTCTTAGAAAGTGTAAATGACAAAGAATATAGGTTATTTACCATATGGATAAAAGAAAATGGGCTAATGTTCTTACCATAAAATGGGATCATACAGATTGTTTAGGGAAACATTAACACTCCACCCAGAGATGATAAGAACATAAAAAAGCAAATCATTCATTCCTGATTGAATGACCCACCGTATACTAGGCAACGCTTACACGTCATACTGAAGATCACTGCCTTCTTACAGAAGACCTATAAATGTGTCTGTTAGCCATCTGGATGTCTTCTTTGGAAAAGTATCTATTCATATCTTCTGCCCATTTCTTCACTGGATTATTTGTCTTTTGGGTGCTGAGTTTCGTAAGTTCTTTATAGATTTTGGATATCAACCCTTTATCTGATATGTCGTTTGCAAGCAGACACATGAAAAGATGCTCTACATCACTCATCATCAGGAAAATACAAATCAAAACCATGATGAGATACCAACTCACACCTGTCAGAATGGCTAAAATGAACACTCAGGAAACAATAGATGTTGGTGAGGATGTGGAGAAAGAGGAACCCTTTTAGCATTGTTGGTGGGAATGCAAACTGGTACAGCCACCCTGGAAAACAGTATGGAGGTTTCTCAAAAAATTAAAAATAGAACTCTGCTATGACCCAGCAATTGCACTACCAGGTATTTATCCAAAGGATACAAAAATGCTGATTCAAAGGAGCAAACGCACCCCAACGTTTATAGCAGCACTATTGACAATAGCCAAATTATGGAAAGAGCCAAATGTCCATAGACTATTGAATGGATAAAGAAGATGTGGTATATATATATATATATATATATATATATATATATATATAATATATACACATATATATATACACACACATATATATAAAACAATAAATAATATATATTATAATATATTATATATTATAATATTATAAATAAATGATATATAAATAAAAATATATAATGGAAAACTACTTGGCAATGAAAAAGAATGAAATATTGCCATTTGTGACAACGTGGATGGAACTGGAAGGTATTATGCTAAATGAACTAAGTCAGTTAGAGAAGGATAGATATCATATGATTTCACTCATATGTGGAATTTGAGAAACACAACAGATGAACATAGGAGAAGGGAAGAAAAAATAAGAAAAAAAAAACACAGAGGGAGGTAAACCTTAAGAGACTCTTAAATACAGAGAACAAACTGAGGGTTGCTGGAGGGGAGGTGGATGGGAGGATGGGTTAAATGGGTGATGGGCATTAAAGGAGGGCACTTTTTGGGTAGAACACTGGGTGTCATATGTAAGAGATGAGTCACTGGGTTCTACTTCTGAAGCCATGAAAACACTGTATGTTAACTAACTTGAATTTGAATAAAAAAATTTTAAAAAAGAAGACATATAAATGAGAAATACAGGGAGAAATTCACTTTCATTAAAAATCAAATATGCGCAAATTGAAGTAACATAAGATACCTTGTTTGGCTTGCCAAACTGAAGACGATGAAAAGTTATAATAATACTCCACTGTTAAAAATGTGTTTAAACACCTCAAAAATGGGCAAACTGATTAATGCACCAATTTTATCTCTAGGAATTTCTCTTCTGCAAACAATCGGCAATATGTTAAGAAGCACATATAAGAATTTACTTATGACAATGTTCTCTGACACTCAGTTATTAAAAAAAAAAGTGAGAAATGGCCATTGTTACAAAATACGGTAAATGTTAAATAAATAATGCTAAAATCATATAATGGAAAACAAAACATCTTTTAAAAACAATATTATAGAAGGAAGTAAAAGAAACATTTTACCATAGGATGACAGATTTGTAGAGTAATAAAAAAGATAGATAAAACACTGAAAGGATATACATACAAAATGTTAAGGGATACTTCGCTTTGCCTCTGGGAAGTTTTTATTTTTCAAGTTATGGACTCAATGTTTGTGTCCATTCAACATTCTATGTTGAAGTCCTAACCTCCAAAGGCATGGTATCAGGAAATGGGGCCTTTGGGAGGAAATTATGCTTAGATGAGGTCATGAGGTAGAGCCCCCAGGATGGGATTAGGCCAGGAAGGGGACCCTCACCAAGAGCCAATCTCCTGGCACCTTGATCTTAGACTTCCCAGCCTCCAGAACTGTGAGAAATAAAAGTCTGTTGTTCAAGCCACTCAGTCTATGGCATTTTGTTACAGCAGCCTGAGCTAATTAATACAAAAGTTATACTCTTTGAAGACATACATTGATTTACAGATTTAGACAAATTGATGTGATACATATTTTTAATAGTAAAAGTATTTTTTAATTGTTACCGTTTTCAGATCTTTTTTAACTTTTAAATTAATAAACTTTATTTTTTAGAACAGCTTGATTATTTATTAAAAAAAACTTTTTTTTAGCATTTATTTATTATTGAGAGACAGAGCATGAGCATGGGAAGAGGGGGAGCAGAGAGAGGGGGAGACACAGAATCTGAAGCAGGCTCCAGTCTCTGAGCTGTCAGCTCAGAGCCCGACATGGGACTCAAACTCACAAATCATGAGATCATGAATTGAACCGAAGTCAAATGCTTAACCAACTGAGCCACCCAGGCGACACTCAGAACAGCTTTAAGTTCACAGCAAAACTGAATGGAAAGTACACAGTGTTCCCTTATACTCCCCGCCCCCACACATGGATAATCTCTCCCACGATGGACATGACACCAGGCACCACAGGGGAACATTTTTCTACGACCGATGGGTTAATTTCTAAGAGAGGAGCTTCATACTGACTCTCCAATATGCATCTGTTACCTCAGTAACAGATGGAGTTACTTTTGTATCCAAAACTAATTGGGCTCCTTTTTGGTATATACATCTAGACTTCCAAAAAGGTCAACCTCACCACCCATTTTGCTCTTCAACCTAGATACTGATTAAACTAACAAATTGACAAGATTAAGCAAAGTTGAGAGATAACAGCTCGGCAGCCTCTGGGATTCTGCCACTATTCCTCTGTTGAGTGAAATGAAATATCTCCTTTCAGGCACAAGGCGGTTTGGAGCAAAGGCTCTCATCCTTATTTCCTTCCGTAAATAGATCCAATAGCACAGCCCATCTTTCTTTTACGCAGGCTTTTAGGATAGCCTCGTGCAGTTTTCTAGAATTGCGAACTCTAATTCGATGCAGAGTGAAGCCGAGTGTATTAGTTTGCAAAGGCTGCTACAACAAAGCACCACAGACTGGGTGGCTTCATAAGAGAAATTTATTTTCTCACACTGAGGTCAAGGTGCTGGCTGGGTTGGTTATTTCTGAAGCGTCTCTCTTTGGCTTTGGTAAATGGACATCTTTTTCTCCATGTCCTCACATAAGTCTTCCCTCTGTGTGTATCTGCGTCCTAATCTCTGTTTCTAAGGACACCCAGTTGTGTTTGATTAAGACTCACCCTAATGACCTCATTTTAACCTAATTAGCTCTTTAAAGAGTCTATCTCTAAATATAATTATAGTCTGAAGTACTGGGGTTTAGAACTTCAGCTATGAACTTCAGTGGGACACAATCTAGCCCACAGCACCAGGTATTGTGTTGCTGGAGCCCCACCTATGGTGCCTCTCTTGGGCACCTCACATTTCTCTTCTATGTCCTTGTAACTGCAACTGTCCTCATCTTACCGTCCTTAGGGTTGCTCCCTGTCAAAGCCACCCTCCACCAGACCAGACCATCACATAAAGCTCTTGTCGTTCCTCTTCTTGAAATGCTTTTCTGGATTTCCACTGCCTTTGGGAGCGTTCTCATATATCTTAGGGTAATAGAGTGCCTGCTAGGGCAGAAGTTAGATGAGACTCCACTCAAGGACATTCTTGCAATGTCTTCTTCCACAAGAAGGGCTCTCCTGAGAGCAGAGCTGTCTGTTCCTGAAAGGGCCATGTGGGGTTTCTGCTTTGTCAGGTAGATTTAGGGGAGAGGGGTAAGGGGACATACACATGATCCAGACTGCAGAGCTGGCCTCAGAGGGTGGAACAAGACCATTTTGCACAAGGAAGGCAAAGGCATTCGGGGACAGAAGGAAGAACCATACAAGCTCTGGATTCTGGGTCGAGTTGCTTTCTTAGGGTGGGCTAGGAGTGGGCACATCAAGGGCAGGTGTAAGGTTAGAGCAATGAGGCCCCCAGAGTAAGGGCACCTTAAGGATAAAAGCATGCAAGTTTTACGGTCAGATCCTACACAGGCCCAGGGCATCTGGGAGGTACCCCAAGCCTCCCCAAGTCTCCCGGAGCTTCTCTAGACCTCCCCTGGGAGGCTTGTGAGAACATCCAGCGGCGAAGGTGGGAATTTTAAGTAAAAGGAGCCATGGGCTTGGTGCTTGGCTAAAATGGAAGAGCACCACCTATGGCTGCTAATGGCGTTGCTGTCTCTGAAGCTCCAGGCTGCTTGGAGAATAAGGATCTCCTTCCAATAAGGTATGTGGACTCTCAAGTCACTAGTTAAAAAACTATATAGCCACATTTGCTCCTATGCCTGAGAAGCAAATCACACTGGACACAAACGAATAAGCCTTCCCCTCCTTGGCCTACCTCCCTCTTCGGGTTCCTTAGTGTCACCCTCCTGTCTCCTCCGGACTTCAGCACACACACCATATGTGCGCGCGCGCGCACACACACACGCACACACACACACACACACACACAAATTATTTCAGATAATTTTCAAGTAGTCATATGTGTCAGGTAGTAAGGTCTTCTTTTATGGCTGATTTTTGTCAGTGGGCCTCCAGAAAGAGTGGTTCACCTGTTATGCACTCTATTTTAAAAACACTCAGAATGCGAAGCTCCTTGAAATGCCTTGTGTCCTTTTTTCACTGTGGTTTATTCTCCCTTAGCCTTGGAAACTCATCATCTGTGGCTCTTCTCAGTACTGCTGCATATCAATCACTATCTGATTTGTTGGCCTTGCCCATTGGATGGACCATGGGGTGATTAATTTTATGTGTCAACTTGGCGAGGATTTGGTGCCCAGATGTTTGGTAAACACCAGTCTAGACGTTGCTGTGAAGGTGTCTTTTAGATAAGATTAAAATTTAAACCAGTAGACTGAGTAAAGCAGATTACTCTCCATTATGTGGGTCAGACTTGTCCAATCAGTTGAAGGCTTTAAGAGCAAAGAGTGAGGTGCCTTAGGAAGAGGGAATTCTGCTTCCAGAAGGCCTTTATTTTTTTTTTTTAATTTTTTTTAATGTTTTTATTTATTTTTGAGACAGAGAGAGGCAGAGCATGAGCAGGGGAGGAGCAGAGAGAGAGGGAGACACAGAATCTGAAGCAGGCTCCAGGCTCTGCGCTATCAGCACAGAGCCCGATGCGGGGCTCAAACTCACGGACTGTGAGATCATGACCTGAGCCGAAGCCGGACGCCCAACCGACTGAGCCACCCAGGCACCCCCAGAAGGCCTTTAGATGCAAGACTACACCATCAACTCTTGTTGGAATTTCCAGCCTGTCAGCCTGCCCTGCAGATGTAAGACTTATGCGCCCCTACAAACATGTGAACCAATTCCTTCGAATAAAGCTCTCTTTATTTACACAGCGTGTTGATTCTGTTTCTGCGGAGAACTTTGACTGATACAGACTGTGACTATGACTGTCTCCATCAGGTTAGGGACAAAGGCTGAGGGTGTTGAGGAGTGATGCCTGGACAGTTTTACGAACTAAGCAAAGCAGGTAGGCTTACAAACATTGCAAACTCATCTTGAATTCTTGACAAAACCAGGATTTATATGTAAACATCTACCAAAATATGGCTGAAGGGTCATATTCAGAACATTACAGCCAATTGCTACCTTCTTCTCCCTCCAGAAGCTTAAGCTCCTGGAAAGGTAGTTAGTACGTTTCTTACAAAACATCTGACACATTCTACGTGTTAAAGAAAAGGTTAGTTTCCTTTAAAAAAGAAACCATTCTGTGCAGAGAGCTTACTCTTCCACTCCTATGGAAGCTGCACCTAATTTCACATTTATCTTTCATGTTCTTCCTCTTGCCTTTGAAACTCTCATCTAACATTAGCATTTGATTAACCTTTTATTCAAGAGACATCTGGGTTTTGTTATACACTATTATGCTGATTCTGGCTTGTTTTTATTTCAGATAATTTTCAAGTAGCCACACGTGTCAGGTAGTAAGGTCTTCTTTTATGGCTAATTTTTGGCGGTGGGGCTCCAGAAAGGCTGGTTCCCCTGTTATGCTAAACTTGTTCACTGTGGAGAAAACAGGAACCGTCAAGTAGTGACAGTGAGATCTTGTTTTACTGTCTGGAATTATTTGGAGGAATGTCTTGGCCATCTTTCCCTTATATATATGCATTTTCAGCTGTCTTTGAAAATTACATTGTCTATCAATGAAACTTCATATAAAATACAATTTAACTGAGAAAACTAAAGATAAATCTGCAGTTACCGTCACATGGGAATATTCTCAGCAGTCCCTGTGGATTCTGTAAGATTTTTTTCAAGTGTTCTCTGAGGCCATAGTGCTGATCGACAGCCAGGTCTGTGGTGTTAGGGCCTGGATGATGTAGACTATGGCCTAACTTCTAGATCTGGAGGAAGTAAAATTCCGCTCCTAATTCTTTAATAGTAATGATGGGTCATGGTTGCCAGGGACAGAACTGATCCAGAATTTGCACCATGCTTTGGCACTTCCTCAAAGCTTTGGTCTGAAGATTACTACTCTCATGGGGCCACTCTGTCTGCCTTTGTCTGAAGGAGGAGCTCAAAATACAGTCTCCTCAGGAATTCGGGGCTATTGAGAGATTCACAGCTTGCACATGCCTGCTCTCACACAAAGAAATGACAGGGGAAATGTAGCAGACGTAATTCCTGGAAGGTAGAGCCAAATGTCCAAGATATGGGTCAGGGAAAATCAAGCAATGCTTTCATGGATAGGCTGAAAGGCATTTTCAATAATAGCATGCTGTACCTTACACTTAGCCAAACACAAGGGGCAATTCCAGGAGATTAGCTGAGCCCTGTTAGTTAATAAGTAGTCAGAGGCAAGATTGGTACCACTGAAGACCAGCATGATAGCCTCACTTTTTAACTTATTATATCCATAAACCTCAGTGTCTCCAGCTAGTGGGAACAATGTTCCCCAAGCGGGAATGATGAAACACTCCTGGCTTACCTCACATGGTGCTCAGAAGGCTGAGAGGTTTGTAAACTCCCAGACCATTTGAGATGATGATGATTAGGGTGGAGTTAATAATGTAATTTTCCCAGGAGAGTCAAGGCTACACGGATGCCTGTCAAAGATCTAAGTATCAATGGAGCATGAGTGATATTAGAGATATTAGATACGAGATATTAGAGATATTAGATATTAGAGACGAGAGATGTGGATTCCAGCCGTGGCTCCAGCAGACCCAGATGATAAACTGGGTCATCTCTGGAAAGTCTGAAAACTTCAGGGAGGCTCATTTTGTTCATCTGTACCCATAGAGAGGCCTGCTAGGAGTGAAGAAAGTAAGTAATTTTTACTCCAGCTGATCCTGGTCTAGGTGTGGCTGCTAATTGCACCTGAAATCAAATTGTCCTCTGTCTCTATCCTTAGCATGACAAGATAGCTCTTGTCTTAGTTCTTTAGCACAAGAAACTGAAGCCTTAAGTACCTGTCAAAAATGTTTACCCTTTTTAAAAATTAAAAAAAAATTTTTTAAATGTTTTTTTTTTTTTTTTATTTTTGAGAGAGAGAGAGCACAAGCAGGGGAGGGGCAGAGAGGGAGACACAGAATCTGAAGCAGTCTCCAGGCTCTGAGCTGACAGCTCAGGTGCGGGATTTGAACCCACAAACCGTGATGTCATGACCTGAGCCAAAGTCAGACACTTAACCAACTGAGCCACCCAGGTGTCCCCAAAATGCTTACCCTTGATTGAAATCATATGGCGGTCATACTCAGCTTGACAGAGAAATGGTTAGAAATTAGGCCTGGTCTGTAATACATAGATACTTAATGTGAAGAAGCCCAGCCTCAGCAACCCTTCCCCTTGGTCCAGCTGTATTTGTGCTCTTTGAATGGGATAGTTTCTTCTGGAGATTCCAAGACTGTTTTTGTGTGTAACCATCATAGTGGAGGTGGGTAGCAAAATGAGCTCCAAATAAGATTTCAATTTATCATACAGATCTTAGATCACTCCATACCTCCATGAAACCTCCTTAAGAATTCAAATTCATCCTGAGCTCCTCCATCTGTGAATATATTTTTTCATTATATGTCTCTCTACAGAGTTTACCCCTAAATTATTCTTTAGTCTCTTTATTTACATATATACTTAGCATCTCAATCTATCTACCTATCTTCTATCTATCTATCTATCTATCTATCTATCTATCTATCATCTATCCATCCCTTTACCTATTGTAGCACCTTTTCCTTTTCTGTTTGAATGCAGCATCTTGAGGGATGGGATCAGGTTCCTATCCAGTTGCTCAATGGGGCACAACCCATAGAAGGTGCTCTTGGCAAATTGTTGATCAGTTAACTGGGCTAATGGGGTCTTAGCCATCACACTCAGATCTAACTCCCTAAAGAGGTCCCCAGTTCTAACCATCCTTCAGGCAAGGCAGTGAGCAATGAGAAAAAATCTTTCCCAAGAACAGGGAGAAATAAGTAATCTGAGATCTAAATAATTTTCAAATCACGATAGGTTATCTACAAGACTCACTCAGACTCATTCTCTCCAGCCTGTATGATAAATAGGAAGAAGACAAAAGGTCTTACTGCATTAAAAAAAAAAAAATCCTGGCATAACACTTTTTTTCACAGCATGTATGCCCTTTCAAAGGAAATATTTCCACTAATGAGTCTCCTTTGCTTGTCCATTAGTTATTAGACACTTCTTAGAAAAAAGCCAACTTTCCTTTAATTAATGTGGCCGTTCTTCAGGCTCTCTTTGGAGATTTTCTTTTTATGTTGAGCTACAGAAATGAGATGAGGAGGTATTATATTGCCATGAGCTTATCTGTATTTGATACAATGGGGCGCTTCCCTCTTTCTTTCCTTCAGTAAGCTTGCCTTAGAAAAGAACACCCCATGGGTTAAAGATAATATTTGACTCAACAGCAAGTACACCCAGTGAAAGAAATGGATGTTCCATACTTAAAGTTACATAGGAATTGGTGCATAAGCACACTGAGAGCCACTTCCTACCTCCTCTCTCTCCTTAAAACTCTTAAATATTATAGGAGGATAGATAGATTTTTTTTTTAAATTCTTAACTGCACTAGAAAACAAGAAAGGGTTTCCTTGCTGGAACATATACCATGAGAAATTCTTGAAAGATGGCATCAAAGCAATACAGAATATTACAGGCAGAAGAGAACTCTTATGGATTGCGTGCATGGCACTGGGAAGCTCAAAGTTTGAAAATGGATATAAGGGTCCAAGGGCAATAGTCAAGTGGTTTTCTGGGGCACCATAGTAGGAATAGTCAAGTGAGGTAACAGAATTCCCTGGCAATTCCCAGAGAAAGCTTCTTCCCCCTGGCAGGAGCAATGAGTGTAGGAGTCAGATTGGCAGGGCAATGTCCAGAGGGTTCAGAGACATCCTCATTCCTTTAAGAAAAAGTGCTTGAATATCCTCTTTGCTGCACAAGCTGGTCATGGTTTGCAATGGCTTAGTTAACAAATAGAGCATGCATAGAGATGCACAGCTACCAATAGAGGACAGCCAATGTAAAGATGAGTATATGATAAAAGTCTGTCCTGGGACGAAAAGCTATCCCACCCATGTTAAGTGGGAAGATTAATGAGAATAAAGAGAAACATTACATTTGGTCACTTACATGCCCAGACCAATCATCTCGAACTGGTGGTGAACTGGATGATAGGTTCTTGAGACCTTCTCAGCATTACCATGGGAAAGCAGTATCAGACCAAGGATTTGAACTAGTATAAAGCACCCAAGTTTGGGATCCTATCCCCTATGACTTTCATAACTCATTATTTGATTCCATCACATGCTTTTCCAGGGTGTACTGAATACAGCATCCAGTCTGCTGGTCTACAGTATCTAGGTGACCACTGATCTGGGAACACAGGAGATCAAATGTCTCAACAGCTGGTGAATGAGTCCATCCCAAAGCGAGATAAAACTAAATGGGAAAGGGAGCCTGGGTGGCTCGGTTGGTTAAGTGTCCGACGTTGGCTCAGGTCATGATCTCACTGCTCGTGGGTTCAAGCCCCACATCGGGCTCTGTGCTGACAGCTCAGAGCCTGGAGCCTGCTTCGGATTCTGTGTCTCCCTCTCTCTAACTCTCCCTCCACTCATGCTCTGTCTCTTGTCTCTCTCTCAAAAATAAATAAACATCAAAAAAAGTAAAAAAAATAAATGGGGACAAGGTATAATTAGTAAAGACACCAGTGAACTTCCTCTGGGTGACTCTGAGAATGAGGGGAAGGCTCTAACACACTTTCTGAAACACAAGGACCCCATGTTCAATTTCTAAGTGACATCAATTTGGTATGAAGCCTAACCACCATTCCAGGACCAAAACACAACTTTGACCCATGAATTACATTTCTGGTGACTATCGTAAAGAAACAATTGCACCTGTACACCAAGAGACATGAAACATGGTTTATGTAGTGAAAATTTGAAATAATTGAAGTTTCTATCAATAGGTTAATAAACAGTGTACATGCATTTTGGAATGCCATGAAGTATTTAATAAGAAAAAAGTCAATACATATATACTTATAAGTCAAGTTAAGATACACTACTATATGGAAAAAAGAATTTGCAAAATTGTTTATGTAATATGACCCATTTTGGTAAAAATTACTCTTGACACACACAGAAAAAACCTATTTCCACATGCACACATGTATCTATATAGACATAGTAAAATATCTGAAAGTTGACTCAGAGGCAATATAAATTCCATTAAATGAGAGTTTATTATGTATTTTTGCCATGATGGGTATTCTAGAGATGAACAGTACTGAGATACAGCTTTCTTTTTCATGAAGTTTGCAATCAAGCTAAGAACCAATTATTCTTTTATCCATTCACTCAGGAACGTAATGGTGATCTGAATACTCACAATTCCCTATGATTCCCTTAAAAATATTTACTGAGTACTTTTTGCATGTCAGGCACTGTGTTAGGCATTGAGGATAATGAATAGTTATAGCATCTGCCTTTATGAGGTTCACAGTCCAGTGCAGGAGATGTGTAACTGATAATTTTACGCATCGTATTTTTGACTTCTGGTTAAATATGTTAGATTGCACACACATGTTTATTTCTGTTTCTTCCATAAACTGCACTAAAGTGAATCAAGGAATAAAAAAAGATGCAAACCCATGATGACAAATAAAAGGGGATTAGAGATACAGCAATTGAATGATGTGAATAGAAAATAGAAGACAGAAAGTGAATGGACAAAATGTCATCGACTTTTTAGAGCTAATCGATGAATTTAGCAAACTTGTGGGATACAAAATCAGGACATAAAAATCAGTTGTATATCTATGCACAACCAACAACAAACAATCTGAAAAAGTATTTAAGAAATGAATCCCATTTCTATTGGCATCTAAAAAAATAAAATACTTAGTAATATATTTAACCAAGAAAATGAGAGACACATACACTGGAAACTACAAAGCACTGCTAGAAGAAATTAACACACAAATGAATGGAAAGACATCCCATGTCCATGGATTATAAGATTTAATATTCTTAGAATGTTCACATTACCCAAAGTGATCTACAAATGCAATGCAATCTTTATCAAAATCCTAATGGCATTTTTTTCTTTTTTACGGAAATAGAAAAAAACAATTCTAAACTTCATATGGTACCACAAAGGACCCTGAACTGTCAAAACAATTTGAGGAAGAAGAGCAAAGCTGCAGACCTCACACTTCCTGATTTCAAAACATATTATTAAAAAGTTACAGCAATCAAAACAATGTGGTACAGGAATAATGACAGATATATAAATCAATGGAGCACAATAGAAATCTCAGAAATAAACTTATGGGGAAAAGATGGCTCACAGGTATATGAAAAGATGTTCAACATCAATAATTATCAGGGAAATGCAAATCAAAACTACTATATCACCTCATACATGTTAGAATGGTTATTACATTAACAAACAAAGAAAAACCCAGGAATAGCCAATGTTATTAAAGATATACATGAAAAGGAACCCTGGTACATTGGTGGTGGAAATGTAAATTGGTACAGCTTTACGGAAAACAGTATGAAGTATCCTCAAAAAATTGAAAATAGAACTACCATATGATATACCAATCCCACTTCTGGGTATTTATCCAAAGAATTGAAATTAGATTCTTGAAAAGGTATGTGCACCATGTTCACTGAAGCATTATTTACAATAGCCAAGAGAAAGACAACCTAAATGATCATCAATGGATGAAAGGAAAATACACTGATGGATGTATTAAGGAAAATGTGATACATACATACAATGGGATATTATTCAGCTACACACAAAAACAAAATCCTATCATATGCTACAACGTGGGTGAACCTTGAGGACATTACGCAGAGTGAAATAAGCCACTTACAGAAGGACAAATGCTGCATGACTCCACTTATCTGAGGTCTCCAAAGTAGCTAAAGTTATAGAAGCAGGAAGTAGAGTGGTGGTTGTCAGGGGCTCAAGGGAGAGGAAAATGGAGAGTTGCTATTCAACAAATATA
Source organism: Panthera pardus (assembly GCF_024362965.1). NCBI lineage: Eukaryota > Metazoa > Chordata > Mammalia > Carnivora > Felidae > Panthera > Panthera pardus. The sequence continues at coordinate 42,516,403 of NW_026526821.1, read as the reverse complement.
GAGTTTAAATCATTCAGGATGAAAAAGTTACAGATATCTGCTCTGCAACATTGTACTTACAGTTAACAGTACTGGACTGCACACTTAAGATTTTGTTAATAGGGTAGATTTCATGTTATGTATTATTTACCACACACAAAAAAGTCATTGATTAGCTAGACTGGGAAGCTGGAAATTAAGTGTATGTGAAGGGAGAAGCCAATAAGATGTAAGCTGATTTAGACTGTGGCATCCCAGAAAGACTCAGCAATCAGAGGCACCAACTACATCAAAAGGTCAGGAGAGAAGTTGAAACCTGTATGAAAGCAATTAGGGTTACTATTTAGGAAATGGGACCAGAAAGTTTTCATATTAGAGATAACAAACATGCAAATAATTGGAAATAGATGTCATGTTAAAGTGGGGATCAATCGAAATGATCTCACAGTACAGGGGTGAGTAATATTCTTTTTATGGCTGAGTAATATTCCGTTATATATATACACCACATCTTCTTTATTCATTCATTTATTGATGGACACTTGGGTTGCTTCCATAACTTGGCTTTTGTAAATAATGCTGCAGTAAACATCAGGGTGCATGTACCCTTCTGAATTAGTGTTTTTGTATTCTTTGGGTAAATCCTGAGTAACGGAATTCCTGAATCACATGGCAATTCTATTTTTAGATTTTTAAAATGTTTATTTATTTATTTTGAGAGAGAGAGATAAGGGGGAGGGGCAGAGATAGAGCAAGAGAGAGAATCCCAAGCAGGCCTCACCCTGTCAGCACAGAGACTGATGGAGGGCTCAAAGTCACAAAGTATAAAATAATGACCTGAGCTGAAATCAAGAGTCAGATGCTTAACTGACTGAGCCATCTAGGGGTCCATATTTTTAATTTTGGGGGTAATTTCCATACATGACATGATTAAATCCCAGAGTGTAAGAGCAAGACTCTTCACTCCAGGCTGGATATATGGTGTATTCTTCTTTGGAAAACCAACATGGTCAAGAGATAAGATCCCAGTTATTTGTGGATAGACAAACAAATCACTATGTCTCTACTAATGCACCTAGAGTTTCCAATCAATTTTTAAATATGAATGAACAGCTAAAGATCACCAGGCATTTGAGAAAATATTCTAAAAGTTTAAGTAAACAAACCGTAACAAAACACACAAAATACAAAACACTCAAGGGAAACAGAGACAATGCAGGGAGTAGGACAAAACTTTAACAGAACTAGAAGAAACATCCTGGAGAGAATAAAAACTGCAGCAATGAAACAAGAGCATGATGCTATAGCAAAAGAACAGGAAAGAGATATTGCATTTAAAAATTATATGTACACACATATGACATACATGTATATACACATATATCTACATATGTATACATGTGTGAATGTGTATGTATTAGAAAACCTCCCCAAAATGTAGATCAAAAAGACAAATAATATGGGAGGCAAAAAAGGAAAAATAAGAAAACTATAAGATCAATCCTATAATTTGCCAAACAGCTAACTGATAGATGTCCAGAAAAGAGAACAGAGAAATAAGTTATCATGTCTCCAGATTAAAGGGGCTCACTAGGTGTTAACTACAATGAGTGAAAAAAATCTCATCCAAGGAATATAACTGTGAAAGTTTAGAACATAGGAATAAGGAGAAAATAACGAAAGTTGTGTGAGAGGGAGGGAAAAAGAGAGAGAGCAAGAGAAAGGGACAGGGGGAAGAAGAAAAACAAGGAAAGGAATCAAAATGATTATCAGACTTCTCATTATCTTTGCTTCTGTAAGGAAAGATAATATAGTAATACCTCCAAAATTCACAGATGTTTATTTCCAACATAATAATCTATAACCGGACAAACTATTAATTAGATTGAATGTAGAATACAAGTTCTAAAATATCATGTGTTGTGAGAAACGTCCTTCATCAGATTAAACGGATACAGTGAATAAAAGAAAAGTATGAGGGGCGCCTGGGTGGCGTAGTCGGTTAAGCGTCCGACTTCAGCCAGGTCACGATCTCGCACTCCGTGAGTTCGAGCCCCGCGACAGGCTCTGGGCTGATGGCTCGGAGCCTGGAGCCTGTTTCCGATTCTGTGCCTCCCTCTCTCTTTGCCCCTCCCCGTTCATGCTCTGTCTCTCTCTGTCCCAAAAATAAATAAAAAACGTTGAAAAAAAAAAAATTAAAAAAAAAAAAAAGAAAAGTATGAGATCCAGGAAAGAGGGATTTAATACTGGACAGCAAAAAGAGAATTCCTGGAATTATGGTGAAGGAAGTTCTAAAGTAAGAGCTGTGAGCTAGTCCAGCAAGCAACCACTGCAAGTGAAGTGAAGAAATGATAGCTCCAGAATGGGTGACTCAACTAAATAAAGGAATTGATAGTTTATCAGGCCTGTTTGACTATACTGAAAGGAGATAGAAAAATATTAGACAGTTTAAAGAGAAAATTTGACATAGAGACGTATGAAACTTAAGCAAATGAAAAATAAGGCAATCATTAACTCCAGGAGAACAAAAAAAGCTGTTTGTGAAAGGATATGTTATTGGTATAATAAGTGGCTCCACTGTGAATAATACTTAAATACTCATAATAATATAAACACTGAATGTTAATTTAGCCCCATATTTATTGTGATATAACTATATTCAAAAGCTGTAACACTGGGTGTTGTATGGAAACCAATTTGACAATAAATTTCATATCTTGAAAAAAAAATAAAAAAAATAAAAAAAGTAAAAAAAAGCTGTAAGAAAACATTTGTGTGTGTGTGTGTGTGTGTGTGTTGTGTTGTGTTTGAGAAAGTTAAATTCCCATCTTCTATTGAAAAAAAGTCAATATAGTACATTTGAAATAAAAAAATACAATACATTTCACTCTACACATATTATTTTAAAATGTGGAGTTAACAAAATGAACAGTAGAAGAATTAAAGGACAATGCCTCTCTGATGGACAGAGACTGGGGAAATGTGGGGCAAAAGAGGTGTCTTTAGTTAAGCCTTGAATTTATTGCTTAAAGCTGTATTACTTTGGCAGTGAAAATAAAATTACCTACTATAATTAAATGTGATCATGACATATGTATAAAATTGTGAAAAGGCAACAGTGAATAAAAGTGCTCACAGGTAAATTTCAGAAATCAATATTAATCACTATGTATCTATATGCTAGAGAATTAAATATTACTAATCATGGCTATCATCTTTTGATCATTTAGCATCATTTCATTTAATGCTTACATCAACTCTTGAACTAGGTTCTATTATAATGAACCACATTTTATAGATGAGGTCATTAGAGGCTAAATAACTTTTTAAAATATTTTTTTAATTATTCATTTTTGAGAGACAGATAGAGACGGTGTGAGTGGGAGAGGGGCAGAGAGAGAGGAAGACACAGAATCAGAAGCAGGCTCCAGGCCTTGAGCTGTCAGCACAGATCCCAACGTGGGGCTTGAACCCGCAAATTATGAGATCATGAACTTAGCTGAAGTTGGATGTTTAACCAACTGAGCCCCCAAACACCTATAACTTCTACAAACATACACAGTTGGAAAGTGCAGTGGTGGGCCTAAGATTAAAATCTGACTCTATCCAAAGCTCATAAACTTGGCCACACGTCTATACTCCAGACATACTAGGAGATTATAGGAATTCAGAGAGGGCAAGAGGTCTGGATTCACCCTCTTTCCATACCAAATAGAGCAAGTTTCCATGTATTAAAAAAAAAATTACCTCCAGTGTAATTTGCTATTTGATAAGACACTGGATTGAATTTTAAGAAATACTTTTACATAAAGTTCTTTTAAAATTGGCTTCCTACACATTTTTAGTCAGGTTATATTTAGAATTTTCAGCACAGAATTTAAAATGCTGCCCTGAATCTCTATGAACAATAATAACACTTCACTGTATTCAGAGAACCTTCCTTTGTATCATCTTATGTGATTGCCACAGTAACTCTTCAAAATGAGCAGGGTTGATGTCATTCATCATTTCACAGATGGGGGCATTAAGGACCATAAAAGTGATGTGGTTTTCTGGGACCCACAAAGACAATAAAGGATGGAGTTGTGATTAGAACTCATAACTCCTGACTCTTTAACTCTCTATCAGACAAGTAGCTCCTTACATGGCTCTTCAAGTGGTAACCATTGGTGTCACTGCCCTGAAAAGGGTATTTATGTTTGTCTTATGCCAAAGTTTACACTTTGGAGAAGCTCATCTCTTGTATGTATGTCTATATGTATATATATATGTATGTATTTCAGCTTATTTTATTTATTTTTAATTTTGAATGCTTAAATTTTAAGTCCAGTAGAGTTAACATGCAGTGTTATACTAGTCTCAGGTGCACAGGATAGTGACCCAATGGTTCTATACATTACTCAGTGCTCATCATAATAAGTAAAATCTTAATCCCCTTCACCCATTTCACTTCACCCATTTCACTCATTCCCCCCCCCCCCCACCAACCTCCTCTCTGGTAACCCATTAGTTTGTTCTCTATAGTTAAGAGTCTGTTTCCTGCTTTGTCTCTTTTTTCCTTTGTTCATTTGTTTTGTTTTTTAATTCCACATATGAGTGAAAATTTTCTTTCTCTGACTGGCTTATTTCACTTATCATTATACTCTCTTTGATTCATCCATGTTTTTGCAAATGGCAAGATTTCATTCTTTTTATGGCTGAGTAATATTCCATTGTGTGTTGTGTGTGTATATATATGTATGTATTTATTCATTCATTTATCTCTTTATTCATTCATGTATCTATTCATTCATTTATCAATGGACACTTGAGTTGCTTCCATAATTTGGTTATTGTAAATAATGCTGCAATAAACATTGGGGTGCATATATCTTTTTGAATTAGTGTTCTGTATTCTTTGGGTAAATACCAAGTAGTGGAATTCCTGGATCATTTGGTAATTCTATTTTTTAAAAATTTTTATTTAATTTATTTTTTAAATTTACATCCAAGTTAGTTAGCATATGGTGCAACAATGATTTAAGGAGTCAATTCCTTAATGCCCCTTACCCATTTAGCCCATCCGCCCTCCCACAACCCCTCCAGTAACCCTCTGTTTGTTCTCCATATTTAGGAGTCTCTTATGTTTTGTCCCCCTCCCTGTTTTTACATTATTTTTGCTTCCCTTCCCTTGTGTTCATCTGTTCTGTGTCTTAAAGTCCTCCTATGAGTGAAGTCATATGATATTTGTCTTTCTCTGACTAATTTCACTTAGCATAATACCCTGTAGTTCCATCCACATAGTTGCAAATGGCAAGATTTCATTCTTTTTGATTGCCGAGCAATACTCCATTGTGTATACGTACCACATCTTCTTTATCCATTCATCCATTGATGGACCTTTGGGCCATTTCCACACTTTGGCTATTGTTGATAGTGTTGCTATAAACATTGGGGTGAATGTGCCTCTTGGAAACAGCATACTTGTAACCCTTGGATAAATACCTAGTAGTGCTATTGCTGGGTCGTAGGGTAGTTTTATTTTTAATTTTTCTGAGGAACCTCCATACTGTTTTCCAGAGTGGCTGCACCAGTTTGCATTCCCACCAGTAGTGCAAAAGAGATCCTCTCTCTCCATCTTCACCAACATCTGTTGTTGCCTGAGTTGTTCATTTTAGCCATTCTGACAGGTGTGAGGTGGTATCTCATCATGGTTTTGATTTGTATTTCCATGATGATGAGTGATGTTGAGCATTTTTTCATATGTCAGTTGGCCATCTGGATGTCTTCTTTGGAAAAGTGTCTATTCATGTCTTCCGCCCATTTCCTCACTGGATTATTTGTTTTTTGGGAAAAATGAACCTGGACTACTTTCTTGCACCATACACAACTCAAAATGGATGCAAGCTTAAGTGTAAGGCAGGAAGTCATCAAAATCCTTGAGGAGAAAGCAGGCAAGAACCTCTTTGATCTTGGCTGCAGCACCTTCTTACTCAACATATCTCCAGAGGCAAGGGAAACAAAAGCAAAAATGAACCACTGGGACCTCATCAAAATAAAAAGCTTCTGCACAGCGAAGGAAACAATCAGCAAAACTAAAAGGCAATAGACAGAATGGGAGAAGATATTTGCAAATGAGATATCAGATAAAGGGTTAATATCCAAAATCTATAAAGAATGTATCAAACTCTGGTGAAGAAATAATAATAATCTGGTGAAGAAATGGTAATTCTATTTTTAAATTTTGTAATATTTATTTATTTTGAGAGAGAGAGAGAGAAGGGGGGAGGGGCAGAGATAGAGGGAGAGAGAGAATCCCAAGCAGGCTCTGCAATGTCAGCTCAGAGACCAACATGGGGCTCAAACCCACACTCTGCAAGATCATGACCTGAGCTGAAATCAAGAGTTGGATGCTTAATTGACTGAGCCACCCAGGCACTCATATTTTTAATTTTTTGAGAAACTTCCAGGCCATTTTTCTACAGTGGCTGTACCACTTTGCATTCCCACCAATAGTGCATAAATGTTCCTTTTTCTCCATATCCTTGCCAACACTTGTTGTTTCTTATGCTTTGATTTTAGCCATTCTGACAGGTGTGAGGTGATTTCCTATTGTGGTTTTGATTTGAATTTCCCTGAAATGATTGATGTTAAGTATCTTTTCATGTGTCTGTTGACCATCTTTATGTCTGCTTTGGAGCAATGTCTGTTCATGTCTTCTGCCCATTTTCAAATTGGATTATTTGGTTTTTGGGTGTTGAGCTTTACAAGTACTTTATATATTTTGGATACTAACCCTTAATTGGATGTCATTTGCAAATATCTGCTCCCATTCAGTAGATTGTCTTTTAGTTTTGTTGATTATTTCTTTTGTTGTGTAGACTTTTCATTTTGATGTAGTCCCAATAGTTTATTTTTCTTTTGTTTCCCTTGCTTCAGGAGAAATATCTAGAAAAATGTTTCTGTGGTTGATGTCGGAGACATTACTGCCTGTGATCTCTTCTGGGATTTTTATGGCTTCAGGCCTTACATTTAAGTCTTTAATCCATTTTGAGTTTATTTTTGTGTATGGTGTAAGAAAGTGGTCCAGTTTCATTCTTTTGCATGTAGCTGTCCAGTTTTCCCAGAACCATTTGTTGAAGAGATTTTCTTTTCCTATCACATATTCTTGCCTCCTTTGTCAAAGATGAATCAACTGTATAATCATGGGTTTATTTCTGGGCTTTCTATTCTGTTCCATTGATCTATGTGTCTATTTTTAATTTTTTTTAATGTTTATTTATTTTGAGAGAGAGAAAGAGAGTATAAGCCGGGGAGGGGCAGAGAGAGAGGGAGACACAGAATTAGAAGCAGGCTCCAGGCTCTGAGCTGTCAGCCCAGAATCCCACGTGGGGCTTGACCCCACCAACCATGAGATCATGTCCTGAGCTGAAGTCAGGCACTCAACTGACTAAGTCACCTAGGCGCCCTTCTATATGTCTATTTTTGTGCCAGTACCACACTGTTTTGATTACTGTATCTTTGTAGTATATCTTGAAATTTGGGATTGTGATGCCTCCAGTTTTGTCCTTCTTTTTCAAGATTGCTTTGGCTATTTAGGGTCTTTTGTGGTTCCATACAAATTTTAGAATTATTTTTTCTAGTTCTGTGAAAAATGCTGTTGTTATTTTGATAGAGATTGCATTAAATGTGTAGATTGCTTTGGGTAGTATGGATATTTTAACAGTATTTGTTCTTCCAGTCCATGAGGATGGAACATCTTTCAATTTGTTTGTGTTGACTTTAATTTCTTTCATCAATATTTTATACTTTTCAGAGTATGGATCTTTCACCTCCTTGATTAAGTTTATTCCTAGGTATTTTATTATTTTCAGTGCAATTGTAAATGGGATTGTTTTCTTAATTTCTCTTTCTGCTACCTTATTATTATAAACGCAACAGATTTCTGTATATTAATTTTGTATACTGCAACTTTACTGAATTCATTTATCAGTTCTAGGAGTTTCTTGGTGGAGTCTTTATGGTAGTATCATGTCATCTGCAAACAGTGGAAGTTTTACTCCTTCCTTACCAATGTGGATACCTTTTATTTCTTTTTCTTGTCTGATTGCTATGGCTAAGACTTCTAGTACTATGTTGAATAAAAGTGGTGAGTGAACATCCTTGTCTTTTTCCTGATCTTATAGGAAAATCTGTTAGTTTTTCACCATTGAGTATGCTGTTTTCTCTGGGTTTTTCACATATGGCCTTTATTATGTTGAAGTATATCCCTTCTAAACCTATTTTGTTGAGAGTTTTTATCATGAATGGATGTTGTGCTTTGTGAAATGTTTTTTCTGCATCTATTGAAATGATCATATGGTTTTTATCCTTTCTTTTTTTGATGTGATGTATCACATTGATTGATTTGTGAATACTGAACCACACTTGCATCCCAGGAATAAATCACAGTTGATTGTGGTGAATGATTTTTTTAAAAGCATTGTTGGATTCAGTTTGTTAATGTTTTGTTGTTTTTGCATCTGTATTCATCAGAGATATCAGCCTATATCTCTCTTTTTTGTAGTGTCTGCATCTGGTTTTGGTATCAGGGTAATGTTGGCCTCAAACAGTGAGTTTGGAAGCTTTCCTTTCACTTCCATTTTTTTGGAATAGGTTGAAAAGTATAGGTATTAATTCTCCTTTAAATGTTTGGTAGAATTCATCTGTGAAGCCATCTGGTACTGACTTTTGTCTGTTGAGAGTTTTTTGATTACTGATTCAATTTTGTTGCTGATAATCAGTTTCTTTAAATTTTCTATCTCTTCCTGATTCAGTTTTGGAAGGTCAGATGTTTCTAGGAATCTATCCAGTTCTTCTAGGTTGTCCAATTTATTGGCATATATTTTTTTCATAATATTCTCTTATAATCCTTTATATTTCTGTGGTGTCAGTTATTACTTATTTCATATCTGATTTACTCTGAATCCTCTTTCTCTCTTTGATGAGTATGGCTAAAGGTTTATCAATTTTGTTGATCTTTTCAAGAAATCAGTTCCTGGTTTCATTGATCTGTTCTATTGTTTTTCTGGTTCCTATTTCATTTGTTTCTGCTCTAACCTTTATTATTTTCTTCCTTCCTTTTGGGCTTGTTTGTTCTTTTTTTTAAACTCTGTTACATGTAAGGTTAGGTTGTTTATTTGAGATTTTCCTTGCTTTTTAAAGTAGACCCATATTGCCATAAACTTACCTCTTAGAACAGCTTTTGCTGCCTTCCAAAGATTTTGGACTGTTGTGTTTTTATTTTCATTTGTCTCTATGTGTATTTTTATTTCCTCTTTGATTTCTTGGCTAACTATTCCCTGTTTAGCAGCATGTTATTTAACCTCCACATATTTGTGCTGCCCCAAGACTTTTTTTTGTGGTTGATTTTTCTAGTTTCATAGTGTTGTGTTTGGAAAAGATGTTTGGTATGACTTCAATCTTTTTGAATTGTTGAGAAGCCTCATTTTGTGGCCTAATATGTGATCCATTCAGGACTTTGTTACATATGCACTTGAAAAGATTGTGTATTCCAATGGAATGATCTGGATGGAATGTTCTGAATATGTTTATTAAATTCATCTGGCCCAATGTGTCATTCAAAGTCATTGTTTCCCTGTCGATTTCTTGTTTGGATGCTCTATCCATTGATCTAAGTGAGGTGTTAAAGTATTACTATTGATTACTTTCTTAATGTTTGTTATTAATGGCTTTTTATGTATTTGGGTGCTCCAAATTGGGTACATAAATATTTACAATTATTGCATCTTCTTGTTGGATTGTTCCCTTTATGATTATATAGTGTCCTTCTCTGTCTCTGTTGCAGTTTTTGTTTTGAAGTCTATTTTGTGTGATATAAGTATTGCTTCCCCAGCTTTATTTTCACTTCCATTCACATGATAATACTTCCCCATCCCTTCCTTTTCAAATCTGCATGTGTCTTTAGGTCTGAGATGGGTCTTTATAGGCAGCATCTGGCTTTTTTAGCCATTCCATGACCCTATATCTTTTGATTGGAGTGTTTAGTCCATTTACATTCAAAGTAATTATTGATAGGTATATACTTATTGCCATTTTGTCATTTGTTTTATGGTTAAGCCTACCTTTTAAAGATATATTTCAAAAGTATTAATTTCTTAAACTTGAATGAACCTGAAAAAGAAATGGACTCTTTTATAATGAAAATCATTTTTCACTGGTCTCCCAGTATTGGTATGTTGTATAAAATATCCACAAAATAGAATTTGGTAGCAACTGCTAATGCTTATAGCTCCTATACAACTATAATACTAAAACAGGTTTACAAGTTAAATATAAACATCACAAAAGCAATAATATCCGAAGAAATAACATGAACTAAAGGACTCTGTGAATTTGCCATAGACTACTACCCAGTTTTCCACCGCTCAATCCCATCTGAACTGGTGGGCAAATTTCTTTGCCTTCTGTTTATCTATCGCTGCACAATACACTACTCCAAAAGTTAGTGGCTTGAAGTAACTATTTTATTTGGCTGAAGAGTTCATGGGTCAGAAATCCAGAAGAGACACAGCCTGAATGGTTTGCGTTCAAGTAGCAGCAGTTGGAGAGACTGAATCTGAAAGATCCACTTCCAAGACGCCTTCTCCACTTACATATCTGCTGTCTTGGTGCTCCTTGACTTCTCTTTCTTCTCATGGCATATGGGCTTCTCCACCTGGCTTCTCCTAATAGGAAGATGTTGGCCTCAGGGTAACATCTATAGTGGCCAGGCTACAGGAGGCAGGAGTGGAAGCTCCTAGAAAGCTACAGCTAAGGGCTATACCGACTTGGCGCAGCATCACTCCTACCACATTCCAGTGGACAAAAAGTAACAAAATCTGCTCACATTCATGGGGATGGAGAAATAGACACTGCCTATTGACAGAGGAGGGGCCAGGTCACACTGCAGAAGAGCACCCATGATGAGAGATGCTGGCCCAACCATCTTAGCAAAAATACAAGTGCCTCATTTTGGCACAAACGCCCAGTACATCCTTTCTCATTAACCAGAGGCTGCATGATAGTAATCGCTGCCAATATGATTAAAAACACGAAAGCCGAGTTCATGGCAAAGTCTGAGTCCCAAGGAATCACCCACAAGAATAAAACATGCTTTTATTCATATTTTTATTATTGTTCTGAATAAAAATGCACTGTGCAAGGGACTTCTGCTCTTCCCCATATCCAGTTTGTCTCTCCTACCTGAGCACATGAGAGCACCACACTTCTCAGCTTCTTCACATTGAGACAGGCATTGTGTCTCTTTCTGGCCAACGCATGGTAAGGAGAAGTGATATGTGCCATTTCCAAGATAAGGCATTAAAAGTGGATTGAGCCCATCATGCTTCCTCTTCTCCTTTCTCTTCCAGTGCCGGGAAAGCCATATGTTAGGATGATGGCATCTCAAGATGATGGAAATGTCAACAGCATTGTTATCGAAAGATCATGTTAATTAAAACTTCCACTGACCCAGTCTAGACATGTAGCAGGAGTAAACAGTAAACATTTGTATATTAAATCACTGAGATGTCAGGAGAAATCTGTTTTGTTACTGCAACATAATCTAGTGTATCTTAAGATTGTTATTATTTATTTATTTATTATTTATTTATTATTTCATTATTATTCATTATTTATTCATTTTAAATATTTTATTATTTTTATATTTCTGATAGGAAATGCAAGGACCTTATTATAATATAGTTTGAGGAGCACTGTTTTAAAATTTTAATTCACTAGAATTTTTCCTGGGTAAAGGCAAGCGAAGAGAATAAATAGAGAATTAAGTGGAAGAAAATGCACAAGGAATAGGAGTTACTGTCACATTTCCTGCCCAGCAAAAGCTATAGTGAATCTGTGGAACTAGTATGTACTTTCAAAGATAAAGTCACTCTTTTAGCTTTGAAGTTTTAAACACTGATTTGTCGACATTTGTGCTTTCATTGTGATTCCCTGATAGAGATTAAAATAAGGCAATTTATTTCCAGACATTTAGACTTTCATTGCTATTTAATCATAGAGATGGTAAAACAGAGGTACTTAAAGAAGGTTAAGTGACTTGCCCAAGTCGCATGATTAAGCAGTAGAGAAATTCTTTTGAAGACAGATAACATATGTTTTCACTCTTATGTGGATCCTGAGAAACTTAACAGAAGACCATGGGGGAGGGGAAGGAAAAAAAAGAGAGGGAAGGAGGCAAAACATAAGACTCTTAAAAACTGAGAATAAACTGAGGGTTGATGGGGGGTGGGAGGGAGGGAAAGTGGGTGATGGGCACTGAGGAGGGCACATGTTGGGATGAGCACTGGTGTTGTATGGAAACCAATTTGACAATAAATTTCATAATAAAAAAAAGGCACTTAATTTTATTATAAAAAAAAAGAAATTCTTTTGAGTGTTCCTATATATAAGTCAAATGACAGGTTATATTTTAGCCACAGAGAATATGATCTTTAGTTGAATTAGTCTATTTCTGAGATGCCTTGAGTTACTCGCTTAAAAGGAATCACTGTATTAAGTTTTAGAAGAGTTTTATTTGGTCCGCACTTCAATGCCACCTGGTACTCTCATGATTAGCATTGATGATTACTCATTGATTTTGGTTCTTTGATTGAAACTTTTCATAATTAAACATCAACCAGTTGCAGATGTGTGAACAAGTTATCAAGTGAATTCAAATGATCTCAAAAGACCAGATTGAAAACTGGTTGGTCTAGTGATTTGGGTCATGTGAATAACTGGTTAGATTGCTCCAAGGCAAACAAACTGATTGCTCAGAGAGCAGGTGTACACAAAGCAATCAACTAGATTTCAGAGTGATGCAGTCAAGCCATATCAACAGCCTTCAAATAGCCTCCCTGGTGAGACAGTTTTTCATCTGACCTGAATGATATTTTTGGGACTTGGGGTGCTTTATAATTTCCTTTCAATGTGGGGTCAGTGTGAGATACTCCTTAGAGTCTATATTAATAGATTTATATCCTACTGGACAAAAGATTCCGAGCTTTGCCATTTCTCTGTCCTATTTAACATTTTTATTGAGAACTGGTTGAGGATCTTGATGTTGATCAAAGTCGTAGATGACAGAAAGCTGAAAGGAGACTGAATCAGTATCTAATAAAATCTTGACAGGTCATAATAATGAACTCTAACAAAATGGAAGAAATCAAAGTCAAACCTAAGTCCTTGCTTTAGGACCAATACCCTAATCCTGTAAGGATGGATTGGTTTGTGCAGATTTGAGAAGACACTAGACTAATAAAAATTAGTTGTAAGGTCAGTATCAGTCAATAATAAGGTCTGTGACTTCTAAAAAGGCTAAAATGATCCTATGGTGTATTAATAGAAGAATGGCTTTCAAGACACAGGAAGTGAAAGTCCAGTGCTACTCTCACCTCATTATGCCAGAGCTGGATTGTGTTTAGTTCTCAGACAATGTTCAGAGAGGTGTAATCAGGAAGGCACAGGAGATGAGCACAAAATTCATTTAAAACATCTCAAAAAACTACAAATGTTTACTCTGAAGAAGGTCCAGGGGGCCTGGTCACCAACTTCAAATGTTTCAAGAATTTTCACATGGGGGATGAAATCATTTGGCTCTGGAAGCAAAACCTGGATTGTGGACCAATGCTTTAAGGAGGTAGCTTTGGGACCGCCTTAAGGAAGAATTTTTATGGGGACCACATTGGCAAACAGTGAAGTCAGGGGCTAGTCATGAAAGTGTCTTGCCAAATGCTGGATCATCCCATCTTGGGAGGCAGGGATTACAAAATGGTGTCCCATGGACAAATTTGTTTGGTTGACATATTTTCTTTAGCTTTCTAGTGTGTTAAGAATTTTTGACTTTGTCACTAAAATTTTTTGAAAGCACAAAGATTTTACAGAGCGGTGGATATTTTCTGGTTTTGTTAAAAAAATCGAGAAGTCTGGTAACCACGGGCCTTCATTTTTGTGAGGCAAAGGATCAGCCGCTGCCTTTTGACAGGGTGTGTACTCCGATTCTCTGGTCCCCACCACTCCTTCTTGTGTTCCCCAGCAAGTGGCGGAAGATATTTGCCATTTGTCCTCTTGCTTGAGTTACCGCTTTGCTTACACCCAATCCACCTCAGTTATAACTTACTTGCCTGCCTGGCCTCTCCAGGCTTGGGTTTATGACCCTGGCTACACACACTAATTGACTGAGTTGGAGAATAGGGCTTATTTAGAAATCAGTGGTTTTCAAACAATTTTTTTTTTTAGTTCACTTACCTCCACTCTCCCACACCCACCATGCCAAATGAAATCTTACACCATATCCCAGTTTATAAAACATGATAGAGACGTTATTCTCTTTGAAGGTGGATGAATAACCTCTACCTCATCACTTAACGTTTCCCTTGGACAACAAGTGAAGTTTTAGGGCTCCAATGGACTGGTTTGAACAGGATATGAAATTTTCTTCCAAAAGATGAAATTACTAATGGGGTGCGTAGGTGGCTCAGTCAGTTAAGAGTCTGACTTCAGCTCAGGTTATGATCTCATGGTTCATGAGTTCGAGCCCCGCATTCGGCTCTGTGATGACAGCTCGGAGCCTGGAGCCTGCTTCTGATTCTGTGTCTCCCTCTCTCTGCCCCTCCCCCACTCATGATTTCTCTCTCTGTCTCTCAAAAATAAATAATAAGCAAAAAAAAATTAAAAGACCAAAATACTAACATAAGTTGTAGTTCTAAATACTTTGGAGTATTGTTTTAAAGAAAAAACAATCCCATTTCTGAGATGAAAATAAGGATATGCAAAGGAAGGAGCACAACCTAGTGGGAATATCTGGGATCTAGTCCTGGTTTTGACATTAACCAGGTGGAAGGACTTCAGGGCCCCTGTAATCTCAGATACTAAGATCTGGAGGGGAATTTTGGAGACTAACTAGTCTACGCTCCTCACTGTACAGATAAAGAAACTGAAGACTGTAAGATACAATGGTTGTTCAAGAAAACTTAGCTACTGGTCATCAGAGCTAGTCTAAGAGTCCAATAATGACCTCAAGTTGCCCTGGGGGAGCATGCTCCTTTTCTTCCTAGTAGACAATCATTTGAATCTCTTTGCACACAATGGGTTTGAATCACTTTGCTTTTCTTCAGTTCTCTTGGGAGGGCTTTCTCTTGCCATTTCTCTGAGGTGTCCTTACAAACTAACATCCATTAAAGCAATTCTTTACATGGGGTGGGCTGCTCTCCCTTTTCAAGGGGAACGGAAAATGGAAAATTGTTTTGTCTTACCTGTTTTCTCTTGGGCAATAAGTTCTTTGTTGCTAAATGGGACATACTTGCCGAAGAGAAGATAGAAAACACAACATTTTCAGTACAGATAATGGGAAACCAATTAGATAAACTCCAGCAACCGGCTGTTATTCAGACATGAATCTCTTTGTATAACTGCTGTTTACTCATTTCTAGACCTGGCTTCACTTGTGTCCTCTCCTCAACCCATAAGGGTTTGAAACTACTGGAAATGGTAGGAATTCAATTCCATTCATTTTCAAAATTCCCTTGGCTTGTATTTAAGAGCATGTCTGTTTACAGATGGAGACGTGATCACAAACATGTCAACGTGCATCATAAAGGAAAAATGGCCAAACCAATAAAAAATACCCAAAGAGAGTTTTAAAGAGTGGTGGGATTTTTTTCTTTGTTTTTTGTTTTTGTTTTTATAAAATCTTTCTGAGGCATATCCAACTCCAAAGCTAACTGTCTCACAAAATATTATCTCAGGAAAAGTCAGTAGCTGCATAGACATACCTATTTTAACCATTTTTTTAATGTCTTCATTGAGGAGCACCTAGGGGCGCCTGGGTGGCTCAGTCGGTTGAGCGTCGGACTTTGGCTCAGGCCACGATCTTGCCGTCCGTGAGTTCGAGCCCAGCGTTGGGCTCTGTGCTGACACGTCGGTGAGTTCGAGCCCAGCGTTGGGCTCTGTGCTGACAGCTCAGAGCCTGGAGCCTGCTTCGGATTCTGTCTCTCCCCCTCTCTCTGCCCCTCCCCCACTCATGCTCTGTCTCTCTCTGTCAAAAATAAATAAACATTAAAAAATTTTTTTAAAAAAGGAACACTAATAGTCTCCTTCAGCTAAGCATTGAATAAAATTCATTTGGGAGCAGTGGTTTAAGGAGTGAGAAATTACCCTCTAGACAGATTTTGAATCTTAACAGGAAATTATTTTAAGAACTCTATCTTTCTGAAATGCATGAAAATGTGATCTGAATTGAATCAACACAGCTTGCATTTTTATTTTTCTTAATTGGAGATTAAGTTTCTTTCCTTTGGGTTTACAGTCAAACTTGATGCTTCTCATGATTTTTATAGCTCCTAAAAATTAGAAAAGAAGTGCCCAGCTTAGATTCTCCATGTCAAATAGGCTGTTTTCCAGTAATTTCACCCAGGAGCTCCCAGAACCAGCTCTTAGCTCTGAGATATTGTCTAATTGGGCTTGAGTTTTTATTTTTTAAATTTTTTATTAAAAATTTTTTTTATATTTATTTATTTCTGAGACAGAGAGAGACCAGGCTTTGTGAGACAAGAGCGCAAGGCTCAAACTCACAAACTGTGAGATCATGACCTGAGCTGAAGTTGGTCACTCAACCGACTGAGCCACCCAGGCACCCGGGGCTTGAGTTTTTAAAAGCTTGATTCTTATCCATTCTGAGTCAAATGTGATTCTCTTCTTCAAAGTATACCACCTAGCCCAGACACAGCACTGTCCATGACATAAAACTTAGAACTACCCGATGATCCAGCAATTGTACTATTAGCTATTTACCCAAAGAATACAAAAATACAGATTCGAAGGGGTACATGTACCCTGATGTCTATGGCAGCATTGTCAACAATAGCCAAACTATGGAAAGAGCCCAAATGTCCATTGACTAATACATGGATAAAGAAGATGTGGTATATATATATACACACATATATATATGTGTGTATATATATATATATGTGTGTGTGTGTATATATATATATATATAGGGTTGATTACCTACCCACTCCCCATCAACCTGTTCTCTCTACCTTTTGCCTACCGACATAAATGCCGACTCTATACCATCCCCATTTCTATCTTTGCCTTCTTCCTTTCTCTCCCATTCCTTATCTAATCCATATATATATATGATGGAATATTATTCAGCCATCAAAAGGAATGAAACCTTGCCATTTGCAATGACGTGTATAGACTAGAGTGCATTATGCTAAACAAACTATCAATCAGAGAAAGACAAATATGATGATTTCACTCACATGTGGAATTTAAGAAACAAAACCGATGAATATATGGGAGGGGAGAACAAAAGAAAATGAAAAAAGAGAGAGGGAAACAAACCACAAGAGACTCTTTTTTTTTTTTTCAACGTTTTTTATTTATTTTTTTGGGGACAGAGAGAGACAGACAGAGCATGAACGGGGGAGGGGCAGAGAGAGGGAGACACAGAATCGGAAACAGGCTCCAGGCTCTGAGCCATCAGACCTCTCACGGACCGCGAGATCGTGACCTGGCTGAAGTCGGACGCTTAACCGACTGCGCCACCCAGGCGCCCCACCACAAGAGACTCTTAAAGACAGATGCACCTGGGTGGCTCAGTTGGCTAAGCGTCTGACTCTTGATTTTCACTCAGATCATGATCGCACGGTTTGTGAGTCTGAGCCCCATGTCAGGCTCTGCACTGACAATGTGGAGCCTGCTTGGGATTCTCTCTCTCTCCCTCTCTCTCTGTCCCTTCCCTGCTTGCACACTCTCTCTCCTTCTCTCTCTTTCAAAAAAAAAAAAAAAAAAAGAGGGAGAGACTTTTAAAGACAGAACAAACGGAGGGGTGATGGAGAGAGGTGGGTTGAGGATGGGCTAGATGGGTGATGGGTTTTAAGGAGGGCATTTGATATGATGAGCATATGTATGTAAGTGATGAATCACTGAATTCTACTCCTGAAACCAATATTGCACCGCATGTTAACTAAATAGAATTTAAATAAAAATTAGAAAAGAAAAAGAAAAAACTCATGCTCCAATTTTTATTTCATAAGCTTCTAATTCATAACTATGAATTACAATACCTCTTGAGAAAAAATAGATTACAGGAAAAAGCTGAAGAAACTTATTGATACTTTTAAGGGGTTTTAGTAAGAAATACGTACAAGGACAGTCAAGTTATTCTGGTAAAATTCAACTGAGCTCAGACACATTGACTAGATTGGTTTTGGCTTGACCTGCCAATCCCCTTCCTACATCATTTGTCACTTCTCTGTCTTGTTTGCAGGTCTGAAGTTATCTCCCAGATTTCTAAATGTTCAAGCGCTCTAGGACTCTGTCCCGTATGACTTGTCTGTCCAATTTACACTCATGTTTTAGATAATCTCAACTGATCTCATGGCATTGAATGCTGTCAAGATGTGGGTGACTCCCAATTTATGTCTCCAACTCCCACCTCTAGCCTAGATCTTTAAATCATTTGCTTATTTTACTTGTCCACTTGGATACTCAGTGCAAGTTTCAAAAGTTAACATGCTTCAAACTAAACTCTTGATTCCCTACCCACTCCCCATCAACCTGCTTCTCTCCTCATTTTGCCCACCGACATAAATGCCGACTCCATGCCGTCCCCATTTCCACCTTTGCCTTCTCCCTTTCTCTCCCATTCCTTATCTAATCCATCAACAAAAGAATCAGCAAATTGAAAGACTCTACCTTCACAATATGTCCCCCAATCTGACTTGTTTCTTGCCACCTCCACTAACTTCTACCCTGGCTTAAGCCACCGGCCTTTCTCTTCTAGAATGCTGCAATCACCTAACACTGATCTCCCTGGTTTCCAGCTGTGCCCCCCATCCCCAGGCTGTGTCCCCAGCCACAGTCTATTATTATTCACTTTGAGGCAGAGAAATCACATTTCATTCAGAATCAATGAGAAGTCCTTACCTGACCGTGGTCTTGCTCCCTTGCTCCTCTCTGACTTCATTTCTTTCCCCCTTCTCCTCGGCTCACATCTTCCCAGCCTTACTGGAATTCTTGTTTTTTTTTTTTTAAAAACACATCAAGTGTACCCTAGACACCTGGCTTTTATCCTTGGTGGTTCCTCTGCTGGGAAGGCCCTTTCTGCAGATAGCCAGAGGATACCTTTCTTAACCTCCTTCAGGTCTATGTGTAAATGTCACCTGACTAGAGAAGACAACCCTGGATGCTTTTTATAAAATGGAAACACCCCCTCCCCTGGCCCTCTCTTCCTCCCACTTCTGCTCTATTCATTTTCATAACATGTTTGCCAACAGTCATATACCTACTTTAGTATCTGGTTTTTGTCTTTTTCATACCCGGTAGTATATAAGTTTCATGGGAGAAGAACTTTGTCTATTTTGTTCCCTGTTGTGCCCTGGTACCTGGAACAGTGCTCGGCATGTAGTTGAACTCAATAAATATTTGAGGAATGAATAAATAGTTTGCTAGCAAGCAACCAGATAATGTAATTACATTGTGAATTTAATAAGCATACATAAAATGCTCATTTTTAGAGGAAACAAGAAAAACATTTTAGGTATTTAAAGACATTTCCTTTTGCATCTTGAGAAAGGTTGGGGAAGGAATCAGGTAAGGCAGGTTGGGAGAAATTTGCTCTACACACATTGAAGATTTTGCCTGGAAGTCCTAAAAGCTTGCCAGCTCACCGTTTGAGAGTCTTTATCTTGTGAGTTATAAAGTTGATATGGAACCACTTTCTTCTCTTTGTGTTGTTTTTCTCTGCACTGGGGCTCGTTAGAATTCTCTCAAAGAAAGTTAAAACTCCCCAGAGATCTCTGGGCTTGCTAGAATGGTGTCTCCCAGAGTGCTCCTCCTTCCTTTTAGTAAGCCTGGCAGCGTGAACCGTAGTAATCATTTAAAAATATGCTCACAAGATCTAGGAAAAACCAGGCCTACTCATTAGCAGCTTTCTCTCTGCCTTTCTGAATTCATGGTAAATAATTCTCCCGTGTTCCCCACGAATACTTAATTATAGCACGAGCAGCAGCTCTTTGAGGCAGGAAGCTAGGCATATCTGCAATGCCCAGAGGAGATACTGAACTGTTGCTCCCTGCTGCATAATAAAGCCAGCAGATTAGGGCAGATTAGCTTTTCGCACAGGCTGGAGCATTTCTGAAGACTCCTTCCTGCATTGTCTCCCAACACACTTTTTCTCTGGATGCTGTCACGTCACTTTCCAAATATATGCCCCATGGAAGGTTTACACCTGCCGAGCCCAAATCTTAAGTGCAAATCAGAGTGCAAAGGTAAGTCAGAGTGCAATCCACATGGGTTTCTTGGCTTCATTGTTTTGGGTTCCAAGCATGGTCAAGGTTGTGTGCTTCCAGATTCCTTTTCCTCTGAGTTAAATGCAATCCCTGGAGGAAGGCAGTGAGGGGAAGCTGGGCTGTCTAGAAGGAGCTATTGACCCTAGAAGGCATGCCAACTCTTCCAGGAGGTCAAGGCTCAAGGCAGAATTTTGACACCCATGGTCTCCTGCCCCTAGTGTTACTCATGGTTGTATTGCATCTTGTGGTAAAAGGGACTTTGCAGAGAAAATTAAGGTTACTAGTGTGCTGACCTTAAGAGAGAGAGATCATGCTGGGTTATCTGGATGGATCCAATGGTGTCACATGAGCCTTGAAGTAGAAGAGGAAGCAGAGGGGTGTGAAGCACAGGAAGGATCTGAGTGTATTATTGGTTTCAAGATGGAGAGAGCCACATACGACAACGCTGTTTTCAATCTCATGCCCAGCTAGCGTTCTTAACAACATCTTTTACACATGCAACTCCCCATCACAGAGCACATTTCCAGGAAATTCAAGCTAAGACACCATCTTTGTTTATATTCGGAGAGGAATCCAAGTAGGATTCTGAAGTGGGTGTGGTAAAAACTACACATGGTCAATATTGACTATGACAATTTATTGGGAAAGTTAGAAAGTGATGTACCACGTCTCAGTGCCTCACAGGTCATTCCCATCCACAAGGAACCTGGTCCCAACACAATCTTTGTGCAAAGGAGCTGGGAAAATTAATTTATGAACTACAAGTCCAAGACAGCAGCACTGCGCAGTGGTGAAGATTCCTTACAAACTGTGGGACGAGCCTCCCTAAGGTTCTATCGCCACACCTGTAAACTGGGAATCTGACAGTATGTAATTCACAGGCGACGTTTGAGGGTTAGGGCTAACGAGATGATGCATGCTAAGTCCTCAGCACAGCATTGGGTTTGTGCGATTTGTGATAGTAGCTGTGGATTTCAAGCCTATACTCTCTGGGCCCTCCTCTAAGTTCACCTGCGACTGCTCGTGGCTTCTCCGCTATCTCTCTGCTCTAGGGCTTTCTCCCGCATCCTGAGACTCAGCCTGTGCGCAAGGCAGCCCAAAGTGCTAGGGATTTAAAATTCGGGATCAACTCAAACATGAGACAGAGCCTGTAGATTAATCATTCCTCAATCAGCTTCACTCCTTGTGGGACAAGTCTAAAGCACATTCTACACATCATTCTCAGAGAGAACTCGGTGGGACTGAGCCTCTGGTGCCTATGATGAAAACCTGCTAAAATATCCACCCTCTATATGCTTTCCTCACTTCCTTTTTTAATTTCAGTCTTTCCCTTGTGTTTCCTAGGACCAACCACCCAAATAAATGACCCTCTTCTGAGTTCTTGTCTCAGGGTTTGCTTTTTGCAGGAACCCAAATAAAACGGCAGCATCTAACACTCACTGTTCTTAAACTGTTATCAAATTAAAGTGAGAGGAAACCCTGGAGCCCTCCTCTCTGTTCTTTTCTGACTCAGTGATCTGGTTCCTGCAGAAATGTCATGAGCACGATCATTGAAGGACTGTGTCCTTGCTTTCTCCTCACTAACGCACAGAGGGTCACTAGCTGGCTGGCTGGGCATGGAGAGGTCTGAGCCAAAATTCCTTCCTAATGGATTTCATTGTACGTGCATTCGCTTGCATTTATAGCTTTTTTTTTTTTTTTTTTTTTTTTTTTTTTGTAAAACAGCTTTTCTCTTGGAGCCTGAAACACAAAGCACATTCTGGAAGTGTGTGTTTGCTGCTTATGGATTCTTGAGGAGAAGAAATAAGGTGGAGAGAGGGAGGGAGGAAAAACCAGAAGAAGGGAGGAAGAAATGATATTTGCTTAACTTTGCTATGCTCTCCTTTTAGGTATTCGCCCTTTTAGGGTTGGCAACATGGTTTCCTTTTTTATGATAGAAAATTGAACTATTTACAATAGGAAATGTCCAGTTCACTGAAGGGACCACTTCAGGTCCCTTGATTTTGAGAGACTGTTAGGAGGTTGGGGGTGGGGATGGGGGTAGTTGTTGCATTGGGTGTGGGGATGGGTGTCCTCCATTTTCCACCAAACATTTTTTATTTTTTACAATTTTCCTGTGCTTCTGTTTCTCATTGTCTACCTTCTTCTTCGCAATGTAGCTTCAACATCACTTTATTTCAGTTCTATATCTTTTTACTTTATTTCTGTTTAGAGTAGATGTGCCAGAGACACCCATGAACATTTATTAGCCCATGAACAAATATTAGCCCATAACCATTTATTGTTAGGTAGGAAGGAGTCTTTCTTAGGAATTCTGGCTAATCTGTACTTTAACCCCAAGACATAAAGAGATTTCATTCTACTTCCAGACCCCACCAATGGTTAACTCTCTGTTTGGTTTGTGGTCTACTGGACTGTCACAATTATACATCGTGGACACTCCTTTCCCTATGAGAATCCTAATTCCAAATATGTTGTTCCCTTGTCCAACCAGGACACCTTAACCTGGATTGCACAAGATGGTCACCATTTCTGGGGACTTGAGTTGTTTTAAAAAACTCATGTGTGACTTTGTACCTCCATTTCAGGTTGGTCTAACTCATGCTACAAGAAAATGAGAAAATGGAGTAAAGGCAGCCATGAGTGGCTTCTGGAGTAGAAGTTCTACAAATATTATTATATTTGCTATACAGTAAATTTACCCTGCTTACTTTTTAAAATAAGTAACATATAATTAAGTCTCTCTGCTTCCTTCCCACCCCCCCCTCAGTGAAGCATTTGGAAGATAGATTGGAGAAGTCCTATACATTTCTTAGAGCAGCATCTCAAAACCTCAAACCTCACCATGTTAGAGTTAACAAGTATGAAGATAAAAAACAATCTATTCTTTGGGTATAAATTCACTTTAAAAGGCACTCAAACTATCTAATTTCTATTTTTACTGTCCCTCAGGCTGAGAGGCTCTCATGCATTCACTGTGATGGTAAGGACAGGACACCCCAAATTCTACTAGTTATCCACTGGCTAAAGATTTGATCAAAATGAAAAACCAAATCAAACCAAAACAAGAAACAAAACAAAACAAAACAAAACCCAAAAGACAAAAAAACAATAAACAACCAAAAAGTGCAAGAAGACATTTTTTTCCATGACATTTTCCATTTGAAGATAGATCTTTCACAAGATAGTGATGCTTTTCCTTTTATTCTCCCAACTTTTAATCTAAGTAATCAATTAGTTATTTAATACTATAAATCAGGCACAATACATACAAGTGACACATGATTATTATAAAAAGTTACTATGACTGATGTGTATGACTGTGTTTGAAAAGGGTTGTATGCTAAGAGCTTAGCAATTGTGACAAAACTGTATGTTACTTGTGGAGGAAAAGGTAAACGAGTTGGTTTGCTTGCCTTGAACTGCTGAAGTTCCAGTATTCTTCTCAGAAAGATGTCACAATCTAAAGATTGTGAGTAAATTGCTATATAATTGCTCTGATCATCTCACGGGCTTCTTCAGGTCATGGTTTCCATGTCATCAATGCTTAATCTTTCTGATCTGAGTCTATGTACAGCTTTTCTAGGTGTTCGCCAGTCATGGCTAAATTACTGCACCTGAGTTAGATCTAAAAGCATTATTATGTCGTGTCAGAAAATGACCCAGAGCAATTACAAGCCTTTCTCAGCTTCTGTCCACCACCTGAGTTTGAAGCATGCTAATAAATCCATTTTTTAAAACAATATCAATTAGTGTATTATTAAATCCCACAGACAAAGAAAGTCTGGCCCATTCATTATTCAGAATTTTACCAACATATCACACCAGTCTTGTCCAGTTAATTTCAAAGAATGAGAAAACTTCTTTTTTTGTTCTGATGGTATGGTTCTATGAAGTTATTGTAGAATTATCCAGTGAACATAACTTTTGTGGGTTTTTGCAGCACCCTCAAAACTCCACGAATATGCTCAGAGTAGACCCTTAAAGAACAAAACTAGGTCACTATTGGATCATGTGTCAGCCATCTACGGTCATTAGACAGGGGGATGTGTTTGGATGAAGAAGAAGCTAGAGAAGTAAAGGTTCTATAGATAGAATGCATGGGAGACATCACCCATTCTTTGAGAATGGGAACTGAGATGAGTTTTCAGCAAACTGATAGGAGTTTCTGACTTGCGAAATGATTTTAAAATGATTTCAAGTGATCACTATGTGGTCTAGTAAAATTGCTCTGAGAAGGGAATAAGTGTTTGTAATTCTCAAATCAAATTAACTTTTCTCAACAAATGACATTCAGATTATTTGTTGTTAAATTATTTGGCCTCCATATGGCTAATGTGTGTTGCTCATTAAACGATGGGAACCTTCATGTTTTTTAATGTATTTCATTTCAATGCTATGTCAGATATGCAAACAGGGTTCAAAGTAACTGTGAAACAAATATTATCTTAAACAAATCTATTCTCTGCAGATTTTAAGCCACTCTTAGAGCTGTGGGGAGTTGGTATGTAGACTGTGGACTGCAGTCAGATTTGGTTTCAAGACTCGTTGACGTTGCTCTTAGCTGAAGTTTAACAAATCCCACAGACATTTTGGGCAGGGGATATTTGTTCTTAAACTTGATGCTCAGAAGTCATTTCTAGTTTTATTATTTCAGCCCAGCATTGGGTTTAATGATTCCCTCTTTAAATTATTTTAGCTACCCAAACTTTCCAAACATATTGCCCTCATGTGGGTGGTTGTACCGGGACCGTGAATATGATCAGCAACCCAGTGTATTGGACTTTTGAAATTAAAAACTGGCTCTTGGGACACATGGGTGGCTCAGTCAGTTAAGCCTCCAACTCTTGATTTCATCTCAAGTCATGATCTCATGGTTTGTGAGTTCGAGCCCCACATTGAGCTCTATGCTGACAAGTGTGGTGACTGCTTGGGATTCTCTCTCCCTCTCTCTCCACCCTTCCCTTATACACTCTCTCTTTTTCAATAAATAAATAAATAAATAAATAAATAAATAAATAACTGGTTCTTCATGGGGTTCTCAGTGACAGGGCCTGGAAGTCATAAAATGGTAACTTGTTTCTTTTACCTACAATTAAGAATATACTGAAAGGAGGAGCTAAAGAGAAGGCTATGCTGTTTCCTAGAGGGTGCACATTTTAGAATAAGGACAAAAATACAAGATGAGAAGAACTTTTTCATGGATTAAAACCCTGAGGAAAAATTATTAATCATCCATTCATTTGGCAGTTATTTATTGAACGTCTTCTATGTATTCAGAACTGTGCCGTGCAAAGATATCCAGAAATAAGCAAGACGCATTTAGCAGAAAGAGATGGAAAGGCGAGAGAACACCTTTAAAACAATCTGCATCAGAATCTATTTTCTTAGCTGTTGTCCTGACACTTAGTGAATGAATACGAACATATTGAAAACAGAACTTTATTGGCCTGGACAAAAAGCACATATGATTCTTTTCCAGTCTTTCTGTTGTTTTTCTTAAACACAAAAAGTATTCGCTAGATGAGGGTCAACTATCCTTGAAACTTTTGTTCTGAAGCCAGAACAAAACCAAAGTCAAGTCTGATCCTCTACCTTTTCCCTTATTTCTTGAGCTGATAGCACATCTTGGTAGTTTCTATGACTAAAAACTACCTAGTAGATTCATCCCTGAAAGCCTGTAGCTACTCAAACCCTCCTGCTCTTATAGGCCTGGTTGCTTGGGTTTTGCATCATCCTTCCCCAGCTGCAGGACAGTGAGTGAGAAAAGCCAGGAAGAATGTGGAGACAGGAGGAAGAAGGAAACTAGGGCTGCAAGCATGAGTCTAGGAGATAACACGTTTCAGAGAATGATAAAACAACTTGCCCTTAAGATGTTGGCTCCTAAAATGTAACTTAAAACATGTACCCAAGAGATAAAAGCCTGGACCAGTAATCCTTTCTGGCTATCTCGTCCTTTCCTTTTTCTTCCTCTCCTTCTATTTATTTTTCTTTTTGCAGCCTGTGTGAATGTGCTTGGAACCCAAAACTTGAGGTATCCTAATTCTTGACATATTTGCCCTTTTGTTTAAGATCTGTAAACCCACAGGGCAGAGTCCTTATAATGCTACTCTTACACTGATCATAGTCAATGCTTTTTGTTTAAGAATAGCACCCCCTCCGATGAGGATGAGGAGAAAAAGGAAATCTCATGCATTGTTGGTGGGAATGCAAACTGGTGCAGCCACTGCAGAAAACAGTATGGAGGTTCCTCAAAAAATTAAAAATAGAACTACCCTACGATCCAAGAATTCCACTACTGAGTATTTGTCCAAAGAGTATGAAAGAAAACATTAAAAAAACATATGCATACCTATGTTTATTGTGGCATTATTTACGATAGTAAAATGCTGGAGGCAGTCCAAATATCCATTGATAGATGAATGGATAAAGAAGATGTGGTATATATATGCAATGGAATACTACTCAGCCATAAAAATAATGAATTATTGTCATTTGCAACAACATGGATGGACCTAGAGAGTATCATGTTAAGTTAAATAAGCCAGTCAAAGAAAGGTAAGGATCATAAGATTTTACTCAAATATGGAATTTAATGAACAAATGAATAAAGAAAAAAAAAAGACAAACCAACCCCCCTCCCCCCACCCCCCCAGACTCTTAACGATAGAGAACAAACTGGTGTTTACCAGCGGGAGGTTGGGGAGTTGGGGATTGGTGAAATAGGTGATGGGGATTAAGAGTACCCTTATTGTGAGAAGCACTGAGTAAGGTATGGAATTGCTGAATCACTATATTGTACACTTGAAACTAATGTAACACTGTATGTTCACTATACTGGAATAAGAAAAAAAGAATAGTCACCCCCATATTTTGCAATCAGCTGATGCCCAAATTAGATAACCACAAGAACATCATGCAGGAAAGACTCAGGGCTTGATCTAATATTTTGAAATGAGGCAGTCATCACTAGGAGATTTTTTTCCCCAAAGAATTATGAGATTTTATGCTTTTTTCATTTCCTAGAATGACTTTATTATTGACAACAGTCTTAACATTTACCCTTGATGAGAGGACAGAGAAGAGGTACAGGAGATGTATGATTGTTAGTGTCCCTGCTATCTTCTAATGATCATGGGCAGGGCAGATGGTTGTCCCACCACGTAGAGGCAGATGGTTACCAGGATCCTTCTAGTAGGCAGTGATGGGGGAATAGCTGCCCCTTTTGGTTACAACAGACAATATTTTGAAGATAAAGACAAATGATTAGAATCACTAGTGCATGATCTCCTTCCTTACTACCTAGCCCATTTTATTTTCTTCTCTTTTGAAAATATCACTCTAAACTTCAAGAATAAACAATTCAAAGATTACTTCAAGTAAATATAAGAATATCATAACCTAATGGGCCCAAGGAGTCTCTCTGACCCAAACAATGGCTTCTTAGTTTCACTGTTCCTCAGTTCTCTTTCCCAAGCCTCTCTTTCCTTCTGTCCCAGTTTCTTTTTTTTTTTTTTTCTCCCTGGATGGTCTTGAGGAAACATCTTTAATTGTGGAAGAGGAGAACTCAATGGGACTTTGAAGCAAATATATAAATAAAAGGAAAACAATGGGCCATAAAGTGTAAGATCATGGGACAGTGATGAAGTGTAGGGAAAACCAATGTCACAGTGCGCCAGAATGGTCTTTGTCTACTGGTATCCACTCTGGACCCATAGGTGAGACATACAGGATTTCTGTCCTGTATAATACCTCTTCCCAAGGTATTCCCCAAGCTCTGAGTTGGTACAGCCAGGGCCAATGCAGTTATGACACAGAAAATAGAGCTTTTCCCTTAGATAACGATGCCAGGTTCTACAACAGACCCTTTGAGAATGCCTGGCATGGGCTGGCAGCAGGCACCTTGGGTCTTACTGTGAAAGCAGATAAAGTGGCTTCTCAGAGCAGAATTTCCACTCCAGGGAATGGGGGATCCCCTGGGTTGAAGAGTTGAAGGAAAATTGCCTATGGCCTGTCAGTTGGTGGTCTGCTGGGGGCATCTGTTTCATCTGCATTCCTAATTAAAGCCCAAATTAAACCCAGCCAAATGTTCACATGAAAAGCCCCACCAGAATGAGTTTCCAGATTCTATCAACTCCAAAAGAATCTCATGTGTAAATCTCTAACTCAACTGTCTGGCCCACTTTATATCCACTTTCCCCCCAAGAGCTCTGGGGAAGAGGTTGTGCAGCCATCAATGTGCAGAGAGCAACTTGCTTGGATTATTAATTTCCCTTAATTAACAAGGAAATAACTTATCTTATTAATAATTAATAAGATAATATTTTCTCTTACTCAATTGAATGAGTCTGTGAGTATAGGAGGATGGCAGAAGGGATTTGATGGAGGATTCAGGAATGACCAAAGTTCCTATTCTGGAAATGGAGCTGTTTTGTGGTTAAAATATTAAGTTTGACTGTGGGGAAGTTGAATTTAAGTTTCCAGGGGGAGTAGGAAATGAGATCTGGATTCCAAGAGCAAGGTAAAGATTCCAAATTAAAAATGGGGGTCATGAGCACCATTAAGGCATGGTGGTAAATTAGATGGGTGTGAGAAAATATGGAGAGAAAGGCTACAACTTTGCATGGATACTGAGAAGCCCATTGCCTACCATGAGCCAGGCACTTGCCGACCCACTCATTTCTCCACGTCCAGGATGAGGCACAGCAACCTCCTCAGAACATGTGGACTCACCAGAAGAAACCTTCCATAAAACAACTCATTAAACAGCTTGGTTTTTTCCCATCCATCACAGGCCAAAACATGTTCCCGGGGAACCAGAAGTCCAAACACAATAATGCAGGAGAAGATAGCCAGTAAAGGGGTGGTGTCCCTGTTTATTCCCCACCGTCTCCACAGCCTATAAAATATTTATTTATCATGCACAAGGTAGAGGAGTGGAGAGTCCCCAGTACCACTCTGCCAAAGATTCATTTTGCCTATCACAATACTTGAGTGCTTTTACTTCAAAATTCCCCACCCATCCCTTTATACATTCCCTCACTGGGCTCAGATGTGGCAGCAGAGGTTGTAAGGCAGGTGTCCAGGGAAACTCACCCTGGGGTCTCTCTCCAGCTGCTGCTTGTGATGTAGGCTGCGTCTTCTCTTGGCCTTTGCAAGGCCATTGTGGTAAAAGTGGTATAGGCCGTCAGTGAAGGGGAGCTGTAGAGAGTCAAACAGACATAGGGCATAGTTAGCTTCTGGGGGTGGCCCCAGGACACGGAAACCAAAGCTGGGGCTGCATGCAAGGGTTCCATGAGATGAAGTATATGTGAGAAAACTGCTGGAAACTTCCTTCCTATCAGACTTGGACATCTATTTCCCTATCTGTACTCCTTTCGTTTTCTCTATATACTGCCCATTCACCCCTCCTCCTCAAATACCTTCTACTCTTTCCTCTATTTCTTTAGTTTCTACCCATTCTTTGATCTCCTCCTCCATAGAGTCTTCCCTTTATATTTATACTCACACCAAGTTCTCCATTCTCTTCCCTTGAACTAGTATTTATACTCTATGTCTGGTTGCTCCAGAATTGTGTTGTGATATACTCCTGTCTTCACAGCTGCATTATCTGTACTGTACCTTAGACTTTCTCTGTGACTCCTTGATGCCTTTCATCATATTGAGCACAGTGCAACCATGTAAATATAGTAAGCACCTATTAGATGGTGGACCGGATTTCCTTCTATCTCCCTAACTTACGGATCCTTGGGATTAGGTATGGGTGTCAGAACTAGTTGCAGAAAACCACAATAATGAGAGCTTGTCTGCTCATCAGGGCCTGTAAGAATCAGAGAACATAAGACTCTCTTGTCCTATGACCAAACTGGATTTGGGGACTTATGATGTACAGAGATGTATTAGTACAACAACAATAGCACAATACTTTTGAAATTAAGTTGGTATTAATTTGTTTAAGTTATTTATTGTAATCTCCAGGGCATCCACCAAGAAAATAACTAAACAATATATAGTATAATAAACAACAAGGTAATTAAAAAGGTACACTAAAGGGGTGTCTGTGTGGCTTAGTCAGTTGATATCTGACTTCAGCTAAGTCATGATCTCATGGTTCATGGGTTCAAGCCCCACATCGGGCTCTGTACTGACAGCTCAGAGCCCGGAGCCTGCTTCAGATTTTGTCTCTCTCTCTCTGTCTGCCCCTTCCCAACTCATTCTATGTCTCTCTCTCTTTCAAAAAATGAATAAGTGTTTAAAAAAATTAAAAAAAGTGTACTAAAAATATTTAACACAAAAAGGACTTTATGAAAGAATAAAAGAAAAAAGTTTATAAGACATATAGAAAGCACATGGTAAAATAGCAAGTGTAAAAATCTTTTAAGTATTACATTAAATGTAACTGGATTGAAAACTCTAATCAAAAGACAGAGTTACAGAATGAATAAAAAAAACATTCAACTATATGCTATCTAGAAGAGATACGCTTTACATTTGGGGGGGGGTATGATAAGGGAGCGTAAGGCAAGCTGAAGGCAAAGCACAAGCTAACAATAACCCTACTCCCCAAGAGTGGGATATGTGTGACATTCTTCAGGCACTCCTGGCAGCCCAAGAGCAAAGGAAAGAAAAAAAAAATGGTTAACTGATAGTGATCATAGTCATGCAGGACATGCAGGACCAGTTTACAAATGTCTTAGTAATTTACAAGAAAAACACAATATTATCAATAGCCTAATCTCCAGAAACCTATAGACTCAGTTTCCTGGAGCCCCAACATTATCCTCCCCTCTGGAGTGCTGTGGGGAACAAAGGCAAGAAGGAAATGGTAGGTAAAATTAAATTTCTTTATAATCCGTAGCCCACTGACAAATACTTGAGGAAAATGTAGAGTATAACATTTCTCCAGGAACTCCCTATTGTCTTAATGTTAATGCCTTACTAGAGGAAAACAACTTAGCTTGACAATAGCCAGGCCTCTGGTATCTTATGAGTTCTCGTTAGTATATGAAAGTCCTTTCGGAGGCCTCCCTTTTGCCTTTACCTCCCTCAACTCCATAGTATATAATCAGTCACTCTTCACACCCCCAGTGCAGCTCTTCCTTCCCATGAGTCCTGTCCCTATGCTTTAATAAATCAACTTTTTGCACCAAAAAAAAAAAATACACTTTAAATTCAAATGCACAAATGGGTTGAAAGTCAAGGGATGTGGAAAGATATACTGTACAAACAACAACCAGAAGAAAGGACTGACAATACTAGATATAATTGATTTTAACAAAAATTGTTACTACAGACAAGGAATGACATTTTATGGTGATAAAAGGGTTAATACATCAAAAAGACAGATAATTATAAATATATATGCATGTAACAATGAAGACCCCAATTCACAAAACAAAAGCTGACAAATCAAAGGGAGGAATAGGAGGGCGCCTGGGTGGCTCAGTCAGTTAAGCATCCAACTCTCAATATTGGTTCAGGTCATGATCTTGCAGTCATGAGAATGAGCCCTGCATCAGGCTCTATGCTGAGCATGAAGTCTACTTAGGATTCGCTGTCTGCCTCTCTCTCTCAAAATAAACATTTTTTTTAAAAGGGAGGCATAAATAATGGATCAATAACAGTAGACCATTTTCAATAATAAGCAGAACCAAGAAGTATGCAGACCAAAAAGTAAATTGAAGACTTGAACAAAACCAAAAACCAACTAAATCTAAGAGACATTTATGGAACATTCCACCTAACTATAGCAAAATTCAAAGTCTTATCAAGTACACATGGAATATTCCCCAAGATAGATCATATGTTAGGTCACAAATCAAGCTTTACTAAATTCAAAAGGAAGAAAATAATACGAAGTGTGTTAGCTGATCACAAATTCTAATTATATTAAAAATCAATAACAGATGAAGAGCGCCTGGGTGGCTCAGCTGCTTAAGCATCCGACTTCAACTCAGGTCATGATCTTGCAGTCTGTGAGTTTGAGCGCCACATCAGGCTCTGTGCTCACAGCTCAGAGCCTGGAGCCTGCTTCAGATTCTGTGTCTCCTCTCTCTGCCCCTCCCCCACTCATGCTCTGTCTCTCAAAAATGAATAAATGTTAAAAAAATCAATAACTGATGAAAAATTTAGAAATTTGGAAAACAACATACTCCTAAATAATCAGTGGGTCAAAGAATAAATTACACTGACTATTCCAAAATACTTTGAGATGAATGAAAACAAAAACAGAATTTAAAAACTTTTGGGATGCAGTTAAAATAGTGCTTACAGGGAAATCCATAGCTGTAAGTGCCTATTGTGAAAGAAAAAAGACCTCAAATCAATAACTGAACTAGAAAAAGGAGAGCAAACTAAATACAACAAATAGCAGGAAAGAAATTAGAAGATTTAAGTTGGAATAAATGAAATAGAAAATTAAAAAAAAATAGAGGAAATCAACAAAACCCAGTTATTCTTTGAAAAGTTCAAGAAAATTCACAAAACTCTAAGAACATTGACCGAGAAAAAGAAAGGTTCAAATAAATACAATCAGTGATGAAAGAGGAGATATCACTACCAACCTATAGAAATAAAATATATTGTAGGGAATACTGTGAATAACTGTATGCCAACAAATTAGATAACCTTGGTGAAATAGACAAATTCTCAGAAAGATATAAATTTCCAAAATTTACTTAGAAGTAATAGAAAATTAGAATAGACCTATAACAAGTAAAGAGATTAAATTAATAATTTTCAATCTTCCTGTAAAATAAAGTCCAGGCCCAAATAATTTCACTAGTGGGTTCTACCAAATGTTTTCAGAATTTATACCAATCCTTCAGAAACTCTTCCAAAAAATGTAAGATGAAGGAACACTTCCCAACTATTTCACCAAGGCTACTATTACCCTCATATGAGAACTAAAGATAGATATCACAGGAAAACTACAGACCACTATCCCTGACAAATATCAGCCCCTAAGTCCTCATCAAAACACTAGCAAAATGAATCCAGCAACATGTATAAAGGATTATATACCATGACTAAGTGGGATTTATCCTAGGAATGCAAGGTTCTTTTAACAGCTGAAAATCAGTTAATGTAATAACAATATCAATAGAATAAAGGGCTTTTTTGAAAAAAAAAAGTATTTATTTAGCTGATTATTACACAAAATCAAATACTCTTATGTTAAGACATTCAAAAAACTTGAAATGAAACGGAATTTCCTCAATCTGATAATTGTATCTATCAAAACACACATAACATCATATTTAATGTTGAAAGGGTGGTTACTTTCCCCTTAAGATCAGAGCAAGACAAGTTTGACTGTTCTTTCCATTTATATTGAACAGTGTAATGGTGTCCAGCTGGGACAATCAGGCAAGAAAAAGAAATAAAGTCATTCAGATTGAAAAGAAAGAAAAAAAATCTCTATTTGCAAAAGACATCATCTTGTTCGTAGAAATTCCTGGGAAATCCACAAAGAACTATCCAAATTAACAAATGAGTTCAGTGTGGTTGCAAGATATAAAATTAATATACAAAAATCAATTATAATTCTGTATGCTAACAATGACCAATCCAAGAATAGAGTTAAGAAAATAATTTCATTTACAATAACATCAAATAAGTAGAACATTGAAAATAAATTTAGCAAAAGAAGTATAAGACTTGTACACTGAAAAGTACAAAATATCATTGAAATAAATTAAAGAAGATATAAATAAATGGAAAGACATCCCATGTTCATGGATTTTTAAGATGGAAATATTCCCCAATTTTGCTAATCCTAAAATTCATATGAAAATGCAAAGGACCCCAATTAGCCAAAGCAATCTCAAAAAAGAACAAAGTTGGAAGACTCACACTTTCTCATTTCAAAACTTAATAGAATGCTACAGTAATCAAGATGGTCTGGTATTGGCATAGGAGAGACATACAGTTCAATGGTATAAAATTGAGAGTCCAGAAATAATTTACAGTAATTTATGGTTAATTGATTTTAACCCCGGTGCTATGAAAATTCAATGAGAAAAATTAGTCTTTTCAACAAGCCATGCTTAGAAAACTGAATATCTACACAAAAAGAATCAATTTGGATCCCTATCTCACATCACATAAAATTTTTAACTCAATATTATTTATAGCCCTAAATGTAAGAGGTGAAACTCTACAAATTTTAGAATAAAACATACGAGTAAATATACAAGTAAATATTCATGACTTTAGGCTAGGCAATGATTTCTTAGAAATGACACCAAAAGTACAAAGGACAAAAAACCCCAAAAACCCAAAATTGGACTTCATTAAAATTAAGAATGTGCTTCAAAGGAAATCATCAAGAAAATGAAAAGACAATCCACAGAATGAGATAAAATATTTTCAATTCATATCTATGATTAGGGACTCAAACCAGAATATATAAAGAATAATTTAGCAAGAAAGTCAAATAACTCAATTTAAAAATACGCAAAAGATTTGAGCAGTTATTTCTCCAAAGAAGATATACAAAGTGGCCAATAAGCACATGTAAAGTTGTTCATTATTAGTCATTAGTGAAATACAAATCAAAACCACAATGAGATATCACTTCACACCCACTAGAAAAAAAAAATTAAAAACCAGCAAGTGTTGGTGAGGATATATGGAGGAATTTGAAACCTTGTACTTTGCTAGTGGATAATAAAATGGCACAGACACTTTGGAGAACAGTCTGTCAGTTACTCAAAATATTAAGCACAGATTTTCATTTGATCCAGCACTTCTAATCATAGGTATATATCCGAGAGAAATGAAAGTATTATATCTACACAAAGACGTGTACACAAATGTTCTCAGCAGCATTATTCATGATAGGTAAAAACTAGACACAACCCAAATGTCCATCAACTGAGTGGGCACTCGGTAAGTGTTGGCAATAAGTAAGTAGATAAATAAAATGTGGTATGTAGATACAAAGGAATATAATTTGGAAACAAAAAGGAATGAAATACTGATATATGCTATAACACAGATGGACCTTAAAAACTAAATGCTAAATGAAAGAAGCGAGACCAAAAAAAAAAAAAAAAAAAAGGCTACATATTGTATCACTTCTTTTATATGAAATGTCCAGAACAGAAAAACAGATAGAAATACAAAGTAGATTAGTATTTACATCAGGGGCTAAGAGGAGGCAGAAATACAGAGTGATTGGTAATGGTATAGGGTTCCTTCTTGGGGCAATCAAAATGTTCTAAAAGTAGATCATGGTAAGATTTCACAACTTTTTGAATATATTGAAAATCATCAAATTGTACATTTTGAAAGGGCAAATTTTATGATTTGTGCATTATGTTTCAATAAAAATGCTATTTAAAAAATCCTGTGATGAACAGCCTTGTAAATGTCACTATATGCACAGATGAGAGGGGTTTTTTTTGAAGGATATATCCCAGGAATGCACTAATTTAATTAGAGATTGTGAACATCAGCATTTTGACAAATATCCCCCCAAATTTTTCCTATCAAGTTGTAAGTAAGTTGTAAAAGTAAGAATAAAATTATCCATTGTCCAATACTTCCAAACACTGGACTGAAATTTATTAATTGAAGTTTAAATTTTGCCTATTTAATAAACAAAATATGCCATCTTATTTGGATGTCTTTGTTTTTAAAGTTTGAACATCTTTTCCTATATTTATTGAACATTTTAATTCCTTCTCTTCAAATTGCCTGTTTGCATCTTTTCTGCATTTTTCTATTGCTTGTCATAAGCCAGGCACTGTGTTTTGCACTGGGGACACAAAGATAGATATGACATGTAAAATAGCTCACAATCCACCAGGGAAGGCCTATTTACAAACAGCAGCATATAAATAGTACTCTGTGATGGAGTGATTTAAGAGCATGAGTTCTGGGGTAACTTGGTTTAAATTCTGGATCTTCCATTTAATATGACCTTATGGCAAGTTATTTAACCCTTCTGGGCCTCAGTTTACACACTTATAAAATGGGAGAGTCCCCTTTTCATGTTGCCCTGAGAATTCAGTGAGATAATGCATGGAAAGTTCTTGGAATAATGCCTGGAACATAGTGGGCACTCAGTAAGTGTTGGCAAGTATTTTTATTGTTAGAGTACAGAGGGCTACAACAGTGTTACAAGGTGCCATTAGAACCCAAAGGAGAGATTATTTCAGTCAGAGGGATATCGGGAACATTTCATGAAATTTCTGGAGGAAGGAAAGGGTATTCAGACAAAGGGAATACTTTTTGTTTTTATTAAAGTGTGTATTTTCCCAATGTTTCAATTTTGAAGAGTGTGGCTATTTTTAAAACATAGGTGTAAGTTCTTCTACAGTCTTCCCATCAAGAGATGGAATACATGACCGCAGCTCTTGAATCTGGGGAATGTGATCACTTGGATCAAAAATGTATGTTGAAAATGATGCCATATGACTTTTGCGGCTGGGCCATAAAAGGCCACGTGACTTCCTGCCTTGTTCATCGGAACACTTGCTCTTAAAGTCCTGATCTGCCATTAAGAAGTTCAACTACTCGCAAGCTTCCATGTTATGAGGAAGCCCAAGCAAATTTGGCAGCTTTGTGCAGAGCTTTGGTTGACAATCTTGGCTGGGCCAAGTCTTCAAGTCACCCTATTTTGGGTGCTAAATATATAAATGAGGAAGCTTTGAATGATTCCACACTCCAGCCATGCTAGGCATTCTTCAACCACCAAGTCTTCTCAACTAAATTCCTATGTGGACCATCCACAGGTGATCCCCTGTGCCTTGCCTGAATTTCTGATCCTAATCCCATGAACATAAGAAAATGGTTGTCATTTTGTACTACTAAGTTTTAGGTTGGTTTGTCACCCAGAAACAGAGAACAAGCAACAAATACCTGGCTAAAAAAAAAAAAAAATTTCCCTCAGTTTTCAGGACTGTGCAAACTTGAAACTCTATGGTATTAGCTCTGTCTATTAATTGGTGATACCAGCCTGGAACAGCTCAGTTAGAGTCCTTCAAGCAACCTTCCTGGCACAGTGGGAAGGGGTCTTGGGGCCAGAGCAGCAGATACTGGATGAACCTCAAGGGCACAGCAAACTTGTCTAGGAGTCTGGTGTGTGAATGAAAATCTTTTAGAACACTGCAGCTTTTGTGATTTAGTTCCTGTTCATTAAAAATCACATTCTCCAGGGCAAATTAAACATCAATATTTCATGTGCATTTTCCAGGCTCAGTGGTTCTTGAATGGTGTTTTCCACTTAACTCCACTGATATACTCAAGGTAATGTTAAGATTTGACTTCAAAAGTGAGGGTGGGTGGAGGATGGAAAAGGAAAGAAAATATAAGTGTGCTGACCTTTTGCTTTCCAAAGACTTGTGCCTGTCTTGACTGTCAAGTGGTATGAACTTGGACTTTTATCTCCTGTTGTGGAGAGCAGGATGAATCTGAAAATTTTTAACACTAGCAAGGATTTGGGGGTAATCAAGCACCTGTGAGCATTGCAGGGACATTATTCTGGTTTTGTTTTACTGATTTTCAGGAATTAAATTTGAATGGAGGCAAAAGGAAAATTCTTTCTTACAATGGAATTCCAACTAATAAATGTAGAAGTAATGATGGAAATTGGTTACCACCTTTTAGGAAACACTGTAGTAATAATCGTGGCTGGCAAGCATCACCAACAGATACTAAACTTAGTGGGTGAAATATAATGATAAATAAAGCGAAATAATACTGTTATAGTAGAGAAACCTAACAGGCACCATCCATCCTAAACAAGTGATCAAGTTAGCCTCACTCAAGGTGAAATGTCCCAAAATCAGGTGCCTCATGACATGATGTAC
Organism: Panthera pardus; assembly: GCF_024362965.1. Lineage (NCBI taxonomy): Eukaryota > Metazoa > Chordata > Mammalia > Carnivora > Felidae > Panthera > Panthera pardus. The sequence goes on along the minus strand of NW_026526821.1, from coordinate 42,478,281 downwards.
CAGGAAGGAGACAACATTGCAGATCCTGGATTGGATCCCAGATCAGTGAAGAGGACATTCATGGGGAAAATTTGAAAAAGTCCATAGATTAATTAGTAATATTATATCAATTATTTTCTTGACTTTGATAATTGTGCTATGTTTATGTAGGATGTTAACCTAAGGAGAGCCAGATAAAAGGTATGTGGTAACCCTGTGAGCTACGTTTTTTTTTGTTTTGTTTTGAGCTACGTTTTTTAAGTAATCTTTTTGTATGTGGTAAAATGTACATAATATAAAATTTATCCATTTTATTTATTTTTAAGTGTACAATTTCAGTGGCATTAAGTGCATTCACATTATTATGTAGCCATCACCACTGTTCATCTCCAGAACATTTTCCATCAAAACTGAAACTCTTTATTAAACAATAACTCCTCATTCTCTCCTCCCTGCAGCCTCTGACTACCAACGTTTTGCTTTCTGTCTCTATGGACTTCGACTACTCTAGGCACCTCATATAAGTGGACTTGTGCAGTTTTTGTCTTTTGGTGACTAGCTTATTTCACTCCGCACGATATCTTCCAGGTTCACCAATGTGTAGCATGTCTCAGAATTTGCTTCCTTTTTAAGGCTGGATAGGTCCTAAATGTATATTGTATATATTGATGAACACTTGGGTTGCTTCTACCTTTTGGCTAGTGTGAATAATGCTGCTGTGAACATGGGTGTACCTGTGTTATTTGTGCAAAAAAATTTTTTTTTTTAAGTTTAAAGTAATATCCAAATCGAAATTGTTAAAAATGTAAAAATATTTTTAAAATTAAATTCGAGGGGCACCTGGGTGGCCCAGCTGGTGAAGCGTCTGACTTCGGCTCAGGTCTTGATCTCATGGTTCATGAGTTCAAGCCAGGCCTCGGGCTCTGTGCTGACAGCTCGGAGCCTGGGGCCTGCTTCAGAGTCTGTGTCTCCCTCTCTCTCTCTGTCCTTCCCTGCTTATGCTCGCTGTCTCTCGCTCTCAAAAGTAAATAAATAAACATTTAAATAAATAAATAAATAAATAAATAAATAAATAAATAAATAAAATTAGAATGTTCCGTAGGAGGAACCGTTCAAGCTGGAGGCCCCACCACTTCCTATTGTCACATGGAAGGTCACTTCGATGGTTATGTTACCTGAAGGCTGTTGGGTTGCACCCCTGGCTTGGTCTAATTGCTTTATCTTATAAAATGGTAAAGATTATAATTTGGGGAGGGGCAGGGCTCTTCCAGTTGAGAAGGAGTCACCGGCAGAAATCCCAGGTCTCCTGTCGATCAGCACCCTTCACATCACATTGCTTCCACCGCAGCCTCGGTCTATGCCCCAGTCACCTTTGCAGCCGTGGCTCTACATCCCACAGACTGCAGGCTGGAGTTCTTAACAAAGACAAGGGCGACCGAAGGACAAGGAAGCTGGTGCGTGACATCCCCTCTGCGATGTCCTCGCAAGCCACGACCTGGGATTCTCTGATGAGAGGCACTGTCTTGGCTCTGTTAGAAATGGAGCTAACTGGTGTCATGGAGCTGAAACTGGAAAGTAGCAAGAAACAGGTAAATGGATCGCAGACCTAGCAGAATAGTAGTCTGCAGCCATTTGTTATTTTTTGGCATCCTCTTGCCTCTTGTCTTTGGACTGTGCAGCCCACATCTGCTGGCCTCTGAGCACCTGAGGAGGGCTGTCTGAGATCATTATGCAAGTAGGAAGGCACCACAAGCAGAGAAAGACAGATGCTGGGTAACTTACAGTAGTACAAGGTTGCTGCCTACACAGACCTTGATGATGTAATGCTCATGCATTCCTCAGTTTTTAAAGTAGAATGCTAATCTCTTTTAGGTTTATTTATTTATTGGGGGGGGGGTGGGTGCAAAGGAAGGAGAGAAAGGGAATCCCAAGCAGGTTCCGCAACGTCAGCAAGGAGCCCAATGCGGGGCTCGAATCCATGAACCATGAAATCATGACCTGAGCAGAAATCAAGAGTTGGTGGCTTAGCCGACTGAGCAACCCAGGTGCCCCAAGTAGAATGCTAATCTTAAAATAGAAAAGACATATTAAAAACAGTCTTAGGTCCCTGAACACTCACCTGAGTGTCCCAGTAAGAGATGTCTCATATACATCAACATTTGGTATATTTTCAAATGTTTTCTTTATTTAAAAAAATTTTTTTAGTGTTTATTTATTTTTGAGAGAAAGAGACAGAACATGAGTGCAGGAGGGGAAGAGAGGGATGGAGCCACAGAATCCAAAGCAGGCTCCGGGCTCCGGAGCTGTCAGCACAGAGCCAGACACAGGGCTCGAACCCACAAACTGTGAGACTATGACCTGAGCTGAAGTCAGACACTCAACTGACTGAGCCACCCAGGTGCCCCATGTTTTCTTTATTTAAACACATACACACCCTTCTTTTACACCATCACCTTTTTTTTTTCCCCTTAAGGCAAAATATGTTTGGTTCTGAAGGAAGGAGAAAAACAAGTGAAAGAAGAATTCACAGCAAATTGTCAGCTTGAAGTTTCAGGCTGGGTGATGGTATAATAATGTTGCTAGCTCAGACTTGCAGTGTTTTTAGAAATTCTCATTATGCTGCAAAATTTTATGGAAACCAGCAACACTTCCTATTGCCTTTATTCCTTACCTCTTGCTTCCTTTTCCTCCTGATAACCATGGCTCCAAGCTATAGCTCTTCTCCAAACCCACACACTCCTGTCCCTTAATGGGAGGGAACCTCTGAGAACTGCAGCCAATTATGCACCAATAAAAAGGTCTGTTAAATCCTCACAGAGCCCACCACCTGCTTTCCTTTGGACCAGGGTTTTTTCCACTTAAGCAATTCCTGGATGCTCCAGAAGGTCTGTGAGCATGGCTTCCACCCCAAATTTTGTGCTGCTATGCATTTCTTACTTTTTAGGAGACCTCACAGCTTCTTACCAATTCACAGATGGGTCCAGAGTCCCCATACAGTTAGGCCTCTCTGGTTTAGACCCATCATGTTCTTTGCGTTTGTCCATTGTGCTAATTTTCATGATGCTCAGTCAGCTAAGTTGGAAGTCCAGTTTGGTAGAATTGGATGTCATTCCACATATAAAGATTTTTTATAATTTTATTATCAAAAGGAGCTGCTGTCAAGGGATTTAAGGAGAAGGGATGCCTGGGTGGCTCAGTCGTTAAGCATCCCACTCTTGCTTTCGGCTCAGGTCATGATCTCATGGTTTGTGAGTTCAAGACTGGCATCGGACTCTGCAGCTGGCAGCATGGAGTCTGCTTGGGATTCTCTCTGTCTCTCTGTCTCTCTCTGCCCCTCCCCTGCTCACACTGTCTCTGGCTTTCTCAAAATAAATAAATAAACTTTAAAAAGAAAAAAAGGTTTCAAGAAAAAAAAAAAAACCCAGAAAACAAAACAATACATCAAGGACTGGAACCAGCCCAGCTGATAATTGCTCTTCAGTTTCACTTTGGCCCTGTGTTTTACAGTCAGATCTAGGCTCTGCATTACACTGACATTTCCTGAGACCATTCTTAATTTCCCTGGATCTCATGCAATCTCTTATGGATGAGAGACTGCAGTCTGTAATAAGGTTGGGGGACAAAGAGAACTGAGGGAGTCCCAGGCTCTGCCCTACAGATACTTACAGGCTGGTGAGGAAATGTACAAGCAGGAAAATTATACTGTGTAATGGACAGAAACATATGACAGTATAGAGAAAAAGAAGAATAGAAAGAGAGGTTGTGGCTGTTAAGTAGGCAGGAGACAGTAAGAAGAAGAGAGGAGAGGGGAAGGGACAGGCTGACAATTTCTGTGAGAGAGGCAGGGTAAGTTAGTGTGGATTTAGATAGCATTAAAAGGCCTTTTTTTGCATCCTAAATTGTGTGTGTGTGTGTGTGTGTGTGTGTGTGTGTGTGTGTGTGTTGAAGCTTGGTCTCATGAAAGTTTAGTTATCTCTAGGAGGCTAACTCCCTAAGCCATGACTGGCTAAATGCCTCCATTGAGATTTGCTGATGGGATGGTGGTTTCTCGGGCCAGAAAGGAAGAGAGTAGGACTAAAAGAAGCAGAAAAGAAGATACCAAAGGCCTAGGTATACCTGTATTGCAATCATGCCCCAGCCTGAACCACCTCTTGTATATAGGTTCTAAATGTTCACCCCTACTGACTTGTACATCTTTCTCTCAACCAAAGTTCCTCCTCTTCAAAGTCTGGACCCAGGATCACACTTCTAAGCTATTTGAATTCTCTCACTTCTTCCTGTTTTACTTTGGAAAGAGAGATGGACAAGAAATGGGTCTGGAGAACAACTGGTAAAAACCACCTCCTTTCCTGCAAAAGACTCTTCTTTTGTCTTATGCCTCCCCAGGACCACTATTAGCTGCCTCTGCTGTCAGGCTCTTGGGTGATTCACAAAGAAGCTCAAAGAACATGATCAGTAGCTGAGGATTGGGGAGACAGGCAAACCCGCAGAGGGAGGCTGTCACTCCAATGCTGAGGAGCCCCAGGGGTCCTCATTAAAGCCCTTTAGTATTGGAGGAAACTTTTCAGTCACTCAGGGTTCAGTCATGTATGACCATGATAATGTGTGCTACAAAGCACCACAAATCTTGGTAGCTTTAAACAGCAACCACAGTTGCTCACATTTTCCTGGGTTAACAGCTTATGCTCATTGAGTGTTTGTTCAGGTCTTGATTGGGCTACTTCATGCATGTGTGGTCAGTTGTAGTTTATGTAGTTGGTTCTGCTTCAGAGTGTTGACTGGCTGTGAGCAGGGGTACCTCAGGTCTCCTCTACATGGTCTCTCATCCTCCAACAGCCATGTCCAGGCTTGTTCTCATGGATGATGCAGGGTTCCAAAAGTAAATACAACAGTGCAAAAGACCAAATGGGAATGTGTAAGGCCTCTTGAGTCGCAGGCTTGGAACTGGCCCATAGCACTTTGACCATATTCTTTTGGCCAAAGCAAGGCAGAGGCTAGCCCAGAATAGAGAGGACTGCCAAAGTTCCAGGGCAAATATAGGAAGGTCAATAATTGGGCCATGAATGGAATCAATGTATCACAGTCAGAACATACCAGGAAGTCCACCCTAAAGATGAATCGGGGACCAGCTGATGCCTTGGGACATCCAGTTGCCACCTCTTCCCAGAAGGCAAGGCATGGATATCACCATTTTTGGATCTGCTAGATGGGACAGTTGACGCACAAAGGGAGTCAGCATGAGGCCACAAACCAGGATGTTGCCAGTTTCCAGCAGAAAATGGCTAAATCCATTTGTAAATTTGCCTTGCCAGGCCCTTCAAAAAAATCATCCCATTTACTGATTGAAGCAGTCCTGCAAGGTGGGTGTTATTATTTCCATTTTAAGTATGAGGAGACAGAGGTGCAGAGAAGTTCATTTGGACCCAGGTCTGGCTGACTTTGAAGCCAGTGCTTTTCTTCTATTTTTCACTCTCCCTCAAATTTCTTCCCTACCCTGAACTTGTCTTTCTCTGAGTCAGTCAGAGGATGGGCCCTGCACGTTACTGATACCTGCCCAGGGACCATTACTGGTTTCCCTGGATTGAGTGCAAGGTAAGCGAAGGAAGGGAGAAGGACATAGTTCGGCATGATTTTTTTCAATTAAAAAAATAAAAAAGTGTGTTTAACCTAATACACAAATTAAATATGAATTCCCATCATGAAATAGAAAACTATTTTTTAAAGCAGACTTTTATATCAGCTATAAAGTCATAACTGGCATCCAGAGCAAGGGTAAGAATAGTTTGATTGACAGCTCAAGATGATGAGGGAACAAACCATATTCCTCAGGTTCACACTGGGCTATACCCCCTCCATGGGTTGGGCAGGGACCAACCAACTTCCGCAGTACAGAGAGGAGGTGCCTTTTATCCAGATATTTTCTGGAGAACACCTCCATTTACTAGCCTGTCTCTTAAACCAGGAAGCCTGAAGGATTTTTGATCCATACTTTTGAGATTAGGCCTTTACATTTTCATTTTTGCACTTGTGGCTTGCCATCAAAGGCTGGTAGTGACTACTTACTCTAAGTGCTCTGATCATTTGTCTCATTTTGTTCTCATTGTCAGACAACTGAATATCCTTAGTCAATCCCAGGAGAGCAATTCCGACCCATAGCCAAGGGGATCATGCATGCTGCACAGAAGGAAATGCTTCTTCCTTATGGGGAGATTCATACACAGGCTGGTTTTGTATGAAATGTTAGGGATCAGAAGAATCTTAAGCCTTAAAAACTTGAACTACTGACACAGCACCTAAAGTTTCATCTTTCAAAATTATCCTGGTATGCCAAAAAGAACATTCTCTCTGGAGACAGACTTGGGAACAACTGCAGGCTCCATGTGGACAATCTTTGTATTGCTTACAAGTACCTGGTATAGAGCATGTGCTTCATAAATATCTATTGAATGAATGAAAAAATTGCGAAGTTCTAGACTGAACTTGGAGGAGTCACTAATAGCTGTGTGCCTCAGCGTAGATGGCTATCTTTCAGTATGGCATTCTTTGGGCATTAGTAAGACATTTAATGCTTTGGGAGGCAAGCAGGAAATATAAATATGTGAGTCAGGTATAGGACAATAGGGAGAGGTGAGGCTTGTGGCAAATTGGAGAGTACATGCCTTCCTTACGACAAAAAGATTGAAAGAACTATGTTGGGCAAAGAAAACTTAATTCGTGAGTCAATGAGTGATGCATATTGCACCTTCTAGCTCTGAACAGTCTAGAACTCTAATAAATGCTTGGCAAAAGGCACATCTTAAGAGGGATTTTGAACTCCTAGAAACTCATGAGATTGAACCAGGGTATAAATACCCTCAGGTCTTTTAGCATTAAAAAAAATCTATTTCATCACAGACATGACTGAGACTATCTGTTATTTTTGTCCATAGTTGGGCCCAAGTACTCTGCAGCAGTTGTGGAAGACAAGACAGATTAATCACTACCAAACATCAGCTCTGGGGTTGATTACAACGGAGAAGAAGGGGTGAAAGAAAAGTAGTCACCTGAGCTGGTGTCTTCACAAGCAAGGTGTTTCCTTTTTCTTTGAAATCTGGAATAATCCAGAAGAAAGCTGGATTTGACCAAGCCAATAGCAAATGTGATTTCTTAATGAAGTTCACTGGTGCCACATTAAATTCCACATCGATAAGAGGGCAGGAGAAAGGGGATTCATTTGGAATTGTATTCAAAGGGATACATTTGTTGGTTTGTGTATATGAGAGCAGTGATATCAAGACTAAGTTAAATATTGAAATATCAGTGTTGGTCTCACTGGAATAAAGTTGCAGAAAGAATGGAAAAGCTTGTGAAGGAAGAAAGGGACTTTGCAGGGAAGAAAGCTGATTGCACTTTCAAAGAGTAAATAGCTGTAAAAATGGTGTCGCATTTGTCTTCATTGCAGCAGAAAGATTTTCACAGTATATTGCTTTTGTAGAAACAAAACAGTGTGTGCCAACTAAGGTTACTGCTTGGAAAGATGTTCAGCTAATATTCACCTAAGTGTTAATAACAGGTGGCAAAACTTGGAATGATTTAATTTTTTTGGTTTACCTCTTTATTATTTTCTACAGTGAGCTTTGTAGACTCTTAAATTTTGACATATACAATAAAGATAACTTCACTTTGTAAAATAAAAGCCAGTATGCTTCATAGTATCTCAGCATTTTCACAGTGGAAATGGCCCGATAGGGTACCTAGCACTATGTCTCACTTTGCAGAAGTTAGGACACCTTAGTTGGCACCGGAGTTCTTCTTGGGGAAGCAGTGGTCTTTATCTGAGAGAGTCTTGTGATGGTTGGTAGAGTCCTAAGGTCATGGGTGCCTAGAGAACAAAAAGATCTGTTCTTCCTGAGAAGAATCTGTTTTGACCCATGAGAGGAAGGAATTATAAGCAGACCAAGGGACACAAAAAAGAAAGGGGAGAGAAGTCAGTAAGAGATGTGAAGCTGGCATGACATTGGGCAAAGGGGCCACTGCTTGAGCCCCAGTGGTGAGGTGACCAAAAGTTGTCTTTATGCCTGCCTGATGCTTACTTTACAGTTGTTTGTATTTTGCAACATAAATCCCCTCTCTGCATCCCTGACATCTTTAGTAAAATACATTATAGTTACAAATGCCTTGGGTGAGTGGTTAGAGTTAGGTAGGTGTGGGGAAATCAAGATGGTGGCTGACTTTCACACCTGCTAGCCTAATGAAGAATAGAGATTGCAGGTGTGGGATAGGACATCAGCTATTAACCTAGAAGTTTTATTGGGAGCAGAAAACAGGATCTAGAAGTGAAACAAGGATCCAGATTTTACCCTTAGAATTTACAGGAATGTTGAGAAGGGCTTAGGACTTCTAAACGTACATAATTCAGGAGTGGGGGAGGGGTTTGAGTGAATCTTATTTAGATCTCAAGGTACCGGGCATTTTCAGTTGACATCTGGATTATATACATAAGAAAAGTGAGGTTCAGAAAGTTAAATAACTTGGTCAAGGTCATACTGCTCTATAGTGGCAGAAGTTGGATGAAACCTCATGGCTATTGAGAAAGTGGAAATTTTCTCAGTTTCATAGAGGGAGAGAGACTTGAATGATAGTTTTGAGTCAATATACCCTTTTTGGGATAATTTATTTTCAAAACAACTTCTTTCTTTCTTTCTTTCTTTCTTTCTTTCTTTCTTTCTTTTTTTTTTTTTTAAAGAAGCAAACTTTATTCTTCCTTTGAGGAAGGGTAATTATTTTTTCCTAGATAAAAGTACAGGTTTAAAATGTTTCTAATGGATTAATATCAATGAAGGAGATCCAACCACAAAGTAATTCATACTATCTGCTATTCTTCAGTGTATAACCATACATTCAAATAAAGCAGAAACCAATTGCAAAGAAAAAAAACCATTTTGAAATAACTTAGGATGCTTTTTGAGTATAATTACTAAAGTTGATGACTTTACAGAACCAGCTGATTAGGGTTGAAATAATTTCAAACTCACAGAAAAATTTCAAGAATAGGGCAAAGAATGTTCATAGAACCTCTATCCAGAGTCTCCAGTCACTAACATTTTACTGCACTTTCTTGATCATGTTTTCTATGTATACATATTAATTTTGTTGAATTTTCTGAGTGTAATTTGTAGATGGCATTTGTTTCCTAAGGACAAGACAGTATGAGTATTATAATCAGAAAACCAACTTTGATATAATATTATTTTCTCACTTGCAGACATCAAGACATCACTAATATTCACCAATTGTCTTAATAATATCATTTATGGCTTTTAAAAAATCTGACCAAGGTCAATCCAGGATCACATGTTGCATGTAGTTTTCATCTCTCTTTTAATCTGGAAGAATTTCTTAGTTTGTCTGTCTTTGTCTTTCATGACCTTAATACTTTTGAAGAGTACAAGCCAGCTATTTTGTAGAGTTCCATTCAATTGGGAATTGTCCAATGTTTTCTTACCATTAGATTGAAGTTATGTTTTTTGGCAGGGATATCACACACATCATGGTGTATGGTCTTGATACAATGTACAGTCTTTTAAATGCAACTACGTTAAGATTAACCATTCTGATCTCACCCAACTAATAGTGAATTTACAGACTGAGCTCAAGACACATTTGTGGGCACATTCAATGCTACTTGCTCACAGACTTCTGAGCATTCAAGTGTGAGGATACTGAGTAACTTAAAAGCAAAACCTATGCTAACAATGAGAAAGTACACTTTGAAATAAAAACTATACCATTTACATTAGCATAAATTCAAAAATGAATTTATATTTGTTAGATATAAATCTAACAAATCAGGTGCAAGATATATTTGAGGGAAACTATAAAACTCTGATCAATAGTATCAAAGAAATAAATAAATGGAGAGATATTCCATGTTCATGGATAGCAAGACTTCATATTGTTAACATGTAATTTCTTCCCAACCTCATCTATGGATTCAATTCAACCCCAATCAAAATCTCAGTAAATTGGTCTGTGGACATTGACAAATTGATTCCAAAGGTTATATGTAGAGACAAAAGACCTAGAATTGGCAACACAGTATTAAAGGAGAGGAACAAAGTTGGAGGACTGACACTGCCTGATTTCAAAATTTACTATAAAGCTATACTAATTGAGGCAGTACAGTCTTGGTGAAAGCATAGAATAATTGATCAAGAAAACAGAATAGAGAGCCCAGAAATAGGCCTGCATAGATATAGTCAACTGACCTTTGACAGAAGAGCAAAGGTAATACAATGGAATAAAGATAGTTTCTTTAACAACTGATGCTGGAACAACTGGAGATCCACGTGCAAAAAAAAAAAAAATCCAGGCACAGACTTTACACCCTTTACAAAAATTAACTCCAAATGGATCATAGACCTAAATATGAAACACAAAACTATAAAACTCCTAGAAGATAGCATAGGAGAAAACCTAGATGACCTTGGGTATGTGATACATTTTTACATACCACACCAACGACACAATCTATGAAGGAAATAATCGATAAGATGGGCTTCTTTAAAAATAAAAACTTGTGCTCTCTGAAGGACAATATTAAGAGAATTAGAAGACAAGCCACAGACTGGGAGAAAATATTTGCAAGAGACACATAAAGGACCGTTATCCAAAATAAACAAGGAACTCTTAAAACTGAACAGTCAGAAAACAACCCAGTTAAAAAAATGGCCAAAGATTTTAACAGACACCTCACCAATGAATACATACAAGTGGCAAATAAGCAGATGAAGAGAGTCCATATTATACACCATGAGAAATTGCAGGGACACCTGGGTGGCTCAGTCGGTTAAGCGTCCAACTCTTGATTTCAGCTCAGGTCATGATCTCATGGTTCATGGGTTCGAGCCCAACATTGGGCTCTGTTTTGACAGGGTGGAGTTTGCTTGGGATTCTCTTTCTCCTTCTCTTCCTGCCCCTTCCCTTCTCTCCCTTCCTCTCTCAAAATAAACAAATAAACCCAAAGGAGTTGAAAACTCATGTTTACACAAAAAGCTGCCCATGGATGTTTACAGCAGCTTCATTCATAATTGCTAATACCTGGAAGCAACCAAGAGGTCCTTCAGTAAGTGGATGGATAAACTGGTATATCTAGATAATGGAATGTCATTCAGTGCTAAAAACAAAGCAAAGCAAAACAAAACACGGAGCTATCAAGCCATGAAAAGACATGGAGGAAACTTAAATACGTATTACTAAGTGAAAGAAGCTGAACTGAAAAGGCCACATTTTGTATGATTCCAATTCTCTGGTATTCTTAAAAGGGCAAAACTATGCAGGCAATAAAAAATATTAGTGTTTTCCAGGGGTGGAGGGAAGGAGAGATGAACAGCAGAGAACAGATGATTTGGAGGGCAGTCAATAGTTTGCATTATATTATAATGATGGATATTTGTCATTATACTTTTTCCAAACTCATAGAATTTACAACACAAAGAGAGTTGTGTCAGTAAGGCAAACTGAATTTGGAGTGATTATGGTGTGTCAATGTAGGTTCATCTTTGGTAAAAAATGTACCCTTCTAGTGAGTGATGCTGATAATGGGGAAGGAGATGAATGTGGGGGAGTGGGAAGGGGTATATAAGAAATCCCTGTATATTTAAATTTTGTTGGAAACTTAAAACTGCTTCAAAAAAAGATAGCTTTGAAAAATATATACAGCCTATTTCAGTGGATTCTGATTGCTATAATTACCCAACCAGGGAGCAACATGTTGGGAATGGAATATAAAATATGTGGCTTTTATTTTTTATTTTTAATTACTGCTTTTATTTATTTTCATCATTCTTTTCCTGTTAATCTTGGAAAGCATGGTTGGGCAGTGGAAAACATAGGGATAAAGAGTTGGACATTTTGAATAAACACAATGCCTCCAAAACTGTAAAAGAATATAATTGAAAGGATTCAGTAAGAAGCTATTCCATTAAAAAAAAAAAAAAAAAAAAAAAAGAAGCTATTCCATTCTTAGCAGAGAGGCATATGGACACACAGAAAGTGATATGCTATCTCATAAAAATCAATCAATGAGAAACAGTGCAAGACCATTTCATACAGAAGGCAAACAAGCCACATTATTTAGATGAATAAAGTAAATATGATTTCCATAGAGGAGTAGAAGTCTTGACAGCTTCTTTGAACAGATGCCACTCATGCAGCAGAGAAGCCTAATTGTTTGTATGTGCCTTCAGCTTCTCTGTCAACAGGAGGAAGCCTGTGGAGTGAGGATGTCATTTCCTTGCATAACCAGATGTGACAGAGGATATTATTCAGCCTCAGCTTATCTGGGCATGTTATAAGGTTAGCCTGGTCTGAGAAAGTCCGTTGTGTGTAGAACCAGAGCTTTCCACACCCCAGCTTATAAAATGGGTATTCATTAAAGCTGAATGGAGTCATCAGATCAGGTGAAGTCTAACAAACTGGAGTAGAGAACTTATAACATGCTTTCCTTTGCACATAAATCTACGTGTGTCAGTCACCTTTCTGTCTGTAGAATCCATGCCTTTCAATGTGCTTATCTCTGTAGGACTCACTAAAAACCTGTTGATAAAATATGAATTGCATGGATGGATGTTCCTTTGGAATTAGATATTTCCAAGGGAGGAATTAGCTATTTGAAGGGAGACTAGCAGAGAGAGTGGAGTCACTGACCTGAAGTCACAGCACTCAGGACACCTTGTCCATTCCTAAGCCACTACTGAGCATTTGTCTCCATGGACAACATTCAGCTCTCTTCTGTGATTCTGGGAGCCACTCTTGCCTACAACCAGGAGCTCAACAATGTGAAACAGCTTGCATTGTACATGGTTGTTTTCTATATTGTAGGACTGAGTGAACAGTCCAAAGTGGGATTCAAGCTATGATTCACTACCAAAAACTAAACAACTAATTTATATCAAGTTTATGACAACCAGGTAGTGAGACAGATAGAGGGTACCTGATTCTCTGCCTCACTCACTGTTTCCTTCTAGCCTCAGGCAAAATTTCCAAACACTATTTCAGAGATGAAAATTTAAGAACATACATTATTCCTTTAGAGGAGCCAGGAATAATCTACCTGTCAGATCCGCTGTGATGACAGTGATATACTACTGTCCTGGCTTTTCTTTTTAGCTCCTAAGTTAGAAGGTCTGTTTTAGATTCATGCATTCATATGTTGGGAGAGGAAGTAGGATGCATTTAATCATTTTGTTCTTAGCTGGAATAAATTTCACAGATGGAACTGGCTGCCTCTACCAGCCATTTACTGTGGCTCCAAAGACAATAATTAAGCCATTCGTATCCTTGATGTCATCAGCCAGTGGCAATGGGATCAAAGACATGTAACCTGACTCCCAGTAGCATCATCTGTTAAAGGGGATGATGCTACCAGCTTCCAAAACATGACTGATTCCATAGGACAAAGGAACCAGGCTGGGAAACCTAGGCCCCTCCAACTCACTATTAGCTCAACTTGTTATCCTAGACTTTCCTGTTACACTTTCCAAGTATCCTTCAACGCCCCCTTCTACATAACGACAATATCCAAACTCGTCTGCATGGCTTGGGTGACCCCTCATAAACTGACCCCAGTCCACTTCTTTGGCTTCTCGGTCTCTCTCCACATTTAGCCAGACACAACCACTTGCATTCCCTCCAGAATCCTGGTGTGTTCCCTTGCACACGTCATGGGATCCTCTATAAACCCTCTTTCCTTTTGGCCTGTTGAAATTATGAGTCTCAATCCAAATTCACATCAACCTGACACTGTCTGCCCTGGGAAGACTCCCTTTCTGCTGACAGTCATTGCCTCATGGGTACTATATCATAAATCTACCACAAAACATATTGCCAGTACTCTAGTTGTTTACAAAGAGCACTGTATTCCTCTGATTTCTTTAAATCAGAACCTATATTCTATCTAACTGATGGCCTCTGTGCATCAGATGGTGTTGATGCCCTGCCTTCATTCCCGTGGCCTACCCGGGACACCGCCTGTAGACAGTACCTATACATGACAGAGTCTTTGTGCATTTTTACCTCTGGAAGCATGTTTGGTCTTCTTGGGGAAAGCAAAAGTGCCAGCAATTTGATGGCTCGGGTGCAGCCCTCAGCAAAGAAGGAATGGCAGCTGGTGGTTAAATTTCCCAGCTTTCTCAGTCTTTGATGGGATAACTCAGAGATGTCATCACTTGCAGAAGGTCTAGAATGTTGCAATAATGGTCTGCATTTTGTTTCTGCCTCTCTGGATCAATTCCATGGTTAGTTGTCTCCACACTGACTGAGCTTGGCCATGTGCACTTGTTTTGGCCGATGGGACTTAGTAAATGTGACACAAGCAAAGATTTGTTCCCAAATCCATGTCTCAGTGTCTGACATCATACTTGCTTATTGAATGTACTAAGTACATGATTGTTGAATGAAATGAATATTTTTCTGCTTCTATACTATCCCCTGGTATGACTGTGGCTCCTGTTAGTTTCTTTGTCCATTCCTTTCAAACTCCTGTAATTTTCCCTTGGTCCTTTCCTCTTTTCCAGTTAATGGCCAGGAAGGTTTGTTTTGGCTTCAGCTGCTGGGTCTAAATTTAGGTTAATGTCAAGCCTCACTGAAGACACAACTCTACAAAGTTCTCTTTGGCACTGATTCTGCCCTCCCTCCCCCACAATATGGTACCACTTCTGGACTTCGAGATCGACAATGGCTTGTCTCCCATCCTTCTTCCCATGTCTTAGGCTCTGCAAGGTCTCTCTTGGTCTCCCATTCTTGGCTGACAGTCCCAAGAAATACAATCAGCAGGAACTGACTAGAATGGACCCTTGGATGCCAACTACCTTCTTGTGTCTGAATTTCCATCACCTTGGAAGGGAACTGATAGCCTCCTGATGAAACTGATTTTTTCCCCTTCACAGAAGTAGAGAGCAAGCTAAGGGCAAGGAAGGATAGAATTTGTGGATTACCTTATTTTCTGTCTTAGGTTTCTTTATATCCCATCAAGTCACAACATTTTAGGCCATTAATGGTAATTAATTAATTGAAGCCATTTAACACAAGCACAAATTAGGATCTTCATGTAACCTTTCCTAGCATGCTTGGTCTTCCTGATTGCAGCATTACGTAACACATCAGTCTGTCATTTCGTGAGCATCCGATGATAATGTAAGCTTTTAGATTTTTTCCTCATCATTTATTTTTATATTTATTGAGTGCTTACTAAATGTACAGTGCTGTATTAATCACTAAGGGGGCAGTCAAAGAAACATCAATTCTTGTTCTGTATTTCACCTAGTGTAAATCCAATAGGTTGTGGCTGGTGCAGAATCCTTGCATCTACAAGCCGCTTTGTTTGGAAAACTGGTCTTTATACAACTTTTACAAGTAAAGTGGTGAAAAGCAGGCCAGGGGGATCTGCAATGAAGTGGCGTGGTCAGATCCAGTTGGTGCGTGTGGCTAATTACTCATAGGAATCTCATGCAGTTGGGGTTTCGGTCTCATCCAATGTGAAAGGCGGATACAATGGTTCTCTGGTCTCTGAATCTCAGCCAATAAATGACAGGGTTCAAATGCTCATTGCTAGTAGTGAAGAACATAAACATCATGCTTTATTTCCTTTTCCTCCTGTGTAAAATGAGAGGTTAATCTAATGCCTTTCTATGATTCCTTCCTGTAATTCCATCACTGTAGATATTACTCGTAAAAATTTAAATGACTCCAGATAAACCACTTAGAATAATTAGGCTAACATATCACAAGTTTTTGGTGGGATAGCAATTTCCAAGCCGTCTGACAAGTGTTTAGAAACTATTATTTACAAACACCATTAAAATGACATATATTTAAATCACCTCAATGCTTTTCCTCTTTCCCCTCCCATACACTTCTTGAAGAAATTGTCTTCATACCTCAACTTCATCATATTTACTGCTACCCTTCACAATGTGGCTTCCTTCCTATAGCAGACGTGATCACTTTTCTGCTCGGATCCCTTTGGGCCTTAGCATTTAGGGCAGGCCAGCTCTGCATTCTTCACCTGAGTTTTCTCTAGTTGGCCGAATTCTGCTCTTCTGAACATGTGCCAGGTCAAAGTACTGGAGACTTAATGCCACCCAGGAGTAATTAGCAATCCTGAATCGATGTGTGATTGCAACTGGCACATAAATACCCCAGCTCCCTCACAGCTCAGGCAGGATACCTCTGGGGCACATGTTCTACACCAGCTTTCCAGAGTTTCCTGGTGGGACTGAGCCCCCAGTTATCCACAATGACAACTTGCTTTCCCTTTCCTGTTTCACTTCCCCCACTCCCCTACCAGTATTTTCTAGGTCCATTCCTTAAATAAACAACTTTCATTTAAATTCTTATCCCTTAATCCTGGAAACCCAAACTAACAGATGTGTCCTCTTCCAATGTGCTAAGGTGGCACCTCCAATTTCAACAAGGACTTCATCTCTAAAATCGGTGGCCTTGGTTGCCCCATTCTTTCTTTCTTAACCCTCACCTACTTTCCTTTCACAGTCCTCAATTCTCCTTCCCTATCTCTAACAGTCCAAGCTCTGTCTCCTTGCCTGGCTCCTCTTTTCCCCTTCAGGTCCAAAGTTCTCCAGGATTTTGTCCTGGGACCTCTTCTCTCCTTTTTCTCTCAACACTCTTCCTTGGCAATGCTATCTATTGCTGTGGTATGACTGAGGTGTATGTGGATGGATGTTTGTGCATTTGACTTTCAGATCCTTGGCCAGCTTTACCTCTTTTTGACTTTGGTAATTAACCTCTATGGGCATTATCATTATCTGGATGTGTTCGGGACTTGGAGCCTAGTGAGTCAACACCCTAGTCACTAACCAGAGCTTTCTCTCAGTTCTCTCGCTATGAATCCCAATTTACCTTCTGTTCTAGTTTATTGATAGTCTCTAGTTTTTAAAAACTTCATTTCTCTCTCTCCCAACCTCTACCACCCCCACTTAAGTGCCGTTTAAGAAAATGATGCAGTTGGTGCCACTATAAATCGATTCTCTCCCTCTTGGCCCCTCAGTGCTGCCCAGAAGTCGTCCTTTGTCCTTTGTCAGCATCCCTTCCCTTGCCAGTAACAGTGTGCAAAATGTTGTCTCCCTTGAAGCCCCCACCCCATCACCTCTTCCCTCACTGGAAGTGTTGACTTTGCCTCCTTCACCTTTGAAGTAGTTGTGACTCCTCAGTGGGTATTCTCCCCATATCCTCTTCTGTGACCTACACACTGAACTTCATCTGCCCATCCTGTTTTTTTAGCTCAGAGAGAAGAGAGTTCCCTTTTCCTACTCAGGCTCCTTTCACTTTTCAGTAAAGCCTAGCTAGCCAAGAGACAAATGAAAATGAAG
This sequence comes from Panthera pardus, assembly GCF_024362965.1. Classification (NCBI taxonomy): domain Eukaryota; kingdom Metazoa; phylum Chordata; class Mammalia; order Carnivora; family Felidae; genus Panthera; species Panthera pardus. Next base: position 42,460,936 of record NW_026526821.1, on the reverse strand, counting down.
AATTTGGGATTGAAGAAGTTCTGGGTAAAGCAACTGTGATGAAATCACAAGCAATTTTAATGTAGAACAAATACCAGCAATACTGTAAATCATGGTTATATGCAGAAGGTTAATATTTACACGTAACCTAGTGCAAAATATGACACACCTAAGGAGCACTGCAATGTGTGAATAGGGGAGGCAAGAGAAAGTGTTAGCAGGCTAATGTCCCCACTTTGCTGAGCATGGACTCCACAATTCACTGAAGTTGAAATACATAATGAATTAATCAAACTTGTCATTAAATATATATTATCTACCTATCTACCTTTTGCATGTAAAATAGTCACAAACTCCTCAGTACCATCACACTAATTTTTTTTTTTTAATTTTAGGGAGACCTATTACAAAATTATATCTCTTCCATGACTAATTTGTCTGAAGTTTAACAATGTCATCAAATTTTTTTTTTCAGTTTCCTTTCCTTTTGTTAAATTCTATAATAATCAAATGAATAATTTAAAACTTAAAGTAGTGTGTACAGGGGCACATGGGAGGCTCAGTCAGTTAAGGTTCCGACTCTTGATTTCCACTCAGGTCATAATCTCCCAGATTGTGAGACTGAGCCCCATGTTGGGCTGAGTGTTGACATCAGGGAGCCTGCTTGGGATTTTCTCTCTCTACCCCTCCTCTGCTCATGCTCTCTCTCTGTCTCTTTCTTTCAAAAATAAATAAATATTGGGGCGCCTGGGTGGCTCAGTTGGTGGAGCGTCCAACTTTGGCTCAGGTCATGATCTCGCAGTCTGTGAGTTCGAGCCCCACGTCAGGGTCTGTGCTGACAGCTCAGAGCCTAGAGCCTGCTTCGGATTCTGTGTCTCCCTCTCTCTCTGACCCTCCCCCGCTCATGCTCTGTCTCTGTCTCTGTCAAAAATAAAAATAAACATTAAAAAAATTTAAAAATAAATAAATAAATAAATATTTTTTAAAAAAGTAGTGTGTACAATATAATCCCAGTTCCGTAAAACAATTTATCTAACTACCTTTTTTCTCTCTCTATATATATATTCTTACAGAAATATCTGCAATAAAATTTACCTAATGCTATTAATGGTTATTTCTGAGTAATGAAGTTTGAGGTAATAAAAAAAAAACCCACCTTTCTTTCAGTGCTTTTTTTGTACTACTTTATATTAAAAAATAGTAATGAGAATGTGTAATTTTGACAAAAATAATTAAGTTATTGTATTTTTTACATGATCAGGGAGTCTCAATTTATGTCAAGTTAACAACTTGGTTATTCGTATTCATTGCATTCATGAGGACTGCAACAAGTAAGAACACCGTGTTTACACTGAGAGATTCGCCATCCCCCCAGTAGAAGAATTCACAATTTTGTTTGCTTGTTTGCTTAAATCTCAAGAGGAAAGACGCTCAATTATCTAAGAAATCTGACGCCAACATAAATTAGATCATTCATTCAACAACTACTCACTGTAGGCTTAGTTTTATCAGGCGTCGCATTTACACAGAAAGCAAGACTTACGATGTCACTACCCTCAGCTTACATTAAAACACTGGAACAGTGAAAGCCAAGTATCCCAGGTCAAAAAATATTTTTCTAATGCCGTTACGTGGCACATGTTTTAAGCCTAAGTTATTATCTTCCTGTTCTTGATGTCTCCAAATAAGTCATCCTAACATGTTTCTCATCTTCCTTTGAACTCTTTCTACCTTGACACAATGTAAGCATTAAGTGAATCTATTTAGGAAAATTTAGGAGAAGAATTGGATGTTCATGAGAGTCAAGCAAAAATGAACTATTGGAACCTCATCAAGATGGAAAGGCACAGGGAAGGAAACAGTCAGTAAAATTGAAAGGCAACCAATGGAATGGGAGAAGATATTTGCAAATGACATATCAGATAAATTGTTGGTAACCAAAATCTGGAAAGAACTTATCAAACTCAACACCCCCCCCTGCAAAAAAAAGTAATCCAGCAAAGAAAAGGGCAGAAGGCATAGACATTTTTACAAAGAAGACAGCCAGATGGCTAACAGACACATGAAAAGATAATCAACATCACTCATCAACAAGGAAATACAAATCAAAACCACAATGAGATACCACCTCACACCTGTCAGAATGGCTTAGATGAACAACTCAGGAAACAACAGATGTTAGCAAGGATACGGAGAAAGGGGCACCCTTTTGCACTATTGGTGGGAATGCAAACTGGTGCAGCCACCCTGGAAAGCAGTATGGAGGTTCCTCAAAAAATTAAAAATAGAGCTATCCTACAACTCAGCAATTGTACTACTAGGAATTTATCCAAAGGATACAAAAATGCTGATTCGAAGAGGCACATGCACCCCAATGTTTATAGCAGCACTAGTGACAATAGACAAAGTATGGAAAGAGCCCAAATGTCATCGGCTGACAAATGGATAAAGAAGATGTGATATATATAGAATGGAATAGTATTTGGCAATCAAAAAGAATGAAATCTTGCCATTTGCAACATGAATGGAACTAGAGTGTATTATGCGAAACGAAATAAGTCAGTCAGAGAAAGACAAATAGATGATTTCACTCATGTGTGGAATGTAAGAAACAAAACAGGAAAAGAAAGAAAAAAGGAAAAATAAGATAAAAGCAGAGTGGGAAACAAACCATAAGAGACTCTTAAATACAGAAGACAAATTGAGGGTGGCTGGAGGGATGTTGGGGGGGGGGGATGGGCTAAATGGGTGATGGGCATTAAAGAGGGCACTTGTTGGGATGATCACTGGGTCTTATATGTAAGTGATGAATCACTAAATTCTAATCCTAAGATCATTATTACACTGTATGTTAACTAACTTGGATTTAAATAAAAATTTAAAAATGCATATATTAATTAATTTGATACAGAATTAAAATAATAATTATAAAAATAAATAAAGTTATAAATAAAGAGCAACCCTAGGATTCTACAGTTCTCATCTTCTTGTCGACTTCCTAATGGAGAAGCTACCAACATCTTGTGATATTGTTGAGGCTACTTCATATGTGTCAGAAAATTAAGGGTTTGTGTCCATGTTTCACTTTCAACCTAAGAGTTTGTTATATTCAGTTATTCTCATCAGAGGAGCTCAGCACATCACAACATTCTCCAAAAAGTTATGGTCAAATTGTTTTAGGGACAAAAAAATGATTTGTCTAGGGAATTTATTGCTTTTTATATATACCTAACATAGAATAATAGAAGCCATTCATTAATATGGAACCATTACATTTAGGGTAGAACTGTTAATTCAAATGCAATTTCTTGATTCCCTAACCATTAGTGGAGTTTAGTCACTTAATGGACTTCAGCTATTCAGCTATTATACACACACACACACACACACACACACACACACACTTCTTTAGAAGTATATTAGTATATTAGTAAAGAAGGTGAAACTAAAACTCTTGCTTTCGAATGTCCTGTGATTATTTGACTCTCAAATAATAACCCACAAATTCAGTTCAGGGTTTCTTTTTGAAATGATGAATCTGAGCTCAAATGTAAAATGAAGCCACTGCTCTAGTGGGTGGAAAAAAGTATGAACTTCAGGTTTTATGTTTTATTTTTAAAGCCTGACTTCTTTGAGCAGTTACAGCCAAATATATAATTATTGCAAACTTAACTATAGCATCACTCCCTGATGTGCTGTAACATTGTGATCTACAGCTAATAAGACCTTTTGAAAGAGACATTGAGTTTTAGATATTCATTCATTTGAGAAAAAGAATTTTTTTTTGATCTATTCTATCACTGATCATTTATAAGTTGGGAATTTAGGGAAACGCAGGAGTCTGCCAGTCATTGACATGCTGCCTGTTACCTACTTCTATTTCCTAGCTACATTGCTGCCTACAAATAAATGGATGCTACAGGGGTAGTTTCTTGAAAACTAGTACTTCAAGTGCCTCTTCTCTGAGTTAATGGCCGAATAGTCACCTTGTGATCCAGGTGTACTTATCAGTGAAGAAGCACATAATGAGTACCTATTATGAGTAAAGCATATTGGTCGCCAGTGGGACAAGAGTATTTAATGGGTTGTGTATTCTTCCTGGAGAAGAAAAATCACAAAGACCTGTAAAGTTGGTTGATATTACGAGGTGGAGATGTAGGAGTTTTCATAAGTCTTTTAAAAATTATTATTCTTGTAATTTGGTTTGGTTTGGTTGTAAGGTTCAGAGAATACTCTTGCAACCTAAGAAAGAAGGATATTTATTGACAGGATATTGGCTTGGGTAATGTTGGTGGTTCTAAAGATAAACTCTCAAATCCCAGTGCCTTAATGTAATAGCAATTAACTTTCTGACTCATAAAGCTCTTCTAAGTCAAGAATCAGGGACCTGGGGTCCTTCCATCTTGCACTCTACCAAATGCATCTTTGGAAGCATTTGGCTTCCAAAGTTACTGTTCTTAATCACATCAAACCTCAGAAGAGAAGAGGTGGAGAATCAACCTACGGTCAGTTTTTACACTTCAAGCAAGGAAGAAGTGCACATCACTCCTGCTTACATCCCACTGGCTAGCATCCTCATATGGTGGTACCTATCTGCAAGGCAGGCTGGGAAATGTGGTACTGCTGTGGCCCAAGGAGAAGACAAAATTAGTCTGGTAATTAGCCTTTACCTTCTGTCCCATCTTTTGCTGGGAAATGGAGCTGGGAAGTTATAGGAACTCAGATGAAATGTCTGCATCTCCCATGGCCTGGATAGTCTCTTTCATGACAACTAGACCCCATTTTCTTCTCTATAGCAACTAGTGAATCAAATTTCCTAAGAAAGTCAGCATGATAGGTTAAGATAATTACCATGGGCTATAGTGAATTTAATTCTGGATTATTTCAGCCAGGCACTCTCAAGGATCATGGCCAACTCCTGGATGGGTTCCCATTGGGCTGTTTACTCCTCATTCAATCAGTTGTCACTCCCAAGAAAGTACAACTTATAATTGTTTTCGTGAGCAAAAAAATGTAACCAGGTCATCACCTTATTATTATTACTCCTACCAATAATAGGTTTTTTATTCTATGCACTTGCCACTGTGTTCAAAACCTTATACACACACTGTACTATTTATTTTTCACAACCACCATATTTTATTATTTTTTCACAACCACCATATTTTATTATTTTTCACAACCACCATATTTTCAAATAAACATGAGCCTCTAGACAAGTTTCCGGTACTTTCTAATTCTAAATCCCATTATCTATACCTTTGAACATTGCTGTTCCTGGCTTCCTTTAGTCACAAGAGAGGCATTGGATATAGTGAGTGCTGGGACAAAGGTGACTGGTGCCAAGAAAAGGAACAGATTAAATGCAGGGGAAGTCCCAAAGAGATAGAGAATATTTCAGTCTAAGTCAGTCAGATAAGGCTTAAAGGATTAGCTTGGACTTGACCTAAAGCATACTATATTAAGTTAGAGTCCAAAAGGAATTCATAGCTTTCATGTTGGGGAAGTTGAGTTCTGGGCTATTTACCTTTGGTTACCATGGTAATAGATCGTGTAGGGTCAGAAAAACTGTCCCTTAAGGGATTCTTAGATAGGAATCCTCTTGGAAACACTTAGGATCAAATCTATCTCTTGTTTTGTTTCCCCTTCTGAACAATGTTAATCTTGATCTAGAGGAGAACAGGGCAGAGGGTGGAAGACTACTTCTTCTGACTCACAATTGATCCACGATGAAATGAGAGTGAAATTATAGAATCTGGATTCAATATTGTTAATACCACTAAAAGGGCAAAAATAAATATATGACAAAAGATTCTTCCTATCCATAATAGCTAAAGAGCTCCTACAAACGGAAAATTAAGACAGACGATCCAAAAGAAAAAAAAAAAAGAAAAAAGAAAGAAAGAAAAAGGAAGAAAAGAAAGAAAGAAGAAACAAAGAAAAAGAAAAGAAAACAAAACAAAACCAAACTTTTCAGGGCAAAAGACTTGAACAAATGATGTGTAAAAAAGGATTTCCAAACCACTAATAAGTATATGAAGAGGTATTCCGCTTGAGGTGATCATCAGGGAAATGCAAATTAAAATCACAATGAAATATCATTATGTACCCACCAAAATAACTAAAAGGAAAAGGCATAAGAAATCAAATGTTGCTGAGAATGTGGAGCAATCAGAAACCTCACACATTGCTGGTGGTCAGTTTGTCTGTGGCAGGCGGAATCCTGAGATGACCCCCAAGATTTCCTCTCCCTCGTGTACGTGCCCTGTATCATCCCCTCCCTGTGAGTGTGGGAACAGGATTGTGAAGATGATGGATGTCATTTATGTTATTAGATTACCTTTTGTGGCAGAGGGGAGGGATTTTATCAAATGTAGTTAAGGTCCCAAATCAGTTTACCTGAATTAAGACAATTCTCCTGGGTGGGCCTGACCTAATCAGGCTCACCTAAACAGCGACTGAGCCTTTCCTGAAAGAAGGGTGAAAGTGTGAGAAGGTTTATGGAAATGGTCATGCAGCAAGGTCATGAGCGTAGCTCCAGGAGCTGAGAGTGGAACTTGCAAAAATTGAAGACTCCAGGTCTACAACTACAAGGAGCTGAATCCTAAACACCTGAATATGCTTGGAAGTGGACTTCTCCTTAGCTGTGCCTGTAGATGAGGACATAGCTGGCCAATATCTTAATTTCTACCTGTAAGCCCATGAGCAGAAGACCCAGCTAAAATGTGCCAGACTCCTTATCCATGAAAACTATGAAATAATGAATTTGTGTGGTTTTAGGACACAAAGCCTGTAGTATTTGTTACACAATAGAAAACTGATACAGTCTCCTAAAGTTGAATGTATATATACCCTTTTACTCAACAATTCTAATCCTAGGGATATTCCCAACAGAGAGACATATATGCTGGGAATACATACATTACAAATTCCACAGAAACAATAATCATAATAGCCTAAAACTAAAAACTACCTAAATGAGCAAGAGGGGGAACTTATGGGGTATGGATAATACTTTATTTCTTGATTTGGATGCTCATTACATAAGTGTGCTCAGTTTGTGAGTTTATGAACTGTGTTCTTTCCTAAGTTATACTTCAATAAAATTAAAAGAAATTTGATTTTAACATTAAATTCAATTAAAGAATCCAATTCAATTAAAGTTAAAATTAAAAAGTCAGTTAAAATGAAAAGAAGTTTATTCTTTCATTGTATACCAGCACAATTATTGCTAGAGTTTTTCAAATGCAGTGAGCACACATATAAAAGTGGTCACATGTGGCGCCTGGGTGGCTCAGTCGGTTAAGCGGCCGACTTCGGCTCAGGTCACGATCTCGCAGTCCGTGAGTTTGAGCCCCGCGTCGGGCTCTGTGCTGACAGTTCAGAGCCTGGAGCCTGTTTCAGATTCTGTGTCTCCCTCTCTCTGACCCTCCCCCGTTCATGCTCTGTCTCTCTGTCTCAAAAATAAATAAACGTTAAAAAAAAAAAAAAGTGGTCACATGATTTTACTTGTGTAATTATCCTAGCCTCAGTCCTACCTGAACAAAAACCAAAACCTACTGTAGCAAAACAAAAACACTTCATTGTCAATTGTTTGGATTTCTACCTTAATTCTTACTTGATTTTTGGCTAACCTTCAATATACTGTTTTAATAAATATTTTTTTTGTTCTTTTTCCAAGAGATTTAAAATTAGTAGTATATTAAGAATTTTAAGGGGTGCTCGGGTGGCTCAGTCGGTTAAGCATCCGACTTCGGCTCAGGTCATGATCTCACAGTTTGTGAGTTCAAGCCCTGCGTCAGGCTCTGGGCTGACAGCTCAGAGCCTGGAGCCTGCTTCACATTCTGTGTCTCCTCTCTCTCTGCCCCTCCCCCTCTCGTGCTCTGTCTCTCTCTGTCTCTCAATAATAAATAAACATTAAAAATTAAAAAAAAAAGAATTTTAAGGCACTCGGAAAAACACCTCTGATGTTATTGTAAACTCACTTACTCTCCTAGACATATACATATGTCTATACATCTTTTTTGATGAACAGATGTCTTTTAGCCAGGTCACGATAAAATAGAAAACTTTAGTCTCAACACACCTTTCTGACAGTAAAGTTAGAGGTATTTTTGTCCCATTTCGGGGAGGAAATACATTTGTTTGGTCATGGCCTTGCAAGAGTTTGGTAAAAAAAATCACCAGGTATTCATTTAATATCTCATATATAGACCACTGTGCTAAACATAGGGCTTTAAGAAAAGACACAGTGTATTGTTTCTACTCTTAAAAGATTTATGATCTACCTGAAATACATACTCATTCACATTTGTTAATGACATAGGTTTATATGTTAATACCAAATAGGTGTTGGATATAGAAAAAATTAAAAAGAAAGAAAGGAAAGGGAAAACATCAGAACTCTAAAATGGTGCCCAGAGAGCAGAGTTCTTGGCTGTCCAGGAAGCAGTTTGGTAGGAAAACAAAGTTATTTTCCACAAAGCAAATTTGGTTTTAAATCTGAGTTTTTTTTTCACTCTCCAGATATAAGTTTAACTGGTTGGGGCTTTATGTTTTCATCTGAGAATTAGGTCTGATGGCAACAATTTCTACCTCACAGGCTTGTGAGTTTAGATGGGATAACTTAGTAAAATAGCAGGTTCCCCTAGTCTGCATAGCTGACCCTTCTTTGGGATAAATAAGTAATCACCGAGGATCCTTGGTGTCTGACCCTGAGCATTGGAGAGGATGGGGCGGTAGGGAATTGGAAGATACACTAAGTATTAGAGAGAGGAAGGAGAAGGAGGTATTGTAGGTTTAAAATGAAAAAAAAAAAAAAAGAGTGACAAAAGTGCAGTATGTGATGAGAACAAGACAGAACAGTGTGTGAGAAACCTGGAGGAACAGATAAAACTAAGGAAGTTTCCTTACAGGCTGGCAAACCCAGTACTAGGCTGGCCATGGTGAGGACTAGAGGTAAGTATGGAGGATATGGTCCTTGAATATTTACCTTTTAAGTGGAAAGACAATACTTACACCCACATTTACTTACATATATATAATGACTAGAGGAAGAGTGTTGGGATGTACTAGCTTATGTCACGTAGGCTTTGCTTTTTCATCCCGTGGGAATTTGGAGAAGAGAAAGCACATTGTGGTCCATAGCATCAGGGAAGGTTTGGAGCTCAGTCGTGAAGGAAGAAGGGTGGGACATGAATCCAAGGAAAGAAAAGAGGGCTCCTTCTACACAGGTGTGGCACCATGCAAAGATTTGTCAGACAGAAGCATTCTGCCATAGGCTGATTTTTTTTTTAACTTAACTATGTATCAGAACAAAAATCATTTGGTTAAGAGATACTGTTTTTGAGAGGGGGTTATAGAGAGGGGAGGAGAGGTGGCAAGGTAAAAGTTCATTTTTCCCAGATAGAAATTGCATGTTTGTGGCTGACTCAAAGCCAGTGGGCTCCTCTCAAATAAAGAGTAGGGGTGAGAGAGACTTAGGTATCTGATTTTACCCCAAAGTATGAGTTCCCTGAGAGTTCACAGTAAGCATATCAAGATTCTCCAGATATATTTAGGATGAGATTCTCCCTACACCTCCTTTCTCAAACTCCACCGTCAAAACTACAAATCCCCTCATTAAGCCGTTTACCTCTACAAAACAAAACAAGACAAAACAAAAGTGACCCCTTGGAGAATTAATAAGTCAAGTCATTATCTGTCTTAGTTACACCCGGATTTGCTTAAGTTGCTAAGATCCTAAAGGGCATTGTCTAAAGGGGAAGTAAGGAGGAGGTAGCAATAATCTGCCTACACTATGAAAAGGTGCATGGTACGCAAAGAGTAGCAGGTATTCCCGAATCAGCTGCAGCCCCTTGACAGTCAGAAACTAAAAAGCCCGATGCCATATCCCTTTTCAGCCCACCTCAAAGCTCAACACATCCTGCAGAGCACTTAGCCTGTTTGGCATGTACTAAGAGGTAAAGAACATGAGTTTATTTCTGAAAGATCTGGGTTTAAATCCAGATCTGGTTGGTTTTTACCTTGGGCCCTGATCTGAGCCAATGTCCTTATCAGTACCATGAGCTTAATAATAATAGCAGCTTCCTCGGAGTTGTTGAGAATATTAAATAAGAATATGTGTAAGGACTCCAGCACACAAGGGTGCCCCATTGTTGTCAGGTAATAATAATCACGGTGACAATCACTGTTCTATCTGTGGCTCCTGGGTCCTGAATCTTGTCTCCTAACAAGTTAGGGAGGTGGGTTGGGAAGGATGGGGGGTCTGCTTGTTTCCTGTGTTGAAATAAACATAAACTCTTGAAACAGCCCCAGACCCTGGGCCAGAACGACAGCGGGCTGCTCCCTCAGCTCGCATCCTCTCTCCCTGCTCCACCCACGCTTCCCGGGAGCAACAAGTTCCCTTCTGCAAAGACCCGCCCGCGCGCCACTGGTAGACCCGGCGGGCTTCTCCTCCCAGACTAGTATGACTGGCGGGGAAACCCACCGAGGGTCGAAATCGCTGCTGCCAACACCCTACCGGGGAGGGAGAGCCAGCTGCTCATGAGGGAGCCGCGTCTGGGAGGAAGACGGGAGGCATGGGAAGTCCGGACAGAGGGACTGATAGGAAACCTAGTTCGCACTGCCCTTGAGAGGCAAAAGCAACAAAAGAAAGCACCCACCGCTCGTTTCCCGCCCCTCTCCTGGGATCGGGAGGGAGAAGATAGGGCCCCGAATCCCACACCTCCACCCAGCCTCCACCCAGACCTCCACCCAGCCTTCTGGTTGCCAAATCTCATTCTTACGTCCTCCACGCTCCCCTTGCCCGGTTTCTCCGTGCATCTTCTCACTCTACCCCACCTCTCGCCAGGTCTCCTAAGGACACTTGCGATTTCTGACAAGATATTTCGTAAGAAGGACAAGCAGGTAAGCCACGGCCCCCACCCAGCACTCTCCTTTCCGCTGCGTCCCAGATGGATACCCTGGAGTCACAAAAGGAGTCCCAATGCGTCTTAGGTTGGGAGCCTTAGGCAGCTGCCCGAACAGTTGAACTCTGGCAACTTCTTGGAATGGGGATCCCCGCGCCCTCGTGAGAAAGCCACGGTGGCCGCCCACACACCAGGAGAGACACCCCAGCTTCTCCATAGGGAACTCCTCTAAAATCTACCTTTCCAGCTTCTACAGCTGTGAGTTGAGAATCAGAGCTAACTAGGAGTACGCTTCGGGGGCGGGCGCTCGTGGGCAGGGGCGAGGGCGAGAAGTTCCACCCGGATTTTGGAAAGAAACCCCAGTTCATCTCCAAGTCTCCTGGAGCCAGAGAGCTGCTAAGGAACAGGGGCCGAAGTCACCGGGAGGGAAGTCCTCCTAGCGCGGGGTCCGAAAAGCACGGAGGTGAATTGCAATATCCAAGCTTTTAGCCTTGTCCCTTGGAAACTACTCTTTCTCCAGGGGATGGGGGCGGGGGATACATCCCTGGCAAAGACTGCCAACGTCAAGCCCAGATGTTCAGCACTTCATTCCCCCATCCCCACCCAGCCTTGAGAACTTGGTACCTCGGACAGCAGCCCGGGCGCAAGGCATTGTCAGAAAGGTGTTATCTTGTTTTCGCCACCAAGTCAAAGAGCAATAAATTATTTTTATGACCTTACTAGTATAATTTGAAGGACATTTTAATTACATAACCCGTGAAAGATCACCGGAGGCAATGTCGTGTTAAAGAGCCCATGGCAGAATATCTGCATCGCATGAGAAAGAAAACTTGCAAATCTGCAATGAGATTGCGCAGGGCTGCCCCCGTTTTGAAACAACATGCGAAATGCAAGGGAGATTTTACCTTTCGGACTCCAAAGCCGTGTTCTGCTGCAACTTGGCGAGCTTCTTCCTCTCCTCCTTTATGCAACTCCACAAGAAAATGATTCGTGAAGACCGGTCTCTCGGCAGATGCAAAAACCATGACACAGAAGAGGAGCCCGGCGGCCGCCTTCCACTGGGAGACACAGCCACCTTTCATCTTTCTTGGGAGTGAAAAGTGGTGCTAGGAGGCGCGCAGGCTGGTGGAGCGGAGGACTCGGAGGAAAGGTGCAAATGAAAAATGTATATATATAGTTTTTTTTTGTTTGTTTTAAAAAAAATCTTTGTGTAGAGAAAGAGACTGATTAGGGGGCTCAGCAGCAAATCAATGTGTATTCTCCTCCAGCATCTGGCTGGCGGGGAAGCCGTGTAGTCAGGCTCGCTGGCAGAGGTGCGAATGTGGGGAGCTGTGTGTATCTGAGAGAAAGAGCGAGTGTATGTCTGTGCTTGAGGCTAAATCTGCATTTTCAGCTCCTCCTCGGCTCCAATTCCACTGGGGACAGAGGAGAGCACCAGCCTGGCTGACGTGCGCTCGCCAGCAGCCAATGAGGGCCGGAGATGCGACGGGCCCCGCCCTGGACCGCCCCGGGCCCACCCCTGCCCGCCCCCAGACCGGCCGGTCCGCCTCCGCCGGCGGGGGGCGCTGAGCGGCGAGCCCGCGCCCCCGCCCCTTTCAGAACCCTGGAGAGCTCCTCCATCTCTCCACCCGGGCCCGCCTAGCTCCCAGGAAAATCCCCCCAGCTGTAATCTGGTCGGCGGCGCCGGAGTGATGTCATTGTTTGTGGAAATCTGTAAGGCTCTGGAAAGGGAATTACGGCGTGTGCCGCTCCCTGAGGCTCCGAGGGGAGCTGGGGCACCGGCCTCTCCCTATTCCTCTCCCCTGCTTATTTTCCGCTGCAAAATAACTCTTTCTCTCTCTCTCAAGGCACACTTGCCTCTCTCGCGCTCAACAACAAAGCAAATATTAACCCTCCTCTCACCACTTTGTACAAATCCCGGGGAGGGTTACTGCCTTTCCCCACACGGGGAAGGTTGGGGAAAGCAGCCTTCTTGGGGTGACTCATGGGGACGAGTATTTATTTATTTATATTTTTGTAGGCTCTGGACTTGTCTGGAACTAAGCAGCTGGGAAGCCTAGCAGATCAAGCTCACTCCCACCAGCATCTGTGATTAGATGAGACTCCTCCGAGAGTCAGGGTTGCTCCGCAGAGACCGCCTTCTAGAGAGGCGCGGCCGGGATTGACATGCCTGGAGGTACATTCTCAGACTTGGGGACAGACGTTCGGTTGCACAAGGACGGCGAGAGTGTGCGTTTGGGAAGGTATAGGCACCAGTCCTAGGCGCTGGGCCAAGACGCCAGTTGGGCATTCTCAACTGAGTCGAATTCAGGCCAAGTGACACCGGGTCAACGAAATTATCCAGTTAAGAAATGTGCACTCCCAGACTACAAATGGCTTACACTGACTTCTTCCTGTCCCAGTGAGAGGAAGCAGGGGCGAAATGTCTGCCTCGAAATCAGGGCGATTGTTTTAAAGTACCCCAAATATTGTTGAGTTATAGAATGCGTACACTGATCCCCATTATCATTTAGCTCCAAAGTTCAAAATTCTGCTTCACTTGAATAAGAGGTGAGATCTTTGTCCTAGAGGCTTAATTAAGTGTATGCAATACAGTGAGAGAGAGAGAGAGAGGAAGAGAGAGAGAGAATAATGTTGACACATTTTACACACACACACACACACACACACACACACGAGCGTTTTATTTTTAACAGACTTCCCCCTTTTTCATTTTATCATGAAGTCGGACTCTGCACAAGAAAACATTATTGTTAGAAAAGAATACACACAATGCCATGGGACACACTGTCTTCAGAGCAGAACCTTTTTCCTGACATAGTTGGCTCCCTCAGAGCCCTTTCCAAAATAGCCAAATAAAAACACAGACGTTATTGAAAATTTTGATTAAAGCATTAAAGAAATCGGTATGTAATTAATATTAGGATTAGTAGTGGTAGTACTTGAACTCCTTTAAGAAACACTGAGTACTTGAACTCCTTTAAGAAATGCTGAGAAGGTGCTAGCACACAGACTACAGATAAAAGGGTCCAAAGTGGAGACAAGTTTTCTGGGAAGGTATTAATAAAAGGGAACAGAGCTGCTCTGGATTCCTCAGTTCTTTACTGCTCAGAGGTTCATTTCTGCTGAGATTTTTTTTTAATCCCCCTATCCTACTCCACAGCTTACCTCTCATAGTCCATCTGTTTGTTTTTAACACAAGGTTTTCTTACTAAGAGACCTTCAACTCTTTCTCTCTTTTCCTTATATTTCGCCCATATTTTGAATCAAAGTACTAGGCTGGTATGAAAAAATGCCAAATGATTCTTCCTGCCCTGTATTGTCATTTGAGAAAAACGGCACCAAATGTGAAAATTACATTAGATGGATTCACAATCATGGAGATCATTTCAAAAGCAGCAACAGAGATAAAAATCTAAGTCTTAAGAAAAATAGATCCGAAGAGCATCAAATAAGTCAATTTAGAAGATTATGGGTGTTGGGAAATAGCGCTGCTAATGTAGCTAAATCTCTTTGGAAATGAACATGAAATTACCATCTATTCAGAGATATTTATTAATTTTTTCTGAAACCACAAAGCAATACTCCATTTCCTAAATAAATTCCAAAGATGAAATGCTAGTAAGTGTTGAATCTTATGTATTTGAATTTTCAATAATTAAAACCATGCAAAATTGGGTACAGGCTAAATAAAACCCGGATGGTTGATTAAAATAGGACATTTTTAGTGTTTTACGTAGAATACAGTTCATCAAACTATTGCCAGAACAGCATATCAAATGAAAATGGGAATCTTTTTGTGATGTAAATGCTCAATTTTAAATGCATAAGAATGTCATATGCAAGTGGAGGAAATATATTGATACATTGAATTGTTATTTGAAATACAAATACACATCCATGTGCATACACACCTAGCTTTTTCAAGGTAACTATTCCTAGGCTCCTTCGTTTTGTTTTGTTTTCTTTGTTTGAATACCAACAGTAACTTTGGAGCAAAAAGGTGAACAAAAGAGAGAAACGGTAGCAGAATGCTTCAAGGACTAAAATGGAATCCAGTGGACAGGAACTCTCCCGCCGGCTCTGCGGTTACTGGCGATGCCACTTGGGCTAAACCACTGTATCCTTCAAAGCCTTTATCTCCTTATCTGTAAGAGGAGATGGTTGGATTAGAGACCCTGCAGGTCCAAAAGCCAACTTGTAATTTCAAAGAGTTGCCAAAGTAGACTATGATATAGAAAGAATCATCAATAGCTTGAGAGATGTTAAGGACAGTCATACTTTTTTATTACATGGTGGTGGTCAACGGGCTTATTTATTTTTATATCCCCCGCCCCCCCCCCCCCCACACCAATAGTCTCTTATTTGCCAATTTTGTGGATTTGAGGAAAGAATAACTAACACAAACTGGCTGACACTCAGTACCAGACAAGAAAACCATCAATATGTTGAGGTTCTTACTATTTAAGATACTGTTGTGTCTGTAGAAAAAAACATAAGTTTGGTTCCAGTTCAAATGTGCAACATAACCCACAGAGTCTCTTTGAAGACATTGCCCTACAAACACCAGAATATTCCCATTATATGGATTCATAACTATAAATCAACAGACCTATGTGTATTAAAACAACCCAAACCACCTGGGGTATGATTAGGACCCTTCCATTCAGATATACTTCTAAGGAGAACTTTGGGCACAGGGAGCTTCAGGTCAAGGAAAACCTATCACTGGGGAGGAAAGGGAAAATTAGAAGCAGCTCTAGGGAGGCTGCTGGACCTTTGAATATTCTTTAGTCCATTAGGGAAAAGGTCTTAAGTTTCTGTTGATTTCAGTTGGGTGGGGTGTAATCTGAAAGGGAATAGACACGTACAATAGAAGGTGCAATTTAAAATTCAGCCATCTTACATATCAGTTGAGTTTTGTCATTACTGTTTCATTCATTCTGAGTATTTTAAGTGCAGTAAAATTAATTTCACTGGGTGCCACAATTCTTTACTATCATACTGTATTACCAACCCCTTCAAGTAGATTCCTCCTAATGACCCTGCCCTCCCTGTTCTTTCCACCCCAGCCCATACTCAGGTTTTCTGAAATATTGTTACCACTGTACAGGTTTCTACCAAATTTTGGATTCAATGTTGATCAAGTTTTAAAAAAAATTTCCCCAGATGATTTTTATTTGCCAAGATCTCACCTAATTTCCCAGTGGTATTTATCTACACTCTCATATTTGCAGTAACTCAAGATTCAAGTATTTGGAAATTTTTAATTCATTCCTTAGTGTACACTCACTCCTTCTAAATTATTGGGATTTACTTGGTCCCTCCTCCAATTTCTATAGCTTTTATCACCTTATACCTTTTCCTTGAATGACCTATCTCTGTTTTTCCTTTAGTTGCAAAGCCTCAGGTGACTTTAGTTACCTAAGCCATCTTAAATTAATATAGTGGGGAGGACTCATGAGGCTTTATTATCACCAAAGCATTGAATCTAGAGTGTTTTGGGTTGTCTTCATTTTATTACTTCATCAACAAACCATCAAATTTATTCAGACAAATTGACTATTCATAAATAAAAGCTACTCATTGCTTCCTTATTTTCCAAAACAGTAAAAATTTATTTTTTGTGTGTTAATTCAGGTTCTATTATTTTGAAAGGATTTGAAGTAGCTAAACAATGAGGACCAAGAACCCTTTTAATCTTCTTTTGAAAATTAGGAACACATTTCTATTCACTATCTTTAGATTCCTCTTTTGGTCTACAGGGCTACAAAATAATGTTTGCTCACTTGGAAAATTAATTAGCTATTTCTCAGGGCTTATTGGAACATTGCTTATTGTCTGTAGAAAGTGATTACCTATTCATGAATTCTTTACCTTGTGTTATTTCTCTTTTCTTTTTCATGGTCTTAAAAAAATACAGTAAGTCTCCTTCAATTCACTTTTGAAATGATTATGGAAATTATCTTTAACAGGGAGATGTTTTGTTGGACTCCTCAAATAATGTAGAAGTAATGTAGAGAGAACAAAGGAAATAGCTTGTTAGCAAATATAAACTGAATTTAAGAAGACACAAATTTTATGAGCAAAATGAAAGTTCAAACATTACAATGTATATACTAGTTTTTTAAGACTAACTCTGTCATTGCAAAGAAACACCTGATTCTAGAAAGTCCTTACTTAGACCTAGTGTTTTGGGTAATTATACACTACTTAGTATTGATTTGGATGGCCTTGCCCAAGTAGAGAAATTGATGTATAATGTTATTTATTATGCCAGAAGAATAGCTATAAATTGATGACTGTGTTCTTGGATATCTCATTTTTTATGCCTTGTGAAAATATTTTATGCTTTCACAGTTTTAGAAACATGGTATAGTCTATTTTTAGGGAATTCATCATTCAATATCCATTTTATCTTCTTATTACGCTAGAAAGATTGAACCAAAAAGTACAACATAGAAATGTATTTCTACAACTAGCTACTGAAAACAATACATGGTGGCTTTTATACATTTAGAATTTAAAATTCTTTTAAAATGCCCTAATCAGGGGTGCCTGGGTGGCTCAGTCGGCTAGGTGTCCGACTTCAGCTCAGGTCACGATCTCACAGTTCGTGGGTTCGAGCCCCGCGTTGGGCTCTGTGCTGACAGCTCAGAGCCTGGAGCCTGTTTCAGATTCTGTGTCTCCCTCTCTCTCTGACCCTCCCCCATTCATGTTCTATCTCTCTCTCTGTCAAAAATAAATAAACGTTAAAAAAAATTAAAAAAATAATAAAAAGAAAAAAAAAATAAAATGCCCTAATCAGGATATTTTAATTCATATCAGACTTAAGAACAGTATTCTTAATTTCTAATAGCACATTCCATGATGCATTAATTTATGCTAGTATCATTCAGTTCATGAGCATGTTTTATATGGATCACATGTTTAAAAAGTCAACATCCTTTAAAAATGGGTCATTTCCCGTTTAAAAAATCCCAAAAGGTTCCTTCTTTTGCAATAATCCAAGATTTGGCAACATGGTCACAATTACTTAGATTTAGTAGCTATCCTTCTCCAAGACCCCCTCCCCTACAATGTAACAGGGCCTGAACTGCCAACTTTGCTAGATCGTCTCCCAGCCTTTTGATTCATATGCTTTACATTTGTGACCTAGCTCAGAAAGCCATCCGAATTTGTGACTTCTGGGGTAAACGATCTACGAGGTTTCAATTCATTTTGCTATAGAGATTTTTATAATGCCTCTGACAGAACACATTCAAACAGCATGGGGATAAGATATGTTCTCTAAAAACAATTATTAGCATCGATGTTAAAAAAAAAAAATCCTACCAAATTAGACTCAGGCTTCCAGAACACAGCCTTCCAGGGAAATGAAGCAGTCTTGGCCAAAGGCATTCTATCCACATCAGAGAACACAGAGTAGATAAATTGGCATTTCCTCTCTCCTGTGGTAGTGAAAACCTTGGCAAATATATCCAGTATGGTTACTTTTTCTCATGTTCCGTATTTTGCTATAAGGTAGTCCTTAGCAGAATGCCAGGGGAAGACAGAACAAGCATTGCCAATATGAGAAGAGTGAGATATGGAACTAGGGTATGAATTAGTCTCTAAATACCAAAGAGAGGGTATGGTGGTGTTATGGGAAGATCATGAGGCTGGAAGTAAAAATTCCTTTGTTCAGTGTTGGCTCTGTGTCATTTTAGCCATGTGACTTGAGGTACGTTGCTTCATCCTCAAAGCCTCCAGGTAAATTGGGAGTAGGGACTATTTACTTTGATTGATTGTGTCTCAGATTCTGTTTAGGGCTAATTTTCAATGATAATATTCTAAATTAAGCCCTTACCTTTTCACACATCTCATCTCTCTCAAGTTCTATTGGTTGTGTACACTATACAGTAGTACATAAAGCACAACAATGAGATTGCACAAAATGTAGTAAACAACTATAGACACTATAGCACTATGTCAATCATCCTAAACTTAATGGCTTATAATGAGTATTTTTATTTTTATGTTACGGCTGCCTGTGGTTTGGCTGATCTGGGCTGGGCTTGGCCAAAACGGCTTTACTTCAGGCTGTAGATTTCTCCAGCCTGTGAGTTTCACTTAGATCTTCTCCACGTGTATTCTTTTCTGAAGCCCAGGCTGAAGTGGCAGTGGTTACCAGAGTCACACTCTTCTTACGATTTATCACTGCACCTCGAAACCCAAGCCAAGCCACCGAGCAACACTTATGGCCTTTTGCCTCGTGTCCACCAGAATTCTGTTGGCCAAGATCAGTCACATGGCCAACCCCAATTCTGTCCAGAGTGGAGGAGTCACCGGAGAGAATATGTATTCAACAGTAATCCAGACTCTAACACCAGGCAAAGTCCAGCGTCTATAGACATTTTCATTATGAAGCATATTTCCACAAGCCAGTTTAAGCAATTGTCTCAGGAACCATTTTAAAAGGTTAATTTCTTTTTTCTCTTAATTTTTAAATTTATTTTTGAGGGAGAGTGAGAGAGAGAGAGAGAGTGCAAGCAAGGGAGGAGCAGAGAGAGAGGGAGACACAGAAAGGGAAGCAGACTCCAGGCTCCAAGCTGTCAGCACAGAGCGCATTGCAGGGCTCGAACCCACAAACTGCGAGATCGTGACCTGAGTGGAAGTCGGACGCTTAACCGACTGAGCCACCCAGGCGCCCCTAAAGGGTTAATTTCTAAATTAATCTCTATAATGCATTTGGGGTATGTTGTTCTAAAACATTGAGAAAGAACATTTCAACAATTTCATTTCTGTGTGGAAGAATGAATCACTCTTCTCATGGAGGACTTTAGAATTAGAGTGGGTGTCCTTTTGGACATTTTCTTCAGAATAACCAAGTAAGCATTGCTGGAGTCTCAGTTTAACCTGAATGACAATGTTCCGCATGAGGATTATGGAAGCAAGACTGATCTTGGTTCAAAATGGATCAGCTAAGACAAAACCACAATAAAAAGTGTGAAACCCAGAGTTGAGAAATAGTAATGGAATCTAGTTACGTGATCTTAGACTTTGGACACATTCCAGATTGTAGTTCCCCACTTGTATTAATTCTTCCCCTCCTCCTCCTCCTCCTCCTTCTTCATCTTCATCTTCTTCCTCTTCTTCCTTTTTCCCCCTTCTTTTGTTTAGAAATGTTAGAACTACAACTAGAGCTGGCTTAAACAATGAAGGAAATTTCTTGCTTGACATTCTTGAAGAGTCTACAGATAGATACACATTCAGATATGGCTGGATCCGGAGCTTTCTCCATCTTCACTGTGGGGGTCTGTTATCCTTGTTGTTGGCTTAACCTCAGAGGAAAGGGGACTTTTATTCCTCCAGTAGTTTTGACTAAATATCAGAAGACTAGTTCATTAACTTGGCTTGTGACATGTGACCAATTTTTCCCCTACTATGGGGTTCAGATAATTGAAATCAGCTACTGGTCAGGCCTGTGTGTTCTGCCTTCCACTGAAGCTGACACATGACCTGAGCTGCATGGACTGATAATAAAGAAGTTTTTATTAGATGAAGGAAAACAAGGGGACTTTCCCTAGAGATCGGGACCAGGACATTAGATGGATAAAATAGCATATGTCTATCACAATTCCTGTTCAGCAAAGATAAACAGTGCATTAGGATAAGGGACAATCCATAAAGCAGAACTATACTGAAAGGTATTGACTTAAATGAAGCTAAGATATAAATTGTCTGGTGCTATAGTAACACATCCTCTAAATGCTGGGCAGAGAAAGTAATATTTGATGCATTGGCTATTTCTTTGTGGGTGTTAAGGACTGTTCCATTTGTGTGGGCTCATCAGGCTATGATAGCTCTTAGCCAATGTCACAAACATGTCACAGATTCATGCCTAGTGACTAGTCAGTGATGAGTTGACTCAGCTGGTAAGAGTATAACCATCGTCAAATCATGGGTTCAGTCTTCACAAGGGGAAGTCAGTTACTCACTTCACCATGTAGCTGTATATAAATGCCAGGAATCAAATGGTTACAAAAATAAATCTTTGAAAAGATATACACTGATACTAGAATGAGTCCTCATATATCCCTTCCACTGACAGGGAAAGGAGGGCTTTTGTTCTCAGTTCCACATGAGATGGCAAAATCACCTCAACTTTCAGCATTGCCCACAAGACTTTATGTATAATTACATTGTTTCTCCAAGGTGCCCTTATTATTTCTCCTCTCATCTTTTTCAGGAGACATGCACCAGGAGGAACTGGCAAGTTCCCTTGGCAAGAGCAGGCAAATAAATAAGGAGCATGAGCTTGCGTCTTTTAGCTGAGGTGATTTGTCAAAAACCACAGCGCTGTGGCTGTTTGCAGATTTTAAGGGTTATGTTCAACTTTAATCAAGGGGAATTTGAAAAGCCAAATCATTGAATGAATAGAGAAAAAGATTTTGGTGGAACATGAAGTGAACTCTTCACATATGGCCGAATACACTGGCCTGAAGTCATTTCAAACACAGGCTAGAGTGCTAGACAATTGTGAATTACCTACTCATGTTTGCCTAATTAATTGAGTGGTAAGTGATACTGAGTGAGGAATCCCATGAAGAATAATTGGCTTTGACACTCAAGAGAGAATAAAATACCTGACCAACCAACCCCCGAGGGTCAGCTACTTGTTGTAAGTACCAGGTGGTGAATATGGATAAATCGAGTTCTACAATATTATCCGAGTTTACAATATCTTTGTAATTTTCATTGTTATATTTTATTATGTAGATCTCAACTGTGCCTATTATATCTGTCTGGTTATTTCCATTTTCCTCTTCAGATCTCCTCTTCACCCTTCTCCACTGTGTGCTGTGCCCCAAGAGATTGACTTTTATGGACCACGTCAATGAGATTCATTGTGTTATGGTTTCCCATTGGATTCAGCTAACAGGAAGAACTGTTAACAAAAAATCAGAGTACAGTAGGAGAATCAACTCAAGGCTTTTCTTTTCCAGGCTTTCCCTGTTGGGTCACCATGTGTTGACGTCGTCCTTTTCCTGGATGCAGCAATTTCTCCTAATGAGACCTCTCCATACAACCCATTCTCCACATTCTACTGACTACCACCTTCTCTCATCTCTTCAAGCTGAAGGAGATAATGTCTCCAGGATGTTGCTAGTCCCAAGGGCTTGACTATACTTTGCTGAATTTGCTTGATCTTCCCATGCATTTGCAAATGGCCCCATAACAGGTGACTGACATCTTTCCTGTGTGATATATAACACATGTTATATATTTTCAAGACATAGAATACATGTACCTTCAACTTACTACATATTTAAAGACAGCACTTGTGATTAATAGTCAAAACAAATCGCAGCCTTCTGGGAGGCCAACTGGGTGAAAACAGTAGTCAAAGCAAAAACAAACTAACAAATAAGAACAAAAATGTGACATATATGGGGTAAAGGGGAATAATACTGAGAAAAACTATGTTAGGAGGCATGAATAAAATGGGAAAATCAGGATTTGGGGGGACAATTTCCCAGGACCAAAAAACCAGAATTTAAATTGTGAACAACCAGGAAATTCTAATATCCAGGGGCTAGAAAGTGGAAGAGAGAGAGAGAGCTCAGAAAAAAAAAAAAAAAAAAAAAAAAAAAAAGTATGTGGGATGGGGGGAGGCCCTAAGGAGGTCAGATGAAGGTTACAGGACCCTGCTGGGTGACAGGATTCAGAGCCTTCTGTAGCATCCACATTGTGGCTCTTTCCGTGGTGCTGGCCAAGCCCAAGCTGCTGCATATTTCTCCTCTCCCTCTGAGGATCAGGTGAACTGAAAGAATTCTTAATGCTTAACTGATGTGCCTTCAGACTTCCCTGGAAATTACTTTGTACTAAAGGCATCCTGCAGAAGAGCAAACTGTACCAGGCTAAAAGAAGAAGGGGGGTAATGTCATTTGTCTCCAAGTTATTACACATTTGTACATGATTGATGCTCGCGTTACTGCCACTGGCAATTGATCTAAGTATATTACCATGCTAAAACAATTTACCATGAACACAGGTGCGAATGTGACAACTTTGAGAAGCAGTTTCAAAATAGGAGGCCAGGTTGGAAATAATCTTAAGACCACAGGGTGGAAATACTCCAAATGCTTGCACGTAAATATAAAACAAAGTTTCTTCTATTTCTTCCAATATTTTGTCCTCAGCTGAAAAATGAGTACTCTATGTAATGCTATGTCCAAGAATGATTTCTAAAAAACTGTTAAAGGGAAGGATGGGAATACATTAGCTTACACAACGAAGGGTATTTTCGTGTTTGGGGAAGAGACCACAATTTAAGTCTAGGGTTAATTCCACCTTGGAAACATATCCAAAGGAAATGAGAACATGAACTTGCAAAACTATCTGCATCCCCATGTTTATAGTAGCATTATTTACAGTAGGCAAGACATGGAAACAATCTAAATGTCCAACAATGGATGAATGAATAAAGAAGTTGTGAGATTATATATATATATATATATATATATGTATTATATATATATATATATATATATATATATATATATATATATATATAAAATTCAGCCATAAACAGTAGAGGAAATCATGCCATTGGCAACAATACTGATGGGCATTATGTTAAGTGAAATGAGACAGAGAAAGAGAAAGGCAAAAGCAAATACTGTATGATTTCGCTTATATGTGGAATCTTAAAAAAAAAAAGCCCTTGTGGTTTCCAGAAGCAGAGGGTGAGAGGAAGGGGAACTGGAGGAAGGAAGGTAGCCCCAAAGTACAAACTTCCAGTTATAAGTTAAATAAGTACAAGGCATAAAGCGTGCCACAGCGTGACTGCAGTTAACCCTGCTGTATGGTACATAGAAAAGCTGTTAAAAGAGTACTTCCTAAGAGTTCTTAATCACATGGAATTTTTTCCCCCTTTTTTCCTTTCTTTTCTTTCTACTGTTTCTACACGAGAAGATGGATGTTAGCTGAACCTATTGTGGTGATCATTTCACAATATATGCAAATCAAGCCAGCATGCTATATACCTTAAATTTATACTGTGATTTGTGTCAATTATTTCTCAATATACTGGGAGAAAAATAAACCTAAGGTTCTACTCTACTATACCGTTGTTACTTCTAACAACACTAACCAATGGAAATAAACAAGTCCTTTTTAAAAAAGCCTCTTCAATCTGATCATTCTTTTTTTTTTTTTCCTTTCAATTTGAGAGAGAGAGATTGCAGGGGAGAGAGGTGGGGGTGGGGGTGGGGGTGAGGGGAGAATCCCAAGCAGGTTCCACACACAGCATGGAGCCTGATGCGGGGCTTGATCTCACAACCCTGCAATTACGACCTGAGTGGAAATCAAGAGTCGGATGCTCAACCGAGTGAGCCGCCCAGGGGCCCCCAATCTGATCATTCTTAAAGAAACAAAAAATGTAGTATCTTGGGAAAATATTGAATGTACAATCAATGAGGAAAGTTTCTCCATCTGACAGTTTTGAGAAGTTTTGCAGTCCTGCTATTAAAGATCTTAAGTTTAAAACAAAGAATTTAAAATTGATGGGGGCATTGTAGTGACTTCTGAAAACTGCTCCTTGGATTAGAATGAAATGGTGTAAAGATGGAGAGAGGAACCTGGAACCAATTACAACAACGAAGAGAAAATTAATCCAAGGAGACCACCAAACAGAAGGAGAAAGTGTCTTCCCACTTGGGTGACCAAGTTCTCAAAAGGCACAGTACACACTTACAATCCCACTTCCAACCCTCAGTGCTTGGAAATGCAATCACTTGAAAGCCACCGTGTGCTCGATCTCTTGCCTTTTATTCTCTAATTTTGGAAAAGTCTCTAGGGGTGATGGCAACGACATTAAAGGACCTCAGGATACAGGTTCCCAGTCTATCAGGACATTTTGTGTGACGTTTTGGAACTCAGCGCCTCCCCCCCCCCCCCCCCGCCCCCAAATAGTACCTGAGCTATCTTGTTCACAAGGTTATCTTGGATTTTAAATAAGCACACAGGAATGTAAAAAATACATCAATAAATGGCAAACCAGCCATTGGGACCGAATAGAATCATTCCAGACCCCAATGGGAGAGCCTGGGGGAGATCCTAATCATCCTCAAGGTATCTGAAAATTTCTGGAGGCTACTTCCTCATAATTGCCTTTAATGCTGGACTCCTGGTACCCACTGGCAGCTTTTCACATTGTATTAACTCAGATATGGAACTCAAGACCTCAATGAATTTCCTCTCCCAAATGTGCACATCCAAACCCACGAAGGTACTTCAGAACACCTTTGCTTATGGACTTAGCAGGGGGCAGCCTCTGTAGACAGCAGGTAAGTAATAGAAAGTAAAAATGCTTTCCCTGTTATGTTGATTTTAATGACCACTGATAAATTGAGCATACAGCAATGGAATCATGGATTCTTCCTTAAGATGGTACAAAAATAACTATACTACTCAAATAAAGCTGCCCAAATACTCACTGGGGCAGTCCAGTGAAACGTTACAAAGAAAAACCACTGAGAAGCAGATATGGAATTATTCCATCTCTATCAGTTTGTTTATGCCAGGAGAGGAGAAAAGGAACAAACTTGTGGTGTGTACATCCTTGGATACTTAGCAGATATTTTAAAGCAAAAATAGGTTCAGAGCACATGGCACACAGGCTTTAGACTTAATATGCAAGGCGCTTTTAGCTAACAGCTCATCCTTCTCTTAGAAATTTGGCTCATTAGAAGTTTCTGTACTTTAGGTCCAAAATAAAGTAAAATACAGATAACAAATTTCTTTTGAAACTAGTGGCCTATCTTTAGGAGTTCCTGGGGTCTTTGTGGAGGGTCTATTTTGATGCTTTGAGTCATAATTTTTGGACAACAGTGCTACAGAGGATGCAAAACAAAGACTACCATACTTCTTTCCTGCCCTGCTTCAGACCAGATCATTATTACTTTGACCCCATTAGCAAAATAAGAGGCTATCCTTTCACAATTAAAACAAAATCCCACCTTCTCATCAGAGTGTGTTGTATGTACCATAAAGCAAAGGTCTTAATTATGCAGCAGAGTCAGGAATAATACATTGAGGATGTCTTCAAATGGATGTGTCAGTGGGTATGTACATTCATGGGTTGGGCTAATACGACCTTGAATAAGGAGGACTTCAAGTGTTTAGCTTCCCAGGCATATTGAGATGAATCTGAGAACCAACATGTCAAGGGCAATATACTTGGTGGCTCCAATCAAGCATGTAGAGTTACTTATTTTATTATTATATAGCCCTGGCAGGGTGAGGAAGGGAGAGGGTGATATTACCTACAGTAGCTGAGAGCTATCACATTAATGCTGTGATGGCTGGAGCCAGAGCATCAACCTTGGATCATGAGACAACCCGAGGAATAGAGTTAATGCCCACCTTGCACATTAGAGGTACACCCCTTGCAATAGTCAGTCTTGACTAATCTAGTCGGCCAAGTTGCTAACACAGCTCTAACACCTTGAAACTTGTCTGACTTTCATGCTAAGCACTTTGCAGTGCTGGGGGCTTTCCTAAACGGTGGGGGGAAGACCAGGAAAATGAAGGATGATGCAATAGAGTTAGATAGGTCAGAGTTCAAGACCTGCATGGGTACTTGTAAGCTGTGACAAGATTTTAAACTTAATGAGCCTCCATCTGTTTTTTGTGAAATGCTCTAGGATTGCGAGAATTTTTTAAAAGGCACAATATACGCAGTACTTTGTATAGAGTAAATCCTCAGCAAAAACATTATATTATTATAAGCATAGTTATTACACTGTTAAATAGACCAGTCTTTCAGTCCCACTGGATGCTTTTGTTTTAGTCACTCTTAATCCTAGCATATTTTCAGACTCAGCTAGATCCAGTCTGGTTCTCGACGGTGATTAGATTCAATGTAGCCTGGACCTTTTGGTTAAAGCAAGCAGTTATTTGGGGTTTCTCTGCCATACCCTGGAATTTTATCTGAAAACAAGATGGAGATAATTGTATCTAAGAATAAATGATATAACTGCTGACCATTGTGACATAAGCAGAAATGCGAGTAGATTCCAAAAAAAAAAATCTTTATTAAAAAGGAGGAATGCGCCCTTAGCCTATTTTTCCTTTTTGGGGGGTCTCTTTCTCCTTCTTCTTCATCACTTCCTCTTCCTCCTCCCCATTCTTCTAATCTTCCTCCTCTTTCTCCTCCTCCTCCTCCTCCTCCTCCTCCTCCTCCTCCTCCTTCTTCTTCTTCTTCTTCCCCTTCCCCTTCCCCCTCCCCTCCTCCTCCTCCTCCTCTTTCTTCTCCTTCTCCTCTTCTTCTTCTTCTTCTTCTTCTTCTTCTTCTTCTTCTTCTTTCTTCTTCTTCTTCTTCTTCTTCTTCTTCTTCTTCTTCTTCTTCTTCTTCTCTTCCTCTCCTTCTCCTTCTCCTTCTCCTTCTCCTTCTCCTTCCCCTTCCCCTCCTCCTCCTCCTCTTTCTTCTTCTTCTCCTCCTTCCCCCCCTCCTCCTCTTTCTTCTTCTTCTTCTTCTTCTTCTTCTTCTTCTTCTTCTTCTTCTTCTTCTTCCTCTCCTTCCCCTTCCCCTTCCCCCCCCCTCCTCTTCCTTCTTCCTCTTCTTCTTCTTCCTCTTCTTCTCTTTGCTGGTTGGAATGCAGATGTGATAGTTGGAGCTGTAACAGTTATCCTGGAGCATGAGGTAATGTTGGGAACATAGCTAATGCACAGCAGAGCACAAAGATAGGAGGCACCTAGGCTCTTGATACTATGGAACAATATACCAGCACTGAACCTGGACTTCTGAAACCACTGTTATATCGAGTTTTCTATTATAGCCAAACTGAATCTTAATCAATACACTGACCTTTTGTGGCAGCAAGGAGCAAAAAAGTTATTTTAGATTGTGCTAACAACCTTATTTTGCAACAGAAGATCACATGACATGCATTTCTAACTTACCTAAATTCAAGGATAAGCATGAAATAAATTAAAAAGAAAAACACACTGTAGACAATTCCATTCTATGTACCACTTAAACACACTTGTGTCCCAGAATGACTGCGAACCAAGGAAGTTCAATCTGCTGTTTTCTCAGCCTGTGTCAGCTCCTGTATGAGTGTCAGATAGCACTGGGTGTAATCCCAGAGTTTAAAAATATCTATGATTTCTAAAGTTCAGCCAACATTTTTTCCTAGTGCTGAACCAAATGAAGAGCAACTGACAGCGATTTCAACCTCATATTACTTTCTTCTTAATTCCTGGAATTAGCATAAGCTATGTTTCCACTGTGTTTGAAATCAAGGTGGTCTCAGGAAGTATAGATTCTGGCATCTGACAAACGGACAGAGCACTGAGTTGGATTGGGAAGACATGGGATTTTGAATCATAAGCCCTGGATCTGTCATTCTGGGGCCTGTAGCCAGGAGCCAGGTATTGAAAGGAACCAACTTTTGGAAGATCTCCTGTGTCTCAGGCACCGGGCCAGGTACTTCATAGAGCACAACTTTTTAATCTTTGGAATGGACCTCTGTGATTTTTGCTCAGGGACCTCTTGGCTACACTGGTATGGCATTTCCCAGAATTTCCTCTGCCGGTTTCCAGATTAGAGTTGGCCAAAAGAGAACTCTGTGAGAGATTCAGAGGGGTGAAATGAAGCCACAGCTGGTATGCTCTGAAAGTCAGATACGGTGAGAAACAGATGTGGAGATGGGGTCTGGTTTGTCTCTGCCCGCACCTCCCCCTACCCCCTGATTCTAAGTGCAGCTCTTTTTGCTGACCCCCCAGCCCTGTTGACCAAAAGCAATCTCAGGTTTACTGGCGGACTCTGGGCTACAAACTCACAAAGTCAGTAGACCGATGAGCAACAGCCTTCCCTAGACTTCTCCACCAGCCCCGACTACTGTTGCAGAATATGCTTGGCTTCCAAATTCCCCGGAAAACTCTGACACACCCACGTGGGGCAGTGCTCCAAGCAACCAGGTTGATGATTTCCCCCTGATCTTCCAATCTGTTCTTTGGGCCCTTTCTTCCCCAGCAACCCCACAGTTATGTGAAGTCCAAGTCCTTATTCCCTAGCACTCAGAGTGATGGTGCTTTCCTGATTCTGCTCTTGTGCTATATTTGACTGCTGTCAGGCATCATTCTTAGACCACATCAGCTCAGTCCCCTCCAAAATCGTTTGAACTGAAATGGATTTTGATGTTAACCTCTGGATTTTTTAAATGTAAATTCCTTATTAAAAAATCCATGTAAAAGCCCAGTCAACAATTTTTTTTTTTTAATGAAATTGATGTCAGGAGACCTATCATGTCAACTCATGTTACCCTTAGAAGGTTTCACATGAGAAATTCATGATTATTGTTGCTGTTCAGACTTTGTTTCTTTTTTTTAGTGTTTATTAGATGGGAGGAGGGAGGAGCAGAGAGAGAGGGGGACAGAGAATCCCAAGCAGGCCCCATGCAGTCAGTGTGGGCCCACACAGGGCCCAAACTCAGGAACTGTAAGATCATGACCTGAGCTGAAATCCAGAGTCAGATGCTTAACCAACTGGGCCACCCAGGTGCCCCAAGACTTTATTTCTTTTGAAGCACTGGTATACTTCTTTCTTTTTTGGACGTTCACCAGTTTCAGTTTTTGCCCTGGCTTCCAGGAGGCTCGGAGGTATATACGATGCCTAATTACAGGAACTATCTTAGCTCCCAGTTGTTTGGTTATTCTTCTCTTTCATGCATTTAATTAATTCTATTTTTATTACTCTTGGACTATACTTATCCTTTATTTTAATTTGTGTCAAATAAGATGTGGTGGAGACAGGACAAGGGACTGGCAAGATCAGTTTATTCTGTGCCAACCTAGTGTCATCTGGCCTTGACACTCTCTATGTCATTCTCGTATTTTTTCTTCCATTTCACATATTGAGGATTCAGGTAGATGAGGGCTACTGCATGATTAATGACAGGATAGGGGCCTGAGTGCAAAGGTGACCCATTCGTTCTACATTGTGTCAGGCTGTCCACTGGCTGGCAGAGTCACATATAAACACACAAGACACTGTGGACTGAGAAATAAGCATCTCGGTCCTTCTTGACCTGACTCGAGAATGAAGACGTTGACACGGGCCCCTTCTTTGTTGAACAGAGAAGTCTCTGAGTATAAATGCAACCCGAAGCAAGCATGTTATGAAATGGAAGTTGGTGACAAGGTGGCAAAGGTAATGAAGTTGACGGCGTGATGAAACTGATGACGATGGCTGTGGTGAAGATGATGTGTCATTCTAGTGCAAAGGAAAATTGTGATTATTTTTCAATCACTTTACTCCCCCATTATGTATGTTTTCAAGAGGTGCAGGATATGGGAACTTACACCTTAACCCACAGGTTCTTTTCTGGATGGAACAGATTCCTTGACTCCAAAAATCATATAAAGTAGCTAAAATGATTAACCAAGTGCTCACTGTATATGTCAGGCACTGTTCTAGGCACTTGACATATGTTAACTCATTTCATACTTAAAATAGATATTTTCCTTGCCCCCATTTTACATATGCTGAAACCAAGGCATTAAGAGGTTAAGTCACAGCGCCGACTGAGATCACAGAGCTATTCAGTGGTAGAGCCAGAATTCAAACCCAAGGAATCTAGCCCCCAAGTCTGTACTCTCAAACATGATTTTGTGTTTCATTCCCTCTCTGGTGGCCTGGGAAAAGAGCCTGCACGCTCAGTTAAACAGATTTGGATTCAAATGTGGATTCCATGACTTCCTAGCCATGCGACCTTGAGCGAGTTACTTAATCTCTTAGAATCTCAGTTTCTCTGAGGTTCTCTTGAGTACCAAGTGATGGGATTCTTATGAATCAACCATTTACTTACTTATCGAGCACCTATGAACTTAAAACTAAAGCTAAGTGTTATGAGCAGAAAAGTAAACCACCATTCCAGAGTTTTGCTCGTGGATACAAGCATCAACATGCTCAAAATACTTGCTTAATTGGAATAAATTTCCCTGCAGCTGGTCCTCAGACATTCCAGCTTCCCATAAGATGACAAGAAAGGCTATCATTGAAGAAACCCTTTGCCTTTTCTCTTGACTTTTCCCCGGCAACTCAGTGCATCCCTTTCTCAGAGAGTTTTCTTTATTGTATTCCTTTGGCACTGTTAGCTCCTTTGAAAACCTACCGTCTATATTCCCCTTTAGAAATCACTAATGCATCCCAGGACACTTGCTGAGACCTGGACACTATGAATTTTCAGAGGCCTAATGGGTGACTGATGTGAGGTAGGGCTAGACGAATGTCATTCCCATCCCTACATTAATGCCATCGAGCAAGTGGCATCCCGGCTGTAAGTAGCATCCTGTAAGTGCTAGTGTGGAAGACCAGCTCTTGGAAGGCGCGAAGAGGCTGTGTGTTGGCTCTGGGCAAGGGGGAGGCAGCAGTTCCAAGAGACAGATTGTGGCTGTTCTTTTTTTCCCTCTTCCTTGAGTTTGTTGGCAATAAGGCATATGACATGGATCGCCCAGCCTGATCACTGTCTCAGGTTGCTAAATAATCTCCGGCATTTACAAAGGCAGTACCACATGTTCAATGAAGAGAAGCTACAGGACAAAGAAGGCAATTATTTCTGGTGACGGAATTCTGCCCCAATCCGTGTAGTCACCGAGGCTTTCCAGATCAAGGGAGGGCAAATGAAAGAGAAAGGCTTAAAGGAATCTGCAGTCTGACGCCTCTGGGTTCCTGCTCAGTTGTCCAGAACTGAGCAGCCGACAGGAGACTTGGTTGCTTCCAGGCTGAGCATCCTTGAGACACGGCTTCAATCAGGGCCAGGGGCTTTTTGGTTAAACAGGGATCAATTTTTTCAAGACTGTGCTTTCCAAACATGCAGCTGTGGGACACTATCCCTACTGGGGTGGGGGAAGTGCTCAGAACAGAGTCTGAATATCCAGGAAATCCTGCTATAACTCTCCTCTCCTTCCCAGGGTTTCTTTTTGCCCACCCATCGACCAGCCCCTGTAGTTTGGCATGGGGGGAGGGGTCTGCTGTTGAAACGGCACTCCCATTGGATGCTGGAGAGAAAAGGGAGGACCTGGCCACACCCCCAGAGGAGGCCTTGCGCCAGAGCTGGGATTGATTGGCAGGTGGGAAAGGAAGGGCAGTTACCTGAGTAAGGGGCTGGAATCTGGGGAGAAGCAATTTCGAGAGTGCTGGTCACCTGGCGTGTGTTGGAGGGGGTGGGGGGCTAAACGAATGCTTTTTATACTTTGCAGTTGTTCAACAAATATTGTATAATTGAATGGAGCCCCTAAACTTTTCTTACTGGAATATAAGGGGGACGATAAGGGAGCGGAGACTGATGGCTTCGTTTTTAAAAGTGGCAGAGGGGACGCTTTGTCTAGAATCATTTGAGTCTGTTGGATTCAAATCTGCCAATTAGAATTGTTCTCCATCCTCGAGGAATTTGGGAACGCATAAACCCCTCTTATCTCGATGTTTGGTTGAAGATTACGAACAGAAGGCTCTTTGGACATAAACACAGCGACGGCAAAGACCTATTTAACATTTTATTATACTATTTTCCTTTTTTTATCTTCACAACTGTACGTGTTGGTCATTATTGTCACACTTTCTGGATGAGAAAACTGAGGCCCAAGGGACTTTTTATAATGGCAGAATGCAACTGAAAATGAGGTCTGCAAACTCAGATCCATGTTTTACCCTAAAGCCTCAATTTCTGTAGGGCATAGTCAGCAATGCTGGGGAAAAGTGAAGAATGAGTTTCATTATATCCTCAGGGAAAATAAACTGATCACAACAATTATTTGTTTAGGATTCTGTTGTAGTGTATACCTTTCCCTACGGGGGAGACGCCCAGAGGCGTCATTAGCCAGTCTGTCCAGAGCCATAGAGCCTAGTGTGTAGTCGGGAGGACAAAGTTTGGACATGTGGCAAGATAACCATTGAGGCAGAAAATGCTGTATGTCAAATCAGTGTAGAGAGGGACTGAAAAAAGGGAGGACTTCCTATAGGAGACAAACCTTGATGTGAGCCGGGAAAGCATGAAATTAATGCAGGATCGGATGTGATTGATTACTGAGGGAGACAACCCAGTTAGAACTGAGGTTTTAATGAGGCTTGCAACGGAGATTGGGCCAGGTTATGGGTGGGCACTGAATGCCGCGGAGAGAAAGTTAACTCTCATCCTGCATTACAAACTTACTCCTTTATATACCCTATGAGCATAAAATTTTGAGTTGTACTTAATGTGTGTTACGTATACATAGGGGCCAAGGGCAGGTCCAAGATGGGCTGCTTTGGCAAACGTGATTTTGAGTTAAAAACCATCAACACCCAGCAGACCTTTTGGGAAAAGATCTTTACCCACCCCCCTCCCCACCCAACTGCCTGCTTGTAGCTGGAATAAACCTACCTGCCAAGGGCAACCTTTGTTTTTCAAACACCTCCCCTCACCCTTCTGCTAATGGTCTTCCTTCCCTTTTTATCCTCAGACCCCTCCCCCTCTCCTTAACTCATACCAGCATCATGTTGCCTATCTTTGGAATTCCCCTGTCTGTGAGGTTTCCCCATAGTACACTATTACATTTTATTTTTGTCTGCTGATCTGTCTTGCATCAGTTTGATTCTTAGTCCAGCTAGAAGGACCTTGAAGGGCAAAGGAAATTCTTCCCCCTGGAATATATACATATATTTAAACACACCAGCACATCACATACATTATGAAATGTACCCCAATATAGTAGTTAAAAGTAATGAATTAAGACGAAAGTTTTAAATGTCTTGACAATTGACGTGGCCAAAATATACTTAAGCTGATGTTCATTGTTATGAAAAAATGGATTCAAATCCATATTTCAAATAGTCTCTTATTTGGACTTTTTGGGGTTTTTTCCCCCTTCTTTTCTAGTTCTTATTTTATACCATTGGTTTGAAAGGTAAACATTCTATTTCTATTCTTGAGGAGTTTACTTCTAACCTGTTAAGAGCGACTGCTGGGGCACCTGGGTAGCTCTGTTAGTTAAGCCTGGGACTCTTGGTTTCGCTTCAGGTCATAATTTCATGGGGGGGGGGAGAGGTTGGGGGGACTGGTGAGAGCCCCAAGTTGACTGCTTGGGATCCTCATGATCTCTCTCTCTCTCTCTCTCTCTCTCTCAAAAAAAAAAGAGCAACTGCTAAGATGTCTGAAGCCGATGGTCATTGCTCTGGGGGAGAAAAGAAGAATCAAGAATTCATGTTTTAGGGGCTCCTGGGTGGCTCAGCAGGTTGGGCATCTGACTTCAGCTCAGGTCATAAACTCTCTTTCGTGGGTTTGAGCCCTGTGTCAAGCTCTATGCTGACAGCTCAGAACCTGGAGCCTGCTTCAGAATCTGTGTCTCCCTCTCTCTCTGCTCCTCCCCTGCTCATGCTCTGTGTCTCTCTCTCTCAAGAATAAATAAACATTTAAAAAAAAAAAAAAAGAATTCTTGTTTTTTAAAAAAAAAATTTTTTTAACGTTTATTTATTTTTTTGAGACAGAGAGAGACAGAGCATGAACAGGGGAGGGTCAGAGAGAGGGAGACACAGAATCTGAAACAGGCTCCAGGCTCTGAGCGGTCAGCACAAAGCCCGACGTGGGGCTCGAAGTCACGGACCGTGAGATCATGACCTGAGCTGAAGTCAGACGCTTAACCAACTGAGCCACCCAGGCGCCCCAAGAATTCTTGTTTTATCCCTTATTCCTTTTCCAGCCATACTGGGATAATCTGGAATAAGAATATCTTACAAATATACTTACTCATTAATTATTTAATCAATAGGAAACATTACACACCCTAACTTCCCATAGGCCACTGCTTTGTCCTGGACTAATTTCTGTCTTTCCTGGAGAAAGTCTCAGGAAAGCAAGTTTAGCGTAAGTGTGTGTGTATGTGTGTGTGTGCACGCACATGCTGTTCTCCCAGAGACCTTTGTGTCTGAGAATATTGACATCTTGCCCTTACAATCAAATTGTGGTTTTGCTGGGTTCTAAGTTTGAAGATGCTACTCCATCTTATCAGATTTTTAGGCAAGATTTCTTTGTGATACAAAAACCTGTGCTTGTATTTACTGAATTATTTTTGAAACAGCCTTAGAAAAATCATTTAGTTATAATATATATAATTGAGAGGAGATACCAGTAATATGACTTAGCAAAGTGTTGTAGCACCCTAAAACATCCTTCAGCCACCAGGACATTGTTCACATTTTTATATTTTTCCCATTTCTAATGTCTTAAACATTTTTTAAATGACTTGAAATTATACAGTCTATGAGGATACTACTTTTCTGATCTAATATATCTACAACTGAACAGATCATTAAAAAAAAACAAATCATGTGCCTCTTAAGCATAGAGTGGCAACTCCTGAGATTTAATCTACTCACTGATTTTTGCAATTATAATTGAATGCATCTGATACAAAGCATTCAACTAAGTTCTTTTGAAAAACGCATGAAGATTTCAGTACGGTTTAGTTGCACAGATACCTGGTAGTTCAATTATACATCTGTGCATTTGCAAATTACCGTGAAATTGGTAAATTGATGTAGCTTGTGTTGTTGAAGAAATACTTCTTCTTGATTTTGGGATATGGGAAATGATGCAATTGTAAATGCCACAGTCTTTATGCCTTTGTAAGAAGTAACATATTTGATCCTCGAATCCAAGAAATGATAGAATCATGCTTTATATCATGATATCTCTAAGGAATCAGTCAGAATGACTTCATTCTGCCTTGTTTCCTGGCTACTATACCTCGAATGCCTAGAGGCTTCTAATTGTACAGTGAGATTTCAATTATTCACTACTCATGGGTTGCATAGATTGCCATGAAGGATGTGACCATTGCTTATGAAACTTTTAAAATATAACTGTTCACACTCAGACACACATTCCTGATGTGTGAACAGTGTGAAATGATGCAATCACTTCATTTGTAAAAGTCTTTTAAATTTCTGGATGGAAATATAGCTCTTAAGAAAATAAGGCAGTTTCAATAAATTTGTGGATGTTTTAGGACAGACTCTTAGAAACAGACCAAGAGAGGGGTGCCTGGGTGGCTCTGTCAGTTGAGCGACTGATTTTTGATTTTGGCTCAGGTCACAGTTCATGGGATCGAGTCCCGTGTGGGGCTGTGCGCTGACAGCAAGGAGCGTGCTTGTGATCCTCTGTCTCAAAATAAATGAATAAACTTTAAAAAAGAAAAAAAAAAAGAGACCAGGAGAGAAGCATTCACATGTGAGAGGTTTACTAAGGATGTGCTCCACGGACACTGCTGGGGGAGTGGAAGAAGCAGGACAAGGAAGGGGGAAGTAGGTGAAACAGGTGTGTGATTTTAGGCGAATCTCCATCTGGTTCTGCAGAGGAGCTCTGGTAGGTAAATTATGTTTCTGAGTTTGTTTCAACTGGAAGCAAGGGAGCTTCCATTACTAAAACCCAATACAGGGGTGTACAATCTCCAGGTATCTCCAGCAACCTGTATAAGCCAAGCAGCTCTAACAGCCTGAAGGCAGCCACTGTAGGAGGATCACTGGGTAGCCTTTAGAAGTAAAAGCACAGAAATGGTAAAAATTGTGGTCCAGGGGCTCTGAGCAGAGAGCACTGACCCTATTTCACTGTCCCTGTGTCCTGATTTCCATCCTTCTCTGCCTTTGGATCTCCATTCAGACTGAGTGCTCACTAAGGTTCCACTCCCTTCTGAATTGGGGACCTCAGTCTGGAGAAAGTCAGAATGTGGATTCTCACGTGGACTTCTAACATGAAACTTTTATTTCTTCTTCACCCTCATCATGATAAAGTTGTGATTCAAGTAAATCAGTATTTTTATTTCAAATTCACAAATAAGAAAGACTCTGTACAAGCGAGTGAATTGCTTCCGTTTACACAGCTGAACGAGAGGCAAACCCAGTCTGATTCCCATGCGACTGATCATTGCACTGACTACCGCAGTTTCTCTGGGACATGCAATCTCTGTTTCTGATATAAATGCCTTCTTCCATATGGCGCACGCCATGAATTTAGGGGGCATTTTTAAATGCTCACTGGTACATGGAAATGCCAAGTTGCTTCCGAAAGTGGTAACTTTGCATGGTTCAAGGATTCTTGCTAATGAAATCTAGATTGGCATCTCACTCTTAAATTAAGGGACTCGCGCTAGTAGTCCACAGATGTGTGGAAGCTATTTTCAAATAATTGTCAAATTCATAAATGGAGAGAATTCACATCAATGTTTGGATGTCTGGCTCATCTTTGCAAAAGTCAGGTGAGCTAGTAACTTGGTATCTACGTTCTTCTGCATCAACAATTTGTTACAGCTAAGCATGGGGTGTTTCCTTGGACTGTGCTCTTGAATTTGCCAGTCTGCCCATTGCTCATTTCCATTACCTGCCTGGTCCCCAAGGCCACCTATGCTTGCTCCTCTAGCAAGGTTGAAGCTCATGACAGGAGAGATCAGTAATTTTGGGGGCCCCTTCACTTTGGTTTCTGCTGTTGAAGAACTTAAAATGTTGAGATTGGAGAAGGCTTTGTTGTCAAGTCTGGAAATTTTCCCAATTCCCCTTTATTTAAAGACTGGGTCCTTTATGAATGGCTTTGTCTACTGGACATATTTTTTTTTCTGCCACTCCTTTGGGCTACATATTTCTTAAGCATTTGATTGCTAACTAACATCCTCTATAGGAGACAGAAGGGGCCATACAAGAAACATAAAAAACATTTTGTGTGGAAGTAAATCCAAAACTGACCAGTTAAATTAAAAGTTCACCTTAACTGTAACATTACTTTTTTCTTGCTACTCCTCCATTCTTTAACACCGAGGAACTCTTTCCTCTGTGTATTAACTATTTTATGAGTAAATTTTATTAACTGTTTCATGAGCACACACATCAGATTTTGCATGTTCTTTGCTCAGATGTGGGTAAAGATCTTATATTTTCTCTGTGATGCAACAAAAAAAGACATAGATTCAGGATCTAGTGGTCTGTTACTTTGCCTTTAAATCTGGGATCATCACTTTGTCATTAAATCTCCTAAGGTTTCAGTTTCTTAGTTGATCAAATAAGTACGGTGGCAAGTTGGGCAAGATAGTTAAGTTCTCCTAGACTTTAAAAGCCATACGATTGCCCAGTTCTTCCAGGATCATTTGAAAGCTTACCACTCAGGCTACACAATTTTCCTACATCTTGACTGTGAGATGCCCAGGTTCCAGAAGGCATCCCCTGGAGGAGGCATTGTCTCCTGTAGCTTGTGGCAGCTTGGAGAATAACTTCAGGGCTGGGAGAAGAAGGGCTAGGAATTCTGTTCCATGATTGTACCATTTTGAGTTACCTTCTGGTGGTCTAGCTTCTTCAACCAAGATTCTGCTCTGTTGAGGTATTATCACACGGAGAATTATTAAAATGCAACTTAAATACATTCATCATACTCTAAAACATCAACTTTACCCTAAGGATCTCCCTGAGACAGGCCTGGGCCCTGGATGTTTTGCTGGAAGACCTCAATACATCTGCCAAACCAAAGCCAGTTCATCAATCTTACCCAACCAGAATGTAAGTGCAAAGAAAAACGAATAATTCCATGGAAAAATAATGAATCTGAAAGTTATTTCTTTGAAACGAAGGAAAATAAAATCAATTTGGTGTTGCATTAATTTTTGATGATTTACAGTGCTAGTTCTAACGCCCAGCAGGTACCATTTGACATTTTCATCTCCAGTGCTGTGACGAGATTAGCACTTACTGGTATTGATTTAAACTAGGATTTATACCCGGGCTGTCATTTTTATAGAAAGCACAATAAAAGAGATTAGAAAGAAATTGCCAAGCGGCCTGAGTCTAATCAATTGTAGAATGCTTTCATTGGGAATTTGCAATTTTACCAAGCAGAAAGTTAACACGCAGGATAAGCAATAGGAAATGAAATTCACATCAGGACTTAAAGAAATGTGGCCAGGCCAAAAGCAAACCGCATCACCCAATAAGACACAGGCTCTAGTGCAGCATCACTCTGCTAATTTGCCATGGAGTTGGAGGAGAATCTGTGAAAGGCAGCATTTTAAAGCCTACTGAACTGGAGCAGACACCCGCTAAAAGACTGAAGAGGAAACATTCATGATGGCTTTTTCAAAACAGAATATTTAAAGCTGCATTTGGCGAGAATTTCTCAGAGCCAAAGTCACGATGAATCAAGAAGGGCGCATGACTTTTAACCGGTTTTGGTTGAGAAGGAGGAGCTAGATCAGGATCGGCTGGAGGGCAGGAAGTCTGGCCAGCGAACTCAAAGTTCACTGCTGAAACTGAACCCAGAGCTCAGGGAAGACAAAGAGAAAACTAATGTGGGGGAAGCATTGACTGCTAACTTCTGAAGCAGAGCTTATCCAGCAGTGTGACATGTGAACACTGAGGCCAGAGGCTCAAAAGGGGTATTAGTAGGACTCTTGACTTTCCACCAAAGCGATGCCCAAACAATGGCAGGCAATCTATTTTACTTGAAACATGACCCAGAAAGGAGATTCTATTTAAGTTAATCACCAATTAAACATGTAATTGATGGCAGTATTGCACAGAGGGCTCAAGATAGAAAAGAAATTGTTGGAAGGCAGCACACAGAATGAGCTACTTGATGGTGGATAATTACAGGACAGAATGACAGAATAGGAGCATAGATTTATGGCCTTGGGAGATAGACATCTCAGAAGAAGAGGTAGTTAAGTCTTTCAGGGAGGGAAGGTAAAGGGGGATCAAGGACAGATCATAGATAATATGATCTAAGGGGGGCTCATAAAGTAGAGCTCTGAAGAAGAAATGGAAAGACAGGGGAGAGAAGAGCATTCTAGGTAGAGGGAACAGCAGTGCGGAGGTATGGAATCATGGTGCAGCACGCAGGACAGATGTAAGGAGAGAGGTCCGGGGTTTGACCTTATTCCCTGGGCAATGGGGAAAACTTGGGCTGGTTTCAGGAGTGGGCACGCATGGTGGGTGCACGGGCCAGGTGAGGAGAATGACCTGATCAGAATTGTGTTTTAGAAAGGCTCTCTGATGCCTTCATAGTCTACACCACCTGGATCCATGCAATGGTCTTCTGTGGTGCCTCTGTCTCCACCTTGCCTTCAGAGTGTGATCCTTTAGAAATATCACCTCTCTGCTCAAACTTGTCCATTGTTCCCCATGACACTCAGAGAGGGCCACTAACATACTTTGAAGCTGATGAGGGCTGCTCAAGCTGCAACTTCTAACACTCAACAAAGATTCTCTCTTTCCTTCTGGCCCTTAAATACATCTGTCTCAGAGCCTTTGCACATATCACTGTTTCTTCCTGGAATGCTTTTCCCTAGGAAAGCTCCATGCTCACTCCCTGAGTTGATCTAGCTACTCAGAAGTCATCTCTTCAGAGAGGTCTTCTCCAGCCATCCTGCACGGTCAGTATGACTCTGAGTGACTGAATGGATGGATGAATAAACAAAGGGGGAAAAAATGGAGGTAAAGTGTCCCTTATATGGTTTGGAAGAGATAACAAAGCATGTGGGAATTAAGCATAATGGGTAGTTGTTGGAGATTACTTCAATATGGAGGAAGTAGGTGTGGGAGACCTAGACATTAGAAGGTGCAAAGGATTCCTCCCAGATCCCGAAGTGGAGGACTGGATGCATCCTGGAGGAAGGACACATGTTTGGCGGGAAGAGGGATAGTCAGAGAGTAAATAAGAGTATTATCTAATAGCTGCGAAGTATGTATTATATGCCAGGCACTGTGCAATTACGTATATTATCTCATTTAATTCCCTATGGCAGATCGCTCTACTTGTCATCATCATTTCCTCCTTTCAGCTGAAGAATCTGAGGCTCAGAGAGATTAAGCAACTTGCCTAAGATCACACAGCTAGTAAAATGTAGAACCGAGATTTAAACGCAGGTAGTTTGATGCATTTCACGTACATTTAAATTCCTTTGGCTACTGCTGGTGGTTTTCATTGTGACAACCGACTGCCACAGTCTATATGAAAGATTAGAAGGTGCGTACATTGGATACAGTGGGGTACTCTGAAAGCATTACCAGTATAATGTTCCTGCTATTGTCTTGGGATTTTTAGGGAAGAGAGGCTCATTTATTGTTTTACTCGAATCCTTTCTGCTATAGACCTAACTCCTTCTCCATTGCCTGAAACCCACAGAAATATTACTGTTAAGTTCGCCACACAGTGCTAGCTTCGCTGCTGCCTGAGTGGTCTGGATACCGCAGAGCTAGGGGAACTTGCCATATGTGAATGCTCCCCCTGGAGTTGTGTGATACGGCAGCTCTGAAGTCCTCGTGACACGTGTTCTAAAACTATCGTTCACTATACGTAACACTCCTTAGTGAAGCAAAGGTAAGCTTCAGAAAGAGGAAATGAATAAAAGAATGAGGACCTTGCCAACCATGGAAAAAAGGCTCCAGGATGTGGCGAAAATCTCTCCTAAAGACTAGAGACCAGGGCAAATCGTTGAACACATGATAAGATTGGGTGGCTGGACACAGGTGTGGAAACAGAAAGACTAGCAGGGCCATTTTCATAAATACTTTATTCACTGCCAGAACTCTGACCTTTTCTCCAAGCTACGCCCTTTATAAACATATAAATGGGCAGTCATTTCCTATGAAATTACCTATCAAAAAGGGGTAGTTGAAAATATTACTCAGAATTTTTTTTTTTCATGTAGACAAAGAACATCAATCTTGCCTGGTGGACTGAAGTTTGTGGTTTCTTTCTACCCACCCTCCCTTCGGTTCTTTACTTTTAATTTGCTTAAAACTCATCTTTGAAATCTCTTTTATTAAAAAATATAAATAAATCCCTTTTATTATGAAATAGAATACACACACAGAAAAACGCACAAAACACAAACCCACATTTTGACAAAATGATTATAAGCACTCAAATAACTGCCACACAAAGAAATAGAACATAACCACTCCTGAGGCTCACTCCCTAGTCACCCCTCCCAACAGGATCGCCCTCTCTGGAGGTAGCCATTCTCTGGACATTTATGGTCATCAATTCCTTGCTTTCCTTTATAGTATTACCATCTAAGAGTGCATCCTGGAACTATAGTTTTGATGACTTTTTGAATTGTATGTCAATGGAGTTTTTTCTTCTGGTCTTGCCTTTTTTGGGGGGAGGGTGTTGAATGATATAGGTTGAAGATCCAACTGTGTGGTTTGTAGCTTTAGCTCATTTATTCATTCTTTTTTTTTTTTTTTTTTTTTTTTTTTTTTACAGCATGGGTCAGCAAACTTTCTCTGTCAAGGACAAGAAAGTAAATATTTTTAGTTTTTGTGGGCCACATACGGTCTATTATGTATTCGCTATGGAAAAAGCAGGCCATCAAGTTGCATTTGGCTCATGGGCCATAGCTTGCTGACCCCTGCTATATAGTATCCCACCATTTGATTAAACACTCAATTCTTTTTTTTTTTAATATGAAATTTATCGTAAACACTCAATTCTATCAATGAAGACCATTTTCGTTCTCAGGGTTTGGGGTTTTTTTTGCACACATTAGAAATAATAACGTTATTGTCATTATACAATAATGTCTTATACAATTGTCACTTAGATTTATCCACAGATTTAATTTCTCTCCTTGATTTTCACATATTATAGCTTATTCCTGTTTAGAGTTTCTGCTGACTTGCATTAATAGTGTCGTGTGTTTCTGTGTGTCTGTTTATCTTTGAGTATGTACTGAACACTGTGTTTGAAAAATTATTTGTAGAAATCATTTGCAATTTAGGATGACATATTTTTCCTGGGATGACCTTAATCCAGTTTTAGGATTTGGAATGTTCTGGACTACACAGAAGAGGTAACGTGAAGCTGCAGTCTGTGTTAAGACTGGATGACTTTCATTTCACCCTCACTCTTGGAATCTTTCTGGTAGTCTCTGAACTCTGGCATGTGTGGCCTGATGATATTTTCAAAAGGGTAATTCAGATCATCAGCCCTGTTTTTAGGATACACACTTGTCCTTAAGGGTAAAAGTGGTCTGGACTGCTGGTCTTACCTTTCAACCTTCCTCTTTTGGATACTGGCCCAGTAATTCCCCACTTTCGTTAGCTTAGACTTTTTAATGTACCTTTTCCCCCCTGCTTTTCTAGTTTAGGTAACATATTACCTGGTCATTTATGACTAGAAGCAGAAATCTTCCTAACTTACATTTTTCATTTAAAAAAGGACAAATTTAGAAATTAAAAAATATATGCAAACAAATGAAAATAAAAATACAACAATCAAAATGCTTTGGGATGTAGCAAAGACAGTCCTGAGAGGAAAATACATTGCAATCCAGGCTTATCTCAAGAAACAAGAAAAATCCCAAAGACAAAATCTAACAGCACACCTAAAGGAAATAGAAGCAGAACAGCAAAGACACCCCAAACCCAGCAGAAGAAGAGAAATCATAAAGATCAGAGCAGAAATGAACAATATAGAATATTGTTCGTATAAAAAATATTAAAAAAACTATAGAGCAGATCAATGAAACAAAGAGTTGGTTTTTTGAAAAAAAAATACACAAAATTGATAAACCTCTAGCCAGGCTTCTCAAAAAAGAAAGGAAGAGGACCCAAATAGATAAAATCATGAATGAAAATGGAATTATTACAACCAATCCCTCAGAGATACAAGCAATTATCAGGAAATACTATGAAAAATCATATGCCAACAAACTGGACAACCTGGAAGAAATGGACAAATTCCTAAGCACCCACACACTTCCAAAACTCAAACAGGAAGAAATAGAAAATGAACAGACCCATAACCAGTGAAGAAACTGAATCAGTTATCAAAAATCTCCCAACAAATAAGAGTCCAGGACCAGATGGCTTCCCCGGGGAATTCTACCAGATATTTAAAGCAGAGATAATACCTATCTTTCTCAAGCTGTTCCAAAAAACAGAAAGGGAAGGAAAACTTCCAGACTCATTCTATGAATCCAGCATTACTTTGATTCTGAAACCAGACAGAGACCCAGCAAAAAAAGAGAACTACAGGCCAATATCCCTGATGAATATGCATGCAAGAATTCTCAACAAGATACTAGCAAATCGAATTCAACAGCTTATAAAAAGAATTATTCCCCATGATAAAGTAGGATTCGTTCCTGGGCTGCAGGGCTGGTTCAATATTTGCAAATCAATCAATGTGATACATCACATTAATAAAAGAAAAGATAAGAACCATATGATCCTGTCAATCAATGCAGAAAAAGCATTTGACAAAATTCAGCATCCTTTCTTAATAAAAACCCTCAAGAAAGTTGGATAGAAGGAACATACTTAAGCATAATAAAAGCCATTTATGAAAAACAAGCCCACAGCTAATATCATCCTCAATGGGGAAAAACTGAGAGCTTTCCCCCTGAGATCAGGAACATGACAGGGATGTTCACTCTCACCGCTGTTGTTTAACATAGTGTTGGATGTTCTAGCATCAGCAACCAGGCAACAAAAGGAAATCAAAGGCATCAAAATTGGCAAAGATGAAGTCACACTTTCACTTTTTGCACACAACATGATACTCTACATGGAAAACCCAACAGACTCCACCAAAAGTCT
This sequence comes from Panthera pardus, assembly GCF_024362965.1. Lineage (NCBI taxonomy): Eukaryota > Metazoa > Chordata > Mammalia > Carnivora > Felidae > Panthera > Panthera pardus. The sequence goes on along the minus strand of NW_026526821.1, from coordinate 42,416,440 downwards.
GCTAGAACTGATACGTGAATTGAGCAAAGTCGCAGGATACAAAATCAATGTACAGAAATCAGTTGCATTCTTATACACTAATAATGAAGCAACAAAAAGGCAAATAAAGAAACTGATCCCATTCACAATTGCACCAAGAATCATAAAATACCTAGGAATAAACCTAACCAAAGATGTAAAAGATCTGTATGCTGAAAACTAGAGAAAGCTTATGAAGGAAATTGAAGAAGGTACAAAGAAATGGAAAAACATTCCATGCTCATGGATTGGAAGAATAAATATTGTTAAAATGTCAATACTACCCAAAGCTATCTACACATTCAGTGCAATCCCAATCAAAATTGCACCAGCTTTCTTCTCGAAGCTAGAACAAGTAATCCTAAAATTTGTATGGAACCACAAAATGCCCTGAATAGCCAAAGTAATTTTGAAGAAGAAGACCAAAGCGGGAGGCGTCACAATCCCAGACTTTAGCCTCTACTACAAAGCTGTCATCATCAAGACAGCATGGTATTGGCACAAAAACAGACACATAGACCAATGGAATAGAATAGAGAATCCAGAATTGGACCCACAAAAGTATGGCCAACTAATCTTTGGCAAAGCAGGAAAGAATATCCAATGGAAAAAAGACAGTCTCTTTAACAAATGGTGCTGGGAAAACTGGACAGCAACATGCAGAAGGATGAAACTACACCACTTTCTTACACCATTCACAAAAAATAAACTCAAAATGGATGAAGGACCTGAATGTGAGACAGGAAACCATCAAGACCCTAGAGGGGAAAGCAGGAAAAAACCTCTCTGACGTCAGCCGCAACAATTTCTTACTTGACACATCTCCAAAGGCAAGGGAATTAAAAGCAAAAATGAGTTATTGGGGCCTCATGAAGATAAAAAGCTTCTGCACTGCAAAGGAAACAATCAACAAAACTAAAAGGCAACTAACGGAATGGGAAAAGATATTTGCAAATGACATATCAGACAAAGGGCTAGTATCCAAAATCTATAAAGAACTCACCAAACTCCCCACCTGAAAAACAAATAATCCAGTGAAGAAATGGGCCAAAGCCATGAATAGAGACTTTTCCAAAGAAGACATCCAGATGGCCAACAGGCACATGAAAAGATGCTCAACATCACTCCTCATCAGGGAAACACAAATCAAAACCACACTGAGATACCACCTCACCTCAGTCAGAGTGGCTAAAATGAACAAATCAGGAGACTATAGTTGCTGGCAAGGATGTGGAGAAACGGGAACCCTCTTGCACTGTTGGTGGGAATGCAAACTGGTGCAGCCGCTCTGGAAACAGTGTGGAGATTCCTCAAAAAATTAAAAATAGATCTACCCGATGACCTAGCAATAGCACTGCTAGGAATTCACCCAAGGGATACAGGAGTACTGATGCATAGGGGCACTTGTACCCCAATGTTTATAGCAGCACTTTCAACAATAGCCAAATTATGGAAAGAGCCTAAACGTCCATCAACTGATGAAGGGACAAAGAAGTTGTGGTTTATATACACAATGGAATACTACTTGGCAATGAGAAAGAATGAAATATGGCCTTTTGTAGCAACATGGATGGAACTGGAGAGTGTGATGCTAAGTGAAATAAGTCATACAGAGAAAGACAGATACCATATGTTTTCACTCTTATGTGGATCCTGAGAAACTTAACAGAAGACCATGGGGGAGGGGAAGGAGAGGAGGAAAGTTACAGAGAGGGAAGGAGGCAAACCATAAGGGACTCTTCAAAACTGAGAATAAAGTGAGGGTTAATGGGGGGTGGGAGGGAGGGGAAAGTGGGTGATGGGCATTGAGGAGGGCACCTGTTGGAATGAGCATTGGGTGTTGTATGGAAACCAATTTGACAATAAATTTCATATTAAAAAAAAAAACTTTGAATGGGCAGATTGGAAAAAAAATAAATAAAAAGGGACAAATTTTAAATTATTTTCCACAAGGAAAAAGAATATTATAAGAAAATTGGAAAGTCATTTTTATAGAATTAAGCCCACACACAAAAAAATGCAGTGTTCCAAAATCTTTAACCATTTTCTATTCCTCTGCTGGTTCACAGGAAATTTCTAACCTATGAATTGTTTTATTATTAATTTTTCTATCAAAGCTAAGTCAATTCTGTTAGAACCTTTGAAAATTAATTTCTTAGCATAAATACAAACAAGATTACAGCTAGATCCCCATATTCTGATTATTCTGTTTGTGGATTTTTCCCCCTTTGCACTGCTTACGAATTCAAAGAAAAGAATCCGGTCCAATAAATGATTCATCTCACACTAATGAATACATACATCACTGCAGCTTGTTCTGATTTATTTCCCAACAGAATTAAACTACAAAGTGAACTTGAGATGCGGGTGAAGACAGCGTGTATTGTCACCGCTTGCAACAGTTTCACGGTGCTTAACGAAAAGCTGAAAAGACTCCTCAAGATTTGAATAGAAAATGGATAGGACAAATCAATGAAAACTTGATTTCTGAAGGAACTGTAACACCAATGTGGATTACAGGTTTCCTTGGCACTTGTCCTGGATGGGGCCAGATGAAAAAGCACAGGGCGTGTCAGATCCTCAGCCTTGAATATTGTGTTTAGATACACATTGTGACAAACATTTATTAATTTGTATCAAGTAAAAAAAAATACAAACAAAATAATAAAACCACATTACTGAGAGCTATAAACATTTCACGGAGACTGGGGTGAAAAGGACACAGCAAGCATGAGTTTTGTTCTTTTTCCTCGTTGTGTGCTCTAAATTCATCTTTCCCTCTATGTTACCCAGGGGAGCAATGATCTTCGGTATATAATGGAAAAAGCTAGAGAACGAAGGTTTTCACCTCGCATTGGGCCTTTAACGCATCCAGACTGAACCAATGTTGCGGCTTAAAGTGCCAATTTGCTGGTAATAGAGTCCTTATGGCTTTTGCTGTGTATGTTATGCAGCCAAATCAAGGACCGAGTGACTGTGGGAGATTTAAGTCTGCAGTCGTTAAACAGAAATAGAAATGTGCAGTGTCTTTCCTGGTCAGCCAACTGTGCAGCAACTGTGGCTAATAGTGAGAGATTCGACTGGAAGTCAGAAGATGCCCCCATTTCGGGAGGCTTCTCAGTGTGACTCTGGACAAATCATCTCACTGTTCAGCATCCTCGGCAAATGCGTAGGGAGAGCTTATTAATACTCTCTACCTAGGACTGTACTGAATGCTAAGGATCATGGCCCGGGGCACGGCATCTAGAAGTTCACTGATTAGCTGTGGAGGGTGATTTCGACGTTGCGGCCTGATGTCCCGCGTTCAGTGATATGTTCTGCCATTTCCTAGCCGGGAAGCCTTAGGTAAGTTATCTTGCCCCGGCCTCAGTTTCCTCATCTATAAGGTAGGGATAATGCGTGTTACCTTATAGGACTGCTTCCAGAATCACAGACCCAAGTAAGCATGGCATAAACACAGGTGTGGCTGCTGCTATAAAAGCAGTAGGTGCGATTGTTATTCTTTGTAGTAGCAGCAGTAGCATTTCGGCGTTTGCACCTGAGATATAGTTATCAAGATAGATAATGAATAATAAGTGCCCAGGGAGAGGTTCAAAAGAAAGGTCCTACGTGAGAACCAAACCATTCACACTCACAAAGCTTAACGTCTACGTCAGTATGACCTTACTTTTCCACTATATTCATCACCATGCATCGCTATTTCAGGACACTCTTGCCTGAGAAGTTGTAGATAACTTGATTGATCATTCCAGAAACTGTCTGAAAGACCCATCAACTCTTCAAAGAAAGCTCCAAATGATTTTATACCTTGCATCTTTGAACCTCACAGATTGGAACCCCCACCGTAAATTCCTCACCACACCGTGTCCACCAATCTCGAACCACTATGTCACGATCCTTGGCCGTATTCTTCATCAAGCCTATGACCTGTCCCGCTGAAAGACTCACTTTAAACTAGACTTCAAGCTCTCACACGCACCCCTACTTTCCCTGCCCCCTCTGAATTGCTGCTTAGATGCCCTGCAGAAGAATTAACTCAGCTCTGTCTTATTGCTAGATTGTTTTGGAGATATTTTCGGGAACTAGCATTTCACCTAGTGGGAGGCAAAATGGGAAAGAGGAATTTATTTTCTTCTACGGACAACTAACACTATGCCTTATTCGCAGGAATTGCTCAACACTGACCAGATGAACATCTGGAGTGACTGAACACATGAATGCACCATCCCCTGATAAACTTAATGACTCAAGGGGCACCTGGGTGGCTCAGCTGGCTGAGCGTCCAGATTTGGCTCAGGTCATGATCTCACAGTTCATGACTTCAAGCCCTACATCGGGCTCACTGCTGTCAGAGCTGGCTTTGAATCCTTTCTCTCTCTCTCTCTCAAAATAAATAAACATTTAAAGAATAATAATAAACTGTGACTCAAGTCATTTTTAAAAAAATTTTTAAATCTATATTTATTTTTGTTTTTTGAGAAAGAAAGAGAGAGAGAGAGGGAGACAGTGCAAGCGGGGGAGGGGCCGAGAGAGAGGGAGACACGGAATCTGAAGCAGGCTCTAGGCTATGAGCTGTGAGCAGAGAGCCCAATGCAGGCTCGAACTCATGAATCGTGAGTATGACCTGAGCCAAAGTCGGATGCTTAACCAACTGAGCCACCCAAGTGCCCTTCAAGTCATTTTAAATATTAATAAAATCCATGCTAGAAAAGTTAATATTTATGACCATTTATTTATGAGGTGGGCCTTGTGCAAAGTTCCTATTAAAGGGTAATTTTTTAAGAAGTAAAATCATGACCTTATAAAATGAGCACCTGTCAATGATTTATTTAACTCATAGCTCATCCATCTGGCTTATCACTGCCATCCATTTTCTGTGAGCTATTTCACAACTTTGTAAGTTGTAGAAAACTGATAGTAATACAAATGACTCTTGTGGATGATATGCAATTTGAGGCCAGTGGAATGCAGTTAATCAACGCCCTGGCTATTGACTAGTTTTGCATCTAGCTGTCGATTGATTTCATTTCTTATCTATACTTATAAATGGGTGGCACTCTTCCATTATAAATGGATTCTTCTTTGAACTGGCTGTAACATGTTGTCAAACTGCTTTCCAAAATGATTAGATCATTTTATATTTCCCTCAGTGTATGAAAGTCCCAGTTCTTCCACATCTTTGCTCACACCTGGAATAGTCAGTCTTCCTGGTTTTAGTAATTTTAATAGGTGTGAGGTGGCATCTCATTGTGCTATTAATTTGTATCTTCGTAAAAACCAGTGATGTTGAGCATCTTTTCATGTATTTATCTACCGTCTATATATCTTCTTTGCTGAAGTGTCTGTTCAAATCTTTTGCCCACTTTTATTGGGTTGTTTATTTTCAGATTATTGAGTTTTTATTTTTTTTTAACGTTTTATTTATTTTTGAGACAGAGACAGAGCATGAACGGGGGAGGGGCAGAGAGAGAGGGAGACACAGAATCGGAAGCAGGCTCCAGGCTCTGAGCCATCAGCCCAGAGCCTGACGCGGGGCTCGAACTCACGGACCGCGAGATCGTGACCTGAGCTGAAGTCGGCCGCTTAACCTACTGAGCCACCCAGGCGCCCCAGATTATTGAGTTTTTAAAGCTCTTTATGTAGTTTTGATACAAATCTTTCATCAGTTATATTCTTTGCAAGCATTTTCTCCCGCTTTGTAGTCTGTCCTTTTATTCTCTGATTAGTGTCTTTCAAAAAACAGACATGTTTCATTTTGATTAAGTTCAGTTTATCAATTTGTTCTTTCATGAATCATCCTTTTGTTGTTATATATAAGAAATCTTTGCCTACACCATGCTGCAAATATTTTCTCCTATGTTTTCTTTTATACAGCTTTGGGTTGCTCATAGAAGTCCATGGTACATTCTGAGTTGATTTTTGTATATTGTGCCAGGTAGGAATCAAAGATATGGAAACCCAATTATTACAGCCCCGTTTGGTGAAAAGACTATCCATTCTTCACTAAGGTTCAGTGTTACAAGGTGAAGAGCTCTGGAAACTGATGATAATTATTGCGAAACGTTATGAATGTATTTAATACCACTCACATTTACATTTAAAAGTGGTTAAGATGGTAAAGTTTATGCTATATATAAACGCCACCATAAAAAATGGGGAAAAAATAATTCAGTGAGGAAAGGATAGTCTTTCCACTAAATGGGGCTGTGATAATTGGGTATCTTTAATAGATATGGGTGTATTCAGGTTATCTAGCTCTCTTTGAGATTTAGTAGCTTGTATCTTTCAAGGAATTCTTCTATTTCAACTGTTTTCTAACTTATTGGCACAACTTTTTAGAAATACTGTTACTTTGGTTTTTAAACAATGTAGAATATGTAGTGATGTTGCCTCCCTCATTCCTCATGTTGGTAATTTGCATTTTTATTCAATCAATCTGGCTACATGTTAATCAATTTTATTGATCATCTTAACCAATTTTTGGTGTCATTCATTTCCTATGTTGTTTCCCCATTTTCTGCTGCATTCACTTCTATTCTGATCTTTATCATTTTCTTTCTTCTGTTTACTTTGAGTTTCATTTGCTCTTTTAAAAATTAGTTTCTTGGGGTGCCTAGGTGACTTAGTTGGTTAAGTGTCCAACTCTTGATTTCAGCCTAGGTCATGATCTTGTAGTTGTGAGACTGAGCCTTGTGTTGGACGCTGCATGCTGGGCATGGAGGCTGCTTAAGATTCTCTCTCCCTCTCCCTCTACCCATCTCCTGCGTACCCTTTCTCTTTCTCTCTCTCTCAAAAAAAATTAGTTTCTTGAAGACGAAGGTAAAATCATTGACTTGAGATATTCTTTTCCAAGTTAGACATTTAGTATCGTAAATTTCCTCCCTACGTACTGCTTTGTCGACAACCCAAATTTTGATATGTTGTGTTTTTATTTTCACTTAATTCAAATACTTTCTAATTTCCCTTTAGATTTCTTGTTTGACCAATTAGTTATTTATAATTGTGTTACCTCGTTTCCAAGTATTTGGGCATTTTTCTCCAAGATTTTCAGTTATTGATTTCTGTTTTAATTCCAGTGTGGACAGAGAACGTACTTTGTGCAACTTGAATACTTACTCTGTTTACTTGTTCTATTAAGAAAGAGACTGAATCTCTGTTTATAATTGTTGATTTGTGTATTTCTCTTTGTAGTTCTCAGCTTTTGCATCATTTATTTTGAAGATCTCTTATTAGTACATGCATATATAGGATTATTATGCTTTCTTGATGAATTGATTTTTTTATTGCTTGAACTGATCATCTTTATCTCTGGCAATATGCTTTGCTCTGAAATCCACTTTGTCTCACATTTATAATGTCACTTCAGTTTTTTTTTTTCACTAGTGTGATGGACATACTCAAGATGACCCCCATTGTCATGTCCTTGTTTAATGGCCTCCCCATAAGTACTGGTGGAACCAGTGACTTGCTTCTAAACAATAGAATATGGAAAAGGTGATGGGATGTCACTCCATTTTTTCTTTGTTTGATTTTGGATAGTTTCTATTGCTGTGTGTTCAAGTATATTAATTTTTTTTTCCTTGCTAGTTCTAATGTGCTATTCATTTCATCCAGTGCTATTTTTCATCTCAGACGTTGTAGTTTTTATCCTTAGAATGTGAATTGGGATCTTTAAAAAGCATTTTTCCATGTCTCTATATAACTTTTGAACATACAGAATATGATTATAATAATAGTTTTGATGTCCTTGTATGCTAATTTCAACATCAGGATCAGTTCTGGGTAACTTTAAATTGACTGAAATTTCAATTGATTGAAATGCTTAGCCAACTGAGCCACCCAGGCGGCCCCCACCCCCACCCCTCCATCTTTATCAAAATATATAAAACCTCTTTAAGGAAGAGTTAAGAGCTCAACGTAAAAGACTGTCAGATGAGAAACATTACTGGGGGAAGTCAGTACTGCTGGGTCCGAGTTTGACCAGATGTATTGAAACAGCAGTGTCCGTGGTCATTGTCTAGACTCTCCCATTACTCTCTTCCTCCCCTCCCAGCAGATTCTAGCCAGAATTCCTCACAGGCACTTCCCAGGGGCTGTACAATTCCCCAAGTCCAGGGGATGAGCCATTCCGTTTTAAAGCTGGAGGAAGCAGAGTTTATCTTTCTTTTTCTCCTTAGCCAACGTTGATTTTGACAGGAGCTTCTGCTGCTGTGTCAGCCCCTGAGATGGGGGTCCATCTAGATGAACTAGAAGGAGGGTGGACCCCTTTCTACTCACAGGCTCTGAAGGGAACTTTGAGCCAGTGCCGGTCTTATAACACTTCGGGAACTCTGGGTGGAGTCTCTAGCCTCCGAGGCAATGCTGAGACTGATGCTGTCACGGAGGTGATTGACAGGGGCTCCCAGCCACCATTAATCAGAGAAACAAGCTGGCCTTTCCTGCCTGTCTGCATTTGCCTGCAACTGGCATCCTAATAGCTGACTTATTACTATTATTATTTTTCTTTTCCTTTTTAGACAAGAAGACCTGCATATATCAACTCACATTATGCATGCCTGTGCATTCAAAGAGGCTTAAACAAATGAACAAACAAGCAAGAAAAAAAAAAAAACTGTAAAGGAATCGCACACAGCATAGAAACATGGCAAGATTTCTAAATAATCACAGGAAAGGGATTACGCCAGAGAAATTCTTTATATTCCACCCTCCCCCACCCCCACTCCATATTTGGATCTAGGGGAAGCAAGGGTCAGTGTGTTCCTGGCTTTGATGCTGAATACTCAGTGACCCTTCTGTGCTAGCTTATTTTTCACTCCCAGAATGGCTTTAGAGATTTCATGGTTCCTGTAGTAGAAGGCTTAGAGGACTCCCAAGACATCCCGTGGCTATGCATAGCTCCGTCACTAGCCACGTCACTAGCCCAGACTCTAATTTTGCATCTGCATAACTACTGTGGCAAACACAGTGATGGTTTCTATTCATTTTCCTCACAGGTGCCCCACAATTGTCCTGACCTGACTTCTTGCCCATGAAAGGGTATCTTTCCTGCATCCAAGTAGGGGGCGTCCTGCCCCACTAATAGGCCCCTTCTTTGCAGTCTCACCTCACCAGGAAGATGGACAGTAACACGGAAACAGCCATCTGACCGCATTGTGGGGGATTCCCAATGCTGCCGTTCCTACAGTGTCCCTCACATCTGGTCTACGAGCCAAGGGAATGGACCTGATGGTGGCTGGTGCCTCAGCCTTGGGTAGGACTCAAATGACACTACAACCAGAGTTCACATTTCACAGCCTGCTTTATCTTATGGGGAAAAAAATGTAGACAGAAAGATCTCTGTAGCAGAAGAGAAAGTCCAGAAATAGACCCAAATACATATGGGAATTTATATATAAAAAGACTAAAAAGATGCATCATTTATAGCAGTGTTAGGGCTCTAAGATAGATACGTGGGAAAACAATTACGTTTAATCCATCTCCCACACCTAATACCAAAATGAATTCTAAAATATTCAAAGGTTTCAGTGTGGAAAAAATGAAGCCATTCATAATTAGAAGAAAGAAGAAAGCACTTTTAAAAATAATCTTGATGCGGAAAAGACTTCCAAAGCATGACCCCGGAGCCAGCAGCTATAGATATCGATCAGCTACATAAAAATTGCTCAAAATCCTCTAAGGTAAAAATCATGTATGCTAAGCAGACTCAAAAGACAAATGATAAATAACAACCAAATGCAACTCATAGTCAAAGAGTTCATTACCTGAACAGATGAAGATTCATGTGAATGGATTAGGAAAAATACCCAAACCAGGACGGAAAACTGACAATGGACGCAAATGGTATTTCAGAAAAAACAAATACAAATGACTTAAGTAACAAGTATTATGCAATGCATAATAATAAAAATTTAAATTAAAATTACAATTAGAATATCATTTTTATTTTATAATCGAAGCATTTAATAACTGTGATGGCAAGAGTGCTTACAGCAAACTTTATATCTTGCTGCTGGGAGTGACAGATGGTTCACTCACTATGCGGGGGGCAATTGGCAAAATTAACAAAGATTACAAGTGTGCATAGGTAGGCCAGCATCCTCTGGGAGTTTATTGTGGAGATATATATATGTACAATTTTTGTTTGTCTAAGTATATTAGCTTCCCATGGCTGTCATAGCAAATTACCACAAACGTGGTGGCTTAAAAGCAGAGAAGTTTGGGGCGCCTGGGTGGCTCAGTCGGTTAAGCGTCCGACTTCGGCTCAGGTCATGATCTCACAGTTCGTGAGTTCAAGCCCCACGTCGGGCTCTGTGCTGACAGCTCAGAGCCTGGAGGCTGTTTCAGATTCTGTGTCTCCCTCTCTCTCTGCCCCTCCCCTGCTCATGCTCTGTCTCTCTCTGTCTCAAAAATAAATAAACATTAAAAAAAAATTAACACACACAAAAATAAATAAAAGCAGAGAAGTTTATTTTCTCACGTTTCTGGAGGCCAGAAGTCCAAAATCAGCATCACCGGCTGAAACCAAGGTGTGGGCAGGGCCACGCCTCACCTGCAGGCTCTAGGGGAGCGCCCATTCCTTGTCCCTCCCAGCGGCTGCTGGCATTCCTTGAATTGTTGCCACGTTACTCCAGTCTTTACTGTCAGCATCTGAGCTGCCTAGGCATCCCCGTGCACAAAAGTCTCCTAATTCATTATGCATAAGATACAATGATACGAAGCTAAGGTCAAGATGACCTGTGGGGCCACCAGATAGTGGAAGAGAAGACAGGAAGACATAGATATTATGATACCTTAAAACTTGGGCCAGAATTGTCCTGCTTCAAGGGAGTTGGTTCTGTAGAGAAGTTCTAGCAAGTTACAAAACGCAGGTGTCTCGGTGGTCAAGAACCACAGGGCCAGGCATCGCTCTATAGGTCTCCAGTGCTGACTTTATGGTGAAGCCAGGATTGGATTTGCTCAACGTTAGGATATTTCTATGGCTCGCTTCTTCATTATCAGGGACAATGGTTTCTTCAGTAGGTTTGGGTGGCCATTGAGAGAGAGCCTTTACACAGAAGGGCCCTCTCTACTTGGACACAGAAAAGCCACCGCATGCAGTTGGTGACGGTTTCCTAATCAAAGGATACTGGGACAATGGGTGGCCATGGCCACAGGGCAGGCAGACTCAAGGTGGAAACAGACCCCGTGGCCCCCAAGATGTTTGTGGCTTGTGGCCTCTGAGTTGATCCGGCTTTCCGAGTTCTTTGCTTTTGTCCCTGGGTGGCTGAGGTGAGTCTCTTGTCCTTGGACCTTTTCGCTTACCTCTTATTTGAACTAGTGTGAGTGAGTTTCTTCTTGTAACCCTAAGACATCTGACCGGAATATGGTTCAGTTTTTAACATTCCTTTTGCAAATAAAACACATGTATATCATATCATCTGAAATCAAAGCTTGTAACATGTAGGAGGGATCAACAATGTTGTTACACGAATGCCAAACCATGACCACAATGATGTAAACTGCGAAATACTAACGGGAAAGCATGAAGCGGCGAACAAAGCCATTTAGACTCAGGCGCACCTGTGTTTCAATCTTGACGGTATCATTTACGTGCTGGGTGACTTTGGGCAAACGAGTTAAGCTTCCTGAGACCATTTTTCCATCTGCATATGGGGGAGATACCACATGCTGTTTTGCCGAGAGGATTAGAGATAATACATGTGCTATGCTGAGCGAGGTACTTGGCACCTAGCAGATACTCATTGTCATGTGACGCTGAGTTCATGAGCAATGAACTAGTTCATGGGTTGTGGCTGTAACGGCAACTGTCGGAGTGAAATGAAAACTACATTTGTACGAGTACACTAATCTGAAATCAACAAATGTAGATCCACCGGTGGCCGGGTATGTAAGTGAGAAGGGTTGGAGCGTGTGTGGAGAAGCAAGCTGATCCTGACTGCGTGAAGAAACTGCCTAACACAGGGTGAGGATATCGAGGGATTAGCTGCCAAAATGTACTTTGTGTTACAGGGAAAACCAATGAATTCCTCCTGCACATGGAGTGAGTGGCGTATCACAAAAGCCAGCCAAGAGAGCATGGAATGTCCTATATGTTGGATAAAGGAGAGACATTAGGAACAGTTATGACAGTGACTGCAGTGCCCATGACAGAGGAACAGACGGGATAACCCCCAAACGCACAGATATGGGGATTAACCGATCTCCAAAAACTCAGAATCTCAGGTCTGTGAGTTATTTCATTCAGGCCGCTAACCCCAGGTGATCTGGAATCACAAAAGATACTAGGTGTTCCCCTTGAAAAAGTTGAAAAAGTCGAAGTGCTTTGCTCTAATATTACGAATATTATGTCACCTGGGGATGCAAATCCTGTTAAAATGCGGGTCCAGACACCGCAGGTCTGGGTGGGGCCTGAGACGCTGGATATCTAACATTCTTGCAGGTGATGTTAACGCTGCTGGTCCACAGCCTGCAACTTGGTGGAGCAAGTCTCTATATGACAGAAAAAGCCCCTGGGGAAAATAACTTTTAGCCATTCCTCTAGATTTTCCACATCCACAGTACATTTACACAGAAGGAGTTGAGAACGGAATAGAAATTAGAACCTGGAAAATATATATTCTTCCAACCCACTTGCAAAACCCTGGACATCGGAGAAGAGCTTTGGGGTTGACACTTCCACCTGGTGTCCAAACTGACGAGCTTGCTCTGTCCCTCCACACCGGGACACTTCCTTCAGCCTGGCCCTGCTCTTCAACGGCTATGCCAGAGTTAGAAAGAGGGTGGAGCATGATTTTGGGGTGAAGACAGGAAGCAGCCTGTGAAATCATGTCACTCTAAGGTCTGCAATCCTTTCCACTGTGACAGTTCATTGTCACTTAGCAGAAATTGCTGGTTATGAATATTTAACAAATTTGCAATTAGCTCATCTACCAACATGATTACTGAGATGGAGTAAGCCATTGAATGAAGCTGCTAGGATTATGCACATAATGCTTTCTGATTACACATGCTTACACATCTGCTTTTGTTTTTCCCTCTTCTCTGGCACCATTTTTGCTAATTTTTATCAAACCACACGCCACATCTCCCTGCTTTCTATAGTCTTATACCATGCTAAGCGGGTAGAGGAAGGCATTTTTCAGATTGTGGAGAATATTTGGCGTTGAGCTTCGGAGGCAACTGCTTCTGATGCAGGGTTACCCTGCAATACGAACGCCTGGAATCTTTCCCGAATTCCTCACCACTTTCATCTGCAGTCCAATTACCAAATTGCCCAACTTCGTCTCTCCATTTCCAAAAAGGCATTACATATTATCTGCTTGATTCATCCCAGTTGGGCTGTAATGCAGATAAATTAAAAAAAATAAAATAGGGGCACCTGGGTGGCTCAGTCGGTTAAGCGGCTGACTTCGGCTCAGGTCATGATCTCGCGGTCCGTGAGTTTGAGCCCCGCGTCGGGCTCTGTGCTGACAGCTCAGAGCCTGGAGCCTGTTTCGGATTCTGTGTCTCCCCCTCTCTCTGACCCTCCCCGTTCATGCTCTGTCTTTCTCTGTCTCCAAAATAAATAAACGTTAAAAAAAAATTAAAAAAATAAAATAAAATAAAATAAAATAAAATAAAATAAAATAAAATAAAACAAATCCACAATGGAAGGGAGAGATCGCTTCATTTAAAGTACAGGAAATGTTGGCAACTCACTGGCCACGTGAACTTGTCCCTAACTCCTTTTATTTCCTGGACTTGATTCTCATCTGTAAACAGAAGACAACCATTACCTTCCGGTATTTACTTATTAAGATCATACATTGTTCTCCCTATTCTGCTGGAAACAGCTCCCTGCTACTTGGAGAAGTAAAAGAAAAAAAAAAAAAAAAAAGAAAAGAAAAGGATTTACTCTAGGGTAGGAGGTAGAAGAGTAGGGCAGAGAATCATTTTTCTGTATTCTATCCAGTAGGAGCTTTTTCCTCTGGTGGTGAAAACAATTCCAGCAGCAACGTGGTAGCAACTTGTGCTTGATCCTAGGTACAAAACAAAACAAAACAAAACAAAAAAAACATTGCACAGGGCAAAACAGACACCATCACTAGGCTTTGACTATTAATTGGGTCTGTTGTTGAAGGGCTTTTATTTTTTCTTTTTTTAATTTTTTTTTTTTTTAAATGTTTTATTTATTTTTGAGACAGGGAGAGACAGAGCATGAACAGGGTAGGGTCAGAGAGAGGGAGACATAGAATCTGAAGCAGGCTCCAGGCTCTGAGCTGTCAGCACAGAGCCCGACGCGGGGCTCGAACTCACGGACCGTGAGATCGTGAGGGCTTTTATTTTTTCTAAGTGTATTTCAAACTGTCATCAAGGCAGGGCACATCATATTATCTTTGAGCTCTTTGCTGAATGGTGCTGTCTGATTTGTTGATAGATCCCGTACTCTGTTTTTCTTAGCATTTTTAGAAAATGATCTTGATTATTTCTGGCATGCAGCTTGGATTTCTAAAAAGCCAGTTTCAGAAGTGTGAAAGACAATCATGAATAGTATAAGAGTTACCAGAAGCTACTGATAATAATAGTCATGCTATTTTGCATAGGAGGGTAGGGCTTTTATGTTTGCAAAATGCGTTTACTTGCATTAGGTCATGTATTCTGCTGCTACTCACAGACACCTTCTGTTTTTCAGGATGGCCTTTTCCCAGCCCTTCTGCTGCTGGAGCTAAGGCTTTGCATTTGGAATCATCCCAGCTCTGATTACACCCTAAGGACCAAACGTAGGAGTCAGCAACCTGCTTGTCTCCCTCATTTCTTTCCTATTGCTTATCATTAGTCCTAAAAGGATATTCGAACATTTATTCATTATTCATTCATTCAGTTAGCCTTTCACCCAGTGACCATTAGGCGTCAGATAGCTGCCGTTTGCTCCATTGTGGGGAAACAGAAATGTGATACCCTTCCCATTCTCAGGGAGATCATGGCAATGGCAATGTCAGCCAGGAAAGTCAAGGCCCCGTGGGGTCACAGCCTTGCTGGAGGCAGTCATGGACAAAGGCTTGTGGACAACCGACTTGGCCTGAAGTGGTCAGCAAATGCTTCCCGTGGGTAAGTCCCTGGGTATGTGTACTTAGCCAGGAGAATGGATGATGGATGGGAAGAAGGCCGTTTTGAAGAGGAGGGTGGAAAGACAAAGATTTGGTGCCCAAAATAGCATGGCCTGGTGAGCAAGGCAACACAACAAAGCATTCTACATTCTGCTAAGATACAGTTATTTGTGTAAGTCTTGGTTATGGAAACTAGCAAATATACACAAAGCAGAGGGAATGGTATCATGAGGTCCTGCATGCCCACTGCCCAGTCTCAATGATTTTGTGTTCTTAAAGGAAAATGAAATTCATATCTGCCATTAGCTTGATGGCTTCAGGAAGCCACACGATGGAAGAGAAGAGAGGACTCTGAAACAGGTCTGTGCTGACCCACAAACTTGACAAATGACAAAGCTGGCATTGCAGATCTGTGGGGAAAGATAATTAGCCGTACGGAGAAAATATTTTGGGTCCCTCCTCCACAATCGATGTAAACCTCAATTCCCATTCCAGGCTGGATTAAAGACAAAAAGCAAATCATTAAAATTTTTGGAGAAACCGAGGAAGAAAACTATGGGTTTGGGGGTCTGGGAGGATTTCTTAGAGTTAAAAATCACAAACCTTAAAAAAAAAGTTATAAATCCAATTATACTAGGACAAAGCACATTTGTTGTAGGCCAAGATGAAAAATTCAAAGTACAAACCCCAGTCTGTGAGAAAATATCTGAAATGTATTTAATAAATGTAAATGATCAGGATTAAATTCCAGAACATATAAAAACTCTTACAAAGATTAACAATCCAATAGAAAAATCAGGTCGTTACCTGAGCAGCCAATTTTTAGAAGAGGAACATTTGAACATTTGAAAATACATTAAGCCTCACTTAGGCTTCCTGATTTCCTGAATCGGGAAATTCAGGAAATCAGATTAAATTCAGGAATTTAAAATTCAGAATTCAGGAAATTCAGATTAAAACCACAATGCTCTGAAGCAACCAATGTTGGTGAGGATGTAGAGAAAAAGGAACCTTCGTGCACTGTTGGTGGGAGTGGAAACTGGTACGGCCACTGTGGAAACGGTATGGAGGGTTCCTCAAAAAGTTAAAAATGGAACTACCCTATGATCCAGCAATTGCACTACTGGGTACCCAAAGAATACAAAAACACTAATTCGAAGGGATACCTGCCACCCCTATGTTTATAGCAGCATTATTTACAATGGCCAAAGTATGGAAGTAGCCCAAGGGTCCATCAACAGATGAATGGATAAAGAAGACATATACAATGGAATGTTGTTCAGCCACAAAAATGAATGAAATCTTGCCATTTGCAATGAGATGGATGGAGCTAGAGAATACAACGTTAAGTGAAATAAGTCCGTCAGAGAGAGGCAAATACCATATGATTTCACTTGTATGTGGAATTTAAGAAACAAAACAAATGAGCCAAGGGGAAAGAGAGAGAGAGACCAAGAAACAGACTCCTAACAGCAGAGAACAAACTGATGGTTACCAGAGGGGCAGTGGGTGGGGGATCGGTGAAGAACTAGGTAATGAGGAGTAAGGAGTGCACTTGTCTTGATGAGCACTGGGTGACGAATGGAATCGTTGACTCACTATGTCACACACCTGAAGCTAATATAATGCTGTGTGTTAACTAACTGGAACTACACTTTGAAAGAATCACAACGCTCTAGGGTGGATCATATAGCAGGATTCACTGCTGTTTTTAATATTTTACATCTCAAGCTGGGTGGTGGGTACATAATGTCCACTAGACTATTCTATATACCCTATTATATATGTGAAGCATCATATATATGCACATATGTGTATATATGCACATATATTTATATGATACATTTATGTCTATAGAATATATACATGTATACACACATATGTTATGTAATGTTATATTTCATTAAATGAATTGGCACAAAACTCTTTGCAGGGTTTGATTATCTACCATGAGCACCTTAAGAATTGCATGGTATGGGGGGCACCTGGTGGGTCAGTTGGTTAAGCACCTGACTCTTGATTTCGGCTCAGGCCACAATCTCATGGTTCATGGGTTTGAGCCCCATGTCCTACTCTGCACTGACAGTGCAGAGCCTGCTTAGGATTCTCCCTCTCTCTTTCCCTTTCTGTCCTCCCATTTGTCTCTCTCTCTCTCTCTCTTTCTCAACATAAATAATAAACAAGGAATATGCAACATTCCCTTAAAAAAAAAAAAAGAATTGCCATTGTATGAGAATAGTGCAGTTGAACTTGGCTGGTCCCCAGAAACTGCAGTTGACATAATTCATAATTTCAATAGAGAAAGTCGAGGCCTGGCATGCTCTGTGCCATAACTGGATGCGTTGATCCTGAGGCATGCCATTCAACCTCTGTAGACCTCCATTCTCTCACTTGAAAATTGAACGCATCCTATGAAAGGCCCATCGGCACTGCCTCTTGATTTACAATTCTCTATTACGGCAGCAGTTCTCAAAGTGTGTTGGAAAGAATCCATGAGATGCTAATCAGGATTCCTTGAGAACAGAGCTCTGTTATCAAACAAGTTGGAAATCATTTATCATTGTAATGCGTCGTCCTTTGGGAGTGTGGTTGTGCAGTATGGAGGCAGGGAAGGAACAGGAAGCACTCGCTTGTGGGGGAGAGAGGCCCGGGAGGAAGACCAAAGCACCTCCAGCATGTTCCCTTGTGCTGTCCCATTTCTGGCTCCAGGGACGTGAGAGTCCTTTATTTGACAGACATATATTCAATCCCTTTGTGCAGCCAGAGATAATGAGACACAGAAGGGGCAGGGAGACCTTCTGTTCTATGCTCCCCAAATCCCCTCTTTGGAAGCACGCTTAGGTGGAAGCCTTATATTGCTTTGGCCTGTGAGAAAACAAAGCCAGCTGGCTGCACCTGCTTCCTGCTCAGAGCTTACCAGATGTAATTGAAATCGGGAGAGGCTCACACGCAGCATGGGTGCCTTCCTTTGTGAGGCTGGTAAACAGCTTCAGCCTGGGGTTTTATTTTCTGCCAAAAGCAACGGCCCAATGAATAGCTGTTGTGTTCTTGGGACCTCACTCGACCCACTCTGGGTTTCAGATCCGCACCTTTTTAAAAAATTTGTTTAATGTTTACTTCTTTTGGGAGAGAGAGAAGTGGGGGGAAGGGGCAGAGAGAGAGAGAGACAGAGAGACAGAGAATCCTAAGCAGACAGTCAGCACAGAACCCCATGTGGGGCTCAAATCCACGAAACCATGAGATCTTGACCTGAGACGAGATAGAGAGTCGGAAGCTTAACTGACTGAGCCACCCAGGTGCCCCTCTTTAAAAAGAGGAGGTTGGAAGGGTGCCCGGATGGCTCAGTTGGTTAAGTGCCTGACTTTGGCTCAGGAGCTCGCCTCAGTGAGTTTGGTTCGTGAGTTCAAGCCCGCGTTGGGCTCTGTGCTGACAGCTCAGAGCCTGGAGCCTGTTTTAGGTTCTGTGTCTCCCTCTTTCTCTCTGCCCCTCCCCTGCTCACACTCTCTTTCTCTCTCAAAAATAAACATTAAAAAAAGAGGACACTTGGTAGGATTATTTCTGAAGGTTTTTCTTGTTCATTCATTACCTAAGACATTTATTATGTGGCCTTTCAAAGTCCCTTAGGACTTGGTTGAAGGCAGCGTAGAAGTATTCAACAAGGGAATGTGTAGTAAGGCATTCACTGCACAAATAGTTATTGAGCATCTACTGTGTGCATCACTGTTTTCAGTGCTAGGGAGACAGCAGTGAGCAAAAATAGAGAAATTCTTTTCTCTTGTAAAGATTACATTTTAGTATAAGGAGATGATGATACTTAAAAAAACTGAATATCAGGTACCATCAAGTGCCACAAAGAGTAAGGAAGCAGGATATGTGGGCAGAGAGTGGCAGCCAGGGGTTATTTTTGTGTGGGAAGTTCAGGGAAGACCTTTCTATGAAGGTGCTATGTGAGCAGAAACTTAAATGTGGGGAAGGGTAAGCCACTCCTGGTGGGAAGAGTATACTAGGGAAAGGAATTGACATGTGCAAAGGCCCTGAGGTGGGAGTGTGTCTGGCATGTACAAGGGACAGCATGGCAATAGGAGGAGAGTGGCTGGAGATTAAATGGGGGAGCTAGTGGGAAGTGGAGAAAATTCTGGATTTCATCTGGAATGGGATGGTAAATCAAAAGAGGGAACTGAGAAGAGAATTGACATGATTTGGATAAAGGTTTAGAGAAAAGATTCCTGTGGCTTCTAAGAGGAGAGCAGTCTGTGGTGGGCAGGAGCACAGGGAGGGGAAGCAGGGACCCAACAGGAGGCTCTCCCATCGTCCATGTGAGACACTGCTTGCAATAGGCTTTGGGGTGAAACTTTGAAAAATCCTAGGAAAGGACTCCAACTGGCTCAGCCACAGCCTGAGTGGCAGGATTCTGTGACCAGCAGCTCTTCCTTGAAATCCACGGCCGGGACAGGAGAAGTGATGCCCCAAGGGAATTGGTGGAAAGGATGTGCATTGCACCATTGGAGAGAGAAAAACAAAATGGAGGGAGGGAAGGAAGGAAGGAAGGAAGGAAGGAAAGAAGGAGGAAGGAAGGAAAGAATAAAGGAACGAAGGAAGGAAGGGCAAGAAAAAAGAAACTCACCATGGGAATGAAGAGTTGAAGACATGAAAATTAAGAGCTGTGCTCAAAATTATTTCCTCGCATAATCTTGTAGTTTTGAAACAAAGAGCATAGGGTTGTAATACATTAATGCTTCCTGTGACATAATCAATAAATTGATGTGCACTGATTACTTCTTAATGTTCTGGGTGAGGGAGGAGGGTTTCACTGCATGTTAAGATAGAGGGAATTAACAGTATCAAGCCACTTTTCATTCTGCCTTTTGTCTTGAAATTTGCCACTTCTCAGCTTCAGCGTATCCCGTCTGATTTATTGCTTCCTGTAGTTCTTTTCTCACTGCTACCACCCTGTTTGGAAAACCCTTCTCCTTTCAGAAAAGGCAAATCCTACGGGGACTCAGCCCACAAGGAGGTCAATGACTTAGCAAAAGAGGCAAGTCATTACTTAGCCTGGTGTTTGTGGGGAGTGCTTTGGGGGCAGGGGCATTGGGGGAGTTTGGGCTGTGGAAGGTGTGGGAACAGTAGAGGGCCAGGCTTGGTGCAACAGGCAGGGGATGCGGAGCTGGGCAGGCACAGATCAAAGCAGCAGTGGACAGACAGGAACCAGTGGAACTCTGGGAAGGAGCACAAAGGCAAGAAGAGCCACTGGGAAGCTTCTGTGCTAGCTTAGCCCCTGGGAAAGGAATCCTCCCTCTTGAAATGATGGCAGTGAGAGAAGACTAACAGGGACAAAACTCAGGCATATCTCAGAAAACAAAACTGAAAGTTCTCTTAAATATGGAAGAAACATCAGGGTGCCTGGGTGGCTCAGTCAGTTAAACATCCGACTTCGGCTCAGGTCATGATCTTACAGTTTATGAGTTCAAACCCTGTGTCGGGCTCTGTGCTGACAGCTTGGGACCTGGAGCCTGCTTCAGATTCTGTGACTCCTTCTCTTTCTGTCCCTCCCTCGCTCATACTCTCTCTCTCTCTCTCAAAAATAAATAAATGCTAAAAAAAAAAAAAAAAAAAGTGGAAGAAACAGCTCCTTAGCACAATGTAGAAGAAAACCAAAGTAGCCCGATCAATCCATCCGCATTGACATATTTATTTTCTAGCTTATATTAAGACGATGCACCAGCTACTATTCTCAGCACCTTACAGGTATTAACTCACTGACTACCCCCAAATAATCCACTTTGCAGACGTGAAAACTGAGGCACAGAGAACTTACATAATGGAACTGGAATTCAGACCTGAGCAATTTGATTCCAGATGCCAAGTTCTTAACCACCTTCCTTCCCGTGGGGGATTCTGATACTGGTTCTGGTACTTTTGTAGTCTCTCCCCTGCTTCATCTTTGAGAAATGTCAATTACATATAATCCCTTCCCTCTCTGATGGTTCACTGGGTTGGAAATTGCAGACATTCTTTATAAACATGTCAGACACTTTAAGTTGTGAGCCTCCTTCTATGGTGTGAGAAGTAAGCAAGATGATTAATTTTCAGAAGTACCAAATAAAAGTCATGCTGTGTGGTTAACAATAGGTTGACAACCTATTGGAAATATGTACAAAACCACCCCTCCCCCCACAATGGAGCCCCCAACGTTTAGACACTTCACTTCCTGGTTCTTCTTCTCCTCTTCATTTTGCAGCCTTATTTTTTGTGGGTTTTGCAATGAGCATGTGCCAAAGAACTGAAGTCTCTGTGTCACCTCAAGGAATGTGCGTTTGTTCCGATCAGACTACTTTTTGGCCTTACGTGGGTATACTGTCGTCCGGGTAAGGCTGTAACCTCTGTAGTACTCAGCCAATGAGGAACCAGGGGAGGGACTTCATGCTAGGAGATAAATTGTCTGCTGTAACTGCCCTGAGTGTGCCTGTCCATCAGACACCCGCTCTTGCAAGAACGTTGATTAAAGCCTTGTTTCACTGTGCTCCAAGTCTCTGCGTCCCTCCTTTGATTGGGTCTGTGGGGCTTATTTCTCACAGTGGTGTAACACTTTTATTAACATGCATCAGAACATATATGAAGGGGCCCCTGGGTGGCTCACTTCGTCAAGCATCGGAGTCTTGATGTCAGCTCACGTCATGATCTAACCTCCCATGGGGCTCTGCACTGACAGTGGGGAGCATGCTTGAGATTCTCTGTCTCTCCCTCTCTCTCTGCCCCTCCCCTGCTCGTTCTCTCTCTCTCTCTCTCTCAAAATAAATAAATAAACAAACATTAAAAAAAGAATATATGTGGAATCGGCTCAGGCATATATGTATTCACACACACACACACACACAACCAGTATCAAGTGGCAGTTGGGGAAATTCTTTGGGTCACCAGGAGAGGGCTGGGTTCCATTTATCTCTCAGCATCATTGCCAGGCTGTGACATCAAGGGAACCACTTGACCTCCCCTACCCATGGACTTCCACCTCTTCCAGGTACCATTAAACAGCTGACATTTCTCAGGCAGAGCCTCAGGAGAAGAGAGGACCACGACTCCCACAACTGTGCAAGTTCATGGTTCTGGAGCAAAGCTAGCAGTGGCTGTGTTTGATTCCTGGCCCAGATTAGACTCTTACCTCTAAATATGCTGAGTTATTTAAGAGCTGCAGTACAAAGCTTGTTTGGAAGAAATGCCAGCCCACTCATATTTAGATGCAAAACACCTGCATTTGGAGAAACCTAAGTCAACAGCAGGTGGTTCCCATTTCCTGAAAACCAAGGGTGAACTTGCCTCCATTAGCTGGATTTTTTTTTTTTTTTTTTTTTTTTACAGGTTTTAGCCTGTACACCTGCTCAGACTGGAGGCCACGCTCTCTCAACCAAATTTGCTTGAACTTACTCTGGATATCCCTGAAGTGGGATCCCCATCATTTCTTATCATTCCTCTAGATCACACAGATTAAGAATTTATATGATCAGGATTCAAAGAGAATGAATCTGGCCTTAGAGACAAAATTAAAAGGAGAAAAACAAGACTCACTCCACCGCTATACATATCCTTGGCAGGCAGGCCTTATTATTTAAGGCAGGCAGCATGTTGGAGAGGAAAATACTGTAAGTAAAAAAAAAAAAAAAAAAAAAAAAAAAAAAAAAAAGAAAGTTAAGAGATCTAATTTCACCTTCTTCTTAGGTACTTAGTACCATATCTGGCACTGCAAGGCTCAGCAGAGTGGTATTTAGACGTTGGCATCTTTCCATCTCCTGCAGCCCTTCTAGAAAGCAGTCAGGATTCCCTTGTCCTAAATGGGTCCTCAGCCTCTTTGCACATTGGAATCACCCCAGGAGCCTTAGAAGCCCTACACTTGGGTTCCACCCCTAGTAAGTCTGCGTGTCAGTCAATGGGATCTAGGCAAGCAGCACTCAAAAATGCCCCCAGGTGATTACAGTCAACAGCAGACTCACAGTACCGTGGGTCTGATGGCTTGTTCTTGGAGAAGACCCCTGGCTTCATACTCTGATTTCACTTTTTAATTTAATTCTACTAACCACGTCTTTTCTCCCGACTCACAGGAAATCCCTCCCATCCCTCCTTTTTTTTTTAAACAGGTAGAATTTTGGGGCGCCTGGGTGGCTCAGTTGGTTAAGCGGCCGACTTCGGCTCAGGTCACGATCTCGCGGTCCGTGAGTTCGAGCCCCGCGTCGGGCTCTGTGCTGACAGCTCAGAGCCTGGAGCCTGTTTCAATTCTGTGTCTCCCTCTCTCTGACCCTCCCCGGTTCATGCTCTGTCTCTCTCTGTGTCAAAAATAAATAAACGTTAAAAAAAAAATTAAACAGGTAGAATTTTAATATATTTACTGAATAATGAGTTGAAGAAAGAGGAGTTATTTGTAAGTTTTAGGTTTTATTTTGGGGAAAAAACTACAGAAGCAGGAATTCTTTCTCAGAAAGGTAACAAACAAACAAAAAGACTTTTGCTTCTGGGGTCTGAGAGCATAACGTGTAATAAAGTGGCAGAAAGAATTATGAACATTTGCACCTTTAAAAAGCTTTGTGTATTATTTGTAAATTCAGAGAAGAGCAAATTTTAGAAAACTCATTTAGAAGCAAGTTGCTTTAAGGATTTTTTCCCTCATAATATTAACTGACTACTAGAAAATCATAAAGAGGGAGTTGTTTAAAAATTCAGCTACTTCAGATTTACTCAAATCTGAAGATCTAATTGGCTCTAGTAAATGATTCATGATTGGGGGAGCACCCCATCTAGCAACTAGAGATGCTCAGTTGTAAGAAACGGAAGGTTTCTATTGGAGAGAGGGTAGGGCAAGAGGTTATCAACTAAAGAAAAGGAAGGATTGTTACATTTCCTTTTTGTGGGGATGGAAACTGCAAGGTTTATTATCATGCAAATGACCTCACCCGCACAGATCTGAAAGTTTCAGACTGCTAAAAGATCACATTCTTGGGATAGATTGAAACTGTAATTAAGTCTTAGTTTGTTGTCCTGGCCTCAGGCGAAGGACTCCAACTTGGGCTCCTGTGATGTTTCTTTTTTAACAGTGCAAAGAGAGGACTGTTCTTTTGAATTGGGATTCCTCAATGTTGTACTTTAGGAGGAGGTGAATAAAGGAGAAGCTGACCTCAAAGATCCCAGGGCCCCTGCCTGTGTAGCCCTTTTGCCCTGACGTCCTTCCTCCTCGAAGGAAGGACAGCTAAACAAGCAAGTCTCAAGGCAGGCATCTTGCAACACCATGGTGATGTAACTGATTGTCCTGTTTCATTATTGTATGTGTACTATATTTAAAGACATCAGTTTTGGGGGTGCCTGGGTGGCTCAGTCAGTTAAGTGTCCAACTCCTTTTTTTTTTTTAATTTTTTTTTTTTTAACATTTATTTATTTTTGAGACAGAGAGAGACAGAGCATGAACGGGGGAGGGTCAGAGAGAGGGAGACACAGAATCTGAAACAGGCTCCAGGCTCTGAGCTGTCAGCACAGAGCCCGACGCGGGGCTCGAACTCACGGACCGTGAGATCATGACCTGAGCTGAAGTCGGCCGCTTAACCGACTGAGCCACCCAGGCGCCCCATCCTTTTTTTTTTTTTTTTTAATGTGTGTTTATTTTTGAGAGAGAGAGAGAGAGAGAGACAGAGTACGAGTTGGAGAGGAGAAGAGAGAGAGAGAGAGAGAGGGAGACACAGTATTGGAAGCAGGATCCAGGCTCTGAGCTGTCAGCACAGAGCCTGATACGGGGCTCAAACTCAAGAACCACGAGATCATGACCTGAGCCGAAATCACTATGCTTATCCAACTGAGCCATCCGGGCACCACTTGTGTCCTACTCTTGATTTCAGCTTAGGGCATGATCTCACAGTTTGTAGGTTCGAGCCCTGCATCAAGCCCTGCTGACAGCACGGAGCCTGCTTGAGATTCTCTCTCTTTCTCTCTCTCTCTCTCTCTCTCAAAATAAATAAGTAAACATTAAAAAAAACCCACCAGTCTTCTGAAATTGGAGATGCTGACAGCTCATTAACTTTTGAAGGAGCTAAAATCCACCCAAAATTAATATATGTGTCAGAAAACTAAGAGGTATGTGCAGAAATATGTGTATATTCTCTAAACCAATTTTTCCCAATTCCCTTTATTTTTCCACTCCCCCTATTCATGAGAAGAGAAAATAAGTAAATAGAATAACATGACATGCATGAACAAATGATATGAAAATGAAACTCATTTCTAATGTGTTTATCTACCTGTCTTCATTTTGCTTAAATAAAATGTAATGAGATATTTTGTCATTTAGCAATTAAGCTTTGGCTGTAATTGTGCCTTTGATGTCCCTAAGTAGGTCATTTAAAAAAAATAACCAGGCATTTCCCCAGTTTTTCTATGATATACTGTTTGAATTATAGTTTAATATTCACGATTTCTTTGTGTATTACTATTTGCATGCCTATTCAGTGATGTGTGGTTAGCAATTACATTAGCGTTTAACATTTAGAATTGTTTCCTCTTTCCTTTCAAACACACCTATCATTTTTATTTTACTACAGAGACTATAAACTATAAGTCTGGATTTCTAATGTGCTTAAATTACATGTAACAGCCTCAGATTTAATGGCTCAATTATCCTGAAAGCTTGATATTATAGTCATAATAAATGGTAGAAAAATCAGTCATCCTGTATCAGTTATCTGTTGCCACATAACAAATCACGCTAAAGCATAGTGGCATGAGACAGCCATCTTATTATGATCGTGGATTCTGTGGGGCAGGAATTTGGGCAGAACATAGTGGAGATGGCTTGTATCTGTTTCAAGATGTCTGGGACCTTAGGTGAAATGACTCCAAGGCCAGGTATGTGTTGACGGCTGGAGCTGGAATCATTTGGAGGCGTCTGTGCTCACATGTCTGATGGTGATGCCGACTCTTGGCTGGAACAGCTGCGCAGGACCTTCGCTGGCGATTTCTCTGATGGAGCTGGTTTGGGTTTCTCGCAGCATGGTGGCTGGATTCCAGCAGGAACATCCCAGGGAACGGATGGAAGCTATATCACCTTTCGTGTCCTAGCCTTGTGAAGACCATAGTGGGGCTTCTGTTACAGTCGCAGAACTTATATCTGGCGTCAAGGAGAGGGACATAGATCCCATTTCTCCCGGGGAGAAATGCCGAGTCACTGTGTAAAAGGGATCTATGGGAGGGAGATGTTAACGTGGCCATTTTCAGGAAGCACAATCTGCCGCACACCCATAGTTCCCTCTGACATCTTTTCTTCACTAGTTCTTTGGAGCTAACTTTTCAAGCTTTTATACTACTTGTTTATTTCAGAGATAGTCTTCCCGGTAGGTAAGTGAGGTGGACCGCTAGGTCAGCCACAAAATCAGTGCCTCCACAGTTTGCACAGGGTTGGAAACCAGGAAATTAGGAAGGAGCCCCTAACATTTATTTATTTTTTCCTGTAAAGATAACACTGTTTTCTTTGTGTGGCTTCCAAAACAACTGGCTTTGCAGGAGCCCTGAGCATCTTTGTTGTAGGAGGATGCTGAGTGGATTCTGAAAGAAAAAAAATGGTGAGTTTAGCCTGATAAATCAGCCTTAAGAGACACAAAGAGTGTGGTCACTCTGAGGGAGTTAGATATTCAACACAAAGTGAGGGCACAGAGCACTTGGCCAAATCTAGGCTCGAATTGGAACTCTGTTACCTCCTGGCTGTGTGGCCTTGGGCAAGTTACTTAACCTCTCTGAGTCTTGGTGTCCTCGTGTGTAAAAGGAGGATAATTGTAGCCTGTCCTAAGGTTACTGTAAGGATCAAAGGAAGATAATGGGTGGGAATATACTTTGAAATCCATAAAGTGCTGTGCAGGATAATCTGGGAATGATGGCAGGTTCTCTGGAGGGTTAAGTGGCAGAATGAATGTAAAACATACACACTCTAAGATGAACAGTATCTGTGATGCAAAGGTGAGACGTTGTTCTTTCTCTAAGTCACATGCTGGGAGTGTGGCACCTTGGGTGCACAGTAGCATTTCTCCCGCCAGCAGCCCGTAGTAAATGCTCAACAAATTCTTTTCAAGTGTTCAATCTCTGAACGATTTCTGTTCTTGATCTTCTACAATGAATCACATATTTGTGCAAATCTTTGCTGGTTTGAAGCTGCATAACAAGCTCTAATTCAGTCATTCCAAGAGCTGTATCAAGTTCAACATTTCTGATTTGTGGTGTGGAATTTAGATATTCAAATCGCTCTTTGCATTCCCGAAGAGTCTCTCCAGAGAGGGCTAGTCTCTCTCTAACTCTTCTCCACACCAGGCCTCTCTGCTCATGAAGGCATTAAACATTCACGCAGCTGAAACCTGTCACCAAGCTAGCTTTCTGCAGAGAATGGCATCTGGGTCTAAACGCGTGTGCTATTTCTACAGCTCCAGGAGCTGAGCCGAAGGATCTGGGAAGAATAATGCATGGGCTGTGTTCTCAAATGAGTGAATTGTTCGTGCTCTCAGAATCTTCAGAGTTGGTTGATAGTACAGGGTGAGTCCAAAGGGAATAATGGTGTCACGATATGGGCTATTCAAGGGGACCCTTAATCAACAGACTGTGCGTGAAAAGAAGAGAATGCACAAGAACTGGTGAACCATCCTGAGGACAGAAAAGAAACAACGTGTTTTAGCAGCAGTCCACAGACAGGATGGCTCAACACAAACGTTCTCTGCCAAGCGCACAATTTTACACATCACCTTCTGGAGAAGTGGCCGTCGCCTTGTGTGCGCGGGGGACCGAAAATCAAATCAGAATCCACGTGGGAGATACCCAGCCCTTGGTGTTTTTCAAACCTTTCAGGAGATCGCAAGTGCGGTGACGTTGCGAACCAAGCTAGATGGGGTCCTTGTTTCGTGTCCTTCGATACTTGATACTTGGCTACTCAGCGTGTGCTTCCTGGACAAGCAGCAGCACCCCCACCTGGGAGCTTACTAGAAATGCAGAACCCTGGGCCTCCCCACCCTGCAGATCCACTGAATTAGAATCTGCGTTTCACAGTATCTGTAGCGATTACTGTGCCGTGACGTTTGAGAAGCACTTTGCTAGAGCAGTAGTTCTCAAATTTTGGCCACATATTAGAGGTAGTTGGGGGATATTTAAAAAACCCAGAGGCTCATACATATCTCGCTGGGCTTAGACCAATGAAATCTCTGGGCTGATCCAAGGCCTATCCTGTAAATGGATCAGTTAACAATTGCTAGTGTTCAAGACTGCTTAGCGTTTCTTCTTGTCTTTTTATTTTTATTTTTATTTTTTATTATTTATTTTTGAGACAGAGAGAGAGCATGAGCAAGGGAGGGGCAGAGAGAGAGGGAGACACAGAATCTGAAGCAGGCTCCAGGCTCTGAGCTGTCAGCACAGAGCCCGACGTGGGGCTAGAACTCACAGACTGTGAGATCATGACCTGACCTGAAGTCGGCTGCTTAACCGACTGTGCCACCCAGGCGCCTCTGTCTTTTTTTTTTTAATGTGTATTTTTATTTTTGAGAGACAGAGAGAGCAGGGGAGGGGCTGAGTGAGAGGGAGACACAGGATCCAAAGCAGGCTCCGTGCTGTCAGCACAGAGCCTGGTGTGGGGCTTGAACTCGCGAACCCTGAGACCATGACCTGAGCGGAACTTGAATGCTTAACCGACTGAGCCGCCCAGACGCCCCTGGACTGCTTAGCATTTCTTGGGTAAGCCACACCCTGACTCACACATCATATTCCCATTTTTAAATCTCTTTAAAGAGGAACAAGAATTCAATGACAACGACAACAGCAGAAATAACGATTGGAACATCATCTAAGGGTAGAATCTTCCTAGTTTTAACATTTTCTCCCCAATTTTTTTTATAGTCATGCCACTTTTAATTCACAGCAATTTCTATTCACCTCTACTGAGGTGAGAAGTTATTCACCTTTATTGAGATTTTCCCAAGTAGTCAACTTAATTTTATTTTCTTTTAAATGTAAAAATCCCTTTGCACTCCTATTTCATTGTTTTACATGACTTTTAAATACCTTGCATAATTTCAGAAAAGGGGAAACAGGGCATGATCAAGTTTGGGAACAAATGCAATTTGATTCTTGGTAAGGGCAGGACTCACCTTTTGGAAGCAGAAGAGGACAGGGAACTTAGAAAGTATTCTTTAATAGCTCATGTTGACCCACGAACAGCAGATACAAATGCAATTCTCCAGGCGAGCCACACTCAGTATTTCCTGCCTCCAAACAAAGACAGAAACCACCAGAACTGTCACCATCCATTATGTGAGGACACAGTTGCCTGGCCACATTTTGTGCACAAATGTGTTGATGTTTTTGGACATTCGCTCCAACAAGTGCCAGGGTTCCAAGTTCCCAGTCTCCCCACGTGCCATTTGCAGGAAAATACACCTTTTGATAAGCTTTGGCTCAGAATGGGTGGTACAGGGCAAGGACTCAGAGGACTCCTCAGGTATTGTCGGAGGCACAGACTCCTCAGGAATCCGGTTTCAACGCGCACTCAGCTATTTTCAGACCTAATTTGTTCCCCAAGCAAAATCTAGGCAACATCCTAAATTCCTCTCCAAGCCTCTTTGGAAATAACACGCTTGCATGTGTCCCTTTGTCTTCAGTCCAAACCAACAACGATGCTTCTGCCAATGGCGATGGTTTAAGCTATTATGGTAAGCAAATGAAACAGTGACAGAAATAGAAACTCCAATTAAAAGATAATGTTATACCAGATCATTCTTGTTCCACATTTACTCTATATCCCTAAGTGCTACCGTACCCAAGGAAGACCGAGAACACGCTGCACATATTAAGCCCTGCTACAGCTCTCTGTTCTCTTCAAACGCATCACATTAGCAGTTACATTTCCTCCTTGCGGGCTCTAGGAAGACCTAAGGTCAGTGAAGCATGTTATAGTGACTATGAAATATGTGTTCCAATAGACATGCAGACTAGCTGTTATTGGAAATTGCAGACACAATGTGTATATCAAATATTGATAAGCAATCTATTTCAACAGGAACCTTGAAACATCGTGCATATTATCAACCCACCCATTTCTTAAGGGCAGTTTGTCTGGGGAAATGCCCACGAATTTTAATTTTACAACTAAATTTTTGCCTATGATCAGCTTACAACCCCTGAGTGAAAAGAATACACATTAAATTGGGAGACCATAGATAGATCCATTTGCAAATGGCCTGGTGCATCAGTACCTTTAAAAAATTGTCACTGCTATGTTCACATGCAAACACTGCCTAATTCAGAACTGAAATCTTTGTATGTATTATAAAATAAATAAATGGGTATTATAAAATGCATAAAAAGTATTATAAAAATACTCTTACTGAATTTCATAACAATAAACCCAAACATAATCATTTTGATTAAAAAGCCTTCCATTTGTGGGAGAAGTATATTTCATTTCAGTGAAAACATCGTTCTTGTTCTCACTATAAAAGGTATTAAAATGTATAAAGTATTCAGTAAAAAAAAATATCATAGAATGTAGAAAAATACAAAGCAAAACTGAAAATTACCCATAATCCTACCACTTAGAAAAGACTCCTCTTAATATATAGGGGTTTATGGGGTGTCTGGGTGGCTCAATTAAGCCTCTGACTTTGGCTCACGTCATGATCTCACAGTTCGTGAATTCGAGCCATGTGTCGGGCTCTGTGCTGACAGCTCAGAGCCTGGAGCTGCTTTGGATTCTGTGTCTCCCTCTCTCTGCCCTTCCCCTGCTCACATTCTGTCTCTCTCAAAAATAAATAATATAGATAGATAGATAGATAGATACAGGTGTTTATCCTTTCCCACAATGTTTTTATGAACACACACTTATTAAAGGATAGAACACCATAAAAACTGCTTGGAGCTAGATCTACATTATTATTTGTAACTATTTTTTTAATGTTTATTTTTTGAGAAAGAGACAAAGAGAGCGTGAGTGGGGGAAGGGCAGAGAGAGGGGGCGGGGGGGGGGGGGGGTGGACAGAGGATCCCAAGAGGGCTCTGAGCTGACAGCTCAAACTCACCAAGCAACTGTGAGATCGTGACTTGAGCAGAAGTTGGATACTTAACCAACTGAGCCACCCAGGTGCCCCTTATTTGTAACTATTGCATGGTTATCCAGAATATAAACTGTATCTGTTTGCTTCATAAACAAATTATTGTTGAACATCTAGATGGTTTCACTTTGAAAATTAACTGTTTACCTCAAAAATTGTACACCATGTGTACAGAGGGAATCAGGTCAGTATAGCATCAAAGAAAAAGATCTCATAAGTGCTAGGACTGTCCCATTCCTGGCCTTTTTTTTTCCCTTAAAGATCCTTTGGCGGCGGTCTGTGAGAGGCTGTCGCATGTGGGAAGTGAATGTACTCCTTGTTCTCCATGGAAAGCAATGTGTATGAGTGTTTCCACGGACCGACTGTTGACCCTGGAAGGAAGAGAGCTCCCCGGAGCCATTTCAGATCCTGGGCAAGAGGACTACCTTGAAGAGATGATGGGACTGTCCTCGGGGAGAATGTGTCCCATGGGCTGGACATGGAGTGGCTGGCCAAAGGAGAGCCATAGTCCACACTGTGGGATCTGTATCCACAAGAACCTACAAAGGTACTGCACAGAAAGAAGGTTGACAATTATTCACCTGGCCCCAGAGAATCCCCACATGAGATAATAAACACATCCAGTGTATCAGAACTGGCCTTTTCACAAGCCCAGCTCTGCTTGGGCCAGTCCTCAGAGGGTACAGACTGGCAGTCAGCATGTGCAGGAGAGAGCAGTGTGGGGAAATAATGGAGAAGGACCATTCCTATTTATAGCCCCTGAAAACTGACAAGCCATAGTCAGTTATTTCATTACTATTAAGGACTGGTCATTCTAACTTCTTCTTCTTCTTCTTTTTTTTTTTTAACATTTAAAAAAAATTTTTTTTTAATGTTTATTTATTTTTGAGACAGAGAGAGACAGAGCATGAACGGGGGAGGGTCAGAGAGAGGGAGACACAGAATCTGAAACAGGCTCCAGGCTGTCAGCACAGAGCCCGACGCGGGGCTCGAACTCACAGACCGCGAGATCATGACCTGAGCCGAAGTCGGCCGCTTAACCGACTGAGCCACCCAGGCGCCCCTTTTTAACATTTTTAAATGTTTCTTTATTTATTTTGAGAGCCAGAGATAGAGAGCGAATGGGGGAGGGGAAGAGAGAGAGGGAGACTGAGAATCCCAAGCAGGGTCTGCCCTGTCAGCACGGCACCTGACCAGGGCTCAAACTCACAAACCTGACCTGAGCAGAAATCAAGAGTAGGAAGCTCAACTGACTAAGCCACCCAGGCGCCCCCTAAATTGAGGCTTTGTGTATTGTTTTTAAAAGTGCCATAATACTGTCCAATGCCCACCCTCATTTGACTTGCCCAGCTCTTTACCCGGGACAGGTAATTCACATTAAAGGGAAAATGGTAGAAAAAATGAAACAGTGTATATCCTGTGTACTGTGAGTGTTCAGGAGGCTGGTTACCCAGTTTTTGGTGGTTCCCAACTGAAAACACTGTGGGTCTGCAGCAGATCTAGTTGGTAACAATGCTGTCAAGTGGGGGGTAAGAGGGAAACAGGATTTGAAGTCTCTCCCGTATCATTAAAAAGGCCCAAAAGGCAAATGTAGAACCACAGAAAAAGCTGGAGTATATGGTATCCCCCACTTGGATATTCATAGTGAACTCTAATTTATGCGACTGAGATGAAAAGAAATAATGTTTCTTGTCAAAGAGCAACTCGGAGACATTTGTTAGCTCATGCTTATTATTTTGTTTTGTAGGCAGATTGTTTACTCACATGAGAAGGAGTCAGTTGGTGGATGGGGCCAAGGGATAAAGGCAAAAACAAGAGTCATAAGATGGAAGGAAGAAAATGAGACTGTTGACGGTCTGGGAACTGCAAATCTTGTTTGCACAATTTTTTGTGTAAACTGATTATCTGGAAGCTGGCAGGGAGAAGTCCATCTGGGCAGACTGTTTTCCAGTAGGCCAGCCAGGGGCATCAACGATAACAATGTTCACTGTGTAGAAGTTCTCCAGAAAGCCTTGGGAGTCGAGCAAAGGGAGGAACCATCTTTATGGAACTGCCACCATTTTCCTTTCCTTCAGCGCCTCTTTCTTGGTTCAGCCCCGCCTGTAACGTGCAGCTCTGGAAAATTCCTCATTGTTCGCCACCTTTCCCTGCCCTTCCTTTTGTACCTTCTAAGATGGTTTTAGCGGGTTTGCATTAGCAAAAGGTTAAGGAGGAAACTCAGATGTTCCTAAAGGCTGAATTTTTCTAGGTTAGAAAGAACAGAGAGCTTTCCCTCTTCTAAATAAGTGAATTTGGGTGGGGTGGGGGGAGGGATAGGACGAAAGAGTCAAGAACGGCTCAGTTTTTATTTGGGGGGAAAGGTTTACCTATAGGGATGACGGTATGATTTGGGGGAGGCTGCTGGGGGACATGGAGGAGGGTTTGGGGGGAATTTTTACTGTACACAATGTAGTATATTTCTCCTGTGGTGTTTTTCAAGAGTTCTGCAATAAAGATTTAAATTGCTTTTCAGTTCTTTTGTAACTCTTCTGAAAGCAATGTTGTGTTGAGAAAGGCAATGAAAGAGCCAAGTTTATTCCAGTTATACATGGTAAAGATTTGCTAAAGCTACAATAAAGACACTTTTTTTTTGAACCCAGCGTTCACCAAACTTTTTTGACCACGCTTTCCTATTTTTAGAGAATGTGATTTCATATGTAATTATTTGGAACTCACTTTGGGAAATTTGATTCCTGGCTCACATTATCTCAAGGTAGGCCAAGAATTATAAGAAAAAAGAATCGCTCTGTCTCCTAATTTAATTTAAATAGCCATATAAAGTTTAATGGGGAGGAATGTTCCCCCCCCACCCGTTAAAGTGTCACCCCAAAGTCATGTCCTTCCTGGAACCTCAGAATATGAACTTATTTGGAAATAGGGGCATTGTGGATATAATTAGTTCAGATGAGGTCATACTGGAGCAGGGTGGGCCCCATAACCCAATCTGACTAGTGTCCTTCTAAGAAGAGGAGAAGAGACACAGAGACAGACACACAGGGGAGAACGCCCCGTGGAGATTCAGGCAGAGATGGAAGTGATGTATGTGTCTGGAAGCAAAGCGACATCAAACGTTGCTGGCAACACCAGAAGCTACGAGAAGGGCATGGACTAGATTCTTCCCTAGAAGCTTCGCAGGGGCCGTGGCCCTGCTGACACTTCGATTTTGGATTCTAGCCTTTACTACATCACTGTTGTCTTTTTTTAACGTTTATTTATTATTGAGAGACAGAGAGACACAGAGCGTGAGCAGGGGAGGGGCAGAGAGAAGGGGAGACACAGAATCCAAAGCAGGCTCCAGGCTCTGAGCTGTCAGCACAGAGCCCGACGCGGGGCTTGAACTCACAAACTACGAGATCATGACCTGAGCCGAAGTTGGTTGCCTAACCAACTGAGCCACCCAGGTGCCCCTGGATTCTAGCCTTTACAACTGAGAGAGAATTCATTTCTGTCGTTGAAAGCCACTCAGTTTGTGGTAACTTGGTAAGGCAGCCCTTGAACTAGCAAAAAGGACATGTCTCTGAATTCAGGAAACACCTGATTCGCAAACTTGCAAATGTAAAGACCACGAAGCACTAAGAGGTAATGAACCCATGCATAAACTGAAAACAAAACCCTAAAACTACAGGTGAATCTCAGAATAATTATGGAGAGTGAAAGGAGCCAGATTAAAAAAAAAAAAGTACATGCTGTATGGTTCCATCTACATAATCCTAACAATGTAAAGTAACCTATTATGACAGAAGCAGGTGGTTGCCTGGGGCAGAGGTGCCTTAGTGGCAGGAGGGGACAGGGGGAAGATTTGCTAAAAGCACAAAGAACCTTTTGGGATGATGGATACATCTACTCTGATGATTGTTGGAACGGTTTCATCATGTATATATGTTGAAACTTATCAAAAGTGTATACTTGAAATGTGGGCAATTGATTATGTGTTAATTATACCTCAGTGAAGTTGTTTAAAAGAAAACCACTTAGGGATTCATTAGTTTAAAATCACCAAGAAAGTGTTGTGCAAGTTTGCATGGAGTAGTGCTGTTTCATAAAGTCCTTCTACTGCTGTGCACATGCTCTCTCTCTCTCACTATATTCTCGTCCTTAATTGAAAGTGGTAAAGCAAACACATTACTGAAACAGCTCTAATTATTTCCTCTGGACGAGTCTCCAGCAAATTAAGAAGAGGGAGCCGAGAAAGCCATTTCAGCCCTGAAATAACACGGCGGGGTCTTCTGAGACAATCAGCACACAGCAAAGCCAGGTTGTCCCCAGCTTTCATTGTGCCCAGGGGGACATGCCCATGGCCGTGTTTAGAACGCACCTTGGGAGCCACCCCTGTTCCCTTACCGCGTGGACACAATTCATTTTCTCCCTCACTTTCCTCCTGGCTTTAATTAAACATCACAGCTGAAAGAGGTTACCAAAGCAGATTATGAGAAGGGACACGGGGTGCACATGCTGTCATTTTATGTGTTCGTCTTGGCTGCTCAGTCACAGTGACCCCTGGATCTTTCTATCTGGAAGCCCTTTTTCTTGTAGATTCATCTCTATCCAGATTTTAGGACATATTCTATTTCTAAAGGGCTCTACAACAGCCCGTGTGCTTTCCTCTTAAGGATCTCTTTCACTTGGCCTCAGATACGCCACTTCTCTGGCTGGAATTCTATGTCCAGGTGCAGCTCATGACTTCAGGTGCCTGCTTCTGTGTGTCATGACTGGGGACTTTTCAACAGGACTGCTCTGTGCGTATAGGCCAGAAGTGCCTGGACGTTAAACATCCCCCCGGGAGGGCACTCAGCAAATGAATGATGGGAGAGGGTGGTCAAATACCTCAGCCACCCTGCCCCTCAGGTGAGATGGCTCCACACTCTTCCCTCAGGCTCTCCCGGGACATGAAGTTTCAGTTGCTCATTATGTAGCTAACCTAACCACACACCCTTATAGGCCCCCTTTCCTTCCTTATATGGTGTCCCCCACTTCCTTGCTAGTGTTGAAAGCATCTTCCAGATAAACCACTTGCCTTCAAATTCTCGTCTCAGCATCTGCTTCTGGGGAAGTCCACCCAAGACTAAGACCTTGTCTTAGAGCTCACTGGGTACTTGACTTGCTGACGCCCCTTCCATACCCTCTCAATAGACTTTTTATAGACCCCCATTTCATACAGTTGAGCATTCAGTTGGATTCCCATCTACTGCCATAATCTTGAGCCCTGAGGCTAGCTTTCTGCAGTCCTTCCAATGGAAGACAGCTCGGAAGAGTGCACAGTTGTTTCTCACGGGCTCATGAGATCATCAGGGAAAGAGGTCTAGTGTGGTGGCTGAAAGGGTGAGCAGATCTCAGCAGGAATATGCTGGGCAAAGCTTGCCAAATGCACGGAAGCCAAGAGAAAGAAAAGTGCATTTGGTCACCTGAATAAAGATACACCTTCTTGGCTTAAGAGAACCATGGGAGAGAGAAGCCCTATAGGGACCTTCTGAAGAACCCATGAAAGAATTTTTTTTAACCATTAGTCAGGCCAGTGACTGCAAAGACCCACAGCCCAGTAAAGTCTGCTCTACCTTCTTGACTTTCCTCCCCTCAGGGCTCAGACCCTGCCACCAAGGAGTGAAGGAGGGGAAGGGAGAACAGGAAAAGAGTAGAGGGCCATTACTACTCACCCCATTCCCCCTTTCAACTGCAGGGCTCCCATAAACTCAATGAAGAATTTTTCTCCGCTTGAAGTGCCAAACTGTGAGACCTCCATTGTGAGATCTCCACCGTGCTGGGACCATCTCTTTATCTCACCGTGGTTAGCATAATAAAAGCCCTGAAGATGTCTATGACTTAATTCCTAGGACTTGTGACTATGTAACCTGACATGGATGGCAAAAGGGACTCTGCAGCTGTGATTAACATTATGCACCTCGAGATGGGGAGAGTAGCCTGGATTATCCAGGTAGGTCCAATTTAATCCCATAAAGCCATAGAAGCAGAGAACCATTTTCAGCTGGGGGGAGGGAGATAAGATAAAAGGAGAGAAGATTTGTAACCTAAGGGGGACTTTACCATGGCTGATAGCTATGAAGATAGAGAAAGGGGGCCACAAGCCAAGGAATGTGGGTGGCTTCTAGAAGCTAGGAATGGCCCTCAGCTGAAGGTCCTACGAGGGAAAGAAACTGGGGCACCTGGGTGGCTCAGTTGGTTAAGCGTCCGACTTCGGCTCAGGTTATGATCTCGTGGTTTGTGGGTTCGATCCCTGCATCGGGCTCCGTGCTGACAGCTCAGAGCCTGGAGCCTGCTTCGGATTCTGTGTCTCCTTCTCTCTCTGCCCCTCCCCAACTTGTGCTCTCTCTATGTCTCTCAAAAAAAAAAAAATGTAAAAAAAAAAGGGGGGTGGGAAGAAACTGAGTTCTGTCGACGACCAAATGAGCAAGGAAACGAATGCTCCCCTGGGGCCACCAGAAAGGCCTGCCAGGGCGTTGACTCTGGCTCCGTGAACCCATGTAGGACTTCGGACTTAAAGAGCGGGAATATAATAAATTTGTGTTATATGAGCCACTGTTTGTTGTTATTTCTTATGGCAGCAATGGAAAAAGAATACACAGACCATCTCAAGAGTTTCTGTCTATGCTTGGGAGTTGCCCAAAAGAAAAAGCAAACCTTTGTAAGTGGCTGCCTGTCGGGTTGCAAAATGAATAATACTTTGCCAACCCTCTGACTGACCTTCTGTTCATCAAGGAAAGAGAGAACCAGGGTACATGATTTGAAACCAGTGGGTCTGTCCTCACTGTTGCCTGTAACTGGACACCAGACATGCCGCCCATTCTCCACCTTATCTCACTTTTCACTTTTGCTTGAGCTTCTAAGAGCTGCATCTGCATCCAGACTGTTGCTCAGAGAGAGAATATGGAGAGTTCCAGCTGATAAAAGCAGCACTTGTTCAGTTTATCCCTGCCTTTAAATTCACCCTTTAATTGGACAGAAAACCCATCTCTTTATTGGATCCTAGAACCTCAGCTAATACATTGACCTGTTTTTTTTTTTTTTTTTTTTTTTTCTCCTGTACAATTTCAAACCAGTGATTTTCCAGGCATCAAAGCAGAGTGGAGAGGTTTAATTAACTGATAGGCCTGTGGTCACCTGTACTGGGTTTGACAGTGTGTGTGACTCTTACAACACAGACTCATTAAAAACACTTCCTGCCTCACACTTGAGATTAAGGGTGTCTCATGAAAGCCAAACACTGAACAGTGTACTTACTAGAACTTGCAATTGTATTTGAGCGTATTATATTGGCTTTGGAATCAGAAAAAAAAAAAAAAAAATCCAGAGGATTTTACTTATTTTTTTCAAAGAATATTCCAAACAAACTCATTGAGAGATATGTAGGTGTTTTTATCTCAGGTACTTGTCATTTTTTTTTTTTAATGTTTATTTCTTTTTGAGAGAGACAGCGAGTGCAAGTGGGGGAGGGGCTGAGAGAGAGAGGGAGACACAGAATCTGAAGCAGGCTCCAGGCTCAGTTGTCAGCACAGAGCCTGACACAGGGCTTGAACTCACAAACCATAAGATCATGACCTGAGCTGAAGTCAGATGCTTAACCAGCTGAGCCACCCAAGGCGCCCCGCAAAGTCATGTTTTAAAACAATTTGTGTTTCTCCCAAGGATGACACTTTGTAAAGAACAAGCTTCAGTGCTTGTTATTCAAATCTTCTCTATCCTATGCTTTTCTCTCTCTCCTTGATCTTTCAGTTACAGAGAAGGGAGGTTTAAACATCTTCCACTACCAAGATAGATTTGCCGATCAATTTCTTCCAGTCTTCTGCCAACTGTGTTTATTTTAGAGCTTTATTGGTATCATATAGCTTTTAGAATTCCTGCAGTTTTTTTTGTGAATTGAAACTTTTACCAATTTTTAGTGATCCATTTTACCTCTGAATAATGCTTTTTCCAGAAAGCCTATTTTTGTGTAATATTATATACATCTACACCAACCATAGTTAGTGTTTGTATAATTCTCATGCCATTTGTTTTAGGCATGTTTATAAATACCATTTGCCTGACTTTTTTTTTTTTTTTTTTTGCTTGACATTATAAAAGATTGTATTGTGGTCTGTAAATTTTTATCTTGTTTTTTTGAGAAGAGCAGAGTTTATTGAGGACTAAATTTTTGTCTTTTAACAAAACTTACATTGATAGTGATTACAGATATATTTGAATTCTTTTAGTATCTTATTTTACATTTTCTTTTTTTAATATTTATTTATTAATTTTGAGAGAGAGAGAGAGAGAGAGAGAGAGAGAGCGAGCAGGGGAGGGGCAGAGAGAGAAGGAGAGGGAATCCCAAGCAGACTCCACCCTCAGCATGGAGACTGACAGTGGGCTCCATCCAAGGCTGTGAGATCATGACCTGAGCCGAAATCAAGAGTCAGACACTCAACTGACTGAGCCACCCAGGCGCCCCTTACATTTTCTTTTTTTCTTTACCTTTTTATTCTTCTTTTCCTACTTTATTTTTTTACCTTGTTTGTCTTCTTTTGGATCATGAGGATATTTCTCTAATTTACTTTTCTTCTTTTTGGGAAATCATATATCTTATTTATATATTCTGTTTCTTTGACTTCGCTGGTTACCCTAGATATTTCCCTCCTTAGATTTTAAATTATCACTGGAGTATAATTTACATACAGAAAAGTGTACATATAAGTGCACAGCTTACTGGATTTACATAACATGAACACACTCATGTAGCCAGCATCTAGATCCAGAAACAGAACCCCCATATGCAGAAGACCTCCTTATACACCCTAGAAAATTGAATACACTTGCCTAGTGTAAGCTTAACAAGGTCTATAATTCAGGACACTCTTTATGCTTCTCCTAACAGAATGTGATTTTACTTTTGAGTGTTTTACCTCCAACCACCTTCTAATTTCTATACTGTTGTTGTCAAGGATTTTATTCAACCTTATTTCTTAACTCCATTAACTAACCATGACAGGTCTATCATTTTCATTGCTTGCTATTCCTTCTTGCAGCTTAGATTTTCCAGCCATGGTGGTTTTCCTCTTTGAAGTTTATCATTTGAAGTTTCTGTACATAGAGCTACTGATTGAAAAGTCTCCATTTTGTTTGTCTACAAATGCCTTTAATCTTTTTTTTTTTTTTTTTTTCAAATTTATCTCTTCTGGATGTACAATTCTGTGCTGAGAATAGTTTTTCTCTTAGTGTTTTGAAAAACTATTCCATGGTCCTGTGCTTTCTATTGTCATTGATATAATAGCTCTCTTTCTAATTGCCATATATTTGTCTTTTTCCCTATTTAGAAGAGGTTTTTTTTTTTTTAATGTGGGGTTATATAATTTTACTAGGATAAATTTACATGTGGATATCTACCTACCTACCTACCTACCTATCTATTATTTATCTCTCCTGATCAGGATCAATGTGCTTTCTGAATTTGAGGATTGTGAAATTCTTTCAACAGTTCTAGAAATTTCTCAGCCATTATATTTTCAGAGATTGGCTCTTAATTTTCTTTCTGGAAACTTGATCACACACGAGACCTTTTCATTCTATCCTCTAGCACGCTGGCTCTGTGCAGCGTTTTCCCACACATCTCTGGGTACCTTTGTCAGTTCAATTCTCCATTCATGAATTCTCATCTCAGATGTGTCTGATGTGCTGTTTTCCCTGTCCAGTGAATTTCTCATTTTATTTGTGAAGGTTTTCTTACGAAGTCCCATTTAGTTCTTTTTCAAACATACCCGGTCAGTTTTTATTCCTTCATCATATTTCCGACATATTTGTCTACACTTATTAAACCTATTTATCCGACATTCTCTGTTCAGTCTAATATCTGCAGTCATGACTAGTCCGATTATCTCATTTGGTGGTTTTCCATAGTGCCTTTTTTTCTCATAGTGCCTTTTTTCTTAGGTAGTTGGTGCTATTTGATTGTGAGCTCATTTCTTTTAGATCATCTCTGGGAATGCTTTGGAATTTTGAGTCAAGGAGATGGTCCTCCAGAAAAGATGTGGCTTTGTCTGCCAGCTCTTGGGATGCTACCAACTCAGGAACACTCATATTTATGATCAGGGCTTGGATTATTTCTGGACGCATGGGTTACATTATTTCTGCCGAACTTGGTGATGGTGGTTTATGGTCACAGATTTTTTTTAAACAACTTTCTTTTAAAAAGTATTATTATTATTATTATTATTATTATCAATTATTAATGTTTCTTCCCTTGCCAAGGCCAGACATGAATGGATTACCTCCCCTCCCCTGCCTCCTTTCCCATTGGCAGGGTATTTTTTCCTAGTCTGCACTCCAGAGCATTGTCTTCTGAAAGTCCCAGCCTCGTATGTGGATCTTTGATCAGGTCTCCTACCCAGTTTGGACCCAAGTTTTGTCTCTTGTTCTCTATCACATGCCCCACTAAAATTCAAGGTTTAGAGCACCCGAGATTGGAGACAATCACGGAGAAAATTTGGCAACAACATTGCTTACTTCTTTGGATTGGCTTTTTGTCATTTTTACTCTACAAAGAATTCCCTTATTTCTTCACCAGTTAGCTTATCCATGAATTAAAAAAAAATGCTTGGCTATTTTTTTTTTTCAATCCAGTGTTAAGCGATATATGTATTAGAAACTAGGATTTCTCCTGATGTTTTATTGTATCACATTACTGCTGCATTTGTAACTATGCATATGACGAGCAGTTACCACTTTGGCCAGCTGGGGTGTAATGCAGCTGGAGAGCTCTGAGAAACAGTGTAGAATGTGCCCACAGTTATCACAAGTGAAGGATGAGAAAACTGAGGTCTTTTGGGACCAGCTCCCTATTCATCACTGGATGAAGATGATTCCAGAAACATTGACTCTGACACTTTTGGCTTGCTCTGTACACAGACAAGAAGTGAACCCTCAGGCAGAGAACCACTGGTATTTGCTTTCAAGACATGGAAGGGGTACTGAGAGGTTCTAGAAGACACCCTGACAGTATCTTCTGTGGGACATTAAGTGACTCCAACATGAAAGCATATCTGAATCTTGAACAGTTGGGCTTTGAATTTCTTGCTCTCAGCAATTCACGGACATATAGAAGGATAAGAAAAAGATTTAAAGATCAAACAGAGTAGACATCAAGACCACTGAAGCTCTGGAAAGCTGGCTAGGCCATTGAACGTTATGACTTGTGTCTCTCACACTTCCAGCAGAAGGTGGGAACACGCAGAAGACATCAAATTCTGTGCTCTGAGAGGGATGACATAAAGGAAGGAGACGAGGCCACAATAATGGAGAAGGCCAGCGACAGGCCTAGGGCCCTCACTCAAGGGCCATCCTTTTGCAGAACAGAGCTGATAGTAATGGACTACACACAGCAGTACTCTTTCTTGCAATAGGAGATTTATGGCTTTGCACTTTAAAGGTCAGAACCTGCGGCATATGTGTGTGTATGTGTGTCTACAGAGGGCAACAGGGAAAACACTCTGCTCAACCTTAGGACAGAACTAGGTAAGTCCAGGTTTCTCTGCTCAGTTGCTCAGTCTCCATTTGTAGAAGACCTTCTCTGCCTGGATCACTAACATCCAATAATCAGCAATAACAGAGAAGGTTGTGAAAATGCAATCCCCTCTATTTCCAACCACACTATTTGACTGGAGTCCCATGGGTTAATTGAAGACTCCTGTCAAAGGATTTGTTTATAAAAGACCAACACAAGTGTTGTCTGGAGAATCAAAGTCATATCCTAAAACAGAAGTGACCTTTCTCCAGCTTTAAACACCGTTCAGTTTGCCCAATCTCCTTGAGGAAAGCGGCCATCTGTAGGAAAATGAAAACCACAAAGCTGATGGCTGTATAAACAACACAGCTGACAGGAAAAGCACAATTTGTTTGCTGCTGATCAGTGTAGATTTGCCCAAACTTGGACCCAAGTTGCTACCTGTTCAAGGATACCAGTTTCCACGATGCCCAAGATTCTGAATGACAAAGGAATCTCTTAAATATTCTTGAGATAATCGATATACTTCTCATCTTACACAAATGGCAAGATATTCTATGTATTATCTTGTCTTTGGCTTGTCACACTTAACATTAATTCTTAGAGCTTGCCCCATATCAGTGCACAGAACAGTACACAGTTCACAATCTTCTTTGTGGCTGTGGGGGGTTAACATTCTAAAAAGAAGCCACCAACTAGATTCCCTAGTTATGGGTAGTTAAAGTGTTTCCAGTCTTTCTTGATTAGAAAGAAAGGAACCTGGCCATTTGCAGCAACGTGGATGGAACTGGAGGGTATTATGCTAAGTGCAATAAGCCAGTCAGAGAAAGACAGATACCATATGTTTTCATTCATAGGTGGATCTTGAGAAACTTAACAGAAGACCGTGGGGGAGGGGAAGGGGAAAAAAAAGTTACAGAGAGGGAAGGAGGCAAACCA
The DNA here is from genome assembly GCF_024362965.1 of Panthera pardus. Classification (NCBI taxonomy): domain Eukaryota; kingdom Metazoa; phylum Chordata; class Mammalia; order Carnivora; family Felidae; genus Panthera; species Panthera pardus. Next base: position 42,372,773 of record NW_026526821.1, on the reverse strand, counting down.
TAAGAGACTCTTCGATACTGAGAACAAACTGAGGGTTGATGGGGGGTGAGGGAGAGGGGAAAGTGGGTGATGGACACTGAAAAGGGCACCTGTTGGGATGAGCACTGGGTGTTGTATGGAAACAAATTTGTCAATAAATTATATTTAAAAAAATAAAAAAAGAAACTGTAGTTGCGATGATCAATATGAATGATATTTCCTGGATAATGAGCGGTAAGTCCTAGAGTTGGGAAAATTTGCTGAATTAAGAGATGTGTGCATTGGGATTTTAACGGATTTTGCCAAATTTCTCTCCATAAAAGCTGTATTGATTTTGCTTCCCACCTCCAATACATGAGGGTTCTGCTTTTTCCACACTCTATATGCTCTCCAATGTAAGGTGTTGTCAGACTTGCTGATCTTTTCCAATTTAAAAAGAGAAAGGGGGGTAATTTCAATGTTAATATGCAATGTTCTTTAGGAGCAACACTGAGCACCTTTTGTGATGTCTAAGAGCTGTGGGCTTCCTCCTCTTTTCCTTAGGCTTCCACTAAGGTGGTTTTTTTCTTTTTGGATTCCAGGGACTCACAAGAATTATGTCTGGAGCAAATTGAGGCTGACCTTTTAGGCAGAAGAAATTCAAGACAGACCTAATTTGAGAATCAAGCTTATTGAATCTGTGTATGTAAAAACCACAGAGAGAGAAACCATGCCAATAAGACGGTCATACAGATGTATATTTAATCACACAGAACATATATTTACAAAAATATTAAAGGGAAAAAAGCAGGTTAAAATATAGTACAGTGTGATCTCTCTTCCTCTTTTCAAAATGCACTATGTATTTCTATAGAAAGGTGATTGGAAGGATATATATGAAAAATTAACCATGATTATTTCTGGATGGAAGAACTATGTGACATTGTACTCTCTAATTTGTGCTCTGCCGCCTTTTTGAATTGTTGTCAATTACTAATTACTACCTTAAAGAACTAAAAATAATATTATATTTTGAAAATACATTATGCCTCCTTAGTAGATAGTCACAGAAAATACACAAAGTGATCAGAAGAGCACTAGACCAGGAGCCAGGGACGCAGGATTTTTAGCCCAGTTCCACCTCTAATACGCTCTGAGACATAGAGCTTCGAGTTTAATTTTTCTGTGCCTCAGTTTCATCACTAGTAAATGAAGGAATTGGAGGAATTTATATCTTTAAATCCTCATACTTAAATCCTTTCTTCTTTACTGAGATGAGCCACTTTTAAACAAATGCTGATTAAGTCCTTTTATAGATTTATGTTTACTCTTTGCACTTCAGAAAATGGAGGTGATTCTCCATATGGCTGTCTGTTGTTTCTTATGTAAATGTATTGTCTGTGACCTGTATCGCTGTGCAATGCAAAGCAAGTCTTCGCACAGAGTAATTATCTTTTCTAGGCTTATTGAAAGAGGTTACCTTGGTAACAAGAAATCAAACCCACCCACTTCTTCTTAGGGGTCAGAACAAGGTTCTCCTTGTAATCATCGTTTCTGTTCTTCAGGTACAAACTGTGAAGAAATCTCCGTGAGAATATTCAAATATTAGTAACAAGTACGTTTGCACTCAAACACGCAATGCTTTGAATTATTCTCTTACCATTTCATATGAGCAAGTTTATTCCCATAACCAGAGTGTAGGAAAGTCCTTGAGGACAGAGGCATTCCTGTTAACTTCTTTAGCACTTTCCCACCCCGCTGGAGAGTAATAGCTACCATCTGTTGAATGGTCACTATATACCAGGTACAGTACTGAGTGCTATATTTGTGGATCATCTCTCTGCTTCCTACAACAACACGAGGGGCATCAGTTAGCTTTTGTTATGTGACTCCCAATTTATTGGCCTAAAACAAGAACCGTATATTTAGCCTATGGTTCTGTAGATGAGCAACTCAGGACAGGCTTCATATTCTTTTCTTAAATGGACTTGCTCATGTGTCTGTATTCAACAGCTAAACTGTCTGGGGTTTGCCTGTTCTAGGATGGCCCTCCCTGGCCTTTGCTATTCCGCGTGGACTATCATCATCCAGCAGGGGACCTTGGGGTTATTTGCATCACGATCACAAAGTTCGAAAAAGCGACAAGAGATTGTGCCCTAATGTGCCGAGCGTTTTTTTATCATCTGTCTGCAGTATGCTTGCTACAGTGTCCCATTGGCCAAAGCAAGTCACATGGCCATGCCCAGAGCCAGTGGGAGGGCACTGCCCAAGGGCATGGGTAAAGGAGAGTATTTGCAATGATCTACCACACAGACAGTTGAAAAGTAGGTGCCTGGTGAAGAGTAGTTTGCTAGTGTGCTCTTGATAAAAAGTGAGCTAATGGGGGCAGTAGGACTAACCCAGTCCATGGAGGCAGAGTGGCAAGAAGCACATAGTTGTAGGTAGCAGGATGCAGAGCAACAGGGAAGCACTCACCTGGCTAATCTTACCAGAGGGATGCTGCTCACTCGAGGTGACCATTTGTGTCCGCTGAGGCCTGTTGTCCCAGGAGAAACATTTAGCACACTATCATTCATTTTCAGAGGTTTCCTAGTTTGCATCAAAGATTCTTCCCGTCCGTCTGGCTCCTTAGCGCCTTGGATGGCTCTTATTCAAGCCTGGAGATGACAGGATCTCAGAACACTGATGCTTCTCCCTTGGCTTCTACCTGTTAACCTCACTCATGAAGGACAACTCATGATGGCGCACCTGGGTGGCTCAGTGGGTTGAGTGTCCAACTTCAGCTCAGGTCATGATCTCACAGGTTCGTGAGTTTGAGCCCCACATCGGGCTCGCTGCTGTCAGCACAGAGCCCACTTGGGATCATCTGTCCCTGTCTCTCTGCCCCTCCCCTGCTCACTCTCTTTCTCTCTCAAAATAAATAAATAGACTTTAAAAAAGAAAAAAACAACAACTCATGTTTATTATTAAGGCTACATTTGTAGGACTCTCAGACCCATAAGAGGAGGTAGAGCTTAGGGAACTGCCCACCATGATTTCATAGGAAGCTGTAAGATTAGAACCAAAGCTTCTTTGTCTAGAGGAAACTTCCACTGAGGGACACTCTAGCCCTGGGCACTCCGGCCTCTCCTTCACAGTCAAGGGTTGGTTTTGAAAAAAACTGCAGAACTGTACAAAATCTCTCTTTTCCTTTCTTTTCTAAGCCAGGAGCACACGGTTTTCACCATATAGCCTCCCACTCACTTCACGGAATTGACAAGGGAAAATAGCGGGCTGGTGGCCCGAGCACAATGACTTGAGCAGGGTGAAGTCTGGGACAAGGCTGCCCTGGGATCCTTCCTGCCCTCCCTTTATGTCCTTTGCCCACAAGGTTCTGAAGGCTGGAGGCCAAGGCTGGCAGTGATACCTGCTGGGGGAGACCCAGCCTTAGGCTCCCACCTGCACCAGGGCAGCCCTGATGAGTCAGTCCAGAGACTGTTATCAGTGAAACACTGGCAGGCTGTTACTGAATAGCTTTTCATCAGCCATCCAGGGATCCCCTCTCAGGGCCTGGGGAAAACAAAGCCAGAGAAGCAGGTGGTATTCAAAGCACTGAGTAGGTGTCAAAGGCAGCATCAATTCAGCCAACTGGAAACTCACTTTATAAATAAAAACACAGCTTTATACCACCAGTAATCCTAGCTTGGCAATGCAGGATATACCCCGCACCCCCATAATAGGGCTCATTTTTATCTCTTCCATGAAAGGAGATTGCAGAAACGATGACCATTTCGGTGCCCGTGAATAGCACAAATCAGTAAGTGCAGCAATCTCTTTCTTAGACCTGGGTGTGGAGGGGCTTGGAAGGTGTCTTCTGGTCTGATCCTCTCTCGGGAATTCTGCCCACATCCCCCAAGAAAGCTCCCAAGGAGACTGGCTTCTGGACCCTGCCCCACCACCATCTCAACACACAGACACAACAATGCGACCTCTACAATCCTTTCTTCTTGCCAGCTCGACCCAACAAATGCGTCCGCCCTCTGCCCTCTTCTCCCATCCTATATCCCGACCCCCTACCCTCTGACCAAGACCAGCAAACCTCAACAGCCCCTGTCCAGCCTTCTCACCTCCAATACCACTACATCACGTTGCCATCTACACTGTTGCCAGAGGCATGTTCCTGGAAACCTAATGGAATGTGTCCTTGGCCTGACCAAACATTTTGATAGTTGTTAAAATCCAAACTCCTGCCTGATGTAAGAGTTTCTCCTCGAGGTGGATTTCTGCCTTCTTGTCCACTTACCTCTTGCTGCTCAGCCGTCAGGGGCTCACCGAGTTCCCGATGCATATGGCTCCATTTCCTGTTTCCACACATCTGTGTTGCCGGTGCTGGTGTTGTTGGACTCGCTCTCCCTTCATCTACCTGGTGACTTCTACTTAACTTCACAGAAGGGCGTCTCATCTCCTGGGAAGCCTTGGTCCAGAAGTCAAGGTCAGGGAAGGCCAAGAGGCCAAACCTGGGATGGGAAGCAAACATGAGGAAAGGGTGAGGCATATAGCAGAAGAAAATGTGCAATAGTCTTTCTTGTCTCTGTGTCACTTACAGGGTGGATTTGTGGATGCTGCCTTGTCCCCAAGAGGGCTCTCATTAATGAAATGCTCATGTAATGATTCGTGGGTCCTTTGTCATCCTCTTTTCTCACACTCTGTGAGACTTCAGAACAGGCTTTAAAGAAATGATGTGTGTGTGTGTGTGTGTGTGTGTGTGTACACAAAGTTCCACAGCTTGACGACCTAGATTCACAACTAACAGAAAATCCCTTGAAGCGCTCTGGCCTCCAGAACACCATGTAACTATTTTCAAAAGGATTTTCTTTGTCAGTGTTTATCATCAGGTTCTTTAAAACGACTGTGTTTTCCAGTCTCCTGGGTATGTACTTGTACAAGAAGTGCAGGAAGGTAATTAAAGTAGGTCCACATACATGAGAAAAGAAAAGGAATATTCCACTCATTGAGGGGGTGTTTTTTGCTCCCGGTTCTCTCCAGGGGAAGTTCAGTAACACAGGGGTCAAGTCATTTCAAGAAATGGGAGGCTTCCACATTTATGAGCCGAGCTGAGCCATTTCCGTAATTACTTTTTACAATCATTGGGGGCTCAGGAAGGGAAAGACATGCCTCTCCAGCAACCTGCAATTATAAAATAAATCAGCATGTGTGTAAATTAAATGCTAACTGGATCTTATTATTAGTTCCAGAGCTGGCTTCTTCCCTGATGCTCTCATTTCACAGACAAGCATACAGTGTAGCAAATGGCAGGCTGCCCCAAATTTTCATTCTAGGAGGTTTGCGGGGGAGGAAGGGGGGTGGGTAGGGGTTTCTCTCCCACAGAACATTGTAGCAAGTTTGACGCGCGCTTGCCTGCGTTTGTGTGCGCGCGCGTGCGCGCGCACGCGCACACGTGCCCACAGAAGACTAGGATTAGCAGTAGATGCTGACTCCAGAGTTCACACCTTCCTAACTGTGAGGTTTGCTTCTTCTTAGTGGTACCCACAAAAAGGATGCCTTTAATCGACCATGTGGTGATGTTAAAGTTTTAGGAAACCTTATTTTTTCTAAATGAGACCTTTGTTTTTTTTAAGTTTATTTACTTAGAGAGAGACGGGGGAGAAGAGCAGAGAGAGAGGGAGAGTCCCAAGCAGGCTGATGTGGGGCTCGGACCCATGAACTGTGAGATCATGACCTAAGCCAAAATCAAGAGTCAGGCGCTTAAATGACTGAGCCACCCAGGTGCCCCGTGTAAATATTTTATTAAAGAAGGAATCCCAGGGCACCTGGGTGGCTCAGTCAGTTAAGTGTCCAACTTCAGCTCAGGTCGTGATCTCGCGGTTCGTGAGTTCAAGCCCCACGTCGGGCTCTGGGCTGACAGCTCGAGCCTGGAGCCTGCTTGGGATTCTGTGTCTCCCTCGCTCTCTGCCCCTCCCCTGCTTGCACTCTGTCTTTCTTTCTCTCTCAAAAATAAACATTAAAAAATTTTTGTAAAAAAAGATGTAATCCTCAAAGGACCCAGGAAGTGGTGAAGGAAGTCTGAAGATGGGGCTGGAGCTTCACATTCTTGCACCATCAGTCAGCCAGTCACTGGCCCAGGGCTACCCTGGGAGGCAAATGCCAAGGAACTTCCAGCATTGTGCTTGCTGTCTCTGTGCCACATGGGCAACATGGCTCCAGTAGTCCCAGGGTGTCCTCTGAAGATGGGCACAGTGCAGGCCACTAGAAGCCAAAGCAAGGACTCCCAAACTGGTAAACAAAACAAAACAAAAATGTTCAAGGAGGTTCAATAACTACATTGCCATCTGTGATGGTTGATTTTATAGGTCAAGGTATTACCAAATTTATGGTGGGCCATGGGGTGCCCAGATGTTTGGTCAAACATTATTCTGGGTGTTTCTGTGAGAGGATTTTTGGATATGATTAACATTTAAATCAGTAGATTGAGTGAAGCAGATTGCCCTTCCTAATGGAGGTGGGCTTCGATCAAATGGTTGATGGCCTGAATAGAACATAAAGGCAGATCTACTCCTGAGTACAAGAGAATTTTTCCTGCTTTCAGACTCAGGCAGAGACATTGACTCTTTCTGGGTCTCAAGCATGCTGGCCTTTGGGTTGGAAGTACACCATCGGCTCTCCTCGGTCTCTAGCTGGCTGACCCACCTGCAGATCCTGGGACTTGGCTGTCTTCATAATCACATAAGCCAATTCCTCATAAGAAATCCTCCCTTCCCTTTCCTCCCCTCCCCTCCCCTCTTCCCTCTCCCCTCTTCCCTCTTCCCTCTCCCCTCTCCCTTTCTCTCCTCTCCTCTCCTCTCCTCTCCTCTCCTCTCCTCTCCTCTCCTCTCCTCTCACTGATTTTTAATCTGAGTAAACTGGAAATATGAAATGGCCATTTACTGAGATGAAAAAGACTGAAATGCTTTTGAAGTAGCAGGAGATCAGAAGGCCAGTTTTCAACAGTACGTTGGAGGTGCCTATTATTCATCCAAATGTAGAGATCTAGTGAACAGTATGGTTTAGAGTGCAGGCTGAGGTCCAAGCTGGAGAGAAAATGTTCCAGTCTATAGCATAAAAAATGGTATTAAAGCCACGCAGCTAAGTGAAATCGTCAAGGGAGCGAGGATAGATAGGAAAGTTGTACCCATGAGGAAAAGGCAGTGTTGGGATAGTAGTTGAGGGCAGAGCTGTCAGGATTTGCTGATTGATTGAATGTGGAGGAGGCAGTCTGGCGAGAGGAAGAAGGGAAATCAGGTGGGTGTTCTGTGCAAACTCCTTCACCAGGTGGTGTCCCCATTCCTAGCTGTTGTGGTCCTTGCTAATGACTCTTAACTGCCTCCTTCTCTGGAGAATTGACCTTTGCCAATAGAGCCCACTCATCTAGAAATGGGGGGAAGCTTGCAACCAGTGACTCACTGATACTGGGGTCATGAAGCCTGAGTGCTTGCCTCACGGTGAGCCACCTCTGGTGTTCTTCATGCTCCAATGCTCCCCGTAGCATCAGTCTGAGGCTAGACTAGAGTGGAACCCACCGTGTGCCATGTTTGAGTGGAACCCACCGTGTGGCATGTTTGCGAACCTCCTTCTCCTGCCCTTACAGCTTCCTCCACACCCTCCCAGGGTTTTCCTGAGGCTCTCTCTTAATGCATCACTTGTACAAGAATCTCTATTTTAGTCTCTGCTTCTAAGGAACCCAACCCAAGACAGCCCTTACTCTATGGTTTGGGGTTTGAGTAACTAGGCCAAGTATGGCGACATTTACTGAAATGGGGGAACACCAGGGGGCAAACAGGTTTGAGAGGAACAAAGGAAGAGTTCAGTCTGTCCTTGTTAAGTTTAAGATGACAACCGGACATCAGTTGGAGATACCAAGTAGGTAGTTGGATGGAGTCTGGAGCTCAAAGGTGAGGTCTGGGCTATAGACTTGACCAAATAAGAGTACGTAATTTAGACTGCAGAGTAAGGGGATACTTCTGTAAAGAAGAGATATTAATTTATGATGAAGTTTAAGCAGGAATTCGTGAGGCTGTGAGTAGGAGAAAGAGCCTTCCTGGCAGAGGAAACAATAAGTGTGAAGTCTCTGAGTCATTTCTTACTGATATCAAAGTATCCTAACTCAGTGATTCCAGAAGCTTGGCTTAACCTTTGTCAGTGGGTAGACTTCCTTTGAAGCTGATGGATTTGGGGGTATTTAGTGCTAAGTGACCTTCTCATCTCCTTCTGTTGTTTTGCAGGCAGACCCTATCTTCACCAGTAGGCAAAATTCATTAAAAAGACCTATTCAGAAAAAAGAGAGGTGCACACACAGAGACAAGATGACAGAAAGGAGAAAAGAAAGAAACAGAGAATGACAGAAAAAGAAAGAAAGAAAGAGAGGAAGAAAAGAAAGAAAGAAAGAAAAAGAAAAAAAGAAAGAAAGAAACAAAGAAAGAAACAAAGAAAGAAACAAAGAAAGAAAAAAAAAAAGCCTAGCATCTGGAAGAATTTGTTACTTTTTGGTAACAGGTAACAGTGGGGTATGCAGAGGCCAGTGCTCACAGGAAGCAAGGATTCAGTCAGGGGGCAGCTAAAGGGATGCAGAGAGAATTAAATGGTAAGTCTGATTATAAAGTAACTTTTGAAAGAAATTTAGCAGTGGGAAATTAAAAGGGAGTGAAAGTGAGCAAGAAAGGCAAATACTGTGATGAGAAAGAAGAGTACTGATGCAGACGACAAATATTGACTGAATTGGACAAAAGATTGGGTACAGAGAGCAAACATTCTCAGGATAAAATCTGGGTGAACCAAATCCATAAAGGAGAAAGATTCCAAATGCAAATGCAAAAACAACAAGAAAACAAAACAAACAAACAAAACCCCCCCAAAAACCCAAAAACCAAAAACGAAACAACCCAAACAGGACCAGCCAGCCCTGAATTGGAGCCAAAGACATGGACCTAGGGAGCATCCTGACAGAGGGACTCTGATTCTGACCCCAACTGAGGGGCAGTTAGCATGGTTACAAGCTCACCACAGAGCCCAAAAGCTCATCTTGTCTGCAGGGGAAAAGGAACTTGTTACATAAGTGGAATGATTATACCTGACCCATCAGCAAGGGAGAAGCTGGCTTCCCGCATAAAGAACAGCCCCCGGGGAGGAAAAGTCCTTGCAGAACACAGGGCTGTGTGCAGCCTTTGTATATAGGACTGATGGAGAGAGGAATAATCAAGTGTTCTTGCCGCAAGTACAAATGATGAGAACCTGGGTTATTTTTATGTTCCGTGCAGTGGCAATTAAAGGTCCAAAGGAAAAACAACACGTGGCTCAAAGGACAGCTTAACTGAAGAGAACACACTGAAATGAAAAGTGACTCAAGCTTCCTCCAGCCCCTCCCTTTGCCAATAAAATAAAACTAGAGAATCAGGCAAGTTCATGCAGGAGTCACCCAACGTTCTGATCTGTTAGTTGGTTTGCTGTTACAAAAGAAAGATGGCGGCAAGGAAGACGGGGTGGTTGGCCTGGGTTTGCTGTAGCCATGTGAGCTTGGGCACGCCACTGAACTCCTACAGAGCTTTGGCTTTGGGAAATGAGAAAGGAATATTTTATCTCTAAGGTCTTTCAGGATCTAAAATGGTGGGATTCCAGAAATCATTTCGCTTGGGTAATGCCACATGCCTGAGAGGCGCGTATCCTACACTGGGGGTGTGTGATGGGTGGAAGGTGAAGAAAGAACATCAGCAGAGAATGTACATGGCGAGATGACGTGGGCTGTATTCAAAGCCCACACTTCGTGGAGTGTATTTCTCAACATCTACTCCCCACAGACTAGCTACTGCTTTTTGATTTCTATTCCTGGAAAGACATGAAGAAATGAAAAAGCTTACTCTATCATGAAAAGTTTCTCATGTGTCAGTGGCCAAAAATCCAATGCATAGAAAAGAAAAGAGCAATGTCAATACTACATCCTTTCCTTGAAGTCTAAAGGAGTTAAGTTAACAACACATTCGTGGTTTGCTCACCGCGAGGTCTTTTCATGGCATAATATAGGGAATAATTCTAGAATGCTTATGTCAAAAGTAGGTCTGAAGAAAGGAACATTTTTTTTTCACATGGAAGAGGCTATTGTTTACTATCCGCTGTTACACATTATCTTTTTTTCTAGTAATCAGTGCTGTGAAATTAAAGGCACAGACAAATCACACAAAGTTAGTTTTAAAAGGTAGTGAGATAACAGAAAATACATACATCGGTCTCTGCCCCTTGTTCTGGTACAGAGCTCCTAAAACCCTTGTAACATTTCTAACTGATAAGAGCACCAGGTGCATCTTGTGTTCTAATATTTGGTCTTTGATCCTGATTCCTGACACCTAATTCCCTTGGAATTTTCTGAGTTGTAGCCATCTTAGGTTCTAGTAAGGTGACTCTAGATACCTCGTGGATGGGGGTTGGTCACCAGCAGGACTGAGTCATGATTAGAAGCTTGAAATTTTCAGCCCGTCTCCCATTCTGCAGAGAAGGGAGAGGGGCTGGAAATGGAGTTAACGATTTATCATGCTTACGTGAGGAAGCCTCCATAAAAAGCCCAAGAGGACAGGTGTGAAGAGCCTCTGGGTGGCTGCACATGTGGAGGTGCTGGGAGAGTGGCCCACCTGGACAGGGTATGGAAGTCCGACGCCCCTTCCCACATACCTTGTCCTGTGCATCTCTTCTATCTGAATGTTCATCTGTATCCTTTAACACATCCTTTTTTCTAAAAATGTTTATTTTCGAGGGAGAGAGAGTGCACAAGCTGGGGAGGGGAAGAGAGAAGGGGGAGACAGAGGATCTGAAGTGGGCTCTGTGCTGATAGCAGAGAGCCCGATGCGGGGCTTGAACTCACAAACCATGAGGTCATGACCTGAGCTGACATCGGATGCTTAACCAGCTAAGCCACACGGTGCACCACTCACCTTTTATAGTAAACTGGTAAACAGCAAGTAAACTCTTTTCCTGAGTTCTGTGGGCATCTCTAGCAAATCCATTGAACCTAAAGAGGGGGTTGTGGGAATCTCCAATGTATTTGATTGGTCAGAAGCACAGGTGATAACTTGGACTTGCGATTTGCATCTGAAGTTGAGTGGGGCTGAATTGTGGGACTGAGCCCTTAACTTGGATCTGATGCCATCACCAGGTAGATTGTGACAGAATGAGTTTAATTGTAGGACACCCAGCTGGTGTCGCAGAATTGGCTGGTGTCGGGGGGGGGGGAAGCCCCCACACATCTGATGTCAGAAGGGCTGAGTGTGGGAGTCATGTGAGAGTAAAGGAGAGACACAGAACTAGTGTAGATTTTTCCTAGTTCAGCACAGGAAGAGGACTGATCCTTCTCACTCCATATGTCCAAGTATATTATTTCTTCTTCTACAGTTCAACTTTAAAAAATAATCCAGTAAACCCACTGACTGTCATTTAAAGGATAGGATTCCCATAGGCCTTCTCAAATTAAACCATAATCAGATTGCGATGAGTAACAAAATTTCTTCTTCTTCTTTTTTTTTTTAAACTTCTTCTTTAAAGAATGCCCTGTCTGATTATACTGGGGTTTAAATTGGATACACACTCATAGATTTTAATAAAAATTATGATGTCTTTACTAAACTTCCAATATTGTCTTTTAATAATATCTGCTTTAGGGAACAGAAACATTATTAGTATAGTTTGGTGATTAAATCCACTATGCTGTTTGCCACTGTAGATTCATATATTCATCCTGCATTGCAAGTTTTATTTAAAAAAAAAAAACTTGCAGCACATTTTGGCTTAACATAACTTCTCCCAGAAAACACAGCCCTGACTTGGCATGACAGGTGCCATCCCTGCAGAACCTAAAATTTCTGACATGAAAGAGCCCAGAAGTTATTACTCCTACAACAAGAAGCATCCAGACAAACTGACATCAGTGACTTTGGGGGGGATCCATAAGAGAACTGAGCTTGCAGGGAAAATCAGCCACCTCCAACTCGGGAGAGATTGTTGAATGTTGGGAGCTGCAGCTGAGATCTTTTACCTAGAGCAGGAGCCAGAAGTCGTAAACTGGCCAAGTGTCAAGAGACACTTCAGTGGTAATTTTGATGAATTTCTGGAGGATGAGTGTGGGCCAGCATGATTGCGAGAAACCCCTGGAGGCCACGGTCTTAAGGGGTCCCTCACATTTTTGTAGGCTTTACATATAGGAACCCTGCCAAGTGTTCATGATGAACATCTGAGAAAGATCCCCTTGTGGCTGGTGAACATCTGAGAAGGATCCGCTTGTGCTCCTGTCAGGATGAGAGGAAACAATTCTTGGGAGAAGTGTCCAGAAGCTTTCTCCATAACGAATGCCTACTCTCCAGGGAAAGGGTGTAACCAGAGCCTTCTCCCAGGGCTGTGGGGAAAGGGCATTCCTCTCGCGCCAGCCCCCTCTAGCCTTCCTGTTTTGCCTAAGGAAGGGGAAGTTCTACGGAAACACGTGTAAAGGACACAGGCCAAAGACACAAGCCCACAAAGACTGAGGTTTAATTAACTGAGATTATAGAATGTCCCTCATCCCTTACAGCTTACCACCACACCAACTGGACTTCAGCATAATAATAGTGAGCTACAGCTAGAAGACACAGCTAGCAAGTGCTGGCTAGCAAGACACAGATTTTCTCTGAGGAAGAGGAACTAAAGAAACACAAAGTCATGAGGGATGATAAAAATAAACAGAGAGCAATAACAACAAAACTAGAGGAATTTAAGGCTTCTGGCCCTATAGCTATAGGAAATGTTAAATGAAGCCCAACTCCTCTTTAGAGTAACATTAATCTTCACGCTAGAGGCTTATTTACCTCAGTTCCTACTACCCCATATGACATATCCATCATTCAATAAGAGATTATAAGACACACCCCAAACAAGGAAAGCACAATCTAAAAAGGCCAAACAAACGTCAGAATCAGACCCAGATGTGACATAGAGTTTGGAATTATCAGGCAGAAAATTTTAAATAATTATGATTAGCATGTAAAGGAATCTAATGGAAAAAGTAGACAAGGTTAGATGCAAGAATAGATTGATAATATAAGCAGAGAGATGGAAATTCTAAGAAATAATTACAAAGACACGTTGGAAAAAAAATACTGTAACATAAATAAAGAATGTCTTTGAAGAGCTCACGAGTAGACTGGTCAAAGCCAAGCAAAGAATCAGTGACCATGAAGGTAGGTCAATACACAATTCCTAAACTGAAATGCAAAGAGAAAAAAATGGTAAAAACAGATCAACATTCAAGAACTGTGGGGCAATTTCAAAAGTTGTAACACGTGTATAATTGAAATACTAAATGGAGAAGAAATAAACCGTAGAGCAAAAAAAATATTTGAGGTAATAATAGCTGAGAATTTTCCAAAATTAATGACATACACTGAGGAGCTGAGAGATTATCAAGCAGAATAAATACCAAAAAGTAAAAACAAAAACAAAAAACCCTACACCTATGTGTTATAAAACAATTGCAAACATTATTGATATTAAATCAAACATATCAATAATTCCCTTAAGTGAATGTTCTAAATACACCAACTAAAAGATTGAAATTGTCAGGTAAAAAAGAAGACCTGTGTGGATACTGTCTATGCAAAACCCACTTGAAATAAAAAGGGTTGGAATCATATGTACTATGCTAATACTAATCAAAAGAAAACTGGAATAGCTATAGTAATTTCAAAGAAAGCAAACTTCAGAACAAGGAATATTGTCAGGGATAAAGGTAACACTATACCATCTAATGACAAATGGGTCAATTCTCCATGAAGACATAAGAATTCTAAATATGGATATACCTAGCAACAGAACATTGAAATACACGAAGCAAAACTGATATAACTGAAGGAGAAATAGACAAATCCACCATTATACTTGGTGACTTTCACACCCTTGACAGTAATTGATAGATTAAGCAGGCAGGAAATCAATAAAGATATAGTTTACCTGAATAGTACTATCAATCAACTTGATCTAATTGGCATTTGTTGAATACTACATCTAACAATAGCAGAATACGTGTTCTTCTCGAACTCAAATGGAAAATTCTAAAACATAGACCACATTCTAAGCCTTAAAACATACCTTTTTGAAAAAATTTATTTCTTGGTTAATTTACATCCAAGTTAGTTAGCATGTAGTACAATAATGATTTCAGGAGTAGATTCCAGGGATTCATCCCCTATGTATAACACCCAGTGCTCATCCCAACAAGTGTCTTCCATATAGCCCTTTACCCATTTAGCCCAACCCCCCAGCCATAAAACATACCTTAATAAATAAAGAATTGGGTTAACAATTCCAAGACCATTATATGTACGTGTATACACGTAGCGAATAATTAAGTAAATGGATGGCAGGTGTTGGGATTCATGTTCCTCGTGATTGGCATAGGAGATTATAGATAAGCCAGGGGGAAGAAGCTAGAATGAACCATGTGGTAATGGATTATAGTGTGTTGGACATCAGCATGAAATTGTTATGTTAATATAGACACAGGTAGTTACATATGGAAATAGTTATCAATCTGTGTATAAACACTGGTTAGTATACACATATGTATCTCTGTCAGCTGAGAGTGTCCAGAAGCAATGACATCCCAGTAACAATGAGCAACTTTGTGTCTAGATTTTGGTTTCCAATACCATTCTCCAATAAAAAGAACTAGGGCTCCTTGGATAAATGGATGATTCTAGGACTGGGGCAGGAAACATACAAGATAAGCCTGGAGCATCTTATAGTGCAGAAATCAAGGCAGTGCTCAAAAAGCAAAACAAAATGAACAACGTGGTTTGAAATTCACACCTTATAGGCAATATGCCAACGGTACACAGTAGCCAACTGAAAGAGTTCTCAATGGTCAAAGCTGGGAAAATTTGAGCAAAAAAAATGAATACAGTAGTAATGGATTATAACTCAAAGTATAAACTAAATATCCGTGAGCCTGTACTATTATAGATAAATGATTAAATAAATAAATGGGAATAAATAAATTTTCCATGCAGGAAAATTCCAAATAATTTGTGTAGATATTTTGTCTTTAAGAAGGGAGAGCATTGTATTATGCATAACAGCCAAGATAGAGAAACAACCTAAGGGTCTGTCGACAGATAAATGGATAAAGAAGATGTGATATATTTATACAATAGAATATTATTCAGCCATGAGAAGAAAGGAAATCCTACTGTTTGCAGACCGTGATTAGTAGACATTATGTTGAGTGGAATAAGCCAGAGCAAGACAAATACTGTATGATTTCACTTATATGTGGAGTTTAAAAGAAAAAAGTCAAAGTCATAGAAACAGAGAGTTGAATGGTGGTTCCCGGGGACTGGGCAATGATCAAAGGGTACAAATCTTTGTATAAGATGAGTAAGTTCTGGGGATGTAATGTACAGCATGGTGAGCATAGTTAATAATACTGTACTGTACAGTTGAAGTTGCTAAGAGAGTAGATCTTAAGCATTCTCAACACACATGCGCGTGCACACACACACACACACACACACACACACGTAACTATGTGAAGTGATGGATGTGTTAATTAACCTGATTGTCATAATCATTTCACAAAGTACAAGTATAGCAGATCACTTTGTACACTTTAAGTATTTATGTTTTTCTTTGTCTATTATACCTTAATAAAACTAGAGAGAAAAAAATGTAGAGCATAATTCCCTGTCCCTTAATTATGGGTAAGGCACAGTGTCTTTCTTCCAAAAAGCACAGTATGGAAAGGTAGAAAAATCAAGGGAACTTCACAGTGGAGAGTCCTGGTGGAGGTACCTCAAGCTGGATGATTAATTGCTAAGACCAACAGTGATAAAAAGACACACAGTGATAAATCACATTGATAGTGTGTACCCTTGAAATTACATGATGTGAATGGCATTTTACCTCTGTGGTTTTCCTCCACCCAAACATATTACCCTAGGTTAATCATGAGAAAAACACCAGAAAAATCTCCAAGAGTGGGACATTTTACAATATACCTGAAAACTTTAAAGGTTATCAAAAGAAAAGAAAGCCTAAGAAACTGTCACAACCAAGAGGAGCGCAAGGAGACATGAAGACCAAATGTAATGTGCCATCCTGGAATAATGACAACAAAGGAACATTAGGTAAAGATTAAGGAAATTTGAATAAAGTATAGTCTTCAGATAATGAATATCAATACTGGTTCATTAATCATGACAAATGTACCATAATGTTAGATGTGGATAATAGGGAAAAACTGAGTGTATAATCAAACTCTGTACTGTCTTTGCAATAATTTTGTAAATTTGAAACTATGATACTATAGTGGTAGATACTTGTCATTATACTTGTCAAAACTCATAGAATGTACAATACAAAGAGTCAACCCTAATGTAAACTTTGGACTTAATAATAATGTATCAGCTCCGCAACACCAACATGGCAGGACTTCAGAGAGCTACACAGCAGCCCCCAGTGGAAGCAGGGCCCACTTATACCAAACCCCACTTCACCTGTGCCTGGCAACTACTTGTTTACTGGAGCAAGACTGACTATGAGCCAAGGCAGCGGGCCTCTCCTCCAGACCAGCACAGCCAGGACCCTCCATGTACCAAATGTACTGAAAATCGAGTGCTTCAAAAAGACACTTGCAGTTCTGGTGGAAATGGGACCAGGAGGCTTTTTTATTCTTTTCTTCTTCTTCTCCTTTACCCCTTCTCCTCCTCCTCCACCTCCTCCTCCTCCTCTTCCCCCTCCTCCTGCTCCCCCTCCTCCTCCTCCTCCTCCTGCTCTCCTTCCTTCTCCCCTTCCTCCCTCTCCCCCTCCTCCTCCTCCTTCTTCTTCTTCTTCTTCTTCTTCTTCTTCTTCTTCTTCTTCTTCTTTCCTCTTCTTCTTCTTTTTCTTCTTCTTCTTCCCTTTCTTTTTCTTTGGAATCAGCCTTATAGTTTTTTGATGCTCTGTTTGGGTTTTTGTGTTCCCTTTCCTTCTCACTTTTTTTTAGGATCAGGCCCCCCCCCACCCCTTTTTTTACAGGCTTATGTCAACAAACAAATCAAACCATACCTAGTTAAAGATCCAAACACTCCCCACTGCAAGCAAGGAGGAACTCTGCATAGGACTAACTAGTGGGGTAGAGCAACCAAAACACAATAGCAGAGTGCTCACAGCATACACCAGAAACACTTCCTGATGTGCCAGGCCCTGGACAGTGTATGACCTCTTTCTAATATAGTAGTACTCTCAGGTGCAGGAAGGATAACAGGCTTTTAAAACTCACAAAGACAGAAACTTAGCCAAAATGATGAGACGGAGGAATTCTTCTCAAAAGAAAGGTAGAAAGAAGAAATCATAGCCAGGGACTTGCTCAAAACAGATATAAGCAAGATATCTGAGCAAGAACTTAGAACAGCAGTCATAAGGCTACTATCTGGGCTTGATCAAAACATAGAAGACACCAGAGAAATGTTTGCTGCAGAGAGAAAAGATAGAAGAACTAGTCAGGATGAAATAAAAAATGCCATAACTGGGATGTGATACTGATTGGATACAGTAACAATGAGGACTAAAGAAGGAGAGGAGAGAATAGGTGATATAGAAGATAAAATTATGGAAAATAATGAAGCTGAAAAAAAGAGGGAGAGGAAATTATTAGATCACAAGGGGAGACTTTGAGAACTTAATAATTCCATAAATAGAAACCATGTCTGTATCATAGGATTCCCTGAAGAAGAAGAGCAGGGAAAAGGGTCAGAAGGTTTATTTGAACAAATTATAGCTGAGAACTTCCCTAAGATGGGGGAGGAAGCAGGAATTCAAGTCCAAGAGGCACAGAAAACAGCCTTCAAAATCAACAGAAATAGGTCAACACCACAATATATCATAGTGAAACTTGCAAAATACAAAGATAAAGAGAAAATTCTGAAAGCAGCTAGGGAAAAAAGAGTAAACACATAAGGTTATCAGCAGACCTGTCCACTGAAATTTGGCAGCCCAGAAGGGAGTGGCAGGAAATAGTCAATATGCTGAATGGGAAAAATATGCAGCCAAGAATTCTTTATCCAGCAAGGCTGTCATTCAGAGAAGGAGAGGTAGAGTTTCCCAGACAAACAAAAATTAAAGGAGTTTGTGACTGCTAAACCAGCCTTGCAAGAAATTTTAAGGGGGACTCTCTGAGTGAAGGGGAAAAAAAAGAAGACTGAAGCAACAAAGACTACAAAGGATCAGAGAACATCACCAGAAGCACCAACTCTACAGCTAACACAGTGGTACTAAATTCGTATCTTTCAATAACCACTCTGAATATAAATGAGTTAAATGATCCAATCAAAAGACATAGGATATCAGAATAGATTGAAAACAAAAACACAAAGATCTATCTATGAGCTGTTTACAAGAGACTCATTTTAGACCTAAAGACACCTAAAGATTGAAAGTGAGGGGATGAAGAACCATCCATCAAGCTAATGGATGTTAAAAGAAAGCCAGAATAGCCATACTTATATCAGACAGACTAGATTTTTAAAAAAATTTTTAAAAATATTTATTTATTTTTTGGAGACCACAAGCAGGGAAGGGGCAGAGAGAGGGGGAGAGAGGATTCGAAGCAGGCTCTGTACAGACAGGCTGACAGCAGCGAGCCCGATGTGGGGCTCCAACTCACAAACTACGAGGTAATGACTGAGCTGAAGTTGGATCCTCAACCTCCTGAACTACCCAGGTGCTCCAGACAAGGTAGATTTTAAAACAAAGACTGTAACAAGAATAAAGAAGGGTATTATACCAAAGTAAGTAGTCTAACAATTGTAAAGAAAAAGTAAATGATTGTAAATATTTATGCCCCCAACTGGAAGCACCCAAATACATAAATCACTACAAGTTAATAATAAATATAAAGACACTCATTGATAATAATACCATAGTCATAGGGGACTTCAATGCCCCATTTACAACAATGGACTGATCACCTAAGCAGAAAATCAACAAGGAAACAATGGCTTTGAAAGACATACTGGACCAGATGGACCTAACAGATATATTCAGAACATTTCATCCTAAAGCAGCAGAATACACATTCTTCTTGAGTGCACATGGAACATTCTTCAGCATAGATCACATACTGGGTTGCAAATCAGTCCTCAACAGGTACAAAAAGATTGTGATCATATCATGCATATTTTCAGACCACAATGCTATGAAACTTGAAATCAACAACAGGAAAAAACTTGGAAAGTTCTCAAATACATGGAGGTTAAAGAACATCTTACTAAAGAATGAATGGGTTAGCCAGGAAATTAAAGAAGAAATAAAAAATATACGTGGAAGCAAATGAAAATTAAAACATGACAGTCCAAACCCTTTGCGATGCAGCAAAGGCAGTCCTAGGAGGAAAGTACATTGCAATTCAGGCCTATCTCAAGAAGCAAGAAAAGTTCCAAATGCACAATCCAACCTTACACCTAAAGGAGCTAGAAAAGGAGCAGCAAATAAAGCCTAAAGCCAGCAGACAAAGGGAAATAATAAAGATTAGAGAAGAAATAAATGATATAGAAACAAACAAAGCAGTAGAACAGACCAATGAAATCAAATGCTTGTTCTTTGAAAGAATAAACAAAATTGATAAACTCCCAGCCAGACTTAACAAAAAGAAAAGAGGACCCAACTAGATAAAATCAGGAATGAAAGAGGAGAGATCCCAGCCAACACCACAGAAATATAAACAATTATGAGAGTACTGTGAAAGATTATATGCTAACAAACTGGGCAATCTGGAAAAATGGACAAAATCCTAGAAACTCACCCACTACCAAAACTGAAACAGGAAGAAATAGAAAATTTGAACAGACCAATAACCAGCAAAAAAATAGAATCAGTTCTCAAAAATCTCCCAACAAACAAGAGTCTTGGGTCAGATGGCTTCCCAGGGGAATTCTACCAGACATTTAAAGAAGAGTTAATACCTATTTTTCTCAAACTGTTCCAAAAAGTAGAAATGGAAGGAAAGCTTCCAAACTCATTCTATGAAGCCAGTGTTACCCTGATTCCAAAACCAGACTAAGACCCCACTAAGGAGAATTACAGGCCAATATCCTTGATGAAACTGGATGCAAAAACTCCTAACAAGATACTAGAAAATCAAATTCAATAGTACATTAATGTAATTATTCACCATAATCAAATGGATTTATTCCTGGGATGCAGGGTTGGTTTAATATTTGCAAATCAATCAATGTGATACACCACATTAATAAAAGAAAGGATAAGAACCATATGATTTGGTTAATAGACGCACAAAAGTATTTGACAAAATACACCATCCTTTCGTGATACAAGCCCCTCAAAAAAGTATGGATAGAAGGAACACGCCTCGACATCATAAAGGCCATATATGAAAGACCCACAACTAATATCATCCTCAATGGGGACAAACTGGGAGCTTTCCCTCTGGGTCAGGAATACGACAGGGATGTCCACTCTCACCACTGCTGTTCAACATAGTACTGGAAGTCCTAGCCTCAGAAATCAGACAACAAGAAGAAATAAAAGGCATACAAATTGGCAAGGAAGAAGTCAAACTTTCACTCTTTGCAGATGACATGATACTCTATGTGGAAAACCTGAAAGACTCCACCAAAAAACTTCTAGAACTGATAGATGAATTCATCAAAGTCACAGGATATAAAATCAATGAACAGAATATGGTTACATTTCTATACACCAATAACAAAGCAGCGGAAAGAGAAATCAAGGAATTGATCCCATATCTAATTGCACCGAAGCCATAAGATACCTAGGAATAAACCTAACCAAAAGGTAAAAGATCTGTCATTGAAAACTATAGAAAGCTTATGAAAGAAACTGAAGAAGACACAAAGAAATGGAAAAACATTCCATGCTCATGGATTGGAAGAAGAAATATTGTTAAAATGTCTATACTACCCAAAACAATTTACACATTCAATGTGGTCTCCATCAAAATAACACCAGCATTCTTCACAGAGCTACAACAAACAATTCTAAAATTTGTATGGCACCAGAAAAGACCAAATGGCCAAAGTAAGTTTGAAAAGAAAATCAAAGACAGAGGCATCACAATTCTGGACTTTAAGCTGTATTACAAAGCTGTAATAATTGAGACATTATGGTACAGGCACAAAACAGACACATAGATCAACAGAACAGAATAGAGAACCCAGAAATCGACTCACAAATGTATGTTGAACTAATCTTTGACCAAGCAGGAGAGTATCCAATGGAAAAAAGATAATCTGTTCAGCAAGTGGTGCTGGGAAAACTGGACAGCAACGTGCACAAGAATGAACCTGAACCACTTTCTTACACCAGACACAAAAACAAATTCAAAATGGGTGAAAGACCTAAATGTGATACAGGAAACAATCAAAATCCTACAGGAGAAAACAGTCAGCAACCTCTTTGACCTTGGCCACAACAACTTCTTACTAGACATGTCTCTGGAAGCAATGGAAACTAAAGCAAAAATGAACTATCGGGACCTCATTAAGATAACTTCTGCACAGCAAAGGAAACAATCAACAAAACTTAAAGGCAACCGAAAGAATTGCAAATGACATATCAGATAAAAGGTTGGTATCCAAAATCAATAAAGAACCTCTCAAACTCAACACCCAAAAAACAAACAATCCAGTGAAGAAATGGGCAAAAGACATGAATAGACACTTTTCCAAAGAAGACATCCAGATGGTAACAGACACATGAAAAGATGCTCAACATCACTCATCATCAGAGAAATAAAAATCAAAACCACCATGAGATATCACCTCCCACCTGTCAGAATGGCTAAAATTAAAAACTCAGGAAATAACAGATGTTGGTGAGAATGTGGAGAAAGGGGAACAATTTCACATTGCTGGTGGGAATGCAAACTAGTGCAGCCACTCTGGAAAACAGTATGGAAGTCAAAAAATTAAAAATAGAACTACCCTATATCCAGTAATTGCACTACTAGGTATTTATCTAAAGGATACAAAAATGCTGATTTGAAGGGGCACGTGCACCCCAATGTTTATAGCAGCACTATTAACAATAGCCCAATTATGGAAATAGTCCAAATGTCTATTGACTGATGGATGGATAAAGAAGATGGGTAAATATATACAATGGAATATTATTCAGCATTCAAAAAGAATGAAATCCAAGAGCACCTGGGTGGCTCAGTTGGTTAAGCATCCAACTTTGGCTCAGGTCATGATCTTGCAGTTCATGAGTCGTCGGGCTTGGTGCTGACAGCTCCGAACCTGGGGCCTGCTCTGGATTCTGTGTCTCCCTCTCTCTCTGCTTCTGTCTTTCCCTCTCTCTCAAAAATAAGTAAAACATAAAAAGAAATTTAAAAAGAAGAACAAAATCTTGCCATGTGCAGCAATGTGGATGGAACTAAAATGTATTATTCTGAGAGAAATAAGTCAGTCAGGGAAAGGTAAATACCATATGATTTCACTCATATGTGGATTTTAAGCAACACAACAGATGAACACAGGGGAAGAGAAGGAAAATAAGATAAAACAGAAATGGAGGGGCACCTGGGTGGCTCAGTAGGTTAAGTGTTTGACTCTTGATCTCAGCTCAGGTCATGATCTCACAGTTTGTGGGATCAAGCCCCACATCAGGCTTTGCACAACGATATTCTGCCATCGATATTAGCACATCAGGGGTAACAAATATGCCACACCGATGCCAGGAATTAATAACAGGGAAAATTTGTGGGGGGAATCATGGAAACTCTCTGTACTTTTCACTCATTTTTTTATGTAAACCTAAAACTGTACCCCAAGTAGTCTATTAAATAAAAAACACAAAAGAAAAAGCTGAAACATGTAAAAATTTAAAACCCTCCAAACTTATAGCTAGGAGGATTTACTCCTGCAAATTGAGTAGAGAGGAACAAGCAACCTAGAAAGGACTTTAAAAATAATTGGAGAAGGGGGACCTGGGTGCCTCAGTCAGTTAAGCATCTGACTCACAGTTCATGAGTTCAAGCCCCGTGTCAGGCTCTGTGTTGACAGCTCAGAGCTGGAGCCTGCTTCAGATTGTGTCTCCCTCTCTCTCTGCCTCTTCCTGGCTCATGTTCTGTCTCTCTCTCAAAAATAAATACACATTAAAGAAAGGTTTTTTTTTTTTTTTAAATAATTAGGGGAAAAACTCAAACTGGCTGCAGTACTGTAGCTCTGGAACAAAGTTTAGCAATGAGGTTTGCATGGCAAAACAGAGTGCATTATGGGGAATCTCAGGATGGAGGAAGGTTACCTACGGCCATCTGGGATGGTATATCAGTTATTTCTACTCCCCAAATCCTGTTCTCAAGTGCTGTTCTGCTGATTCATGCTTTTGCAACACCAAACAAAAGAGGTTATCCACATTTCTGGCCAAACACATACCTACCACCTGGGACTTTAGATCCATTAAGCTCTCCCCAGTGATTGATAATGGAAAGTCTCCATAGCTTCATTAGCAGAGACAAATATTTGACTTCATGAAGGAGCAATGTCCTGTTGATTCCATCTAAAAGAGACTTTGAATCACAGGGCCAGCTGGTGATGCCCCACACTTAACACTGCCCTGCCACTTTTAGATAGAAAGGACAACTGTCTCCTTTCTTTTCTCATTAGAGGTCTTAATGGTTCATTCCAAGTACCTGTTTCTTCTCTTCTCCTTCTCCTTCTCACCCCCTTCATCTTTGTCCTCCTGTCCCTCTCCCCCTTCTCCTTTCTCTTCTTCTTCCTCTCCTCCCCCTCCCTCTCCTCCTCCTCCTTCCTTTCCTTCTCCTCCTCCTCTGACTTCCTTTTTTTTTTTTGTTTTGGAAAAACATTTTTTATTTATTAATTTATATTTAATTTTTAAAAATTTACATCCAAATTAGTTAGCATATAGTGCAACAATGATTTCAGGAGTAGATTCCTTAGTGCCCCTTACCCATCCCCCCTCCCACAACCCCTCCCATAACCCTCAGTTTGTTCTCCATATTTATGAGTCTCTTCTGTTTTGTCCCCCTCCCTGTTTTTATATTATTTTTATTTCCCTTCCTTTATGTTCATCTGTTTTGTCTCTTAAAGTCCTCATATGAGTGAAGTCATATGATTTTTGTCTTTCTCTGACTAATTTCACTTAGCATAATACCCTCCAGTTCCATCCACGTAGTTGCAAATGGCAAGATTTCATTCTTTTTGATTGCTGAGTAATACTCCAGTGTGTGTGTGTGTGTGTGTGTGTGTGTGTGTGTGTGTACCACATCTTCTTTATCCATTCATCCATCAATGGACATTTGGGCTCTTTCTATACTTTGGCTATTGTTGATAGTGCTGCTATAAACATGGGGTTGCATGTGTTCCTTTGAGACAGCACACCTGTATCCCTTGGATAAATGCCTAGTAGTGCAATTGCTGGGTCGTAGGGTAGTTCTATTTTTAGTTTTTTGAGGAACTTCCATACTGTTTTCCAGAGTGGTCGCACCAGCTTGCATTCCCACTCTGCCTTCCTTTTTTGAAGCATAATTGACATATAACATTATATTAGTTTCACTGAACATAATGATTTGATATTTGCATATATTTCAAAATAGTCACTGCAACTAGTCTAGTTGATCTTCATCACCACACATAGTTACATTTTTCCCCTGTAATGAGAACTTTTAAGATCTACTCACTTAGCAACTTTCTAATATATAATTTGTATTATAGTCACCATGTTATACATTACATCCCCAGGACTTATTTATTTTACAACTGGATTTGTGTAACTTTTGACATCTTTCATCCATTTTACGTACCCCCCTCCCCCACCTCATCCTCTGCCTCTGGCAACTGCCCATCTGTCTTCCGTATTTGTGAGTTTGCGTTTCAGTTTGTTTGTTTTTTAGATTCCACATATAAGTGATATAGTACGGTATTTGCCTTTCTGTCTGATTTATTTCACTCACTATAATGCCCTCAGAGTCCATCCACATTATTGCAAATGACAAGATTGCCTTCTTTTTTATGGCTAAATTATATATATATATATATATATATATATATATATACACACATATATATGTGTGTGTGTGTGTGTGTGTGTGTGTAATTTATATAATGATCATGGGGGTGCAGATATCTTCTTGACTTAGTGTTTTCATTTCCTTCCAGTAAATACTCAGAAATGGAATTGCCAGATCATACGGAACTTCTATGTTTAACTTTTTGAGTTATCGCCATACAGTTTTCCACAGTAGCTGCAGAAGTTACATTCCCACCAGCAGTGCACGAGGGTTCCCTCTGTTCTACATCCTTGCTAGCACGTGTCACTTCATGGCTTTCTGAAAATAGTCACTCTAAAAGGTGGTGGTCATACCTCATGGTGGTTTTGATTTGCATTTCCCTGATGATGACTACATACTACTTGTACATACCTAATTGCCCCATAGTACTTAGTGGGTAAAGCAAATGTTTCATTTTGCTCGAGATTTTGAGAGTCAGGAATCTGGAAAGGGAGTGTTCGGGTGACTGTCATCTGATTCACATGGCATTGGCTGGGGCAGCAGGGGCTGGAGGATCCACACCCTCGTTCCCTTCTTTACCCACATGTCTGGTGTTCTGGTCCTCCTCGGCCCATCTGGGTATCTCATCTTCCAGGGCCTTTTCATGTGGCTTAGGTTTGTCATAGCATGATGATCTTCAGGAGTCATACTTCTACCTCTTCCAAGGATCTGCTTTTCTCCTTGGGAAGGCCAGACTTAGAGTGAGAGTTCCACAAAACACAAAGTGGAAGTTTCCAGTCTCTTGTGGGCCAGGCCTGGATATATCTTGTGTTACTTCTGCCACATTCCATTAGTCAAAGCAGTCCCAGAATCTATCTACCCAGAGGCATAGGGGAGGAATGTCAGAGAATGAGTTGCCATCGCTAGTCTGTCCCATAGCTTCCAATACCCTACAGTACTGTCAAGATGGCAGGGTCCAGTCTAAGCTAGCGCATATCCTATAAACCAAAATAAATATAATAAGAAAACAAACTTCTAGGGAAGTACACATTTGTAGGAACATCCTATGAAGTAATCAACAAAATATGGACAGAGATCCATAATGATTAAAACTATCTAAAAGGATGATGGGAAAAAATTGTTGGTATTCCGTGATGAAACCTGTATCTTGTTTCCGGTTTTGTTCTATATTATGCCACTTAGTGGCAAGCAAATCAGATGTCCTTGTGATAATAAATCTCCAGAGTAAGTTGCCTTGTCATTAGTTTGGTTGTCATCCATATGTGAAAGCAGGAGACATTTTTTGTAATGTTCCAGAAACTTTCACTAACTGCTATGTAGGGATTTTAGAGCTGTGAGCAATGTGTATACCATTTAATTCACATTGCTTTCTTTCACATTTGGGACAACTGTGGCCAGAGAGTGAAGTCATCTTGTCTGGGGCCCCACAGTGATTTAGCACATTAGCCAGAATGGATATCAGAAAGCCAGTTCAGTGCTCTGCTGTCATATCAGGTGCCTGGGGAAGAGATGGGACCAGTTTTATCTACAAGTATGTGGAAAAGCTTCTAATCCTCATTCCTCAAAAACTACTATTGATACCTGAAATTCTTCCCATAAGGACTCGCTTGATATTACTCTGATAAAGAATAGTAACATTAAGTGAATGTCATCGTATATAAGAGGACTGGGAAGGAATTAAAACATCAAATTAGTAAGGTTCAGTATAGACCTGTTTCTTAGTCAAGTCTCCCCTCCTGTCTGGAACAACCTAGAACAATATGAACAACATGGAAGGTTTTTGATGTGGAGATATGACAGGGAATGTCCGAAGGAAGAAGAACAGGGTGGATTGCGGGAACTATGGGCCCTAAGAACCCTTTTTTGGCTTTTCCACGTGGTTGGGGGCCTTATTTAGAAGGCCATATCGTGGATGAAGTGAGAAAGGAGTTCCCATCTTTCTGGCCTCAGCTCAGAGCCCGGGAGGTACAGGTGGATACAAAGGTGTGAGTTAGAAAAAAATAAGAGAAAGAAATAAGATGAGAACATGCTAGTTGCCAAATGAAACTGACAAATAGTTCAAGCCTAGACGCAGCATAACTGTTACTCTATATGTCAGGCTGTATCATGTGATTAAAAAAAATTAGCAGTGTCTTGTCTGTCTTTTTGTTGGTGCCAAGATGCTGTATGCCACAGATGTTCCTCATAGAAAGATGTCAAACCTGAAAAGACGGTGCTGGCAATCAAAGGCATTGTACATCAGAGAATGCAAAATGCAACAAATCGCCATGTACCAGCAGTAAATTCCCTCTGATTGCTGCGCCCAGCCCGCTCCCCACCAGCCGTCGAATCTTAAAGATGTGACATCGTATCATAGGCAACCCAGTTTCCTGGGAGCTGAGCACTAGCCTGGACCATGTGAATGACACACAGCTGAGACAGTCAGGCGATTCAACCTACCGCAGTCATAAAATAAATGAACATCCACAGAAAGGAAACCTCCTCGTATGAAGTATCAGTTTACCCTCATTTAAAGGAATTTTAGTTTGCTTTGCCAAGTTACTAGGCTGTGGAGGTAATGCGTCCCTTGCCTCTTGGTGACCTGGTCGAAATGTGGGTACAATTTGGATATCCTCACTTGCCTTACAATATCCTACTGTAAAGACGTCTGCAGACAAATGTCCAAAATGATGCCTAGAAACCCCCTGGGACAAAGGGTTCAAGAACTGCGGCACTAAAGACATTAGAAATATATCAATCCAAAGGCCATGTCGAATACACTCAACTTGATTTAGAGTAACAAAGATTCCCCCTCCTACCCATCTTCTGTGTCCCAATCAAGCTCTGGATACACAAAGATAAATAAAATATAGCTGATACCCTTAAGATATTTCCAGTTTTTTGGAGGACAAAGACAAGGGAACAGACCACTCAGATTCCATGTGATCATCTCTATGCTAAAATACACCTTGGAGGGGTGGAAGCTTGGTGAGTGCGGTCCCTCAATAGACTTCCTGCAGGAAGTGTCATTGGTTGGTCTTAACGAATTAATGAGAATGAGCCAAGGGGATTGCATGACCGGTGACAAAGGGAATAGACCAGCTCATGTCTTGCATGGCACACATTGGAATTACAGACAATAAGCAGACAGAGCCGTACAGAGGATTGTGCCCATGAGTGGGGCTGAAAGGCCCGCCTGAGCAGTGAGCTTGCGGCAGTGTGGAAGCCACTGTTAGGAAAGTGCCTTCATCCTGAAAGACAGGGAGAAGTGACTCCCAAAGAGGTTAGTCGCCTAAGGCAAGGTCAGCCAACTGAGGAAAGGGCTCTGGATCTGAACCTTCAACGTGGGTACTTTGTCTTAAATGAGGAAGGGCTTTCTAGAGGTCACCTCTCAAAAAAACAAACAAAAACAAAGCAAAACAAATTCTTTTTCTCTTTTAGGAAAATCTATGAAGCCGGTAGAAGGGGACTTTGTGCTTGGCATTCTAATTCCTCGTCCCTCTCCCTAGCTCTGCTCATGCAAACGTCCTGTGTTTGCTTGGATGTTTGCTCTTTTTCTGCCTACCTAATCAATTCCCCCCTACCTACTTTTTCCATTACACATTTCCACAGCTAGAAATACCCATTTTGCACTTTTAAGCATTCAGCCTTACTTTCTATCTCCAGAACTTTAAAAACATGACATGGTAACATGTCCTTTTGTTCTGGGACCTCTGAAAAGACAGGTTTCGCTCTTTAGGATCATATTTTAAATGCTTTTTTTTTTTTTTTTTTTTTTACAATACGAAACAAAGTATTCTGTTTTTCTACCAGCGATTTAGGATGTGTTCGCTCATCATATCCCACTGCTTACTTTTGACTCTTTCGCAAAGCTGATTTCAGTTATCACCACGGCATGGGTGGGAGAGAGCTCAACTGTCACCTCTGAATTCCATGGCTTCTTGCTTACAGGTGGACTGTTGTCGGTTCTATGGGGCAGCCTCCCAGGGGGGAGAGGAGGTGGACAGTGGACCTGAGGGGCCAAGGGAAGATATCCAGCACACCATGTGAAGAATATTGTGTGCCAACATGAAACTACACTAACCTTAATTGAGCAACTATTTATGCATACTTGTAAAGCAGCAACCAAACATACTTTGTTGCTAACAAAACAGAAATGAGAACATGCCCTGCAGAGATACAAATACATGAAAACCAGTTCAGTAAGAAGAGACTTGCAGGTTCTAGATGTTTATATTCACAAAGTCACGCCAGTTTACCAGCCACTTTTGTAAGGCTGAGGCAGTGTGGCGGGATGGGAGGGTCAGGTACATGTGGGACAGAATTGAATTTCCCTATTTACTAGCGGTAGGATCTTGGGCTGGTTACATAACGATTGTAAGTGTCAGGTCTTCTCTGTAAACTGTGAATGAAAATAGCTTATCAAAAGTGTATGAAGATTGTCTCATTTTTTTATTCCTTCAGATACAAATCCATAGTGACTCTAGTTAACGATAGTGTATTGTGGTGCACCTGGGTGGCTCATTCAGTTAAGCAACTGACTTTGGCTCAGGTCATCATCTCATGGTTTGTGGGTTTGAGCCCCACATCGGGCATTGCACTGACAGTGCAGAGACTGCTTGGGATTCTCATCTATCTATCTATCCTTATCTCTTTGCCCCTCCCCAACTTACACACACTCTCTCTCTCTCAAAATAAATAAATAAACTTAAAAAAAATAATAGCGTGTTTCGTATTTGAAAGTTGCTTAAGAGGGTGGATCTTAAAAGTTCTCATTACAAGGGGCCCCTGGGTGGCTCAGAGGTTAAGCATCTGACTTCAGCTCAGGTCATGATCTTGCTCTTTGTGAGTTCAAGCACCATATTGCTCTCTGTGCTGACAGCTCAGATCCTGGAGCCTGCTTCAGATTCTGTCTCTCTCTCTCTCTCTCTCTCTCTCTCTCTGCTGCTGCTCCCCTGCTCACACTCTGTCTCTCTCTCAAAAATAAATAAATATTTAAAAAAATTTTTTTTTGAAAGTTCTCATCATAAGAAAAAAACATTTGTGACTATGTTACAAAATGTTAACTAGGCATTACTAGACTTACTATGGTGATCATCTTTCAATGCAGGCAAATACCAAGTCATTAGGCTGTACACCTGAAGCTAATATAATGTTATATGTCAATTATACCTCAATAACAAACATTAAAAAATGAGTCATGCAAAAAAGAAGAAGAAGAAGAAGAAGAAGAAGAAGAAGAAGAAGAAGAAGAAGAAGAAAACTAATCTTGAGACAAGGATTATTTGGAAGGCGATCCAAGAAGCTATTAAGAGTGTGGGAAGTGGGATGGGGGAAGGGAAGGAAGGTTTAACACAGAGTGCATTAGTGGGCAGGACGTACAGAGGGCAACCAGGGCCTAAATCCTGCTGGGACTTCCAGGACACAGCATAGAACATGCTTCTGATTTGTCCCATGAAGGACAAGGAAACTAAGATATGCGTTCCTGTCCATCCTGGGCTGATCTCAGGGGTGGGAACTCCCTGGCACCTCTAGCCTGTCCAAGGCACAAGCCTATCATACTAGGTCCTCCTGCTAATAATAATAATAATAAATAAATAAATAACCTAGATGGAGAGATGCAGGTGATTGTGGGAGGAGTCTGATGGTGTGTAAGGGAAGATGGGTGCTTAGGGAATATGAGCAGGGTGCCAACAGCATGCAGTGTAAGAATTAGGTGAGCTAACACAGGTAAAGCCACCCGGACAGTGTTTGGGGCCCGGAGGTAATCCAAAATGTCGTGGCATTAAAACAATCATAGCACGGAATGATTTAAAACTGCCCAGGGGTCTAAGCCACTCCCAGACGCCCCTGTCACATAACCCTCCAGTTATTTAGGAACAACCTGTCCACAAGTACTGATGAATATGCTTCAATCACCCTCTTGGAAGAATCAGGGTGTTCCAGTACCCCAGAGTCAGACACATCATACCCGATCGTGTTGAACACGTTGTGCCTCCAGTAGTCAAGCGGACAGCCGGCTTCTTTTTTTTTTTTATGTTTGTTTTTATTTTTGAGAGAGAGAGAGTGTGCGCCTGCGCGTGGGGGAGGGGTGGAGAGAGTGGGGGGACAGAGGATCAGAAGCAGGCTCTGTGCTGACACCCTGGCGCCCCTGACAGCCGTCTTCTTGCCAAGGTCCCCTAGTCCATCAGGAGTGAATACCGAAGCTACAGTGTGTCCAGGGACAGTGTCCACTGTTACAGAGTTCTAATTGGGAAGGAGATAAATAAGCAAAATAGCTAAAATTTTGAAAAAGCTAATTTATGGTAAAGTAAAATTAATTTAATTTTTGATGCCATTTTGGTGACGAGAAAAAGCTACAAAAGGGGAGGAGGGAAATGTCTGTGCATGAAAAAGAAACATTTTTTCTTAAAGTCGATTATCTGAATTGTCCGTATCATTATTTGGCTTTCAGGAAGCAGAGAGAAGTTCTGAGAAAACCAGTTCCAACTTCTTGGGGTATTTTGAGCTCAACTGATGATATCTGAATCTACAAAGCTGTACATATTGATTAGCATAATAAGGTGTTGTTTTTTTTTTTTCCACCAGAAAGAAGGGCACATGTGAATTATTTCCACACAAAGCTGTTGTGGGCACGTACTTTTTCATGTCCAATCAGCCCAAATTCAACATATCACAAGGTTGCAGGCTAACTGCTCTACTGTTATTACCATTCCCCATTATCATTATTTACTATGATAACATACAGACCTGCCTCGAATCTGAACATCAGAACAGCAACCTCCTCTCAAAGAAGAAAGCCTTGACCTTCCCATAGTCATCTCTTATTGAAAAGGCAGCTGTGAAAAGTGACATTTAGGGAAGAAAGTTTAAGGGACAACATCCTAACCCCCTCCATGTGGTCTGAGTTCTGTCCCTATAATAAATGTGATCACTGTCAAACCTTATTCTTGAATTACATCTGCTTTGTCCCTTGCAGAATCACTCTGGTTGTGCAGGGATTTAATTTCAGGCCCCCATTTGATGTAAGGTCTAGAAAATTAACCATCATACAGGACATTTTCTGCATTTTTTTTTTTTTTTGGAACTGGTCTCAGGAAATCTTATATAAAATTTTGCAAGAAAAATATCTTTGAGAATTTAGTGCCAAGGTAAACTCATTTCTATTGAACCATTACATCCTTCTTTTTTGGAAAACTTTCTGTGTTTTCATTGTTTTCCTGGCTGCTAGGGGACGAGGAGCCACATAGTAGCTGTTAGAGCCAGATTAGCTCTCATAGTTAACGTACTTGCTTCTCCTTCCCTCTCATGAGTCTCTCATTTGTTTCCTTGCTTCGTTATGCACACATCCTATATGTTAAGGTATCTCAAGTTCTGTCCTCCGGAAGGGGGTCAGGTGGGAAGTGGGGACAGGAAGCTGACACTTGACAGTTTAGTCAGTGCCTTCTGTGTTGCGAGTATCGAATGTCCCGGATCCGGATCCTCCTTTTGTCATTGTGATGCAAGCGAGGGGCCCTGGAACTTAAGCTTCCTTCGTTTCATGACAAATATGCCTCTGTCTATGTCTTTGTTGCTTGATGGAGTGCCTGTTCGGACTTTAATCATAAATAGCGAGAAAGGTGTGGTGAGTGCTCACTATGGGCCAGTTCCTGTTTGTTGTACATGTTGTCCTTGTCTCATTCAGCTAATTCCATGTGTTAATTCATCTAATCCTCACGATAATTCCCAGAAGGTCGATATGACAATTATTCTCGTCTTAGAGACGAAGAAAGTGAGCTACAGGGAGGTTATGTAATTTGTCAAAGTCTCCTAGACAGTACGCTAGGGGGGATGCAAACCCAGGCATACCGCCTGTAGATCGGGAACTCTGCACCACCCCCACGATTCTATTTCTCAAGCAGGGAGAGAACAGATCCCTGCATGCGGCCTGGTCCCTGACAAAGGACCATGTGCCCTGCCACTTGCCCCCCTTTCTTCCTCTCTGATTTTGGTAGGCTTGGAGACATTGGAGGGTACAAGAGACCTAGGTGCAGCTTTGTGGGTGGGACTCAGGCAATGGCAAGCTTATTGCATTTCCTGAGTCCAGCACAGCGGACGGGAAAGAGAAAGAATGGCTCTGGGCTGCCCTGTCCAGGTCGAGAAGGCACTGCTCCAAAGTGGAGGCTGGGTACCTCATAGAGAGACAGAGGTAAAGCCCTGAGTGGACACTGTTCCACCCGGGACCCTTTGGATCTCTTTTACTGTTGGTGTGCTTCTGTCCTGCAGCCTCGGTGTGCTTTGAGGTCTACTGGGGTTCTTAGAGATCTGACCTTGGAGTAATGGAACTGCTTTGCTTGCACAGAGTCACAGAGCTTTCCCCCAGAGGGGCGGTGCCCAGGGACTGACAGCATGGGAGTATAAAGACCTTGCTCCTCTGGAACACTCTAAGGTGTAACTTACACACCGCAGCTCCCTATGGGTTCCGGGTGAAGATACTCTCTGCAAGATATGCCTACAATTGCACTCCTGGGAAACTTCCTCCCCTTCTCTGTCCTGCTTCCCTCAGCCCCTTACCAGTTTCTCCCCGGAACTTTTCCTTAACAAATCTTCAGCACAGGAATCTTTATCTCAGTGTCAGGACCTTAACCTAAGAAAGCCCCAATGCTTATATGTTTAAAAATGTTTAAAATCTGCACAGCCGGTATATCAAACACATATGGAAACACGTTAGGACCTCTTACAAAATAATGCATAAACAAATACTTGTAATTAATCAAATAGAAACTGAGCATGAATGCATGACACTAAGTAGATGCAGTCACTTGCAACACATGCAGCTGCAAGCAGGGGTCTCCCTGGAGGAGGTGAGCTTATGGGTGTATAAAGTGCATGGCATGAACAGGGGCATCTGGGTGGCTCAGTCAGTTAAGAGTCCGACTCTTGATTTTGGCTCAGGTCATGATCTCACGGTTGGAGCGATTGAGCCCCACGTTGAGCCCCACATCCAAAGCCTGCTTGGGATTCTCTCTCTTCCCCTCTGTATGCCCTTCCCCCTTCTCAAAATAAATAAATAAACTTAAAAGAAAACCAAAGTGAATGCCATGAACAGATTAGGAGATATAAACCAGTTCATACCAACTTGCTTTAGTAGGGTCATGTTTGAATGCTTTCAAAGTAGAGTTCTCTCCTTATTCTACAAGCCAGAAGTCTGAAATCAGGCTGTCTGCAGGGCTGTGCTCCCTCTGAAGCCTCGAGGGGAGAATCTTTCTTTGTCTCTTTCATCTTCTGGTGGTTCCAGATATTCCCTGGCTTGTGGTTGCATCAATCCTATCTTTGCCTCTGTCTTCACATGGCCCTCTTGCTTCTCTTATCTCTGTTCCCCTCTTCTCTCTCTTTTTTTATTATGAGAGAGAGAGAGAGAGAGAGAGAGAGAGAGGAAAATCCTAAGCAGGCTCCATGACCACCATAGAGCCTGATGTGGGGTTTGACCCACAACCGTGAGAACATGACCTGAGGCGAAATCAAGAGTTGGACGCTTAACTGACTGAGCCACCCACACACCCCTCCTCTTCTATATCTTATAAGGACATGTGTCATTGAATTTAGAGCCCATCAGGTAACCCAGCATGATCTCATGTCAAGATCCATAACTTACTTACATCTGCAAAGACTCTTTTCCCAAATCAGTTCCCATTCATAGGGTTTGGGGATTAAGGCACAAACATATCTTATAGGCAGCCACCATTCAACCCACTATAGGGCCATTATGAATAGTGCTGCTGTGGACATCTTCACACATGTCTTTTGGGAGCCATGTGTGTGCATTTCTGTTGGGTTTATACTTGGAAGTAGAAGTAGAAGCTATAGGGTTTTGGTTTAGTATATCCCATAAAACAGTAGACCAAAGTGGTTGCAGTGTACCTGAAAGATGACCAAGACTAATCTCAGCAATGCAAATGCAAAATTGAGAAAAAACAAAGTTCAGACATGTAACTAAACAACGCAGAGTTTCACAGATGATTAGTAGCAGAGCAGGAACGAACATATTTTTTGAAATGGCACAGGACTCTGCTTAGCAACACTAATATCCCTGAGTGTTTTCCTTGAATTTCACATTTCATGTAAAACACAATTAGAAGATATGTTTATTGGCCCAGATGCCAATATGCTGACATTTCTGTTCCACATGCACAATGTTGGCTCCCCAATGGGCTCGAGGAGAATGCCAAAACAGGGGATCTGACTCTGGCATCTTAAAGATGAGAAACTCAAGCACCAAGACAGGAAAGGGCTTTGTTAATGCTCCTGCAAGAAAGCAAAGTCTTGCATTGTCTTACCACCTGCCATTACGATTTCACTGATGTATAGAACTAGCTTTCCTTATGACCTCGTGTTTGCCAGAGTCTGACAACCATAGAAATTATTAAAATTCTTTTTGGGGCCTGATGGAAGGGGTTCAGTTATTGCTCTTCAGGGAGAAGAGAAGAGAGAAAAGGGAGGGTGAGTAGAGGGGCCGAATTCCCAGTTAAAGGTGACAACAAAGGGCCAGGAAAATTCAGGATGGCAGGATCACCAGAAAGACTTTACAGGGTAGGAATGCCTGACATGGGTTTCTATATTACATGATGCGTGGTGTTCTTCCAACCCCAAATACTTGGTGAGGGTAGGTATGTTATGCAGACATTGAAGAAGATACTGGATTGTAAGAATTTAGAAGAGACAATTGTTATTGAATGATGACCCGCGGTCAGAGGTGCCACGGGAATATTTCTCCCACCCCAGAAGGTCACAGAAACCTTGGGAGATAATGGAAATTTATAGCATGTGGAAAAAGGAGAGGGAAGGCAATAACGTAGAGGCCTCTGTGAGCCAGGAACACTCTGGACATATCAAGGTTCCACTATATGTGTCTTTTGTAGTAGAGTTGGTTTAGTACCAGGACTTTCCGACATCTAGTCCAGCTGGTCCCTTCCGTAAACTAAACACAGCCAAAAATGTCCAAAGAAGGCCCACACAATGGTTGAAACCTTTGGAAAAATCATCTTGGCTGTTCTTCTAGATTGGGACATGCATAATATCAATATACTCTTTGCCTGGCTAAATTCAACCAGGAAACTGGTCATCAGTCACTAGCATTACAGCTACTTGGGGGGTTTATTGCTGCTTATAATTCTTTCTGTCTGTGTTCTAAATCACTCCTTGGCTTTTGAACATTTCCTCTGCCTTCCGCAGTGGGGCATCAATTCATAATATAGGTGGCTTTTTGGCTGCCATTGAAATCCTACATTTCAGCAAATGTTTCCCTCCCAGCCCAAGGACAGGCCGATCCCAAGAGTGACCCTCACTGATGGCCTGGTTTGTATCTACTTTGTGCTTTGATTGCTTTTTCTGACTCCTGGGGATTCAGATCAAACTGTCATTCTCAGGAGCAAATGTCTAGCTCTGAACAAGATGTACTTTCGCAAGAGCCTAATGTTGCAGGAAATGATGTATCATATCTCCCCTTAGATTGATGAGTAAAGGAAATTGAGGTGGCCTTTGCCTCGTTTGGTTGACAAGGGGCTCAGGGGGATGTGGGCATTGTTTACCACCCAAATCCACAGATGTG
Organism: Panthera pardus; assembly: GCF_024362965.1. Classification (NCBI taxonomy): domain Eukaryota; kingdom Metazoa; phylum Chordata; class Mammalia; order Carnivora; family Felidae; genus Panthera; species Panthera pardus. The sequence goes on along the minus strand of NW_026526821.1, from coordinate 42,336,222 downwards.
GGCTTTGGGACAAACTGAATGTAGAGAAGATGGTCTGATCACCTGGATGTGGATGGAACAGCATGGGGTGTCCCTTTGAGAGCCACGAAGGAGCTGTCCCTATTCACTCCCACAATAGGGAAAAAAAAAAGCCAGACAACAGTCTTGGGGCATATGTCAGTACTTGACCTGTGTGAGGGTGGAGGAAGAAGGGAATTAGTGACTTTTTCTTTTTCAGATATGTGGAGGCAGAAAGGTTTGTGTCAGGAAGAGAGTAGCAGTGGCCCTGGGAGAGGGCAGATGCCCTCCCTGGTGCTAATTTAAGCCCTGGAACTGTGAATAATATGCCCAGCTCCTAAGGCACTGGAAGCATTCAAGTCTAAAATCTCAGTAAATCATGCTACGTGGGGCTGAAAGAGAACTCAACTCTTCTGATAATGGGAGAATTGGCAAGAGAATGGGCACGAGGAGTAGCGCCTGTCATCTTAAAGGTAGAGAAGACCCTTCTAATATGTATAAGGAAAGGAGCCTGTATCACTGCTAACATTCTCCTTTGAGAGCATGAAATCCTTCGAAGTACCAGGATGAAGAAATTGTTTTGTGTAAGAATAAAAGAGACTTTTTTTACGTAAAAAATTTTGTACTTCAGAAGAAGGCCAAGTCTTTGTCTTGAGGAATTTTGAGCTCTTCCATTTTATCTAGTTGGCTCCCACTGAATCTTACAACTCATGGAAACTCGAGTGTTTTTATGGGCCATGGAAGAAATCTGAGGTGGAAACCAGTTTTCTATTTGGGGGCTTGTGAGCAAGCCAAGTCTAAGCTTTGACAGTGTTCCAGTTACTATTGTTGCATAACAGACTACCCTCAAACGTAATGGCATAAAACAATCATTGTATTGTGCTCACAGATACTGTGGGTCAGGAACCAGGATTGGGCACAGTGAGAACAGCTTGTCTCTTCTTTTCAATGCCTGTCATCTAGCTGGGGAGATTCAAAGAGAGTGACTTGGTGGCTGGGGCTGGGATCACCTAGAGGCATCATCCCTTACTTGCCTGCTGGGTTTTGCTGGTAGCTGGCTGGGATCTCAGGTGGGCCATTGACTGCAACACACACACATGGGCTCTCCATGTGGTTTCTGTGTGGGAGCCAGTTTGGTTTTCCTGCATGAAGCTGGATTACAAGACCAAGTACTCTAAAAGAACAATGCGGGAGTGGATAGTATTTTAATGGTCTATCCTGGAAAATCACATAGTATCATTTCTGCCATATTTTGTTAGTCATGGCAGTGACAAAGTTCCCTACACGTGGGATGGGAAGTATCATCGCAGCCATCTTTGGAAAATACAATTTGCCACAGCCACCAGTGATTCGTAGAACAATGTGACACATAGAGACGTTGGTGCTGAATGGAAGAATAGAGCAGACCGACCGTGCACCACAAAATAGCTATAGTTGAAGAAGACCAAGGCTTCAGAATTTACACCTGCAGGTTCAAGGTCTGCGGCCCCAGTCTCTTCCATAAACACGTTTACAAATGTGTATGGCTGGTCACGTCGGGACGAGGGAGGAAAATTTGAGTAGCTTAATGAAAACTGACCCCTACTGCTAGCCAAACAACTCAACATCATGCTCTTATGCCTGTGAGTTAGTGTTGTGCCTCATCTTCATATAGAAATGCAAACATGGTTCCAAAGTTCTCAGGGTCAAAAAGTCTCCAGTCCCCTCTGCCTGTTGGACCATCATCTACAGTGGGTTCTCGATTAACTCGTGGGATGCTGGAAAAAGAACACATAGCTTCCTTTGGAATCACAAGCCTGCACTGTGTTCATTTTCCTAGATCATTGGTTGAATGCAATCATAATTTTAGAAGGATTACTTTTGGGTTTGCTCCCCTAGGAAATTCAACTCACGGATTGCATCCTGTGTGGGAATTACAAGGGAGCATCATCACCTTTGCACAATAAAAGAACAGTTAATTATCCTTATTTTTATTAACATTAGATATAATTTGTATCTATATGGCCTCTTTAGAGAGATTTAAAAGTCAGATGATATATTTCAGGCACTAAAAAGGAGCCTGTTCACTTAGCTTGGTACTTAAAATCATTATGAGGAGCAAAAGGTCTGCTTCTCAACAGTAATCAAAGTTTCCAAAGGGATCAAAGGCTCTTTCATGTCCTAGGGTCTCTCTCTTTTATAAGAAGCATACTTGTGGGACTGAGACAGTAGCTGCTTCACTTCTCGTTGTGTTTGGGAACCTGCTTGGTAGGCTGGATAGGCTCTGCTCTACCAAGTACCATGTCCCTGGCTCTGTCCAGCTGAATCCAGCTCCTATATCACCTTGCTTTTTGAAAATATTGGCTTAGAATCCTAATTTACTTTTTTTTTAAATTTTGAGACAGGGAAAGGGAGAGAGTGAACATGAATGAAGGAGAGGCAGAGAGAGGGAGAGAGAGAATCCCAAACAGGCCCTGTGCTTTCAGTGCAGAGCCTGACATGGGGCTCGATCTCACAAACCATGAGATCATGACATGAGTTAAAAATCAAGAGTCAGACGCTTAACCAACTGAGCCATCCACGTGCCCCCTAATTTCCTATTAACAGTTAACTCTCAAAGAAAAGAGGTAAATGCACTGAAAGGAACCAAAGCTTGCTGCCAGCCCCTGTGATGACTGCATTTGCACTCCGAGAACGATTGAGATGAGTTAGCAACTGAGGGGCTCCTGAACATCTACCATGATCTTAAACTTTTTAATAGGCCTAAAAACACATTTGTAGTGATTCTGGGAAAGGAGATGGGGAGAGAGACCTAGTGGATGTAGAATGCCATCCACCAACAACCCCAGTGCTCTTCTATAAGCCTCTAACTGGAGAATCTTAACAATGAAACAGATGATACAGTTGACCATCCTATCGCTAGGAAAGTGACATGGAAGTACTGTGCCCCACTGGCCCCCATATGAACCGTCCTCCCCCGCCACGCACTTTTATAACAAAGGAGATGGAATGGGTGAGGAGAGAAAGGGTCTGAGGGGGAAGAGTTTTAGAGACCCCAGAATCGATCTGTTCAAACAACTGACATGTTTGGGTTCCTCTGGGAAGGTAGCTCTTTATTTTTCTCTTTGTTCTTCAAGAGGGTGCTTGCACCCAACTTACTATCTTCCCTTTAAGAAAACTGGATTTATGGAGCAAAACTAGTTTTACACGGAGACATTTTGCATTCACACGCATTCACACATATCCCTTAAATGTTTCTCGGACAATGAGCCTTTCAGTAGGAAGACAAAAGACAACAGCAGAAAAAGAAAAGAAAGAGACTTCTTTGTTTCAAATTTTTATTTATTTATTTATTTATTTATTTATTTATTTATTTTATTTATTTATTTATTTATATTCATTTATTTTTTAAATATAATTTATCGTCAAGTTGGCTAACATACAGTGTGCTCTTGGTTTAAGAAAGAGACTTCTAGAGGAAAATGAGTAGGATCAACTCACAGCCTCAACTTTTGCTGTTCAAGAAGCCACCGGCTTTCCTATTTGCTTTTCAGTCTGGGAGTTAGCAGCAAAGATTAATGACAGCATCATTCTGCCTGCATGCAGAATGCTTTATTATGGCTTCCAGGTACACAGCAAATATAGTGTTTTACAGCAAACACAACTACTGCAGTAGTGTGAGAATCCAAAGCGACACTTAACCTGCCATTGTGTCCACATCCAGTCTGTAGGCTAAAAACATCTTAACGAGACTGTGGCCAGCAGCTTGGATTCTGGACATTGGAATGCATGAGGTCAGGTCACTCCTTCGTTTTACCAAAGAAGTACTTTCCAAAAAATAACTTTGTTTCAGATAAGACTAGTTTCCCTGGCAAATAAGCGAAAAGAAACATTACTTTCACTCAAGTAGTTCCTAAGACAACTTACCATTAGTCCTTTATGAGATTTCAGAAAGGTGCATAGGTTATTACTTTCCAAAACTGGGTGGATTCTGATCCCAAACTATATCTTCAGCTTCAAACCAGCATGCAAACTCGTTGGCGAGGTAGAGCTCTAATATCCCATCATGTAATTGAAAGAATTATATGAAATTATATATATAAATTGATTTTCATTTATCATCAGTGCTTAAATATGATCCAGTTCCAATGTTATGACTTGTAGTCAATATTATCTACTCATGATCTGTACTTGTGGAGAATATAGGAGTCCAGTTTTTGCTTTGCAAAGTGACAAGACTAAGTTCCCAAATGTTCCAGCATGATTTAAAATGCTATTAGTTTGGAAGATGCTACACAGGGGCCTGGGTGTTTCCCAGCCACAAGCTGGAAAGTTTGTTTATTGTACAGTCAATTCCATCACCTTCAAATGCACCCTTATAAACTAATTACTGTTATATATGAACCTTAAATTATATATTACTATTCAAAGATTTGGTCTATTTTATTTATTTTTTATTAAACATTTTTTAACATTTATTTATTATTGAGAGACAGAGAGAGACAGGGAGGGGCTGAGACAGGGAGACACAGAATCTGAATCAGGCTCTAGGCTTTGAGCTGTCCAGCACAGAGCCCGATGCGGGGCTTGAACTCACAAACCGAGAGATCATGACCTGAGCGGAAGTTGGACGCTTAACCGACTGAGCCACCCAGGCACCCCAGATTTGGTCTATTTTAAAATGTACACTTTAACCATGGACATATAAGGAAGAATATTCATATTTTCCTGAAAACGACATAATTTGCAGAGAATTTTTTTAAAAATTGGATTTGTGTGGATAACTGCTTCTCTAAAGCTCAAAGTATTCATTACCCATGAGCAGTGTAGGTAGTACCTTAATTCCGATGATGCCAAAATGTCAGTGATGAGTACAAGGACACTGATTGAACAAAACTAGGATACAAAACAATTGAATCAACTAGCCCCATAAAATCAATTGAGTTTTTCATATTGTCTGATGGCAGAATGCCAAATATGGAAGTGAAGAACCAACCAGACTCCGTCAACCATAAAACAGTCTGATGACAACTCAACAGTCATATCATTGACTCAACTCTACAGACATATTCCTAATTTAACCACTAGTAAAAATGGAACAAGAGAGGTTTCTTGCTCTCTTCAAGTGACCTCTGAGTATGAGGAACAGAAGGGAGAGAAAGAGAGAACTGGAATAGAAGGAAGAGTTAAGAAGGGAAACTGGAAAAGGGCCAGTCTCACATAAGCTCTACATTTCAGGATATTGAGGTGGCCAAGAACCAAGGCCAAGATGAGCTTCACTCCATCAATACAACCCACACCCACAACTAATGCAGGGATGGTTGTAAAAAATGGAGAAAATGAATCCTCTTTCTGACTTGCTTTTGTACCCAGTTAATGGGTATTGATCATGGGGAGGTTGCTTTATTTGATGATCTAATGAACTCTGTATAAACATGGGCCAAAAAATTCTGTAGTCCCAACATGAGTCCAGGTAATCAGGACTTCTTGGTATCAGTGTGGTGTCTAGCATCATTAGGCAAAGCTAGAGTGACTATATCATTTAACATCCAAACCAGGAGAGGGGATGCTATTAACAATTGTTTTAGGACAATAGACTTAAACCAAGACTATCTTGAATCAACCAGACATAAGTAAGGTCCCAGGAAATGCCTATCCAGAAAATAATGGGAAAGTGAAGAATTCCCTTTCTAAATCTTCTAACATTACCCCACTCATGAAAGAAGGTTGTAGAACATCTTAAGACTGACATACCATTAATTAGAGAGAGAGAGAGAGAGAGTGCATTGTCATCTAGGGCAATGAATTAAAATAGGAGCACAGTCCAAAAGGGGCAAATTGTGCTCCTTATGTGTGTGAAATGTACAGAAAACGATTTCACTTTCTCAAATTAAAAAAAAAAAAAAGTGATCTCCCAGAGAGCTCAACCTCCTTCCAAATGACAAACTCCCTTATCAACTTCCTCTCTCCATTTCTTTCCAAACCCCAGTCATAGTGAAAGAACTTACGATGCAAAAATTATGGGCTCTTGCCTTGGTCATAAACAATATTAGTGGAGAGATGGCCTAGGCCAAAGGATCAAATGGCCCCCAGCCTGTATGCCATGATACTGCTGCAAGATCATGTCCTTCTGTCAAACCAATAAAGCAAGTATCTCAAGGCTGTTACCTATGTTAGAAGGTATTGCAGACCGGGGGCTGTGCTGTTCTACATCACAAGTAAATCCAACCTTGGGCAGATGCAAGAAGGGTTCAAGATAAGAAACTGATTCCTTCATATGAACCTGATGTGGTGTTCCTAAGCCTGAAGCTAAGTCTGCCAAGACAGCATTTCGTTTTGAAGCCTTAGAAGCAAAGGAGCGAAAATAACAAAAGATGAAGCCAGACACTTAACCTACAGTGGCCGGCAGTCCCATGTTCTTCCATTTCTAAGGGAGACGGCACTTTTGGGGAAGACAAAAGAGATGTGTGCCACTCACTCACTGAGTGAGGGACTGAGAGAGAGGTTAGGAGATGGGCTGAGTCTTAGAAACGAAAGCCCTTCCCATCTGGGAATGATCTTCGTGAGCATTTCCTCATGCTATAAAGCTGACTGTGGCAGGAGTTCACACAATCCAAAATATTTTTCTGGGAGAACACAGAAATGACACAGATGTTGAGTATGCAATACTAGGGTATCTGGCAGGACATGCTAAGGACGCAAAGCAAAAATTTCCACAGGAGGTGACTGTAAATGAAAAAGCACATGTTTACTGCTCACAAGGAATACTTTGCTGCTGACACTTCCGGTTACCAAACATATGGGCTTCTTCCCCATACTAACTGGGTGCCCTACAACTCAATTCCATCCTGACACTAACTGAAGTTAGTGTAGACCCCACAGGTTAACAGCTCAGTCCCACAGGAGTGTTCCCACACCAGTGGTGCCAATTCCAAGTAGTAGGTTCCCAGATTATGTACAACTTCTCTCTGGCTGCAAATCAGAGGTTCCTGGGCCTCCATCCTTGCATTCACTCACTTGCCATAACAGCTCACAGAACTCGGGGAAACCCTTAATTATGTTTACCAGTTTATTATGTAATAAAGCATATGATGAAGGATACTGATGAGATACCAATGAACAGACAGATGAAGAGATAATAAAGTCTAGAAGGGCCCCAAGCAAAGGAATGTCTGTCCTTGTGGAGTTGGGGGTGTGCCACCCTCCTTTTACATGGATGTGTTTATCAACCCAAAGCTCTTGGAAGCCCTTACTTTTGGGGATTTATGGAGGCTTCATCATGTAGGCATGATTCACCACTAACTCAATTTCTAGCCCCTCTCCCCTTCCTGGAGAATAGGGGTGGGGGCTGAAAGCTCCAAGCCTCTAATTATGACTCGATTTTTCTAGTGACCAGTCCCTATCCAGGAGCCCACCCAGTGTTGCCCCATTAAAACAAAAGACATCCCTATCAGGAAATTACAAGAGATTTGAGATCTCTATATCAGGAGTCATGATCAAAGACTAAATATTAGAACAAAAGATGGTCCTAGTATTCTTAACACTTAGGAAATTATAAGGATTTTAGAAACTCTGTGCCAGGAACCAGATAGATATAGATATAGATATAGATATAGATATAGATATAGATATAGATATAGATAGATATAATTTCCCTTCTAAAGGTAGATTTGTAGAAATTATTGTAACTTTGTCAACCATTAAAGAAATTAGTTGCATTAAAAACAAAACAAAACCAACTTTATTCAACCATTAATGAAATCCATTTGGATATGTCAGAAAGTCCTCTCAACCTTGAAACACATTGATTCAGAATCTCAGCATATGGTCCACCATGGTGGTTATCTCTATAGTGCTCATGCTTACCCAACCTTCTGTGACCCTGATTGCACAGAAGTCCCATACCTTTACATACAACAGTTCCCTGCCCTCGCTCTCTCTGCACCCAACATAGAGCAACCAATCATACTGTAGAACATGACTCTCCTTTGTCTATATGCTGAAGGCTTTTAGATTTGCATAATGGAAGAAGAGAGAAACTCAGACTCAAAATTCTGTCTTTCCATGTTACTGGTGAACACCTCGGAATTATAACACCACTGTTTAGAAAACTGGAAAAGGACTTAGAGATTATCTTCCTCATTCAACTTCTCATTCCACAAATGAAGAAGCCATGTCACAGAAAGGTGATAAGTCAAAGGTCAAATGTCTTACCTAAAGGTAAGTTAGGGACTAGAACCCAAGCTTTCTGACTCCCCATTCAAGGTTCTTTCCATTACCACACACCATTCTCTCAATCGTTATTTGTGTAACACTTCTCAAGAATTTTGTTTAAGAATTACAAAGACCAGGGTACCTGGGTGGCTCAGTCGGTTGAGTGTTGGACCCTGGAGCCTGCTTTTGATTCTGTGTCTCCCTCTCTCTCTGCCCCTCCCCTGCTCACACTCTGTCTCTCTCTCCCCCCAAAATAAATAAACATTAAAAAAAAAGAATTATGAAGATGTTTGAAACCTGCTTTACTGTTTCTAGGCAGGTCCAATATGTAGCCATAATGCTCTTTGCTGCTTTCCTTGGGCAGTGCGTGGTCCAAGCAGTTAGGCAGTCCACTGATAAGCTTCTCTAATACCCACAGGTTGTTTGAATCCCTCATCAAAAAGCAATTACTTTTTTCCCCCTCTAATTTGATGCTTACAACATTTTCCCCTACTAAAAACCTACTGTTATCAGCAAACACAAAATTTAGACATCAGTGCCTGAAAGCCTGATGCAATCTTGAAGGTTAAGATTCTATTCATCATTTAGAGCTTCCTGCTAGTAGGAAATATATTCAGGTGACAGCAGGAACATATGTAAGAGGATCTCAAAAGGGAAAGAAATAAAGAGTGCAATTAATGTGACCTGAAACCAAAATAAGAAAATCTACTTTGAATAAGCAACATCAAGAGATATGGAAAATATTTCTTTGGCTAAAGGGAGAATGCTTTGCATCTGATTTCTCTGACAATGAAGTTTTCAAGTTGAAAAATGCTAAGGGTTAAGAGATAAAGCTTACTTCTCAGAACCTTATGTTTATGCATGTTTTGAGGTATTTTTAGGAATCTGAAGGTAGATAAAGATTGTGAGGGACAAATTTAGATGTTTTGTTTCACACAGAGAATAAAGTGATTAGAACTGAAATTAATTAGTACGGAGGTGGAAGAGGGGGTGTTTATCAAGCCATAGAAGTGTCCTAGTAGATTTTTACAATAATCTTTCTTTTAGCTTCAGGAAAATGATGGAAACACTGTAGCAACAGAGGTGCAAAACCAGACAAGAAAGCCACGGTTGGAACGCACTGGGACAACATTTGTTCAAAGAAGCCTGCCCCAGGTGTGTAGAACAGACAATGAACATATCATGAGAAGAGTCACTGTGTATTCATTGTCCTTGAGAGGAAAAAAAAAACCCTCTAAACGGAATCACATGTACCGTCTCTCTAAATGCATGCATTCGAAGAAAGCCCCGTGTATGGAAGCAGAGAGAGTGCAAACTTTTGAAGATATGCAGTGGATTTAACCAAACTGTTTTGTTTCATCCCTAAACCCCACCCCTTGGCAGCTTTCTCAGGTGGCACCCTTCGGATAAATGCCTCTCTTCTCCCCTACTGGTTAATGAATATTCATGGTTCTAAGGAATCAGCTCGATTCAGGACTGAGATATCTCACAACACTGGGTACCACACAGCGACTCAGGGAAGCTGGTTTTTATTGTTAAGTACTGTCCACCTAACACATGTCTGTGCGTGGTTACGGGTGGTTCAGCTTTACAATTTTTATAAGGAGGGACTTCTGTGCCTTTTGGTAGCTGCGTATTTTCAGTAGGGATCAAGGCAGATCTGTTCTATGCTGTTTCATGTTGGAACAGGTTGTTTCAGCAAAAGACCCTAGCATAATTAAGAGATCAAAAGATAGGTAAATTACAAAACAATGGAATATTCTAGTTATAGGATTCTCCGTGGCTATAAGGTTTACAGAATAGTTAAGATAGAAAAACATGGCATAGCAGGTATCTTTAAGGTCAAACTGGTCCCCCAACATTAGTAGAATACTGACTCTATTTCCTTTCTCTCATCTGATGGTATCTATGCAGGTTTTTACATTTCATCGATTGTTGTCCTCATGAATGAATTTAAAATAGACAAATTTTGCAAGAAATGCCTAATCAATACAAATCCTGTGTCATCCTTGGATGCCTCTTGGAATAATCTCTGTGCTTATTTCTTCCAATCAGATTTCTTCCCTTCAAGGGTCAACTCCTCTCTTCTTACGAACACACCAGCCCCAGTGGCAAACTCCCTTCCCTGAGCTCTTAGCGCCTTCAGCTTTTCCTTCAGGAATGAACGGATTCTTCAAAGGACTGTCTGATGACTTTTTTTGCAATTGTGTCTTGCAGAGATATTCAACTTTCTCCATCTTCCTGTCTCATCTTCCCACTAACCAGTAAATCAAATTCTCTGTCCACAAGGAGGAGCTATTTTTTCCCCATCTTTCAGCCACTTTTTGGACACATACTTATTGAACTTACATATTTTTAAAACATACCAAGAGAATCCTAAACACGCAGAAAACTTGCCATACTCTCACAAGCTCCATTCTACCCACAGCTCAGTGAGTCCACAAGAAGAAAAATACCCTAAATTGACATGATTCACTGGGTTCCCACAGCAGGAAAACCTATTCATCCTCTGTGATTTCTTCAAAAAAGTCTTGCCGGAGATAGATATTATATAAATCTAAGAGATTCCTGGTATTGCAATGTGGCCTGATGTAATTCTTAACTGTTAAGTACCTTTATTAATTCTAAAGAATTCATCAGAAAGAAACGGAATAATAAGGTCCATTAACACTTTCCATGATGCATAATCCTTTTCGGGAAGATTTGATGCCCTAAAGGACCCAGAGCTGAGAAAAATAATTTGCTCTCCAGCCCTCCTGTGACTCTTCTCCAAGAAGGAAGGCAATTTCTCTCAGCAAGGTTTGCATTTCAAGGACTGTTTTTCACATCCAAGATGTTATTATTGTATTAATCTTCTGCTTGCAAATGGATATGAAATATTAACAAGGGTTTATTTTAGCTGTTGTTCTTTAAATAATGCATGGTGTTCCTTCACAAAGGCTGGGATTAAAAGAAACTACTTAGTTCTGACTGCATTCAACAACATGGGAAAACTGATAAGCCCTAAATTCATACAACCCTCTACAGTTTTCCTACCAATGGGTTTAACCAGTTGCTCTTTACCTACAAGTTCGGGCCATAGAGAGCAGTGGTTATAAAAGAGGTTGAGAGGCTTGTATTCCCCTGGGAGCATGATAGTGTTCCTGGATTGAAGATTAAGGAGAGGGGCTATTCATTTATCTATTTAATCATGCAAATTGTATTTATTCCTTGTCTATCGTGTGCCAACCACAATGCCGTAGCCATAGACATAGAAGTCAACAACGTAGACCTGCTCCTTGCCTTCATGGGACTTACACTCTACCTTGGAACAAATCTTAAATGCATAACCCTGTGCATAAATATACACTTAGAGTGCACTGGGGAGGTTGAGGCATAGGCTAAGAGGATATGCCCTTGGTTCCGCCCTCTCTGTCTAGGCCCCCAAACTAAGTCTTAGGCACTTTGCTCTTCTAAGACATCCTGGTGAAAATCATGATGGAAATTAAGCAGGAAGAAGCTTCGAAAAACACTTTGGTGTTGACGTCTGTGAGGCTAGGGAGACACTGCGTCCTGAAAACTAGATTTTTCATCCTAGCCCTGACATCTTGGGAAATTCAGTCCCTGTGCTGAGGATTTGAATTTTATCTTGTGTATGATCAGGAGGTCTGGCTGGATGATTAGGGAGGTTCTTTCCAGAGCCAGGATTCACTGTCTCAAAGCATAATTTTTATACCTTCTACTTTATCCCTGCATCCATCCTCCAAGAAGTGTAATGGGTGATCCACCTCGAACAAGGGGACCTTTCTCAGGCATCATTGTGAGCTTCTGTGACAAGTGCCAGGAGCCACGCCAAAAGTGGGGGAAACAAACCATTGCGAAGACATGAGACACAGTCCTTGCCCTTAGTAAGCTCCAGCCTAGCTGGGAAGACAAAGACACATGGAAAGGAGCTTCAGTACAAAGTGCCACAAAGAGGGGCGCCTGGGTAGCTCAGTCGGCTGAGCGTCCGACTTTGGCTCAGGTCATGATCTTGCAGTCTGTGAGTTCGGGCCCCACGTCGGGCTCCATGCTGACAGCTAGGAGTCTGCTTCATATTCTTTGTCTCCCTCTCTCTCTGCCCCTCCCCTGCTCATGCTCTGTCTCTCACTCTCTCTCTCTCTCTCTCTCTGTCAAAAGTAAACATTAAAAAAAAAATTTAAAAAAGGTGCCACAAAGTGTCATGATGGAGGAATGTTCAAGGTCTATGGAGCACAGAAAAAGCATGCTTTTGGACTCTTATATCTCAACCAGAGGACCACCTGGACCTAAGACATCCACTGAGTCTCACATTTTTTTTTTTTTTTTTTTTTTGCCACCAGAAGGGCAACGGAATGGGCAGGCCCCCACTACAGGATAGAAGATGACAACTAGGATATGGATGCCTGTTGTTGAAGCAGCACCAATAGCACCAGGGCTGGAGACCCTTGGGCTTATGCTGATTAACCTCCCCCCAGTGTCCATGACCTCCCACCCCACCTCCACCTCCACCTCCACCATGTATCTGCACTGGTTTCTTGTTTTGGCTTCTTTGTTTTCACTGTGCTCTGTCTCTCCTAGTCAGTCACTCAGACTCGATTCATCTCTTCAGCAAGATCTCAGACCTCTCCCTGTCCCTTGCTCCTCCCTCTCCTGCCCTTACCAATAGTTGGCTGCCAAGTTCCAGACATACCTTCTTCACAGTCCCTCTTTTTCCCACTTCCCTTAGCCTTCACACTTGTCCTGGTCCCGTGTAATTGCAGCAGCCTACGCTCTACTCCCTCTTGTTTTCTCTTCTTTCAGTCCATTGTTTGTGATGCATGGGGGGATCCTTTGGGGGTTGTAGGGACTGCGTTCTAGCCCTAGTGCACTACTAAAGGAAGCTGCAAGGGCTGTCCGTGTCTCTCCTACAGTACTGGGCCGGTGAGTGTCCATTAAGAGTCTGGAAGAGGCCATGATGAGCAGTTCTTGCCACCAACATTCCTCCACCACCCATCCTTCTCTTCAAAAAGAAAACTTGAGTCACTTCTGCCCAGACCCTTGTGGCATCTCTGGGTACTAAAATAGAAGGCTTACTTATTCTGTGGCCTTGGGCAAGTGACTCACCCTCATGAAGCCATATCAGTAAAATGGAGATGATTCAATTAAATGAGATAATGTTGAGAGATGCTGTATGTGGGATCAGTACTCAATAAATATCAGCCACTCTGTTTGTGTGTTCTGACCTTCTGTCCAATCCTTCCATGTCTTTCCTGCTTCCTGACCTGTTTACAGGCTGTTCCTTCTGTCTGGAATGATCTCCTCCACCTGGCTAACTCTGATACATGACTCAAGTCGTCCTTCCAACCTCTTCCATCTAACTTTTGACGCTCCCATTTCATGCTTTCATGGCTTTCCTTGCACCCAGTGCCTTCTCTCTTTTTATTAGAGACAGAATGAGTGGAGGAGAGAGGCAGAGGGTGAGACAGAGAGACAGAAAGACAGAAAAAGAATCTTAAGCAGGCTCCATGCTCAGCACAGAGCCCAACACAGGGCTCGATCCCACAACACTGGGATCATGACCTGAGCTGAAAGCAAGAGGTAGACATTCAACCAACTGAGCCGCCCAGATGCTCCCCAACACCCATGCCTTCTCATAATACAATAATTCTGTTCTTTTTCCATGTTTTTGTTTGTTTAATGACCATCTCTCCAGCAAGGCTGCCAGCTCCATGAAGACAGGGACCATGCCATGGACTCTGTCACTGCCTTTCCAGGACTCAGTCCACAGTCAATGCTCAATATGTAATTGGCAACAGAATGGGTGCATGAATTAAAAGGGCCAATCTTTTCACACTAGCTCATTTTTAGATTATGTTTAAAACCCAACATCTATCATATAGTCCATATATTCACATCTATTTCCATTCTAAACTGAAATGCTTTGTTTAAGAAAATGTGGGTGCAGCTTTCAGCTTTGTGCAGCAAAGCCAAGGACAGCAGAAAGGATTACTCAAGACTCCACGCAAGTCAAGAGAGGCGAGAGGGAGGCTAAAGGAAGTCTCCCTGAGCTTTTCTCAAGCTCCTGTATTTATTAAGCAAACGTTATAGGAAAACACGCACAACACGCCAGCAGGCTATGTGCCAGTAAGAACGTATAGAAAGCGTGCAGAAAAATAAGGCATTCGCAAGACTACAAAAGAGCAGATGCAGAATGCAGGGTGGAGAACAAGATAAGATATTCCATAGATAACATGGTCTAAAGAGTTAAGAAGCACTGGCAGGACCCAACCGTTATATACACATTAGATACTGGCCGCTGTTTTTAGCAAGGCCAGAAAGCAATATTGTGCTCTGCAGTGCGTTCTCTATAATCTCCTAACCCAGGACATAGCTATTTGATTTCCCACAAGAAAACCCCAGCAAACATTTCCCATCCCTCCTGTTTTCTCACTAAGTGTAGTGTTCAGCTGTTGTCTGGAGCCATAGTTTTCACAGCCTCCCCTCCCTACCTTGACAAATTAGCAGTCACTTAGGAAGCTCTTCTCTATATTTTTGCCCAAGGACTTTATAAAAGGTTAAAACCAACCTTTTTGAAAGATGGGCTTTTATTGGCAATTTATTTCTATAATTGATGGAATTAAACTAAGAGTGGCAAATTAGCCAAGTTTGATTTCAGGTACAGAGATTGACATGAGTAATCCCTGTAATGCAGTTCTAATTGCTAACTGCGTGACTCTGTGATTAGGAACATCACATTATTTATTTAGCCTTTGATGCTAATCTCAGAACCAGGACTAACCAATAGCGCTTTAAATTTCCACTGTCAGATACTGTCTGCTGCTTCTGCAAAGTCAAGACTACAGGCTCAGGAAGCTGCCCACGGGGCTTCCAAAGCCTAATAAAAGGGGGCATCATTTCTGCCTGAGCAGTATGAGAAGGGGGATGTCCTAGGTGCTGAAATGCTGGGGAAGGTACAGATCACCAGGACACCAATGAGGGTCAATGGGACTTTTACTGCTCTGCCACGTCTTAGAAGAAGAACCATACCTGGCAATTCTGTGAGATTAACAAGTTTAACAGTAGAAACAGCCATAGGGCAAATTGTGAAGTAGGCTTGTTTTGCCTTTGGCATTCGTCCTCCTAGACCTCCTGCAGCTTCCACCCATGCCCACTGTGAGAGGCTCCCTGGTTTGGTCTCATCATAATTGTTCTCCTAGGTGATAATTTTGGGGACTGGTCTGTTCTCGATTACTGTGATGAGGGAGGCAACATGCTATGGTGGGAAGCACAGGAGATTTGCCATCACAGGAACCTGGATTTGAATCCCAGCTGACAGCCACAGGACCTTTAGCAATATTTAATTACCTTTGCTGAACTACAGTTTTCTTGTATAATACCTGGGGACAACAAGAGCTCCCTCATAGAGTTTTATACAGTGCAGGTTAGGATCAATAAAATATTACTTTCCTTTTATTTGTAATGATTAAAGGGTCCATTTGTTAACTTTCAGCTAAAATATTTGCATTTTAATGAGAGTTTTATCAGAAGTAACGTCTTAGTCCAAAGTTACTATCTGTTGGTAAAATTTCAGATACTGGAACGTGTGTGTGTGTGTGTGTGTGTGTGTGTGTGTGTGTTGAGGAATGAAGTACTTTTGGCCCAATGTAGTAGATTGAACTATTGGTCTTTGTTCTTTATTTCCCTGAAGTTGACTTTTTTATTTTGTCATGCCTCGTGGAGCCAGTAACTGGGTTCTTGGCCTTTTTCTTAAAACTGAGCACCGCCAACCCTCATATCTGCAACACGGTCAAATGATCTCTGCTCTTGGCTGCCCCAGGCCAGAATCCATGTCTGGATTTCTGGTGCCCACGCTTGCCTGGTTTCTTTGCATACACACGCACCCACCAAGTGGGATATGCCTGGTTTTTGAATTCCTGCCATCGATGATCTCTTCCCTTCCATCACTGACTTGAGGACAGGTGGTGACAAGTGGTCAGTTGTTATTTTTTACAAACCTCTGATATCGTGTGATCAGCAGAGACATTACATTTAGGAGGTGGGCCAATACATGCACTGCATTCAGAATTGACTATGTTTCCACTAGACTTACTGCACAGAAGACCTATTACTAGTTTTCTGTCATAAAGCCTGGTAAAAGCTTTGTCATTAATTCTTAAACCACTGAGAAGAGATCTAGAAAGGGAGCAAGTATTCAGGATTTCTTAAAAAGTAGATTCATCCAAAGGTGGCCTCTTTGTCAGGGAGATTATATCTATACCTTTAGCACCAACTGCAAAGTTTCCCTACACCCAACAGGTCACTTGATGGAGTTCACCACTCTCCAATCAACACTGTTAAGATTGCTGCTCATTTATTTTGGATTAAAGTCTTATTAATGAGAAGGTACCTTGGGAGGTCTCAATATAAAGCTATGGTCAGATTACACTGAGAAAGCAACTGACAACCTCCAGGGTTTTGTCTGCTGATTTTCATCACAACTTAGAGCTTTACCTATTTTTCTTTAAAAAAAATTTTTTTTCATGTTTTTTTTATTTTTAAGAGAGAGAGAGAGAGAGAGAGAGAGCATGAGTGAGGGAAGGGCAGAGAGAGAGGGAGACAAAATCCTAAGCAGGCTCCAGGCTCTGAGCTGTCAGCACAGAGCCCAACACGGGGTTCGAACCCATGAACCATGAGATCATGACCTGAGCCAAAGTCAGATGCTTTAACCGACTGAGCCACCCAAGCACCCCTAGTTTTACTTATTTTTCAACAGCATGGAAACAAATGTACTCATTGCACATCACCTGTGAGTTTGGAGGCTTTGGAGAAGCACAGTTGTGTGATATAGTTCTGCCCTCCAAGTGATTGTTATGTGAAGGTAAGGTTTCTATGATGAAACAAGATGAAGTAAATTGAGAATACTTGATTATGAAATAAAATAATAATGCAACTGACACATCACTCAAATTTAACAAATATCAACACAGTTTACTTCATATTCTCTCTCTCTCTCTTTTTTTTCAGAAATAAAATACTAGAGATATAGGTGAAGCCCTCACTCAGAGTTGACCATGATTCTGAATTTGGTGTTCATTACTGTCAGCCATAATTTAATACTTTTACTACCTAAAACATACCTATAAAAATTATACTCAACGTTGCTTTTGAATTCAGAATTACTGATAAATATAAGCTTAGTTCATTGATTTTAAATGTGTATATCATTCCATTTTATTTAAATATTATTATCTATATGTATTTCTTCTATTGATTGATAAGATATCTGACGATTATTTTTTCATTATAAATTGTTCTGAGAGCAATATCCCAGAACATATCTCAGTGTCATGCTTGAGAATTTTTCTAAGATATATGCCTCTAAGTAAGGCTGGGTCACAGAATAGTTGCAATGTCACCTTCCTATCTATGAATATAGTGTGTCTTCCCTTCTATTTAGATTCTTCTATATGTATTTCACTAAACTCTTAAATTTTTCTCCATAAATATTTATTTTGATAAATATCTCTTACCTCTTAGAATTTTTATTGCTTTTGCTAATAAATTTATTATTATTATTATTATTATTATTATTTTCATTAGTTCCTGATAGATATTGATCTTGTATGCAGAAATCTTGCTAAATATGTATAATTTGTATAAATGATATGTACATTGGGCTTTTTTTTCATGTAGATAATCATATCATCAGTAAATAGTAACTACTTTGTTTCTTCTTTCCAATGTTTATATGTGATTTCATTTACTTACAGCACTGGCTATCAACAATATATATAGAAATGACAAAAGTGGCTATTTTTATTTTATTCCTGAAATAAAAGTAATGTTTCTGACACTTCACCATTAGGAATAATTTTTGGTTGGCATCTGCTTTTAGGTAAATTAACCTTCCCTTTATTTCTAGCTGTTTTTGTTTTGTTTTAATAATTTCTATCATGAGTGGGTATGAAATTTCATCAAAAGGTTTTTGAATCTATTAAGATAACCATATGCTCTCCTTTAGTTAATTTGATAAAGTCATTAAAATGTTTTCAAATTTTTTGTTATCTTTTCATTATGTGGGTCAATATCATTATTTCTTATATCTTACTGGCTAATGTATGTGCATATTTCCCATTGGGGTCAAAGGCAACAGCCCCTCGTGAAATTGTGACTAATTTATACTGTAATAACATGTGTTCATCCCTTTCACCCTCTGAGTTCCTGTCCTTTTCATTCAAAATAAATCCAGGATCCTACATCTATATAGTAACCACTCATATTTATGCAGTATACCTCTTCCCATTGTTTTCATATTTACCCGTAGAAGAGTTGTCAGCCACTGTCTACACAACTAGGGAACCAAGGAAATGTATAGCCTTAATCTGTTGACTTCAAGATCTTTTTCACAGAAGTCCTGGCCATGTATAGTCTGTCCTGTGTTGGAAACTGAGACAATGATGTCAGATCATTGGTAAATATTGGTAAGATCATATCTCTGTAGGCTACCCATCACACTCAGCTCAGAAGGCTGCCTGCAGGAACTCAGTTCACCTTAGGATTTAGGAGTTCTTTATATTTATGTGCCAGTGCCACTCCTAACTCCCATCTCTTAAGATTCTTCTTCTGAGCACTTTGGTGGCTCAGTTCCTTGAGCATCAGACTCTTGATTTCGGCTCGGGTCATGATGCCAGTGTCATGGAATTGAGCTCCACGTTGGGCTCTGTGCTGAGCCTGGAGCCTGCTTAAGATTCTCTCTCTCTTAAAAAAAAAAAAAAAAAAAAAGAAGTTTCCTCTTCAAAGATCCCCTTGTCCTTAACTCTCTCTCTACTGCACACAGAACATTAGAACCTTCCCTATTCTAGCACTGCTAGGAATTTATCCAAGGGATACAGGAGTACTGATGCATAGGGGCACCTGTACCCCAATGTTTATAGCGGCACTCTCAACAATAGCCAAATTATGGAAAGAGTCTAAATGTCCATCAACTGATGAATGGATAAAGAAATTGTGGTTTATATACACAATGGAATACTACGTGGCAATGAGAAAAAATGAAATATGGCCTTTTGTAGCAACATGGATGGAACTGGAGAGTGTGATGCTAAGTGAAATAAGCCATACAGAGAAAGACAGATACCATATGGTTTCACTCTTATGTGGATCCTGAGAAACATAACAGAAACCCATGGGGGAGGGGAAGGAAAAAAAAAAAAAAAAAAAAAAAAGAGGTTAGAGTGGGAGAGAGCCAAAGCATTAGAGACTGTTAAAAACTGAGAACAAACTGAGGGTTGATGGGGGGTGGGAGGGAGGGCAGGGTGGGAGGGAGGGCAGGGTGGGTGATGGGTATTGAGGAGGGCACCTTTTGGGATGAGCACTGGGTGTTGTATGGAAACCAATTTGACAGTAAATTTCATATTTTTTAATAAAAATAAAAAAAATAAAAAAAAAAAAAAACCTTCCCTATTCTTCCATCCTTGTGTTCATTTACTGCTATGTTTTGCCCAGTGTTCTCAAAAGTTCACCTGATGACTGGTGCCAATGCACGCTATCAGACTGCATTGACAGTAAGCCTGACATCACAGTAGTGTAAAATTGCTAGGGAAGTTTCTAATTTTAATAATCTATTGTGTCACCCAATATTGTCATCCTTTCAACATGTGGTACTAGACACATATTTCAAGTGCTTAGTAGCACATGTGACTTGAAACTACCATATTGGACTATTGGACAGAACAGTTTTAGATGAAAATTCAAGTTCCTAGAACCCAGAAATTCCTGCCCCAAATAGCCCCAAGCCTACTACCATGGCTTGCATGTACCCCATTCCCCAGGTCTTTTTTTCCTAAGGTAGGTCATGTTCAGTGTGTATGTAATTCTTGGCCCAAGGGGTGACCAATAGATGACTATTTACGAGTAAGAAGAGAGGACAGAATGGAGCTTGGGCATGCAGGCAAGCAGCCCCTCATGAATGGGACAGAGCTCAGGCTTGGGAGACAAGGGCACAGGCTGTTGGCAAGGAGCCTCCATTTATGCTTTTGCCCAACCCACCAATGTTAGGGACAGAACTGGTTTATCCAGCTAGAAGCTTTTTACTGACCCTCATCCAAGCTATACCTTGGAGGCAAAAATCCCTAGTATAATTTTTAAACCTCAGTCTGTCCTACCTCTCTCCTCCCTAAACCTTGAATACTCCCCTGCATTTTACTGCCTTCCTCTGCATCCCATTCTCACCCCATCTCAAAGATCAATATTTGTGGATGACTGTATTTGGAACTCCATTCCATGGCTACTCCAAATATGCCATGGTGCTTCAGACTTTGGGAATGGTGGAATGGTGCTGTGGCCTTCCAGTGTTTTATAAACAGTTTCATATATCTCTTTTCCTGTGAGGCACTCTCACTGGCATGCTTCCACCAGCACACAGCACCTATCAAATCAGTGCAGCTGACCTGAGGAATCTAGGACTCCTGAGGGTCTTAGTTTGGAATCCCGCCCCCTAGTTTGGAATGACACAACTAATCAAGTAGTTTATTTATCAAGAAGCTTTATGAGAGAACGGGAGAGTTGAGATAGAGAAGAGAGGAAAGCCAATAAGAGGAACACTATAGAGTGGGCTTTTTCTGCAGTAAATCGGGGTTCCACCCTGCTAGGGGTATCCCGAGAGTATAGAACACTGCAGAATTGTCTCTTGCAGGCCAGGGAGGTTGGAGCATTTATTCATCAGCTCTTGTCTCTCATTGATTGAGAGTCACTCCAGGAGCACAACCTTGCAGCCCTTCTGGCCTCCTCCTCTGACCTGTTCCTGGGGCAAGAACACCCTCTCAGGCAGGCGAACACGGAAGCCATGGCATGTACAGGACCATCACCCCACATGGCTGAGGGTTTCTGGGAGGGCACAAGTCAGTTAACATATAAATATCTCTCACCCAGGGATGCAAAAAAAGCAGTTTATAGAGAAAGGAGAAATAGCAATAAACATATGAAAAATGACCAGCGTCACTATCAAACGAATAAATACAGATCGAAATGGGATATTTTTCACCTACCCGAGCCATTTTAAAAGAATAACACCCAGTGCTAGAGGAGGTATTGCAACATGGGCTCGCTCAG
Organism: Panthera pardus; assembly: GCF_024362965.1. Classification (NCBI taxonomy): domain Eukaryota; kingdom Metazoa; phylum Chordata; class Mammalia; order Carnivora; family Felidae; genus Panthera; species Panthera pardus. Next base: position 42,314,943 of record NW_026526821.1, on the reverse strand, counting down.
AAACAGCCAATGGGAATGAAAATTGGTACAACTTTCTGCAGAGCAATTTCACAACATGGATAGAAATTTTGTCTTATTGTCCTAGTAGTTCCGTTGCTAGGAATTTATCCTAAGGACTCACGATCAGATATGTAAGTATGATGACATTCACTGCAATGTTGTTTGCAATAGAGAAAAACTGGAAACAAGATCAATCTCGATAAAAGGAGATGGGCCAACCAAATGAGTGCAAGTCCCTCCAGGGGAATATTTTCAGTCACTCAAAAAGCTGATGGAGACCTATGAAGAGTGTATTCTGTTTTCCTTTAAAAATAAAAAGTATATTTCTCTATAGCTATGTGACTATAAATACCTGAACCATAGGTAACCAATGGTTCTAAATCTTGACGGCACATCAGAATCACCTGGGGAGCTTTTATGAAATACCAATGCCCACCTCCAACTTCAGGTCAATCAAAACTGAACCTGCAAGAGGTGGGTCCCAGTGTCTGTGGTGTATGAAAGGTTCTCAGACGACTTTGATGCCGAGCGAGGGTTGAGAACCACTGACAGATGCTATAATGGTAACAGTGGTTACACGTGCAAGACAAGGTCTTTGTTTCTTTCTTTTATAAATACATTTCCGAGCTATTTCCAATTAGCTTGTGGTTTTTAAAAAATACCTATTTATTTTGGGGGGAGCACAAGTGGGGAAGGGGTAGAGAGAGGGCAACAAAGGATCTGAAGAGGATCTGCGTTGATAGCAGAGAGCCCGATGTGGGGCTCGAATTCATGAACCATGAGATCATGATCTGAGCCAAAGCCGGACACTCAAACAACTGAGCCACCCAGGCACCCCTAGCTTGTGTTTTTTAAAGACAGACAAATAGAGCTAATTTCACAATGTAAAGGAGAACCTGGGCTTGTACAACTTGTCCAGTTTTCCTAGCACAGGCCGGAGGTCCCTGACATACAAGCCACCCATTGCCTTTCCACCCAGGAGTGGTCTCAGCAGTGGCAGCCTCACCTAGAAGCCTGTTAGATATGCAGCCTCTCTCCTCCACCCGAGTGGAGTCCTGCAAATCAGAATCTAAGTTTTAACAAGGTCCCCAGAGGATTCACGTGCTCAAGAGAGCTCGAGAAGTGCTATCTATTGACCAAGGATATCCTAGGCTTTAAGTATCTCCTAACGTATGAAAAGTGCCAAGAAGGAACATCAGTAAGCCCTCTCTAATGAGCTCCAAGAAGAATAACTTATTAACATTAAATATTGATTTCAAGTTAAGAATTCCTAAGTGTCCCTCTTTTGAAGCCATAGAGGTAAGCTGTCTTAGAGTCACATTTATCCATTAGTCCACATATGGCATAAGTATAAAGAGCCGTCTCCAGTGAGAGGATAACTCCTTCAGTAGATCATTCCGATGGTAAATGAGACCCCGTTCATGCTTCTACTATCACATAAATTACTTATGTTACTCATTTAGAACATGCATTAGGATGACCTAGGCCGATTTGTATTTTTGTTTCCAAGTTTTGTTTCCAAGAGATTAAAATATGCTCTTTCCTGAAATGTGCATTAATTTCTCCTTGCTCTGTTTTCCAGGGGAGTGGAAAAGAGCTTATCATGGACCTAGAATAATAATTTATTTCTAAAAATCACAACGCATTGCAAACTCCAGATTGTTCAGATTTAGAGACTACTTATCAAAACTTCTGAGGGATTTTGAAAAACATAATTTTCAAGCCTCTAGGTGAAGAATTTTAAATGTTTCTCCAATATTCTCAATCAGAGTAGGTTTTTGGCACAAAATAACTCCTCTACAGGGGTCTGCTGGTGGGTGTCTTCATAAACATCATTTCTAATCTATTCAGAAGATGAAATATATGAAAAGGCTTTATTAACAGTCTTTTTCTTTATCCTCTGACAGTTAGCCAATCACAGAAGACAAAGAAGTCAAAAGCAAGCAGGAAACCTATACATGTAAAAACAAGCAGCCAAACAGACTCCCCACTGAGAGCACCTGCTTGTGAACCTGAGATGGACGGTCTCCCGGTCACTGCCATCAGTGCCGTGTTTCCTATGGACCATGAATCAGTGTCGCCAAGCACATTTAACTCATCTGGTGAAACAGCATCAGCAAGACATACATTTCCTCTTAACACATGGCCCAGAACTGCCTGAAGTCCTTGGCACTTACTAATCCATGAGGTCCCACTCCAGTTTCAGGTGGGGGTCCACAGGAGGAAAGAGAGGATGCTCAGAATGGCAACCAACCAACACTTGTCTACTATTTATGGTACTGAGTTAATGGAAGAACAAGGTTGGGTCATCAGGAGATGTCTGTCTTTAATTAGGACAATGAACCTTCCTTCAGATTTTTTATGTTGCTCACTTTAGGTGAGGATGGGAAAAAAGATCTTCACAACTGCAATATTTGGATAAATCAGGTTTATGAGAATGGCTACTGCTTTTTCATAATATAAGAGACCATTTTGGGGGAAAAAACGTTGCTTGAAGCTTTTCCTTGGTGTCTGGATTCCATTCGATACGACTGACTAATGGGTCATCAAAGCCATCTGACAGTTTACAGAATGTCACAGACCAGTCAATGTAACTTTCCAGAATGTGATTTTGAGTAGGAGCATTGCTAAGGTTTGAAAAGAATAAATACAACAGACCTTTCCACATTGTTTCTGCTTGATCCTGATCTTAGGATCATGGTGGACTTCATGAGAACTCTGACCTGACCCTGGGCCCTTTCTTTCCAGCAGAGCCAGTGGTATGGCCCAAAGGTGAACACCAGAACTACCCTGTGAGATTCCCAGTGGGTCTCACGCCAATGTGCCAAAGTCTTGAATAGTGTTCATCTAACTCTGTGCAAAGGGACTGTTTGGAAAGCCTGGGATAAAATAGATACATTTCCCCCCATTAGCACAAATTAGTTCTATTGATTAGTTTATTGGATGCCACCCAGCACAGAGCAGGTTTCCAAGAGGATAACACCTACATAGTGGCTAAATAATTTAATTAGAAAGCATAAGGGACACACAAAGATACCCTATGGAGGCAATAGAATTGGGCAGCGCATAGATAAGGTGCCATAGGAAAGATGAAAAGAACAGGACGGGATACAGAAAAGGCACCAAGCATGGTTTTAATACCCACCAATTCCCCACTTTGTGACTTATTAGCTCTGGGGTGTTGGGCGCATTTCTTAACCGCTCTGAGCATTTATTTCCTCATTTGTAACATGAGAGATAACATTAGTACCTACGTCCAGAAGCTGAGTAAGCACCAAAGAATTAAAGATTCTCATTTGTGTAAATGGCACAAGCCAGCAGCTCAGAGTCTTTCTTAATACTCCCTCTCCTCTCTCCTCATATCCCTGAACCTGTCAAGTCCCATGCATTTCCCTTCCTTAAGATGTTCCCATTCCACTCTTGTCTTCCCCTTTCTACTCCAGGCCATGCCTCCCAAACCACTTTTACCTCATCGGTAAATTCCTGGCGTGGTTCTTTATCGGTCTCCCAAATTGTGGCTGTTCTACTCCAGACATCCTGAACTCTAAAACTAGAGCAATCTTTTAAAATGAATGAGATCCACCCCGCCCCCGCCGTCTCTACCCCTTTGCTGTAGCTTGAACTTGTCAGTGGCTTCCTGCTGCATTGACCCTTAATGTTTCCTTCACAGTCCCCAAGGTGCCTCTCCACTGCCCTCACCTCCCACTCATCTTATTCATCATGTCCCAGCCACATGTGTCTACTCTCCGTTTCTCCAATTTTCCATGTTCTATCTTCCCTTGGGGCCTTTGCACCTGCTATTACCTCCACTTCAGGTGCTCTGATCCCACTTCTCAGTTTTCTCAGTCCCTTCCTCCAAGTGTCAGCTTAAATGCCATTTCTCTGGGCACTTTTCCCCAAACCCCAGACCAATCAGATTTCCAGGAAGTGCAGTTTCTCCATCAGAACCCTCATCCAAGTACATGCATTTATTCGCATGATCATTCGACTCATGCGCGTCCCCCGACTTGTCTGCCCTCCCTGCCAGGGCAGAGCCAATGCCTGTTCTGCTCCTCATTTTATCCCCAGAACCTATTGCAGCTCCTGGCTGTGAGGGGTATTCAATATGTTTTGTTTGAATAGTAAAATAAAGAAATTAACTGATGAACGGTTGGAGCTTAGTACAATGCCTGGTTCAGCGAAAGAAGCATTCTATACCTGTGATAAATTATTACTGTCATGGTTGTCGGTTGGGGCAGCAGAAAGGAGGGCAAAGGAATACAGACGATGGCAGAAACATCGCTGTCACGCGTCCAGTGCTTCACAAAGGCAAAGCATTTTAGTTCATTCCACACGTTGCTCCAAGTGCTGTCCCTGTCCTGCCCCCGCTCTCTTTGGTTGCACCTTCACACACTGAGAGCTGCTTCTTGCAAACACCTGTGACTCTCTGCCTGGAGGGTTCTTGTTTGCCTGCTTCGTTTCTGGCCACAGGAGCCCTTTCCATGAGCACTCAGGACAAGCCACAGGTGTTAGAGGGCCTGCAGTTCTGGAAGCACCTTTCAGCCAGTGGTGGCCAGGGCTTTGCAGGGACGTGTTTTCTGTCCCTTTGTTAGGTAACTGTCCTGTTCCAGTTGCCCACAGACATGACTAGTGAGAGACCACTTTCTCCAGGGTCTGCTTCTGGGGTGACCTGGAACACCCAAACACTGTCCTCCCCCACTAACAGACTCCTGATTCTTTAAGACTGGGGTGAAAATCCTTACCAATGTGCCCACACCAAGCTAATGGGTTCATTTTGTTGGCTGCCACAAGGCTTAACATTTAAAATTTTGAATAAAATTTGAATATCCCTGCGAAGGGCCTGGACACTTCAGCTTGGAGGTCTTGGCTACATCCTGCTGCCTTTCTGCTGACAACACATTTATATTACACTCATGGCTTATGAAAGTTTCTGGCATTGTGATCGTTGCTAAGGCTTAGCTCAATAAAAACCTTAGTGAAAGCTTCTCTGACCACTGAGGCTGAATAACTAAATCCCTGCCTCCTCTGGGTCCCCAGAGCAATATATGTGTGCAAGATTCCGTTACAGTCCATCCTTCCTGGCATTGGAATGAAGGGGGTGCACCTCTCACCCACCCCTCCAGGCTTCTCTCCTCCATCCATATCTTCTTTTCGCTGTAAATTCAGGTGAAATACACATGACACCAGATTAACCATTTTGAAGTGAACAAGTCAGTGGCATTTAGTACGCAGCCACCTGATCCCCAAACATTTTCATCACCCCGAAAGGAAACCCCATACCCAGTAAGCAGTTACGTCCTCATTTGCCCTTCCCTTTGACCCTTGGCAACCACCAATCTGCCTTCTGTCTCTGTATTCTTAGCACTAGGCATGAAGTCAGCATTCAGTAGTCGGTTTGGGTGAACGAATGATGGTTCACTGTGATAGCACCGCAAGAAACGAGTGGCACTGGAGCATCTTCAAATCAAAGCACGCTGTGGTTGGGAGGCTTCCCCTGGATCCAGACTGCCTGAATTTGAACTCCAATTTTGCCATCTGCATAGCTCAGAAGAGATAGTTATTTGTGCCTCAGTTTCCGTGTCTGTAAGATGAGGACGATAATAGAATCTGCCTTTTGAGAAGTTATGACAATTCCGTGAGTTAATATGTGCAACGCACCCAGAACGGTCCCCGGGTCGCAGACAGCCAGATTAGTGTGCGTTAAATAATAACCAGCGCCACACTCTGTTGATATTACAGTGAAAGCCTGTGGGTTCATCTTCCGAGAGACGTGGAACAAAAATCCTGGTCTAGAAAGCTGCCATGCTGAGCTGGAATAGCTCCGTGAGAAAGGACGATCATGCTGCTTTTGCTCTTAAGTAATTGTCAGCCTTGTAATCCCACTGCTGCTGTCCTGGCTGCCCTTCACCCCCCCACCCCCAACACCCAGGCCTCCGCTATTTGGCCTCACTTTTGTCCTTTAATGCAGCTGGCTTGCAAGTTCCAGGAGGCTAAGGACCCTGTCTGTTTTGTGCATCCTGTGCTTCCCATACACCTAGACCCCAGACAACACTCCGTGATTGGCTGCTGAATAAAATAATTCGCGTATAAAATGATGTATCCTTGCAGCCACAAAATTTCAGAACGCATTACCTTCTGTGCTTCCTCGGCAGCCCCCCCCCCCCGCCCCGCTTCAAAAGGAAACTTGTCAGAGCATAAAACATTCTGCTAAGCCTGCTCCTCCCTCAGCTTCCCATCTATACCTATCCCTGCCTCCTTTCTCCACCTCTGCCCTTGGTGGAGGTGGAGAGAGACAAGGGTGCTGATCCCTGGTGTTCCCTCACCCGTGAGCTGCTCTCCACACAGCATTATGTTCTAGCTGGGCCTCAGCCTTGACGTAAAACTCTCCAGTTGTAGATAAATAATGGCTGTAATTAATAATAAATGACCAGCCTGGGGAATTGCTGGGCAGGATTTAGTGGCTGGAGATTTACACAGCTGCATTCATTGCCAATAGAAGTCATGGATATGGGAAAAAAAAAAAAAAAAAAAAACCTGTGTTGCTATCATTTCTGATACAGGACGCTGCTAATAAGTGCCATGCAATCGGCAGCTTGCAGCCCTGGAGAAAATCGCAGTTGTAACCGCACATTTTCCTGGGTGTGAAGGAGAGGAGGGTATTTTTATCCTTTTGGTCTCTCTTCCTCCACATTGGGGTTAGAGCTTTCCAAAGTCTGGGCGATTTATGTGGGGAAAGGCAGAGATCTGAACATGAAGGCGAGCCTGATGAAAGGATCTGGACTCACCGAAGGAAACGAAATGAGAGCCCTGTGTGCTTTTATTTCTTTATTTTTTTCAGTGAAGTGTAATCGACCCATAATGTTACATTAGTTTCTGGTGTACAACATAGCGATTAGATAGGTCTATGTGTTAGGCTACGTTCACCAAAAGTGTAGCTACCACCTGTCACCATGCGACTCTATTATCACACCACTGACCGTATTCCCAATGCTGTGCCTTTCATCCCTGTGACTTATCTATCCCATAACTGGGGATAGATAAGTAGATAAGAGTACACATAACTGTGTACTCTTAGAACCAATGGGACTGGTAGGTCTTGAAGAGATGATAAAGAACGACTTCTACAGAAGTCAAGCAAAAAATATGCACTGTAGGCTGCGTGGCTGGGGTAACCACCCTGTGAGCCTCCTAGCTCGATGTCTAACTCGGCACTCGGCACTCACTCCAAGCTTTTTCATACCATCTGGTTCTTTCAGGCAACGCACTTCATTTCTTAGTCCAATCCCCTCGCCTGCTCCAAAATCATGATTTCCTAAGATGGAAGTCAACAGCTGCAAGCATTTTCAAGGTCAGTTAGCAGATCAACCGCTCGTAGACAACAAGGAAGAAGCAGGAGATAGAATAACACAAGGTTGTTGCCAGGATTCCAAGGTAGCAAAAGGCTGATCACTGTGGCTGACACATAGCAAGAACTTAATGACTGAAAGCCATCATGGTGATGCTCCAGGCTCAGGGCTGTCTGACAGCCACACATTGTTCCGTGTCCTCTACCTGAAACAAACAAGGTTTAGGACACTGCTATAAAGCAGCTCATAGCACTATAGAAAATTGCAGGTGTCGCCACACATTTTTCTGGGAGCAAAGGAGAATGTCGATGTCCTTCCAGTACCATTGCCCTTAATGTATAGAAGCTGAATGGAGGCTTTAAGAAGTTAACCAACAAAACAACAGCTTGTAAATGGCAGAAGTGTGTTTGGAACACAGATGTGTCCTTTCCAGACCTCACACTCACTTATCTTACTGTACTTCCTCCCTGAACATCAGTCTCCACTCCCCTGGATCTTGAGGCTAACCTTGACTCTGTGACAAGAAAAGGAAGTGTGGCCATTAGGTGCCACCAGGGGCTCGCCATGTCAAAACCTATCAGACCACACACAGCACCCTCTAGTAAGTGATGAATGAGGGACACACTGTAGACATATGCAGATCATATAAGATACTAGATAAGGGACCACAGTGACCATGTGGTCAAGGCGAAGAAATTTGAAGTTGATGCTGGTGCAGATGACTGGGGGCTGTTGGATGTAGGCTTTGAGGAGGCTTCTGGCATCTGTCCTGAACAAGGAATATTTATAACTTTTGATTCATCCTATGCATAGTTACGGCTTGGGAAAGGCACAGGATATTGTGAAGGTACTAAAAGAGACACCAAAAAGAATAGGCATTGTCTAAGGTTGGATGCCATAGAAAGCAGAGCCCAAGAAAAGTACTTGAGTGCATTTGACTTTTTGAGGACATTCTCTTAGGAAAGAACTGCAAGGGAGTGAGGACAGGGAAAGAAATAAGCCAGGATGTAGTTGCAAAGGAAATTTAGTCTTGGCCTGATTCCCAGGGGTGTTGTGTAGTATAAATTATATTACCAAAGTGCCCTCGTCTTGAGGCAAGGGGGCTGGAGTTTGCACTCTGCGTAAATCAATCATGTCTCTCAGTTTCCCCTCCCAGGGTGGAGCATCCTATCAGCAGAGGGCAGTTCTCTAGATAAGAGACAACTGTGAGCCCTTAGCAGCCAACAGTAGCAGCGTCTGGGGAATGGTTGCATGTCAGGGCACTGAAACAGTCTACTACAGACATTTTCCCTATAGGAAATGCCATGACAGGTGAGAATAAGTCTCAGTAGACGGACCGAGGCAGGCAATGCCAGAGGATTCGGAAGAAGCCAAAAGAGCAGTTGTGTTCAAGAGGCTCATGAGGAAGATGACTTTGAACGTGAGAACGGTGTGGTGAGAGGGATTGCTGTTCTCAGTTCTTCACTCCCCTGGTTATAGAAGTAACTGTCCCTATTGTTGCCATGGTTTCATGGCTTCATGGTGGGCTGAGGGCACTTCTTCACCCTTTGTTTGGGGCCTGACTTGCTTTGGCCAATGGGATACTAATGAACACCACTCGAACAGAGACCCTAAACATGCATTAGCAAATTGGCTCCCCTCTCACACTCCTGGAAACTTCCATGACAAGGGCATAATCCTAATGGCTGCTGGCCAAGGAGAAGTATGTGGAGTAGACCTCAACCCAACTGGTGTCTAAGCCATGTCCAGTGAAGACACAGCTGACTCACAGACCAAAGGCAAGAAGATAAATGTTATTTACCAACTCTTTAGCAGGCAGCAAGGTCTAATAGTAATGGGGATGTTTAATTGACTACAAGAAAAGATTTTAATATGTCACTCTCAAAATTATAAATGGAACTAGGATTTTCTTAGGGCAGCAATACTAAAAACACAATTTTAAAAGGAGAATAGAATCCAAGTTTCTCCCCCTCCCAATACGCCATCTCTCCTTACGGGCTTTTTGGCCAGTCCGCCTTATCTGGCTGAGAAAAATAGCCCAATGACTTCATTTATCAGATTGAGAGACTGACGCCAGATGAGTAGGTGGTTTGCTACCGTTGTGTAGCTGTTTAACTACAAGCAGATCCTCAGTCCTGGGTTTATTCTTGATGACATGTTTTATGTAGTAGATGCTGCTGATGCTACACTTCCCCACCCCCTGCATCCTCTCAGCTCACCTGAGTTCACCTCTGCCTGTCTCCACCAGCCTGTGTGCTCTCTATCTATTGAGCTTGTGTGCATCTGCAAAAAGGTGCACCCAGGGAATGCAAGAGAGCTGATGCCTCTGGGGGCAACCGTTACCCAACAGAGGATGAGAAAAGTAGAAGAGGCCCAGCCTTTCTGCCCACTGGGGTGTTGACTGAGGTTGAATGCTCAGCCAGGTTGAGCCCAGATGCCCCCCATCCCACCTGGAGTAATACTCATTAACATGTTCTCTGTTGGCTCTGTTTTCTTCAGTGTCTCTCTCCGCACTCTCTCACCATGCTTTGTGGGACTGTGTCCCAAATAAGGTATCTGCCTACAAGTCCTTTCTCTAAACTAAAGCTCCGTGTCACTTCTTCTCAATGCCGTTCGAAATGGCAAAGGGGAAAATATCTGTGTTAGGAATGGTTTGATTAAAGAAAAAAAATTCTACAAGTGATACACAATGAGGACTTATTGTGGGGATTAGACTTTATGGGGTCCTGGAGTTGGCCAAGCAGTCCGTGTGAATCCATTGCCTTTGGATCTCCTTTTGGAAGTTGACTCTTAAACTGCTATTTTGGCTTTCTTCTTCAGAAGTTCTATAACTCCTCCAAAAAAGTCTATATAATTCTCTGGATGTGCAGCACATTTCTCTACTGAGGGCTGTTAAATTGAGTGAGCAAAGTTAATATTGAGTAACCACTGGTCAAAATAGTTAAAGTACTTTGTTGACCTGAAACGTTCGATAACATGCTTGGGCCTTCTCTGGCGGGGTGAGCTTCACACATGGAAGTAAATAGCAACATCCTTGGCTGCCGAATTGAAAGTCCAATGGACCATGGCTATTTTCCCCAATGAGCATCATCGCCTCAAAATGGTTTTCCAGAATGTGTCTCAAAGTCGACCTAGAACTTATGCCTAATTAATAAATGCTTTGTCCAACCTGTTGTGGTACCATTGCTCTTCCTAGCACAGAACATTGAGAAAATTAGCACATGTAAAATTAGCATAAATGTATTCAGTTTGTTCCCATTCTAACTTGACTTATGTCTGGAAAATGTGATACTGAATTATAAGCATATCTCAGAGATAGTGTGGGTTCAGTTCCAGATGATTGCAATAAAGCAAATATCACATTAAAGCAAGCCAAATGAATTTTTCAGTTTCCCAGGGTGTACACAGTTATTTTTATACTATACTGTAGTCCATTAAGTGTGCAATAGCATGATGTCTAAAAAATGTGCATGACTTAATTAAAAAATACTTCATTGCTGAAAAATGCTGACCATCATCTGAGCTTTCAGCAAGTTGTGCTCTTTTTGCTGGTGGAGGGTCTTGCCTCCGTGCTCATGGCTGCTGACCGGTCAGAGTGGCGGTTACTGAAGGTTGGGATGGGCGTAAAATTTTGAAAAACGAGACAACAAGAAGTTTGCTGTATCAACTGACTCTTCCCTTCACAATGATTTCTCTGTAGTATGTGGCAGGGTTTGATAGCATTTACCCACAGCAGAACTTCTTTAAGGAAAATGAGAATCAATCCTCTCAAACCCTGCCACTGCTTATCAGCTAAGTTTATGTGATACTCTAAATCCTTTGTTGTCATTCCAGCAATTTTCACAGCATCTTCCCTGAGTGTAGATTCCATATCAAGATTTATCTCAAGTATATTCTATCACTTCCTTTGCTCATCTCTAAGATGCAACTCCTTTTTTTTTTGAAAAAAAAATTTAATGTTTATTTTTGAGAGAGGGAGTGAACAGGGGAGGTGGCAGAGGGAGAGAGAGATAAGGGATCCTAAGCAGGCTCCTCACTGAGAGCGGAGAGCCCAATGTGGGGGTCCGACTCACGAACCGTGAGATCATGACCTGAGCCAAAGTCAAACACCCAACTGACTGAGCCACCCAGGTGCCCCATTCTTTTTTTATTTTTAAGTTTATTTACTTATTGAGATAGAGAGAGAGAGCAAGTGGGGAAGGGGCAGAGAGAGAGAGGGAGAGACGGAATCCCAAGCAGGCTCCACAATGTCAGCACAGAGTCGAGCAAGGCTCGACTTCCTGAGCCGAGAGATCATGACCTGAGCTGAAACCAAGAGTCAGGTGCTGAATCAACCGAGCCACCCAGCCTCCCCTAGAAGATGCAACTTCCTCATGTCTTCAAGGTTTCTCATGAGATTGTAGCATTTCAGTCCCATCTTCAGGCTCCACTACTGATTCTAGTTGTCTTGCTATTTCCGGAACATGCACAACGTTTATCAGTGAAGTTCGCTGTCTTTTATGAGCATAGTTTGTGGGGCCCCATGGCAATTACAATGGTAACATCGAAGATCATTGATCAAAGATCACTTGACAAATGTAATAATAGTGAAAGAGTGGGAAATATTGTGAGAATAACCAAACTGTGACACAGAGACACGAAATGAGTAGATGTTGTTGGGAAGACAATGGTGTTGGAAGGCTTGCTGGATTCAGGGTTGCCGCCAATGTTCAATTTGTAAAAAAAAAAAAAAAAAATTAAAAAATTAAAAAAAAGCAGTATCCGTGAAGCACAATACACAGAAGCACAAGAAAACAAGATATTTCTGTGCAGGAAATTGAAACTGGGCAAAGGAGAAGTATTTCCCCAACTACCACACATGTGTCTGTGTACACACATACACACACGTCCACACAAAGAGCCCCAAAGTACAGGACCCAACTTCAAAGTGATAAATATGTTCCATACAGTCAGTAAGAGGATCAATGAAGAATGAGAGAGAGCAAGAGAAGCAGAGCAAATACAGTGTGAAAAAGGCCAGACTTAATTTAAAAAGAACATGACAACAGAGGGAAAACCATCTCAAGAGAGTCACGTCTACGAGTTTTTTCAGAGCTCGATTTTTTAAAGAAAATGTACAATTTAAACAGGAGATTTATTTTTATGGAGGACTTAGAATACACCGTACATAACAACGTGAAAACAGGGAAAAATTCTTCCCCTTCCTGAATCTACACTGTTATTCTCCTACACTGACTTTGACCTTGGCCGTGTGGCTTGCTTGCGTCAATGGGACAATAGTAAATGTGACAGGAGAGACTTGAAAAGTGCTTGTACCTTGGGCCTTTCCTCTCTCGCTGTTCTTGGAAATCTGCCACCGTTACACAAATGAGCCCAGACTAGTGTGCTGGCTGTTAAGAAACATGTAGCCCCATTCCCCGCAGTGAACAACCAGCCAACCCCAGAAGCAAAGCTGCCTAGTTGACAAGAGACTGACCACAGATCTAGGAGTACGCCCAAACAAAGCCAGCAGGCCAGCCCACCTAAGCCTAGCCCACATCGTCAATTCCCAGGAGCATGAGCTATATAAATGGCTGTTATTTCAAGGTGCTAAGTTTTGGGAGGCTTTGTTGTGCACACCTGACTTGTACCAGTGACATTACGATATGAGGTAGAGTGGAAGAAAGTATCGGACAAGGTCCCCGCCAACAGGACCTATGATCTAGTTGGGAAAACAAGAACAGGGAATAGAATATCTACTTAATGAGGCAGCATGCTGTCTGTCAGCATTCTGCTCTGACTTAATAAATTATAGAAAAGGCGGTAATTAGGGGTATAAGCAGGAAGTGAGAAAGAAGTAAAAGGTGTGAGCTAATAATGTATCATTAGAGAAGGAAAGGTAGGACCTGGGCCACTTGAATTAGTACAATCCAGGCAGGTATGTAGGGAGACAGGGGAAAGGAACAAACACAGGAAATCGGGTAATCAGTCAAGCAGAAGCAGGAGGGTTTGGGATCTTCTTGGCCAAAGAAATTGACATGAAAGCAGAAGGAAATAGGTGACTGTTTAAAAATCTAGAAATATTTAATACTCAGTAAATTCAATAATGTGCTGGCCTTTGAGACTGCATTGAGCTATTGATGAAGATGCTGAAAATAAGTGTCATAGTTTCTAGGGTGCCATCTGCCCTGACACTGCCCTTCCCTTACGAATTCCATGATCCAATGGCAACTTTGTGCCGCCATGTAATTATTTTGGGTCTTTGATTGGGCCAATGAATCCTCCCAGAGGGAGAAACAGGAGGACTTCTAAATCTCTCTGTGAGGTGGTAAAATATAAAACTTGGGAGCTGCCTCAGTCATGCTTTCCTCTTTGTGGGAGAAGAAATGAAACTATCACAGAGAAACGGACATGGAACCCAGGCACAGACCAAGTGCCATTCACTTGGATGAGCCCTGGGTTAATTCTTGTCAGGCAGGGGGAGGAAGCAGTTTTCCTGAGCCCTCTTAGGGTCTATAGTTGGATCTGAAAATTAAGCTGACAAAGGCAGACAAACAGGAGAACAACATACGAATTTAGTCAATAAAAGTTTTACATGACAGAGTAGCCTTCATTAGGAAATGCAGACCCATAGAAACAGATGGACCTGCGTATTCCTATGCTAGGTTTGATGAGGAATGGATGGTCATGGACAAATTCAATAGGTCAAGGAGTATGATGTAAGCATAGCTAACTGGGGGGAACATAGCAAGACCTGGTTAGTTAGGATCCTTCTTGCCATCCCTTTGTCTCCAGATATAAGGTTGCTCTATCTTTCAGGTACAGGAAGGCACTTCTCACATGAGGGTTTATGACCTGTTTTAGGGCAGAAGGCTGAGGACAAGGCCAGAGAGACCTTCCTGCTTCCGCCTTTTTGTCAGACTCCTTTAGTTTAAAATATTCAAGATGTCAAGGTGCCATATTTGGGGGTAACATGTCCTGAACGTCGTCACTTGTCACTGTCCTTTCCAGGGTTTGGTTGTGCAACCCCCCTCGAATCTGGCTTAAGCTGGGTTTGCAGTCAAAGTGAGAACTCATGAGAACTGAGGTGCCTGATTAACATGCAGACCAATATTTCCCCAAAATCCTGGATTCCACCTTCTTTCGTGGACTTGAGAGAGACTCAAACAGAAAATGCTACTGGGACTGGGGATATTTAATCAAGGTCAGGAAAGACCATCTACTGTGGTTATGGGGTGGCCAATGAGAAGGAGAAAAATGCTCTTTTTGTCCTGGAGAGGATAAAGAACAAGGCCGTAAGAAAAAGGGGAAACGTGACTGGAAAATTGGAGAGAAAAATCTCTGTTCTCTTCTTCCCATACATGCTGTGTGTGCACAAATGGAGCCAATTCTTGATCTCTTAGCATTACTCATGCAATGTCACCTTGATGCACTCGCACCTGCCAATCTTGACACCTGGAGGCCCTAGATGCCTGCGTCAAAGCCTGTCTCTCCCGTGTTGTGTCCTCAGATCCCAACAGAAGAACTCTGTCCCTTACCTGTGGCCTCAAGGTGTGCCTACATCCCATCTAAAGTTCTCACCACACCCTGCCCTGTTTTGTTATTGATTGTTACATGTGTGATCTCCCCACCAGATTTGTGCTCCAAGAGTGTAGGGAGAGAAGGTAGTAGAGTCTAGATCAACAGTCTGCAGTTCACATGGACAAGAACGTGACTCAAGGTGCTTCTCCTAGCTGTGAGCCCATCAAATCTCTGACCCGTCTGAATCCAAGATGGGAGAGAGTTATTTTAATAACACTGACTTTCCCACGGCTGCTCCTAGCTGCAGAGGGATCTGGGAAGCTAAGAGGGGTCTGGGAAGCTAATGACTTGTAGTCAGACACATGGTCACTTTGAGCAAATCCAGGATCTGTTAGGATCCTAGGATCCTAGGGGAGAGGAGAAGCCAGCCAGTGGCATTCTGAAAAAGAATTCCATTTCTCACATGACTCAGGGAGCCCAGCAAGGGAAGCATTTCTGTCTATCGAGATGGACTTCAGATGTGACTTAGGGTCAGTGTTCTCACCTGTAAAAGGGGGTGATAGTCATCCTTCACTCAGAGGGCAGCCATCAGGATTATTACATGAAGTAACCCATGAGACTGCTTGGAATGGCAGTTGGCACTGGGTAACTGGGAGTTTTTCCTAGAAACTATTTCACACCGAGGGCTGTGAGTCCTAAAAAGGCCAAGTGGCTGACCTGTAAACCAGAATGTCACAAAGAAAATGGGATCGATGGGAATTTTGTGAGTCAGTGTTTGTCCACGACCGCCTCGAAGGTGTGACCTTTAAGACAGGGAGAGCAGATGTGAAAGATCAGCACGGTTCTCACTGATCTCAGCTACCTTCTCTATCCTCCCCGGGACAAAGCACACAGATGCCAGGGAAGCGCTGTGTGTGCTCTCTGGAGGGCAGGTTGTAATATGCAGTTCAGTGTTTTCATAAAGTCCCCTTGGTGCGCCCAAGCTAGCCGGGACCACCAGGCCACTAGCTCATTAATGGGCCTTTTGTCATGCAAATGAGATCTCCAGCCAAGCACATTTTCAAAGTGTTGGGAGAGAGGCAATTGCTGTCTTTCTTTAGCGCCTGCATAAAGCAGTGAACACAGGCAATTTCTTCCTTGGAGTCCAGGCAGAAAAGCAGCAGAGATAAAAGGCAAAGAAACTCTCTCTGTGGGTGACTCTAGCTTGCTTCTGGTACAGACAGTTGCAGGGAGGACTGGGCAGGGAGTCGCCAAGAAGGGCAGGGAAGCTAACAGGCCAGGTGTGCTGGGACAGGGTGCTGCCCAGTCCCAGGGGCCAGGCTGCTCCTCTTCTGTGGTTAATTTAATTGTCAACTTGACTGGGTCACGATGTGCCCAGATAGCTGATTAAACATTATCTCTGGGTGGGCCCGTGAGGGTGTTTCTGGAAGAGATTGGCATTTGAATTGGTGCACTGAGTAAAGCAGATGGCCCTCCCCAGTGTGGGTGGGCAACATCCAATCCATCGAGGGTCTGGATGGAACAAAAAGTAGAAGGTTGACTTCTCATTCTGCCTGACTGTTGAGCTGGGACGTGGGTCTTATGCTCTCGGTGTGGTGTTCTTGGTAGTCAGGCCTTCAGACTCACATTCCCATCTATACCATCAGCACTCCAGCTTTCAAATTCCCAGCCTTCCAGGGCCTCTAGCTTGTAAATGGCAGGCCACGGAACTTCTCAGCCTCCATAATTGTATGAGCCAATACCTTATGATAATTCTCTTGATGCATGTGTGTGTGTGTATTCTGCTTCTCTGGAAACACCAACCACTCTTCCTTCTCCTCCCTCTGCTCCTACCTTATCTTTTCCTCATCTTGACTTTTATTTCCTTTCTTCCTGACTTTGTTCTGCTTAGCACACATTTCCAGGTGCAGAGATTAGAATGACAAGAGAAAAACACATGATCCCTGGCCTATGGAGCAAGACTTTGCTTGGGCTGTCAGCTGGTAGAAATGAGCAGAGCAGAAAACGTGTGGTTAAGTGACATCTGTGATTTATGTAGGGAGAAGGACTATGTTTCCCAGAGGCTGCATCCATGTCAAAAGTATCAATAATAAGGATGGGTTTTTTTTCTTTTTTTCTTTAAAAAAATTTTTTTTTAATGTTTATTTATTTTGAGAGACACAGAGAGAGACAGAGCACGAGCAGGGGAGGGAAGAGAGAGAAGGGAGACACAGAATCCGAAACAGTCTCCAGGCTCTGAGCTGTCCGCACAGAGCCCGATGCAGGGCTCGAACTCATGAACCGTGAGATCATGCCCTGAGCTGAAGTCGAACACTCAATGCACTAAGCCACCCAGGCGCCCATAGGATGGCTTTTTTCTTACAAGATAAAAGAAAGTAATTCCAGGTTCTTACTTCTGTAGTTTGTGTTGGGTAATATCTCATCACGAGAAAACCCTCCAAGGGCTCCCACAGTTCTGAGAATAACCTTTGGGGTCCAGTCTAGCCCTTGGACTCCACTCAGCACCTATGCTGATGCTCTGGTTCCTCTGGCCTTGTGAAATGCACCAAGCCTGTTCCCACCTTGGAACTTTGTTTAACTGTTCTCTCTGCGCCCATCAACCCAACACCCATCAGCAAACACCTCCCTGCCCAATGAGGTCACAACTAGTTTTCAGTTCATTGCCCCATCTCAGTATAAACGCCCTAGAGAAATGACCACTGACAGCCTCTTTCAATGTCCAGTTTAATTTCTTCATAATAGTTATTACTATTATATGGTAGTGGCACTATCATTCTCTGAAATCCTATTTTGTGTTTACTTGCTTACCAGTTTCTTCTTTCTTTTAAGAAGGTGGTAAAAAAAATCATAAAATCAAATAATAATAATAAAAAAACATCAATAGGTGGCAGAGCCCAATAGTTTACGTGTTTAGATTTCACGCCCGTGCATCTGGCTCTAATTCCAGCCCTGTCACTTTCTAGCTGTGGGGTCCCAGGCAGGTTACTTTGCCTCTCTGGGCCTGGGTGTCTTTTTACCTTGTGCGTCTGCAAAGTGCATAGTACTTTGCAAATTGCAAACCACATAGTAGGTGCACAATAAATGTCTGTTGAATAATAAATGGCTTCACCATTCAACCCAGTGGTGGCCACAATGAATTGGCCACTCTTGTGGGTATGCATCAAAGCTTTGCCAGACTACCCTTTTCTGAGAATTATCATTCAATAATTATAAATGCCTAAATGTTTTGTTACATAAATTTGCATAAAAATTACTAAATGATTCTAGAGAAAACAGACTTATTCTAGAGAAGCCAAATGTAAAGTTAAACCTAATGCTGTACAAATATTTTAAGAAAGCATTTTTCTTTCCATATGGGGTCTGGCTTTAGCCTCAGGTTGTAATTTCCTTGAGGGCGGTGGGGTACTAGATTTCTCTCCAGCCTCAAGGGTGACATTGTCCTAAATGAAATACTGAGGAATTTTAGACCTTGTGGGAGAAGAGTCTATTTGTGAACCTATGAAATGTCTTTCCTTTGGGTATTTTTTCCACTTACTGTAATAAAGTAGTAAATAAAATACTTAATGAGAAAATATGCTAATGATACTTTACACATTTTGTGTTAATATGACTCCTGCAGAATTGACATATCAGGGCATTTTATCCATTTGTGTAGCAGTCTACCTCTTGTGAATTTGTTCCTTTTCTTTAGCTCCCGGAGTGGAGAACCTTGGCTGAAAGACCTAACAATAGTACCTTCTACCATTCATTGAGCACTGGGCCAGGAAATGTGCCAAATTCCTTACATATATTCATTAGTTAAACTTCATGAAACTCTCTTAGAGGATAGTATGGTAGTTCTGTTTTATAACAAGGAAATGAAGAATCAGAGAAGTCAAGTGACTTGTCTAACATCCCATAGCTATTAAGTGGCATAGGAGAGATCTGAACACTGTTCTTTAAACCCTAGGAGTCTGTACTGATAGAAATAAATGATTGCATAAATGAATCCTGTAAATAAATAGGGAGAATAGAAAAACAAAAACGAAAACAAAAACAAAACCTCTAAACCCCATGCTGTTAACGATTACCTTAAAGGATCACCCTGGGCAGAGTTGGGCAGAAAAGCTAAACTTTGTGGTCATCCCACCTGGGCCCTGATGCCTCCAGACCTGAAGACTTCAGACTCAAGTTTTGAAGGTCCCTCTTTTCAGCCTTCTACCTATTGCCCTGAGCTGGCCCCCAAAGAAAGCTTCCTAGAACAGTGCCCATGTCTGTTGCCCTTAGCTGGACTTTCCATCCATCCATCTATCCATCCATCATCCTCTATTGATTTCAGAGTTGGCAGGAATTCTTAATGAGGTGCTTAATTTCCCATCCTATTACAATGACACTTGACCAGCACCAGGATTTCAAAAATGGCACCATTTTTTAAGTTCATGGCCCTTGTTAATTAATTCAGAGATGTCCTCTCTCAATTAAAATCTTCCTGGCGGACCTAGAAATATTTACACTCTCACTGTCATAAACTGGCAGGTTCTTTAACTATTTTCTGTAACGTATTCATCTAAAAGATTATTTGCAACAAATTTTCACAACTAAACAAAATTACAAGCTTTAAAGCGTATCTGATTTTTATAGCACCTCCTCTCTGAAGATACCTATAATTATTTCTCTTAAAATTTTTTTTCAATGTTTACTTATCTTTGACAGAGAGAGAGAGAGAGAGAATGAGCAGGGGAGGGGCAGAGAGAGAGGGACACACAGAATCCAAAGCAGGCTGCAGGCTCTGAGCTGTCAGCACTGAGCCGACATGGGGCTCGAACCCACGAACTGTAAGATCATGACCTGAGTGAAGTCGGTTGCTTAACTGACTGAGCCATCCAGGTGCCCCCATTTTCTCTCTTTTTAAGTTTGTTTATTTATTTATTTATTTATTTATTTATTTATTTATTTTGAGAGAGACAGACAGAGTGTATGCGCGCACATGAGCGGAGGAGGGGCTGAAAGAGGGAGAGAGGATCCTAAGCAGGCTCTGAGCTGTCAGTGCAGAGCCCGACATGGGGCTCAGTTTCACAAACCACGACGTCATGGTCGGAGCCAAATTCAAGAATCAGACACTCAACCGACTGAGCACCCCTATGTGATTATTTTCTTAAGGGAAAGGAACATGGATCACTTTGAAGGGAAGTTCACCATTTCCAATTGCATCAGAGCTTGGAATACCAAGTTGAAGACAGGGAGCCAGGAAGCTGTATCTCGGTGCTAAGTACCACTCCACAAAGAGCGCACACGTTTCTGCAAGACAGGACCCATAAGTACCCCACTCCTAAGACTTTAACAAGGATTAAAAGAAATAAGGCCTGTAAAGCATTTAGTACAATGTCTAGCACATCGGAGGCGACCCATCCCACCTTCCATTCAGCAGCTCAGGAATTTCCTGAAGGGGAATACAAGATACACTTGCCGTGTTTTAAACTCTGTTCAACAGAGAAAGTGCATTGCTAGATTATAAGACTCCGTGGCATATGAGGTTGCTGAGGGCCGAGGAAAGCCACAAACCTCTTTTCATACTCGAACGAAATTACCAGGTGCTCCTCCAAATATCTCCCTCAAGATCTCCAAATGAGAAGTTTCCAAACCCTCACCGAACATTCACATTCAATTCTCCTGTCAAGACTGCCCTTTTGCCCTTCTCAGGTCTGAATCTGCGCTGAATGTCACTAGTTCTCTCGGAGAGTAATGACTCCTATAGCCGCAGCATCAAAACATTTAACTGGCCAAACACAGGCAAAATTCTGGGTATACGTGTTCTGGAAGTCTGAATGGAGGTGTGTGCTCTGAGGTGGTGAACTGACCCTACACCTCTCGAGTGTAGAGTTTTAATATCGTTCTACTTCTGTACGCATTAGCCAAACCATAATTTACTGCTGCAAAACCCAATAGCCTGTACTTTTTCATGCAATTTTTTTAGATTGTTTCTAATAATGTTTGAACACAGAGTAAAGCAAACTCATGTTTCCATTTTGAGCCACTGATGTTCACTGGAGTCCAGTAAGAGCTCCACGTCCTCTTGAGTTCAAAGGAGGAGAGGAAAGGGAGGTGGGTTTGGTGCCCAGATGCCCATCCCATATTGGGGAGAGACTTTTCAGCCATCTTTAGAGTAGTTCTGATCATGCAGCCAACCCCCTCGTCCCAACTTTCTTTCTTGGCACTGCGTTTTTCTCCTCCCTGTCTCTTATTTTATGTAGCCATTTGGATAAATACCCATTCCTAAGAACATCTTAGCATGTTGCTTCCAATTAGCCTCTTCTGTTGATTTGGCTCCATTGCCAGCACCTGCAGAGGTGCCCAGTAACATCCACAAGGTTGTTTTTGCATGATTGCACGGCAGAGGGATAAAGCCTGCGTGTGCATGCGAAAGTGGCTTGGAAACTGATCTGACACATAAATATCCCAGGAAGTGATTAATAATTTAAACCCTGACTCAAGCTCAAAATAAACGTGCAGTGATAGAGAAAGATGAGCCCTCTACAGCATTGTGGTGGGAGTGTCCAGTGAATGGGGATGTGGCTCATGGTGAGAAGCTTTCGGGGTGTTGGCCTTGCCTGTCGTTCTAGGTCATATTATATATTATTATTTATCTATTTTTAGATGAGGGAGCAGAAGGGGCACAGATAGGGAGAGAGAGAATTCCATGTCAGCGCAGAGCCCAAGGTGGGGCTCGATCTCACAAACAGTGAGATCATGACCTGAGCCGAAATCAAGAGTCAAGTCGGACATTGAACTGATTGAGCCACCCAGGTGCCTCAACGGGATAATATTTTTAAAGCAGAAAACACACAGGATTTCAGAAGAAAATAATTGTTTTGAAATACTTTTATCAAAATACAGTAAAAACAAATTATGATAGAGTAGTATATGTGGGTTTTTTTCAGTTCTCAAATGTAATTCTTTTTACATTTTATTTCTTTTTACAATTTATTTTATGTATATCTATTTACATTTTCAACATTTTATTTTGAAATAACAGTAGACTTAAAGAAATGTTGCAAAAATAGTATAGAATGTTTCAGTACACCCTTCACCTAGATTCCCCTAATGTTCATATCTTAGATAACCGTGGTACATTTATCAAAACGAAGAAATTAATATTGGTACAATTCTCTGAACTATACACTCTGTTTGGATTTCACTGGTTTTTCCATCAATGTTCTACTGTTTTAGGATCCAATCCAGGGTCCCACATCTTAGGTAGCTTTTTCTTTGGTCTTTTATGACTTTGACACTTTTGAAGAATTCTGGTCAGTTATTTTCAGAATGTCCTTTAATTTGGGTTTACCTGATCTATCTTATGATTGGATCATGCTTTTGCATTTCTTACAAAAATGTGTGTTTTCTTATGAATGCATTTAATAATCAGCTACATAATAAATGTGGTAAATAACTACTTCATGCTTAAATAACTAACTATCCCAATATGTAACTACTCTAATTTTGAAGTGGTGATAGATGTAAATAATATTTTATGAGCTGCAACACCTGAAATGTGGCATGAAATTATGTGTGACTTCCACCAGTGACAAAATAACAAATAATGCTAATAGTGCTGTGGATTGTTTCCAAGCTTTATATTGGAAGGAAATGCTAAATATCAGTCAGGAAAATAAAGAGTTTTTTCAAGCCAAGTTCAGAGTTATCCTTGGTTTACATAAAACATGAAATGAGTCACCCCCTCCAAAAAGGGGCTCAAATGCATACAGATGAAGACAAAAAGTGAGTGTTTTTTTTTTTTTTCCAGATTCACAAAATCATGGAAAGGGGGAAGTTAGAGGTAGAATTTTATTTGCTGCTTTGGTAAATGCATAAAGAGAATCCTACTTGTTTTTATTTTTAGTGTTTTTTTTGAGAGAGAGAGACAGACAGAGGGTGAGCGAAGCCTGATATGGGGCTTGAACTCATGAACTGCAAGACCATGACTTGAGTCTGAAGTCGGACACTTAACCGACTGAGCCACCCAGTTGCCCCAGGACAATCCTACTTGTATATCCCACAGGTGATTGGAAGGACCTTGAAAATAACTGTCAAGGGGCGCCTGGGTGGCTCAGTCAGTTAAGCGGCCAACTTCAGCTCGGGTCATGATCTCGCAGTCTGTGAGTTCGAGCCCCGCGTCGGGTTCTGTGCTGACAGCTCAGAGCCTGGAGCCTGTTTCAGATTCTGTGTCTCCCTCTCTCTGACCCTCCCCCGTTCATGCTCTGTCTCTCTCTGTATCAAAAATAAATAAACGTTAAAAAAAAATTAAAAAAAAAAAAAAAAAAGAAAATAACTGTCAAGACAATGGGCTGCTGATCCTTGGAGCAGGATTAAAAGAAAAGCTACACTCATATGTTGCAGATAAGACCAGACAAAGTGTGCCTTCTTTGGGTGTTAGCATCTCCCTCGTCATTGTTGATAACAGAACTGGTGGCTTTTAATTCTTGTGTAACAACTGGCCACCAGATCTTACAGATCTGGAGTAAAAACTTACAACTGGAGTAAAAAATGAGAGGAAAGTATTTTTAAGGGACGCTGTATTTCTTACACTGGACGGATGCGCAAAAATTCACAAAGAGAAATCTTGTAATTGTCAGCGAACGTAACTTCGTGGAAACGTCTTATACAAATTTTAGTTTGTTGTTTTACTCTCTAGACCTGGATAGGAAGAAGGTTCCAGGATGAATTTAGGTTACTGTCGCTCAGTTGTAAAAATGCTTTCTTTATTTGGATTACAGCAAATAGCCCCAAACCAGAGCATGTGATCATCAAATTACTTCTCCAGCATGAAGGTCATCCATGGCTAGTCGTTCTCTAACTGGCATCTCAGTGCAGAATTCCACTGTGTTGGAAATGCCTGGTTCTGAGGGCCCTGCTGGAGCCAGGGAAGTGTGTTTTCAGGGAAAACCAAAATGAGCTTGTTTCCTGAATCTTTTGTGTTTATAATCATAATAACAATTACAGGTTGCTTAAGACCCATTAGAAATGGAAGAGAAGTTTGGAGAAAGGCCACCTTGGTCCTGGTCACTCTATTGCTCACACGTTCAACAGATAATTCAAGAGCACCTTTTCTTCTATAAGACATTGATGAACAGTCCCATGTGTTTGGGGCAGAACCCTGGAACCTGGGGTTTGTGAGTAGGGAAGACCGGTCTGCCTCTTGTCAGATCCATGCCTCGAAGGCTCTCTGATCTGACATTGACATCAGTGTGCACTGTATGTTCTTCTTGGGGGTCCTTTTTGGGGGCACAGTCAGCTTCCAAAGGCTACAGGCCCCTCCACCCAGAAGCCCTCCATGATGCTACCAGCTCACATTTCTTCCTCATCAACAGGCTTGCTTGTTACCTCTAAGTCAGATGTTAGTTTCTACAGTAGCTGTGATAATATATACAGAAAAGTTTCTTTTTCTAACTTATCAATAACTGTTTGTCCCTAACATCACCTATTCCTGCAATCCCAGGAAAATTTAGAATCAATACCTAAGAAAATTTGCCTACATGTTAACGGAGATTATCTCTGAGTAATGTCTTAGTGATGATTTCTTGTTGTGCTTATCTGTACTTTTTCAAATTTTACATCCTGAGGATTTATTATGTTGTCATTAGAAAAAAAATTGAAGTTGTTAGTCACCTAAAAAGCATCAAATGTAATGTGCTGATTCTTCAGTTTCAGGACATGTACATTCAACTCAAGATGGCGGCATGGATAAAGCAAACACGATTCTTTTGTGACTATTTTCTGTATGATGTAATCTTCAAAACAGGGTAAATCCCTCTCTTTAATGTAAGCATCAATGATTTATGTATAGCTGTTACTTTATGTTAGCAACATATGTTTAAGATTTCTGTGTTCAGTTAACATTCTAGGACTCCAGCAAATTTTCTTTTCAGGAGAGCTTGCCCTCCTGTTGTTGATTTTAAAATAAACCAATCTTCACAGGAGAAAAATCTGATTCCCGTCATAAAATGTTGGGGCTATTTGTTCATTATTAGTTTAATATCTTCCAACAAACATAGCACACAGCCAGAGAGTGACTTCAAACCCTCAGAAATGATCAGGTCCAATGTATCTTCCATAACCACGGGTGCACTAAGGTATATGAGCTCACTGGAAACCATCCCAGGTTCTGCTACATTTTTAAAATCATAATTACAACAATGCCATTGGAGGAATGTTGAGCTGGATAAATGGGGTTTTAGACAAGCGATAATAGGTGTAGAGTAGCATCAACCCAGCCCTAGAGATAAATCCTGCTTTTTACAAAGCATTGCAAAATGCTGGAATTTTCCTTGTGCATATGGAGGAGGGTTTTTTGTGACCATAAACAGTTTGACACAAACAGTTCTGGAAGGAAAGTGAGGAGAATAATGTGTAAACAGTGTGAACTTTTTATAGAGCTTTTGGGGTATTCTTATGCCACAGTGATGATTATACTGTAATTATTACTCATGTGTGTAAAGCTATTCCTACTCTTTTAATGCCTTCTGGAGGCCACCACAAATTCCAGTTACCGAAGTGTGGCATGAGTACACAATTACATGTGCACACACACAGACACACAGAAAGCTTAAGAACCACTGTACTACAAAAATCCCTCTTCAGCCTCCCCTGAAGGTACTTATCCAGCCTACGCTTAACTTTTTCCACTGACCAGAAGCTCACTCCCTTACCTGGAAGACCTCTCCACTTTAGAAAAATGTTCTCTTTTTTGGTTGCTGTTAATTTCTGTTGTTGTTATTGTTAGGTTGATGTGAAGGATACTGCCCACCCATATCCACCTGTTTGTCCTAGTTCTGACCTCAGGAATAAGAGGGGATAAGTGTAACTCCTCTTCTGGACAGGCTTTCAACCTTTTGAAGAGCAACATTGTATTCTCCCCAGCCATTCTCTTTACTCACTAAAATGTAAATATTTGCCTTAGAAAAATGAGATTGTTTGAAAATGCCGTGTCTAAGAATCACTTACAGGAAGTCTTTTCATTTGCCAGAGGATCCATAATGGCTTCAGATTTCAAGTATTTGTTGTTTGGTCCTACCAACTCTGTCTGCATCTGGCAGTATAACCAGCATACCCAGTGAGCAGTTCAGCTATGCCTCTGCAACATTGGTGAGTCCCAGCTAAGGGTGCCTGAAGTTGTTCGTGGCCATGGCGCCTTACATCCACACCATTTTAAAAACCCATATTTAGGATTGATCTGCTGAAATTGATCCTTCGGTGGGAATTTTAATTCTTTCCAGGTGTGCATGTGCGTGCGTGTGTGTGTGTGTGTGTGCGTGTGTGCGTGTGTGTGTGTGTTTCTGTGTGTGTGTGTTTCAAAACACTTAGCAATACAGTGACTAGTGACCAGGTATGATAAAAGAGAAATTATCCTAAAAATCAAGGGATGAAATTTCTGCCCCTTAACGAGTTGAGGTTAGTATTCATAAGTTTTGATTGTGCCTCTATCTTCCAACCCAGCAGAAGTTGACTATGGAGTTTTCTTAAAAATCAGTGGACAAACATCTTGGTGACTGCTGCATTGGATAATGGGTTCCTACTGAAAATCAGAGATGTAGGGGTTCCTGGGTGGCTCAGTCCCTCAATTGGGCATCTGGCTGAATCTTGGCTCAGGTCATGATCTCGTGGTTCATGAGTTTGAGCCCCCATCAAGCTCTGCACTGGCAGCCCAGAGCCTGCTTAGGATTCTGTCTCTCCCTCTCAATAAATAAATAAATAAATAAATAAACCTAAAAAAAACCTAAAAAATTAGAGATGTAGACCAAAATTTATGCTAAGTTCATTCTTATCTCCAGTGCCTTGAATAGTACCTGGAACAAAGTAGGTGCTCAATAAAAAAATATGGGTATGTCATAATACAACTTTCTTCAATGGACTATTCTGTGGATATCAATATTGAGCATAATATTAAGCATTAACATTATTAACATTATGAAAAAATGTCTGGAACTAGAAAGTGCTTATTGCAATAGTAAGGGGAAAATCAAGAGTCAAATTACATGTATTGGACATTGCCAATATTAAAATACACAAATGTCGACCTCTCATCTCCCTATCCTAACCCCTTCATCACTGAAAAGAGAAAAAAAAAATTTTTTTAAGGCAGAAAAAGTCATCAAGACTGAAAAAGCACTGCCACTTATTAGTAACCCACGCCTTTTCACAGAACCCACCAGGACAAGGCATTTGGTCATGTCCTAATCCTCAAGTGTCTTCTATGAAGCAATGGCCACAGGAAGCAAGGTTGCCTCAATACTTCCAGCTTGTCTATACCAATTATGAGAGAGCCATTGGAGAATCATAATAGCTAATATGTATTGAGTGACTTCACTGTGGGTCAAGTGCATTCCAAGCATTTCTCACACTTGTCATTACAACTATTACTGTTCCCATTTTACTAGCAAGGAAACTACAAGGCTAAGTTTCTTGCCCAACCGGATTTGAACCCGGGGAGTGTGCACTTGGGGTCCACACCCTTAACCATATAGCAATCTACCTCTCAAATCTCTGGTCAATAAGCTTTTCTAATAGAACTCAAGTCCATTCCCCTTGTGATCTCCTTTTCCTACAGAGCAAACCCCTCTCAAATTCCTTCCCTGGCTTTCCTCCAGGTAGAACTTTCTAGAACATGCATGCCTTTGCCCCCTAATTCCTGTTTACTTCAAATGCATGTGGCATTTCTCACTGTATTATCATTGTCCTATAGGAACCCATAACTGGGGCAAAAGGAGTTGTACCTCCTTGGTTTCACCTTACCTTGACTTTAGCTTCATTTGGTTGAATTCCCAAATGAGTTTTTGGCCCACCTGTTTCTTATCTCAAAAATGTAAATGTTGTGCAGTCTCTTCCTCCTTATCTGTTTCTTCCAATGCCTCATTTTCTTAACACATGTCATTTCTAGTACCATCACATATAAAACATTTCCAAACATTCCTAAACCCAACCCAATCTGCCAGTTACATTTTATATGTGTGTTCTTGACAAAATACATCATCCTCTTCCAATACAATAGACTTTTACTTCCAATCATTGTTACCAAAATCTATGGAAAATGAAAATGTTAGCAGTTTTCTCTCTTCAGGGCAGGTGGCTTTATGAGTCATTTTTACTCAGGTTTCCCCCCAAAACTTATAAATGACATTTTAAATAAAATATAATTCATTTAGTTTAAAAGGGGAGATTCTGTTCTATTTCAAAAATAGGAGTGGTAGTAAAAGGAACCAATAAATGAGTAATATATTTTAAAGCCTGAACCAAGTTTATCCCTTTCTTTATGAAGCACTCTACTGCCAATCTGTGCATAAGCTGGCATGTGCCAACAGGCCAGCCTCTGCTTGTAAAACCATCCGGGTCGTAAGACGATTCAGTCCTATACAGTTCACATGATCCGATGGTAACACAAATGACGAATCTGCAACATGAAAATGGTTTATAACAAATAATTCAGTTATTTGGGCTAAAACTTCTTTGGCAACACCAAAGCAGCTACCCTGTTAAGATTCAAACTCACTGCAAATCATTTATGATGTCTGAAATGGACACAAATCGGTTTCTTGCATACAAAGCAGTCTTATGTTTTTCTTTAGGAAATAATTGGCATATTAAAATTACAGCTCTGCGTTGCTTTGATCATTCTGGAGCCACGTGCAAGTAGGTGCGTCGGCTGGCTTCCTTAAGGGGATGCCTATTGCGGGAACTCTAGGGAGCGTGGAAGCAAAAGCCTTTACTCTCTTTTCCTATGACCAGCTGACTTGAACAAATGCTTGCCTTTATATGGGAAAAGTATTCACAAGTCACTGGAAATACCTCCTCAGTTAAATTCTACACTTGATGGTCAGTTAGGGGGCCGATAAAATGGACCATCAAGTCCAAATGTGCTGGAGAATTCACCAGATCAAATGACAAAGTGTATAAATACATGAGCTGGTTGTGAGATAATGAGCCAGTGAGTCACCAAGGAAGGTTGCTCAAGAGTGGTTTCCATCTGGCACCTTAAAGAAAGCCAGGAACATCAGCCCTGAACAACAGAAGGGTGAGAGGGGGGTTGGCTCTGCTTCGCTCGCCATCTGCAGATTTAACTGCAGTTGCGTTGGAAAAGTCTGTGTTCTTCTCAGCTTTCACATATCCCAAGAGTCACCTTTATTTAAGAACAAAAACAAAAAAGTTAAACACCCTCTACTATGCAAACACATCTAACTACTGCCCTTTCTCCTTATCTTCACAGCCAAGTTTCCAAGAGCAGTACTCCTGTTCGATGGTGGGGTTAGTTGAGTGTAGTCATTTTCCAGCTGTATTAAGTCAGCTTAGTCAAAATGTAAAATGACGGCTTCTTATCACCGGGTAATTCCTCTGACTGACGTGCCTCAATACTTCTCCAACCCAGTTTCTTACTCCAATCTTAATTCCAAAGCCAAATATGAGGACTTTTACCATCTTCATTTCTGTATTGCTTAAGCTATTTACAGGTTTGAGAAATTTTGTGATTAAAAAATAAAGATCTACCCTGAAGCAGAGACTAGGAGCTGACTAGGAGCAAACACTCCCAACATTCCCAAAGTTTAGCATCCCAGACCAAGTAAGGTTGCCATAACTAGACCTGTGAAATAAATGTGATGTTCACTCTGAACGTTTCAAGTGGAAAGTGGAGTAAGTTCCACTAATAACAGAGCCAGAAGTGACATCATTAACATGGTGACATAGGTGGTTCCCAACTTAGTCCCCTCTCACAAGAAGACCAAATAGCAACTATATATAAACAAGACACCACGATGATAAGCCCAGAACTGGAGGCGAAGCTGAAGTACCTCTTGGATGACAGAGGCTGAGAAAGGTCCACATTAGAAGAGTAAGAAAAGTGGCTACACTCTGCCTGCATTGCCCTCCTCCAGGCTGGCACAGTGATATACCGAAGGACCTGTGGCCTATGGTTCTTCCAGTGGGAAAAGAGACTCAAGGTGGACATCCAGCTCCCTCAGTGTTACAGGCACTTCCCAGGAGTCTCACTTGGGTCCCCCTTCACGAGGTTCGCTGGGCTTCATTTAGCCAGGGGGCTCAGTTGGCAATTCTGCCTGAATTGGATCCCCAGCCAATAGGTCACACTGGTGTGCAGTTCATTCTGGGTCTCCACCTGGGCAAAGGAGGAAATTCATGGCCCCACGCAACTGCTGAGCAGAGCTTCCAGCCCTACCCTTCTGGGAAGCCTGGCCACAGATGCCCAGCTGCAGAGCACATCCTAAGGGCCACCCGGGCAGGAAAGCAAACTTGCAGTCCTGCCCAACTGTTGACCATCTATCTCCTAGCCCCACATAACCAAGGAGCCTGAACAATGACTCTGAGCACCCATGAAGTCTAGCATACGCTCTTGCTCTGCTGGAGAGCCCAGCCTATAGTCCTATCCAGCAGTGGAGCCCAGCATGTGGCCCTGCCACATTGCTGAACACAGCCTGCAGCCTCACCCAGTCACCAAGAACACAAGTAACAAAAGCAAAAAGGAAAAACTGAGATCACCTCAAATTAAAAAGCTTCTGCACGGCAAGAGAAACAATCCACAAAATAAGAAGGCACGCTATAGAATGGGAGAAGATATTTACAAAGCAAATATCTCGTAAGGAATTAATATCTAAAATATACAAGGAACTCATGTAACTCAGCAGCAAAACAACACCCCAAAGCAATCTAATTAAAAATGGACAAGGGATCCAAATAGACAGTTTTTGTTTGCCCCAAAGAAGGCACACAAATGGCTAACGGGTATATGAAAAGGTGCTCAGCATCACTAATCATCGGGGAAATGAAAACCCAAACCGCAATAAGATAACACCTCCCACCCGTTAGCTTGGCTATTATCAAGAAGACGAAAGATAAGGTGAAGATGTAGAGAAAAGGGGATCTTTGTGCACTTGTGGTGGGAACGTGAACTGATATAGCCACTATAGAAAATAGCATGAGGGTTGCTCAAAAAATTAAAACCAGAACTACCACGTGATCCAGCAATCCTACCTCTGTGTACATATCCAACGGAAATAAAATCACTATCTCAAAGATGTAGACGCACACTCACGCTGTTCATTGCAACATTATTACAATAGGCAAGACATGGAAGCAATCTAAATGTCCACTGATGGATGAATGGATGAAGAAATTACGTGTGTGTGTGTGTGTGTGTGTGTGTGTGTTCAATGGAATATTTTTCAGGCATTAAAAAAAAAGAAATCCTGCCATTTGTAACAACATGGGTGAAACTTGAGGGCACTATGCTAAATAAAATTAATCAGACAGAGAAAGGCAACGACTATATGATTTCACTTATATGTAGAATCTAAAAGAAAAAAACAAGCACCAGACTCATAGAAATAGAGTAGAATGCTCACCAGAGGCTGAGGGATGGGAATAAATGGATGGAGGTGGCCAAAGAGTACAGACTTACAGCTATAAGATAAATAAGCTATGGGGATCTAATGTACAGCACAGTGACTGTAATTAACAATACTGTATTATATGCTTGGAAGTTGCTAAAATTTATCACACACCCCCCCCCCACACACACATACACACACACCTAACTATATGAGTTGATAGATTTAACCTAACCTTATTAACAGATCTTAATGTGGGAACTCTTTTGCAATATGTATGTATATCAAATCATCATGTTGCTTACCTTAAACTTACACAATGTTATGTGCCAATTATATCTCAGTAAAGCTGGAAAAAAATATCGGGCAGCCAAATTTATTTACTAATTGAAATTAAATGAAGATGCCTATTATAACTTCAAGAGAGACACAATCTAGTCAAGGTTCATGTGAATGCTCACAGAATGGGCAGACATGATACCTGAAGACCATTCCTGAAACTGCAAGTATGGAAACGCACGTTGTGTCATTCGGAAGCTTTCCAGAGGCTATCTAATTCCGACCCATCTCCAAATTTTACCCCAATCCCTGTACTAATTCGGTAGCATCCCCAACTCTGAGACAAAGACAACATAACCCAAACCCTAACATGAATCCAAGGGATTGGAATTGGGATGGGAAATCTTAAGTATGGTGGAGAGTCTACTAGGCATATTAGTTGGCCTGGCAGGATATTTCAAAGTACTGATGGTGCTCTGTTTCGTCACCTGCATGGTGTCCCTGCAGATTCTCCCTTACTTGCCTGTTAGAGAAATGCAAGGGAGAGATGTAAGGGTAATTTATAGCTAATGTGCAGACACTATATCCTCTAGTTTTTAAGATTAATGACTCACCATTATTCTGTGTTAGGTTGTACAGATTTGCATGGTGATTTGGAGCCCCTTCTACTGTAGGACACAGACTACTAAAATAAAGAGAGTTTGAGAAAAAAAAAAAAGGCTGAGCTGACTGAAAGACCCACACCTCTTTTTGGATCCATAAGAGAGGAGAGGACATAAGGCAAATCACTACTCCTAAGATTGGAGAGATAGGCGAATAGAAGGAATCATGGCTTATCAGAGCAGAGACTCACAGCTGGGCTAGGAAAACCTGAGTTGTATGCAAAAATCACACTGAAGGATTAGTGTGGATGGTTCTGAGAGTTAAGAACTAGGGGCCCAGTCATGAGGGGTGGGGGGCGCACAATATGGTGAGATTGCCCGCAAGGAGCTTGACCGGATTCTCACAGTAAATGTCAGAGAAAAATCCCCTCCTGCTTCTGACGGGAGAAGGGAAAAAGAAGCCATTTTGAAATACTCCAGAGCATCTGTTCTCCTTGACAAGGCCTGCCCTCAGGGGAACTATTTTGTCCCACCTAAGAGGGGAGGAGAAAACTGAGAAATACTTGTGTAGTTCACAGCCCAGAGGTACAGGCTCACTAAAAGACAGAGAAAAAATTATGGAACTGTTGGTCACCTCCCCCACCCCCTGCCACGCCTCACCACCACATCACTAAAGGCCTATTTATAGGAGTTCCTATTAGCAGGTACATCACATCTGTCCAGAAATTACAAGGCATACAGAAAGGCAAAATATAAAGTTAAAGAGACAGCACAAGCATTAGAACCAGACATGTCAGGGATGTTGGAATTATTAGACAGGGAATTTAAAACAACTATGGGGCACCAGGGTGGCTCAGTTGGTTAAGCGTCCAACTACTTCGGCTCAGGTCATGAGCTCACAGTTGTGAGTTCGAGCCCCTCATCGGGCTCCATGCTGGGCATGCTTATCCTTATCTCCCTCTCCCTCCCTCTGTCCTGCCCCACTTGCGTGCCCATGGACCATCTTTTTCTTTAAAAATAAACAAACAAATAAATAAATAAATAAATAAAGCAACTATGATTAATATGTTGAGATCTTCACTGGATCCTATATACAGCATACAAAAACAGATCGGCCATGTAAGCAGAGAGATAGAATCCTAAGAAAGAATCAAAAGAAATGCCAAAAACACTGTAACAGAAATGAAGGATATCTTTGATGGGTTCATTGATAGACTGGACACGGCTGAAGAAAGGATCTCTAATAACCTTGAGGATATACTAATAGAATCCCTGAAAACCAAAAAGCAAAGTGAACAAAGACAAAAACAAAAACAAAAACCAGACTATCCAAGGACTGTGGGTGGGACAACTACCGAAGATGTAACATATGCATAATGGAAATACAAGAAGGAGAAGAAAAAGAAAAAGGAACAGAAAAAATGTTTGAAACAATAATAACTGAGAATTTCCCCCAAATTAATGTCAGACACCAAACCATAGGTTCAGAGAATATCAAGTAGGCTAAATGCAAATATATATATATATATATATATATATATATATATATATATATATATATACACACACATATGATATGGACATATCATATTCAAACTACAGAAAATCAAAGGTAAAGAAAAAAAAAACCTAAGAGAAGCCAGAGAGAAGGAAGAAAACACCTTATTTGTAGAGGAATTAAGAATAATATCCCACTTCTCAGAAGCCAAGCAAGAATTGAGTGCAGTGAAATATTGGAAGTGTTGAGAAGAGTTTGAAAGGGAAAAGGAGAAAAAAAAGCTTTGGAGGAGCACAGTGGAGTGAGCTCCACACCTTGATGGTGGTGGGGGGGGGGGGCGGGGGGCGGGCGGGCATCTGAGAGCCGAAGAAAACCATTCTTCTGCTTCCTGCCTGGACCTCTTGGGGATGCAAACACCGCATTATCTGCTCCTTTCATCCACATCATATAAGTCATTCGAGTTGGCATCACGGTGCCCCTTGGGATGCAAGATACCCCATTTCCCTTGAAACTAAGTGGTGTGCAAGAGAATCCTGCAGTTTATTATGACTTCAAGCCTGGCATGAGGTTGGCAGGGGAGGGGGGTAGTTTTAGGGCCCACCAGCCGGTATGCCTGCTCCTGGGGTCACGTGGTTAAGCAACCATGCATCATTGCATCAAAAGGTGATGCTGCATGTGCATGGTAGGAGCCCAGAGAAAATCTGGTCACAGCTTCAAGACTGAGTGCAGGCAGGAGTTGAAGTGAGAACGGGGCTCTGACTGAGAAAAACACAGGCACCACTGACGTCCAGAAGATCGCTATAGTCAACAAACAGTGGACACAATCCAGCCCCTACTCATTTCCTTGGAATATTGGAGCCGTCTGGCAGCTAGAGCTTGTGAGCTCTAGTCTGTAAATGGGACACAATGTAAATGGGTTTCAACTGACCTGAAAAATCACTGGATTTCACAGGGACAAAAGCAGGACGGGATTAGATCAGCTTGTACCGGAGAGATGGGGTGCAGACTGATCTGTTTTTTCAGTTATGAAATCAAAGAACATTACAAAATGGCACACCTGCATTGGAGACTGAATTTCCATACACGCTGAATGGGTTTTTTGTTTTTGTTTTTAAGCTGTATGTTTGTTCTTTTGGACCTATCACAACATCCCCAAGTTCAAAACAAAACAAAACAAAACGAAACAAAACAAAACAACATTTTGACACGGTTGTATGTCAAAACTAGTCACGTCAAAAAGTTATATACCAAACTTCCAGTTGTAAAATAAGTAATTCCTGGGGGATGTAACGCACAGCATGGTGACCATAGTCACTAATACTGTATTGCACATTTGAAAGTTGCTAAGTGGTACGTACATCTTACAAAATTCTCAACAGAAGAAAAAAGTGTTGTGACCATGTGGTGATGGATGGTAACTAGACTTATTGTGGTAATCGTTTTGCAATATATATAAATATCAAATCATTATGTTGTGCACCTGAAACTAATATAACGTTATATGCCAGTTATAGCTCAGATAGGTAGGTAGGTAGGTAGATAGATAGAGAGAGAGAGAGAGAGAGAGATGGCATGTATGCAGGACTTGAGGATTGCAGGGACAGTTTGAGAAGAGATCACTGTCTTTTTTTTCTTTTTGCCACACAAAATAATAAGGATACCACCAAGAATAAAGTAGTAAATAACAAAAAGTTTACCATCATGAATTGAAAGGAAGGCCAAACATACAGCATAGTTTTTGAAAAGAAACATCCAGTGAATGAAAGCAATGTCTAAGGATCCACACAACTTATGGTAGCTAAAACTGTGTTCATAATAAACCCTAAAGTCTTAAATGCCATTTAATTAGGAAGCACAAAATTAAATAAATTAAACATCTAAGTCAAAAACACAGGAATAAAATGAGATAAAGGAAAACAGAAGGGAGAAAATAAGGAAGAGAAAATCGAATATGGAATTAGAAAACAGAAGCAAAATAAAAGATTACACACCAAACAGCAAATTTAAAATATTATTAATTATAATGATGTATTATATGACAACCGTAAAGCATAAAAATGACTACCTTAAGAAAAAGAAAGAAGAATGTGGAAATACAAAAAAAAAAGTAAAATATGGAAAGGGAGTACTGATTGATACAGAAAAAAATTATAAAACCAAACATTTCTTAAAACTTTTGAAATAAAATTGAAAGCCTAGATCAGTTGTAGAATGGATAGAAACTTTAAAGAGTTCCAGAAGAAATTAAGAAAGTTTTCAAAGAATTACATCTCTAAAAAGCACCAAGTTTAAACAGTTTCAAACTATGAAAAAATAGATTATTCTTATCCTATTTTAACTCTCCCAAGGTAGAGTAAAAGATTTAGTGCTCAAATTGTTTTTGTGTCTAATGTGATATCCAAATCTATCGAAAATAACATAACAAACTCCAATTGCGTTTACCAATATGAAAATCAATAAAATATTAGCAAATATAACACATTTCAAATTATAAGGTACTGCATTTTAAATTTTTAATTTTTAAATTTAAATTTTAAACACATTTTAAATTATAAGGCAGCACATTTTAAATTATAAGGTACTGTAATTAAATTATATTTATCTCAGAAATACAGAAGTAGCTCAAGACTGGTAAATCCAATATAATACACAATTTGTTAATATAATATCATGTAAATAAAATAACATAAAAAAAGGTTATTGCATCAAACAAACAAAAAGACACTTGCAAAAACCCTACTTTTATTTTTCATTTGAAAGGAAAAACTTGGTATAATAATAGATGACATATGAGTCATGAATGGAGTAATAAT
This sequence comes from Panthera pardus, assembly GCF_024362965.1. Classification (NCBI taxonomy): domain Eukaryota; kingdom Metazoa; phylum Chordata; class Mammalia; order Carnivora; family Felidae; genus Panthera; species Panthera pardus. The sequence continues at coordinate 42,278,541 of NW_026526821.1, read as the reverse complement.
CATATAGAATAGAAATTGCTCTGTTTAAGGTAAGAAATACAGACACATCTATTTTAAAGCAAGATGAGGATACTATCAAAACCTAGGGGCACCTGGGTGGCTCAGTCAGTTGAGCGTCCAGCTTCGGCTCAGGTCACGATCTCACAGTTCATGGGTTCAAGCCCCACATCAGGCTCTGTGCTGACAGCTCAGAGCCTGGAGCCTGCTTCAGATTCTCTGTCTCCCTCTCTCACTTCCCCTCCCCTGCTCACGCTTTGTCTCATTCTGTTTCTCAAAAATAAATAAATGTAAAAAAAAAAATTAAGAAAAACAAACAAACCTATTTGCTATTATCCTGGAAGTACCAGCCAAGGAAGTTAAGCAAGAAAAGCATATTATATGTGTTGGAAAGAAATAGGTAGCATAAATATTATTTACCCTGATATAAAAAAAAAAATACTGGACTACTCCAGCCAAAATACAATTGAAAACAATAAGAGAATTCAATAAGAGGACTGGGAACTAAGTTAATTACAATAATTAAGGGTTTCCTTATCTTAAAAAATATAGCCAGCTTAAAATAAATAGAAGAAAATACCTAATTCAAATTATCAGCCTAAATAGTAAAATATGTAGAGATAATGTAGGATCTATATTGAAAAACTTAAGACTCTATTAAAATTTTCAGTTAAGCGAAATGGTTGGACCGCATGCATTTAATTCCTCTCCTTCCAGAGGGGAATTCTTATCATTTAAAGACTATAAATATCAAGAATATTAAGAATTCTTATAACTTAAATTCTTATAATTTAAAGAATAAACCACTTTCAACCCAGGGGTTGAAGAGAATGAGAGAAATAACGGTTGGATGAAAAATGGCAACCGATTTATGGCAGAAAGGAGGCAGATGGAGAGGGGTGAGGCCTTAAAGGAGCAGCCGAACTGCCATCTACAGACCAGGACGTTGGCTACGCTCTCGGCTCTCAGAGCATCTCCAACTCAACGTGGTGGAATCTGGTGCCGCACAGAATGGGGTGACAACGGGATCGCACACACGCAGAGCTTGGTTGAATGTCTTTTTAGAGAACATTTGCATTTCCTGGCCCTCCCTATCATCTCCCAGTTCTCCATTTGTCAACCTTTCCCCACCCATTCTCTGCTTCTCTCCTTCCTCCTCCAGTCCTGGGCTTCTTTGCCCTCTGGACTCCAATTGGATTGAACCGACGAGGGGAACCGTCGGGAAACTGGAGGGTGGAAGCAGAGAAGGAAGTAAGGGTGTTTGTTTCCCTATCTCGTTGTGGCTTTTTCACAGTTCGGCTGTAGCCCTTCATGGGGCCAGCTCCTGTCTGGAGACCCTTCCATGAAAATAGCTCTCAAGAGGCTCCAGAACATGTTCCCTCCCTTTGTCCCTTCAGGCGCGGGGATGGTGATGGCTTCTACCGCTCCTGGTCCGGGAGGGCTTCCCCCTCCAGGGCTCGGTCCATCAGCCCCGCGCATTTCATTAATCGCTGCTCAGGCAGATGCCTGGACTGTGCGTGCTGATTCCTGCTGGGCCCCTGGCTGATTCTGCTACGCAATGAACGCGGCCCGCGTACCCACTCCCACTCGAGACCCTGAGGGACTGTGCGGATGGGAAAGCTCAAACTCTGAGTCCAGGTATACAGAGATAGAGATAGGGGCTAGGGGCTAGGGATAGGGCTAGGGGTTAGCGGATGAGGATAGGGGATAGGAATAGGGGAGAGAGAATAGGGATAGGAGATAGGGGGTGGGGATGGGAGTAGGGATGGGAAATAGGGATAAGGAGAGGGGTAGAGATAGGGATAGAGATGACAAAGATAGAGACAGAGATATATCTGTATCTTTTTAAAACCTATCTATCTATACTGCATATAGAAATTTATTTATATAGTATGTTGGTATAGCATACTTTTTTTTTTTTTCCTGGTAAGAGACTAAAAATACCTGCTAATCTTTTGGGAAAAAATTGTATAAGACAGAGCATGGCACAAGGCTTTGATCTTCACTGTAAGACTTTCTGTACATTCAATCAATCCGTGGTGAGCCTTAAAGCCAGACTTTCTGGAATCAAGTCTCTGCTCCATCATTAACAGCTGTATGACCCCTTGGTGCCTCATTTTTCTTATCTATAAAACAGGAATGATGATTTTTTTTCACTTCATAAGGTTGCCTTAAGCTTCATTAAATAAGTGTGAAACGCTCACAACAGTGCCTGGCACATAGTAAGAATTCGATTAATGTTATGTTTATTATTACGTAAGAGTGGGTGTATCTCTGGGACCATATTATTTATGCTCTTCAGTATTTAGACAAATAAATGATACTAATAAATCAGGAAAAATAACTAATAATGTTTTCAAAATAAAAGGCACATGCATCCTCACTCACATGCTGGCATAGATTATTTTTTCATATAAACTAATTGTCACCCATTAAAACACCGAAAATATGTCTGAGACCTCACAGCATGGAACGGAAACAGGTTTCAGGTGGGAGAAGAGGAAAGCAGAGGGGTTTTTTGAAAGAGCACTGGTCCCAGACTCAGTCTGAACTCCCTATTCTGCTCCCTACTAGCTGTGTGGCCGGGGGTAAATCACCACCCGTCTCTGGTCCTTGGTTTGTTTGTGAGAGTTGCAACAGATGCTCTCTTGGGTGCTGCACAGCTCTGGAAGTCTGTCCCATTTACTGGGAGATCAGGGACACTCTCTGCAAGGACTAATGTCCCCGGGAGCATCTGAATGGCAAGGCAGGAGGCAACCCACTTTTTGCCACTTTGGGTTGGCCTCTTCCTTGGACACAAATTTCTTCTGAAAACAATTAGTGAGGGGCGCCTGGGTGGCTCAGTGGGTTAAGCGTCTGACTTCTGCTCAGGTCATGCTCTCACGGTTGGTGGGTTCCAGCCCTGCGTCAGGCTCTGTGCTGACAGCTCTGAACCTGGAGCCTGCTTTGGATTCTGTGTCTCCCTCTCTCTCTGCCCCTCCCCTTCTCGTGTTCTCTCTCTCTCCCTCCCTCTCTTTCTCTCTCTCAAAAATAAAAATGTGAAAAAAAAATTTAAAAACAATTAGTGAAACATATGGAGTCATTTTATTTACCAAAGAGGAGCCCCAAACAGCAAGAGAAAAGATACTCCCTATTTACAACCTGGTCAGGATTCCATCCCCATGCTCAGAGGGGGTCCAGAAATTAGTGCATCTTTACACCTGAGCCCAGGAAAGGCAGAGAGGAGAACTTCCGTCCCTCCTCTCCAGTCTGTCATTAGTCTTCAGGGTGTGGGACTACTCAGGCATCTGGAGAGAAATTAGGAGTGGGCAAGGCAGCTCTGCTAATTTATTTCCAGGGAATTAGATGAAGTAGCTTCGCCTTACTCAAGGCTTACATTTCCAATCCTCTCTGGCTATCCTTTTTCCCCCCCTGCTTCTTTCTGGTTGGGTTATGTTAGCCACATGAGTAATTAGCAATTAGCAGCATACAACTTGCTATGTGCTAATGGCAGGGGATTTATTTGGCTCAAAAATCTGCTACTTTAGTTTTGGGCCCCTTAAGTTTCATGGTTAGATATTAAAACTCGAAGTTATAAATGACAAAAAGCAAATGGAAGGCCCAAGGAATGAAGGAACTGGACAGTATATATGCATTATGATTCATTCATCGTATCCCCATAAAATAACCCTACCCTCCGCTTTTTAAGATGTCACCTCGTCTACCACGATAGATCAGAAAACGCTCTTGTGCACTTTCCCCTTTCTATGGCCAAATTTAAATTCCCCATGAGATGGAAGATGCACTAATTTAAATCTGATGACAAAATTAGTTAACAGCACAATAACCGCACTTTGAAATTTTTTCAGCTTTCTATCACGTCAGACTCGGGGTACCTTTGCTTAGGAAAGCCCTGACCCACTGCCTTCTCATATCTCTGCCTCCCAATAACCAGCGTGGAGACCCCAGCAACAGAAACATGCACGGAAAAACAACGGGGGCCTGAAGAAATTCAAGACAGGAGGAGAAGCGAAGTCGAGGATGACCATAGCTGGACTGCTAATTTCTGTCAAGCTTACTGTTGACTTATTTGGCATGACTTATGTACACTCACAGTTTGGGGCTACGAACTGATTTATAAAGGTGTCTTATCTCTCCGTTTATTTGCCTTACTTAAAAAAAAATGTTTAATGTTTATTTGTTTTTGAGAGAGAAAGAAAGAGGGTGCGAGCAGGGAAGGGCGAGAGAGAGAGGGACAGAGGATCCGAACTGAGCTCCGTGCTGACATCAGAGAGCCCGATGCAGGGCTTGAACTCATGAAACATGAGGTCATGATCTGAGCCAAAGACAGACGCTTAACCCACTGAGCCACCCAGGCACCACTCTCCATTTTTCAAGCGGGTGGTGAGAGGGGGGCCTGGCCAGGATACGAGGCCGGTGTATTTTCTGAGCTAGTCAGAAGCATTGCAGAAGAATAGGGCAGAACACTGATTTTATTTACCTTGTTCTAGCATCCTGTTCTTCATGCTGTCCAACTCTTGCCCGACATCCTCTAAACCAACCAAAATGGATGGATAAATAGCCAAGGTAAATCCTCTTCCAGATGAACACATCTGGCATCTGTGTTTTAACAGTGCTCAATCCTAGTTCATGTTCTATGGGATCAGAAACTATGCTTCCTTCCACACAGGCTCCATGCCTCAGGGTCCCTTGGTGCTCACACAACCAATACCCTTTATAACACCAACCTGCCTACCTGGGGTGACTGTGAAGATAGAAGAAAACAAGTAAGCAGATGTCCTATACTACATGCTTGGCATGGGGATCAAACTTGTGTTCAAAGAGCAAATAGCCTGACTGAACAGACCCATGTGAAAATAGAGGACTATGATTTGATGAGGGGTGCGTTCACCGCTTTATAACCTGCAAAATGAAATATAAATGTGATGATGCATGGTCTCATTCTTCTAGCTTTTATCTTCACCAATGCTGCTCATAATCTTGGGCATCTGACAGTTGATGGAATAGTACACTCACAAAGTTCTTTTCTTACAGTTCATGGCCTTGCTACTGTACACGAGTTTAGTTGTTACTTCTTTAGATACTAAAGCTACAGACCTCTATCTCTGCTTGTCTTGTGTAGCTTTTACTCCTGAATGTTTTTGCTATTTATGATATATATATATACATATACATATGAGTATATGATAATATACTATATATAATTCTTTGACTTCACTAAACTCATTTTGTGGCTGCCCCATTATCCTTGGTGTTTGTATAGCAGGGAACGTGTGTGTGTGTACGTGTGTGTAGACAGCAAAGGAGTCGCCCCTATCGTGTTGAAAACACTGGGGAGTTGATGATCTTACCTGGGGCCAGAGCTTCTAAACTATGGAGTTAAAGAAACCCAGAGAGTGAGCCTATCTCCTTAACAACTTAACTGTTGCTTTAGTCATGGCTTAGACAGAGGAGGACTGGGATAGGTCAACACAGAAGGCTCTAAGGACAGAGGGGACGTGAGACCTGGACAAGCCATCCAGGAAGTCAAGTTCCAGTCTGGGAAAGCAACGTGGTGGAGCAGGGGGAATGTGTGAACTGGCACAGAGTAGAGGACTTGTCACTAAGAAACCGTGGGCAGGGGGCACCTGGGTGGCTCAGATGGTTGGGCATCTGACTCTTGATTTCAGCTCAGGTCATGATCTCATGGTTCTGGGATCAAGCCCCATGTGGGGCCCTGTGCTGACAGTGTGGAGCCTGCTTGGGATTCTCTCTCCCTTTCTCTCTCTGCCCCTCCCCCGCCCATGCACACACAGGTGCCCTCTCTCTCCCTCTCTCTCAAAATAAATGAACATTAAAAAAAAAAAAAAAAGAAAAGAAACTGAGGGCAGAAACTCAGGTTCTGAAGAACTAGACACTGGGGTCTGTGCTCTGATACTGAGCAAATGGTCAGCAGGGTCAGGACACAGGAGGTCTGAGCAATGAATGGGATCAAGATCTAGCTACGGAGTGATTCCTAACCAGATTTCCAGCCTCTTCACTCCTGGCCAGGACACGAGGCAGGTGGACTATATTTCCAGGATAACCAAGGGCATTGTGGAATAAAAATCCAAAGCTCCTAGGGTGGCTCAGTCACTTAAGCATCAGACTCTTGATGTTGGCTCAGGTCATGATCTCACGGTTCGTGGGTTGGAGCTCTGTGCTGAGCGTGGAGCCTGCTTGGGATTCTCTCTCTCCCTCTCTCTCTGCCCCTCCCCTGCTTACGCTTATGCACATTCTGTCTCTCAAACTAAATAAAATAAACTGTAAAAAAATCCAGGGACATCTGAATGGCTCAGTGTCTGAGTCTTGATTTTGGCTCAGGGTATGATCTCAAAGTTTGTGAGATCAAGCCCTGCATCGGGCTCTGCACTGACAGGGTGGAGCCTGCTTGGGATTCTCTCTCCCTCTCTCTCTCTGACCCTCCCTCATTCACACACATGTGCATGCTCTCTTTCTCTTAAAAAACAAATTAATTAATTAAAAAAATCCAAAGCCCCTATATCAGAGGTTACAAAGTGCCCCATGGATCAAAACCAGCCCATAGGTTCAGTAACGGTAGCCAATACCTATATTATACCTGCCATGTGCCTCTAAATGGTTTATGAATATTAATATATAATATATAATATTAATAAAGAAATTTGTTAACAAATATGAATAAATTCCATCTTTACCACAACCTTGAGGAGTATAGATTATTGTCTCCCCATTTTACAACTGAGGGGTTTACACAGAGAGGTTAAGCCACTTGGCCACAATCACTCAGCGAGGAAGTGGAAGACTCAGGAATCGAACCCAGAAGGTCTCTGAAGCCTGGGATCCTAAGTGCTGTGCTCCACTTTCTCATTGTGTCTTATTTGGCTCAGGGGCTGACATGTAATAATTTAGAATGCGTTGTGAGCATTTAAAGATTGGGAGATAGTACATAAAATTCACAGTTCTAGCTTCTCTTAAATAGTTGGAATGACTGTCAACCTGGGTCCACATTTCTCCACAGCAAATTGTTGGAACTGGCAGTTACGGCCTCTTAGGTGGCACCTGAGGTCTCTGCTTCCCCAGAACCCACCACTCCCTCATGTCCACACCTGACTCCTTTCACTCACTCTGTTGATGAGGCAGCTTTTAGACCAAAGTACTGATCTTTCTCTACCCGTGTTGTCCAACATGGTGGCCGCATGGGAATCTTTACATTTAAGTGTCTTTAATTAAATTAAAAATTCCCTCCCTTAGTCTCACTGGCCTCATTTCATTTTTTTTTTAATTTATTTGTTTATTTTGGGGCAGGGGAGAGGCAGAGAAAGAGGTAGAAAGAGAATCCCAGTAGGCTCCTGCACTTTAGTGCAGAGCGCGATGCAGGGCTCAAACCCACCAACTGGCGAGATCATGACCTGAGCCAGAAGCTCAACCAACTGAGCCACCCAGGCTCCCCTCACTGGCTACATCTCAAGTGTGCAGTAGCTACACGTGATTATTGTTGAATTGGACAGTGCAGATAAAGAACATTTCCATCATTGCAGAAAGTTCTATTAGACATCGCTGGTCTGGAGAGAAGACTATCCTTCTCATTAGCTTTTGCACTGTATTCCAGCAACCTGAGGAAGACGATATTCACAAATTGTCCCTGCATACGGCACTGTGGAATTATTTCCTGGAATGATGGATATGAACCAACAAAATGCAAACCTGCCACCCGCTGAGGTCTCTTTGTTCTAGAGCCCAAACTCCCTTCAACACTCCATGGAAGTTATAATCTTGCCCAAGAGTTCTGGACATATTCATGGCACCCTTGTTCTCACAGTGACTTCTGTCTCCTGACTCCTATTTCCTTACTGTATAAACCTAGACATCCAACTAGCCCTTTGGCTTTGTTTTCCACATACAAAACACAAAATATCCACATAAAAAATGCTTATGGGTAGGGTAGGGGCAGAGAAGGAGCATTTCAATGGAGTTGTCAATGTAACATCAGGCATCTTCAAATTTCATCCGGCCACCTAACCACAGAGTACTCTCCACTACCCCTTTCCTCAAGGCAACCTTCAACATAACCCCATGTTAGTGTCTCCTCTCTCTCCGACCCTTTTCTCTTTCTGTGTCTTCAGTTCTCCCTCTCACGTGTACCATAAATTCCTTCTCTGGTCTCACATCCTCTTTGGTGATATTTTGTAGTCCTGCCTCATTGAGACCCTTCCCCCCCCCCCCCCCCCACCCCAGAATCTTAGCTACTCAAAGCAAAGTTGCTTTGGGTAATTTCCCAAGTAAGAAACACTCCAGTACTAGCTATTAAAAGAGTGGACCTTTCACCTCTGAATATGAGCATAATTTCTTCTTTCTTTGACCCCCTTAAAGCCTGCAGCATTATAAAGCTTCTTTGCTCTGCTATGCTAATGGAACAAACCAAATCTGCTACACATCAGGAACACACTATCCCTGGATTCACAGAAAGGCTTGCAAGTGCACAGGAACCCATAGCTCTACTTTGTGCAAGACTTGAAATCTCAGTTCAGATTAGGAAGACTTAAAAATTCCATGGAGGAGGAGTGCCTGGGTGGCTCAGTTGGTTGAGTGTCCGACTTCGGCTCAGGTCATGATCTTGCAGTTTGTGGGTTTGAGCCCCGCGTCAGGTTCTGTGCTGACAGCTCGGAGCCTGGAGCCTGCTTCAGACTCTGTGTCTCCCTCTCTCTCTGTCCCTCCCTCGCTTGCTTGTTCTCAGTCTCTCTCTCTCTCTCAAATAAATAAAAACGTTTAAAAAAATTCCATGAAGGACTTTTAAAAAGGATTGATGTAGACTTCTCAGGTTGTAACTTCTTTTTTTTCCTGAAAGTCACTTAAATGAAAAGGATTCGTATTTCTATGTGAAAATAAACATTTTGAGTCTTAATTCTCCAAGGCACAACTGTTACCTATAATGCCAACATGACTTTTTTTTTAAGTTTATTTATTTTGAGAGAGAGAGTGTGCAGGAGAAGCAGAGAGAGAAGCAGAGAGAGAGAGAATCCCAAGCAGGTTCTGCACTGTTAGCGTGGAGCCTGATGCGGGGCTCAAACTCATGAACCATGAGATCATGATCTGAGCTAAAATTGAGTCGGACATTTAACCAACTGAGCCACCCAGGCGCCCTCCTAACATGACTTTAATTTTCTGGGTTACTAAAAGAAAATCTGTTTGGGGACTGACTCCTATCATTTAAACTTTAACATAGTGATTACCCAACATTAGTGTGCATTAGAATGCCCTAGAATCCTCCTTAAAATACAGATTGCTGGATTCCCCCATGGAGTTTCTGATTTAGTAGGTCTCTGATGACAATTTTGGTTTCTAAATGCACATATAGAGAAATCAAAATTAAAAGATTAAACTGTGTGTGTGTGTGTGTGTGTGTGTGTGTATGTGTGTGTGTGTGTGTGTGTGTGTGTGTGTGTGCACCCTCATTGACCCTACTGTACTTCTTATAAAGGTGGGCTTATTTTTGTTTCTGTCAAAAGGGCCTAGGCTCCTTCCAATTCCCTAGGCAGGTTGAAGAAGATTTGGGGGTCACAAAAAGTGATAGTGTATGCATGATTATCCCACCCCATTTGGGGGGCGGTGGTGGTATTTAATCCAGTACAGAAACGAAGATCTCCTAACTGGCTTCAGATCATCCCAAAAGGAAGACAGGACTCCTCTGTTGGATAATGTTTTCAAAGTGTTCTAGGTAAGAAAAAAGGCTCCCAAACTGGGACTGTACCTTTAGTTTTCAAGGATCCCTTGGTACAGGAATAAAGTAAAATTACGGGGCAGGAAAAATATAAGGGCTTATGAATCAGTCCATGTGCATGCGTACCTTCATCAGGACAATTGTTCCCCCAGAACCCTCTTGGATGCTGGGATTTCTTCATCCTGAGCCTTTTTTGTAACCCTGGTGACCATCAGCACATCCTGATGACTGGCATCTGCCAGTCGTGGTCAATGTCACCATAACAACCACTTTTTCCACTGCTCTGTGTCTCTCCCACTGGTTCTTCCTCCTAAAACTGACAAGCTCTTTTATACACTGCATGGTTCCATTTTAACAGGTTATTTTATATAGGGTTATATGAATAACCAGATATATCCTTTGTGTTTAATCACATAGGTCCACCAAACATCACATCTCTCAAATGAGGAGTCCCCAAAACCCAGTGCCGGTCAGAATAATTTCAGCTTTCTTCTCGTCATTGGGTTCTTTCTTCTAAAAATGGAATGACAAAAAATATCACAGTTGATCGAGGCAGCCTTAGACTTAGCCCAGCTAGATAGGCTTTACAGTGAGTGACGAATAGCTTTGTTATTAAGTCTTCTCTAACAACAACAAGTTGTGCTTAATGCAAAGTCCCCCTTAAATCATGAGAAGCTGGATAATCTCGTAGCTGAGAGGCAATGCTTAACTAAGCATGCATTGCTGGGTTCCATGAGCCTCCAGTGTCCTGCAAATATAGTGTTCCTTCTCCACTAACGGAAGAGGATGATGAGAAAGGAAGTCCTTGGTGAAACTGTGAATTCATGAAAGATGGTCTTTGTTCTCCGTCCCCTCCTTCAACTTTTTCCCTTACCCAGTTGGATCCATGGATGCATTCTTGCAACTTCTCTGTAAGACTTAAATCATTACAAAATTAATTTTTTTTTTTACCTAGACTGTGACTTTAGTTATTACTGAATGAAAGGTCCTGAGAGTGACACATACCCCGCTTCACTTTTCCAACACTCTGTGTCTCACCTCCATCCCTCCCAAAACACTGCTTTTCTTGGTCATGTTTTTGTTTTTTTTTTTTTCTGGGAAAAGCAAAGTCTTTTCAAAATAAGATTTCTATACATCCCATTAAAAGAGAAATTTATTGTATTTGAAAATATATGAGTTCAAAGTTTTCCACTGCTTTATCTACAGATCTTAACAGCTAATGCTATTGAGTACTTCCATATGCTGATTACTGTGCAAGTTGCCTTCCACATTATTCCTTGGAATCTTCACAAAATCTCTAGAGGTAATCTCTAATGAGGAAACTGAGGCAGGGAAGATTATGCAAGTTTCCCAATGTCACACGACCATCAAGGGTAGGTCAATGTGACAAAAAAAAAATCCATTTTATCTTCCAAAGGGGGGAACCCATTTCCTGTTTCTTCGGAGAGGGGAAAATCTGAAGCTCTTGGGAGAGAAGGACAGTTCCCATAATAAGCCTTGCTGGCTGTGAAATTGACTATTTTCCAGGGTGATATAAAAAGCAGGCGGAAAGGTGATGTTAATGACACTTGAGGCTCCTTCTTGGTATCTTTGCACTTCCAGATGCTGAGCGGGAAAATCTCTCTGTCCCTAATTACTTTTGACAGTCTTGAAAATGAAGTCAGGTCAGAGTTACAGTCAGAATATTCAGGCAGAATATTCAGGCTGCAGCTGAATTTATTACAAAAGGACAGAAGAACTTGATTTTGGTGTATACGACTCAGTAATTGCTAAAAAAAAAAAAGAGCAGAGGCAAAGCTGAAAATATAGATAATTGGAGGAACAATAATCATTATTATGGAGATAATAGAGGTACATTCCTCTAGAACCACGGCTTTTGGTCAGCACTTAAATCATAGGTTCTAAATTTATCCGTCCTCTGTGATGCAAAAGCAATGTTCTAAACAATCTGGAATGTGGTAATGAAAAGAAAAGAATGACACAGAATATTGTCCTCACAACCTCAATGGCCTTCAAGTGTATTCTTCTAAAGAACTCATCATCATGGTGAGACCCAGAAGCTCTTTAGAAACCAACTCCTACCTTTGAACCTGCCACGTTCACGTGGGCCCCACATGCTTCCCTCCTGCCATGTCCCTTGACTGGCACGCCCCTGACACCCTTCTTTGTCAATCTGGGTCTTGCCATCCTCCGTGGCCTGGCTCAGTTTTGCTCTTCCAGACCTCTTTCCCTGACCACCCCCACACAGCATGAATGGTCCATTCAACAGACAATTATCACACATGGTCTTGTGGTCATTCTCAAATTATTGTCTTCAATGACCATTTGAATCTTGAATCGTATTTTCATTTCCCATGTGTAACAGACTTGTTTCTTTATTTAGCTTGGAATTTCCTTAAGGCCAGGGTTGTGTGCCCCATGACCAAGTGGAGAGGAGGTCCAGTAACTGGCAGATAAGGCAATGGGGCTGTTGGGCAGAAGTGGAAGGTACAGAGGAAGAGGAGATGGCCTAAAGATGCTGGGGTTGAGGTGGGACATACAGTAAACAATGTACCAGGTGTCGAGCTCAGGAGAGAAGTCTGCTGGATTTAAAGAAATTGGGGAGGAGAAGGAGAGGAAGAAAAAGAAGAAGGGCAAGGGGAGGGAGAAGTGAAGGAGGGAGAGGTGGAAGAAGAGGGGGAAGAGAAGGAGGAGGAGGGGGAGAGGAGGAGGAGAGGAAGAGGAAGAAGAAAACTGGGGAGAGTAATTCTGATTCTACCACTTCCTAGTTGAGTCAGAAAAGACCAGTTCCCCCAGCTGTGTGTGGTTTCCTCGTCTGTAAAAAGAGGATGAAGGGACTTGTCTCAAAGTGCCACCAGGAGGATAAAATGAGATACTGCATGTAAAGGTAATTGTGGTCTCTACCCTCCTTTCATACAAGTCCTTTCTTTCTACTACAGGGGAACTAAAACATGACTATTGGAATTACAGGAGTGGAGGAAAATCGAGGAGATATTTTGAAAGCCAAGGGCGAATCTAACAGACATATAGCAAATTGACCTCTGTAACGATCAATCAAGGAGACAACAGAAGGAAAGTAAGCACTAATTGGGCTCCAGTTCTGTCTCAAGCGCTCTGCTGGACTAGGTTGCCATGGTTGGTAAATAAAACACAGTCTTCGGGACCCTGATTCCAAATAATGAAAAGTATCTCATAGCAGATTAAATACTCAAGGTCTGGAAATTTTTAAATAGCATTATTTAAAGCCAGAACATAAACTGGAGTAACAAATTCAATGCTAGTCAGCTCAGCATCATTTGTGGGGAAATACCAGGAACGGTTGTGAAGGGAACAACTTGATAAACGTTAAAGTAATTTGATTAGAAACATGCTATATATTCTTCTGATGGGAGAAGATATTCTAACAGCTCACTGGTTGGCTTCCTTTGAAGTCATTTACTGCCATGGTTTCTGAGTTTAGACCAACATCCCTCCTGTTAATGATAATGGATTAGGAGCAGTAACCATACGATAGCTAACAGCTTAAGATTTTTTTTCAAGTGTAGAGGTAGAACAAAGAATAAAAACGATGGAAATATAACGTTGAAGGTGAAAGAGACCGTAAGGAGGGATATATAGCTTAAATCTGAGAACCCCCCAGGTAAAATGTGTATTTTTAAATTTCCACAGAGTTTGCATTTGGAATATATACAGGTATCTGCATCTTTTCAAGAACACTGTATGGAAAACAAAACTTATTGCAAAATTTTTTTTTCATCAGTTGATAATATGAAGCAACATAGGGCAAATGGATACATTCTAGTAGGATTGCAGTTATATTTGCGATGTCTATCTGGGAATTTAAAAATGATGATGCTCAAGGAAAGAATACACTCAAACTGTGAGTGCATAAATACACTAGGAATCATTAAATGAAGATGGTTAAGTAGAGTTGTGTAGGACTCGAACTCTGGGGATGAACTTTCCTCAGTGCCTTTGATAGCTCATGGCACATTCATCCCCTCGGAATTCCTCTTGACTCTGATCAAGGGCTCTGGTTGGCATTGCTCTGCCTATAAGTCGAATGCTCAAGGGTGGCTGAGCATGACTTCTCTCCAGCCTGAGAGCCAAATGGGACACAAGGATGTCCAGCTCTCTCTCCAGGAACTCTCTAAAGGCTCTGAGGAGCAGGTGGGAGGGGCACGACCAGCCATCCTAGGTCAGCTCCACATCAGATTCACTGCCCTGTGGATGTGGAATCACCCTCTCTCACATTGGTTCAACCACCACCACTCCCAACCCCCGGAGCCTCACACACTGTCCTTGGATGCCCAGATTCCATCCCACCCCGAGGCAGCCAACTCACGTCAGTGTTTTGCTTCATTTCCAAGGGCGAATGCCTGCCTTCCTCTAGCAATAACCTGTTATGTGATCCTGAGCAAACTGTATCATTTATCACTGTCTCGTGGCAACCACAGCCATCTCCGAGTACTCTAGTGCCATGAAGTGCCATCCTTCAACCCACCTACAAAAGTATCATTCCCTCCATCCTTTCAGGGACCTTTCTAAAACATCTACCAGGTGGGAATTGTAATATCCGCATTACCCACTTGACCAGGTTACCTGGGGGATGAATTAAGCTAATTCATGCCGAAAGCTGTGGAAATAGTTGAAATTACTGCACAACCTCAAAAGAAGACGTGTTTTAACTCTGCCGTTTTCTATGGGATCAGTTGGTTTTTTTTTTTTAAACTTCCTAGAGGAGAAATTTAAGCGATATTGTTATAAACAACCTCTAAACATTTAACGTTGTTACAAAAGACAACTTGATTGTGAAGCCTCCTATTTGTTCACTCTTCACTACAAAGCTAGGAACTAAATGCTGAAATGAGGATTAATGATATGAAGACATTTGATTCTTAACTCTTTGATAGCTCATGCTATGTTTTATTAATCTCTGTCTCCCTAGGATCTAGCAAAGTGCTGATCCCACAATAGAAGCTTCATAGGTAATTCTTGGATTAATTAAGGAATATTCTCCAGGCCACACAGCTCATCAAAATAATACAGACCGTCAGCTTCTTATTTCTTTATGAAGAAAGAAAGCACACAATGAATTCCCTCCATGTAAATGTTTGTGAGATGCTAAGCATCTTCCTGAAGAACTATGGGACTTACCTCCTATTGCTTATTTCTTTTTTTTTAAGTTTATTAATTTATTTTGAGAGAGAGAGAGTGAGCAGGGGAGGGCAGAGAGAAAGGGAGAGAGAGACAGAATCCCAAGCAGGCTCTCACTGTCAGCACAGAGCCCAATGTTGAGCTCAAACCCACGAACTGTGAGATCATGACCTGAGCCGAAACCAAGAGCCCGGCGCTTAACTGACTGAGCCACCCAGGAGCCCCGGCGTCACTGTTTCTAGTGACAAGGACCATTCCCCACTTCCCTCAAATACACATGGACGCCTTTTATTTCTCTTCTGATGGTTAGGGCATTTTCTGTCATGGAGATGGGCAGAATGGGGGCACCCATGCCAACTTCATGAACAGGCCTAATGCAATGTCTGGGTGGCACACCAGTTTGTATTAATGAAACTAAAAGGAAAAAGGCTTGGAAGTTAATTCGATAAAGAAAGCTCCTTATCCAGATGCTGAAATGACTGAGAAGCCATGTGGCGTTTCACCGTTCCCAGGAAGAATCTTCAATTTGGTCAGAAGTCGGAATATTCACTTTAAAATTTTAAAAAACTTTTAAAATGTTTATTTATTTTTGAGAGAGAGGGGGAGGGAATGAGCAGGGGAAGGGCAGAGAGAGAGGGAGACACAGAATCCGAAGCAGGTTCCAGGCTCAGAGCTGCCAGCACAGAGCCCGACGAACCTGGAGATCATGACCTGAGCCGAAGTTGGACGCCTAACCGCCTGAGCCACCCAGGCACCCCTCACTTTACAACTGGAAGGACAAGTGGCTGCCTGGATATGGGGTGTCAGGAGAGACGGATTGCCAAGGGATACCAGGAAACCACGGCAGTGCTTGGTATCTTGATGTAGTGGTACTTTCACGGGTGTACGTGTCTGACAAAATTCATCCAAAGTACACATTTAATGTGTGCAACTTATTAAAGATAAATTATACCTAAATAGAGTTGACAAAAGATAAAAAGGTGAGGGGACAGGACAGAGAAAGTTTGCAGGTTAAACACATAGCAAGAATTAGCAGGTGAGGGAGAGAAAGAACTTTTCTTTAATTTTAGTAGGGCTGTTAAAAATCGTCAAATGCCGTATTACCTAAAGTGGGTTTTATTCAACAAGTCTTGCAAAGTGAGAGAAATGTATGCTCCAAGGTGAAGTGAATGTGGGAAATGGGTTAATGTTCTGTCATCACATAGTAGCATAATAAATAGGCTTCATAAAGTCTTGTAGACATTTTTTTTTGTTTAATTTACATCACTTGGCATTCCCCAAACTTATTTCAAGTGACACCTATTAAAACATCTTTCCATGCAGACATAAGAAATGTCATGTAGCTAAGTAAGAGACAGCGCTGGTTAAGAGCACCGGCTTTGATAGGCAGATGTCTGGATCTGTTCGACCACTTCCCTAGCAGTGAGATCTCAGGCAAGTGATAGAAACCCTCCAAATGTTAGTTTTCCCCTCTGTGAAATGGGATAATAGAAACTATGTTATAGGGTTGCCCTGAGGACCAGACAAATAATTCATGGAAATGGTGAGGGCAGCATACAGCAGGACCCCCCAAATACTAGATTTTATGGGCTAATAGGAAAGTTGTGACTAGTCACATTTCAGACAACCTCCAGCCTATCAGCTCGGACTGTTTAGCCATCAGCAAGAAAACAAACTCTGAGTCGGTCAGGATCTCCCACAGACATTCATTGCCCATACTTGGTATTGCACAGCTGATCTCCTCCCTCCTTATCACTCACACCATCTTACGAGCAGCATGGAGAGAAAGGAAACGCAGAACTGACTTAGGGTGAAAGCCAAGTTCATCCTCCTGGGGCTGACTAGGAGGTTAAGTATCCTACTTCCCTCAAATCAGTCGAAACTTGTGACAGTTTTGTTGTTCCTCCAAATAAAGATACAATGAACTTCGCAGGGTGGGGGCTTGGAGCAGGAAGAAGCCTAAAAGTCACAAACTCAGGGAGATCTCTGAAAACAACCAAACAAAACAGAAATGGAGACCAGTGCTCCATTTGGTTTACCTGCAATTCACCTGAACCAAACACCCAGACACCTAAGATGACTGAGAAATGCTGCTGCTTATTAATATTCAGATGTGACTTTTACCTAATTATCTTGTCCTCTCTACCAGTCCTCATCTCCAAGTTGACGACAGGAGCTAACGGCACTCCATCAGAGGTGGAGCCCACCAGCACAGCGCGCAGGCAGGCTTTCAGAACACACGCTGGGAGAGGATGGGGTTGCCATAGCAACACCGTCCAGCACTCTCAAATCCTCCCGCCCCTTAGCACCCTTCTTGCCAGGCTCTCATCTTCTCTGGCAGCTTTCTTTCTTTCTTTCTTTCTTTCTTTCTTTCTTTCTTCTTTTTTTACTTCATGATTAACATGGACAAAGAGTGCAGAGGGGCAATTAATGCCACATCATACGAAGCCCTGGATCTCTGTGTAGGCAAAGCACCCAGGATCAACATGATAACTATGCCCAGTTATTCCCAAACCAGGATGCACATGAGAATCATCCATGACTTGAAGCCTGGGTGCCTGGGCTTGATTCCAGACCTAGGGACTCAGACTTCTTAGAAATTCAGCCTGGGAATCCAGACTTATTTAATAAGCTCCACAAATTCAGGGAATCGCTAATTTACTCCAACCATTTTATTTTATGCATAAAGAAAATGAGCTCCTAAAGCCTCAGAAGTGAACGAACCAAACCTCCTGACCCCCTGGCAACTTATTTACATATTACAGGCAAACTGAGCCCCAGTTAATGCGCCCAGGTTCCAGGAGAATTATCTGCACGTGCCTGTTCTGTGCCCCATCTTGCCGTAACATATCCTTTTTCCCAATTCCCTGCCTCTAATTTGCTTGATTGATTCGCGGCTTGGCTTGTCTCTAAATGTGGCTGATTATAAAGAATCTCTGGAAATCCTAGAAGAAGCCTGCTAGCTGCCATGTGTTTATATTGGCTTCTGGATAGATTTTCCATCAAATAAATCTACAAACTTTATTTCTAGGCTAGATAATGAATAAAAATCCTCTCCTCCACTTTGTGAATATTTTATGATCCTTTGAAATTAGATTCAGAAATAACACACAAATAATGAATTCTGATTGTTTATAAATGAAAATAAATTTACTTTCCAGTCTTTAGAAATAAATGACAAATAACTTTTTTTTTTGAGCCCTGAGAGTTTTTGAAAGATACACTAAACAGGGGACATGCCTGAGAAACAAATTAATGATAGACTAGGTTTTATTTATTTCCAAACTACCAGCTCTTTGAAATTGATCAAGTGTCAGTGAATTTCCACCCAGCAACATCCTGGGTGGTAAGCGACTCTAAGAATCAGACTATATAGACTATTTAAGACTGAAATTCTCAGTATAAATGATACTGGTTGATGGCAACTTCTTACCCCTACTTAACCCAGACTCTTTGGGAGGGGGGGGGTTGGGGGTGCAAGAAACAACCCTGTGAAATAGAGACGACTATTCACCCAACTCTTTTCAACCAGAGTTTCTCAGCTTCAGCACTATTGACATTTGGGGCTGGATGATGCAGGATATTTAGCTGCATGCTTGGCCTCCACTTATTGGGAGGCCACTTATTGGGAGCATTTCTCTCTGTTGTTACAACCACAACTGTCTCCAGACATTTCCAAATGTCTTCTGGGGGGGCAAAGTCACCCTTGGTTGGGAACCTCTGCTCTGGAGTTTACTGGCCCGGAATATCCCATCTGTGATTCTTCTTGCCGCTACTTTTAGAATAATCTTTTCCTGCGTAGCTTCAGCCAAATTGTCTGCTTAATTCTTTCATTTTAAAAATCTTTATTGAGGTATAATTCACATACCACCAAATTCACCCACTTAAAGTGTACAGTTCAGCAGTTTAGTATGCTCCCAGACTTGGGCAGCCATCATCACAATCTAAGTTTAGAACGTTTTCATCACCTCAAAAAGAAACTCATTACCCATTAGTAGGCACTTCCCCTCCCCCTCTCCCCCAGCCCTATGCATCCACTAATCTCCTTTCCATTTCTACGGATTTGCTTATTCTGGACTTTTCACATATATAGAATCATACACTATGTGGTATTTTCTGTTTGTCTTCATAATGCTTTCAAGGCTTATCCATGCTGTAGCATGTAGTTAATTCCTTTTTATTGTTGAGTGATATTCTCTTGTGTGGACATACCATATTTTGTTTATGTAAGCATCAGTTCAGGGACATTTGGGCCATTTTTATTTTGGGGCTACTATGAATAATGATGCAGTGAACATTCATGTGTAATTTCTTTCTTTTTTTTTTTTTTTTGGCATGGATGTATGTTTTCGTTTTTCTTGGGACTCTGCCTAGAAGTAGAATTGCTGGTCATATGGTAACTCTATGTTAAACCTTTTGAAGAACTACAGACCCTTCCAATGGCTGCGCCCTTTTCATTCTCACCAGCAGGGTGTGCAGGTTCCACACGTCCGCTTCATTCTTGTGATCCAGTTCCGAGTACTGGGTGGCTGTCTCCTAGGTGCTGTTCAGTTTAGTGACATTACCTAAGCGCTAGGCTGGGTGAGTACCCTTTGGCGATAAAATAAATGTTTAAAAAAAAAAAAGCGCATTCTCTTAGATCTTACAGATGGTAAGGTTTTTTTAATTGTTTATTTATTTATTTATTTATTTACTTTAAGAGAGAGAGAGAGAGAGCATGATCAGGGGAGATGTAGAGAGAGAGAGAATCCCCAGCAGGCTCCACGCTGTCAGCACAGAGCATGACGTGGGGCTCAGTCTCACAATTGTGAGATCATGACCTGAGCCGAAATCTAGACTGGGATGCTTAACGGACTGAGCCACCCAGGTGCCCAGTAAGGTTTTATTGTCACCACCATGCCAGTTATTGTCAGGGAGAAGAGCAGGGGAGCAATCATTAAAACCAAAATATTTGGTTTGATAAATTACTCAATCTCCACCTGCTTTCCTTTAACACCCTATGAAACAAGCCATCTCATTGAAACATACACTCTGCACTTGGCTATTTGTGAAAGAAATTCACCTTCCAAAACTGGACCTTCTATTCATGCATTTGCTGAGCTTTGTTTTACATTTTATATGTCCACAGTGACTGTTGGCCACACTAGCTTTAGAAGTTTCCTGCAACCATGCATGGAAAGCAGAGTTTGCCCAACTGTCCATGTGGTTAAACCAACCAAAGATAATTTTCTGGGGACGATTATGGACAGAATTAACAAACGCTTCCTTCAATCACCGTTAAGGAGAGATGCAGAAGACATCCATTCGGGAACCTGTCCTTTCCCTCAGCTTTTAAACAATGTGGGTCCTGGGGCGCCTGGTTGGCTCAGTAGGTTAAGCGTACGACTTCAGCTCAGGTCGTGATCTTGGGGTTTGTGAGTTTGAGCCCCGCGTCAGGCTCTGTGCTGTCAGCTCAGAGCCTGGAGCCTGCTTCAGATTCTGTGGCTCCTTCTCTCTCTGCCCCTCCCCCACTTGTGCTCTCTCTCTGCCTCTCAAAAATAAATAAGCGTCAAAAAAAAAAAAAGATTTAAACAACGTGAGTCCCACCTCCAAGCTCTTGAGTCATTTAAGCAATGGTTCTGCATTTAACTGACACCATGGGATCGTGGCACCTCAGGTGACAACAACACGTGGACAACAGTGCATTAGGCACATGCTGTTTGTCAGTAATTAGGCTTACTTTAAAAAAAAAAATTTTTTTTCTCATTCACTTATCACATCAACCCTGTAAAGTAGATATCATTTCACCCATTTTATAGGTCAGGAAACTTAAGCAACGTAAGTAACTTTCCCCAGACCCCACAGTTAAGAAATAGCAGGGTTGGGATTTTTAACTAGGCTGACCTGTGTTTATATTCAGTCTGCCATGGACTCCCTGGCATTTGTTGGGTGTATAATTTAAAACACTTGGTGGCTTGATATCTTCAAATCCTTGGCAAAAAGGAAACTGGATTTAATTAGAAATGCACAATGGGTAGGAAATCCTTTCATTTCCCTGGACACCTTGAGATAGCCCTGGATGAAGCTAGACTTGTAAACAGTCACACACCTGGGCCACATCACTGGGCTCCCCGCACAAAGACTGCTTATTCTGAACATTCTGTGTCATGATAGCTTGACCTTAGGCTGAGGGACGTTGCCAGAAGGAGCCCGATGGCACTGCTTTTGGTTTTTTGCTGTGGAAAAGCAGTGGTTCAGGTCATGGACAAACTGTCATGTTGTGTCCGTCACTTGTAGCTGGGGGAACTTTGGCAATTTTTAACCTCTCTGTTCCTCATCTGTAAAATGGGCATGTTGCTTGTGTCTACTCTATGATCACTGTGAGGATTAAAACTGTTAACACATGTCAAGTGCCCAAGAGAGTGCCAACGTGCCAACACGTCTACAGAGGCAAGACAATGTGTGTGCCCCATAAGGACATTTAGATCAAACAAGGGCCTTGAATCCCAAGAAAGAGAAGTCTACTTCGCCTAAATAGGACCAACAAGGGAATTCGATGGAAAGAAGAAGCTCATAGACTGTGATAGTCAGGGGAAGGACAGGAATGCCTGGGAGCCGTGAGAATCCAGGCAGCAGAAGGAAATGGGTAAGCTGCTGCTACCTGGTCTATTTTGAAAATCCACAGGATAAAATGGCGTTCACTTTTAAAATCGTAAATAATGGTGCCTCTTCTGGACAGTTGGTTGTTTTTTTACCTTCTGGATACCGTAGCTTTTAACTGATCGTGTTTCTTTCATTGTGACGGTTACTCGGCGGTCTAAGTCATCTAAGCGGCTTATCTCTGAAAAATGGCTAAACGGCATACCTAGAAATTTGTCCTCTAACTCGGCCTCTTGATTTTTGGTTACAAGTTGCTTCGCAGCTCTTATGTACCATAATGTGTTCTATCTCGGGTGCTATAGTAGCTACTTTCTATTCGGGGGTTCCTTTGAGCCAGGGGTGTGCTGAGCGCCTTAAATGCATCCTTTGCTATACTCCACACACCCAATCCCTAGCCTAAAATGAGGCTACAGCTATTATATTTTACAGCTGAAGACACTAAGGTTCAGAGAGACTAGGGGAGTTGCACAAGCTTACACAGGTATAGTAAAGCACAGAGTTGAGTTTCAAACATTTATAAGTGACCAAAACCTTTAGGGTAATACCCAACTTCCTGCCTCATTTACACACACCTTCAATTACACTTTTGCATAATAGCGATGGTGTAATAGCTGTAGCCAGCATTAACTGACTGTATATTGTGTACCAACCCTGTGCTGAAAGAGGGGCATTTATTTATTTTTTTATCTTGTTTAATGTTTATTTCTTTTTGAGAGAGAAAGAGAGACAGGGAGCACGAGCAGGGGAGGGGCAGAGAGAGAGGGAGTCACAGAATCCGAAGCAGGCTCCAGGCCTTGAGCTGTCAGAACAGAGCCCGACATGGGGCTCGAACTCACCAACCATGAGATCATGACATGAGCTGAAGTCGGCCGCTTAACCAACGGAGCCACCCAGGTGCCCTGAGGGTTGCATTTATTATCTCGTAGAATTCTGCAGCAGTGTTCCGGGTTGAACTGAGTCTCCCCAAATTTAGAGTTTGAAGCTCTAACACCAAAATGTGATTGTGTTTTGGAGCTAGGATCTTTCAGAAGGTAATTCAGCTCAAATGAAGTCATAAGTGTGGGGCCCTGATTTAATAGGACTGGTGTCCTATTGAAGACGAAGAGACATCAGAAGTGCTTGCACACGGAGGAAAAGGCCACGTGAGGACACAGTGAGAAGGTGGCCATCTACAAACCAAGCAGAGTGTCCTCAGGAGATCTTGATCATGGACTTCCAGCCTCCCAAACTGTGAGACGGTAAATTTCTTTTGTTTAAGCTGCCTGGTCTGTGGTAAGTCAGCCCAAGGACACACATACAGGCAGGCATTGCTGCCATCTCCTCCTTAAGGAGAGAAAAGCTTCATAACACTGGATTTGGCAATAATTTTTTGGCTGGGACAACAAAAGCACAGGCAACAAAGGAAAAATTAGATACATTGGACTTTATCAAAGTTAAAAACTTCTGTGCATCAAAGGATATAATCAGCAGAGTGAAAAGGCAATCCACAGATTTTGGAGAAAATGTTTACAAATTATACCATGCGACAACAACAAAATGACCCAATTTAAAAATGGGCAAAGTATTTAAATAGACGTTTCTCCAAAGATCTACAAATAGCCACTCAGCACATGAAAAGATGCTCAACATCACTCATCATCAGGGAAATGTAAATCATAACCACAGGGAGATATCACTTCACATCAATTAGGATGCCTACTACCAAAAACAAAACAAAACCAGAAAATAGCAAGAATTGTCCAGGATGTGAAGAGATTGGAACCCTGTGCGCTAGTAGTCAGAAAGTAAAATGGCACACCGTTATGGAAAACAGAATGAATGTTCCACAAAAGTGAAAAATAGTATTACCGTATGTTTCAGCAATTCCATTTCTGGGTATTCGCCCAAAAGAAATGAAGGCAGGGATGTAAACAGATATTTGTACACTCATGTTCATAGCAGAATTGTTCACAATAGTCAAAGGGTGGAAACAACCCGAGTGTCCATTGACGGATGAATAGGTAAACAAAATGTGGCATATGCATGCAGTAGAATATTATGCCTTAAATCCCCTAAGGAGGGAAATCCAGACACATGCCCCAATATGGATGAGGATTAAGGATATTATACAAAATAAAATAAGCCATTCACAAGAGGACAAATATCGTATGATTCTACTTATATGAGGTACTTAGAGTAGTCAAAATCATAGAGACAAAAAATAGAGTGGTGGTTGCCTTCGTTTTAGGAACAATGGGGGTCAAAGGAAGAGGGAGTCATTGTTTAATGGGTACATAGTTTCAGTTTTACAAGACAAGTTCTTGAGATGGCTGGTGGTGATTGTCACCCAACAATGTGAATGTACTTAGTGCCACACAAAAATGGTTACAGTAATACAATGTGATGTTATGTGTATTTTGCTACAATTAAATTTTTTTTAAGTTTATTCATTTATTTTTGAGAGAGAAAACCCACACGTGCAAGTGGGTGAGTGGTAGAGAGAGAGGGAGAGAGAATCTTAAGCAGGCTCCATGCTTAGCACAGAGCCCGACGTGGGGCTTGATCCCACAACGTGGGGATCATGACCTGAGCCGAAATCAAGAGTCAGATACTTAACCGACTGAACCGCCCAGGTGCTCTCCAAAATTTTTTTGATTAGGCCACATAAAGAGCCCCACGTATCCACAAACTTAAAAAAAAAAAACAAAAAAAACAAATTACTCAAAAGCAAGCGTCTGACTCAGTTTCGGCTGAGGTCATGATCTTATGGTTCATGGGTTTGAGCCCCATATGGAGCCCTGGATCTGCAGTGCACAGCCTGCTTAGGATTCTTTCTCTCTCCTTGTCTCTCTGCCCCTCCCCCCTCTCAAAATAAATACATAAACAAACTTTTAAAAAAATCCAAAATTACTCAAAAGCAAAAGAAATTATAATCCATTCTTTAAAATCTTAGAACTGGGGGCACCTGGGTGGCTCAGTCGGGTGAGCATCCGACTTCGGCTTAGGTCATGATCTCCAGGTTTGTGAGTTCGAGCCCCACATCGGGCTCTGTGCTGACAGTTCGGAGCCTGGAGTCTGCTTCGGATTCTGTGTCTCCCTCTCTCTCTGCCCCTAACCCACTCGCATTCTGTCTCTGTTTCTCTCAAAAATAAATAAATAAGCATTAAAAAAAAATTTAAATCTTAGAACTGAATAAAAATTAAAACTCTCCTTTCATTACAGATGAGATAGAGATAACGTGGTATTTAAGTCTTTAAGGAGTGCTCTTGTTGGGATGAGCCCCAGGTGATGTACGGAAGTGAATACCTGAAACTGATTTAACACTGTAGTTTAACTAGAATTAAAATAAATTTTTTTAAATTAATAAATCTTTAAGATATTCAAGAAAGAAAGAAGAGTCTTTCAACTTCAGAATAGGACACGATTTCTTAGGACAAAGAGCACAAACCTTAAAAGAAAGCTTGGATGCCCCAGAATCTATAATTTCTGTTCATCCATAACCCCATTAAAAACGTGAAAGGGTAGGGGTGCCTGGGTGGCTCAGTTGGTTAAGTGTCCGACTTTGGCTCTGGTCATGACCTCACAGTCCATGGGTTCAAGCCCCGTGTCTGGATTTGTGCTGACAGCTCAGAGCCTGGAGCCTGCTTCGGATTCTGTGTCTCTCCCTCTCTCTGCCCCTCCCCCACTTGCACTTGCTCACTCTCTCTCTCTCTCTCTCTCAAAAATAACAAATCAACATTAAAAAAAAAAAAAAGGTGAAAGGGCAAGCACAGCCGGGAAGAATATATCTGCAGCTCGTGTCACAAATAGCTGCTCTCCAGAATATATAAATAATTTCTACCAATCAATAGGGCAAACTACTCAACAGAAAAATGGACAAGACATATGAAAGGAGAAGTTACAGAATACAGAGCAAAGAACAGTAAGTATATGAAGAGACCCTCAGTCTCACTACTAATCAGGGAAATGAAAATCGAAACAAAGTGATAGCATTTCAGAACCATCGGTTGGCTAATACGAGAAGTCTGCAGCTAAGGAGTGTTGGAACAGAAGCAGAGCAGAGGAACTCTTACTGCTGCTGGGAAGGTAAATTGACACAATCATCTGGGGGAAAATTTTTCAGAGCATTCAGTTAAGCTGAAAATGCATATGTCTGATGACCTCCCAACTCCATGTGTAAGCAAACAGAGAACCAACCTCTTGCATGGGTGGTCAAGAAGATACGTACAAAACAATCATGAGAGACGTTGTAATAGCAAACATTTGGCAGTAAAGGGTAAATCAGCTGCAGCACATTTATACAACTGAATACAATCTAGCAATGAACAGGTATAGACCAAAGCTACCCATAAACACATGGCTACATCTTACAAGCATAATGGTGAGGAAAAAACCAAGAAGAATATACAATATTACCATTTTATTTTTAGACATTTTAAAACTATGTAAAATTGTATGTGCCTAAGAATAAAACTGCTGAGTCCCAGGGTATGTTAATCTTTAGTTTTGTGAGATAATACCAAATGTTTCTTAGGGATTGCTTTGTATTGTTTCAAATGTTGGGTCAGGTGTGGCCACAAGAAACAGGAACAAGGAAACGAAGTTTATAATACTCCCAGGACATAGAGAGACTGATCACTCCACAGCAGGAGGGTGCTGCATGGGGGCAAGACTCAATCAAGCAGGTAGGGAGTCAAGAGAGAGACAGAGAGAGGCAGAGACAGAGACAGAGAGAGATAGAGAAAGAGAGAGACAGAGAGACAGAAAGAGATTAAGTACCTGTGGGTGAGTACTTTTACTGGGGATCAGGGTGAAGTGCACGAGAAAAGGCATTCAGGAATTTCATTGGTACATTTGAATATCACTCCATGAGAAAAAAAAAATAATTCATTCAGCATTTTAAATCTCTCTTCTCTTCAACCACTTACTTCAGTAAAGCCTGCCCTAACTACACAAAAATAGCAAGAGAATATAAGGTCCTTCAGAATTCAGAGAAACCTTTGGGGAGGCCATTGGATCCCAGTGCCCAAAACCAGAGATGAGGAACCAAATCAATTTCATCTACGTAACAAAATACAGTAAAACCTGGGATTGTGAGTAACTTGTTCTGCAAGTGTTCTGCAAGACAAGCAAACGCTTCTAATAAATTTTAATTTGATAAGTGAGCGATGTCTTGCAATACGAGTAGTACACAGTGCCGAATGTCACATGATCACAACTGAGCCAACGGGTCTTGAAACTCACTTTATATTCAAGTGCTTTGGATTACAAGCATGTTTCCAGAATGAATTGTGCTCACAAACAAACATTTTACTGAATAAGGCTCTTTACCTTAGCCGACATCTGGGGAACCTGTGTCGTTAGAGGGACCGTGAAACTTGTGTGTCTAAGGGAAGCTGTGTGTCTCCTGGTACTTCTAGGAAGATGACAAGTCTATGGAGTGTTTAGTTTTCCATGTGAACTTCATCATCATTCTTAAGGTCCAATTTGTGTTCACAGCACAACTGTGAGGTGAAAGAGTGGCACCAGAATTGTAATTTAGTCATGATGCACGCACTGGGATGTCCCTTGAATGCCACAAAATGCTGGGTGTCAGCTACTCGTTCTTGTCTTTGCTAAAACCACACACTTGCTCACCAGCTCACGTAACCATGACCTATGATGATCAACCGTCTCAGGCTCCAGGCTACTTTTTCCTACTACCAGCCCAGAGTGAGATCCTCTCCCTCTTTCCAGATAAGGGACAATGGTAACTCCCCTCATTGCACGATGTACAGAACAACAAAGACCGCCTTGACAAAATGCAATGCAACGAAAATCCCCAGCGCCACCAAAATGTGCGAATTGTGGCTCATTTCCCAATGGCTACAAGTGGCTCCAATTCCCACTGAGGAAATACCAAGTGCACAGTTATTTTTAAGTCTTGGTTTACTGTTCAGTTATAGGAACACAAGGTAGGACTTGATAATCTGTAGGCTAAGGTATTATAGTTTCAATTTTTTAAAGGTTTGTATCATCTAGCATGTATTTGGAATAAGGAATGGAGGAGAGATCCACATCTGCATTTTTGCAGACAGCTAGCTGTTTGATCCAGAACAATCTATTACATAATTATTGCTCTCCCCACCTACATTTAATGCCATCTTTAGATATAAGCAATTCCTACATGTATCTGGGTCAATTTCTGAACTCCCTATTTTATTTTGTCAAACTGACCGTTTTCTCTTATGTTAAACTGTTTTTTAAGTAGTTTGGGTTTATACAACAGTTTAGTTGCTCTAAGGTTGTTCTGCATTTCTTATTCTTCATTTTCAGGATTTCCCTGGCTATTCTCACATGTTTATCTCTCCAGCTGACCCCTTGTATCATTTTGTCAAGTTCCAGAAATAGTACTGATAACATTCTCATTGGGATGACATTGAAAGTAGAGATAAATTCAGTAGATTTGATGGCTTCGTATTATTGGTTCCTACTATGTGTCCTTCTGTTCACCTTGAGTAACCTCTCAAGTTTTTGTGAAAAATTCTGAAGATATAGAAAAGCTGAAACAATACTAAAATGATAATCCAACAACAGCGGTGAGAGTGGACATCCATGTCGTGTTCCTGATCTCAGGGGGAAAGCTCTCAGTTTTTCCCCATTGAGGATGATATTACACCTCACGCCAGTCAGAGTGGCTAAAATGAACAAATCAGAAGACTCTAGATGCTGGCGAGGATGTGGAGACACGGGAACCCTCTTGCACTGTTTGTGGGAATGCAAACTGGTGCAGCCGCTCTGGAAACAGTGTGGAGGTGCCTCAAAAAATTAAAAATAGATCTACCCTATGACCCAGCAATAGCACTGCTAGGAATTTACCCAAGGGATACAGGAGTGCTGATGCATAGGGGCACTTGTACCCTAATGTTTATAGCAGCACTTTCAACAATAGCCAAATCATGGAAAGAACCTAAATGTCCATCAACTGACGAATAGATAAAGAAGTTGTGGTTTATATACACAATGGAATACTACGTGGCAATGAGAAAGAATGAAATATGGCCTTTTGTAGCAATGCGGATGGAACTGGAGAGTGTGATGCTAAGTGAAATAAGTCATACAGAGAAAGACAGATACCATATGTTTTCACTCTTATGTGGATCCTGAGAAACTTAACAGAAGACCATGGGGGAGGGGAAGGAGAAAAAAAAAAGTTAGAGAGGGAGGGAGCCAAACCATAAGAGACTCTTAAAAACTGAGAATAAAACTGAGGGTTGATGGGGGGTGTGAGGGAGGGGAGGGTGGGCGATGGGCATTGAGGAGGGCACCTGTTGGGATGAGCACTTGGTGTTGTATGGAAACCAATTTGACAATAAATTTCATATTAAAAAATAATTTAAAAAATAAAAGTAGGTCATACAAAAAAATGATAATCCATTTACTCACCACTTAGATCCAAATATTGATATTTCCCATATTTTATTTCTATCTATGGATTTTTGGGTTTTCTATTTATATTTTTGCTGAGCTGTTTGCAAATTATAGACATCATGATACTTTATTCCTAAATATATCAATATGTAGCTCCTAAAAAAGACATTCACCTGCTAACCACAATATCATCATTATATAACTTCCCTAAAATCACCTAATATCCCATTTACATTCAAATTCCCTCAACTGTTCCAAAAATGCCCCTTATGGCTTTTGGATTTTGTTGCTCTTTGCAACTTTGCTGCATCCACTCATTTGTTTATATAATTTACATACTGTAAAAGTCACTTTTAAAGCATATAATTTAGAACGTTTTAGTATGTTTACAAATTTCTATAACCATCACTACTATCTAAATCCCTAATATTTTCACTAACCCAGAAAGACACCCCGTACCCATTAGCAATGACTCCTCGTTTACCACTCACCATGTCCCCTCCCCTAGCTCCCAACAACCATCAATCTACCTTCTGTCTCTAAGGATTTGCCTATTCTGAGCATTTCATAGAGGTGGAATCATACAATATGGAGCCTTTCGTGTCTGATTTTTTTTTTTCACCTTACTGTTTTCAAGGTTCATCTGTGTTATGCTATGTTATAGTATGAGTCAGTCCTTCATTTCCTTTTAGTTCAGAAAAATGTATCATGGCAAGGAGGCACACCATACTTTATTGAAAGATTTTATTCTCCACCCCATCTTTCCTCTACACTGCTTTGGGATAGGGTACCGGCACTGGATCACAGCAAGACCTTCCCTCTCTCTCCTCTGTCATTTGCCGTTTTTCAAACATTAGAATGCAGAGTGTTCTCATTTAACTTCTGGCGGTCGCCTTTCTGGCTGATATTTAATTTTAGTCCCACTTTCAGATTTAAAAAGGAAAGAGTTTCCATATAGCACCGTTCTGCCATTTTACCCCAGATATGCAAGAGCAATCATTTTAAATTGATAACATATCAATGCATAGCCAGCTACAGCTTATCATTACAAAAGGCTGTGGCATATACTAAGCACAATTCACACTCACAGCTCATCATTTTAGTCAGTTGTGATACTTACATAATGCAAAATTATGCCACCAAAATCATAGCCCATGCAATGTACTGAACATGACCTAGCAACATGATTTTTTAAATAATGCTTTAAAATGTGATTTGGAGACACCTGGGTGGCTCAGTCGGTTAAGTGTCTGGCTCCTGGTTTCAGCTCAGGTCATGACCTTATAGGTTCGTGAGTTTGAGCTGAGCACAGAGCCTGCCTAGGATTCTGTGTCTCCCTCTCTCTCTGCCCCTCCCCTGCTTGCTTGCACTCTCTCTCTCTCTCTCTCTCTCTCTCTCAAAAATAAATAAATAAACTTAAAAAAATAAAATAAAATGTGATTTGGTAATAATAGACTGTAGGAATACTGACTTGCTAGAAACTCTGAAGCTCAAGTACAAGACAGATGAATAGCGTAGACTCACCCAAAACTCCAGGAAACTAGATTGGTAAATCAAGAAAACAGATCAACTTGATGATATAGAACCTAATAAAATTCTTGGTGTCTTTGCCTTTCCACCTTTAGAGGCATAAGTATACTGCCCCAGTTTCCTTCACTGGGAATTTACCTTCTGGCTGAGCAGGGATCTGCAAATGAGTGCAGGATACAAGCGGGAAGGAAAACTCAGGGTTCTGAGTTTTGCCAGCTGCTTCACTGTGCAGAACCCAAGGAGAGAGACTCACTCAACAGCAGTCACGGATGTCTGGTGGCCAGATGGTGGCTGGATATCTAGAAGCAATTCCCCTCTCCCGTGATCTCTCCTCTGAGGTCATATGTCTCCTCCTGGTTTGTCCCTGGACTCTAGATTAGGACCTTCATTGCCCATGGACTTACTCTTAAGAATTATTACCCAGGACTAGGATGCATTCGGCATTTGGAAATGCACAGACCCGCCCTGTACATGGGCTTTTCTCTGGTCACAGCAGAATCCTCTCCAGCTGGCTACACCTGTCCAAACAAATCCATTTGTTCTACATTTTGGAAATACCTCAAGATGTTCCTAATATATATTCAGATTTGGTAACCACCGAGGACCTTGTGGTAGAGAGTATCAAGTTTTAATATTCATCTGTATCATCTGGGAATCTTGTTAAAATGCACGTTTTGATTCTGTAAATCTTAGTGGGGCTCGGGAGCCTACATTTCAGTCAGGTTCCAAGGTGATACTGACATTGCTGATCCCTGGAACACACTCTAAGCAGCCCGGACAACAATCTACCAAGTGAGAAGGAAAATGCATCCTTCGTGTGTTGATGCTTTGCGCATTAGGGTTTACATGATATCCCGCTACACTTCTGCAGTTTTTCAAAATGCTTAGAAGCATGGAATTTGTGAGTTTGAGGTAAACCTCAGGCTCAGTTTCAGGACTATCCATTATCGCTTAAGTAGTATAACAGACAATATGATGACTGATGAAAAGGATGTTACAGATATTTTAAAAATTTAGAAAACAGCAGTATTTAAAGTAATGTAGTGTTGGAAGAGAAAGACATAACCTCTCACAAAAATTGGAATAGAGTGGTCAGTCAAAAAAGACACACACACACACACACACACACACACTCACTCACTCGCTCACTCACACAGCCACACACACTAGTCAGTACACCTGTGACTTCCACAGTAATTCAATTGTTTCCAGAAGCTCTGGTTTAAAACAATGATACACTTTTAGGAGGTTACCTCTAAAAAGATAACTTGCTGTCTATTAAATGCCAGAATCTGAGAAAATCCCCACTGACCATAAGGCAGACAGAGGTGAACTGAAGAAGTCCCCTGGAGACTGGCCTTCACCACACTCATGAAATAAGAATTGCCTAGAAGTAGGAGGGTGACCTTTTGAACTGGTTCCACTAACTTACTTCCTGACACGAAATCCACATAGACACCAGCAAGGACCCCAGCAGCCAGGGCCCTCTGGTCTGTGCTGCTCCCTCAGGAGGTGAGAGTGTTCCCCACCCTCCTCTCTGAGGTCCTCATCCTTCCTCAGGGAACTTTCTCCATTCCTAGAACACAGCCAGGCTGCAGATACTGGGGCCAGGCCCACAGCACATACACCCTGCCCTGGAGAATGCAGAACTCACAGGAAAACACTATTTTTAAAAAGGCACATTAGTCTAGATCATTCAAACTTAACAGCTTCTGCTACTGGGAGTTATTGTCTGTGACCCTTATTTATACCAAGCCCAATTTTCCCAGGGCTACCTTTTTCACATCAATATTTTCTTGAGAAGATTTGAATTCTTTGGTCAATTTTGACTCAATGATTCATTGTTCATTTTATTATCTGGCGATGACTCTATCAAGTCTAACTTTTCTCAATTATTGCCATTTTCGGCACTTTCCACATGTTTTTTTTTTTTAAGTTTTTCTCCTACAACAGATTTTATCATGTGAAATTGCCCCCAGTGTCAACATTATTTGGGGTTGATCATTTCTCCCAGTAATATGCATCGCCAGTGAGACGGTTTGAATTTCTTTCTTAGCGAATCCATTTTACAAATGTCATCAACATTTGAGCACATTACAGATTTTCCCTTCTGCGAGGAATGATCTATTTTATTGCTAATACACCTCTTTGGTGTATTTCTGTTCATTTCGAATATGGTTTACCATGCCCAATGGTAACAGAACACAGGGCAAATAGCAGAAGTCAGAGCCATGGAACGAAAACCAAAATAGGTGGTTGAAAATTTCCTTCCTCCTGAGAATAAAGCAGCTTTGGCTAAGCCTCATACACAAAGCAACATGAGGACCCACTACAACCTGTATGAAGTCACCGTGCTGCACGGTGCATAACAAACATGCCCCAAGGCCAGTGGCCTGAAATGAATAGTTATTTCTTATTTGTGGTGCATGGATCAGCCGGCTGCTCTGGGCCGAGCTCTAGGCTTGCTGTCAGTTTCAGGTTTGCTCCACATGCTCTCACTCTGAGATCCCTGTAGAATGAGCCATAGCTACCTAGGACATCCCTTTTTCCTTGGGAGACTTAGAAACTCAAGAAGGCAAGTTGAGAAATGTCATGTGCCTTGAAGACTCTGTTCACAGGTTTCCCACTCTCCCTCCCATCTGCATTCCAAAGTCACAGTCGGTCACATGGTCAAACCCCAAATCAAAAGGGCTGGAAGCAAGCTCCTGCCACAGGGAAGCCATGCTAGGGCCAGGCAGACACGGAAGAATTGTAAACAAATGATGCGATGAACCATGCAAGCTTTCACCCATGCAAAGAGCCGGCATTTCCAGGAATAAGACTATTGCAGAACAACAATAAAAAAAATCTGTTCTGTGATCAGGTTTCTGCCTACACAAAAAAATCAACTGGCATAATTTCTACATTGAATTCATCTTCACTGGGCACACTGTTAGAATAAATACATGATGAAAACCCCCAGATTTTCTCTGAGCAAAACCAAGGGTCTTCTTCTGATTAACCTACACTGAGAACATTCTGCTGTTTTAGCTAAAAGGAGAGCCCTATGCTTCTCTGTGCTTCTCTTTCCGTCGCCGGGAGTCGCCCAAAGTAATCTGGGTTGAAAACCAGCACTCACTAACCGGGAGCCAGCTGGCAGGTCGTTGAAGTGATAGATCCAGATGACAGTTGACGGGGACCCACCCTGGGATGCGCGGCATGGCACTTGAGGTAAAGAAAAGAAGCACATTGAAGAAAGAAATGATAAGATTTAATGGGAGGCTGAGTATGGTGATAAAGGGAGGCAGGGGTCAAGGAGGACTCGGAGATTTCTAATTTGGAAGAATGAAAGCTTAGTGGTACCACCAAAAAAAGGGAATGACTGCCAAAAGCTGTTCTAATGCTGGAATTGTCTGGGACATAAGAGCCAAGTTGTTGTATTAGTCCATCACTGGGGGACAAACTTTCCGGTGATACAGTGCTGAGAATCATAAGCAATTTTCACGTTGTTGGAGTAGATGATTTTTCAGTTCTGGTAAAGAGTTCCTCTTGCCCCCTACTGACTTTCACTGAAAATTGAGAAATAAGGTCCTATAGGAATGAAAAGTCAGAATCTCCCAATTGACCTGTTTTTCTGTTTTCTTGGTATTTTTGGGGGGGCGGATAGCAGTGTCAAAACTGCCAGGCATATCTTGAAAGCTTCACCGGATAACATCATCTCCCTCCACTGCCACCACTCTGCCCACGACTGCAGGCCCCGTTCTCAGATTCCTCACATAAAACCTCACGCATCTCTTTTCAGCCTGGTCATTTCGTGGTTAATAGATCTAGCATCAATTAAGCTCTCTTCTAATGCGTAAGTTCCAAGTGAGAACACCCAAACAAGAGATGTCCACTGCAGCTTTCCACCCACAGTTAATTCCTTAACTATTCTGCCAACAGAATTATCCTAACCCCTAAATCACTCAAGTGGCAGAAGATTACTATCCTGCCCTTTAATGACACCTCATTGTACTTTAGATACGAGTGCAGGGCCACAGCCTCATCCTGGCAAAATGCAAAACAAAAGGCCGTATGTACACATTAGATTCCTTCCTTCCTTCCTTCCTTCCTTCCTTCTTCTCTCTCTCCCTCCCTCCTTTCCTTCCTTCCTTCCCTGTTGTCTTTATAAAAATGGAAACTGAGGTCGCCAAAGTTATCTTCCCAGCACTGAAGGCTAACTGGCCATTCTCCTCCTTAAAGGTGGGTCCAGCGAGCGGCTTTCAATCCAAGTGGATTTCTACAGAGACGAGTAAATTGCACTTTCCTTAAGAGGAAATGCCATCTGTTAGCACTCTCGAAAGTAGCACTGATATATGATTCATTAGCTTATGTATATTCTAATATGATCTGTGAGTTAAAAAACATTTTTTTCAGACCTTTGTGGCTCTTATGACTCACTTTGGAATATTCTCCACTTATTTCCATGTTATTATTTGGCTCCAGGATGAAAATTAGAAGCCGAAGTGAATATTTTATGACCCACACTGTCTCCTGGTTTCCTTATGCATAATGCCAAGTATTTGCAATTTATAAAGGCAAGTGAAGAATTTCAAAAAGTGATACTGTTCAAAATTGAAGAATACTATTCAAAATGGAAGACTTGAATTTCTAGCACACAGAGTCTTTATTCGTATACTACTTATATTTTCCCTTAAAGCCAGGAATAACATTTATTTTTCTGGCTCTCACCCCACCTACTCTAGCCCATTCCCCAATGCCCTGTCAAAGAAACCCCATACGTATTTCTGGGGACACGTAGTGGTCTCCTACACTTGCTCACAGATAAGTGGTTGCCTTCATTTTCTTCCTTTTCTGCTCCAACCCTTCTCAATGGCATCCATTTAGGACTCAAGTGTTGATAAAGCTCCAGAAAGGTGTCTCTCTCACCTCTAGAACTGGCAATAGAGCTACTCCTTCAGGTACACTCCAGCGGGATACTGCTGCTTCTTGGCTAATTGTTCAGCAATCCTCCCCGAAACTGAACTCAGAAGACCGTGAGGTAGTGCCAGCAATTCTGGAACCCTCCAAATTTTGAAGCTGTATCATGTTTCCAGCAGAAGTTGGGAGATAACATGTCTTCAAATTTTAGATTACACGCTGTTGCCCAGATAATGTTAAATATGGGGGCCTTAGTATTTATATTAGCGTTTGCTGATAAAGCTGCTTCTCCCTAGGACAAAAGATGAAAAACATCTTCATGGAGTTTTTGCAACATGATGGGCAGTATGACTTCATTCTTTGTTTTGCTAGTAAAATCTCCACTGATTCCCGGTTCTTTGGGGGTTATTTTAGAGTTTTGATGGAAGGGCAAAAAACAGGGAAAGAACAGGGGTCCTAGAATGAGCCAGAGGCATGAATAGGTCCCACCAAGGGAACACAACTGTGCATGTGCTTCATGAGTAAGTATATTAATGGAAAGAAGGGAGTCTTCTCCTGAATATATTATTAAAATGGTTTGAGGAAAATCAGCTATTGCAGTTTTGACCCAAGTGTCAAGCGTTTTGAAATCTGGAAATGCATCCCTTTGTGTAAAAATACATTAAACGTATCTCTTCCACTCAGCTTCTTCCCACCCACTGTGTGTGTTTCTCTACCTTCCACAGTGGCTTGGAGAATGTCAACGAACATTTATTTTAAGCTGTCTGTCAGAGTAATGAAATATTTTTTGTTGCTGCTGGCTGTGTCATAACGAACTCCGGTTTTGAAAGGTGAGAGGGGGCAGGAAATTTTCTGAGGAGTTACAAGACTGAACCATTTGCCTCCATATTTGGCAAGTAGGCAACTAGCAGGAGTGGCAAGTGGAGAAAAATGTTGAAAAGCCTTGGAATTCTTGAGTCAGGAAGAGGGAACATCTTAGTGGTGAGACAGGGCAGGAAGTCCGAGAGTATCACCAACACTGCAGAGATGAGGTGGGGCACTGGATCAGCCAACATCTCAACAGAAATGGCTGGTAGATTTGACCATGTTGGAAGTATAGTTACATACCAACACACCTCCTCAAAGCTCAATCACTTAAAACAATAAGAATAAATTTGGCTCGTGAGTTTGTGGGTTTATGATTTGTGTTAAGCTCAGCTGGATGGTTCTTCTGCTCTCGGCGGGTCTCACTCACACGTGTGGTGGATGGCTTGCTGTGAACTGATTATGGATTCACCTGGGGGGGACTCAGTTCTGCCCCTCCTGCCTGTCATCTTCCAGCAGACCAACCGAGGCATTTGTGGCAAAGACAGAAATGCAGGAGACCTCAAGCTAAAACATGGAAATTTCACTTCAGCTTTGCTTCCATCACGTCGGCTAGCATCCTACTGGGCAAAGCAAGTCGCTTGGCTGATTCCAGGGTCCAGGGATGGGTCAGGTTTCCCACTGTGAGAAAATGCCACACTGCAAAGTCTCATGGTAAAGGAGGGAAGAATTGGGCCACCATACAAGTCATTCCATGCTTAGGTTGATCAGTGTTATCAGAATTCATAAGCAAAACATGGTATGAGCGAGACCAGAAACTATTCGTATTTAGAATAAAGCTGGGTGACCAGGAAACCGATTGAATAAAAGATCTTTTTAAGCAGCGGCGCGCAGGAGAAAAGTAACGCCTGTTGTAAGCACTAATACACCTCAATCTGTTTTCTCCAGGTACCTTTAAATAGAGTATTCCCTGTTTGTTAGTTAACATTTGCATAACACTTCACTATGTGCCATGTGACTCACAACAATATTTAGGAATGATCCTCACAGCAGAAGCCTAAGGAGGGTGGTGCGAGGCTTATTTCAGTTTATTATGGAGGTGGTTGAGAAGGCAGATGCATCCCAGCGACACCAAACTAAGTAACTGCTATGTGGAAAGTTTCAACGGTCCCCCGGGTATTCAGTTTATACAAGCAAATACGTTTCTGGCTGAACTGACTGATGATTGGACTGAAGTAAATAAACCAAACAGATGTTTCAGCAACATGTTTTCACAGCTTCCAAGCATATTAAAGATTTTAAAAAGACCAGTTCATTTGCCTCAGATTGCAGCAGATGAGCCGGTATTATAACTAATGACCTGTTAAGTTTTATATGTGGTGAATCACTCTGTGACCTAAAATATCCAGCCCCGGTGAACTTGGGGGGATCATACTATTTTAAATTGGGTTCCTGGGGCGCCTGGGTGGCTCAGTCAGTTAAGCATCCAACTTCAGCTCAGGTCACGATCTCACAGTCCCTGAGTTCAAGACTGCATCAGGCTCGCTGCTGTCAGCACAGAGCCCGCTTCAGATCCTCTGTCTCACTCTCTGCCCCTCCACCCCATCTCAAACATAAACTTAAAAAAAAAAAGTGGGGTCCTCCTGCAGCTGTTTCAGAGACAAGGATTTCAGAGAAAGTATTTTATCCAGGAGGTGATCCCAGGAAACACTGGAAGCGAAACAGGAATAGACACAGCCCATAATGGGTGCACTCGTAAGCCACTACCATTGGGTGGCTGATGCTTCACCCCATAGAGAACTGGGGAACCGTGCAGGACATGTACCTGAGTCACCCTGCCTGCTGGGTGAGGGAGCTGTGGTGTTTGTACCCTGTATCTCGTCCATCACTGGCTGACTCCTGTTCTTGGGTGTGTAAATTTCTTGGCACTTCCAAATGACATGTGCTTGGGCAGAGCAACTTTCTGTAGCTTCAGAGAAAGCCCCCACTGATGATATTTAGATGTCAGCAAGTAGGAGTAGATTAAGTATGCTGAAATGCTGAGACCCATTTGTTGCACACGCTGATATCAGGCAAATCCGTGTCAATGTGGGATATAGGCATGTTTGTGCGAGCCCTGTTTCTAAAATCAAACAAAAAAAACAAGGAGAACAAAAGTGATTTTTAAAAAGAGAGAGGGAGGGATGCCTGAGTGGCTCAATCGGTTGGGTGTCCAACTTCGGCTCAGGTCGTGATCTCGTGATTTGTAAGTTCAAGCCCCATGTAAGGCTCGCTGCTGTCAGTACAGAGCCTGCTTCTAATCCTCCTTCCCCCCTCTCTCTGCCCCTCCCCCTCTCGCACTCTCTCAAAAGTCAATAAAACATTTAGAGAGAGAGAAATTGGAGAACCTGGGTGGCTCAGTTGGTTGAACATCGGCTCAGGTTGTGTTGTGATCTCACCATTTGCGAGTTGGAGCCACACATCAGCCTCACTGCTGTCAGCACAGGGCTCACTTCAAATCCTCTTTCCCCCCTCTCTTTCTGCCCCTCCTCTAACCCCTCTTTCTCTCAAGCATACATAACAGTTTGAAATGAATATACTTTTATTTTTAAAAAATAAATAAAAATAATTTAAAAAGAGAGAGAGAGAGGGGCGCCTGGGTGGCTCAGTCGGTTAAGCGGCCGACTTCGGTTCAGGTCATGATCTCATGGTCCGTGAGTTCGAGCCCCGCGTCGGGCTCTGTGCTGACAGCTCAGAGTCTGGAGCCTGTTTCAGATTCTGTGTCTCCCTCTCTCTGACCCTCCCCCGTTCATGCTCTGTCTCTCTCTGTCTCAAAAATAAATAAATGTTAAAAAAAATTTAAAAAAAAAAAGAGAGAGAGAAAGAGAATGCGAATATGCTGGTCCATGTTCAAACAGGAGACAGAAGCCACCCTGGTTATTGGAGCAAGGAAAATTTAATCTAAAGAATTACGAACGAGGAGAAGGTAGTTTATTGCCAGGAGGGGTAAAAGAGAACTCTAAGTTGTCCAAAAGCACAGGTGCAAAAATCATCTGCGATCTCCAGGTTGAGGGGCCAGTGAAGGAACTCAGGATGAGGAGAGGAGTCCCCCCACCCTATCCCCGAGGCAGAGATTCAGGCAAGGGCACCACAGGGATGGAAGGTGAAAACTACATCTTTCAGTGATATCAGCCCCAAGGAAGCTTCCCTGAGCAACAAGGTGATTCAAGGTGGTGGTCAGGACAGAGGCTGGGACCCTCAGGCTACCTTCAAATACCAGCACACCCCACGCATAAGGCATCCCAGTCGGTCTTCCTGTGTGCAAACCCCTTCTATCTTTCCCACTGCCACGACTCATTTTCCAGGGTCTTCCCCAGAGGCTCCCCACCCACAGACCCCTCCCAAAGCCCCATGGATACAAATTCTTTCACAGGGCAGGGCTCAGTCCCCACTCTCCTACACTTATTTTTTCTTGCTGCCTTGAATGATAAGAATGTATAACTTTGTATCCTGATTATTTATCTTCTGTGAGGCTAGAGACCTTTTATTTTTTAACCTTGTAACTGCTTTAATAGCATAGTCCAGCACAGTAGTTATGAGCCCCTGGGGGCTATTGAATCACTTGAAATGTGGTTCGTCCAAATTCAGATGTGCTGCAAGTATGAAATATTAACTAGATTTCAGTAACTCAGTATGAAAAGAAGAATTTAAAAAATCCCATTAATAACTTTTTAAGTTGATTATGTGTCAAAATAATATTTTGAATGCAATGTGTTAATAAAATATCTTATTAAAATTAAGAACCTGTATCTTATTACTTTTTAAAAATGTGGCTACTAGAACATTTAAAATGATGTGAGTGGCTCACATTGTGTATTTCTCCTGGACGACACTGCCTTAGAACATTCACATGTAAGTACATTCTCAACAAGTGTTTGGTGAACAAATGAATGAAGTGAGCTTCCTCTCTAGAAATTTGAAAATGCTTGAATTTCATGGTCCAGATGGTTTGCATTTTATAAATTCAATATTTTTTCATTTTATCCAATTTAAATGTAAGACCAAAGAAGTCATCTAGCATAAACATCATTTCATAAAAGAAAGGAAACATTTTAATACTCGGAAAGAAGCAGCCAGTAAGTGATTTCATATTAAAGGGGCTGGTGGTCAGCGTTACACAACTATTTTTTAAATGAACAGAAGAAATAGAATATACACTTAAATTTTCAGGCATAGAACAAATGCAATGCAAAATGCTACGCTGAGGTTATTAGACTGTGAGTGAAACACACCGTGTTGTCTTTACAGTTGGAGCAGACTAGGGGTCTAGCTTTTCAGGGCTGTAGGAAGGGGGCTGCAGGGCTGACCACTGAGCCAGTAAGGCCTCTGCTGTGACCAACTTCCCAGCAGGAATTTGAGAAGGATGGTGTCCCCCTGAACAGTCACAGAGCGAACGCGGGTGTGTTCAGAATGGCCGCCAGTGTCTAACCAGATGAAAATCTTACCTGAGGAGACATAGTGTTGTCAAAGAAGAACCAGAGCTGGAGAGAAGTTAAAGCAGTGAAGATAGATTTTATTCAATTAACTTTTGTGAAGGAGGAAGAGGAATTCTGGAATAGAACTGGACGTAATCCCAAATACAACCAGAACAAGTGGGGATTTACAGCTAAGGAGCAAGTTGGACTGAGGGAGATGGTAGATGGTAGAATGTTACTAGGAGGAGAAAGCAGGTCTGGGAGGGATTCTGGGGGGACTGACCTTAATAGGATTCTTGCTGAGGGCAGGCCATGGTGATCAGATATCGCCTGGGAGGATGGGAGGCATGAGGAGTTTGATCAGACATCTAAGGTGGCGAATTCTCCATAAATGACTTCTTTTTTTTGTTTATGTTTATTTACTTTTGAGAGAGAGAGACACACACAGAGAGACAGCCCAAGCAGGGGAAGGGCAGAGAGAGTGGGAGACACAGAATCCAAAGCAGGATCTAGGCTCTCAGAGCCCGACATGGGGCTCGAACCCACGAACCACGAGATCATGACCTGAGCTCAAGTCGGACGCTTAACCGACTGAGCCACCCAGGTGCCCCATAAATGACTTATTCTTGCTAACACTGGATGGGCTTTTGAGGGGGGAGGGTTCAGGGGAGGCTGACTCAAGTTTGGTCAAGCAAAGAATCTTTGTCAGTGTCTTGTCAATAAGCTGACATGATTACTGCTTTATCGACATCCACAAGTGGATCTAGAATTACTCATTTTCCTATCAGTTCAAAGATTAACATAATCACTGCCTTTTTGTCTCCTCTGTCCCTTATCTGAGTCTTGTGTAGTCTAGGCATCTGAATGTCCTCTCCTCATAAGGGCATCAGATGTGGGTAAGGGGACCAAGACTGTAGAAAGAGTCCTGGCAGTTATTTCTGCTACAGCTATTTGGGTTCCTCACCTGTCAATTTCCCTGGAATGTCATCACCAGCCAATTGAGAGGATCCTAGGCTGGGCTGAACAAACATCATCCTCCTTATG
The DNA here is from genome assembly GCF_024362965.1 of Panthera pardus. Lineage (NCBI taxonomy): Eukaryota > Metazoa > Chordata > Mammalia > Carnivora > Felidae > Panthera > Panthera pardus. The sequence continues at coordinate 42,236,910 of NW_026526821.1, read as the reverse complement.
GGAAGCTGCACTTTTTAATCAGAGCTTCTGTTTGCTTCACAGCTCTCCAGAAGGTGAGGACATTTTCTCAAGTCCTCCCTCCAGTGACAAAAGACAAAAATAATGAAAAATAAAAATGTGGGGAAAGAAACCTATTTTCCAGAAAAATGTTTGCCATCGAGGCTGCTTTTCCTTGACTACTTTGTGTGTGTGTGTGTGTGTGTGTGCTGCTTCTGGAAAAGGCCTTGTTTGTAAATGTCTGAAAAGTAGAAAGTTATCTTTGTAAAGGAAAAAAAAGGTATCTCTTTCTTCTCTGTATTGATCTTAGGAATCCAAGTGTTGGAATCTAGCAGCCTGGGATTTGCAATCAAACACACTGAGATCCAGGTTTACAATATCAGCCTCCCTGGCACTGCTTCCTTATAGACTGTGTGGGTGGTCCTCCCACATAGGAAAGGGGGGAGCCTGCCCCTGCTGCACAGCCCAAGCCCAACAGGACAGGACCAACTGTCCCCTGAGCAACATGGGGTTTCGAGGTACCCACCGCCATGCAGTCGAAAGTCTACGTATACCTTTTGACTCCCCCAATTTTTCAAGCCTACTGTTGACTGGAAGCCTTACTGATAACACAAGCAGTCGAATCACATATATATATTTTTTTATGTTACATGCATCGTGTACCGCATTCTTACAATAAAGTAAGCTAGAGGAGAGAAAATCGTAAAGAAAATACTTTACAGTACTTTAAATACTTACCAAAACATATCCACCTACAAGTGGACCCACGTGGTTCAGACCATGCTGTTCAAGGGTCAGCTGTATTTCTTAGGCACACAAGAAAGAAAACTTGAAGGAAGAGGGGCCTGACATCCTGTAAACTGTATGTTTCCTTTAAGTATGTAATTATTAATTAACATAATCAGTATCATGTTTTCACTATGTCTAATTGCCATGTATAAATACACAAACATACAGATTAAAATACACTCAAGACCAATGCTACGGTGTGGTATCTTTCCTACCAATCTTCACCTACTTTCAGTCACACGAGGGCTCGCTGTAACAAGACTTTTTCTACTCTCGTTGCCATGAACGAGAAAAATGAGGACCCAGAAGATGATTTTGTTGCTGTATGACTGCAGATGTAGTTCTGACTTCCCATCATCTGTTTATTTTCTTCATTCAAGAAGTGTCATTTCCTCAGCACACCCTGTTAGCATTTCTTTGGACTATGCCAGAGTTCTTTCTTTCTTACTCCTTTTTTTTTTTTTTTTTAAGAAAATCGTTTTGCTCCAAGTGATTTGACCAAAAGAAAATCACCCCAGAATACACTGCAGTTAGAGTTTTCTGTCCTTTGAAGCTTAAACCTTTTAAATTACTAAGCTCCAAATGCCCAAGATTAACTATTAACCATGTCAGAATCCTTCGGCCCACCCTAAACCTATTCCTACACAATGTTTCTCCTTTTTTCTTCCATTTTTTTTTAAGTTTATTTATTTATTTTTTTGGGGGGTGGGGTGGGGAGAGCACCAGTGGGGGGGAAGGGCAGAGGGAGAAAGAGAGAGAGAATCTTAAGCAGGTTCCATGCTCAGTGCATGAGATCATGATCGTGAGATCATGACCTGAGCTGAAATCAAGAGTCAGCTCAGCCGACTGAGCCACCCAGGTGCCCCTCTTCCATTTTTAATACACTTAAAAAGAATAGGTTTCATGCAGGTTGCCTGTCCCCCACAAGAACTCATTTTTGGTACTAAACAGGAGAAATATACCACCTCTCTCTTGGAGGTTTTTAAAACAGTCAACCTTCACAATCCTGCCTGATGGTAATCTCTTACGCATTTGTGTAGCAGAATTCCAAGCAGACTTGGCTGTTTAGAAACTACTCAAATTTTCTTCCATCCCTTGGAGTTTAAGTCTGTCAGAAATACTACAGTTTTAGTCACGAGGAGAAAAAAGCAGACAGACGTCATGTGCACCTCCCACAGTCTCTGGCTCAAAACCCACTCAGGTTCTGAAATAATCTCCCACGTGATCTCACAGATTTGTACGAATGCAAAGCCAGCTACACCAAGTTATTACAGTACTAAGAGGAGAATCAGGAGCATCGTGAGTGCCCTTTACTCACAATTATGATATTTACCTAAAGAAGCACGTCTTGTATTTATGAAACAAATTGCAAATGTCTGGGGTTCAGCTAATTGTCCCTCTTTTTCCAGTTCTTTTCCTCATTCTACTCTTTATTCAACAATAAAAAAAAGAAGACCTAAAGACATAAGAATGAGTATCAACAAACACGATAGACACTTAATTTAGTCTTGAAAAAAAACACGAAAATATTTTGTAGTCCCAGCCATTATCCCCACCGGAGGAGAAAGAGATTCGAATGCATGAATTCCAAACTATATATTGCTCAAAGCATGGATGTTTTCACCCTAGACCAATATGGCATTTAAGAGGTCGATCCAGCATGCAGATGGCTCGTAGTTCAATCTGGGAATGAGGAGCTGTGCATGCGTGGCCTGAAAGCTGAACCGGGAGAGCTAGGGCAATAGCAAGCTGGGTCAGCAGGGGTCTTACGAGGTCAACTGTTGAGAGATAAAACAATGAGAGATGTCAGAAATGAAGGTGCAAGGTGTGAGCAGAGATTTATAAAGATAAAATCCAAGAAACCATTCCTTCCTGGTTCTGCAAGTAAATAAGATGATGGGGAGAGAGGGAGGAGTCAAAATGTTTAGTGGCTATAAGTTTATCATTCAAATCAGGCACACTGGAAAGTAAAAGGGATCTTTGGATAGGGTTTCAGAATGATGTCCTCCCCAAATATATATTCAAGTCTTAATCCCCAGTGACTATAAATACAACCTTATTTGGAAATAGGGTTATAATCAAGTTAAGATGAAGTCAGTGGATTAGGGTGGGCCCTCACCTCAATGACTGGTGTCCTGATTATCAGAATGGGGAGGAGACAGAGAGACACAAGGAGAGGAGACAGAGAGACACACACAGAGATTGGAATGATATATCAGTAAGTGCCAGGGATCAGTGTCCACCATTGAAAGCTAGGAGAGAGGCATGGGATGTATTTTCCACTAGAACTTCTGCAAGGAACCAACCTTACGGATACCAGATTCTGGACTTCTAACCTCCAGAACTATAAGAAAATAAATGCCTATTGTTTTAAGCCACCTAGTTTGCAGTATGCAAAAAATTATCTATGGGGTCAGCAGGCATTAACCAGAATGATGCTATCCAAACTGGGACATGGCCACCCTAACCAAAGATGCTTCCATGTTTTAGGTCTGGGTGACGAAGATGGTGACATGATTAGCCACATTATGGGGAATTGGAGACTCACAGCTTGTGGAGGAAGATGCTGAGTCTGGTTTTGGACACTGAGGAATGAGCTGCTAAAAGACATTCACCTAATTAAAGGTGCAGGTAAGTTTTATACAAACCAGCCCTGTAGAAGAAAGGCCAACACGTTAGGCTTTGTCACACATGACGATGCTGCTAATTTTGTCTTAGTATAGAACTCTTCTTTTTGAAAGCCTTTTCATATCAATTACCCCCAACTGATTTTAACAACAGCCCTGGGAGGTATAATTATCTTTAATTTATAGATAAATAAAGTGAGGCGTGGAGAGGTTTAGAAACCTGTCCATAGTTACATAAAGAACTAAGTTATCAGCAGAGCAAGAAGAGGAACCCAGGATATTTCCTTCCTAATCAATTTCAATGTCAGCCATTGCCATTCTGTTCCTTGTAATGTTCAAATTCAGAAGAACATAAATTGTTGCTGAATTGGCCAATAAGCAGCCAAAAAGAATGAGAACATGAAAACTTTGAAGAACAAGCAAGACAACTAACACTAAATTAATGTATGCTCAAGTAAGAAAATATGAGTCCTTCTATTAGATTATCAAGTTTTTCTGAGAAGCAACTCCAGAAAGGGTCACGAATGATAAAACTAGAGACTGAAGGAGAGGGCCACATAAAGAGAAGCTTGACCAGGGACTTGATGTATGACACAGATGATGGCAGGAGCTCAAATGTGGCTAAGTGAAGCCACAGTTTTAAACATCAGGGCGCCTGGGTGGCTCAGTCACTAAGCATCTGACTTTGGTTCAGGTCATGATCTCACAGTTTATGATTTTGAATCCCATGTTGGGTGAGAATGAGCCCCACTTCAGGCGAGCCCCTCCTCTCTCTGTCTCTCTGTCTCTCTGCCCCTCCTGGGATTCTCTCTCTGCCTCGCTCACTTGCATCCTCTCTCTCTCTCTCTCTCAAAGAAAGAAAGAAAGAAAGAGGAGAAAGAAAGAGAGAAAGAAAGAAAGAAAAAGAGAGAGAGAGAAAAAGAAAAAAAGAAAAGACATACATGTCAGCCGCATCACATTATCTCACCTCACAAGATGGTGTGGCTTGCCCAAGATCACAGAGTTGATAACAGAGATTGCATCAGAAAAACCTCACTACTGGTCTCCCAGAACCGATAGTGGAGAGGACAGGAAGGAAAAACAGTCTCTGTAGGTCCTACTCAAAAGAGTCATTCTCCACGTAACCTGAAATGTATTAACGAAGATGAATGGCTCACACCAAATGAACAATTTTATATCATCAAATTATGTCTATTAAACTACATTTCATGCTTCCTAATTGTTGAATTAAAGAGGTCTGTTAGAATAGCAATAATACACTCAAACTGGTTGTGATTCGTGCTTCGACACCCATTTTATTAGAGCGATAACTCATGAGGCTGAACTAACCGCTCATTAATTAATGCTTAAAACTCTTTCCGAGATGGTGCAACCAAGGTGTTCTATGAGTAATCTTAATGTGGTTTGTGGAATATACACCTCAGGCAGCTCCTTCAGCCAGGACTTCTTTCAAATCAATTTGACATTTGCTGTGCGTTTATTCATTCCCGTCTGTGCTTACCTGTGGCCTTTCCCCCTTAACTACCTGCCTGTCATCAGGTATTTAGTGGAGAATGGCAAAGCAGTCCATTCCCAGAAAGGAGGATTTATAGTTAAGAATATATCCCTTCCTTTTCTGAGGTCCAGAGAGAGTAGGGGTGAAAACACCAGGGAAGCAAATAGAGATCATAAAGAAAAGAATGAAGAAAGAAGAATAAGAGCTAAAAGAAAGGAAAAACAAAGCTAATGATGAAAAAGAAATCTTGGCATATCTCAATAGTGTTTATTCATCCCTATGTGTATGCATCTCTGGTATGCAAGGGCAGGAGCCAGGAGCCCGTTCTGATGGAGGATGTAAATGTCCAAACATCATGGTTTGGACCCCCCGTAGTAAACAGGGGCTGTGCTCAATGAGTAGGTAAGGACAGCTACCAGCCAGAGAACCCTGGCTTTATTACTCGAGCTATTCACAAGCTGAGAAATGATGTGTTTTTAGGAAGGCTAAGAAGTTCTATAACAGCAGTTACTAAGATTTTCCGGTGGAAGCCCATACGATGAGCGTGACACAAAAGAGTCCCTTTCATGGTTTTCAAACTATTTCCTGTTGATCAGAGGTGCCTCCGGGTTCAATGTCTGGGAAAGAGAGGGAGAGAAGGAAAGAGGAAATCCCCTACCCCACTCATTTTCCTACTCCTGCATCAACCAAAGCATCTCACTCCTATCTGTGGGTACATGTCAGATTTGGTACTGCTTAGAAAAAAAAATTGAAAAATACTTCTTTCATCTATAGAGAAATGTGGCATTCACACACATGGTGTTATTATTTATTGGTAGCATTTGTGTTATTAATCTTTACAACCACCGTCTGAAGCAGTCCAGACCATTCGAACTCACAAAGGTGTGGTAAAGGCAACACAAAAGCATCGGTTTCCTATCCCAGACTTTTCCCCACTCTACCAACCAGGCTTCCTGAACCCTTTGGAAAAATTCTTTTATTACTTTTGGGAAGTGGGAAGAGGAAAGCAGAGCTTCTGTTTAATTGAGGTATAGTTTATATATAAACTATGTACAGATTTTAGGTGTATAGTTTGATAAGCTTTGAAAAGTATAAATACTTCTGGAACCATGCCCCAAATCAGCATATAGCACATTTCCATCTCCTCTGAAATTTCCTCATGACCATCTCATCTCAGTGACCCATAGAGTCAACCATTGTTCTGATCTGTATCATTACAAATTAGTTTTGTCTATTTGCGACCTTCACATAATTGGAAATATTTACATTACCCTTAGGACTGATTGCCTTCATTCAACACATTTTGGAGATTCGTCCATATTGTTTATGTCAGTAGTTCATTTTTTTTATCACTGTGTAGTTTTCCATGTATAGATATACTTCAGTTTGTTTACACATTCACTTGTCGATGAACAATAGGGATTGGTTCGATTTGGGGCCACTACGAACCAAGTGGCTATGAACATTTTTGGGGTGTGTGTGTGTGTGTGTGTGTGTGTGTACACATGCATTTTATTTCTCTTGTTAAATACTTAGGAATGTAACTTCTGTTGCATATATTAACTGTATGTTTAACTTATAAGAAATTAACTATTTGTCCAAGATGGTTGTGGCATTTTAGAATCTCACCGTAGAATTGAATGAGAGTTCCAATTGTTCCATATCCCTGACAGGACTTGGTATTTACAGGCTTTTTTTTATTTATTTTTTAATGTTTATTTATTTTTGAGACAGAGTGAGACAGAGCATGAACGGGGGAGGGGCAGAGAGAGAGGGAGACACAGAATCGGAAGCAGGCTCCAGGCTCTGAGCCATCAGCCCAGAGCCTGACGCGGGGCTCGAACTCATGGACCGCAAGATCGTGACCTGAGCTGAAGTCGGACACTTAACCGACTGAGCCACCCAGGCGCCCTGGTATTTACAGTCTTTAAAAAACTTTAGCCAGGGGTGCCTGGATGGCTCAGTCAGTAAGTATCCGACTCTTGGTTACAGCCCAGGTCATGGTCTTATGGTTTCATGAGTTCAAGCCCCACCTCCGGCTCTGCCCCAGCAGCACAGAGCCTACTTGGGATATTCTGACTCCTCTCTTCCTGACTCTCCCCAACTCGTGCTGTCTCTGTCTGTCTCAAAATAAATTAGTAAACTTAAAAAATTTAAAAAAACACACACTAATGGTGGCATAAAAAACTTCAAAAAAATAAAAATTTTAGCTATTACAGTGAGTATAACGATATTTTAGTAAGGTTTCAATTTCCATGCTTATTGGCCATTCTTATATCTTTTTTGTCAAGTATCTATTTAAGTCTTTATCTCTTTTTATCTGATTGTTGTCTTTTAATGATTGATGCGTGATGCATAAGTGTTCTATAATAAGTCCTTTGTACTTTCCCACTATTTATGGCTTGCCTGTTCACTTTCTCGATGTCTTTGTTGAGAAGTTTGTCTTTTGACAGAGTTCAGTTTATCTTTTTTTTTTCTTTTATACGTAGTGTCTTTAACAACAACAAAAAAAAATTGACTACCTCATGATAGGAAAATATTCTCCTAGTTTAGGATTTTAGCTTTTACATTTTAGTCTATGATTAAATTCAAATTAATTTAGGGGTATGGTGTGAAGTAAGGATCAAAGTATTTTTCTATGAATATTAAGAGGTTCTGAACTCAATTACAAAATATGTATTGGTGGGGGAGGAGTTTCCAGCACCAGCCAGCAAGCAATTTTCTGACACCAGCTGGGTATCCTTCCATTCAACTCAATGCTGACCCTCTCCACCGAGAGACAGCATCAGATTCTACAGGTTAAGGGTTCTGTCCCACAGGACTGCCCTCCCCCTCGGATACCACCTGCAAGTGCCAGCTGTCACCTGTGTTTCTCATTGACCAGCTATATAGACTGGAAATTCCGGCAACCCCCTCCTTAGGTTTATTTAATTTGTTCCAGGGGCTCACAGAACTCAGAGAAGCATTTTACTTACTAGATCACTGGCTTACTATGGACGGATATAAACATTATTTGGTTTCAAGACTTATTATAAAGCTACAACAATCAAGACAGGGAGGAAGCCAGGTAATGATTGACATGTAGATAGTTGGAACAGAACAGGCAGCTGAGAAGAATGTAAACTAAACTAAAAGGACTTAAACTCAGGAACAGATGGCAGAGGTGCATGGGGCAAGGTATAGGGTAAGGGCAGGGAGCTTCCATGCTGTCTTGGAATGCAACACCGTGCCAAAATCAACACATGTTCATCAACCCTGAAGCTTTCCGAACCTCTCCCTTTTGGGTTCTCATGGAATCTTCATTGTTACATGGGTATGAATAATTAAATAATTGGTCATTTGTGATTGTTTCAACCTCTAACCCTTCTCTTCTCCCCAGAAAGAGAGGTACTGAACATTCCAACCTTCTATTCATGGTCAGTTGCCCTGGCCACCACCCCCATCCTTAGATGATTTCCAAAAGTTATCTCATGAACATAAACCCAGTTATGATGGAAAGGGGCTTGTTATGAATAACAAGACACTCAGTTCACCTTTGTGGCTCTGAAGTGATTTTAGGAACTGAGGTAGAGACCAAGTATTATAACAAAAGATGTTTCCATTGCTCTTATTATTCAGCAAGTCACAAATGTTTTGGGAGCTGTGAGCCAGGAACCATGGATAAACACCAAATATATGAGAAATATTTTGATCATATGGCTGACCAGATATATGTTTCTTCTAAATCACAATATTGCAGATACCTGGTTGTTCCATCTCCATTTGTTGAAACGAGTTTCCTCTTTTTGTTGAAATCTCATTGCGTCCTTTGCTTAGAATCACTTCACCCGCCATGTGCCATCCTATTTCTAAGCTGTCAATTCTGTTCCCTTCTTCTATGTGTCAGTCAGTACGTTGACACCTCACTATCTTGATTGCTGTAGCTTTATAATAAATCTTGAGATAAGGTAGTGCAAGTCCTCTTTTCCAAAATTGTAAGATTTTTCATTTTCACAAAAGCTCTTTAATGTTTATCCATTCCTGTCAAAATCTTGTTTGGGTCAATTTAAGGATAATTGTCATTTTTAACAATTTTGAGTTTTCCATTTCATAAACATGGTATTTCACTTTATTTAGGACATCTTTAATTTCTCTCAGCAATATTTGTAGTTTTCAGCATAAAGGTCTTATACATCTTTCATTAGATTTATTGCAATGTAATTAATGTTTTGTGAAACTAACATAAACAATATTGCTACTTTTACTGTAATTTTTGCAATGGTTTGTTCTTGGCATAGAAAAACACTTGACTTTTTTTTTTTTGTAAAGGGCCAGGTAGTCATATTGTATTGTATTGTGTTGTATTGTATTTTTATTGTATTTATTTTATTTTTTATTTTATTTTATTTTTTTTGTAACTACTTTTTAAAAAAATTTAAATCCGAATTATTTAACATATAGTGTAATAATGATTTCAGGAATAGAACTTAGTGATTCATCACGTACATATAACGCCCAGTGCTCATCTCAACAAGTGTCCTCCTTAATGCCCGTTGCCTATTTAGCCCATCCCCCCACCTAACACCCCACCAATAACCCTCAGTTTGTTCTCTGTATTTAAGAGTCTCTTGTAGTTTGTCTCCCTTTCTGTTTTTTATATTATTTTTGCTTCCCTTCCCTTATGTTCATCTGTTTTGTTTCTTAAATTTGACATATGAGTGAAATAATGATATCTGTATTTCTCTGACTGACTTATTTCACTTAGCATGATACACTCTAGTTCCATCCACGTTGTTGCAAATGGCAAGATTTCATTCTTTTTGATCACCAAGTAATATTCCATTGTATATATATGCTACATCTTCTTTATCCATTCATCAGTTGATGGACATTTGGGCTCTTCCCATGGGCTTTTTCCATTTGGACTTTGGCTATTGTTGGTAGTACTGCAATAAACATTGGGGTTCATGTGCCCTTTCAAATCAGCACCCCTGTATCCTTTGGATAAATACCTATTAACACTTGACTTTTTTATATTAAACGTGTATCTTTTGACCTTGCTAAATGATTTTTTTCTAGAAGTTAATCATGTCTTTTATGTTTTGTACATATGTAATATGTAATCTGCAAATAAAAGTAGTTTCACTTCTTTTCCAATATTTATGCCTCTTATTTCTTTTTCTTGCCTTAATGCGTAGGCTAGGACTTCAAATACAACGTTGAATAGAAGGAGGGATGGCGAATGGTCTCATGGGCTTTACCCTGTTGTCTTTGTCCCAGAAAGAGGCAAGAGTTCACTGACACAATGCCTTTCCTACTGTGTACGATCTGCAGGACACCATTTTCTACCCCTCTAGCTCTATTCCCTCTCAAAAAGATAGTCCCTCGTCAGAATCTCTTTCTCATGCTTTATACTTCAACTTAAATAGCATCCTTCCCTGCATCCCTTACTTGACAACTCTAAGTAAAATCCCTCCCTGCTGTGATAACAACATACCACTTAGGTAGTTTCCATCCATAATTATTACTTTTAGTTAGTTGTTAGTTATCTGCATCTCCCACTGAAATTTCAGCTCCCCCAAGCAAAAATCTTGCTTGTGTGCTTTACTAATGCATCCTGGGAACTTAGCAGAGAGTCTGCTATCTACACAGACATCTAGCAGATGAATAAGTAAACCTCTTTTGAGCCACTTCTCCTCCTCAGAGAAGAAATCACAGGCACTCCCTTTGCTCCATAAAGAGGATGGCAACAAGGTATGGGAACACGCTGCTTAAACCCTGCTCATGTGGCTGATAATCCTTGAATATGAAGAGTGTAGAGGAAGCCTAATCTTTCCTGTGAAGGTTCATAGGTCTCAGATAAAGAACAGGAGCAAGACTGGAGACGGAGTCTGCTCTGAGGTTAGGGCAGGGTGGAGGAGAATTGGCTAGGTCGTGAAAAAAAACATTGAAGGTTGAGATATCAGAGGATTTTGAGCGGGCTACTCACAGAATTAAATCTAGGCTTGAGAGGGTCGTCTCCAGGAGCCCATTTTAGCATGTGGAGAATGCAGTATGCCAGTGAGGAACCAACAATAAGATTAAAAGGCAAGTGATGGTGGTGAGCTGAACTAGGGAGTGACCAAGGATGTGGCATCAAAGGGAAATCATCAACAGAGACTGGAATCACTACAACGTGGGCCCAAGAGATCAGAGCAGGGTTAGAGGTGGTACTTTAGTGCTAACCCTGAAAAGAAAAAGAAAAAAAAAAAGTGTAAGGCCCAAACTCTCCTAATCTAATCTGCCCTCTTGACTTCCCAGAGAATCCTCAAGCACAGCATGTCAGAAAGTCAAGACTGCCTCTTCCCTACTGTCCCTAGCTTCTCTGTTGGAAGTTTTCACAAGGTCTAACTGAATCCCACACAAAAGGAACAAATAGCTTACTTAAAACTCAGACGTTTTTTACTGGAGGCTACTTTGTCTTTGTTTCTATCATTCTCAGGAAAAGAGAAAACCTCAAAGGTTTCTGGCACTTTATTCCTTTCTCCTTGACCACTCTTGGGTTTTCTTTGGGAAAAAAAGCTCGGGGTAAAATCAGATCTGCGTTAGGCATCTGTTCCTCTGCAAAGTCACAGCCATAGTCTCTGCTATCGTGGCAGCTTTTGGTTCTCCTCTCAAGAGCATTTGGATAATAAAAGCAGTTGGATAATAAAAGAAAAGGCCACACACACCCACTACCAGCTGCATTGAGAATGCAAACGTGGATTCTGTCAGGCAGTTAGCAAAGGAAGCCCCAGTCCTGGCTCCCAGCCACCAACATTACAAATGGCACCGCCTCCAGGCTACATTTTGTGGCCTTTCTGGGAGGAGTGGTTTGTGAACAAACCGTGCAGAAGAGGCTTGTATTCAGGTTGGTGCAGAAGAGGCTTGTATTCAGGTTGGTTTCTCAGTGCTGCCTGAGGAGACAGACTTTGTAGAATGAAGCAGGATGGACTGTCTTTCTGGGTGTAGAGGGTGCCATGCAGGATGCTCAGAAGGGCGTAGAGGGTGCCATGCAGGTGGCTGGTCTGGCGTCTGAGGGCACACGGGGTCTCCACCCCAAGGATGGCAAAAAGAAGAAGTCTGAGGGCAAAGAGCCGACTTCCAGCTTTCCAACCCTACCAGCCGCCCACAGTATCTGGCAACCTGCAGTGTTCTGCAGCTCAAACTAAATAACTTTGCTTCTTTACAGGGATCTAAAATAAAGATTCAGGGAGAGATTTTTGCTTTTCATGGAAATGAAAATGAATTCCAGGCATGCAGAGTAACACAGTGGTGGACAAGGGAATGTCCTGGGCCCTTTCCCAGTTCTGGCTTTGACTAGCTGTGCGACCTTGGGAAATGCATACAACCTCTCTAGTTCTTTGTCTCATCATCTATAAAATGTGGAGATCTATACAGATGATGTGTGTCATCCCTTTCAGCCACAATACTTTGAAGAGACAAAACCTATTCCCTCCCATCCCTGCCAAGCTAATAGCTAGTCTCCACTTGAATGTTCCCAGTGACAGGGAGCTTGCTACCTTAATAGGTATTTTAACAAATAACTATTAAAATACTTAATATGTGATAAATATACTTAATACACTTAATAAATATACTTAAGAAAATAAATATACTTTATAGATATTTTCATAAATGTCTCGGTTTGAGTGTTGGAACTTTCTTCTTTGCATCTCTTTTTTCCTCTGGCAATGCAGAAGTAAACATGTTCTGAAAGGGCCATATTTTAAAAAAAAATTAATGTTTATTTATTTTTGGGAGAGAGAGACAGAGACAGAGTGGGAGCGGGGGAGGGGCAGAGAGAGAGGGAGACACAGAATCCAAAGCAGGCTCCAGGTTCTGAGCTGTCAGCACAGAGCCTGATGTGGGGCTCAAACTCAGGAGCCATCAGTTAGATGCTTAACTGAGCCACCCAGGCGCCCCTGAAGGGGCCATATTTCCAGGGTCAGCACTAATCTTCCACGCTTCTTCGGTAAGAGCTCCCCAGCATTTCTTTACTTGCTGCCAGTTCTCTTGGAATTTTCCTAGCTCATATCTCAAAATATCCATGCAAATTAAGCCAAAAAGGAAGAGAAGGCAAAGCAAAATACAGTGGGAATTTTTTCGTTTTTTGGGTTTTTTTTGTAGGTTTTGCTTTTGCTACCTGAGCAGTGGTAGTTTTTAAGGACACCGTTTCTCACAAAATCAAAAAACGTTTGAGCCAGAAAACCTGTTGGCGACTTCATCCAGCTCATCCTTTGATCTGGTAAAGAAACTAAAGACCAGAGAAGTGATGTGACTTCCCTAAGGTCACACAGCTGAGATTAAGCCCACGTTTCTGGATTCCTAGCTTTCACCTACAAATGCTTAGGTGTTTTCCAAGGTGTGTACCATGGAACACAGAGTCCCAGGATATCAGAAGGTGTTTCTTACGGGGAGGTGAGGTGGGGGGGGGGGTGTTGGAGATAGGCTCTGTGGCAAACAGGTTTGGGAAATGTTCACTTAAACTATTTTGTTTTGTTTTGTTTTACGGAAAGGCCTCTTGGAACCTTACCTATGCTATGCTGTTGGGGCCCAGTCATGAAAGCAGCAACCACATTAGGGTTCTAACAGAAAGGATTGGCTGTGGGGCACTGGGGACTTATGGACCCATTGAAAGGACCGGAGCTGCAAGATCAGTGAAGGTACCATTAGATCCAAGGATCCCAAGAGTTGGGAAGGTGCAGGAGATACCACTGGGCTCTCCACCCCTGAGGTCAACATTCAGGGGAATATCTGGAAAGGACTACAAAACCTCACACTCACCAAGGTCATATGTGGGCCTGCCACTTGCTGGAGAGACAACAGATCTCTCTCTTCTGCCTTTTATCTCTTAGATCAGCACCTCTCCTGGGCAGCATCTAATCAGAGCCCTGCCCCCTGGGGAACCTTAGTAATATAGTTATCAGGCTTCTAGTTGCTACAATTTTGCAGACATCACATTAAAGAATGACATATCTTATTGCTGTTGTTTTTGGAACGGCTGTCTTGACCCAGTTTTGAGGCTCTGGGTAGAGACTGGTTGCTGTCCCTGATTAAGTCCACACCCCAACCGTCTCACCAGGTTCTCACTCTCCTGACCATTATGCACCCACCGGAATCGCTGGGGCCAGGGACCAGACAATTAGGGACAGCCCCTATGCTCCGGAACCCACAAGATCATTCGAATTAGCCAGTCCCAGAGAGCCTGTGAAACCTGGCTAACCCCACTCTGCTTGCCATATCTCAGATGCCTCTACCTCTCTAGTTTGCTCTTAGTCCGTCCCCTGGTGCAACCCCCTGCATGGTCCTTCATGGCACCCCTCTCTTTCGGAGCTATAAGTAACAGAGTTTTGCCTTTCATCGAGACAAGTCACCAAGGCCAACTCAAGTCCCTTCTTTTTCACAGGAAATTCAATGATTAGCTCCGCTTTCGCTCACCTCTTCCTTCTCTGAAATCTTGACATCCTGTCAGCACTTGTCACAAATCTGCCTGTGACATCTCTTCTACTACTTGCCTGCTCCATTTAGCAGCTCTTAGTGTCAATCTCCTACCCTCAACTGCATCGTTCTGTTCTCAGAGGCACACACTGGAGCTTTAGCTACTGGGTTCTCCCCAAACACTGAGAACGATACTCAGCACATACAGGGTACACAGATATCTGTAGGCAGGATAAACCAATTAATTAGCCACTTCAGTTTTTAGCACAAATTTTCTTTTCCTGTTCTTTTTTTTCTGGAATTTTAGTGGAAGCAGGACCTAGTTTGCATATGCATATATTTGTCATACAGATGAGAATCAAAATGGAGTTCCAGAAAAATGACTATTGTCAAGTGGTAGGAATGAATTTCCCTAGTAACATCTCTTAGCTACTCCGGTGTTCTTAAACCATGAAGAGCAATGTGACACTTATGAAGTCCCAAATGACTTTCTTGCTTCCAAGAATTATTTCAGGCTTGGATTCCCAGCATTTCAGAAGCAATTTCTATTTCTGCCATGTTTGTACTCTGCATCTTTACATCCTTTGAGCTTTTTCTTTTTACATCTATGGTCTGTTTACCTTACATCAGTGACCCTATCGTCTGGATTGAGCTGACACAACATTATGGTCCTCACGTAAGCACTGAGGAACTGAGGCACGGAGATGGCATGCAGTTGGTGGCAAAATTAGGGCTTAGAACTAAAGTCTCCTGCCTCTCATTCCATTGCCTTTCTTTTTTTTTTTTTTTAATGTTTATTTACTTATCTTGCAGGGGGAGGGTCAAAGAGAGAGGGAGAGAGAGAGAGAATCCAAAGCAGGCTCCATGCTCTCAGTGCAGAGCCTGACAGCAGGTTCGATCTCACAAACCATGAGATCATGGTTGACACTTAACTGACTGAGCCACCCAGGCAACCCACCATTGCTTTTCTTATGTGTTCCAAAATTGAGAGAAGTGAATGACGGGGAATGTGTATGTGCCTGTGTTTAATTAATCAGAGAAATTGGGAAGGAGTGCAAATTAGATAACATCCAATGGTTTTTCATCTCCCAGTGGGTTTTCCTGTAGAGAGAAAACCATACATACAACCTCTAAACTGATGTGTATCCCAACCAAAAAAGAAAAATTAAAAAAAAGAAAAAAAAAAGAGTGCCTGCTTTTTCTCTGAAATCGTGTTTAGGAGTTTTAGAGCTTGCACACTGCCTTAGTCTTCTCGGGCTGCCATAACAAAATACCATAGACTGGGTGACTCCAACAATAGAAATTTATTCTCTTACAGTTTGGAGGAGGGGGTGTCCCACAAGTCCAACAGGAGTGTGCCGGCATGGTGGTTGCCAGTAAGAACTCTCCTCTGGCTTCTTCAGACCCTTCTTCAAATCCTTCCTTGTCACAGGCATCAGGGTGTAAAAATCTAACCACGTCACACAGCCATTGGCTCTCCAGCAGCAAGATAAGGCCCAGTCCTGCTATTTGAGGAACTTCCTTCCTCACTTGTGTCTCTCCAGCTCCATCCACCATTTCCAACCTTGAATGGTACTTTATACCAAAATATAGCCAACGCTTGTTACTTGCTGTAGTGGTGTTCTATAAAGTCACTGTGAACAATCACTGGGAGAGTACTGAACCAGGGCTCCTAGGGGCAATACAGGGTTTAGTTCCCATGAGTCTGTGGTCTCAACATGTTCACCAACCGATCAACACGTAACCTTATTTTACGTGACTTTTTGTTTAAAACACCTTGTTTAATACATATAATTGGGCCATTAGCCTCGAACTCACAGCCACCACAGTATAACTCTGCCCTAACGAGGCTTATCTGATGCATATTTTTTCTGTAAGAAACATCGCAGCCTTAGGAACACTACACAGCCCTCCAGCACTGTGTTTGGGGCCATTTTAAACAGGAAAATGGCCTTCAAAAGGCACAAAATGTGGAAAATGTGACACAGTACATAGACGATGGAAAGGACGCTGAAACAGTAGGCAGAGCCATGCCTCCTTTACCTCACCTGGGAGTGTGCGCATCAAGCGACTCAAACTTACGGTTGCCATGTGCGTGTCTGTGAAGGACCATGAAAACACAAGAACTGATTTTGGGGTAATAAGTATATCCTAGCAAATAGATGAGTTTAAAATTATGGAGTCCATGAATGATGAGGCTCATTGTACTCGCAATTCCCTTCTCTCTGGCTCCTTAGCCCTCTACCTTTGTGACTGTGCTACGATGGGGTAAGACACAGGAAGGTCGGGGCCTACACTCTGCAGAGCCACAGGGAACAGGCACTCATTAAGTATCTATTTTTTTTAATGTTTAGTTATTTTTGAGAGAGACAGAGCGTGAGTGGAGGAGGGGCAGAAAGAGAAGGAGACACAGAATCTGAAGCAGGCTCCAGGCTCTGAGCTGTCAGCACAGAGCCCCATGCAGGGAACCCATGGACTACGAGATCGTGACCTGAGCCAAAGTCGGAGGCTTAACTGACTGCACCCCATTAAATACTTATTGAATTGAGTCAATCTCCATATGTATTACCCCCTCATAATATTGTAGCCAGGAGTCCATTGAGCCTGGTTGGCTATAACAGCTGGTACCCTTTTGAGCACACACAGCGAAACCCTCACCCAGGATCTGGAGCTCTCATGGTGGGTCAGATTACTGGAATCCGAAGAATCCCACTGGCCACCTTGTTTTTCTTTCTTTCTTTCTTTCTTTCTTTCTTTCTTTCTTTCTTTCTTCTTTGTCTTTCTTTCTTTCTTTTTTTCTGTCTTTTTTTCTTTCTTCCTTTTTTTAATGTTTATTCACTTTTGGAGAGATAGAGAGAGACAGAGTATGAGCAAGGGAGGAGCAGAGAGAGAGGAAGACACAGAATCTGAAGCAGGCTCCAGGCTCTAGGCTGTCAGCACAGAGCCCGATGCGGGACTCAAACTCAGGAACCATGAGATCATGACCTAAGCCAAAGTTGGCCACTTAACGGACTGAGCCATCCAGGCGCCCAGGCCACCTTGTTTCTCAGGGAGGAGTGGAAGAGCTACTTGTCTGCCCTGTGTGGTGCAGGACAGTGTGTGGGCTTCTCAGACAGCACTTCCTGCAGAGGTGGCTGTCCCAGTCAGATGCCTCTGATGTTTAAAATTCTCTTGCTGGAGCTTTATTCTGTAGGTTAAGCATTTCCATTCAGACAATTATAAAGGAGAGGTGACCTCACATTTTTAACAGTCTCATATGGGTAGAGCCTTTGCATGTATTACCTTTTTTAGTCCATACGACGACTCTCGAAAGTGGATAGAAATGTCCCTTTTAGAGAGAAGTATACCAAAAGGCAGTGAAATAAGAGACATACGAAGGGACAGTATGTGGTCCAGCCAACGTTTGTAACCAGATTTGTTTGATCACAAAGACCTGGTTATTTTTGTTACCCTGTGCCGCCATTAGAAAACTCTTCAAGCAAAAATGCTCTGGCGGTTTCTCAAAATATTAAAGAGAGAATTACCATTTGACTCAGCAATTCCACTTCTGGGTACGTGCCCAAAAGAACTGAAAGCAGAGTGTCAAAGCGTTAGGTGTATATCCATAGTCATAGTAACATTATTCATAATAGCTGAAAGGTAAATGCAATTCAAGTGTCCATCGACAGAATGAATGTCATTGATGGATGAATGGGATTCTGAAGTCACTTCTCCTTTGCAAGAGTGAGCAACTTTGCCCATTGAACATCTCCACATTCTCTCTCTGTATATAATGGGACATTATTCTGCCTTAAGTAGAAAGGAAATTGGACACATGCTACAACATAGATGAACCTTGGGAACATTATGATGATTAGAATAAGCTGGTCACTAAAAGGCAAAGACTGTAATGATTCCACTTACATGAAGTACCAAGAGCAAGCAAATTCATAGAGACAGAGAGTGAAAGTGATTGCCAGGGGCTGGGGGGAGGAGAGGATGGGGAGTTGCTATTTAGTGAGTTTAGAGTTTCAGTTTTACAAGATGAAAAGAGTTCTGGAGATTGGTTGTACAACAATGTGAATGCACTGAACCTACCAAACTAGGCACTTAAAAATAGTGAAGGTGGTAAATTCTGTGTATGCGAATTTTACCAAATTTTTTCCTTAATTTTTTTATTAAAAAAAATCTGACAGTGAAAAGCAAATAATAAAAATGAAACAAAAATGCCCCAGGACAGGAGATCAGACGGCCGTTATCAATCACAAATTATTTACTTTATTCATTCGACAAATATTGGTAGAGAACTTACAATGTGCAAAGCAGTGTGCTGGGGACAAAAAGGAATACAAAGTTGAATTGGGCACAGCTGCTAACCTCACGGGAGAACATATACAGAGATAATTAGGATATGAGGTAGGAGGGGCATGTGGGTGGCACAGTCTGTTAAGCATCTGACTCTTGGTTTCAGCTCAGGTCAGGATCTCACGGTTCATGAGTTCAAGCCCTGCCTCAGGATCTGTGCTGCCAGTGCCGAGCCTGCTTGGGAGTCTCTGTCTCTCCTTCTCTCTCTACCCACCCCCACCAGCATTTCTCTCTCTCTGTGTCTCTCAAAATAAATAAATAAGCTAAAAAAAAAAAAGGATATGAGGTGGGAATTGTATATGCCATTTAAAAAAAAAGAGTATGCGGGGCAGCTGTCCTTTCTTTTTTAAGTTTATTTGTTTATGTTAGAGAGAGAGAGTGCACGCCCTCGTGCATGCACATGAGTGGACACACATGAGTGGAGATGGGCAGAGAAGAGGAAGAGACAGAGAATCCCATGCAGGCTCTGCACTGCCAGTGCAGAGCCTGACTCGGGGCTCAAACTCACGAACGATGAGATCATGGCCTGAGCTGAAATCAAGAGTCCAAGGCTTAACCAACGGAGCCACCCAGGCGCCCCAAGCCAGCTGCCTTCTTAGCTGGGAGAGCAAGGAAGGCTCTTTAGAGAAGGGGAGCCATCGCCTGTCTGAAAGGCAGAGGGTGAGGGAAGAGTGGCACAGGCGAAGGGGTGACAGAGCACACGCTCCAGGGGTCACACACTGGAGACGGGGGATCTGAATGCGAGAGCAAGTAGGACACGATGAGGTAAGATGGGGAAGGATGGCCCCATGAAAATAGGCTCACTGCCAAGGTCAGACCTTCGTCCTGTATTTGTTAAGCAGCAGCAGGACACTGTCAGCTCCTGAGGAACAGGGTGGAGTGAATCTTTGGGGCAGTAGCATGTATCCATTTCCTGGGGCTGCCATAACAAAGTACCACAGACCGAGAAAGCTTACGCAACAGATTATTTTCTCATACTTCTGGAGGCTGGAAGTTGGAGGTCAGCTCAGGCCCCTCTCCTTGGCGTATATAGATGGCTGTCTGTCTTCTCTCTGTCTTCACAACATCTTCTCTCCGTTCCTGCCTATGTCCTAATCTCTTCCTGTAAGGACGCCACTCACGTTGGATTAGGGCCCATCTGTGTGACCTCATTTTAATGTAATTACCTTTTGAAAGGCCCTATCTGCACATAGAGGCACATTCTGAGGTGCTGGGAAGTAGGACCGGAACATAGAAATGCGAGGGGCCACAGTCCAGCCCGTAGCACACGGTAAGGTGGCTCATGAGAGGCGGGGGGGAGCAGGAAGGCCGGTGAAGAGGCGTTATGGTGGTGGTGAGCAGGCCTTGGCAGTGAATGACCAGCAGGGAGGAACAAGGGGCCCATCAGCCCGATGGCTTTCCTCTTTGTAAAGGGGAAGACAACAAAAACGAAAGTTCTGTAAAGGGTGCAGTAAGAGAAAAGATAAGGCAGCCAGAATTAACTTGGCAAATTTCCCCAACCCATAAAGACATCCCCAGAGCCATCACTTTTCACCGCCTCTCCGTGGGGAGAAGGCTGCTGCCGATTCCCAGCCCACGCAGGACAAAATACCTCATTACTTTATAGTCTCACAGTGTTTACATCACATTCTTTCATGCCTAGGATCTGAATCTCAGCCAGGACGTGCCTGCATGATAGTTCCCGTGAATTAATAATGTTCCTGGCACAAAGTCCGGGTGGGCATTTATTTCCACTGCCCGAGGCTGGTGATGAATCGTGCTTTGCACAGGCTGCATAATTTCGTTTCTCCATAAGTCTGTGCCTTCTGCTGGCATTTTAAGGAATGTATTTTTATGAAGTTTGGCGCTATTCAGTAATTTTCCAGGAGGGCACATTGCCCAGGCCAGATGGACAGAGTTATTTCTGGTTCCAGCTGGTGAAGTCCTGTCTGATAAGATCCTACCCTGTCCTACTTGAACAGAGATATGCAGTCCGTCTGCAAGGTGGGTGGGGAAAATTACCCTAGCAGCAGCCCGTTAAGGTCGGTTAGGGTGGGAGGGCCACCCTCATACCTAAACTTCCTAAGTCAAGGCCACAAACGGACATCTTCTTTCTAAGATGAACCAGTACCTTGACATGGAAAATGATGGGGCAAGACGTCTAAACGGAGTCACCCAGTTACTGTATCAAGAGCCCCATGTTTCTTTCTGAAGCCGTTTGTCTTTAGAAAGAGAAAGAAGGCTGGTGCCCTGAAGTGTAATGAAGAGAAATAAACTTTGGCTTTCTGAAGAGGCTCACTTCAATTTTTCAGTCACACTACCTCGTGGAGTCACATAATCAACTATATTCTGCATTACTGGTACAGAGCCTCTTTGCACATTGATTTCTCAGCAGGAAGGTGTGTGCACTGATCAGGGGAGGTGTGCAAAGTTACTGGCACAGCGTGTTCCTTGTATGAGAATGCTCGGATCTGAGGTATGAGATCTCCTCTCTTACTTCTTTATTAACCTTCTAAAGGGAACTAAGGCCAGACAGTACCTTCCACGGTAAAGCACCTCTCCACTGGAAGAGGAAATGACATCATTGAAAAATAAAAGCACCCGGTCTTTTTAACTTTTCTTTTCAGTTTTTTGGACTTGCTCTTAAATTTGTTGAATATTGAGAATTGTTTATCTTCCTCCCAGACTTTCCTCTTCCTGCTCTGGGGTCTAGCCACGTCAAGGGGAAGAAGCCCCTCTTTGTATTTTCTTTGCCCTCTGCTTTCCGTTGTCTTCCTGCAGGTGAGGATCCAGGAACCGCACTTTATTCCCTCGTTCCTTCCACTGTAAACCTTCACTTGCTTTTGCCTCTTCAACCCGCCGGCTGCTAACATAAAATTCTCAAAGCCCAGCCATTTTTTTCCTTGCCACTTCAGGCGAATCTCTTGGCTTTTATCCAGGCGGTAAGGTGGTAAGATCAAAGTTTCCCAAGAAAGACAGAACTGCTATTCTCATGTAACAGATAGGAACACTAAGTCACACAAAAGCTAAGTGATTTGCCTTAGAAATGGCTTTAGAAATCAAGGCTTGTGTGGGTTTTCCTAGAAATTCTACAAGGGTGAAGACAATACTTTGAAGAAGGAAGTTTAACAACCAACCAAACAACACAAATAAATATTAGCGTAAGCCGTAAAAGGGAAAAATAATAAGTTGGAGTTCATCAAAAGTGTAAAGCTTGGCCTTTTGAAAGACACAGTTAAGATCATGAAAATAGGGGTGCCTGGGTGGCTCAGTTGACTAAGCATTGGACTTAGGCTCAGGTCATGATCTCATGGTTGGTGGGTTTGAGCCCCACATCCAGCTTTGCACTGACAGCGGAGAGCCTGCTTCAGATTCTCTGTCTCTCTCTCTCTCTCTGCCTCCTCCCCCGCTTGCACTCTCTCTCTCAAAAATAAATAAATAGTTTTAAAATTTATATATATAAAAAATGATAATGAATATAAAAGCCACAGTCTGGGAGAAAGTAATTACAAATCATGGATCTGATTAAGATCTTTTTTATTTTATTTTTTAATAAAATTTTTTTAAAGGTTTACTTTTATTCCTGAGAGAAAGAGCACAAGTTGGGGAGGTGCAGAAAGAGAAGGGGACAGAGGAGCTGAAGCAGGCTCCACCCTGACAGCAGCGAGCCAGATGCAGGGCTCGAACTCACAAACTGCGAGGTCATGACATGAGTGGAAATCAGACACTCAACCAACTGAGCCACCCAGGTGTCCCCAAGATCCTTTTACTTTGAAACTCAATAATAGGGAAATAAAAGACCCAATAAGAAATGCACAAAAGATTTGAATAGACACTTCAGTAAAGACAATATACAGGTGGCAGATAAACACATGGAAATGCTTATCATCACTAGTCTAAAATAATGAGGATGAAAACCCCAGTATAGTTACCTGCTCATTCTAGTGAGGGTAAGGAGTAACTCTTATATATTGCTGGTCAGAATGCAAAAAGATACAGACACTTAAGAAAGTGGTTTGGCAGCTTCTTACAATGGTCACCATACACGTAGCATATGACCCAGCAATTCCACTGGTAGGTATGTACCCGTGAGAAATGAAGTCATAAGTCCACACAAAACTTGTGGATGAATATTTTTAGTAGCTTTATTAATAACCCCTTGCAGAGGCCAAGCAGAGGCTGCCCCAAACATTGACTATTTTATTTTATTTTATTAATGTTTATTTATTTTTGGAGGAGAGAAAGACAGAGCATGAGCAAGGGAGAGGCAGAGAGAGAAGGAGATACAGGATCCGAAGCAGGTTCCAGGCTCTGAGCTGGCAGCACAGAGCCTGATGTGGGGTTTGAACTCACGAGCTATGAGATCATGACCTGAGCCAAAGTCAGACGCCCAACCAACTGAGCCACCCAGGTGCCCCAATGGCACATTGATTATTTTAAATAAAAGTTACTTAAGAGAGAGCCAATGCAAAAAGAACACTCTGGGGGTTCCTGGATGGCTCAGTCAGTTAAGCATCCGATTTTAGCTCAGGTCATGATCTTGTGGTTAGTGAGTTCAAGCCCTGCATCGGGCTCTGTGCTGACAGCTCAGAGCCTGGAGTTGCTTCAGATTCTGTGTCTCCCTCTCTCTTTGCCCCTCCCCTGCTCACACTCTGTCTCTCTCTCCCTCAAAATAAATAAACATTAAAAAAATTAAAAAAAAAAAAAAAAGAAGACTCTGACCACCCTTTGTGTCCAGAAAGCAAGAAATAAATCTCCCATGTGAAAGGCACCCTCCCTGTACCAGCAGGTAGGGGGCCATCCTTATCACCAGAGATAGAAAATTTAGAGCCTAGAAATCTATATAAACAACTCTTATTACTTTTTACTAATTTACTATCCCAGCCCAAATTCTGTTCAGATTCCTTACCTAATTGAGGCTCCAAAAGTTAAGTTTTCTTTGTCTTGTCAGTTCCTCATGGATTTATTGTCTCTCTGTCTTTAAAGTGTAAAAACTGCCGGTTTTGGTCGTTTCTTTATGTCTCCATTTCATTACTGGGGCTTCCATGTGCATGTAATTAAAATGGGTGGGGGGTTTTTTGTTGTTTTTTATGGGTTTTGGATTTTTTATTTTTACTTGTTAGTCTGTTTCACGTCAATTTAATTCTTAGACCAGCTAGAATAACCTTGAAAGGTAGAAATAATTTTTTCCTATCCTACACCCCAAACTGAAAACAGCTAGATATCCAGTGGCTGATGAATGGATAATCTCTGGGACACCCATAAAATAGAGTACTTCTCAGCAATAAAAAGGACGGAAGCACTCTCGGTAGCAACAACATGAATGGATTTCACAAAAGTTATTGTATGCAAAAGAAGTCAAATTCTAAAGGCTACGTATTTTATGATTCCATTTATATGACAGTCTGGAAAAGACCAAACCAAAAGAACAGAGAGTCGATCAGTGTCTGCTCAGGGTACAGGTGGGATGAATGGCTATAGAAGGCACAAGGGAGCTTTCTGAGGTGTTGTGAAACTTCTGTATCCTGATGTGGTAATGATTACCTGAGTGTATATATTTGTCAAAATTCGTAGAACAGTACATCAGAAAACTAAACTTCGCCATAGGTAAATTATACCTTGAAACATTTTCAAATGTTAAATGCAAAGAAAGGTTTTGTGGCAAATACTCTATTTTACTTTCGTTCCTTCTCCATAAAATCTTTCCCAGGGAGGTATTGTATGTCAGATGCTGCCTGTTAGTTCAGAAATCTAGAGATAAATAATGGGGTATTTACTCATAGTGTGTAGGGGGCACATAAAAGAAAATTCATCTGTTTTAGGATGGACTATTTTTTGCTGTGACAGAGAGAGCCCAGAGAAGTGTTAAGGTTGTGGAGGAGGAAGGATAAGAACACTCCCTGCTAAGTCTTTACTGGAGCCAAGGCTGGTGGGAACAATTAGAGGGTGAGGGGGGAGGGCACCCCATGTAAGGAACAGTGGGAGTGAAAACAGAGGGCAGCAAAGAGCCAAGAGAAGTGGACCCTGTCCTCCTCCCTCTGCAGCTGCTGCTGTGGGGATCAAACAGCCAATGGGAGCTTTACTGAGCGGCACTGACCCCTATAAGAACAGAGGGAAGGCTGGTCCCCTGACCCGCTTCCCTCACAGAACAGACATTTAGAAAATACTCACTAAATTCTGCCTCACAGTTGAATCCCAACTGATGAACACTGAAAACATGGAAGACCTAATGAAAATAGAAGATTGCTTTTAAGCAAGAATTGTTGACGGCAAGACCCTTTGGTGGATGCTGAAGTTAATGGGGAAAAATAGGATGAGAAACAGGATATTTTCATAGTCTCAAAGGGTTTCCTTACAACATTTTCCCCTTGGGAGAGTAGGAACTACTTTGTAGTGGAAAAACTCTGTAGACACCACCTTCATCGAGTGATCAAAGTAAGCCTCACTAGAAACAAGATAGACGGACACCATGTTTCTTCAAGATGATGTGCTGAAAGGGCAAAATATTTCTGTCATAGTATTCTTGTCAGAAATGCTGTCTTACTTCAGACTGCTGTAACAAATGACCATAGATTGAGTGGCTTAAGCAGCAAACGTTTATTTCTCACGGTTCTGGAGGCTGGGATGTCCACCATTAAGGAGTCAGTAGATCCTGTGCATGGTGTGGACCCTTTGAAAATGGCTGTCTTCTCATTGTACCTTCACATGGCAGAGAACAGAGAAAGACAGGAAGCAAGCTCATGTGTCTTTCCTCCTCCCCCTTCTTCTTCTTCTTCTTCTTCTTCTTCTTTTAATGTTTCTTTATTTTTGAGAAGTGGGGAGGAGCAGAGAGAGAGGGAGACAGAGAATCCAAAGGAGGCTCTGCACTATCAGCACAAAGCCCAGTGTGGGGCTCCAACTAAGGCACCATGAGATCATGACCTGAGCCGAAGTCAGATCCTCAACTGACTGAGCCACCCAGGCACCCCTCACGTGTCTCTTCTTATAAGATACTAATCTCATTCAGTAGAACTCCACCCTCATGACTCAAATCCCAGCTTCTAATATCACCACATTGAGGGGTAGGATTTCAACACATGAATTTTGGGGAAACAACAGACATTCAGTCCATAACAAATGCATAGCTTGGCTCTAAGTCTGAAACATTGGACAAACCCAAATTGAAGGGTATTCCACAAAAATAACTGATCAATATCCTTCAAAAATTCCAGTAGATATATTAGTGGAACATTAGCCATAAAAAAGAATGAAATCTTGCTATTGCAATGACATGGGTGAAACTAGAGAATATTATGCTAAGCAAAATAAGTCAATCAGAGAAAGACAAACACCATACGATTTCACTCATATGTGGAATTTAACAAACAGAAAAATGAGCAAAGGAGAAAAAAGAGAGAGAGGGAAACCGAGAAACAGATTCTTAACTATAGCAAACAAATCCATAGGGGAGGTGGGTAGGAGGATGGCTGACACAGGTGAGTGCATTTGTGATGAGCACCAGGTGAGATATGGAAGTTTTGAATCACTATATTGTATACCTGAAGCTACTCTTACACTGTGTTAACTAACTGGAATTTAAATAAAAACTTTAAAAAATAAGAAAAAAATTCCAAGGCCATGAAAAATACAGGAAAATCTCACAGAGAGGAGAAGACCAAAGAGATACAGCAACTAATTGATCCAGGACCGGAAAAAAAAAAAATCATTAATGGGAAAACTGGCTAAATTCAAATAAGGTCGGTAGGTGAGTTAACAGTATTGTATTGATGTAATTTCTTGACTTTTAGAATTGTAGCAGAATTTTGTCAGACGCCAACACTAGGGGAAGCTGGATGATGGGCATATGGGGACTCTGTACTCTATGTACTACTTTTCTGTACATCTAAGATTATCTTTTCAAACACTTTCAAAAAGCAATATTTCTTAAGAAGGAGGATAATGCTAGAACTTTCTACATCTGTGCCCCTCTCTAAGTTACTTTTATTTCTTTGTTTTTCCTCTGACCGAACAAAGCAGTTATGAGTGTCCCTGAGTAGAAGCAACAGAATCATCTCGCAGGACACAGGCATGCTCTCACTTTGTTCTTATGCCCTAAAACATTACAGGATCGTATATTTAAAAGTCATCTCCTCCCACCAGTTCTCAGGGGTCTCAAACCTAAACTCCTTCAGATGGAAGGGCACCTATCCTATGGTATTGCATTCCACGTACTGTCAATCCGTGAAGTTCTCACGAATCTAAGTTCAGTCTCAATGCTGCAGAATGGAAGATATCTGCGGTCTGCTTCAAAGTCAGGAGTATCCCTCCCAATCAAAAATTTTTAACTGCAAATGAGGGAACTAGGGCTTTGAGTCAGTATTTCATACAACTGCAAATGGACGGATTCTACTATCCGCTGTCTACCACACAGGTTCAGGCGCCCTTGAGAATGATAAGGTTTTCTCATGTGAATCTGGGCTCTCTTAGCTCCCTCAGACACTGTGGTTTTATTTTCTGTCTGAAGAAGTGAAGGACAAGCAGAAGGAACACACCTTCCTTAATAACCTTTAGTATGTAACGCTTATGTGGGTCTTAGGGTCTGATTGCAATTGAAGCATGTAGAATGAGCCCCTTCTAATACCACCTGCTCTATAAGGGACTGTTGGCATTTATGCAGACCAGCATCTGTTTGCCTTTCCTGATTGCCTCAGTTTCCTAGGGGTGATTAACTCTCCTCGATTCTGTGCAATCGTGGTGGCACAGCACACCCAAGTGTTTGCACACACACAATAGTTGACGGTGACCTTGAAAGCCCCTTCTGCTAGATCCTTTCTTTTGTTCTCCTGGTACATCCAAATGCACAGCTCATGTCCTGATGTTGGCCAACTTCTCCCTTCATTCTCAGACTTTGAAGCCTGAGTTGAAGAAAGCAAGGAGGAATAAAAGCTATGGTACAATTCTTCCAGTATTATTGTCCCTATGAGGCCATGGAGATGGTCCTGCTGAGGAGACACTGTGAATTTCCTGAATCTCACTTGTTTCAAGCCCAGTTCTTCATCTTTCTTTGTCCTGGGAGCTAGACCACATCCTTCCAAGAAATCCCTTTTTAAAAGCTAGCCAGAGTTGCTTCTTGTTGCTTGCCAGCCGAGAAAACTGGCTGGTTCAATTCCTTAAGATCATTTGAGAAGATCTTAGCTGGCTTCCAAAAGGAAGTAAGCAATCCTCAGTGCTGTGTGGTTCCTGAATCCGCTGTTGTGCTCTGAAGTGAGCCAGGCTTTTAGAAATACAGGCTCCATACTTGAACCTTTTAAGGTTTTTAATCACTATTACTAGCTCTGGAGAAGGAGGAGAATCTTTGAACCATAATAATAGGTTACTAAGTATCTTAAACTAGAATTAAATGATGTCATCGTATCATCAGGAAATGGCTGCAATATGCACTTTATAACAGTTTCTATCCATGCACATCATGTTTATTAATATAAATGAGCAGAGTTTATGGGTTTATTTTGAACGCAGATATAATTTTCCATCTTAGCACTTGAAAAACGAAGTGTTAATGAGACATAACCCTCATGAGAAAGGCTTTGAGTGTGAAGTCACTGCAGAAACTTTTAAGACTTACCCTGCTTCTTAAAAGCTAAACATACACCTGCTGTATGATCTAGGCAGTTAACTCCTAAGTATTTACTAAAAAAGAAAGAAAAAAGAAATAGAAGAGGCAGCATTAGCAGCAGCAGCATATGTCCATAGAATGGCATACACAAATAATTATAGCAGCTTTATTTGTAAAGCAAAAAAAGAAAAAGCTGTAAATGTGCATCACCAGGTGAATGGGTGATTGGACAAACAAGTTGTTGTGTTTCCACACAATACTACCCAACAGTAAGAAAAATATATTGTCACAACATGGATAAATGTCAAAATAATTATGCTGAGCGAAGCCAAACAAAAGAATAGTACTATAGCATTTCATTTACAATTCTAGGAGATGCAAACTAATCTGTAGTCAAAGAAAACAGATCAGTGGTTGCCTGGGAAGGGGGAAAGGGTAACAAAAGGGTGTGAGGAAATTTCTAAGGGTTATGTTAATGGGTATGCTAATGGTTGCTCACCTGTATCCATATGTCAAAACTTAGCAAGTCATTTATTGTACCTAGGTGTAGCTCCTTGTATGCCAGTCATTCCTCAATAAAGTTGTTGAAAGGACACTTGCCTACCTAGATCACCTAGGAGGAAGAGGCAAAACACAAGAGATCTAAGAAATCATCTAGTCCAGGGTCAGCAAACTTTTTGTTGTAAAGGGCCAGGTAGTAAACATTTCTGCCTTTGCAGGCCATACAGTTTCTGTTACAATAGTCAACTCTGCTACTATACTATGAAAACAGTCGTGGATAATATGCAAATAAAAGTGAGTGGCTGTGTCCCAATAAAATTATTTTCAAAAAACAAGAATTGAACTGGGTGTGGTCCATGTGTTATAGTTTGCTACACCATGATCTAGTTGAACACAATTATTATATAGAAACTAAGAGGTGGAAGGCTATGTGGACAGTTAGTGGTAGCTTATAGAAATCAGAAGTGACATACTTTAAGATCTTTAATCAACTTTCACTGTAGAAATACCAAGTTAAAAACGTATTTGACTTAATTCCAAAATATCACTCCACAGATTGTCAATGGTAATGGGAAATGTACCGTTATGATAGAGAAATCCACAAATCACCACCTAAACACTTACCATAAATAGTGGGGCAATCTGACTTTTATGTCCCCTGATAGAATGCCAAATGAATTAGGCTTCATCATCTTTGAAGAATTAGTGCCAACAATGTTAAATATGATTGTAATCAAATCAAGCCTGTGGCTGTCATTCCCAGCTGATAGGATGTACTAGAGAGAGAGATAAGTGGAATACCCTGGAGAAACAATCAGGCAAATCTACAACACATCACAACATGCTCCAAGACAACTAGCCTGATCACTTAAAGAAATGACCGCTACAGAAAAAAAATAGGTGAGGGAGACTGCTCTAGCTTGAAAGAGACTAATATGATGCATAAAAATGTGTTGACTTCTGGCTTTAAAAAAATGCTATAAAATATATTTGGGGGGCACCTGCGTGGCTCAGTCGGTTGAGGGTCTGACTTCAGCTCAGGTCATGATCTCATGGTTCGTGAATTTGAACCCCCGTCGGCCTCACTGCTGTCAGCTTGTCCGTGCAGAGCTCACTTTGGATCCTCTGTCCCCCTCTCACTGCCCCTCCCCCACTTGCGCTCTCCCCACAGTAAATAAATACTTAGAAAAAAATAAATAAGTAAAATGTATTTGGGGTAACAAAGGAATATTTGACTTCAGTCATTAGATAGTATGGAAAATGATTATGAGCTTTCTTAGGTGGAATAATCATATTGCAATTTTGCACAAGAATATCCTTATTGTAGAAGATAAGTGGTAAAATTCTTAGAGATAACATGCTGTCAGTGACTAGAAAGATATCAACAGATACATATATGAAGGAAAATAAAACAAAGTTGCAAATAGGTTAATAATTATTCAACCCAGGTGGTGAGTTGATGTGTGTTCATTGTACTATTTTAACTTCCTGTATATTTGAAGGTTTTCTTAAGAGATAGTTGAAAAAAAAAATAGTTATATTTGATGATATGTCTTGAGAGGAGAATATTCTTATAGACACACATATTTAAATTTTATTTAAATGCTCTTTTAAATGAAAAAACAAGAAGATAAAAAAATATCTATTCTAACTATGACAGGAGAGAATAAAGACGTTTTAACATTAAATTCTATATCATATGTTTTCTAATAGTTAAGTAGAAGAAAAAATACAATTCCTCAAAAGGAAAACAGTTTTCACTTGGCCCTTTGAGAGAAACTCTAAGATTACTTATGATGATTTCACTCTAACAATTTTGGTACAGGGGAATTTGTTACAACTCATACCATGCACCCAAATCTTTTTTTCTTGATTACGGCACTCTTAAAGGATATGAAAAAAAAAAAAAAAACTATAAAAGCTCCCGTCCTAAACAGAGAATGGATTCCAGTGTTCTCTGATAACCAATGCAAGACATGATACAACATTTGAAGAAGAAAACAATCCCTCAGAATTCAGGAAATGGACAGGTCGATGGATGGAGCCAGTCACAGCCATCACCCAGGTGGGCTTGGCTACCTCTTACCATGTTTAGTCATTTATGCTTCCTGCCTAATGACCACAGTGACAGGCTGCATATCTTCCCCTTATGTCTTCACTGCATATCAATTAATCATTAAGTAGGGGAATGCAGTCAATCTCTGTAAACTGTATCTGTCTGAGCCTGACTCTGGGAGAGGTACTCACTAAGGCCTTATTAGGTCCTGGAGGCAGAAAGAAAATAAGCCTCATAACTCACTGTAGCAAATGCTATTGGCACCCCATCCATATCCCCTTTGCAGTCACCATTCTTAAGCATGCCAGCTGAATCTCTCTGCATGAGGGCTTTCTGTAGTCACGGGAGTCCATTTAGCCCAAGTGTAGGGCATGCAGACAGTACTGGGGAGCTCATGTTCCCAAGGAGCAGTTTTCACCCAATAACTGACAGGAGTCAATAGATCAATATTCCCGATCCCTCGGCCCTGGATTGGACAACTCCAAGTCATGTTCTACACTGTCTCCCACAGATCCCCAGCAGGACTGAGCCCCAGTTTAGTGCTGCAGGGAGGAAATAAGGTAAAGAGCTCTCACTATCTCTCTCTTGATTGTGTGAAGGTGGCAGGGAGACAAGCATTTGAGAGATGGCTGAAGAATAGGAAATGCTGGGAACTGCTGCCGTGTGAAATGCAATAAAGGAGTGGGCACTGAGAACGAGAAAAATGACGGCTGAGCAGTGTGGTGGCCCTGCTGATGTTGGTAGTCATACATGTAGAAGGCTGCCAATCCGTTGGGCGGGAGAGACTCTCTTACAGAAAACTGGGGAATGGGACTGAGCCCAGGCTAAGGGATGAAGGGCAAGAATGGTGGGAGTTGGAAATCCTAGCTGCAGAGCACTCAAACCTCTTTCTGTGCGGTACTCTACGAGTGGGCGATGGCCTCAGTAGAGAACCCCGAGGTGTGAAAGCTGAGCCACCATGACCAACAGCATCCCACATGGGCTGAGCCAGCCATCTGACCAGACACACATCTCTACCACGCTGCCTCACACACGCCTCTCGAAGTCCAAAATCTGTCTTCCTTGTTTGGTGACTACAGTTTTACACACTTGCTACACATATTTGAGAGCCCAAGGAATAAGGAGCCTTGAGGCCAAAGAGGGCTGGAATGGTCATGTGGAGATGGCCATCCTTCAGTTCCCCTCTCCATCACCAGTCGCAATTAACACGCCAGGACAGAGAAATTACAAGGTGATCTGACACAACTCTGAGCAAGGTCCTCTCTAAGTCTGTTTCCTTTCCTGTAGAGAGTGGTTGGTTATTCAGTGGCATATAAAGCACAAAACTGTTGGGCACTTAGTAGGTGCTCAAGAAATAATGGCTATAATTTAGGTAATGAGCAAAGTACATTATATCTAGCTTTGTTAAGACTGTGCTGTCTTAGAGGCACCTGGGTGGCTCAGTTGGTTAAGCATCCAACTCGATTGCGGCTCAGGTGATGAGCTTATAGTTCTGTGAGATCGAGCCCTACACGGGCCTCCATGCTGTCAGTGCAGAGCCTGCTTGGGATTCTCTCTCTCCCTCTCTCTCTGACCCTCCCCCACTCACGTGCTCTCTCTAAATAAATAAACTTTTTTTAAAAAAAATATATTAAGACTGTGCTGTCTTAGCCTGAGTTTTTTTAGAAAACAGGGTCTGAGGCAACAGCTTATCTGCACCTCTTTTATTTAGGGAATTCAATTGCAGGAAAGTGAAAGTGAGGAAATGAGAATGGGGCAGGGAGGACCACAGAGCAAATATGAGGGTGTGCACCACAGAGATGGCTCTTGCTCTGCAGTGAAACCAACAAATTGTACCACCTCACGAGACTGTCTTCTGAGAGGCCACAAGGCCACTGCATCCTAAGACAGTCTGTGCAGAGGAGGGATGAAGCAAAAGGGAGGAGCATTTATCCAATAGCTCTCAATTCCCACTGATCGAAGATTCAGCCCATGGGGCATTACCTCCTCTGTACTTTGGGGTGTACCTATGCGATTGTCAAGCAGGTCCTGATGTATCTTAAGCCTCAGTGGCAACTGAGCCTTGTGTTGAAGATAAAAAGCTCAAGGTGTGGGCCTGAGACAAGGCATTTCAGGTAATTCTTTTACAATGTCAGCTGTGGCCATGGGGGCTATGACAACCTACATCAATTTGGTCCCCATAGTGGAAGCTGGGAGGAACAAGGGTCCCAAAACCCAAAGACAAATGAGTCGAAAATGATTTGAAATGGGACTAAGTTCCTGACATACCTACATGTTGAAAATCCCTTTTAAGCTTATTGAATTCTATTTTTTCACTTCAATATTTCAGGAGATGGGAGATATAGCTCCAACCTTCAGGGGTTCCTAATATGCAAGCTTCCTTTTTACACGGCAGGTATCCTGAACTGGATCCAATAGCTGTTGGTACAAAAATCAAGACCTAAGTACTGGAAGGGTACTTATCAAATCAAACAGTTTGTGGGAAGAAGTCTTTATACTATGAATAGTTGCCTGTTAGCCATCTGGTTTTTTGATACGTTGGATTTTTTTTTTTTTTTTTTACTGATAAAATGCTCTCATACAATGTTTTCCTTTTGGGGGCTGTTTTCGTTCATTTTGCTATTAGATTCTGTGGCATTGGGAATTCTTGGCATTTTCTGCTGAAATGTAAAGGCTCTTTGCTACACAATATATGTGACTCACATACTCAGCCTCAAATTCCCTGAGAGAAGAGACATCTCCTTATTATATCTCTTGTACTCCTTCACAGCATCTTTAGTGGATAACAAATTCCCCATTAATATTTGCTGAGTGGGGAACAATCGAAACTCCAGACATTAGGAGAATGTGAAATAAGCAATAGGGTAGCCATAGAGTGGACATTCATACAGCACAGGTATTAAAAAAAAAAAAAAAAGAACTGGAGGTTCCCTCTACTATAAACATGGGGAGGTGGGCAAGAGTTATTTTAATAAACAAATTGCAGAACATTATGTATAGAATAATATTTTGATTATATGTGCATATACACACATCTATGGATATGCACATTTAGAAATCTAGATGACAAGTGTAACACTGTACTTTTAAAGGCTATTACCTTGAGGAATGAGATGGGTAGAGGGAGAAAGAATTTTCTCTTTTCACTTGTATCCTTTGTCTTTCACAACAAACACTCATTACTTATGTAACTTACAAATGAACAAGTGAAACAAGCAATGCTTTGAATGAATCATGGGTATTCGATGACACGGTAGAAAAAAGAAGGCAACTGGGTACAAATGATTACTTGTTTTGACACCGAGTTAGTCAGGTGCCATCCCTCATTTAATCCTGCATGGAGAAAAATGCTAGTTCCATCTTTTTAATCCCTCTGAGAACCATCGGAACCGCTGCATTCTCAACTCACCCAAAATAACAGTGTTCTTTCTTGGCTGACTGGTTCGGCTATATATCATCATATTTGTACATCTTACTTTCTTCTGCAGAGAGTGCTGTTTACAATTCTAGTGGAGAGATGAAAACTTCTCAGCCCACATAGGTCACTCGGCTGTGCATAATCAGCATGGGTTGTTTTTTTTTTTTTTTTTGCTTTTTTTTAATTCTCAGACTTTCACTATTTAAGTCTGCTCCAAATGGAAATATTTTTGTGCACTGTAAACACTTAGACAATAATATAGGAATCAGATGTTCTGGCATAAATGGCCTCTACACCCTAATGTAGCCCACACAGCAAAGCATGATAAATACCTACTTAAAGTCCTTGGAAATGAGGGATCAACCACTTCAGGCTGTACTTATTTCTTGGATCTTTTTGTGATGTCCCCCCCCACCCCCACCCCCGTTTTCCTAAGCAGTGACAGAAAATCTTCATCTTCTCAGAGGGAGTGGGGTCTCAACAATTCATCCTTTATTTCTCCTTATTCATTTAATTCCCACACATCTCCTGCCAACCCCTCGACCTTCACTCTCAGGTCACCAATTACGTGCAACAAGCAAATGTGTTAGGACGGCAGACACTTCCCTCCGGCATCAGAGAATCCTTTGGAAATATTTAGAGAATTGATAACATCAAGGAAGTGTGTGTGGGAAGAAGATGAAGATCAAAGACGGCTCTCTGAAGCTCTAGCAGAATGCCAAAGTACCTCAGATCTGAGTTAAGAGGGACATGTTGTTACACTAAAAATGACTGAACGATAGGTAGCTGGTAAAAGTTCCCAAGCAGTAAAAGCCAACAAGAATTTGAAAAAACAAATGTTCAGGGTGCCTGGGTGGCTCAGTCGGTTAAGTGTCCGACTTTGGCTCAGATCATGATCTCACAGTTCCTGAGTTCAAGCTCCATGTCAGGCTCTGTGCTGACAGCTCAGAGCCTGGTGCCTGCTTTGGATTCTGTGTCTCCCTCTCTCTACCCCTCCCTGCTCACACTCTCTCTCAAAAAAAAAGTAAACATTAAAAAGTGGTTTTTTTTTAATTTTTTTTAAATTTTTTTTAACGTTTATTTATTTTTTTGAGACAGAGAGAGATAGAGCATGAACGGGCGAGGGTCAGAGAGAGGGAGACACAACCTGAAACAGGCTCCAGGCTCTGAGCTGTCAGCACAGAGCCTGACGCGGGGTTCGAACTCACGGACCGCAAGATCATGACCTGAGCCGAAGTCGGCTGCTTAACCGACTGAGCCACCCAGGCGCCCCAAAAAGTGTTTTTTAAAAACCCCACAAATATTCAACAAACATATTTCCCCAGATTTTTGACATGCACACTTTTGCTTTTTGAAAGGTAAAAAAAAAAAAAAAAAAAAAAGCAAACAATGTGGCCCTAACCCATGAGTAGATTTTCCCTTTTATGTGGAACAGATCTATGAACTGGAAGGCCAAGAAGAAGAAGAAGAAGAAGAAGGAGAAGGAGAAGGAGCAGAAGGGGAAGTGGAAGGGAAGGGGAAGAAGGGGGAAGAGGAGGAGAAGGAGAAGAAAAAATACTGCATCCCTTTTACTATCCCCTGAATGAAATTTAGCATTTATTTCTATTATGAATTTAGGCAACAATTAGCAGTCATCTTATTAGAATCCATGAATTTAATACCAATACAAATAAGAAATATTTTTATACCATGTTAAAGTTGTTGCAGAGATCTTGAAATATTGTTTACATTCACCATTATTCAAAATTACAGTAGTTAATTGACCTGACACTGAATCTCATTATTTAATGCCTTAATAAAGAATCAGTATATTGCAATATTAAAAAATGTTATAGTTTTAAAATTCCAATGTAGTTAATACACAGTGTTATATTAGTTTCAGGTATACAAAAATAGTGATTTAATAATTCATATGCTACTTAGTGCTCATCAAGATAAGTGTATTCTTTTTTTCCCCCATTTTTCCTTTTTTTTTTTTTTCAAATATAACTTATTGTCAAGTTGGCTAACATACAGTGTATACAGTGTGTTCTTGGTTTTGGGGGTAGATTCCCGTGATTCATCGC
Organism: Panthera pardus; assembly: GCF_024362965.1. Classification (NCBI taxonomy): domain Eukaryota; kingdom Metazoa; phylum Chordata; class Mammalia; order Carnivora; family Felidae; genus Panthera; species Panthera pardus. The sequence goes on along the minus strand of NW_026526821.1, from coordinate 42,200,605 downwards.
TTACATACAAAACCCAGTGAAGATAAGTATATTCTTACTCTCATCATCTATTTCACCCATCCCCCACCCACTTCCCCTCTGGTAACCATCTGTAGTTAAGAGTCTGTTTCTTGGTTTCTCACTTTTTTTTTCTTTGTTCATTTGTTCTGTTTCTTAAATTCCACACATCTGTGAAATCATATGGTATCGGTATTTCTCTGGCTTATTTCACTTAGTATTGTACTCTCTAGGTCCATCCATGTTGTTGCAAATAGTAAGATTTCATTCTTTTTTTATAGCTGAATAATGTGCCATTGCATTTATATATATATTTAAATATATAAATAAATATATGCCACATCTATATATTAGTAAATATATATCTATTTATATTATATAATATAAATATAATATCAATTATATATGTATATAATATAAATATATGGCACATCTTCTTTGTCCCTTCATCTATTGATGCTTCTGTAATGTGGCTATTGTAAATAATGCTACAATAAACATAAGGGTGCATATACGCTTTTGAATTAGTGTTTTTGCATTCTTTGGGTAAATATCCAGTACTGACATTACTGGATCACAGGGTAGTTCTATTTTTTATTTTTTTTGCAGAACCTCCATAATGCTTTCCATAGTGGCTTCACCAGTCTGCATTCCCACCAAAAGTGCACAAGGGTTCCTATTTCTCCACATCCTTGCCAACATTATTGATCCTTGTGTTTTTGATTTTAGCCATTCTGACAGGTGTGAGATGTTATCTCATTGTGCTTTGATGTTATCATACATGAAATATATTATATAAATTACATAAAATATAAATAAAATATAATGTATAAATATATAATGTTTAAAATACCATATTTTGATACTTATATTTCAACATAATTGGTTTCCTTTCTTTTCTTTGAGAGAGAGAAAGCACAAGTAGGAGAAAGGGGCAGAAGAAGAGAGAGAGTCTCAAGCAGGCTCCGTGCTCGGTGCAGAGCCCTACATGGGGCTTGATCCCACAGCCCTGGGATCATGATCTGAGCTGAAATCAATAGTTGGACACTCAACTGACTGAGCCACAAAGGCACCCTTAATTGGTTTCCTTTGTAATTCTATGTATTTTATTTTATGCCTTTGGAAACACTTTCTGAAAAGAAATCTATAAGCTTCAACTAACTGCAAATACATGAGAGAGCTAGCTGGGAACAGAAGAACCACCCAAGTGAGTCTCACTTAAATTGCCCACCCATGGGGTAGTAATCTAAACAAAATGGTTGTAATTTTGACCTACTAACTTTTGGAGTGCTTTGTTATATAACCATAAAAACCATATAGATCCCTAATATTATGTGTTCAACATTTTTCCCTAAAGCAATTTTATCATTTAAATAAATTAAGTTTAAACAGTCTTTTTAGTACCCTGCAAATAGAAAAAAAAACATTTTCACTTGGCACAAATAGAAGCAAACCAAAAACAAATACAAGGAAAACATTAAATAATGTTACTAAATTTTAGCCAGAAATGTTGTCTGGGAAGATTCTTTATTTAAAAAAAAGAAAGAGAGACGGGGCTCCTGCATGGTTCAGTCAGTTACGAGTCTGACTTCGGCAAAGATCATGATCTCACGGCTTGTGAGTTCTAGCCCCACCTCCGGCTCTATGCTGACAGCTCAGAGCTTGGAACCTGCTTCGGATTCTGTGTCTCCTTCTCTCTCTGTCCATGCCCCACTCATACTCTGTCTGTCTCTCAAAAATAAATAAACATTATGAAAGATGCTCAATGTCACTCCTTATCAGAGGGAGTGACTCCTTATCAAAACCACACTCAGATACAACCTCATGCCAGTCAGAGAGGCTAAAATGAACAAATCAGGAGACTAGATGCTGGCGAGGATGTGGAGAAACGGGAACCCTCTTGCACTGTTGGTGGGAATGCAAACTGGTGCAGCTGCTCTGGAAAACAGTGTGGAGGTGCCTCAAAAAATTAAAAATAGATCTACCCTATGACCCAGCAATAGCATTGCTAGGAATTTATCCAAGGGATACAGGAGTGCTGATGCATAGGGGAACTTGTACCCCAATGTTTATAGCAACACTTTCAACAATAGCCAAATTATGGAAGGAGCCTAAATGTCCATCAACTGATGAGTGTATAAAGGAGTTGTGGTTTATATACACAATGGAATACTACTTGGCAATGAGAAAGAATGAAATATGGCCTTGTGTAGCAACATGGATGGAACTGGAGAGTGTTAATGCTAAGTGAAATAAGTCATACAGAGAAAGACAGATACCATATGTTTTCACTCTTATGTGGATCCTGAGAAACTTGACAGAAGACCATGAGGGAGGGGAAGGGATTAGAGAGGGAGGAAGCCAAAACATAAGAGGCTCTTAAAAACTGAGAACAATCTGAGGGTTGATGGGGGGTGGGAGGGAGGGGTGGATGGGTGAGGGGCAATGAGGAGAGCACCTGTTGGGATGAGCACTGGGTGTTGTATGGAAACCAATTTGACAATAAACTTCATATTAAAAAAATAAAAAATAAATTAACATTTAAAAAATTAAATAAAAAAAGAAAGAGATATACATGCTGAACAGGCATTGAAGACAAGACACATCACCTCCGGGGCACCTGGGTGGCTCAGTTGCTTAAGCATTTGACTCTTGGTTTTGGCTCAGGTCATGATCTCACAGTTTGTGAGTTTGAGCCCCACATTGGGCTCTGCACGGACAATGCAGAGCCTGCTTTGGATTTTCTCTTCCTCTCTCTGTCCCTCCCCTGTGTGTGCATACTCTCTCTCTCTCTCTCTCTCTGTCTGTCTCTGTCTCTCTCAAAATAAATACATAAACTTTAAAAAAAAATGTGTGTATCCTCATGTAGACCAACCCTGTAAACATAAATCTATATTTAAAAAAAAAAGACACATCACCTCCAAAATGAGATTTTCACCTTGGTGAAGGCAGAAGGACCAAAAGAGAAGAGTGTGATTCAGTGTCACTTAATTCCTGCCCCCATCCCTTTCATAATCAGGACTCCAGGTGGGTAGTCTTAGACCACAAATTGTGCAGAACTGGTCAGGACAGTGTAGTCTGATTGGACTTATGGACAAAAAAGGAATTTTTGCTTAAACAGGTGCTCTATCTCCTGATACTGGAAAGAAATGGTACAAACCTGAGGGTGTTTAGGAAAATAAGTTTGCATAATTTCACTCCTGCCACAGAGGACAGAGAACACAGAACACAGTTCTCATATTCAATAGATGTTCAGATCTCATTTGCTAAATTAAGGAGCTAGTAGAAAAGGCCCAGAATCCCTTCCAGCTTTCTTTTGCTATGAACCCATGAGTTTAAATCTCCTAGCAAAGCACCCAAAGAATCCACTAAGGAACAATAGAGAAGAGGCAAGAAATTAAATAATATTGACTCACACATTGAGGAAAATCATTCCTTTTCCACTCTCTGGTCCCTGTGCCTTGCTCAAGGTAAAGGACTTTGCATCAAGCCTGGAACATATATCCAAAAATATTATCTATAAGTAATAATGCTAATCCTAATGCTAATGCTAATAATAATAACAACAACAACAACAACAATAATAATAATAATAAATAACTGAGCAGTTAAGCACATGGGCTCTGGAGTTGAATTTTGTCTCCCTGTACATCCTAAATTTCCTACCTTCACAACAAATTTGTTTTTCTGTGTTTCAGTTTCTTCATCTGTAAAATGTGCAGTAAAAAGTATTTACAAAAGGTGATACATCACATTAATAAAAGATAAGAACCATATGATCCTTTCAATCGATGCAGAAAAAGCATTTGACAAAATACAGCATCCTTTCTTGATGCAAACCCTCAAGAAAGTCAGGATAGAAGGGACATACTTAAACATGATAAAAGCCATTTATGAAAAGCACACAGCTACTATCATCCGTAATGGGGAAAAACTGAGAGCATTCCCCCTGAGATCAGGAACACGACAGAGATGTCCACTCTCACTGCTGTTGTTTAATGTAGTGTTGGAAGTCCTAGCATCAGCAATCAGACAACAAAATGAAATAAAAGGCATCAAACTTGGCAAAGATGAAATCAAACTCTCACTTTTCGCAGACAACATTATACTTTACATGGAAAACCCGATAGACTCCACCAGAACTCTGCTAGAACTGATACATGAATTCAGCAAAGTCGCAGGATACACAATTAATGTACAGAAATCGGTTGCATTTTTATACACCAATAATGAAGCAACAGAAAGAGAAATAAAGAAACTGATCCCATTCACAATTGCACCAAGAACCATAAAACACCTAGGAATAAACCTAACCAAAGATGTAAAAGATCTGTATGCTGAAAACTATACAAAGCTTATGAAGGAAATTGAAGAAGGCACAAAGAAATGGAAAAACATTCTGTGCTCATGGATTGGAAGAATAAATATTGTTAAAATGTCAATACTACTCAAAGCAATCTACACATTCAATGCAATCCCAATCAAAATTGCACCAGCATTCTTCCTGAAGCTAGAACAAACAATCCTAAAATTTGTATGGAACCACAAAAGACCCTGAATAGCCACAGTAATATTGAAGGAGAAAACCAAAGTGGGAGGCATCACAATCCCAAACTTTAGCCTCTACTACAAAGCTGTAATCATCAAGACAGCATGGTATCGGCACAAAAATAGACACATTGACCAGTGCAATAGAATAGAGACCCCAGAATTGGACCCAGTAATCTTTGGCAAAGCAGGAAAGAATATCCAATGGAAAAAAGACAGTCTCTTTAACAAATGGTGCTGGGAGAACTGGACGGCAACATGCAGAAGAATGAAACTAGACCACTTTCTTACACCATAAATAAAAATAAACTCAAAATGGACGAAGGACAAAAATAAACTCAAAATGGATAAAGGACCTGAACATTAGATAGGAAACCATCAAAACCCTAGAGGAGAAAGTAGGAAAAAACCTCTTTGACCTCAGCTGCAGCAATTTCTTACTTGATACATCTCCAAAGGCAAGGGAATTAAAAGCAAAAATGAACTATTTGGATCTCATCAAGATAAAAATCTTCTGCACTGCAAAGGAAACAATCAACAAAACTAAAAGGCAACCGACGGAATGGGAAAAGATATTTTTGCAAATGACATATCAGATAAAGGGCTAGTATCTAAATCTATAAAGAACTAACCAAACTCCACACCCAAAAAACAAGTAATCCAGTGAAGAAATGGGCAGAAGACATGAATAGACACTTTGTTCCAAAGAAGACATCCAGATGGCCAACAGGCACATGAAAAGATGCTCAACGTCACTCCTCATCAGGGAAATACAAACCAAAACCACACTGAGATACCACCTCACGCCAGTCAGAGAGTCTAAAATGAACAAATCAGGAGACTATAGATGCTGGCAAAGATGTGGAGAAACGGGAACCCTCTTGCACTGTTGGTGGGAATGCAAACTGGTGCAGCCACTCTGGAAAACAGTGTGGAGGTGCCTCAAAAAATTAAAAATAGATCTACCCTATGAGCCAGGAATAGCACTGCTAGGAATTCACCCAAGGGATACAGGAGTGCTGATGCATAGGGGCACTTGTACCCCAATGTTTATAGCAGCACTTTCAACAATAGCCAAATTATGGAAGGAGCCTAAATGTCCATCAACTGACAAATGGATAAAGAAGATGTGGTTTGTATATACAATGGAATACTACTTGGCAATGAGAAAGAATGAAATCATGCCATTTGCAGCAATGTGCATGGAACTGGAGGGTATTATGGTAAATGAAATAAGTCAGGCAGAGAAAGACAGATACCGTATGTGTTTCACTCACATGTGGATCTTGAGAAAATTAACAGAAGACCATGGGGGAGGGGAAGGGGAAAAGAAGTTACAAGGAGGGAGGGAGGCAAACCATAAGAGACTCTTAAGGACTGAGAACAAACTGAGGGCTGATGGGGGTTGGGGGAGAGGGGAAAGTGGCTGATGGGCATGAAGGAGGGCACTTGTTGGGATAAGCACTGGGTATTGTATGGAAATCAATTTGACAATAAATTATATTAACAACAACAAAAAAGTTGCACCTGGGTGGCTCAGTTGAACATCTGACTTCAGCTGGGGTCATGATGTCACGGTTCATGAGTTCCAGCCCCGTATTAGGCTCACTGATGTCAGCACAGAGCCCACTTTGGATCCTCTGTCTTTCTCTCTCTCAGCCCCTCTCTTGTTCATGCTCTCTCTCTCAAAAATGAATAAACATTTTATTTTATTTTTTTTAAATTTTGTTTTAACGTTTATTTATTTTTGAGACAGAGAGAGACAGAGCATGAACGGGGGAGGGGCAGAGAGAGAGGGAGACACAGAATCGGAAGCAGGCTCCAGGCTCTGAGCCATCAGCCTAGAGCCCGACGCAGGGCTCCAACTTACGGACCGCGAGATCATGACCTGAGCTGAAGTTGGACGCTTAACCGACTGAACCACCCAGGCGCCCCTGAATAAACATTTTAGAAAAAAAGTATTTACAACATATTTTGTTCTGAGGATTAAAAGAGATCATACATGAAAAGTATTTAGAACTCTGCCTGGTACACAGTAATATATTACATAGTAATTCTATTACATATTAAGTATATTAAATACTCAACAAATTAATTGATGATGGTGACAGTGACAACAATGAGGAGGAGAGGGAGAATCAGTTGATCAGCAGCACACCATTGTTAAAGCAGAGACTCGGAAATAATCCCCCCCCCTTTTTTGAATGTTGATTTATTTTGAGAGAGAGCAGGGAGGGGCAGAGGGGGAGAGAGAGAGAGAGAGAGAGAGAGAGAGAGAGAGAGAGAGAATCCCAAGCAGGATCCATGCTCAACACAGAACCCAACTGGGGGCTCGATTTCATGACGGTGAGATCTTGACCTGAGCTGAAATCAAGAGTCAGATGCTTAAGGGACTGAGTCACCCAGGCAGCCCTAATTCCTCTTTCTAAAACAAATTATCACTATTCCTTTGTGTGTCAAAGGTAGAAACTTGGCATTATCTTTTGGATTCACAATTTGATTGTTTCTCCAGGGACATGTATTCAGAGAAAACATGGTTTTTACTGGTAGTATTGTTCATCTGTAGTCTGTGATGTCATTTAGATCCATGCTGATCTATGTGATCCACCAGTGCAAAAATTTATATACGAGTTTTACGAGTGCGCACTTTTGCGTTAAGACTCTTTTCACCCTCACCACACTCTCTTCCCTGCTACTCAGCTCTTTCCTCCTCATTACCATGTGCCAGATCCCTCTATGAAAATATGCAATATAACTACATTCTGGTTCCAAGATCAACTCTGGCATTTGAACAGCGTTCAGGCATGGCATGCTATTTTGGTAAAAATCATTTTCCAAAAACAGCATTATGACCAAGTGAGACCAAAATGGACTTGCTGTTCTCTCTCACATCACACCGGCACAGTGTGATGCCTGCTCATCCTTCTTGTGGGCTTAAGGATTCAAAACCCATGGTATTTGTTTTTTCCTTTTTTTTTCTCTCTCTCTCTTCTGCTTTAAATGACATCACAATTTTCGCCTGTTGCCAAGTCTGGCTTAAATTAAACCTAGACGTGCAAAGGGATGGCACCATCTCTTTAGGTCTTTGTGTGAGACTAGGGAGGTTAATGAGTTGCTATGGTGATCAATTTTAGCAATGAAGTTGAATAATGGTAAAGAGAACAGGTTTTAGAGTCAGATTTAAGTTCAAACTCACATTCTGCCTCTCATTATATATTTGACTGACTTTGAGCAATTTACTTGACCTTTCCTGGTACACGTTCTCATGGATAAAATGAGCCTAATAATACCCACCTTGGAGAGTTATTATCTTGATTAATTCTTATAACAGCCTTCTGATGCAGGTATTATTAGCATCATTTAACAGATAAGTTATATAACTTGCCCAAAGTCACGCAGCCAGTCAACAGCAGAACCAGGAGGTCCAACTTGTGATTTCTGGGGGGTTATTGGTGTTGGCTAGGGGTGTTTCATTAGGGTCTCTCATACAGTTCTAGTCACACAGTGGCTGGGCTAGAGGCATCCTGAAGGCTTTCTTACTCTCTTTGTGGCTGCTCCTGGCTGTTGGCAGGGACTTTGGTTTGCATTGTCGGCTAGAACACTTGCAGAGGTCCCATCATGTGTTCTGGGCTTCCTCACAGCATGGTGGTGGGGTTCCCAGAGTAAGGATCCCGGGAGAGGTCAGATGTAGGCTGTATCACCTCCTATGGCATAGTCTCAGAGGCAGCCTCCCTTTCTATTCATTCACTATGAGCAACTCACTAAAGCTGATCCACATTCAGACTAACATCCCACATGCAGGATGTCAGCAGATGAATGTCTTCAAAGTGTTGATGGGAAATAACTGAACATTAGAATTGTATACATAACAAAACTGACATCAAATGAGTTTGAAATAGGTCAGGTAATTTATTTAGTAAAAAATTAAGATCGCTTACTTTATTGACTTTTTGTTCACAGGTTTTGTCACTAGATAAGACATGTGATTTCTTCATCAACACTGGAAGGCAGGAACAACAAAGAGAACGGAGAGAGAAAATAATAAAGGTAAAAGCAGAAAATAATAAGATACCATGATGGTTAATTTTATGAGTCAACTTGACTCATTAAGGGATACCCAAATAGCTGGTGAAACATTATTTCTCCTTGTGTCTGTGAGAGTGTTTCCAGAAGTGATTAACATTTGAATCAGTAAACTAAGTGAAGGGATCCACCCTTAGGAATGTCGGTAGCATCATCCCATCCAAAGAAGGCCTGAATAAAACAAAAAAGGCAGAGGAAGGGTGAATTTGCTCTCTGCTTGAGCTGGAACTTCCATTTTCTCCAGCCTTTGGACATTGGTTCTCCTGGTTCTTGGGCCTTTCAATCATACCGGCAGCTTTCCTGGGTCTCCAGCTAGCAGATGGCAGATCTGGGGACTTCTCAGCCTCCATGATCTAATGAGCAAATTCTATAACAAATCTATCTCTATCTATCTATCTATATCTATCTATCTATCTATCTATCTCATATTTTGTAAATTTTCTTTGATTAACACAAATATAAAACAAAATAAAAATGCAATAGAATTGATTAAGATTATTAGAAATGTATATATATATATATATTATTTTTAATGTTTATTTATTTTTGAGAGAGGGACAGAGCATGAGTGGGGGAGGGGCAGAGAGAGAGAAGGAGACACAGAATCTGAAACAGGTTCCAGGCTCTGAGCTGTCAGCACAGACCCCAACATGGGACTCAAACTCACGAACTGTAAGATCATGACCTGAGCCAAAGTCAGACACTTAACTGACTGAGCCACCCAGGAGCCCTTAAAAATGTATATTTTGGAGACTCATAAAATAGAAGAATTTTGGCAGGAATGATCAATGGGGAGAGGGAGAAAAGCCCATGAGAAGAAAACCATAATTAACAAATGTAGATTTTTTTTTTCAATAAGACTCTAATGCATACGAATTTATACCAATAATTGCTACAACATAGATACAGCAGAAATAAAAAGAATCATCAAAATTGGCAGGAATTAGAAAATCTGAATAAATCAGTAATTATAGAAGAAAAGCCACAATAGTCAAAGATATACCCCCCAAAAGGCAATAGACCCGGGAGCATTGCACTAAACTTAAAGGAATAGGTAAAATTCCCATCTTTAAGCATATTATTTCAGAGCATCTACTCAACTAATCTTATAAGACAACTATAACTTTTAATACACGAACCATAAAATGGCTGCAAAGGAAGAGAAAAATCATATGCCAATTCCATTTATGAGTATAGATGGGAGAAATTCTATGTAAAATATCTGCATACTTAAGCAAAATAAGCCAGTCAGAGAAAGACAAACAGCATATGATTTCATCTGTGAAATTAAAGAAAAAACAAACAAACAAAGGAAAACAGAGATAAACCAAAACAGAGACTCTTAACTATAGACAACAAACTGATGATTACCAGAGGGGAGGTGGGTGGGGTATGGGTGAAACAGGGGAAGGGGATTAAGAGTACATTTATCTCGGGGCGCCTGGGTGGCTCAGTCGGTTAAGCGTCTGACTTCTGCTCAGGTCATGATCTCACGGTTCGTGGGTTCGAGCCCCGCGTCGGGCTCTGTGCTGACAGCTCAGAGCCTGGAGCCTGTTTCAGATTCTGTGTCTCCTTCTCTCTGTGACCCTCCCCCGTTCATGCTCTGTCTCTCTCTGTCTCAAAAATAAATAAAAACGTTAAAAAAATATATAAAAAAATTAAAAAAAAAGAGTACACTTATCTTGCTGGCTCTGGGTAACATATGGTATTGTTAAATCACTCTATTGTACAGCTCAAACTGATATAACATAGGATGTTAACTACATTGGAATTAAAATTAAATTAAATTAAATTTTTTTAAGTATCAGCATACTGAATATATATTGACAATGATTATAACTAAAAAAGATTTATCTAAGAAAAATAAGAGTCCTTCAACATTAGAAAAGCATTAATATAAATTAGTATATTAACAGATTAAAGAAGAAAAAACTACATAATAGCCACAGACACCAGAAAGATATTAGAAAAAATTAATTCTTCATTAACCAGTAAGAGAAGGATATTCACCAGACTATTTCAATAAACACAGCACCAAATGTTGAAGCATCATGAACAATTCCATTAAAATAGAAACAAGGAAAAGATGCCAGCTGTCACTTCTACTATTCAAAATTGTCCTGGAGATTCAAGCTAATCAATTATTTTAAAAGGTGGGGGGGGGAACAATCCATTATTACTCTCAATTATATGCTAATCTACTTAGAAAATTGAATGAAATCCACTATAGACTATTTGAAATTTTAAGAAAATTAACTAAGATGTTTAGAAATATGATTGGCACACTAAAATTAAGTGCCTTTCTCTAGAACAGCAATGAAGAGTTAGCTCTTATGAAATGTTTGCATGAAAATGCTGTCTGTCTGCATGAAATACTCATCCCCTGGGCTGGCATCAGGAAGGCCTTCCCTGTCCACACATCCCAAAGCCCTTGCTCGGGGCCCTATCACCTTGCTTTGCTTTATCCTCGGCACCTTACAACACCTTAAGTCATCTTGTCATTCAGTCCTTAGTTCCTTTTCCATCTCCCTTCACTGGAAAGTAAATACTTCAAGACTAACACCTATGTCCATAATAACACTGAATGTAAATGGACTAAATGTTCCAACCAAAAGACATAGGGTATCAGAATAGATAAAAAAACAAGATCCATCTATTTGCTGTCTACAAGAGACTCATTTTAGACCTGAGGACACCTTCAGATTGAAAGTAAGGGGATGGAGAACTATCTATCATGCTACTGGAAGTCAAAAGAAAGCTGAAGAAGCCATACTTATATCAGACAAACTAGACTTTAAATTAAAGGCTGTAACAAGAGATGAAGAAGGACATTATATAATAATTACAGGGTCTATCCATCAGGAAGAGCTAACAATTATAAATATCTATGTGCCGAATACAGGAGCCCCCAAATATATAAAACAATTACTCATAAACATAAGCAACCTTATTGATAGGAATGTGGTAATTGCAGGGGACTTTAATACTCCACTTACAGAAATGGATAGATCATCTAGACACAGGGTCAATAAAGAAACAAGGGCTCTGAAAGATACATTGGAGCAGATGGACTTGACCAATATATTTAGAACTCTGCATCCAAAAGCAACAGAATATACTTTCTTCTTGAGTGCACATGGAACACTCTCCAAGATAGATCACATACTGGGTGACAAAACAGCCCTAAATAAGTATAAAAGAATTGAGATCATACCATGCATACTTTCAGATCACAACGTTATGAAATTTGAAATCAACCACCAGAAAAAGTCTGGAAAACCTCCAAAAGCATGGAGGTTAAAGAACACCCTACTAAAGAATGAATAGGTCAACCAGGCAATTAGAGAAGAAATTAAAAAATATATGGAAACAAATGAAAATGAAAATACAACAATCCAAATGTTTTGGGATGCAGCGAAGGCAGTCCTGAGAGGAAAATACGTTGCAATCCAGGTCTATCTCAAGACAAGAAAAATTCCAGATACAAAATCTAACAGCACACCTAAAGGAAAGAGAAACAGAACAGCAAAGACACCCCAAACCTAGCAGAAGAGAAATCATAAAGATCAGAGCAGAAATAAACAATATAGAATCTAAAAAAACTGTAGAGCAGATCAATGAAACCAAGAGTTGGTTTTGAAAAAAATAAACAAAATTGAGAAACCTCTAGCCAGGCTTCTCAAAATGGAGAGGGAGAGGACCCAAATACATAAAATCATGAATGAAAATGGAATTATTACAACCAATCCCTCAGAAATACAAGCAATTATCAGGGAATACTATGAAAAATTATATGCCAACAAACTGGACAACCTGGAAGAAATGGAAAAATTCCTAAGCACCCACACACTTCCAAAGCTCAAACAGGAAGAAATAGAAAACTTGAACAGACCCATAACCAGCGAAGAAATTGAATCAGTTATCAAAAATCTCCCAACAAATAAGAGTCCAGGACCAGATGGCTTCCCTGGGGAATTCTACCGGACATTTAAAGCAGAGATAATACCTATCCTTCTCAAGCTATTCCAAAAAATAGAAAGGGAAGGAAAACTTCCAGACTCATTCTATGAAGCCAGCACTACTTTGATTCCCAAACCAGAGACCCAGCAAAAAAAGAGAACTACGGGCCAATATCCCTGATGAATATGGATGCAAAAATTCTCAATAAGATACTAGCAAATCGAATTCAACAGCATATAAAAAGAATTATTGGGGCACCTGGAGGCTCAGTCGGTTGAGAATTTGACATCAGCTCAGGTCATGATCTCACGGTTTACGAGTTCAAGCCCCACATCAGGCTCTGTGCTGACAGCTCAGAGCCTGGAGCCTGCTTCAGATTCTGTGTCTCCCCCTCTCTCTCTCTCTGCACCTTCCCTGCTCATGCTCTGTCTTTCTCTCTCAAAAATAAATAAACATTAAAAAAATTTAAAAAAAAAAGAATTATTCACCATGATCAAGTGGGATTCATTCCTGGGCTGCAGGGCTGGTTCAACATTCACAGATCAATCAATGTGATACATCACATTAATAAAAGAAAAGAAAAGAACCATATGATCCTGTCAATCTATGCAGAAAAAGCATTTGGAAAAATTCAGCATCCTTTCTTTATAAAAACCCTCGAGAAAGTCGGGATTGAAGGAACATACTTAAACATGATAAAAGCCATTTATGAAAATCCCACAGCTAGTATCATCCTCAGTGGGGAAACACTGATAGCTTTCCCCCTGAGATCAGAAACACGACAGAGATGTCCACTCTCACCGCTGTTGTTTAACATAGTGTTGGAAGTTCTAGCATCAGCAATCAGACAACAGAAGGAAATCAAAGGCATCAAAATTGGCAAAGATGAAGTCTAGCTTTCACTTTTTGCAGATGACATGATATTATACATGGAAAACCCGATAGACTCCGCCAAAAGTCTGCTAGAACTGATACATGAATTCAGCAAAGTCGCAGGATACAAAATTAACGTACAGAAATCATTTGCATTCTTATACACTAATAATGAAGCAACAGAAAGACAAATAAAGAATCTAATCCCATTCACAACTGCACCAAGAATCATAAAATACCTAGGGATAAACCTAACCAAAGATGTAAAAGATCTGTATGCTGAAAACTATAGAAAACTTATGAAGGAAATTGAAGAAGATACACAAAAAAATGGAAAAACATTCCGTGCTCATGGATTGCAAGAATAAATATTTTTAAAATGTCAATACTACCCAAAGCAATCTACACATTGAAAACGATCCCAATCAAAATTGCACCAGCATTCTTCTTGAAGCTAGAACAAACAATCCTAAAATTTGTATGGAACCACAAAAGACCCCAAATAGCCAAAGTAATGTTGAAAAACAAAACCAAATCAGGAGGCATCACAATCCCAGACTTTAGCCTCTACTACAAAGCTGTAATTATCAAGACAGCATGGTATTGGCACAAAAACAGACACATAGACCAATGGAATAGAATAGACACCCTAGAATTGAACCCACAGAAGTATGGCCAACTAATCTTTGACAAAGCAGGAAAGAATATCCAATGGAAAAAAGACAGTGTCTTTAATAAATGGTGCTGGGAGAACTAGACAGCAACATGCAGAAGGATGAAACTAGACCACTTTCTTACACCATTCACAAAAATAAACTCAAAATGGATAAAGGACCTGAATGTGAGACGGGAAACCATCAAAACCCTAGAGGAGAAAGTAGGAAAAAACCTCTTTGACCTCAGCCACAACAATTTCTTGCATAGCACATCTCCAAAGGCAAGGGAATTAAAAGCAAAAATGAACTATTGGGACCTCATGAAGATAAAAAGCTTCTGCACTGCAAAGGAAACAACCAACAAAACTAAAAGGCAACCAACGGAATGGGAAAAGATATTTGCAAATGACACATCAGACAAAGGGCTAGTATCCAAAATCCATAAAGAACTCATCAAACTCCACACCCAAAAAACAAATAATCCAGTGAAGAAATGGACAGAAAACACGAATAGACACTTCTCTAAAGAAGACATCCAGATGGCCAACAGGCACATGAAAAGATGCTCAACGTCGCTCCTCATCAGGGAAATACAAATCAAAACCACACTGAGATACCACCTCACGCCAGTCAGAGTGGCTAAAATGAACAAATCAGAAGACTATAGATGCTGGCGAGGATGTGGAGAAATGGGAACCCTCTTGCACTGTTGGTGGGAATGCAAACTGGTGCAGCCACTCTGGAAAACAGTGTGGAGGTGCCTCAAAAAATTAAAAATAGATCTACCCTATGAGCCAGGAATAGCACTGCTAGGAATTCACCCAAGGGATACAGGAGTGCTGATGCATAGGGGCACTTGTACCCTAATGTTTATAGCAGCACTTTCAACAATAGCCAAATTATAGAAGGAGCCTAAATGTCCATCAACTGATGAATGGATAAAGAAGTTGTGGTTTATATACACAATTGAATACTAAGTGGCAATGAGAAAGAATGAAATATGGCCTTTTGTAGAAACGTGGATGGAACTGGACAGTGTATGCTAAGTGAAATAAGTCATACAGAGAAAGACAGATAAAAACTTAACAGAAGACCATGGGGGAGGGGAAGGGGAAAAAAGTTACAGAGAGGGAAGGAGGCAAACCATAAAAGACTCTTAAAAACTGAGAATAAACTGAGGGTTACTGGGCAGTGGGAGGGAGGGAAGGGTGGGTGATGGCCATTGAGGAGGGCACCTGTTGGGATGAGCACTGGGTGTTGTATGGATTCCAATTTGACAATAAATGTCATATTAAAAAAAAAAAAGACTAACGTTCACGTCCCATATAAATATGTGTTCAATGAATGAATGAATCAGCAAGGCTGGATGTAGCTGACATTAAATGCATGGTATTCCCACCATATCAAGTTGCCCCTGGATTTCATCTACAAACTTCCCCTCTGTCATCAGTTGTTGCTAAAAGCAACAGTTACAGAAATGCTTTTTCAAACAGTGACGTCTGAGTCAAAATGGCACCATGGAGCTTTAGTACATATACTTTTAGGGGCGCCTGGGTGGCTCAGTCAGTTAAGCATCCAACTTTGGCTCAGGTCATGATCTCACTATTCCTGAGTTCAAGCCCTATGTCGGGCTCTGTGCTGACAGCTCGGAGCCTGGAGCCTGTTTCAGATCCTGTGTTTCCCTCTCTCTCTGCCCACCCCCACCCCCGATTCTGTCTCTTTCTCTCTCTCTTTTTCAAAAATAAATAAGCATGAAAAAAATATGCTTTCAATGTTCATGACCACTGAGGACAAAAGTCAGAGTGCAGGAATTGATCATTAGCAGAACTGGCAATAATGAGGAGCTTTGATTTGCCTAGTTGCAGGGAACACGTTATCCCCTTACTGAGGATTCAGTTATGGGGTTCAGGTCTCCTTGCTACATTAGTTCCCTGATGGATAGATCAACCACAGCTTTCTACTGGAAGAACATCGTTTGTGCAGCTCAGCTTAGAGTCACAAACTGGATTAGGAGATTTGAAGGACCTCCAGGGTCTAGTCCCCCACCTGAGGTATTGTTTTTCCTCACCATA
Organism: Panthera pardus; assembly: GCF_024362965.1. Classification (NCBI taxonomy): domain Eukaryota; kingdom Metazoa; phylum Chordata; class Mammalia; order Carnivora; family Felidae; genus Panthera; species Panthera pardus. Next base: position 42,184,416 of record NW_026526821.1, on the reverse strand, counting down.
CTCTGTCATCAAACTTTATCATCCCTGACCTCAGGTGGCCTCACTCACCTTTATCTTTTCCACTTGCCCTTTCTGGGCAATAACCCAAAATAACAGCAATTCTCTGTTATTCCTGCAGATCCTCCCTCCTTCACCTGCAACCCTTTCTCCCCGGAGCCCCCCCTTCCTTCCTTTAGTTTTGCTGAGTTTCCCACCCCTGCCCCAAATCTTCTGGTCATCCCTATCTTGCTGTTCTCTTTCTCAATGGGGGCAAGTGGGGTTTGGGACCAGGTCCCCATTCGCCTCCCTCGACTACATGCCTGAAGCTCTAATAGATAGCAAGGTAGGGAAAGATGCATGGCATTTCATAACCATACTGGAAAATTTTATTTGATGTTCTGTTCTTGATGGTTTTTTGTTTTTGTCTTTTAACATTTATTTATTTTTGAGACAGAGAGAGACAGAGAATGAACGGGGGAGGGTCAGAGAGATAGGAAGACACAGAATCTGAAACAGGCTCTGGGCTCTGAGCTGTCAGCACGAAGCCCGACGTGGGGCTTGAACTCACAGACTGCGAGATCATGACCTGAGCCAAAGTCGGACTCTTAACTGACGGAGCCAACCAGGTGCCCCTGTTCTTGATGTTTTTATTTTTTATTTTTTTATTTTATTTTATTTATTTTTTTATTTTAGAGAGAGAGAGCAAGCCGGGGAGAGGGGCAGAGGGAGAGAGAGAGAGAATCTCAAGCAGGTTCCACACTCAGCGCAGAGCCCAACGTGGGGCTTGATCCCTTGACCCTGGGATCATGACCTGAGCTGAAATCAAGAGTTGGATGCTCAACCGACTGAGCCACCCAGGCGCCCCTGTTCTTGGTGTTTTGAATGGACTTATTGGAGTGGTGGTTGTGGGGTGAAGTTTTCTTGGCCTCTCTGACTCCTGCAGAAATCATCTTTCAGCCTGGCAAGTGATTGATAAGTCTTTCCTCTCTGAAGTCTGTCGCATATAAGCTTTAAAAATAAATTGGGTGTCATAACACTGGGTATTTGATATTCTTACCAAGTGCCATGTTCTGTGTTTATTTACTTCTCACAGCAACCTCGTAAAAATGATTTACTATTCTTATTTCCTAGCTAAGGAAATGTACCGGGAGAGATTAAGCAACGTGTCTGTGATGTTTGGCTCTAAATCTCTCTCTTTCTGCAGATCATGTAAGAATGAATAATGTAAATTCATAAGCCAATCTCCTGGCTCCTGGCCTTTCCCTCACACTGACCCCACACTCCAGTCACAGAACCCCAGTTTGGCACTCTCTCAGGCCCCAAATCCTCATTAATAATCCACATTTCAGATGGGCATCGCACTGTAGTTTCTCTTGCATATCAAAAGGGAAGTTCAAATAGCCAAGTGGAATACAAATGAACAAGGCAGCCTTTTAGTTATCATATGGACGTTTCTATAATGAATTTTCCAAAATGTTTAATTATGAAGCATTTCAAGCACGTGGACCACCTCTATTCTACATGACATGCATAAGTACACACACACACACACACACACACACACACACACACACACATCCCTACACACCACCACCACAACCAGAGATAACCACTATCCGGAAAACAGAATGTATATTTCCTGGTTATGTTTGTTTTTTTCATTTAATTTGTTTATTTATTTTGAGAGAGAAAGAGACTCACAGCCTGAGTGGGGGAGGGGCAAAGGGAAGGCGAGAGAGAGAGAAAGAGAGAGAGAGAGAGAATGAGATTGAGAATCCCAATCAAGGTCCACACTGTCAGTGCAGAGCCCGATGCAAGGTTTGAACTCAAGATTGTGACCTGAGCCAAAATCAAAGAGTCCTGTGCTTAACCGACTGAGCCACTCAGGTTCCCCTTTCCTGGGTATGTTTTTTGTGCTTTCATACACACACACACACACACACACACACACACACACGGGCAACACACATTTATAAAACGTGTCAATTTATATATGTGTGTGTGTGTGTGTGTGTGTATGCAAAGACATTATACCATGTTACTTCATGTCTCAAAGTTTAAGTCGTACCACACTGTATTTATGCATCTTATTGCAACTTTCTTTTGCTTTTTGCACATATTATGTTTTGAGATTTACCTTTATTGAAAACATAGATCTATGTATTAATTCGTTTTTATTCTTGCACAATACATTTTTAAGTGCTTTCTGGGTATCAGGTTTTATTTAAGCATTTTATGTATAACTTCCTATGCAAGCCTCACAACAATGCCATGAAGGAGGCATCAATACTACATTTTCTTTTTTTCTTTTTTTTAATCTACTTTTGAGAGAGAGAGAGAAAGACAGAGAGAGAGACAGAGAGACAGAGCACTAGCAGGGAGGGGCAGAGAGAGAGGGAGACGGAATCCAAAGCAGCTCCAGGCTCTGAGCTGTCAGCACAGAGCCTGACGTGGGGCTCGAACTCAACGAACCATGAGATCATGACTGTGAGATCATGAGTCAGATGCTTAACTGACTGAGCCACCCGGGTGCCCCAGTACTACATTTTCCAGATGAAGAAGCTGGGGGGACGGTTAAGGAGCTCCCTGGGGGATACAGTGCTAGTAATTGGCTCATCAGGAGTCTGATTCCTGAGCCCAATAACCTAACCCATGGACCATTCTGGCTATTCCACAGACTTGCTGTCCACTCTCTTAGATGGAGACACGTGAGTATTTGGGTCCACTTTCAGAGGAAGGAGAAAACACTTATTAACAGCCTGTGCCCTCCCCTCCGGCCTGGCCTGCTCTGCACACACCTAGCAGACAGTGTTACTCTGGCATAAGAACACAGGCGACCACTGAAGCTTCAAAACAAGGGTTGAAAGGGGACAGCCATACTCATCCCTCAGACTGGAATTTTTTTTTTCTTTTATTTTGGAATCACAGGCAAAAGGGAGGCTGGGATCAGAGGGCCCAACAGGAGTCAGGAGAGAGGAGACCCTGCTCTCTGGGCACCTAGATATACCTCGATAATGGAGTTTATAGAATAATCAGAGTTGCATAAAGAGGGGGTGTCCTTGGAGGAGGGCAGTGGGGCGAGGCAGCAGGAGTGTTTAACGGGTACTGAGTTTCTATTTTGCAAGATGAAAAGCTTCTAGAGATCTGTTGCACCAACTGTATGAGAATGCTTAACAGGAAGGATGGACGGCACACTTAAAAACAGTTAGGATGGTACATTTAATGTGATGTGTTTTTTACCACAGTAGAAGGTAAGTAAATATAAAAAAGGAAAAAAGAGGGGGCGCGATGGGCTTTAGGGACCCTGCCTCAGATGAGAGCAAATGGAGGTGTGAGAAGTAGAGTCCTGCAACCAGCTTTCTATTTCCAGCGTCTGCCTCTGCTGTCTCAGGGTCTTTGTTGGTGGGTGAGCCACCCCCTGAGGCTGGGGCTGCGTCCGGCAGCTCGCCCTTGTCACATCAGCAACACTCATGCGTGCCACACACGCAGAGGCAACTTGACAAACACTGCTGGGTTTCCACGGTGTCTGGGCAATCTCTGGTTGCAGGTGACAGTATGTAAAGAAGTTCAAGGCCAAAGGGAAATGACTAACTCATGAGATCAAGGGCAAACTGAGCTAACCTCTGCAGCTGTATGGACCACAACACAGCTGGACCTTAGGAAATGTGGAGCCAGCAACTTGAAGTGTCCCTGCTTTCCTCTGCAGTTTTCACCATCGCCTCCCACTGAAATGAGAGCTTCCTCTCAAATGGGAATCATCCTAGGACTCTTTTTCTGGGATGAGTTGATAAATGTAATCACATGCATTAATGCATATAAAGCACTTAGCATAGTGCCGCGTGCAGAGTAAGTGCTCAGTAGATATTTGCAAGTATTGGTGTTATAATACCAATTATTATTATCATGATCATTGACTGATTCTGGGCTATATTTTACACTTGCATATTATGTATGTGTGTATTTATGTCTCCCCACCCCCACCAAACAAGAAGGCACGGTCTTCTATTCAGTGCCACGGTCTCAGAGCCTAGGGCAGTGTCTCACCCGGAGCAGGCACTCTGCTTCAGGAATGAGAGTGACACTGTCCCAAAGCCACAAATTCCAGAAGAGGGTTCTGATTGGCCTAGCGTAGTCAGGTGCCCATGCTTAAAACAATCGGCCGACGCCAGAAGGACAGATGTATGTGGTGCAAAATGTTGCCTCCCGTTAGTTGTGATGAAAGAAGGGAGAGTTGCTGGTGCCAGATAATCCACTGATGTCCACTAGAGTTCAGGAGGACCCTCTCCAAATACCCAATTAGAAGCTGATAATTTATCTCCAGTAGCCATTGTAGGGTGATCAAAAGTCTCAGAGCAGCTGTAATAACCTCCTAATCTCAAGGTTGAGATATCCCTTATGCCACATGTAAAGCTGTGTGATGTGGTTTTGGCAGACCAAAAAGGAATACACTGAGGAATGAATGTGAACAAATTTGCAAGTCTTAAAAAATTGGGATGATGCCAATGTGCCTGTGGGCCTGTTCAGAAAACGATTAAATGAAATCTAATTCTAATGCATTGATACACAATAAAAATATTACCTGAGACAGAGTCAGAGCTGTTCTGCAAGCCAGGATCTGGGAGAGAGACCTCGGCACATTGGTCGCCTGGTATCCTCCCACCTCTGTCCTTGTTGCTTTGTGTCACCCACCTCCCCCACTGTTTTGGGATGGCTCCTGGAGATGGTTCCAAGTCTCGTTTCTCTCTACATCCTCTCTAGTACCTGTGTAGTATGCTTATCAGTAGCCACCAGTAGCCAGTAGACTGGTTAGGTCATAAATGATAGGTTAACCACCATCAAGTGGACGGGCCCACCCCAGGAAATAGTAGGGGTGGAGAATCAGAGTGCCTTAGTCATTGGACTGCACTATCCCTAAGAGGGCACAGCCCCACCCTACCCCCCAGCCCCCGCAACAGCCCCTCTACCTGTATGGGGTAACTTGAAGACTTTTCTCACGAGAGAAATCCCTTGGGCTCTTTGATAGAAAACATCCTCAGCAGACTAGCCAAAGTCTTATACCTGCTCCCTTTTTTGCCCTTTGCAGATGGATTTGAGGGTGGAACAAACAGTGTGGCTTTCAAACCACATGGTTTTCATTGCAGTATCACTAGGGAACTCTGGGGAGATACAGGTTCTTGAGCCTTCCCCAGACCTATTCAATCCAAAGATCAGGTGGGGACTGGCCAGGATGAGGTTTCTCAGCAGCTCCCTGAGTGACTCCATTATGCATCTGGAGGTTCAGAAATGGCCTTAGACCAGAGATCAAGGCATCATGTTCTATCTAGTCCAGCTCTGTCCCTCACCTTGTCTCTCCTCTTGGGGGCCCAACTCTCTCCTCATAAGATGAAGGGCTGGACAAGCCAACTCAAATGTCCCTCTGGTGCTGGTGAATGATCAGACCAGGTACAGATCTTCCAGGAGGGACAGCAGGAAAATTCTACTTTTGTCTAAAGATCCCAGATACCCCCACCATACCAAGAGGCAGACAGAGAAAAAGACACTCAGTTAAGTGCCATCCCAACATAGATTCAGCTATGAAGTCTTCAGGAGCCATACATCATTTTTTTAAAGCGAGGTATAATTGACGCATAACATCATATGTTTCAGGTATACAACACCGTGACTTGATATATGTATATATTGCAAAATGATCGCCCCGATAAGTTTAGTTAACATTTTTTTTCTTGTGATGAGAACTTTTAAGATTGACTCTCCCGGCAACGTTCAAGCATAGGATACAGTGTTCTTAACTATAGTCACCAAGTCGCACATTGTGTCCCCGGGGATTTTTTTAACTTACAACTAAACGTTGGTACCTTTTGGCCATCTTCACCCATTTCGCTCACGCCTCACTCCCGCCTCTGGCAGCCACCCATCTGTTATGTGTATCTATGAGCCTAGAACATTTTCACGCACTCAAACTGCAGGCTGCTTAATTGGGTCCGAACCTCCCAGGGCTGGTCCCAGGTTTGAACCTCCCAGGGCTTTCAAACCGCATGGTTTTCATCGCGGTATCACTAGGGAACTATGGGGAGATACAGGTTCTTGAGCTTTCCCCAGACCTATTCAATCCAAAGATCAGGTGGGGACTGGCCAGGATGAGGTTTCTTGGTTTTGCTTGTCTTGCTTTTCTTGTCTCTTGCTTTTCTTCCTTTCCCTCCTTCCCTCCTCCTGTCCTTTCCTCCTTCCTCCAGTCTGTTTACTCAGGTGCAGAGGACTTGGCTAATATACCTCAATTCACAGCACACTCTCTTCACTGGCAGTGCAAAGCCCCTCTCCTGTTTTACTTTCCAATCTCATCCCCCCCTCCCCCACCCCACCAGCAAATGTTCTAAGGGTTTGGTGTCTGCCCTTTTGGTTTTTGCATTTGTAAAATGTATATTGTTTTGCATTTCCACAAATAGAACTGTGCTTAGATGATTATCTTAGGCAAACTCCATTTTACTTGTAAGACCCATGTGTGCTGCCCTGGGCTCCCGCAGACCTTGGCCCCCCAGAACCAGACATCTCCCTGCCTCTTCTCCACCTCCCCGTCATGGGCACCCCGACTGTCCCTAGGCACCCCCCACAGCCACCACCACCCAGACGGTGCTGCAGGATCATCCTCCCTGTTTCCTGTAGATCCAGGGGCGACTTTCCCCGGGGAGGACAATCCAGAGTGGAACTGCTGAGTCATAGGACGTGACTGCGCTTCCACCTTTCGGAGTACTGACAGATCGCCCTTCGGGAGTGCTGTCCCTTCTGCGCATGTGCCGGCCCAGCCTTCTTCCTCAATAAAAATCTCTCTCCCACCCTTGTTATAAAGTGCGTGAAATTCCACCAAAAGAAATCCCTTCAGGTCGTAAAGGGTTTTTAAGACCTTTTAGGTCTTTAAGGGTTCTTCTAACGAAATTTAAATGTCCCTCTGTATGAAATATGGGACATGTTTTTCCTCTCTTTGGGTTTTTATGAAGATCGAATAAATAGCTCATCAAAGGTGCCAAGCCCAAGTGCCTGGCACATTCATGGACGCTCAATACATTTTGATTTCTTTCCTTTCTTTGAATGCAAGAACTGCTGGGGGAAAAACACTTATTTACAACACTTGGGGAAGGAGAGTGATTGAGAGGGGGTGGGGATGAGGTACCTTCCAGAGCACAGCTGCCAGAGGAGGGAGGAGCTTAGGAGAGCAAAGTCCCCTTCCTCCTCAGGATTGTTGCCTAGGGCACATGCCACAGGGAAGCTCATCCTTAAACCAGGACACTCTTGAGTGTGATGTGAATTTCTTGAAGAGCTTATTAAAATACAGAAGGTGGAGGGCGCCTGGGTGGCTCAGCGGGTTAAACATCCAACTCTTGGTTTTGGCTCTGATCATAATCTCATGTGGTGGGATCCAGCCCCACATCGGGCTTTGTGCTGACATCACGGAGCCTGCCTGGGATCCTCTCTCTCCCCCTCTCTGCCCCTCCCCTGCTGGTGTGCACGCGCGCGCTCTCTCTCTCTCTGTCTCCAGATAAATAAATAAACTTTAAAAAAATGCACATGGAAGGTGGGCCACCCTCCAAAAGTTTCTGATTCAAGAGGTCTCGGTGGGGCAAAGAATGTGCATTTCTCCCAAGTTCCCAAGCCACACTGCTCTACTGAAATAATTTCCTTAGAAATACTTAACTCTGATAAGACAGACAAAAGCTAATTTCAGGCATCCAGAATGAATCAGATGCAGACTACAGTGATATGAAGAAGCCAAGAGACACCCTAAGATTTCATTTGATATATTCTTTTAATATGAAACCTTGGCAAATGGATTTTTATTTTTAGATTTTCAGTTGGATGGGCAAATTCACCTCTGTTACCTCTGTTGAGCCTATCATCTCGTTCAATGTTTGTTTTCCAACAGGAATGTTTTCTGACAGCTCACGTTTGGAAAATTCTCAGGTGTCAAAGTGTCTGCCATCTTGTGTGCCACCTGGGGGTGTACCTTGGGGCTTTCGGCCCTTTCCGTCATCCCTACAGCAGGTCAGAGTTGGTGGAACTGCAGAGAATCTCTATTCCAACGTTCTCAGTTTATAGAAGTGAAGTCATTTGCCCCAGCATTAAGAAAGAATCCACGTGGCAGTCTAAAAACCCCAGGACTGAAGTCTGGAATGGACCTGGGTCCAACCTGTGCGATTCCTTGTTAACTTGACCACTAGGCCCGAGGTACGTGTCCATCTCGGCAAACCTCAACTTCCCTTCCACAGAACGAGTATCAGAATGCCTGCTGTCCAATGAAAACCAAACTGAATAAGGATTATTGCAAGGAGAAGGGAGGCATGGTGGTGGGGGGACGGAGGACTATCACAATATGGAAAACTTCGTAACCCGTGAGACCTTCAGGCATCTCAAAAGTTGGGCCAGAAAGGTGTTAGCTTCCATAGCGGGAGAAGTGAACCAAGCTAGGAATATCCTGGTGTAGGAAAGTGGCATGAAAAGGTTGACCAGAGAATATTCTACCAACCCATTTTCTAGGAGGGATACTTGAGGAAAGTCTCGATGCTGACTCAGGCTGGGGTGGATCAGAATTCAGGTCCTGGGGAAAAAGGGCCTGTGTCATCAAAGTTTGGCTGGTGAACATTTGGTTCCAGTTAATCAAGGGGGACTAGCAGTCCAGCAAAGCATGAAGACAACCACTTATGAGGCAGAAAAAGGAACTTGTGGGGTCTGTGTCTGGCCTTGACATAGGTAAAGAAGGGATGGATCTAGGAGTGTTCCCAGAAGTCATGGGGGGAAGGGTGGTTCTTTACAGTAATTCTCCAGAGCACAAATGAGTGAGATTTCTTAACCTTCAGGTAAAATTCAACCTTGTCATTGCCCTACCTCTCACAGAACTGACAAGAAACCAAGGTAAGGTGACTATGTGTGACTTTATTAACCACTGGAAGGTCTGATAGGGACTGGCCCAAGCAGGAATCTGGTTCTCCTAATATCCACTGGAGAGAACACCACTCTCCTCTCCTCATTTCACACAGGAAAGCTCTGCCTCTATCTCTGGTACAGATTGGAGTCTGAGTAAGATTTCAACAGACAAAGATCTCTCGAACAAAATCAAGAGACGCAGAGGGAGACTGAAGGTCACTGAGAAGCCATGCCACTTTCAAACTCTTTCTTTCTAGGAGGTTATGAAATATGGAAGAGAAAATCCTTTAAGCCACAGCAGGATGGTGGGATAATCGGGATGCGGTCAGATGAGAAACCCAGGACGTCAAATTTCAGCCCCTTCAGGTAGATTCTCTGGAACACCAGTGGCTTACAGAGGGTAAGGTGAAAGAGGAGGGCACAAGAAGCTGGTTCGCAGATAGCCCATTACACCAGCTTTCAGAACTGGGAACTCTGGTTGGTGCTGTCCAGGGCTGGACCATCCCTGATGACACAGCAGCCCCTCTGCCCTGTGGGCAACGTTTGAGGTGCTTCTCTCATCTCTTCCTGTTGGGACTGGTCTCCAGGCCCTGCAGACCACCCTCTTGCCCCTTTTTCCTCATTGTTTTTCCCATTTCTCTTTTTTCCTTTTCACCTCCTCGAAAACAAAAGTGCTCTATCCCCAGTTTCCGTGAGTCTGGCAGAAACAGGCTTGAAATATTCATATGCGTCCTGGTAAAATAAATCAAATATATTTATTGGATGCCTGAGCTTGGAGACTGAGATACATATCTCTTGTGTTTCTTTTCTTAATTCTACATCAATCACTTCTTTGGTTTCGTAATGTAACAAGAACACTGAGAATGTGCTTAAGATGGGCAAGCTGTCCCCGTGGCCGCCCCGCAAGAACACCGAGCTGTATTCCCTGTGGTGTATCTTACTGCCAATTGAGGCTAATAAATAAAACTTGTCATTTTCACCCCCTAACCCAGAATTATTCAAATATGTCCTTGTCAAAATAACCTATGTTGAGCAAGCACTGCTAAAAATTGCCATTTCCCCCGCCTTTAATCAAGAAGAATTTCAGTTCCCAGAACGCTGAATAAACAGCAGTACAATCAGAACTGAGTTCAGAACTCACTTACTCTCATCTCATGCAGCTCCACGTGCGCCTCTCCAGTTCCCGCTCCTGAAGACTGATCCTCTCTCTGTAGTCAGTTCAGAATTTTTACGACTTTGACCAAAGTCTTGTAAGATCCAGAGCTCAAGGAGAGAAGACACGGTGACCTTCTTAAAAAGTCGCAGATCAAAACAGAGGTGAAAATGAGCTCCTAGTGACTCAACCTGGTGATATTTGAGAGTCAACTTTATAAAGTCAGGTTGCCAGTGCACCGTGTTTGTTTTAACTGAGAATCTGAAATACGTGTAACTCGAATTTTGTTTAGTTTGACACTGAAGATAGAGACACTCTCAGTTAAATAGATCGCATCACAGATAACATGACTTCAGTGCAAAGTGAAAAAAGTATTATACGTTAAAAAAATCTATGCTAGGGGCGCCAGAGTGGCTCTGTTGGTTGAGCTTCCGATTTCCACTCAGGTCATGATCTCATGGTTGGTGAGCTCGAACCCCGCGTTGGGCTCTGTGCTGACAGCTCAGAGCCTGGAGCCTGCTTCAGATTCTGTGTCCCCATCTCTCTCCGCCCCACCCCTGCTTGTGCTCTGTCTCTCTCTCTCTTTCAAAAAATGAATAAACATTAAAAATAAAATAAAAATTAAAAAATTAAAAAATCTATGCTAAACTATTATGTTTCTTGTCCTGATTCCATACACCTAGGTCTATCTAAAAGGGAACATGGAAAGTTGTCATTGTCTGTTTTCATTCATCTTCACCTCCTACCTATGCCACTACCAAAGTAAAAACAAACAAAAAACCAGAAGGTCCCGACAGTGATCACTGGTAAGGAAAATGGAAAAGTAAGATAGGGATGGGAGAGAAGTTGAATAGAACAATAATTAGCAGGTTACCAGTAGGGACAATGGGATCAGACTTATTGGAGATATTCTGAGAGTTTATGTGGAAAACAGCCAAAGGGGAGGAAACAGGGGTTTTTATCCATCAACTTCTATCCTCCCAGGCAAAGAGTCATGTCTTGGGCATTCTTAATCTTCCTGCTGATTAAAAAAAAGCAATGACTAGGGGTGCCTGGGTAAGCGTCTGACTCTTGGTTTCAGCTCACATCATGATCTCACAGTTTTGTGAGTTCAAGCCTGGCATCGGGCTCTGTGCTGGCAGCATAGAGCTTGCTTGGGATTCTCTGCCTCCCTCTCTCTCTGCCCACCCTGCCACTCACACTGTCTCTGTCTCTCTCGAAATAAAGAAACTTAAAAAAAAAAAAAATTGAAGCAATGACTATATTCCCAATACTGATTTGGCAGACATGTTAGAATTAATTTGACAAAGATTTTAAAGCAGTCATCCTAAAAATACTCCAATGAGCAATATGAACAGACTTGAAACAAATGAAAAATTAAAAAAAAATGTCAGAAAGAAAATTGAACTATAGAGAAAGAATCAAATGGAAATATTGAGACTTAAAAATATAACAGCTTAAATTAAAAACTCAAGGAATGGGCTCAACAGCAGAAGGAGGGGACATAGGAAAGAATAAGTGAACTGAAAGACAGAATAATAGAAGTTACTCCAGGAATAGAAACAACTGAGAGCAAGAGAGAGAGAGAGAGAGAGAGTGTGTGTGTGTGTGTATGTGTACACAGGGTATTATGGGATGATTTTAAAAATTCTAACATTCATGTCATCAGAATTCTGGAAGGATAAAAGAAGGAAGCAGGGCTGAAAAGTCTTTGAAGAAATGATGGGTGAAATCTTCCCCAAATTGGCAAAAGACATAAACCTACAGATTCAAGAAGTGAGTGATAACCAAAGAGAATAAACTCAAAGAAATTTACACCACAAACATCACAGTCCAACTTGTAAAAGCAATGAAAGAAATGGCAACTTATCTTAGCAAATAGAATTCAGCAACATAAGAAATGAATTATAAAAGGAATTATGCACAATGACCAGGTGGGTTTTATCTCAATGATACTAGACAAGTTCAATACTCAAATAGTAGTCAACATAACCCACCATACTAATGAGATAAAGGAGAAAAAAACACACGATTTTGTGTGATTATATCAATTGATTATATCAATTGATAACAGAAAAATTATTTGATGAAATTCAACACCCATTCATAATAAAGCTCTTAGAAAAGTAGAAATAAAGAGGGACTTCTCCAACTTCAAAAGGAGTATTTACCAAAAAGCTACAGGGAACATTATATTTAGTGGTGAAAGTCTTAATGCTTTCCACCTAAGATCCAAGACAAATCAAGAGTATCCATTTTCACCACTCCTATTCACATAATGTTAGAAGCTAGAAAAGAAAATAAAAGCTAGATGGATAGTAAGTAAGATTGGATAGGAACTGTCCCTGTTTGTTGATGATATTATGCTTACATAGAAAATAACAAGGAGTGGTGCCTGGGTGGCTCAGTAAGTTGAGCATCTGTCTCGATCTCAGCTGAGGTCTTGATCTCAGGGTGGTGAGTTCAAGCCCTGCATTGGGCTCTGCACTGGGCATGAAGCCTACTTGAAAAATAAGTAAATAAGGGCGCTAGGGTGACTCAGTCAGTTGAGCATCCAACTCTTGATTTCAGCTCAGGTCGTGATCTCACAGTTTGTGAGTTTGAGCTATGTCAGGCTCTCTCTGCACTGGCAGAAAGAAGCCTGCTTGGAATTCTCTCTCCCTCTCTGCCCCTTCCCTGTGCATGCACATGCTCTCACTCTCTCTCTTTTCAAGAAATAAATAAACATTAAAAAATAAATAAAAAAGAAAGAAAGAAGAAAGAAAGAAAGAAAGAAAGAAAGAAAGAAAGAAAGAAAGACAGACACAAGGAATAATAATTAAAAAAACAAAAACAAAAACTCCAAGAAAAAATAAGTGAGTGTTCAACAAGTCTTCAGGTTACAAGATAAAATACACAAACAATATTTCTGAACACTAGTAATAAACATGTAGACAACAAAGTTAAAAATACAGTATCATCTGTAATCATTCAAATAATAATATACTTTGGTTTAAGTCTAATAAAACATGTACAGGAAATGTATGCTGTAAACTAAGGCACATTGAAAGAAATGAATAAAATCTGAAAATATGGAAAGGCATACCGTGTTCATGGATTGAAAGAGTCAACATAGTAAAGGTGTCAATTGTCTTCAAATGGATATATAGGTTTAACACTATTTGTATTGAAATCCCAGCAAGTATTTCTGTAGATATACATAAGATCATTCTAAAATGTACACAGATGCTGGCCAGGATGTGGAGAAACAAGAACCCTCTTGAACTGTTGGTGGGAATGCAAACTGGTGCAGCCGCTCTGGAAAACAGTGTGGAGGTTCCTCAAAAAATTAAAAATAGATCTACCCTAGGACCCAGCAATAGCACTGCTAGGAATTTACCCAAGGGATACAGGAGTGCTGATGCATAGGGGCACTTGTACCCCAATGTTTATAGCAGCACTTTCAACAATAGCCAAATTATGGAAAGAGCCTAAATGTCCATCAACTGATGAATGGATAAAGAAGTTGTGGTTTATATACACAATGGAATACTACCTGGCGATGAGAAAGAATGAAATCTGGCCATTTGCAGCAACGTGGATGAAACTGGAGGGTATTACGCTAAGTGCAATAACTCAGGCAGTGAAAGACAGATGCCATATGTTTTCACTCATATGTGGATCCTGAGAAACTTAATAGAAGACCATGGGGAAGGGGAAAGGGAAAAAAAAGTTACAGAGAGGGTGGGACGCAAACCATAAAAGATTCTTAAATACTGAGAACAAACTGAGGGTTGATAGGGGTGGGGGGGGGAATGTGGGTGATGGGCATTGAGGAGGGCATCTGTTGGGATGAGCACTGGGTGGTGTGTAGAAACCAATTTGACAATAAATTATATTTAATATAAAAAATAAAAAATAAAATGTACATGGAAAGGCAAAGAAACTAAAACAATTTTGAAAAAGAAGACTAAAGTGAGAGAATTCGGTCTATGCAATTTCAAGGCTCATCATACAGCTACATGAATCGGATTGATATTGGTGCAAGGATAGAGATATAGACCAATGGATCAGAGTGGAGGACCCAGAAATAGACTCACAGAAATATATCCAACTGATGTGAGAGAAAGTTCAAAGGAAGAATCATAACTTTTTCAACAAAGGATACTGGAACAATTGAACATCTATAAGCAACAAAATAAACCTTGACCTAAGTCTCACACTTGATACAGAAATTAACTCACAGACTTCAGTGGAAAACTATAAAAGTCTTAGGAAAAAATAGGAGAAAACCTTTGAGATCTATAGCTAGGCAAAGGGCTCCTAGACTTGATATCAAAATCATGATCTATAAAAGAAAAAACTCAGTAAACTGGATGTCAACAAAATTGAAATTTTGCTGTACTAAAGATGTTGCCAAGAACTGAAAAGACAATTTAAAAATTAAGAGAAAATATTTGCAAGCCTCAAACATAACATGAATGCCTATACTGAAAATATTAAAAAGAACTCTCAAACTTCAACAGTAAATAAACAATCTAAGAAAATGTGAAAAATGGCTGAATCTTGGAAAGAACGGTGAATTGTGTGACATTTTAACTTGCCCTATAACCTAGAGCCCTCTTGCTAATTAAATGCTACCCTTGGAAACCAGCAGTCTCACACCCGTGATAGCTATGTAGAGCTAGAAGCTATTGGATGGGAAAGACAGGGTTTGGAACATCTTCAAAATGACAGAGAATGTCACTATTTGACTTGTCTGTCATCTACCTGGAAAAGGTTGATTTTCAGGGTTTGCCATCATGTCACCTTATTCAAAGCTCCTCAGAGCAAAAAGTCCTATCCCCAGAGCATTTGTAAAAAACAAAAACAAAAACAATTGCAGGCGCCACTTTTGGCCTGGCAGTGTGAGTTCCACAGACCTACTCCCCAGAAAAACTGGTGAAAATTATTTTTAAAAACATTGAAAGTCTCTGGAAACCATCCTGAGAGCATCTAGCAAAGGAAGAAACATTTACTCAAGAAAATCTACTAAAACGTGATTAAGAACCATAAGAACCTGTGATATATGAACCAAGACCCTCTTCTTCCCTCCCCACTCTGAGATCAGCAAGACAGAAACTTCACTCCAGATTGCTGCAGCCCACAGCAGAGTCCCTTCTTCCCTGAGCTCCCACAAGGAGGACTATCTGCCTAGGGATAGAGTAAGACACCAGCATTTTCCATCTTGCCTCCAGCTGTTACTGCATCTACTCCACTCCTTACTGAGGTACAGTACATTCTGGGTGAGTGAAGTGGAGAAGTGAAGGCTCCCTTATTTCACCCAGACCCCGTTGTCGGGATGGAGGCTCTATCTTGGGTATGGTGCTGTTGCGTACAACGGGACCACAATGGCTTTTGTCACAGCTTATAAGACAGGTTTCATGATGGGGGAGGCAAGCTAAGGATACGTGAGACCACTGCCTCTTCTCTACTGAGTGCTCCTTTAGAAACAGGGATAGCGGTCAGAGAGAAGGGCACCATTGTCCCCACCCCAATCTCCAGAGCCAGGGCTCAGAGATTTGCCTGGGGAAGAGCTCTGAATCTCTTCTGGGGACATTTAAGTTTCTAAAAGATCTGACTTCATTTGCAACAGAATGTGGAGAAGTTCACACTTAAGGGCACTGTGAAAACTAGTCTGCATGTGAAAGGCAGTTGGGAAGAGAAAAGATGCTGCGGAGATAGTGGCTAACTGTAGTCTGGCTACTTTGCAGAAGAGAAGGAGGGAGGAGGAAGAGAAGGAGAAGGAGAAGCTGGTAGGATCCCTCTAGTCTGTCTGATGGTGGTCCAGTGAAGAAGAGTCTCCGGTGCCTAAAAACCAAAGCCTAGTGGAGTGAGGGAGTGCGCAATGATGTGATACTGACAGGACACCAGCTTATTGGCCACATGTTACCCAGAAGGTTAAGTGCAATGACCTAGAAAGAAATTTGTTGCCTTTCACCAGTGCCTCTAACCTCTAACCCATCTTATCCCCAACTGCAAGACCCCACTGTTCTCCAAACTCTTTAACCTCCTCCTAACATGCCATGCTTCTCAAATAGCTGTCTTTGCCTATTTCTTCTTTATCATTAATATTCATTAATAATTATCCAGCTAACATCACCTCCTCCATGAACCCTTTTTTTCTAATTGCTGCACCAATAACTACAATGAATCGTTCCATCCTCCCTGTTCCTTTAGCATTATATTTATTTTCCTATTTTAGCTCCTAAATATTACATTACTAAAGATGTTCATGCCTGTCTCTTCCTCTAGACTTCTGGAAAGCAGAAAGTGTAGGATTCAGTGTCGTGGTCTAAGTTGGATGTAAGAGGCTGTGGACAGTGGCCCTTAATAAAAGTCAATTCAAATGATTTGCGTTGGATGGGGCACCTGGGTGGCTCAGTCGGTTAAGCGTCCGACTCCAGCTCAGGTCATGATCTCAGGGTCTGTGAGTTCGAGCCCCGCGTCGGGGTCTGTGCTGACAGCTCAGAGCCTGGAGCCTGTTTCGGATTCTGTGTCTCCCTCTCTCTCTGCCCCTCCCCCATTCATGCTCTGTCTCTCTCTATCTCAAAAATAAATAAAACGTCAAATTACTTGCGTTGGAAAGGGAGGAATGGTAGTGTGTACGGGATGTCCTGGGCAGAGGACCCCACAGATCCAGGGCTGTGCACGGTTCACTGTGAGAAACAGAAGGCAGTGTGTCTCCTCTTGTCCCACTCTCAAGCATACTGAACTTTCAGGAAGGCAGCCTTATATACTGCAAGGAGAATCCCATTTGACACACCAAATGTGTGTGATCTTCGGACGGGAGCCGTCTTTTTCACTCTTAAAGCAAAGGAAGATATCAAAAAGAAAAATCTGCTAAGTCTGGTGAAATTTAAAGTCAATTTCTGTTTATTTCAAGACTGAAATCAAATGACAAATTAAAGGCAAGTGACAACCTGGGGGAATATTACAAGAAATGTTAGATAGCCCAAGAATTACAGAGAGTACATGTATACATACAAATCTATATATCATATTAAAAGAGTAACACCTTCTCCCCCCCCCAAAAAAATGGGCAAAATTCTGAATAAATAATTTGCAGAAAAAATATAAATGGCCAGAAAGCACATGGAAAAACACACTACAATTCAGGGAAATAAAAATTAAAACAAGGCTTTATTTCAATAGTCCGAGGTAAAAGGAAATTATAGTACTGAATGTTGACAATGTAGCACAGACTCATTTTTGTATCGGTGGGAATGTGAATGAACACAACCCACCTGGAAAGTATTTTGGCACTATGAACTTGCACTTTAAAATATGCATACCCAGGGTACCCAGGTGGCTCAGTCGGTTAAGTGTCCAACTTTGGCTCAGGTCATGATCTCATGGTTCGCGAGCTCCAGTCCCTAATCAGGCTCTGTGCTGACAGCTCAGAGCCTGGGCCCTGGTTAGAATTTGTGTCTCCCTCTCTCTCTGCCCCTCTCCTGTTTGCACTCTGTCTCTCTCTCCTTCAAAAATAAATAAACATAAGGAAAATTAAATATGCATACCCATTTCACAGATATTTACTAGGCACCTGTTATGTGCTAATCCTCAAGGACTCTGAGGGTGCTGATTTTTCTTGAATATAAAAACACGGCTCATTATCTGACCCAATAATCCTTTTTTAAGGACCTAACCTAATAAAATAACCAGAGTCCAGAAAAATTGAAAATATGCTCATCCTAGCACGATGTCCAATAGCAAAAAAATTGCTATAACTTAAATATCCCCACATGAGAAAATAGTTTGTCTAGTGAAGCTCTAATGCCACCATGAAGCACGTTTCAGCCCTTAAGTGACGTGTGGGTTTTTAAAAATTTTAAATGGCACGGAGATATGTTGATGCTATACCTCTCAAGTTAAGAAAAGCAAGCTGCTTTTGTCCTTCTGTATAAAATATGTTTTTAATATATATTTTTTATTTTAATATATATTTATTTTTAATGTATAGTATATTAATAAAATATATTTTTGTATTTTTCTTATTTTTCTAAATTTTCTGTACTGAGTATGTATCACTTTTATAATCAGAATAAAAAATGCTAAATATAGGTAACTACTGCCTGCAACATTTTGTAAAGAACAATTATGTCACTTCAGTTTTACAATTTATCCTAGGGAAAATCAGCTCTGTTTGCAAAGATGACTGCACAGGGATGTTTCAAAATACTGTTTTTCACAGGGGAAAAAAAGGGGGGATCAACCTAAATAACAAAGAACAGATAGATGAAGGGCTACATTAATTATGGCTTATCCACAAGACGGTACCCTACAGCTGAAGTCATGAGGAAGCACCCAGGAAAGCCCCTGTCCTCATATCTGGACATTCATACCCATCTCAGAATGCCCATTCTTGTTCCTTGGACCCACTCCCCAGATAAGCTCCTTGCACGTAAGCCCTTGTCACAGGCTTCCTTTTGAAGTCATCAGAGTTAAGGCAAGTGTATGTCATTTCCACTCTAGAACATGGGCTTGGTGGTTATCCACGAGTTCTCTTGACATCTTCAGAAAGTCCCAAGCTAAAGTACCCCCACTAGACGGTTCAGCACATGAAACCCTAGTGTGGGCAGACCCCGCCTAAATTTTCAGAGTCAAAATCCTGCAGCCTGGGATGGCAGAACCAGGTAACGATCCTCATGTCGGGATACCATTCTAAAGAGACTTACTTTCTGAGTATTCATATGGCATGTGTCCACCTTATCCGCTTTGCCACAAACTTCTTCCTGTTTATTCCGCATGACATCTGACACTTTGTTAATTACAAAGATATTCAATAATGTCTCTGGCTAGCCAGACCATTAGCTGGAGCCAGCAGCTGAAATATCAGAGAAAGCCTTTTAGACCGTGTGCAAGCGGGAAACTGCCTTTCAGAAATATAATCTGTCGTGACCTATGAGAGATTGGGGCACCAGAACTTGTCAGTTTAAAGCATCAGAAGCCCATCCTCCTCTTCTTTAGGAGTCTCTAGTAATGGGTCCACTTTGTGGATGGAGAGCAGAGGCAGGGGTCTGGGGGCTGGTGATGGACAGGCTTCTGTCATGCTGTTTCCTCAGGAAATGTTGTCACTAGTATCAGCAGAATATGAGCTCCGGATTTATTTTCCCTGTTGCAGGGGTGGGTCATTCTTTCTCTTTCCGGTTGCCTTTATTATCAAGAGCACAAACCACATTTGAGGGAGGGAGCAAGGCCTTGAACTAGGAATGTTGACCAGGGACCCAACACAACTTCTCTTACTAAGTTTCCCAGGACCCTGACCTTGCTCTGAGTCACAGCATTGTGTGCCCAAATGAACTACTTGGGATGTCCCTCCCTCTCCCTCAAACTCTGGGATGTTACAGCATTGGCTGGTAAAGTCTGTGGCCCTGGAGGGGCCGCCTGACCCAGCACGCGTTTACCTAACAAACGCAGTGAGTCTGCGTTCCAGACACTGTTCTAAGCATCTCATTAATCCCAACAACTCCCTACCAAGTGAGTACTGTTATCAACCCTATTCTATTAGTCCCACCCACCAGTGGGTTGAGGGTAGTTTATTTCCTGATTTCTTGTCCAAACCTCACAGTGGGCTCCAGCTTTCTCTCCCTATTGCTAGTCTCTCCATTTTATCCATCCTTCATCCTGCTTCTAGAATGTTCTTCTTGCCCCCAAGCCTTCCCTGGTCCCCCAACTGCCTACAAGGCAAAGTTATATTTCCTTAGCCTGGCTTAGAAGACCTCCTTTCTCACCTGCCTCGGCATCACGGCCATATATTGGTCTCCCTACAGTTAGCAACAATAAATTAGGCAGCATCCCTCAGAAAAAGCAAGACCTTTAGGATCTGCATGACTTTACTTCCTCTCTTAGGATGGATTTCGTAGGAAACAGACTCCGATGTGGAGATTTGCAGGAAAGAAGTTCATTGGAAATCTCTTTCGAGGAAAACATCCATAAGGCTGTGTTAGCTACCTATTAGGTAAAAAATTATCCCCAAATTCTGCGGCTTGAGGCAATAAACACTTACTGAGTCACACAGTTCCTGTGGGTCGGGAATCCAGGAGCAGCTTAGCTGTGTGGCTCTGGTTCAGGGACTCTCGTGAGGATGCATCGAGCTGTCTGTCAGGGAATCCACTGCCAAGCTATCACATGGTATTGGTAGTACCCAGTCCTTGTCCATGGGCCCCTGCACAGTGTCCACACAACATGGCAGCTGCTTTCCCCCGGAAGGAGTGGAAGACAGAATAAGGGTGGGGAAGAGCGTACCCACGACTGAAGCCAGAGTCTTTCCATAAACTAATCTTGTAAGTGACACCCCATCATATCTGCCACTAATCTATTCTCTAGAGTCACCCAAGCCCAGCCCACACACAAGAGGAGGGGAATAAAACCCAATGTCTTGAGGGAAGGAACACCAAGGAATTTTTGCACATATCCTAAAAGATACCATGAAGGGTGAGGGAAGCAGGGATGGGCAGAGGGAGAAGGTAAACAGTGATCCAGTCTCAACAGAGCCTCTGCTGACCTCATGGCTCTGGAGAATGGATGGTTCCCCATATTCAGGGAAGGGGGCCAGCCTTTTTATGCCTGCATCTCCTAATCGTGGAAGCACATTGGCCCTTGGCAGGGGGTAGCATAACCTTGGGATGAGCAGCACCTTTTGGCAGAAGACAATTTGGCGAGGGCAGAGCTCAGCTGGAGGGTGTCAGCAGTCAATACATCCAGCAGGTATGAAAGCTTTGGCTCTGAGGAGGGATTTGGGGCCACACAGTAGCATCTACTAAATCCATTCTCTGTGCCCCTTGGATCCAACTGCTTCAAATAATAAGTTAACCCCGTCTGGGTGAAACTTCTCTGGAACACTGGTCTGAGAAAACTTTCTTGGAGAAAACGCTCAAGACGAAGGTTAGGATTGGCCCTGGGGCCACAAGTGACACTCATCATTTCTTCCTCTGTTAGCTTTTCTAGCTCCACCCCCACACGCACCCCATATCTTCATCTATCACATCTGACAGTCTAGGTAGTTTACTGGTGGAGTGTCCCAGACTCTCACCCCTGAAGGGTCTGCGCCTCTGGTCGCCATGCTCTCCTCAGGTCAGGGCTGTTACACTTGTCCATTCTCAGTCACAATTGGCCAGGGTAGTAGCCATACCAGGAGACAACCCTGTTGAGTCGCCAAGGTGCCACAACTAGTTATCATCCTTTGTGTAACAGCAGCCCTACCTCCTGTGATGATCAGAGTCACTTACTGCTGCCACGGCGGTGACTCCTTTCCTAGCCTGCTGTCTGCTTAACATGACAAGCCAGAAGTGACCAGATGACAGCAACGGCTGAAAGTTTAATGGGACTCTTACTGTCTGCTGGCGAAAGCATTAGTGCTCGGAGGAAACAGGACCTCAAAACCTACAGAACTCAGGGCTGTAGGAAGAGAAAACACAATCTCCCAAACAAGCCATTCAAAGTGATGATAAGTGAGGCCACTCCTGTATCTTCTCCTTGGTTCCCAACACATGTGTTCTACATGCTGGGGACACAACCTCGTGCAAAGGCTCGTTTGAGATGTATACTGCCTCTTGGAAGATGATGCTCTGGCCTTGTGGGTATCATTTCTAAGCCAGTGCCTCAGCTACTTCAGAAGCCTCTAGGAGCCTGGCAGCTTCTGGATGGTGTGATATGTGACAGGACCAGAATTCCCATGTCATGGACCCATCACTGCAACTCTTGCTGTACAGCGGGCCCCTTCTAATGAGCTGCCATGTGGGACTCCATGGTGGTGGGTCCAATCCTATCCTCCAGCCTTGGCTACTCCATTCACGTGTTCACTCTGCCGACCGTGGAGTGGCCGATGTCAGAGGCTGGTTGACTTACACTGACCATGTCATTCCGCCCACGTGGTTGCTATGTCCCTCTTCCCAAGAGGGAGCTCTCAATGAAAACAACAATCTTCACATTTTGCCCCTTTTCATCCATCTGGTAACATCTTTACCCGGACCTTCTTGTCCTTGATCTTTGATTCCTTCCCCTCCCAGATGCCTGACAAAGCAGCAAAGCCATTATTATTGCTTGTGAATTGTATATATTCTCATTTAGGATCCCTTCTCATTCCACAGAAAGTAAATGAGCAAAGCCCTGCCCAAAATTGTGCCCATTGGGAGAATTTCATCCTCACAGCCATGTTTCAGGGCCACAAGCTCCACCATTTTCCTCAGGGTTGTAAGGAGTTATATTGGAGTCACACACACACACACACACACTACACTATAACATGCACACACACAACATATATACACCTCACCCTACATCCCATACATTACACACACACACACACACACACACACACACACACACACATATACCACACAGTCATAAGAGATGTGAGCTGGAGGAAAGGATCTGGTACAACTGTGCTGATGACATGGGGATCCAGGTCACTTGCTCGCTTCTGTCCCTGGTTGTGCCCAGTCTCAGTTGTATGGTTTCCATTGTATAGTAGATCGCTGCTGGGTCCATCGCCCTTATAACTTGGCAGATTTGGGGCGCCTGGGTGGCTCAGTCGGTTAAAGGTCCTACTTCGGCTCAGGTCATGATCTTCTGGCTCGTGGGTTCGAGCCCCACATCAGGCTTTATGCTGACAGCTTGGAGCCTGCTTCGGATTCTGTAACTCCCTCTCTCTCTCTGCCCCTCCCCCTCCCCCATTCACACTCTGTCTCTCTCTGTCTCTCTCTCTCTCTCTCTCAGACATAAACATTAAAAAAAACCTAAAATTAAAAAAACAATGACTTGACAGATTTGACAAAACCATGTCATGACAGGCAGGTAGGGCCCACGGTTAGGTGATGCCCCATTGTTGGGTGCCCTGCCAAGCCCAGCAATGCACAGAGCTCTTTTTCTCGAGGTGTAATTCTCAGCTGAATACGGTGTAGCCTTACTCCAGAGCCATGGAGGTTTAAATTGATTTGCTTAATAGGCCTTGGCAAAGTCCACATAGTGTCTTTTGCCCCATAAATGCCCCTAATGCCTCAGGACTTGATGGACCATCCAGGCAGAGCAGCAGGGCTATTTATACCACAGCCTGGGGCTGCCGCAGAGTCCTTCCCTCTTCTGGAACCCACCGGAAAGTGGCAGCCTTCCATGTCACCTAGAAAATGGGTCAGAGCAGTACACAAAATGTTGAACATGCTGCTCTAGAGACTAAAAAGTCCCACCAGGAATTGTGCTTCCTTCTTAGCGGTCACTGTATTGGGAAGACCTGATACTTTGAATGGAACGTGTTCCCAGACCACCGCGTCCCTAAACATTGCACTGACATAGAAGGCCCTGAATCTTTATAAATTTTACTCGCACCTCTGGAACATATGTCTTTCGCTGAGACCTCTAGTACTCTTGCCAATCTTTGCGAATTTAGCCCAAGCAGCGTGATATCTTCACCACGGCGCACCAGCATGCCGCAGGATGTCCAGATGGTGATGATCGGACCACCTTCTATGGAGCTCTGCCACTCTTTTGATTAAGTCCTAGACCTGGTCCTTTTACTGCCTTCCAGCTACAGGATATGACAGCTCCCTTCACCATGGCAAGAAGGTCCTCCGACTTTCACATTTTGCCTTAAATTGATGATTAGTCACTCTTGACCTTTTATTGAATTTTTCCAACTCATCATTTGTACTTAGCAAGAGGCATCCAATTCCATAGTCATTATAATTACTACTTCCCCGGTGCCTCTCAAATGCCTGACATGTTGCACCTGCCAGAGCATTCTGTTCTACAGGAATCACACTCCAGGTGACCAGTGGGAAAATGTTAACAACTTCACCGCTATAGTCTGACGTGCTAGAGAGTTATCAGCGCTCTCCCCAGCTCCAGCAACAGGGTCCTCGTTGCCAGAGGGTCAGTGGCAGAGGGTCCATGATCCAGCTCCAAGATCCCATTTTGGATGCTGTTTCCTTGGACCACTTTTAGTACCAACTCTCTTAGGCTCAGTTCCTCAGGACACATATGTAAAGGGGTTTGCCTGCAGGTTTTTTTATGCGGGAGGACTCTGGAATGCACCTGCCCAGGAGTAAGGAGAGCAGGATGGGGCTGACGCAGGTATTGAACTGTGATTCAATTGTAACAAAAGCCTCATCTGGTCTCATGAGGAGTTTGGAGGCTGGGGTGGTCCTTCAGATGTGTCCCAGATTGAGACACAGGACTTGTTTTTTTAACCTCTCTCTCTCCACCGGCCACTGGATTCAAGTTGCGTCTGAGCAGAGGGAATAACCTTGGGCAAGGCAGCTACCTTCGCGGAAGGCCGTGCCTGGGGAGTGAGCTGGCTGAGAGCCGTCAGCAGGCAGCACTCTGTGATCCGTACCCACCTCCCTTCCTAGTCACACCCTACCTATGCCACCCCTCCCTTGGATACTTTCCAGCCACCCTGTCTCCCTTTCATGCTCCTGCCATGTGACAAAGTCTTTCGTGCTTTGAAACCCAAAGAACTTGTGGTCTCTCTGAGTCAAATTCTCCTCCTTTTCCAGATCTTTCCATGGCTGCTTCCACCTCAGTCTTCAAATGTCAAGATTCAAAAGACACTTCTTAAAAGAAACCTTCCTTGACTACCCGAAAATGCACGCCCACTCCAGTTCTCTCTACCACAGCACCTGTGTATTTCCATCATAATACCTATTACTCTGTCTCACGTCACCTTGTAGTTTTATCTGCATGCCTGGTCATTGTCTAGCTCTTCTGCCCACATGACAATATAGACTCCTCTGGTTAGAGATTTGGGGTCCTTTTCCCACTTGTCTCCTAGAACAACACCTGACACTTAGTATTCCTTCAAAAAACATCTGTTAAGATTTCGATAACTTCACTGACTTCTGGCATCACACTCCTGACATCCCATCTGGCTTATGCTATTCCATCTTTCCGGAATATTCTTACTCAGCTACTAAAATACAGCTAAATCTCTCTCTCTCTTTCTCGCCTTCTTTCTCTCTCTGTCTCTCCTTTTCTCTCTCTTTCTCTCCTTTCTCTCTCTGTCTCTCCTTTTCTCTCTCTTTCTCTCCTTTCTCTCTGTCTCTCCTTCTCTCTCTTTCTTGCCTTCTTTCTCTCTCTGTCTCTCCTTCTCTCTCTGTCTCTCTCCTTTTCTTCTCTCCTTCTGGACTTCCAGTCATTTAAAGGCTGATTTTTTTTGAAGGGGAACACAGTAAAATAGATAAACCGTTAGCTAGCCCTATCCACAAAGAGAGAGAGAGAGAAAGAGAGAGAGCTGCACAAAATGATCAAAATAAAAGAGAAGTTCTGGTAAATGATACAAGTAAAAGGACATTTAAAGACTAATAAGAGATTGCTTTGTTCAACTCTAAAATTCAGAAGTGTAGATGAAATTGATGCCTTTCTAGGATATATAAATTATTAAAAGTGACCTTAAAAGAGTTAGAAAATCTGAACAGACTAAATACCACAGAAACAATTGAGAAAGACTGCTCACAGAATTATGTCTTCCCCTCCACATGCTTGAAAAAATGGAAAAAAAAAAAAAACGTTCAAAGTTCTGGGCTTTTCACAGATTCTATATCAAATCATTACAAAATAGATACTTCAGCATGTATTTAAATTGTTTCATATCACTGAAAAAGGAAAACTCTGAGTTCCTTTTTTTTAATTTTTTTAGTGTTTATTTATTTTGGGGAGATAGAGAGAGAGAGAGAGAGAGAGAGAGCATGAGTAGAGGAGGGGCAGGGAGAGAGAGAGAGGGACACACAGATTCTGAAGCAGGCTCCAGGCTCCAAGCTGTCAGCACAGAGTCTGATGCGGAGCTCGAACTCACAGACCACGAGATTATGACCTAAGCCAAAGGCAGACGCTCAACCAACTGAGCCACCCTGGCGCCCTGAAAATTCTGAGTTCTACCTACAAATCACAGTGATGCCAAAACTCAATGCACAACTCCTAATACAATATTATCAGATAAAAGCACATTTGGAGCAAATTAACACATGAATAACACATGAATAAATGGTGTTTAGTCTAGGAATTCAGAGATGTTTTAATACTAGGAGATTTATTATTACCTTTCAATATATTAATAGATCAAAAGGAAAATAGGACTACCTCTGATACTGAAGAGCATTTACTAAAACTCAATATTTATGCTTACTAATAAGCAAACAACCTCCTAATTAAATAAGACTAGAAGCCTACATCCTTACTATTATTATCTTATACAAACATTGAAATGTCCTGTTTAATGGAGGAAATAATCAAAGCATGACTAGGCAAAAATGTCCACAGTTACTGTGATTATTTAGCATTGTTCTGGAGGTCTCAGCCATTGCATTTAAGGAAGAGAAAGAAATAAGAGATATTTTGAGTTGGAGAGGAGGTGGTTTAATTACTATGGATTATATATGATATGATATGATATGATATGATATGATATGACATGATGTATATACCTGGAAAACATGAGAATAACTGGAAATCAGAACCCGAATTCAGTAAGCTGCCCAGGCACATTACTATACAAAAATCAACACTCTGTCCTACACGAACAACAACCAAATTAAAGTTAGAACAAAAAAAAGAGCCCACATAAATATTAATATAAAGAGAGTATAGAAGAAATATGCTAGTTTATATGAATAAACTTAATGAAACATCCAAAATGTAGATGAAGAAAACATTAAAATGCTATATGGAAACATGAAAAAATGCACACCCTGTTTTATGATAGAAAGGATCTATAACATATGTTAATTCATTTAAAAATGTGCAAAAAGGATTTTTTTTTTTAATTTCAGAGAGAGAATCTCAAGCAAGAGCGTGGAGCCTGACATGGGGCTGGATCCCAACCCTGGGATCGTGACCTGAGCCAAAACTAAGAGTCAGAAGCTCAACCGACTGAGCCATCCAGGTACCCCTCAAAAAAGATTTTTTCAAAAGAATGAATTCAAAGTTACATAGAACTTCTTCTAAAGTTTAAATAAAATATAAATAAGGAAAAATAGCCAGAATGTTAATGAAAGAGAACTGTCCCAATCAGGTATCAGAATATATTTATAGGGAAAGTATAGCCCTCAAAAACAAGGCCACAATGAAACACGATGAAACAAAGAACCCGAATTTTACTGAGAGTTGGCATGTGATAAAGAGGATACCGCACATCAATGGGGAAGATGAATTATCCATGAATGGTACAAACCAACCAAGTAGCTTCCAGGTAAAGACACGTGTTTACCTCTCTGCCTATACCAAATACTTCTTGGATTGATAAGAAATATAAATGTAGAAACAAAGTCCCAAAGCACTGAACTAAAAACATGGGAGGTTTTTCCAAACTTAGAAGCAAGGAGCACTTTTAGGAATAAAGGAAGAAAGAGAGGTAGGAATGAGGAAAGAAAGGGGGTGTCAGGGAAGGAGGAGAGAAGAGGAGAGATTAAGGGCACCTGGGTGGCTGTTGGTTGAGCTTCCAACTCTTGATTTCAGCGTGGGTCATGTTCTCGCAGTTTGTGAATTTAAGCCCCGCATTGGGCTCCTCACTGGCAGTGCGGAGCCTGCTTAGGGTTCTCTCTCTCTCTCTCTCTCTCTCTCTCTCTCTCTCTCTCTCTCTGCCCCTCCCCCACCTGCTCACTCTTTCTCAAAATAAATAAACTTTAAAAAAAAAGAAGAGGAGAGATTACATAAAAATCCTAATTTTAGCATCCCCAAACAGTCTTTCAAAAGTCAAAATGCAGCTAGAATCCAACATGACGGAGAAGTAGGGGGACCCAAAATTCCCTCGTCTCTAAAACACAGCAGTGTTGAGGCCAGAGGACTTGGAATTCCAAGAGTCCGAGCTGCAGAGTGCCAGAGACATCTCCAGGGACCCATGGGCCCAACCTGGCAGGCTAGAGGAGTATGATTGAGAACTGGGAGAGACAAAACTGGTGGTGTAGGCACAGAGGGGAGGAATCCCCTTCTGCACAGAGACAAAGGGAAGAGAAAGAGAGGCTGTAGAATTATAGGATTGTATTTGGACAAGAGAAAAACCATGGACCAGGGATCAGAAAAAAATGGAGAAACATCCAATCTCTAACTGCAGGGCTTTCTCCGACCTGGGGCTGGCTGCACTGTTCGGGCACCTGGAGAGGAGGGGAACCAGCCCCAGCCTCAATAACTTGTTCAGGGGTGCAGTCCACAGTGGGAGAAAGCGATTCCCTCCCTTGAGTGCTGTGGGAAGAAGGTATATAACCGTTTAAAGGACAAAGACTGTCTTGCCTGCCAGCCAGAGGCCCTTTATTGGCAGGGCAGAGCGTACTTCCCCCAACCGGGATGCATGGAGCGGGACCCTTGAAGCCATCCGGGTTTAAATTCCAGCCAAGCGCCAGGGAGGTGCAGGAGGAGGCGGAGCGATGGGGCGCCTGGGTGGCGCAGTCGGTTAAGCGTCCGACTTCAGCCAGGTCACGATCTCGCGGTCTGTGAGTTCGAGCCCCGCGTCAGGCTCTGGGCTGATGGCTCGGAGCCTGGAGCCTGTTTCCGATTCTGTGTCTCCCTCTCTCTCTGCCCCTCCCCCGTTCATGCTCTGTCTTTCTCTGTCCCAAAAATAAATAAAAAACGTTGAAAAAAAATTTAAAAAAAAAATAAAAAAAAAAAAGGAGTAGGCGGAGCGGGACAAACCGCCTTGTTCAAGCCGGGCAGCACTGTGAAGAGGCCCTTCATCGGTGGGGTGGAGTGGCACTTCCCTGGAACCAGGGTGCACAGAGCGGGACCCCCTTAAGACATCTGAGTTTGAATCCCAGAGGAGTCCCAGGGAGGTGCGGGAGACTGTGGAGTGAAAAAAACCCAAAACAGTCCGTCTGCGCCATGCAGCACTGTGAGGATGGCCTGAACAGAGTGGTTTGGGACACCCCGTTCGGGGAGGAGAGACTGGGGTGTCAATTCCACCCCCCCCCCAATCATCAATAAGATGGGGATTCAGGTTCTCCCCACAGGGGAGGCGGGACCCGCCTACACCAAAGCACGCCCCTCCATGCCTGGTAACTGCACATCTACCAGAGATTGACACTGATGGACCAGACAGCCCCTCCTCCAGACCAGTGCTGCCACCGCTTCCAAGGCAACCGCAATTCTGCATTTTCTGATTTAATTCTTGGACAATTCTTATAATATATATGTGTTTTTTTCTTCCTTTTCTCCTTCTTAGTTCTTCCCTTCTCTAGTCTGGTTATTTTGGTTGTTGACTTGTTTAAGCAGACATATTCAATCTATTCTCTTTACACTTGTTCTATATGTCCTTGTTTATTTTCTTCCCTCTCTCTGGATTAAGCCATATAGTTTCTCTGCCCAGTCTTTTTTTTTTTTTTTTCCTTTCTTTTTCCCCACCCCTGTCACTTCTCTTTGTATGAGATAAAGCCTCTTTCACCACCACTGTCCCCCCCCCCCTTTTCGAATATTTTTTTCCCCAGGGCTACTTCAACAAACAAACCAAAGCACAACCGGTGGAGGGTCCAAAACATTATTAGGCGTTGGGAGATAAAGCAACCAGAGTCACAACAGAGAGCATGTAACACACTCCAAAAAACACTTCCTGAAAGGCCAGGTTCTGGACATGTATGACCCCTCTTTAATATAGTAGTGCTTGCAGGTGCAGGACACATAACAAGCGTTTAAAACACATGAGGGAAGGGGACTTTGTGAGTGGAAGGTTTCAAAGACTACAAAGGACTAGAGACATCACCACAAGCATGAAACTTACAGATAACACATGACTCTGAATCCATATCTTTCAATAATAACGTTGAATGTAAAGGGGCTAAATGGTCTAATCAAAAGACATAGGGTACCAGAATGGATTAAAAAAAATAAGATCCATCTATATGCTCCCCAATAGACCCATTTTAGACTTAAGGACACCTTCAGATTGAAAGTGAGGGGATGGAGAACCATCTATCATGTTACTGGAAGTCAAAAGAAAGCTGGCGTAGCCATACTTGTATCAGACAAACTAGATTTTAAATTAAAGACTGAAACAAGAGATGAAGAAGGGCATTATATAATAATTATGGGTTCTATCCATCAAGAAGAGCTCAATTGTAAATGTTTATGCACCCAATTTGAAAGCACCCATATAGATAAAACAGTTAATCACAAACGTAAGCAATCTTACTGATAAGAATACAGCAACTGCAGGTGACTTTAATACTCCATTTATAACAATGCACAGATCATCTAGGCAGAAAATCAATAAAGAAACAAGGGCCCTGAATGATACACTGGACCAGATGGATTTGACAGGTATATTCAGAACTTTTCATCCAAAAGCAGCAGAATACACATTTTTCTCAAGTACACATAGAACATTCTCCAAGATAGATCACATACTGGGTCACAAAACAGCCTTCAATAAATATAAAAGAATTGAGATCATACCATGCACATTTTCAGATCACAATGCCATGAAACTTGAAATCAACCACCAAAAAAAAAAAAAAAAAAAAAAAGGAAAACCTCCAAATGCATGTAGGTTTAATAACATCTTACTAAAGAATGAATGGGTCAACCAGGCAATTAAAGAAGAAATTAAAAAATATATGAAAGCAAATGAAAATGAAAACACAACAGTCCAAACCTTTTGGGATGCAACAAAGGCAGTCCTAAGAGGAAAATACATTGCAGTCCAGGCCTATCTCAAGAAACAAGAAAAATCTCAAATACAAAAGAATTTGAGACAGCTAAAAGAA
Source organism: Panthera pardus (assembly GCF_024362965.1). NCBI lineage: Eukaryota > Metazoa > Chordata > Mammalia > Carnivora > Felidae > Panthera > Panthera pardus. Next base: position 42,153,672 of record NW_026526821.1, on the reverse strand, counting down.
CTAGGATCAGAACAGCAAAGAAACTCCAAAGCCAGCAGGAGAAAAGAAATAATAAAGATAAGAGCATAAATAAACAATACAGAATCCTCCCCTACCCCACCAAAAAACAAAACAAAACAAAACAAAAACAGTAGACAGATTAATGAAACTAAGAGCTGGTTGTTTTGAAAAAAAAAAAAAAATTGATAAACCCTTAGCCAGACTTCTCAAAAAGAAAAGAGAGAGGACCCAAATAGATAAAATCATGAATGAAATTGGACTTACCACAACAACACCTCAGAAATACAATTATCAGAGAATACTATTAAAAATTGTATGCTAACAAACTGAACCACCTGGAAGAAATGGACAAATTCCTAGACACCCACACACTACCAAAACTCGAAAGGGAAGAAATAGAAATTTTGAACAGACCCGTAACTAGTGAGGAAATTGAATCAGTTCTCAAAAATCTCCCAACTAATAAGAGTCCAGGACCAGATGGCTTCCCAGGGGAGTTCTACCAGACATTTAAAGCAGAGTTAATACTTATCCTTCTCAAGCTGTTCCAAAAAATAGAAACAGAAGGAAAGCTTCTGGACTCATTCTATGAGCCAGCATTACCTTGATTCCCAAACCAGACAGAGACCCCCACAAAAAAGGAGAATTACAGGCCAATATCCCTGATGAACATGGATGTAAAAATTCTCCACAAGATACTAGCCAATCAAATTCAACAGTATATAAAAAGAATTATTCACTGTGATCAAGTGGGATTCATTCCTGGGCTGCAGGGATGGTTCAATATGCACAAACTAATCAATGTGATACATCACATTAATAAAAGAAAGGATAAGGACCATACGATCCTGTCAATAGATGCAGAAAAAGCATTTGACAAAATACAGCATCCTTTCTTAACAAAAACCCTCAAGAAAGTCAGGATAGAAGGAATATACCTAAACATCATAAAAGCCATATATGAAAATCCCACAGCTAATATCATCCTCAATGGGGAAAAACTGAGAGCTTTCCCCCTGAGATCAGGAACATGACAAGGATGTCCACTCTCACCACTGTTGTTTAACATGGTGTTGGAAGTCCTCGCCTCAGAAATCAGAAAACAAAATAAAATCAAAATTGGCAAAGAAGGAGTCAAACTTTCACTTTTCACGGATGACATGATACTCTACGTGGAAAACCCAAAAAACTCCACCAAAAAGGTACTATAACTGATATATGAATTCAGCAAAGTCACAGGATACAAAATCAATGCACAGAAATCAGTTGCATTTCTATACACCAATAATGAAGCAACAAAAAGAGAAATCAAGAAATTGATCCCATTTACAATTGCACCAAGAACCATAAAATACCTAGGAATAAACCTAACCAAAGATATGAAAGATCTGTTTGCTGAAAACTATGGAAAACTTATGAAGGAAATTGAAGAAGACACAAAGAAATGGAAAAACATTCCATGCTCATGGATTGGAAGAATAAATATTGTTAAAATGTCAATACTACCCAAAACAATCTACACATTCAATTCAATCCCAATCAAAATCTCACTGGCATTCTTCTCAGAGCTAGAACAAACAACGCTAAAATTTTTATGGAACCACAAAAGACCTTGAATAACCAAAATAATGTTGAAAAAGAAAACCAAAGCAGGAGGCATCACAATCCCAGACTTTAGCCTCTACTACAAAGCTGTAATCATCAAGACAGCATGGTCTTGGCACAAAAACAGACACATAGACCAATGGAATAGAATAGAGAACCCAGAATTGGACCCACAAATGTATGGCCAACTAATTTTTGGCAAAGCAGGAAAGAGTGTCCAGTAGAAAAAAAAACAGTCTCTTCAGCAAATGGTGCTGGGAGAACTGGACGGCAACATGCAGAAGAATGAAACTAGACCACTTTCTTACACCAAAAATAAACTCAAAATGTATGAAAGACTTAAATGTGAGACAGGAAACCATCAAAACCCTAGAGGAGAAAACAGGCAACAACCTCTTTGACCTCAGCCATAGTAATTTCTTTCTCAACATGTCTCCAAAGGCAAGGGAATTAAAAGCAAAAATGAACTAGTGGGACCTCATCAAGATAAAAAGCTTCACACTGCAAAGGAAACAATCAGCAAAACTAAAAGGCAACTGACAGAATGGGAGAAGATATTTGCAAATGACTTATTGGATAAAGGGTTAGTATCTCAAAATCTATAAATAACTTACCAAACTCAACACCCAAAAAACAAATAATCCAGTGAAGAAATGGGAAGAAGACATGAATTGACAGTTTTCCAAAGAAGACATCCAGATGGCCAACAGACACATGAAAAGATGTTCAACGCACTCATCATCAGGGAAACACAAATTAAAACCACAAGGAGATACCATCTCACACCAGTCAGAGTGGCTAAAATTAACAACTCAGGAGACAACAGATGCTGATGAGGATGTGGAGAAACAAGAACCCTCTTGCACTGCTGGTGGGAACGCAAACTGGTATTTCTATGCTCTGGAAAACAGTGTAGAGGTGCCTCAAAAAATTAAAAATAGATCTACCCTAGGACCCAGCAATTGCACTGCTAGGAATTTACCCAAGGGATACAGGAGTGCTGATGCATAGGGGCACTTGTACCCCAATGTTTATAGCAGCACTTTCAACAATAGCCAAATTATGGAAGGAGTCTAAATGTCCATCAACTGATGAATGGATAAAGAAGATATGGTTTATATGTACAATGGAATACTACTTGGCAATAAGAAAGAATGAAATCCTGATATTTGCAGCAATGTGGATGGAACTGGAGGGTATTATGCTAAGCAAAATAAGTCAGTCAGAGAAAGACAAATATTATATATGTTTTCACTCCTATGTGGATCTTGAGAAACTTAACAGAAGACCATGGGGGAAGGGAAGGATGAAAAAATAGTTACAGAGAAGGAGGGAGGCAAATCATAAGAGACTCTTAAATACAGAGAACAAACTGAGGGTGGGTGAGGGGTGTGGGGGAGAGGGGAAAATGGATAATGGATATTGAGGAGGGCACTTGTTGGGATTGATATGCCCCAATTCGAGAGACCCCCCCGAAAACAAACCACCAGAGTCCAGAGCCAAAGCCAAGCGGCAAGGGTCGTTTATTGCAGGTTCGAACCCGGTCCTCCGCGCACTCGTTGCCGGTGACGCAAGAGGCCCCGAGCAAGGATCTTACAGCTTCTTTTATAGACAGGCACAAACAAGTTAGGGATTTTTTTTGAGGTTACAGAGTTGTTATAGGTTGACATTTAAATTTGAACGCTCAGCAGAACTTGATTGGTTCCCGCCTTTATTTCAAACCATTCAGCAGAACTTGATTGGTTCCCGCCTTTATGTCAGACTAGGACCAGGCGCGCCCTGGCTGGTTTCAGGAACGGTGGGGGAAGGGAAAGATCTTTTCTTTAGAGTTGTGAGTACACCTGGTAACTTTTCTCTTAGCCTCTCAGGATGAGCACCGGGTGTTGTACATAAGCGAAGAATCATGGGAATCTACTCCCAAAACCAAAAGCACACTGTATACACTGTATGTTAGCCAACTTGACAATAAATTATATTTAAAAAAAATAATAAAAATAGTAACAGATTCTAAAAAAAAAGTCAAAATACAAATGACGATCTATGAAAAATCTTGCAGCCCATAGCACAAGTAGATTTATTTTCCTTAATGTATAAAGAGATCCCAAAAATCAAGATGGGGAGGGGACATGAACAAAAAAGTGAGGAACATCATGAAACGATGTTCAACATCTTTCACAAGAGGAGAAATACAAATTCACCTGCAGCGAAATTCCCTTTTCTCATTTATGACATTGTAAAGTCAACAAGTTTGCTAAGAGGCTTGGGGAAAATTTGGAGAAGCATGTCTATTGGTGGGCACGCAGATAATTACAGTCCCTATGGAGGGCATGTTGGCTCTCTCCACTGAAACCAAAAAGGTACATGCCATCATAAAACTGATGCCAAAAACTCATGTTTAGATATTTTTATAGATATCCAAAGTGACATGTGTGCAAGGACATTAATTGCAACATTGCTTTTTTAAAAGTTTATTTATTTATTTTGAGAGGAGGGAGGGGCAGAGAGCAGGGAGAGAGAGAGAGAATCCTAAGCAGGCTCCACACTGTCAGCGCACAGCATGATGCGGGGCTCAAACTCACAAACCATGAGATCATGACCTGAGAGGAAGTCAGAAGCTTAAGCCACTGAGCCACCCAGGTGCCCCAGTGTTGCTTATAATAGTAAAACAACATAAATGCTTATCAGTGGAGGCAGATTCAGTAAAAGGCAGTTAAGCTGCAAGATGAAAGTTTATGCCAGAATTATAAACCAGGGCTGTATATAATGATCTAATCGGACCTTGAAGATATATCTCAAGTGACAAAAGCAAGATACAGGACAGTATATGTCATTTGGAAAAAATACACGTGTGAAACATGTACGTCTATGAAAAACGTGGCTGGGAGAATACACAAGAAGCCACTGATAGTGTTTGTTTCTGGGGAAGGAAACCAGACAGGTAGAGGTGGGAAAGAGTTTCACTCCTCCCTATATAATATTTTGTACTTTTTACATTTTATTCCATGCCACATAATGAGAATATTTTTTAATGTAAAAAAATAAAACAAACAAAAAAACAAATTAAATTCAAATTGACGAGGTGGTTTTCTTCTAAACAGGAACGTGGTTGCTGGCGTTAAGTAGAGAATGGAGTGTGTGAACAAGTTAATGCTGCAGCTCTCCTTCAAGCTAGACAAATGTTTTATAAAGACAACACATCTCAAGCTGAGAAGACCCTTTTGTTTACTTGCGTGTGAATTGAAAATGATGCCTTCGATTATCACTGTAACTGTAAACACCATCAGCTGCTCTAAAAATATTTTCTGAGTAAATGCCACTTGTACCTTCTGGCATTTACTCAAAGCATTTTTTAAAGCAGCTGGGAATCTTGTTAGCAAGAATCTGGATTAGCGAGCAATAGAATAAAACAGCAAAGTAGGTAGAGGCTTGAATTCTGGAAATAGCACCAAGGAGAGAAATCAGCTAATAAGAGAGGCTATAATAAATTCTTCCTATGGAACCAACAAATTCTTAATGAGTATCAAAAACGGACAAGACAGTTGCCATCCATTTCAGGGGGTTAATAACATTTAATTAGTAGCGTTGCCTTCAAGGAATATAGGATAATAATATAGGAATGGAAGTAACTAGAATTTTATCTATAAGTGCAGGAGAAAATTGCATCACAGTTTTAAGTATTACAAAGAAAGGTCTTTTGGAGAGCAAGGGAGAAGAAACAAATACTAATCTTAAAGGTACAGAAGTTAGATTAAGCAACTCCTGAACCCAAGGTGCCATGGCAAGTCATGCCCAGTGCACCAGGAGAGTGACAGCCCCATTTAAAAATGGACAAGTCAGTCCAGGATTAAGCAGGATGTACACAAAAGAGAAATAAGTGAGCTGATGACATCTCTGTCTCCCCTTTCAAATAAACACATCTCTATGTCATAAATTATTTTCCACCCTAAAACCCAACAAACCCCAATGCCACATCATTGTATTCATGAGCCGTCTAAAGAATGAGTTTGTCATTAAAAACTTTTTTCCACTCCTGCAACCCACTGTCCACTGCTCATACTTATTGTCATGCATGAGCACTCAATCAGATTCTACTTTCTGATTAATGGTCATCCTTTTTCGATTATAAATGTTCAGAGAAAGAGATAGTCTTATGTTTCATTTGAACCAAACAGTGACTCAGTAGATGCCTAAATTCGATTGGTAGAAGACTAAAAAAAATATTAAATTGAACTTTTCTTTTGGAATTTACAGGACCGAAAACAAATCTCCCCATTTACTGAGGACCTTAGGAAAAGTAAAATTCTGAAGATGCATGAAGTAGGTTTGAGATACGGGGTCTTTCATGTTTTCCAAACTTCTCTTGATGAATTCATCAGTCTCCAACTCCTATACATTTCAGATGGACTATATTGGTCCTAAAGACAAAAGACCCATTCAGAGAATCTTGAATACCTTAAGTATGTTACACTTTGCTAACTGCTTCTAGACATTAGATGACTTCATTCTCAAAATGCCCTTGAAAGGTCAGGGGCTATTGTGTTCCATTTAATCTGTAAGTAAACTGAAGCATGGAGAGTCTATGCCATAGTGTGAACCTTTGTCCTTTTATTTTGGCTATCCAGTGTCTTTCCCTAAGTTCAGGAAAATCTGTTATATGAATTCAAGTGGGAAGTTGGCCTCATGACCCATCACTAAAGACTGAGGAAGTAATGACAGTGGGATCCTTTCTATGGAAGGAACTTGGTGTGGTCAGTTAGCTATCTTAAACAGAAAAAAAAATTAAAATGTTATTGCATTCTTAACCACAATTACTTCCCAATGAGTGTACTTTCAGGTGTCCTGTTAGGCATGAAACGACTTCTGGATGCTTGGAATTGGATTGGACAGGGACACGTTCATTGCCTGTTTTATGTTGATTTTCACTCCGTGCTTGCTTGTTAACATCCACGATTACACTCCCCCTCCCCCCCCCCCGCCCCACAACTATGACGTCATCAAGAGCAATGCTGCATGTGCTAATGCTGGAAAGTAGTACCTTAAATTAGTAGTTTGTAGGGTGTCCAGCAGATGGCGCTGGATTCCCCTTGACTTTTTAAACTATCCTTCACCTCTGTGAATTGGATTCTGTGCCCCTGGACACCTCAGTGCACACCTTGGGAACCATGGATCCAGGGGAAAGAAATCCAGGCAGACAACAGTCACTGCAAATGCCCTGAGGAAGCCAGAGTGGCTAGAGTAGTAATAAGTTAGCGTGAATCCGTGCAGTGATTTGGGTTTTCATTCCAAGTGGAAGGATTTTGAGACAAGGAGTGAATGGTCTGATGATGATGATTATAATTATTATCAAATAAAAATTTATTTCAGTTATTCTTTACTATATAATTTCGTAGTATAAAGCTCACTCTTTTCGGGGTAAAATTCTTTGAATGTTGACAAACATATACAGTCACATAACACCACCACGATCAAGGTGTAAAATCGCTCGATCCAACCCTAAAATTCCACCATCTCTCTGCAGCCAGCTCCTCTCCCCTGTTTCCAGTCTGTGGCAACCAGTGATCTAATTTCTGTCGTTATAGTATTATCTTTCCCAGAATATAAAAATACAATGTATAATAAATATGTAACAAATAAAATAATATAAAGCAAATGGAATCATACAGTATTAACCTTGTGAGCCTGACTTCTTTCACTTTGCATAATACATTCTGGGTTCCTCCATGCCGTTCCATGTATGAATAGATGGCTGTATTTTTATATCCAGCTCCTGGATGTACCAAATTTGTTTTTCCATTTCTCAGTGGAAGGATACTGGGTTGTTTCCAGCTATAGCAATTATTAATAAAGCTGCTATAAAATGTGCATAATTCACAGTGGATCATAGACTTAAAAGTAAAATCAAAAGCTACAAAACTTCTAGGAAAAATCTTTGTGACCTCGAGTTAGTCAAAGATTTATCATATCTATAATACAAAAAGACATGATACATAAAGGAGCAAATGGATACATTGGACTTCATCAAAATTTAAAACTGCTCTGTGAAGGGCACTTCTAAGAAAATAAAAAGACAAGCCACAAGTGGGGAGAAAAGATTTGTAAATCACAGATCTGATAAAAACTTATATTTAGACTAAGATATAAGAGAGCTTTTTATACTCTCAAATGTCAGTAATAATAAAGCAACCCAATTTTCAAATGGACAAAAGATTTAAAATAGACGCTTGATCAAAGAAAATATTCAATGGCAAATAAGCATCAGAAAAGATGTTCAAGATCATCAGTCATTTGGGAAATAGAACTTCAAGCCACAATGAGATGCCACCACAGACTTATTTGAATGGAAAACAGAACAAGACAAAACCTAAAAATAAGGCTAGAGAGAAAGTGGAGAATCAGAACTGTCATACATTGTTGGTCAGAATGCAAAATGGTACAGCCACTTTCAAAAACAGCTCAAGAATTTCTTTTTTATTATGATTATGGTTATTAGTATAGCTTGCTTTTACTGAGCTCTTACTATGCTTGACATACTGGGCTAAGTTCTTATATATTATCTTTGTTTCTGTTCATGAAAGCCCTCTCCTCTCTTTTTGAGGGGGGAGCAGTTTCTTATCACATTAAAAATACACTCACAACTACTTAGTCATGTTAAATGGAAATCATGTTCACACAAAAACCATGCTGCATTTAAACACCCTCACTCTGGACTAGAGTGCAGTGAAGGCAGGTGGGGTCAAGGAAGGAAGCAGGAAGATGGAATGCGGGAGTGGGGAGGGCTAGTGCAGGGACCCAGATGAGAGATGATGGTGCTCAGATCCCAGGGCGAACAGTAAATGGGAAAAAAAAGAGGCCACATTCCAGGTATATTTCAAATATGGAACCAGGAGCAGTTTCCAATGGATTGAAGATGAGATAAGAGGAAAGAAGTGGAAGGGACGGAGAACCCAGAACCGATCAGAGGATGACCAAGGGGGAGCTGGAAGAAGACAGGAAGAGCTGCTCAGTTTGGGGCAAATTGAGCTGAATTATCTCTCAGATGTCCACTGGAGATGTTGGGTAGGCAACTAGATATGACCTGGGGTTCGGGGAAGAGGTGGTGACATAAATTTGGGACAGCATCAGAGAGAGAACACTGAAAGCCCTGAGAGCAGGTGAGATTACTAACGGACTGAGTGCAGATGGGGTAAGAAGAAGAGGGAGGACCGAGCCCAGGGCTCTCCCCGCCATCGCTCATGACACCCATGTCCAAGGCATCTGGGGGAGCATCTGCTGCTCTCGTGGCAACCAGTGTCCATGATAGCAGCCTTCCAGTAGACGCTCCTGGAGTGGGACCTACATCGTGGTTCTGGCCACCTCGTTTCCTTGTTCTTGCCTGTTTTTATCTCCCCGAGTTTCCAGCCTTCCCTTCTGTTAGCCTTCTAATGAATTACTTCACTAGACACTGGCCTAAGGAAGCCCGAGTGTCAGTTGTTGCTTACGACCAAGAACCCAAGGCAAAGCCAAGTAATTCAGCCAAGTTTACGTGGTTGGTAAAGACTAGAGCGAATTGTGTCTGTCACCGAAGGAAATGCAGAGGGCGCTTTTTGAGCAATGGAAACTTGATCAAGGCAAAAGGGTGCGAAGTGACCCCAAAGCCCCGGCTGAATACAGACAGGCCCTTCAGGCGACCCACCTCAAAATATCCATAGGCCCTAACTAACAAATGGGTTACTTACAACCAAAAAAGGCAAAATTCCATAGGCCCCCATGTCCCCAGACCTCCTCACCTTCCCTGGTTAAGTTAAATACAGCTCCTACTCACTGCCTTGTGTAGACTGTCCTTCCTGTCCTTCCTCTGCTGTCCTGCCTGCTGCTCCCTAGAGGTGTATTCAGCAAACTTCCATCCCCTTTGTTCTGTGTCAGGTGAATTCTTTCACCGCCAGTGCTACTGGCTTCCCCCAAATGGTCGCCCCACATTTGGGGGCCCCCTCTACTTGACTACTTGGAGAGACGCCACAGGAAAGACTTGTTTTTGATTGACCACTAGATGTGGCCTTATGTCACACATAGATCTCCTTAATAGTAAATGCCTAGATTTTATAATAAAATTCCCAGAATATATGTTTATTTTTGCAAGCTAATGTCACTCTTTTAAAACTTCAGCATAAATGCACTAACTTGGCTTCAAAGAGATGACAACATGAACTGAAATACGACCGAAGTTCTCTAGGCATACCTGTAGTCTCAAATTATTTTACAGCGAGGGCTAGTCTCTAAAAGAGCATGGGACTTGGGGTGCCTAGGTGGCTCAGTCGGCTAAGCATCAGACTTTGGCTCAGGTCATGATCTCCCTGTTCCTGAATTTGAGCCCCTCATGGGGCTCTGTGCTGACAGCTCAGAGCCTGGACCCTACTTCGGATTCGGTGTCTCCCTCCCTCTCTCTCTCTCTCTCTCTCTCTCTCTGCCCCACCCCCACTTGCTTGTTTGGGAGCTCTCTCTCAAAAATAAATAAACATTAAAAAAAATTACAAAAATAATAAAATAGCATGGGACTTAACAGAAATTCACATAAAACACCTGGTTTGCTGCTTTTTACGGTTGCAAGAATGTAGGAATTTGCGACCTAATAGGATTTTATCCCAGATTTACCTGTCCTATTGACACAGTGGCAGAATAATGAAGAGGGAAAAGAAAGAAACCCTACTTGCCTGTTAAAATAATTGTTCTGAAAAGTTAGTTATCTTTCCTCTTTTATGTAGGAAGCTTCTTTATTGCTCCTAAAATGTCTTATCAGAAAATCTGAAAAGAGAAAAAGAAGTCCCTGTACCTCTATTGCTCCCTTTGGTTATTAAAACATAAATTCTATTTTAAAAAATAAATACGTGTCCACGTGTGCCCTGCAGAGGCTCACGTACAGTTCCTTTGTACACTCTTTCTCCAAATCCACGTGAAATCCCTAAGGACATCTCAGGCACCTCCTTTTAGAATCCAGAACAGTGGGGATGTTTGATCCACAGCACACAATCGCTCTGCGGCACATCAACAACTTTCACCTTACACTGGATGGAAGATTCTGCGAAGCTCGTGTGTTTTGTTGACAATGCGCGCTTTCGATTATGGTTGCTTTTTCTTGCTTCCAAAAAGAAGGCATTTATGTTCACTCATTGAGATGCACTTCCCATGTTAGAGATCGCAGGATAAGTGGACCTTTCTATTTGTTAAAAGAGAGAAAGAAAGAAAGAAAGAAAGAAAGAAAGAAAGAAAGAAAGAAAAAAAGAAAGAAAAAAAGAAAGAAAAAAAGAAAGAAAAAAAGGAAAAGAAAGATAACCTCCAATCTGGGAACCACTTCCCTCTCTTGTGGGTAAGATACTGCTCTAGGGAACTGATTTTGTTAGAGTTAGAGGCCTCACTACAGGGGCAGAGATTTTTCATAAATACAGGTCTTTTGCTCTCTTGGGTTCTTCAATAAAGAGGAAAATGGTTTAACTGATATGACACATTTAAATTTAAGTCTTTCTAATCCAGATTCAAAGGATCCCAACGTTCCCTTGGCTGGAAATGAAACAGGCTGGCACAGGGGCATCTTTCCTGGACCCACAGAACTTCCTTAGGTGGTTTAACTGGACTGTGTTTTGGAAGAGACTCAAAGGCCAAATACATATCTGTTTGCAATGCTAACACGCTAAACAATGCTAGTCTTTGCAAGGTTCTTTCACAAGCACACAAACCCTCTCTTTAAACGGGTAAGACCTGGGGCGCTGGGGTGGCTCAGTTGGTTAAGCCTCCGACTTCGGCCCAGGTCACGATCTCGAGGTCTGTGAGTTCGAGCCCTGCGTTGGGCTCTGGGCTGATGGCTCAGAGCCTGGAGCCTGTTTCAAATTCTGTGTCTCCCTCTCTCTCTGACCCTCCCCCGTTCATGCTCTGTCTCTCTCTGTCCCAAAAATAAATAAACGTTAAAAAAAAATAAAGGGGTAAAACCCTTTAATATGAGCTATACACTAGAGACATGCAGCTTGGAAGCCTATAGGCAGATCCTGTTCAGGATGCTGGGATGGCAAAGACGGAGAAGTCCTGTGCTCAGGAAACTTTAACTCACAGGGGACTCTGGTGAGTGAGCAATTATTTTTATAAGGCAGAATGAAATAAGCCATATATTAAAGGTTAGTGTAAGTCATTCCACAGGAAGGAGGATGTCAGTCTTATAGGAGAATGTCACGTCCTTCATGTCACGTCCGGACATGAGCAGGGAGGCTTACAGTGCTATGTACTCACTTCTATATTCATTCATTCCCCTACTCACTCATCTGACAAATGTTCACTCAGTGCCTACAATGGACCAGGCACTCACTGGGGCTACGGTGATAACCAATGAAGCACAGACTTCAGGGCTTACATTCCAGTGAAAGGGGAGGCAGGAAGAGAGCAGCCATGGTTTCCGCCAGTGGGTTTCTCTAGAAAGTAAAGCAGGCAAGGGGATGAAGAGCGCGTTCTGGGAACTCAGCGGGCATCTCGGAGGAAGTAACATTTGGGAAGGGGACTAGATAATGAGAGGAGGCCAATCTCCTTACTAGGAAGTTGGGTTTTATGCCACATAAAATGGAAAACACTTGAGGGTTTTCCATAGAATGGACCATAGAATGACATGAATGGATTCATTTTAGGCACCTGGGTGGCTCAGTCGGTTAAGCATCTGGCTTCGGCTCAGGTCATGATCTCGTGGTTCATGAGTTCAAGCCCCGCGTCGGGCTCTGTGCTGACAACTCAGAGCCTCGAGCCTGCTTTGGATTCTGTGTCTCTCCCTCTCTCTCCACCTCCCCTGCTTGTTCTTTGTCTCTATCTCTCAAGAATAAATAAACTTAAACAAAAATTTTTTTCAAGATTTTTTTAAAAGTCCGCTCTGGCAGACTGACTACAGGGAGGAAAGAGGAGGACCCTGTAGGAAGATGGGAAGGCACCAGTACAGCCCAGGCCGGAGATGCTGCGCTTGGTCCAAGACTGATAGGGGGAGGTGAGAAGAGGGTCAGATCTGGGGAGATGCCCTGCAGAGAGCAGACAGTCACAACTTGCTCAGGAACTGGCTGTGGAGAGTCAAAGCTGAAAAGGACAGGAGGGTGGCTTCTGCACTGTAGAGTCGAGCAAATGGAAGGTGTCTTTGACTAGAGTATGGGAGACGGAGGAAAAGCAGGTAGAGAGTGAGTCCATCAGGAGTCGGCAATGCCTATTAGACAATAAGCCTCCACTCTGAAAACTCAACCGCACACGCTATCTTATGCTAACTACGTTTACCTAAAACTTTGAGAACTAGCGAATGGGGAGGAAGGGTTTGGGGCTGAGAAAACAATCCCCTCATATGGGACAGGTGTGGCATAGGGGCTGCAAATAATATGACTCATAAACCAAATGTGCCGAAGACAAGAGGTCGATGGGGTAGAGGAAGATCGGGCAGAGCCAGATGGCAGACCTTCAGTACTGGTCTCTGTTTTGAAGACAGTGGACCCACCAGATATTTTGGGTTTCGAAGAGTGGCCTATATCAGATTCTGAACAATATCAGTGTCAGGATAGCACACGTGCCCAAAGTGTAAACAGATGAATTGGGGAAGGGGGCCACTGGAGCCAAAAAGTTTTGCAGTGGCTCGGGAGAGCTGTAGCTAAAGGGGCAGAGCCGAGCAGAGGTCTTCTAGATGGAAAGGAAAGGAAAACGGCTTCCCAAAGAAGATTCTGCCCCTCGGTAAACACCCAACACAACAGAAATGCCTGTATGATTCCACTGAAAGATACGGTCGTGAGTTGAAAATAAACTGTGGTATATTAAACAATGGAACACCCCATAGCAATCAAATGAGCAAGCCGCTACGCACACTAACACTTTAAAGAGTCGATTAAACATAATGTTGAGTGAAGAAAGCCAGACGCCAGGGAGTGCTTGCTATGCGACTCCACCTGGGTAAAACTCAAAAACCAATCTGTGGGGTTAGAAGTCCAGGCAGTGGTGGCGCTTGGGACAAGGATAGTAGCTAGGAGAGCGGATGTGGTGTTTTCCAGGGTGACTGTTAGCATTCGGTTAACTGACTGTTGCTCGATCTGGGAGCTGGTCAAACAGGTGTGTTCACTAACCCTACTTGTATTCCACACCACGTGCCAGAGATTCTAAACAGTGCCAGTGAGATATGAGCACAGCATGATGGTTTTCTGTATCTGGGTAAAAATGTTATATTAAATCAGTAAACTCAAGGATGATTCAATTGGCTGAATGTGGATTTTTCCTCTCAAGGGAGAGGGCGGGTGTGGAGAACTTCATCTAGATCCACGGGCATCATTCCTGCTCCCCACTTTCTTAGGGGCTCTGAGGGCTGGGCAGGTGGTCCCCTGGGCTGGGGAGCTGGGAAGCCTGGAAGAAGCCTCCTCAGTAGAGTTTGAACTTGAGGAAGAGGTACCAGGAAGTACCAGTAGTCACCAGTCCTCAGGTTTTTATAAAACCCTCATAAACATGTAAATTGATTAAGAAACATGGAATTAACATTTCTTCTCTGTGAATTGGGCCAACCCTGTTTCACACCAGCGAATCCAGCACCCATCCCATAGAGGCAAGGCCTTCCTAGGCCTGGACTCATCAATACTTCCGCCCCTCCCCCCATTTATTTTTCCAAGATTATACTCAATCTCCAGCAAGTATGCTTACAATTTCCTCCAAAGACTCCAATGGAATAGAAGACCCCTTGACTGCATCAAATTCTAGTGTTTCCTTCAAGGGTCAGGATTTGATAGCAACAGACCCTTCTTACCACTGCCTACCCAAGCTCTTAGCTCACTATTATCTAAGTGAGTACACACATGATAAGCTAAGTGTGTGCACTAAGAATGCACACACATAATAAGCTCACAGATTTGATCCCCCCCCCCCCAGTCCTGAAGTTCAGGCTCCGGCCTGAGCCCCTGTTTCTTCCCCAGTGCAAAGACAATGGCCTCCCAAGCTGCTAGCCGTGACTGACCCAGAGCAGGGTGGTAGGTGTGACGTGCCCCAAGTTCAGGCGACAGGGTGCATTACCTATAGAGTCTTTGAGAATAATACTGACATCGACTGAGAGCCCATCTGCTTTCATTCATTCCCATGTGCCTAAACACACACTTCAAAACACTTTACTGGCTTTGAAGTCTAAACACTGTCAGCCAAGTCATACGCTTCTCCAAACAATCTTTCTTGGTCCAAGTTCTAAACACTTACTGCAGCTTTTGTTGGGTTTTGGTCATATACTTATAAACTTCAAACAGCACACACTGTTTTCATTATTATTACTTCTCCTTGAACAAACATGATATTCCGCTTGGACATTAATTCAAAGAAGTCCAGTGTTAACTTCAGCCACTCTCACACAAGTGTTCCCTCACACGCAGCTGCTGTGAGCGTAAGTTCACGATTCTAAAGAAGTCTAGGGGCTTCCTCTGGCTTCCTGCTTTGAGCACAGGCCTTAAACCCAGCTCCTGCAGCACTACACATGCCTGCCCCAAAGGGGAAGGGTCAAAAATAAAAACAAGGACAGCACATTGGTGGGAAAGATGAGAAACAGAATTTGAGTTATTTCACGGCTGTCACTTGATGTAACTACCCGGAATTTTTACTTGCGTTTGAAAGTTAAAACAAATAAAACCGTGCACAAAGTGCAAGGTGTAATCATTTTGTTTGATAAGGGTGAATTTTAGTTCATGGGCGGGATATTTTACTGGCTTTGAAGTCTGTTTTTAAAATTAAACTTCATGGGGCCCCTGGGTGGCTCAGTCGGTTAAGCGTCCGACTTCAGGTCAGGTCATGATCTCGCGTTCATCAGTTCGAGCCCTGCGTCAGGCTCTGTGCTGACAGCCCAGAACCTGGAGACTGCTTCAGATTCTGTGTCTCCCTCTCTCTCTGCCCTTTCCCCCCCTCACATTCTGTCTTCCTCTCTCTCAAAAATACATAAAAACATTAAAACATTTTTTAAAAAATTAAATTAAATTTTATTTTCTTCTTTGAATTGTTGTTTTAAAAACTAAAGACTAAATCTAGACATAATAAATCAGGAATAAATCAAAAGAATAATTATTTTCATGATTATTACAAATATCATTGAAAACAATCATACTGTATAGCTGAGGGGACATGTTTAAAATGATTTGTTCCAGGTCCAAATACTCTAGGTATGTCACTGGCAATAAAGGTAAAAAAAGTTCCTATTGTTCTTTTGGGAATAAAGGAAGTTGAAAAATCATCCAGTTTTTTTTTTTTTAAGTTTATTTATTTATTTTGAGAGAGAGAGAGCAAGAGCAGAGGAGGGGCAGAGAAAGACAGAGACAGAGTCCCAAGCAGGCTCAGCACTGTCAGTGGGGAGCCCAACACAGGACTTGAACTCATGAACTGAACCATGAGATCATGACCTGAGCTGAAATTAAGAGTCAGATGCTTAACCAACTCAGCTACCCAGGCGTCCCCAACTTTTTAAAAGATTTTATTTTTATGTAATCTCCACACCCAACTTGGGGCTCGAACTCATAACCCCGAGATCAAGCGTTGCCTACACAACCAACTCAACCAGCCGGGTGCACCGAGAAATCAACCAATTAAAAGACAAAACAAAACTAGGGCTCCTGGGTGGCTCAGTCGGTTAAGTGCCCGACTTCGGCTCAGGTCATGATCTCACAGTTTGTGGGTTTGAGCCCTGTGTGAGGCTCTGTGCTGACAGCTCAGAGCCTGGAGCCCACTTTGGATTCTGTGTCTCCCTCTCTCTCTGCCCTTCCTCTGCTCTCTCTCTCTCAAAAATAAATAAAGACTTAAAATATTTTAAAAAAACAAAACCAAATCAAAACAGATGAATGTATGTTAGTTAGATGGACAGTCTTTTGTTTTATGACTTTTAGAATCTACTTGAGCTTTGATCAGTGAACAGACCAAAGCAGGCCACTTACTGGAGGTAAATGTGTGTGTGTATTTATGTGTGTATGTGGGTACACAATGCATCTTCATTGTGTCATCTATCATGCTTGTGTGAACATAGACAGGATGAAGTCAAGCAGTTCAGTACCCCCATTCTGCAGAGGCAAGAACAGTGACCAGAAGTCAGAAAACCTGGAGTTCTGGTCCTGACACACCACCATACCTACTGGTTATATGACCTTGAGCAAGTCACTTAAAAAAGAGTATGGCTCAGTTTAATGATTGTCAGGTCAACAACCCTTTAAGTTGTGAATTATATAATTGGGTCCTAAAGAGATGTGATAACCTCCCCAAGCTGCATCAAATCTAGAATCAGCTATTCTAATTCCATGCTCTAAAATTATTATCGGTCCACAGCAGCAGCCCCCAAAAGCAAAAGCAGTAAAATCAATTTATTTGGAAGAAGATCTTCCCCCACTGGCGGGGGGTTAGACAGTGAAGCAGAGAGAAGAAAGAAATACAGGGTAGGTTGGTTGATAAGCAGGTTATTGCCATGGGCAACTGGGACTCAATCTTGCCAGGGACCTCAATCATGCCGGGATGTTGTATAATATGCCTTGGAGCTGTCTCTACTGAGGGGCAAGGAGCTGGGGTACTTATTCTCCTCCATTCCATCACTGGCTAAGACCCACATAGGCAAGCATTAAGTACCCGGGTCTTACAGCCTGATCTTTGGGTAGGCTGAGAAAACTCATAGCCAGAGAGTTATAAGTGATTGCAGTAAGAGGCCATCAGAGGGCATGAAGATATGCTATTCCAAAGCTAAACAATAATGTGTAATGTGAACTTGAGTTTGAAGTGTTCCTAGCACTCATAACGCAGCTGTAAGTCTGTGTAATAAAATAAAGATGGTCACACATTTTTGTTACTCTTCCCATCAGGAAATCAAGTCTCTTTTCCCTTCTTTTGAATCTGGGCTGCCCAGTGACTCACTTAACCAACAGAATGTGATGGGATTGATATTCTGAAACCTATGAGCTAAGCTTCCACTTATGAATGCTTATGGGTACCACTCATGCTATTAGAGTACTCTAGAAACCAAACGACCACGGAAGAAATACAACTATCCCGAGATCATCTTTCAGGATATACCATACATAGGTGCTCCATTCCAGATTCCCAGTAAGGCTCAGACTTCCAGGCATCCCAGCCACGATGTTAGATGCACGAGTAAAGTCATCTTGGACTGTCTTGGCAAGCCCTTTTGGTAGATGAATACCAATAGGTGACTTCAGTCAATGCCACATGGAACAGAAGAACCACCCAGACAAACCTGAAGTTTGGACCTAACAAATTGTCAGATTTGAAAGTTAATTGTTCTAAACCATCAAGATTGAAGACTGTTTCTTAAATAGAAATAAATCATTAGAGCCATCTAAACTGCTGGGGTGTCCGGCTGGCTCAGCCAATAGAGCATCTGACTCCTGATCCCAGGGTCGTGAGATCAAGCCTCACCTTGGGTATGGAGCCTACTTAAAAACAAACAAACAAACAAAAAAAAACATCTAAACTGTGAATCTGGTGGCATGCTAGTGTCTGTCATTCGGGGCTGCATAGCAGTAGCACATTCATTTACGGTGAATCAACTTCAGAAAGCTCCTTTCCAGCCTCAATTCCATTCATTATTATCTGAGAACATGGAGAGGTTGTAGCGCAATTTTTCCTGCTCTTGAAAACGGTTCGCGTTAGCCCCAACTGTGTCCCTCAGCTCCTATTTGGGAGAGTTAACGTATGGTACTTTTTCCCTGTTGTGAAGCTTTGGGTTGGGTTTTTTATTTGACATACTGGCCTCTGAAGAGTCAGTTTCATATTTCCTTTCTGTGACTCATTTAATAAAACATGACAAAGGAGTACTCAGATGTTTTGCCTGCTCTCATTTACCTATTGCTTCCTGACTTTGACTCATGTGACATCACATATAAATATAACAAAACTTGCTATTAGTTGGCATTCAGTGGACGTGAACATTAGGAAAAAGGCGCCTCATGCCTGAATCCACTCAAATGAGTACAATGAGGTTTTCTTTTCACTTTCTCAGATTTTGGATAATTTTTGATTTGTAGACAAAAGCCCATCCTTGGGAGTTCAGATAGCTTCCCATTCATTATCCACAACTCTTGCTACACCTGAGGTGAAGGGAAAAAAATAACAACAACAACAACAACAACAACAACAACAACAACAAAATTGCTTCTGCCCTTCCACAGATTCATCTCCACCTTACAACCACAAGGAGAGACATTATACTATGTGGCAGTCCTGAGTTTCCAGAAGGTTCAGTAACTCACTCCAGCTAACACATAAGTGACAAGACCAGGTACCGAATCCACATCCCCCTGACTCTAACGTTCAGGCCTTTATCACTACACTATTATGTCTCAAACCCAGAAGAAAGATTGAGCACCGGGATTTGAGGGGCATTTTCTTCACTAGCATGTTGGAGAATGTAATTCCACACTAATATTTGGAAAAAAAATCCCATAACGCATGTTTTTTCTCTCCTCCGAGCGGCAGGATGAGAAACAACCATGCTGTTCTTACCCCAAGGGTAGCATTTCTTATACCGTGCTATAAATTTTGGCTTGTTCCCGTGTGTCTCACATTCTTGTGGCATCTTACCAGTTCATTGTGACATTAATCTTCTTTCATCGTCGCATGTGACAGAAGGAGTGGTCCTTGAATGTGTGTGAATGAATGCATGAATCTGTCAATAACTCATTGTTCCGTTAAGGCAGAGGATTGTCAGGAAAGGTAGGTCATGGATCAGCATCCTGGAAGTGGATAAAGTTGACACCTCCCCATCCCTTGCATAGGGAAACCCCAACCATTTGAAAGTTCAGGAAATACTGACTCAATTTTTACTTCAATTCAATGGTCGCTGATTGATGCTTGCTCTGTGCTACTTACATGATCATATGAAGACGGTATAATTAGAGCCACACCCCAGGACTTCTAAATACTGGTGTTCTCCCTGGTCTACTCCTCCTGACCATCTGTGCCCTCTATTTAGTGACCGCGTCCAATCCTGTGACTTAAAATGCCATCTCTTTTCTGAAAACTCCCAATATACACTCCTGGCATAGATTCTTAGAATCTTTTCTAGGTTCTTGGCTCTTAACATCCAAAATGTTCCATGGAAGAATGTCCAAACGGCTTACAATGGGAGTATGAAGGAGGGAGAGGTTATTTCCAAATCATAGGGGACATATATCAGAGATAGTTCCATAAAGGAAAACAAGATACTGAAGATAGGATTTTGAAAATCAGGGAATGGGAGATTATGGCACCCCAGTAGCAGAAAACCACAGGCCAAGTTAAGCAAATCTAGTGGAAATTCAGGGGATGTGAGTGAAGTAAAGGGGGTGTTGAGAAACAGTGGGGTACAAGCCTGGATAGGTGAATAGGAACAAAATATTAGACAAAGGAGTTTAGGGTTTCTCCAGTGGACCATCAAGACCCACCACAGATTCTGTAGCAAGAAAATGGTTTGACAAAGTTATAACAGATGTCAGGAAGAAGGATGGAGTGAAGAGAAGGTTGTCCTGGGAAGCAGAATGGTCCTGGTGAGAGGGCAGGAGAACTATGGCCAAGCATTGATTCCCATAAAGGAAATCAATGAAGGAATGTTTACGGAAAGCTGAGGTGAAAAAAATGTGGCATGTAAGATGGCTTCTCAGTTGTGAGCCTTGGCCACCAGATGCGTGCTGAAGCCAGTGCTCAAGATATGGGGGCAGCAAGGTGTCCTTCAAAAGGAATGCCCTACCAGAGATTACATTTCATGATCTTCATTACGGTTTTGCTCCTTTGTGAGGAAAATCGCTGGTTGTATCTTAATATAGGCTGTGGCAGAAAAATCTTGAATCAGAGCTTCTCAGTTACACTCTCCACACACACATAGTTACAAAATTATACATTACATCATCTTGTACATTTCAAATCTTGCTCCTAAGAGGACTGTGTATGTCACTTTTGGAAACCAGGACAACCACCTATGCATCTCTGTAGGATCAGTGAGAGGCCTAGCCCACCAGCCCTGTCTTGCTTTAGCCTTTATTTCTGTGGGTTTTAGCCAGTCATTCTGGGCTACCCTGACTGGCCAGCCAGTTTGAAAGTTGAGGAAAGAGGAGTTCTTCCTATCCCAAAGGACCTGAACTCCTTCTGTTGAGTTCTGAGTTTCACCCTACTCACCAGCAATGCATACCGAGAGTGAAAGCAGGTTTTTCTCAAAATCTGTAGAAGGGAAAAATTTGATAAGTCTCCAAGGATTATGCAGTTCTTCCTACTCTCATTAAGCTTTAAAAAATGTTCAAATATTACTTGACCTGTCTACCTAGGTAGACAGTAACAGAAGAAAATCGAGAACATATCTGCACTTCTAGCTACTACAATTAATGGGTGCTGAGGCAGAATACTTTCAAAATCCCAGGGCCTCTGTAAGAAGTAATGTCACTCAGACACTCGGTCCCGAAGACATCAAATCCTGTAGACTTGTGCAATTCCCCATGGACAGGAAATGACCTCCAGGGACAACTTCATTGGCATCTGAAGCAATTCCCCTTCTTGGGGTCAATGGTATCCAACAGAGAGACTCAAGTCTGTTTCTCAATCCTCTAACCTCTGAGGTGGTCCTCTGTCTTTACACTACCATTCTTCCCTTCAGAGATACCCAAGCATCACTATGTTTTTGAGGTGAGACAGGTAGACTGGAATCCACCCCCTCCAGATACTCATTTCTCAATACATAAGGCAAAATATATGGGGCTCTGGAGGGGAAGAAATCAGACTTCTGCACTGTCTTCTGTTACTCTCTATGTGGGCAGAGCGGTCAGGTAATTTCCCCAAGTTTATGACAAATAAATGGCAGAACCGGGATTCAAGCCCTGGTCTGTTTGACTACAATACCAGATTGCCTCATGATTATGACTCTGTCTCTGTGTTCTGAGCACCTAGAACATATCCTAATACAATGTAGAGATGCAATATGAAGTTACCAAATGAACAAAAGAGTGACAGTAAGTCAATGTCCTTGCTTTATTACTTAATGCAGTTCTGCTAAGTGAGTTGACAGTGAATATTTTAAGTGATACTCCATCAACTGCTCCTGGCTGTTTCAAAAAAAGATCCAAGAGGATATGCAATAAAACTCTAAATATAACCATGAAGTAGAAGAAAGGAGACTGGATAATGAATCACAACTCCAGGGTTTCAGATCAAGTCCTAATCTTTGAAGGAAACTCATGATTCCTCTGGGCTTCAAATTCCTCACCTAGATGATTGTCACAGTCCCTGCCAATTCCGGAGTTTTGCAGATCTTAACTGGTGGAGTCCTCAATTAGCTGGAATTTGGGGGCCAAACCACAGTGATGACAGAGAGCAAAAGACCCAAATATTTGTATCTGGAATTTTGTTAATACAATTATACATACAAAGGGGTGTCTTGGGTCCCTTGGATAATTCTCAAGTTTCACCATATTGAAAGCACTCTACTCCAATTGCATGGACAATGTGATGTGCATGGTGGTTTACCATCACGGTGTTCGGAAGCACACCAGGTAAGTCTGCAAGGCAGCCCTTCTGAGACGTGGAATTACACTGACCATACAAGAAGCGATTTGTGGCACTGCCATGACACAGAGACAGAAACATCTCGCACACAACACTGGGAGCCACAACAAAGAAGAAACAAGTTTTTTTGACCATCCCAGGTTACACGATGTCAAAAATTACCTCGAGAAAATTGTGTTTTAAACCTGTATATAAATATAAGCTAATAATAAGGGCAGTAGCAAATATCAGGAGATTCAATTAACTTGAACACTCTCTGCTCAAAGGTTCTAGTTAATCAAGGTCTTTTTGGACTTTCTTAAATTGCTTTTTTTAATGACCTTCATTTTCCGACATGAGAGGCACTCGTGGTGCAGTGTTTCAAATCTAGCTTCCCAAAAGTAGTAGAAAGCATACGCCTTAAGCACAATCGTCAAATGGCATTCTAATCATATATAAAGGACTATAAGAGGGGTGCCTGGGGGGTTCAGTTGGTTAAGCTTCCGACTCTTGATTCCAGCTCAGGTCATGATCTCATGGTTGTGATATCGAGCCCCGCACTGGGTTCTGTGCAGGGCGTGGAGCCTGCTTAAGATTTTCTCTCTCCTTCTCCCTTTGCCCCTCCCCGTTCATGCCCACACACACACTCTCTCTCTCTCTCTTAAAAAAAAAAAAAAAGGACTATAAGAAACAACACAGTGATATCTTTAGCAACCCATTAGGGAGTCAAATGAAAGCTTGTGTCTTTATTAAAATATAAAGAGAGCCTGTTTCTGTATCATATCTATAATGGTACAAATATAAAATGACTCAAAAGTCCAGTAACAGAAGGCCTAGGAAAATACGGTACTCCATACCTCATGATATTATGCCACGGAGAAGTTACAAATAACCACTATAAAAGGGAAAAGGTGTTTATGGCACCAAGTTAACTGAAAGTAGAAAACACTGTCGACAGATTAGTCTACAAATACCTCTGTAAAATACATTTGCACCGTATGTAATATGCATAAGGACCAAAGAGGGATGGAACAATATAAAAATAATTGATATTGTAAGGTAGTATCTTATTTCCTTTTTTTTTTTTTTTCAGTGCCTTTTTTGCCAATCCTCCCAACCCCCTCTCTGGCAACCACCGGTCGGATGAAGAGAAGTGGGAGCTACAGACTTCTAGTTATGGAATGAATAAGTCACGGGAGTGAAAGGTACATAGGGAATATAGTCAATCGTCTTGTAATAGCGTTGCATGGTGACAGGTGGTAGCCACATTTGTGGCAGACACAGCATAACATATAGACTTGGCTGTCGTGCACCTGAAACTAATGTAACATTGTGTGTCAACCACACTTCAAAGTTTACAAAGGTGCCCCTTCCTTTGTATTGTAATGCCGTGTGTGCAACACATTAACGCAGGGAGAGATGGAAAACATGGAAAACGAACCACCTGCCAAAGACAGATACACTAAGAGACAGAAGCTTACGGCTCAGAGCCCTGGTTTGGAGCAATCCATAAACATAGTGAAAACTGTTGTGAGCACCAAAACCTCACTGCCCTGTGCAGCTGGAAAGCCCAAAGGCAACACTGGATGGAAGAGGCCAACCAAACACGTCCTAACTCACAAAAGCTGTGCCGGACTCTCCTCTTGTTGAAGACAACA
Source organism: Panthera pardus (assembly GCF_024362965.1). Lineage (NCBI taxonomy): Eukaryota > Metazoa > Chordata > Mammalia > Carnivora > Felidae > Panthera > Panthera pardus. The sequence continues at coordinate 42,129,922 of NW_026526821.1, read as the reverse complement.
AAAATGGCGAAGAAAACAGGTGCAAAAAAAACCAGCTCTCGATGTTGAACTTCATTATTATTTCATACGTAATGTTTCCCCAGTAAGCGTGGGGTTACTTAAGGAGAGATGCCCTTTCTGCCGGCTACCTCCTGCACAACAGCAACTGCCAACTCCCTCATTATTTTTGATGGATTACTCAGAACAAGCAGAGAACTGCTGACTTGTCTGAGGGAACTGCAGGTGTGGAGCTAGCCCTTCAGGTCCCATCAGCCTAACCGATTGTCCAAGAGGAAAAATAGGAGGAATGGGAAGAAAATGTGCTCAGTATTTTGCCTCTTCTTTCACGCTTGGGGCCTGATGCGCCGGTGTTTCTGGGCACAGAGCCTCTTTCCTTTGGTAATGCAAGACTGAAATGAGTGGCCCCACGAAATGGTTAAAATCTCTTGGAGAGATCCCTCAGCAGTGCTTGCTTTGATCTGCAAAATGTTCTTCCTCATTTCTATAGACAGGTGTTTGTTCCAGTTGGGATGGCTTAAGTTCATGCTTTGTTCTAATGGCTCCCCAATGGACAGGCACTCTGGTGGGATCTTCTCTTTCCTTTTTTTTTTTTTTTTTAATTTTTTAATGTTTCTTTATTTTTGAGAGAGAGAGAGAGAGAGAGAATCAGCAAGGGAGGGGCAGAGAGAGGGAGGCATAGAATCTGAAGCAGGCTCCAGGCTCTGAGCTGTCAGCACAGAGCCTGACGCGGAGCTCAAACCCACGAACCCTGAGATCATGACCTGAGCCAAAGTCAGATGCTCAATAGACTGAGCCACCCAGGTGTCCCTTCACTTTCCTTTTTAAGCCTGTCTGGTTAGGAAGATGATTGCCACTTAAAATGTTTTCTGATTTTTTTTAAAAAAAAGATAGATTAGATCTTGTTAGAAAAATCTGGGTTGTCCTTTCTTTGTCAAAAAAAAATTATTTTTTTGCACTTCATAGAAAGAGAACAGCAATCTGCCATTAAGAGGCTGCTAATTTGGCTTACTTCAGGGATGATGAAATGGGGCTGCCAGAAGGAGGCAGGTCTGTCTGGGGGCTGACAGTTACCATGCAACCAGCCCAGCTCCTACATAAAATGGTACCTTATTCACTTTGCTCGCATAGGAAAAAAATACATATCGAGGATATTTTAGATTGAACACTGTTTAAAAATACCCTAGCATCCCCTTCACTTTCGGTGACCAGGAGCTCTGATTGTGAGAGCATTTACAAATGACTTTGGAAAAGATAGCCCATATGAGAAGGATTCCAGGTTCTAGAACCTTAGAACTGAGCTGGGCATTAGAGGCCACTTTCTCTCAGTGACAAATGAGTGGGAGGCTCTCCTTCAATGGAATTTCCATCAATTAACCTTCTCACTTCAGCCCATCACCTCTGGTAATGGGTGGTTTATTGCCTTATCACCTGCCCACCACTGAATGGCTCTGTTCACAAATCCTTTTCCTTTTTCCACATTATTATTTTTATGACACAAGAAATGTAGACGCATGGATAAGTACTAAAAGCCAGATAAATAAAAAGAAGAAAAACACTTTCGCATCTTAATCTCAGTCTTAGCAATTTTTTTTATTACGCATATATGTATGTTTTCCTTTTTATAAAGAGTGTATCATAGCATAAAGACTCCTCTGGAAAGTGGGATTTAATATAGAGTATATTACAAATATGTGGATACATCATCTTTTTTTTTTTAAATGTTAATCCATTTTTGAAAGAGACAGTGTGCACATGCCCATGAGCGGGGAAGGGCGGCGGGGCGGGCAGGGAGAAGATCTGAAACAGGCTGAGAGTTGACGGCAGAGAGCCTGATGCAGGGCTCAAACCCACAAACTCTGAGATCATGACCTGAACCAAAGTTGGATGCTTAACTGAATGAGCCACCCAGGCGCCCCTGGGTCCATCAACTTTTTAAGACAGTTCCTTTACATAAGCGTGCTTCCTGGAATAACTTCTACGTGTCTAAGATGTCTCTGGACCAATACAGAATGATCTATTTCCTCTTCTACACAACAAATTCTAAGACTTGGTTTAGAATCTCAGGAGTTTTATTCAGAAATCCTGGTATGATACCCTAAAGAAATTGTTTTACCATTTAGATGATTAAGAGGTTTGCATATGTGTGTGCATATATATATAATATATACTTGCACATATACATAGATATATGTATGTATATGTATGTGTGTGTATATACTTTTAAAAGAAAGAACCCAGAATTCCACAGGACAAGGCTACACCTTACTACATCTTAAAGAATGAAAGGGTGATGGGGATTGTTAAGCTTTTCTCTTCCAGTTAAAAACAAAAAATCCTCTTTATTTCTGATCTCAAAGTAGATTTTCGCTTCAGGAGAGGTGATCATAATAACTTCACAGGACATGGTAAGGCTTGAATGAAATCCCTAAATGATCATACACTGGGGCCATGGGTTTATGATGGGAAGGGCAACCTCTCACACATAGACAGACAACCTCTGTGTCTCCGTAAGGTGATGCTCAGAAAGAACTTATCCTCCAAGCACCTGGGTGGTACAGTCGGATAAGCATCTGACTCTTGGTTTCGGCTCAGGTCATGATCTCACGGTTTCATGAGTTTAAGCCCCACAGGGGGTTCTGTGCTGGCACTGCAGAGCCTGCTTTGGGATTCTCTCTCTTCCTCTCTCTCTCTGCCTCTCCCCCATTCGTGCTGTCTCTGTCTCTCTCAAAATAAATAAACTGTAAGAAAGAAAGAAAAAGAAAGAAAGAAAGAACCTATCCTCAAAGCATACACACCCTTAACAAGGATCAAAAAAATTATCCACAACACATCTTACATGTCCTAGGCTACTTACACCATGAACAGTAGTGAATTTCCACTCTAGCACTCACAAGCCCATGAAAGTGAACACTTCACAGCAGTGCAAATCCAATTACATCAGATGTAGAAAATACCGCTAAAAAACACTAACCCAGTAAAAGCGCATAGCCCTGCATTTTAATCATTGTAACAAGTATTTGTGGATCACAATATTTGGGTAGATGAATCATCATATTTCTTTATTTCTTTAAAATATATTAAGCCTGGCTCCCAGCTTTTACTCACCAAGGCCAGTAAAATATCCAAAGTCAGTTCTTACTGAGACTTCTCCATACCCTCTTTTGGATCATAAACAACCCAGAGCTTTCTTTTCTTTTCTTTCTTTTTTTTTTTTTTTTATTTGAGAGAGAGAGAGAGAGAGAGAGACGGAGAGAGAGTAAGTGGAGTGGGGTAGGGGCAGAGGGGGAGAGAGAAAATCTTAAGCAGGTTTCATGCTCAACACAGAACCCGACGCAGGGCTCGATCCCACAACCCTGGGATCATGACCTGAACCGAAATCAAGAGTTGGTCGCTCAACTGACTGAGCCACCCAGGTGCCCCAAGAGCTTTTTGTATATGACATCAAGAACATAAGAAAGGAATGTGGCTCAGGAAAACCACAAGCTTGTCCCTCCCAAGTGTCCACCCCACTGACCACAGGCTGGACTCCTAGGGATGTTTGCCTCTGCCCCCCCAAGGCCCAAGCACTTAATGCCCAGCCTTCAGAGACATCCATACTAACATCTTCTTCTCTATTTTAGACCTGCCAGCCCCAAAGAGCTTCGGGGCCAGAGTTAAGGTCTTCTGGGTGCTCCAAAGCACCTTCGCATCCTAAAGATGAGAGGTCATCTTCCCTCTCTGAGATAGTTCAGCTGATCTTATAAAGTGAAAGCAAATTTCATCTTAAGCAGAATAAATTCAAAATTAAAAGGCTACCCTTGTTTATTTATCACATCAAATACCTTGGCGTAATATTGGATCCTTCACACCAATTACGTACGAGGAAGAAGTCCTATTGCATGTATAGGAATGCTCAGGTTAAACGACAGGAGGAAGAACAGCTGAGGCTGGGGGACACAACAGAATTCCCTCTGGAGTCCTTTCTAAGACTATAAATAATGGGCTGTGATCATCTTTTAATGAGGTGCCGACTCAGGGATGAATAGACAGACTCATCATGTTCCTGGAATCTCTGGGGCTCCTTCCTCCCGTTTCCTCCCGTTCCCTCTCGTGGGGAACTGCCATGTGACAATCATCCTGCTTCTTCAGCGTCCCTTGGGTGTGTTGTTTCATGTCTGTTTCTCATGCTGGGGATTCCTGGATAAGTGCCCCTTCTTTCTTATCCAGACAGTTTTCCAGAGCTTCCAAACTATTCTTTCTGCTTGCAATCACCAACCTCCACCACTGCCAATTCTTAGATAATTAATCCACCCGTTACCAGGGTAAATTTCTTGAAAGGAAATGCTTACTCATCAATATTCTGTTCACAAACTTTTAGTGACTCCTCTAGCCAATTGCATGAAGTGCAAATCGCTGAGCTCTATATTTAAGGCACTCTCTCTCTCACTGTGCATATATGTGTGTGCACACATGCATGTTTCGTATTTGACATCTTACTTCTGCACTGACACACACCCACACTAACACACACGCTATACACACATGTATATACGTAAAGATGACATACAACCAAGGTGTCACACAATGAAATCTGAAGGTTAAAACTGTTTCCATAAAAAAAGATATTTTCAAGGTCCCGGGTACTGTGCAAAAACTCACAATGTACCAGACACGAACGCTGAACACAAGTTGGCTTGGAGTCTACGGGAGCTGAGGAAACCGGCTGCCACGACCAATCCCAGGGAGAGGTGATCCACCTCAGGGTCTTAGATTTTAACTGTCTGCATCTCAAATTCTATTTGTCTATTTCAAAGGAGCCCTGATCGGCCTGACCCTCTCTCATATCCCCTTGTTCTGCCAGGAGCCAGAAAGATGAAGAGCACTGTTCGCATTGGTTCTTTGGCCAAGAGGGAATGCCAGATAAAGCCCATGTCAGTGTCCACAGCTCCAAGCCTGCAATTTCTTTTAATGTTTATTTATTTTTGAGAAAGAGAGAGAAAGAGAGAGATGAACAAGGGAGGGAAAGAGAGAGAGGGGAATAGAGTATCCGGAGCAGGCTCTGTGTTGACAGCAGAGAGCCCGATGTGGGGCTTGAACTCACGAACCCTGAGATCATGACCCGAGCCGAAGTCAGACGCTCAACCAACAGAGCCACCTGAGCCTGCAATTTTATATAAATTTTTTTTGAAGAAGGATGCTCTTGTCTGAATTTGAACTCATAAAAGTTGACTCTTAAAATTATTTTTTACTATAAAAAAAATTGGACTTACCACTCTAAATTTGCATTGCTTTGGTTTTCCTTGCATTTCATGCTTTCTTCATATTATCTGTGTCTCGCTCTACTTTTGTCCTTCAGTTGTATGTACCTGAAGGAAATGTACTTAGAAACAGAACCTCATAGACAGAGCCCACATGAAAAGTCATGCAAAGTGGGTGGAGAATGAAGAGGTGGCCTGTATTAATCTTGTCCCCCATTGGTGTCTTGTCTGCATTCTGTTTTGACATTGCATTATTAGCTGCGGAGAGGAGAGCTGGAGGGACAGGGAAACTGGCTGAGCAAATAATTCAGAAATTTATTTAAAGATGTTTTTCTGGGGGGCGCCTGGGTGTCTCAGTCAGTTGAACGTCCGACTTCAGCTCAGGTCATGATTTTGCGGTTCATGAGTTCGAGCCCTGTGTTGGGCTTTGTGCTGACAGCTCAGAGCCTGGAGCCTGTTTCAGATTCTCTGTCTCCCTCTCTCTCTGACCCTCCCCTGTTCATGCTCTGTCTCTCTCTGTCTCAAAAATAAATAAGCATTAAAAAAAATAAAAAATAAATAAATTTAAAGGATGTTTTTCTGGGGGCTCCTGGGTGGCTCAGTTGGTTCAGCGTCTGACTTCGACTCAGGACACAATCTCACAGTTCGTGAGTTTGAGCCCTGCGTCGGGCTCTGTACTTGGAGCCTGGAGCCTGCTTCAGATCCTGTGTCTCCCTCTTTCTCTGCCACTCCCCTGCCCGTGCTCTGTCTCCCTCTCTCTCTCTCAAAAATAAACAAACATTAAAAAAATTTTTTAAATAAAGATGTTTTTCTTTCTCCTTCTATTTTGCAGAATTGCAACCAACCCATCAATAAATTAAAAGGCCCTCAGTGAGACAAATTAGTGAATGCCAGCTAGCTCTTTAATATTTCTGCTATGAAATTATCAAAATCATAGAAAAGATACACCCTCCTCCTGCAATGAGATGGGGGTAGAAGGGAAGGAGGAAGACTGTCAGCTAATCAATGAGGTAATCTTCTCGACTCACAGCTCAACAGCTAAAATTGAATATATCTTGTGGAAGGGGGTGTTGTGGATGAGGATTTTAAATCCCAGGACGGAAGCGGGATGACTCAAAGAATCCAAGGCCACCGCAAAGGTTTTTACTTGTCAGCCCAGCTCTCTGAGAGAAAGAGCGCATTTTCAAGGAAGGAGAAGAACACAGCCAGCACCCTCACACCCATCTGTCCCACTGGGGCTGAGGCCATCCCCTTTGCCTGCGGGTTTCAGGGAGCAGCCAAGTTCATTCTGCACTCTGCCCTCTTCCTCCCAGAATGCTGCCGGCCTCAAGGGAAGGGGGCACTGACATCCCCTGAGCACCTGGCCCCTGTGCCAGGAACCAGCCCACGTCCCTTCTTGAACACTATGCTGGTCAATCTTCACAATAAGTGGGAAGTGGCCCTGTTGTCCCGGGGTGCTGACAGGGAAACGGGCCCAAGAGGCTTTATCCACTGCCCAGGGTGACTTGGGGCATGACTGGAGGCTAGGATTTGAATGCACATCTTAGAATGGGTTTCCCAGAAGCAGTCCCGGAGGCCAGCGCTGGGGAACAGGTAGCTGTATTTGAAAGGTGCCTCCAGGAAGCAGGAGGGAGAGAGAGAACAAGCAGGGAAGATGGAAATGCACATGAAAGGGAGGTTTAGTGAATGGATTACAGCTGTGGGAAGCAGGGCCACCAGCTGGCCATCTCTGTGCAAGCACGTGGACCCCACGGGGGACATGGAGGTTGAGAACGACTCCCCAGACCCCCATGGGTAGATGGCTGCCATCAAGGGCGTCGCATCCCCTGTGTTCGGTGGAGCAGACTCTGGAGGTACAGGTGACAGTCCCCAGGCTTGGGAGAATGGCAGCATGCGGGAGGCTGCTGCTGGCAAGCTGAGGTGGGACTTGGGGTGGGGGGGGGACATCCATGCCACCTGCCACATCATCGCTGTGTCTCTAGTCTCCGTGCTTCTCTCCCATGGCCCCCTAGCCTCACACACACGAGCGACTGACTGCATCGAACGCTTCCCTCCAAGATGGCCATTCACCCGATCCAGACCATCAGCATGTCAGAATGTCAAACTCCATGTAAGGGAGTGGCTCTCAAAGAGACCTCTCACACCAGTAAAATCAGCATTGCATGGGGACTTGCTAGAAAAGGCAGTCTCTCGGGCCCCACCTGAATCAGAAGCGCTAGGAGGAGAGCCCTGCAATCTGGGTTTCACAAGTCAGCTCCAGGTGACTGTGACACGATTAAGTGTGAGAACTGCCAATTTCGTACTCAGGTTGCCCCCTTGACCTTGCACTCACAGACAGCAACTTAGAAAGTTTTTTGAAGATTTTAATTTCTTTTAACAAAAAGAAAACAGGAAGGAAGGAAGGAAGGAAGGAAGGAAGGAAGGAAGGAAGGAAAGAAGGAGGGAGGGAGGAGAATTCATTTGATCATTAAAGAAAAACATGTATTTAATATATTGTTCTACAGGAGAGGTTCTCAACCAGGGGGACCACAGACCTCTCCTGCCACCAGAAGTTTCTGGATAGAATTGAGAGAGGATTCATGAGCACATGGGGGTGGGGGGGGGGGCGGAATTACGTATGTATTTTCACCAAACTCAACTATAATTTAACATGTTGTTCAATCACGAATGTAAGGTGATAATCCAGAGTAGTATTGGCAATGCTTGTAACTTCGCCACCAATACAATCACAACTATGTGCAGACTGCATTAGAATTATTGCACATGTCAGGGGCCTTGGGTGGCTCAGTCGGTGAAGCATCCAGCTCTTGTTTTCAGCCCGAGCCAAGCTTGGCTCAGTTCGTTAAATCGAGCCCTGCATCAGGCTCTGTGCTGACATCATGAAGCCTGCTTGGGATCCTCTCTCTCTCTCTTTCTGCCCCTCCCCCGCTCATGTGCACATGCGCTCTCTCTCTCTCTCTCAAAATAAATAAATAAACTTAAAAAAAGAATTATTGCAAGTATCAAACATTCTTTATGCTGATCAGTACTTCTGCCTTGTTCTTTAATGTGTTAATAGAGAAGCTGAAGGAAAACCACTTCCCTGCTTGTAATACTTCAGACACTAAATGCATAGGGTTTTCCCCACATCAGCAACCAATTTTCCAGTTCTCCAGTTGGACACCAGCTGGGGGTCCTGCCTTTAATTCATGTCTGACACTGACTACCCGGAGTTAGGGCAGACTCCACAGGTTGCGGGATCAACCCCAGAAGACAGCCCCCGCTTCACATGCCCATTGTAGTCCCAGCTTGCCCCCGAATGTCTGACCAGCCAACTATAGATCAGAGGTTCCCACAACCCCCTCCCGGGCTCAATAATTTGCTGGAATGGCTCCAGAACCCAGAGAAACACTACATTTACCAGTTTAACATAAAAGGTATGATACAGGATACGGTGAACAGCCAGAGGAAGAGGTACATGGGGCAAAGTCTGGAAGGATCTCAGGCTCAGGAGTTGGGAGTAGAACTAGGGTGCACCACCCTCTCCACACACGAATTGTGTTCGCCAACCCAGAAATTCTCTGGAGCCCTTAGTGTAGGGATTTTTTATGGAGACTCCATCACAAAGGCATAACTGATGGGTTATTAATTCAGTTCCTAGCCTCTCCTCTCCTAGATGATGGGGAATGAGGCTGAAAGTTCCAAGCTTCCAGTCATGGCTTGGTCTTTCTGGTGACCAGCCCCCATCCTGAAGCCATCCAGGAGCCCACCAAGAGTCACCTCATTAGAATGCAAAACTGCTCCTATAACCCAGGAAATTCCAAGGGGTTCAGGCACTCTGTATCAGGAACTGGGATCAAAAGCCAGATATTAGAACCAAAGATACTCCTGGCACTTGTATCACTCGGAAATTATAAGCATTTTAGAAACCATGTCAGGAACTAGGGGCAGAGACTAAATCTATATTTCTTATTATGTCACAGAAACCCATGTATGAGAGATGGGAGGGGAGGGGAGGGGAGGGGAGGGGAGGGGAGGGGAGGGGAGGGGAGGTGGAGGGGAGGGGAGGAGGGAAACAGCTGCTCAGAGCCAGACTACACCATGTTGTCTCTCTAGAAGAGTCTGAGAAGGAGGAAAATGAAGAGGAGGTGGAGGAGGAGGAAGAGGAAGCGAAGAAAGGGCGTAAAGCAAGGAAGTTTTGAACATGGACACACAGATCTCAAGTCTACGATTGTGTACCAAGTGCCTGTACTCCTCTAAGAAGGATGCTCAGGGCCAAGGAGAAAATGGTAAAATGCAGCCCTTTGCTTAGGAAGCTCCCTTTAAACTCAAAAATCATAATAAAAATTTGTATCAAGCAAATGTCAATCAACCATCCATATGCAAGCACTATTAATGGCTGTTAGATTAACAGTGGGGTCTCCGGACTTCAAAAGCATAAATATAATCAATCAGACAAGGTACGAAACAATTCAAAATTACAGGAGGGTGTGTGATAATCCAGAACAATGTGCAGTAAATTGCAAATGGGTGTCTGGACAAGAAGTATTCTGGGGCTCCATGCTGGAGGGGTCCCTGAGGGCATCCTGCGGAAGGTGAGTTGGGCAGTCTCTGTCTGGGGAGCTCAAAGGTCAGAGAGAGAAGGACTTCAAGTTTGGAAAAAGGTGTTCAGACCAGATCACTGTGGCTGAAACAGAGGGTCCACAGAGGGACATGGAAGAATTTAGAAGAGCTTAAAAGGTTAATCTAGAGAAGCCATGTTTCATAAAGTTCCAAATGCCAGGTCAAGACTAAGTTCTATTAACCACAAAGATCATTTTAGAATCTGAAAGTAATGGGTGCTCCTTTACACACCAGGATGTCATCAACACAGAATAAAAATCCAGTAAAGGTGTTCTCAATCCCCATGTTCTGCACGTACTTAACGTATTAAAAAAATAATAACTCCCAGAAATATAGCACTCAGTCTTATATTCTTTATTCTCCCCACCCCACCCCCACGATATCTGATTATCTGAAAAAATAGGCTTCAGAATGTTGGGGTGACCATCTCTTAAGGTGCAAGTCAGTTCCTAAGACGGTCATAAGCCTGGCGCGCCCTCTAGAGGCTTCATGAAGTATGTTCACTTAACAACCTTTTAAAACGGTTTTCAGTGTGGATTGCGCAGAGGAATTAGCAGGGGAGTTTCAAAACGTCCTGGTGCTCGGCCCCCAACCCTTAGAAACCGAGATTAAATCCTTCTGAAGCGTGGTTCAAGAATCAGAATATTGTAGACATTGCTGAGGTTTATAATGATTCTTGAAATCGAGCAATGTTAGCCCTTCAAACTTTGTTGTTCTTTCTCAAAGTTGTTTTGTCTGTCCTAAGACTTCTGCATTTCCATAGGGATTTCAGAATCAGCTTCTCAGTTCTTACCTCCCCCCCCTCCAAATGCCTGCTGAGATTTTGATTGGTATCGCATTGAATCTGTACATCAATTTGGGGAGAATTAACATCTTAATACTATTCAGCTTTCTGACCCATGAACATGGTCTATCTCTCCTTTCATTTAGGTCTTTAATTTCTCTAAGCAATTCTTTGTGATTTTCAATGTACAGATCTTGGAAGAACTGGATCCTTCACACACACACAGCTGTGCAAATAGAAAGGTTACTATCACTTTGGAAAAGTTTAGCAGTTTCTTAAAAAGTTGGACAGAGACCTATTATGTGAACATACACATACGGAAAGTATGTGTTCACACAAACACATGTGCACCAGTGTTCTAGCACCTTTCTCTGTGAGTGTCTAACTAATGAACTAACGAACTAATGAACTGAAGGAGCTTTTCCTCCTTCCTTGCCGTCTGCCAAAAAAAAGCACTCTCGTGAAAACTCCTGACATGAGGTCTGCTTGTGAGGATCCCAATTTAATAGAAACTGCAAGATGAAAGAATGAGGTGGAAAACAACTCCCATTATTTTAGCCAAGAAGAGCTTCTCTTGTTTGTTTGGTTTTTGTTTGTTTGTTTGTTTGTTTCAAAAATATCTTGACCTCTGCAGGGATAAACAGTGAGAGGATTCAAGCTTGCTCGTGTCAAGCTGCAGCAGAGAAAGCAAAAGCAGCATTTCTTCCTAAAGAAGGAAAAGTACTTATGGATCCAGGAAGAAAAGGGAGGGAAGGGACAAGAGCAAGGGAAGGATAGGGAGCAAAGAGCAAGCAGTTGGAAGGCGGTGGGACGACCTGAGGGAAGGGCTTGGCAAAGGAAAATGGAAATGCTTTCAGTTTTCCACTGCAAAGCTGCTTCTGTCGATGCCCTCCTCTGAACTCCCCTAAAATGCCCCTAAGTGCCCAGTGCTCATCAGTGCATTGAGTGGGTGGGCTCCTGGTAAAATACAAAGAAGGTGTTGAGTTTCACACATCGTGAGACAGAACACATACTGCAAGTAGGGGAAGCATGGGAAGCCTGGAGTCTAAGAAGACTCCACGAACTTAAGCTTCCAGAAATTCCTAGTCTTGGAGATTGGGTCTTGGATGATGACCAGCTATGGCGTTAATGGTCAGACTAGTTTGCCTGGATCTCTGGAAGGTGGGGTAGCGGGGACGGTGATGAACGAGTTACTCTGAAAAATTAAACTCTCTTCTCGCATACTGGCCAGACCTATATGATGCTCCTCTTCTGCAGATGAAGAAATAGCCACTGCCTTTTTGCACCTGGCAGTGGGTAGAAGGAGAGTGAGCGTGAGTCATCCACAGCAAGGCTGGGGGTGTGAAATCAGCACAAGGCACAGGGATTCCCTTGAGGATGGTGGAGAAATGAAAATCAGGAGGAAAGAAATAGTGAATCCGAGGCAGCACAGCAAGAGGGATTCAGATGCAGAATAGGAGACAAAAAAGGTCAGAAAATGAAGTGACTCTGCTCCAGACCTGAAGCTTAGTGCAGTAACATCATCACAGTTCCTATTTCCTGGCAACTATAATTTAGAAGGGATGGATTACCTCTGAGTGCTCTGACATCGATACCTGGCGAAGAAATATCAACACTTTAAAACATTGCTCAGGAGACTGGACCATTAGGGATGGGGACCTTACAAAGTCTAGCCTGCAGTAATCATAACATTATCCCAGGTGGTGGGAACTACGTCTTTGGAATGGCGTGGTTTCTCAAAACGGATTTCCCAGGTTATAAACAGCGTGAACATATAATGTATCACGTCATTTTTCACGATTCCAGGGCATTGGCATTTCTATGCATCCCATAGCTTCAGGATTGTGAAGTATGACACAGAGTATTACTTCTGTGACTTTGGTAAGAGAAATTGAGTCTGTGGACAATGGAGGATGTATGGTGGGCAAGGAGCCAGGGCCCGTTCCCGCAGTAACTTGAAGGTCACAGAAAGGAATTGTTCTCTTCGTGTCAAGAGCAGCCAGAGCAGAGGGAAGGTTTCCTTCTGAGAAAAGTCTAATGTCGTGGAACAGCTGGGAACCCAGGGATGCTCTCCAGCCTAGATGTCGGGTGCAGAGGGGCCAGCACTCACTGGCCTAGGCGATGCCACTAACTCCTGCTTATTTCATCTCTGCAGCTTTGGGACCAGCCTCCCTCTTCTATCTTCTTTCTCTCCCTAGGTGTGATCACAAGTTTTTCTAGGGCTTTACTAAGACTTAGAGATAGCCTTCCTCTCCCTATTGTCTCCTTCCCCAGCATCAACTCGTACAAAATTCTGGAGTCATTAAATCCATGGGGCAAGTCACTTGTGTTATGCTACAGAAACTGAAGGCTCAGATTTAAGTCCGGGCTCGGGCTGTTGCAATGTGTACTTGTGGCGCCATCTCCTGGTAAAGTCTGGTATTGAACTGCGCGATCCATAAAACAGTTTCCAGTTTTTTGTTCATAGAACCCCTTACACTCTTAAAAACAACTTTTGTGCAAGTATGCCATATCTATCAATATTTATATTATAGATTGAAACAAAACTGCTTTTAATATTTATATATTAAAATAACAATAGTAAAGCCATTATATGTTAACATGAGTAACATTTTTATGAAAAGAAACATTATTTTCAAAACAGAAAAAGCAGCGAGAATAATTCAAGTGTTTAAAATTTTTGCATATCTACTGTTCAGCTTAATAAAAGACATCTGGATTCGGGCACCTGAGTGACTCAGTCAATTAAACGTCTGGCTCTTGATTTTGACTCAGGTCATGATCTCAAGTTTATGGGTTCGAGCCCCACTTTGGGCTCTGTGCTGGCAGCTTGGAGCCTGCTTGGGATTCTCTCTCTCTTTCTCTCTCTCTGCCCTTCCCCTACTCGTGTGCCCTTTCTCTCTCAAAAATAAATAAATAAACTTTTAAAAAAATCTGGATTTTCACATCTGCTTCTACCTTCGGTCTATTTCAGTATGTTGTTTTGGTTGAAGCACATGAAGAAAAGCCAGCCTCAGCAACAAATAACCTTTTCAAACAACTGTGGGCATTCTTATTTGATGCTACATCAAAAGTGGATTAGTGACAGTTTCTTGCAGTTTAATTGCTTTGTGAAATCTGTAAAAATATCAGTGAACTTTTCCTTCTCTGTTAGAGTAAAATCTGTGGGCCTTTCTTGCATTTTGAGTGAATCTTTATCCTCGCATGCTTTTGTAACATTACCCCCAAAGCCTTTTGGAAAATATCGCTTGCTGAGTTACGTAGCCCTCCCAAGTTTCAACACAATGCATTACATGGTACAACTCAAAAAAAAAAAAAAATACATCTGGCCATTTCACCAACAATTTCATTACAAAAGTCTTTCTTCACTGTACTGGACATAAGTTTCCCAAAATGTTAATTTTTGCTTGAACTCTCAAATTTGATCATCAGTAAAAAGTGCCAAGTGGTTATCCTTGAAATGACAGGTTCATTTTGTTCATTTTTAAGAAAATGTCTGCCCGATACCAAAATCTAAATAAATTTACTTAATCTGTCAGTTGTTATTTAAAGAAAAATGATGCTACATGAAAAGTGACTACTTTAGCTCATCACTGAAACAACCTTACAAGGGTTTTCCCTCTAGACAAACACAATTTGGTGTGTAGCAGAAGTACTTTATGGCCATTTCAGCATCCAGAAAATTTAAAAGATGTATATTTAAGAGGAATTAATCAATAAAATTAATAATGTGCAGTGCTTCGAGGCACCTGGGTGGCTCAGTCAGTTAAGCATCTGACTTTGGCTCAGGTCATGATCTCACGGTTCATGAGTTCAAGCCATGCTTTGGGCTGTGTGTTGACAGCTCAGAGCCTGAAGCCTGCTTCAGATGCTGTGTCTTCCTCCCTCTCTGCCTCTCCCCTGAGCGCTCTCTCTCTCTCTCTCTCTCTCAAAAATAATATAAACACTGAAAAAAAATTAAAAACAATTTGTACTGTTTCTTCAGACACTCTTTAGTGAAACTGGCATTTTTTTTTAAGTTTATTTATTTTCAGAGACAGAGTATGCGAGCGTGAGCAGGGGAGGGGCAGAGAGAAAGGGAGAGAGAATCGCAAGCAGGCTCTGTGCTACCAATGCAGAGCCTGACGCAGGGCTCGAACTCAGGAACCGTGAGATCATGACTTGACCCTAAATCAAGAGTTGGACTCTCAACCAACTGAGCCACCCAGGTGCCCCAAGACTGGCATCTTTTTTTAACGTTTATTCATTTTTTGAGAGGCAGAGAGAGATAGAGCATGAGCGGGGGAGGAGCAGAGAGAGAGGGAGACACAGAATCTGAAGCAGGCTCCAGGATCCGAACTGAGAACACACAGCCTGACGCAGGACTCGAACTCACAAACCGTGAGATCATGACCTGAGCCGAAGTCAGGCGCTCAACCGACTGAGCCGCCCAAGTGCCCCCCAAGACTGGCATTTTTAAAACCCAATCAGGACATTTTAGTGATGAACTCTTCACACTCTTGAATGTTGCTGTATCCATTAGTTTCATGTAAGAACAGAACCCCTTCTGTATATTTCAAGCAGAAGGAGGTTTAATACAGGGTCTTGGGTGCTTACAAACTCACCATGGAGCCTAACAGAGCAAGTTCTAGGCTAAGCTTCTGGGGTTACTGGGACATTGTAGAAATGACCCACAAGGGGAACTAACTCCTCAGAGATGCCCCCTGGAGCTCTCCCCAAATCAAGAAGCCATTGGTTTCTATACCGCTGAGAAACTGGAGAAAGTGTACTGGAACGAAGCTACAGGATCTCCTGGCTTACCAGCAGAGTATGATCCACACCCCTATGATCCAAATATCATGTGAGTCCATCAAATTGGAAGGAGCCAATTTTCATCCATCAACTCAGACAGCAGAGAATCCTGGGAATATATGGTATTTGACACTCTAACCTCTTGAACTTAGAAGACAGGTGAAATGAACTTTACATGAGCTAATTCATCATTCTAGACATCGTCAACAAAAATGAGCTCACAAAAGCCGGTGGCAACACATGGCAGATAATTTTCTGCCTTTTCTCCAAATGATGGAAAATCTTCCTAGACGCTATATAGAGAGACTTCTCTTTTTCACTTTTACCCATTGACTTTGTCCAAACATGCCAACTGCATGCTGTAAACCCAGACAGAATGGCATGGGTTATGAGGGATGGGTGGAGGGGTCCTACTCAGAGAGCCTGCCTGGACGCTGATGAGAAACCAGGATTTTTCTGTTAACATCCCTGAAATGTCCCAGTAGAGATACCACAGAATGTTCTAACACTTCTGCTAAGTGCCCCCTCCTTCTAGCCTACTTACCAATGCTTCCTCTAAGCCAATAATTCTCAAAACTTGATACTGTATTTAAAATGTAGGTTAAACTAGGTAGAGTCCTGAGCTGTACTGCCAGAGATGTTAATTCGGTATGTCTGAGGCAGAATCTAGATTTCTTTTTTATCTTTTTAAAATTTCTTCCTTCCTTCCTCCTTCCCTCCCCCCGACCCTGTCTCTCTCCGTTCTTTTCTTTTCCTCTCCTCTCCTCTTCTTCTTTGCTTCCTTCTTTCCTCCCTTCCTTCCTTTTTCTTTCTTTCTTTCTTTCTTTCTTTCTTTCTTTCTTTCTTTCTTTCTTTCTTTCCTCTCATTCATTAACTCATTCATTCACAGTTTACCTCAGGAGATTCTGATGCAGCTCATCTATTGATCACAGTGTGAGAAACATCATTTTAGGCCATCAGGTCCTGACCCTGACAGTTCAGACTTGTCTAGGGCACAGTTTCACAGGTGAAAGAAAACCAGCTCTCACTTTGTGGCCAGGCAGCTCTCCCCGGGGTACAAGGACACAGCAAAGCTAAGGAACAGTGATTTCTTGCTTTTAAGCTAAGGAAGTCATTCCTCATCCAAATCCAGCAAAAGTCCAACTACTTTTTCCCCTAGTCTGTCTTAAAAATACTTCTTTTCTTGTTTGTTTCCATTAATTCCTTTTGGCTGAATTTTATTTGGGCATATTTCACCATTGATTTATGATATGTCCTGCATCCTATTTTGAGCAGTTTTTTTTTTTTTTTTTAATTTTAGGGTTCTCTTTCAGGACTCATTGTTTTATTGATCTGTATGTTAGGTTTTTGATCAATGCAACACTACATTAACTCTTGTTTCTGTTCAATTTATTTTTAGATTAAGAGGAATACGTTATTCTCTTTGTTATTTCTCTTTAAAAATTTTCTGGCTAGTTTTATCAATGACTTTTTGTCTTCCAGATGAATTTGAGGACTTCCAATTGATTTTTCTTTCCCTTTATTTATTCTTTAAAACTGGACCAAAGAGTCTTCTCAGACTTTGCATTTATTTCTTCTTAACTTTCAGCAATCTCTCCTGCCTTCCTTTATACTTAGAATTAACTTCTCATGACATATATAATAAATGTATTTCTTCTTTCGTCTTGAAGACTGTCTTCAACAGTCATATTTCCTCAAAAAATGCTGGCTTTCTCTCATGCTTTTCAACCCCTTTAAATTGTTCTATCTCTTTGACCTTGAAATAAGGACAATGTAAATAACCTTGATCCTTAGAGGTTTTTTTTAAAAAATCACTTTTGAACACTCTATTTATCTCTTCCTTTACCCTCTGAGAACAAAGGTTATTTGTTCTGTCTTCAGTACAATAGATGCTAAAATTATCTTCATAGTATCATTTAAATCATGCCTTTCTCTGCCTCATATTGACATTGCTTAAATATTCCAACACAGCTTTCTTTGCTGTAAACGCATTTCCCATTGCTCTACAACCCATAAATCACCCATAAGCTAAACGAATTGCAAGAAAACAAATTGGAAGTTGATCGAGCTGGGCCATCAACATTGTCTGTGCAGACACCAAAGTAATACACAAAGATGCAATGGTGCCCTGTGGAGTGTGCCTCCAGGTCCCAAACTCATGCTCTGTTTATAGCAGGCAAAGCCATGACCCTCACACCACCCTGGAGGGCCATAGATGTTCGGGTTCAGGTTGACCAATGAAGACCAACCGGGCCAATACATAGTCTCTCTTGGAATTCAGAGATGCCACAAATCCCCACTGATGATCACAGGGCATGTAAATTCTGACGATGTGACATTTTCACCCCTAGCCGTGAACACTGAGAGTAGAAAAAAGACGTCTGCAGAGAAATAACAATGGAGCAGATAGTCTAAGAATAGAGATATGAGTGAGGGAGAGAGAATTGGGGAAAGTGTGAATTAGTTGACTTGGTCCTGATACACTTCCCCCTCCGGGCCCTCTGACACCTGCTTGCACATCCTGAAAACAAGGTATTAAGTTGACTTCAAATATCCTTCTTTCGCTGTCCAGTTAAGGATACTTGAGCAATACAAGTCAAAACTCAGCAGCAGAATGATTTCCCAGAGCAATTCAGATTCCCCAAATTCAAGTATGTTCATTTACCATAACCTACTGATACATACATAAAAAATAGGTTCATCCGTTTTTTTACACTATAGCTTTTGACATAAAACACAGTAACGATCTGAAGTGAAAACATGAAAGAATTCCCAACAAACCCTTGTTTCCAGAGTCATCCCCAACAGCAAACAAAATTTGCCTATAGTTGTAATTATACCATAACTGCTATATCTTTATGTTTAAGGCTTTAGTTTAGTTTTTTGGTGGTTATGTTTGTTTCCAAAATAATACATAGATATGGCTAAAAATTTTAAGTAGCAGAGAAGGGTCAAACTGAAAACCAGTGCTTTCTGAAAACCTGGGTTTCCCTGCCCTACCACTTTCCACTCCCCAACCCACTGTAAGAATCCATAACCTTATACCTTTTATCTTCTTGGTCCAACAGTGATTACCTCCATGTTATAAATGAATGATTATATCGCTTTCTTGATTTGTCATCGTTTGACAGCAATAATTGATTTCCAGGTAAGAAAAGAAAGATGGGTTCACTTACATGTCAACCATGTATCCTCTCTTTCCAATTTTTTATATTTACCTTACCTTATTCCTTGTTTTAAAATTTTTTAACGTTTATTCATTTCTTGAGAGATAGAGAGCACAAGCAGGGGAGGGGCAGAGAGAGAGGGAGACACAGAATCCGAAGCAGGCTCGAGGCTCCGAGCTGTCAGCACAGAACCGATGCAGGGCTTGAACTCACGAACTGTGAGATCGTGACCTGAGCCGAAGTTGGACACTTATCCTACTGAGCCATCCAGGCGCCCCAACCTTACCTTATTTCTTATATTTACTTACATTGCCTACAATTTATAAAATTTTTTATACTTACCTAACTGTAGAAGCATAATGATTTTTTAGGCTTCATTACTGCATACCTTCCCTCATGGGAAGAGTTTAGTGTGATTTTTGCATGCATTATGCAATTGCCTATCTGTTCTCAGTTCATATCTCCACCTCTCTGTCTTTGCTAAATATTGTAGATCCTTTTAACGACAATTGTTAACCTCCCTTGCCTGTTGGCTTCCAGAGAGTTTTTGGTAGTGAAAAGCACTGGCAAGTTACTGGAAGGCAGTTGGAGAGAATAAACTCTTCCTCATTCCGTTTTCAGGCTGTGTCTCTGGCCACAACAGGGACACCAATCTTAATGATGGCAACATCAATGGGACAGTGGTGGTGGCAGCAATGGGGGCTACAACATGCTGTGACTGAAAGATGCAGGGTTCCTAATCAGGCAGTGACTTCCAATAGCAAGAACTTTTGCAGCACTGTGCTGTTCTGGATGATTCTCTCAGAACTTTTTTCCAGTTAACCAATTCTCTCTTTGACTGTTTTTAATATGTTGGTTAACTCATCTACTGGGTTTCTTTTATGCTGTAATTGTTGCTTTGTTGATGGACAGACCATATTTCCCTCCCCCACCCCCAATCCAAACGTATACTTCTTCAAAAGTCCTGGCCATGTGAGAGTCTAGGATCAAAGTCTCCAAAGAGGAGACTAAGACTAGGGATCATTTCTGATTTTCTCATAGCCATCAAAATAGAATTGCTTGGTTACCCTAATACCAGTAAAGCTTCACTTCCCACTTAGCACCTTGGTTTTTGGTTTCCCTGTTTGTTTTGTCCCTGCATATTTTTTCTTATACTTTCTTGGGAAATCACAAATGCATTTACAAAGATATTTGATATATTTTTCCTAGCATTTCTAGGTATTTTGTAGATTGTCCCCAAAAATATATTTTCAGACAAGTTATGAAAACAAAACCAAAATCAGCATTTCCATCATTTTGGGCTAAGATTTAATTATCAGATTCCAACGCCATTAGAACAGGTAAGTAAATAAATGTACCTCTTTCTCACCACATGCACACATCAGTAGACTCTTGATCTTTACTTTGAAGCTGAAAATGAAACCCACACACACACACACACACACACACACACACACACATTTTATCCCAAAATAGTACTTCCTCTTAAACTAAGCTATAGCGACCTAGCTTTTTTTTAAGAATAAGATTTTTTTAGTTTTATAAAATAATCTCCAATATATATTTGTAAAGCACTGTCACAACTATTATGTGAAATATGCTATCATTTATGTAAAAAAGCATGAGAGGGAAGTATTATATATATTTGCATCTACCTATCATCTATCTATCTATCTCAAAACAAAATAGGGGTGACTGGGTGGCTCAGTCGGTTGGGCGTCTGACTCCAGCTCAGGTCATGATCTCACAACTTGTGGGTTTGGGACCCGCATCGGGCTCTGTGCTGACAGCTCGGAGCCTGGAACCTGCTTCGGATTCTGTGTCTCCCTGTCTCTCTGCCCCTCCCCCATTCATGCTCTGTCTCTGTCTCTGTCTCTGTCTCTCTCTCTCAAAAATAAACATTAAAAAAATTTAAAAACAAAAAAACCAAAATGAAACGAGGGAAGGAGTCTTTCTATCTGCCTAAGAATAACTTTTTTAACTTAGTGATTTTTTAAAAGCACAGTACAGTATTTTTCACTGTAGGCACACTGTTGTACAGATCTCTAGAAATTATTCCTCTTGCATGACTCAAACCCTAAACCCATCAAAAAGCAACTCCCTGCTTCCCTCTCCCCCCAGCTCCTGGCAGTCACAATTCTATTTTCTGTATTTATAATTCTGACTACTCTGGGTATCTCCTATAAGTAGCATCATACGGTATTTGTCTTTTTGTAACTGGCCTATGTCACTTAGCATAATGTCCTCAAGGTTCATCCATGTTGTAGCACATGTCAGAACTTCCTTCATTTTAAAGGCTGAATAATATTTCCTTTGAGTGTATATGCCACGTTTTCTTTATCTACTCATCCATAAATATTTAGGTTAGTTCCATCTCTTGCTGTATCGTGAATGATACAGCAATGAACACGGAGTGCAAATACGCCTTTGAGATCCTGCTTACAGTCCTCTTGGATAAATACCCAGAAGTGGAATTGCTGGACCTATGCTGGATCCATGCTTTTTTCCATAATGGCTGTGCCATTGTACATTTCCACCAACAGTGCATAAGGGTTTCAATTTCCCCCCATTCTTATCAAAACTTATTTTCTGGTTTCGTTTTGTTTTGTTTTGTTTTGTTTTGTTTTGTTTTGAATAAGGACAATCCTAATGGGTGTGAGGTGTTATCTCATTTTGGTTTTGTTTCACATTTCCTGATGATTAGTGATATTGAGCATCTTTCCATATATCTGTTTGATACTTGTATGCCTTCTCTGGAAAAACATCTATTCAATTCCTTTGCCCATTTTTAAATAGGGATTATTGTTTCCTTGTCGTTGAGTTGTAGCAGTTTCTTATATGTTTTGGAGATTAACTTCTTACCAGATATATGTTCATATATATTTTCTCCCATTCTGTAGGTTGTCTTCTCACTGTGTTGATGATTTCCTTTGCTGCACAAAAGCTTTTCAGTTTGATGTAGTTTCACTTGCCTATATTTGCTTGTTGTCTACATTTTTTGGTGTCATAGCCAAGAAATCACTGCTGAGACCAATGACACAAAGTTTTTATGCTATGTTTCCTTCTGGGGTTTTATGGTTTCAGACCTTACATTTAAGCCTTTCATCTATTTTGAGTTGATTTTTGTGTAGGGTGTAAGAAAAGTGTCTGATTTCATTCTTTTGCATGTGGCTATTCAGTTTTCCCAGCACCATTTGTTAAAGAAACTATCCTTTACCCATTGTGCAGTCTTGGAATCCTTGTCAAAGATTGTTTCACCATATATTTGTGGTTTTATTTCTGGGTTCTTTGTTCTGTTCCATTGTTCTAGATTTCTGTCCTTATCCCAGTACCATATTGTTTTGATTACTGTAGCTTTGTAATATGTTTTGAAATCAGAAAGTGTGAGGCCTCCAGCTTTTTCCTTCTTTCTCAAGATTGTTTTGGCTGTTCGGGGTCCTCTGTGATTCCATATGAATTTCAGGATGGATTTTTCTATTTCTGTGAAAAATCCCATTGGGATTTTGATAAGGAGTGCACTGAATCTCTAGATGGCTTTGGATAGCATGGACATTTTAACAATATTAATGCTTACAATCTATGAACATGAGATATCTTTCCACTTGTTTGTGTCTTCTTCAGCTTGTTTCATCAAAGGTTTTTAGTTTTCAGTGTACAGATCTTTTACCTCCTTGGTTAAACTTATTTCTAACTATTTTATTGTTTTTGATGCTATTATGAGTGGGCTTTTTTTTTTCAGATAATTTGTTAGTATATGGAAATGCAACTGATTTATGAATGTTGATTTTATATCTTGCAACTTTACTGAATTTGCTAATTAGTTCTAATCTGTTTTTGGTGAAGTCTTCTTCATATGCAATCATATCATCTGCAAACAAAGACAATTTTACTTCTTTCTTTCCAGTTTGGATTCCCTTTACTTTTTTTTTTTTCTTGCCTGATGCCCTGCCTAGCCCTTCCAGTACTATGTTGAATAAGAGTGGTAAGAGTGGGCATGGGTCTTGTTTATTAGAGAAGAAGCTTTCAACCTTTCACCGCTGAGTGAGATAGCTGTGGCCTTGTTATATATGGCTTTTATTATGTTATGGTCCTTATATACCCAGTCTGTTGAATGTGTTATGAAAGGATGTTGTACTTTATCAAATGCTTTTTCTATATCTATTGAGATGATCATATGATTTTTACCTTTCATCCTATTAACATGGCATATCACACATATTGATTTGATATGTTGAACCATGCAGTTTAACATGCAGTTTGCTTAGTTAATATTTTGTTGAGAATTTTTGTATCTATGCTTATCAGGAATATTAATCTGTAGTTTTCTTTTCTTGTAGTGTCCTTATTGGGCTTTAGTATCAGAGTAATGCTGGCCTCATAAAATGGGTTTGGGAGTATTCCCTCCTCTTCAATTTTTGGAAGAGTTTAAGAAGAACTAATATTAATTATTCTTTAAATGTTTGGGAGAATTCACCAGTGAAATTATCTGGCCCTGAACTCTTCTTTCTTAAGACTTTTTTATTATTCCTTTTAGGTTTGTTAATATTTACCTTATATATTTAGGTTCTCCTATGTTGGGTGCATAAGTATTTACAAATGTTATATCCTCTTATTCACCTTTTATCATTATATAATGACTTCATCTTTTGTTACATTGTCTTAAAGTCTATCCCATCTGATATAAGTATAGCTACCTCATCTCTCCACCATTTTGCTGATATCACCAAGCTAACCCATTATTACTGACTCAGCTTTAGATTATTGACTCATCATAAAGAGAGCCAGCCTACTCAGAGAGAAATTACTTATCATGCATATATATTTTCATAAAATAACTTGATTTATTTTTATCATATTAATTATTTTAAATTTGGGTCTTTTTAAAATGTTTATTTTTGAGGAAGAGGGAAAAAGAGCATGAGCAGGGGAGGGGCAGAGAGAGAGAGGGAGACAGAGGATCCAAAGCAGATTCTGTGCTGACAGCAGAGAGCCTGATGCAAGGCTCGAACTCACAAACCATGAGATCATGATGTGAGCCAAAGTAGGATGCTCAACCAACTGAGCCACCCAGGTCCTCCTAAAGTTTGTTTTTAAATTAAGCCAACTTACTGCCATTATAAATAACTCTTACTCATGGCAAAAACAATGGTGTTTCCTATTGAAGGGGGCTATTAAGATTGTATGTTTAAGTAAAAAATGATCGCAAAGTAAATTTAAGTAATAACAATACAGGTTGTACAAGATACGGCAAAACTCATATGAATAAAATGTATCTGATAGAGCATTTTCTTGTTTTATACACCTGCAAAAGTACGGTTGGACTCACTTTCGTAGAAGATAAAGATAAGAGGGCCCATTTTGCTTCTTTCCACTTGTCTTCCTTTCTCCAATTTCCAAATCTATTAGCCATAGGTTTGCACTTTCAAGATTGGTAAGATTTACATTCTGTTTTTACCCTGATTAATTTCCATTCATTTTGCGTACTTTATTCTAAAAGTGTATAACTGCGAGCATTTATATTACAATTATGTTTTTATTCCATCACAGAGCCATGTAGCACACCATCTTTATTTCCCCTATTTTACAACCATTTCAGGTAGAGGAGAACACAACTGTGAAGACACAACGAACTGTTCTATTACATCCTACTATTTTTTAAAATTATGCCAAATTTCGGCTTCCTGCATACTTGGACCATGACTTTCTTTTACAGTTTTCTGTATATGATTTCCCTTTTTCTTTTAAATGTTTGTTTTTATTTATTTAAAATTGTTTAATGTTTATTGATTTTTGAGAGAGGGAGACAGAGACAGAGTGAGAGCAGGGGGAGGGGCAGGGGTGGGGGGGAGACCCAGCATCTGAAGCAGGCTCCAGGCTCTGAGCTGTCAGCACAGAACCCTGCACAGGGCTCAAATTCATGAACCAGGAGATCATTACTTGAGCGGAAATCAGACGCTTAACCGATTGAGACACCCAGGTGTCCTTAAATGTTTATTTTTATTTTTGAGAGAGAGCATGAGCAGGGGAGGGGCAGTGAGAGAGGGGGACAGAGGATACAAAGCGGGCTGCATGCTGACAGGCTGACAGCAGCAAAACTGATGCGGGGCTTGAAGTCTCTAACAGCAAGATCATGAGCTGAGCCAAAGTCAGATGCTCAACCGACTGAGCCACCAGGTGTCTCTGTATGTGATTTTTCTAAAGTTTCTCCATGCTTTTCTGTTTTTAAATTGTTCACACATACATTGGTTAAGTATATATTGAGTATATACCAAGTGTCAGGCAAGGAACCAATAGTCAATGATCCCCGACCTCATGGAGCTTACATTCTCTAGGGGAAGAAGGCAATAAATAATAGAGAAAATCAATGAATCAATCATATCGCATTCTAATAGAACAGAAAAGGAGAGACTGGAAAAGCCAAAGTGAAAGACAATCTGCAATTTTAAATATGATTATCTGGATACACCTCACTTGGATGACATCCGCAGGAAAACTTAAAGAAGATGTGGGACTTAAACGTATGGACACCTGGAGTAAATGCATTTATGGAAGAGGAAGAGCCAATGCAAAAGCCCAAGGGTGAGGGTGTGTCTGATGTCTTTTGAGGAATGTTGAGGAAGCCAGCGTGGTTGGAGCTGAGTGACTGAAGGAGAGAGAGGTGGGAGATGGGCGGCAAAGGGCCAGAATAAGCAAAACTTGTAAGCCATCATAAGAAGGATAAACTAGGGGCGCCTGGGTGGCGCAGTCGGTTAAGCGTCCGACTTCAGCCAGGTCACGATCTCGCGGTCCGTGAGTTCGAGCCCCGCGTCAGGCTCCGGGCTGATGGCTCGGAGCCTGGAGCCTGTTTCCGATTCTGTGTCTCCCTCTCTCTCTGCCCCTCCCCCGTTCATGCTCTGTCTCTCTCTGTCCCAAAAATAAATAAATAAAAAAAAAAAAAAAAAAAAAAGAAGGATAAACTAAAGAAGCCAAAGGAAATAAGTAATAGTTATATAATAGTTATATATATTATATATATATAATATATATAAAAGTCGCCAATTAAAAACCAAAAGTAATAGAAGATTTTGAGTGGGAGGGGCTTGATTTATGAGTTTTTTCTCCAATGCTTTAAAAATTGTTTTGTTTTAAGAAAATTTACAAAGATACAAAACAAGTGGGGAGAATGATGAACTCTCATTCAAGTAGCCACGCCTGACTGTCCTTGTTTCCTCCATAAACCCACCAACTTTTTCCTTCCCATCCTCTCATGTGACTTACTTGGAAGCCAGTCCCATCTCACACAGAATGAAATCCAGAAATCTTACCACGGCGTACCAGACCCAAGCCATCCAGTCCCTGGAGAGGAACACATTTCCTTGCCTCTGAGTCTACCTTCTGCCCTCCTGACCCTCCACCCCAGGCACACCCAGCCAGATGCCCCCTCCAGGTTCGCCCTCGCTTTGTCTCCTACCTCAAATGCTCTGCAGGCAGATATTTGCGTGACCGATTCCGAACTTTTTGTTCCAATAGTGGAATTTTTCAGAGACAATTTCTCTGACTACCCACAGGCATCTTCTATTCCCTCAGGACACATTTTTTCTTTTCTTCAAATGCTTACTACTGCCTGACTTGAAATCAAATATTTAACATTTCTTTATTATCTGTCTTTCCTCATTAGCATGGAAGCTCCATGAGGACAGAGGCTCTCTTTTCTTCGCTGCTCTGTCTCTGGAGCCTGATCACTATCTGGCATGTAATAGGTTATCAGCAAATATATTCTGAATTTGTTCAATGAGCATTTTTGAAAGATTTTCATTTTTTAATTTGTTTAATGTTTGTTTATTTTTGAGAGAGAGAGAGGGAGAGAGAGAGATCAGGGGAGGGGCAGAGAGAGAAGGAGACGCAGAATCCGAAGCAGGCTCCAAGCTCTGAGCTGTCAGCACGGAGTCTGATGCGGGGCTTGAACCACGAACTGTGAGATCATGACCTGAGTTGAAGTCGGATGCTTAACCGATGGAGCCACCCAGGTGCCCCATTTTTGAAAAATTTTCAAATATGACTTCCCTGCTTAGCTGATGGGAGTACTTATTACACGAACATCTCATTTAACTCAGGCTTTAGCAATAACTAAAAAAGCAGAAATTTTATGAACTAGTGAAAGGAATGAATTACAAGACCCTAGTTTCTCAGCAGAGAAATAATTCAAGAACGAAGTAACTTAGGAGGCATAAGGATCCAGTTCACGATAGTGTAAAGGGGATTGTGGGAATGAAAATACTATTAAATGTTGCTGAAGTCATGTCAAAAGTGCTAGAAAACAGAAAATAAGATTTTAATATAACCTTTAGCAGTTAACTTAGAAAAAAGTCTTCTACACATGGAATAAAACTTGAAACAATACATACATGCTCTTGCTTTTTTCCTGAAGACCTGCGATTACATGTTAGCAAAATGGTGAGCAAGTGCCTAGAAGCTTCCAAGCTCAGTGTGGCAGAGGGTCTAGTATGCACCTTTTGCAGCTGGAGGTAACTGGTGGCTGCAAAAGTATGTCTCTTGCTGCAGATTCTGTTCTTCTCCATAACTTTCATTTCTGACACCCAAAATGATGCCCAGATTAAATTTTTGTTTAAGATAAATGACAATGAAGATGAAGGCAAAACTTTAAAAGGTACCGCGTAAGGGGCATCTGGGTGGCTCAGTCAGTGACGCGTCCGACTTCGGCTCAGGTCATGATCTCGCAGTCCGTGAGTTCGAGCCCCGCATTGGGCTCTGTGCTGACAGCTCAGAGCCTGGAGCCTGCTTTGGACTCTGTGTCTCCCTCTCTCTCTGCTCCTCCCCCAGTCACACTCCGTCTCTTTATCAAAAAATGAATAAACATTTAAAAAAATTTTTAAACAAGGTACCTCGTAAGAAAATGTGTTTATGGATTTCCTTGTGTAACCAAAGAATTAAAAGCCAAAAGAGAACCAGCTGATACGAACGTGTCTACCAAGTTTTCACTTATCCATGTTTGGGGAGGTAGTTAGAAGAGAAGCTTTCTCCACCACTGTCTGAGTGCTGCCTTCTGTCTTCCCACCACCCACATCTCTCTCCAATTCCTTCTTCCTGCTTCAATCAGCCCAGGAAAGAGCAGCTGTTCTGAAGCACATCCAAACATACAATTTTGGGAAAAAAAATCAATGAGGCAAGAGAGTGGGGGGATGGATGGCATTCTCCACATAGGCTGAGAACCCCCTGACCTAGCCATTTTTCCCCCCACCAACTGTTCTAGATCCATGCTGCCCAACAGAATTTTATGCAATGCTGGAAATAATTCTGTGTTTGTGCTGTTCAATGACATAGCACTAACATCATATGCCTGTTAAGCATTCACAATGTAGTCAGTGCACCTAAAGAGCTGAACTTTCTAAATTATATTTAACTGTTTTAAGTTTATTTATTTGTTTTTGAGGGAGAGAGAGAGAATGAATGGGGAGGGGCAGAGAGAGAGGGAGAGGAGACAATGCCAAACAGGCTCTGCACCACCAGCATGGAGCCTGACTTGGGGCTCAAACCCACAAAACATGAGATCATGACCTGAGCCGAAACCAAGAGTTGGACACTTAACCAACTGAGCCACCCAGGCGCCCCTAAATCGTATTTAATTTTAATTTCCATTTAATTAGCTGCATGTGGCTAGCAGCTACCATATTGAACAGCACAGTCCCCAGGTAGGGATGAGATGATGGCCACCATATAAAGCTGGCTTAGCCACCTCCTATAGGGGCTCTTGTTAAATTAACCTCAGGTTTAAGGGTGTTTCTGTTTTTGTTAAATTCAGAGACAAGAAAGAAACCCCTTGTTAACATCCTGATATCCAACAGGTGAACTGCCCATCCTGCAACCTCAGGCAATTCTCAGCTTGCATGCTGGCCTTCTCGCCTCTCACCTACTCATAAACCTCCCCATTGAGTTACCTTCAGCATGCTAAATGCTGCACTATCTTTCATCTTTTAAAACATTTTATGTTGGCCTCATATTTTCCTCTGGCTAAAGGCCCATTTCTCTGCTCCCTTTTATGGTAAACTACTCCTGAAGAGTGGCCTACTTCTCTCCACTTTGCCAGCTTCCAGATGTCCTAGAACCCATTCTAATTGGGCTTTTACCCCCAGAATTCCACCAAAGCTTCCATTTCACCAAACCCACTCATTAGTTCTCCATTCTCACCATTCTCAGAGCAGCGTTTGACACAGCTGATCACGTATTTCTTCTTGAAATACATTTTCTTTTGTTTCTGCTTCACTATCCACTCATTGAACAAATATGTATTGACTGGTACTTGAGAAATAATCCCTGCGAATGTCTATTAGCACTCCTTTCTTTTCTCAGCTGCATGAATAGACAAAATGGGATAAAATAATTATTATGAGCATGTATTAGTAAGTTTGTAGCATTTTATAGATGTAATACTTGCAGTAATAACAGCACAAAAGAAAGCAAAGCCATATAGAGCTACTTAGGAGAAATATTTCTATATCTCACCAGACAGAAGTTAGTGCAAATCTAAGGTAGATTCTGATAAGTTAAAATGTATATGCTAAGCGGTAGAACGATTACTAAGAAAATGACCACAAGATATGTAGCGAAACATTCTTAGGGAAATTAGAGTGCTACACTAGAAAGTATTCGCTTAATGCAAAAGAAAGCAGTAAAGGAGACACAGAAGAACAAAAATGACATGAGTAATACAGAAAACAAAAAGCAAAATGGCAGGTGCCACTGGCTGGCCCAGTCAGAGGAGCATGTGACTCTTGGTCTGGGGCTCGTGAGTTTGAGCCCCACATTGGGGGTAGAGATCACTTAAATAAATAAATATTGTTTAAAAAGTAGCATGGCAGACATAAATGCAAGTCTACCAACAATCATAGGAATTGTGAACAGATTAAACAATCCAATTTTTAAAAAACCCAGGGGCGGGGCGCCTGGGTGGCTCAGTCGGTTAAGCGGCCGACTTCGGCCCAGGTCATGATCTCGTGGTCTGTGAGTTCGAGCCCCGCGTCGGGCTCTGTGCTGACCGCTCAGAGCCTGGAGCCTATTTCCGATTCTGTGTCTCCCTCTTTCTGACCCTCCCCCATTCATGCTTTGTCTCTCTCTGTCTTAAAAATAAAATTAAAAAAAAAAAACAAAAAACCCAGGGGCTAGCAAAATAGATTGAAAGACATGATCTAGCCATGTGTTGTCTGCAGGAGGCAAACTGTATTTTTTTCTACTTGAAGCATAATTCACATACAATGTGATATTAGTGTAGGTGTCAGGAAACATGTTTTCAACAAATAGGTTAAAAGTAAAAGGATGGGAAAAAAAATAAGAAGGCGTAAGATAGCTCGGATGGCTTTGCTAATATAAGGTAAAATAGACTTTAAAAGAAAAATATGTTACTATACATATGTAGGGACATTTTATAATTATAAAAGGTCAATCATAAAGAAGTTATAATAATTACAAACACACATGCATCTAACAACAGAGCTTCACATTATGTGAAGCCAAGGCTGACGAATTGAGGGGAGAAATAGGAAATTCAACATAATAGCTGGAAGCTTTATGCCCCATCTTCGGTGATGGACAGAACTACCAGACAGAAGATAAACAAGGAAACAGAAGACTTACCCAACACTAGTAACCTATACCTAGCTTACAACCCTCTACCCCAAAACGTAAGAATAATAGATTCTTCTCAAGCAGTGGGACATTCTCCAGGAGAGGTCACAAGTTAAGCTATAAAACAAGCTTCAGTAAATTTAAAAGAGCTGAAATCAGGGGCGCCTGGGTGGCTCAGTCAGTTGAGCATCCAACTCATGATTTTAGCTCAGGTCATGATCCCAGGGTTGTGGGATCAACCCTTGCTTGGGGCTCTGCACTGAGCATGGAGCCTGCTCAGGGTTCATTCTTTCTCTCTTTTTCTCTCTCTTTCTCTCTCTCTCTCCCTCCCCCGCCTCTCTCTCCCACTGCCTCTGTCCCCCGCTTGCACTCTCACTCTCTCTCTCTAAAATTAAAAAAAAGTGAAATCATAAAAATTATGTCCTTTGATCACGTACTCATATTGAAAAATAATAACAGAAAGAAACCTGAGAAATTGACAACTACAGAGAAATTAGACACTACATTCCTAAATAATCAACAAGTCAAAAAAGAAATCACAAGACAAACTAGAAGTCTTTCAGATGAATGAAAATGAAGGCATAACAGAGCATATGGGATGTAGTTGTTTTTTTTTTTAATTTTTAAAAAAGGTTTATTTATTTGGGCTGCCTCAGTGGCACAGTCAGTTGAGTGACCAACTCTTGATTTTGGCTCAGGTCATGATCCCACTAAGTGTGGAGCCTGCTTAAGATCTTCTCTCTCAGGGCGCCTGGGTGGCTTAGTCAGTTGGGCGTCTGACTTCAGCTTAAGTCACAATCTCAGTGGGTTCGAGCCCCACGTCGGGCTCTGTGCTGACAGCTCAGAGCCTGGAGCCTGCCTTGGACTCTGGTCTCCCTCTCTCTCTCTGCCCCTCCCCCGCTCATACTCTATCTCTCCCTCTCTCTCTCTCAACAAATAAATTCTCTCTCTCTCTCCCCCCCCCCCCCTCTGGCCCTCTCCCCCAACTCCAGTGTATGCTGTCTCTCTCTCTTTAAAAAAAAAAAAAGTTTCAGGGACGCCAGGGTGGCTCAGTCGGTTGAGTGTCAGACCTCGGCTCAGGTCATGATCTCACAGTCCGTGAATTTGAGCCCCATGTCGGGCTCTGTGCTGACCGCTGGAGCCTGGAGACTGCTTAGGATTCTGTGTCTCTCTCTCTCTGCCCCTCCCCCACTCATGCTCTGTATCTCTCTGTTTCAGAAATAACAACATAATTTTTTTTTAAAGTTCATTTATTTAAGGAATCTTTACACCCAACCTGGGGCTCAAACTCACAACCCTGAGATCAAGAGTCAAATGCTCTTCTAACTGAGCCAGCCAGGCGCCCCTCAGTTAAGTAGTTTTTACAGGGAAATTCACAGCTGTAAAAGCCTACATCAAGAAAGAATAAATATTGCAAAATAAAATTCTACCTCAAAAAATAGAAAGGGAAGAGCTAACTAAACTCAAAGAAAGCAGAAGGAAGGAAATAAGATTAGAGTGAAGGCAAATGAAGTCAAGAATTAAAAAAAAAACAAAAACAAAAACAAAAACAAAACACTAGAGTGAATCAATGAAACCAAAAATTGCTTCTTTGAAAAAGATCAAGAGAATTAACAAACCTTTGGCTATACTGACTGAGAGAGTGGAGATTCAAACTACTAAAATCATAAAAGAAAGAAGGGAGATTACAAAGAGGTATAAGTGAATACTATGAACAGTTCTATCCCAACAAATTAAATGACCTAAGTGAAATGGTAAATCCCTAGAAACTCACACTGCCAAAAAAAACTTGAAGAAGGGATATAAAATCCAAATAGACCTATAACTGGTATAGAGATTGAATCATTTAACAAAACAAAACTTCCAACAAAGAAAACCTCAGGACCAGATGGCTACATTGGTGAATGCTACTAAATATTTAAAGAAGAATGAACATCAATTCTTCTCACAACCTTCTAAAAAATGTAAGAGGAAGAAACACTTCCTAATGCAGTTTATGACTCTGACATCAAAGAAAGAGAAAGACACCACAAGTAAAGAAAACCATACACCAATATCCTTGATAAATATAGATGCAAAAATCCTTGACAAAATGCTAGCAAACTGAATGCAGCAGCATATGAAGATAATTAGACACCATGACCAACTGAATTTACTCCAGGAATGCAGGAGGGATTCAACAGAACAAAAATCTATCAAATACCTCCCATATTCATAGAATGAAGAAAAACACCACATGATCATCCCAACTGATGCAGAAAAAACATCTAACAGAATGCCATACCCTCTCATTATAAAAATAGCCAACAAATTAGGACTAGAAAGGAACCTCTTCAACCAATAAAGAACATGAGTGAGGGGTGCCTGGGTGGCTCAGTCGGTTGAGCGTCCACCTTAGCCCAGGTCATGATCTCATGGTTTGTGAGTTTGAGCCCCGCACCGGGCCCTGTGCTGACAGCTCAGAGTCTGGATCCTGCTTCAGATTCTGTCTCTCTCTCTCTCTCTCTCTCTCTCTCTGCCCCTTTCCCACTCATGCTCTATTTCTCAAAAATAAATAAACGTTAAAAAAATTTTAATAAAAATAAAATAAATAAAAAGAGCATCAGTGACACCCCCCCCCCCCCACCCCGGCAGCTAACAGCATGCTCAATGGTGAGAAAAATTGAATGCTTTTCCTATAAGATCAGGAAAATGACAAAAATGTCTGCTCTCCCCACTTGTATTCAACATGGACTGGAAGTTCTAGCCAGGGCAAGTAGGCAAGAAAAAAGCAAAACAAAACAAGAAACAAAAACAAAACAGTAAAAGGCATATCCAGATTAGGAAGAAAAAAATTAAAAGTATCTCTTTTCATAGAAGACATCATCTTACATATAGAAACCCCTTTTTAAAAAATGTATGCAGGGGCACCTGGGTGGCTCAGTCAGTTAAGCATCCGACTTCGGCTCAGGTCATGATCTCACGGTCCGTGGGTTCGAGCCCCGCGTTGGGCTCTGTGCTGACAGCTCAGAGCCTGGAGCCTGCTTCAGAATCTGTGTCTCCCTCTCTCTCTGACTCTCCCCCATTCATGCTCTGTCTCTCTCTGTCTCAAAAATAAATAAACATTAAAAAATTTATGCAAAAACTATGCAAATTAACAAGTGAACTTGGCAAAGTTGCAAGATACAAGATCAATTGTTTTTTATATGCTTGCAGTGAACAAACCAAAATAAAATTATGAATTAATTCCATTTATAATAGCATCAAAAAAGACAAAATACTTAGGAATAAATTTAACTAAGGAATTACAAGACCTTCACATTGAAAATACAAAATATCATTTAAAGAAATTAAAGAAGACCTACTAAACAGGAAAAAAACAACAACTCATGTTTAGATGTTAGAAGATTTAATATTCTTAAGGCAGCAGCTCTACCAAAACTCATCTACTGATTTGATTCCTATCAAAATTCCAACTGCATTTTTAACAGAAATGGACAAGCTGATCCTAAATTTAATTTAAAATTTTAGGATAACCCAAATAGCTAAAGTAATCTTCAAAAAGAAGAACAAAGCTGGAAAACATATACTTCCTGATTTCAAAACTTACTAAAAAGATATGGTAATCAAAAGCGTGTTACTGGCATAAAGGCAGACATAGAGATTAATGGAATAAAATTGAAAGTCCAGAAATAAATTCATACATCTATAGCCAATTGATTTACAACGAGAGTCGCAAGATCATTCAATGGGGAAAGAATGTTATTTTCAACAAATAGTCCTGGGACAACTGAATATCTCCATGCAAAAGAATGAATTTAGACCCCTACCTCACACCATATACAAAAATTAACTAAAATGGATAAAAGATCCAAATAGAAGAGATAAAACTCTTAAAAGGAAACTGTGTGTAGGGGTGCCTGGGTGGTTCAGTCAATTAAGCATCCAACTTTGGCTTAGGTCACAATCTCATAGTTTGTGAGTTTGAGCCCCACGCCTGGATTTATGCTGACAGCTCAAAGCCTGGAGCCTGTTTCAGATTCTGTGTCTCTCTCTCTTTCTGCCCCTTCCCTGTGCTCTCTCTTTCTCTTTCTCTCTCTCTCTCTCTCTCTCTCTCTCTCTCTCTCAATAACAAATAAACATTAAAAAATGTTTTAATAAAATAAAATAAAAGGAAACTATGTTGGGGGGCCTGTAGCTGGTATATTAAATTTAAAAATATGCAGATTATAACCTGCCAAGTGGGGAGACACAAGCTATCAACACAGTGTCAATCAGTAGCTTTCTCAGCATCTGAGTTTCCTCTTTGAGGAGGTGAAAATCCTGGGATCTTTTTGATTAAAGGCAGTTTCAGTACACTCACACAAAGAAAGTCAAGTCACAGTATTAACTCCTTACATGTCCCAGAAACAGGAGCAGAGATGTGCAATGAGTTGGGGGAAAGACAGTCCTCTGTCCTAGGTCATGAGGGAGCTGGGGATAGAGAACAGGGTAGCAAGCATCTATTACTTACAAGGTGGTTGAGGCAGAAGTCACTAATTTTTTGCAGGCTCAACTCTAAGTGGTTATTTTAAAAGGTGCTCCAGGAAAAGAAAGTGGGAACTTGGGGTGCAAATCCTAAACTCAGGTCCTGATCTAAATGCCCAGACTCTTTCCCTCTCTCTCTGCCCCTTCCCTGCTTGGTCTCTGTCTCTCTCTAAAATAATAAACATTAAAAATTTTTTTTTTTAAAAAGGGGCACCTGGGTGGCTCAGTCGGTTGGGCGGCCGACTACTGCTCAGGTCGTGATCTCGCAGTCTGTGAGTTCAAGCCCCTCATCAGGCTGTGTGCTGAAAGCTCAGAGCCTAGAGCCTACTTGGATTCTGTGCCTCCCTCTCTCTCTGCCCCTTCCCTGCTTGGTTTCTGTCTCTCACTCTCTCTCTCTCTCTCTCTCTCAAAAATAATAAACATTAAAAAACAAAAATTTTAAATGCCCAGACTCTGGATGTGAGCAGGGCTGTCATACCATAAAATACTTATGCAGCAACTCAAAAAAAGCTGTTGTTTTTTTTTTTTTAATATCAGGAACATAGGTCTAAATCTCCATGATCTTGCATCAGGCCGTGGTTTCTTAAATATGACACCAGAGCACAAACAATAACAAAGAAAAGAGATAACTTTGATTCATTAAAATTTGCAACTCTGGTGCATCAAAGGACAGTACTAAGAAATTTTAAAGACAGTCCACCTAATGGGAGAAAATAATTGCGGATTATATATCTCTCTCTCTATCTCTATCAACAATAAATAAACATTCAAAACAATTTTTAAAAAATGGTTAAAAGGGTGAATTTAGGTTGTAGGAATTTTTATTTCAATTAAGAAAGAAAAGAAGAAAAACGAATATGGCAGAAAGGAGAAAACAATTAAGAAGCCTGGTGCAGGTCTGTGTCCACAGCTGCAGCAGGACTGGACGGACCACAGAGCAGTGGGCACATCACAAGCACCCACAGCAGGAATCTTTATCCTGAGTGGTCTGTGAACTGCTAAAATTTAGGAACTTGCTACTGAAAGAAGAAGGAGAAAACGGATTTGAGGAATCAATTGGTGGCCTCTGTCAAATATCCCTTGACTTTTATCTTTAATGTTTTCTCAATAAAGCCACCAACAGGGAAAGTAAAACCAGTGCCATGTAAAGGCCGGGGCCAGAACTACAGTCGGTATTTCTGCCGATCATTCCCACCAGGTCAGGCGCCGTGCCAGACTGAGTCTTTGTTACCATCCAGAGCTCTGTCTGCCCTCACGCATTCACTTGGATCAGCTAATGCATTGGCAGACTCTGTGTCCTTTCGGGTACATTCCTTGTCATGAGTGATACCTGAGCAGCTCTAGTTAGCGGTACGCTCCAAGGCAGGGAAGAACAGCTCTTGCTGCATAACTTCCTGTTTTAAAATAACATTTTTCCTGGGGCACTTGGGTGGCTCAGTCGGTTAAGCATCCAACTCTTGGCTTCGGCTCAGGTTGTGATCTCCCGTTCATGAGTTCAACCCCTGCATCAGACCCTCTGCTGATGGGATTCTGTCTCCCTCTCTCTCTGCCCCTCCCCGGCTTGCTGTCTATCTCTCTCTCAAAATAAATAAAAATAAACTTAAAAAAAAAACTGCATGAAAATAACTTTTTTTTTTTTTTTTTTTTTTTTGCCTGTAAACATGCAGTTTGGGAAATTCTCGTTGAGGACAGCTCATCTCTGTACCACATTGTTCCACCAGAGCAGCTCAAAGGCTCAGGGGGGCATCTTCTGAAGCCTCGCTCACTTGCATATCTGCTGCTGATGATACTGATGATGGGTGATCAGTGCTGATGGTCTGCTAGGTTTGTGGCCAGAACATCTACAGTAGCCTTTCCATGTGGCTGGTGGCAGGATCCCCAGGTCAAGGATCCTGGGAAGGCCAGTGAAAGTTGCATTGCCCTTTATGACCTATCCTTCCATCAGTCACAGGCCCACCAGGAGCAAAGGGAAGAAGAGAGACCCCCCACCTCTTGATGAGAGAGAGTCTATGTCCATTGTAAGAAGAACATGTTGATGGGACCATCTTTGGAAATTACAATCTGCCACAACAGGCACAAGATTCAGAGTGTTCCTACCCAAAACCCATAGTGCGTGCGTGTGTGTGTATATGTGTGTGTGTGTGGTCTTTCTTCTTTAACCAACTCATATCCACGAGCTCCCTGCTGCCTAGAGTCTGACCTTGGCAAAAGCCCCTTATCTCTCCATGTCCCTGGCCACGGGACACCTTGAGAGGTGCCAGGCTTTATTTAGTACTTTATAATGAAATCCGCAGAGCTCTGAGGGTTATAAATCATGTTCCGAGAGTTTCGGCTTTGTGCTTAATGGCAAAGCTAAGACGAAATGCCTCCCTCTTGGGTTTCCAGCAAGTTATTAACTTGGGTTAGAAATATTACCACTCAGCAGTTTCCAAAGTTTTCTAATAACACTTTCATCTTGTGAGTACACATTATAGATCTCTTCTCTCTCTCTCTCTCTCTTTTTTTGTTTCCAAATGAAGAAATTCAAATTATCCTTCTTGGACTACCCTGAAGTACTTCCTTTTCCTAAGATTCTGCTTTTTATGATCCTCTCCTCTAACCAAGCCAGGCTTCTCGGTCTCCTTCCTTTTGACCACATGCCCAAGTTGTTACTCAGATAACAGACCATGGGCCACACACAGGGCATGATCCTGACAAGAGCAAGCTTATCAGTGAGGAATTCGTTCAGCTGCAAGTAACCAAACTCTCAACAGCTTAAATGGTGATTGATCTGCCTCACATGAAAAGTCCATAGATGGCTCCCCCTTCAAGTAGTGAAAGACTAGCTTATTTTTTAATCTTTTTAATGTTTATTTATTTTTGAGAAAGAGCATGAGGGAGGGGCAGAAAGAGAGGGAGGACACAGAATCCAAAGCAGGCTCCAGGCTCTGAGCTGTCAGCACGGAGCCTGATGCTGGGCTCTAACCCACGAGCTGTGAGATCATGGCCTGAGTTGGACGTTTAACCAACTGAGCCACGCAGGCCCCAGATAGACTAGCTGATTGGATAGCATTACTCTCACCAAAAGCAACCAGAAAGGCTGGACAAAATACAGGAAATGTGTCTGAGCCATGAGAGCTTCCAAGGTGGTGAGGACTGGAAGGGAAGTGCAAAGGGCCCGGTCCCACCAGATCAGTATATTTGAGATTGCGTGGGCACCAGCCCATCAGAATGGAGCACAGTCCTGAGGACAGATGTTGTTCTGGGAATTAACCTCGTACCTG
This sequence comes from Panthera pardus, assembly GCF_024362965.1. NCBI lineage: Eukaryota > Metazoa > Chordata > Mammalia > Carnivora > Felidae > Panthera > Panthera pardus. The sequence goes on along the minus strand of NW_026526821.1, from coordinate 42,091,953 downwards.
TTGGAGGCTCTGGTGATCCCAGAGAAGGGGCTTGTGAGATAGGGGTGTCAGTGAAGGGACACTTGAGGGATTTCAGGGAAGTTGACTATTTACCAGCCATCAAAGCAGTCTTTCAAAAAATTAACTAGTACCAGTAAATCTTGGAAAAGTTAACTAACTACCTGCCATTAATCTGAGACAGGCAAAACCATCTGTCCGAGCCAGGTATACCAGGGTATCATTTGTGTACCATGTAATGAGTCCGACAAGTTTCTGAGAGGGCTTGATGAAGTCACAGGATGAGCGAAGGTGCTGAGGTTGCTATGGCAGAGCACAGCCAAGGCTTGGGAAAGCACCACACAGCACCCCCGCCTCTTGATTCATTTGGTTATGAAACAAGTATGCATTGCCTGGAGCCCGCTCCAAGGATTGGCAATCTCCTACACATGGGGCTTTAAGAAAATGGGGGAGCCGCCCAAACTTGGATATCGTCCCCAGAAACCTGCCAGCCTCTGTAATCTCTTCCTCTGGCAGAAGGGCACTGTGCTCATGGTACCTGTACAATGTCGAGTATCTGGTCAAGGTTCCAGAATGGCTACTCTAGTCCCTAATGCACCTGTCCCCTTGGGAAATGGGACTCTAGGCCCGGCAATCTGGAACATGGGAGTGCCTGGGGAGCAGGTGCTTTGAAGGAACAGGGCACTTGGTTGGGTCATGCTGGGAAAGGGGAGGTCGGCACCTCCAAGTACTTGGTCATTTTCCTCCCGTTTCAATGTGAGGCCGCACTGCGGGCCAGGTTAGCTTCACTCTTTGTTTTGGAGAACAATTGTGCTTCTAAAACTGACTATGAAGTTTTGAAACTTTGAAAGCAGAGACAAATCTCCACTTAGAGCCAGTCTCCCTTTAAAAAAAAAAAAAAGCCTATTTCACACTGTTTTTATCTTTCCCATTATATTTTGGTTTGACCTTTAAGTAAAGACCTTTCTTAACCTGGCAGCCATTTTATTCAGCTTCCGACTTGAGAAAATGTTCCCTGCCTGTTGAGGATGGAGGCATTAAGCAAATGTTTGCCTAACCTTTGCTTCGAGCATAATCTTACCTTTTAATAAAATACACCCAAAAGGCTGCCCTACAAGTTTTTCATAGCTCTGAGTCGTGTTCATAGCAGGAAGTGGAAGAATTTAAGAACTGTTTTGTTTGAATAGTTAAGTCCTAGCATGATGAATCTGAAAGGGATGTGGCTCGGAATGGTATAAGAAGCTCTGAATATGAAATAGAGCCAAATACCATTCCATCTTGCTGCGGGGATGTGAGTTTGCCAGGAGGTCTGAGCACAGTTTGGAATGTTTGCCACCCTGAAATGGGAATAGACCTGAGCTGTTGGGAAGAGAAATCTTTTTGTTTTGGCTTTTCTCTTTGCTCTCAGGGCTGGGGTGGGGTGGGAACCTGAAGGAAATCTCAAACTTTGCACCCCTCTCTCTTCTACCATCTATTCCCCAATAAGGAATCACAAATCTTTAAAAAAAATTTTTTTTAATGTTTATTTATTTTTGAGAGAGACAGAGCACGAGCAGGGGAGGGGCAGAGAGAGAGGGAGACACAGAATCGGAAGCAGGCTCCAGGATCCGAGCTGTCAGCACAGAGCCCGACGTGGGGCTCAAACCCACGAGCCGCGAAATGATGCCATAAGCCAAAGTCGGAGGCCCAACCGACTGAGCCACCCAGGTGCCCCAAATCTTTTTTTTAAGTTTACTGATTTTGAGAGAGAGAGAGAAGGAGAGAGCTCACATGAGTCGGGGAGGGGCAGAGACAGAGGGAGAGAGAGAATCCCAAGCAAGCTCTGCACGGTCAGCATGGAGCCGGACACAGGGCTTGAACCTGTGAACCATGAGATCATGACTTGAGCCAAGATCAAGAGTCAGACGCTTAACCGACTGAGCCACCCGGGCGCCACAAGAAGGGTAAATCTTACAGGTCAGAATCCGAGACCTCCAGCGAGTTCTACTAGTGGACAGGGACCACTGGGCTTAGAAGACACACGGCCCTGCCCTGCCACGTCCTGCACCCCTGCATGCCAGGCCTTCTTCCCACGTCCTGTTCTGCTTCCAGCTTCCCAGCACAGGGGCTGCCGGCCAAGGACAGCACCAGTCACATGTTTTGTCTTGGTTTAGAAATGGGCCCTGAGACAAGGATACGAGCAGAACTAATTTTGGGGGAGATGATTCTAGAGATCATAGTGGGGGGCGGGAAAGTGAGGTGGGGAAAGAATAGACAGGCACCGAGGGTGTCTTATCAAGAAAGTTCTCCCCGTGGACACCTGGAACTGAGTTTCACCTGGCGCCTCTGGGAGACGGTGCAGTCTCTACACCCCTCCGAGGATGGGGGTGCTGAAGCTTTATACACCTACCCCCGCCAGTCGTTGGTTAAGGGCTCCTCCCAGGAAGTGTCAATCCCCTAGTACCTCCGGACTGCCATGAGCAAACTCCGGGGACTATAAAGGCCGCCAGGCAGAGATGCAGGTGTCTTGGACCAGGGGTCAAGAGTATCTGCTCTTCTTCCTCTCTATTGTTGTAACTTCTCCATCTACACTGGAGTGGGATGAGCCACCTGTCACACGGCGACTGGCATCTTGTGCCACAGACCCAGGTGGCCGAGACTCAAAGAAGCAGGAACCAGGAAACCGTATGCAGACCTACCTGCCAGTCCGAGCCACACTGCCAATCCGGCCTGTGCCTCAGAAGCTCTACATAGGGAAATGGGGGCATCTTCTGATGTTGGCCTAACATCCACTAAGCTGCTATTCACAGCTCACTTGTTTCTTTCACCTTGTGGGTGCCCCTTCCTTGCAGGAGACGCAAGGGTGTAGGACCTGGAGCGCCCAAGCCCACATCCCAACCCCTAGTGTGTATTTTAGCCATCCGATGCCCTCCTGTTGTTCAGTGTCGATTTTGAAAAATGTGATACTAAAAAAACAAGAAAACCAAAAGTACTAAGTCACATGAGGGCAGGAGGTTTTGAAGAGAAGGGCAAGAATGTTTTTTTTTTCCTTTTAAAGTTAAATTCATTAGCAACTTCATAAAAATAAAAGATGAGGGGGAGGCTGCCTGGGTGGCTCAGTCAGTTAAGCGTTCAACTTCAGCTCAGGTCATGATCTCACGGTTCGTGGATTCAAGCCCCACCTTGGGCTCTGTGCTGACAGCTCAGAGCCTGGAGCCTGTTTCAGATTCTGTCTCTGGCTCTCTCTGCCCCTCCCCAACTTGTGTTCTGTCTCTCTGTGTCTGAAATCAATAAACACTAAAAAAATAAAAATAAAAAAAAGAAGACACAAGCCCCATTCAAACTCACGAGCCATAACAAGCAGGGGTTATATTCAGGCTTCCGGTATGAGATAAAGTAACACATTTCAACTCAGGCTTTAGTTCTCCAATTACGTATCTCTTTTAAACAAACCCGCAAGTGTAATATGTGAGGGCTGCATGGCCTCTTTCTCCCCTTCTCAGAACTGGAGTGTGCGCTGAAAAGTACATCGCACCTGTACTTATTAACGTCTAAGTAAATTCTTGCTCCAAGGAATGAGAAATGTCAACACTAGGCTAAGCACACAGTGTTTAAAATTTAATTGTGTAAGGGAGGAAAACATTTCCCTTCTTACCTTCTAGGTTCTTTGGATGGCCTAATAATTGAATTGACATAAAACAGATTAACAGGAGAAAAACGGATTTAATTTTGTCCACACGGGAACTCATAGAAGCAGGATGCTTGGAGAAGTAACCAAAGCTAGCAGCTTTCTGCCTTTTACACAAAGAAACAACAAGCTGTGAAAATTGGACAAAACCAAGAGGTTTGGATTTGGGTAGCTGGTTAGTGAAGAGGTAGCCTGTAGCTTATGGAGACCTCTCCGCCCGAAATTCCCTACCTCTGGTGATCAGGATGCCTCCTCCTCTCCAGGGGCAGGGAGGGTATCCTTCACATGGGGAATTTATTTCCTGCTTTCAGGGGGACAAGGGAGGGTCAGAGTGTCCTTCTTGCACTGGCTGTTTCTTAAGTAACTCTAATTCAAAATAATCAATATGCCAAATGGCATTTTCTGGGGTGATGTATTCTGCTCCCCCTCAGTTGTATCCACAAATGTATAGATACTCCATAAATATATTTGTGTGCTTAGGAAGCTCTCCCAAGAAAGGTTAAACAGGATGACAATAGCAAAGGAGGAGGGGAGAGATAAAGGGAAAAAGAGATTCATGTCGGGTAAAGACAGTTGATGCTATTGAAATTGACAGTGCATACATTACTGAGAGGTAAGGAAGCACTATTTTTGCTTGAAAAATAATAGGACATTGTAATCATCTTCTGGAAGAAGCTGTAAAGCTAGGAGGACATGATAGCTGTTTGAAAAGCAATTAAGCAATCTCCTAGAGGAGACTGAAAGGGATGTAGGAAGAAATGCAAATAGCCTTCAGCCCCCATCATGTGTCAGCCCTTCACTAGCCCTGAACCTTCCTGCAGCTGATGAAGGGCGTTTGGTGAAATGTTACATCAGGAGCAAGGGCGTGCACAGCTACAGCATGAAGCAAAAGGACCATGTTTCAAATTATAAAGAAAGGGAATTGCTGATGGTCATTTGTAACGAGCTGATTGCAAAATGGAGGTTCTCTCTGTGCTGTCATAGCTCCAGACGGTGTGGCGTGCATGTGTCAGGATAACCCAACTCTATCTAGTGGTTCATTACAAATTTAGAAAACAAAGGACCTGGATGGCTCAGTCCGGAAAACATGCAACTCTTGATCTCAGGGTCCTGAGTTCAAGCCCCATGTTGGGGGTAGAGATTACTTTAAAAAAAGAAAGAAAAGAAAACAGAAGAGAGGAGAGGAGAGGAGAGGAGAGGAGAGGAGAGGAGAGGAGAGGAGAAGAGAGGAGAAGAGAAGAGAAGAGAAAGGAGAAGAAGAGAAGAGAAAGAAGAAGAGAAGAGAAGAGAAGAGAAGAGAAGAGAAGAGAAGAGAAGAGAAGAGAAGAGAAGAGAAAACACAGGGCCAGATAATTGCCTAGGCCTTCCTAGCATTTGCCACTCATTCAAAATTCACCTGCTGATTAATATCACCCCTTACAGTAGGCTTTCTCCACTTGAACATGACTGACATTTGAGTCTGGATCATTCCTGAAGGGGGGGGCACTCTCATGCAGGATAGCGTGTTTAGAAGCATCTACCCTCTAAATGCCAGTAGCATCTCCTCCGTTTGTAACAATCAAATGTGTCTCTAGACATTGCCAAATGTCCCCAGTAGGAGGGAGGGCTATGAGGTCAAAATCACCCTGGGTTGAGAATCACCCTGTTAGATGAAGCAGAAACCCAGACTTTTTTTCTTTACTGCTATTTCAGCACGGTGTCATGGACAGCTTGTGAGCTTGAAGCCAGGCGGTCTATCTGCAGACCCTGCTCTCACGCTTTTAGGTCAGTGATCTGGGACACTGAGTCTTATACCTTTCAGACATTCTGTGGCGCCCCTAGAGGGGGCTGGGAATTGTGTTAATTTTTTCCTAGAGGAATTTCTACTCTCCCAGCTCAAGGTGCTATTGCTGCTTTTCTATAAGTGAATTAAATCAGATGAAACAATCTCTAAGCTCTGCAGGGTTCCATATTCAGAGCAAATATACAAAATGGGTCTGAAAGTGAAATGTCAGCTTTGCCCTAATGTGTGAATTTTCGAATCAGTTGAATTTATGAGAAGGTCAGCAGTAAAGGCATATTACTACCCCTATATCTATGCCATGTGACAGGCAGATTTTAAGATTGCACATATTTGGAGGAAGGGGTGAGGGTGGAGAGTCCACCCAAAGAGGTGGCCCTGATATTGATGATCCTGAAAGCTACGAAGGACGTTCACACGGTGGGCTGCGGACTCCTTTGGAAAGGTCTCTCTGTATGCCAGATCCCAAGCTCACCACTAGGTGTCACCCTGGTCCCTCCAAAGTTCCTCACTACAGCTACAGGGCATCAAAGTTGCAGGGACCTTGGAAGCTGATCAAGGGAGAAATCTGAGACTGGATTGGCCCCCACTGCAACCTTTAATCAGACATGGGCCAGAAGAAAGTTAAGCTTTCTTGCTGGGTCCAGACAGCCTCGGAGGCGGGGTGGGGAAGCCTCATGCAAGACACTGGTTTATAGGTGGTATTCCAAAATACTGGTTCTTTTTTCCCGCGATCATCTCTCTGCCTGCTTCGGTGGGATTCAGGGACACATCTCACCTAGAGTAGCCTTCTGCAGGACAGATCAGCATTGCAAGTCTATCCAGCTGGCCCATTCTCCTTGACCTACTGTCTCTCGAGGAGCCAGCGTGTCTGCATGTGTGGCCCCTGGGAGTCAAGACTCAAGTCCTGTCTTCTAATCCACGTGTGGTGGCATTAATCATTAGCAGTAACATAAGTCTCAGGGAAAGATCTAGAGTAGGCCTTAAATCATTTTGTATCCAAGAGCAGGGGAGAGAAGAAAGACCTGGGAACTCCTGAGTGACTGAGGGTCCAGTGAGGTGAGTGGGTGGACAACCAGGGACTACAACTCAGGTTTTCTGCCCTTAGTTTATAGAAATCTATAAGGGGGTGGGGGGATGTGCCTGGGTGACTCAGTTCATTAAGCGTCGAGCTCTTGGTTTCGGCTCAGGTCATGATCTGGTGGTTCTTGGGTCTGAGCCCCTCGTCAGGCTCAACTCTGCTCGTGTGGAGCCTGCTTGGGATTCTCTCTCCCTCTCTCTCTGCCTCTCCTGCTTGTTCTCTCTCTCTCTCTCTCTCTCTTTCTCTCTCTTGGAAAATAAAACTTAAAAAAAAAAGTAAAAAAGAAATCTAAAAGCTGGCATGGGTTCCCCCCAACCCAGCTTGACACAGAATTGCTTAAGCGGATTAACATTCCCATCTCCACGAAAGCATTTGGCCAGGATAAATTCACCTGCTGAAACAAATAGGAAAAAGGGGAGCAAGAGTAAGAAGAGATGAGAGGCGGGGAAAGCGGGTGAGATATTAGTAGCCTCGTCTTTACCTCCCAAATACACTCATTCCAGCACAGCTTACACTTGCAAAGAAATGATTAAAACAATTGCTCACGTGTGACAGAAAAGTCATTTCCATTTAGAAAAATATTTAAATCACAGCTTGGGAAGCATTTCTCTGTCTTTGTTAATGATGGGTTAGAGGGGGGATGCTCTAAAGCGTGCGGATCGATATGATATGTCATTTTCCTGATTAAATTACTGACATACAGTGGTATTCGCAGGTGATGCAGCTAAGACGTCGTAACATTGGAAGGCCTTTAAAATCCCCAAAATTGTATTTCAAGGGAAGAGCATGGAATAGTATTAGCTTGTGTAATTTCTTTCTTACTTTTCTTCCTCACCATTTCAGACAGATGAGACTGATTGTTGAAGAAATGAGATTTTCTTCCTGGTGTTCACTCTTATTTCTTCTCTCCACTCAGAGCTGAAATGCCCTCCCCTCCAGAGATTTGTTTAAATACTACATGAAGGCGCTTGATATTTCCTTGTATTAAATCAGATCCGGGAGGGCACAAGCGTCTGCTCAGCCAATAAACATGAGAAGCAATAAATGCCCCCATTTATCTAGGGTCACGAGTGGGGGTGCTGAAGGCACCACCATCTTGACTTCTCTTTCTTCTAAGCTTATGAAATACGCTAGGGTTTTCTAAAACTTGACTGCACAAAACCTGCTGCCGAATTTAGTCACGCTGCCAACAATGAGCTAAGTCAGCTGTGACTCAAATATTTTTCACACAGACTGTCTTCACAAAAGCAGTTGGGGCAGGGGCTGAGGGGGGGTGGCGAGGGCCCCAATAACTTGGATGTTTCTGGTAAAGTCAACTTGAGGCCCAACATTCCAACAATCACCCCAGTTACCCCATTTCTCCTAGCGTGTCTGAAAAACCTTGCTAAGCCTGGTTGGGAAAGGGTCTTATAAGTTCATGGTCAGGAATGGAAAGGATAGGTTTCCAATCTTAATGTCTGCCAGGGATTCTGATTTACCTCTCACAGGTTTGCATTCCCAGCCACTTGGCCCTTGAACAAAGGGTAGGACTTTTAACAAAAAGGATTGCTGTTAGTAGGAATATCCTGCTTGACCTGCAGGGATGAGCTCACGGTGCTTTCCTGGGATAATCAAAGCCCTGCCTTACATTGTCCTTTCTTGCCATTTGCTGACGTTTGTTCATTTGTTCGTTTGTTCCCGGCAAGTAGCCAAAAAAAGGGAATTCAAAAGCTCATACTCTGAACATGAGGTGTCCCTACACATCTATAGACTCATTAAGTAGGTCAGTGTCCTCAGTTTCTGCAGGACTGCAAGAGCTTCACTCAAAAGGACCCCCGGCTACTTACTTATTAGCCAGCCCAAGCATATGTCACAATGCCCAGCACTCAGACGGAGTATCTGAAATCAAGTCAAGTCGCTGTTGGCGGGGCATCAGATAGCAGAGAGAATCCGATGGCTTGCTGCCATTTACAACATTCCCTGAGGATAAGGGAGGACATGCGAGGGAAGGGCTGGAAGTTGGAGAGCACTGGGGCTTTATCTCAAGGGAACAATATCTCCCTGGTTTGCTCTGTTTTGCCAGGTGTTTTTTTAAATGTCTCTTGACAGACCAGAGACATTCCCCCGATAATGAAGGCAGGGAAGACGCACCATCCCAGACATTAGATCTCGCATTCGCCAAGCTCTGCGTGTGTGTGTGTGTGTCTGTACTTTCGTGCTAAGTGTTTGCAGTATACCTTGCACACACCTTCAGAAAAGCCATGGAGAAACACAAAAGTGTTCTAGAAAGAAAAGATGCTCAAGATACATTTCTGATTCACTTAAAACAACAACAAAGAACCGTAGTTCCTCAAAAGTTTCAAACATGTTTTAAAAGCCTCTCATTTTGAACTTAATTCTACTACCATTTATTACATACCCATGGTGTATGCTGGGTGATTTTTACATACTGTATCTTATTTAACCCGATCCTTATAATCACCCCCCAAAGTTAGTTATTATTATCTCAGAGGTATTATTATTCCCACGTGTAGGCAACTAAAGTGGGGGACAAAGAGGTTCAATGACATGAACCTGGCTGCACAAACAACAGAAGTCTGAGCCATCATGTCACACGATCTGCAAGAGCCCCAAGGGGTCTCAGGTCTACAACAGTTCACATTACAGGGATTTCACCGGCTGTGACATAATATGGGGAACCCACCAAATGCAGCCTATTCAAATTACTTGTATTTATTTTTAAAATGACTTGGATTTATCATAGGATCATTTAACACAACAAAGGTGCAGCCCCTAAAGGTGCATTTAACACAACAAAGGTGCAGCCCCTAAGAAATCCTGTTCTCTAGTAATTTATTCAGAATAAACTTCTCAGGACCCCTGGGTGGCTCAGTCAACTAAGCATCTGACTCTTGATTTCGGCTCATGTCATGATCTCACAGTTCATGAATTTGGGCTCTGCTTGGGATCCTGTCTCTCTCCCTCTCTCTCTGCCCCTTCCCCCGCCTGTGCTCACTCTCTCTCTCTTTCTCAAAATAAATAAATAAACTTAAAAAAAAAAAAAAAGGATAAACTCATTAGCATGCATTCCACACACGCGCATAATTTTTAGAGAAGTAGAAGCCACGGTACCTCAGTCTCAGGTGGGTGCCTGTTGAGGTCCACGGAGGCCTTCTCTCTTCCTCGTGTCTTGTGCTTTGGATCCTGTATAAGGCTCTTTTCAGAGCAAGGGTCAAAATGTCTGGCCGGAGACATGAACTTCCAGCATCAGGAGAGCAGAGGAACAGTATTCACCCCTGCTGTCAGACAGAGTCCATGAAGCCTTGGAAACACAAGGCGCTTGTGGTCTGGTGGGACACGCCCCTTCCAAGGCTGATTTCCCAAGAGGTGTTGTTATTTACACCCTCGCTAGGATGGCTATATGCAAATGAGACAACCCAACTTTGTTGAGCCTAAATAGGATTAAGTTACATGCTAACATCCATCTGGCTATAGGTCTCAAAGATACACAAATACATAGATATATTTGATTCTTGTAAGAATAATGTCTTGGTTCTTGTAAGGTATGGTGGCCCTCAGTGGGAAGTAAATGACCCTCACTTGCTGGTGTTAATGAAGGGCTGTGGCCAGAACTGAGACTTCAAATCAAAATAATACACTCCACGTCAGGTCACCAAATTGCTAGTGGAATGACTTGGGACTATTTCAGGTAATTTCAGGTGTTTTTTCTTAAAGAGATGAAACAACAAAAAAAAGCATGCAATCTGGAAATATCTTTGATTTAGAAATTCCAGATGGTCTGAATGGGAAATTGCAATTTCTTATCAGTGAAGCATCTGGCAGATTACAGCACAGCTCCTTGAAGGAAAGCCGTCCTCCTTCCAGCCCTCTTGGGTCAGATAACACTGCTGCCACATAGGGGCCCCGGTCCTAGGGCCCCTGGATTCTATTCCATACCCCCATTATACTTAAGGCTCGCAACAACCCAGCAAGGAAGATGCTGTTACCCCATTGATAGCTAAGAAAACTGAGGTCCAGCAAGGTCCAAACTGGATCCAAGCATGCATAGATAGGGGACTGCAGTGCTGTAAGAAATATAGCCTATCTTGTTCCAGGGTGCCCTGGGCTCTCTTCTCCTCCAACTTCTCTGAGCTACCAATGACACAGTTCCCTTAAACAAGATTTCATTTCATTTTATTGCTTGCCAGTGTGTATCATCCCCTGACTGTTCTCACCCCTGATGGCTTTCAAGTACTTCTCTTGTCCTGTGCTGCCAACTCCTTTGAATAGCTCTGCTGTAGGCAAAGTCTCACCATTTGCCCTAAATTGGCTCCTGAAATCTACTTGCCTGTGCTACTCATATATATCCCCCTGTACTGTTTGCTGTGTTCTCCGAGGTCAGGGAGGATGAAATTCTTTTTTTTTTTTTATTTGTTTCAGGTGTACAATATAATGATTCAACAATTCTATACGCTACTCAGTGCTCATCATAATAGGTGTGCTCTTAATCCCCTTCCCCTATTTCACCCATGCCCCCATTCTCCTGTCCTCTGGCAACCACCAGTTTGTTATCTGTAGTTAAGCATCTATTTTTGGGGGGCGCCTGGGTGGCTCCATCGGTTAAGTGCCCGACTCTTGGTCTTGGCTCAGGTCATGATTTCATGATTGGTGAGTTCAAGCCCTGCATTGGGCTTTGCGCTGACAGTGCAGAGCTTGCTTGGGATTCTCTCTCTCCTCACTTTCTGCCCCTCCACCACCAGCATGCATGCTCTCTCTCTCTCTCTCAAAATAAATAAATAAACTTTAACAAAAAAAAAGAGTCTATTTTTCAGTGTGTCTCTTTTTTTGTTTGGTTTCGTAAATTGCACCTGAGTGAAATCATATGGTATTTGTCTTTCTCTGATTTATTTCACTTAGCATTATACTCCATCCATGTTGTTGGGAATGTCAAGATTTCATTCTTTATGTGGCTAATATCCCATTGTATACACATAAGAGATGGTGAAATTCTTATTTCTCTCCCAAGAGGAGACAGTACAAGCTACATGGAAAAATTTAAACACCACACACACACATACACACACACACACACACACACACCCTCAGCTTGGGAATACCAAGGAAACCTACAAGTTGGAACTCCTTCATTCCCTAGGCCTAGTTGTTTTAAGTTATTTAATTTCATGTCTGTTGGGAGAGGTCATCAAAAGGATGTGACTGCCAATTGACCCTAGATCTAACTGCACAGGAACAGTCCGTAGAGGCTCTTCACCTGTCTTGCAGCCACCCATGACAAGCCTCCTGTGTAAGCCCCTTGCTTAAGGAAACTGCCACCTACCCTTATGGAGTGGTTTGCCCCTTTCCTTGTCTCCCCTTGCCCTCCCAGGGCCCAGTTTCAGATCTCATGGGAGCTCCTGAGGTTGCAAAGCAACAATGTCAGTGATTGAGAACATCTGAGAGATATGATATATCCTTGCTCATGGGGCACCTGGGTGGCTCAGTTGGTAGAGCGTCCGACTTCAGCTCAGGTCGTGATCGCACAGTTTGTGGGTTCCAGCCCCACAGCGGCTCTGTTAGAGCCTGCTTCGGATTCTATGCTTCTGTGTCTCTCTGCCCCTCCCCCCTCAAAAAAAAAAAAAATAAATAAATATTACCAAAAAAAAAAAAAAGATATCCTTGCTCATTGTGGGAAGGGAGGAAGGTTCCCCAAGTGGGGATGCATCCTAGAATGCCTCACTGCACCCCAAACTCTCAGTCCCCTACCCCATGGCTCCCTTTTCTCTAAGGTAGAGAGATCGGTAGACTACCAAGCCAGTGCCTGCAGTATAGGGGAATACTGGTTTAGGAAAGTTGAAATCCTGCCTTTTAACCTTGGGAGAGCTGCTTCAACTCTCAGGTGCTCTCGCTTTTTTAATTTATTTCTTTATGTGTAAGATGAGAGGAGGGAATGAAAATCAGTGTTGCTCATAACCTTTAATGTCAAAGGGATTCAGAACATGCTACCCCAAAATATGCCCCTTTGACATATTGATTATTTTGAGCTGAAGGCAGTTGAGAAACCACAGATGCAGGAAGGGCTCTCTGACCTCCCCCCTTTCTACCGAAAAAACAGGTCATAAAATTTCTCATGAGAAAGGTGCCCTCCCTGCACTGGAAAGAGAACCCTCTTATCACCAGGCACTGGGAGTCGGCACTGAAATGGATCTGTACAAACAACCTACTGAAACAACCCTTATCTTCTGCTGGTTCCCTTGTATATTTCCTAGTCACTGTCCCACGATTTACTGCCCTGAGCCCCAGCCACTTTGTCTTGTCATACCTCACAATTTATTGTTCATTGTCTCAAGAGGTATAGAAGTATGTGGATCTCACGGCTTCTTTGGGTCTTCATTTTCCCATCTACATGTAAAACTATTAAATTAAACACATACGGTTTTCTCCAGTAATCTGTCTATGTCAGTTTAATTCTTAGGCCCAGCCAGAGACCCCAGCAGGTTAGGGACCTCAGCAGGGTCTTTCCCTACAATGCATACACGTATCTTGAATCTGGGGACTTATTAATATGCTGATTCTGATTCAGAAAGCCTGCAGAGGAGCCTAGAGGTTCTGCCATTCCAACCGACACCCAGGTGGGGCCGCGCTGCTGCCGGGCCAGGGATGGCACTTTGCCTTTTGAAAGGCTAGATGGTGTTTAAAGTCCCTGTGGTGCTTTCATTCTGTGTGATGGGGCTTTGGAGTGGTGATGGGGTCCGGAGCTGACGGCCAAGAAGGAATTCTTGAGACATCTTTGGTGCAAAAAGGTGATTTTTATTGAATAAAGCACGGGGACAGGACCCATGGGCAGACAGAGCTGCACTGGGGTTGTGAGGAGTGACTGGTTATATACTATGGAGTCGGGGGACATAAAGTCAAACGGAGGCCTCCTTGAAGGACGTCCTTGAAGGACGTTCACATGCCAGAGAGGACAAAGAAGATACCAGAGGCCTGGCTATGTCAAACTAAAGTTGTTTTTTCTCTAGTAAGGCGTTAATGCTAAGACAGTAGGGCGTTTCTGGAGAAATGTTACACTCTGTATTTGCCTCAAGTATTTGTCAGTGGCCTGCAGGTTATAAGGAAATTTAATTTTACCCGCCAATTCCTTCTTGCCTTTGTTCCCACCTCACTAGGGAGGGGAAGTGATGTTGGGGCTCTAGGAACCCGGAGTCTAGGTTTCTGGAAATTAGAATGTTGATAAGATTGCCTTTTTCTTGTAATTTACTAAGACATTTGTAACCTGATGGAGACTGTCCTGCATGGCTGTGATCTCTCTCAGTTAACCATTGGTTTTTCCCTTTCCTTTGTTCTTGGGCAGCCAGGAGTGCCTGAGGAATGTCACACCCATCCCACCTGGGGGCAGGAAGGTTGTTTGTGGGGTGTCAGTTTGCCTTTTGCTCTCTCATCATGTTGAGACAGATAGGCCCCCAGGAGACTGAAACCAATCAATGATTTCAAAACTCCTGGATGAGAACGGTTCTGGTGAATGGGAGCCAGGTGCGACCAGGAGGGCCTGGAACCAGGAGCCGCATGCTCAGGGAGTGAGGTTAGATGCATGAGGCCAGACAGACGGGGCTTTGGCAGACTAAGGGTGTCATGGGGGTGCTGGGTGTTTCAAGGGATAATGGGGGTGCCAGCAAGTGAGAAGCAGATAGAAACAGAGGTAGGATAACGTCTCTTACCTTAAAATTGTGTTGAGTGCCCTGGATACTGACTGAAATATTTCATGGAATACAGTAATAATGAGGGAGCATAAACCAAGCTGACACCCCATAAGCCCATTTCCCGCCCCCCCCCCAATGGGATATGTGTGACATTCTTCAGGCACTCCTGGCTGCCCAAGAACAAAGAAATAGGAAAAATTTTAATTAAATTTAATCTTATCAATCACATCAATAGCCTAGCCTCCAGAAACCCATAAATTCAGTTTCCCAGAGCCCTACCATCACCCTCCCCTCCATAGTGATGTGGGTAACAAAGGCAGGAAGGAAATGGTAGGTAAAATTAAATTTCCTTATAACCTGCAGCCCATTGACAAATACTTGAGACAGAGTATGACACTCCTCCAGGAATGAGAAGACTCCCTATTGCTTAACATTAATGCTTTGCTAGAGGAAAAAAAGAAACTTAGCTTGACTGTTGCCAAGCTAGGCCTCTAGTATCTTAGGAGTCCTCTTTAGCATATGAAAATCCTTTTGGAAACCTCCGTTTTGCTTTACCACCACTCCTCCCCAACTGAATATTATATAAGCAGCCACTCACAACCCCAGTGCAGCTCTTTCTGCCCACAAGTCCTGTCCCATGCTTTGTTTAATAATATCACCTTTCTGCACCAAAGACGTCTCAAGAGTTCTTTCTTGGCTGTCAGCTCTGGACCCCCACCACCATTCCAAAACCACATCAATAAGACAAACAAATAGACTGGTGGGTTTGCGTTTGGGGGGCTTTTGGGGGGTACCATTTTACTTGATGGTAAATTCCCATAGGAATTTGGCAAAAACATATTCACCCCAAGTCACAGTGGATGCAGCTGGAAAAATGACCCTGGGGTCCCAGTCTCCAACTTGTCATTAATGCCCTCCTCCTCATGCTTGTGGGATGAGCAGACCACCGCAAACTGAGGAACCAACCCCATTTCCAGGCCCCTCCCAGACTTTTGATACCCCAAGGTGAAAAATGTCTTCAAAAAATTTTGAAGCCAGAAATTGTGAATTTTTTTGACTACAGGCATTTTAATTACACGTAAACAAAGACCCACGACTACATAAAAAGAATTACACCAGGAATACACAATCAAAGCAAATTTCCAATTAAATGTAGAAAAACTTGTGGGCCAATTGGCTCACCAGGTTTCTTCACACATCACCCTTGACTGGGGGGATTTACATGGGAAGAGGAGATTCAAAGTTGAAACAGAAGTCAAGAAATAACCCACATGCTTTTCTTTCCCTCTGTCTTTTGACTTGACAGCACATATGAAGGGGAAACTATTCTACTACAAATATTTCATAAGCTACTCCACCCTTATTACATATACACATACTTATTTAAAATTTGGGGAGAGGTAAATCAATCATTTAGAAGATAAAATTATTCAGTGGAAATAATGGGTGAAATTTTTTAAAGTTTATTTATTTCAGTAATCCCTATGCCCAAAGTGGTGCTTGAACTCACGACCCTGAGATCAAGAGTCACATACTCTTCCAACTGAGCCAGCCAGATGCCCCTGTGAAATTTTTTTAAAGAGAAAGAGGCATAGTCCAAACGTCTATGAGTCTAAACAGCTCCCCCACTCCCACCAGCTTTATATCCCAAAGGCATCAAATATTAAAAGTGACAACAATCCTAGACAACAATCAACAAGAATACTCCTTGATGATATAGCCCCGTTGGATATATTATAACACTGCAAATGGCCAGAGAGACAAATCATTAGAAAACAGCATGTCCAAAGGAAGACTTATGACCTACCAAGTTTATATAAGCAGCCAAAGAGCTGGCAAGAATTACTATTTGGAAATAATACAAATAAACCATCTTCTATATGCATCCCTGCATAAGAGAGGATTCTCTAGGCTGAAAAATAATCTCTGCTTTCAGTTCTCCCACTTGAGCCAAACATCGCCCTGCGGCAGAAAACTGAGTGGAAACCCCCTCCTTCATCTCCAACCGCCGGCCCCGAGGGCCCAGCCCTCCTGTAAGGTAACAAAGCCACGAAACCAAAGTTAGGAATTAGGGATATGTATTTTTGTTGTTGTTGTTATTTCACTTCTTTTTCTTTATTTCTTGATGTTTCCTTTCTATTTGCAGGTTTGTCTACTTGCTCACTCACAGAAGAAGTCAATATCCTGGAAAAAAAAAAGCAAAACAAAAACAACAAACAAACAAACAAACAAAGCAAAGATTGAACTGAGCAGACAGGCCCAGAAAACAGCGTTTATTTAAAAATCACGGGTAATCAAAGGGAAATTTGGATTTAAAGTAAGGATGAACCCCAAAGAGTATAACATAATTATCACTTTAAGTCAAAAACTACTTAAAATGAAGGTTCTCAAATACACTTCAAATTTGTGGTTAGTTGACACATTCAAGTTCAATGCTTAGAAGCAATGACAGGTGAGCCCGGTGTGTGGGTTGGGCGATGTTTTGAAGTTATTTCATGCAGCAATTAGCTCCAGGAGAATCTCTTCAAAACAACCACCCTGCAAAGTAGCTCAAAGGGGATCTTTTATTTCTGTTCCGGGGTTTGCAAGACCCCCGGGCATTGGAAAGAGTATAATTTCTTTTTCAAACATAAGTAGAATCTATTTACCACAGAAATAAATCATCCAAAGATTTCTTTTTCCAGAATGTTTCGATTTGATTAAATACAGGCGCTAATTTTTTCCTAGCCCAACTGTTTTAGTAGATAAATGTAACCATCAGTTAAGAGTGCATTCATACTATTTTATTTTCTTTCTTTGTGACATGGCCTCCTTTCTAGGATAACTTGTATCTAAAAACAAAAGGGGGGTGGGGGGTGGGTGGGGAAAGTTCACTACTCTTTCAATACTGAGAGTAGGTGTAAATGCGCTCCCAAACCTCCCTGTTTCAAGGAAGCCCTCATTGCAAGTAGGGGCATTTGCTCCATGCATCTTGTAAGTGACATGATGCATTTTTAACACCTGCCTGCATTACCCCAAGATCTGAGTCTTTCTCTGACTCGCCCTGAGCCCTGAGACACTTACCGTGGTGGGAACTTCCTTGGTGGCTTCTTGGTACACATGTTGCTCCTCTACCAAGCTGCTGGGGAAATACCCCACGGTTCCCATCTCATCCTCCTCGCCATCTCCATAAACCTGAGTGTCCAGAAGAGTAACAGTTAGAGGAGGGGGGATATGAGCGCACTTCTAGAAAGCCCACTGGCATCACATTTGTTACTAAGTGCCTCGCTTCCCCCTCTGGGTTGGGGGTGGGGGTGGGGGTGGGGGACTGGGACCCAAATCTGAAGTTCACTCACAGCAACTAAGTCAACCCACGGAAAGCATGTATCTGTTTTTCTGTGGCCTGGTCTTACCAGTCTCACTTAGCATTCCTTTACTTTATGCAATCTTGTGAGCTGCCTGTAAACAAAGTCGATAAATTTCGTAAAAAGTGAATAGGCATTTTGACTCTAAAGGACTGTCACTTCTCAGTTGTTAAAAATTCAAATGCACAGATCCTTGAGTGAATTTAAGAATTAATCCTTCATTACTTGAGAATCTATCTGTGAGGCTGCAGACGAGGAACAGGAAATCAGTCCTGCTACGTCCCTCCCTGGGGCCCACCCCTGTATATTTGCACCGAAGAAAGCAGATTCTCTGGAATTGAAGCGGGTGTGAAAGTTTCCTTTAAAATATTGAAGCCGAGACTGACTGCCAACATGCATGCGTTTTACTTGGCAAATCCGCTCAAACATTTTTGAGTAAGTTTCAAACCCTTTGAGGCATTCAAGCCCCTGTGCGGTTAGCTGGTCCTTGCCAAAACATCACATACGCCTACATTTGGCTTTGTTACGGAATTGTCTTTGTTTCTTCGACATGCGATAAAAGCAAGTATCTGTGAATTTGTGCACTTGTCTGCCATCTCTCCATTGTTCTAAGGAGCTAGTTTTAAACATTACAATGCATTGAAGGTAAGTCCCAGAGAAAAAGTTAAGAGCACCGTATGTCAAGATGTATGTGTATTTGTAAGAATCTCCTCTTACACTGCCAGCCCAAAATTCTCCAGCTCCATTTTCTTTTACCAGCTTTGAGTAAACATAAATCTGCTGCCCTTTTTTAACATTAATGAACCTACAGTCTGGGGCATTGAAATCTTCTTGAGCTCTGGCCAGAGAAATAGTATCTGGAAGAAAAACAAAAACAAGAACAAAAACATTGCAATGACTACATTTTCGTCTCCTGGAATTTATAACAGTAAAAAGGCCAAGCTTATCAGAAAACTTGGAAATCAGAGTGATCAATAACTCCCGGCTCACAGCTCCTGTTTAGTTCAAGAAGAGTAATCTATCCAAGGTATTAAAGCTATATCCAACAGAATCTTAACCAAGTAAATTCACCAAAGGTACAGACCAGGAGAAACAACGCTAACACACACGTCAGAGAAGATTCACTTAGAGCCCTATTAGATTTCACGCTGTTAGTGGATTTTTTTTTCAATTATATAATGGAAAGATAATGAAAGGCATAAGAAAAGTCCTTACACACACACTCATCATCTGCACACAGCTTCTTGGAAGCAAGTCTGTCCATAAATATTCCATGCACGGCACATATGGCCACAAGACCGGGGAGAGAAAGTAATAAGAGTCTTGCCATCTTCCCTTTTTGCTGTTTTTGCTATCGTTCTTTAACTAGAAGTGGAAACTGACTGCAGTGGTTCCTGTCTTTTATGTGGAAGCCAGACATCTGGGCAAGTCCCCCCGGCCAATGGGAAGGTGCCCACCGTTCCTTCCTCTGCTTTCATAACATCTCCTGGGCTCCAGGAGCTATTTTGCATCTGGTTTTCCAAAGAGACTCAAAAGCTGTGTCCTTTTTTATACACAAATGATATCCAAAAATGGTCCACCATTGCTTTAGCTGTGGCATATCACATCAGCAAGGCATTGTGCAAAGAACTATGAGAATTTTAAATTGTTTAAAACAATTTTTTTAGCTCAAGTCTCATATTCTCTCAACTTATAAGCAAAGAGGTACTGACTCTAGGAAATCTGCTGAAAATGTGAGATCTATATCCTTAGTACACATATTTTCATTGGAACAAATCCAATTAATAAACACCTTTATGGGGCACCTGGGTGGCTCAGTCGGTTAAGCGTCTGTCTTTGGCTTAGGTCATGATCTCGCGGTTTTGTGAGTTTGAGCCCTGCGTCAGGCTCTGGGCTGACAGCTCGGAGCCTGCTTCAGATTCTGGGTCTCCCCCTCTCTCTCTGCTCCTCCCCCTGCTTACACTCTGTTTCTCTCTCTCTCGAAAATAAATAAACACTAAAAAAATTAAAAATAAGCACCTGGATTCATATAGTAGATAAACTGAGGATGCTTAAGTTTACAAATCATTTATGATAGGATTCTCGGAAGTCACATCTGTCCTGGGGCAGACATGGTTTGTAACACATGAGCTGTTATCACATCTAGACCCTACGATTGGGGAAAGGAAGGGATAGGCGGGATGGAAAGAAAGGAACGTCTCTTTTTTCCTCTCTGAGATCTCTGAAATTCAGTCTCAAAATGCTCATGGATAGAGAAAGGAGAAAGCAAGAGGTTTCCGTTACGGCCCTTCTCCCTGCTTCCAGGAATCTTTCCCATGGAAAGAGGGGCCCTACTAGAAATCGCCAGAGTTGAAGTGCCAATACACAGCTCCATCTACTCAACAACTATTTCCTGAACACCTACTGTGTGCCAGGCACTGTTCTAGGCACTAGAGATATAGCAGTGAATAAAAAAGGCCCTGGCCCCAAGGATTTACTTTCTCTTAGGAGAGACAGATTTTAGGTAACTGCTTTTTATAGTGTTTGGGGCTGGTATCTCTTTCATAAGGTGCACCCCACCTCCATTGTTTCTAGAACAGAGGTCCCTGTCCAACTTGGCTGATGATGAGATCTCAGAGCAGAACCTCCTCCTCCCTCCCTCCAAAGATGAGGGACAAGCATTCAACTTACAAAATAGTTTTGTACAAAACTGGGGATAAACTGGTAAAGCAAAAATACTCATAGTATGATAAAAGGGTTTTCTTCGGGGGTGGGTGTGTATGCATGTGTGTGTGTTATTATCAGGGGACGATCTTTTCTACAGCTGGCCCAGATTTGGAAGCTTGTTTAATTCAGCGTCTTCATTGTAGATGAAGCAACCGCGGCCCAGCAGAGGCCAGAGTCACCTGTCTTAACCACCCCATCTAAAGCTTCCCCAGCAGGACTGTGTCCAGAGCTGTCTCCATTCATCCACTGTCACATTAGAATGGAGGTGTTACATTCCTCATTTCCTGTTTTACTTCGAGGAAAGGATGAGTTAGAAATCATTTCTGAAAGCAGACTGCCAGGGCACTTTTCCTTCCTATAATCTAGGGGCCTAAGAGGGTCTCTGGGAAAACTAAAGCATTGATTAAATCTTAATCCCGATCGGGCAGCTGTTTTCCAGACCGTTACAGTCTCAAGCCAGCCCTCAACAGGAGAGTTAAAAGACAATTGCCGTTTAAGAGGCACTTAACAGAAATGGGGGCTGCACAAACTCAGATTGCCGCACCGTGAACAAGCCGCTGCAAAGCGGAGGGAAACGTTGAATAAAGCCACAACCAAGCCATCACAACAACTTAGCAAACCAAGTCTGATGCTAACACAAAGCCATTATTGGCTATTCGAAGGTTAGAGAAGTAAAGAAAAGAGATGTCAAGCCTGCTGAGTGCATACTGGGTAGGCCTGAGATGTCCTAGCATTCTGTAGTGGGCAGAGATGGGATGGAAATCGCAGTTTTGCTTGCACATGGGAAGTTAAACTTACAATAACCAGTGATCAGTTGTACCTGGAGGCACGCTCGAGGCGCACAGATACCCGGGGTCCGGAGACGTGATCTGTCCTGAGTGTGCTTACTTTCTTTGGATTTTCAGATGTATTCTCCGAGCATTTAATCCCCAGGTGACATTCTCCTGCTTTAGTTACTAAATTAGTTCTCAACCTGGAGTTCTTAAAATGGAGGCTCTGGCTGCTTCAAGGTCTAAAAATAGGCTTGGGTGGTGGATAGGGTGGAAGCCGCCTCTTTGCTGTGACCTACAAGGCCCTGGATGATCTGGGCCCTCTGCCCCCCTGAAGTCACTCCCTGTCACTCTCTCCCTTGCTTGCTCTGTTCCGGCCACACCAGCTGCTCTGTCTTTTGAAAGTGCAAAGCCCGTGTCTACTTCAGACCCTGCTGAGCTTATGGCCGGAGAAGCTTTCCCTCCACATATGGGCACTCGGGTCTCTGGACAATATGTCTCCTCACAGAGACCAGTTTCACAAAGCCATTCCTGCCATTCTCCAACCCAATCAGTCCATCATGCGACTGTGGTACGTTCTCATCACTTGTCACTACCTGACATGCCTTGTCTATTCACGTGATGGCACTTATTCCCCAGATACCACAATGAAAGTTCCAGGAAGTGGGGACCTTGTCTATCTTGCCCATCGCTTTATCATTAGCACCCAGAAAAATCCTTGGTACTCAAAAATAGGTATTCATTGAATGAATGCATGACCCTCCTGAAATTGTACGCTTTTATTTTTGTTTTTCCTGGGGAAAGCCCTTAGGTTTTACTACATTTCAAAAGAGGTTCGGGGCGCCTGGGTGTCTCAGTCAGTTAACCGTCTGACTCTTGGTTTCCGCTCAGGTCATGATCTCACTGTTTCGTGGGTTTGAGCCCGGTGTAGGGCTCTGCGCTGACAGTGTGGAAACTGTTTGGGATTCTCTCTCTCTCCCTCTCTCTGCTCCTCCCCCACTCACACTGTCTCTGTCTCTCTCTCAAAACAAATAAAGAAAAAAAAACCAAAAGAGGTCCATAGGATGCTTTTGTAGTATTTTGGAGCCCCTAATGGCAGAGAAACATTGAATCATTTTAATAAAAGTAAAGAAGAATTAGATCAAGCCCTTGAATGAGATTTTCTGTAGTTTCCATCCTGCTGGAGTTTTTGTTTGTTTATTGGTTTTCTAATTGAGTTGCATTAATGGTAAAAATAAGGGTGCCTGTGTGGCTCAGTTAGATAAGCATCTGACTCTTGATCTCGGTTCAGGTCACGATCTCCTCATTCATAGCACCCAAAAATTAAGACTCACTGAGTAAATTAGGACAGAGACTCTGGGGTTTTGCCACCAAAGCATGGTTCCCAGACTGGCACCTTCAGCATTGTGTTACAAAGCCCCTCAGACCCCACTCCGGTCCTGCCAGATCAATGTACAGCTTAACAAGCCTCGCAAGTGATTGGAGAAACATGAAAGTTTGAAAAGTACTGTTCAAGGGCAAATCAATTACAGCACAAATTTTAAGCCAGGGCTTCACATTCCTCATCAGATATTTGCTGGCTACAATATTTCCAAGGGATAAAATATTTGCTAAATAACCACACAGAAAATACTTTTAAGCTTTAAAGTTAAAAAACATGAGCATCTTACAACACTTTCCAGTTTTTACCCTATCTTCTACTTATCAATATGCTGCTTTTGAAAAATACAATTTGAACTAATCTAATCATTACAACCTACTTCATAAAGGTAGAAATATGCTTTGTTCATTCTTAGCTCACGTTGGAATCACTCAAGGCCCTTAAAAAATATTGATGACTGGGTTTCATGCACAGAGATTGGGATTTAATTGATATGGGGTGTAGATTAGGCATCAGCATTTGGAAATGTTTCCTGGATGATTCCGATATGCAGTCAAAGTTGAAAATTAACCTTGAAGTTTAGACCCACATTAGCCGGGCACAACATCTACTTCCTCCCAAACTCCTGGCAACTCCCACAGATGGCAAGGGAAGGAAGGGCAGAAGATCCCAGCTTGATCAAATCAGCTTCAAAGTATCGTTGGCTCCTTTTTTCTTCCCCTTCTTCCCTCTTGAAGTCTTGCTTACCAGAGTTTGGCTACATTCGGGGAGATTTCAGCGAATAAGTAAATGCATGGAGGTTAATGGGAGCAGAGAAAGAGGTACAAATAAGGAGAGGGGGAAGCCCAGAATAAACTTGGAGTTGCTGGGCTGCAAATAGGGGTACTACTGTAAATTCATTTTTAATATTGTATAGCTAATATTGTACAGACATAGCTATAACTAATATTGTATAGATACAGCTACAATTAATCTCTACATACGTGAAAGATTACACACAGGCTGAGGAACAGACAAGAGACTGAAGAGACACAACTACATATCACATGATCCTGGTTGGAATCTTGGGTCATTTTAGGGACATCAGGAAAATGTGAATCAGATGGGATACTGGATTTCCTGATCTTGCTGGTCATACAGTAGTTATGTAGCGGGGTGGTCTTGTACTTATGAAATACACAGAAGTGTTAAGGGGTAACAAGGAGTCAAGGCAGCACACTCCTAAATGGTTCAGGTACGTTTATGGGAGCCGTGTACTATTTCTGCAATTTTTATATAAATTGGAAATTATATCAAAAAGCTTTTGAAAGTAATCAGATGTCATTCCTGCGCTCAAAATCTTGACAGAACGTGTCCACACAGATTTGCATGTAAATGTTCATAAGCTCTTTTATTTCTAGCAGCCCCAAATTAGAAAGAACCCAAAGCCCATCCACTGGTAGAACTGCTGAAGCACGCAATGGAGATGAACTTCAAAAACATTGTAGACAGGGCACAACTATAGTGATACAAAGCAGATCAGTGGTTGCCTATGGTCAGGGATGGGGCTGGGGAATAGATCAACTGCAAAGGGGCAAAGGGAGCCTTTGTTTACGAGGGGTGACAGAATCCTCTGTATCTTATCACACAACTGTATACAATTGTCAAAACTCATCAAACTGGGTCACTCCTCAAAACTCATTAGAAATGGGTGAATTTTAGTGTCTGTAAATAACTCAATTAAAAAAAATCTGAGTTCTCCATTTCATAGTTTAAGCGAGTCCTTAAAAAGTCCTACATATTCCCCTTACTCTCACCTCACTACAGCCACCTTGACCTTTCTACTTTCTCTCATACAGACACTCAAAGCAGGGGCCATCTGTGAAACCTTTTCTGAGACAAGATAAGGACAGTCACAGAGAACAAGGAGTTAGAAATTAGTAGCAACTGGCATTGGTCTAACAACCAGAAGCATGGTCTTATCTAGTAATTGATTGTACATTTTATAAAAGTACATGAACTTGACAACTAAGTTAGTTATTCAAATAAGAGATTCTAAATGTAGCTGCTTTAAGAATAAAAACGGTTTTCCTTTTTCCTCCTTATGTATGCACAAGAGTGATGGGATAAAAACCTACATGTCTAAAAGCAGACTTCCCGTAAGTATACAAATTCTAACTTTTGTTCAGGGAAATAGTGAGAAACACACACACAAAAAAGCAAGTGTCACTTTAATGTGTACTATATGTGAAAAAATTGTTCACTTTTAAAGATGCCCATGGTTTTACTAGCAGGGGACTGAATCATAACCCTAGGTATGAATCAAAAGCTAAAGAAAATGACCTTTGCTATTAAAGAATTAAAAACTGGTGTTTGAGAATTACGAGGTATCAAGATTAGAACTGGCAACCCTTTACAAGTCAGCCCACGTGTCTTAAAAAATATTATAGATTGCAACTTCTTTCCCTTGGAGGTCTTTCAATGAAGAGGTTAGATTATTAGCCAAGCAGGTATTCCTTCAGAACAATTCCACATCAAGAGGATGAGAACATAAAATGAGAAGTTCGAAGACAGCACTCCCTTTCCCTCTCTCTTCCTGGAAAACATAAGTACAGTTACTCCAAAATGACCTTTATTCAATTAAATGCTGAATGAAGAGCTTTGTGAAATGCCTACTAACTGCAAAAAAAAAAAAAAAAAAGCAATGCTATTTGAAGAGCACAAAGTTCAAATTTAGATCCTGCCCAGGTCTCATTTTCTTCTAACACCCAGGGCAAAATTTTTTTTTTAAAGTCTATTGAGAGAGACCGAGAGAGAATCCCAAGCAAGTTCTGTGCTGTCAGTCGCAGAGCCTGACACAGGGCTCGAGCTCATGAATGATGAGATTGTGACCTGAGCCGCGATCAAGAGTCAGATGCTTATCTGAGCCACCAGGCACCCCTATTTTTACCATTAATGCAACTCAATTAAAAAAACCAATAAACTAACAAAAACTCCAGCAGGATGGAAACTACAGAAAAATCTCATTCAAGGGCTTGATCTAATTCTCCTTTACTTTTATTAAAATGATTCAATGTTTCTCTGCCATTAGCTGCCCCAAAATACTACGAAAGCATCCTATGACAGGTTTATACACTGTAAGATGTGTTCTAAACTAGTGTAGGCATTTGCTGACAGGACAGTGAAATGAATGAAACATTATGTATAGAGTACAAATAATAGTTTATTGTACAAAATTAAGGCCTTCATATTTCATAGTTCACCAGGCTAAACAAAGACCAGCTATTTAAATCATTCACCAAAATTTCACTTTCACTCCCCCTCACCCCAAACTATTAAAATGGGTTGACCAAATGTTATCAAAACAAACACTATAAATAACACCAAGTCCCTTAAAGACAACTATCCCATATTATTTCTTGGCATAGGTGATCTTCATGGCATGGGAAGGTGTGATTTTAAATCCCTGTAAAGCATCCCTGGCGGCTCCAGCCTGTCCGTCATTTTCAAATTCAACAAAAGCAATGTCATGCCTTCCAGGTACCAAACGTACTTCCTTGAAACCAGGAAATCTGTAAAAGGAGAAACAATTTACATAAATGCTATCAAATACATAAATGTCTGTTCTGTGTTTAAATTTGCTAAGCAACTTCCTAATACTGGTCTAGGAAATGTAACATGACCTACCAGAATCCTGAGTAGGTTGAAAGAGTCTAAAATATAATTAGGAATACGGTGAAAGAAGGGTCGGTATAATGTAAGCTAATTCTATTCTTGTCATTGTATCAAGGCTTGGTTTCCTGTTTTACTCATCAATTAGAATTAGTAATTCAAACATCAGAGGTACTTCAGCTTTACATATGCTCACTCGCAGACGGACTTCAATTCAGGATTAATCCCAAACCAAATCTGTGACCCTGGAAGTACTGCTGTGTGATACATAAATGGATTCAACCCACGGAAGCGCTCCACATCCTGTTGGGAGGATTTCAGAACACACACTGGTTTGTGAAGAGACTTACTGATTAAACAGCATAGATAACATCATCTCATTCGTTTCTTCCGGTAAATTATTAAGGAATAAAATATAGTTTGGAGGATAATCAGGGACCTATTACAAAGAAAAAAGCAAAGTTAGCTTTCAGTATGAAAAGCATAGTACGCCATTTAGCTCTCACATTAAAATCTAAACTTCAGAGAGCTACGTTCCAGTTTATTAAGGAACACGAAATCGTAGCACTACATCAAACACTAAAGCTGAAAAACAAGGACACCATGCAAATAAACATAAACCTAACAGCAACTAAGGAGGCGTTCAAGTCACTTTATGCAAATTTGGATGACTGCAAATCTCATTACGTTTTAAGAATTTAATAGTACTGAAAACAATGTTTCAGTTGTAACGGGAGGACTCTGCCATCTGGATTACATAGTTGAAAGACCCTAACTAGAAAGGCAGCAATGCCCTCCATCTTCAGCTGGTTACCCGAGGAACAACACTCAGATACTCAATCTTCTGCATTATTTACAACCTCCCAGCGTTTAAGAAACTCTGGAACTACCACTTAGGGCCACGACTGGGTGACAATGTTTTCTGCGAGTAAATGAGACCTACAGAGCATCTACTTCCATCCAAGTAAGTAGAAACAAACACTACTGTTAGATATTAAACTAATTCTCTGGCACCCCCACCTGGGGTTATGAGGACCAAGAGACAGGGTCATCCTGTACTTGAGAGCCTATTTGTCTTCAGACTACTTTCATTTAGAGAAGACATGATGAGTAAAGAACAACGTAAGGCTTAGAGAATGAAGTACTGGCATTTGTAAACTGTACTATAATTGCCCAAAGACTTCAAAGAAGAGAAGTAGATAATATAGAAGATGTACACAACTTAACGTCAGAGAAGGAAAGCTCAGAGATGCAAGGAATTCTCTGGATTTAAGGATCTTGTCAGACCTGAGCATCCAAGGGACCAAAGAGAAAA
Organism: Panthera pardus; assembly: GCF_024362965.1. Taxonomy (NCBI): domain Eukaryota; kingdom Metazoa; phylum Chordata; class Mammalia; order Carnivora; family Felidae; genus Panthera; species Panthera pardus. The sequence continues at coordinate 42,064,585 of NW_026526821.1, read as the reverse complement.
CCATTAGTATATAATTGAAGCTTTCTCTGTGAGGCCTCCAGCAGGGAGATTTGCTAAAAGGTTTCTAAACCATCTATACAAAGGGACATGTATTTGTTCTCAGAAGAGCAAGGGTAATTGTAAACAACTTTGCTCTATTAGAAAAGATGGTTTAGTGTTTCAGGCAACTAGTATGGAAAGAGAGCCTGTCACCTGGCCAATTCCCGCAAGCTGTGTGTCTGTAAAGCCCTGGGCTTCAGACGTACTGTGGAGAAAACAAAAATGCTTGCTCCCAGCCTTCGCAGAGTTTAAAATCTGTCATTTTGATTCCATCACTGAATCATTATGGAAAGCAAAGAATAAAGTCAGGTTTCATTTTCTCCCCCTTAAAATAACTAAAATGTTTTGAGGAGTGAGTTTCTATATTAAAGTGCTATATAATTTATTGTCTTGTAGAGGAATTACTTTCAGTTTCTGGAGACATGCAAGTTGTGTATTATCGTAGTGGTTTATAATTTTATTTTAAAGAGCAAGCACCACATGGGAAAAATATTACCTGAGGATTTGGTGTTGAATTTCCTTGGGTATTTGCTGCATTTGGTGTTCCCTAAACAAAACAAAGAGAAAACAGTTAAACCTTCCAATCATGTATGCCTGGGTGGCTCAGACAGTTAAGTGTCCTAACTCTTGATTTAGGCTCAGGTCATGATCTCATGGTTGTGGGATCGAGCCCCATATGGGGTTCCATGTGGACAGTGCAGAGCCTGCTTAGGATTCTCTTTCTCTCCCCCTTTCCCCCTGGCCCTCCCCCACTCGCACACGCTCTACCTCAAAATAAACTTAAAAATTTTTTCCAATCGCTCTAAAAAAGAGTTTATAATTTTAATTACTGCATAAAATTAACATTAGTTTTTAAAAGACCACCTACTAAATGGGAGAAGACATTTGCAAATGACATATCCAATAAAGGGTTAAGTATTCAAAATATATTAAGAACTGATAAAACTCAACACCCAAAAAACAATCCAACTAAAAAATGGGCAGAAGACATGAACAGACATTTCTCTAAGGACATAGAGAAAGCCAACAGATAAATGAAAAGATGTTCAACATCACTCATCTCCAGGGAAATGAAATCAAAACTACAACGATATAACACTTCAGATCTGTCAGAATGGCTAAAATCGGAAACACAAGAAACCACAAGTGTTGGTGAAGATGTGGAAAAAAAGGAACCCTCGTGCACTGTTGGTGGGAATCCAAACTATGGAGGTTCCTCAAAAAATTAAATCCAGTAATTGCACTACTGAATATTTATCCAAAGAATACAAAAACACTAATTCCAAAGGATAGATGCACATTGATGTTTATAGCAGCATTATTTACAAAAGCCAAAAATTATAGAAGCAGCCCAAGTGTCCATCAATAGATGAATGGATCAAGATGTGGTGTATGGGGGTGCCTGGGTGGCTTGGTCGGTTAAGCGCCGGACTTGGTTAGGCGCTGGACTTTGGCTCCAGTCATGATCTCATGGTTCATAGGTTTGAGCCCTGCATCAGGCTGTGTGCTGACGGCTCAGAGCCTGGAACCGGCTTCAGATTCTGTGTCTCCCTCTCGCTCTGCCCCTTCCTGGCGCATGCTCTGTTTCTCTCTCTTTCTCAAAAATAAATAAACATTAAAAAAAAAAAAGATGTGGTATATGTGTATACAGATATATATGTATGTATATGTATACATATATACACACAATGGAACATTATTCAGCCATAAAAAGAATGAAATCTTGCCATTTGCAATGACAGGGATGGAGCTAGACTGTATAATGCTAAGTGAAAGAAGTCAGAGAAAAAGAAATACCATACAATTTTACCCATGTGAAACTGCAGAAACAAAACAAATGAACAAAGGTTAAAAAAAAAAAAAAAAGAGAGACAAACCAAGAAACAGACCCTTAACTACGGACAACAGACTTGGTGGTTGCCAGAGGGTGGTGGCTGAGGGGGATGGGTGAAATAGAGGCAGGGGATTAAGAATACACTTCTCACTTATCATGATGAGCACTAACATATAGAACTGTTGGATCACTATACTTGATCCAACAAGTACAAGTACACTTGAACTAAGAACACTTATGTTAAAATTTGAAAACTTAAACCCATTAACTTAAAAAGATTTCTTATTCCATTTTAAGAACTGCCACCTTAACTGACTAAAACTAACTCGTCAGTTAATTTTGAAAGATCTAGTCCTAAATTTTAAGGACTATATCATAAAATTTAACCACCTCTAACCTTTAAGATTATAAAAAAATTCATTAAAATTACATATTTATAATATGTAAATATAAAATTACTGAGAAATATATATGGAGAAACCAAGAACCTGTCTTTCTTAATTTTTTTTTTACTTTATTTTGAAAGAGAAAGTGCAAGCAGGGTAGGGGCAGAGAGAGGGAGAGAGAAATCCCAAGCAGGCTCCACACTGTCAGTGCACAGCCTGATGTGGATTCCATCCCACAAACTGTGACATCATGAACTGAGCCAAAATCAAGAGTCAGACACTTAACTGACTGAGCCACTCAGGTGCCCCTCTTAATTTTTTTTTTAAAGCAAGTACACAAAAGTCGACCATTACACTTCGTGAAACTGATTTCTAATCACTTTCAATCCAAAAGTAACTACTTTTATTTGGTATTTTAAATTAGATTTCTAATTTCCAAATTGTTTAAGGAAAGCATTTTGTGTGGCATACTGAAGATTAAAGATAGTATCCACAGTATTATTTACGGGCAGAAGTTGAGAAATAAGCCAATAGATATTAACAGATTTTGAAGAACGATGGAACTGGATGCCAAATTCAAACAAAACTGTTTCATATAAATCTGCAGATGTACAGGTTTATGTTTTAATTTGGTGCTTAAACATAAGTCTTGGAATCTTATAAGAACTCAACCATTCCAGCTTCTTAAAAGTCCACCTTGAAACACACACAGGCACAAACATACACACACGCCTCGGAGACCCTCCCGTAAGTGGAACACGGACCCCTCCATCAAGTCTGCAGCACCAGCAGACCCAGGAGCTTTGGTCTGTCTTACCTGGCCAGGTTTTTTGTTGGCAGCTGTTGCAGTCTGTTCCACTGTTTTTGCTTTTTTCTTTTCCTTCTTCTTTTCTTTGTCGGCAAAAGTGCCACGCATTTTAGATATTATATCAGAATCTGTTTTTGCATACTGGATTCGCTGTTTTAATTATGTGGAGACAGGTTACTTTCAATTACGCTGAAGGCTGTTTACACTACTCATTAATACTTCAAATTTCATTACACAAATACACTACATGCTAGTTTGTAACACATCTCTAAGGAAATCTGTCTAACACACCCAGTGAAAATAAATTGTGGTCTATGATTCATAATTTTTAGACAAAGTCAGACTCAACTAGGTTTATCAGAAGAAAACCCACACATTTTCATATGGGAATAACAGAACTTTGCAATATCTGCACCACTGCTTCTCTCCATTTCATAAAACAGAAAAGTGCACTGGAAAGTTGTCTGCTGCTTAGCAGGGAGTCTCAATATAAGGGTCGAGCTGTGTCAATTAGCTGTAGAATGTGTCATATGGAATTCGAGATTTTCAAAGTTAAGTACTAAAGACTGAGAAGAATTTCCCTTTGAATCCAATCTGCTATTTTTATATATTTTTTAATATTTTTATACATTTTTTTACATTTATTTAATCATTTTGAGAAAGAGAGCAAGCACAGGAGGAACAGAGAGAGAGGGAAAGAAAGAATCCCAGGCAGGCTGCATACTGTCAGCACAGAGCCCGACGTGGGGCTCAAACCCATGAAACCGTTGCGATCATAACCTGAGCTGAATTAAGAGTCGGACACTTAACCTACTGAGCCACCCAGGTGCCCCGATCTATTATTTTTCAACAAAATGACCAATAGCGGCATCAACTTAAACTGTAAAATGCTTTGAAAAGAAACAAAGGATGGCATCGCAACTAGGCACCCAGGCCACCTGCTCCTTCTTACTATGCCCGAGCCAGCAGGGACATGCTACTGAGACAGCAGGCAGGCGTTTAAAAACACTGGTCTAGGAGAGCATTTTGTAAACATTAATGTACTTTCCAACTACCTTTAGTGCTTGTAAGACTGCAGATTCGATGCAGTAGGTCTGAGTGAGGCCTGAGATCCTGTACTTGTACGAAGCACAAAGTGGACGGTGGGGCCCACACTTCGAGTAGCACGGCCGTGGCCTAGAGCATTACCACACAGCTAGATTCAATCACCCATCCCAAAATTGGTGCTAGGAGTTACAACTATTTTCTAGGGTGCATCTATCTGCAAACGGCAACTTCCACTTCAAGGAAACCTTTCTTCTCTGTAGCTGAATGAGCTGAAACAAGTTCTCTGACCATATCAAAACACAAGAGTCCTACAAATTACTATCTAAATTTGCCTTATAGAGTAAGAATTTAATCCTAGTCCGCAGGGAAACCAGAGACCTTCTAAAGTATCATGGGTTTAAAGGAGGAAATTTGTCAAAATCAAAAGCAAGTCTGTCTTTTCTTTACCTCAGCTAGAGATGAGTATACTGGGGCAGCAAGAGGAGAGCATGCCTACCCTCACCTTAGTATTCAGCACTTTCTCTGGCTGCTCCCGGCTGCTGCAGCACAGGGTTTCTAAGTGGTCTCATCTCTGCAAACAACTGTGGTTTTGCATGGCATCATCTAACCAGAAGGAACAGACTTAAAATAATGCTTAGTCCCAAGGACTCCCTCTCATCTGCCCTAGTTCTTCAACCTTCTCCCTGACCTGAACAGATCTTGGGTGATCTTGTGTCTATCCTTAGGACACAGTCACCTGTGAAAATCTCTGACCTCAGCCACCATTCTTAGCTGCCTGGTCTACACTAGTGATTCTCAAATCAGAGGTGATTTTGCCCACAGGAGAAGGCTGGTGCTACCGAATGGAGACACTGTGGGTCGTCATGCTACTGGCGTGTAGTAGATAGGGGCCAGGGATGCTGTTAAACACTCTGCAATCAACAAGATAGCCCACCACGACAAGAGTTACTCAGTTCAAAAGGGCCAATGCTGGAAAACTCTGGTCTAGACTAAATACCCATTAGCGATAAAAGCAGTACACCCAGAGCTTAGAGAAGGGGCAAGTTTTACATTTATGCTAAAGGTTTCATAACAGAAGCCACTTAGAAAGATGGTTCTTCTGTTTTTGGCATTAAATAACCAAATATCCTTGAATTAGGGTTATGAGTTCCAAGTTATAGCAAATTTTGTTCATTTCTGATCTGGTATGTTGGGAGTTAAAACAGAAGAGCAACCAAAACCACCTAAATAAACACAAACAAGACAGCGCAAAGAATGTTCTTCTCCCTCTTCCAGGATGCTGGAGATCTGGCAGTATCTGCTACCTTCCTGAAAGCAGAGAATGGAACTCATAAACTACTTTCAATGCAGTATCAGTCTACTGGACTTTTTCCATTGATTTAAAATCATTAGTTGCCAAAGTGAAGCCAGTGCCAAACACAGCCATTTCTAGCTTTCCTGTATCTGAATAATAGGCACATGCAAACTTGTCATCTCAACAAAACAGCCTTAAAATCCTCTACGGGAAGAAATTGTTCCTCCACATTAATGTAATTTTAGACGTAAACTAAAACTCAGTCTTATGCTCCTGCCAAGTGAGATCTCCATTATGCTATTTCTTCATACATACAAAGAAAAAAACCCTGGTTTCAGAAAATACCGTTTTATCAAAAAGGAGGTACGTGGGCACAATCCCAGTTTTCTGAGGTGGGCTTTTCCACACAGATGATGCCCATCAGATACGAAGTGATGGGAGAAAGGGAACTTGATAGAAAAGGAAAACTTGGCTCCAGTAACAAAAAGAGCCCACTCCTGAATTAAACAGCATGCTACATAAAGGCCCTCAAACTACAGACCACAGCCAACACCGCCTGTTTTTGTAAATTAGGTGTTTTGGAAGAGAACCACATTCATTCACTAGCATACCATCTATGGCTGCTTTTCCTGCTATGAAGGCAGAGTTAAATAGCTGCTGGGGGCGCCTGGGTGGCTCAGTTGGTTAAGTGTCTGACTTTGACTCAAATCATGATCTCCTGGTGAGTTCGAGCCCTGCATTGGGCTCTGCACTGACAGCTCGCAGCCTGGAGTCTGCTTCAAATTCTGTGTCTCCCTCTCTCTCTCTCTGTCCCTCCCCTGCTCACACTCGCACTCTCTCTCGCTCTCAAAAAATAAAATAAACGTTAAAAAAAAAAAAAAAAAGTTGCTGGAGAGGTCATCCAGCCCACAAAGCCTAAAATATTTACTACCTGACCCTTTAGGACAGTGTTCAGATCCCTAGTTTAGAAGAAAAAAAAAAAAATCACAATAGTGGGTGTGATTGCACTGCCACTGGTTATATTAATATGACCTAGGTAGGCAACTTCTGTGCCTCATTCTCCATTTCTAAAATAAAGGGACTAGACCAGTATCTGCACTACCGACTAAGGGCCAAATCTAGCCCATGGCCTATAAGGACTTTTTTTTTTTTTAAACGGTTTTAAAGGGTTGTTAAATACACCCACACACATACACAAGAATATGCAACAGAAACTGTATGTGCATATACCTATAGCCTCAAATATGATCTATTCCTTTATGAAGTTTTTGCTAACCTCTGAATTAGCCCAAAGGATAGCCAATCCGCTTACATCTTACAGGTACTGAAAATGAACACACTGGGCACAGAGCCAGTTTACGGCAGAATGATGACCCAGGGCTTTGAAACTCTGGGCCTTGGCTTTCCCCAAGGCCCCTCCCCATCCCAGTCCCAGAAAAAAAGCACTCAGAAATCCACACCCAAGGTACTCTGTATTCATTCACACATTTGGAAACCCTTGCTTTATACCCTGTCTCTACTCTAATCCAATCCTCTACCATCTCTTACACCAGCGGCCTGAGTTCCCTTACATCCTCCCAGCCCTCCCACAGTCCAATCTTCTTCCAGCAGCTAAATGTGAATCTCAGTATGTCATTCCTTAGTTTAAAACTTTCTACGCATAACTATTTCACTTCTGTTCACTGTTATTCACCAACAAAACCTATGAATTTAAACTGATGATTTTTTTCTCAGATCACTGCTTTTTCTAGACTGTATAGCTTCTGATACGAGTTATTTCACTATGCTATTTTCTGAAACATCAACTGGATTTCCTTTGACCATGATTTTGTTTTATATTATTTTGTAAGTTTACAAAGGTTTTTTTTTTTTAACGTTTTGAGCTATTAACTTCTAGTTCTTTCAAGATAAGAATATTGCCAATACTGCCATTGTTTTTTTTAAACGCTCTACATCTTGGGGCACCTGGGTGGCTCAGTCGGTTAAGCCTCTGAATCTTGATTTCAGTTCAACATAATCCCACAGTTCGTGGGTTCCTGAGTTCAAGCCCCGCATTGGGCTCTGCGCCGACAGTGTGAAGCCTGCGTGGGATTCTGTCTCCCTTTCTCTCTGCTCCTCCCCCACTCTCTCAAAATAAAAGTAAACTTAAAAAAAATAAACACTATATCTCATTGTATTTTGTTATTGCCTGTCTGTCATAAACTAAGTGAATTACAAACTCTACTACTAATGTATTTCTATAAACATAAATGTGTAAATAAAATAAACCAAACTTGCTCTAACACATAACTAAGGCAGAAAGAAACACCCAGTTTCATGCATAGGTCTGTAAACTTAACACACCATCAATAGTGATTATACCCAAAATAATAACATGGCCTTACCATTGGTTTACCATAAAATGGAAATCCTTGTAATTGTCTCAAGGCATTTGTGGATGAACCCAGCTCCTTAAATATAACAAAGGCTTGACCCCTCATCTTCATGGTCTTTAAAGCTACAATATCTACCACGTGGCCAAACTGAGAAAACAGGGCATACAGGGATCTCTTCAATTCTGAGCAAAATTAGAGGGGAAACAAGTTATTTGTGAAAGAAACAATGACAAAATTCTTCATAAAATGACACTGCATCGAGTACCCTCCATCACACACTTATTTATACAAAGTTACACATTTTAGTAAACATATTCCACTTATTTTCAGCCCCTACCTATTTTTGCTTTTAAAAAGCCTTGAAATCCTCACACAAAAAGAAACAAGGTACTGTTGCAGGTACTGACAAAGAGGACTACATGACAAGTTTTGAAGCTGCACAAGTTTTCAGATGCTGGTAATTAAACACGCTTTGGTTGTGAATAAATGTTTTTTAAAAGCACTTACCTTCTTTTTTAATTTTGTCATTCATATTGTTGATATAAATTGTATGATTTGGTCTTATATCCATGTTTGGGGTTAAACGGTCCAAACAGCCTAAGGAGATAGTAAATAATTCGGTTATAAATGGAGAGCGTTAACTCACTGTTGTATGGCATGAGGACATAAGGATTATTAACATCTCAATTTTCTTTCAATCCCAAGTGCAGGAAATATTAGTTTGTTAGCAGTCTTTAAAACCTCTCCAACACTTGCTAGCCCTTTTTAAACAAACAAACAAACAAACAAACAGTTCTCCGGCTCAAAACTTGATGGAGCACCGGGACCTAGGCAGATTTCAATAAGATTATTTCAACCAATGGATTTATTTTTATACTTATCTTTCACTTGTGACAAGCAATACAGTTTTTTCATCTGCCTCACTTAATAACTTTAATTTTTAATGAGATTATTTTAGAATTGAGTAGATTTTAAGAAAAATAAAAAAGAAACTAGCAAACGTATGCCCAGTAAAAATCATTAAGACGCAACATTAACAAAGTTTACCAAGCAATACCTCATGGGTGCACTTCAAAAGCACTTCCTACCTATTAATTACTTAATTTATATACACTATCACCAGCTGTCCTGACTCTAAGGTTAACTCTTCCTGAATTGAAATTAGGGAGCTCAGAGAGAGCAGTACTGCGTGATGGTTAAGAGCTCAGACTCTAGCACAGACAACATCTGAATTCAAACCCTATCTATGGTTATCACCAGCTGTTCCTTAATCTCTCCGGTCCATAGCGGTAAAACGGGGCTGGTTTAACAGCATTTACCTAGTAAAACTCAGAAGACTGAACGACACATAAACTTCAAGCACAGTTCTGGCACGGACAGTAAGCACTTCAAGTAGCTGTTATTATTAATGGCTATTACAGGTTAAAGGACTTGCCCAAGGTCAGATAGCTAATAAACAGCAGGCCGGGCAATTCCGCTTGTCTCCTCGCCCTTCTCTTTCACACTAACCTCGCTACTTTACTTTTTACGTTGTTTTCAGGTGCAAACTGTGACCTCGCTTTATTTCCTTGGGTGCCCCCACATATTCCTTCATTTCACAAATTTCAGGCCCACTGCAGGGACCGCACTTAACAGGTGAAAGGTCATGCTTGTCAGGCTTGCGACCCCCGCCCCCCACTCCTTACCCGAAAAAGGGCTCACGTCGCGAAAACGACGAGAAGGAATTGCTCGGTCAAACTTAAAGCAGATCCCTCAGAGGGAAGACTCTCGCAACACTTCATGTAGGGTTTGATGGTGGACTGGATTAGACCAAGGGCACCGAGAGTCCAAAAGGGGCTTCCCGCCTCTTCAGCCACAGGCACGTTCGACCAAAGCCCCAGGAAGCGGCCCCAATATCCCCGATGCCAACCCTTCCCACCGGAGACAAGGCTCCTAATTCCGGGTCCTGGCGGGACCAGCGCGTCAGTCTCAAACTCCCCCCCGCCCCCTCTGCGAACGCCGAAGCGAACGCGCGCCGGCTCCACCGCTGCGCCCCGTCCACTCCCGGCTCCCACAAGCGGGCGTCGGGCCCAGCGGCGGCCGGTAGCGGGGAGGTCGGAAACCGGCAACGAAAACACGTTCCAACTCACCTGAGGCCTACGCTGCTCCCGCAAAAACCGAAAGCCGGAAACCGAGCCGCTACCGGAAATTACGTTACCACGTGTCTCAATCAAGTGCCGACAAGTCGAGGAGTCGAGCACAGAGTCGATCGATGCCCTGCCGGCTCCTGCGGCGGCAGCTGGGAATCTATCTGCGCATGCGCACACCTGGGGAGCCGGAAGGGTGTCTAGGGAAGGGGAGAAGTTTGTAGGAACTTCATAGATTAAACTGTAATAGTGGGTAGGGCAGTGAAGGAAAGTCAGTGATTCCTTACCCAGCCATTGCTTTGTGCAGTTTTACCCCACACAACGGTGCCTTTAATCTTTCCAGATCCTATATAGTTTTATAGGCAGCCCCTCATACCAACTACTGGCAAGGTGCCCTGGTTTTGCCCTTCTGGGATCTCTGGTGGCCTCTGATTTAACCTCATCTTTAACCTCCCAAGTGTCCTCGGATTCCCGAGGCTCTTGAGGGAACTCACCTGAAACATTCCGCTGATGAGCTTGACTCTCAGAAGCAACTCAGTTTGAGGCTCCAAAGCAGAGGGAATTGATGTCTCCTGCTCTCCAGTAATAGCCAAGCAAGCACCCCTAAGATCATCTGCCTAAACTCAACTGAAACAAAACAAAACAATTCCTTACCACCCTTCCCATCTTCTCTCTCATACAAAAATGCCTAGATTGTTCTGGGACAACACAAGTTGTTGTTGATGCCTAGCTGAATGGGAATCCAAAAGAAGTACATCCAGTCATTCTTCTATTCATCAAACATGTGTAAAGTATTGATGAGGTTTTGGAATGGTGGGGGTTTGGAGCTGATGGCCAAGAAAAAATTCTTGAAGGTGTCTTTGGTGCAAAAAGGTGATTTTAATTAAAGCATGGGACCCAAGGGCAGAAAGAGCTGCACTGGGGTTGTGGAAAGTGACAGGTTATATACTATGGAGTTGGGGCGGTAAAGTCAAAAGGGGGGGCCTCCAAAGGGACTTTTATATGCTAAATAGGACTCCTAAGATACCAGCAGCCTTGCTATTGTCAAGCTAAGGTTGTTCTCCCTCTAGTAAGGCATTAACATTATGACCATATGGGGGTCCTGGAGAAATGTTACACTCTGTATTTGCGTCAAGTATTTGTCAGTGGGCTGCAGGTTATAAAGAAATTTAATTTTACCTGCCATTTCCTTCTTGCCTTTGTTCCCCACATCACTATGGAGGGGAGGGTGATGTTGGGGCTCCAGGACACTGAGTCTGTAGGTTTCTGGAGATTAGGCTACTGATAAGATTGCCATTTTCTTGTAATTTACTAAGACATTTGTAAACTGATGGAGACTCATGTCCTGTAGGACTGTGATCTTATCAGTTAACCATTTGTTTTCTTTCCTTTCTTTGTTCTTGGGCAACCAGGAGTGACAGAGGAATATCACACAAAGGGAGGGGTTATGATACTTGTGCTTGGCCCTCAGCTTGCCTTATGGTCCCTCATCAAGTATCATCTGAAATATGAAATAGTTGTTAAGAGCCAAGGGAAATCTAATCTAGTATCTTCTGTTAGCCTTAAAAATAAAACTGTTATTTTACCAGAAAAAAAAAAGTTTATTTGGGAATGGCAGGCAATTATAAAATTCAAGATAAAGAAGTTACAGGAAAACCATTGGCCAACCCCACAAATACAGCAGAGGAATTTCATTTTTATGGAGAAGAAGGAGGAAATTGGGACAGGTTGTTTTGAAGGAAAATCCACTGTGTGTGGGGGGGGGGGGGACAAGATTTCATGGTTATGAGGGTTTCTCATTGGATGAGTTGCAGGGATAGTGAATTTCTTGTAGAAGATGCAAAGTACATCTTTTTATATTGGGACCTGTAATTGATTATTCTTTCCTATGGAGGATTCTTTTGTTGGGTCTGTAAGTGACACTAATTTTGGAGCTTGTAATTGACAATGCTTCCTGTAATTGATGTGGTATTCCCCTTTCTAGCCTACCCAAACCACTTTAGTGAGGTTTTCCTTTATTAATTTTCCCAATTCCCCTTAACTAATCTCTCGGAGCCTGCTTTCCTCATCTGTAAACTAAGGATCATAATAGTACTTCCTTCTGGAAGGATTAAATATAAGGTGGTTAACACACTGTCAGACACAAAATAAATGGTTTATAGATGTTATTTCTAAATGCTGTCTATGATTTGTACATACGGATTAAGGAGCCAAATAGGTTTTATAAGATGGAGATTTTTATTTTTTTTTTTAAAGATCACCTGAAGTTGCAACAACTTGAAAATAATGTAAGCTTCTTGAGGGTGGGGATTATCTGATTTGTTTTCTCAAGTACCCTCAGTGACTAGAAAAGTACCTGGTATTCATAAATATGTATTGAATGAATGAATGAATGTGCATGGAAAATTAGGTAGCACTAAACAAATGTGATATTTCATGAAGATGCACATAAGTGTAGGAAATAATGATAATCACAGGGATGCCTGGGTGGCTCAGTAGGTTAAGCAGTTGACTCTTGGTTGACTCAGGTCATGATCTTGGGGTTCGTGAGTTTGAGCCCCACTGTCAGTGCGGAGCCTGCTAGGGATTCTCTTTCTCTCTGTGTGCCCCTCCCCTGCTCTTGCTGTCTCTCTCTCAAAATAAATAAACTTCAAAAAACATGGTAATCACAGAAAAGCATTATTTTCATGTATATATTGGAAGAAATGTAACTAGTCCTGTCTCAGTTAAGGAAATATGAATGAATACAAAGGGAATATCCTTAACACCTTGAAAGAGAATATAAACTAAACAAAAATGATTTCTGAATAACAAAGGACAAGCATTAGTATGAATTAAAATTACATTAACATAGGTATCTGAGCAATTAATTAATTCTGTTTGACGCTGCTGTGGATAGCTAAACTTATTTCTCTGAAAATAAGCTATAACCTGATTAGTATTATACAAGTGCTTCTGGCCAAGAACTCCTCATAACTGTTTAAAGAGGATGAGGTAGGACTTTGCCAAGATGGGAAGAAAATACCACAGGAAACACAGAGACCTAAAGACAGAGTGCACATCATGTTATATTAACAACTAAATAAAGGCTACTACACATTACTATGCTGGGAGGAAGAAATCCTCTAATGCCAACTCAGTGACAATGATCTTCTAAAAAGACAGGTTCTTCTAAAAAGAGCCAGTGCATTTTTCCTGTCCTTGGGCAATTGCTCTGGGCTTTCCAATGGTCTGTTAATGATCCTCCAAAGTTTCCTGAATGATTTTGAGAAACTGGTAATTGAAAGCAGGAATGAGAAAGGAATAAAGGGGACAGAGGAGCTTTTCTGGTCTTGTGAGAAGCCTTGCATGGCCTGGTTCTAGAACTACAGGCAGAGCATTATAATATCTGAACTTTGGCCAAATGTACTGTAAAGCAGCTGAGGCCAGACCCCCTGGTTCCCAGGCCTATTTTGAAAGCATAAGTGCAGCTATAGTTGAGTTCATTGCATGATTAACTTACCTTCACTTCCGTTTTGTCCCCTACTTAATTATGTTTTATGCACCTCTTTTCAACCAGAATTTTGCCTTTTCCACTCCTACTCCCTGTTTACTGACTGATGATGGTAGTAACCTAGTGGGGACTGGATGCTAAACATTTGTATTGAAATTATCTGAGTACCTGATCACCAGATCCCATGCCTCAATGCCTGAAGAAAGCATACCTCCAAATCGTTTCAAGGCACCCCCCTTGAAATCCCTTATAAGAAATCCCTTATCCTCCTCCTTCCCCAAACACGTATCAGCTGTTTGTAGGCTCAACAGGGCAAGGCAGTTTTGGGAATGACCCCCTGCCTTCTCCTTGGGCTCCCCTTCTGATGAACAAAGCTTTATTTGCCTCAGAACCAGTGTCTCAGACATTGGCTTCCCGCTCATTCGCGTGCACCGGACAAGTTAGAGTTCGGGTAATACAACTCTCATTCCTTTATAACCAAATTCACCTCTTGAGGGTCGGATCAAGAATCGGTGTCAAAAGCTTACGTGTTTTTAAAAATAATAGAAGAGCAAATGGGTTTCCTTGGAGTTCTGCTCAGTCCAGTCTCTCATATTTCAGTTAAACAACATGATTGACTTTCCTGTGGAACAGGTTTTTTATCAAACTAAACCCAGAGGCAGTGCTATAACACCTTAGCCAAGCTTTATGTGTCTACTGATGATGAAAACTCACTTATTTTAGAGGTAGAAGAAAAAATGACTACAAACAATAGGGAATAAACCGTGTCAAGACTCCTAAATTACGAGGATGATAACCGAGGTGTCTCTTAGTGACTCCGCATACACAAATATTTACTTACCTTATCTGCACATGTTTTATGTTTCTCATTAAATATTTTCCGTATCTTGCTGCAGTGGCTCTGAGATGGAGCCATGTTTAAAGGAAAATGCATCATCAAACTGGTGGGTAAGTTTTAGCTTATTTATGTTAGATAGAGCCACAAATGTACGACAATTTGTTTGTAGCTTCTTTCTCTCCCCAGGTGGCGATTACATTACGAAATTTACGTAGAGTGAAATTATTTTCACAACAACCATTAAACAAACCCAGGCATTATTGTTGAGCACTAAATTAGGTTTACCTTTTCCTAGCTGGATGGGATTATGTTTGCTGAAACTTCCTAAAAAGCAGCCCCCCCCCTCCCCCCCCGCCCCCCCCCCCCCCCCCCCCCCCCCCCGCCATTCAGGGAGGAAATCATTTTGTGCAATTATTTCAGTTCACTTTGGCCCTTCCCTTTTACTCGTTTTGGACATATTCTTGTTTTCAGGGAAGAAAAAAAAAAAAAAACAGAAATGACTACCACCTCTGATATGTACTACTGTGTTAATAATGGGGTGTCATTCACATTCAGATAGGAATCTGAGATAGGCTATAATAATATATGCATTCCTTAAAGTTTGGAAGCAGTAGTTTGCCTTTGAAGACCTGATAACTAATCAAAAGAAATGCGTGTGTATGTGTGGGGAGGGAGGGGAAGGGACCCTGAACTTCTTACTGTTCAATATTAAGATAGGGGCAAGTTGTGCTCGCCATGGCGTCATCTGACCTCCCCTGAACTCTGCTACAGTAACATTGTAGCAGGATTCTGGAACAGAGAGTCTTGACACCTAGACTTTTCTTTCCAGGAAGCAACTTTAATCCTGCGGGCACAGCTCAGTTGGGTTGGTACCCAAAGAACTGAGCCCTGAATGCCATGTGGCATAGTTTTTTTTAAATATATTTTTACTTCTTTGTCTCCCATATATGGTAACACACAAACATGCAGTCTGATTAAGTGGTCTCATGTTACAAGGTCCTGAGGGATGCTGTCACCTACATATCCAGGTTGCCTTGAGGCTTTTTTTCTTTCCTTAGGGAGGGGACCCTACCATAACATCACACACCTGCCATTCCCTTCAGTACTAGAAAAATAAGATGCCAGTCCCATTAGGCCCACCTAACAAGCAAAATATTATGCAGATAACAAGGTTTTTTTTAACGTTCTTTTTTTTTTTTTTTTTTTTTTTGAGAGAGAGAGCACAAGCAGGGGAGGGGCAGAGAGAGGAGGAGGCAGAGGATCCAAAGCCAGCTCAGTGCTGACAGCAGAGAGCCCGATGCGGAGCTTGAACTCATGAACCATGAGATCATGACCTAAGCCGAAGTTGGATGTTTAACCAATTGAGCTACATAGGTGCCCTGGAAAGTTTTGTTTTGTTTTGTTTTTAATGTTGGACCTCAATGATGGAATTTCAAATGTGATATATCATTGATTTCACAGGTATACTCCAGATATCCTAATACCTAGTGCTGCTCAAACATTAATGTCTACATGGGTCACCTAGGGATTTTGTTAAAATCAAATTTTGATTGAGTAGGTATGGCATGGAGCCTAAGAATCTGCCATTATTGCAAGCTTCCAGGTGAGGCTGACGCTGCTGGTCCCCCATGATATTTGGGGAAGCAGAATCCAAAGCATTTCCTCTTTGACAGAACTAATTAATTGGTGGGTGATCGAGCATCGCACAGCTGTTAGCTCTGAAGCCACAGAACTGCTATCAGATACAGGCTGTTGTCCTCTTGTGCAAACACAAATCAACTATTTCTTTCCAAGGAGGTATTACTTATCTGAAACTTTATTTTAACTGCCTTCTACTGGGCATTTGGAAATAAATCTTAAATGAGAGTGAGAAAGTTTGGAATTTGTATTCCTTATTGAAAAGAGACTGCTTCATTGTTCGTGAGGCTCAGGGTCGCCGTCTAGTTGGTGGTAAGTCATATCTGTGCACAAGCATTCTGGTTCTTCTCTCTTTCTGGGCTCATGGAGGGCTTGCACTTCTCCACACCTTTGAAATTTGTGTCAGAGTAACGTGACTTGTCTTGGCTACTGAAGCCTTAGGACATGAGGGTCGCATCACCTCCAAGCAGGAACATCAGGAGCTTGTGCACAATTTGCCAAGTGCCCTTTTCCTGGCTTTGTGATCGTGGAGACATAGCCCGAGATGGAATCTCTGTCGGGCTTAGGTCCCTGAGTGATTTCAATGATTGGACACCTACCCTACACACACATGTGCTGCTTCATATTGGTTGTGTAACATAAGCAAGGAATAATCAACTGAGATTCAGGGGGTATTTGTTAAGGTGGCCTAACCCATCCTGACTTATATAGGAATTGAAACCATCTCTGAGAAATAATTCTTAGAAAGTTCAAGAGTGTGGGGCTCCTGGCTGGCTCAACTCTTGATCTCGGGTTTGTGGGTTTGAGCCCCATGTTGGGTGTACAGATTACTTAAATATAATAAAATCTTTTTAAAAAGGTGGGGGGGGGCGACTGGGTAGCTTAATCAGTTAGGTGTCCAACTTCGATTCAGGTCATGATCCCATGGGGTTTGAGGGCTCAAGCCCCACATCAGACTCTGTGCTGACACCTCAGAGCCTGGAGTCTGCTTCAGATTCTGTGTCTCCCTCTCTCTCTGCCCGTTCCCTGCTTGCACTCTGTCTCTCTCTCAAAAATAAATAAAACGTTAAAAAATATTTTTTTTAAAGTTCAAGAGTTTTACATAAGTAGTTTCACAATCATGGACTGGTTTTGAGTGCATATGAGGTTATGTAGCTGAGGTGGCTCATTTCTTTTGAAAAGGAAATCAAAGTAATCAGTTTATAACTGCAACTGGCCCTTAAACAATTCGAACTGTGTGCATCCACTTATACGCAGATTATTTTTGATAAATTCAATACAGTACTGTAATTGTGTTTTCCCTTCATTATGGTTTTCTTTCTTTTTTTTTCTTTTTTTTCAGTTTATTTATTTATTTTAAGAGAGACAGAGAGAGTGCAAGTGGGAGAAGGGCAGAGAGAGGGAGAATCCCAAGCAGGCTCCCTGTGGTCGGTGCAGAGCAAGATGTGGGACTCAAACTCATGAAACCATGAGATATGACCTGAACCGATATCGAAGAGTCAGGAGCTTAACCAGCTGAGTCACCCAGGCACCTCCCTGGTGATTGTCTTAATAACATTCTATTGTATCGAGCTTACTTTATTGTAATATAGTATATGATATATATAGCATACAAAATATGTGTTAATCAACTACTTATGTTATCAGTAAGGCTTCTGATCAACAGTAGTAGTTAAATTTGGGGGAAGTTGAATGTTATATGCACATTTTCCACTGCGTGAGGGTTCAGCAAGCTTACCCCTACCCCCTGCCCCCCACCGCAGTAGGATCAACTGCATATGATCTGTGTTTTGAGTGACCTTTGTGTAGTAACCTAATCCTGGATTTACTGGGCATATATGTTAGATGACTTATATAAGAAAATATCCTGCAGTCTAGCTGAGAGAAGAATTTGTGGTTGGTAGCATTTTCACATACCTTCAGAGAAGTGTTCTGAAGAAACAAAGAGATGTCATGCTCACACTCCATTTTAGAGTGGTCAGGATATCGCCTTGCGACAAGAGACCAAGATATTATAATACATTTCAGGCAAGATTTAACATCATGAGACAGTTTGGATTCCTATCACAAAGAAAATGAAGGAAAAAAATGAAGCCTCTAGTTTGAATTGCAGATTATTTTTGGACAAGACAACCCTGGAAATTATTTCTGTCAAGGGAATCCAAAACAATTATGTAAATGAGCCTGGTGCTTCCTATTCTATTTTGTTTAAGGTGAATGGGGATCAGTTCAACTCTTGTAAATTTCCCTAATATCCACTGGCAGAAACATCATCACATAGGTTAATGAGTTTATTAAAATGGACGGTGAAAAAGTAAGAAATAATATTTATCTCTTACTGATATGGGACAGTCTCTCCTTAATCAGTCTCTTTTTTTCAGTTTTAATATGAAGCTACTTTCTGACCTTTAATGTTACCAAATTACTTCAGCTCCTGAAAGATATTAATATAGCATAATACATTTTGTCATTTCAGTGGAAGGTTCTGAGTAAGACTGGTCAGTTTCGGAGCCTGAAAAAAATTAGTTGTAAGTTATTTCCTCGTGACTGAAATTGCAAACGTCAGATTCCATTACAGGTGGCTAACAGTGGAAGACTTCCTCCCTTCATTCAACCTAGGGTATCTTGGAAATCTTTGTGCACTGTTTATATAGCTTAAAAAGCTTTGTATAGCTTTATATAGAAAGCTTTATATAGCTTACAACAGGACTAAGACTTTGGGATACTCTTATCTTTACTGAACACCTACACATAATGAATCCTGTGCCAGCCACTGAGGACGTGATTGTGAGCAGCACAGACATGCCACCTGGTCTCATGGAGCTTCCAATCTCTTGGAGGCGTCAGATCCATAAGCAAATGCTTGTGAACGGCCACTAGGGCGATGTTCCCATTACTATTGCTGTGTAACAAACCACATGAGTCTAGGCCTCATGGACTCTACGGGTCAAGGATTCAGGGTGTGGCTACATGATTCTTCTACTCCTCCTGGAGTGACTGACTTTACTCAGTGGGACTCAGCTGGTGGATGGATGGGCTGATCTAGAGGCTCCAAACAGCTTCACTCACATGTTTGGTGGTAGGAGTGGCTAAAAGACTGAGCTCACATGGGACTTTTAGCCACTCACTTATCCGAGTGGTTAAAAATCTGAGCCAGTAGGGTGCCTGGGTGGCCCAGTCAGTTAAGCATCCGACTTCGGCTCAGGTCATGATCTCGCGGTCTGTGAGTTCCAGCCCCGCGTCGGGCTCTGTGTTGACAGCTCAGAGCCTGGAGCCTGCTTCAGATTCTGTGTCTCCCTCTCTCTCTGCCCCTCCCCTGCTCATGCTCTGTCTCTCTCTGTCTCAAAAATAAATAAACGTTAAGAAAAAAAATTTTTTTTAAAAATCTGAGCCAGCATCCATGCATGTTTTCAGCCTGGTGGTCTCAAGGTGGTTGGATTTCTTATAACGGGGTCAGCTTCCTCCAGACCACATGTCTCAAGAAAATTAGGTGGAAGCTTCATGACCTTTTTGGACCTACCCTGGAAAGTCACACAGCAAGACTTTTAGCAACTTCTTGTCTGTTAACAAGTGAGTCATAAGGCCAGCCTAGATTCAAGGGCAAAGAAATTGGATCCCATTTCTTGGTGTGAGACTAGCAAGTTCACACTGCAGAAAGCTTGTGGGAAGGGAGATATTATTATGGACCTCTTTTAATGGTGAAAAATGTGTACTTAGAATTAGCTAGCAGGACTCAGTTCAGACGATCCCACTTTTGTTGGTAACATCCAAAGTACCATAGTTGGGAACTAGCTGAACATATGCCTTATTCTCATCATCAGGATTGATCAAGGGATTGACTTCGACCATATCAATGTCATACAGTTTCTTTATAGCCTGTTTTATCTGGTGCTTGTTGGTTTTGACATGCACAACCAATAGAAGTGTGTTCTTGTCTTCTGTGTTCTTCATGGCTAACTCAGTGGTCAGAGGGCTTGATGATGGCGTAGGGGTCAATCAAGCCTGTTTCTCCTGGGGGCATTCTTCCGAGGATATTTGGGCTGCCTTCAGAGCCACAGTGTCTTGGGCCATCAGAAATTGGTTGATAGGCAAATCTTCTTTATGACTATCTTCACAATGCAATCTTCTAGAAAAAGAAAGAAAGAACACAGGGGATCCTGGGTGGCTCAGTTGGTTGAGTGCTTTTGACTCTTGATTTCAGAGAGTCATGAATCCTGGAGTTCTGAGATCGAGCCCTGTGTCAGGAGCTGCTCTGAGCATGGAGCCTGCTTCAGATTCTCTCTCTCTCTTCCTCTGTCCCTGTCTCCTGCTGGTGCTCTCTCTCTCTCTCTTTCTCATTTAAAAAAGAAAAAGAAAAAAACCCCACAGGGTTGGAGAGAAAGACTTCACAGAACTGTAGGTAAGAAAGAGTGGGCATTTAGAAAGGTAGTAAGTAAGAGGAAGGCAATGGAGACATCCCTAAGCAGAGTAAATACTCCTCACAAAGGCAATGTGGTGAAGAGGAATTTGCCAAATTTGAGTAACTAAAAAAACAAAAACAAAACAGTTGTAGCTGGAGCATGGAGAGTGAGGGAGCGGGTGAGGTTCAAAGATCAGGTAGCATCTTGCAAGCCATGTTAAGATATCCGAATGCTATGCTAAAAGCAGTGGAAATCAGATGTTTAAGCAGAGAGTGAACATGATCTGAGGCTTTGCGTGGATCTTTCTGAATGAATTGAAGGGGTCAAGTCTGGGCCAATGAGGAAATATTTGCAGTGCCCACACTGATGATAAGGGTGGCCTGAATTAATATGGCAGCAGAAAAGTAGACAGATTTGAGTTCTATTTAGAGATGTAATTGACAGATCTTGCTGGCAGATTGAATGTGAAGAGGGTAGGGATTGTGAGATGTATTGGTTTCCTAGGTCTGCTGTAACAAATGTGAAAGGTGAAATAAAATGGAATAGCTTATGTCAAGGGGTTTTAATGTTTTTATTTTTATTTTTGAGACAGAGAGAGACAGAGCATGAGCAGGGGAGGGGCAGAGAGAGAGGGAGACACAGCATCCGAAGCAGGCTCCAGGCTCTGAGCTGTCAGCACAGAGCCTGATGCGGGGCTCGAACTCACGGACTGTGAAAACATGACCTGAGCTGAAGTCGGACGCTCAACCGACTGAGCCACCCAGGTGCTCCAAAATGGAGCAAGGAGGCCATTAAGGAAATGGGCCCTTATGCATGTCTTCACTAAATAAAACCATGAACCTTTGAATTGGGCCAAACTCCAAATACTCCAAGGACTTTGCAACCTGCTACAGTAACAGACTTGGCTTAGTGATAGCTTAGCAACCAGCTTTGTCTACCAAGATGTTTTCTGCCACCAACACCAATCAAAATCTTTGTAAACAACCTCTACAAGTGTCCCATTTTGTTTTTTAAAACTCCTGGCTTCGGGGCGCCTGGGTGGCTCAGTCGGTTAAGTGTGCAACTTCGGCTCAGGTCATGATCTGACGGTTTGTGAGTTTGAGCCTTGTGTCAGGCTCTGTGCTGATAGCTCGGAGCCTGGAGCCTGCTTCAGATTCTGTGTCTCCCTCTCTCTCTGCCCTTCCCCCACTCACACTCTGTCTCTGTCTCTGTCTCTCTCAAAAATAAATAAACATTAAAAAAAATTTTTTTTAAATAAATAATAAAAAAAATAAAACTCTTGGCTTCTGTTCCTTAGTGGGACACAATTTCAGTTACTACCTGAATCTATACTCCCCAAATGATACTCCCCATCACTTTGCTTCAGTCATCACATGGGGGACTCCTGTGTGTTTGTCTCTGTGTCTCTTCTCTTCTTAGAAGAACACCAGTCATATTGGATTAAGGGCCCACCCTACTCTAGTATGACCTCGTCTTTACTAATTACATCTGCAAAGACCCTATTTCCAAACAAGCTCATAGTCACAGATGTCAGGCGTAAGGACTTCAACTCACCTTTTTTTGTGTAGGCGGCAAAATTTAACCCACAATATGAGGAAAAGAAAGGATGCCCCTCAGGTTCCAGCACAAATCCTTGAAGGAGTAGTAGTGAATGGTGTTGAGGCGCAAGCAGGCTGGGGGAGGCAGCTGGGGAATCCAGCACTTATGTTGAATGGGTTAAATGTCACTTAACAGTGAGATGCCCAGGTGGGGATGTCAAGCAGGTAGTTGGATAGACAAGTCTAGAGATCTCTGGGTGGATATCTGAACAAGAAGCCCAATGATGAGGGAACTGTATCCTGCTAGGTGACAAGCAAGAGAGTGCAGGATAACTGGATGGTGAGAACAGAGAGAAAAGCCTAGAGCCCAGGGGACCTCCATTGAGTATCTCAGTTCATAGAAGAGGAAATCAAGGCCGATGGTCTTCTAGTAAATGTTTAACAACTTGTGCTCACTTTGCCAGCACATATACTAACTACTAGCTCTCCAGGGGGAGGAGAGGAGAGAAAGCCCTGATTTGCAAAGTGCACCAACTCCTGTGGTGTCAATATTCCTGCCATGGTCACTGGCTTGAAAAATTCCTGAAAATTTAAAAATTGATTTCTTACAAGCTGGTACAAGCTGGCTTGAACACATCTCTCCTGCTTCAAGCTAAACCATCAGCCTACCCTTTATGGGCCTTAGTGTCTTTATCTATGAAATGAATGGCTGCTCCAAATGGTTTCTTCAAAGTCCCTTCCTGCTCTCACATAGTGCAAATCCTAACAGCAAAACTTGGGGTCTGTCCTGATGGTCATGGGCCTTTTGAACACAGTATTTTCCAATTAAACAGTTGAATGGGTAAGGTATAAGTAGTGACACTCCTGTTCAGTGACTGTCAGCTCCTGGCTTTCAGATTTATAGGCAATCACATAGAGGAGGAAGGCTGGAAACTACTCTCTCGCTCTCTGGAGTCCTGTTGGCAAGTCTAAGCTCTCTTTATCTCTCCTCAATTTGCCCTGCCCTTGCCCCAACAGGTCAACTACAGGCTACCCCTTGGACAAGGTCTGCCCTTGAGTGTGAAGAGGTCCATAGAAGCCCTGAAAGAGGACTCAGGCCACAGACAGAGGATTCTGAGGTCTCTGGACTCAGAGCATAATCTATTCAGAGAAGAGATAGAGGTTCTGGTGGTTACAACTACTTGGCCCCATGGACTTGGAGGGGCTTTTCTTCCCCCTCTTGCCTAAGGGAGATGTTGTCAAAACACATGGATTATATGAAATCAAGTACGGTTAAACCTTGGTTTGTGAGCACAATTTATTCTAGAAACATACTTGTAATCTAAAGCTCTTGTATATTCAAGCAAATTTCCCCTTAAGAAATAATGGAAACTCAGATGATTCGTTCTACAACCCAAAAAATATTCATATAAGAATGATTATAATACTGTAATATAATACAAAATAACAAACAAAATAGAAAATATAGAGAAAATAAACAAATTAACGTGCACTTACCTTTGAAAACCTTCGTGGCTGGTGTGAGGGAGACCAGAGAGAGGAGGGTTGCTGTGTAGGACAACTTTCACTATCACTAAGGGAACCACTGCTATCTATTGGCTCAATGGAATCTTTTTCTGCATGGGGCCATTGTATATACTTGCATGGATGTTGACTACAGTACAGTATTAATAAACTCTTGTCATATGCTGTATTTAATGTAACTGACAATAAGGCAGCAGAGTAAAGTGTCTATATCTGACCTGGAATGAAGCAAAGCATTCCTAAGCTTACTCTTGTTTGGAAAAGCAAAGGACTGTCCACGGGTGCTTTGAAGTGACAAAAAATACACTAGCGCCAATAGTGGGCACCTTCCAACATTCTGAAAAATCACGGATTTCTGCCAAACACCGTGGCCTAAGACTGAGCATCCGAGCATGGGAGACAGTCACTTGCAATCCCACAGCAAGAGAGAGAGAGAGAGATAAGAACCATTGGCTCATTTGTGATCATGTGACTTTCGGTGTCACGTACTACTCATATTGCAAGACACTGCTCATTTATCAAGTTAAAATTTATTAGAAATGTTCGCTTGTCTTGTGGAACACCCACAGGAGAAGTTACTCGCAATCCAAGGTTTTATTGTAATAGGAAAGAACCTACTACATGTGTGACACATAGTAGGTGTTAAAAATGGTGGACTCCATTTCTTCTCATGGTTGTATTTGACTAAAAGAGGTTCTTTCTATAGGAATTAAATATATATGTATTAAGCACATGCTTTATACTGTGGGAGACACCAGCTGTGTGTAATACACTATCTCTGCTCTCATAGGCATTAAAAACTTGTTGAAGAAAGAAGACACTTCAAAGGTGTAAATGATCCAAAAGGCACTTTATGAAATGTACAAAATGGTGCATGACCTGGCTGTATGGAATACAGAGAAGTGGGAGAATTTGAACTTAGAACTTCAGAGAAAGCCACACAAAAGATGCTCTGGGAACAGACAGACAAATAAGGTCATATTCAGGGTCCATAGTCAAATTCAGGGACCCTGAGTGGGCTATAGAGTTGGAAAGCAATATTAAATAAACTGGAAGAGACAATGCTGATCAGTGTCTATCTTTGATGCTAGAAAATGAAGAGCCATTGAAGAATTGCTTTCTTTTAATGCTAAAAAAAAGTTAAAATAGTTACTCAGAGATTTTTAGGGGTTTTTTGCATGCAAATTGACCTTTGCAAGGGAGATGATCCAAAGGCTGTTAATGAACCAAGGCAAAAGAGGATTTATGAAAGAAAGGAGAAAGGAAAGAGAAAAACTATGGATGGTCTGGGAAAAGTGAACCTTGGTTTACTCGTTTTGGGTAAACAGATTTTCTGGTAGCTAGATAAAAAGTCAGCTGGAGCATCTGATCTTGAGCAGGTTAATAAGGTATTGAATACAATCATTTTATTTCTTTTCAGATGTGGGGAAAGCTTACCTTTTAAGTGTGGCACACACATGTGACAGGCCATCTCTTTGGAATCCCTGCATATTTCTTTCATTAGCATCTCCACCTTCCTTAGGCCACAATATACCATGTCTTTCTTCAGAGGTAATTTAGTGATGGTATAGGAAATTTTGAAAATCAGGCAGAAAATCACCCTTCTAGTACAATTTTTTAGCAGGGGGTATCACTTCATGGTCAATTTCAATTTTTTTAAAACATTTATTTAATTTTGAGAGAAAAAGACAGACCGTGAGGGGGAGAGGGACAGAGAGGGAGGGAGACACAGAATCCGAAGCAGGCTCCAGGCTCTGAGCTGTCAGCACAGAGCCCGACACGGGGCTTGAACTCACAAACCGTGAGATCACGACCTGAGCTGAAGTTGGATGCTCAACCGGCTGAGCCATTCAGGCACCCCACTTCATGGTCAATTTCATATGCTTTTTGCCTCACATCACTTTTTCTCACTCCCAGCTCCTCAGGGGTTTTGGGGGAAGCGGTTAAAGAAACACCAAAAAAGAAAAAAAAAAAAAAGCAACATTTAGAGAAACAAAAATTCATAAGGAGCAAGTAAGAGGTCTTTCTAGAGTTGAAAGTTTGCTTGTGGAGGAGAAGCCTGGCTTGCTCTGAATGGTCCCAGAGCTCTTGAGTTAAGACCAAGAGGTAAACATCACAGAGAGACACGTTTTACCTTGTAGAGGACACTGAAAACCGTGCCTGCTGTCTCAGGGTGGTAAGTCCCCATCATTGTAGTTCAGGTGAGACAGGAAGGATCACCTACCAGGGACACTTCTGCAGGTATCTAAGCATGGAATGTGGGGCAGGAATGAATGGCATCTCGGAGCCTAACATTTAGCCTGTTGGGCTGCTCTGGTGTTCTATAGTTGTGAACAAATCATCTTAAAAAACAGTGTCTTGAGGGGCGCCTGGGTGGCTCAGTGGGTTGAGCGTCCGACTTCAACTCATGTCATGATCTCATGGTTCGTGAGTTCGAGCCCCGCATCGGGCTCTGTGGTGACAGCTTGGAGCCTGGAGCCTGCTTCGGATTCTGTGTCTCCCTCTCTCTCTCTGCCCCTCCCTTGCTCGCATTCTGTCTCTTTGTCTCTCAAAAATAAATAGACATTTAAAAAAAATTTTTAAAAAATAGTGTCTTGAGGGGCACCTGGGTGACTCACTTGAGCTAGTTGAGCATCTGACTCTTGATTTCGGCTTGGGTCATGATCTCACACTTCGTGAGATCACTCACTGTCAGCACAGAGCCTGCTTGGGATTCTTTCCCTCTCTCTCTGCCCTTCCCCTGCTCACGCACTCTCTCTCTCAAAATAAATAAATAAACATTAAAAAAAATTAGTGGCTTGAGACTACAATAATCATTTGATTATTCTTTCTCACAGCTCTGAGGTTCAACTAAGCTCAGCTAGGCAGGTCTTGCTAGGGTATCTCACATCAGACAGTGGTTGGGGTTGGGATCCTCTCAAACACTCCCTCACTCCCATGTCCACACCTGGGTTGGCAAGACTCAAACAGCTGCAGGGCTGGAATGCCTGGCATCCTTGGGCATTTCTCTCTCCCGTGTGCTCTTTTCAGTACTGTGACTTCAGAGGAATGGACCTCTTACAAGGTGGCTCAGAACTAGAAATGTACATGTCAGGAGAGCAATTGAGAGAGAGAGAGAGAGAGAGAGAGAGAGAGCACATGTGCCAGGCAGAAGTCATTTTGCCTTGGTGATTCAGCCTCCAAAGTCCCATGGAATCTCTTCTGCTGTCCTCTATTAATTGAGACAGTCACAAAGACCTGCCCGGGTTCAAAGGAAGAGGACATAGACTCTACTCTTGATGAGAGAAGTGGAAAACTTCTTGAAGTTCATGTGGGACCAGAGATATTCTTATATTCACTTTGGAAAACATGAACTGCCACATGAGCTATCTCGTGGATGAGTTTTCTCCCATTTCTGGATGGGATGTCAAGGCAACATCATAACTCTCTTAAGGTGCCTCAAGCTTCTGAGGACATGGATGTCTCTAATATAAATGTCATAACAGGGGTCTGCAGTCTTTATGTGAGGAGAGATAGTTCTTCTTTTCCCCAGTTCTTGAGATCAACCCAGAACTGAAGAAAGGGGAATAAACAGGACAGACCTGATAGTGACATTCATGAATAGTTCAGGGAGCCAAACATGGGTCTAGATGCATGGATATGTATCCCTCTTCGCTGGGATTCTTGTGGAGAGGGAAACACTGTCAGCACCCACTGATTAGCCTTAATCTACAGGTTGGGAAAGATGGATTCTACATTTCTATCCATTTGCATCAGTGGGGGATCACGTTCAACTGCTAACAACAGAGATTCATTTTCAGTAGCTGGAACTCACAAAGGTTTATTATATAAAACACAGCTGAAAATCAGCAGGGCAGGGCAGTTCTGCAAATTCTTTGTGGGTCAGTCTTCCCCATATTTTTTTGCTCTGTTTTGCTGCTCTATTTTTCCATTTCCATTCAAAAGACCACCTCATGGTTCAAGGTGGCTGCTGGAGTTCCAGCTATTATATCCACATTCCAGGCAGCAGGAAGGAAGGAGGAAGCTTATCTCATTGTCTTTTATTTTTAGAGAGAGAGAGAGAGAGAGAGAGAAAGAGAGAAAGAGCAGGAGTTGGGGAGACAGGAAGAGGGAGTCCTAAGCAGGCTCCATACTTGGTGTGGAGCCCAGCATGGAGCTTGATCCCATGACCCTGGGATCATGATCTGAGCTAACATCAAGAGACAGAAGCTCAGTAGACTGAACCACCCAGGCACCCCTCACTGTCTTTTAAGTAGGCTTCTCAGAAGTCTCAAACTATATCACTTTGAACAGAACTTAGTTTTATGGGCTCACCTATTTACAAGCAAGGCTGGGAAATATAGTTTCTTAGCAGGAGATGTCTGAGGTTTTGTTTTCTAAAGACAAGAAGTGAAAATTAATATTTGCCTTATCTGTCAAATTTCTACTTAATGATAAAAAAAAGATACCCATCCAGTTAAATGAATCATAGAGACCTTTCTAGTGACATGTAATTGTGGTAACATTTCTTCTTTTTGAGTGCCTTCAAGAAATCAGAGATTTAATTCAATATTTCAAAATCTGAGATGGGAAATAGATTTTGTAGAATCTATTTCCACTCTGAACAGTTGATGACAGCATACAAAGCATGTTTTTAACACCACCTCACCGCCCCCCACCCCACACTTCTCCAATTTGGCCTTTTGGTCTAAATGACTGAAGTCACAGCTAATGCAAGATACAAGAGGACAATTTAAACCTTAAAGAATGGCATTAACTCTCTGCAGCATTCAGTGAGCTGGTCCCCGAGACTCTCCTTGACGTGCTGGCAATTTAGGTAATTGCCGCTATTAAGACATTTGCGTGTGTTACATACACACGAATGTGCATGCCCATCCACTCAGAGAATATCAGGAAGTGTTCTAGCTTTCTCCACCTGCAAACATCTAACCCTTGAAGGGCCACCTGAAGTTCCATTTTATTCCTGAATATTCTCCTAACACCTGTGCTCTGCCATGTCTCCCCTCTCTGTACTCAGAGACTGATTCTACTGTTTGCGTTTAACGATTAGTACCCAACATTTAACAAACATTTAAGAGAATGTATGGGCTGCCTGGGTGGCTCGGTTGAGTGTCCGACTCTCGATTGGGGGTCGGGTCGTGATCCCGAGGTTGTAGGATCAAGCCCGGCCTCAGGCTCTGTGCTAAGCATGGAGCCTGGTTGAGATTCTCTCCCTCTCCCTCTGCCCATCTCTCCTGCTTGTGCTCTCTCTCTCTCTGAAAAAAAATTAAATTAAATTAATTAAAAAAAATTAAATTAAATTAAAAAAAAAGAGAATGTCTAACATGAGTCTCAAACACTTTAGGACCTCAGTGTGGTCTATTAGTGTCATATGTAGGATCCTTATCTCTCCAGGTTGAGTGTGAGCTCTTTGAGGGCCTCATACTTGTTTTATACCATTCCATTTTAAGCATTAATTATTTCCTGGGTTGAGAGATTGCTCTGGTTCTAGGCATCAGAAACTAGAGGAGTGTATACTAACCGGGTCATTGCATGTTTCCACTAAGGAAAAACAAAACAAAACAAAACAAAAACCTTATTCCAAATCTTTTTTTTTAATTATTTTTAATTAAACTCTATGCCCAATGTGGGGCTCCAAGTCAAAATCCTGAGATCAAGAGGTACGTGTTTTACTGACTGATCCAGCCAGGCACCGCCTGACTCCAAATCTTTGAGTGTCAAAAGCAAACTGGAAGACACATTCCAGAATAGTGTGAAAATGGGAAAGACAGACAATACCAAGTGTGGAATCACTGGAATGCTCATTGTTGGTAGGAGTGCAAATTAGTACAGCCACTTTGGAAAGCTATTTAACCGTATCAACTAAAGTTGAACATAGGCATATTTTATGACCTAGCAACTCCACTTTGACTTAACTACTCAATAGAAATGCCTATCAACAACAATAGCAACACAACAAACGTGCACCAGAATGTTCATAGCACTATTCATAATAGCTCCAAACTGGAAACTACCCATGTGTCTTTCAGCAGTATAATAGATAAAGAGATTAAATGAAATGTAAATTCAAACAATGGAATATTATAGGAAGACAAAAATGGGCAAACTCTCGCTGCATGAAACAACGTGGATAAATCTTACAAATACAACGTTGAGTGAGAGAAGCCAGGCATAAAATAGGCCTTGCTGTTTGGTTTCATTTATATGAATTTTAAAAACAGGCACACTAATCCATCCTATTGGAAATCAGGATAGAGGTTACCTGGAGTGGGAAGGGGTTGCCCATGGAAAGAGGCACAGTGAGGGTTTTGGGGGTGCTGTGAATGTTGTATTTCCCAGTCCGGGTGCTGGTGACATGGTTATGATGAAACACAAGCTGAGCTGTACACACGATGTTGCATTGTTATCTGAGTGTGTTACAGCTCAAAGAAAACATATTAGAAAACAAAGCCAGAAATGACAAGCTGTGGGATAGAGTAGGTAATCACCCAACGCAAACTTCCTGTCTTCCTGGGCATTATAAAAGGAGAGGGTTACTAGAAAACCTCCAAACTTGCTTATCACTCTAACATCCTATGGTTCTACTATTCTATTAAGAGTCAAGGGGCGCCTGGGTGTCTCTGTAGGTTAAGCGTCCGACTTCAGCTCAGGTCATGACCTCACAGTTTGTGAGTTCGAGCCCCCTGTTGGGCTCTGTGCTTACAGCTTGGAGCCTGCCTCAGATCCTCTGTCCCCCTTCCCCACTTGTTCCTCTCTCTCTCAAAAATAAATAAAACTTTTTTTTTTTTTTTAAAGAGCCCCTTGGAAAAGGACTAGAAGAAGAGTTCTTTGACTCTAGGTCACAGAAAGAAATTCCAATTGCCAGGTAGGAGCCTGGGACCAGGCACCCCATGTGTCCGAGCCCACTGTCCGGTGTCCCAAGACCTGGGAGAGGGCGGTGTGCAGCTGTGCAGAGCATCCTTTACTAAAGAGGCGAGAGAGGCTGGGAGGCTGGCTGCAGATACACCTTCTAGATTTCCTCTTCCCCTTCTCTTATACCATTCTCTGTCTCCCTTCCATTGTCAGCAGCTTTCCTGGCTGGCACCCTTGGTTTTCCAGGGCTGACAGTCGGTTGGGAGAAATGCCCCTTTTCTCTCCCTTCGTTGGCAGCTGTCTCAGTTCTTCTCATTATGGCTGTTCCTGTGAGCTCACAGGTCCTCTGTATTGTGTGTTCTCCACCCACCTAATAGCTGAAGTTGCCCTAGTTCCTTTTCCTGGCGGCACACAGCATTTCAAAGTTAAATATGTCAAAAGTCTCCCTCTCTGCCTTACCTCTCAATGGCACACTTGTCCATTTCAGTGTGCTCCACTACACTGATGGCTCAGAAAAAATAATCAAGGGATAAAAATCAAGAATAGAGATGCTACAGGGGCACCTGAGTGGCTCAGTCAATTGAGCATCGACTTTGGCTCAGGTCACGATCTCACGGTTCCTGAGTTTAAGCCCCGCATCAAGCTCACTGCTGTTAGTGCAAAGCCCTCTTCAGATCCTCTCTCCCCCCTCTCTCTGCCCCTCCCCCACTCTCCCTCTTTCTCTGTATCTCTCTCAAAAATAAATAAAACATTTATAAAAAAAAGAATAGAGGTGCTACAGATGGGCAGAAGGATCGAAGGTGGAGATGGACATTGACCAGCACCTCCCAGCCAATCACTTAGTTATTAAGTAGTCTCTACTCACACGTGGGGACAGGTTACAGAAAACGCAAACAATGCCAGGTGTGCCCTCCACAAGCTCCTGACCTAAAGGGGATGCGGGATGCGGGCAAATGTAGAGGTAATCGACAAAGAGAAATCGCAAATGAATAATAATGCAACGATGAAATGGAAAAGACACAGGGACACAACAGGGGCCCGGGGGCTCCCAAGACAGTGCCAGTTGCATTAACAAAGCCTTGTGGAAGGCCGACAGGTTAAAATTGGAATCACTTTCAGTGCAGTCCAAGTCTGAGGCTGGTTTGGGAGATTAATGGAGCATGTGGCAGGCTGGCTCCATAATCATGAAATATAGACGGGACAGAAGTTGGCTCTGTGAGTTTCACTTGGGGGCTTCTTTTGTGGAAGATTATTTCCAAGGGAGGGAGAAGAAATAAGGGTGACTGTGTGAAGCTGAGGAAATTTTTGAGCAAGGAGAAATAAAATCTAGTCCATGCTGGGAGATTTGTCAGGATAAAAATCGTGCAGGTTCTACCAGTTGTGCTTGGAACATTGTGGGAACTTGGCCTTTCCCCCTCCCACCCCCAGTGCATGGTCTGGGCCCTAGTCCTGCCTGCTTTGGGTCTGATGTGTTCACCGGGTCTCCAGAGGTAGACAGGCAGGGGAAGTAAAGAGTATCAGTTTATTCCTTCCACCCTCCATTCCCACCCCTGATAGAAAACACCAGTCATAGGGTGCCTGGGGGGCTCAGTCAATTAAGCATCTGACTCTTGGTTTCCGCTCAGGTCATGATCTCATGGTTTGTGAGTTTGAGCCCTGCATCGGGGCTTGAGATTCTGTCTGCCTCTCTCTCTGCTCTTTCCCTGCTCACTCTCTATCTCTCTCTCAAAATACATAAAATTTAAGCATTATTCTTTTATCCTTTAATGTTTATTTATTTATTTATTTATTTGAGAGAGAGAAAAAGACAGAGCATGAGTGGGGAAAGGACAGAGAGAGCGAGAGACACAGAATCGGAAGAAGGCTCCAGGCTCTGAGCTGTCAGCACACGCAGAGCTCAAACTCACAAGCCCTGAGATCATGACCTGAGCCAAAGTTGGACACTTAACCGACTGAGCCACCCAGGTGTCCGAATAAAAATAAACTTTAAAAAAAAGAAAAAGAAAAAGAAAAAAAAATCTTAAAAAAAAATAAAAAAATAAAATACCAGTCACTAAACAATCTAATCCAACCATTAAAGGATGAGCCAGATGTGGTGAGATGTATCTCATCAACTTTTAATTTCTGTGGTTTTCTGGGCTGCAAACCAATTGGCTATAATAGAGAAAAATAGCCCAGGTTCTATGGGAAGTACATGAAGTAAAATACGATGCTGAAGACTGGATCTCACCACCTGCTTTCAGGATCATTGTCTAGAAAGTCACCAAAAGATGAAAACGGGTACAAAACTTAATAGTAAATGCCATAAGAGCAAACTCTTTTATGGGGTTTACCATGTACCCAACACGATGTTCTAAGTACTTGTTCGAACCACAACCCTGTGATCGAGTTACTGTAACTACGCGCATTTTAGAGAAAGAAAGCAACTGAAGGACAGGGATGTCCATGTCACTCATTCATTCATTTGACAAATATTTTTGAGCTCCTACTGTACGCCCAGACACAGGAGGTCTGCTCAATTGCAGTCGACAGAAGGCACAGTCACAAGCCTAGCCTGCACAGGCTGTCATAACAAAGTACCACGGGCTCGGTGGCTTAAAGAGCAGTTTATTTTCTCACGGTTCTGGAGCCTGGAAGTCCCCAGAGAGGTGGTTTCTTCCAAGGTCTCTCTCCATAGCTTGCAGATGGCTCCCTCCTCACCATGTCCTCACACAACCTTTGCTCTGTGAATGTGCGTTTAAAAAAAAATTTTTTTTAATGTTTAGTTATTTTTTGGAGAGAGAGAGACAGAGAGAGAGAGAGAGAGAGAGACAGAAGGCGGGCAGGGGAGGAGCAAGAGGGAGAGGGAGACACAGAATCCAAAGCAGACTCCAGGCTCTGAGCTGTCAGCACAGAGCCCGACGTGGGGCTCGATCCCACAAACTGTGAGATCATGACCCGAGCCGAAGTTGGACCCTTAACCGACTGAGCCACCCCGAAGCCACTGTGAGTGTGCATTTTTGATGTCTCTGTGTCCTAATCTCCTCCTCCTATAAGGACACCAGACAGACTGGATTAAGGCTGTGGGTCTCATTTTTAACGTAATCACTTCTTTAAAAGCGCTATTTACAAATACGGTCACATCCTGAGGTACTGGGGTGGGGAGGTTAGGGCCTCAACATATGAATTGGGGGTGGGGTAGGCATGGACACCACTTAGCTCCTTATAGCTGGGAAGACAATTGGATCCCTTGACCAAGGTCATGGAACCTTCACCTCATCCCTCTAAACTGAGGTTGGAAGGTTTCTTTCCCCCAGTAACATCAGAATCCACCAAGAGTCTAAACCCTGAATGCCTGTGGCGGGCGGAGGAGGAGGCTCACCGAGGCCGTTTCCCACATTGTTATCCAACGGTCTACTGACTGCAGTACAATGGTGGCTTGTGTGCACCAAGGGAAGCAACAGTGTCCAATTGCCCAGAGTGTTTGCTAAAAATGCTGAAAAGGAAACATCTGCTTATACTATATTTCCCCCCCTTTTTTTTCTCTCTCTCAATGCTTCAAAAGCGAATAAAGTGGATTTCAGTAACCCTGCCACACAAAGCTGGATTCATGCCTTCAGTAATCCCTTCTATGCTTGTCACATTCATTCTTGCTCTGAGGCACTTCAAACACTGTTGATTTATTCTTCCATGAATCTGAATGAAGGTAACGCTGCGGAGCCAAGTCGCCCTCGCTCTTCGGGTGGGATTTCACGGTCTATCTGCCAACTCATTAAAAACACCCACCCCTTCCAGTTTTCCGGATTTATCCTGAATGTAATTTCTCTTAGTCTTCTTAATCTTGAAATAAAAAGCTTTTGGACCCCTCAGTGTATTATATCCACCAAAATATTCTTTTACTTCAATCCCCCTAGATGATTTGGAAGAATATTTAAAAATGTTTAAAAGGGACGTGAGTGTGGCTGAGCAATCACAAGGCACTGGCTGCACAATGCTATCGAAATGTGTTCCCAACTTGAAATGTCCCGATCCCTTTAGAGGGCAGGGAAACAGACAGTTCAGACGCAGCCACTCCTAGGAAGATAAAGATCCTTGTATGTTTCCACAGAACCATTTTTCTCTCTCCTTTTCAAGCCCTTTGTAAATATTCAAGATTTGGAAATCCAGGTAGTACACGGCATCATAACTGCTGGTCTGGAAGGGCTGCAGACAATTTGGTGCCACATCTAACTCCCTCCTGCTGTAAGTTAAAAAGGCTGTCTTTGGTGGAGAACAAAGAGCAGCCATCTGCTTATTCAGGAGCAGCCCCTTTTGTGCAGAAGAAGCTGGAAGGATGTGCATTCTGTGCCCAGTTCCACTAGGGATTCCTTCTGTGACTTAAGAGATCATTTTACATCCCATCACCTCGCGTGTGTCTTCCCTTTAAGATGGCAGTGCTTTACCACGTTCCTCGCTCAGGGGAGTCTTGTGCAGAACAATTAAGGGTTAATTAATTAATTACAGAACGACCGACCAAGAGAGATAATGAGGATTTCTGCTGCATTTCCTTGGCTTTGGGTAAGGCTACCCCTAAATCAACTTTAATCAGAGGCGTAGGCCTCAATTTTTCATTCGTAGTCACACTGTGAGGTTTCAAATGAGCATGAATCCCTTGAATATAATTTTTCCCAACTCAGATATTTTTTCCCTTGCAAGACTGATCTCTAGTAACTACTTCACTGGGTTAATCAATAAGTGTTCTTGCATTAAATTTCATAGTTCTGAGTCGATGAAAATGACAAGCATTTTTTCTTTGCTATTTAATGTGGGTTTTTGTTGTTGTTACTGCTGTTGTTGTTGCATATCTAAGTTAAAAGGAAAAAAATCCATATGAGTTTGCTTATGTCCAGCTTTTTAAAAAAAAATTTTTTTAATGTTCTATTTATTCTTAAGAGAGAGAGAGAGAGAGAGAGAGACAGAGCATGAGTGGGGGAGGGACAGAGAGAGAGGGAGATACAGAATCCAAAGCAGGCTCCAGGCTCTGAGCTGTCAGCACAGAGCCTGACACGGGCTCGAACTCACAAACCGTGAGATCATGACCTGAGCCAAAGTTGGACGCTTAACTGACTGAGCCACCCAGGTGCCCCTGCTTATGTCCATCTTTTATCTTCAGAGATAGTCCTGCCCAAACCCGGGACAGAATAATGGCACACCTTGGATGCAAAATCAATGACTTTGAGAAAGAAAAAAAAATCTCTGACCACCTGCTGATTATCCAAATGCTGGTTTTCTAGGGTGAACATGACCTATTTTCCTCCCCATCTCCCTCCTGGTGCTCACTCTGTTGACGGAAGATGGGCTGGAGTGCACATATGTAGACCAAGAAGGCTGCATGAATGGATATACTCCCTGCTGCTGGGAGGGCTGGCACGAGTTCTAAGCTCAACCCTAAAGAGCTGTAGTTCAAGTGCCTTTAACGTTTCAGACCAGTGATGCCCCAGGTGGTGGCTGAACTCTTATTTCCTTACCACCTGGTTCTATTCCAAACAGAATGGGATCTCTCATTCGTGTCCTGCAGAATGCAAGATACAGTTCCTCCACCATATAAAACAGCCCACTTCCCTCTCTCACGGCCATAGCAAATCATATCACTTTCTTGCTGAATGTAGAAAACTTCTCCCTTGGGCTAGAGGTGCAACCTCCACTGTTTCCAGTTTCCCAAAGAAATATGCTGTCACAGTCCTCAAGAAACATGTTCTACTTGGTGAAGACAGCTCAATTTTATTCAACTCATTCAACCAATGTTTACTGATGATCAATGTGTGACATCACTAGGAGCAAACTACTAGGAACAGAAAGAAGGTATCAGACACAGTCTGCCTCGATGGGGTCAGAGTTCATCTAGAGGATAAGAGCCACATAGCAAGGCAAGAAGGTCAAACGCAAATTCACTGGTCAAAGGAAATCTGGTCAAAGACGAGTAAACAGAAAAAGTTTAAGAGAAGATGGAAGTTTTTCTTTGGGGATTAAGTATCCAAAGTCCAAATCTGGGAATACTCAGAACTCATTCTTGCAGTAGAAATTCCTGTACTTTCGGGATGCCTGGGTGGCTCAGTCAGTTGAGCGTCCGACTCTTGATTTCGGCTCAGGTCATGATCCTAGGGTCGTGGGATCAAGCCCTGCTTCGGGTTCTGTACTGAGCATGGAGTTATCTGTACTGCTTGGGATTCTCTCTCTCTCTCCCCACACCCCTCCCCTGCTCTCTCTCTCTCTAAGAAGAAATAAAGAAAGGAAGGAAGAAAGAAAGAAAGGAAGAAAGAAAAAGAAATACCTATTTTTGCTGGGTTCAGAAGAATTTCTTTTTGGTAAATTCTTACAGATAAATCCAAATTTCTTCTTACTAATAGTGGAGTGAGTAGAGGGATCCCAGAGATAATCCAACCCCCTCATTTAAAAAGGTTTATTTGGGGCGCCTGGGTGGCGCAGTCGGTTAAGCGTCTGACTTCGGCCAGGTCACGATCTCGCGGTCCGTGGGTTCGAGCCCCGCGTCAGGCTCTGGGCTGATGGCTCGGAGACTGGAGCCTGCT
The DNA here is from genome assembly GCF_024362965.1 of Panthera pardus. Taxonomy (NCBI): domain Eukaryota; kingdom Metazoa; phylum Chordata; class Mammalia; order Carnivora; family Felidae; genus Panthera; species Panthera pardus. The sequence goes on along the minus strand of NW_026526821.1, from coordinate 42,027,848 downwards.
TCCGATTCTGTGTCTCCCTCTCTCTCTGCCCCTCCCCCGTTCATGCTCTGTCTCTCTCTGTCCCAAAAATAAATAAAAAACGTTGAAAAAAAAATTAAAAAAAAATAAAAGAAAAATAAAAAGGTTTATTTATTTATTTATTTATTTATTTATTTATTTATTTTGAGAGATCGAGAGAGAGAACAGGGAAGGGGCAGAGAGAGAGGGAAAGAGAGAGAATCTCAAGCAGGCTCCATGCTGTCAGCTCAGAGCCTGATGCAGGGCTTGAACTTACAAACTGTGATTTCATGACCTGAGCCAAAATCAAGAGTCATACACTTAACTGACTGAGCCACTCAGGTGCCCTCAACCCCCTCATTTCACATATTAGAAAAATCAAACTCCTAAGCTAAATGATTTGCCCAAAATCACATTGATAACGAATGGTGGACTGGGTCTAGAATTCAATTTTCCTGCTCAATCTCATGTTATATGGGAATAAAAAAATTACTATGTATTTACTGTAATTTCCCACTGTATTTTTTCCTAATACCTTCAAATTTGTGGAGAAACCTTTAAGCTACATTAATAGAATTAATTAAAATATAATTTGATAGATTGCAAAATGGCCACAGATTCTTTCATTCTGTTACCCCTTGAATGTTTTCTTTACTTTATGACTGGCTTTAACCAATAGGGCATGAATGAGAGTAAGGTTAGCTGAGGCCTCAAGGGAGCTCATGCTTTGGGGCTTGCCCTATGGCTGCTGTTGGAACACAGGCTCCATGTAAAGGAGCAGAACATAGCCTTCCGGATGATGAGAGACTCATGGACCAGTCAGACCAATTGCCCCCATCAGCCAACAGCCCAGGCAGCCCTCAGCCAAATCACAAACTGGCTACAAATCCATGAATGAGCCTGGCTGAACTCAGCCGAGCCTAGCACAGAACACCCAGTCAACTATTGAGCTAGATAAATGCTGGCAAGTCCCATAATAGTTGGTGATGGTTCATTGCAAAGCAAAAATTGGCTAATACAATGAATATAAGAATGAATAATAACCATTGAAGAAGTAAGTTCAAGCAGGAGGGTGCACGTTGCTAGTTGGAGTAAATGGTTAGAGGTTCCATTAAAAAAAATTTTTTTTAATGTTTCTCTATTTTTGAGAGACAGAGACAGAGTGTGAGCAGGGGAGGGGAAGAGAGAGAGGGAGACACAGAATCCGAAGCAGGCTCCAGGCTCTGAACTGTCAGCACAGAACCCAACGGGGGACTCAACCTCACAAACTGTGAGATCATGACCCGAGCTGAAGTCAGATGCTTAACTGACTGAGCCACCCGGGTGCCCCCAAAGGTTCCTTTTTAAACCTATACTTGATATTCTAGAGGGCAGAACCTTAGTGCTGAATTTGCTATTTTATGAAGGAAAAGGCAGAAGCTGTATGTTATCCTTTCTTCCCAGGAGAAACTTCTTTATGAGATGGAGGCAACTTCTCATTACACTTGTTTCCTAATTTAATTTCGAGCCTTGGCCAATAACTGGCCACTAATTAACATGAAATTGCAAATGAAACTTACTATTAAGAGCACACACAGGCGTCTACACATGCACACATGCGTGCACAGGCACACACACACACGCGATGCTGGCAGATGCAGAATTGTGCCTCGTCTTACAGGATCATTTGTCCGGGAGACTGCATATTGTGATCTCTTCCAGCCAGAGCTCTGTTTACTGTGGATTTCTGCCAAGATAACCCTTGGCATTCTTCAAACAAAGATTTCTCTTTTACCAAGAACATCTCTATAATGCAATATGCTTTTCTGGAGTTGAAATATAACCCTGATAGAATATAAAGATAACTCCTTGTAATAAATAAATGAAACACTATATCCTGTGTTCTCTGAGAACAAAACTTAAAAGAAAAACAGTTTTTAAAGTCCATTCAGAAAGAGATAGGCTCCTGACAATATTTGGAAACTTCTTCCCACTGCATCATCTTAGAAGTTCTAGGATAAATATATATCTTAAGACAAATACATAACCAGTTTGGAAAACAAGAAGAGGTGTTTTTGGTAGATCAGAAGGAAAATAAGATTGTACCATAAAAAGGAAAGGCCCATGTAGGAAAAGACTTCCATAAAATACAGGTGGCTTCCAGCCTAAAGGTAGCATAACTGGGAGTGGACAAGGATCTGGGTGGGGGTGGCTTCTGGATCGCTGGTTGGGATAATGCCAACAAACAAGCCAGATGGTTGACCACTCTTCTTCCCTTTCCACCTCCCCACCAGCTGGATGGTGCTCAACTGGACTGCCTTAATCTAAGTAAAGTGAATCTGGCAGCTAGATGGGAGAGGCATCACACAATACTCAGGGGGATGGTGACCAAAAGGAGTACTGGAAATGACCCATGTCCAGAGCATGGCATGCTTTGCCTACCCACGCATCCTGTGCCCGCCGTCTACTCCCAAACCCAGGCAGGGATGCACTCCACCCCACCTAGAAGCAGATCCTCTCATCCAATGTAATCAATGATGGGTGGCCATGACGAACGGACAAAATATTCACAGAATCAGGTGAACAGGAAATCAGGGCAAGAATCCACAAACATGTGAACGGATCAAAAACACGGAAAAAGGCTCACCTAACTCAACAAATGGAGAAATGCAGTTAATACGGCAAACAGGAGAAGATTTTAGAATGGTTGTAATACCCATTCTTAAGTGCATCTTAAGAGGACACTGTAGCCATCAAAAACAATGAGTTGAAGATCTAGGAAAAAAATTTTTTTTATGTTTATTTATTTTTGACACAGAGAGAGAGAGACAGAGCATGAGCGGGGGAGGGGCAGAGAGAGAGGGAGACACAGAATCTGAAACAGGCTCCAGGCTCTGAGCTGTCAGCACAGAGCCTGACATGGGGCTCGAACTCACAGACTGCGAGATCATGACCTGAGCCAAAGTTGGGTGCTCAACAGACTGAGCCACCCAGGTGCCCCGATCTAGGAAAAATTTTTAAATGTGTTTTTAAAATTAAAAACCAAGTAATGGTGGGGTGCCTATGTGACTCGGTTGAGTGTCTGACTCTTGATGTCGGCTCAGGTCATGATCTCATGAGATTGAGCCCCATATCGGGCTCTGCGCTGACAGCATGGAGCCTACTTGGGATTCTCTCTCTCTCTCCCTCTCTCTCTCTGCCCCTCCTCATTCTCTCTCTCTCTCTTTCATAAATAAATAAATAAACATTAAAAAAATTAAACCGAGTAATGGGACAAACAGCAAAATAGACATTGATTGTCACATAAGTTGGTGGCCTAGAATAGGAATTCTGCCAGAATGCTCAACAAGAGGAGAAAGCATTATAAGGCAGAGAAGAAAAATTAAGGGATTTGGAGGAACAAGTCAGAAGTCCCAATATTGTCTAGTAATAATTCTAGGAGAGAATAGAGTGAAGGGTGAGCATGAGAACACTCAAAGCAGTAACAGAAAAGGAAGTCACAAAACTAAAGAAAAACAGCACTCGAACTGGGAGGCTTAGCTCTATACTATTGACAAGAGATAGATCTATATTATAACCATGCTGAAGGTTGAAAATAAATACATATAAAGCTCTATAAGGTAAAAGCTACCAAAAGAGGGCTGAAGACCAGTATTTCTAGGCAAATTGAAATCAGAAAACATTACAGGTACTAGAGGTATTTCATACTGATAAAAGGAACAATGAGCCACCGCAACTGTTATAAACTCTATGCCCCTTCTTTCCCTGCTTTAGAATATTAAAAAAAATTTTTTTAACGTTTATTTATTATTGAGAGACAGAGAGACACAGAGCATGAGAGGGGAGGGGCAGAGAGAGGGGGAGACACAGAATCTGAAGCAGGCTCCAGGCCCAGAGCTGTCAGCACAGAGCCTGACATGGGGCTCAAACTCACAAACTGCGAGATCATGACCTGAGCCGAAGTCAGTCACCCAACCAACTGAACCACCCAGGTGCCCCGGTGCTTTAGAATATTTAAACAAAAAGTGAATAGAAGAAGAAAAACCTAAACAAATTCATCCCAACGGATACTAGTGATTACAACTGGGGAGGAAGGAGATTTGGAGATTTGGTTTAGACAATAAAGAAGACTGAGCCACTCAGGTGCCCCTAAAGAAGACTTTCCTAAATCTGTATTACTTGAAATTATTTTTACAAATAGATGGATCCATATATTAATTTTTCACATAATTTAAAAAATAAGAACTATATATTTTAGTTTGTACCCTACTTAATAGTACTTTACATATTTAAGCCGGAAATAATTCCAACCCCAGCCCAAACTAGTCTTCCTTTCTCATTTACTAAAATCTTGTTCATCTCTGCCACATAGATTTTATCACTAAATATCTTGCCTTTTTGCACTGTTAAGTTGTTAAGTGGACTTCAATCGTGTAACTTCAATTAGGGTATCCTGGATGAAAAGGGTTTTTCTTATATTCTAAATAATAGCAGAATATTATTAATAGCATTCAGAAGTAGTGTTTTGTAATGAGTGCTTCTGATGTAGTACTATTTGTATTATCTCATTTAATCTTCTCAATGGCCCTTTAGAATAAGTACCAGGACAGATCCCACTTTACAGGTGGGGCAGTTGAAGGTTTGTTTTTTTTTTTTCTTCTTCTTCCTTAGGCAGGATAAATAACTTGTCCAAATTCCCAGAGCAAATAACAACAGAAAGAACGAATATTTGAAAGTAGGTCGGTCCAATGCGGGATTCTGAATTTTAACTGCTGTGAACCGGTCTGGGCACACAGAACCTGCTCAACATAGGTTTTGATGGCTGTTGGCTGATTTCATGTCTCTCGGGCAGTCCTCTGGCTTCAACTCTCTTTGATGTCAAGAGAAGGGATCTGAATTGGAGCATTTGAAGTCATAATTAACGACTGTAGTCAGGGGAGGATCTCAGCAATCATTTTACAGGGGAAGAAAATGAAGCCCAGAGAGGTTAAGGGAGTAGTCCCAGGTCACAGAGCTCGATCCTGGAACAGCTAGTACTGAAACCAACTCTCTTAGTTCCTGGATGGCAGACGCAGCAGGTGCAGCTTCCAACCGGCCCGCCTGCCGCATTGTTGGCTAGGGCTCTCCCAGCTGCCCCCTCCCTGCCTCCAAGCCCCAGCACATAAACCGCGCACAGTGTGGCTTGAAGTGGACCACTCGACCCATCGCCATGGGCTTTTCCAGAATGAAGGTGTGAAAATCAGAAAGGATTCCAGGAGCAGAATACAGGACTTCAGACGGTAAAAGAGGTGCCGAGGGGAGAAAACCAGAGAAAGGTTACAGAATAGAATAGAAAGACAGAAAGATACAGAGAATAGAAAGATCCTGAGAAAATCCGGAAGGCAGAAGAACTGGGGCTGTCCAAGGGGGAGAGAACAGCTTCAGACAACCCCCAGAAGGACTGGATGAAAACCAACCAGAACCTTCTGTAGTCATTCCAGGGCTCTTGTTTCTTCTGTGGTTGCCTCATCTGTGAGTAGTCACCATGAGAAACACCTAACTGTGGCCTTCGTCTGGGGTACAAGCTGTAGTCTGTGAAATGACCTGTAAAATAAAACGGATTTTGTTTCCTTTCCTGTTTTTATAAAAAAGCTTTGTAAACATTTTCTTTAAACTGTGTGTTTCAAAACCAGAGGTGTTTCAAAAATGAAGCCATGAACACCTCTTGCCTAGATTCTCCAATGGTTTTGCCACGTCTCTGTGTATTTTTCCTATTCTTTTTCTTGCTGAACCAGTTCAGAATTCATATATCTTAACTCTTTACCCCTAAATACCTCAACCTACATATCCTAAGAACAGGGACATTCCCTTCTGTAATTAAAACCTAATCATCCTGGTTATTTTACACTGGTACACTATTTAAATTTTTTTTTTTAATTTTTTTTTTTAACATTTATTTATTTTTGAGACAGAGAGAGACAGAGCATGAACGGGGGAGGGTCAGAGAGAGGGAGACACAGAATCTGAAACAGGCTCCAGGCTCTGAGCTGTTAGCACAGAGCCCGACGTGGGGCTCGAACTCATGGACCGCGAGATCGTGACCTGAGCCGAAGTCGGCCGCTTAACCGACTGAGCCACCAGGCGCCCCTTTAAATTTTTTTTTAATGTTTATTTATTTTTGAGAGAGAGAGAGACAGACAGACAGACAGACAGAGTGTGAGTGGGCAACGGGTAGAAAGATAGAAGGAGACACAGAATCTGAAGCAGGCCCCAGGCTCTGAGCTGTCAGCACAGTGGGGCTTGAACTCATGAACCATGAGATCATGACCTGAGCCGAAGGCAGATGCTTAGCCAACTGAGCCAACCAGGTGCCCCTCGCTGGTACACTATTATTGTCGACTCTCCAGTCCATATTCAAATTGCACCAGCTTCTCTTAAAAATATTCTTTATAGGGGCGCCTGAGTGGCTCAATCAGTTAAGCATCAGACTCTTGGTTTCAGCTCAGGTCATGATCTCATGGTTTGTGGGTTCGAGTACTGCATCGGGCTCTGCACTGACAGTGTGGAGCCTACTTGGGATTCTCTCTCTCTCTCTCTCTCTCTCTCTCTCTCTCTCTCTCTCTCAAAGAAACTTAAAAAAAAAATGTTTTTTATAGCATTTTTTTCCCCCTGATCCAGGAACCCATCTCAGATCAAACACTGCATAGAACTGACACTTCTCCTTAGCCTCCTTTAATCTGGAACCGTTCCTCAGCCATTCTTTGTTCTTCATGACCTTGACATTTTGAATAGTACTAGCTGTCCCTCAGTTGGGGGTTATCCAGTGTTTTCTTGTGATGAGAATCATTCAGTTTTCATGGCAGGCCTCCTGCAAGAGTGAGGTTGTGTTCAAGTGCAATGGCTTTAATCACAAGGATTTTATATGGTATTAATCCTGTTTAAGGAGTGTAATGCTAAGTGACACCAAATTAACCAGGAAGCAAGCCCTGAAGAGAGAAAGCACACTCAAAAGGGAGGTCAGTGTGTTGACAATACTCTCACTGCCTGCCCATTCAGTATGCAAAACAACTTCCTCTCAGTGAGCTCCCTTCACACTGACCTCTTTATTTCTACCACGAGGACACCACTGAGCGCCATTAATTTTTCTGCAGAAAGGAGGGGAAAAAATCTAGGCGGAAAATTACTCTTCATTTCAGTCTGCCCATAAATGCAAATGTAAAAACTCTCATTGTCAAACATAATCATTGCCCTTCGGAAACATCATAGCCTTCAAAGAATTTGAAGAGTTGGAAGAATTAAATCAACTGCCTAGTTTTCACCACTGAAATTTTTAAAAATGATGAGGTCAGCCTGTCCCCTTTAAAGACGTCCATTTCACTGTGTGTTTATAGCCATGTTTGTGTTAAGGGTGTTGTGTTAAGCTTTCGTTTAAGAAGCTCATAATGTTGAGTTTCTGAACGCTAAAGGTACCTCCTGCATTTACTGGTTTCCATTTCCCAAACTCATCTCTTCTGTCCGGACACCTGCCAACCCTTGCTCCAAGCCTCCATTGTCTTCCTCAACACTGTTCTGAGAGTTTCCTGACTGCACGCAGCACCCACTCTTGCTCCAGCAGAATCCAGTTTTCACAGAGCAGACAAATAGATTCCCCTACAATGTACCTCAGATCCTGCTACTTTCTTGCCCAGTGACTTCCTCTTCACTGACTTTCTCAAAATCCCAGTCGCCTACCATGGCCAAAAGGATTACCCCTTCCTCCTTCTCCAACTGCCCCTCCTCCTCTTCTCTCCCTCAATCAGCCTCTTCCAGTCATGCTAACTGTTCTGTTCCTTGAGTGAGCCTGTCTCATTCACCTCAGGGCCTTCGTACTTGCCAATCTTTCTGCGTGGAACCCTTTTTTCTTTGACTTGACCCAAGATAGTTCCTTCTTGTCATTTGGGTGGCAGCTCAAATGTCACCTCATAGGAGAGGTTCCACTCCAAACCAGTCATGTCCTTCGGAAAATTTTCTGAATTCTCTTTCTGAATTTATCCCGTTGATACATTTGTTTATAATTTCATCATGTGACTCCACTGCAACATAAGGTCCATGGAGACAAAAAAGCATTTTTTTTCTTGCTCCCTGCCAAATCTTGAGTGCCTAAAACGACTTCTGGCATGGACGGGTGCTCTGTAAATATCTATTGGATGCATGAAAATGATTATAGATTAAAACTAGACACCACTGATCCGGTGTTGAACAAATGCTATTGCCTTAACGAGCTATCCACCTTGGTCACCAGATTTACCTCCAAATGCTTTAGCTATTTACAAAGATAGTTCTACCAATTAAGGGGAAATAAACAGGGATGGGGGCCGAAGCATTAAGGAATAAAAACATGAAACATGAGGGCCTCATGCAAATATGTTTCATATATTTCATATGTAACATATACAGTGGTTTAACTTAACCTTAACCTAAGGAGTGCAATAAATGAACCTTAAGAAGTACACAGTCTACTGCACGTGATGCCACCCTGTCCCAGGTCCTATAGCCTGCTGTCCACCTCTTGTGAGTCTCTATAGCACTTCATCTTCCTTCTGCTTGTCTCCCCAAATGTAGGCTTTTCCCCAAAATGGAGGTGAGACAGCCTTCTTTTTTGCTAATAAATAACATAGTTTATTTATTTATTGAGAGAGAGAGTGTGTGCACACAGGCAGGGAAGGGACACAGAGAGAGAGAATCTTGGTGCTGTCAGTACAGAGCCCGACATGGGGCTCGATCCAACAAACCAGGAGATCATGACCTGAGCTGAAATCAAGAGTCAGACGCTTAACTAATGGAGCCATCCAGGTGCCCGGAAAGCCTTCTCTCTATATATGCCTTGTTTCTCAGTGTTCTCATTGACTTCATAGCTGTACCCATCATTTTTCAACCAGAAAATCCCAAATTCATCTCTCAGTGCATTCCAGATCATTGCCAGCTGGAATTTTTTTGGCAATCTGAATACTTCTTAGAATGCCTCAGCAAGTCCGGTCTAGTTTGTCCAGAAGGCAAAAGGCCCGTAGTTGCCCATTATTCAGAAAGGTCTGTTAATTTCTGAAGTGCATGGATCATATCTCACTTCATTTCTTTATGATAGAATAAGGATCCTCTGAGGCAAGTTTGAGGTCACATAAACTTAGCAGGAAATAAAGACTATGTTAGTGGAAATACACACATTGCATGGCTTTTTGTGTGTGTGATAAACGACACCAAAGTTAGTGGCTTAAAACAGTAACCATTTTCTTGGTTTGTGATTCTGTGGGTTCGACCTCGGGCTAGGGCTCATCCAGTTGGTTCTTCTGGTCTTGGCTGGGCTTAGTCATGCACCTGCCCTCAACTGCTGAGTTGGCCGGGGCAGAGGTACTTCAACTCTTACCTCTGCTTCCTGGGGTCTCTCATACTCCAGGAGGCTAGCTTGGGCTTGCTCTCATGGTGATGATGGACGGCATCCCGGGAGAGCAAGAAGAAGTGTGCAGGGCCCCTGGGAGTGTGCCCTGGGAAGTGTGCAGGGAGTGTGATTCCCAGGCTTGGAACTAGCACGCCGCCAGTTCCACTACCTTGTACGCTACCACACAAACCACAAGGCCGTCCTCTCTCGATGGGAGATGCGGCAAAGCCACACTGCCTGGGGGTGTGGATGCAGCCGGGGAGAAGATTGTGGCTATTTCTGCAAACAGTTCACCACAGTAAGGAGTGGTTTGCTAGGGGAATGCATCTCTTTGAAGTGTGTGTAAGAGAAGACACACGGAAAATGGTAGTCAGGCAACAAACCCTAACTTCTTCTTCTGTGTTTGCAGGAAATACCATGAGCCACAACCTGGTCCTCGCTAAGTGTACTGCTCCTCGGGAAGGAAGTTGGAACTGCTACTGCTCCAGAACAGTTGTGCCCCAGTGGGTGCCCGCCTGGCCCCGACCGGTTCCCTGGGAGTGGGAGATGATGACAGCCACAGCAAGTAAAGCCTGAGATAGCAGTCTGGATGTGGCTTGGAAGCTACAGGGGATCAACCACCTGCCTGAACGGGTGACGGAAAAGCTCAGCTCAGGAGGATGGCAGAGGGGAGTGAGGCTTCTAGGACAGTGCGTTTGGTCATTCCTTTTCTACCTGCCCTGTTACTATGACAACCGAAGGCTGTCTTGTAGATTCATCAAATAGACAGGGGCATATTTGAAGTGCAGGAGAACTGCTTTGATGGAGATTTATTTTTTTTTCTCTAACTTGCCACAAGCAGGTGCTACTTCCTGAATTTTTTTCATTGGCAGTCCTGAATGGAAATTTACATGCTGATAAATCAGATTAAGGCTTTCTCAGGCAGTTAGAGGAAGGTGCCAATACATCCTGGCTGCTTATTCCAATCCCTTGTAATGCTTTTCAAACATATTGGAGCCCCACAAGCAAGAAATATAATTGGTGTAAGGTGGTACCCCTTAAGGATTTTTTTACACGTTTATTTATTTATTTTTGAGAAGGGGGGCAGGGACAGAGAGAGAGGGAGATGGAGGCTCCAAAGCAGGCTCTGTACTGACAGCAGAGAGCCTGACGCGGGGCTCGAACTCATGAACCTTGAGATCATGACCTGAGCTGAAATCAAGAGCAGGATGTTTAACCGACTGAGCCACCCAGGCGCCCCAATGATTTTGTTTTTAAAGGTGACCAGGTGACTGATGTGCATCTAGAGTTTTGAATGCCTGTGCTAACGTGATAAACTCGAAGTCATGAAGAATGACGGTGTTGCAAAAGCACTTGTAGGTGTATTTGTGTTTTAATTCTGGCTCCACCACCTTCTAAGTTGTGTGGCCTTGAGAAACCTCACTGTCCTCATCCACATAATGGGACCAATAATACCTATTGCACACCACTTGTGAGGACAAGAAATAGCATTTTTTTAAAATATGAAATTTATTGTCAAATTGGTTTCCACACAACACCCAGTGGTCATCCCAACAGGTGCCCTCCTCAATATCCATCACCCACCTTCCCCTCCCTCCCACCCCCATCAACCCTCAGCCTGTTCTCAGTTTTTAAGAGTCTCCTATGCTTTGGCTCTCTCCCTCTCTAACCTCTTTTTTTTTTTTTTTTTTTTTTTTAAGAAATAGCATTTTGAAAGTATACAGCAGGGGTGCCTGGGCGGCTCAGTTGATTAAGTGTCTGACTCTTGGTTTTGGCTCAGGTCATGATCTCACGGTTCGTAAGATTGAGCCCTGCATCCAGCTCTGCGTTGACAACGTGGAGTCTGCTTGGCATTCTCTCTCTGCCTCTCTCTCTGCCCCTCCCCTGCTCGTGCTCTCTCTCTCTCTCTCTCTCTTACTCTCAAAATAAATAAATAAACATTTTTTAAAAAGTGTAGAGCAAAAGAAAATGAAAGGAAATGTCAAATTATAAGGAATGGCCAAGAACAAATGAAACTGATTGGGAATGCACAACTGGATGATAAAGCTCTTACTAAAGTGTCTACCTATCAAATTCAGAGTACATATTTGTACACCCATGTTTATGGCAGCTTTATTCACAATATCAAAAGGTGGAAACAACCCAAATGTCCATCAACGCATGAATGGTCAAGCAAAATGTGGTGATACACACAGTGGAATATCATACAGGAAGGAATTTCTGACACTTGCTACAACAAGAAAGCACCCTAAAGACATATGCTAAGTGAAATAAAGAAGTCACAAAAGGACAAATACGGTATGAGTCCACTTACATGGAGAACCGAGGGTAGTTGAGGCTGGACACTTGGTTCCTGGGCCTGTTTTATTTACTTTTTAAATTATTTTTTAATGTTTATTTATTTATTTTTTGAGAGACAGAGAGTGAGTGGAGAGGGGTGGAGAGAGAGGGAGACATAGAATCCGAAGCAGGCTTCAGGCTCCAAGCTGTCAGTACAGAGCCCAATGCGAGCCTTGAACTCATAAACCATGAGATCATGACCTGAGCCGAAGTCAGACGCTTAACTGACTCAGCCAACCGGGCGCCCCTGTTTTAAAAGCATAAGCAGAACCATAGTTGTCTTAGTTGCCTTATTAACTCAGCTCCACATTCTGGCTTGTTCCTGACTTAATTAACTTTGCCATTTTACTCCCATTCCTTGTTGACCCAATGATTGTAGAAGAATGCTTACCTCCAGATTGTTTCAAGGCCCCCTTCCTCAAGGTTTCAAGAACCCCCTGACTCTCCTCTCATGTATATAAGCTGCCCTGAGGCTCAACGGGGCAAGGCAGTCCCCTGCCTCCTTTGTGAGCGTCCCTTCTGATAATAAAGCTTTCCCTGCTTCAAAACCAGTGTGTCAGACATTGGTTTCATTGCAGTGGGTGCACGGATGAGTTTGGGTTTGGTAACACACTCAAATTCACAGAGACGGAAAATAGAATGGCACTTGCCAGGGGCTGGGGAAGAGGGTAATGGAATATCGTTTACTGGGTACAGAGTTTCAGTTGTGGAAGATGAGAAAGTTCTGGAGATGGATAATGGTGATGGTTGCACAACAGTGTGAATGTACTAAATGCCAATGAATTGCACACTTAAAAATGGCTCAAATGATGAATTTTCTATTATGCATTTCACTACAATAAAGAAGATAAAACAATGGTTTTGTTTCGTGGGGAAAGGAAACAAGAGGTTCTGATTAGGGTGAAGCAAACGGGAGGGTCTAGTGTCACCAGCCAGGTTCTGTTTCTTGACGCGGTGGTGTTCACAACGGTATTTCGCCTCGTAATAATTCATTATTTGTTTTGTTTCATTTTCTGTTTTACAACTTGACAGTAAAAAGGTTTTTTTTTTTTTAAATGAAGACATAATAAACAAACAGAATTGCATTCGCCGTGTAGATAGCCATTGTTCTATGGGTCATTCTCGTCCGTGCCCCTCTCCACCCTCCTCCTCTTCCTCCTCTGCTTCCCCCTGCTTCTCCTTCTCCACCACGACCACCCACCTAGCATGATGCTCTGCCCACAGGTGGCTCCAAGACCCACCTGCTGTATTAGTGATGACAACACTGGACTCATAAAGGCTGCAGGACGCAACTTTAGTGCCCTCAGTGTGATGGGAGAGGCCAAACCACCAGGCCTGACCTAAGTGCCGGGAGTAAAGGGTAATCACAGGTGCAGTCATGGGGCAGTATCAACTGAGGCACCTTTTTACCGAGAGGGAGGGTTTCCCAAGCCTACTCTGAAAATCCCAAGCTGGATTCATGTCTAGGATACACTGAGTCCTGTTTTAGAGCTCCGTGCTCAGTTGGCCCCGGGTGCATGAAAATTAATGTCCAGCATGAGATGATGCAGAGCTAGGAATTAGATAGTTCAGATTATAAGTGCTGGAGGCATTCAGAGCAAAAGGAAGTGGCCTTGAAAGATGAAAAAGGCTTGGAGAGGCAGAGGGAAGCCTGAAAAGGAATGACTTTCCAGGAGCCAAGACAAAGAGGAGTTGGTTGGCATTTTGTGACTTGGGAAAAGACCAGCGGGGACCAGGGAGACGGGTGGGGAAATTGGGTTAGACTGGTCACCTGGATCCAGATGTCGGGTGGCCTTGGAGTCAGGCAGAGAAATGCACATTTGAAATGGTGGGAAATAGGCGGTCATTGAAGATTTTTGAGCAGAGGTAATGAAAGGATTGATTTTAGCAGTAACCCTGGAGGAAGATGGAACATTCTTGGGGGGACAGATCTGTGACACACAAGAGAGGTTCATTTGAGAGGAAAACCGGCAGGACTTGATAATAACTTGAGGTGGGAATAAGAGAAGAAAACCATTTCTAGGGAATTAGGGAAGGCAGGTGGTCTGCTTCTAGCATTCTTTATTTAAGCTCTAGACAATCTCGACTTTGGCTGAACCACTGAATCAACTGGAGATCTTGTTAAGATGTAGACCGATTCAGCGCGTCTGGCTCCAAATTCTGCATTTCTACCAAGCACCCTGGTGAGGCTGATACTGCTGGTCCACAGATTAACCGCACTTTGGGAAGAAAAGTTTTAGAACCATAGTTTCCAACTAGACTGTGCCTGGGAGTCTTCTGGAGAGCTTTTAAAAACCCAACGCCCAAGGCCAGACGTCTTCAGTCAGAATCTCTGGGTTGGTGGGAAGTAGGCATTAGGTTATCTAAAGTTCTCCAGGGGGCTCACTTGTACAGCCTGGGTTCAGCTGAGCTTTGGATGCTCTAGATTTCAGAGGTTAAAAGAACATATTTAAAAACATCTTCACGGGGCGCCTGGGTGGCTCAGTCGGTTTAACGTCCGTCTTTGGCTCAGGTCATGATCTCACAGTTTGTGGGTTTGAGCCCCGCATCGGGCTCTGTGCTGACAGCTCAGAGCCTGGAACCTGCTTCGGATTCCATGTTTCCCTCTCTCTCTGATCCTCTCCTGCTCACACTTGGTGTCTCTCTCTCAAAAATAAAATAAACATTAATTTTTTTTAATTAAAAAAAAACCCAACATCTTCAAAACCTTCCTAGCAATATTTTTTAGGGAAAATGACTTCCTCAAGATTTTTCTGGAGCGGTTCCATAAATACCCCTTTTTTAAAACAACAAACTTGCGTGCATCCGATAATCAACAACAACAAAAATCAAATTGTCCCTTAAGATGCAAGGTGCCTGAGTAAAATAACAGTAGATCTTTAATGCTACTGCAGGGAGTACATTTTTTTAAGCTGCAGGGTAGGAGACGGTTTGCAAGGCCTGCAAATGCTGGTGATTTATGAGCACGAATGCACAGTGCAGAAGCTGTTGAATTGCTTCAGCTCATCAAAGAAGCTTCTCTGAGAGGTATTTTGAAGACTTCCTGCTGGTCTTCAGTCCGGGTTTCTGTAAATCCATCTCTGAGTGGTCAGGGCTTCTCTGCTCCCTGCTCTACCAGGTGCCCAGACTCAGCCCTCTGCTCCTCATTAATCTTGACCATGTTGGAAAAACACGCAAGGCAAAACCCTATACTGAGTGGCAATTAAAGTACTTTACAACAGACCGCAAATTGTGGCTGTAAAAGAGTACTCCTCCCGGGGCTTTCTCCCAGCTCCCTGAAATTTATAGCAAGTGGCCTTCATTCTCGCGGGTATTAGAATTACACAATGCTGGCACTGGGCGGAGAAATTTAAGAGGCGGGCACAGACCCTCACCAAATGCACAAGCCCCTTTTAATCTGATTTCTGCTGGGCAGCCTGGCTGAGATAGAAATTGAGCTATCGCATTTCCTCCTGTGTGCATAGAGAGGCAGTGTGGTATCGTGCAAATATCCCTAATTCCAGAGCCAAGGGACCCGTTTCTTATTCGAGTCTTGTGTTTCAGTAGCCAGAGTTCCCTCATCTAGTAATCTGGAATCAGACTGCCTTTTCTGAGGGATTGTTATGGTCAGGGATATGCTGATAGATGTTTAACACCAAGCTCTGGTGGGCAGAGGGAGCCCAAACTGTTTGCTGATTTGCATGGTATGAATACCCCTATCGTGGCCTATTTCAAACTGCCAACCCGGTATTCCTGAACCCACAGCAACATGCCATTTGTAGCGTGCACACCGTCCAGATACAATAACTCCAGCCTACTTACAACTTCAAGGACATAGGTGATAGTAAAATGTAATAAAAACATTAGAGAGTGATGGAGTTTAGATATTTATCACCTTTTAAAAATACAATTTATTTAAGTGTAAGTTTATGTAGCTTAATCTTAAACAATGGATGTTTAAAAACCAGCTCACAAACATTCCTACAAAATTTTTAATTGGCTCTCGCAAGCCAGGAGAAGGTGGCTCCAGCATACTCTGGGTTGTGACGACCTAATGAAATAACGTGTAAAAACATCCAGCATAGAGGCACCTGGGTGGCTCAGTCGGTTGAGTGCCTGACTTGGGTTCAGGTCATGATCTCACAGTTTGTGAGTTCGAGCCCTGCGTCAGGCTGTCTGCTGTCAGCACAGAGTGGGCTTCAGATCCTCTATCTCCCTCGCTCTCTGCCCCTCCCCTGCCTCAGAAAAACCCACCACATTCAGCATATTCATTAGGCATCTGTTTGCTAGGGCCGGCATGATAAAATACCACAGATTTGGTGACTTAAGCAACAGGAATTTATTTCCTCACAGTCTGGAGCCTGGAAGTCCAAGTTTAAGGTGTCGGCAAAGTTGTTTTTTGTGTGTTTGTTTGTTTGTTTTTCTGAGGTCTCTTTTCTTGGCTTGTAGATGGCCACCTTCTTGCTGTGTCTTCACATGGCCTTTGCTCTGTGGGTGCCTATCCCTGGCATAACCTCTTTTTGTAACGACACCAATCCTGCGGGTTTAGGGCTCCACTCTTATGACATTATTTAACCTTAATTATCTCTTTTAAAACCCTATCTCCAAATGCAGTCATTTTGTGGGTTATAGATTCAACATAGAAATTTGAGGGCGAGCACAATTCTCAGCATTTAATAAATATTGCTTGCATATGAATGCAAATAGTGAAGTTTCAATAATGAGCTGAGAATGACCTATCTTCTTCTCTTAGAGGCTTTTTTTTTTTTTTTTTTTTTTTTTTTATCCTATAGGGAGGCTTAGGCTATCTATGGCTAAGAAAATCTTGACTGGGATCTCTCTTTACTGTGCTGAGGCTCATATGCAGAAGGTCCAAGAAAATGTCAAGGGCTATACAAATTGAAAATTAGCATCGTGGTTACTATTTCTTTCTCTACCGTGACTGGTTGTTGTGACTGTCATTTTGATACCAGCTAAAATTTCTCTCTAAGTCATGTATGCCCTTAGGGGATGCCTTTAGGTATGTAACAGTCCATAGCTGGCATGTGATTATTTATGTTTTGTTCTGTTTACTTCTTTACGCCTAGAGTCTGTGGAGCATAGAGGTTAACAGTTCAATCTCTAAAACCCGAATGCCTAGATTTGAATCTCAGCTTCACAATTATATTGTCATGGGTACAAACCACAGGTGTTGTTATATCATGCTATGATTTTTGCAGAAGTTAAAAGTTCCCCATCCAAAGGGGAATGATCATCACCAGGAATATGATCATCTTCCAAACATTTAGGTTTCTTTCGCTTACCGCAGCAAAGGAGAACACACTCCAGGGAAGCCATGGATGTCTGAGTGAGAAGGAATTAGGGTGGGATTCTTGTCAGATCAGTCCTGTGAGTGTTTCTAGGGAGTGTTTCTAGGGAGTGAAGGAAGTGGCTGGGGGTGGGGCTTGGGCGAGAAGACACTTTCGATGGGTCTTGTCAATGCAAGGGGGTCACTCAGTAATTGGGAATCGACATCATTTTTATCTAGAGGGTAAGCAAGGCTAAAGTCGTAAGTGGTAAAGAAGCTATAGTCACTTGTGTTAGCTGTAAGAGGGAAGAGTCCAGCCACTTTTGTGCTTCTAGAGGATCCTGCTCTTTGCTTTATTTAAAGTATTGTCACTGTTGACAGTGAATTTGTCTGATGATCGTTTTACATTCTTTGAGCATTGTTTATTTCAATTGGGATCATTACGGTCCAATTGTCTTCAGGAATGTTTTGTCATAGGTGGCTCAAAATAGTATTCTCATCACTACTTAGATATTATATCATAATTATTAAACAAGCAGCTATTTAAGACATGAGTAAAGAAGCATATATATTACCATAGCATATATATTTTGTGAATTATGCACACATATACATTATCTTGACAAGCATATTTCGGTGTAAGTGTGGGTTTTTTTTAAAGTCTAGTATTTTAGGGGCACCGGCATGGCTCAGTCAGTTAAGTGTCTGACTTTGGCTCAGGTCATGATCTCATGGTTGGTGAGTTCGAACCCCATGTCGGGCTCTGTGCCGACAGCTCAGAGCCTGGAGCCTGCTTCAGATTCTCTGTCTCCCTCTCTCTCTGCTCCTTCCCTGCTCCCTCTCTCTCTCTCTCTCTTTCTCTCTCTAAAATAAACTTTAAAAAAATGAAAAAAATTCTAGTATTTAGATCTCAGAATTTTATACAATTTGCAAACATTATTATGAGAAAGAATTCATAGGCTTCACCAGCTGTTCAAGAGGTCTAAGGAATCCAGAAGTTTAAGAACATGGGATAGCCCAACCCCTTCATTTTATGGACCAAGTGACAGTCTTC
This sequence comes from Panthera pardus, assembly GCF_024362965.1. NCBI lineage: Eukaryota > Metazoa > Chordata > Mammalia > Carnivora > Felidae > Panthera > Panthera pardus. Next base: position 42,009,821 of record NW_026526821.1, on the reverse strand, counting down.
AAGAAGACACTTTAAGTCAGTGGCAAAGGAGGATGAAGATCCACTTCTGTGTCCTCCGAGGCAGGAAAGAAGAAGGAAAAGAGTGGAAAAGCCAGGGACTTTGGAGACCAACAGACCAGCATTTTTTGGAATAATAACACTGACTTAGTTTGGGTCTCCTTGAAAATAAAACAAATGGCAGAACTTCCTTTTAGTATTTTGTTGAGGGGTCCAACCCCAGGCCAGTGAGAGTGAGAAAAGGAAAATGAGACAGGGATGGATGGAAAAGAAATATAAGGTGATGGAGTTTACTGCAGGAGAATGCAGACGATTATTCAATCAGGAGGGTGGTCCACAGCAGTAAAGAATCAGAGTCACAGTAAGAGTGAAGACTAATGAAGGAGACACCAAGTCCTAAGTCTACTGCCTGGACCTGTCTTCATACTCCCAGGTTAGGGGCACATCGATAAGTTTGGCAAAAACACATTCTTCATGGATTAGCAAGAGGTAAGTTAACGATGGTGGCAGTGGGAGTCTCTGTTGAGGGACACTTGAAACTGAGGAACTTTGGCAAGGTGCATAAATTGGACTTAATATGAATATCTATCTCATGCCATTGCTGTGAGGAATAGAAAAAAAGCACTGAGCCCAGAAGAAAATTCCATAATTGGAATATACAACATAATTGGCAATATCCACCTGCATACACCTCTTCTGGCATTCTTTGCACCTTACTGTAGAAACTTCCCTCAGTGACCTTTTCTCAAGGATCTCAGAATGTGGTAGTCTCTTACCCAAAAGTGTCTTACTCCTCAGACTTGGCTGCACATTGGAATCAGCTGGAGAATTTAAAAAAGAATGATGCGTGGGTCTCACCCCAGTGATTCTGGCTCAGTTGGCTAGGGGTCCAGCCTGGGCATCCGTTGATCTCAAAGGAGGGGTTGAGTCACGATTACAAAAGCTGAAATGCCAAACCAAAAACCCGCAGCCTCTTCAGTGGGTCTTCGTTTTATTCCTCAGTTCAACTCTCTGCATTCCTTGGATTGGTTTTGCTTGAAAATTCCCCTCTGATTGCACCTTCGGGTGATCTAGACCAAAGGTACCCTGACATTCTTACCGTTCCCTTTCCCAAGAGGCCCTAAGAGAGAAATTTCTGCCTCTACCAACTTCGTGTAGGTAGTGCAGGCAACACCATTTTTTTTCCTCTCCATCACAGCTGTTTTTCTGTACAGGTGAAATCAGGCACACTTGCTAATTGTGATTTTGCTCTGGGCATTGCAGTGGCCGTAAGTCTAGACTGAAGCTAAAGTATTGGGGGCCACTGCTAGTTGAAGATCACTCAGGAATGAAAGTGACAAATCTCTAGAATTAGTCGCCAGTAACATATTGAAAGATCTACACTCAGAGGATCTCAGACAGTTGGGAAGAGAAGGTGAATCGCTCGGACTAATCCCTCTCCACCTTGCATGAGCTCTCTTCCACAAGGTCCTGGCAGACATGTGGCCAAAGCATTTGATTTATGTAAATTAGTTTTTTAACTCCCAGGTTTTCAAGAACACAGCGATTGGATAAAATGAGGGCCATCTGAGGTCCTCATGGAGTTCACCAGGTGGTTGTGAGTTGGAGTACAATGAAGCTGCCTGTTATAATGAGAAACATTCAAGGCATTGCTATTCTGCACGCAAATGCACAAAGAGATTGTTATTCAGGAGGTGTGTAAAGAGTTACCTTATTGCTATTCAAAAGGCGCTTTCTCATTTGAAGAAGTCAAGGAAATCAATATGCTGTAGTGACTGAGGCATTCAGAAGCTCAAGGCATAATAGAGAATGAGCCCCTCCCCCCTCCCCCCAAACCCACAGATCAAAATCAAAGCTCCAGTCTTGCTTGTAAGAGTGGAGACTTGGAAAATACACAAGGCAGGAGCTTGGCCTTGTTCCCCAGAGAGATAAAAGGTTATGGTTATTTCAAAGAATAAGAGAAAGCATCAAAGTTTGAAAATAAACATTTGAACTTTTTTTTTTCGAATAGTTATCTAAAGTCAATGGAAGCTTTTGAGAATGGCCCATCATTTGATAGCATGCGTGCACGCATATGCGTGCATGCTATTAACAATGCCTGCTGCAGCCAAGATCAGCAATACATAATTTCTTTTTACTCTTGACTTTGAAACAACATTCAAACCAGATGTGGAAATATAAAAAGAGAGGTCTACTGGCATCACACAGCCCCTAAAAAAAAAACCCATTTCCTTATTTTGCTATTTGAACATAAGGAAGCATATGCAAAATTTATTACCTTTTATTTTTGTCATAAAATTGGAATAAAGCCTTTATGGAGAATTTACAATGCTCAGGTGACTATGCTAAGGTTTGTAATTGAACCACATCTTTGCTATTTTAATATTTAATTCAGTCCAACCTGTGAACTCAGATTTGTGCCGGGCACCTGGGTGACCAGCTGTCCCAATTTGCCTGGGACTGTTCTAGTTTGGGCACTAAAAGTCCTGCATCCTGAGAAACCCTTCACTCTCAGGCCAACTAGGAAAACTGGTGACTCTCCTGGGCATTGAGGAAATTACCAAAGAAAGAGAAGTTCCTAAACTTGAGGAGTTTACAACTTAATTGGATTTAAAAACAAAGATCCATATATTCAACTGACAGGTACCACTTCAAGAAAGAATGTGACTAATATAAGCTTAGTCTATAATTAACATAGTGGTAATGCTGTAAACAAGTACTAAGGAAAAGCTCAGGAAAATAAGTACTTCAAAAGAAAGAGAAGTGAGTTTGCTTTGAAGTTCTTAAAACTTTCAAGTGTTGAGTCAAATATTTATTGAGGGACAAGCATAGTGCCAAGCAGGGTATATAATGTCAAACAAGGCATACGTTTGCCTAGAGACTTAGTTCTGGTCTCTGTGCCACTAAATCATCCCATTTTCATGAGCAAATCACTTACCTTGGTTTTCTTATTTATAAAAGGGGTATTATAATATTACCTTCCTTACCTATCTCATAGGGATATTGGGAGAATCATATGAGATGAGTAGTATATATAAAAACATTTTGAGGGGCACCTGGGTGGCTCAGTCGGTTAAGCATCCGACTTCGGCTCAGGTCATGATCTCATGGTTTGTGAGTTCAAGCCCTGCGTCGGGCTCTGTGCCGACAGCTCAGAGCCTGGAACCTGCTGCAGATTCTGTGTCTCCCTCTCTCTCTGCCCCTACCCCACTTGCACTTTGTCTCTTTGTCTCTCTGTCTCTCTGTCTCTCTGTCTCTCTGTCTCTCTCTCAAGAACAACAACAACAAAATAAACGATAAAAACATTTTGAAAACTACAGAATGCAGTGCTAATATAGGGAGTAAGTAATGTTATTTTTATCATGCTGATGAAGAGGAAAATAAACCCACAGTATGACTTCAATGGTCTATAACTGTGTTGGCCAACATGGTAGCCCCCGTTGGTTATTTGGATTGAAATAAAATTAATTAAAGTTAAATAAAACTTTAAAAAGTCAGTTCCTGGGGCGCCTGGGTGGCTCAGTCAGTTAACCGTCCCACTTCGGCTCAGGTCACGATCTCACTGTCCGTGGGTTCAAGACCCGTATCGGGCTCTGTGCTGACTGCTCAGAGCCTGGAGCCTGTTTCAGATTCTGTGTCTCCCTCTCTCTCTGACCCTCCCCTGTTCATGCTCTGTCTCTCTCTGTCTCAAAAATAAATAAATGTTAAAAAAAAAAAAAGTCAGTTCCTCAGTCACCCTAACCATATTTCAAGTCCTTAATAACTATAGATGGCTGGTGGCTACCATAACCAATAATGGAAATAATTTCTGCATTGTGAAAAATTATCCCATTATCACCGCAAGTTCTACAGAACACAGCTAGTCTAGAAGTAAATGATTAAAATTTTATACCTTGAATATGGTGATAATATGTCTTTGAGGTAGGGTCATTTCTATATAAAAGCAGGAAGGTAATGATGATGCTGTACTGTATGGCCATAAGTCAAGGTGTGGTAGTCATTACTGCTATTCACTGCTTAGTCCAGTTCTCTTTCTTTTCTGGGCATATGTTAGCATGGCACTTTCCAGAGCCCTTCTAGTTGATTCGGTCAGAACCATGACCAATTATTGTCAATAAACACAAGTGAGGTAAGTCACTTCCAGGTTGAGGATTTAAATTATTAATGAAAAGCGATCTAGGGTTCTATCCTTATTCTTCCATATTTACTAGAACCGTCCCAGATAATGGCTGCTGATCAACCTGTGTCACAGCAGAGTTCAATTCCCAGCTGACCCTTGATGGACATGTAGAAGGGGCAAGAAGCCAACCTTTGTTTGTGTATGCCCCTGAAATTCCAGGAGTGTTTGTTATGTTGGCATAACCTAGCCTATCCTGACTGATACTTTACTCTTGAACTAAGAACAACAAAAGACCCTATTGTCTAGGTCTCTGATCCTAGTTCTTCTCTAGCCCTGACCATTCACCAAATACACACACACACACACACACACACACACACACACACACTTAGACTCACATGCACATGTAGTAAAAACAGAACAAAACAAAAAAGATACAGCAGACCCGCCTACCCACAAATGCATCCAAGCTGCTCTGCCTTGCTTTCTTGCCAAGAGAAGATTCAAAGCCACATGTAACTCATTTACCACAGCCTGGTTTTAGAAACAGAGTATAATGTTCTTTTTTTCTTTTATGAGGTTCTGGATATTATGATTTCATGAGGACTAGAGTTGGTGTAACTGGAACCTGACGTTTCCAACGTGGGTTCATACACTATTTACCAGAATGTACCTTTAGTCTTCGTCTCTCCATCTGTAAAATGGAGGAAGCAAGAAGAATGATAGCCATCTCAAGTGCTGAAGAGACAATTTCCCCTACTGAGAGGAAGTGTGGGATTTGCTAGGTTAATGACAGAAAGTACTTAGTTTTTGAGGAATGGAAGAAGATAGATTGGCACAAATTATTCATGTTCTGCTGCCTGATCCCAAAGCAAAGATTCCATTTTAAAATGCCAGGCAGCAATTTAGCTTTTGCAACACATTACATATTATACTAAAGAGGTGCCATTGGGAAAACGTTGTGAAGAAAGTGCAGAAATCTCATCTTTCTATGCAAATATATTGAAGCATCCCCCATGGATCAGTATACAGTACTGTACCTGATGCTTCTACTGCTATTCATCAACATTGCTCAGCCCAGTGTCTACACATTGCTCCCCTCTACTTCCTCCTGCCACTCAATTCTATAAAGCGTAGAGCCCGGCTTGCAAGATGATTTGCTGTCATAGCTACGGAGTGTCTACAAGCAAAGGGAAAGAGATATACATCAAGTACCTACTTGGAGTGCCATGTATCAAGCATTTTCCCCTCACATTAGCTTTTTGACCTTTTAAAAAAACTCTGAGAAGTAGCTAGCATGATCTTCACTTTTCACACATGGAAACCAAGGTGCAGAGATGTTGCCTAACGTGTGCAACAGACTCACCATTCACATGCACCCATTTACCTACAGACCAGTGGCTTCTTATGACAAACATCTGTCACCTTTTGCCTGGTTTGCTCTGGCTACAGAAGCAAGCTGAGCCCACATACAGACCAGAACAGAAAGGCTGGAGTGTTAATACCGCTGGGAGCAGTCCTCAGACCCTCCTGGGTAGATGTCAGTGGATAAATGCCCAAAGCTCCTTTTCCTCTTGTGTAGGAGAACACAGACGCAGGCTTTGCACGGCCTCCCAGAGTTCCCCAGCGTGAATGAGTCACAATTGCCCATCGTAGTAAATTGCTCAGTAACATAGCTTGTATAGGTTTCCTTCCCTTTGCTGCCTCACTTCCCCACTCCCATGTTAGTGCTTCCTAGAATCACCTCCTGAGTTCACTACTTGTCCTCAAAGCCTTTTCTCAGTCTGCTTTCAGAGTGAACCCAATGTCAGACAGTGTTCCAGCCCATATAATTAACAAATGCTAGAGCCAAGACTCAAATTTGTCTGACTCTATACATTAGGAGAGACTAATTTTTCAAATGATCTCTTGTCTTCGCTCCAGACCGTTGTGATGGATACTGAACACCACAGAGATAAAAGATTAAGGCAGGGCGTTATTGTCTCTACCAATGACCTCTGTGTTCTCCAGGGCCTTGACTTGATCCTTCTAAAGGCAGCAGCCCCTCAGGGAATCTGCCCCTGAAAGGCTTCTTGGCCCTTGAGCATCTGGGGAAGTGAGTACTACCACAGAAAGATACCCTTCCTGAGAACTCAAAAAGAATTTGGAGGGAAAGTTTCTGGAAACTCATTTTGATGTCTCAGAATGCAACCCAGTTTGCTACATTTATGAACAGCCAGAGTAGTGAGGGAGAAGATATTCTACTCTGCTTATTACCACCTTAATTGTAGGTATACAGGAAGGCCAACCACACAGTCAACAGTGGTATCTCCACTTGCCTACTTTTGCCATGGCCATAAGCCCAATTACCTATGGTTGGAAACTCCCTGCAAGGATGAAGTTCCCTTATGTATCAATCACAGCAAGCAAGCCATTTCAGGAAGAAAGCATAACCTGAAGTATGGAAGACTGATTATCTTCCTTGTAGATTTTATTATCGATGCCTCGCCCAAGTTGATCTGAGAAGTAGCTAGCATGATCTTCATTTTTCACACATGGAAACCAAGGTATGTAAATTTCTTTTTGGATGTCAGAGTCTACCCCAAGTTAAGAATGTCATCGCCATGAATGCCTTTACAAATGACATCACCCATCAGGAAATGAGAGTCAAGAATCTGGCCACCAGAGAGGGGAGTACTGCCTGGCACAGCCAGGAACTATAGTAGTGTATTTAATAAATACACATAAAGGAAATTGAGTCATGGTTTTCCTTGAAGTCTAATAAGATGCTTGAACTAAGGTCAAGTGATATATGGGTTTTTGTAAGAGAGATGAAGGGAAGAGGTGATGAGACATAGCCAGAGGGATTCAGTTCACAGAAAAGTAACACCTTCCCCCAAGTGCCTGCTGCCTTGACATCCTCAAGATTCTAGATTTCCCCAGGTGCCCTTTCCCTTATTATTAACAAATGGTTTTAAAAATTGCTTCTTATTAAAAAGTGGCTTGTGACATTTTTAAGATTATTTAAGTAGATCTTAAAAGTTTTCATCACTAGAAAAAAAATTGTAATGATGCTAGGTGATTGATGTTAACTAGACTTACTGTGATCACTTCACAATATATACCAACATCGAACCATCTTGTTGGACACCTGAAACTAATATAATACATGAAGTATATCTAAAGTTTTAAAAAATGGCTTGTGCGATTTCAAGAGCTTCCGTCAGGCCAGAGATGGGACAACTTGAGTACTAATAACGAGTATAATGACAAATGATTGAAACTTAGCAAATATGTTTTTTTTTTTAATTTTTTTAATGTTTATTATTTTTGAGAGACAGAGAGAGACAGCATGAGTGGGAGAGGGCAGAGAGAGAAAGGGAGACCCAGAATATGAAGCAGGCTCCAGGCTCTGAGCTGTCAGCACAGAGCCCGATGCGGGGCTCGAACTCACCAACCGTGAGATCATGACCTGAGCTGAAGTCAGATGCTCAACCGACTGAGCCATCCAGGCGCCCCGCAAGTATGTTTTTTTAATGTTTACTTATTTATGAGAGAGATGGAGAGAGAGAGAGAGAGCAGGGGGAGAGGCAGAGAGAGAGAGGGAGACAGAAGATCCGAAGCAGGCTCTGCACTGACAGCCAAGAGCCCAATGCAGGGCTTTAACTCGTGAAGCCCAAGACCATGACCTGAGCCGAAGTCGGAGGCTCAACTGACTGAGCCACCCAGGTGCCCCAACAAATACGTTGAAATATATGAGTTCATAATCACTTAAAAATTGATTGGAAACCATTGGGGGGGTAGAAACAAAACAACACATCACAGGTTTTCAAAACTGGTAAATAAAGAGGATGAGTTAATAAAAGAGTAGGAAAGAAGTCCCGTGCCCCATACCCTGCACTAATGGAGGTTGTAGATCCTGGTCCATTACCTCTGAGGGGTGTGAGGATACACTTTTTCTACCGCAGCAGCCCCTGCCATGCTTCCCTTCCCCACCGCTGGCTACTGCCCCAGCTCTGCTTGCCTCTGCTGGGGCTGTCTTCCTTCCCAGTGTCTTCAGCCCACACCGGATGCAGCCTGCAAGCTTCTTTCCACCCCCCACCCCCCAACACAACACTGTCACGAGCCAGTTCCACTTGGAAGACTTTAATTAAATTCTTGGGGAAATGGTGGCAGAAGAAAGCACAAAAAAACAACCAATTAAAATTAAACAACAGACGTCTCCATTTTGAAGTTCTTTGATCACCCTCCCTCCTTGGAGAGTCTCTCCCATTTTCTGCAGATTCTGGCTGGTATCATCCACATAGCTTGGGTCTCCCCTCCTTTTCTTTCCTTTCAAATATCTCTCAAAACCCCGCTCCCTCTCACCAGAAGCCCTTACCAGCCTCTTTAAACTTTCTAAAGCTTTTCAATTTCTTTTAAGGCAAATAACTTAACCCCTTCTTGATTAAATCTCTCCCAATCCAGATTATCCCCTGGAGAACATGACAGATATAATCGAATATGCCCATTTAAATTGCTTTTCTTAAACAAAAGAGACATTTCTCGCTAATTAGAATTCTGGCTTCTTGATGGTCTGTGTGATTCAAACTCTGGTCAATTTCTTTTTTTTTTAATCTTCTCATTATAATGAAAAGTCTCTAACATTTTTAAAGGTTTAATTTCAAGTACTCGTTGGTGCTATTAATCAAAGATGCATTATGTATACATTTCAAACTAACTTTATTAATCAGCATGCCAATTACTTTTTAGTTTGTGTGGTCTGTTTCCCCCTCAGGCACCAGCCATCAGTTACTTTTGATCCAAAGTGCAGGCCTTTCAGCCTTGTTCATTGTAGTATTAGTCTATGACCTTCGCAAACAGACTGTTGCTTTGTTTGGGGGGGGGAAAATCTAATTACTGTAGCTAAATGAACTGGAATTAATTAAGTTGTGGATACTTGACATTTATAGTTAATTAGTCATATCTATCATAAAAATAAAAATTGGGCCTCTTATCTCTCTGTTTTATCAACCATGCTGAAAATCAATAGCGTTTCTAGAAGTAGGGGGCAGGATAGGGGAGTTCTGTACCAAGTCTCACAGCCTGTTTGACCCAGAAGTAAACACAGGACACTGTTAAATGATGGCTAGAAATTTCTTAGTCAGCTGGAGAGAGTTCTCTGGAAAAGAATCAGGGCTTCAGGCATTTCCAGGTGGGGACTTTGAGACAGCATAATTTGGGGACCTCTGTACAGGAAACTTGCTACATTAAAGAAATGGGGGCTTTCTTTAGCTTTCTTCAGTGTTTACGTGTTGAGTCTCCATTCGTCAACGGTCCCTGTGCCCAAGATGAGCACGGTCAGCCACAGCTAGGAGACAAGGGGCTAAAAGCCCATGGGAGGTTTGCTGAAGTCACCCAAGGTCCATTATTCTTCAGCCTTCCCTTCAGTGAAGGGGGTCATCTACAGGGAGTGAGTTCATAGGGTCACCATGTAGGTATTAATTTACAGAAGTATAAATAAACATGAAGAGATCAGAGAGTTGTGCCTTGTTTTTGGGCCCCCGTGGTAAGCTTCCATTTTCGAATGTAAAACCATCCTTGGACCAGGCAAGAGAATCCTTGGCCCTGGGCCTTGTGCTCTTCAGGGCTTTGTTCTGGACCTTTTCCAGAGTTAGTGTGTGAAAGTTAAAGGGATGTGCCTACCCAAAGACCCTATGCTTCCATTCAGACCTTGGAACCCTGAAATTTCTCACTCAAACAGCTCTAAACCCAGTTATAAGGTCTGCATGGACCTCTTCCTTTGATCTTTCTTCTCAAAGTTGTCCATGCTAGGTCAAGTACCCCTAGGCCCAAAGGGAGGCCAAGGGGTAGCTTTTTGTGGAGGATACAAATAGGGCTTGAACTTGTAGACTGAGGTATCCATGTGTGTGGGCACAAGGTCTCTAGCTATGTGCAGAATGGAGTTAGGGGTAAGAAGGGAAGGAGACAGATCATAGGCTGAGAATCTCCTTTTGTGTTCTTGCCACAGTCCTACAAATATTAAAGTCAGGCCACCCACAGACATGGCACATTTGACCAATGACCAGACACCCTTTCAATTGTGGCTGGGAAGGTATTTAATGTGGCCACACAGGAGGTGCCAAGTTGTGCAAAAAGGTATGTTTCTTTGTCTGTTTCGTCTCCAGGCAGAAAAAAATTGTTCCCAAAGGAGGATCTTTAGAACACTGCACACTGAAGGGATGAAGGTCCCATAGAACAGTGGCACCTCCGAAGAGAAAGCAGACGGCGAGCCGTCAGCATCTGCAGAGAACTTCTAACTGGAGCCTCAGGTACAGCTCCAGCACAGCACAGTGTGGACATTCCAGGACACATCAGCCCTGTGAGACCAGGGGAACGCATCAGAAAGTCCGGCTCAGCCCCATAGTGCCCAGGTTGAAGACTGTAGGCGCCTATCAGAACCCACTGGAGGATCTTCCTGTTGAGTGGCATCTATATTTACCCAACGCAAGGCACAGGTTTGATGCAACAAATCCAGGTGTCAAAGGGCGCCTGGGTGGTTCGGTCAGTTAAGCGTCTGACTTCAGCTCAGGTCATGATCTCACGGTCCGTGGGTTCGAGCCCCGCATCAGGCTCTGTGCTGACAGCTCAGAGCCTGGAGCCTGCCTCGGATTCTGTGTCCCCTCTCTCTCTTTGCCCCTCCCCTGTTCATGCTCTGTCTCACACTGTCTCTCAAGAATACATAAATGTTAAAAAATAAAAAAAATCCATGCATCGATAAGCCTCTGCATATGTTTATATGTGGATACTTCGGTGAGGTAGTTCCTGTGGAAAAATAAGAGTCAAGATTTTATCTAGGACTGCATAAATCTAGGTAAGGAATGTCCCTTCCAGACCCCATTTTAATGAGATCATTTTCTCTATGGATTTATGATGCTTCACAGAAGAACTTGCTGGCATTCCCTAGAAAAAGATGCCCCTCAATATCATGTCTTCCCCAAACACTTCAGACATTTATTGGGCTTACAGTTGTTGAAAATATTTAAAATTATCACATAGTCATAAAAGGTTTCTACTGGAATGAAACATTTAGTTCAATAATTTTTCAATGCCTTTTTTTTTTTTTTAATTCTTAGAGCAAAAACAAAATGGATAAAAGCTGAGCTGATCTAACCGAATTAGGGCTGGGGATTTCTATCTCCCTTCACTGGCCACCCCTGATCCAAATTTAAATACCAAATCTGAGCCAAATTTAAATACAAAATTTAAATACCAAATTTAAATAGATCATGTTCCTTCTTCTTATTTTAGGTAAAGAAAGGGCGTTATTAAGAGGTTAACCCTTGGAAGGAAGTAAAGATTTATTATTGTGCTTATTATGTGAAATATTAGGACATAAATATAATAATAGCAACAATGGTCATCACTTTATGAGCACTGTAGGCAAAGCACTGGGCCAAGCCACTTACCTCTATTACCTCATGCAATCCTCTTAACAACCCCATAAGATAGATACTAATGCTATCCTCATTTTCGGATGAGAAAACTGAGGCTTCAAGATCCAGCAAGTGGAAGAGTCTGAGTTCAGAGATATGGTCCCTGATGGCAAAATCTTTTTTTTCTTTTCATGTTTATTTATTTATTTTGAGAAGACAGAGAGAAAGAGAGAGAGCATGTGACTGAGGCAGGGGCAGAAAGAGAGGGAGAGAGAGAATCCCAAGAAAGCTCCACAATGTCAACACAGAGCCCAATGCAGGACTCATACTCATGAACCATAAGATCATGACCTGACCTGAAATCCAGAGTCAGATGCTTAACCGACTGAGCCACGAGGTGCCACCCCCCCTCACCCCTCCTCCCAGTGCCAGAATTTTAATCTCCACTCTCTGTAGCAGATTTTCTTAACTATGGCACTATTGACATCGGCAACCACATAATTCTCTGGTTCGGAGAGCTGTCCTGTGTATGGTAGAATGCTTAGCGGCATCTTTCACCTCTTTCTCCCCATGGATGCCCGTAGCACCCTCATGGTGATCAAAAATATCTCCAGACTTTACCAGATGTCCAAAGTGAAGCAAAATTGTCCCCACTAAATGTGGCCCCAAATTGCCTAGTCAACAGATAGACTAAGTATTCATAAAATCATTTTATGGAGTGCTGTCTTCACATGGCTGCCCGTGTGGATCTATGACATGGACCAGCTAAATAGCTGATAGAAGACTCCACACAATAGTCACTCTGGGGAATCACTGATGAAAGAAGCTTGCCTTGTGTATCCAAGCAACAGGTGTATTTACTGACTATTTCCCCTTCCAGGCTGTCACAGTGTTACTCCATAGACACTGGTCCAAGTGTCTTAACCATAATAATTTCTTTCGGAAAAATTGTATCCAATAGAGGGCAGTTCTAGATTTGGGGTGCCTGGAGGTGATTAGGTTTGGGGGTCCATTTTAGAAGAAAGGAATAGAAAATTTGTATAAATACAAAATTCAGGGCAGTGCCTTGGAGGTGCTTATACTTTGCAATAAATACACCTCTGGACGCATAGGAAAGGTATTCTGCCTGTTTTATGCACACATAAGAACTCCTGATGCTGTTTAGCATAGCCATTCTGCATTCTTCCACACTAAGGTGGCATAGCCATTTTCTCTTTTATGATGGCTTTACTATATCAGAGTGATGGAAGCTTCCTTGTTGCACCAAGATTGATAAGATCTCGCCTGAAAGTATGCTATCCAAATTATGGAAGGAATTTTTCTTGCTTAGTAGCAATTTAATAGGGCTGGTATAAAGTAAAACGGAGTAAATACTTGAAAAAGCAAGTTCCGCTTCACTGATGAAAACCATACTGTGGGTCTGAAGTAGCCAAGTTTCTGACTATTAAGAAGAATTATGTTTCACTCCCCTGCTCATAAAGTGTTGTGAAGTTTTCTAATCAATAACATTTCCTTCGCTTTATTAAGTACAGAAAGTGATTGGGTGGAAAAATCAACTTGATAAACCTCAGCAATAATTTAATTTGCCTTCTTTAAAATTTCTCACCCAGCAGGCAAGAGTAAAAACTGTGGTAAACACATTAGGGGGAATAGTGGATTATGGTAATGAGGAAAGTCTGTCCCATAATACCCACCCCGAGTCGTTAGCGCGATTCATACTTCGTTTGCTGATCTGAAGGGGGGCAGCAGAGTGTTATAGACGCTTCTCTTTACCCAGCAGGTTCTGCTACACTTCCTAATTAAGAAAAACAACCCGTACCCCACTTTCCCTCCTCAGCTTCATATCAGCCTCCATATTTCTTCCATTTCTGCTTTGGGAGAAAGATGAATGCATTAAGTGGCAAGGTCATGGCAAGAAAGTAATTCATCCCCATCTCCCCTTCTTCCTCTGTATCCCCTGAGAACGACCCAGAATAGAGGCTAAATAAATGCTGGTTTCTAAGAGCTTACAGAACACGCTTTAAAGGGATCCCTTGGCAATACCCATAACCTTACATAGTGAGTCCCTTTACCAAGCAGGGCATGTGTGCCCCAGCTGCCGAGATTGTGGGTGGATATACCACACACAGCTGCTCCCTTCTCCTGAGGATCGCCCTCGGTCAAAGGTGCACTCATCCACTAGGGCTGACATAACCAAGTACCTCAGACTGGGAAGCTTAAACAACAGAAATGTACCTCCTCACAGAGGTGGAGGCCAGAAGTCCAATATCAAAGTGTTGGAATCATTGAGTCATTCTGAGGACTCTCTCCTTGGCTTGTTGATGGCCATCTGTTCTGGTATCTTCTGTGGTCTTCCCTTTGTCTGTGTCTGTGTCTGAATTTCTTCTTTTAAGAAGACAGACAATATTGGATTAGGACCCACATTAATGGCCCCATTTTAGTGTAATTACTTCTTTGAAGGCTGTCTCCAAATACAGTCACTCCCTGAGGTACTGGGGGTTAGGAATTCAACCTATGAATCTGGGAATAGAGGGGACAAAATTAAGTTTATAAAAAAAAGGGCATGGCAGGGGAGCCTGGGTGTCTCAGTTGAGCATCCAACTCTTGATTTTGGCTCAGGTCACAATCCCAAAGTCGTGGGATTGAGACCCAAGTCAGGCTTCACATTGAGCATGGAGCCTACTTGAGATTCTCTCTCTCTCTCTCTCTCTCTCTCTCTCTGCCTCTCTCTCCCTTTCCCCTCTCCCCAGCTTGCACACTCTGTCTCTAAAATGAAATAGATGAAATAAAATAAAATAAAATAAAACAGAATAAAATAAAATAAAATAAAATAAAAAATGGTAGCACAATCCCCAGCTGTTTACAGCCAAAAACTGACATGGGATTCAAAAAACTGGCCCTCTTACCTCAAGGTCAGACCAACTCTGTGGTGAATCTGTGCTCCAGAGTTCCCCACGCAATCAGGTTGAAGTTTGTCTGAACCTGAAACCACACCCTTGCTTAACTTTTATCCCCTGTCCTATCCTGCTCTCCTCACTTGTTTTTTCTTGAGCTTTCTTCCCCAACAAATCATTTTCACAGGAATACCCATCTCAGGCTCTGCTTATAGGGGACATGGTCTTTTAGGACTGATCAGGATCTTAGAAAACAGGAAACCCAGTTTCCAGCCATGGTCCAGCTTGCTGTTTATTTAACTTTGGGCAATCTGACTTATCTTTTTCCTCACCTATAAAATGACAGTGGGATAAAATGACCTCTAAGTTTCTTGCCGGCTCCTATGGCTATATGTCTCCTACTAACCCATCCAGTGCCCTTATATTTCTTTTTTTTAAGTTTATTTACTTATGTTGATAGAGAGAGACAGAGAGAGAGCAAGCAGGAGAGAGGGAGAGAGAAGGAGAGAGAGAATCTTGAGCAGGCTTTGTGCTGACAGTGTGGAGCCCGATGCAAGTCTTGAACTCGCAAACCATGAGATCATGACCTGAGCCGAGATCAAGAGTTGGGTGCTTAACTGACTGAGCCACCCAGGTGGCCCTCCCCATATTTCTGTTGTAACTAATGCATCCACTGCAAAACTAACCTCTATGGCGTTGGAGTCCTTAGCTGACATCAAACCCCTTTTCTTATATTTTTTCCTCCTAGTTTAAGTGGTTAAACAAGAGAGATAATCAGCAGCTACAGAAAAGCTGCCATCAATATTGCCACCAGAGACAACCTTGAAGACTTCCCCATCTTGGCCAGACTTGAGGTAGGAGCATTGTATATACTCAAATCTGTAACAGGCAAAAGAATTCCTTAAAAATTATTGAATTGCCAAGTAACAATAGCACAGAAACACTTGTCAGTCAATCCATTAAAACCAGTTTCTTTCCCCATCCGTCATTTGAACACATCACCAAGGCTAACTAGACCACTAGATGGGTTTTGTATTTCATTGAAACTAAAAAGTTATCAATAGCATGCTATTATTTTATGTACCTTTCAAAGAAAAAAAAAAACCAACAATTCCATTTCAGACATGTTGCATTTAAAAAAAAATTTTTTTTAATGTTTATTTGTTTTTGAGAGAGAGAGACAGAGCATGAGCAGGGAAGGGCAGAGAGAGAGGGAGACACAGAATCCGAAGCAGGCTCCAGGCTCTGAGCTGTCAGCACAGAGCCTGACACGGGGCTCAAACCCACGAACTGCGAGATCATGACCCGAGCTGAAGTCAGATGCTTAACCGACTGAGCCACCCAGTGCCCCATTTTGCATTTTTATCTGCTAGAATTTTTTATCCTAATGAAAGAGGATTTTGTATCTGTATTGAATTTTTTATCTGTGTGAAATGAATTAGATTCATTTAAACATTTTTTTTTTTTATCTATCAGCCTCATACATTAAAAAAGGAAAGTAGACAGGAAATGTTGTTTAAGATACTCTCAAAACTTCTTCACATTTGGAGTTTAATTCTGAATCACTTTCAGCTCCCTTTTACCAGTGACTCAATTGATGTCATCTTTTGTGCCAAGAGCCAAAGTGACAAGCCACTTCTTAAAACACATGCACCGCTCTCACCTACGGGGTTTTCCTTTAAGCCACTGACACCATGTTATAAGGGTTTTGTTCTGGTTTTTGGCTTTTGGTTTTTACTTTTCATTATGGAGAATTTTGAACAAAGCAAAAAATGTAATAAGATAATGAACCACGCTTCTGTGGATCCATCACCTAGCAACTACCAGCCACCAGCATCTGCCATCCCCAACTTCATAAACTTTCTTCTCCCCTGTATAATTCTGAAACAAATGTCTGACAGATCATTCCATGTGACGCGTCATTCCGACATGTGTCTGAGATATCATTCATTCATAAACCTTTCAGTATATATATCTTTAAAATACAGTTTTATTTTTTAAGTTTATCTATTTTATTGTATTGTATTGTATTGTATTTTTTATTTATTGTATTGTATTGTATTTTAAGAGAGAGAGAGAGCACGAGCAGAGGAGAAGAGAGAGAGGGAAAGAATCTCACGTAGGTTCCATGCTGTCAGCATGGAGCCCAATGTGGGGCTCAAACTCACAAACTGTAAGATCAGGACCTGAGCCGAAACCAAGAGTCAGAAGCTTAAATGACTGAACACCCCAGGCACCCCGAAGATAGGATTATTTTTAATATAATTTCAATACCCTTTCCAACACGAAGAAAATTAATAATTCCTTAACACCACCAAATATCCAGGCCATGTTCAAATTTCCAATGATTTCACAAACGTTATAACCTTTTAAAGACGTAAAAAAAAATAAGGATCCAAATAAAGTCCTCACATGGTATTTTATTGATATATCTTTTTTTTTAAATCTCTCTCCTCTGTTCACCTTTTTTCACTGCAATTTATTTCTTGAAGCAATTGGGTTGTTTGCCCATGCAGAGTTGTCATCATCTAAATATTGTCGATTTCATCCCTGTAGTGTAATTTAAAATATCCCTTTGTCACTTGTGTTTCTTGTTAATTGTGTGTTATTTTTCATCTAAAAGTTTGATCCCAGATAGGTTTGATTTTTTCGGCAGGAACACTTCATAGTGTTGTATTCTTCCATCAGGAGGCATAGAATGTCTGTTTTTCTCTTCCTGTGATGTTATCAGCCCTTGATGTTTGATGCCAAGATCCACTGGTTCATTAGCAGTTGCGAAAAGGTGACATTCCAATTCTATAATTCTCCTTCACCTAAAGGCTGAAAGTTTCTATAAAGGGAAACTTTCTCTCATTTCATCTACCAATTCTGCAAGTTTTATTTCATCCACGCACCAGTCATTCCCTTTTACCCCTACCACCTGGCCATGAGTGATTGAAATAGAGTTGTTCGTGTGCATTTAGGGGCCACGTAGTATGAAAAGAATCGCTTCCTTAAGCATCGGAATTACACTTGTTGCTGAGGAGTCTCTCATGGAGAGCTGCATTGGAGTCCAGAATAGTTAGGAACAGATGATGTGCTTCTCTGAACTCACACTTTCTTGCAGAGTTCTGTTTGTGTGCATTGGTGTGTTTGTTTGTCAAATGTGTACAGTTTAACTCATATAAATTAAATGCAAATATGACCTATAATACTATAAACTTTGTTATATTATAGTGGTTAGTTCTATGCACTGTGTGTTTCTCTTCCCTTAGATTATTAGCACATTTATATAATCTTTTAAAAAATTTTTCACGTTTATTTATTTATTTTGAGACACACAGAGAGAGAGAGACAGAAAGAGAGAGAACAAGCCAGGGAGGGGCAGAGAGAAGAGACACAATCCCAAGTAGGCTTCACACCATCTGAGCAGAGCCTGATGTGAGGCTCGAACTCAAGAATCGCGAGATCATGACCTGAGCAGAGATCAAGAGTCAGGCACTTAACTGACTGAGCCACTTAGGAATGCTGCACATCTACATAATTTTAATCAACCTCAAAGTCCTCAAAGTCAAGGTTCTTACAAAAGTCACATGCCCTGAATCCCCTCATTCTTACCTCCCTTTCAGTCTGAGCAGCCCTCAGTTGTGTTCTCCCAACCATTGCCAAGACAGGAGCCCTACACAAACATGTCCTCACTCTAGTAGCTGGGGGTCTCATCTATACTGTAGCCTAAGCCCAGTTTCCATGGCCCATGATGCTCAAAAAACCCACACAAAGTAACTATTATTACTTTTTTTTTATCCCATGAAAAAACTGAGGTTAAGAGACATAAAGGAGCTTCTGTATAGTAAAAGAGTTCATGAGCGTAGGGTTCATTTTCCTCTATATTTTCCAAACAAGATCCTGTCTAGTATCTTTTTTTTAATATAAATTTTTTAAATGAAATGTAACCTATGGAAAAAAATGCAAAAATCATTAAGTGCACAGCCCAATGGATTTTCACAAAATAAACACACCCATGTCCTCAGAAACCAGCTCAAGAAAGAGAACAGGATTCCAGAAGCCCCTTCATGTCCTTTCCTGTTACGGCCAGACATAACAGTAACCACCATCTAAATTTCTAACAGAATAGATTATTTCTATATATTTTTGAACTTATATAAATAGAATCATACCAAATGTACTATTTTGTGTCCAGCTTCTCTCACACAGCATGAGAATCATCTAGCCAAGATCTACATTTCTCAGGCTCCCTTGCAGCTAGGGGGTGCTGTATAACTACTCGCGGTCAATGGAATGTGAGGGAAAGTGTCATTACCAGACACAGGTGGTAAGAATCTTATGTGCCTTCCTCACACTCTCCTTGCATCTCCTATGAAGACCCTTGAAGGCATGTGTTGAGACTGGCAGTATTTAAGCTGGAAGGGTGCTGAATTCCTAACACACTTCTCAGGCAAGCAGTGCAACCTGACTGGAAACATCCATGTGTGACTTTGCATGAGCAAGAAATACACTCTACCACAGTGAGCCGTGCAGGTTTGGGAAATATTTGTTATAGCAGCTGGCCAAGCCTGATTGATACAGGGGGTCTCCTGGTACCTCTGTTTTTCAGGACAAAGCTTCATAGGAAGACATCCAATGTGGCAAAAGAGTACTTTTCCCTTATCTCTTTCTTTCCCCCTTAAAGAAATGATTTCTTCAGCATAGGAAAGGAAAACAGCCCCTGAGTTTAAATGTCAGAATAAGGGGGTGTTTGGGGGGTGGAACAGGCTATAAAATAGAGAATAAAAAAGTGAATATATGGGGCTCCTAGGTGGTTCAGTTGGTTAAGCATCCCACTCTTGATTTGGGCTCAGGTCATGCCCCTCTCTCTCTGCCCCTTCCCTGCTCACTCTCTTCCTCTCTCTCAAAATAAATAAATAAAACATTTTACAAAAGTGAATATTTGAAAGAACTGAGAAACACAAGATTGTATTATGATGAAAGATACTTCTTTTTAAAAATTTTTTTAAATGTTTATTTATTTTTGAGAGAGAGAGAGAGAGAGAGACAGTGAGTGCTAGCGGGGGAGGGGCAGAGAGAGAGAGAGGGAGACACAGAATCTGAAGCAGGCTCCAGGCTCTGAGCTGTCAGCACAGAGCCCGACGCGGGGCTCGAACCCACGAGCTGTGAGATCATGACCCGAGCCGAAGTCGGACGCTCAACCGACTGAGCCTCCCAGGTGCCCCCTCACTTCTTTTTTAAATTGATGGGTAAGTTTGCACATAATATTACGTTAGTTTCAGCTGTACAACATAGTGATTGGGCAAGACCATATGTTGTGCTCACCACAAGTGTAGCCACACCTGTCACCATACAATACTAATACAATACCATTGACTGCATTCCCTATGCTGTGCCTTCCACCCCTGGTGACTTATTCTTTCTATACCTGGACACCTGTACCGCCCACTTTTCTTCACTCATTTTGCTCTTCCTCTACCCCTCAAGGTGTTCACTTCTTGCCTCTGCTACATTTAAAATACAGAAATTATTTTTTCCTACATTTCTATTTCTAGGTCACTGGGGATGATAGTGTGTGTGGGGATGATTCTAGATTTTTCATGATATTGTCTGTTTACTCTCGGAAAATATGCCTGGAGGATTCCTGTTGTTTTTAGTGGCAAGGAAGACAATTGAGGGCACTTGAATTATTTTTTAATTTTTTTAACATTTATTCATTTTGGAGAGACAGAGAGACGGAGCGTGAGTGAGGGAGGAGCAGAGAGAGAGGGAAACACAGAATCTGAAGCAGGATCCAGGCTCTGAGCTGGAGCACAGAGCCCGATGCAGGGGTGGAACTCACGAACCATGAGATCATGACCTGAGCCGAAGTCAGACGTTCAACCAACTGAGCTACACAGGTGCCCCATGGGCACTTGAATTTTGAATCTAGAACAAAGGTTAGCAATCTTTTTCGGTAAGGGGCCAGATAACAAATATTTTAGGCTTTGTGGGTCACATACAGTCTCTGACATATACTCATCTTTGGGTTTCTGTTTGCTTGTTTACAAACCTTTAAAAATGTACAAGCTGTCTTAGCTCAAACTATACAAATCCGGGGCACTGGCTGGATGTGGCCGGGGGGCCATAGTTTGCCAACCCTCAGTCTAGAGCATTGCTCACTTTGACCTGGATTCTCATGTCTCTGGAGTTGGAGACATTGTGGAGAGAACTTGCCTTCAAATCCATAACCTGGAACAAATTAAACAGGGCTATTTACTCAAGCATTCCTTGGATGGTGCTGGAGACATCAAGGAGGTTCTTTTTTTTTTTTTTTTCAATTTTTTTAATGTTTATTTACTTTTGAGAGAGAGAGAGAGAGAAAATGAGCAGGGGAGGGGCAGAGAGAGGGAGACACAGAATCTGAAGCAGGCTCCAGGCTCCGAGCTGTCAGCGCAGAGCCTGATGCAGAGCTCGAACTATCTGCTAGCTCTGACCGAACTATCAAATCATGACCCGAGCTGAAGTTGGACACCCAACCAACTGAGCCACCCAGGCACCACCAAGGATGTTCTTTTCATTCTTCTCCAGCTTCCCAGTCCAAAGAGTCCTCAGTGAGGATGTCAACAGCCAGAGGCCTGACTGAATAGCTCTTGCCTCAGAGCAGGTGTGTATGGACCACAGAACCTACAATTCCCTAATGCCTTCTGCCAGCAGAGCTCATCCTCGGTGGTGTCAACAGGAAGATTGCTCATTTCAGACTATTTTCATTTCCAGCCTAGTGCCGCTTCATCATGGTGATGTTTTTATTTGCTTCTAAACCCCTGGGGTTGTCTCTCTATTCACTGCAACTTCTGAGTTGGTGGCCACTGAGTTCCTGGACTCCTCACCAGTGCCTGCTACTTCTTGCCCTGGGGCCAATGTGAGGCCCCTCAGGCAGATGCTAATAAACCATTGTGGACACTTTGCCCAGATATTTCTGTCTCACTCTTTCATGGGAGCTTTAAATCCCAGCTGCTCCAAGTGTGGCCTTGGAGCCAGTAGCATCAGCATTCCCTTGAAACTTGATAGAAATGCAGACCTGGGATGCTGCCTCAGAATTATTCAACCTGGCTCTGCATTATTAACAAGATCCCTGGGTGATTGGTATGCACATTAAATTTCGAGAAGCGCTGCTCTAACATTAGTTTTGTAGATAGTTTAGCTACAAGGTTCTCAGCTCTGTCTATGCATTGAGCTACCTGAGGAGCTTGAAAACACACAGATGGCTGAGTCCCACCCTCACAGTTTCTAATTGATTTTTCTAGGTGCAGGCAAATCAGTATCTCCTGGTTTCACACGAGGATCACTTAAGCCCCACTACAAACCAATAAAATCAGAATCTCTGGGAGAGGATTTTTGGTTTAGCGAATCTGCCCCGGCCCCTGGCCCAGACATATTGGCAGTTTCCATGAACAATCTGTGTATTTTGGTGTAGGCTGAAAGGAGCCTTTGTGGTAGGGCTTTGTAGTTATAAACAGCTATATTATAAGCTATCCCCAAAGCTCAGTGGTTTAAAACAGCAAACATTATTTAGCTCATGAATCTACAATTTTGACAGGGCTCAGCAAGGACAGCTCATCTCCCTCTACTCAGTGTCAGCTGGGACAGCTTACCTGAGGACCAGAGGACTTCCAAGATGGCACACTCACGTGGCTGGCAAGGTGGTTCTCTCTGTTGGTTGGAAGCTCAGCCAGTTTGGTGGGCTTGGTTACTCTCCACGTGGGCCTCTCCACATGCTGCTTGAGCTTCCTTACGGCATGGTGCCTGGGTCCTTGCAGTGAGTGTTCCACAGAAGAACCGGGCAGAAGCTATATTGTCTTTTATGACCTAGCGTCACAAGTCATATTGGATCCCTTCTGCCATAATCACAAGATAATAAAAGTCATATTATAAGAAAGACCATATGAGATGGAAGATACTGTTGCAACCATCTTTGAAAAGTATATGTCACTCACCACGGACCACCTAGAACATGTCTGTATGATGGTGAAATGACCAGTGACAGAGCTGACCCATCAGCATTATCACAATGATCAAAACCTTTCAATATCCAGAAGAAAGAGAAGCCTGACCCCAATATCTAGAGGCTTGCTTTAAAATAAAGCGTATTCAAAAAAATAAAAATAAATTAAATATAGTATATTCATCGACAATTTGAGATATGAAAATGCCAACAGATCAGGATCTGCCAACAGATCTTTCTTGTCTTTGAAAAGATCGTTTGTTATTCACAGTTCCTAAGAGGAGGTAGCATGCCATGTCATGGGGGGCCACCTGAGAAAACAATGAGCTTGGTAACATGCAGACAGAGAGGGGAACTGTGTGCGAGAGCCTTTACTGTGGTTTCTTCAGGAAAGAATACATGAGGCAAGATAAGCAGGCCTAGGATTGGGTGGTTTGAATTATTTTCGCAGGCCCTGGGACACAGGAGCTGCCCCTGGTTGTCCGGTACCTGGCCCTGGGGTGATTAGGCAAGTGGATAGTAGCCCACAGTGTGAGATCCTGTAAAGGAAGTGGTAAGAATGTGGGCTGTGGATTGATTTGTATTTGAAAAGCGTGCTCATGGGCATGTTTTTCACCATCTCCAGGAATTGGCTAGCACTGGAAGGGGTCAGCCAGACCCCAGATGTCAAAGCAACAGAATACAGAAAATAAAATACATGGTTAATACAATACTAGGATCCATGTTTTTCCAGAGCCTTTTTCAGATCTCACTATGGTAACAACTGTCATGCAGTCATTCAGCTAATAACTTCTGCCATTTCATGGCCTAATAGCTCGACATTCTCCTTTGTCTCGGACAAGCAGGGGCACTTCTTGGCTGTTTGCCCCCAAACTGCATTTTGTAATAGCCAGGCAGATTAAATGCTATCAGGAGGGCTCCAGAGGACAACCAAAAAACTAGACATAATCCTGTTATAAAGGATGAAGTAGGCAGAGGAGGCAATTCTCTGTTTATACAGAATCTATGGGGTACTTCCTTTAAGGGATCCCACTGCAGTAGCCAAGGAGGTGGAATTTAATAGGATTATTAAAGCCTATCTATCCTAGAATTCCCCGTCCCAGTTCACTAGAGGGTATTCTGGGCCTGGCCATTCATTCTCTTGGCCGGAATCTAAACTCAGTTGGGCTGTCGCTAGGAAAGCCCGCTCAGGCCATCTCCATGTGGTTGGGCTTCCTCACAACATGGCAGCTGGCTCAGAGACTGAGCACCCCAAGTGTAAGCATTTTAAGAAGCAGGAAGCAGAAAAGCAGAAGCAGTGAGTCTTCTCATAGACTACGCCTGGGACTGGCACAGCGTCAGTCTGTTACACCCTACAGATTAAGCAGCCACTGGGACAAGCCCAGATTATAGGGGAGAAGAACAAATCCCCCCTCTCAAAACAGAGTGACAGCATCCACAGTCATCTTGAACCCACCATGCAATGTGAAGCCGTCCACGAGAAACCAGACTGTCTCTGAAGACACAGTTTATTGCTAATGCCATCCTTTTCCCTCTGCTCGGCCAAGAAACGTTTTACTGTTTAGTCTCAATTCATAATTTTACCAGGATGTGCTGAAGTGTGTGTCTTTTTTCATTAATCACATTTGGAGCTCCGCGAGCACTTTTATCTGCAAACCAAGTCTTTGTCAGGCAAGCAAAGTTTTCAATTATGTGTGTGATTAACTCTCTTCCATCTGTCTCATCCACTCCATCTGGAATGCCTATTAGTCTCTCTTAGGTCTCCTAGATCTGGCCTCCAATTTTTTTTTTTTTTTTTTTTTTGCCTGACGGCTTCTATTTCTGTATTATTCTTTCTGTTTTGAGAGAGGGTTTTTTTTTTTCACTTTGTACTTTATCTTCCCAGCCACTAATTCAATTGTTAGGAGAGACTGTTGTCTTCTTTCCATTTGTTTATTCATCAGGACAGGGCAGAGAGATGCGGGGGTGAGGGTGGACAACACACCTAAAATTTTTATCTCCAAATTAAGATATGAATAAAAATCATGCTATCAAGGAGCTCCTTTGCTTGTAATGTATTCTGTGTGTGTGTGTGTGTGTGTGTGTGTGTGTGTGTGTGTGTAACCTATGTATGCAAAGATTTCCACTTACATGTGGCATTTATGAAAGATTAGATAAGTGGGCATCTCCCCCTTTTCCAGTTTTAGGACATAACCTTTAAAACTAATTACAGCTTTTCAAAATGCATTTTAATATAATTAACATGAACGATTAATACCTTAATATAACATATAATCGTTTAAAGTTATACACAGCTGGTAAGAGCAAAACAAGGAGCTGCCCCCCTAAGTGATGTATTACATGGACTCCTCAAAAAGAAAAAAGAGAAAATTGTAATATTTTAGGGGCGCCTGGGTGGCTCAGTCAGTTAGGCGTCCGACTTCGGCCCAGGTCATGATCCTGCACTTTGTGGGTTCAAGCCCCATGTCGGGCTCTGTGCGGAAAGCTGGGAGCCTGGAGCCTGTTTCAGATTCTGTGTCTCCCTCTCTCTCTGCCCCTCCTCTGCTTGCACCCTGTCTGTCTGTCTCCCAAAAATAAAGAAATATTTAAAAAAAGGAAACTGTAATATTTTAATGAAAATGTAAGCATACAAAACAGGTAAGATGGCCAAAA
This sequence comes from Panthera pardus, assembly GCF_024362965.1. Taxonomy (NCBI): domain Eukaryota; kingdom Metazoa; phylum Chordata; class Mammalia; order Carnivora; family Felidae; genus Panthera; species Panthera pardus. Next base: position 41,984,795 of record NW_026526821.1, on the reverse strand, counting down.
TTATTATGTACACTATCCTTGGAGATGAATCCTGTGTGGGTTTCTCCACATCTGAGTCTCTGCCTATAATTATTTGCATGAACAAATGATCTGTTTTGTTTGTTCAGTTGCTGAGAGTAAAAAGAGAAGGTGTATGTGGGTCGAATGAAAAAGACAGTAGTAATCATTTCTTCAGGGGATGTTCTGGAAGTGGGAGCGCTGGGCTAGCAGCAGCAGTGTCTGGGAACTTTGGAGAGATGCAAATTCGTGGACCTCCACCCCAGACCTACAGAATTTTATTTCTATTCATTTATTTTTTAAAGCTTATTTATTTATTTTGAGAGAGAGAGAGGGAGAGAGAGAAAGAGTGCATGGGCGTGAGAGAGCAGGGGAGGGGCAGAGCGAGAGGGAGGGAGGGGCAGAGCCTCCCACGCAGGCTCCTCACTGTTGGCTCAGAGCCCCACGTGGGGTTCCATCTCACAACCGTGAGATCAAGGCCTGAGCCAAAATCAGAAGTCGGATGCTCAACCTACTGAGCCACCCAAGCTGATATACTCCCAAGCTGAAGAACTGCTTCTCTAATCTGCAGTGTCATCAAAGAAGGGCAAAATTTTCACCTTTCCTATAGACCAGGAAGCCACGCTGGTAACAGTGGTCAGGTTTCTTGTGACCACTTCCTTTCCATCTCAGTCCACCAAATCTCCTTCATTGTCCTCAAACCCCTCCCAGTTCACATTTCCTCATTCTTGGACAACCACTTAAATCATATCTGACATAACTCAAAAATTGTTTTAGAAAGTATCTGTTTAGGTGATTTTTTTTTTTACTTCTCAGAGTCAATTTTGGTAATTTGTCTCATAAACACTTATGCATTTATGATAGATCACCAACTGTATTATTCAACACTAATTATTTTTCATGTCCTCTGTAGTTTGCCACAATAATTAATTTGCTTACATTCTTTCCAACATTTTATTTCTTTTTTAATGTTTATTTATTTTTGAGAGAAACAGAGAGAAAGACAGAATGTGTAAGCAGAAGAGGGGCAGAGAATGAGGGACAGAGGATCCAGAACAGGCTCTGCACTGTTAGCATAGAGCCTGTTTCGGGGCTCAAGCTCACAAACCATGAGATCATGACCTGACCCAAAGTCATCGGACGCTTAACCCACTCAGCCACCCCGGTGCCCTCTTTCTAACATTTTATTATAGGGGTCTTCAAATGCACACAAAAATGGAAAGAATTGTACAAGGAGCCAGATATGCACCATCTAGATTCTACAACTGTTGATGCTTTTCTTTGCTTTATCACAAACCTATCAGTCCATTTTACTTTTCTTTTTTCTAAAGTTTATTTATTGACTTTGAGAGAGAGAATGCACAGAGGAGGGCAAAGAGAAAGGGAGAGAGAATCCCAAGCAGGCTCTGTGCTGAGCAGAGCCCAACAAGGGGCTTGAACCTATGAACCCCGAGATCATGACCTGAGCTGAAACCAAGAGTCAGATGCTTAACCGACTGAGCTGCCCAAGCACCTCAGTCCATTTTACTTTTTGATGCATTTATTACTATGTTGTAGATATCAGTACGCCTCACCCCTGAACACTTCAGTATGAGTATCACTAGCTAGACATTAGTATTGGTTTCTGTTTTTGAAGTTAAAATTTTCATAAAGTGTAATGTTTACATCTCAGCTGTTCAATTTGATGAGTTTTGGCAAATATATACAGGTGTGTGCCTCGAATCCTCTCCTATTCCCCAATGTGACAGTAGGGGATAAGGAAAATTGTTATAGAATGATCAGCTCTGAGATATATGCGGATATTTATTGAACAAAGATAAATAATCATTTAGATATCTAGTCAGGTAAGAGTCATGTATAATGGAGGAATTAAGACTGGCCATGGGGCGCCTGAGCAGCTCAGTCGGTTAAGCATCCGACTCTTTTTTTTTTTTTTTTTTTTTACATTTTATTTATTTTTGATAGAGAGAGACAGCACAAGTGGGGGAAGGGCAGAGAGAGACGGAGACACAGAATCCAAAGCAGGTTCCAGGCTCCAAACTGTCAGCACAGAGCCCGATGCGGGGCTCAAACTCACGAACCATAAGATCATGACCTGAGCTGAAGCCAGGCGCTTAACTGACTGAGCCACCCAGGTGCCCCAAGCATCCAACTCTTGGTTTCGGCTCAGGTCATGATCTCATGGTTCATGAGTTTCAGCCCCGCTTTGGGCTCTGCACTGATGGTGTAGAGACTGCTTGGGATTATCTCTCTTGTCTCTCTCTCTCTGCCCCTCCTCTGAATGTTCTCTCTCTCTCCCCCCCTAAAATAAATAAATAAACTTAAAAAAAAAAAGACTGGCCTCAAGCACCTCAATTCTGAAAGGAAGTAGAAAATATCAGAAAGATTTGGAGGAATAGTGTGGTGTAATCTCTGTGAATTTGAATGGACACAGTAAAGTGAAGAGATGATATTTTCAGACAGTAAGAACTCAAACAATATCATACCCATGAGCCACTATCAAAGAAGACTACTTTTGAATAAAATATAGCAGCCAAGACTAGTGGAAAAGCCACCAGTGATACTAGTGGGGACAGTATCTCTGTATAATAAAAATAAAACAAAAAACTGAGTAATGAGGTCTAGAAGGTAAATTTTATATACTTAGATAAAGGAAATAATTATTTTATCGAAGCAGAAGTAAAAAGATATGAATACCAGCCTCCTCATTTTGTAAGGGGATTTGTCCAAATTTTAAACCACGAAGCTGAAACGGGGTAGATGAGGAGTTTTCTCTCTGCTTCCTTCTTTAGCTGTGATGCACACCCCACCTCACTGCTGGAACCACAGCCTGCCCCAAAACATGCAAAGGCATCTTGATAAAGTGATGAAAGCAGACTTGAGCATAATCACCCATCGGAATTATGTGAAGCGGAGACTGACCTTGGCAGTGGGATATTTTATCTTATATAAGCTTCACTCTGATGCTCACATTAAAAAAAAAAAAAATGCATAATGCCCTTGAGCTGGACTAGAAACACTGAGACATAAGAAATTGGACCCGGGGTGGGGGGGAGTTCAGGGTAGAGGGGCCAAGAGACCTAGTGGGCCAAAGGGGAGTGGGGGAAAGAAAGGGAAGGAAAAATCTGCCTCTTTCACCTCCTCTCACTAAGTTAACAACGGGCTTTTTCTTAAATCCTCACCCTCACTAATTATCCTTGTTTTCTGCCTCCACTGGGCTCTCAGAGGCCTGCACCTTCCTTGCGGGCTGTGGACCTCTCCATTTCTCTGGCCTTCCATTTCCTTCCTATAAAATGGAACTAATAAGCCCATAAGGTTGTGGTGAGGTTTGAATACAATAGTGGTAAAGGCATTTTGCAAGTGTGGCCCAGGCGGGAGCTCCTATGGGATATCCTCTGACCCACAGGAAACCGGTGGGTCATGCTCTTCCCTCCTATGCTGCTTTGTTTCTCAGTGCAACCACTGCATTCATCGTCCACGAGGCAGAAAAGCTCCCCCTTCCACCTGCAGCCTCGAGTCTTCTCTGTGTGGGTCATGCGGCATCTCCGTCAAAGCTGCAGGGGGTAAGAGATACAAGGAACCAGTGAACAGTCTTTCCACCAATTTAATTATAGTAAGTGGAAACTGACCAGAGATGGCCTTTTCAAATTACTAAGGTTTGTTATAGCATCATTTGACATATCAAAGAATTTAATCTCTCTAGACTAAATCTTCCCTATTCATTCATACACGTTTCTTTGGAGCAGGGGTTATAAGCCACCCTGTTCTACTCCCTAGGAGATCCCAGGAAGGGACAGCAGGCACCTTGTAGGCATGGATGCTCCCTAACCTCCCTGGTATCTGTAGGGACCATCACTGTGGATTGGATCTCATCCAAGGGCTCTTGTACCAGTGAAATCCAGGGCTCTGGCCAGCAACTGAACCACCCATCATTAAGCAGACGGCACATGCCCTGGTAGCTCACGATAGGTACCATCAAGCTGTGAATACTTATGGTTCTTCTTCAATTTATTTCTTGAAGTCTAATTGTGTTTCTCTATGGTGTCGCAATCAAGTTACATTTTACACGTGAATACAAACTGTTGTTATTCTCGTTATTAGGAACGGTTTCTCTGTGATTGTTTCCCTCAAGGGTCCTGCTTGTTCAGACCCTTACTATGATTGTATACAAATTCGCCAACCCTAATGTATACTGACCCTGGCTCTGATTAGCGCAGATGTTGGCTCTGCTACCGAATTTCCCAAACCGGCCATGGGTTTCATGGGTTTGTAAACCAACCCTCACAGGTTAGTGGTGACATTTTACGAGAGCCCATCGCCGGAATGTGAGCAGCCCTCGCGTGTGCGTATTGATAGAGCGATGTGACCAGCACTGGGACTTTAAAGTTATAGTTCATATGCTTATTACCCTCAGTCTCCACAAGACAAATGTCAAGTTCTCAGAGGATCCCCTCAGCGCTCTTCTCACAAGGCTGGAGGTGAGAGTAAGCAACTCCCTCCCTCCTCCTCCTCTTCTAAGTAATCTTGGTAGAAGATGGGGGGGGGGGAATTCCACATCCCTTTTATACCCAAGAGGTTGGTTGCATCAGGCGTTTGGCATAGATTCCATTCTCTACGGAATGGAGAATCTGGCACCTGTCATTTTCTTGTAAGCCTGTGGAGGCCTTGGTGAAAACTCGAAACAAAGATTCTCATTTTAACATCCTACTAAATATTGCTATTCTGTTTAAGTGAAAAGGCATTAAAGTCTGTAAAAAGAAAACCTATTCACAAAACATTGCAAAATCAATTAATCCAATACACCAAATGTAAACAAGCAATTGATGTGTTTTAAAATTGTAAAGAACATGCTTATCTTGGCGACTTGGAGACCCAACTGATACCCTTATTAATAAGCCCAATGACACTGTTTTAATAAGCCAACATCCCTACACATCATTTGGAAAGGGAAGAAAAAGAGAAAATTGACTTTTTCTTCCGTGTTTATTGCTGAGATTACTAAAATAATTCACACACAAAGAAGCTCAGAGTCGAGAGCTTGTCTTATTTTTCAGTGAAATGAGCCCATCTTCAAAATCTCCATCTTTTCATTTGACCCTTCTGGTGCTATGCAGGCTTAAATATCTAGGTGGTACTTGAAAAACAAGTTTAAGGATGGTAGCGTCCAACTGGCCCCGGATACCTGACTCACCACACTATTGTGTTACCAGTACACTCCACACTCAGGCGCCGGGCCACCTTCAGCTACACTTGGCCAAGACACCAAAACCAACCACTTGTTCCCGCTGGGACTTGGCAGCCGACAGCCGGTTTGCCCTTGGTCAGAACGGGCTTGGAGACCAGGCGTACCACACCCAAAGATTCCAGCCGTCAGTTTCCAAGTGACTGAAGGAGCAAAGAAGACGGAGTTGAGGTCAGTCCTTAGGCATTATCGTGGTAGGGAGCAGATACTCTGATGCAGGGGTGCTCAGAGCTTGACTGAGGTCTGAATCCCTGCTGTGGTTGGCAGCACATCTCTAGTGGGCTCTGTCCAAAGCATCTGAGTCATTAGAGTGGTCTGGTATAACACTGGAGGGTCAAGGTCCATTAATAATAGCATTTGGCAGTGGCCAGGATGCTGGAGGTGACCCTGATGCCGCGGCCATTTATAACATCATCAGTCATTGGCACTTTTGAGTGCAAATGTGTATTAGATCACCATTGAGATTAACAGGGATACTGGGCAGAAGGAGAAAGCCTGAAGGTGTATAGGTGAAGGGGAAGGACATTGATTTTGGACAGAAAAGCCTTTGAAAGCAAAACTATAAGAAAATGTATTACGAGTAAGAACATGTAGACCAACTGTTGGTAGCTGAGGAAAGAGGACAGGATACATCCATCCATTTGCTCAACCAGGCAGAGACGAATGTGACAGAGGGCTCACAAAGATTTGCTTTGCTTTAGCTTTGTGTCTTATTCGTTTTTTTGGCCCCGTTTTCTTCTGGCTCAGCGGCTCCAGAAAGAATTGTGTTTATTTTCCTTTGAGGAGTCAGGTCCCTTGGGTTCCCACTTGCTTTGAGCAGCAGGAGAACCAAAAAGGAACGAATTCTGAACACTCTGAAAAAACAGATTCATGCAAATACACTAGAGATGGTGTTCAAGAAGAGTTTATTCAAGGGAAACTGGAGCTTTCACAACCCTGCCAAGGTCAGCGCGTCCCGTGGTGTTTCCCCACGGATTGGCATCCATGCCTCCAGTCAAGAGGAGCCCATCCTCCCCTGCTGTCTGCTCAGGAGGTCCCTGGCTCCATCAGGTCTTGCTATTCAAAGGGTCATTATTCAGCATCCTGACTTCTACTTCCACTCTGCCACTTTTTGACCATTTTGCTGCTCTCTAGCTCTGCTGCCTCAAGGTGGGCAGCAGGGGAAGTTACAGGACCTAAACCATGAACCCGCCATTGTTGTTACTGCTGATGGATGGTCAGGTGAAGGGGAGATGGGACTATGCCCCAGATGGAGGGTCAAGATATTCTGGGAATTTTAGCAGCTTATTCCATTTACATGGAATAGCAGCAATATCCATTTACATGGAAATTTGACAGTTAGCTATATGTAGGTCAGCTGTAAGGCAAGACTCAGACCAGACAAGCAAAAAATAAGTTTACCCTAAGTGATTGCTTTGTGAGTTTGAAAAATAAGTTTCTCCTAAATGATTGCTTTGGGAGTTTGACTTTAGAGACTAAAGGAGAAAGGGAAGATGAAGAAGAAGTGGGTCTGAGTATGGGGCTGACCACTCTCTTCTAGAAAACACTGCTGACAGCCTTGTGATGCTGTAGCTATGAGATTTCTATCCTGCGACTGACTCACCAGCACCCCAGCTGGTGACTCCAGGCGAAGCCACCTGAATCAGAGGCTGTCAGTCCATGGGCTTGTCATCAACCTATGAAAAAAATTGAGTTTGTAAATTCTTGGGAATTTGAATTAAGCGCCATAGAAAAACAGTTACTTTAGAAAGTAGAATGAACACCAAAGAAGCTTTCCTGGGCCATGTTCCAGTAGCCATGACAAGGGAGTGGACAATCTGAGGAAAATCAAGAGATGGAAAGAGGTAGACTCTTTAGCACGTAACTGAGTCATGTTGGTGGCTGTGTAAAGACCTGGGAGTCCCTGCTGCTGGGGTCTCTGGAGCTGTCTCATGAATCTGCATTTTCGCTTGTGCTGATTTCCAAACAGTGATTATCGTTCAAGCACGAAATAGCCAAGTGCATCTCTAGGATGACTTCTCAGGAATGATGTAGTGGGGATGTCTGCTTTCAGGGGGAATGAGAGGGAGCGGACTTCTGCCCCTCCACACGCTGGACATCAGTGGCTGTTCAGCTACCTGAATTCAGTCTCACATGCCCCCTTCACACGCCCCATCGAAAACAGTGACAGAGTAAGGTGGAGTTCGCCACTTGGCAGAGTTAGGACATAGGTGAATCTTGTCTTCTCTGTTCAGTAGTTTTCCTTTTTATGTGTTATAATGTTTTGTTGAAGAACATCTGGATGTACATCCAGAATAAATCTTAAGAGGGCAGCTCCACAAATTTTCGCAAACTGCACTCATCAGTGTAACAAAGGCACCGAAACCCAGATCAAGAAAGAGGACATCACCAGCCAGTCAGCAGTGCCGTGGGGTCCACTTTCCATCACGAACCACCCCCCCCCCACCCCCCAGTTAAAGTCACTACATTTGCCTGCTTCCGTATTTTGTGTGAATAGAATCATAAAATATGTGCTTTCTGGTGCCTGAATTCTTCATGCAATATTATGCTTTAGAGATTCATCCATGTTGCTGCCTGTAATTGTAGATTTCTGCTGATGTGTAGCATTCTATTATATGAATCTACCACAGTTTTCTGTTCTACTGTTGATGGACATCTGGGTTGTTTTAGGTTGGGGCCGTCACAAATAATGCCGCAAGGATCATTCCTGAACACGCGTACACATTTCTGTTGGGCATATACGAAGGAACGGAACTGTTAGATAATAGAGCATGCAGATGTTTAGTGTTTATGGACACTACCAAAGATTTGCCAAAGTAGTTGACCGTTAGCTTTCTCTTTAAAAAATTTTTTTTGTTGTTTACTTATTTTGAGAGAGACAGAGACAGCCTGATCAGGGGAGGGGCAGAGAGAGAGAATCGCAAGCAGGCTCCACACTGCCAGCACAGAGCCCGGCGCAGGGCTTGAACCCACAACATCGTGAGACCATGACCTGAGCCAAAACTGAGAGTTGGATGCTTAACCAACTGAGCCACCCACGTGCCCCAACTTTCTCTTTAATACTCCCTTATCTCTGCTTCATTGCTTACATTTTTGTCCAGTCCCTACCTGCCACCATCACCCACCTCCCACACCCCAGAATCCCAAGCTTCTCTACTGCCTTCAGCTGCCCAAGGTTTGGCTGAATTCACACACATCCTAACCTTGCACGACATTAAATATTCTGGATCTTTCCTTTGAAAAAGAAATCTTTTCTTAAAACCTGCCTCCATTCCTGCAGCCCTTAAGACAGCAGGCTAAATGCCTCCAGGGTCCAGTTTTTCTTCAAACAAGGGCACTTAAAGACTCAAGGACACATTATATCTGTTCCTGCTATAGTTCCCATGGTCGGGTCCTGATGATTCTTTTTCTTTCCTTCTTTCTTTTTTTAAGGTTTATTTATTTATTTTGAGAGAGAGACAGAGAGAGAGAGAGAACAAGCAAGGAGGGCAGGGAAGAGAGAGAGGGAGAAAGAGAGAATCTCAAGCAGGCTCTGCACCCAGCACTGAGCCCAATGTGGGGGCTCTATCTTACGACTGTGAGATCACGACCATGAGATCACCACCAAAACCGAATCCAATAGTGGAACGCTCATTTGACTGAGCCACCCAGATGCCCCCTGATGATTCTCTTTCATGCCTGACTTGATTCACTATTGACCAAGCTCATCAAATCTAATGTGTCCTGTGTCCCAAGCCCTCTGCAACCACCCCTCCAGGAGGAGCTAGGTAGCATCGCTCCTGTCCCAACAGAGTACATCAACACTTGACACTCCACTGTCCCATCCACTGGCCCTCCTCTCTTGGTGCCCATCCCCAGATTTGGTGCCTCAGAGTCAGCTGGGCTAAGTGCCTTCTTTGGGAGAAGCAACATCTAGGAATCTAGACAATGGCAACCTTGATGAGTTTCTCACTGAGGGTTCCAGCAATGCTAGGCATTTTCTTGACATAGTTATCTGCCTACAGGAAAAGGAAAGAGCACGAGGGGAAATATTTTGGGAAGGCAGATCCTTCATCATCCCTCAACTTCCAACTCTTAGCTGCTCTGTGGGCTTCAATGACACAAAGCAGGACTCTCGGTTCCTGCATTTTTACTAATTCACTAAGGATCTAGAAAGGTTGGGACCCGTTCCCGGGTACTTGTGAGACACGATAGCAGTGCTTTTTAAAAATTAGTAATTTAATAGAGCGTCTAGTTTAGTTTATTGTAGTAGATACTATACAAAAGTATGTTTTTTATTAATGTTTATATTACTGACATATCAGATATGCTTTTATGTACAATTCAGTTCGACAAATATTTATTGACCATTTGTAATGTGTGAGGTATTGCAAATAAGTTGCAGTACCGGCTTTCAAAGGAGGTATTGAATTTAGCCCTTAGGGAAATGATTACCCTTGAGGAATAAGGAGCCATTAAGGATTTTACTGTTGGTGTTTTTGGTTCTGGTTGCCCAGAAACAAACCGTGAAACAGAGACGTGAGGGCAAGTTATTTGGGAGGTGTTGTAGATGTTGCTGGTGTCTTGCCCGCACCTTGCACTCATTTGGATAGACCACAGTCAAGGACTGAATACTGGAGATTAGGGCAGTGGTAAAAGATCAGCCCACCTTCAAATGCAAGGTATGATAACCCAGTGATGTCAATCATGCTCCAGAGTCCCCCCACCCCACCCCATGGGATCAGGCTGAAGCTAGACTTCCAAAACCACATCCTTTCTCAGCTCCTTCCCTGCCTATCATGCTCCCCTCATGAGCTTTAAGGTTTCTCCCTCAGAAGCACTCAGTCCATAAATCACTTCTGTAAGACTTCTCATCTGAGGCTCTACTTCTAGGGAACCTGACATAAGGTAGGAGGGAATCCCAGGGAGCATTTGTAGGAGACAGGTGAAATGATACAGGCAAGGAGGCTGAAAGTCTGCGATATCAGCGTGTCACCATACGGGCAACTGGGGTTCGACTCCTCTAGGATGATGCCGCCAAATTTGGCAACTAAAAATGCAGGATGCTCTATTAAATGAGAAGGTCTAACAAACTACAAATAATTTTTTTTTTTTTTTAGTAGAACAATGTCCCGTGCAATACTTAGGACATATTTAACGAAACTGTTTTCCATTATTTGTCTGAAATTCAAAGTTAGCGGGACATCCTACCTCGCATCTAGCCCTTCTCTGCAGGCCTCTCGGAGACAAGGCAGTCTAGAGCATGTCTCAAAGTTGTCCCATTCAAGGGATGAGGGAGCTGGGGTATTTATCCTTCAACTCAGTCATCATTGGCTATATGATACGCCTGATGGTATTAACTGGTTGGTACTTCGGCCATGGTCTGGAGACTGGCAGAAAGACAACCAGCAGGCAGAGAGTAGCCATCTTGCAGGAAAATGGTCTCAACTGGTACCGGAACGGTGAGTGCAACAGGACACAGGCAAGACAGCAACAGTAGAGCCAGCTGGAGCTTTCCTGAATTCCTGACAGCGAAGTCAGATAAAGGCAGCTCTGTCTTTCCTCAGTTCTCTGGATGAGTTGAGATTATGACCACAGCACATGAAGGAGACAATTAGGCTGAAAGGAACTAACTGTTACAACAAACTGTGACAGACGGAAGGGCGTGTGTTCGTGTGTGTACCTGACAGAGAGAGAGAGGAAAGGCAGAGTTTACTCTTCCGGAGATCCATAAGAAACTGAAAAATTCCTGACCTGTCATTTTCAACAGAAGTAACAGTGCAATTATAGGAAGTGTCTGGGTAGTTCTAAAATTCTTTCGGAAACCAGGGAACAAGTTCTGTTTCCATTTCCAGTTAGAATAATAAAACCAAGTGATTGCCTCTCCATCATCAAGCCCAATTAGATTTTCAAAATTCTCTTTACACCAATAAGTGTCAATACTATGGGTATGTCTTTTTATCATCAGTTCATTGAGTTTCCATACGCCATCTGCTCTAACACATGGGGAATGTATATTTTCTCTTGTTTTTACCATTCTTTGGGAATTGTTTAATCTCTAATCAAAGCCTGTGAAAATGAACTAGACATAATTTCAGTGCTATTTCTTCATTCGTTGTGTAAATGTGTATATTCTTCTGGTCTGAAGGGCCATGGCCTCACTTGGGAACAGTGCAATTCATTTAGACAGTGGTAAGAAACCATTATTTTTTTTCTGAGCTCAAATTCTAGTTTTAAATTATTAGGAATAAATGTAGTTTGGTCTTGTGACATGTGATATATTCAACGGCTCTAGGGAGAAGGCATAAAATATGAATGAAATGAAATGTCTTTTAGTGGCATGTCAGAGGTTAGACGTCGAGTTTCATTGTTTCTAAATAACATTGAGGACATTCAGTCTTGGCTTTTTTTTTTTTTTTTTCCTTTTCCTGTTCTTATGAGAGGAGCATTATATCTGATTCATTCTTAAATTTTTTTTGTTACATTTATTTATTTTTGAGAGACAGAGTGAGACAAAGTGAGAGTAGGGGAGGGGCAGAGAGAGAGGGAGACACAGAACCTGAAGCAGGCTCCAGTCTCCGAGTTGTTACCACAGATCTCGATGCGGGACTCGAACCCACAAACTGTGAGTTCATGACCTGAGCTGAAGTCGGACACCTAACTGACTGAGCCACCCAGGCGCCCCTCTGACTCATTTTTTTTTTTTTTTAATTTTTTTTTTTAACGTTTATTTATTTTTGAGACAGAGAGCGACAGAGCATGAACGGGGAGGGTCAGAGAGAGAGGGAGACACAGAATCTGAAGCAGGCTCCAGGCTCTGAGCTGTCAGCACAGAGCCCGACGCGGGGCTCGAACTCATGGACTGCGAGATCATGACCTGAGCTGAAGTCAGACGCTTAACCAACTGAGCCACCCAGGCGCCCCTCTGACTCATTTTTAAAGTCATGGTAATGGACCATAGCCTGCCCAAACTCATCCATGAGCCAGCTAGCCTGTTGTCCCACTTGTATCATTTCTGTCTTTAGAGGCAATGTGAATGGACAGTAGCTGCGGCCGTCATGTACAGTTGTACAGGTTGTTTACAAAGACACCCAATCAAATTATTGAGTTGGGGCTAAAATCCAGTCATATCCCACTCACCAAGTTATATCCCACTCACCAGGGCACATGGCTACTTCCCTCCTAGAGGAAGGGGCATTTTTTCTTTCTTTCTTTTTTTTTTTTTTAAGCTTATTTTTATTTGTTTTTGAAAGAGAGATAGAGAGCAAGTGGGGGAGGGACAGAGAGACATGAAGAGAGAGAATCCCAGACTCCGCACTGCCAGCACGGAGTCCAGTGCGGGGCTTGAACTTACAAACCATGAGATCATGACCTGAGCCGAAACCAAGAGACAGACGCTTAACCGACTGAGCCACCCAGGCACCCCCCCACCCCCAACCAGGCACTTTTTCTTAATAAACAGAAAGGTGGCCAAATGGACTATTAAAAATCTTAGCCGTAGCCCTCAAAGGCATGGATTCTATGGATTTTGAAACCAAGTTATTTAGGCATTCCTGGCAGGCTTTTCACTGTTACTAATTCCATTACTATGCTTCATTAAGACATAGTTTATTTATAATACTCAGGATCTCTGTGAATTGTTGCAGAGTCCTTTCCCCTCAAAGCCTCCCAAAAAATGCAGACTAGTCTAGGTGTTCCACAGTGCAGCAAAAATGGCTGCCCGCCCTCTGAGGGAAGGAAATGCCCTAATTCTCACAAATTGAGGTGTGGAATTTTCCATACCATGTAAGAACTGTCCATCACCACAAATTTCTTGACCCTCAGACTGGCATAACAACCCCTGCAGCACAGCCCTTTGGGGGATAATTCTGTGAAGAGAGGCTAGGATTGACTGAGGGATAGTAATTCTTATCACCTCGACGGCGAGTAACATAAATCCAGGGTGTCCATAAGACTAATGCCAATTTAAACTTTAATTGCTTTGGAAGTACAAATGCTATAAGCTTAGAGCAAATAGCACTTGAAAAGTTAATTATCAGAGCATCTGGTTGGTTCAGTTAGTTGAACATGTGCTTTCTGATCTCAGAGTGGTGAGTTCAAGTCCCACGTTGGGTATGGAGCCTACTTTTAAAAAAATGAAAGGTTGGGGCACCTAGGTGGCTCAGTCGGTTGAGCGTCAGACTCTTGGTTTCAGCTCAGGTCATGATCTCCCTGTTTCATGGGTTTGAGCCCTGCATCAGGCTCTGCGTTGCCAGCACAGAGCCTGCTTGGGATTCTCTGTCTCCCTTTCTCTCTGCCCCACCCCAACTCGTGCTGTCTCTGACTCTCTCAAAATAAATAAAGAAACTGAAAAAAATTTAAATAAAATAAAAATAAAACCCTTAAAAAATGAAAGGTTAATTATTAGAATTTTCAAATGGTAATATGTTCTTACTAAATTTAACACAACCATTGCCCTGTGTTATGGATCACTCTAGTCAATTTTTGAACACGGTAAATTTTATAAGCTGCTTTTCAGTGATCAACCAATAATAGAGGCTTTGTCACATACATGATAGCTTTGAAGTGACCCCCACAGAAACAGCCTAATGGAGCTACATCAGGTGATGACACTGCCATACAAGAAGACCCCACTCTGGATCCACTGGCCTGAGAGGGGTTACCCAGAAACTGTTGCACGTAAAAAAATTCAATTTAAGATACAGTGTTTAAAATTTGTGAAAGTAAATAAGTGTAAAGTACACTTAAACCCTCAAACTTTCAAAGGAGTATTTTGTAGATTTGTAGCATTGATATTTCCGAAGTTACTCACACTTAAAAGTACACAGAGACTTTTGGGACATGCTGTGTGGTCCCGTAGGATGACACAGAACTTTCTTTTCTTCAAATTTGTTTCAATGTTTATTTATTTATTTATTATTTGTTTATTTATTTATATTTAGAGAGAGAGAGAGCAGAGAGAGAGGGAGAGAATCCCAAATAGGCTCTGGGATGTCAGCGTGGAGCCCAGTGTGGAGCTCGATCCCACAACCATGAGATCATGACCTGAGCTGAAATCAAGAGTCAGACACTTAACTGACTGAAGCATCTCAGTGCCCCTTCCTAAAAATTTTTAAAAATATTTATTTATTTACTTGGAGAGAGAGCCCGTGTGCGAGCAGGCGAGGGGCAGAGAGAGACAGAGAGGGAGAATCTGAAGCAAAAACTTCCACACGTGACCGTATTTAATGTGCACAGCACATCATGAGGTCAGCTTACTGCCTCTGCCTTACAATCCAGTAAGCTGGATCTCTACTCCTTTGCTGTCAACACAAGCCGCTAGCCTTGTGTGGCTATTGAACACTGGAAATGTAGTGAGACAGAACTGATAGGTGTTATAAGTCTAAACACATATAGGATTTTGAAGACTTGGTAAGGAAAGATAATGTAAAATATCTTACTAATAAAATTTTAATATCGACATGCACTGAAATAAAGAGTTTGGATTAGGTTAGATTAAAAAAAATTAATTCATTCCACCTGTTTCTTTATACTTTTTAAAGTAGCTGCTAGAAAATTTTAAATTACACTTGTGGCTCACATTTATATTTCTTTAAGTGTTCATTTAGTTTTAGAGAGAGAGAGAATGGGAGACAGAGAGCAGGGGAGGGGCAGAGAGAGAGGGGAACACAGAATCCAAAGCAGGCTCCAGGCTCTGAGCTGTCGGCACAAAGCTTGATGTGGGACTCGAACTCCTGAACCGTGAGATCATGACCTGAGCCAAAGTTGGACGCTTAACCGACGGAGCCACCCAGGCATGCCATCACTTTATATTTCTGTAGGACAGCACTGCTCTAGATCAATGCATCAACACCGGCTACCCACAAATATAAGTCTGTGACATGTTCTGTCTCACAGGTGAGGAATTAACTAGATTTATGCATTGTCCTTTGGGAGATACTTGAGTTTTCTGGGAAACTGTTAAAAACTACAAATTTTAACCTCAATGATTTGTTTCTAATGAGGAAAATTCAGGAACTATTTTGGTTGTATAGTAACTTATTCCACTGAGAGACAAAGTCAAAGTGAGGGTTGAGAGGATCTCAGAAAGATGCCCTGAATCTAGTTGCTTTGCCTCTAAGCTTTGAGAAGCAGTAGCTTCCAGAGGCTTCCATTCCTCTGTCAAGTGAGGAGGTGACACTAATCCACCTGCAAAGCTATCAACAGGGACCAGGAATGTCAGGTGGGAAACTGTTGCCAACTTCCTTCATGAGAGCAGGAGAGGAGAGCTGGTTTGGATTGTAAACTCGCTTCCTCAGCTCAATCATGCTTTCTTGACTGTATATTAGAAAGGCTAACAAATGCCAAGAGATCCAACATAAGACTCCATGTAGGTGAAGAGACTTTGTCTCACCTAAGAGCAGTGTTTAAATATGCTTGTACCTCAGCAGTAATCTCCAGGATCTGGACAATTAAGTTGTCATCTACCTGATGTCCTTGAACCTTCACTTCATCATCAATAAAGTGGAAGATAATATCACTCACCTCATGGGATTGTTGTGTGGTTTAAGTAAGACAACAGTTATTAAAAAAAAAAAAACCATTAAGTGTATCAATTAGCCTTTGCTGCATAACAAATGATTCCAAAACTTAGTGACTTATTAGAAAATTTTTTTCTCAAAATCCCATAGCTATCTTTGTGGGTTTTTTTCCCTGAGCTTGGCCTCCTTCATGCAGCTGCATTCAGCTTCAGGGTTGGCTGGCCATCTCTCTCTCTGTGGTCCTTCATTCTCCGGGGGCTAGACTGGGCTCCTTCATATGGTAGTGGCAGCCTAATGCATACGCACTTACCAAGCCTCTACCTCCATCACATTAGCTGATATCCCATTGGTGAAAGCAAGTCACATGGCCAACTCTAGAATGATTTTAAGTGGTGTTGACACCAGGAGGTATATTTCATTAGGGGCCATTATTTAAATAATCTACCACACCGGGCTGCCATTGACTGAATCCTTATTATGACCAGGCACTGGGCTAAGCATATCTTATGTCATTTAACTTACTGACAACCTGGGGAGTCTGGTGCCTTTTAGCTACATTTTACAGGTATGAAACTAAGGCTGAGTGAGATGGAACTCTATGCCTAAGGTTCCAGGAGCTATTCACTGGCCTCAATCCCTCTAAAATTTGTGTTCTAAAATCCGATTACACCTCACATTCAACATTAGGAAAGGAAAGGAAAAGGGAGGGAAAAGAGAAGATTCTACTTTCTGTGGTGCCTTGAGTTACCCTCAAGAAAAATCCCTGGCCAAAATCTTAGAGGTCTAAGGAAACAAAGCAAACAGCTCAAGGCACGAGACAGTCCGACTTAGAGCAATCTGAGACACCTCACCTTTTCAGGGTTTTGTCTCTTAACACGAAAAGCCAAAGGACAGGCGAACCTGGAGGGACCACTGCTATGACACACATTATTACAGCTCTAAAGTTGAAACTTATCAGTTGGGCTGATAAGAACTATAAAACTCATTGACATTTTCTGACTATTTGATTTCCCCCTTTCCCCAATTCCACGTTTATTTTCTTCCCATGTTTATGTTTACACCCCCTCACACAGAGAAGCAAAGATGTTAGACAACTTATGTATTCCAACCAGCAGATAAAGTCAAGTGATCACAGACAAGCTCCTGCAGAATGGGAGTGCCATTATCTTTCTTAGAAAATGGAATATGGCTTGGAAAGTGAGCGTCTCCATAAAGAAGCAGAAACTCTCTTTTTAGATAAAAATCTCATTAATAATTCTTTTCTCAAATGGGAAGAGAAGAGGCAAAGATTTGTTGAGATGGAGACCGCAGAAGCAGATAGCAGCAATCCCTGGCTGCAGCCTGGAGATGCTGGCGGAAGGCGCTAAAGGTTACGTGAATGAGGGTCGTTAATATTCATGGCAGCATCTGGTACTATGTTGCCAGGAGACAGTAATGAGAACAGAGCATCTTCCAGGTCTAATGGCACTGCGGCTGCCACATCAATCCTGCCGTCCCCAGAAATGAGATCTCTATCATTTGCAAACAGGGAAGCATTGGTGGCTTGGCTGTCATTCCAGAAGGTCACTAAAAGATATGCAGATGAGCTGCCCATATTTCTTGGGCTGACACCCACCAGTGTCCCTGCACAGCTATGCCTTTTCAGGGACACCGTCTGACAAGGCAAGTCATACGGGGATAGAAGGAACTGGGTATCTGCTCTTGATTCTTAGAACACTTTGTGAAGTTCTGTCCTCATGGACTGGGTTTCCCTACAGATGTCTACTACATGAACTTCTTTGGAGGCATTTATCCTCATCAGTTTTGTGCTCTCAGAACCTGTGTGAGCGTCTTTGCTTGCCCAACTGTAAGGTCCTCAAGAGCATCCACCAAAACAGGTCATCATAACCCCTAAGCCAGGTGCCAACTTGGATTGTCCCAGGAGCAGACCCTGAGACCAAGGTTCGACCTACGGTATTCAGTTCTTCCCCTGGTTAATGGGATTCTAAATGAGAAAGTTATTTCAAGATCTTATCTGTCTCTATTCTCTTCCAAATGGGGCCAGAGCTTTCCATACACGTTTAGAGACCAGATAGGTGTAAAGCTCTTTTTACATTTGTATCAAAATTTCCCACTTTCTTACCACTTTTTTGAGAGAGAGAGAGAGACTGCAACCAGGGGAGGAGCAGAAGGAGAGAGAAATACAGATAATCTCAAGCAGGCTCCATGCCTAGCGTGGAGCCCGATGCAGGGCTCTGTCTCACCAGCCTTGTGATCATAACCTGAGCCAAAATTAAGGGTCAGATGCTTAACTGACTGAACCACCCAGGTGTCCCTCTTACCACTTTTAAATATAACTTCTCATGTTATTCTCACCACAACTTGGTGGATTAGATCATCCAAAAGCTACTTATTTTGTATTTGCCACATATGGATGAGGACACAAGGAAGTCCTCACCCTTGTGGAATCACCTTTCAGTGGGATCGTGGGGAAAACAGACAACAAACAAACATATGCATAAATTCATTTATTCATACATCCAACAAATAGTTATTGATCACCTATTCTGTTCGAGGCATCCTTCTGCATACTGAGGAGACAGCACAGAATGAAACAAAATTCTCCTTTCTTAAAGATTGTGACTTAATAGTCATAATTATGACAAATGATTACAAATAATGACAGCAAAACCTTAAAAATAGAAATCCATTATAAGTGGAAATAAATGCAATGAACCAAAATTAAGACAAGAATGATTTGGGGCATGCTTTTACTATTTTAACTGGTGATCAGGGAAGTGTTCTCAGAGGAGGTGACATTGAGCAGAAACATGAAGTCACCCAAATACTGGTGCACTGAGTCAGCTCATTTGGCTCCCAAGAACTGATGGGGCACATCTCTTCTCAACTCCACATTCAACGACATCACTTTGGGAGCTTAAAATCAGCCATGGTGGGGGTGCCTGGGTGGCTCAGTTGGTTAAGCATCTCTTGGTTTCGACCCAGGTCATGATCTCATGGTTTGTGGGTTTGAGCCCTGTGTCGGGCTCTGCACTGGCCATGTGGAGCCCACTTGGAACTCTCTCTCAATGCCCCTTCCCTGCTTATTCTCTCTCTCTCTCTCAAAATAAATAAATAAACTTAAAAAAAAAAAAAAACAGCCCTGGTAGGAGGATTTGTACACCATATATGGGCAAATGTTATAAATCAGGACTTTTTTTTCAGTCAGTTGTTAAGTATTTATCAATATCCAATTGCATGCAAATCCTCAGGGACAGAATCTTGGCAGAAAGAACATCCAGTATGAAGGCTCTGGATTGCAAGAATGTTTTATTTGTTGAGAAATACCAAAAAGATCAGACATGTCTTGAACAGTGGTCCTCACCACCTAGGAAATGTTTAGAATTACAGATTCCTGGGCTTTACCTCAGACTTGCTGAATCAGAAACTCTGGAGCCCAGAAATCTATATTAAAAACCCTCCAGGTGACTCTGCTGCAGGGGTAAGTTTGACAACCACTGGTCTAAACTAAGCACATGACCAAGTAGGAAAGTGGGCAGAAGCAAGCTTGGAGACTGAGGCCTGCTCACAGGGGGACTTCTGGCTTTGCTAAGGACTTGCGATGGTTTATGCATCAACTTGGCCGGGCCACAGTGACCAGACATTTGGTCAAACATGATTCTGGATGTTTCTATAGGGTGTTTTAAAATAAGATTTATGTTTAAATTGCTGGGTTTTGGGTAAAAGCAGGTTGCTTCTCACAATGTAGGTGATCCTCATTCAATTAGTTGAAAGCCTAAACAGAACAAAAGACTGGCTTCCCTGAGCAAAGGGGAAATCTGCCAGCAAATGGCCCTTGGACTTGAACTTCTGCATTGGCCCTTCCATGGGTCTCCAGCATGATGGCCTATCCTGTAGATTTTGAACTTGCCAGTCTCTGTAATCACATGAGCCAATTCCTTAAAAGAAATTTCTATCCTTCTGGCTCTGTGATTTTGCTTCTCTAGAAAACCTTGACTGACACAGGACTCAAGCTTTTTCTCTTAGTGAGGTGTAACACCTAACAGTAGGGCAGCAGGAGGAGGAGGCTTGAATCAGGGGCATGACATTAACTGACATGTTTTCAAAGCTTCCCTCTACAACCAGGGTCCTATGGCTCCAGGGCCAAATACAGCCTTCAGCCATTTCAGACAGCTAAATGCAACATGTGATCCTGCATTTGAACTTGGTCCAGAAACAGGATATCAGTGCAACAGATGGTGACATTTGGATCAGGTCTGCAGGTTAGTTAACGGTATTGTACCCATGTTAATTTCCTGGTGGTAACACTTCATCTGTGATGTATTGAGATGTTAATGTTTGGAGAAGTTGGGAGAAGGGTGTGCAGAAATTCTTTGTATGAATTTTGCAAACTTTTGGTAAACCACGTATTATGGTTTACAAAACAAGAACATAAAAAAGGAAACAGGGACGCCTGGGTGGCTCAGTTGGTTAAGCGTCCGACTTCAGCTCAGGCCATGATCTCACGGTCCGTGAGTTCAAGCCCCGCATCGGGCTCTGTGCTGACAGCTCGTAGCCTGGAGCCTGTTTCAGATTCTGTGTCTCCCTCTCTCTCTGGCCCTCCCCCGTTCATGCTCTATCTCTCTCTGTCTCAAAATAAATAGACGTTTAAACAAAAAGTTAAAAAAAAAAAGGAAACAAAAACAAGCAGAAACAAAGATCACTAGCGGCCCTTGAAGAGCAGACCATGGCGGAGCGTAATAGCTGCTGGGACTCTGATGGGGGATGCAGAGGATGAGTAACCGATACCATGGAGACAAAATTGAAGGTAAAGCTGACATAGCCCCTTGACTTCGGTAGCCTTTCTCATTTATAGATGAAAGCCTTCCGTCTCAAAAGGGATTGAATAAAAAGGAGCTTGTTGACTCACATAACAGAAAAGGCTGATGGCAGGTATTAACCTTAAAAATTAAACAGGGGAGTCTGAGTGGCTTAGTTGGTTAAGCATCCAGCTCTTGAATTTGGCTCAGGTCACGATCTCTCGGTCGTGATATCAAGTCCCACATCGGGCTCCATGCTGAGCACGGACCCTATAGGAATTCTCTCTCTCCTTCTTTCTCTGTCCCTCCCCCGCTCACGCACATTCTCTCTCTCTCTCTCTCTCTCCCCACTCCCCCCCCCAATAAATAAATAAACATTTTTAAAAAGTCGGTTATTATACCAGCCAAATGGGTTTTTTCCGGAATAGCAGAGAATTGCAATTTGGGATAAGCAAGCTATGGAAAAACTATAGGCAAGCCTGGAGAACAAAGTGGAGGAACACTCTTCTCCAGAGGAAAGGAGGGAGTCAGGAGGGGTTGTTATATGAGCAACACTGTAAACTGGGAGTTGGAAGTGTTGCCAGGCAAGGAGAAAATCTTTCTTCCTCCTGCTGGAGTAGTAAGGTGTAGAATTCTTCCAGTGGAGAATACTAGGTATGTCTCTTCCTCTCTGGGTCTGTAATTGATGTTGAATGGCAGGGCGCGAGCGCTCCTCCCGTCTGACCTACCTACTCCACTGCAGTGAAGTTTCCCTTTACTAATTTTCTCACAGGCATGGCTGGGTTCAGAAGCTCAAATCACATCATCACGGCTCATCGCTCCTTTTCTTCATGGCACATTTCTGCTTTCCTCTGTATTTACATAATTCTTGGGTTAACCACAACATCTTCAGGCTTACATCCTTTTTAAAGCTAGCAGTACCATAGGAAATAGGGCTCCTCTTCTCCGAGTGGTCCAGGGAGAGTCTCAGAATTAAGTAATTAGGCTTACCTTGGGTCCTGTTCCCAGTGATGGACCAACTTTGAAGGAAATCTGAATATGTCACCTCAAATTATACCTCTTTGGCATAAAAATTATTTTGAGCTGGAGGCAATTCAGAAGCAGTAAACACAGAAAAACGTTCCCCTTTATTCCTGAAGGCAGGAAATAAATTCTGCTTTTCCTGGAGACAGACTTATCAGCCCAGACATGGTACCAGAGGAATCTGCAAACAAACTTGTTAAATTCACCCTTATCTCCCTAGTGACTTCTTCACCATTTATTGACCCCGCCCAAATCCCTTTGTCTTGTCAATTCGTTACAGATTTATTGTTTCTTCGTCTACAAGGTACACAAGTTTCCTGTTCCAGTCACTTCTCCAGATCTTTGTTCTCTTGTGAAGGCTCCCAAGCACATGTAAAAATTTAATAAAATGTACATGCTTTCTCTTGTTGTTAGTTTGACTTTCAGAACCAGCCAGGGACCTTAAGAGGGTGGAAGAAAAAATTTTCCTTCTATACAACCTCTTGGAAGATCCATAGAACACACTGATTGGCCAGTGCGGGATCATCTGACCACCAAGGTGGCTAAGCCGAGGGGTGCGGGGGGGTCATTTTCACCCAAACCTGTGATCCAAGAGTTGGGGAGGGGTGATTTCCCTTAAAAAAAAAAAAAGATGCTTTATCTGGAAGGAGATGGACAACAGGAAGATCAAATTGGGTGGACAAATATTTTAGTATGTGTGGACACGTCAAGGTGACTTACTTAGAATCATAATGGTGAATATACACCTAAGCAGATACTTCAGTCTCTACATCAGAATTCTTTCTTGTTCCCTCCAGACAGTCATGGAAGTCTCTCCTTGGATGGGTCTGAATTCCCATAAAGAGAATTTTTAGGAACCGGAGTTGAGAAGTTAGGCTGTCTGTGCATTTTCTCCAAACAGTTGAGAAGAGTGGACACCAAACTACCCTAAAACTTGAGAAGTCTTGCAATCTCAAAATCTTAAACCTTCATTCCTCCACAGAGCTTTTTCCCCACTTGCTGAAAGTGAGACTGTGGTTCATTCCCCCTGCCCTTCATCTGTCATCCTGACATTCAGTTATTACTAAGGGAAATCAATGTCTTCCAGGAGGTCAGAGCTCTGTGCAGGAGCTCCCTGCAGCTCAGTGAATCACTGGTCTCCCAGTCTGCAAAGCATGTGGGCAAGCCTGGGGAACCGAGTCTGAAGCTGGGGCAGTGGGGGGACAGGAGGATATGTGGCAGGAGGGGATCAGGACAACACCCACCAGCAGCTAACTTGGTTTTGACCTACGTCAGCTCACAGAGCCCTGTCCTGAGGCCAAGTGATGACCAAGCAACGGGAGAGGGGAGCAAGCTAGCCTGGTAGGTTGGCAGGCTGGTTGCCTAGACAGGACGTCCCAAGGTTTTGGCCGTTAGCATGGACAACATTAGCTTGTGGTCTGGTCCTCATGCGTGGGCATCCAGGATTCTACTTGTTCATCTTCCACTTCTGATGACAAACTCAACCCATCAAAGACTAGTATGTATGCCAGAATGATGCCAGTTTACTAATTTGCAAGAGAAGAGATGTCTTTTCAATATTCAGCATACTCATCGACAATAACTCTTTCCCAGAATTAAGGTAGTTGGAGAGTCAAAGCAATCATTAGAAGGCTGCTTGCAGGCATTGTGGGGAGACAGACCATCAGAGCAAAGGGAGATGGGAGGTCTTCTATGATTGTTTACCCCACAAAAGGCAGAGTCTAGCAGATTTGGGCTGCCACACAAGGCCCTTTCCAGGGACAAAACTGGGCCCAGACATCACTAATCCATCACAGATCTCATTTAGGCCAAGCCTAAAATACAAGTTAATATGGCATCCCAAACAACCACAACCAAATTATTGGAAGTGGCCCATGAGGTGATATCTTCTAGGTATATATTATATATTAGGTATATATGTATAAATAATTTAGGTATACACACACACACCCCATCCCCCACCCCCACACATTAGTTTGAGGATTGTATGAAAATAAGCTGTGGCCAAATTTGGCCTCGGAGTTATAGTGTGCCAATCCCTGCTCTAAATTATAGGATTTATTTTTAAATACTCTGATCAATAGAAACTAAACAAAAGGGAATGGATTTCTGATGCAAAACACAGGCAGCAACTAGGAATATTTGGTACCTGTGATGACTGAAGATCTAAGACCTGTTACAAAAACAAAATACAACTGAGTGAGTTTAAAAATCTAGGGGTGCCTGGGTGGCTCAGTCAGTTAAGTGTCCAACTTCAGCTCAGGTCATGATCTCATGGTTGGTGTGTTTGAGCCCTACGTCGGGCTCTGTGCTGACAGCTCAAAGCCTGGAGCCTGCTTCAGATTCTGTGTCTCTGCCCCTCCCGTGCTTGCACTGTCTCTCTCATTCTGTCTCAAAAAATGAATAAACATTAAAAAAAAATGTAAACATCTAGTTGGCATTATCCAATTATTTGGGAATCTGGCAACATCTTATTAAGCAAGTAGAAAGCAAGGAGTTGTACAAAACGGAAGGTGGTTGGGGGGCAAGGAAGTTATTAGCAAAAGAAAACAAAAGGCAAGGTCATGATCCTTTAGGGAGAAGGTCAGGGGTCTTATAAGATGGATTACCTTAGCTTTCTTTGGGGATGGAGAGGGCCCATATAACAGATTACCTTGTGGTTGCTGACCAGAAAATTCCTGACCAGCCGGTTAAGACTACATTTCTGAAAGAGGTTAAAATTGAAGTTAAGTTAGGTATTGAGTTCTTGGTGACTTAGCACAAGCAATGCCATTTTGGGCCTGGAGTTTTCTTTTTAACAGACCTAAAGGTCCTTATAGAATAGAACCTGGCAGAGGTTACATTTAAAACCCTACATGGAAAGAGCAAGGGTGCTTGGGGAGCACCGTCCTCAGGGGTCAGGATGCTTCTATTCTAGTTAACATGTCAATGGAAAAATTAGAAGCCATAGTCCAGAGACCAAGGTGCCAAAGATAACCTTTCTGATTATTTTGTCTTCAACTGTTGGTTTTTCTCTATTGCCTTTCTCTAAAGGCAAAACCACTAAAAGGTCTACATTCTTATGTTCAGAGGCAGCAGAGAAGACTGTGCCTCTCCACCTCCAGTCTCAGACAAGATGCTTAACCGACTGAGCCGCTCAGGTGCCCCTCTATCCAATTTAAAGATTGTACAGAGGACAGGCGCCTGGGTGGCTCAGAGGGTTGAGAGTCCTACTTCAGCTCAGGTCATGATCTCACAGTTCGTGAGTTGGGGCCCTGTGTCGGGCTCTGTGCTGACAGCACGGAGCCTGGAACCTGCTTCAGATTCTGTCTGTCTGTCTGTCTCTCTCTCTCTGTCCCTCCCCTGCTTGTGTTCTCCCTCTTTCTCTCAAAAATAAACAAATAAACACTTAAAAAAAAAAAAAGAGTGTACAGAAACAGAGTACTCAAAAATTCTATAGCTCAAAGTATGGCACCCTAGAAAGAGAAGGTTTAGGGTCTCTCTCTTGCCTCTCTCCCTCTTGCTCTCTTTCTCTCTGGAAATGATACTCACAATGAAACAAATTCTGGGCGTGCAAAATACTTACGGAGAGCAGTTCCATTGTCGTTATAGTCCATTAACTTTCTAAGGTTTCTCTTTTGGAAAATTGTTTTTGCTTACATGCACTAAGACAGAGAAAAACACCCTTTTGGAAAGCTGCAGAAGCTTTAAATGGATTCAAAGAGGTTTTCAAAAGCACTTCAAGCCATTCTAGGTAGCACAGGTGTTGACATATCCTAGAGAACCCACTTCCCAATGTCTTCAGGTTAGGTCCAACAAATTCTCTTCCCCATTTCTGCTTTGGGCAGGGCTGGAAGAAATAGAGGTAAAGGCAGGCCAGATCGTGAGTCTGACATATTCCCAAGCAGCCAGGAGCTTTGGTGTGGACCGAATCCCTTAAAAAAAAAAAAAAAAAAAAAAAAAATATATATATATATATATATATATATATGTATGTATATATAAACGAAGGAAAAAAAAGACAGAGCTGAGCTGGATGGGAAGGCATCTGGGATACTGGGATACCACATTTGTTGGAGATTCGCCTACAGTCTCACTGAGCTTAGCACTTAGTTTGAGGTGACTTTGTTCACCTGCATCCAGGGAGATGCTCGGTGAGAAGGGATAGGAGAAGGGGGTGTCACACATTCCCAGGGTGACTTTCTTATTTCTCAACAGCAATGTGAACATCCAGGGCCCGAAGCATCTATATTAAATTAGGAGTCCTAACGCACTATTAAAAGCCAAGTATAAATGTTTCAGGTCAACCTCTGTTGGTGATTATTCATTTCATTATCAATTAATGAATTGAAATGATTCATTTCTATTAACGTATGATTAATGCATGTGAATAGTTCAGAGATACTGTCTGCAAGTAGAACTTCCCTGTCTTTGTCCTTCCTCCTCCTTTTCTGATTCAGTAGGAGTTTAATCGCAGTTGTCAAAGCCATCCTATTTCAAACAGAAAGGGATCTACAACAGGGAAGTAGGTGCTTACAAAGCCGTCGGCAACACGGCAGAAAGGATCTAGGCTGAGTTTTCAGAAGGACTTCCGGAACAGGCCTCCCTAAGGAGCTGCTGCGTGGCCACGGTCAGGAAGCCACAGAAGAGCTACCCCAGGGCCCGAGGCCACACAGCCTCTGTAATGATCTGAGGTCAGGAAGCCACCACCACACCAGTAGCTCCAGGAACATGTCACCTCGGCTATGACCCATCCTGATAAATGGGTTTCTCATGCTTCACTTTCTGAGAGTCTGGGACCTCTGCTGTCACAGCTGCAGGCAAACTACAATCCCCTGACCACAATTCACTGCAGAAACATAAGAGGGAACAAAGAAGCACGAAAAGAGTCTCTGTCTTATTGTTGCCTTCCAAATACTATAGATGTCTCCTGAAAGTGATTTGGTTCCCCAAGGGGCAAGGGAATCTGTAAATGTAGGCTTTATCTTTTCAATCTCTAGCAATAGTTGTAAGAAAGTGGGATGGAATGGAGTGGACAAAACTAGAATGCCTGCTTTACCTTCCTTTCTTTTATTTTTTTCAATTGTTTTTCTTTGTGTTTATTCATTTATTTTGAGAGAGAGAGAGAGAGAGAGAGAGAGAGAGAGCACAACAAGGGTGGGGGGAGGCAGAGAGAGACAGAGAGAGAGAGAGAGGGAGGGAATCCCAAGCAGGCTCCATGCCACCAGGGCAGAGCCCTAGGGGGCGGGCTCGATCCCACAAACTGTGAGATCATGACCTGAGCAGAAATCAAGACTCAGAGGCTTAACTGGCTGAGCCACCTAGGCGTCCCACCTACCTTCCTTTCTTGCGTAGTGATATCTTCATTTAGAAACTTCTTTAAATACGTACATACATACATACATACATAGAAAGAAACTTCTTTCGCACCCAAGTAGAAGTGACTGATGGCAGTCAAAGCATTATTGTTTCCAGGTAGATCTATATGTGCCGAAAATTTTAAATGGGAGAGCTTTTTATTAAGTGGAAAGATAGCAAGCTTCAGGATATATGTATAAAATTATGCCGTATTAGAAAAACTATTTATATGTGTGTATATATATGGGTATTTGCACATATATGTGCATGTATACACATATACATACACAAAAACTGCTTATATAAGAATTATGTGTTTGTATCCACATACATAAGTGAAAGCGTAGCATAGAAGTCTAGAAGGATATACACCTCACTCATTAACAGTGGTTAACTCTGGGTGTGGGAATAGGGAATAATGTGAGAGGGAATTTTTTTATTTGTATAGCTTTGAATGTTTTATAAAAAATCTATATGACTTTTCAAATAGTGTAGTATTTTGAAAGTCTTGAAACCATATCACCTGTGAAGAGTTGTGGCCAGTCCTCTGGAATGCCAATCTGTGTGGTAGCTACATGGGATTCTACATATGTAAAAACACCCATTACAGCGTACACATGAGACTGTCATAGTTTACTTTATGTGATTTATGCTTCAATAAAACAAACAAGTAAAATAGATAAAAGATATAACAGTCTCAGCTAGTTGAAAGGTATGGGAGAGCACTTGGCAGAGCACATCTAAATAATGTCAAGGTATGTGGTCTTAGGCAACTTATGGAACTTCCCTGAAACTCAGTTTTACTCATCTGTACAGTGGGTATTAGAATAGTTGCCATCTCTGTATTATAGCACGAATTAAACAAGCTAGTTTATGTAAAATACTACGTGCCTGGATCATAACAAGCACACAACAGTGATTATGGAGGGAGTCCTTCTTCTCATCTATCAGAGTAAATATATTCTTTTTCTATGTCTATGATAATAAATTACCACAAACTGGGTGTTTTAAAAGAGAGATTTAGGGGAAACTGGGTGGCTCAGTGGGTTAAGCATCTGACTTCTGCTCAGGTCACAATCTCACAGTCAGTGAGTTCGAGCCCAGTGTCGGCTCTGTGCTGACAGCTCAGAGCCTGGAGCCTGCTTCGGATTCTGTGTCTCCCTGTCTCCTGTCTCTCCCCTGCTTGTGGTCTGTCTTTCTCTCTCTCTCAAAAAGAAGTAAATGTTAAAAAAAAAAAAGTTTTTAAAAAAATATTTTTTTCACAGTTCGGGAGTCCAGAAATCCAAAATAAATGTGTCTGCAGGGCTGGGTCCTTCTGGAGAAGGAGAAGAGAATCTGCTCTGTGCCTGTCTCCTAGCTTCTGGTGGCCGCCGGCCACCCTTAGCTCTCCTTGGCTTGTGGACTGTTAAATTAATTAAACAAGGAGACCATTACACTGAGTGGCCCTTCTGCTCTGGTGGCCCACAGGAGCAACCCAAACCTCAGCCTGCAAATGCCTCCAGGTTAAGGAACGAAAGCCTCAGGGTAACCAATCACAGGCAAGGAGCCATTAGGAGCCTACTACAGTAGGTCACATAACTTCCTTTCTTTGCTTCCATACCTTCTCTGCACTGGTTCTGTCCTTGGAGTGCTTCTGACCTCTTCTGCTTTCTTGATGCCAGATTTGAACTGATTTTTGCCCAAATAAACTCTTCAAACTTTTAACATGCCTTGGCTTATCTTTTAACAAGACACTTCGCTCCATTCTCTGCCTTTATCTTCCCGTGGCCTTCTGCCCTGTGTGGGTGTCTCTTTGTACCCCTCTCCTCTCCTTGTAAGCACACCAGTTATGGCACTGTGGGCTCAGCCTAATCCAGCATGACCTTGTGACCTCATCTTGACTCTGAAAAGACCCTATTTCCCAATAAGATCATACTCTGAGGTTTCAGGTAGACATAGGTGGGGGGGTGGGGGTGACACTGTTCATCCCACTGTAGCCAGACATTACTATGCAGCACTAATGCTCAGAAACATTTAAAGGGCAAGGGAGGGGGGACGGGGGTCTCATTCTCCCCAGAGGCAGCCAGGAATCAGAGTCCCTGATTACCCAATATTTGTAGACTTCTAGTTTACCGTGTTTAATAAAAAATAAAGTGCCAAGTGAGGATAAATCACAAAACTCCTATGGCTATGATCCAGGCTGCTATCCTGACAGCAATATCATTTTGCATAAATAAAATGCAAACTTTTCACCGCTGTCAGTAATAAACAAATACTATAAACTCCCAAGTCTTGTGTAAACGCTCTATTTGTTTCCTTCCATTTTAATAGGCAAGACTGGCCTCTGTGATTCTTGAGGTTGCTTTTTAAATGTGCCACTAGAGGGAGGAAAGGCTGTATGTTTGTTTTTGGAGTGCATATTGCAGGATAATGAGGTTTCCTTTGTGCAATTATGGCAAGTATGAGCTCCGTGTGTGATGGCAGAGTAATTCCGTCTTCACGTTGACGATGCACACGGCATTTGCAGATCCGAATGGTACAGTATGAATCACAGACTGGGTTCCCATTAAAAGCGTATTGTTTGGATGGAGATGGGAATCTATAACAATTCAAATGCTTTCTTTAATCACCGAGGTTCAAACGCTGCCTTTAAAATTGGACTTTCGCAAAGTAAGGATAGGCACTGCGTTACACACAGAGTGGCTTCTGGAAAGAACCGCGGTGCGGTCATTTGAGAAGATGGGAGGATACAGTGGAAGGGCTTCAAGATTTGCCACTGAAAGCCCAACACGGTGACCTCTCAGGTTTGTTTTTATGCAAATATGGATGCCACATTGCTAAGCAGAGTGATCTAGCCCTGAGAAAAATAATAACAGTAATAATTAACTCTTAGGTAATACTTAACTGTGTACCAGTGCTTTACGTATGTCAACTCGTTCTTCCCAGCAACCTTTCAAGGTAGATAATCCCATTATTCTCCTTATTTTACAGATGAGGAAACTGAGGCCCATGCTCACAAAGGTAGTGAGTACCAAAGCTGGTTGCAGGGTCCAGACTCTTAACCATGATGCTATGCAGCCTTCCAAGGTAAACTTATTGGTCCAAGGTCCCACCCAGATGCTTTAATTTTTTGTTTAAGTTTACTGATTTATTTGAGAGACAGAGACACTGCGAGTAGGGGAAGGGGAGAGAGAGAGAGAGAGGGAGAGAGAATCCCAAGCAAGCTCCACACCGTCAGTGCAGAGCCCGATGTGGCACTCGAACCTATGAAACCATGAGATCATAACCTGAGCCAAAACCAAGAGTGGGACCCTTAACTGACAGAGCCACCCAGGCGCCCCTCACCAGATGCTTTAACAAGGTGCCACCATACTCCTACTTTAAGCTAAAATTAAAAAAAAATTAAAAAACCAACCCCCAAATAGCAATGCCGAGTGCTGATGAGGATATGGAATAGCGGAACTCTCACATTCTTGGTATGACTCAGTCCCTTGGGAAACAGTTTGGTCATTTCTCTTATAAAGTTAAATATAAAATTACTACATGATGCAGAAATCCCACTTCTAGGTGCTTATCCAGGAAAGATAAAAAAGTGTCCACACAAAAACCTGCACATGAACATTTACAGCTGCTTGATTCGTTTTTGCCCCAAACTAGAAACAAACCAAATGTCTGTCACTTGGTGAATGGAAAAACTATTGTACCTCTGTGTAAAAGAATATTACTTAGCAACTAGAGGGGACAAACTCCTCCACAAACCTGGATGAATCTCATATAAGTTATGCTAAATGAGACAAGCAAGACTCAAAAGCTACATTCCATATGAGTCTAGACAACGTTCTGGAAAAGGCAACATTACAAGAATCGAAAGTGACCAGCGATTGCCAAGGGCCAGGGGTGGAGAAGAGCAGACCTAGGGACGGCACGAGGAAATTTTGGGGGTGTGGAACTGTCCTAGATCTTTATCGCAGTGGGGGCTTCCCAACTCTACGTGTTTATCCAAACTCACAGAACCCTTTACTGGAAAGGGTGAATATTGCCATACGTAAACGTGAAAGTGAAAGACAACGTAAACGACGAAGGCAGGATTTGAACTCAGGCTGTCTGACTACAACTCCTTGCCTTTTCCGACACGCCCTGATGTGTAACCTTGAGAAAGCCCCTTGGCATTTCTTGGCACCACTTCTCTCACTGCACAATGGGGATAGTGATACCGATATCAGGATTGCTGCAAGATCATGTAAGAGTTGATGTCCAGGAAACAAAAGCCACATGAGGTATTTGACAGCAAGAATGCAATTACATAGGGATTGGAGGAAAGCAAAAGGGAACACTGAGGTAGTAACTGCAGGAAGTGGCTATCACTCTTAGGGCTGGGGAACCAAGGGAAGAAATCAGAGTTCTGACAGAATCTAGAAAGTAGGAGGAGACGCCCCTCCTAGGAACTTGGACGCGGACCTCTGAAGGGGGCACACCGCATGGCTGCAGTTGGTCCTTCTACAGGCATGGGAGGCAGAACAAAGCTCAAAACTCAAGCCAACTGATGCCATTGGGGAAAATGCTATGGTTAGAGTCATGCTGACGGGGAAAGCAGCGAAACAGGGATGCTGCAGTTCCCCCATCCCATGCCCTGCCAAGCCCCACTTCCAGCCTTCCAATTTCCCTCACAGCCTCCTAGTGCCAGAACCTATGCAGAAGCCCGCCGATGAAGCTATGGAGCTCGCAGGACTCACCATCCAAAGGCAGAGTGCGAAAGTGTGGGTTTGGGGTGGAGAAACTAATAACTGTCAGAGGTATATACTCAGCACTCATTCATTCATTCATCAAATATTTTTTAAGGATCAGATACTCAGCTAGGCAAGACTCCCGTCCTTAAGGAGCTGAAACTAAATAAGAAAAAATAGAGCAAGCTAAGCAGGGGTCTCGGTGTGTGTGTGTTGATTGGGTATTGCAAACAGACATGGGAATGTTTCCGGGGAGAAGTCATCTCCTCCAGGTGTCAGATGCTTGGAGCAGTAAAGCTAGCACATTATTGCTCTGAATGGCATTAAGACTCTGGCTGTCTTCCTGGGGAGAGAAAGGACTCTCTGTGCTCCCCTGACATCCGTGGGTCCTGCTTTGAGATGGGCAGGATCCGATAATCTGAGTTGCCTAGAAATAATCCTGCATGGGGTTGTTAGCCCAACAAATCCTCATGGCTAAATTTCTCTGGGATCCCAAGTGTTCCAGTCTCTCCTCCACCCTCCCTTTCTCCTTATAAATGAATGAATGAATGAATGAATGAGTCCCAAAAGCCCAGATCCCATTTTAGAACAAAGATGAAGTCCCATTGCCTTTGCCTATTATATATACAGATATTCATGTAGCCATCTTTATAAAGGTATTGACTTGACTCAGTTATCCAGCTTCAAAGTAATTTTGATTGTCCCAGTTGGTTTATTACTCACTGTAGGCAAAATTTCTTCTGGCTTAGTAGCCTATCTTATGCTTGGGCAAGACATTGTTCCCATCCCAGTAAACTGCCTTCCAATTGAAGCCTGTCTCAGGCTCTGTTTCTAGAGAATCTGAACTAAGACATCAGTTATTCCTGCAAGTTCTCAAAGTGATCCTTATAGGTGCCCACAAAACAGTCACATGCAGTCACCCCTGCTGCTGACGGGTCTGCTCCCATGATGAGAACATCACTCTCCATACTAAGGATTTCTTCCCCAGATGTGCTCGGAGTTTACAATTCTCGGGGAGCTGTGTGCAGTGCAGGAATGTGGGGGGCAGAATACAGTGTGTGGGCATCTGGAGGGGCTGAACAAGCCCCCCATTCTGTATGAAGTGCTTCCACCCTTGTGACCCAGGAACTGCTATCAACCCAACGCAGCAGGCCACGTCAAACTGGCCAAGTCCTTGTGTCAAAGCCAAAGACTTAATGTCAAAAGATGTTTGAGCTACCGTAGTCAACCTTACTCCAAGTTCAGCTTTCTTCTCGGTGATTCTACGCATGTAACACTCTGCAGGGGAAAGAACGTGAGTTTTGGGTCTCGTTCTGATATATCAAATCACTTAATTTCTCTGTCCCTCAATGTTCGCCTCTGCAAAATAGGACACTAATACCCACATCGCAGTCTCCTTGTAAAAAGTACATTAAACCATATGAAACAAACAATATGAGGCCCGGTTCAAGTGGTAGCGTTGTAGGTTTTTATGAAGGGGCCGCAGCTACCTTCATAAACCTTCAGGCGTTGTCTTTGGCCTCCCTGGTCCACTCTACCTATATTAACATGTAAATGAATGCAAATATTGACAGTACAACTGGCCTACAGCGTGAAGACACTTTGATAATGCCATATGCCCCTTGGGACTTCTTCCATTTTATGTTGTTTCTTCTTCCTTACCTCGCCTGTCTTAGCCCCCTGTCCATCCCTCTTCTGTCTCCTTCTCTCTTCTTGCCCTTTCACTTCTCTTTCCCTGAGCTGTATGCCTATGTTAATAGGAAGAGAGGCTAATCGACCTTTGGGGATCACATAAAAGCATCACAGATCTGCTCCTTATGCATTCAGCCTATAAAAGATGCTCCCTGCAGCCCACCGGTATCCTGGCACTCACCTTCTCCATTATGTCCTGCAAACAGATGGAACACCCTACAGGCTTTCTCTGGCATGCTCAGTCCACTCACGGGACTGTCTGGAAATGCTAGGAGCAACTCTCTGCTAAGAAGAAAACACGAGTTGGAGGATTAATGCCCCTGTTTCCTTGCCTCTTGGGTCTATCAATTCTATGGCATGTTCTCCACAGCCACGCAGACATGGCAAGCAGGACTGAGTCACCCATTGGGGAAGCAACCTAATCCTTAACACGCCTTGGATTGCCTTCCTCCCTTCCCATCTCACTTGTCCACTCCCTGTTGGTGCATTCCAATACTTCTCTCAGTTCTGCTTGGAGGTTGGGGGGCAACTCAACATAAGACACCACTCCAACCCACCCAACATTTTCAGCCTCAGGGTGGTCCCTCCCTGTCATGGTCTAAGAGTCAGGAACCAGACATCCCATGCTAGAAAGAGAAAAGATGTTGTGAAGATCTGCCGTAGTGCACCCGCGACCAGTTTTCTTTGTTTGTTCCAAATAGAAGACATGATTATGGTCATAACTCACTGGATATTATTAAATCTTTCTGGTTCTCACTAGCACAGGCATTTGTCACCCAGCATTATCTCTTTATTACCTAACCATAACAGTTTTCTCATTTCTCGAAAGACACAGCAACAGTTCTGCGAACAATGAAGACAAAATTGGCTGATAGGGGAGATATATTGGAGGTACCAAAAACTCACCGACAAAGAGTTATTAAAACATCTCCCTGGTACAGTTAAGAAAGAAAACCAACAAATTGTTCCATTTCAGCTAACGTGAAGGCAGGTAGGTCGGGGGAAGAAAGAAGAGATCCCTTAGAGACATCCTTATTGTTCCATTCCCTGGCTCAGTAACAATTAGATGTCAACCACAAACACCTATTTTTCATTCATTCCCTCATGTATTGATCTCCAGCCAACATTCTTGCCTAAAATTGCAAAGCTGAGGGAGGTAAATTTTTTTTACTTTCAGCAAACTCAACACTAATGGTCAAATTTAAGTGACAAACATTCCTCATGATAAAAATAAGGCCCAAAGCTCCAGCACGAGTCATGCACTGCTTTCCATTCATCTAAACCCTTATTACTAGCAGCAGCTTGAAGATATAGTGAGCAAGGACTTCCACTAGATGTGTTCATTGTGAATTTTAAAGATTTCTATTAAAATACAACCACCAACCAAACGGAAAACCCATAAAAAGTAAGATCATTCATAATTTCTCATACTTAAAATTTTATGTAAAATAAGAAAAAAAATATCTCTTCTTCCCCCCCCCCCCCCTTCAATCACTCTCCCACTCCCGGGGAGTGGGATTGCGTTCCCACTGGGGTGGTGTTGGGGGTGGGAGCATAATTCCACTGTGATAGACAGACCTCCAGCCCCTTTGCATGCCCACTAGACATATTTATATTACATTCCCCACCCCCTGCAGCTATTTCTCTAATGAAAATAAAGGAATGTGTTCATATTGTTCAGAAATTTTCGTTTCTACATAATAGATTGTGTATAAGCCCATGGCATCCATTTTTAACAGTTGTATACTGTTCCAGATTTAGATCTTCACTTCCCAAAGGATGTTCAGTGAGAACCAGTTCTCTGAGATGTGTTCTCTCTCATTTATATCATTTGTGTGTGTGTGTGTGTGTGTGTGTGTGTGTGTGATTTCAATTTATAGTTCAATCTCTTGCAGATTTACAAAGCATACAAATCTATCAAGGATTTTGACATGTCTTCCAAAGCCCCCAATTTTTTATTCTGTGTAACAAAATGATCACAAATTTCTTGGATCACAGAAAATCCTCTATTATGGGAGTGTCCATTATTCTGCTAGAAAACACACCCTTAATACACTTAGGGAGACATTCATTTAATGGGGTGGCTGGGTGGCTCAGTCAGTTGAGTGCCTGACTCTTGATTTTGGCTCAGATTATGATCTCATGGTTTATGAGATCAAGCCCCACATTGGACTCTGTGCCGACAGCATGGAGCCTGTTTGGGACTCTCTTTCTCAAAATAAATAAGTAAACATTAAAAAAATAATTAAATAAAATAATCCCCTACCTGGAGTCCATCTAAAGTTAGAGGAGAAACCCCCCTTGAACCATAAGAGTCAGAGAAAGAAAGCGAGGAGAAAGCCTCAGGGCTGAATCCTCCTGGGGCTGAACACTAAAGAGAAAATGTGGCTAGAAATCCAGAAAGAGCAATTCACACACCAATGAGATGCTTGCTGCCCCCGTGAGGAGTTTGAGACACACCTGGTGTCCACCCTGATGGAGCTGAGGGGTAAGCATGAAGAATGGGCTACTGGTTCCTCCTGTAAGAGCTCCTTTGAAAGGTGAGAAGTAAGGGGGTGTAGAGTATGCCACCCCAAAATATGCCTCTTTGACATAAGAATTCTTTTGAACTGATTATTTTGAGAAACTGCAGACATAGGAGAAGCTCTGAAAACAGACTAGAAATTACCCTTTTGTAGGGGAAATTTCCATGAAAAAGGCCTGTGCCAGGCAGAGAGCTATTGCCAGAAATATCTTGTCACTGAGAGACTTATCTGCATGGCAGGGTACCATTTGTTTACCAAACATCTCACCTTCCTGTCTTTGGAGCACAGGATCCTAGCCCTTTCCTTAGCCCTGGAATGCAAGCCTCAACCATCTGGCCTCCTTCTGAGCCTCATATCTTCGGGGGCCTCTGGCACCTAAGGACATATATAATAAAAGTTGTGGGGTTTTTTTCTCCTGTAAATTCATCTTTTTTTTTTTTTTTTTTTTTTTGAGCAAGAGAGAGAGACAGAGACAGAGACAGAGACAGAGCATGAGTCAGGGAGGGGCAGAGAGAGAGGGAGACACCAAACCTGAAGCAGGCTCCATCCAGGCTCCGAGCTGTCAGCACAGAGCCTGATGCAGGGCTCAAACTCATGAACCATGAGATCATGATCTGAGCCAAAGTCGGGTGCTTAACCAACTGAGCCACCCAGGTGCCCCTAATTCATCTTTTATTACAGGGGTGTCTCAGCCAAGAACTCAGAGGGGTAGAAGGAAAATTATTTTTCCTTCCCTAGAGAATGATCACAGAGGGCAAAAACAAAACAAAATCAAAGGAAAGAAAAGTAAGGAGGAAGGAAAGAGCTAGCTGCCCCAAGCCAGCGTATTCCTCAGATCAAGCCACGTGGGTAGAGACTGAGAATAAATACCACCTGATGTCATAATCTCTTCCAGCAGAGAGTCCAGTCCCAAGCATCAGAGTGACACCAAAGTCCTCTGTGACAAGGAGACCACAACGTCTCTATAGGACTCTGGAAAGGAAGACTTGAGAGCCCTAAAAGTCCACACAAAGCTGATTGTTTCCTCTCCAAGTTCTTGAAAGTCTGGTGTTGGCTCAGCAAAGCCTATTAACAATGATGCTTTGGGGGCTAAAATAATAATAATAATAATAATAATAATAATAAACTTGTTTCTCAGTCTTTTGAGGCCAGTAGAGGAAATTTCAATAGCTCAAGTCAAAATGGGCCAATGCTTCTGTCTGATTTTTAGCAATAATAATTAGCTAGGTTTATCTAGCACTTACTATATGTAAGCCAAGCTCTGGAGAATGAACTCCCACATGAATTAGCTCATTTAGTCCTCAACAGGCCCTCTGTGGGTACTACATTAATAGGTAAGGAGACAGAAGACAGAAAGGGTTTACTGACTTGCCTGAGGTCACACAAATGAGACCACGTGAACCCAAACAATCTGATTCTGGACTGTCTATACTGGTCTACACTGCCCGCCAGAGTGTCAGTTCTTCCTGGGAGCTCAGAGTAAGGCTGGGTCTTCTTGCTTAGCTCTCAATGCCCTGTGGGTCTATCCCATGCCAGACCCAGAACTGCCTTCTCTACCTTGGCTCATGTCTAGACGTCCTTGTTTTGCTATTGGTTGTTGGTGCTTCCCTTGGATTTCCTATAAATGGGGCATTTGAAAAATCCTAATGTCATCGATTGACCTAGGAGTTAAAGGGAATTTTTCTTGTGCCTTCGTCAAAGACAGAAAGGAAGGCTAACATTGGCTTAATGGTCCAACGTGGTGAGGAGTGAGGTGAACCATCCCTGTCATTCAGGGTGAAGGAAGGGGGCTAGAAGATAGAGTGAGAAAGTATAGAAACCTGTGTGTTTACCGAAGGACCAAGTGGGGACAAAGATGTCTCTCTCATCTCTTGGGCCGATCCTTCTCAGGGGCATGAGAGGCTGGTATAGATCCTGCATTAGTTACGTTTTTCTTCCAGTCTGATTCTATCTCTGGTTTTTCTAGTTGATGGTATGGGGAAGAGAAGGAGAGGAAAATGATGAAGTTCTGGGGTAATGGTGGTATGATAGGAAAAGATAGGATAAAATAGGGAAAGGATAGGACCTGAGGTCCCCAAATGGGAAAAAAACCCCCACATATTTTGGAACAATTCTAGGAGTGTCTGACTACAGCAAACCCCCTCAGGCTTAAGGTCCCTCTTAAGAATGTAACAGATACCACCTACTCTTCTTCAGGTTTCATTCAGGAATTTGACTAAAGACCTAACTAAAAATAAGTAGTAGACCACAAAGCCTATGACCCACAAGGAATGATATGGCCACAGAGCTCCC
The DNA here is from genome assembly GCF_024362965.1 of Panthera pardus. Taxonomy (NCBI): domain Eukaryota; kingdom Metazoa; phylum Chordata; class Mammalia; order Carnivora; family Felidae; genus Panthera; species Panthera pardus. Next base: position 41,946,686 of record NW_026526821.1, on the reverse strand, counting down.
CTCATACAATGGAAATGAGCCAATTAGGAATGGACAACCCAGCACCTGGAATTATCAAGCCAATGAGGGTAGAAACTGAGAAGGAAGGAGGGGGAAGGGGAAGGGGTGTGGGGTGACCAGAACCTTATAAAAGGAGGAGCCTTGCTGATAGTCCTTGGGCATTCACTTTCAAATGTCCCCTCTCTGTAAAGAGAGCTTTCTTTACTCCTCTTCCTAATCTTATACTCTAATCAACTTTTGCCTGCTGTTCCTTTTGTGCCCACCTCTTCATTCTTTGAAGCGGTGAGACAAGGATATCCCGGGTATTGGAGTAAAAAATCCTGCAACAGTGGGGTTCGGAGCTGGCGGCCAAGAAAGAATTCCTGAAGATGCCTTTGGCGCAAAAAGGTGATTTTATTAAAGCACAAGGACAGGACCCTTGGGCAGAAATAGCTGCAATGGGGTTGTGAAGGGTGGCTCCTTGATACCATGGGCTGGGGGAGGGTAAAGTCAAAGGGAAGTTTCCAAAGAGATTTTCGTATGCTAAAGGCTCACAGATTACTGGAGGTTTAGCTATTGTCTAGCTAAGGTTGTTTTTCCCTCTAGCAAAGCATTAACATTCAGACAGTAGAGAGTTCCTAGAGAAATGTTCTACTCTGCCTGCCTCAAGTATTTGTCAATGAGCTGCAGGTTAAAAGGAAATTCAATTCTATCTGCCATTTCCTTCTTGCCTCTGTTCCCCACATCACTCTGGAGGGGAGGGTGATCTTGGGGCTCCAGGAAACTGAGTCTATAGGTTTCTGCAAATTAGGCTATTGATAAGATTGCCTTTTTCTTGTAATTTACTAAGATATTTGTCATCTGATGGAGACTGTCAGTTTAACCATTTGTTTTCTGTCCTTTCCTTTGTCCTTGGGCAGCCTGGAGTGCCTGAGGAATGTCACACACATCCCACCTGGAGGTGGGGGTGTGCTAGCTTGTGCTTTGCCCTCTGCCTGCCTTATGCTCCCTCATCAGGGAACAGAGAGGCACAGCTCAAAGCTGACAGTAGGAATCTTCTAGAGTCTGAGCAGAGAGATGGATGTGTCCAAACTCAGTTCTTATGGGCCCACCCACAGGGAACATTCACCTAAATTATCTTAAGCATCAGAAAGAAAACTATCTGTCATGTGGACAAAGGTAAAGGGAGAAATAGCCTTCCAGGAACTTCTACCTCCATGGCCCAGGGTGGAAGTGACTTGGGGCTCAGCTATGTCCACCTTGGAAGGGAGGAAGGCCTAAGGCCCCTGATTCTTCCTCCTGGTTCAGGGCTGACCTTGCAGGCCTCCATCTTCCCTAAACCAGTCAGAGTCCTATTTCCCAGCTCACCAGCCCCAGGACCCAGCCAGCTCCCCATGCTGCCCACACCTTCAGGCACAGCCTCCCCTGGGCTGCCCCACGAAGTAAGCAGTGGAGGCTTCCTGATAGGCTCACCTCCCGCAACGCCCACAGAGAAGGACTTGGACTGTCATCGCTCGGTCCCTGTTCCTCCTCGGGGGAAGAGTTCGACAGAACAGAAAATTATTTTCGTTGGATTTATAATGGACAATAATGAAAAAAATTCCTTCTCATCCAGATTAAGCCAATATATGCTCACTATATGCTCACTATCAGATAATTGACAATTAGTGTGTGTGTGTGTGTGTGTGTGTGTGTGTGTGTGTATGTATATATGTGTGTGTTGAGTGTATGTGTATACACACTAATATATATATATAAATATATATAAATTTATTTTCAAGGAAAGTAAACCATTTATATAGGAAACTTTCATATGCAGGCCAAGGCCTGCCTCACCTTCCTTCATCTGCTTTACTTAGCCCACTCCAAGGTTAGAGAATAATATGCTTAGTTTTAAGAAATAAGCTCTGTGGGAGAGACTGGTCTTCACAGGAACACGCCCCAAGCCATCTCTAAGGGAGAATTCAGAAGCCCCACAAGAGGGCTGGACTGAGGTGAACGAGTACGTTGCCGCAGGATGGCTCCGCGCATGAAGCAGGGGCAATGTGGAGGATCTGGGAGCAGCCTGAAGAGCAGGGAACAGACAAGTGTGATATATTCAGAAGGGGGCAGGCAGCCTGAGGGAAGATGGTGGGATTTATAAGGAAGGTCAGCTGATGAGAAAGTAGGGCGAAGGGGCAGTGTTCTTTCTAACATTTACCTTTGTTAAAAATAAAAACCAGGCGTGTCCATGGCTCAGTCGTTTGAGATTCCAACACTTGATTTTGCCTTAGGTCGTAATCTCAGGGTCGTGGGATCGAGCCTTGCATCGGGCTCCATGCTCAGGGTTCCTGAGTTTGCTTAAGATTCTCTCTTTCCCTCTCCTTCTGCCCCTCCCTGCCTCTCTCAAATAAATAAATACATAAGTAACCCATAGGCTCAAAATGGTATTGTAAAGGTTAAATTGTAGTGTAGGGCTAACCTGTAGCCTTAAGAAATAACAGCTTTGTTTTAACACTGTAGATTAAGAGATAACAGCCTTGTCTTATCAATCTAAGGGAATAAAAGTTCAAGGAAAATCAACTGGATTAGTGTTTGATTGGATTGGGGCAAGGGCATGTCTGAACTGTTTCCACCCCCATCTGGGAACTATTTCTTTGTTCTGTTCCCAGGTGATGAAAAGACGATGTGGTCGGCTATAAAAACTCTGTACCCTGGCTGTTCGAGACCGCACTCTGGTCAAGAGTGTCGGTCCCGATCGGTTGGCTTTGCCTCTCATTGCGATAAACTTTGTTGTGACTGTCACTGGTGCCCGTAGCATTCTGTTTCAGGAGTCGTGTGGATGCAACAGTATCGATTAGGCCAAGTCACCAAACCAGGGTTTAACACCTAACCTAATCAGAGCTTTGACCTTCCCCAGAAATATAGTTTTAACTGGTCAGTCAGGAGTTTTCTGGTCAGCACCAGTGAGGACATCTGTCACATGAGCCCTCTCCCTCCCCCAAAGGAAGATGAGGTACTCTGCAGGATTTGACCCCCTGTATTTCCTCATAAGGGAAAATGACCTTGCTTGAAACAATCCTTTTCTTTTGCTAATAACTCCCTTGCCCTCACCCTCCTTCCTATAAAAACTTTCCATTGTGTATGACTCTTCTCAGCTCCTTTCTACTCTCTAGATGAGGTGCTCATGAATGGCCTGATACAGCCAATTAGATCTTCAAATGTACTCAGTTGAATTTTTTTCTCTAACACCTGAAAGATATTTGCCAGTCTTTTATATACTTCTTTTATGATACTAAGTCTTTTGTAGGGGAAGAAAATTTTTTCTCTACCCTTCAAAAATAGCTTCTGGCTGGTCTAAGAATTAAATTGACATGAGACAGATTAACAGGAGGAAATCAAATTTAATGTCATACATCTGGGAACCCCGCATACAGGAGAGGTTCAAAGACATAAAGATAAAATGAGATGTATTTGCTCATCTTGAGCTAAGGAATGGGATGGGGGCCTGGGGCTTCAAAGGGACAGAGGACAATTCACAGTACAGTAAGAAAGATGTTTGGTAATGAGACGTTTGCCCAGCGGTACAGATAAGTCATTTACATAAAATGTATCTCTTATAACAACTCTGATTCTGGGAAAGGCCCCCCATTTACATTCTTCCAGGCAGGTAAGGGAGGAGCAAAAGATTCTCAAGACCACAGGGTCTCACTTGCTTTCCGCTCAAAACAAGGTCACGTGCTAGAGTGGGACCTTTTGTGGAGACTTGCTCTGAACTCTCACTTAGAGATCTCAATTAGGACTGGCTACAGTTTTCAACAGAGCACCTCCGGTAGCTATGGCTATCGTGTTGGACAGCACAGTTTCAGATCACAAGAAATAGGTCATGCTTTAAAAATGGCTGAGCACAAAGTAGAAGCAGCCAGAGTCCCTGAATTTCTGTGATGAGGGAGCGTGGGCCAAGTTGAGGGCAAAGTGCAGGTTGACAGCGACCCCCTCTCCCCGACACACACCCAGGTGGGAAATGTCCCATATTCCTTGGACTCTCCAGGCTACCCAGAACTGGGAAAGGACAACAAAACAAATGGTTAAGCTGCTAAGAGTCTCCACCAGTTTACCAGAAAAAGGTAATCCCATCATAGCCTGAAGTCCAGGAACTCCCCATTGTCTTAATGTTAAGGCTTTGCTAGAGGGGAAAACCACCTTAGCTTGACAATGGCTAGGCCTCTAGTAAGTCTTTGCATGTTACAAGTCTCTTTGGAAGCTCCTTCTCCCGTGACTCCATAAGGGTCACCCCCCACACTTACAGTGCAGCTCTTCCTGCCACGGGCCCTGTCCCCGTGCTTTAATAAAATCACCTTTTTGCATGAAAGATGTCTTCAAGAATTCTTTTTTGGTTGTTGGCTCCAGACTCCATGAACCCCACCATCACCCCAAAACTTCATCATATGGAGCTGCCCTGCCAACACTGAGCAGTTTCTCTCTAAACTCTGTTTTCCATTAGAAAAGGAACTTTCCTGTATAGATAGTTTACTTTCTAAATATATATATTTATATATATATATATATATTTACTTATATATTAGTTTACTTTCTAAATATATATATTTATATATATATTATATATTATATATATTTCTATATATTAGTTTACTTTCTAAATATATATATTTATATATATATATAAAAATATATATATCTTCTTTAAACCATTGTTGTTTTGGTTTTCTGCCACTTGTAGCAAAACCAAATTCTTTCTTTTTTTTTTTTTTTTAATGTTTATCTATTTTTGAGAGACAGAGCATGAGGTGGGGGGGAGAGGCAAAGAGAGTGAGACAGAGGATCCAAAGTGGGCCCCCCTCTGTCAGCACAAAGCCTGTCTCAGGGCTTGAACCCACGAACTGTGAGATCATGACATGAGCCAAAGTCAGAGGAACGCTCAACCAACTGAGCCACCCAGGCGCCCCACAAAACCAAACGCTAACTGATTCATGATACTGTGTTATACAACGTCCCCAGTCTGCTCCCAGCCCTCATAGGCAGCAGGCACATTAAGGAAGCAATTCTGCTGTGCTAAGCAGAAGGGTTCCACAGAGATGGTACACTGGAGACCCACATAAGGGTTTTGTTTGGACTTGCCAGTGTTTGCTTGACATTTAAAAATCAGCAATTTCACACAAAATCCAGACTTTCAGCTTCTGTCAAAATACCACACGAACTGGCAATGCTGAGCCAGCCTTGACTGTCTGAGGCAGAGGCCCAGTGGTCCTTTCAGACAGCGCCTGTATTCTCCATTTGCCAAAGTCCCTTCTCTCCCTTTCCTTAAGACCATGGCTGTACCTCGCTCAAAGATGTTTAGTAGATGCTGGCCGTGACCTGGTCCAGCGTCGGCATCCTCCACCTTCTGTGAGTGTGATGTTTGACAGCTTTCCTCTTCTCCAGATCATCATTCTCAGCCACATGGGAGCTGCCTCCTAGGAGGCTGTGTGCCCTTTCCCACAGGGGGGACCTCCTTGCTGATGACTGGTTGACCCAGGCATACAAAAGGCTGGCCTCCTTGCCTCAAGGTGGGACAGACTCTGTAGGACGATCCATGCCAGAGCTCCCCGTGATGTCGGGCTGCGGCTCACCTCCAGCTGAGCCCACATCCCAGCTCAGCTTCTCCCCCTGCTCTCCCCCTGCTTCCTTCACTCCCTCTCCTGAGCGTGCTTCTGCAACAAAGCCAAGTGCACCAAAATTCCCATACCTGCCTCAGCTCCCAGCCCCTTGTAAAAATTTGAGTTTTTATGCTTAAACTGGGGAGACCCCTGAAGTGTGCCGAAACAGTGAAAACAGCATTTGTCCAGCAAGCGGGGCTGACAGGCTGGCCAGAAGAGACATGCTTCAAGTAGCCACAGTCAGCCTTCGGAGGTCAATAGAGACTGTCAGATCGATGGGTATCATGAGGGACCCAGAAGGCCTTCTTGCGGTGATCTGAGAGCTATTGTTCTGAGCAAGCACATGGTTCTCTGTACCATATAACCTGGGCTTACTCATCTCCTGATTAGTGCTTCCCTTGACTTGGATGTCCTTCCACTGTCGCCAGCTAGGCAAACAGCTCATCCACAGGCAACACCATGAAGCCAGTCTGATCCCCGGCTGCTGTCAGGAAGAGCCAGCATATGGGAGTGTCTTCCTCAACATTTGCCTTAGCAGAAGGGCGTAGTTCTGGGCACGGGATAGCGAGCCCATTATTTCAGACTAATTAGGTAACGCTCAACCTTCACACTCTGCTGGAAAGGACTGCACCTCTAAGAGCGTGCGTATGGCACCCCCGGAGTTTCTAAGAGAACCTACTGAGAGGAGTGTCATCGGATGAGAGCCTCCAGCTGCTACGACTTCAGATCCACTCAGTGTTCGCACCGGGGCCATGCTGCTGCCGGCAAATGATTAAACATGGTGGGGGTATGAGAACCAAGGCAACCCTTGTTCTGAGGCTCCCCAGGGACCTGGCCGTGACCTGAGGCGCATCCTACCCAATCCCTCTCCTTTGCCATCCCTCCCTTCTCTGGAGTCAGGCCTGTATCTGCTCCGAAGTCTCTCCCTACCTACTCCTGTGCCCTTTCCCTTTGATTCTTTACAGTCATTTCCCCCAGGAAATTTCTTGTATCCATCCCAGCATCTGCTTCTTGTAGGACCCAAGCGGACACATTAGATTTAAGCCCTGGGGTCTGATCTGTGGAGCTGTGGGTGCAAATCGAAGATCAAGTCCAAATGAGACATTATAATGGAATCCAAGGCAGCAACACTTAAAATTATGGCAGACATTTGCTAATTGGAATGAAAAGATGTTTATGATAAGGTAAGCTGAGGAACTATAAAACATATAAACAATACAACATATATTCCAAATTCGTTTTGAAAAATGTATATCTAGAAACATTTTAGAAGGCTCCATGTCGAAATGTTGACTGTTTTGCAGGAGTCTCTGTTTTTGTCTTTTTGCACATTTGCGGTTTCAAATTTCCCATAATAAAAGTTGTTTCAGCCCAGGAGGAGAGTATACCTTAGAGCCTAGAGCACTTTGGGAAGGGTGTGAGATTCCACAGAGCCCCAGGGCCACCCCAACAAGGGGCACCATGGGCTGGGGCACCCATGGGCTGTGGGCACCACAGGCCTAAGGAAGAAGGGACCCTGCAGGCATGAAGATCTGAGGGAAGGCCCTGGAGAGAAGATATGTGGGGTCCCTCTCCCTTATCAAAGCAGGGATCGGTTCAATTCCTATCCCTGCCAGTGCCACCTGGCTGATTCCCATGTCTTCCTTCTATGACCCAATAGATCTGGTCACATGTATTATTATAGCTCATTCATTCATTCAGCCAAAATGTATAGAGCTATACTCTTGGCTAGGCCTTCTGTTAAGTTCTCAAGATTCTGGGATGGGGCAGACATCAACCATTGCTTCTCAATACCCATTCTCTCCTTTTTCTTTGTGAAGAAAATGCCGATTTTGTGTAGGGCAGCAATGTGTCTGGTTACAAACCATATGTCCCAGCCCCCCTTGCAGCCAGGAGGGGCCTGGCTCAATTAGCAGGCACCTTGGCCCTTCAGCCTGCACCCTTCCTCAGCTCTGGAAAGGAGACTGAGTGCTGGAGAGGAAACCTCCTTGGGACCATAAATGGAGCACGAGGGACAAAGATCCCATATTGAAGATGTTGGGACAAAAACCTTGAAAGAATCCATTGCTGGCAGCGTTATCAAATCACTGAAATGGATCTGCAGACTTCTTGTTATATGAGAAAAGCAAACCTCTCAATCCTTTTACACCACTGTTTTGGTGGTTTCTGTAACTTGCAGCTCAAAATCCTAAGTGGCCCAAACAGAGAATGAGTCCTAAGCCCTGCTTTACTATGTATGAACAGAGGGCAGAGAAGTCAAAGGCAATTATAAACTAGTGTTATTAGCAGTATAGACGGGAGGCACCTGGTTCTCTGGGTGCACACATAGAGAACAACTCACAGAAGCAGGGAGGTCAGAGAGGATTTTTAGAGGAGAAGATTTTTGGTTTCATCGTGAAAAGCAAGTAGGAATTAGGGACACAAAGGGAGGTACAGAGTGTGAATGCTTCTGGGTAGAAGCAGTTCCCAACGGCTGGAGCAAAGAATGACAATGTGTAGAGATGGGGGCCTGGGGTGCAAATCTTAATCCTTACCCAAGGCAAGGAGCCAGATTTGTACCCTTAGAAAAATGGAGCAGGGTATTGGCATTTCAGCGAGAGTATCTGTGCTACTCAGTTTGGGAACGGATGGGCAGGGTAGGGTCGGGTGAATGATGCTGTCCTCCAGGCTCTTGGTGACACCAAGCCTCTGAGGATGGAAAAGGATCCCAGGAAGGTGAAGGGGCCCGAAAGGGAGCAGGAGGCCATCCTTGCATCTGAGCCGTGATGTGTAGGAGTTCTATAAGAGGGAGAAGCAATAGTAGGAAAGCATTCAGGGAATGGCCAGCCTAGGGCAGAGCCAGGGAGGGCTCAGGGAGGCCAGGGGTGGAGGGAGCATCAGGGGATGATGTTCTGTTTACCAGGGTGGTGCTTCTGAGGTTTAGTGGAAAGGTCTGGGCAGGGCAGGGGTGACGGGTCAGTGGGTCAAAACAGAATTGCCAGAGCAGTGTGGGGGGAAGGAAATAAGGTGGACAGTCACGTTTGCCTCAAAGGTGAGGATGTTAGTCCCAAGAGGTGTAGCTGCTTTTCGAGAATTCATCCCTGCCATCTCAGCCTGGAATGACCCACTCTGCTAACGAAGGCATGGGACATCTACTATGTGCCCAGAAATGTGGGTTTTAACCAGCCCTCTTAGGACTTCTAGCATCCACTAAAGTTTTTGAGAACGACTGGTCTAGATATGTGTTTCTCAACCTTAAATGTGCATACCTCGAAGATCCTACAGAGTACAGATTCTGACTCAGTAGATCTGGGCTGAGGGTGAAGAAGCAGCATTTCTTTCTTTTCTTTTTTTTTAAATGTTTATTTACTTATTCATTTATTTTGAGAGAGAGGATGAGTGGGGGAGGGGCAGAGAAAGAGGGAGAGGGAGTCCCAAGCTCCATGCTGTCAGTGCAGAACCTTGTGATCATGACCTGAGCGAAATCAAGAATCGGATGTTTAACTGACTGAGCCGCCCAGGCGCCCCAAGAGAGTCTGCATTTCTCTTGTTATTCTTTAAGAAAAAAATTTTTTTTAACATTTATGCATTTTTGAGAGACAGAAACAAAGCCAGAGGGGGTGGGGCAGAGAGGGGGAGACACAGAATCTAAAGCAGGCTCCAGGCTCCGAGCTGTCAGCACAGAGCCTGACGCAGTGCTCAAACCCACGAACCGTGAGATCATGACCTGAGTCAGATGCCCAACTGACTGAGCTGCCCAGGCACCCCGAGAGTCTGCATTTCTAATAAGCTTCTGGGAGATGCTGCTGTTGCTGGCCACCGACCACACTTTGAGCAGCAAGGGTCTAGACAAGAGAACTTGTTGAGGCAGTAGAGAAACAGTTTCTAGAAAGGTCAAGGAATTGACTGCTTTAGCCTGCAGAAGGCTGAGAGATGATTTAGTGGCATTCTTCAAAGGACATTGTTTTAATTTTTTTTTTTTTTTTAATTGAGGTCAAGGCACTAGAGAAATGGGCCAGCTCTGAAGCAGGCATAATTTAGGATAGGCTGCTTTTCATAGGTAATGACATCTTTTTTTTTTTTTAATGTTTATTTAATTTTGAGAGGGGGGTTGGGTAGGGGCAGAGATAGAGAGGGTGACAGAAGATCCAAAGTGGGTTCTGTGCCAATATCATAGGAAAAGATAGGATTCAGTAGGCAGAGAGGGAAAGATTAGGACCTGAGGTCCCTGGATGGGGGAAAAAACATATTTTGGAACAATGCCCAGAGTGTGTGACCACAGCAAACCCCCTCAGGTATAAGGTTCCTCTTAGGAATGTGACAGACCCCACCTACTCCCCCTCAGGTTTCCTTCAGGAATTTGACAATAGATCTGAGTATGGCCATAGGCCACCCCTCATACCATGGAAACAAGCCAATCAGGAATGGACAACCCGGCACCTAGAGTTACCTAGCCAATAAGGGTAGAACCTGAGAAGGAACAAGGGAGAAGAAAGGGGGAAGGCTGACCAGAACCTTATAAAACAAGGACCCTTGCCTATATATCGTCTTGGGCATTCGCTTTTGAATGTTCCCTCTCTGTAAAGAGAGCTTTCATAGTCTTCTTCCTTTCTGACCTTATACTCAAGCTTTTGCCTACTACTTATTTTGTGTCCACCTCTTCATTCTTCGAAGTGGCGAGACAACGAATCCTGGGTATTGTGGTAAAAACAAAAACAAAAACAAAAACAAAAACCCTGCAACACTGATAGCAGAGAGCCCAGTGTGGGGCTTGAACTCACAAACAGTGAGAATGTGACCTGAGCCAAAGTCAGATGCTTAGCCAACTGAGCCACCCAGGCAGCTTGGTGATGGTCTTAAGTGAGAGCCCATCTCAAGGCTCCCACCAGCTTGGGATTTCCAGAGAGGTTTTCCTCTCTGCACTAACCTGCTGACGTCTAGAGTCTCTGCTGTATGAAGTCTAAAGGGGACAAACTGGAAGCAAGGCGGGCAGGGGGGTAAGGGTGAATTGAGTTTAAGAAACTGCTGCTGTGGTGACAGCTGAAGGAAACCAAGAGTCAGTAATGGTGGCTTCTCCCAGTTCCTAAGGGAACCTTGTTGGGGGTGGAGAAGGCCGGGAGAGCATGTCACAAATGCCATTTGTCCCCTTAGACTGTCAGCTGAACCTGGCAAGGGCAAAGCCATAGCAGAATGACTCCAAATGCATTTAGATAGTGATGTGTGGGCCAGCAGAACGTCTCCAGGAATAACCTCACAGCTTCAGTCTAGGAAAGACAGATTTTATGCAAAGATAAGCCCTTTCCAGCCCCCACCCCAACCTGGGTCTCTATGTGCCATTGGGCAAAGATTTCTCAACTAACAACTCCCTCCAAAAGGAAATTCACCAAAGAAAAGGCTTCTGACAATATTTTTTTGCACATCAGAGAGAGATGATATGAGGGTAGTTAAATTTGCCAGGCACAGTATCAAGGCTTCAATACAAACTCCAATATTTACTAGCTTTGTGTCCTTGGGAAAATTACTTTGCCTCTCTGTGCTTCGGGTTCTTCATCAATCAGCTATATTTGCTTTCTTCCCTTTGCCAAGCTATGCGCTGAAGGCAGTGAGTGCATTTTGCTCATTTGTGTCTTCTGGTGGCACTTGACTGAGAAGTTTAAGGTCCCTGACTATTCGTTTTATGATTTAAGTTGGGAGCTCCAGGAAGTAGGTCCCACTGGCATTCTGGACAGGGAGGAAAAAGTGCCCGTACACTTGTGGTGGTTGTGCTGGGAAGGCTTTGGAGAAGAGAGGCCATTCAGGCTAGGATGGCATCATCATAAATTTCAGAGGAGGTGACAACTGCTGGGGTCCAAATGAGGTCATCGGGTTTCAGTCCCCTTGTCTTTGCCTCTAAGGCGGCTTTCCCAAGCATTTTGCTCCTTCTCCAGGTCAGCTCTTCACATCTCGACCACATGGAGCTCCAGGCAACTCCAGCTGAAATAGTTAAGGTTCTTAATTCTAACAAAAGTCCTGCGGTTGAGCCCTTCTCGGACTCTGATTGGCTCGTGTGCTGGTACCTTGGGCCTGGGTCTGCTCTTATTTGCTAGGCCAAGGTCACGTGCTCAGCCTGGATGCTGAATGGGGGTGGGACCAGCTCTACCTACTCTTAACCACTCTTATGCTGTGGGCTGAGGTTGGGGGAAGGGTAGTGCCTCAAGCAAATGCGGTGTTGCTTCGAGAAGCATCGGGAATGTATTTTGCCAGCCGAAACAGCATCTGACTCTCAGAGCATCCAGCCCTGTGCCCTCGACTCCCTGATTCTTTTTTGATCCCCATTCTCCATACCCTGGATGCTGGGACCCGGATTACACTTCATATCCCTCTTATCTTTCGACTGCCTACATCTGATTCTTGAGTTCAGTTCATAGGATTTAGCAAAATTCAGGGGAGACCAGAAAGAGTGGGTGACTCCACATACGGGGAGCATCCCAGGTCCTATTTGGCTTCACTTGGGTCTTTATGCCAATATTTGTTACATCGTCTCGAGGAGAAAGTACATTGTGAGTTCCACACAACTGCTCTACAGATGAGATTTGGGGAAACAAGTATTCAGAGACCAGGGATGCTCTGTCTCCATCTGGACCAACACTCACGTGTCACTCTTCCCACCTCTGGTAAAATAAAAGCAGCTGACTGAGGTGTCCTCAAGCAAAATCCACGAGACTCAACTCTGGCTTCTGATGGTAGTTTAAATGTTTTATTACTCTGACTAGAGCCAGGGCACAGGGGTGCAAGAGCGTATGGCTCCGGGGGTCCCATACAGACCAGGTTCAGCCACTTGCTGTTGGCAAAATCCAAAGGCAGAGAAATGAGTAGTGGTGAAACAAGACAGGCATTGATTTCAATGAGGTCAACCCTGGGAAGAGGGCGAGTTGACTAGCTCTCAAAGACTGTCTCCGAAGTGCCAAAAAATACTTCCAGGTTTCTATAAAGGAAAATGTGGGACAAAGATCAGTGGATACGTGCAGGTAGGCAACGAGGGTCAAATGGATCATTGTCAAGGGCAAGATCTTGCTGGCTCAAGGCAGTCCTTATTGCTTGCAGGTGGGGGGGGGGGGGGTTGTGGGGGGCAGTTTTGGTTCCCACCAGGGGATACTTTGCCCGCAGGATCTTTTTGCCTGAGTTAAGAGATAAGCTGGAAAGAGCTTAATTAGAAAGTTTGAGGTCAAAGTGGAGGTATTTGAAATCCTCTTTCATGACTACTTTGTCCATTTTTGTGACTCTCCCACCCTGCCCTCACTTTATCTTTTCCCTGCTTCCAACCCCAACACCACAGGCTTCCCTCCCCACCCAATCCTGCCAGACCAGGCAGCATGCCTGCTAAGAAGAAGAGGTAGGGATTGCCCTTATTTTAAGGGATCTGAGGCTCTGTTTTTCTAACAGATCCTTCATTAAAATCATGGCCAGTAAGCAGTGGAAATAGTAGTGCCAAGAACAGTCGAGAAGCAGATGTTCATGAGAAAAGTCAGCCAATAGGTAAATCACCTGAGCTGAGGTAGGACTTCTGGGATCATAGCAGTTAGGACAGGATGAGGGACAGAAGACAAGATTGTGGTGATTTGCAATGTTATATCTGTAAGGGTTCTTTATGTGCAAGCAAGGAAAACTAACTTTAGTGCAAATAAGGGAGGAATGCAATTTATTAGAGGAAGGTGAGTGCCCAAGTAATTAGAAGAATATATGACCAGCCACGTCTCAGAGAGGATGGAAACCAGGTGGTTTGGAGACTAGACAGAGGAACCATTTTCTGTTCTTGTAAGATTCATTCCAGTTTCAAGTTTCCAGGAGTCTGGCTGACACACTCCTGAGAGCCCACCAGTAACTGCATGCAATGGCAAGAGACCGGTCCCCATAAGAAAGGTGAAGAGGCTATTACGAAAAGGCAGGCAAAACAGTGATTTTTTCCACCCCAGAGGTCATCGTATTGTATTTGTGGGCTGGTCTTTCTGTGTTATTTCTCCATTTCTTGGTGACAATTACAAAGATAAAGTTTCTGAGAAACATTTCAGTAACATTCCACAGGCATGTTACTGAGTGCCTACGTTAGACCCTCTGCTGGTCATTGCACATAAAGGCGCCAAGGAAACATCATCATGGCCACCAGGGTTTAGAAGGAGGAGGTGGATGTGGAACTCATTGGGGCAATGCAGTATTGTTGGTGCTACGGAAGAGGTATGTCGTTCTAGATAGATGGAGAGTGCTCAGAGCAAGAGCAAAGGCACAGAAGCACCAAACCTTCTGGGTTATTGAAGTAGAGTAAGTTCTCAAATGATGAGGATGAAGTGGGGTGTGTGGAGAAGTCAGGCTAGACTGGCAATCGTAGGCCAGACCAGACCATGGAAGGTCTTTGAAATGAATCTGCAGGAAGGGGGAGCATTACAAGGGTTTGAAGCAGAGTAACATAATGATCTGATTTGCATATTAGGAAGATCCTGATAGCTTAGAATAAAGACTGGAAGAGGAAAAAGAAGATTTTTGCAAAAAAGCAATAGCACTAAGGGTGAAAAAGAGACAGCAAGTAAGTGCGGTGTTAAGAAGGAACCATTTACAAAACTTTGAGTTGATTTGTTGGGGAAGGTGAGGGCGAGGGAGGCACCTAGCGTCACTCTCAGGCTCATGGCTTAGGGAAAGAGGTAGATGGTGACACCATTTTTTTTAAAACCAGGTTTTCATGAGGAAAAAAAAAGAGGAAGGAATAGATTTGGGAGAGAAAAATGGAAGTTCAGTGACAGGTACTGGATCCTGGTTGTCTGTGGGGGCACCCAGGAAGAGCTCTGCAGTAAGACATTGGATCTTAACGTCCAGGAGCTGAGAGACATCAGCATGTGGCAGATGGGTATATGAAATGTGGGGGAGAGAAGAGAACATAGCTTTAGGTATGAATGCTTGAGAGCAGAGAATAAGGAGCTGGGAGAGGAGCCAGAGAAGGAACTGTCAGGGAGGTAGGAAGAGAACAAGAGTACTGAGAAGCCAGCAGAAGGTGATGTTTTAAGAACATGAAGTGCTTAACAATGTCAGATGCTCAGAGAGGTTCCTCACAATAAAGCTCAAAAACTCCACTGGATTTGACATTTGTAAGGTCATTGTTGACCAAAGCTAGATTTTCCAGTAGAGTGGTAGGACCAGAGGCCAGATTGGGGTAAGTCTAAGGGCTAACTGTGTGTCAAGGAGAGGGAGCCATGATCCTAGGAAGCTGACTTCTAATATACCTCCCCATACCTGTAACCCCATGCTACTGGCTCCAAGATGACCTGGGCCTCTGAATGGGATTGGTTATGAATTCATGCATTCATTCATCCATTCATTTATCTATTTGTTTTTCAAGTGTCTACTACATGCCAGGTAATGTGCTAGATACCCAGACTCAAAAGATGAGTAAGACCCAATTGTTGCCCTAGAGACTCCGATGACTTAATTGGGAGACACACACAAAGATCAGACATATTGCCATGTGATGGAGTCTGTGTTATGAAGAATGGGGAAGTCGTGGCAGGCTTCGCGGAGAAGTGACAATAGAGCAGGGTATTTATAGCAACTGTCACATAGACAATGGCCATCCAAGAAATCTTTTGAAGCAGGGGAATGATATGATCAGGTTTTTGCTATTGTTTTATGCATAAAAGTGATGAATTTTCACAAATATAATGCTCTCACATAGCTACCCTCCAGATCAAGAAGCAGGACATGACTAGCTCCCAGAAGCCCCTTATGTCTCCTTGTAGCTACTGGCCCACCTTTATTATGACCTCTTTGCCTCCAGCCTTTTGAGTTTCTTCACACAGAAACAGTACATAGTACATGTTTTGGTCTTCTGTCTTTCACTGGACATTATATCTATGAGATTCTTCCATATTTCTATATACAGCACTGGATGCCTTTTGGGAAAATGTGCCAAAGATGCGAATGAGTAGATTGTAAAACTCAGTCCCTTCCTATATTTTATAGTCCTTGAACATATAATTGACCAATAACTCTTGGCTCCTTAACCCCAGCCAAATTTAAGTGGGTGGAGTTGGCTCTCCCTACTTCTACACCTCTCTCCTTAAGATTCATTATTCATTCCTCCAATTGCTTAAAATGTTCACTTAAGTAC
The DNA here is from genome assembly GCF_024362965.1 of Panthera pardus. Taxonomy (NCBI): domain Eukaryota; kingdom Metazoa; phylum Chordata; class Mammalia; order Carnivora; family Felidae; genus Panthera; species Panthera pardus. The sequence goes on along the minus strand of NW_026526821.1, from coordinate 41,930,960 downwards.
AAGATCTCTTGTATGTCCATGTTTGCACATGTGAGTATATTTGTGTTTGTGTGTTTGTGTGCATGTGTGTTGCCTGAGATGAGGGGAAAGGAACTCTATCTAGGGTTCCTAGAGGGGGAAGCAGGTGAGGCTGATAGGCTCTCCCAGATAGAAACAGGCCAGTTTGCAGGGCGTACGGCTGTGATGGGCAGAGTGGGAAGTGGAGCAGTGGACAGAGTGGCAGAGTGTGAATTATGGAGCCAGAGCTCAGGCTGTCCCAGTAATGAAGGGACCACCCTCAGAGGAGACCTAAGTCATTACTGTCATTCTAACTGCCACCCTCTCGAATGCTCAGGAAGCTTGCGAATCCCAGAGCAATTCATTCCCCATTTCTGCTGGAAGAAAAATGAGAAATCATACACTGGGAGGAATAAGTAATTCCTGCCTGTCTGCTTAAAAATACATCAAGACCCTGCAGAGAATATGCTTTGAAACCAAGGCCTTCAGATACTGAGCAGTCGGGCAGCTTCTGCTGCCAAGGTCTATGCTGCCTGACAGCTCCCCATAAAATTCCTGAAGAAAGAGGTTATACTGCTAATAAAACCTACCCCCAGAGTCTCTCTTGGCTGAGTTTTGTCCTATGAGCCCTTTATTCTTTCCCTCACTTATTCAGAGGTTAATAAGCTTGTATTTTCAAGGACAGCTCTAGATGTAAAGGAGAGCTGGCTCTTTTCTCTCTCCACCTAGAATGAAGATTTGTTCTTTCTTAAATTGACAGTAGAAATGTTTTGGGACCTGAGATGCCATTTGAAAGGACTCTAGTGTAAATCCAGTAGGGCCTAGAGCCTTGTAGCGAGCAGTGAGCTGGGGGGGGTCCCGCAAGATGGCGGTTCCTAGCCTCTGAAACATGCATTGGCTTTCTCTCTGTCGGCATCTAATCAAGTGCTTTGCCATCTCTCTCTCTCTCTCTCTCTCTCTCTCTTGCTCTTGCTCTTACTCTCTTGCTCCATATTTGTGAATTTTCTTGTCTGTGAGAGTCTCATTATCTTATATACTGGCAGGTTGGCCTGTGGGTTAGAAATAACATCCTCCAGTGGCCTTAGGTTATGGATTGGGAGCCAAGACCCTGAGAAGTAGAAGGGTCTGTCCTAGAGACTTTCCAGATGGTTTTGGAGATGACTATACCTCAGTCAGTGATGAGGCATCATCATCCTGTGACTATGTCGGTGATATTATTCTTGACTTTTGTTTTAGAATGACACATTGGGATGCAGTTGCTCTAATGCCAGGAAAAGAAACCCATATACATCATAAGGATCAACTTGATATCATCAGAAACAATGAAAAATTAATGTTCTTGAGCCAGTGTTGCATTCTTTCTGCACTCAAAATTTCTGAAATGACTTATTTTTGGAGGCTCCAAGATGGCTGTGTGATTTCTAAAAGTAAACACATTATTTTAATTCCTTGGGTATACCGTCCAAAAGACAACAAAAGATAAGCCAAACTCCGTATACACTCAATTTCCGAACAAGCATCCGACTCTCACCTTTGGTTGCTCTGCTGAGACAAGATAAAGTATAATGGTAAACATATGGGCTCCCAAGGGCCAGCTCCATGAATAGCTGTGTGATCTTGGGCTACTAACTTAGTCTCTCTGTGCCTCAACTTCCTCAATACAAAATGGCAATAATTTATGCCTACTTCAGATTTTCATCATGAAGTTTAAACGAGGTCAATCTTGAAAAGTGCTTAGAACAGTGTTTGAAATGTAGGAAGAACTCAATAAATGTCAGTTATTGTAAATGTTAATTTTCAAAATATGTCTCTTAGAATATCATAGCTCCTTTGGGGGCATGCATTGTCATTTTCATGCAGTGCTAGTCTAATGTCATACATATAATCAGTGCTCAGTAAATACTTGCTGGTTGGCTTACACATAAAAGGAGCTGGCTTGCACATAAATTGGAAAGGAGCAGGTCTCAGAAGAAATTTGTTGTTGTTGTTGTTGTTTTATGATTTTATGGCACATATCCGCAATCCAGAAATCCATTTTGATTCATTTATGGCTTTATTCTTCAAAGGTTTTTTTTAATGTTTTTTTTTAATGTTTTCATTTAATTTTGAGAGAGAGAGAGAGAGATTGTGTGTGTGTGCACACGTGGGAGAGGCACAGAGAGAGGGAGACAGAAGATCTGAAGTGGGCTCTGTGCTGACAGCAGACAGCCTGATGTGGGGCTTGAACTCACAAACCGTGAGATCATGACCTGAGCCAAAGCCGGACACTCAACTGACTGAGCCATCCAGATGCCCCTATTCTCCAAGTTTTTACAATAAAAAAATTCAATTTAAGAGTCTATGGTGAATTGGATAAGTAAATAAATCCAAGTTATTCTATGCTGGGATAATATTTGTCTAGGGAAGGCTTTTATTGTAGCTAACATTTGGATGACATCCTTCCACTCATTACCAACCTCTTTCCATCCATCAGTTCGTCCACGAAGTCATCATGAATCTCCTATTACATGCCATCATTAGCGTTAGACAGTGGGTCTATGGTGCCGCATAAATCCACGCCCTCATGATGTTTGCAATCTAACGGGAAGACAGACTTCAAATAACCACACTAAATGCAAAACTGTAGTTGCAACAAGTACCCTGAAGAAAAACAGGTATGGTAATATATCCTGAAGAACTAAGGCATATGTACACGTACATATGTATGTGCATGTGTGTGTATGTGCACACTCTTGTATGCTTGCATACATATGTGGATATGCACAAATGTTCAACATGCATTTTTGAATTTTGAGTGTCACGAATTTTGTTGGTCTATTGGGTTAGACTGGTTAAAATCTAAACCGAACTGCTACTTTTATGTAATAGTGGTATAAAAATAGATGACCACCTTTTCCGTGCACATATTGTCTCTTGTACCTTTCCAGCTATTAATAGCAGCTACTTGTTTTTGTCTTTTTTTAAAGATTTTATTTTTAAGTAATCTCTATACCCAACCTGGGACTTGAATTCACAACCTCAAAGTCAGGAGCTGCCTACTCTACCAACTGAGCCAGCCACGCACCCCAATGACAGCTACTTGTTGAGCTCTAGCAGATACTGTGTTAAAGCTTGAATATCCCCAACAACACTGTGAGGCAGGAACTGCCATTCTCCCCATTTCCAGATGAGGGGCTGAGGCAAGGTAGTTCAATACCTTGTCCTAGGTCAGCCACATGGCAGCGTGAGTCCCTGGCCATCTGCTTTTTTTTTTTTTTTTTAATTTTATTTTTTTAATGTTTATTTATTTTTGAGAGAGAAACAGAGCACAAGTGAGAGAGGGGCAGAGAGAGGCGGGGACACAGAATCTGAAGCAGGATCCATGCTCTGAGCTGTCAGCACAGAGCCTGAGGCGGGGCTCGAACCCACGAACTGTGAGATCATGACCTGAGCCGAAGTCGGACCCTTAACTGACAGAGCCACCCAGCCGCCCCATCTGGCCATCTGCTTTTGTCTTTCCTCACCAAACGCAGTAGAGAAATGGCTCCTGTGGAAGGCAGAGGTGTACAGGATCTGTAGGGAGCAAGAATGTGGTAACAGCTCAAAGTACCGCAAGAGGTGAGCTTGGAGAGTAACAGGGTTAGAATCCGATTGCACCAACTGGTCCCTTGTTCTCCCTGAGCAAGCTGACTGTTCTAACGCTTCAACAGCCTCTTCTATTTGGACAGCCTCTCATCTGAGTCCCTTGTTGAGGTGGAAGACATCAATCGCCAACTGTCTTCAGGACACCTTGCCTGATGGGGTCTGGCCCTTCCAACTCAGTAGGACCAAATTCATCCCCTCCCCCCATCTCCTGTTTCTCTCTTGTTCTCTCATTCCTATTGGTGACATTAATTTCAGATTCCTCTTCAGCTTCTCCCACCCCCAATATGAAGCGGCTCACAAGGTGAGGTGATTGCGTCTTGGGAACATCCTGTTTAACCCCAAGAGGCTTCAATCCTATGGCTCTTGTCGGGTGGTAGTATGGCTCCCGTAGTCCCCTTTGAGACATGTTCTTCTCCACTGACATTCCTTGTCCCCTCATTCCTCAAAATCTGAGTCCCTGCATGAGAAGCCACCCATTCACCCCGTGCTCCTCAGCTCAGATGCTGAGAATCATTTCTGTGCTGGAAACGTGAATTGCTCTGGCCACACCGAAGGTCCCGAGAGATTTCTGTAACGGGAAAGTAGGTCATATTTCTTCTTTGGGAATAGATACTGGTGTCAGCAGATATGACACTCTTTGAAATTGAACTTGGCGATTCCTCAAAAGTGCTTGGATCTTCCCCAACACCATGCTAGCAGGCCCTCCAAAGAGGCCAGCCTCTGACTGCCCTGAGGTAATCTGAAGAAGCCAGCTGCTCAGAGAATCCGAGGCCAGTGTTTCAGGGGCCTGGGCCAGGTTGCACTTCTGTGCAGCACATGGTTCAGGCTGTGCGGTTGGCGGCAGCTTGTACGTGCCTGGGTGGGTGGCAGGTGGAAGCTAACATTTTCAGGGGGGTCGGTCGGGTAGGGAAAGCACGTCCCGCTGAGGAGAGCGGTGAAACTATGAGAAGCTGCTAGTGGTGGGGGCACTTCGTGAAGGACTGAATTAAAAAACAAAACTGACTTCTAAGTTGGCACCAAATATTAATGATCGTTAACACTTGTGAAGAACTTAATGGTTTTAAAAGTACTTCACATATGGTATCTCAGTTAGTCCTTGTTGGAATTCCAGATGAAGCTTTTATGGTCTCACCACGACGTACCTTTCCTAGAGAGTGTTTATCACAATGACAATTATGCTTTTCTTTTGAGATTTCTTTTCAATGGGTGTCTTCCCTACTAAACTGTAAGAATCATGAGGACAAATCTTGTTTTCACTCAGCATTCTTTTTTTTTTTTTTTTAAAGTAAGCTTCACACCCAGCCTGGAGCCCAACGTGGAGCTTGAACTCATGACCCTGAGATCAAGACCCTAGCTGAGACCAAGAGTCCAATGTTTAACCGACTGAGCCCCTCACTTGGCAGTCTAGGCCCAGCACCTACAGCAATGCTCTAGCATATAGTAGGTGCTCAGTTAATATTCAGTGAATGAAGGAATTCAGTAAGTAAATGAATGGCTGTATGATAATTGTATAAAAAATGTTACCGGGGCTCCTGGGTGGCTCAGTTGGCTGAGCGACCGACTCTTGCTTTCGGCTTAGGTCGTTATACCAGGGTGGTGGGATCAAGCTGTGTCATGCTCTGCTCAGAGCCTGCTTAATATTCTCTCTCTCCCTCTCTCTCTGCTCCATCCCCCCACTTGCATGCATATGCTTTCTGTCTCTCTCTTTCTAAAATTAAATAAATAAATAAATAAATAAATAACCCAAAAATGTTACCTAAGCAAAACACATCCCAGATAGATATGCATGTAGGACTTATTTTTTTTTTAAGTTTATTTATTTATGAGAGATAGAGAAAACATGAGTGGGGGAGGGGCAGAGAGAGAGGGAGACCCAGGATCCGAAGCAGGCTCTAGGCTCTGAGCTGTCAGCACAGAGCCCAACGTGGGGCTGGAACTCACAAACCATGAGATCATGACCTGAGCCGAAGTTGGACACTTAACCGACTGAGCAACCCAGGTGCCCTTTCATTTTATTTTTACTTTTTAATTTATTTATTTTGAGAGAGTGAGTGTGAGTGGGGGAGGGGCAGAGAGAGAATCCCAAGCAGGCTCTGTGCTGGTGGCATAGAGCCTGATGCGGGGCTTGAACCCATGAACTGAGAGATCATGACCTGAGCCAAAATCGAGTTGGATGCTCAACCAAGTGAGCTACCTAGGCACGCCCAGGACTTATGTTTTTCAGTGAAGAGAGATTCTATTCTCATTGTTATTGTTTTATTCTTATTCTTATTCTTATTCTTATTCTTATTCTTATTCTTATTCTTATGTTACCTTATGCCTAATGCACCAACAAACCTTTTAAGAACTTTTCATTTTGAAATAATTATAGATTCAGAGGAAGTTGCATAGAAATCACAGGGAAGTCACAAGCACACTTCATTCTTTATTTCTCCAGTTTTGAAATCTTGCATAACTGTAGTACAATTCCAAGCAATTTTTTTAAAAAGCTGTGTTTTAAAAAAGGACTTAAAGGAATCAAAATCACTATCTTGAAAAGATATTGGCATCCCCATGTTCACTGCACTATTATTTGCACTAGTCAAGACGTGGGGAAAGCCTGTATCCACTGACAGGTTAATGGATAAAAAAGATGTGATGTACATACATCTACATATGGTCCATGTGGAATGGATCTTAAGGGCATTATGCTTACTGTAGTCAGTCAGAGAAAGTCAATACTGTATGATCTCACTTGTATGTGGAATCTAAAATAAAAACAGAAATGAAAATAAAACAAAACAAAATCGAACTTACAGATACAGTGAGGCAGGGGGTAAGGATGGGTGGGTGAAATGGGTAAACTTGGTCAAAAGGTACAAGTTTCCAGTTAGAAGAGAAGTAAGTCCTGGGGATGTGATGTAGAGCATGGTGACTATAGTTAACGATTCTGTGTCCCGTGTTACATAATCGCAAACTGCTAAGCTTGTGTGTTCCCATCACAAGAAACAAATTTTGTAGCTGCACGGTGACGGATATTAACTAAACTCATTGAGTTCATCATTTTGCTGTATCTCAAATCATTGCGTTGTATACCTAAAACTAGCACAATGCTTTGTGTCAATTATACCAGTAAAATGAAAAAGAACCTGAAGAGTAGACTGAGTCATACATGGAAAAGAAGACCATCTCCGTTCACTGTGAGGCTGAGGGGCTCATCCTGTAAAAGTCCCTTCCATGGTCTGGGTGCTCCCTTGTACACTTAACTCAGGTGGATATGGAGGGAGGTTCACAGGTACACCTTGACATGGACCCCGGAAGCACACTTACTTAGCTGCTCCCCTCCTCTGTTTTCCTTGGGGCTTCCAAGGGCCTCCCCCAGGACTTGAGAACCATGCGTCAGACTTAGTCTTACCACGTTCCTGCATTCACTGAGTCTGAGATACCCATCTCAGCACTCATTAGCAGTAGGACTTAGGGAATCAACCTGCACTTGTTTCACCTCTGTGAATAGTATTTATTGGAATGGGAAGTTGAATCTCCGGAGGCTGGTCTAAGATGCATTGGATCGTTCTCCCCTTGCCATCAAACAAACCCTGGAAAACACTCAACAAATCAGAAGCCTAGTGCACGTTTTTCTTTTGCAGTGCATCTAAGGGGCTGTGAACAAGCATGGCCAACAATCCATCCCTACTCCTTAATGTGGTAGAAATTAAATGCTCTTCTTTCCTCCAGCCAAATCAAGCTCCCCATGTGGTAGATGGGAATAAAGCCCATGGATGGGCTGAAAGTGTCTGATTTCTGTAACGTCCTGTTACCTTAGCACCTCCCCCAAGTTGTGGAATTTCTTTACTTATCTCCCCTTAGTAAATAAGCAGGACTAAGAAAGCTAGGGTCATGGCTCAAGTAATTCTCAATGTTTATGGATTCGGTGAAGAATGAATTAAATCAACATTGCATGGCAATTCTTGATTTTTTTTTAAGTTTATTTATTTGAGAGAGAGAGACAGAGAGAGAGAGATCGTGGGGGAGGGGCAGAGAAAGAGGGAGAGAAAGAATCGCAAGCAGGTTCCCCGCTGTCAGCAGAGAGCCCGACATGGCGCTCAGTCTCACTAACTGCGAGATCATGACCTGAGCCAAAATCAAGAGTTGGATGCTCAACTGACTGAGCCGCCCAGCTTTCCCAATTCTTGATTTCTTTTGAATAAAATTAGAAATCATGAACTGCCCATCTTCACTGGTCAGCTAACCTGGCCAAATCAAACCTTAAGCCCAGTCTTCTGTGTCTCATCATCTCTTGGTGTCATCTTGGCATTGTTTTGGCTGCAGTACATCCATGATTTGGTTTCTGATGGGTTGTCTCCTTCTTCATCTTCCCACATCTGCTCATGGGTCAGGGTGCAAGGAAAGGAAAAGACTGCAGAGGCACAGAGAGGGAGACCTTGGCGTCACTGCTGTGCTGAAGCATGTGACCATCTCTGGGTAACTGGAATCTCTAGAATATTACACACGTGGAGAACTGACTATGCCATACATCTGGAGTCCATTCAAGCTCCATTGTTTCCCAGATAAGAAATTTAAAAATGTTTCTGTTTTGCTTTGGCTTAAGTTATCTGATTTGACTGTCCATACAGTTATCAAACTAATCAGACAATTATCTGTGTATTTCAGCACTGCTTATATGCACAGTGTGCCACTCTCAGATTGCAAAATGAAACTGGGAATTTTTCCTGACTATCTGACATTTTTTAAATTACTGTAGAAATGGAGGCATTTTTCATGTAGTTTATTTTACCTGTGTCTACCATGATATTCTAAGATACTTCTGAATCTTCAATCCAGGCAGCCTGCTAGGGTCACAAAAGCACAAAGGTAGACAGGCTGAATAAAATCTGGCTTTGTCCAAATTTATGATTAGCCCGGAGACTTCTCAGGCAGATAACAAGATGCCAAACATTAAAATAAGAAATTTCTCAGATTGAGAAAAAGAAACCTAACGACTGATTTTGTAAACAACACTGAGTTCCATCACTTGGGGCTCTTTTATTCCACACACAATGTTGCCTACCTACCATGTTGAACTGTAAACAAATGCTTGTCTTGTAAGTGTAAGGTTCTTGGGGCTGCAGCATCCCAATAAGCATGGTTAGTGTGCCTCTGAGAAGTGTGTTCTATCATTCATTTCTGTGGTTTTGGTAGTCTATCATTGCAGGGTATCCTGGACCGTTTCTTTCCAATGTATTAAGTACTTATAGACTGATGGACCTCGTTTTAAGCTTCTTGGGTTTGGAAGAACATTAAAAAAAATAAAATATACAGTTCTGTCTCCTGAAGTGCCTGTTTATTTAACTTAGCCAAGTTGAACAAACATATCACCACTAGAAAGGGAAATTGTCTGTAAAGGCCAGTATGTTGATTTTGGAATGTGCTCTAGAGTTGCTCTCAACATTAGCCTGATAAACATGGCGACCTGCATTGATATTAACTGGTGAAAATGGCCGATGCAAATGAATGACACTGAAGATTTGGACTTGAGCCATCTCGTGTGCTATGTGAGGCACAACAAAGAAATGGCAGGATTTCTTGGGGAGGATGATCAAGGTCTACGGAGGATAATGGATCCAGTCTTTCTAGATGTCCTGCAGCTAAGTTGACAGTGTGTAGTGGGATGATGGGTTCCTGCTGCCATTCATTCCCAACCCTTCCTGTTCACAACTCTTTCTCAAAGTCACAGATAAAACAGTCCCCTTTCTTGTTTCCCTTCTGGTACACTATTCCCTCTTAAAGGCGAATAGTATCAAATCTAGAAAGGTAGTTTGTCTCCAGTTCCAGTGCTCTGAAATTTTTTTCCTGGTGTTGTTAAATGTAACTATTATATTTTGGCCAAACAGTATTGCAACTTTTCTTTTTCAGAGCAGTCAGTGTGTTCACGCTGTGCAACAGAAGGAGAAAAACGCTTATTTCCATATTTACTGTGCATGTTACTTCACCCCCAAGTGATTGATCATTTAAAGCAAGGTATTTGGCATTCTTCTTGAAAAGCACTAAATTAGTTCTTTTCCCATCCAATGCTGACTTTCAGTATAGAGACGCATATAGTGATGTTAAAAAAATAAATAAGTAAATCTTCGGTTTCTTTAAAGTGATATTATCGAGACATTCATATATAGTACTACTTAGCTATTTCATATGTACAATTTGATGGTATTTATTTATTTAAGTTTATTTATTTATTATGAGAGAGAGATAGTGGGGGAGGGGCAAAGAGAGAGGGAGAGAGAAAGAATACCAAGAAGTCTCTGCACTGCCAGGGCAGAGCCTGATGTGGGGCTTGAACTCATGGACTGTGAGATCATGACCTGAGCCAAAGTTGGATGCTTAATCAACTGAGCCATCTTGGTACCCTGTTATTTATTTTGATTTTTTTTTTCTTATTTTAGAGAGGGGGGGGTGGGGCAGGAGAGGGGCAGAGAGAGAGAGAGAGAGAGAGAGAATTTCAAGCAGGCTCCATGCTCAGTGCAGAGCTCTATGTGGGGCTCCATCCCACAACTCAGGGATCACAAGCTGAAATCGAGAGTCGGATGCTCAACTGACTGAGACACCCAGGTGCCCCACAGTTTGATGGTTTTTAGTATATTCACAGAGTTGTGCAACCTTAACCACCACCTAATTTTAGAATGTTTTCATCACTCACCACGAAACAGCTTTGTACCCATAAGTCCCTCCCCACTGTACCTGTCCCCAAGCCCCTGACAACCACGAAACTACCTTCTGGGTCTATAGATTTGGCTATTCAGGGCCTTTGTTATAAATGGGCTCATATATATGATCTTTTGTGACTGGCTTCTTTTCCTTAGCATAATATTTTAAAGGTTCATCCAGATTGTAGCATGTATTAGTATCATATTTCTCTTTATTGCTGAGTAGTATTGTATGGACATACCACATTTTGTTTATCCTTCCATTATTTATGGACATTTGAGTGGTTTCCATTTTGGGGGCTATAATGAATAATGCTGATAGGGATGCTTATGTATATATGTTTGGCTGAACATATATTTTCTTCTCTCTTGAATTTATAACTGGGAGTAGAATTGCTGGGTCATATGGTAACTCTACATGTAACATTTTAAAGAACTGCCAAACAGTTTTCCAGAGTGGCTAGACAATTCAACATTCTCACCATCGGAGGGTCTCAGTTTTTTCACATCTTTGCTGACACATTTGTTATTTTTAGTCTTTTTTGATTATAATAATTCCAGTGGATGTGAAGTACTATCTCATTGTGGTTTTGATTTTCATTTTTCTGGTGACTACTAATGCTGAGTACCTTCTCATGTCTTTACTGGACATTTGTATATGTTTGTTAGGGAAATCACTATTCAGACCTTTGTCCATTTTTTAATTAGGTTGTCTTTTATTGCTGAATTTGTTGTTTGATTCCCTTTACAAACATATGATTCAGAAATACTTGAAAATATTTTCCCCCCTTGTGTGGGTTGTCTTTTCATTTTCTTATTGGTTTCCTTTGAAGAATAAACACTTTTTATTTTTTTAAAAGAAACTGGTTTTTTTTTTTTTAACATTTATTTTTAGGAGAGCACAAGGCGGGGAGGGACAGAGACAGGGGAACAGGCTGACAGCAGTGAGCCCGATGTGGGGCTCAAACTCATGAACCAGGAGATCGTGACCTGAGCTGAAGTTGGACACTCAACTGACTGAGCCACCTAGGTGCCTCTAAACATTTTTGATTTTGATAAAACCATTTTGATATCCATTTTTTACTTTGGCACTTTTGTTTTTGGTATCATATTTAAAAAACTATTGCTTAACCCAAGGTCACAAGATTTCTTCCTATGTTTTCTTTTAAGAATCTTTTTTTTTTTTTTAAGAGAGAGAATGTGAACAAGAGAGGAAGGCTCCATGGAGCCAGATGTGGGGCTCAACATGGGGCTCAACACGGGGTTCTATCCCACGACCCTTGGATCATGACCTGAGCCAAAATCGAGTCAGATGCTCAAGTGACTGAGACACCTAGGCATCCCTTCTAAGAATCTTATAATTTTTAGCCCTAACATTTAGGTCTAAGATTCATTTTGAGTTAATTTTTGCGCGCGGAGTAAGGAAGGAGTCCAACTTCATTCTTTTGAATGTGGATATCCAGCTGTCCCAGTGCCATTTGGTGAAAAGCCTGTTCTTTCCCCAACTAAATTATCTTGGCACTCTTGTCAAAAATCAATTGACTATAAATATAAAGGCTTATTTCTAGATTCTCATATTCTGTTGATTAAATGCCTATCCTTATCTGGTAGCACCTTGACTTAATTATTGTAGCTTTGCAGTAAGTTTTTAAATGGGAGAGTATGAATCTTCTCTTTTGTATCTCTTTTTTCAAGATTGTTTTGGCTATTGTGGGTCCTTTGAATTTTCATATGAGGTCTAACATCCCTTGGGCTGCATCTGCAAGAAAGTCAGCTGGGATTTTGATAGGGATCGTGTTGAATTTGAAGGTTAACTTGGAGAGTATTGCCATCTTAACAATAGCATGTCTTTCTATACATTTATTCCTAAGTATTTTATTCTCTTTGATGCTAGTGTAAATTTCTCAAATTCATTCCTGGATTCTTCCCTGCTAGTGTGCTTGACACACAATTGGTTTTTGTCATTAATCTTTTATCCTGCAATCCTGCTCAACTTGATTTTCTGTACCTAAGATCATTTCCTCTGGAAATAGAGATAGTTTAATAATTATTTTCTAGCCTGACTACCTTGTATTTCTTTTTTTCTTCTTTATCTCATTCCATCCCCTCTCTTTTTTCCCTAACTGCCCTGGCTAGAACCTCCAGTACTATGTTGACTAAAGTAGTGACAGCAGACTTGTCTTGTTCCTGATCTTAGGGGGAAAACATCCGACCCCTCACTATTAAGTGGGAGGAAAGGTCTCATGTTTATTATGCAGAACTGCTGGAACAGTTCTATATAGACATATACAAACATATATATAGTTCTATATAGACATATACATATAGATACCACGACGTAAGGCAAAACGGTCAGCTCAGGTGTTGATCACTGGACCTTCTTTTGCTTTTTTGTCCCTTTTTTTATTTTATGTTTGGTCCCAGCTAAGGAGACCTGAGATACCATATTAATTTTTCCTTATCATCTTCAACATTCTATGATCAGCAGTCTACTACAAGTCTCCTCTTTTGTTTTTTTTTTTTCCCTCTTTATTCCTAATTCTCATATCCATTCTCCTTCCCCCTCCTAAGCACCCATCCTAGTGTGCTGATAGGCATTCCCAGCACGCATGTATTCTTTAAAAATTCTTACTGTTTTGTGTCTGAGCTTTTAGTGTATGTAAATGGTATTAAAGGTGCTATGACGTCTGTTTCCTGATTTTTTTGTCTCGATGTTTCGTTCCAGGTTGGCGTTGAACGCACCTTCAATCTGTTGCTTCTGACTGCTTCATTGCACTCCGCTCCTGTTGTTGATCTTGCCCCATTGTGGTGGACCCCAAACTGCCATTCCCCACCCCCAGTACCACAGACAATGCTATGATGAAGGTCTTCATTCACATTTTCTTACATGCCTGCCCAAGGTATTCAAGTAAGGGATTTTGCCTCCTTTGGCTTCAACATGTTTAACACAGTGAAACAACATCAGTTTATTTTTCAGAATGACTGAGTTGACATTTCCAATGGCAGTATGAGTGGGAAGTTCTTGGTCTGCTCACAAACACTTGTGGTTTGTTTTTTTTTTTTTTTTAATCTTTTTAAGTTGCTATCCTAAGGAGTGCAAGGTGGGTTCGTTGTTTTGATTGTAACTTCTCTGATTTTTAGTGAGACTGAGGATTTTTCATGTACTTCTTTTCATTTTTCATTTTCTATCTGCAAACTGCTTATCTATATTCTCTACCCACTTTTCTCTTTGGTTTCTTCATTTTCCCTATTAATTTACAGGAGTTATTTGTATGTTTTAAACACTGACCCTAATCCCTTTCAGATAGTACAAGTATATCCTCCCAGGTGGCCATCTATTTGTCTATTTTTTATTGATATTATTACTAATGAATATATTTGGGGAGCTAATAGATTAAAATGATGACAATGGTCTAAGTTTGTTGTAAGTTGAGAATATATACGAAAAATTTTAAACATATGAGAGATTGGAGTGTCCATCTTCGTAGATCTAAAAGAAGTCCAGTCACCAGCAACAAGATCGATGGTGGTGGCTGGTATCTTGTAAAACATATATACACAGCACCCAACACACGCACACACGCACACACACACACACACACACACACACGCAACTCCCTCTTTAACTCACTAGTTTCTTGGTTCCATACTCATTGACCTCTTCTCATTGGTTTTCTTTCCATTTACCTTCTCTTCCCTTTATCCTGAAGCAACTTTCTAAACGAACTGTGATCACTACATTTAAAAACATCAATAGGACAACTATTAGGGTGACAATTGTCAAAAAAAACCAAGAAAGAACAAATGTTGGCAAGGATCTAGAGAAGTTGGAACCCTTGTGCATTGTAAAATTGTACAATGTAAATGGTGTAACCTTTGTGGAAAACAGTATTGAAGTTCTTAAAAAAATTAAATCTGGAATACCATTTGACCCAGCAATCCCACTTTGGGGTACATACCAAAATACCAAAAGAATTAAAGGCTGGAATTTGAATAGATATTTATACACCCACATTGAAATAATCTGGTCACAAAAGGACAAATACTGTATGATTCCACTTCTATGAGGTTCCTAGAGTTGTCAAGTTCACAGATACAAAAAGTAGAATGGTTGTTACCAAGGGCTGGGGGAAGGGAGGAATAGGGAGTTATAGTCCATGGACATAGAATTTCAGTTTGGGAAGATGAAAAAGTTCTGGAGATGGATGGTGGGGACGGCTGCACAATAAAGTGAATGTACTTAATACCACAGAAATGTAGGTTTTAAAATGTTTAAAATGGTAGGGATGCCTGGCTGGCTCGGTAGTGGAACATGTGACAATTGATCTTGGGGTCGTGAGTTTGAGCCCCATGTTGGGTGTAGCGATTATTTAAAAATAAAATCTTAAAATTGTTTTTAAATGTTTATTTATTTATTTTGAGAGAGAGAGAGAGAGAGAGAGAGAGAGCGAGCATGCATGCATGGGGGCAGAGAGAGAGGGAGAGAAAGAATCCCAAGCAGGCTCTGTGCTGTCAGTGCAGAGCCTGACGAGGGGCTTGAACTCATGAACCGTGAGATCATGACCTGAGATGAAATCAAGAGTCGGATACTTAACTGACTGAGCCACCTGGACGCCCCCTCAAAATACCCTAACAGATTGGTTGACAGCTGGATACATGTGCTGCACCCACCTATGGAGATGAATTGGGGATATTTTGATTCTGGGGGAAGTAACAGGCCACGGGACCTTCTACTCCTTGTGTGGAGGTGTACAGGGCTGGGTTGAAGCCTGCTGCTTGGAGGGCCCTCAAGATGGAAAAACTCTTTGCAGTGTAGAGATTGCCATCTGATACCTGGAACTTCGACAGAAGGTCTGGTGACGGGCTGGTGTTGGATAAAGCAGTGTCAGGGGCCAGGACATCAATGGCATGGCTTCCTAGGTTGGCCAGAGGTAAAAGTGTGCGGGCAAGAGTACTGATAGCCCTTCTGATAGTCTTGCTGCGGCCTGGCCACATGAGCCCACTGAGCTGGGCATGTTTCAGAGACAGATAAGAAATGTACCAGGGAACCCTATGTCCTTCAACATCAAGTGTATCCTTAACCTGCATAAGCAACCGCTTGCCCCCATCACGTCCATGTGTCTGAGTGTCTCATTCTTGCTCACCAAGAGTGACTGAAGGGCTGAGGGGTCTCCATCTCTCCTAGATGGCTACCTGCAGACTCCCAGTGTGCCTGGTCCCGTGCTGCCCGAGGGCTCTCTCCAGAGAATGTATGACCACCGCACCGTCTTTTTCAAAAGGCAAAATACCCGGGGATAAGGTAGGCCCCGGAAAGTCATTTCCCCTGAAAAGAGTTCAAGGAGATTGGAGGCTGACTGTGGTGATGAACTGATCTATAATTGTGACAGGCTGATATTGTTCCTCCGTGCTGCAACAGACTTCAAGCGCCAAAGAGCTCGGGAAACAATGTCTTTAAAAAAGATGAAGCACAGATAATGGTTTTATTTTGTCTGAACCAAATAGGAAATCACATCCCAAACCCTTTCAATCACCCTGCGATGTCATTACCCCACTCCATCAACACCGCTCATAACCCCTGACAGTGACAAGAAGACCTCCATGATGGCATTTATCTCAGGGAAATGGATGTATTAGCTATTTGCGTGACCTCGGAAAGGCAACATTTGCAAGCTGAGAGGCATTCCACAGAAGCCATCCCTTTTGGTGGGAGTGAAGTCGAAACGTTGTTGCTGGAATTAGATCTCCTCTTGAAAATAGCTGTAGGAGAGAAAATGCCAACCCCCACCCTCCTTGCCCTCTGTCTCACACTCTCTCCTCCATTCCAGTCGGCCTGGTCCCACGTGGTCCACAATAAATGCTGTTCTCTATAATCAGCAATGAAAGAAATGGGGAACTGTGTTCTCCACTCTGGAATGTCACTGGTGCCTGATACCTGGCTATCCTGCTCTCCTCCTGCCCCTTCCCTGCATCACCTGGGGTTGAGAAACCCCCTGAGAAGGCTTGTGTGTATCTCTGTGAGTAGATGACCTATCAGAAAAACTCTCCTTTTGCTTTTCTCGTTCCCCTCCTGACTCTTTGACTTATTTTTTAAATTAAAATTCAAGCACACCCCCACACCCAACATGAGGAATGTGAAGTGGTAAAACTTTGCAATGCCACAGTTCCTTCTGTACAAAGAGGCAGTATCTAAGGGCACCTGGGCGGCTCAGTCAGTTGTGTCCAACTCTTAATTTTGGCTCAGGGTCATGATCTCATGGTCTGTGGGATCGAGCCCCAAGTTGGGCTCTGTGCTGACAGCGTGGAGCCTGCTTGGGATTCTCTCTCTCCCTCTTTCTCTCTCAAAATAAATAAATAAACTTAAAAAAAAAAAAAGAGGCAGCATCTCTAAGGGGGTTTCCAGGTCTAGAATTTGGGGACTAGGATATTGAATGCTTCTCTTGCTCTCAAAGAAGAGGTGGGAAAGCAAATAGATGCACAGATACATGATAGGAAATAGTTGATGAGGACCTAGGAGCTATAGACACTCAAATAAATGGTAACTATATTATATAGGCATCATACATGTATTATGTCAGTGTGTATACACATGTATGTATGCATAATTCTTTTATGTAAGCACATACATACAAACAGGTACAGAGATATAGATATAGGTATAGCTATAGATACAACTGAAGCCTGAAAAATCTTATGAGGGAGGTAATATTTCTTTTTTACAGAGGAAGCACTTTCAAATTTTATGAGTTCAAGCTATTTGCCCCCAAACACCCCAAACTGAGGTTCCAACTCCAATGGCCCGGGCCCAATGGACATGTTTTCTTCTTCTGGTGATGACATCACAGTTGGCCTTTTTTGGGGAACCAGTTTTCTCCCAGGTCATGCAGCCTTCTAGCAAATGTCAAAAGGCCATGCTCTTCTCTGTCCAAAGAGCAAGCAGGTGATCCAAGTCAGGTTAAGTATAGACTCTCTCCGATGACTCTGAATGCTGAAGGGAAAAGATGCATAATGACAGTGGGGGCTGATTCATCCCCATGGTTGTTGCCCAGAGAGACCGTCCCGTTTGTTTCTGAGTTCCCAAACCTCACGGCTACTCTGAGCCATGTCCTTTCTGAGGGTTGTTCCTTCAGGCTGTCCCTCCATGCTGTGAGCTTCCCCCGTATCCTCCTAACAAATCCCCTTCTGTGTAGGTAGGTGTGGTGGGTGTGGGAGTGTGCCCCCACTAGGCCTGGGGGGCTTCTTCCCCTGCTGTCACTGTGCTGGACACTGATGGCTCACAGCTGAGGCCCTCCTAGCCCTCAGCCACCCAGAGCTTCCTTGCCCAAGTTCAGACCCTCTTCCAGGAGACAGTCTGCTGGGGTACAAAGGCCCAGTGTCCTTGCCTCATTCTGGACAAGCCCAAAAGCCATCCCGGGTCCAGAGCTCCCCTTAGGATCAACTTGAGGCCTCTGTTGAAATTACATCATGGTTCAATTTCTTCTTCCTGCTTCCTTTACTCCTTCTACACCTTGTAGCTTCTGTGAACCCCACCCAGTACTGCTGCTGTCAGCAGATTTCTTTTTCTTTTCCTTTTTTTAATTTTTTAAAAAAATGTTTATTTTTGAGAGAGAGACAGACAGACAGAATGCAGGCGGTGGAAGGGCAGAGAGAGGGAAACACAGAATTTGAAGCAGGCTCCAGGCTCTGTCAGCACAGAGCCCAAAGTGGGGCTCCAACACAACAGTGAGATCATGACCGGAGCTGAGGTTGGACACTTAACCAACTGAGCCACCACTATTTGTAGATTTCCACCAGAGTCTGGGGAACATGACCTGATGGATCTGGGTAAACTTCTAAGACTTGCACCGAAGACCCCAAGTTGATTCAGCCTGCTCTGTGCACCCCTGTATGTGCTTGCTGGGACTGTCATAACAAGGTACCCCAGACTGAATGGCTGGAACAACAGAAATTTGTTTTCTCACAGTTCTAAAGGCTAAAAGTCTGAGATCAAAATGCTGTCAGGGTTGGTTTCTACAGAGGTGTCTCCCGTCGGCTTGTAGATGGCTGTCTTCTCCCTGTGTCTCCAGATCTTCCCTCTATCTACCTCCTACTTCCTTGTCTTATAAGGACACCAGTCATTGGATTAGAGCCCACCCTAATGACCTCATTTTAATGTAATTACCTCTTTTTAATTTTTTTAATGTCTGTTTATTTTTGAGAGAAAGAGAGCCAGCAGGGGAGGTGCAGAGCATGAGGGAGACAGAGAACCCGAAGCAGGCTCTGTGCTGTCAGTGCAAAGCCCAAAGCCCAATGTGGGACTCAAACCAATGAACCGATGAACCCTGAGATCACGACCTGACCCCAAGTCAGACACTCAACTGACTGAGCCACCCTAACAGAATTACCTCTTTTAAGGCCCTGTCTCTAACTACAGTCACTTTCTGAGGTACTGGCAGTTAGGACCTTAACATATGAGTTTGGAGAGGACACAAGTGAGCCCTTAACAGCCTCCAAAGCCTGAGCTCCTCCCAAAAGTCTCTGCGGGTTAGAATTACATGGTTTGCTAGCTAGCCTGTGAGCAGAGCAGTCTGAATGTTTGCGTCTCTCAGTGCTTAGCCCTCCTCGTTGGCAAATTGGATCCGACTGCAATCTGTAACCCCGAAAGGTAATGAATAATATTGATGGCAGTGCAGGGTATATCAAATAGAAAGTGGAATTAAGATGTACTGATTTTAAGTGAAGGAGAACTGCTTGGTGCTTCCCTTTAAAGGCAGCCAAGCTACCAAATCAGTGGGGGAAGATGGATGGGTCAGTGGGGCCAGGATAACCAGAAGTCTTGTTAAAATAAATCAAGTTGGAGCCCCTTTGTGATTATTATTACTCTGAAAAAGAAAACTATGGAAGAATTTATTTTGTAATTTTGGTACAGGGAATGTCTTCTGAGAAAGTCACAATACCCAGAAGCAATTTGTTAAAAGGGATACATGCAACTACATTAGAACAATCACCATTGGGGGCTCCTGGGTGGCTCAGTCGGTTGAATGTCCGACTTCGGCTCAGGTTATGATCTCACGGTCCGTGGGTTTGAGCCCGCGTCGGGCTCTGTGCTGACAGCTCAGAGCCTGGAGCCTGCTTTGGATTCTGTGTCTCCCTCTCTCTCTGCCCCTCCCCTATTTGTCTCTGTCTGTCTGTCTGTCTCTCTTAAAAGTAAATAAACATTAACAAAATTTAAAAAAAAGAAAAAAAGAAAAATCACCATTGAAATCCTGAGTGACCTACGGCTAATGGAGACAAGGGGGGGGGGGGCTCGAGGCACCGAACACTTTGAATATCTCACCCCCCCCACCACCCCCACCCCCTCCCACCATCCCTCTGGCTGAACATCCATTGTCTACAAACGTGGAAGTGCTTGACATCACAGAGGACACTGCATTCTCGCTTCCAGGAGGGCATGCCCCATTTCGCCAGCCCATGCCTAGAGATGTTGCATCACTACCCCATTCTTTTTTTAATTAAAAAAATTATTTTTAATGTTTACTCATTTTTTGAAAGAGAGACACAGAACACAAGTGGGGGAGGGGCAGAGAGAGAGGGAGACACAGAATCCAAGGCAGACTCCAGGCTTCCAGCTGTCAGTACAGAGCCTGACGCAGGGCTCGAACTCACAAACCACAAGATCGTGACCTGAGCCAAAGTTGGACACTTAACCGACTGAGCCACCCGACACCCCCATCAATACCCCATTCAGTCGTCGGTGGGCACAGGTGGGTTCTAGCCTGTGGAGACTGACTATGCCTCTCAGTCAAGGCCCTGCTGGCTGATGCATCTGAATTTGTGGCCACTGCTGCACCTGCTACGGTTGAAGCAAAGGGGAAGTCAGAGGAGTCTCATGAGAATGTGGGACTTGTCTTTTTGACAGCAACCAACTCAGCCAAGCGTTGCTTGTGGAACAAGGGAACAGAGGCTAACTTCTCTTTAAAAGAAAAAGGAAAGAATTTTAAAAATCTGCATGGGAACAAAAGCACAACAAATCAAGCCAAAACTGTTGGGGGAAAATGTTTAAATAATATTGCTGAAAATGCTGATTTCCCCAATTTATAAAGAATTTCTATAGAGTAATAAGGAAATAATACAATCTACTGGGCAAATCATGGAAATAGTTCGGAGATAAGGAAATACAAATAGTTTCTAGACATTTGAAAAACTACTGACTGGCACTAAAAATAAGAGAAATTCCTATTAAATCCAATTAAGACACCTTGAGAAGCTGTATTTTATTTTATTTTATTTTATTTATTTTTTAAGTTTATTTATTTATTTCGAGAGAAAGAGTGACAGAGCAAGAGCTGGGGAGGGGTAGAGAGAGAAGGAGAGAGAGGGAATCTCAAGCAGGTTCGTGCTGTCAGAGCAGGGCTCAAAGTGGGGCTCCATCCCATGAACCGTGAGATCATGACCTGAGCCAAAATCAAGACTTGGATACTTAACTGAATGAGCCACTGAGGCACCCTGGATACTGTACTTTAGCTATTATGATGGTAAAAGACAAAAAATAAAAATAAAAAAAAATATAAGCACACTCAGGACTATTGAGGGTGTGGGGAAATAGTCACACTCATATGTCAGTGCAGGGATTAATTGTTGCTTTGTCAGGGATGGCAATTGGGAATACTCACGAAAATAGAAATGCATACAACCTGTGACCCATCTCACAGAGCATGAAACTGAATGTTCACAGAGATCTCTGGTTTAGCAGTGAAAGAGCGAAAGAGCTGACAATCCTGGGACAGAATGGATATCGTTGTACCCCAATACTCACTCTTCCCTCCTTGTTTCTTAATAGATCCCCAAGTTTTCAACACCATCCCTAGATTGTGACTACATTTCCCATCCTCCCTTGCAGCCAGGTGTAGCTTTGTGACTAGGTTTTGGAAAATGGATATAACTGAAGGGATTCTGTGAGCTGGGAAGTGTCTTTCTTGAGGGGGAACACATAGATCTTTCCTCCGGCTGGGAATGCAGACGTGAAGGCTGGAGCTTCAGCAGCTACCTTCGAACACAAAGAGAAAGATCTTAAGTCTTTGAGACTGTAGCTACCAATACCAGCCCCGAGACATCGAACTCTGCTCATTTTTTTTTTTTCATGATATAAATGTCTATCTTGGTTGGGCTAAGTCGTTATTTTACATACTTTAAAAAGGATTTTGGTAAGATGAATCATAGTACATATGCAATATTACATACCAACCAACTCTTTAAAGGAAAGAGGCACATCTACTAATGTACACTCAGTAGTATATACAAGTATAGAGAGATGAAATGCTCTACAACACACATACACACACACACACACACGTACATGAAAAAAGCAAGGTGCAAAAAGGTGTTACATTGTGTTGCTATTTCTACAAAGAATAAAAGTATCTAGATTGTATGTTTGCCTATGTATAGATTATCTCTTTCTGAAAGGGCACCAGACACTGGTGACCATAGTTGCCTCTAAGCAATGGAAGCAGAGGAATGGTAAAGGAAGGGAAGAGACTTCTACCTCTGTGCCCTTTTGTATCTTTTGGATTCATCTTTTGTGCATGTATTATCTATTTAAAATAAATAATAAACTTCAGAAAAATGGAAAGATGCAGCTGGGGTTGTCTGCTGAATTCCTCTGGGGCTGAGGCAGAAAAATCGAAATGGCCGGGGGAGGGGGAGAGGAAGAACAGAAGGAATGCATGGGAGGAGGTACATGCATGAGGGTCTAATTGCTTACAGCACACCATTAGAACCAGCAGATGGGGCAGACAGATGCAAATGAATAAAGCATTAGCAGGGAGATCCACAGAGAAGCAACAGGCCAGGGAGGAATTTGTGTGACAAATCTGAGCAGACCGGGTTCTGACTATGTGTGTTTTCTGCCCACATCAGAGAAATCAGCAGTAGTTACTTCTGGAGAACAGCAATGTATGGCTCTGTGCAGATCGAGGGCAGAGCAGGAGAGTGATTGAATTAACCATCAATCCCCCGAGTGTGACAATTTGTTTACTGCAACAAAACATTTTTTCTCCTTTCCTCCAGTTTAGAGTGTTTTTGATAGATATGTTTTTGAAAGTAGACGCTGGAGGGATGTTTCATTTTCTGGGTACTGAAAACACACCTGAACAAGGTGATTAGAGGTAGGCTGTTGAGTGTTTCAGAGACGCTGGAATGAAGTGAGGATCCTTACCCTTTAGACATACCCTGTAGGACCGCTGCAGGGAAGACACAGGACTCTTGTGTTTAACAAGTGTGCTAAGGAAATTGGCATGAATGCTGCTTGAGATATAGACAACTAAGCAACATTGTACAGCTCGGGTAAAAGTAACTCCAGTCAGGATCGTTAGTATAAACTGCCTGATTGGTATGCAGCCAAGTGGCTCTCATGTAATAGTAGATGTTTACGATTGGTTTTAAGTCTTTTCTGAAGATAGCAATGAATTCTATGAACATGTTTGCTCAGCTTCAAAAATCGGTGTCAGTCACCTAGTGAAATGACTTGAAAGAAAACACAACAACCCGCAATGCCAAGTTCTGGTGACAATATGGAGCACCTAGACGTATCCTACACTGCTGGTGGGAAGGCGAAGTCATACAAATACTCTGGAGAGTGGTTTGGCTTTTTTTGAAAAACAAAAAACAAAAAACTGAAGTTTAACATACACTTAGCATCGAGCAAGAAATCCACTTCCTGGGTTTGAACCCCAAAGAAATGAAAACTGAGATTCACACAAAACCCTGTATGTGGATGTTGATAGTGGCTTATTCATAATTGTTAGAAACTGGAAACAACCCAAATGTCCTTTAACCTCTGAATGGACATACAGATTGTCGTATAATTAAGTACTGCTCAGGAATGAAAAGGAAGGAACTACTGAAACACTCAGCCACATGGCTGAATCTCAAATGTATTTGCTGAGTGAAAGAAGTCATACTCAAAAGACCACATACTGCATGATTCCATTTATACGACATTCTAGAAAAGATAAACTGTAAGGACAAAAGACAGATTAGTGGTTGCCAGGGGGTAGAGATGGAGGGAGGGACACAGGGGGATTTGGGGGGAAAGGTCATGATACAGTTCTACATTTTGATTGTATTGGTGGCCACACATCTGTATGCATTTCTCAAAACTCATAGAACTGCCTATTAAAAATGGTGAATAATGTATGAAATGTATGTATGAAAATGATATCTTGAGGTACCTCAGGGTACCTGGGTGGCTCAGTCAGTTAAGCATCCGACTCTTGATCTCAGCTCAGGGCTTTATTTCAGAGTGGTGAGCTCCAGCTCCACACTGGGCTCCACACTGGGTATAGGGCCTACTTAGAAAACAAACAAACAAACAAATCCCCCAGAAGATGCTACCTCAATAAATCTGACTTTAAAATAAAAAGTCTGGGACGTCTGGGTAGCTCAGTCAGTTGAATGTCTGGTGAAGAGCTGTGGAACCAATGATGGCTGTCTCAAGAGAAGATTCTCAAAGAGCCAGTGCCCACGTAACTGTGAAAAAGATTTTTGTGGATGGCGTTGAAGAAGACACTGAAGAACATCATCTAAGAAGTTACAGTGGACAGTATGGGAAAAGTGAAGTGATTGAAATCATGACTGACCCAGGCGGTGGCAAAAAGAACGGCGTTGCTTTTGTGACATCTGATGACCATGACTCTGTGGACAAGATGGTCATTCAAGAACGCCATACTGGGACTGGCCACGATTGTGAAGTAAGGCGAGCTCTAGCTAAGCAAGAGATAACTGGTGCTTCATCCAGCCAAAGAGGTTAAAGTTGCGGAGGAAACGTCACTGGGGGAGATGGCTTTGGTGGCAGTCAAGGTGGTGGTGGATATGGTGGCAATGGGGATGGCTATAACAGATTTGGTAATGATAGAAGTAACTCTGGAGGTGGCAGAAGCTATAATGATTTTGACAATTGCAACAACCAGTCTTCAGATTTGGGGGTCCATCCAGGGAGGAAATTTTGGAGGCAGAAGCCCTGGCCCCTGTGGCGGTGGAGGCCAATACTTTGCCAAACCACGAAACCAGAGTGGCCATGGTGGTTCCAGAAGCAGCAGTAGCTATGGCAGTGGTAGGAGGTTTTAATTACTGCCAGGAAACAAAGCTCAGCTGGAGAAGGGAGCCAGAGAAGTGAAAGGGAAGCTACAGGTTACAGCAGTAGTGAACTCTGTCAAGCACAGTGGTGGCAGGGCCCAGCTGCTACAAAGAAGACACGTTTTAGACAATACTCATGTGTATGGGCAAAAACTCAAGGGCCTTATTTGTGACTAATTGTATAACAGGTTATCTTAGTTTCTGTTCTGTAGAAAGTGTAAAGCATTCCAACAACGGGTTTTAAGGTAGATTTTCTTTTGGCACCCATGCTGTTCATTGCTAAATGTAATAGTCTGCTCATGATGTTGAAGAAACATGTCTTTTTTTTATTAAAAAACTACATGAAGAAGACAAAAAAGCCTAGAATACATACCTAATATTTATGAGACAGAGAGAGAGATGGGATGACAGGACAAAGAGGGTTAAATGACTCGATGGGATTGATGTTAGACCCTGAGTGTCATGTTTGATAATGGGAGGCAAGAGGCTATAGACCCCCAAAGCAAATGTCACAGTGTTACAGTCTTGCTTAGGGCTGACTCTTTGTTTCAGTGTGTGATTGTGTTTGTTTGTTTTCTTCTGTTTCTTTATTTAATTCTACTTCTGACAGCCTTTTTTTTTTTTCCATTACTAGCACTTTTTCCAACATATCCTCTGCTGGGGAGGGAAAAGAGAAGGCCTAGCTCTGAGAATGCAGACATTTGGGTTAGAAGCATATGACTATCAGCAAATTTCTCCATACTTTTTCATCTGGCAGAGTTTTCCTCAATCAGTCACACATTTATATAGAAGTCTTGGTATCTCAGGGATCTTTTTGAACATTCATCTTTCAGCAATGAGTTTGAAACACCCCATTTTGTACTAATATTCCTTTTAGGGGGTTTGAATGGTTTCTGGAGCATATTTTCTGGAGCAGTAACAGAAAATCATAAAAACTCCGTGGCCTCATTATCGTGTCATTTGCACAGGGCCAATTGATCTGTATGATACCAGTTCTGTTAATTCTTCCCTGGAGTGCAGTGGCTCAGAGTCCCACTTACTTTTTTATATACAGAACAAAAACTATTACAGCTCCTAAGCATCCCGACTTTGTTCCTAGAAAAATGGAAAAGTTCAAATGTGTGCCTACCCCCGCTGGTAATGGACCACAGTCACATGGGAGCATGGTGGGCTCTTCTTACCATGGATGGCCAGAATATATCATCGTCTGAGGTCAGAGAGAAAGGGAATTTAAACACACTCTTGAGTATATTGGGACATCATATCAATTTTGTTGGTTTTGTTTCTTGTATTTTGAGTAGGCAGATAGAGTTTATTTTCAGGTTATTGGTCACTGAGAGCTTTTTGGACCCACCGCTGCTGGGTGCTCATTGTTGCGCATCTTCGACCTGCTGCCATAAAGCCTTGGACGTACCCCAGGATTACGAAATGTGATATTGGCCCCATAATTGTCTGTCATGTGCCTTGGGGGCTGCTTTGCTGTGGCTGAACACTCCATGATCCGTCTGTCAGCCTTGAAATGCTTCCCTATTCTGATTCAGGCATGCAATGAAGCAGGTCACTGGGAGCTGTGCCTTCAGTAATCCTTCCAAGGTTTAAGTAGTCAAGGGGTGGGGGACTGAGGGGGTTAATAGCATGAAGGTTCAATCAGGTAAATCCGATGAACAAAGTATTTTATTTCTAGGCTTAGTTTCGCCTGGTAGCATTTGTCTCCCTATGTAAAGAGAGTGCAAATTACTATCCCATCATCTTCTGTACTGTATTGAATTATCAATATAATTGTAATCAGCACTTCTGGAAAGTGCTGATGGCCTATTTTGTACTTGTTTGTGTTAATCAATGTTAATTACAAAGCAAGCACAGGGGTTAACAAATTATAATGGGTTTAATTAAGCTTGACAGTAACAAATGGCATAACCTTTATGTTCTGACCTGGTTAGAGGAACAAAAAAGGACAGAATGGGCCAAAGAATCATCACACAGAAATTCATATGTATATACTGGTTTCTACAGAAACAGAGTCATGTAACGAGCTTACTGGTTTTACCGATTACCAACCCTAGCATTTACTAATCTGGCAATACTGGAAGTACAGAGAACTGTAAGACCTGTTCTCTAGCCTTGAAGGATTGATAATCTGGTTGGAAGTGAGACCCAGAAAACCAAGGTTTAAAATTTGCCAACGAGTAGCAAATGAGTGCCGCCAGCCACGGTGCAAAGCAGTTGGTGGAGGGGTTGATTATTGTGAGTTGGTGCCGGTGCATGGGGCGGGGAGGGGGCAACACTATTGGCAGTAGAACCCTCAGGATGGACTGGATGCAGGAGACAAGGAGAGGAAGTGGCATTCCTCTTGGATGTGCAGCTGAATCGAAGTGGGAATGCAGAAAATTGTGTTGTGAGAGCATTTATTCTTCCGTGAACCTGCTTCACTGATGTAAGTTCCACTGAGAGGGTGGGTGGTGAGGAAGGCAGTGTCGGGAGTCATGTTGCTGGTCTGAGCCTGCCTGCCTGTCTTCTCATTTGCAATGTAAGAAATGACCATGAAGACTCTTTCAGCTCCAGATTACAACTGCAAAGCCCTTGATTAGGGCCCTGTTTTACAGCTGATTTTTATGTCACTCATATTTCTATATATTTAAAAGTCTCCTGAATTGCCACATCCATCGAAAAACCCTTCTCATTATATAAGATAGGCTGTATTTGAATGCAAGCAATAACACCCACATACCCTAAACCAAAGGGCTTAAGCAACAAATTGGGTTATTGCTCATGAGATTTATCAGGGATGAAAAAATACCACTTCTCCACTACTCTCTTAAGTTTCTATCTGGGGTGTGTGAATTAAACTGTGGGAAGAAAGATTAACAGGAGAAAGGCCTTATTTTCTCTGCACATGGGGGGCATCACAGAAAAGAAATGAAAAATCTCCCAAAGTGTTCAGACCTAGGAGCTTACATACTGTTTTAACAAAGGGTGATAAAATGCAGAGAAGTGACTGGACAAAGGAAAAGGACTTGGATTCCCAGGGATAGTAGATTGTGGGAAAGTAAATACATGAGGGAAACTAATGGAAGATGAGGGTTTTTTGTTTTTTTTTTTGTTTTTTTTTTAGTAAGTTTTGCTGGCTCTCTCTCTCTCCAGTAATAAGGACTACTCTTTTGATGGTATAGGAGAGGAGAGAAGAAACACCTT
The DNA here is from genome assembly GCF_024362965.1 of Panthera pardus. Classification (NCBI taxonomy): domain Eukaryota; kingdom Metazoa; phylum Chordata; class Mammalia; order Carnivora; family Felidae; genus Panthera; species Panthera pardus. The sequence continues at coordinate 41,903,355 of NW_026526821.1, read as the reverse complement.
CACAAAAGGAAATTTATGTCCTGCTTTTAGGCAGGTGGGGGAGGGGAGGGGGCTCTTTCTGTGTTTGCTCCTTCTTAATTGTCCTTCTTAATTCTTATGTCAAAGCGACATATTTTGGGGTGGCATATCCTGATCCTCTTAGTCAACAAGTGGTTCTGCTTGTCTGGATGGATTCTGTCACCCTGGGATGCCCTCACTCATGCATCTGTGATCAGCTAGTGAGTTGGCTGGGGTGGGCTGGTGCCAGGGGACCCCACTCCCAAGTCTGGTGGTTGCCTGCCTGTTGGCTGTGGCACTGGGTTTGACTGGGTCAAGCCATCCTTAAGCAGGCCAGCCTGGGCTTGCTCACATGACAGCATCAGGGTCCCTCGGGTGAGTGGAAGTATGCAAGGCCTTCAGACACCTAGGTTTGAAAGTGACAAAGTTAATTCTGTGGCATTCTATGAGTCAGAGCAAGATACAAGGGCAGCCATACTAGAGAGGTAGAGAAACAGACACTGCCCCTGATTGAGGGTAGCTGCAACCTGACGTTGCAAGGTCCAAATACAGGTGGGGAAGCATTTATAACTGTCTTTAAATCTGTCACACTGTTTTAGGTAAGGAGGCTTTCTCACTATTCCTGGAGCAAGACCCCCACTTTCCCAACTCTGAACATTTTGTTCCAGGTATTTTCTCTGGCTTAGAAATCAGCTCTTCACCCATCTTGGGTTTCAAATTCCACCCATCCCTTTGCAAGGCCCATCTCCAAAACTAATTCATCCACAAGACGTCTCCCCATCCCTTCAACTAAATGTGGCTTCTCACTCTGAAGGGTTGAAATGTCGCCACGGACTCTACAAAGTCTGTCGATTCTGAACTATTTGTAACCATAGGTACAGTTACATGCAGTTGAGACAATCTTTTTTTCATCTTAGTATATAAAATGACTATGATTTAGGGTGATAGTTTCCATTAAATTGAATCTTCTGTGATTTCTTCATTCACTTCTGCTATAAAAGAGAGCTGGGATTCACAGCTACCTGCCTATAGATTTGTAGCAAAATTTCTATGTATGACTTTTGTGATTATCTTTGCTGTTACTTAGTAGCTCAGGTTTTACAATCCGGCTCCAAAGCACGCTTTTTCAAATTATCTTTGCTTTTAATGTTTAGTATTTTAGGAGATCCTAAATTTACCTTTACATTTTATGACTTAGAAAATGAAAACGGTTCTGGGTTTGGATTTGATATCTGTAATTTCTATCTCTGATACTATCAGGCAATTGTTTGAAAACCAGAATCCTCTTTTCCACTTACTGGCTCACTGTTTAGCTCCTGAATTCAACTTAAGTCCCATGGTGTAAGACAACCCCACGAGGAGATATTAAGTGTACTGTGTGATAGAATGCTTGAGGTTGGTACTTTTAGCACACAGGAAAACAGATGGGTTTCTGAGATGTCAGTTGTATCCTATGTTCCAATTTAAGTGTGCCAGTCTGCTGTTTATCAAGGTTTTTTAAAAGTCATGTTTGTGAGAGAGTAAATCAATTTTATTCCTTAAAGGCTAGGGGAAGAAATACATCCCTGTATATATAGCTGATAGGGATATTGTTTTTTTGTTTGTTTGTTTTCTGCTGATGGTATTTCAAGATGATTCGAATATTTGTAGGCAGAGTGAACATTCTATTCTAGTGCTATCTCACTTTGAAATGAAGAAGCTAAGACTCAGGGAGTTTCAATCACTCACAACTATTTGGCAGAACAGAGATTGCTAAACATCAGAAAAAAAAAAAATAAATAAATGGAGACCCAAATATAAACTACATCAAAACAAGCAAAGTACCTCTTTTCCCACCTCCCCATTGTCCCTCTGTGAGTTGAAGCTTCACTGCCACCTAGTCAAAACCTCTATGCCAGATGTGTGGGGTCTAGTGTGTCTGCGATGCTCTGTTTTGTGTCAAATGGCAAGGTCATAGGAGGTCAGGGGCTTATAGGCGTGTGTAGGCTGCTGAAAAGAAGCTAACGAACGAAATAATGAATTAAACCTCACCACTAACCAACCAACCAACCAACCAACCAATAAAACCCTAGGCACAGAAAATCGCTTTATGAGTAAGCTAGAGCTCCTCCTATAAAGTTCAATTCGTTGTCTTTAAGAATTGAGCTGGCATTGCCGGGGGTGGGCCAGTCGGGTGTTCGGTGCGCCCAGACCCGGGAGCCTGGTCGCGAACAGTGGTGGCGGTGATTCGCTCCAGGGTCGGGCGGCTCGCCCCCCGCCCACCCCCGCGAATTGGGCACGCGCTGTTTGTCCCCGCTCAGCTCCCTTATAAGGCGGACCCCGCCCCTGCCTGGGGCGGCGGGGGCGGTGCGCCGGCTCCCTGGCCGCGCCTCCAAGCAGCCCGCCGCTACTGCGCATGTTTCGCGCGGCCCGGTCCAGCTCCCGGCTGTCCTTGTTTTCCTGCAGCCAGCAGTGGTGAAATCTGCACCCAGCTCTGCTCGCGCAAGTGGGAAAAACCCTGGGTTTTCAGGACTCTGGAAAACAAATGGGATGCTGATTCCGGGCTAGCCACGGGGCTCTAGGGAAGCAGAAGTAATGATTCCTTAATCTGAGTGGGTCACGTTTGCTGACATCATCTCACTTAATGCATTAATCAACTCCAGGGAGTTGTTTCCGATTTGCCGTCAGGCAAAAAGCCTCAGAGGTGCCTAGCAATGCAGACTGCAGGAAGCCCAAAGCTAGTGTAGGAGCTGGGGCTCAAATCTAGCAGCCCAGTGTCCACTCCCTAAGGCCTCTGTTACAGCTTGGTTTCCTGGACGAGCAGCCCCTCTTGCCTGGCTCTGGTCCCTTCATCTGAACAGAAGGCCACTGCTCCAGACACTCAGACAGACACCCTGGGAGTGTGAAATACCCGCAGGGAGGGAGAGGGGTGAGGGCAGAGCTTCCCTTCTCAGCCCTAGGGGGACTCCAGAGCCTGGTGGATCTTGAGGACCTGATACAGTGGGCCTGCCAGATCCTGACCATCAGCTGCCCTACTGGGCAGGAAGGGAGGGGTCCTGGAGTTGGGCTGCGGTGGGCTGAGCAGCTCTGAATGGGGCAGTAGGAGGAAGCCAGAACTCAGGTCTTGGCTGTGGTCACAGGTGGGTTCCTGGGTGTGTGTGAAGGAATACGTGAATGCATAGCTGAATAAATGAATTTATATTCTTCGGGAGAGGGCAACGGGGAGAGGAGGACTCAGGAAAAAAAGGCTGGGTCAGGCCTCACTTCTTATGCCCTAAGCTTTAAAGAGAGGGTCGTTTTCACGCCTAACTACGTTATGATTAAAACTGAACTACTAAACTGTAACAAATGCAAAAAAGTCCAATGAAGATCTGATTTCAGTCAGTGTAGCCATTCTCGCCAGCAGTTTAAAAACATCTAGTACCCTTTTTATTTTCATTTCTCGTCATCCCTGAATTGAGCGGTCCAAAACACACCCCTTGGTTGGGTAGCCTTAGAGCAGCAGAGAAGGACCTAGTGGGACAACCCACAAACAAGCTATGATAATCTCTGAGCCTCAGATTCTTGTTCTGTAAATTGGATGAGCTAACTCTTGCACAACGGGCTAAAACCAGGTCTCCTTATGGGTTGACACACTGTTTTAGGTCATCTGAGCCCCAGGACTGAGGTCTTCGCTCTGGCCCTAAGTTACTGCGACCCCTTCCCTTTCTTCCTCCTCCCTAGGTTTTCAGGTGGTAAGACTGGGTTGTAGCTTTCCTGAAATCACTCCTCTTCGGTAACCCTGGGTGACTTACAGGCCACCGCCTGCGCGGAGGCTCTTCCTGACTAGGCGACCTTAGGTGGCGGTGCTCGGGCATCCCGACCCCGCCCCTCTTCGCCGCCCGGCCGCAGCCAAACCCCGGCGCGAGGATCACGCGGGCCGGAGTCGCTCTGGGCATGCTCAGTGGCCCGGCAGGTGGGGCCGCCGCGGGACGCCCGGTCCGGCCTGGAGCGGAGGGGCGGGGGTAGAGAGAGGGAAGTGGGCGGGAACGGAGGGCAGAGTCGCAAGAGTCGCCGGCGGCCGTGGGGCGCTGGGCAGGTGGGAGCCCGCGTGGGCCGGGCCGGGATGAGCGATGGCATCGGTCAAGGTGGCCGTGAGGGTCCGGCCCATGAATCGCAGGTGAGTTGGGGGAGGCCTTAGGCGGCCCCCCGATGCGCCCCCACTCGGATGAGCCTCATCTCCAAGTCCCTTCGAAGGGCAGCCTGGACCTAAGTGTCACGGGACGGTCTGCGGCCCACTGGTCCCTGGCTGTGGCCTCTGGGGGCCTGGAGCACTTCATGCTTTGCTGTCCCTTTTACCCTGCCCTTTTGGGGACCCTGGGGGTACCGAGTTCACGAAGCCACGTAGAAGATTCCTGCCGTATTAACTTGTGGAGGTTTGCGTGCCGCCCCCCCCCCCCCCCCCCCAAGCGTCAAGGGATCACTTTCATGAAGGCGTAGCCTCCTTTGGGGGGAATATGAGAGTGGTTATGGGACACCTCAGCTGTCAGAGGAGCTCTCCTCAATTCTGTCAACTCAGAAGTTCTCTAGTAACAGTAATGTTACTGTTTAATTTCTCAGTGAGCGAGGATTTCGAGTCCCTGAATGTGAACCCTAACTTCTAATCAGTAACTTAGCAATTCTTAACTTCACGTTCAAGAGTGTATGGGAACTTTAGCAAAGTTTTGACTTCAGAGGGGGAAAAAAATCAAGGACACTTAGGCACACGTGTTTGAAATCCTCTGGTGTTAACAGAGGGGAAGAGCTATAAACATATTTAGAATTTAATCTTGTATTTTTCAACAAAGTAATGCTTTTCAGAATGATTTGACTCTTTATTCACTGAAAAAACAATCTGTGCTTCCTTCTCAATGACCTCTTTATAATCAGTTTAGGAAGATGCTTTAGAAGAGTTTTTAAATTGGTTTAACTTTAAAGAATGAAGTAGACGTAAATGGTATGTGTCCTTCTGAATTGACAGGCCAAGTTCACACAAGGCCATTTATTTTTATTGGCTTCTCAGTCAAGTTGTTGGACATTTGACTTACCATATGGCTTTTCCACTTTCTCATGTCAACTTGTGGAGGTAATTGTTTGGTGGTTCTGACAGCTGATTGGGGCATCAGAGGATCATAAAATTAAGTGATTGCCAGAATCTTCCTCGACTCACCCGAATCTCCTTTTTCTCTTGGCAAATAGGGAATCATTCTGGGTTGTAGCTATTGTAAACCAGTGCTTTTGTCATTTTTAAGTTACTTGTAAAGCTTTTTAGGGAAGGAGTTTGACTTTTTTGTAAGTCTGAAGAGAATATGGATGTTTTTCTGTGTATTCAGTCATACAGGACAAACAGACTCCTAAGTCATTTAGACCATTTAAAAAGATTTTTCTTTATTCTGGATTTACATGTATAAAGAAGTTCCTCTCGCTCTTTGGAATAACATGAACACATGCTAGAAGATTGTATTGAGTAACTTTAGAAAGCACATGCCAAATGCAAGGCACTGTCCTGAGTGCTATCTGGGGAACAAGGTGAATAAGGTGTTTTTTATTTTTTTAATAAGGTGAATGAGTTTGTTTTTTTAAATTTTTTAATGTTTATTTTTGAGAGAGAGAGAGAGTATGAGTGGGGGAAGGGGTAGAGAGAGAGAGAGACAGAGACAGAGAGAGAGACAGAGAGGGAGACACTGAATCTGAAGCAGGCTCCAGGCTCTGAGCTGTCAGCAAAGAGCCTGACAAGGGGCCCAAACTCATGAACTGCAGGATCATGACCTGAGCCAGTCAATCGCTTAACCGACTGAGCCACCCAGGTGCCCCTAAGGTGAATGAGGTTTGATGAATGTCTTCTTAAGAGCCTACTGTCTGATGGGGTAGGGACTTCACCCTGGCAGGACTCTCCTAAAACATGGGGCTGGTTGGGAGGGATGGTGCAGGTGCAGTCCTTTGCCAGTGTAGGCCTGGAGCCAGTTACATGGAGCGGCTGCAGGAAACATCCAAAGTCATGTGATTTGAGGAGGTAGATTGAAGTGATGGTATTTATGCTTTCAGCAGAGAACTCTGGTGGTGGTATCAGGGTTAGGGCAAGAGGTAAGGAAGTAGTGGTCTGAACCAAAGGCAGAAATGGGAAGGCTGGGTATGTACACCAAGACAGTTTACTGGCAGAATTGACAGGATTTGGCAGGTCCTTGGATGGGAAGGAGGAGGACGGGGAAGAACAGAGAACCGTTAACTGAAGTTTGATGGTCAAGGAGGTAGAAGAGGTTTGGGGAAGGTGTGTAATGAGGTTGGTATATAACTTTTTGGAAGTGGGATGCAGTGTGTCAAGTACAAGCACCGTGTGGGCACAGAGTGAGTGCTGCCCTCGTGTTGACCCTGTTGTGTGGGAAGGGCATCTGTCTCTTTGGTGGCGTTCGCTAGACTTTTAGAAACATGGGTTTATGTCTCAGGTGATTTGAAGACCGACATTTGGAAATCTTTTGCACATGGAGGACAATTTAAGAGTATTACAGTGAGATTTCTCAGGAGGAGAAAATCTTATCTTTATAAAGCATATATATATATGCACATATATATGCATGCATACACGTATATACATATACTTATGTGTGTATATCTATCTATCTATATATATAGGTATATATATAGCAGGTTACAAAAATAATGTTACAGTAAGAAGAAAAGGATTGGATACTGGGATATGCTTTTCTTTAGGATTCTAGGGAGAAGATTGGCTTGCCCCTCATGAAGGAGAATTAGCATAGCAAATTGTCATAACAGAGAAAGGAGAAGTGTCTCTTGAAGGAGGTGATGGTTTTTGCTGTCAGATGTTGCCAAGATGGTGCCCTGAGGATGTGAGTAAGATGAGGTCCTTGGTCTTGGAGACAGGAGCCTTGGTAACCTTCCAAAAGGCAGTTTCAAGGAGAGACAATGATCCAGAAGTTGGACATGAAATGGAAAGAGATGTACAAATGGCCGACCAGAAGTACTTGACCTAAACATGCACATTATAATAGCAGTAAGAAACTATTGTTTATCTGTGAGCTTGGTGGACCTTAACTGAACATCAGGTGCTGGGGAAAGTGGTGATGAAATCATAGAGGGTCAAAACCCCTGAACACTTTCTTAGTGGGAATTTGATGGTAGCTATCAAGATTGGAATTGAATAAATCCACTGATTGGGCAGTTTCATTTATAAAGATTTTATTTTATGGATTATATTCCTGTCTGCCAAGACGTATGTGTAAGGATGCAGGTAGGGATGTAGGTGCAGATGTAAAATTTTTGTTTTGTTAATCTTCAGAGGAGATTTAGGCAAAGAGGAAGCAATCGACAGAAAGCAAAGGCCTGAAGTTTTGGGAGGTGAGGGTCGCTGTTGGAGCTTGGCTCTAAAAGGATGGAGGCATGGCAGGGGGATGCTGACTTTCTGAGCCAGGAGCCTTTGCAGTAACTAGTCCTTGCGAACAAGCACCCAGTGCTTGATTCAGGCTAAGATGCAGTGCCTTTGTTTTTACTACGGTGGGGCTTTGGTTATGTGGCAGAAGTAGTAGTTTTCAGGTTTGAAAGAACTGTTATTTTGCATCACATAACAGCAGCTACTTTATGTGAGAGTTTGCTCTGTGGCAGTGGTACAAAATCTAATTTAATCTTTGCAACAGTCTTAGTAGGTACAGACTATTATTGTCATGCCATTGTATAGATTGGGAAACATAGTTAACTTGCTCGAAGTCAGTTTTCTTTTCTTTTTCTTTTCTCTTCCCTTCTTTCTTTTAATATTTATTTATTTTGAGAGGGACAGAGGGAGCGAGAGTGAGAGAGAGAATCCCAAGCAGACTCTGCGCTGTCAGTGCAAAGCCGAGGTGGGGCCTGAACTAATGAAATGTGAAATCATGACCTGAGCTGAAATCAAGAGTCTATGCTTCACTGACAGAGCCACCCAGGCACCCCGCCTGAAGTCAGTTTCGGAGGGCAGTCAGCCCTGTACTTTTTGAAAATGAGTAAAATGTTTGCAGAAACTTAATTTGTTCATTGCTTTTATGGGCAAAAGTTTAACATTTATGTATTGTCTTTTTATGCCTTATGTACGTATGTCTTATGTATGCCTTTTTCTTTGTGATATCTCCCATTGTTCTTAGGCCTGGCCTTTTCTTTTTATCGGTTTCATGTTTTACAGTTTTACAAGATACTTCTTTTCCCTTCTGAAGAGAACAAAATAATGATTTGGTAACTAATTTGTTCATTTCCTTTTGTTTTCAGTTGTTTGCTTTTTTTTGCAGAAACACTAGGTGATTCCTTTGCACCATCTATCCTGTCCCATTGATTTGCCAGTGTTGATGGGGCTGGGGTCTGAGGGCAGACTGCGTGGGTCCCAGTTTTGGCTGTCATTTACAAGCTGGGTAAATTTGAGCAAGACACTTAATTGTTTTAAACCTCAGTTTTCGCAACTGTGAAATGGTGATTGTAATTGTACATGCCTTATAGATTGTGAGGCAAGGTCTTTTTTTATATATTTTGTTACTGTGATTGACAAGATGACACATTTGAAATTGAAGTTCTGTAAATACGTAAAAGATTCGTGAGGTGTTACATGCAGTTCCCTCATATTTTCTGTCCTGTCCTATTTTATTCTATTGTCTTGTTAAAAAGAATGCTATTTCTAGATCCACTAGATTGACTTCCAAGATCTATTAATGAGTTGCAGTTGGCAGTCTGAAAAACAACCGTCGTGGGGTTCAAATGAGATCATGCATGTGGATAAAGCCCTCCACACAGTGCCTGGCATGCAGCGAGGGCTCTATAAGGATCAGTTATTGTTATTGCTGTTGTTTTCACATTTTAATGATGGCAACTTTAATAGTAAGTTTTTGAAAATTTTTTTGCCAAAAAAATATTTGCGAGTGCTGGCAACAGGCCAAGTGATAGCTTTTTAACGTGCTTTCTTATCTAATGAGGCAAGACCCCCCTCAGTCCTTCCCTTTTCTGACTGTTCTTAGCTTTCTTTCCGGATTAGCCTCTCAGGTGGACCCTACAGTCATGTCTATCAAGTTAAAAAGAGAAGAAGAAAAACTGTCAGTGGTATTTTGGGATTGACAGCTTTAGGGTGTACTAAAGTCTTATTTTACGAGTGTCAGGGTGGTCTCTTGGATCTGTGATGAAGACAACAGATGGCTCGGGTGTTAAGGGTGGGAGACATCTGTCAAGACGCTGCCATGTATCAGGCATCATGCTCATTTCTTTACCTTGGCAACTTCCTTTCCTGCTCCCAACAACTGAATGACTGAGGGCTTGATTATGCCCATTTTACAGAGGGGAAACTGAGACCCTTGGATAATAGCCACTGGGGTCTGGGTTTGTGCCAAGTCTACCTTCCTGTCATTTCTGAAGCTCCTCCATTATACAGACACTGAGATGAGCAGAGGGCAGGGGACAGCCGGGCAGGTAGGACGAGTACAGTTAAAAGGGGTTTTAGACCAACCGAAGCTTCTTGTAAGAATCAGTTGACAGGTAGGTAGACAGGGTGTTGTGAGGACTTTCCTTTGTTAAGCTTGGGCTTTTATCCTTTTATGCTCCAGTTTGCTGGCCGGTACGTGGCTGTGGGCCGTTTGGGGCTATTTCAGTTAACATTAAGGGAGATTTCAGTTGTAGTTGCTCACTGCCGCCAGCCACATTCCAAACACTCAGTAGCCCACGTATTCAGCAGTGCAGACATAGAGCATGCCCATCATCGTGGAAAGTTCTCTCCGGCGGTAAGACTGAGCTGGCTTGAGTCCCAGATTTGCCGCTTCTTAGCTTCCTGCCTTGGAGCGTAAGTGCTCTGTGCTTCAGCGTCTTCAAGTATAAAATGGAGATCTTCACAGGACCCACCTTGTGGGCTGAGATGGTGCCTGAGTGCGCTAACACTTGCTAATGCTGTTGCGCCCCAGAGCAAGGGCTCTGTAAATCTTGGCTATTATTTTTAGGCATTGGGGGCTACTGATGGTTTTAAAACAGGGTTGTCATTTGCCATTTTATATTTTCAGAAGTTTCATCTAATAGCAGTGTGGAGAACTGCTACCAGGACCAACAACAATGAGCTTTTATTTAGTATTTGCCAAGTGCTGTGCTAAGTGCCTCTTATGCACTAGTATTATCCCATTGGCTTTCCTGTCGTACTCTGGGATGCAAGACCCGGGGCCTAAATGTCTGTGTGAGTGGGCAGAGGTCAGTGCAGGAAGACCATAAAAACTGAAACATGACCCATGACGATGTGATTCTGGACTAGATTGGAGTCTTAATAGGTGTTGAAATTCAACCAAGTAAATTCGAAAATCTAATAGGCTTTATTAAGCAATTCGTGAATCAGGCGGCATCCCTGTCTAGCAAATTGTAAGGAGCTCCAAGGAGTTGTACAAAATGGAAGGTTTTTATAGGAAGGAGGATGGGGTGAGAATTTATTAGCAGAAGAAAAGATTGCTTCAGGCAAGGTCACCTTCCCTGAGGGAGAACAAAGAGTCTTATTAGGTGGATCACTGTGTCTTCCTACCTCCATGGTGCTGACCAGAGAATTGTTGGCCGACTATGTTCCTGGGAGAGGTTGAAAGTACAGTTAGGTTAGATATTAAGCCCCACTTTGGTGACTTGGCCTAGCATAAGTAACTCCCATTTTGGCCTGCGGTTTTCTTTTAACATAGGAAGGGGCACAGTCGAAGGATATAACTTGCAAGCAAAATCCTGAAGAAGCTTTTAGCATATTTTCTGACTGTGAAAATAATATACGCTTATAAAACAATGCATGCTCTGAAGACAAGTATGTCAAAGAAATCGAATTGAAAATAGCTCATAACTCCATGATCCAGGGATAGCTACTTGTAAACTTGATGCATTGGAATCCAGCCTTTTTTTCCTTGTGTAGCAACAGAATGTGTACACTGTTTTATACCCTACTGTTTACATTTGTAAGAGACACCCTGAAGACTAATCAGCAGTGCACAGAGAGGCAAGAATCAAAGATGACTGAGTGGTTTGGGATATAAGTGGGAGAATGACTCCCCCGCAAAGTTAGGCTGCCAAGGTGAGCTGGTTGGGGTGGAGGGGCATGATGATGAGTTGAGTTGGCTCTGGATGCTGGTGGGGGATCCAGGCAGTAGGGACTCAGGTGAAGTATCAGCCCTGCGGTGTGCATTTGGATGTGGGTTCCTTGAAGGTGACGGTGGATGTGGTGGAAGTGAGCTTTGTTTCCAAGGAGAACGATAGTAAAGAAGGAAGGGTTGGTAGCAGAACAGTGTAACTGGCTGTGTGACACTTGCTCTTTAAGACTCAGTTCTCTTTTTGTAGGACATTGATTCTCAGGATGGGCCAGGGACAGCTGGGAATCACTGAGATTCTTTTAGGGAGTTGCCAAAGTCAGAACTACTTTTGCAGTAATACTAAGATAGTTGCTCTTTTCACCCTTCTCTCATGGGGGCGTGGCGGAGTTTTCCAGGAGCACCGTGATGTCGTGGCTCTGTGTGCCGTTCTATGTTTTAGAAATTTCTCAGTTTTAATTTCTTATATAGTAACTGTCAGTAAATAGTACTGCTGTTCTGCTTCTGTGAGGCACATGGCCAGACTTGGGCCCCAGCCCTCACCTGGGCACCACAAACCTGGGCGAGGCAAAGGAGAGGTGTGGTGTGTTTGTTTTTGTTTTAAAGAAGTGGAACTGGAAACAGGGAGGTAGGGGGTGGGAGAAAGAAGGCTGGGGGAGAGGCAAGGGAGGGAGGTAGGGATGGCTAGAGGTTCTCGCACGGGGTGTGGGGCAGCTGTGATGCTCCGGGTGAGTGAGGTTCCCCAGGGAGGGTCGTGCTGTCACTGACTCACGGGATTGGGAACACATGGAGGTTTTATCCCTTCTTTTAGACGGACTTGGCAAGTAACGTGAAGCGAGGGACTGGTGTTTTCTCATATACAAAATTTAAAAATATCTTAATGTATATAATACACTTAAATAAGCTATGAGTACTAATAGTTTAAAAATGCTCTTTAGTGACCTAGAGTATTAAATAAGCATGATTTGGTATTAACTTTTTGTTTTATTCATGGAGGCTGTGGGTGAGAGATCCAGAGTGTGTTTGTCTTTCTGTCTGTGTGTCAGAGGTTATTGAGAAATGTCCAGCTGTATAATACGTAGCGCTTTGGTGTGAGGTTGATTCATTTTATACATCCTCATTTCATGGTTAATTTTCTAAATTGTTTCAATAGCTTTTGCTGTTTTTGCGTGTTCTAGAAGTGGGAAGCCGTCTTGCTGAAGCTTGTTTTGGGAAGGAAAACGTTCTAGTCCCACCTACGGCTGGGGGAGGATGTGATAGTGCCTTATAATTCCCAACCCCTTCCCCAGGACTGAGAGCCTCTGGTTTGTTTTGGTGGCCCGGACTACGTTCCGTCCGGCTCCAGTTGCAGAGACAGTCCAGGAAAAAGTCCTTCATGGGAAGGCGGGCATCGTTCCCTTGGATTCAGCCTGCCAATTCCCATCAAGCTCAGAGTAGGTTCCCGCCAGCAGGACCTGGAAGCTTCCCCTCACTGTCCGGGGCTCTGGGCTGAGTGCTTGTTTCCTGCTCTATTTCCAAATACATTCATTATTCATTGTTGCTGCTTAGTAGGGGAGAAATAACCAAGTCTGTGATCAGCATAGACACTTTGAACAAATTTCAGTGGGATATGTAGAATTTAAAGTCAGTTGAGAAAGAGCTTTCACTAATGGTGCTGATCAGTGATTTTTGTCATCGATTACTATTGCTAGCGGCTCATTCATTTACTAGGAACTCTGCTAAGGCTTGTGTGGTTGCTATCTAATTTAATTCCTAGCAACAGCCCTATAGGGATGAATACTGTTATCTCCATTTTATAGATGAGGAAACTCGGGATCAGGGAAAGATCGGGTCCTGGCCCCAGTTTTATCACATTACACTGGTTTTCTGGCTTCATAGCATTTACATTATCTGAGTGTATGTATGTGTGCATATGAATGTATTTTTGTGTGTTTGCTTTTTTATCATGTTCTTGCATAAATTCTGTGAGAGCCAGTAGCCTTGTCAGTCTTACTCATGGATGTTTCTCTGAAGCCTAGAACTGTGCCTGGCAGAGAAGGGTACTCAGAAAATATTGCATTAATAACTGCCACCTCCCTTGCTCCCTGTTTCCCCTATCTTTCAGTCTGTGGATGCTTATAAGGAATCAGGAACCCCTAGCCCAGCACCTGTTACAAGAAATCAGGAACTCCTAGCTCAGCACCTGTTTTAAGGAATCAGGAACCCCTAACCCAGCATCTGTGGGATGTCTCGCACTGCTCTGTGTGAGGAGGAAAAGGGAACTTCGATGATCTTCCTGTTGGATATTAGAAGGACAAGAGAAGTAGAAGAGGGCTGAGGAGGAGCCTGGGTGAAGAATAACAGCTTTGGAGCTTTCCCTGCATATTAAGTTAATTATACACAAATTGCACTTCGAATACTCATTATGTTTATCTCTTAAGGTTAGAGAATTGGAGATAAAGCACTTACTGTGTTTAAATGATACATAGTTTATGGGACAAAACACTCATGTGCCTTTTTTCAGGAAAAGGTTTTGTGTTTTTTGTTTGTTTTGTTTTTTTAGCTTTTTATCTTGAAATAATTTTGGAATTCCAACCTCCCCTAATATTCATGTCTTACATAACCGGGGTACAGCTGCCAAACCAGAAATTATCTGTACGAGACTATTAACGAGACTATAGTTTTAACTGACTGTCCTTTCTCTGTTCCAGCAACCAGTGTAGGACCCTACCTCACACTTAGTTGCCATGTCTCCTTAATTTCTTCTGGTCTGTGACAGTTCCTCAATTTCAAAAGAGTGCCAGTCAGTTAGCCTGTGGAATGGCCCTCAGTTTGGGTTTCTCTGATGTTTAATCATGATTGAATTGAAGAGGCAGTGTTGGTGAGAACACCACATAAGTAATATTCTGCTCTTCATTTCACATCATGCCAGGGTACATGGTGTTAGTCTGTCTTCTTAGTGGTGATGTTGACCTTGATCACTGGTTAACGTGATGTCTGCTGGTGGTGTCTGTGGTTGATAAATATCTGAGGGAGATACTTTGTGGGGAAAAGTTATTTATTTATTTTTTTTTAATTTTAGAGAGAGAGAGAGAGTGCCGGGGGGACAGGGTAGGGGGTAGGGGCAGAGGAAGAGGGAGACTGAGAATCCTAAGCAGCTTCCACACAGGGCTGGATCTCCTGACCCAGATATCATGACCTGAGCCGAAATCAAGAGTCATGCTTGACCAACTGAGCCACTCAGGTGCCCCTGCAGGAAAAGTTTTAAATTTCAGTTTTATAACACTATTTTTATCTTCATGAGAACACATTTCAGATGTTCTAATAAAAGTTATTGTGAATATAAGATTCATTTAAAATATCCCCCCCACCCAACCTTGTGAAAAAGGATTCATCATACTTAAAATGAAGGACATTTGTGTTTTGGAAGGCTGATGATGATTGTACAGGACTGTGTATTTCTGACATCTGCAGTAAGACACGTATTAGCTCACCACATGCTGATGTCTTCTATTCTCTACTGTTTCATTAAAAAAAAAAAAAAAAAAAAGATAGTTGTTACCCACTAAATTGATTTTAAGATCTGCAGTTTGGAAAACACTAGTGTAGTGGATTTATTGTCCAGAACAGAAATTGGTAAAATCTGATTTTTTTTTTTTTTTTTTCCCGAGAGAACATCAAAGTTAGGATTGTGTTAGATTGAAAGTCAATCCTGTTTCCTCTAAGACGCTGGAGGGCTCATGATCCCAAGAGGATAAATCAAGCTTAGAAGGAGATTTTTCAACTTTTAAGAGGCTAGGATTCTGAACCTACCATGCGATGTCTACTTTCAGGATCTTGCTTTCTTGAGCTCTCATGGCCTCATGGTCTTTCGCCAGGTTACACCTGCTGATTCTTATTTTCAGGGTTTTATTAACAGAGTCTAAGCCATCACAGTGATTCTGCTTGGAAATTCTGCTTAGGGCAGAGGTAAATCACTCTGTGAGCTCCCTCTTAGTGGGACTTAAAGTTCCCTAGGAAGGTTTTAAGAAAAAATAATTCAAGGTGATGGAGACTAGCTCAAAAGTGAGAACAATTGCAGAGATGAAGCTTTTAAAAACAGATTTTGGTCTCTTCTTTTTCCTAAAGTTTTCCTGTGAGCTGTCTCTACTTGATCAGATTGAAAGGCAGTTGTGAGAAAAAATGTCACCAGTCCTGGGCTGGGACTCACATTGATGATCCAAATAAGGTGCTTTTCTTTTCTTCTTTCTCTTCTTTGTTTTGAGGTGGGGTTATGCCTTACCTGCTGAGCATCCTGGAAGTATTGGGCAAGCACTCTGCCCTGTCTAAAATGCTGAGTTGGTCTCTTGCTTGAACACTCTTTGCTAGGAACCAGCACAACAGAGTACTTCCCATTCCCCCCCTAACTCCCCCAGCCGCAGGTGGTGTAGTCCTTCTTTTCTTCTTTTTATTTTAATATATAAAAACTTTTCATTTTGAACATTTACAGAAAGTTGCAGAGTAGGGCAGAGTTTTCACGTGGCTTTTGCCCAACTTCCCTAAGTATTATAATCTTAGAAAACTATAATTAAAAACCAGCATAGTAACACTGATACAGTACTATTCACAATAGTGAATCTTAATCTGACTTATTCACATTTCCCAAATTTCCCCAATAGTGTCTTTCTTCAGGTCTAAAATCCAGTCCAAGATCGCACAATGAGTTTAGTTGTCTTGTAAAACATCTTAATTAAGCTCTTTTTGTTCTTAGGGCCAACTTTGTCTTTCCTGA
The DNA here is from genome assembly GCF_024362965.1 of Panthera pardus. Lineage (NCBI taxonomy): Eukaryota > Metazoa > Chordata > Mammalia > Carnivora > Felidae > Panthera > Panthera pardus. The sequence continues at coordinate 41,887,554 of NW_026526821.1, read as the reverse complement.
TATGATATTAAGGGTATGAATAGATAACATTTCCCCTAGAATAACTCTCTTTGAAAGATCGAGGAATTATGCCTCCTGGCATCCTTTTTTGGAATATAGACAGACACTTTGAGCTGTTAAGACCTTGGTTGGATTAATTGTTCCACATGTCAAATGGAAAAGACACATGGGGACCTTTCATCCTTGATGGGGTGGAAAGGTTTGGAATTTGGAGTGAGTTTGGGGGAAGGCAGGTCTTAGTGATGTGTCAAGGATTTTTTTTTTTTTTTTAAAGTTCATTTATTTTGAGAGAGAGAAAACATGCATGAACATGCACGAGCAAGTGGGTCAGGGCCAGAGAGAGAGAGAATCACAAGCAGGATCTGTGCTGTCAGCACAGAGCCTGATGTGGGGCTCGATCACATGAACCAAAAGATCATGACCTGAGCTGAAAACAAGAGTCAGATGCTTAACTGACTGAGCCACCCAGACACCCCTCAAGGATCGGTTTTAGACATAATTTGTTAAATTTGTAGTACAGGGGCTACAAACTCAATGCCTACATGGGACCAGATAGGCCTTCCACAATCCACATTACAAACTCTGAGTCGGGGAGGTAATCGTGTGTGGAGGGGCACTTGCTAGTTTCTCTAGTAAACTTCCTCCCATGTTTTAAGGACTTCACACTAAAGTTACCAACACTGTTTATCTGTTGCTCACGTAAGCAGATCACTGTGTGTAGTTCCCAGTCAGCTGGTGCTCCTGGAGCCTCTACTCTCTGGGGCCTCACCATCCTCCCTCTCCAGCTAGTGGAAGGCAAGTGGAGGGTAGGGAGGTGCACCCACCTCCGTGGTGTGGAAGAGACATGTCACTAGTGCTCACCTGCCATTGGCCACATGGCCACACCTGGCTGCAGGGAAAGCTGGAAACCGTAGTTATTTTACTGGCTGGGACACCACTTCCTGGAGATAATTCTGTACTGTAAAGGGGAAGCTATCTAGTTCTGCACACTGTGTCTCGAGAGGCAACTCCATCTGTTCCAGCCAGTGATACCATCAAGGACCTTTGCACTTACATTTCTTTGTGGTACAGGTGTGGAAACCCAGATGTCCACATGTCCTGTTTCTTCCTTCTTAGTTAGATGTCACCTCCTCAGTTGTCTCATTGAAAATATCATCTCCCATGCCTGGTATTTCCTATCTCCCTTCTCAATTTTTTATTTTCCTTATCACTTCTATCACAATTTGGACAACTGTGTATTTTCCTTTTTTAGTGGTTTATTGTCAGAGTTACCCTATGAGGACCGGGGCCATTCCTGTCTTGTTCTTGGATATCTTTCTTGTACTTGACATGTGTTCAAGTATTGAATAAAATGGGAACACGGACTGTTGAAATCCTCCAAATTTCAAATGTTGGCTAGGGTTATAGCTAAAACAAACAAGCAAACCATGTCTATGGGTGTGATCCTGGCTGCTAGCCTGGGCCTTGGGTGGAGAGCCAGGTGCCAGGGGCTGGGGCTGGAAGACATGGGTTTGTTTTCCAGGTCTGCCACTTGCTCATTGTGTGAGTTTGGGTGTGTCATTTTACTTCTCTGGGTTTCAGAGCCTTCTTCTACAATATGAGACTAATAGTCCTCCCCACCTGCCCACCCCCACCCCCCACTTGCTGAATTATTGGACTTACTGCGTATCGAACTGTGCCAGACCCTGTGCTGGTTGCTGGGGGAACGAATGCTGAGTGAGGTGACCCCAGGAAGCTTCCAGGGAGAGGGGAGGTTTGATCTGGACCTTGTACAGTGGGAAAGAGTCATAGCAGAGGAAAGATATTTTAGTCATTAAGTACTTATTGAGCAGCTGTGTGTGCAGGGTGCTTTTCAAAGTTTGGAGATTCTTTACTGAACAGGATGATAAAGTTGCTGCCCCCAGAGAGCTTATATTCTAGTATACAACTGTCGAATAGAAAGGCAATGTCCCCCACATATGTAATTTAAAATTTTCTGGTAGTCACATTAAAAAAAAATAAAAATAAATGGGTGAAATTAACTTTATCAATCTAATTTAACCCATTATATTCAGAATGTCATTTCAATATGAAATCAGTAGAGTAAGTATTAATGAGATATTTTACATCCCTTTTTTGTACTTTCTTGGAAGTGTGGCATGTTTGTTATACTTACAGCACAACTAACCATGTTTCAAGTGCTCAGTAGCCACATGTGGCCAGTCACTGCCATATTGGGCAGCACAGGTCTGGGAGGTAAACAGATCATATGTAATGGCAGGTAGTTAAAAGTTCTATAAAGAAAATAAAGCAGGGTAAAAGGATAGCTAACCATACCAGGGGTCAGGAAGGGACTTTTTGGGTAGATAAAAGAAGGTGATGAACTATGGGGATATCTAAGAAGAATCCTCTAGGCAGAAGGAATAGCAAGTACGAAGGCCCTATGCCAAGAACATGCCTGGAATATGCACTGGATACTGGAGGCCATGTGGGAGGAAGTGTGATGCATCATGTGGAGCTTAGGAAACTATGGTAAGGTTGTAGGCTTATTGTGAGTGTAGTTAGGGCCATGGCAAGAGTGAGAGAATGGGAGTGACCTGATCTGACTTCACTTGTCCAAAGGTCACTTGGGCCACTGGTGGAGAATGGACTGTAAGGGGACAAGAATAGAAATGGGATGATTTGAGCAAGAGGTGTGGGTGTATATGATTATGATCATTCATACAGTCTTTCATCCTGCAAACATTCATTGGCCGCCTACGAAGTGCCAAGCATTATAGTTAGGCACTGGGGACACCAATGGGCATGATCTATGTTCTCAGGAAGCTCAGGCTAGCAAATGAGTGGCTGGTTCAGAGTGGCAAGCTTGAGTAGAGGGGCAGGCAGAGAACAAAGGGAGCCATTCTGTTGAGTAGGCAGGTGTGGTGATTTCTGGCTGTCCTATTTCTTTGCATGACTGATCACCAGGCTGGTGTCAGGCTAAAAGAGCTTGAGCTTAGGTGACCTGTAAGACCCTCGTAGCACTGAGGTCAGCAGCCTGTATTCTGTTGACTGTTGGGCAGCTGCTGAAGATGAGTTCAGGGAGATGTGGGGTCACACTCAGCCTGTGATGCAGGTAGTGGACCAGTTCTGGAAACAGGAGGATGGTGAGAAGGAAAGATGGGACACTGCAAAGGCAGGCTTTTGTCCCCAAGGGAAGCTTATTTCCAGTGGTAATGGTAACTTAGCCTACACTTTCTACTAACCAGTGGTTTTCAGATTTTCTGCTCTTTCTAATGACCAATAAATGAATTAAAGGATCAGTGGAAGGACTTCACTCCTCCTTGCCTGGAACATAAGTGCTTGTGGAACTGGTTTGATTATAATTTGATCTTGGCTGGAATTCCTCCCTCCTTTGATTTTGAAGAGTCGGAGGATTTTGTGGTTGTTTCTTTTTGCTGCCTTTCCCCTTTTCCCTTTTCTTCTGCTCTAACTTTTGAGAGAGAGCTATTGCTAATCAGTCCTAGATACATCAGATTTATTTTCTGTACTGTCTTTCTTAGCCTTTGGAGCACGTTTGTAGTTCTTGATTTGCTATTTCCGATTCATTTATTCATTCCTTCATTCAGCAGACATGGAGTGCTTTCTGCATACGGGAAACGACTTTCTTTTTTTTTTTTTTTTACTTTTTTTAATATATGAAATTTATTGTCAAATTGGTTTCCATACAGCACCCAGTGCTCATCCCAAAAGGTGCCCTCCTCAATACCCATCACCCACCCTCCCCTCCCTCCCACCCCCCATCAACCCTCAGTTTGTTCTCAGTTTTTAACAGTCTCTTATGCTTTGGCTCTCTCCCACTCTAACCTCTTTTTTTTTTTTTTCCTTCCCCTCCCCCATGGGTTTCTGTTAAGTTTCTCAGGATCCACATAAGAGTGAAACCATATGGTATCTGTCTTTCTCTGTATGGCTTATTTCACTTAGCATCACACTCTCCAGTTCCATCCACGTTGCTACAAAAGGCCATATTTCATTCTTTCTCATTGCCACATAGTATTCAATTGTGTATATAAACCACAATTTCTTTATCCATTCATCAGTGGATGGACATTTAGGCTCTTTCCATAATTTGGCTATTGTTGAGAGTGCTGCTATAAACATTGGGGTACAAGTGCCCCTATGCATCAGTACTCCTGTATCCCTTGGGTAAATTCCTAGCAGTGCTATTGCTGGGTCATAGGGTAGGTCTATTTTTAATTTTCTGAGGAACCTCCACACTGCTGGGAAACGACTTTCTTTGTGTGTGAGCTTTTCCTTGGAAGGATCCCTTTGCACTGTTTACTGATTACATTAGCGAGGCAGAGATTTCACTGTCCTGCAATCCCAGTCTTTCACACAGTACTTAGTACAGTGAAGGTGTGATAGAGGCATGGATATGGAAGAGCAGGTAAATTAGATGCTTCTTGTATCCTGGCTGTAGAGTGCTTGCATGGAATAGGCATAATCAGTGCTATTATAATTTTGTCTTGTACTTTTTAGGATTTCACGTGGATATTGTGATGGCAAAGCACAATCTGACATAGCTCAGTAATAAATGGACAAAGTCTACTAGTCACCAAGTATTTGGTTTTACTATATAGATAATAAAATACCGTAGGTATTTGGAGAAAGGAAGATAGTGTGAGCTCAAGTCTATAGGTAAGGAGTTATGGCAGGAGTTGAACATTGTGGTCTGACTAGGCTTAGCTTGGTGAAGAGCAGAGGTTTTCATGGTGACCTTGACATTTTGTCCAGCTACTGAGCTTTTATTGAGCCCTTTTCTTTGGTCAGAGACGATCGAGGGCATAGTCCCTACTCTCTAGTAGCTCGTGACCTAGTGGAAGTGACAGGAACAAAGGGAGCTTCAGAAGACCCCTAGGTAATGATGGTGTATTCGAGGCATGATGTATGAGGGTGGGGGTGTTGAGTGGCGCCCCTTCTAGGGATGGGAAGAACGTTCCAGAGGAGGATACCATGACAGGGTATGTGCCAGGCCATGTGCTAGACCAGTGGTTCTCAAACGTTTTTGGCTTTGGGGATTTCTGCAGTCCTCTTTGAGGACCCCAAAGAGCTTTTGTTTTTGTGGGCTACATAAGTCTATTATTTACCACATTAGGAATTAAAACAGAAAAACCTAAAACATAGGAGTATGTAAGCACACATTCCTTTAGCCGTCAGAACGATTCATCACACACATTGCAGCCCCTGGAAAACTCCACTGTGCACTTGGGAGAGAATGAGAGTGAAAAAGGCAAATAATGTCCTGGTATAATTATGAATATAGTTGACCTTCTAAACCCTGTCCCCCCCCCACAGTCATTAACAACCACAAGGCAGCTGCTGGGTTGCATGTTGGGGATGTAATGGTGCATAAGCCAGGCACTGTCCTGGTCTTTGTTGGACTAGGTCCTGTGGTACTATGTACGGAAGCTTGTGGTGAGAGCTGGGGTCTAATTCAGACTTGGGGCATCAGGGAAGGTGCTTAGGGGAGAAACATCTAGCTAGATCGGAAGTGGGCGTTGGCCAGGGACAAGTATAGCAGATGGAGGGAACAACGTGGAAGGCCCAGAGACCTCATTTGAGGAGCTGAAGGAACTTCCAATGGCTGTGTGTTAATAATGCATTTGCTAGAACAATACCAGCAGTTTGCTTTCTCTGTGCAGCTTCAGTGTGATGTGATTTTATCCACTTGTTTGTTTTCAGAGGCACACATGGCTGTTCTTAAGCCCCTTCCCTGTGTGGCTTGTAGGCAGCTAAGGGCCTTGTTTCTTGGCACTTGTGTTGGAGAGCTTCCTGTTTCAAGTGCTGAACTGGGTTTGTCAAGCTTTGAAAACGCAAATGGAGCAGAGCCATGAAACGTGAGGGGGCTCAGTGTGCAGAAGAATGGAGACTGAATTAAAAAGCATAATTAATCATAAAAGAACAGAAAGGCGACACTTGAGACTTGAGGACTTGAGTGAAACAGAAGTGGAACTGCTCGTTTGATGTCATCGTATGATTGCAAGATGAGGCCTCGGTCTCAGACAGTGAGTGCCAGTGCATTGTGTACTAGCTCTTGCCCCTCCTCCCCTCCTTTGAAATGAGGTCCAAATTAGAGATGCCAGTATTACGCCAGGTGCAACTAGAGACTTCCTTTGCCCTCATATAGTTGTTGTAGGAGGGGCCTGCTTTATTGTGCATTTACTGTTCGGTCAGCTGAGTCCCAGAAATGAGGACAGACCTGTTTTGCTTTCTGCCTGTTTGATTGCAAAGAACATCATGATATCAGAGGGCTTTCTTACTTCAGGGCCTTCTGGCTTGATGACAAGGTTATTTCTTTCATTTCTGCGTAAATTGTGGTAGTGTATTCAGTTTCAAGGAATCTGGGATGAGTTCTTGAGTCTTAAGAACCAGCTAATGCTGCCCCAGCAGTACAGCTCTGGGGAAAGACAGCTTCACTCTTCAAAAGGGGCACACCTCGAGGGTATCAGGACATGAAAATACTGGCAGAGAGTCAGAAGGATTGGAAATTAAAGAGGTGCAGCCTATGCTGAAAAGATAGAAGCTATTCCTCACTGGTAGTTTCTTTAAGAAATCCTAAAGATGTTAGAAAGCCTGAACAGATCACACCTTATTTGCTCCAGGCTGGGTTAAGTCATGTTTTATTTTGTTAAAAGTCAGCTTCATTGGTTTCATCACATCAGCCAGCATTGTCATTGGCTCTCTGTCCCTCGAGGCGCCATGGGGAGAAGATAATAGAATCCAACAGAAAGTTTGAGAAGCCACAATCAAATTCTTTAGATTTGCTGGCAGTAGGTCATTTAAAAAGGTTTTTTTGCCATTAGAGGCATAACCTGCTCTCTGAAGTCTCCCAAGTTTTCTATGGGGTCTCAACTCCCGTGTCTGGGGAACTGGCAGAGAGCTGGTGACATGTGTGGGCTGCGGGGGTAAGCCAACATCACCTCCCTTTCTGCTGTCCTGTGGAGTATGGTCATAGGAGTGCCATTGTATTTCAGGAATAACAAGAATATTCACATAACATCTTCTGATTTTTTAAAGTACTGACAATTAATTAAAGATATTTTAGAATACAGAGTACACTAGTCCTAGCCTTCAGATGCCACTGAAAAATATCTGGCATAGAATGAATGTTTAAAATTTCTCCCCTACATCAAAATAAAATGCTTCTGCACAGCAAAGGAAACAACCAACAAAACTAAAAGACAGCTTACCAGATGGGAGAAGATATTTACAAATGACACATTTGGTAAAGGGTTAGTATCCCAAGTATGTAAAGAACTTATATAACTGAACATCAAAAAAACATGGTCCAATTAAAAAATGGGCAGAAGACATGAACAGACATTTCTCCAAAGAAGACATCGAGATGGCCAACAGATAGATGAAAAGATACTCAACATTGCTTATCATCATGGAAAGGCAAATCAGAACCACAGTGAGATATCATATTATACCTGTCAGAATGGCTAATATCCAAAAGATAAGAAATAACAAGTGTTGTTGAGGATGTGGGAAAAAAGGAACCCTTGTACACTGTTGGCGAGTGAAAATTGGTGCAGCCACTGTGGAAAACAGTGTGGAGGTTCCTCAAAAAATTAAAAATAGGGGGGTGCCTGGGTAGCTTGGTCAGTTGAGCATTCGACTTCAGCTCAGGTCATGATCTCATGGTTCGTGGGTTCGAGCCCCGCATCAGGCTCTGTGCTGACAGCTCAGAGCCTGGAGCCTGCTTCAGATTCTGTGTCTCCCTCTCTCTCTGCACCTCCCCCGCTCACACTCTGTCTCTCTCTGTCTCAAAAATAAACATTAAGAAAAATTAAGAATAGAAACACCACTTGATCCATTAATTCCACTACTGGATATTTATCCAAAGAAAATGAAAACACTATTCAAAAAGAAACATGGACCCCTGTGTTTATTGCAGTGTTATTTACAATAGCCAAGATATGGAAGCAGCCCAAGTGTCCATGGATAGATGAATGGACAAAGAAGATGTGGTACACACACACCCACACCCCTACACACGTAGTGGAGTATTACTCATCCATGAAAAAGAATGAAATCTTGCCATTTGCAACAGCATGGATGCATCTAGAGAGTATAATGCTAAGTGGAATAAGTCAGAGAAAGACAAATACCATATGATCACACTCATGTGGAATTTAAAAAACAAAACAAATGAACAAAAAAAAGACAAAAAGCATACTTTTTTTTTTTTTTTTTTTTTTTTTAAGTTTAGTTATGTTTGAGAGAGAGAGAGAATCCCAAGCAGGCTCCACACTGTCAGCACAGGGCCTGATGCAGGGCTCAATCCCATGGCCCATGAGATCATGACCTGAGCTGAGATCAAGAGTCAGATGCTTAACTGACTGAGCCACCCATACATCCCCCCAAAACAGACTCTTTAACTATAGAGAAAAAATTGATGGTTGCCAGAGGGGAGTTGGGTGGGGGATGGGTGAAACAGGTGAAGGGGATTAAGAGTACACTTACCATGATGAGCATTGGGTGATATATAGAAATGTTGAATCACTGTATTGTACAACTGAAACTAATACAGCATTGTATGTTAATTATGCTGGAATTAAAAAAAATCTTTCTCTTTTATTTGCAACTCTTCAGACCATTTCCCCTTACTACTGTTCTGCATTACCGGTGTTTTCAATATTTGGTGGTGGTGGGGGGGGTTGTCATCTTTGAGTGCTCCTGGCTTGTCTCACTGTTGTGTCACAAGCATCCTTGAATTCCACTGAATGCTGAAAGATGCTGGTCCTTTCCGTGTTTCTGTGAAGACCAGGAAAGAGGTGTCATGGTTGGGGAGGGGGCTCCTGGAAGAGGTAGCCCTAAAGTAGCTTCTGTGAACAGTGCTGGTAATGCTGAGGACAGCAATTGGGTCTGCATAAGCCCATCCTTCACTGCGTGCTTCGACTCTGTCCTCTGAATCCCGTAGTCTTCTCTAGGGCAGGTAGGGCAGGCAGGACTCATCCCTGTATTATGGACGGGCAGGCAGGCTTGGTCAGCAACACATTGGTCAGTTAGAGCTGCAGAATGTGAACCTGGCTCTTTGGACCCTGAAATTCTGGGCTACATTGCTGTGACTGTGGCAGACTGCATGCCTGAGCCCGAAGGCCTTTTCTTCTTTGTTGAGAGTTTTGGTGGCCTGCTTGATATTTTCCCACCTCTGTCATCTGGTTTCATACAAGGTCCGTGGTCATGGTGCGTTTTCTCCTTTGGGCTTTGCTAATGACATTGTGGGGGAGGCCCAGCTTGCCCTTCTGAGACCTTTAATGGGGGAAGTAGAAAAACCAGGAGTTTAGGATGCTGGCCTCACATCTCAGCCGACATCTCAGCCGATGGCTTCCCACCCCAGAGAGTGGATTTAACTTGTAGGGGGTGCAGCTGGGCATCAGGAATTTTAAAGTCCCTGGGAAATTGCTGTGTGCAGCAGAGGTGGAGGGCTCCTGGGTTGGGAGACAGCTGGAATGTGATTACTGGTAACGCTCCAGCTCCTGGACACCCCGAATGATGTCAGTGTGCTCTCCATTGATGCCTCATGTTTTCCAGGTGATGACGAAATGAAAATCGGCCTGAGTGTAGAGTGTGGCTTCTTCCTCTGTTCTGTTTCTCTGCTGTTGTGCTTTGTTGTTGTTGTTGTTTTTTTTTTTTTTTTAATGTTTATTTATTTTTGAGACAGAGACAGAGCATGAACAGGGGAGGGGCAGAGAGAGAGGGAGACACAGAATCTGAAACGGGCTCCAGGCTCTGAGCTGTCAGCACAGAGCCCGACGCGGGGCTCGAACTCATGGTCTGCGAGATCATGACCTGAGCCGAAGTTGGACGCTTAACTGACTGAGCCACCCAGGTGCCCCTCTGCTGTTGTGCTTTGTATCACTAGTCAGAAACTGCAGATGGGGCGTAGCATACTCCGTGTCTGACCAGTGTGGTCTGAAAAGCAGCAAGAGCCAGGGCAGGCAGGGAGCAGCTCTTCACCAAGCCTGGCTGTGTTTAGGCACCAAGGAAGGTGGTGTGACTCAGTTTTGTTCCAAGAATAGCCTGGAAAGGGTCTGATGACCTACCCCCTTGTCTCCTAGTATACAAAATGTGGGTGTTCCTTTAGGCAATGATTGGGTTTCCTTTTTTGGCATTTCACTTACCATGTCAACCATATCAGATCTTTCCTTGGTCTGGCCTCCCGTGCTGGGGTGGGCCTTTGCTTTTACAGCCTGTTTGGTCTCACCCACATGGGGTGATCGTGGGATGGTGAAGGTCACGGTCTATGATTATACATCGCTGTATCCCTGAGAGCCTCGTAAAGGGGAGACATGCGTTTGGCCTTTGACCTACTCCTGCCTCTAGCCACTGTTGCTCTCTTTAATTTATTATACAATTGCAAGCTTGCCCTCGGGGACGAAGGGAAGGGGCTACTGGGCAAGAAGGACGGCATTCGTTTCCTGTCTTCAGACATCGAGTATATAGTCAGAATCACTAGACATCTTTCTCAAGTATTTAAAAATAAGTGAAGGAAGGGGCACTTGGGTGGCTCAGTGGGTTAAGCATCCAGCTTCGGCTGATGTCACAATCTCATGGTTTGTGGGTTCGAGCCCCGTGTCAGGCTCTGTGCTGCCAGCTCAGAGCCTGGAGCCTGCTTTGGATTCAGTGTGTCCCTCTCTCTGCCCCTCCCCCCCTCTCAAAAATAAACATTAAAAATAAGTGAAAGAATTTTGGTGTTTCTGATGTTCTTTTTTATGAACTGTGGCCTCTGGATTGTGTTGATGAAGATAAGGCACTTTATAAATAAAACCTATGAGGATCAACTATCTGGTGGTTCTTCATAGTTTTGAGATCTGGCTAGAAAATTTGGCAAAATGTATTCTGGATTTCCTCCATTTCCACTCATTTTTGGGAAGCCCTGGAAAGGTTATTAACACAGAACTGCCCAACAGAATGTAAGCTCCTGGAGGGCAGGGCTTTTTGTTGTTTTTGTTTACTGGTGTATGTCCGGTGCCTCAGACAGCACAGGCACGATAAACACTTGCTGATGGATGGATCTTGGGTTTGTGATGGAGATGAACTGATTGTCTGCTGGGTGCCTGGCCTTGTGTTGCCTGTTTTCTTCTGTCACATTTTTCAGCAGAAAATGATGCATCAGGCGAGCTCAACCCACAGCATTGCACAATTAGTACTTAAGTTTTTTTTTTTTTTTTTTTTTTTAAGTTTATTTATTTAGTGTGAGAGAGAGAAAGAGAGAACACACATGCATGCAGAGGAGAGAGGATCCCAAGCAGGTTCTGTGCTCAGCATGGAGCCCAGCCGGATGCAGGGCTCGATCTCACGACCACAAGATCCAGACTGCGAGATCATGACCTGAGCTGATATCAAGAGTTGGAGGCTTAACCCCCTGAAACACTTAGGCACCCCTGTGTGATAGGTTTTATTCAGCCATTTTACAGGTGAGGAAACCAAGGCTTGGCAAAGTTCAATCAGGTGCTAAAGTCATAGAGCTGCCGAGAGGCAGGGTTTCAACGCAGGTGCCCAAAGCCCAGTGCTTCCCTGCACAATTATTAAACCACTCTGCTCGGCAACATCAGAAGCTGTGCTTGTATCTGATTCCGCTCTGACTCGAGGTGAAGTCTTTTGAAGAGTCTTACAATTGAGTATTTTGAAGCATACCTTTCTCCTATCTGGTATATTTAGCTGGCAATGTGGTAAAAGGAATCAATCTTCTTTTTATGAGCCAGCTATTGTATTTTTTTTTTTTTTCATAAAGCTGTCACTGAGAACATTTCTCTAAAATAGAGATAAATCTGGAAGGAGGGTTGTGGTAATGGTGTGGGGAAAGAGCCGAGAAAACTCATTTCTTCGTGTTTCGTGGCGCTGCCACATTGCCCGAGGGTATCTTTGGACGTTAAATAGTTGGCTTAATGTCTGAGCACAGGAAAACAAAAGGAAGTATTAGTAAAGTTCTCCGTGTTTACATTTAGGCCATTTCTTTTGCCACTTTCCTTTTGTGAACGTGTTGCTTCTGTGTTTTGGAGAAACGTGTTGAAGAAGTTTGGTCATACGCACATCCCTATTTTTCTTCTATGATTTAAAAGCGATGGATATTCTCACTGCCATGGTTCTGGAGTCAGCACAGCTGTGTGTCTCCGGGAAGAGCCGAACTTCATTTTTGCCTTTGGAGTTAACATCTGCTTGGTTAACTGATATTTATAGGGAAAACACATCTGCATTTAGAAATTAAAAATGTATAATGGACTTTGAAGCATAATTAACTGCATTTTAAGGCTTGGAATTCAAGAGTAGGATCTTGTTTTCACTTCACCTGTTTCATTGTTTCATTGCTTAATTCATTCATCCATCTAGGTGCTTTCTGTATGTCAGGGTGTAGTGCTAGGTATTATGGGGTATGCAAAAATTAAGGCATTATGTCTGCCCCCAGGAAGCGGGTGGACTGGTTGAGAAGACAAATATGTAGTCCCCCAATAGTAAACAGGTGGAAGGTAGAAACCGCTATGATGTGTTATGAAATATCACAAAGATGTGTGTTAGGAAGTATCACACAGAAGATGTGGTGTGTTATGGAATATCACACAGAGGGTACTGGCTAGGAGAAGATTGGGAAGGCTTCCTGGAGGAGGAACATCAGAAAGTTTGAAGGAAGAGTGAGATGGAGGGGAAAAGTACATTCCAGACAAGAGGGCACAGCATGAGGGTCACTGTGAGTCCTGGAAAAAGGCGCTGTTTGGGATGGGATGGGGGCTTGGGTGGTACAGGTGTGTGTGGGAGATGAGGCTAGATGGGCTTCTTGTGCCCTGCATCTAGCACCTGATGCAACAGACACCTTGCATCCAATTTAGGGAGTAATCTTGGTGTGGATTGCTCACATGTGCAGCTGGCCCATTGTGTTCCCGTGGGAGCCCAAGCTTCCCTAACTCCCACCTTCAGGGGGAGGTAGTTGAAATCAAGTTTGGTGTTCTAGCTTTGTGCACAGCCCAGAGCCATTCACTGTGGCTTGGAAGTATTGACTGCTTACTTCCTCTAACTTTCCATAGTGCTGACTCTAGTAGCGACTTGGAGCAAGTCCCTTACCCTCCCGGGGCCTCACTTTTCTCTCTGCCCGAGTGGAGGTCATGGACGAGGTCTCTTCCGAGTCCATCATCTTCTTGTCAAGTGCTCATCTTGGCTCTCAAGCCCTTTACCATCTTGGTCTCCAGTGGTCCTCCCTGAAGAGTATCCAAAATTCCCTGCAAAGTGTCATTATCATCTTTAGTCTCAAGCAAAATTTAGTTCTTTTGGGCTTGAATTTTATAGTGTATGAAATTCTTCACCAGTTTTTCTCAACTGGGCCAGGGTTCTGTGACAGAATTAAATTATGCCTAATGCCCAGAGTAAGGCATCCACTCACTATATGTAATGAATTAACTTTCCTTCTATGCTTCTAGAATGGTACTGGTTATACACCTTCCTTAGGAGAAGTGAGAAAATAGTTTTCGGTATATGTGCATATTTTTTTCTTCCCTTCTTTCTTTCTGTTTAATTGCAAATTACATTATAGCTTTCATGCTGTTTTGCTACTTGCTCTTTCTTCCCACTTACCAGTGTTTTCAGTGACTGTGGTGTTCCAGAGTTCGGAAGAGGAGCCTTGGTTGGAAGCCAACAGTGATACCCTGAAAGGCACAGTCCAAATCTGGATTCTTGTTCTGGAATTGGGGCTGGGTGGGTTGGGCTCCATTCAGAAGAAGGGCCGAGCCCATCTAGTAAAGCACCCTTTCAGAAGGAGCTAAGAGGAACTACGCTTCCTCACTCATAGGGCCGAGGCTCCTCACAGCTGAGGAGGGCATCACAGATCACCCAGGTCAGTGCTTCCCAAACCTTGGTGGTTGAATATAGAGATTCCTGGTCCCCATCTGGGGGGATTCTCACTTGGTAGGTCTGGGTGGAGATGCTTCATGTGATTCTGTTGATCTGCAGGGCTTGGGAATCCTGGATGTGGCCCCATTGTCTTTTGGACACACCTGTGCTTTGATGGCCGCCCAGTGTCTCTCGTGTGGCCTGTAGGAAGGACCCTCCTTGGCTTCCTTTCTCTACTCTTGCCCCTCGGGAGTCCATGCACAGTAGCTGGGGGAGGATTTAAAAATGTAAGTGGGATTGTGCTATTCCCCTGTACTCTTAGCCCTCCTGTGTCTGTGGCCTGCTACCACATGTAAGTTCCAAAGTCCTATAAAGGCCTGACATACTTTGGCCCTGGCTTCCTTTTCTGACCTCACATCCCATTTTGCTTACCCCCTCTTACCTGCAGTCACACTGGCCATTTTGCTCTTTCCCCCAAACCTTGTGCTGGTTCCTGCCCCAGGGCCTTTTCCCTGCCTTTCTGTTTATCTGGAATGTTTCTCCCAGATCTTTGCCTGCCCCTTGGCCTTCCTGCAGTCAGGCCTTTGCTCACACGTTAACCCCCTTGGAAAGGTCATTTCTAGCCACATGCCTCCCACTGCCTCTGCCCTCAATTCTATCCCATGACACTGTTTCATTTCTTTATAGCTAGTTACCAGTGTCTAAGATGGTATTGTTTTTATTTTTTTCTGCTCCCCTCACTATAATGCAGATTCCAGGCGGACTCTGTATTGTTTACCGCTTTTTCCCACACCAGGAATATTATCTGGCATGAAAGGTACTAAATATTTGAAGACTGAGTGAATGCAAATATCCGCATAAGGATTTGTCCCAGATGAGGATTTGTCAGCCTCCACCTGAACCCCCTCAGGGACGATTCTGCACATGTCCAGGCAGCTCATTTGCATCGAGACAGCTCTGATTGTTATTGACACCACTCTGCCACAGTGGTGGCTGCCACTGGCCAGCATACTCTACCGCATGGATCGGGAGTTGGGGCGGTGGGGCCTGTGCTCGCCACCAGATCCTTTGTTGCCGCATCGTGTTGCCCGGCTGCCAGAGTGCGGTCAGCACGGCCTCAAGGTTGTGCCCCTTCCCCAGGCAGCCTCCCACAGTCCCCCGGCCAATAAGGAGCATCAAGGCCCAGCCTGGGCAACTCTGAAGGGCCGTCATAGTTCAGGGCTGCCTGTGGGGTCAGTCGAGGCTGCCCTGGGGCCTGTGTCATCGCAGTTCCACTGTCTTCTCTGCTCGGTCCTGCTGCCTTCTCCTTTTTCCAGGTGTCTGTCCCAAGAGCACCCCGCTTGCTAAACTCCTTCACAGTATCTGCTTCTCCGGGATCCCAACCTGTAGCAGTGGGCTTGTTGCCTAATCTTTCAGGTTCATTACACCCTCTCCAGACCAGGGGAAATAAAAGGTTCACCTTAATCGCCTGCTATATGGCAGGGGTCAGCGGAGGATTTCACTTAGCATGGGATGCTCATAGCCTCCGAGACCGTGACAGCACTGCTGTCCTTGGCTCGTCCGTGGAGGCAGGCCACGGGGAATGGAGTGGAGGCTCCGCAGACCTCTCACAGGCTGCCACTCCAGCTTGGCCCTTGGATGGAGGTCATGGTGCCACTTACCTCTGGCTGACCGCCGTGTGGTGAGGTGTGCTGTGAGGAGCTGAAATGAAGTCAGGGGGATTGCCTTAAAAACCCACTCCAGAATTTTCAGTGTCTGTCTCCCCCTGGGTTTTACCCCAAAACTGAGTTGCAGGCTTTTATGATTTCATGGAGAGCAACTAAGAGTAGTCAACAGTTCCATGATCTTTGAGTGGTCAGGATCAGCCAGAGAGGTTAAGGAGAAGCTGGTTTCAGGAGAATAGCCCTCCCTGAGTTTGTTTCTACATTTAGACAAAGGTGAGGGGACATGTATTATGTAGCCTCTGCTGCTGCCTTGGGTACTGAGGGTGCAAGCGTATTTGAAGACTCAGCTAGGTATCTGTCTGTCTGGGCTCTAGGAAGGGAGGCGAACACACACGAATCTAACTGGAAGAGCCTGCTGGATGCACACCCGGCTAAGACATGGTGGCATCCCCGTTAGCAGGGGAAAATAAAGTGTGAGTAGATCTCACGTGATATTTGGGATATAATTACACTAAAAAACCATTTGTTTATCTGAAATTCACATTTAATTGAGTGTCCTGTATTTTATCTGGAGCCCTAATAAAAGGGCAAAGAGGCATGTCATAGGGGTAGCACAGAGGGACTAAGCAATTCATTGAGCATATGGGATCAGGATATAGTATAACTCAATACAAATATTGCATGAGATCTCATACCACTTACACCTTCCTCTTTATCCTCTCAGAAATGCCTTGTACATCTGGAAGCATATATGTGTGCATATTCTTTATGCTTTATTTATCTGCTTACCTGCAAACTGGATCAAGGTCTGCACACTGTTTGCTACTTATTCTTTCTCCGACCGAGCAGTTTTCCTTGGACTTCTTTCCATAGTGGTACCCATGGAGGTCACATATTCTTTTAAAAAATGGTGTTTTATTTTTAATTTTGCTTTGGAGTGTCCTGCCACCAAAGTGAAGGCAGTTAGATAGTCATAGGATGTAAGTTTGCATTTTTTATTTTTATTTTTTTTAATGTCTATTTATTTTGAGAGTGAGAAATAGAGAATGAGCAGGGGAGGGGCAGAGAGAGAAGGAGAAAGAGAATCCCAAGCAGGCTCCGTGGTCACAATGGAGCCTGACACAGAGCTCGATCTCATGGACTGTGAGATCATGACCTGAGCCGAAATCAAGAGTTAGATGCTTAACTGACTGAGCCACCTAGGTTCCTCTTGGCATTTTTTACTTTTAACTGAAGTATATAGTTCACATACAGTATTATTTTAGTTTCAGGTGTACAACATAGAGATTCTACAATTATATACAAAGTATGTAAGTTTTAAGATGACTTTGGGGGATACTGATTGACTTCAGAACTTGGGGTCAGTAAGCTGCTCTTCAGAATCTTCTTGGATAACACTCAGTTTGGAGATCTGAGTACTATCCAATCAGGCTGTCCATAATGGAGTGACCAAATACCATCAGCTGACCAACCGGAATCAATTTGAATTGCTGAATAATTTAAAAATATTTCAAAATACTTGGATTAACATAGTTTTGTTTTTTTTTTTTCCCCCTGATAAGCTTCCTCCTACTCACAAATCTGAGAGCTGACACAATTCATCTCTTTTCTGATTGGAGGTTTTACTCTTTTCTCTTCCTTCCTCCTTTTCCTTCACTCCAGTATTGATCTATATCTCAGTCTACTTATTCCAGCTGGTTCATTTGTAGCATCTTATGATCTAGTTTCCAGACCTTTCAAATAAATTACTCATTTATATAAAGGAGCCATAATTGACTTTTCGGTTGAGAAACCCAATTCACCAAAGTGGCTCGGGAGAGACATAGTTCATTTTGCTCTATTATCAAATCAATGTTCAAATAATATTTTAGGATTATTTATTTTCCTCAATATGAGAAAAATGTCAAGATTTATTTCCCATGTTTCTTAAATGTCAGAGGAAATTGACCTGAGCTGGGGGAACTCTCAGTGCCTGGTGTTTTACAGTTCTCAGCTGAAGGATTAAAAGACAAAGCACTGGGCACTGATTTTGAGTGTTGCCCTTGTGCTCAGTGGACTCAGGTTGTGGATTATGAACAAAGCTGGTTCTTGCTTCTCTGGGATTCACTAGACTAATTGGAGAGGTGACATTAGCAAGGATGTGGCCCGTGTGATTGGGGATGAACTAGGCAGGTGTATGAAGGGAAATGGTTTCTGAGGTTTTATGATGGTAGGTGAGTCAAATTAGACCCGAGAAAAGCCTTTCTTTGGAATGTGGATGGGGATTGGATGGCACCGTAGCGTGTGGGAAAGCAAGAACCGAGAAGGGGGTGCATAGGGAGGCTGGCTTTAAGTAGAGGATGCACGTGGAGATGGCTAGGCTTGGGTAAGAGGCAATTATTTAACTTTTAGTCAGCCCATCACATTCAACAAGCATTTGATGAGCACCTCAAAGTTGCAGGCACTATGCTAGGCCTGCGGATATAAACCCAGACAGGTAGGGTCCTTGCTTTTTAAGAAGTTCAGGGTCTGGTGGGTAAGACAAGTAAGAGGACGCTCTAACGAGGGGATGGGAGAGAGGGCTCAGCGAAGTCTCTCCAGACGTGTGAGGTCTAACCTGAGTCTGGATGGCAGGCTGGGAGGCGGTCAGGATGAGGAGGTGGGATTGATACAGTGTTGAATGGCAACATTAGTTAGGGTCAGAGCAGGAAGGACCTTGTATACTGCTGAGAGTTGGATTTTATCCTGTAGCCTTTGAGAAGTCATTGAAGGAGTTAAAGCAGGGGAGCCTCAGGGTGAAATATGCAACTGGGGGAATCCCTCTGACAGCAGGGTAGAGTGTGGATGGGAAGGGAGAAGGCTGGAGGCAAGGACACTGGCGAGGTGGTGGCAACCCCAGATGCAGCAGTGTCTGTGGGGAGATGTGGCATGTGGCCAAGGTGGGTAGATGGGTGGTCAGTTTCACAGGACTTAGTAACTGACTGTTGGGTGTGGGGATGAGGGAGTGGGAGGTAAGGCTGTTGGTTGGAGTGCCACATGGACCTTGAAGTCACCTCTGATGGTTGAAGGCTCTGCAGTGAAGCAAAGGCCATGACAGTAGCCTGTCTCCAGTGGACAAGATCTTGAACAGGGTTGGTCAGCAGGTTGTGGAGGGAAAGAGATGAACTAACTTTTGAGATCTTCTTCAAAGAAGAAAAGCATTGCTTCCATTTGTGCTTTTCTAGACTAAAATCATGTTGCAAAACACTCTAAAAATTAACACCGCAGTAACAGTAATGTACCTGCCTATTTTAGAATCCTACAGAACATTTTATTGTAAGAAACGATTTAGCCCATAATTAGTATGAAGTGTACACAGTGTTTTTCATTGCCGTCGTCCAAGATAGGAAGGTTCCTAAATATAATTTTGTTCTCCAGTACTGCTCCAGGGGGACGTCAGTCACCGTGATTAACGGTGATGATAACCATTCTTACCAAACGTCGATCCCCTGGAACTGCGAGGTGATCCAATTCAAGCCTATCTCGTGTACTTTCAAGTCTCCTTAGAGAGTCCTGAACCTTTGTGAAAGAACTGCCTAATTTAACCAAGGGCACTGTAGGAAAATTCCCGCTATCCACTCGTCAAAGATACTGCGTTAAGGCTGTGAGAGGTTTGACATCACAATGCGAGAGATCTGATGTGGTTTTGACAGGCAGAAACTGCCTTGTAGGAACATTAATACCTTGAGTGTTAAAATCTTTTCCTGGCATCCCCTACTGCAGTTTCTGACAGAGCGACATTCAGCCCTCCACCCGGTCTCTGAATTTACAGTGATTTCCATGTCAATATCTTCTGCTCCTGCAGCCTTTTGACGGCTGCAAGTGAGAGATGGATCTCAGGTTGTTGGTGTTAAATATTTTGAATTTTGATGAGATTTGAATTCATCAACGGGTGCTTTTGGTATTTGAGTGATTTCCACTAGTCACCAGACTTCGTACTGAGTGAGTGTCCCACCCTTTACCTTGGGCATGTATTTTATTTGTGATTTCCAGGACAAAGTTCGCAGGGTTTTCCATTGGCTGGGTTCATTAGATGGTTAAGAATATAAAGTTCCCCTTTGGCACCCAGATTATCTACGTTAGACACAGAAATATAGTCTTTTCCTTCTCCTAGAAGGGTATTGAGCCAACCAGAGTTGTAGAAAGTGACATAAATGTCACCATGGCCCGGGGTACCAAGCTTCTGGGTTTTCCTCTGAGTAAGATACATCTTTGGCTACAGGCAGTAAGGATTCTTTATTAATCCTTGGGTACCTGCTTTGATTAAAAGTGTAGATTTTTAACATGAAATGTTTGTTCTTCTCTAGTATTTATTTTTGTATCTTCATTTGTGTTACAAGTGCTCATTAGCTTATTAGAATAAGAGGAATATTGGGGCGCCTGGGTGGCTCAGCCGGTTAAGCGTCCGACTTCGGCTCAGGTCGTGATCTCACGGTCCGTGAGTTCGAGCCCCGCGTCGGGCTCTGTGCTGACAGGTCAGAGCCTGGAGCCTGCTTTGGATTCTCTGTCTCCCTCTCTCTCTGACCCTCCCCCGTTCATGCTCTGTCTCTCTCTGTCTCAAAAATAAATAAACATTAAAAAAAAATTTTAAAAAAAGAATAAGAGGAATATCTGTTCAGAAGTTCAGTTTGCTGAATGGTCAGATCTAAAAAGATATTCTCATTTCAAAACTGTCCAATTTTTTTTTGGGTCTTTGTAGCCCATGCTGGTTCTCAAACCGCCATTGAGTTTCACCACCACCAGCTGGGGCATCACAGAAAATAAATATTGTCCGGTAAGCCCTGGCCTTCATCTTTTCATAACATTGAATGGAATCTTCTGGAGGTCTTTGGATTTTTCCCCAAACCACAGCAGGTCCCTTTTCTTGGAAAAAGCTATGAAATAGCTTCTGAAATACAGTAAGTTATTTTTTTATTGTGCTCAAACTCATGTGATGATGCTGTGGTGAGTATTTTTTCTAGTTTCTTCTTCAAAGATAATTCCAGCTGTTGTTGAATGACTTTTTGGAACTGAGAAGCACCATGTTGAGACATGACTTTGCTAAGATCTCTCTGAGCTGTGCCTCAGTTTCCATAACTGGTTCCTGCTTTCTTACTCCCTGGGTTTTTAAATATTCTGTCTTCAGTCCATTTTCCCCCTAAGTAATTCCCTTAACCTGATTTTTTTTAAGTTTATTTTTACTTATTTTGAGAGAAAGACAGAGAGCAAGTTGGGGAGGGGGCAGAGAGAGAGAGAGAGGGGGAGACAAAATCCCAAGCAGGCTACATGCTGCCAGCATAGAGCCCAGTGCAGGGCTCAACTCCACAGACTGCAAGATCATGACTTGAGCCAAAATCAAGAGCCGGATGCCCAACCGACTGAGCCACCCAGGTTGCCCCCTTACTCTGATTATTTTTAAGAATGACTTCAAGGTATTGGCAGCAACCTTACCTTGACATTGGGAAACAGTCTGGGTATAGAAAGGGCTAGAAACTGATAGCTTGGCAGGGTGCTGGGAATGAGGTAACCTGGAAGTCGTGACAGTCAGATGACTTCTTAGATACCAGTAAGTCAGACATTTGTCGTTTTTGGTCAGAAGCCACTGTACAACTTAAGAGCAAAGAGTAGAGACAGTGTCAGCCAGGCTATGTCCATATTCTGCCATATAATTTTATAAGTAAAACTTAAAGGTCAAAGTACAAAGGTGGTGAGTTTCCCAGTGTACCAAGTAGATAGATAACATTGGGGAGTAGGTCTTACGAGCAGTAGCATCAGGCTTATCATATTAAGATAATGTCAGCATAGCACTTTACAAACTTTCACATTCACCAGAATCACTTAGGGCTCTCGTTGCAGTGCAGGTATATGGTGCAGCCAGAGAGCCCTCATTTCTGACAGGCTCCTGGGCTGCTGATGCTGCTTGTTCTTGGGCTGCATTTTGAGTCATGAGGGTATGAGCTGTGGCTCCTGTGTTTTTTGGGGCACAGAGCTCTTTGGGCAAGTAAGGAAAGCTGTGGGCCCTCGGAACAGTGAGCCTGCCACCTTCCCCCTCCCACGACCACATCCCAGTGCATATGATTTCAAGGTTGTGAACCCTTTGAAACCCACCCAGCATCTTCAGATTTCAGAAGTGGCTAATAGACGCTCAGATGACGTAATGGTCCTTCAGTCAGTATCTTCTCTAGTATATTTTATAGTGTGGATATTCATTTAAAACTAGGAAGGTACTGCTGTGGTTACCTACGGTTAGAATAAATGATCATGTGGGAGGGCCCTTTAACTCGCGCTGCTCCAAGGGTGTAAGGCTCTGAGCCTTGGAATTGCTTTACCTGTGACGTCTAGCAAGAGCGGTGGGCATGGTGTGAGTGGCATTTCTTCATGTTTTGTAAGTGAGCATTGACCAGTGGTATGAGCACCTGTCGTAGTCACTTCTGATCTTTGATCCCTGGATGATTTTGCGCTCCCGGCAGGTATTTGTTGATAAGAGTGGTTTTAAAGTGAAAGATCTGGACACACTAGGTTAGTGACTGAGAGCCGACCCACGTGCAGATGGAAGGGCTGGAGATGTGGCAGCCTGTGCGTTACTAAAACTAATTGTGTAGCTCTCTTGCTGGCCACGACATGCTGTTGGTACTTACGTGCTATAAGAAAGGGGTAGTTTGGTGAAGTATTTGTTTTAAGACCACATGAGCACGGGGTGTCCCTGAGGCAGTTCTCACTTTTGGGTCCCTGGGCACCATGCGCATGGCAGGGATTTCATTTATTTGTCTGTCTTTTAAGCCATTGTTCTGTTTCATCCAGGCCTAGACTTCTTCAGACTGGCTGGAAAAGTTAAATCAGGCCGTAGGAGTCCATTGTAGTTCTTGAATGATGTTTACAACAGACTGTTTGGGTTTTATTATTCAGCCTGTTCATCCTAAGGTTGCCAGATGCCTTGTTCCTCCACCCCGGGATTATTTTTAAGTAAATACCAGATGCCATGTTATTTCACTTATAAATATTTCAATGTGTATCTCTTAAAGGTTGAGAGTTTTAAAAAAAAGCATCACAGTACCATTATGAAACCTAAAACGGTAGTAATAATTCCTTAATATCAAATTTTTAATCAGTGTAAGCATTTCCCTACATATCTTATAATTTCTAAAAATGCCTTTTCTGTTTGCACTGAAGTCCAATTGGTTGATAGGTCTTTAAAGTCTTTTTTTTTTTTTTTTTTTTTTTTGTTAAATCTGTAGGTCCCCCTTCCATCTTTATGCTCCTTGCAGTTCATTGTTCTTGTTCTTGAATAAGCTGGGTCCCTTATCTGTCCACCTGCCTAGAAGCTGAATTTTGCTGATTGCCTCCTTGGCATTGATGGATGGATTCCCCCTGCCCCCTGTGTTTCCTGGCAGATCACGGTCCATCAGGTCTTGGGCAGAGTCAGTCTTCCATGTGGGAGGGATAAGATTTCTGCAGAGGGGTGCTGGTGTTTAAGTTTGGATGCCCAGGGTGTCTGGTTGTCTCCTGGTGGTGGAGTCAGCAGCCCATGATGGTCACTCTCTAAAGCCATGAGTTCACCAGAGTCGCCAAGTGCTGACATTCTAATTCTTTTGTTCCTTCTTGATGTATTAGGTAGAATACCCTGAAAAGAGAAACTTTCCCAAACAACTCTTCGGTTACCATGGAGTGCAGATTGTTTGGGAAATGCAGGTGGGGCGTCTGGGTGGCTCAGTCAGTTGAGCATCAGACTCTGCTCAGGTCATAATCTCACGGTTCCTGGATTCAAGCCTCACCTAGGGCTCTACACTGACAGTGTGGATCCTGCTTCTGATTCTCTCTCCCTCTCTCTGTCCCTCCCTGTGTGCGTGCACTCACATGCTCACACTCTCCCTCTTTCAAAAAAAATTAACATTAAAAAAAAAATGATGGGGTGCCTGGGTGGCTCAGTCGGTTAAGTGTCTGACTTCGGCTCAGGTCATGATCTCACGGTTCGTGGGTTTGAGCCCCGCGTCAGGCTCTGTGCTGACAGCTCAGAGCTCAGAGCCTGGAGCCTGCTTTGGATTCTGTGTCTCCCTCTCTCTCTGCCCCTCCCCTGCTCATGCTCTGTCTCTCTCTCTCTCAAAAATAGATAAACATTAAAAAAAAAAAACAACTAAAAAAAAAAAAAGGAAATGCAGGGTAAGTGCTTGAATCTTCCCCTTTATTTACTAGTTTTTAAAATAATGAGGTGATTCTTTTGATTCTCCAAAGGGGTCATTTGGTTTTTATCTTTTAATTATGAGCTCATAATTTATGCGTATCTCACGGGTTTCAGTCTACTGCAGTTACTGTTCTTTCTGCCGCTGTGCTTTTGTCGGCGGCCACTTATCAGGTTGACTCCTGAGTCCTTTTGCTGCGGCTCTTGTCTTGGTTATTTCTCACTGTGTAACACAACTTAGGAGCTCCAAACTCCTAAGCCCCCAAATTTAGGGGCTTAAAACAACATTTATTATCTCACTGTTTCTGTGAGTCAGGAGTCTGGGTGGGGTTTACCTGGGTCCTCTGATGGCTCAGGGTCTCAAGGCTGCAGTCCAGGACCTTCCAGCCTGGCTGGGGGAGGGACACTTCCAGGCTCACCCAGGTGGCTGCCAGCAGGCTGCAATTCCTTGCCATGTGAGTCTCTCCCAAAGTCTCGCAGTGTGGCAGCTGGCTGTCCCCATTGCCAGGGCTCTGAGAGAGACACCCTCAGGAGAGCCAGCAAGTCAGAAATCAGAATCATTTTATAACCCAAACTAGGAAGTGACAGATCATCACTTTGGGGGGGTAGTGTTCTAGTTATTAGAAGTGAGTTTCTAGGTCCAGCCCACTTGCTGGGGAGGGGATCTCACAGGGTCACAGATACCCGGAGGCAGGGATCACCAGGAACCATGTTAGACGTTGCTTATGGACAACCTGGACAAACCAGGAAGTTTTGATGTGACAGCATCCTGCTTTCTTGTGTGAGAAGATAGTTCAAATATTTGGATTGAGTCTTTCTCCAAAGAACCCTGACCCTAAATGGAATTTATAATTTGGGCATAAGATTCTAGGCCTTTTCAGAGGACAAAGCTAGGGAGTACTTTCTTTTTCTTTCTCAATTTCAGATAAAGTTTATGCTAGCCCCATTCAGATTCATTATGAGAGAGTTTTTTTTACTTAACCTCATCCATCTTATGTTTGTATCTCTTTTCATCTAGACACCTTGGTTCTCAAGGTCACAGCCATAATTACTCCATTATCATCCCATAATACACAAACAGAAGTCTCCGAATGCCGACACTTACTTTACCATCAAATATATGATTACTGAAAATGCTTTAAGACTTCTTTATAGTTCTTTTTCTCTCCGGGCTATATCCCACTGCATTCTACAGTCAGATTCCAACATATAATGGAAATCATTTCACACTGTGCATGGCACCTGGGTGGTTCAGTCAGTTAAGTGTCTCACTCTTGGTTTTGGCTCAGGTCATGATCTTGAGGCTAGTGAGTTTGGGCCCCACATTGGGTTCAGTGCTGACAGTGCAGAGCCTGCTTGGGATTCTCTCCCCCTCTCTCACTGCCCCTCCCCTTCTTGTGTTCTCTCTGAAAAATAAATAAACTTAAAAAAAAAAAGGCAAAAACCTCTTTGACTTCGGCCGCACCAACTTCTTACTCAGCATGTCTCTGGAGGCAAGGGAAGTCAAAGCAAAAATGAACTATTGGGACCTCATCAAAATACAAAGCTTTTGCATAGCAAAAGAAACAATCAGCAAAACTAAAAGGCAACTGACGGAATGGGAGAAGATATCTGCAAACGACATATCAGATAAAGGGTTAGTATCCAAAATCAATAGAGAATTTATCAAACTTAACACCCCAAAAACAAATAATCCAGTGAAGAAATGGGCCAAAGAAATGAATAGACACTTCTCCAAAGAAGACATCCAGATGACCCACCGACACATGAAAAATGCTCAACATCTCTTATCATCAGGGAAACACAAATCAAAACCACCATGAGATACCACCTCACACCTGTCAGAATGGCTAACATTAACTACTCAGGCAACAACAGATGTTACCAAGGATACAGAGAAAGGGGCATCCTTTTGCATTATTGGTGGGAATGCAAACTGGTGCAGCCACTCTGGAAAACAGTATGGAGGTTCCTCAAAAAATTAAAAATAGAACTACCCTACAACCCAGCAATTGCACTACTTGGTATTTATCCAAGGGATTCAGGTATGCTGTTTCGAAGGGGCACATGCACCCAATGTTTATAGAAGCGCTATCAACAATAGCCAAAGTGTGGAAAGAGCCCAAATGTCCATCAATGGATGAATGGATAAAGAAGATGTGGCACATATATGCAATGGAGTATTACTCAGCAATCAAAAAGAATGAAATCTTGCCATTTGCAACTATGTGGATAGAACTACAGGGTATTATGCTAAGTGAAATTAGTCAGAGAAAGACAAACATCATATCACTTCACTCATATGAGGACTTTAAGATACAAAACAGATGAACGTAAGGGAAGGGAAGCAAAAATAATATAAAAACAGGGAGGGGGACAAAACATAAGAGACTCCTAAATATAAAGAACAGAGGGTTGCTGGAGGGGTTGTGGGAGGGGGGATGGCTAAATGGGTAAGGGGCATTAAGGAATCTACTCCTGAAATCATTGTTGCACCATATGCTAACTAACTTGGATGTAAATTAAAAAATAAGTTATTAATTAAAAGTAAATTATTAATTAAAAATTAATTAAAATTATTAATTAAAAATAATAAATTATTAATTAAATGTCACACTGTGGTATGCCAGTTCACTTGCTTCAGCTTTTATGTTTTAGGTCACTTTATTTTTTTTAAATTTTTTTATTTTTTTTAATTTTTTTTTTAACTTTTTTTTTTTTAATTTATTTTTGAGACAGAGAGAGACAGAGCATGAACGGGGAAGGGGCAGAGAGAGAGGGAGACACAGAATTGGAAGCAGGCTCCAGGCTCTGAGCCATCAGCCCAGAGCCCGACGTGGGGCTCGACGCGGGGCTCGAACTCACGGACTGCGAGATCGTGACCTGAGCCGAAGTCGGACGCCCAACCGACTGAGCCACCCAGGTGCCCCTGGGTCACTTTATTTTTATTTTTTATTTTGAGAGAGAGAGAGAGCACATGCACATGTGGAAGGGGTAGAGAAAGAAGGAGAGAGAGAATCCCAAGCAGGCTCTATCCTGTCAGCTCAGAGCCTGATGCAGGGCTCAATCCCATGAGATCATGACCTGAGCTGAAATCAAGAGTCAGATGTTCAACTGACTGAGCCACCCAGGCACCCCTTTTATTTTTATTTTAATTTAGTTCTGTCTTTTAACATGGAACACATGACCTGCACTTCAACTGCACTAAAACACTGATCTGTTTTAGGTCATTAAAAAATAATCTTGTTTTATTTTCTTATAATTCTAGCATCCTAGGTATACTTTTCTCCACTTTGCATTCCCCTCTTAACAATACATCCTGGCTCCCATTCCCTAACAGTTGATAGAGACCTTCCTCATTCCTTTGTCAGTAACAGACCACTCCATTGTATAGATACATGGTTATTTATTCTCCAGAACTGTTCTCAGGAGTCCTGTGGACTTTCAGTTCTGCTGTTTTCCAGGCACTGCAGTTTCTGAATGTATACGGAAAGAAGGCGGGAGGAGGTGGCAGTGCCCTGGCTGCTTCTAGAAGCAGCACCTGTTTGCGACCATTCATACCAGTTTTCTACTTGGTTCTCCTCTTGGGTGGAGGGGAGAAGGTGTCTTTTATAACCAGGTAGGTGGGGCTGCTTTTTTCCTGAGTCACACAGCCCTCCACGGTTTCTGTCATTTAATTTACACTCCTCTTGGCTGGCAGTTAGAGATTCTTCCAGGTTTTGAGAACACATTATTTGTCAGTCTTAAGTTTTTTGATGGTGGCATCTGTTTTGTGTGTCTTTGTGTTTGTATTAGTAAAGATTTGGGAGGAGTGGTGTCACAGATTGTGCTTCAGATGCCATTTAAAAACAAACCCCCATATGTAAAAAGTAAATAAAACAAATGTTTTAAAAACAATCTTTTCTCTCCTAACTAGTACTGAATTTGTGTTGCAGGGAAAAGGACTTGGAAGCCAAATTCATTATTCAAATGGAGAAAAGCAAAACAACAATCACAAACTTAAAGGCAAGTAGCAACCTGGCCACACTCCACGAGCCTCCATGTTTGTTTTATTGTCAAAATGATTTCTGGGTAAATAAAACACATCTGCCATTTCCTTACCCCTCCTTCTCAGTTCAGCTAGCCACGTCAACTTGTACTTGTCTAGGGCTCAGTCATGAAGTGAAGGGCTATGTTTTATCTCTTCTCATGCCCCCTAGTTTTATTTGATCTCAAAACCTTCAAGCTGTAGCCTTGGTGTGCAAACTCACAGATTTAGCCCCGACTACACAATGTTATCCTGTATCCTGTGCTAGATTCTTAGCCTGGCATCTAGCTGCATTTTGTGAATCATTAAGTAACTGTTGGCCCTAGATTTGTTTCCGTTCTTTTTTTTTTTTCAGTTTATTTATTTATTTTGAGAGAGAGAGCACGAGCAGGGGAGGTGCAGAGAGAGAGGGAGAGAGAGAGACAATCCCAAGCAGGCTCTGCACTGTCAGCGTGGAGCCTGCCATGGGGCTCGAACTCACAAACCGTGAGATCATGACCTGAGCCAAAACCAAGAGTTGGATATGACCAACTGATCCACCCAGGTGCCCCTCTTTACATTCTTAATGAAAATAATCATGTTTTTAAACTTGGCAAGGGGAACTTACATTATTATTAAAAATTCAGGGAACGAAAGATTTAAAAACATGGATTTTTTTTTTTTTTTTTTTTCTGTAAAAGACAGTTGAGGCACATCTGGGTGGCTCAGTTGGTTAAACGTCCCGACTTCGGCTCAGGTCATGATCTCACGGTCCGTGGGTTCGAGCCCCGCATCAGGCTCTGTGCTGAAAGCTCAGAGCCTGGAGCCTGTTTCAGATTCTGTGTCTCCCTCTCTCTGACCCTCCCCCATTCATGCTCTGTCTCTCTCTGTCTCAAAAATAAATAAATGTTAAAAAAAAAAATTAAAAAAAAAAAGTTTTGAAAAAGTTGGAAAAACCCAGAATTTTCTAGGATGGCATATTTCTTCCTTTTGCACTTACAATATCCTATTTTTCCCTTTGGTCAGTGAATTTGTTAAGAATTGTGAATACTTTTCACTTGGTAGGAGATATGAGTGTAAAATTAATAATAGTAAATCATGTGCTTGGTGGACTCTGCCCCTTTGTCCTCCCAAATTTGTCATTAACTTACAGGTTGGGGTTTCAGAGGCCTGCTGCTCCATGGCCAAGTGCAGATCAATCTCTAGTTGGATTTCTGTTAATTTGTGGCTCAAGGGACTAGATACTTTGGAATCTTAAAGTAGTCTACTTGATCTCCAGTGATAGAAGCTGGGGAATGCTCATCTCTTCCAATTGGGTCATGCTCTAGATAATTTGATACGCTTTCTTTGAGGCTCCGTGTCCCTTTGCCCCAGGCATTCTCCAGTGGAATGTCTTTCTTTCTCCTCTGAGCACAATCCTGGTACCTTCTAGCTCTGTCTGGCCCCACCTGGCTTGCCCTCCTTTGACCTCCCACATCTACTTGTATTTCTGCCTGTCATCACTTGACCATCACCTCCTGTTAGTTACCTTTGCTTTGCTTTGCTTTGCTTTGCTTCATGTATCTGTCTGCTCACCATGCTTTGGTACAAGTTTAATCTTTAAAAAATTATATTTACTGGAACAGAGCAAAGAGATCCTTGGCTTTGGATGCTTCTCTTCTTTGTGCATTATGGAATCAATTTTCCTTGATTGTTCTGGTGCCTTTTGAGTTTTACAAACATTTCCTTGTCCGGTTTAACAAAAACAGATGTCCAGATTTTTAACATTTTAATAAGAACCGTAGAAATTGTGTATTTATAGAGTCTGAATTATATTGGAAAATATGATGCTCATTAAATTTTTTCAGCATGTGTCCAGGGAACTGTGTAAAGCATTGGTGGCTTATGATGATTTTTAAACATGGTTTTTGGCTCAATTTAAGTATATAGCAAGGTAGACAAGATACATGCAAATATCTGCAGTAAACTCAGAATATGTCCTGGGAGAATCTAGCCTCTCAGAGGTGGGAGCAATTACTTCTGGTTGTAGTGCCCAAGGGAAGCTTCATGGGAGAGGAAGCATCCCACCTGGAGTTTACAGTGGGGCCACAAAGCTGCACAACTCTAGGGGGCTCTAGTCACATCACCATCTATGTGAATGGCACCCCTTGGAGTTCTGTAGACCCTGACTCTGTTGGTTTTGGTTGGAGGGAACAGTAAAAAGAATTGAAGCCAGGAAAGAAATAAGAGTCTGGCCAGAGTGTTGGCTTCATATAAGATAATCATAATAAGAAGTCCAGAAAAGAAGCCTTGGGTCATATCATAGCCTGGATTGCTGGGAGGAATTTAGGATCTCTCTCTCTCTCTCCCCCCAACCTCATCCTTCCCTTCCCCTCCCTTCCTTCCAACCTTACCCCCTCCTACCCTCTCTCTCTCCCTATGTATTTAGGAGGGTGTTCAGGAGGAATTAAATGCTTTTTTAGTCAAGTGATCATTATACATTTTTAATGGATTTTTCTTTTTCTTGAATTGGATAGATCATTTAGCTAGCAGTGCTCTTTACATTATTATCACAATCCTGTCTAGATACCAGAAGGAGGGACCGGGGACTCAGGAAGAGAACGGACGAAGACCTTCACCTATGACTTCTCTTTTTATTCTGCTGATACGAAAAGTCCAGATTATGTCTCACAAGAGATGGTATGATATTTTCATAATCTTTATTTTGATTTATTTCCATATTGAGGAAAAAAATGCCCATCCTGAAACTCTATAAAACATCTTGCTGATTTTTTCTCAATATAATTTATGTAAAATCTACCTCTGCTAACTTAGCTTTGTTACATAGCACATTAAGCCTGAGAAGAATTCAGTCCCCAAAAAGTTGATTTTGTTTTTCACTTCTAAGCATGGTGATCATAACTTCCCCCCACCCTCCCACCCCCAAACTTGGAAAGGACTACCGTTTTGAAGGAGCTGTGTAAATAAAGCATTTGGGGAGCGCCGTTTGTATATTGCTAAGCCCAGCAAATAAGCCGCTCAGCTCTGAGTCCTGCTGTGATGCAGGGCTCTGGAAGTTAGATTTCAGACCAAAGCCCAACTTCCTGTGGACCTTTTTAGGATTCTCGAAAGAAGGGTTCTAGAAGGAATGGGCATTTTGTTCAGAATTTTTCTAGAATCTAGAATGTAGCTGTAATTTGTCCAAGAAACCGGTGCTATAGGGTTTTATGGTCTAAAATGTGGATGTGACATGGCATAGAAGAACAGACTCGGAGATCCTCCCAGGAGACCATTGCATATTGATGCTGCATGTGAGCAGACTAAGGGGATTTCCCTGGGTGGGACCAGTTGGGTGTTTAAACAGAGCAGAGCTATGGGGAAGCATCGGTACAGGGGAGGAATATGGGCTTCTTCCTGGCTTCTTAACAGCTTCTTCAAATATATTGCTTTAGGACTGCATGTGTTACAACTAAGATAAGAATTCCTGTCTTGCCTACCCTGGGTTATAATCCTTGCGGTGGCATCTTAAAGTGGTATTATTGTCTAGTTGCTTGCAACTTGGTGTGTCCATGTTCCAGAACCACTGCATTGCCTAGAGCATGTTAAAAATGCAAAATCTGTACCAATTCCAGACCCACTGAGCCAAACTGCATTTTTTAGCAGATTTGCACACCTCGACATTGGAGAACTTAGCATTGGTTAAGCACATTGGTTAACTTAAGCATTGGTTAAGTTTGTGGAAGAGGTCGGCTTACAGAGGCAATGTAAATGTTGGAGTTAAGATAGACAACTTAGAGAAATTATTCAAAGGAGAAGATTGGAGTGTTTGTATCCAGAATGTGTGGATTCAGCATCAGGACAAAAATTGAAAGGATGACAGCAATAAGATTGAGAGCCATAAAGAACAATTAGCTGCCTGGGATGAAAGAGGGGCCAGGAACTAATGTTGCTTGAGTTTGTGTTGGTGTCTGAAACTCTGCTTCGCACTCATGTACTTGTCTCACTTCATTCTCAGAAGGCCAGATTTCACTTTAGCTCCATTTTTCTTTGTCGAAGAGACTCTGAGCTTAAATAATGTGCTCAAGTCCATACACCTAATGGACTTAATAGTAGCCGAGATGAGATCCTGGGGCTGATGTGTAGGGCAGGGGAGATGCCACTGGAGGGTCTTCAGGGCATAAGGTTGGTTTGTTCTAAATGATAGATGAATAGGGCAGCCTTATTGATGAATAAATGAGTGAGGAGTGTTAAAGAACAAAATTCAACCGAGTAAATTTGAAAATCAAATTGGCTTTATTCATCGATTCATGAATCCTGCAGCATCCCATTCAGCAAGTAGAAAGGAGCTTTGAAGAGCTGTACAAGATGGAAGGATTTTATAGGCAGGAACAGGGTGGGACAAGTAGCACAAGAAAAGATTGTTTCAGGCAAGGTCATCTTCCCTTAGGCAGAAGAGTAGAGGGTGTTGTTTAGGTAGATCACCTCATCTTCCTCTGGGGGATGGAGAGGGCCCATGTGGGAGATGACCTCATTGGTGCTGATCAGAAAATTCCTGACCGACCAGTTGAGACTGCATATCTGGGGGAGGTTGAAACTGCAGTTAGGTTAGGTATTGAACCTCAGTTTGGTGACTTGGCCTAGCATAAGTGACTCCATTTTGGGCCTGTGGTTTTCTGTTTCACAGCAGCGCAGATAACTTTGCTGTTGAGGTAACTGGATTGATCAACATTGGCAGCTAGGAGTCTGGTGAGGAATAGAATGTTATAGGTATTGGAATCCAGATTTGGGCTTTAATGCAGGAATAAAAATGAAGTGGCTGGTGTGAGGGAATTTGTTCAGGGTAAAGCCAATTCATTCCACAGTCTTCAGAATGTCCTCAAGAGATGATGGATGAAGAGCCAGGAAGGTTTCCATGTCTAACTTACACAGCAAACGGTTGGATTTTCCTCCTTATTTAACCTGAATTTGAGGCCTTTTGGGGACAGAGGGCTGTGCTGAGGGAAAGTTCATGGGGGGAGGAGCAGAGCAGTGTGTGACAGCAGGACCTGGCACACTGGAGATGCTCGGTAAACATTTGCTGACTGACAGAAGTCGTTTACAGATGGTGGTTAATTTATGGGAACAGATGACATTTCCTGGTTCTACAAGAGTCAAGATCAGGGAAAGAGTAACAAGTTTAGCTCTTTTGGAAGTTAAAAATAAATGCTCAGAGTTTAAGAATAGTTTTAGTTTGTGCAAAGCTTCTGATAGGGATAATTTCCATGCTTCGAGTGATGGGTAGCGTCTCTTCTCAGGTGTTTTGCGTTTTTCGACTATATAAATAACCTGAGATTGTTCCACTAAATTACAAAACTAAAAAAGCGTGGTGATGTATTAGTAAATACAGTACTACTTTCTAGCAGAAGCACATGTTAATAAAATCAGCATTGATACAGGAAAATACCTATTTTTTAAAACTCTATTAAAGAGAAGGGTAATCTTCCCTCACCCCTAATGTTAAAAATAGCTTCAATTTTGATTACTGATTAAAGTTTTCATGCTGTCATCTCTGGCCCAGGATTTGAGCTGTCAGGTTGTACCCCTGCATAAACAGGGGAAGATGCAAGCTTAGCATGATGTTGGTCTTCTCTTCCTCCTCCTTTTTATCCTTCTCATCTGGATAGAGGGGCATCTTGAGGAAATACATCATGCCTATTACTAGAGTTCAACCTAAGTTTCCCTTACTGTTAAATAGCAAGTAAGATGACCAGTAATATTTCTTCCTTACAAATTAATTTTAGATTTGGAAAAAAAAAATCACTGGACAATTTAAGTCTGTATTCACATAAATTAAAGACCATTAAATAAGGTCTGATTTTCTTAATGGTTCTTCAAAACTCCAAAGGGAGGCTTTGATCTCCTTGAATCAACCCTGGAGAAACTTGAAACCTAAGATCTCCCAGTTGACAAGCTGAATGGGTGAGTCTTTTGTTTTAACAGTGCCCTCTTGTGGGCAGTTCCCCTCAGTTGAGGCCCTGGGATGCCTTGGATCGCTCTGGAAATCCACTTGAAAATCTGTGCTCAGATATGCAGCTATTTGGGTCACCTGGCCAGGTGAGGATCTCAGCCGGGTTTTGATGTCGGTCGCCAGTGCCAGTCGAGGAGAGGAGAGCTCGGTCTCACAATGCAGCCACTCCCTCTCCACTTTGGTTTGATATTGATGCTAAACAGGTCCTTCCTGGGAGCTGCACTGGGGTAGCCTGTTTTCCTTGCCAAGAACCCCAAAGATGTGGACAGTGTCCCGCTGCTTCTCTGGGTCCTGGGACAACTTTGGGTGGGTTACTTGAAGCTGAGACTGAGTCCAGCCTGGGTCTCGGTGCATCCAGACCTGCATATTCTAGGCCTGTTTTGCAGTCATGTTCACCAGCACCAGGACCCTCCTCCTCCTGTTCCAGGCCCCCAGATCTGTTGGAGAAATCTAGCTGAGTTGGCTTTGTGGAGAAATAGGTAATAGTAAAATGGTGTGTGGGATTTTTTTATAAACATTTCTTTTTAATGTTTATTTCTGAGACAGAGAGAGTGCAGGAGAGTGTGAGCAGGGGAGGGGCAGAGAGGGAGGGAGACAGAAGATCCAAAGCAGGCTCCACGCTGACCTCAGAGAGCCCTATGCAAGGTTTGAACTCACCAAATGTGAGATCATGACGTAGCCAAAATCTGATACTTAACCGACTGAGCCACATAGGCAGCCTGGTGGGTGGGATTTTTAATCCTGGGAAAGAATTTTATTTTGAAAACGTTGGGGTTTGGTTTAAATATATTTTCAATGAGTTTGTTTTAGCCTCAGACAAAGGTATTACAGAAGATCCTTTTTTTATTCTTTGAGAACTTTATGGAAGGCTGTACTTCCTATCCAGTGGCACCCCATGATAGGGTAAAAATGACGTATGATTTTTATTTTTTGCTTAATCAAAGAGAATTGAAGAAATATTTAGAGTTTTTCCTCATGTTCCATATACCATGGTGAAAACTGATTTTAGACAGGTAGTCTGGAGCCCTGAGCCTCCCTGGGATTCCTGGCTTCTGCCTCTTCATGGTTTGTGGGAGGAGGTCCTTTCAGGGAGGACTGGGGCCTCATGCTTGATGTTGAGGGTGTGGGAGGAGGACACTGAAGGGTTTAGCACAGGCTTTGGGGTCAGAAATACCCAGGTGCAAATCCCATCTCTGCCACTCACTGTGTATGTTCACTCATCTCACTTCTCCCCCTGAGAAATGGATCTAAGTGATGCTTACTCACCCTGTAGCATTTTATGAGGACCAATATGTGAACTCCTTGTGACCTGCTATTACCATTGAGAGTTGAATAAGTCATCAGAATTTGAGAATAGGACTAGAAAGTATCCACTCTTAGAGCTGAAATGGATACAAATTAACAGTATGAATGAGACTGGTCATTTTGGAAGTGACTCGATTGAAATGATAGTTTGGAAATCTTTGACCGAGAAACTGAGGAAAAAAAGTCCAAGCAAGATGGTGGCAAGATGGTACCTGAAGAAAGCTAAAGTCCAGTTGACTGTGTTTATATTTTGTCCTTGGATGATAAGCTGTGTTAGTAGCAGGGATAGTTTATGTGGAGCTGAGGTTGAGGGGCCTAGTGTTTATCAGCCTTGTCTAAGGAAGGGTGTTCTGGCTGCAGGGCTTAGAACCCTGAAGGGGAGATGATGGGTCTCAAGTTCAGCTGATTCAGCGTCACTCACACGGACTAAACATGCCTGAGGGGTTAATGAGGCTCCCACCTTGGACTGTGGTGACTCCACAAAACAGTGCCTCACTTTTTCCTGGCTCTAAGAACCCGATCATGCTTCCTCTCTGACAGGGGAAAGGGGCAACGTGAAGGTTTGTGGGGTTTGGACAGCTTTGGTTGGTCCCCTTCCCAACTGGGTGTACTCAGGATGGCCACACATGTCGATTGGCCTCACTGACATCAGTTGTCTGGGCGAAGTATTTGTCCTTCATCCTGTTTCATTTCCCAGAGTGTCCCACTGTAGCTGAGTGGTGCATCAGACACGGTCTCAGGCCAGTGTAGGCACAACCCCAGACCCCACACAGTTCCTGTCCCTGCCTTCTCCATCCGAGGCCAATATTCAAATAGGAGAAAGCATCTGGACTCTAACTCAGGGGAGCCCGGCCTTCCCAGCCTCATTCACACCCACCCATCACTCAACCTTCTGAGACTTATTTTGATGAATGGCCGGACTCTTCAAATGACAGTATTGATTTGGCATGCTTTGGGCAATAACTTCTGGCTGCAGTGATTTTTAGGTTTTGAATATTTAGCTTCTGGAAGCTCTGATAGAATGCATAACTTTGTAAGTTTATTTAATTCTGAAATGGTAAATCATCATGCTTTAAAAGCATCTTTGCTTCTTAGACATGACTGTCATTTTGCCTTGTTTACATTCAGGAATTTTTTGTTAAGTAGGAAAAAGGATGGGGTTGCTTTTTTCTTCCTTAAAAAGTTTCCTTTTGATTAAAAACTGAGGTACATACATACTCTGTTGTTAATAGTTGTGCGATGATTTTATTTATGTGGTGTAATACTTGCAAGACGAAAGTAGCATTCAAGAATATTTGTCAACATTAAAGGGGTTCTTACTAAAATCTATGGTAATTGTGTCTTTTGTGTTTTTTTTTCCTGCTTTCAGGTTTTCAACACCCTCGGCACAGATGTCGTGAAGTCTGCATTTGAAGGTTATAATGCTTGTGTCTTTGCATATGGGCAAACTGGATCGGGAAAGTCATACACTATGATGGGAAATTCTGTACGTTGTTTTACACTGTGGGAAGAAAATTTCTTATTATCTCTCTTTGGACTGATAGAATTATCTCTTTTATCTACTTGGTCTGTACTAACTTGCTTTTCATGTTCTGATCATTCTTTAGCAATAAGATAAAACTCAGTAATAAGTTGGACTAAATTTCCTTTGAGAGATTTTAAATTAGAAATAGTTTTAAGTTTATAAGCATGAATAATGGATGCAAGTCTCAGTTCATTTTCCGTTTTTAAAGGCTTTATAATCTTATCAAAAAAGTGTGCTGGGCCCACAAGTAATTTATTCTTCTTTTCTGCCAACACAACAGTTTGAATAAAATTACTGAACTCTGTTCTTTTTAAAATTATTCAAAACATATTTTCCCCAAGAAAAATGTAAAAAAAAAAAAGAAAATCTAACTCTCTGGTGGGAAGGTACTACATAACTCCAGCATATACATCAAAAGAGAATTATGTAGTTTGTATGGAGTCTATGTAATTACGGAGTATGTAGAGTTTAGTAGTTATGCTGTATAAACTAACAGACATTAAAGTTATACTTACCCCAAAATATGGAAAAGTAAAAGCTATACATTATTGCAGGAACTTTATCTCATTCTGTGTTTTCTCCAGATCTAGGTAGTGTTTGTGTGTTCTACTTATGTCCCAGTAAAAACTCTCTTCACTGCCTGTCAGACCTGTGGCCAGTTCTAGATGTGGAGGTGCGAGCAGGGGGTCACAGGGCTTCCTGCTGGCAGACACGTGGTGTCTTTAGTGCTGCAAGTTTGGTGGCTCATGGAAGGTAGTGGCAGTGCATTCCTAAAGGAGGGTGGGTCTTTCCAGATGAAAGTATTTGAGTGCCTGTGACCTGGCTTCTTAAATTCAGCCTTTTCCTTTACGGAAGTAGATGGATGCTGTCTTGTGAATCCTCAATGCTGAACAGAACGGAAGAATAAATAGGAGAGTAAACAGTTAGGGTCAGGAGTTTCACATTTCCTTTTATCATTACTTCTCCCTTCTGAGTTTCCCACTGTGCCTTTACAAAAAAAAAAAAAAAAAAAAAAAAAAAAAAAAAGAAAAAGAAAAGAAAAAACCTTCTGTAAAAAAAATGAAATTTACATGTTGATTTGTTAGTAGCTATTTTGCCTAAGTTAAACATTCATAAAGTACTCCTAAATTACACCTGTTTTACTCTGACCTTTCGGTTGAGTACTGTTTGGGTCTTCCTTTTTATTTTGTTTTTTAAAGGACGAACAAAAAATATGGTGAAAAGCCCAGTTTTCCTTGATAAGAATTGGTACCAACTTAATGGTATAAGGGAAAAAAATCTCTTAAAGCTGTAAAGATAATTCTTTTCTTTTTTTTTTTAATTTTTCTTTTTAATGTTTATTTATTTTTGAGAGAGAGAGAGACAGAGCATGGGCAGGGGAGGGGCAGAGAGAGAGGGAGATACAGAATCCGAAGCAGGCCTCAGGCTCTGAGCAGTCAGCACAGAGCCTGATGTGGGGCTCGAACTCACGAACCCACAAACCGTGAGATCATGACCTGAGCTGAAGTCGGATGATCAACTGACTGAGCCATGCAGGCGCCCCACTAATTCTTTTATTTTTTTGCTGGGGTTGGGGGAATGTTGGGTGAAGGTAGAGAGGGTCTTTGGAGGGAAACACTGAAGCTCTGAAGTTTTGGTTTCCTGGCGAGAATACTTGGCCTCATCTTTAGCATCATTCTGAGGTTTGTCGCTTGTTAATGCTGGCTGAAACATGAATATTCCTGAAGATGCCCGCATTGTGTAAGTAATATGATGTTATTAAAATCTGTCTAGGAAGGCCAGTGTAGGGATTAGTGCATCAAAGGAGGGATACACTACATGTTTTAATGTGGTCCTGTCACCTAAATTTTAAGACTTATCAGCTACTTTGAGTGCTTACGAAGATTTCATAGGTATTTTTCTTTTCTGCCCAGCATATATTTCACCTTCTTTGGTCATTTGACCTTATGAGCTTTTCCACATTTATTCTACAGCTGTAGACCATCTTGTTTAAAAGTTAAGGAATAGATCTGTTTTCAAGCCAGGATTCAACTGATTAACAGCTGATAGCTGTACGTTACCCTAGACCCAGCATGTAGAAGCTAGAAAGCTTCATCCTTTCATTTCAGAGGATGGGAAGCAGTCCCGAGGGGGTAGATGGTGAGTCAGGGGCCTGCAGTGGTAGGCCTGGGGTTGACATGCAGGCCCCTTGAGTCTGAATCCACTCTGGCAAATTGCAGATTCAGCCATCAGTTGCTTTTATTTCAAGTGACAGCTGTGACATTCCTCTTTTACTGCAGGGCGATTCTGGCTTAATACCTCGGATTTGTGAAGGGCTCTTCAGTCAAATAAATGAAACCACCAGATGGGATGAAGCATCTTTTCGAACTGAAGTCAGGTAGGGCCCGTGGCCTGAGTAACTGAATATGTGAGCTTGGTTGTAGCTTCTCTCTAGGCTCGAGAAGTAGATAAAAGATAAGGCCTGCGGATTCCTGAAGGGAGAGGCTGCCTTTTCCCCTCCTGTACTATCGGAGCTGGAAGTAAAGCTTAAAACACGTCTGTTTTCAGTGACTTTCTTGGGTGCAATTTGGATTAGGATTTGGGAGGCTGGCAAAAAAAAAAAAAAAAAAAAAAAATCCCTCTAGGTCAGAAACTCTAACTTAAGGATGTTTATCTGAAAGAGCGAGCTTTCAACTTAGAAGTGTGTATCCCATTCACTTGCCTTGTTCTTTTAGCTAAATAAGGTTTGTGTTATTCTTTGTGTTGGTAGGATCACTGTATACCTAATCTTAAAATAAATCTGGATGGATGAGGAGTCTTTTTCCTCCTTGAAATAAAACCTTTGTGGGGAACCAGTCTCATCATTGGGTTTGAGGACAGACACGGCGATCAGAGGTCTTTCTGGCTGGCCCAACCTCTCAGTGGCTGTGTAGCCTTGAATGGTTGTTTAAAACACTCTACACCTCCACTATGTAACCTGTAAAATGGGGATAATAGCAGTACCTACTTGTGGACTGTTGTAGGGATTAAATGAAGTAATCCACTTAAAGTGCTAAGCATGGTACCTGATAGATATGGTTACTGTCTATAAAGGTATGTTGCAGCTGTTATTGTTGTTGTTTTGTTGTTATTACTGTCTGAAATTATTTCACTGAATTCAATCCTATTTAAAATTTTTAGCTACTTAGAAATTTATAATGAACGTGTGCGAGATCTACTTAGGCGGAAGTCATCCAAAACCTTCAATTTAAGAGTCCGAGAGCATCCAAAAGAAGGACCTTATGTGGAGGGTAAGAGCAAGTATCTCACAGCTCTGTTCTTCTTGGGAATTTCCGTAAGAACAGTGGTTTCAGGGGGAAATGTGAGATAATGGCGATATGCAAAAGATTTATCTTTGGCATTTTATTATAGCAAAGATGACATGTGCCATCACTACAGCTATCACTAGTAAGAATTTATACTTCATTGAGCATTCACTGATTTTGTGGGCTTGCCAATAGATTTCCTCTGGCTTCCAGAATAAGAACTCTCTGGAAACTTGTTTTCCTGTTCTCAGGCAAGATAACCAACCCTATAGGCTGCTTCTTTAAGGGGCATTGTGTCTTAGCGGTATATTTTTACTGACCTTAATGGTGGCTTATGACTGTATGGAGATTATAAGACCTCTCACCTTGAGAGAAGAGCGTTGACAGAGTTTCCTGTGCTGCGGTCCTTGGCATTTGTGTTGTGACACACTAGCTGCGTCACAGACACTTGTGAGGAACGTCACAAGTAATGGTGGGGGAAGGGCTGGCCCCTGCTAATTATTTATGAATAGGCTGGCTCCTCTCAACTTCCTGGCATAGGCGTTGAGTTGTGGCTGGCCTGTAGGAATCACCGACGTGCTTTCCTGTGGCTGTTGTCCTGCATTTGCGTCTCGTTGGAGGCAAGGCTGAGAACTGGTCATGGGCTTAAAGGTGTTCCTGTTTTGGTTGTCTTTTTCACCTGGTGACATCAGGTGTATTAACAGGCCCCATCTGCATTTTATTAAATTTCCAATGAAAATTTTGCCTTTTATGCCCAAAGTAAGGTGCATAACTATGTATTTGTTTTGTGGAGCGTAGAATAGCTATTATTGTTAATAGCTTTTAGGCTAACTGTGCCTTCATGCTTCCCTTTAATTGTCTTATCAGATGTTAAAACATATTATAAAGCTGGCTTATGAGGAGACAGAATAATCAGACAGAGGAAAACATCCAGAATATGATGTAGATACTTATGGGGATTTAGTTTCTAATAAATCTGATGTTCAAACATTGGACAAATATTGGTGGTTAAGCTGTCTGGGAGGAAAAAAAAGTAAATTGGCATCAGAACTCAGCTTTTGTACCAGGATAAATGGCAAATGGAAAAAATATTTTAATATTGAAAGTGACTACTTTCAATAGCCAATAAAATGGCTACAAGAAACTGTGGGTTAATTTTTTCTTTCAGAAATTTGCAGAAAGGAAGTCTTTTAAAAATTTACTTAAAACCTAGAAACCATAAAATAAGTGTTAAATTTGAAATGGTAAAAAACAAACAAACAGAACAGAATAAAAATTTGGCAGAAATGCAGTCAGCAAGGTAAAAAGACAACTTGAAAAGTAGGAAAAATCTTTTCCATCCAAGTTCCAGACAAAGGACAATAATAAAGAGATTCCATAACCCAATAACAACAGACTCAACAACCAAGTAGACAAATGAACAAAAGATGTGAATAGACTTCACAGAAATGGGAATATGGATGATTTTTAAATGAAGGAAAGAATGCTTAGCCTCACTCATAATCAGAGAAAAGCAAAATAAAAAAGTCTTCAAGATACCATTTCTTACCTATCCCTGGCAGATGTAAGTAAGCCTAAGACAGTGTTGGGCGATAGACAGTCTCATCCATTGCTGCTGCTGGGTGTAAATTGCCTTCTATGGAGGACGGTGTTTGCAATATCCACCAAAATTTCAAATGTGCTTTGATCCAGAACTTCTGCCTCTTAAGAATTTTTTTTGTGCAGAAATATTCACACATATCTGAAAAGACCTATGTACAAGATTATTTGTGTCGGCGTGACTTGTAATTGCGAATAGAATGTAAACAACATCTATAGTTTCAACAGGAGACTGTTAAAATTGGTTATGGTGCATGCATACAGTTGAACACTTTGCAGTCATACAAATGAGTGAAGAATCACCTTAACTGATACAGAATATTCTTCAGTATATTATTACATAGAAAAAAGCAGGATACAAATGGAATTACACACACACACACACACACACACACACACACACACACACCCATGTATGTAATTGCCTGCATATCTATGGGTTATTTTTAGAAGAGTATGGAGGAACTAATTACATTGGGTTGTCTGACACAGGGAAGTGAGAAGTGGGTTTAGGATGGGTGGTGGGAAACCCTTTACACAGTATATCTTTCATAGCTTTTGATTTTCGAAACATATGAATGTTCCCACAAAATGAATGACACGTTTTTTAAAGGATTAAAAAAAATGCTCTCAGGTTTTGCACGAAGCTAGTGTTTACGTTTCCCTTGCTATAACTAATGCTCATGAGGTCGATGATAATAGCTAACGTTTATCATAAATACCCTATGTGATAGGTACACGTTATCAGAGGTGACTGGGGCTCAGCGAGGTTAAGTGACTTGTGCATAACCATGTAAGTCCACTGGTAAGCAGCAGAGTAGGACTTGATCCCCGAGTCTGTGTTATAAACTGCCACACTGTAGGAACAAGCAAGATCTTTAAACAAGTCAGCAAATTTGTACAGTTGTGTGTTATTTCCTAGGGGTAAATTTCTTATTCTGTTTATCATATATTAGGGAGATTTCTTCAGCCCCCCCCGCCCTCTGCTTGTTTCCCAGATTTATCCAAACATTTAGTACAGAATTACGGTGATGTGGAAGAACTCATGGATGCAGGAAATATCAACCGAACCACAGCAGCGACTGGGATGAACGACGTCAGTAGCAGGTCTCATGCCATCTTCACCATCAAGTTCACTCAGGTGAGGACAGCTGGGGGGCCGGCTGGCTCCATCCTCGAGGTCTTTACTTGGTGATTAGCACCAGCTGAGGACTGATCATTGTTGAACCAGGAGCAGCAGCAGGCAAAGGTGAAGGCCTGTCATCTCCTTGTTAATTAGAGACGAACATGTGTTGTGTGCAGTTTCTCCGTGGT
The DNA here is from genome assembly GCF_024362965.1 of Panthera pardus. Lineage (NCBI taxonomy): Eukaryota > Metazoa > Chordata > Mammalia > Carnivora > Felidae > Panthera > Panthera pardus. The sequence continues at coordinate 41,844,853 of NW_026526821.1, read as the reverse complement.
TACAGGCACCGTCATTTGAAATGTCCAGATGTGTACCCTCAAGAAATAGTTAGCAGGCCTCAGCCCTGTTCTAGACAGAAAAAACTTGCTTTTTGCATAATTAAGCAAAAGTTTTCAGTGTTGTGAGCTCTGTGGGAGATAATGGATTGCAAGTCAGACCAGCTGGAGGCCAAGGTGAGTAACTCATTGTGGTACATTATCGCTCCATGGCACTCGCCCCACAATGTTGATTATGATTATTTGAATGATATTAAAAGGCAACCAACGTTTTTAGGTACCAGTGTAAGAACTATTCTGATTATGAGGCGAGGTGTGTTGTGACTGTGTGTGGAATTACTGAAGGTAAATAGTTTAAGACCTAGGCCAGTAGAACAGATGAATGCAAACACGTAGGGTCCTCTCGGGACTTAAGCGTGTGTTAGGAGTTTGGGGATGTCCTGGCCTATGTTAGCCATTGAACATATCAGATACAAAAAATAGTATTTTATTCAGGAGGGGAATCCCAGAACCAAGAAAATAAAAAAAATTCTCAAAAATCAGTCAGAACAACTCCTAATAAATGCTCCACATCTTTACCTTTTGTTACATCTTTGCTTATGATTTACTGTAGTTTTTTGGATTTTCTCCTTCTTTCTGGTTAATGTGAGTTAGGATATGGCCACCTCTGGTTTCTAAGAGGCTTACATTTCTATCAAAATATGGTAATTTCTTTTTGGCATTTTGGCTCAGACTGTTAAATGTAGGTTAAAAGTCGTTGGGAAGGTAAGATTTTGGTAGAATTCAGAAGCAAGGAATACACTATTTAAGGTTTTCAGTGTTTTATAATTTGTGAAACAAGTTTTGACATTGAATAATGGTCAAATGGTCTTTTAATAACTGTCTACATTTATCGTATTTTGGAGAGCCATTGTGCTTGGAATGCTGAAGACTCTAGATGAGAACAAAACTACTTATTTATTTACTTCTACTTTCTTTGTTGAGTGCCCACAGTGACTTGTGTCCTGTTCTACTACAGTCAGACTTAGTAAGCCTTTGTTGAGAATGACCGAGTGATTTGAGTAATGGAACAGATATCTTCAGAAAGTTTAAGAATTACATATGGTAGACTTCTGGTGTATTCAGTTTCATTTGGAAGTTTCTATAACCAGTAAGAAGGCCAACGAAACAACAAAATTAAAAACAAAAAACAAAAAAACCCCAAACCCTACCCCGAGAGATCACAGTGAGAAGTGGAAAATAATTAGAATTTGTATCACAGACAACATCAGGGCTCTTTACACCTCTTCAATTTTGCTTTTATATTTTGCTACAGGCAAAATTTGATTCTGAAATGCCGTGTGAAACCGTGAGTAAGATCCACCTAGTCGATCTTGCTGGAAGTGAGCGAGCGGATGCCACCGGTGCCACTGGGGTCAGACTGAAGGAAGGGGGGAATATTAACAAATCCCTCGTGACTCTGGGAAATGTCATTTCTGCCTTAGGTGGGTTTCTGCTTGTCCCCTGCCCCTCTTACTCTTCGTGGTACTGTATTAGCACAAAGCAATTATGTATAATGTTTGTGTTATAGTCTGAGAGGATAGCCTCAAGGTTTTCTGAAGCCAAATTAGAGAAAAAACTTTACTCTTTTTTTTTTTTTTTCTTCTTCTTCTTTTTCTTCTTCCTTCGTGCAGCCGATTTATCTCAGGACGCGGCAAACCCTCTTGTGAAGAAGAAACAAGTTTTCGTGCCTTACAGAGATTCTGTTTTGACTTGGCTGTTGAAAGATAGCCTTGGCGGGAACTCTAAAACCATCATGATCGCCAGTAAGAATTTCAAGTTCTTGTCCCCAGCATATAGTGTTTTATGTGAACTAACTGTAGATGTGTAAGTTTAAAGCATCTCGTTAGGAAATAGTGCCTTTTTTTTAAATCTTAAAAAAGATAATAGTTTTTCTATCTTGAAGAAAATCGCTGTGATCCCTGTCTACACTATCATATTATTAACTCTCTTTCCTGTTTCCTAGTTAGATAAACTTGCCATGTGTTGTGCAAATGCTCCTGCATTTTCACTCACTGGAAGAAGTGTGTAACAGAAAAAGATGTACAAAGGGGAGACAGTTGCTTGGAAGAACTCAAAAACTTTTAACCCCACTTTCTTTTGCCTTTTCTCCTCTTCCCTTCTTGTCTCTGTGTCTCCCCCATTCCCCAGGCCATGCATTATGGTAGAGAAAAGGGATCTAACCTAGGGTATGTACCCCAGATACAACTATCTAGTTACCTGAACCCTAAAGGCTGTGGTGGGGGTTCAGGGGAGTGGTTAACCAAAGCTTTAGAGGAGAAGAATTCACTCATCTACTGACTCTTTTGAAAAGTAATAATACCATGGATTTTTGCAGGTGGTAGACTTTGCCGGAACTTTTAAAAGTATTTTAATTTCTATGTAGTATTGAGAAGTACAAATAGTCTTAAAATCTTCTTCCTATATTTTCAACAGAGAAAACTCCTTACTTAAAGCACGGTGGAAAGTCTCGTATCTCATTTTAGAGTTGGTTAGATAGCTAGCTGATTCTAGACTTAAGAGGAGCAAAATGACATTTAATTTGGTATAGTGAGCACCTTTCCTATAAATCTTAGATAATTTTTAATATTCATTACCATGGCAATGAATATTTAGTCTATCCAATGACCCGGGGTTAATCTGACTTTTAAATTACAAACCAACTTTGTGTTAAATGAAACACGGAGTGCTGGATAAATTATTTTTTGAATTCATTCTTCACAGCCATTTCACCTGCTGATGTCAATTATGGAGAAACCCTAAGTACTCTTCGCTATGCAAATAGAGCCAAAAACATCATCAACAAGCCTACTATTAATGAGGACGCCAACGTCAAACTCATCCGTGAGCTGCGTGCTGAAATAGCCAGACTGAAAACGCTGCTTGCTCAAGGGAATCAGGTTGGGTTTTTCTGAGATTTATGGATAATTTTCTTTGAGTAATGACATCTATTTCTAGATCTTAATGAGACAATTATCGCACTCGTTGTATTGATTTGAGTAAATAAGTGCTAGGTAAAGCTTTGAATGAGTTAGCCAGTCTCCTTTACATTACCCTCACCTTGGCCTTTGCATTCATTATGGGCTCTGTGTGTAAGATTTCATCCACGAAGCCTGAAATGATTAAGTATCTAATAGTTATCAATTATGGATGGAAATTTAGCATGCAATAGGATTAGCCACATAATCTCCATTAGTGGAAGGAAATTGAGGTGCTTGGAGTAAGATTTAAAATTCTACCCATGCATTTTATGGTTTGAAAGCGTACTTTTACAGAATGAAAGACTTGTTTGAAGACCTTTCTGAATCTATTTTGTGTTGCCCATTACAGAGGTGGTTATGGTGATACAGTGACATGTGTGACACACCTGTAACTGGCTGAGATGATGTCCTTGAGGCCTTGCTTGACTGTCCAAATGGCTTCACCTCGGGATGTTTTGGGATTCCAGTGAAGGGCCTTTGTCCTTGTTTTTTCACAGTAAACTTGCTTATCTGTGTAGTGTGCATACAGAGTTATGTTCGTTCTTTAATGAATAGTGTGACTTAGGTTCTGATGGGTTTTAGATACTGTTGTAAAGAAAGTCCACCCTTGAAAGAAAATCAGGGATAGCTTTTTAAAATATTGGACTTAGATTTGAGTTAGAAATAAACAAAGATACATTTCTTCCCATTTTCCTAACCCATACATGGATGTCTTAAAGGTATTATTTGAAAAAAAAAAAATGCTTTTCTTTAGATGCAGAGTGCCCTCTCTAGAGCAGCTTTTCATCTAGAAATGTATGGCCCTTGAAGCCCTTGACATACCATAAGTGGTTTGACCCATAAAACTATTGGCAGAATGAAAACCTCACTGAGTTTCCTGCATCCTGAAATGTACCTGACAGTTTATTCCCGTCCGATGGCAGACAGCATTTGAGTAGGAATTCTTCATTGCACTTAAAAATATCTCCATATAGGGGCACCTGGGTGGTTCAGTCGGGTGGTTGAGCAACCGACTCTTGATTTCTGCTCAGGTCATGATCCCAGGATTGTGGGATCCAGCCCCACATCAGGCTCTGCACTGAGCGTGGAACCTGCTGAAGATTCTTTCCCTCTCCCTCTGCCCTTACCCCACTGGCGCGTGTTCTCTCTCTAAAACAAAACAAAACAAAACAAAACAAAACAAAACAAAACAAAACATTCCACATATATTTTACTTTTTGATGTGGACCTTTCCTGTGTGTGAAGGCAAGTTGCCAGAATGAATAATCCAGCTGTATATGATATTATCAGGCTCCCCTGACTTAGGACATGATAGTCATTTTAATTTGTATACCATGCTATTGGGATCTTTTTTTCTTTTCTTTTGTTGTTGTTTGTTTGTTTCTTAATTTTTGAGAGAGAGAGAGAGAGAGAGACAGAGAGAGAGAATGAGAATGAGTATGAGTAGGGGAGGAGCAGAGAGAAAGGGAGACACAGAATCTGAAACAGGGCTCCAGGCTCTGAGCTGTCAGCACAGAGCCCGACGCGGGGCTTGAACTCACGGACCATGAGATCATGACCTGAGCCAAAGTCAGACGCCCAACCGACTGAGCCACCCAGGTGCCCCAAGATGAGCCTTTTTAAATGAACCTGAGGAAATCCTTGAAGGAAGCCTTATCATACAGACAGAAAAGTTTAATTTATTAAAAGTTTTCCATATTCTGTCTGAGGGATGTCTTGAGACGTATTGTGTGAGCCAGTTGCCTTTTATCTTCTTTTGTGACCGAGGGCTGCTGCTGTAATTGAAGGAGTATTTTTGTGGGTGAGGGTGAGGATGGAAGAGATAGTTAAGTCTATTTTAGAACACACTGAAGATAAAATTCTTTGGTTAACTTCATACGTTATAATAAAAACAGGAGTCCAATTTAAAACAATTTATCACACTATGAAACTATAAATTGTTGTGGGACAGTACAGGCTTATCCTAAATTAATTAAATTTGTGATGCTCAGTAAAATAAGCAGGTGTTCTTAAGTACCCATTAAAAATCTCTGTATAATTTTTTTCTGGTAACATTGCTCTATTCCTACAATATTCCAAATGCTGCCATGGTTCATTGAGATGGTTATTCAAATCAAAGTCCCATTGTTTGGCTAAGGGCAGCTAAATAAAAATCAACTCCTTTTAACAAGTTTTTGTATTTGCCAGTGCAAAATGTCAAATGCATCAGAATTTCAAAAGTACAAAGTAAATGAAGCACAAGAATATAATATGTATTTGTTTCTCCTACTACAGAGAAATACACAGATATGTGTAGTTGTTTGTATATATACATATATATGAACTCTGTATTTAAGAGTTATTTATGTGCAGGGAAACTACATATTGTAAGTGTACAGATTATTGAATTTTCGCAAGCCGGATCCACCGATCTAACCTGCGTCCCTATCAAGGAACATAAATTACCAGCATCCTGGAAGACCCCCTTGATATTCCTTTTCCAGGTGCTGCCTGCCATTTCTGTCAAGAGTAACTATTATCCTGACTTCTGAGGGCATAGATTAGGTTTTAGTGTTGCCTATTTTTGTTCTTTATGTAAATGGAATCATGTAGTATATACTCTTGGTCTCATTTCTTTCATTCAATGTCGTGTTTGTGAGATTGATCCATGGTGTTGCATATAGTTGTAGATCCATTCATTCTCACTGCTATATTGTATTCCATCACACAAGTGTGTCCCAACTCATTTATCCAGTGTAATTTTGATGGGCATTTGGGGAGTTTCCTTTATGGGGCTATAAGTGCTGTTGCTGACTTTCTTCTGCATGTCATTTAGCGAATGTACCGACGCGTTTCTGTTAAGTTTATACTTAAGAGTGGAGTTGGTGGGTCGGAAGGTGTACATATGCTCAGTTTTAGCCAGACAGTTTTTACAGTGCCTGTACTGGTTTACATCTACCATGAGCACACAAAAGTGCCCGATCTCGCTGCTGCAGGCCCTTGTCCACACTGGGTTCTGTCCAGTTTTCATTGTGACCATCTGACGGATGCACTGTTATGTTACAGAAGGATTTAGTTTGCACTTCTCAGATGATCAATGAAGTTGAGTATTTTGATCGCTTGTCCTTTCAAGTGTTCTCTTTTGTTATATTTAAAGCATGTTTTCAGAATTCTACTTTAAAGCTGACAGAGAGAACGTCTGTGAACTCTTTTTCTCTTGGATATATCTGGAGATGAGAAAATTAAACAATATAGAAATGAAATAAGCCAGAAAAGTCGGGAAGCAAAGGAGCACACTAAAATGGAAATAGGATGAATTTCTCATCTGTATAGCTGGAGTCACAGAGAAACTTTAAACGATAGCTAGATAATAGAAATGTCATCATGTGCAAACTTTTAAGACACATCTCCAGGAGGGTCACAGACGGAAACTGTTATGATATTTGTATGAATGAACACAGGCCTACTAGGTAATTCAGAGGGGAAAGGAAGAAGTACAAAAACAGCATTATGTTGTTTTTACATTATATATATATTATGCATACCTTAAAAAAGCACTTTATGGGGCGCCTGGGTGGCTCAGTAGGTTGAATGTCCGACTCAGGTCATGATCTCAGGGTCATAGGATCTAGCCCTGGTTTGGGCTCTGTGCTGAGTGTGGAGCCTGCTTGAGATTCTCTCCCTCTCCCTCCCCCTTCCTTTCCCCCTCCCCCTCATTCATGTGCTCTTTCTCTAAAACAAACAAAAAAGCACTTTATTATAGCAAAGAGTGTAATTCATAATTAAAACCAAACATATCAACTTTTATAAAGAAGAAACCCCCAAAAACTATAGGAAATAGCAGGAGACAGAGCCAAACACATTTGCCACAGGGAGCTGTAATCCTCTGTCTCATTTCATGAGAGCTCACATAGACCAAGGTAAAGAAGGACGTAGCATATTTACATAACACCATGAAAATTTGCTCTAATCAGTACAAACCAGGAGAAATAGATCACCAACTTGTGCCACAAGTTTCCTTATTGTGAAAAGGGCTTCTTCTTTTTTTTTTTTTTTAATACTTTTATTTATTTTTGAGAGAGCAAGTGAGTGGGGGAGAGGCAGAGAGGAAGGGGGCAGAGGATCCAAAGCGGGCTCTGTGCTAATAGCGGTAAAGTCGATGCAGGGCTTGAACCCACAAACTGCGAGATCATGACCTGACACTCAACTGACTGAGCCATCCAGGTGCCCCCAAAAGTGCTTCTATTAAAAAAAAAAATAAGGAAAAGATCAGAAGCTGACCGAAAAGTGAATAAAGAATATGAGCACAGTTCACAGGAAAAAGTTTCAAATGGTTTCTAAGTCATGAAAAAATATTCAATGTCCCTTGAAATACAGTAAATGCAAATATTAAGAACAGTGAGATGAAAATATACGGATATGGATACATAGTCATTAAGCTGTGTATTTTGCTGCATGTAAATTATACCTCACATTTCTTAGAAAACGTATCAGATGGGCAAAGATCAAAATGCTTAATTGCAGAGTATATTGGCCCGGGTGGGAGGCGACAGGTGCTTATACATGTCGTTGGTGGAGTTGATGCTGCTGCAGTTGTGATGCCGTGTTACCATTGGTTTAACACATGAACTTCACCTGAGTATTATTTAGTCCCGAACGTCTTTCTTCTAAATGGACACCTTGCAAACAGTAATTTAATTGAAAATGGTTTAGTTTGACCAGATATTTCCTTTAAGAGGACTTAGGTGGGTTTACCAAAAGGCCTAGTGGTCATGATAGCCCGCCCACCCGCATGTGTTCAGTCGGTGATTATCTGCTGAGTTGATGATGTGGTAGGAATGTTTCAGCTTTGAGTATAGATGAAAAATCCCTATAGCAGAGTCGGTGAAATTAGCCATGTTATAAAGGGGTCACTAATTGCTGTGAAAATTGTCAGCCACATATAAACTGTGCAGGCATAATAAAGCCTGCCACCTGCATTTCTTCACTGGCAACTATTTGTCGAGTACCATCCGTGTGCAAGACGGCATGCTAGGTGCTGCAATAATGTGCTGTAGTAATGTGTTAGAAAAACTCCTTTTTTTCCTCTATGGATGAATTTCCTTTACTAGTGCTTATCTTGTTGGCTTTATTCTCCGTAATCTGGGTAAAAGTGGGAGGCCATCTTTATAACCAGACAACATCTCCAATGATAAAAATGGCCCCTAATAGGAGAATTGCATCTGGATTAGGACGGACTATATATAAACTGTAAATGTGGGTGGAAAGCCATAGGTTTGGGTTTCCCTGAGTGCAGTGACTCTTGTAACTGAGGATGTCTCTTGTGGACCCTAGAGGGTGTGCCTGAACAAGAGATGCTGCCTCTGGCGGGGTGTGGGGCTTCTAGGCCAAGGTGAGCCCCCTAGGTGCGTGTTTCAATCTCAGCCCTTCGAGAGGGCTACAGATGGTAGCTCCTGACAGCTGTGGGGACTGTTGCAGAGACTTCATGAGGACCTTGCTGTCCTGTCCATGTGGAGTGTGGCCCATGGTAATCTTGTCAGCCTGAAAGTTTAACTGAGCCAACGAAGACCACTTATGGCTGTTGCATTCATTTGAATAGAAATTGAAATGTAAATAATAATGAAAAAAAAATGCTACAGTCTCTGAGGAGGAGAAGTTGGCAGTTAAAACAAAAAACATACATATAAATGACTCACAAATACCTTTGGAGGAATTTATTGATACACCTATGTACATGGTAGACCGTGGTATAGGATTGCTGTTTGCAGCATTGCTGGTAAAACAGAAGATTAGAAAAAAACCCTGCATTTCCATTACTAGGAAAGTGCTGACATAAATTATGGAATATTCATACATATGGATATATGATTTGAATATTCAAATATTGTCTACATATATGTATATATATATGTATACATATATGGAATACTGTATGGTGAATTGGAATTGTTAAAAAGAACGAAGTGGTTTTATTTGTACTGAATTTTCTCCAGAATATATTGTTGAGCGAAAATGGCAGTATTCAGAATAGTGTTCTGCTAGTGTTTGTGCTGTTTAAAAAACAACAAAAATATGCGTGCATATGACCAGAATGACTTCAGGTTTACACAGCATACTGGGAAAAAGTGGTTGCCTGTGGATGGGGAGGGAGGAAGACCCTCTCTGTTTTTTGTTTTTTAAATTTTTTTACTTGAGTATAGCTGATGCACAGTTTCAGGTATACAGCATAGTGATTGAACATCTTGTGATGTTCTGCTCACAAGTGTAGCTACCATCTGTCACCACACAACGCTATTAAAATATCATTGACTATATCCCCTCTGCTGTATCTTTGAAAGTTTTTTTTTAATGTTTATTTATTTTTGAGAGAGAGCCAGAGCACAAGTGGGAGATGGGCAGAGAGAGAGAGAGAGAGGGAGACACAGAATCTGAAGCAGGCTCCAGGCTCCAGGCTCCAGGCTGTCAGCCCAGAGCCTGATGCGGGGCTCGAACTCACGAACTGCGAGATCATGACCTGAGCCACAGTGGGATGTTTAACCAACTGAGCCACCCCGAAGTCCTCACACCCCCGCCCCCTCCACATGCTGTGCCTTTTATATGACCCCTTTCTTTTATTTCTGATGACATCCTAGGGAGCACTATGTCCCTACCTCTCAGGTTATGAGTTCCGAATACAGTCAGAGCCCCTCTGTGCCCCACCTGGCTCCCTGTGCTTCCCCTTCTGTGTCTTGTCCCAGTTCTAACCAGATTTTGGTGTTTGTCATTCGCGTGTCAATCTTTATACCTTTGCAACGCACATAAAGAAAGGGCTAGCCATACCACACATGGAGTATAATCCAGCAGTGAAACTAAATTTCATTTGGATGTATCAACATGTATAATTCTCAGAAGCCTGTGATTGAGCAAGACTTATGCTTCTTTTTGAATTTTGTACATTGTGCGTATTCAGAACAGATGAATTCTTTCAGATTTAGGGATTTAGACCGTGTTTGATTTTGGTAAAATGTCAGTATGTAACATGTTTGTCTTTTTCCTTTGCTTTACTGATTTGTATTGCAAATGTGGGTTTGCTAGGATGCTATGGTTTTGAATATTACGAGATATGTACCCCATTGATTAAAGACTCAGTGATGACTGACACTTTTGGGGTGGTTGTGGGACAGTACTTTTGACCTTTGCTTAATAGTTATTTGGCTCTTTTTGATAATTTATTAATCATGGACAAATCCTTCCTGTAGATTATTGCTGTTTACTAATTACTTTTCTCTTTTATGGCTTAAATTGTAGATTGCCCTCCTAGACTCCCCCACAGCCTTAAGTATGGAGGAAAAACTTCAGCAGAATGAAGCAAGAGTAAGTGATACCTGACTCGTTATTCTTTAAAAATCTTTTCACTGTTATTTTAAGTGCACGGTTTTTAATACTTGCTGTTTAAACTCATTTTCCTTCTTCATTTCACTGAACCCTCCCTCTGCCTCACCCCATTTTTAAAGAAGCACGATGGTTGACTCTTGGTGTATCTCATCGTGTCCTCTGTGACTTATTAAATGGGATTTGTCTGGTACATGATGGTTACTGCAACTGAAATTCACATGCAGGCCGGGAGGCTGCTCGGTACTTCAGAGCACACAGGAGCCCCGAGTCGAGGGAGGCCATGTTCAACATTTATGAGACAGCGGTGGTCCCCACAGCTTAACCGTAGCTGAAGAATGACCACCGTTTAGTCTTTTTGTCATCCTTTTACTTTGTTTCCAATGGGAAGTGCAGCACCGGGGGAATCTCTGAATACTCCACGTGGATGCTTAGTTTCCCTTAAGCTAGGGACAGCTGAAGCAGGGAGAGGGAGTGGCAGTGAGTGACCAGAAAGAGAGTGGCTCTGGGCCACTCAGTGGCTCTGGGCCATGTCGTGGGCTGACGTTGAGTGCTGGTATGCTGGCTCTTTCTGAAAGCCAGTTTCATGGCTGACCTGGTTCTGTACTATTTTTGTTTTTTAAAAAAAGAGTCGTCTGTGAAAGAAAAACAGGCACTGAGAACATTTTTTGGGTTGGATTTTTGTTCACTGTGCTGAATGGTTACAGCAGATTGAGAAAGAAAATTGGATTCTATTGGTAAAGCTCTTTGAAGAGTACACAATACTGAAAATATAAATTGGCTTGTAGTTAGGAACTTGTTGACACTTCCCTGGGTAATTATGCTGATGAATTTGCTGATAATAGCATGAGTAAAAACATTAGTTTCTTACTCCCTATTTTTCTGATGAAATTTTGTATTTTAGTGCTTCAAATTCTAATTTTGAGTGCTTTGAAATGGATATAGTCTTATATTGTTTCTTAATAATAGTTTTCAGGAATACCTAGCAAGTTAATAGAAAGCAATAAACATCTTAATTTGAATGCATTACACATGCTGTGACAGAAATGACTACGTATCTCGTTCATAACAATTTCTAAGTTTTAATCTAGTTTTCTGCTGACCTTTTACAATCGTTTGCTGTCTGTTTAGCTATAAATCTTATCACCTGGTCATTTGCTAGAGGTGGTATCACACATTGGTCTATTTTGTAAATGAAGATTATTTGCTTTAAAATCCATAGTAAAATAAACCCAAGGCATACTTAACAATTTGTTTAAAGCTAGAATTATTTGATTGAATTGGAAAAGGATTGATTGGCTTGTCATTTCTTCAGGAAGAACACACCTGTTGGTGAAATGCAGAAGCATTTATTATTGAATGCCGTGTTTGTCCGATAAATTGCCAGTGAGAATCTGTGAACCGATGATTATAAACTGGTAAATTCAATATACCAGTCCTTCCTTCTTCTGTAGGGAGAAAAGGCAGAACATTCCCTCTCGGAACATTGCCTCTCTGAAAGCTTTTCCAAAACACACCCTGATAGCCAGGTGGCTTTAACTGCCATCATTAGAGCCTGAAGTTGCCATCACTCAAGGGATGAGACGAAAGACTGGAGTGAATGTGCAGTTCCAGACAGCTCAGGACAGTCTTTGCAAACCGTTAAAAACACACAAAAAGCAAAACTAGAGAGGGTCGGTCCTGTTTCTTTCATTTATTTGGTTTTAACCAAGAAGATGATTGATTTTGATTTTAATAGCTAGTGAAAATGAAGCGGTATTCTTTTAACTTAGTCAGCCCTATTTGGGGTAAATGGAGTAAAATGAACGACTGCCGAACAATTGAGTATAGGTGGGTTAGGTGTGGTTTGGTTTTCCTCTCCGGTAAGCCGTCCCTTCAGTTTCCCCACTTGTCAGTAACAAAGGCTTTCTGTCGGGGAGGTGTCTGACATGAGCACCTCCTCCAGTTGCTATATACTCAGTGGCGTGTGGGGGGTGTCTTGCTGTTGGCAGTGAGAGTGCAAGCAGGTGTATTCCCGGCATGCACTTCGGCCTGGTTAAATAAGCTAATGTCTCAGCTGCAAGAGCGGTACGTTCAGATGGGATGGGAGTGGAGAAGTGGCAGAACTGCTAAAGTAGGGAAGGAGGAAGGCTTTGAAAGGACGAGTGTCATCTGTCTGTCCAATCCTACCCCGTCCCTGGGGGGAGTCACTCTGTTTTAGCTTCAGGGATATTCCTTTTTACAGGACACATTTTTTTTTTTTTCCTACCTCTCAATCTAATATCACTGTTTGCTTCTTAATGAATTACTTACTAGGACCATTTACAAAGTTTTATGGAACTAGCAAAATATTTTTATTAGATTTGAGGAGCGGTTTCCAACTGTGCTGTGTTCAACAATTGGGGGGATATTTTCTCCCCTAGGTTACAGCAGACTGGAAAGAAGCTGATTTTTATCAAAAGATTTTTGCTTTTACTAAAAGAGTTAAAGAGCTACCTTTTTTCTTTTTTAAGATAGAATGAGATTTATAAGTCCTATTAATTAGCTAAAGCAGCAGATTATCTCTTAAAGAAAACTGCAGCATCCAAGGTGATTTAATCACCCCATCTAATTAGAAAGAAAAGCAAATCACTATTTTTTTAGGACCTAGTGTATAATCGGGAAAAATTAACCCACTTAATGGGACATTCCCATTCTTGAACTTGTAATTTTTAGTTAATATCCAAGGAAGCAGCTTTTACTTAAGTATACCATAAAAAAGACTGTTGTAAAACTCTAGGCAACTTGACAATTTTTTTTTCCTGTTCTTTCCTTTGCTACAATGTAGGTTGTAGAATGAGATCAGCTTATTTGATTTATATTTGGTAATAGTTCTTTCAGGGATCAGAATTACTATGTAATTAAAGATATATATCGTACATCCTTCCATAAGCTATAAGAGTTTAGAAACTTTCTAGAAGAAAACCACAATAATGGATAATGAAGCAATCACACATGTGTACTTTTCCTTTTAGGTTCAAGAATTGACCAAGGAATGGACAAATAAGTGGAATGAAACCCAAAATATTTTGAAAGTAAGGACTATAATATGGTGCCTTAATCTTACTATCTTGGCTTAAATAGATAAAACTTTTTTTTTGCCTTCTACCTCATATATGGCTACTACATGCTTTGCTTAAGGTAAGACCAATGACTTTTGGGGGATTTGGGTTCTGGTTTAATTTTGAAGAAATGGAAATAGGAAATAGAGCTATGAGACATTAAAGGTGTGTATTTTCACATGCAGAGGGGTTGCTGATATGTAAGGTGTTTGTTTTTACTTGCTGGAGTTTTTCCATTTTTGATTCAGCACATATTAAACTCCACTTAGTATTCAAGGGCATCCACTTTGCTTTCCTGCTTTTGTTAAACCCAATGTAAAAGTGATAGGTTAAATGGGGGGGGGGGGATAAAAAAGTCTTGTGTCAGTATTGTAGAATGTGTGTGCATAGCATGGCTAGATTTCAGATTACGAAACTAGTAATTTCCTATTGGAGTTTTTTTGTGTGTCTCAAGGGCTAGACAGAGATGGTCTGCATGTTTGGCGATGCTAATTGTGAAAGGATGTCACCAGTGGCCTCCAATTTTCATTTTCTGTGCTTCAAAATACATGCTTCTTCGTGTTTCCGGCTTTTGCCGAGTTGGCAGAAAACCTGAGTCTTCTATTAAGGGTCAATACCTCAACGACATTTGAGGTTCGGACCAGAATATAAGCTTTGATAGTGTCTGACTTCACACGTGAGGGAGGGGGATTCAGAGACCACTGAATCCTGGGTTTGTTTTTGAGGCCTATTCAGACAAAGTATTCTGGAAAGAATGAAATGTCCTGTACCGTAGGTGAGGCTGGAGAGATCAGGTTTAGCTGCATGTCTTGGCAGAACCCTACCCTATATATGAAAAATGGGGCACCCACTTAACCGTTTCATGGGGGCAAACTCTTGAAGGCCTGGGTCAGCCATGTAGTTCTGTGCCTGACAGCTCTGAAAGAGGTCAGCAGCATACGCTGTAAAGTTCTCCACGTGCCATTTAGGCAGCTTGGCCTGCTTTGAGGCTTAAAAAGACTTTCTCATAAGGTGGGAGGTTGAGCTGTGCTTCTCAGTGGGGGTGGGTTGTGATGGTCTGAGAGATGATGTTTCCCGTTACAGAAGGTAAGGGTTTCTGGAGGGGAGCCTCCTGATTCTGATGATAGTGTCATTATTTTGAAGTACTTCTTCAGCATTTCCCATGTCAATAGATTTTTGTTCAGGAAACTAAGCAAAAGACCTCACTTGCATTTGCAAGTACCATAGTCAGGTGTGGAGCAAGCACCCCCAAGACATGGGTAGTTTTCATCCTGTAGCTGCATCAGCTCTAATGGAATTGGAGGTGATTTTTGGGCCCTGAGGCTAAGTTCTCCTCCAATTCCAATTCTATTATTCATAAATCTTTATTTTTATTTTTTTATAACTATTCAGATGAGAAGAATGGAAATGTGTTTTGTGCTAGGTGTCAAAGATTATGAGAAAGGCTAATGATATTTCAAATTTTTCCTGTCTCTCGCTCTTGCAAGCCCATTTTAGATTTCTCTGCTGGTATTTGTGTTTTAAATCTGTAGTCATTTTCTGCTTATATTTGCTGTTTTAGGGCAGTCTTCCTCTCTTATTGGAAGACGGTGCCTGAGGGCTGAGGTGAAGGAAAGAAGACAGGTACTCAAACGCTGTTTTTGAAAGCATTCTTTGGAAATTGATGAGGAAAATGAGTGTTATTTGATGAGTTTGTATCTGTGCGGTAATCTGTGTAATCCTTTCTCCTATTTCTGTTGTCGGACCGTTCTTTATCAGCTATTGCTCTAATAATGCTGCAGAGAACCCACCCCAACCCAGTGGCGTAAAACCACGTTTTCTCTCATGCGTGTGCAGGTTGGCTGGGGGTTGGCTGGGAGTTGGCTGGGCTTGGCTCCAGGCTGTGGGTGGGTTCCGGGTCTGCCCCACATGTCCCTCATCCTCTTGGACCGGCTGGTTTTCTGGGGCGTGCTCTTCTCATGGTCTTGGCCAAGGTATAGGCAGGCATGCCGAGTCGTGCAGGTGTGTTTCAGGCTTCTGCTTGCGCCGTGCTCGCTAGCATCACATTGACCAAAGCAAGTCACTTGACTGAACTAAAAAGCAAAGGGGAAAGAAGGATATTTTACTCACAATAAGGCGGTGCCAGGGTGTAAATGCAAACGTGCTTTCAGATAAGTAGTTCAGTCTGCACATGCCTGTGCTGAACTGTGGGAACTTGCTCTTATACTGAATTTGCACATTTTGTAGAGACAGGCCCAGTGAACCAGTAGGTTCCCAGGATTATGTTCATTGTCAAGACCCAACTGTTGACTCTGCCAGTTTCCCTGTTATCATCCTTTCCAAACCCCAATACTGAACATCCAAGGAGAGTCCTTTGGGGAACAGGCAGATGAGAGTTATAACATCCAGGGGATAAAGGGAGAGACCAGGGCTGATTCAGTGTTTGTTGGTGCCACGCCTGTCTGCCTTGTTTCTTTTTCTTGTCCCAGTTTATCGACGAGTCGTTTCAGAGGAGCCACATGGCTATTGCTTGAAGAGAGGACTAGGGAGAGGGGCATAACCCATCTCGTCAGGCGTCACATTGGTTTTTGTCGGCGTTGAGATGCCGGTGCTGTATGCTTGCATCTCCTCAGTCAGTGATGAGACCCGAGATTAGTTCATCGGCATATGCCACGTGGAGGTGCTCTGGGAGTAAATGAGAGCCCCCTCTCCTGCAGGGGTGGGACTCTCAGTCAGTGTACAAGGCAAAGGTCTCTTAAAGTCAGATTCATGTGAATTATGCTTGGAAGTTCCTTAATTTCCCTGGAAATCACTAGAGGCTGGGATCCTGGATACTCACAAGCCAAGGAGTAACTTTGTTCCTTTCTTTTCATTTGGCCTGTGGCTCCCCTTGCTCTGGATGAGGGATCCAAGGTCCTCCTGAGTGGGGGTGGAGGGAGAGCAGAAGGCTGCTGGCCAGATTCATGCTCTGACAAAGGGTGATGGCTGTTTGCAGCCAGGCTGGTGGCACCGCGGTGGCAGTGACGGAGCCTCAGGCTTCAATCTGCAGAACTTGGATCTCAGGCTTCAGTTCTCTTTCTGACTCACTGGGTCGTGACACTTACCCACAACCATCACATACCCTGGTTCCTAGCTTGGATATCATGGTGGATGGCAACCTGTTCCCTAGATCCAGGTTAACAGGGGAAGAGATAATAAAGTTCTAAGAGTTCTTTTGGAAGTGGCTAATGAAGGTAGAAAGTATGTTAATCTTGAGGAGGCTGTTCTTAGGCAGTTAGGTAAAGAGAGTTTTACTATCCTTCACAATGGGCTCTGTATATCCACTCCCTTGCCCTTAACCTGCCTTCCTTATTTCATTAATCTTCATTTTCTGCAAATTAGAGTCCAGGCTCCCAGAGGCAGTGAGCTCCTCAGTTCTCTGTTTACTTTGACAGTTCTCCCTGCCCCTGGGCCCCCGCCATCGCACCTGCCCTGCCAGACGTCTTGCTGGTCCCCGCACACCTGCGCATCGGGTCTCTTGGTGACTCTTGGCCTTTGCCTGTGTTGCTCCAGCATTCCAGATATTTCCGCTTTCTGGACCCATCAGAATCCCTGTGGAAGCTCTGTCCCTGCTCACACTTCCACCCCACCTCCCAGTTGGAATGATTTTGTTCTCCTTGGGCCTTTAGAGCATTTGGCTTTGCCTCTGTCACAGCATCCATCATCATCTGAGGTTGGTGGCCTTGGTTTCTCCCCCTAAATAGGAGCAGCGTCTGGGTTAGGACTGTCCTATTATTCTGTAATATTATTCTGTAAAAATTATTCTGTAAGCCAGCTTCTGGAACTCTGCCTCTCACTGGGCAGGCAAGCAGCGAAAACTTAACCTCATTATAGTATCAAGAAGCAAAAACCCGAACCAAGACTTTTATATTAACTCTCTAGGCTGTCATACGACATATCACAGACCAGGGGGCTTAAACAGCAGAACTTTTTCTGCTCACAGCTCTGGAGGCCTCAAGTCCAGGATGAAGGTGACGGCAGGGCTGGTTCCTCCCGAGGCCTCTCTCCTTGGCGTGTGTCCTCATGTGGTCTTTTCTCAGTGTGCCTGCCTGTACGGCTGCTCATACTGTGTGTGTCCCAGTCTTCTCTTTTTACGAGGATGTCAGTCATATTACACCCTAACTGCTTCATTTTAGTGTCATTACATAAAGGCCCCGTCTCCAAATACAGTTACGTTCTGAGGTACTGCGGATGAGGACTTCAGTAGCTGAATTTTAGGGGGACCCAATTCAGCCATAACCTTGAAGCATACAAATCTGATGGTCTGGGGGAAGAAGTAACACGGAGTGTTGTGCAGGCACTGGTCTTATTCCTACCTGTGCCTTATGTTCCTCGTTCTTCTTTGAAAAGCTTATACATGAGGGTGTGTTTTTATCCTTAGAAGGAATGTGGCTGTGTTCCTTTGGATTATGGTCCAGCCCTTCATTTGAATCAGTTAGATATTCGCCAGACTGGGGCTCCTGGACCAGCACCATCTGCATCGCTAGCCCTCAGGCTCCACTGCAGATGAGCTAAGTCAGAATCTAAGGTGCCTGCGTGGCAGGTCTGCACCATACAGTTTGAGGAAAGGTGGGGAGCAGTCTTGGGCTTTTTTGCCGTCGGATCCCTTTCCCTACTTCTCCGGCCCTGTCTTGGGTCATGGGGGGGCTACCCTTTCTCAGGCTCCTGGGGGACTCCCCTGGAGATTGGAGCGAGAAAGCAGACGTCTCCCCCTCAGGCTTCTTGTAGCATTCATGTGGCCCAGCCCTGGCCTTGCCCCTGTGTCCCTCCTGCCCAGGGGTGATGCTGGTTCCTGCTGGGGTCAGTTTCTGGGTGGCCTTACCATCCCCAGTGGCTTCCCAGCTCCTCCTTCAGCCAAATAACCAATTCTCTGTTTTAAAGCCCCTGGGGTGTAAGCACTGAAGCAGCTTCTGTTCCATGGTTCAACCTGGTCTGATAGCAGAGTCAGTCCCACATCTCAGTCTCTTGACCTGCTATGCCGGCTCCTGAGAATCTGGGTTGACTCTTCTCTTTTTGATCTTTCTAGTCTCTTCGAATACTGCCCCGGTGTGTTTTTCATCCTGGCTGAATTTGTGCTAAACCGTGATAACTCTCTTGGGTCTTGGAACTTACTGTTGTGATAAATCCAGCATCTACAAGCCTTGGGATCAATGCATTCCTGAGGCCTTGGTGTATCGTTCCCTTTTTGCATAGCTTCCATATTGTGCTGACTGCTTACTGTTTGAAGTGGTTTATAAAGTGGCTACTTGATGCGCCTCCTGGGGGCCTTTTGGCGTGGCTTTTTATAAATCCCATATGTTTTATTGTTGATGAATTTTTTCAAGTAATGAGTCCCTGAATGCTTTGTCCATTCCCACTTTCTTCCCCCTCACCCGACCCCTTCACATACCTCTTTGGTGCGTCTGCTCTGTACCCGTTTTGGTTTCTCTGTTCCAGCGTTTTATAAACGGATGAAAAAAAAAATGCTCAAAGGTGTTATCTGACTTCCAAATAACTCCTTGAGTTCTGTGCTTCGAGATAAAGCACAGTCAGTTTGGACTGCACATTGAGCTCTCAAGTGTCTGACAGATGGTGTGGCAGAAGGGAGCGCTACTCTGCGGGGTCTGTCCAGAGCCTAATAGTGAAGTTCGGCCTGCGGCCCCGAGGGGGCTCTCTGTTTGCATCCCTCCAGCCTTGGCTACTCTTCTCATTTTTTAAAAAACTAGGGTCTGCTCCTTACTGAAAGCATATTCTTCGATTACTCAGCGTCTGACTTGCTTTTGTGTTTTATTGTCCTGCACAGAACGTCTGACTGTGGCTTGGCACAAGTGTAGGTCGGGGAGGAAGCGGGCTGCTTAGTTGGAGAGACTTGTCCTTGATAAGTGAGCTACTTATATAAGTTCCATGAAAGTTGTTTTTTTGTGTTTTTATCCCCCCCACCCCCACCCCCACCCCAGACATTAATCGTACGGATTTTTTTCTTAAAAAAATTTTTTTTTAATGTTTATTTATTTTTGAGAGAGAGAGAACAAGTGAATGGGGGAGGGGCAGAGAGGGAGGGAGAGCGAGAATCCCAAGCAGGTTCCATGCCATCAGTGCAGAGCCTGACTCAGGGCTCGAACCCATCAACTGTGAGATCACAACCTGAGCTGAAATCAAGAGTCAGCCGCTTTATCGACTGAGCCTCCCAGGCGCCCCATGGAGTTTTTTGTTTTGTTTTGTTTTATTTTGTTCCTTACACACAGTAAACAATGTTTGTTGAATTTGGAGGATGAAGCATATTTGAATCTATGTGACAGTGGGATCCATATGCAAATGATTTAAGTTTAAATTGTGCTGGGTCTTAATTTTCCATCCCTGAGGAAGAGAAGAGCAAGAGTATGGCAGGGCTGGCTAACACTTTGATGGAAGAAAATGTTTTACTTTTTCAGAATGTTTTGAGTAATAAGAAATAGAGTAAAATGAAATTAGAATCCTTGGTTTAAGATTTTCTGAGCTTAAGTTTCATGGATAGGCCTACTTTAAACCAACTTATTTCTGTTTTATGATAGAATCAGTCAACTGAACTTTTGTCTCTGGAAGATTATGGCAACCTATAAAAGATTTTTTTTTTTTTGCCTGGGCTGTCTGCTGTTTTCCATTTCGTGGAGCAAACGTGTACTGGGGAGGGTAATGAGTTTGGAAACAGCCCTAATAACTGGGGCCGTTGCTCAGCAGACGTGTGGCAGGCCTTTGGATTTCTGCTGCCCAGGGCACTGAATCCTCTGGTTTCCAGAAAACCTACAAAGAAATCATGGGAGAGATGACACTTTTTGTGGCCTTTGCCTCCTTTAGATGCAGTTAATCTTGACCTCTTCTTGGTACAAGAACTGAACCTGGGGGTAGTAGCTCTAGGATAGAATTTTATTTATGGACATCGATTTTGCCCAGATTTTGGATTAAGGAGGAGACAGCTCTTTTCAACCACGGGTCACCTTCCTTATTAGCAACTGTGTGGGCATTTGATGGTTCAAAATTCTGACCTACGACAGTCTCACATATTGTTTATAGTTTGTAGTAGCATATAAAAATACAGACTGTTGTCTCTAGAGCTCATTTGGCCACGTGAAGATAATACATTGAATTTTCAAGTATCCATTCAAGCAGAGATTGGCTGCAGTGGGAATTTTAGAAGTCAGTGCTCTTTCCCCTTTGGTTTTCATTGTGAAAAGAGAGTGAGCCCAGCTCAGCACCTGCTCATTCATGCTGCCCACGTGCAGGTCATGCCTTTACGATCTCAGTAACTGCCTTGTGAGTTTCATTTTTTTTATGAGTTTTAAAAACTTTATTTTCAAACTTTTGAAAACTTTTTGGTAAAGAAGGGATAAAAGGTGGTAAGCTTTTTGTTTTTGTTTTTTGTTGGCATACCGATATCCTAATAAAATAGGACTGCTGCCTATGTTGATAAAGAAATTGCTAGTGTTACACTGAATTAAAAAATATTCTCCCTCTAGTGGCCTCCCCAGCTTCCCTCATTGTATCCCTCCTGTCCATCTACCCACCACCCATTCGTCCATTCATCCATTCCTGTCCATCTTCTCTCACCCTCCCTCATTCATTAAATGTATGTTTATTGAGAGCATCTTCTGTATCAGACATAGTTTGAGGCACTGGGTATACCTCATGAACAAAGCAAAAAAATCCCTGCCCTCATAGAGATCATTGCATCCTAGTGCTAGAAGGCTTTTCCCCCAAATTGGACATTCTTTTGTAAACATTCCATAACCTGGTCCTCTTCTCTTCTCCTTTAAAAATAGATTTATTAACACAACAATATAGTCCACTCCTCTGACTGTTTGATATTTGAGGTCTCAGATTATGTAAACTACATGTCTTACTTTTTCAGTTCTGGTATTTTATTAATTAAATATACTTAAAAAGATAACTTATACTAAGCGCATTAAAATGTCTGTCTGTATAGCACTTTGAAAAGCCCCAGAGGCATAGAAAGCCTTTTTAAAGTTGACATCCATTAGGGTGGAAACTCCATGAGGGTACAGCTCTGGTTTTGTTTGCTGTTCAGAGCAGGTCTGAGCACTGAATGGACAGCTAGAAAGGCCCCTATGGGGCACATTACTAGAAAAGTTGTTTACGAATGAGTTAATCAATTATGCCCACCATTCTTTCTGTTAGGTGGTAAACTCCTTGAGGTCAGGGAACATGATCACTAGCTTTTGTATCTCATAAATTCTAGTGCTTTATGTACTAATTTTTTAAAAGTAGGAAGTGTTCAGCAAATAACGGTTGAACTCAATTAACTGTGTTCTCCCATTTCTGAGAATGTTTCAGGACACATTTGAAGATTTTTGGTGCATAACATTCTGCCCTTAAGCCTAGTGGTTTTAACAGACTTACTATTTCCCATGATTTTGTGGTACAGGCTGGCTCAGCGGATTCCCAGGACGGTCCAGAATGGCTTCACTCACATGGGTGGTGGTTGGCTTGGTGTCCACTGTGGATGATCTGGTCATGTGTCTCTAATCCTCGGGCTCATTTATATGGTGGTCTTGAGGGAGGATGAACCCCAATGTCCAAGCATTTTTCAGCCCTCACTTGTACTTCATTGGATAATGTCTCCTTGGCCAGAGCTACTCATACGGCGAAAACCAGGGTGAGGTGTGAGGGAGTTACCCAATGGCATGGGTACAGGGTGAGCAGTGATTTCTTCCATTTTTGCAAAACAACTGACCACAAGAATCTTTTTCTCTATTCTCTGTGACCCGTTGCCTTACCAACCAGCCTCAGTGATTTGCAGCTGCGTTTTTGTGTGTGAGTGCGTTTTCTTGTCTTTCCATAGAGGACGGTACGGAAAAGAGAGAGGATTTGGGATAGGGGTTGCAGTATAGATGAATTGAGAGAGTGTCATAAGAACTTCTTTGTTTCCTCACTTTAATCTGCAGACTAATGTGGATGACTTTGTGTCTGTTTGAACAGAAGTCATCTACAAAGCCCCATGTGCAAAGCCCTTTCTCTTTTTTAGTGCATTCACACATACTATCTCATTGGCTCTTTCTTGATTTGAAGCAAGAGAAAAATGATGTGATTGCACTTGACATAGTATGTAGTTGTTAATTTGTCAACTTCTCATGAAAGTTGACACTGGCTGTTAATTTCCATCAAACGGTGTGTTCTCCCTTTTCTAAAGTTTTGCTCTTTGCAACTGCTTTTTGACGAAGGGCAGAGTAATAAAGTTATTGTTCTCTAAAACTTGGACTCAATAATGAATTGGGGGGACCACTGTCAACACTACAGCACTGGAGGTTGCCTGAAGAACTTGGCGGGATCAGAGGCTAAGCGGGTGATTTACAGAACCAGCTCTGATATTGTTAATAATGCCAGGGCTCCCATATTTTCTGCCGCAGTTTTCAGCCTGAAGGAACTGCTCGTAAATAAAGGCAATGCGAGTGTATGTTGGTTCTTACTTTTGAGTAACGTTTCTGGAGCAAAAGGCTCAGAAATATGTCAAATGCACACTGTTAAATGTTGGAACCATGCGATAAATTATTTTGAATACATAGGGGATTTTCCTTCTGATCTTTTGCAGCGAGGCATGTGCGTTGACGGGCTCTTACTGCATATTTATTGCCACGGTCAGGGAGGAAAAGATTGCCTGGTCATATGAAAGTATGCTTTATGTACACCTGAACTCACTGGGTGTGCTAAAGTGTAGGCACTTGGTTTCATTGGCGGGGAGTCTTAAAAAGCGACCATTTCATGGTACAGATCCGTTTATTGTTTGTGTCACCCCAGAGCACATCTAACTCACCTTGGATGAGTTCTAGCAGTTGTGAGTTTGAGAGGAAGGTGTGCTAGGGGCGGGGGGTGGGCGTGGAGTGAGGAGATGACTCTTGCCTGCCTCACCTAGAGAACTCTGCCTGTACACCCTTCTGACCTGGGTCCCATTGACCTCTCTGTTTCTCAAAACCTCACCACAAGATGCAGACAAGAGTTGTACCTGTCACATAAAGTGACAGATGAGCACATGTAGGATTTTTAGTGTGGCATCCAGCACATAGTTAGCGCTGTAGGCATTACAGTAACGTTAACTGTTTTTTGTTTGGTTTTCTGGGAGTCCATCCTCTTTTACATAAAACTGGGTTGCCAGTAAGTAGTGTGTATCTTGCCAATTGGGCAGAAAAAAAATTATGTATATAGAAGCTTTCAAAAGTATATAATTTCATGCTCCAATGTGGCATTAATTCTAAGATACTGTATGGTATAGCATTTTATGTTTGTTTATTTCAAGTAACAGAAAATCCAATTCCAAACTTGCTTAAGCTCAGAGAAGAGTAATGGTGTGGAGGTAGCATGGGATTTAGGCATGGTTTAATCAGGGCTCTGGTTCTCTGGGATTCTTCTTGGTTTTGCCTTTTTGTTGTATTGACTTCATCTTCGTGTGTTCTGTTCTTGGAATGGCAAAGCGAGAGCAGCAGTTACTTTTATATCTACCTACCGTACCAAAGTGTCTGGGTTTCAGAGTGCCTGACAGAATTCCGAGCTTTGTACAGATTGGTGCATTTCTAAACCAGTTGTTGGGGCCGAGGAGATACCGTGTGCTGACTGGCCTTGGCTTGGGTTGTCCAAATCAAGGAAAGGCGTTGAGTTGATGATGTTGAGATGAGCTGATGAGTTGAGATGAACCAGGGCCCACCTTTGGAGCTGCGGTGAGGTCAAGACCATTGGCCACAGATGCTGTGCACTGTGTAGTGGGGGTAGAGGGTGAATCTTAGTGATGCCACCACGTTTTTCACAGACATAGAACCTGGTCACTTACTGGAGTGTGAAGTATCTTCATTGCGAACAGGAGGTGCAAGTTTTTGAAACATGCTTTTATTTCTTAGTAGAAAATGTTTTTTTTTTTTTTAAATTTTTTTTCAACGTTTTTTATTTATTTTTGGCACAGAGAGAGACAGAGCATGAACGGGGGAGGGGCAGAGAGAGAGGGAGACACAGAATCGGAAACAGGCTCCAGGCTCTGAGCCATCAGCCCAGAGCCTGACGCGGGGCTCGAACTCACAGACCGCGAGATCGTGACCTGGCTGAAGTCGGACGCTTAGCCGACTGCGCCACCCAGGCGCCCCTAGAAAATGTTTTTGAATACTTTCTTTATGACTCAGAAGTCCTATATTCAGCTGAAAAATTATGTGAAAGGGCCCGCTGAGTATCTGTACTGTGGTGTGAATATGTCATAGGAGAGAAACCTGTCTTTTTGGTCTTAGAATTGAAAGATGGCACACAGTGAATTCCGTGTGTTGAAATGCATTTTCCTCTTCTCCCTTTGATTGATCACGTTATTTCAAATGAACCCCCGGTGTGGGTGTGTTCTCCTCTCCAGCTTTTCATATGTAGTTTTGAATTTAGCTTAATTTCCAATTGACCCCTTTAGCGTGATGTTTCCCAGCCCAGTCTACCTAGCAACAGTTACTATGAGCGGTGTGCTGGATTTGCCCCTCCATTTGTAACACAACAGCAGGTTTTAGGAGATTACTTTTCCTTAGCATCCTGCTTGATTTTGCC
Source organism: Panthera pardus (assembly GCF_024362965.1). NCBI lineage: Eukaryota > Metazoa > Chordata > Mammalia > Carnivora > Felidae > Panthera > Panthera pardus. The sequence continues at coordinate 41,819,853 of NW_026526821.1, read as the reverse complement.
TTTGCATTATTTAAGGATGACAGCAGTTTCTCTTAACTCCAGGCAGCAGAGCCCCAAGGTTTTTGTGTTTTTTTCTTTTTAGCAAAAGTGATGGTTTTAAGAAGTATGTATCTGTAAGACAGTGTAATTAGCAAGTGGGCATCTCTACTGAAAAAGAAACATGGACCTAGGTGGCATGTAGATATTTATTACCAGGATATTCTGTTACTTGCAGGGGGTGGAAACAGCTATACGTTTCTAATATGTCATGTAATACACTTTATAGCACCAGCTTTGCCAGCCAGAAACAGCTTTCCCCAGCAAGCTGTCTGTGTCTCAGAGATGACAGGAGTTAGTTTCAAATAGCTGTGGTTTCCCCTTGAAAGAATCTAACAACACAGGCATCACTAAAGGTGGTCATTTTCCTCCAGATCCAGTACACTCTATATTAATGTGTTATACGTAAGCCTTTCTTGTCCTTGCCGTTACAGTGACGATTACCCTGGCATTCTTAGCAGATCGGGCTGAGATCAGCAACAGAACTTGCTACAGCACTTCTTCAAGTTGCAAAGTCCAGTTTCTCACCCAGAACAACTTAAATGTCAGTTTGCTGCATGTCACAGAAGTTGCTTTTCCATGTACAAATGGTTTCCACTCAGAATCCCTTGTGGACCTTTTGCAAAGATCATTTTGTGGGTTCTTCAGACTCCAGGACGGAGAACTGTGGGAGATGGCACCCTAAACTCTCTACTTTGAACAGGTGCCCAGTGCCTTCTCACAAGAGCAGGGACTCATATGGAAGATCACCCCTTAGAGCACATCTTGATGTGTTATCGCATGGGTGTGGGCTTCTGGAAAGAAATGGGACACATAACTTCCTGCAGTGTTTTGTGATCCCCACACTGGGCACTCATGCAAGCATTTGGAGCCATTGTGCGATGCCATTTGGAAAGAAATTTCAACTGAATAGATTACTTTGCATAAAATGGAGTGATTTATTCACAGGACTTTGAAAAACATTAGTGTTTATTTTTTAAATTTAGGTTCAGTGTACACAAAGTGTGCAGATCCGAAGCGTGCCACTCAGTGAACATGTGTAAAAAAGCGCACGTCTAGAGTGGACAGCTCATCAGTTTTGAGCTGTGTATGCACCATGTAACCCACACCCAGGTCAAGATAGAGAAATTTCCTACTCCCCAGGGGCTCCCTCTTGCCCTCCTCAGCCAGATGTTTCCTGCCTCCCTCTTGCAGAGGCCGTCCCCGTTGTGACGCTTGTTACACAGGGAAGGGTCACCTCTTCTTGAGTTTCATACGCACAGATTCATGCGGTATGTTCGGTTTCTGTGTTTGGCTTCTTTACTGCAGTGTGTTGCCTGTTAGATTCATCCATGCTGTGTCTAGCAGGAGTTTCTTCTTTATTATGCAACTCTACCACACTCTTTTTATCCATTCTCCCAGTGACTATCTCCATTTGTGCGATTATGTCCAGCCTTTTGGTTATTAGGACTAGTGCTTCTGTGAACATTCTTGAACCTGTTTTGTCGGGTGCATCCTTTCACCAGGCCCCCTTTTCCTGGCTCTCATCTTGGTAAGAGTTGGTCCCGACTTGCCTGTCTCTTCCGTGTGTCTGCCCATTCTTTATGACCTTCGAATCCTTGACCCAAACATCCCCTGTTCCTCGCCCAGCTGGCTCTCATTCTGGGTGAGGCCCAGGGACCAAGGCCAGACCCCGTGTCCTGGCGGATCAGGTCTGGACCCAGCAGGAGCAGAACCACTCATCCACAAACAGCAGATGTTTGCCTTCAGTCTATGTGGGTTCTTTGTGTAATGTGTTTTTTTTTTTTCCCTGTTTTCATCTGGGTTTAGTTTAATTGGGTGATTAACACAAATTAATTCTGATGTCTCTAGCTTTGTAGAAAGAATTTCAAAGGTTTTTAATACACTCTGTGGATTTTTTTTTTTTTTCCTGTAAGTCTTCTTTTTTCACAGCCAGATATTTAATAATTTGTGTCCTAGAAAGCTGTTGTGGACAGCCTGGTTTTCCTTTGCTAGATTGTGGGGTCCAGAGGTAGAGATGTATTTTAATTGTTTTGGGAACCTTAGCCCTCTCCCCTTGCCCCCAAATCACTTTGCACCCAGCAATTTAATATTAATAAGAGTAATAGTAGATAATATTTATTGCACACTTTCTTTACTATGTGTTAGGTGTTATTCTAAGTCACCAATATGTAATAGAAATGTAATGCAAACCACATAGTAGGGATTTAAAATTTTCTAATGACCACATTAAAGAAATAAAAATATATAGCTTACATTAATTTTAACAGTACACTTATTTAGACTACTATATAAAAATTACCACTTTGACATATAATCAATATAAAAATTATTACTGAAATATTTTATGCTCTTTTGTTAATGAGTCTTTGACATGCATGAATTTTACATTTACAGTGTATCTCCATTCAGATGCTAATTTATATAAGATACACTTGATCAGTATTTTGATTTTATAAAATTTATAGTTGAAAAATAGATTCTCATATTAACTGTGTTCCAAACATATTTAAAAGTTTTCCAATAAATCAACTGAGTGTAGTTTAAGAATTTAAACCAATAAATTAAATGAAAATGATGAGTTCAGTTTTCCCACGGCATTAGCCACATTTTAAGGCTCTTTTCAGGAGCCACATGCATGCCACAATTTTAAATGTCATATGGACTTTTTTTTTTTTTTTTAACATTTATTTATTTTTGAGACAGAGAGAGAGCATGAACAGGGGAGGGTCAGAGAAAGAGGGAGACACAGAATCTGAAACAGGCTCCAGGCTCTGAGCTGTCAGCACAGAGCCCGATGCGGGGCTTGAACCCACGGACCGCGAGATCATGACCTGAGCCGAAGTCGGCCGCTTAACCGACTGAGCCACCCAGGCGCCCCAAATGTCATATGTATTAATTTGTTCCATTCAGTAGTCTCGTGAGGATGGCATATTTGTTTTCTTTAAAAAAATTTTTAAGTTTATTATTTATTTTTGTGTGAGAGAGAGAGCATGAGTAGGGGAGGGTAAGAGAGAGGAGGAGACACAGAATCCAAAGCAGGCTCTAGGCTCCGAGCTGTTAGCACAGAGTCCAATGCAGGGCCCGAAATCACAAACCATGAGATCATGACCTGAGCTGAAGTTGGATGCTTAGCTCACTGAGCCACCCAGGTGCCCCATATGTATATTTTTTCAATTTACAGACAAGGAAACTGAGGCCCAGAGGGTACACAGTTAAGGAGGAGGAGATCTGAATTTGAACCCTGTCTTGAGGTCTGGGCTCGTGACTCTACTGCCCAGTTCTTGATCATTTGAAACTGACCTCAGTTTGTTTCATATTCACATGCACTGGCTTTTGTTTGGTCTTTCCCCTAACCCTGGTCTTTGTGCTTTTTCATATTATAAAGATTGATGAAAAAAGTGGTTTTAGAAAGTGACCCCATATTTGCCCTGAGTTTGGTTGTTCTTCAGTGTTTTAAAAACCAAAATAGATGATGGCCACTGTTTAAGTACCAGCTGCTCTGTTATCTCTGTAAATGTCAAGACAAGATTTGCTTTCTCTGCAGTAACGGTTCAGGGTTTCTTCTGTGTTTGGAAATGCTCTTTCTTTAATAATGATTCTGGTTTTTTTTTTTTTTTTTTTTCCACCAAGGTTGGGCTTACTCAACTCTTTTGCCTTGGCCCCTTTCTATAGTCTTTTTCTTTCTTTCTTTCTTTTTTTTTTTTTTTAACATTTACTTATTTTTGAGAGAGTGTGAGCCAGGGAGGGGCAGAGAGAGAGGGAGACACAGAATCTGAAGGGGGCTCCAGGCTCTGAGCTGTCAGCACGGAGCCCGATGCGGGGCTCGAACCCACGAATCTCAAGATCACGGCCTGAGCCGAAGTTGGACGCTCAACTGACTGAGCTACCCAGGCACCATGGGTAAGACTAGTCAGTCTTTTTCTTAAGCAGAGAGTCACGGTTATTTCCCTGGGTACCGGTATTTTTTCATCCTGACGTGTGATAGTTGCCCTGTTGAACAATGTAGGCATTGGGGTGCCTGCACAGCCAGAAGTGTGCATGAAGTTTGACTTCCCCAAAACTTAACTACTCATAGCCAACTGTTGACTGGAAGCCTTACCGATTAAATGAACAGTTGATTAGCACGTGTTTTGTCTGTTTTATGTATTATAGAATGTATTTTTACAATGAAGCAGGCTAGAGAAAAGAAAATGTTATTAAAAATAAGGAAAGAGGCTACTTTTACAGTATTGTACTGTATTTATTGGAAACCGTCTGTATACAAGTGGAGACACACAGTTTAAGCCTGTGTTGTTCAAGGGTCAAGTGTACTGTCATTTTGAGTGCTGCATATGAAGAAAAGCAACATAGTGGTCAAGTGGTGATTTGGCGTAGTTCCTCTTTGGGCGCTGCGCTCCAGGTTCCTCTAAGACCCTACTCTTACTCTCTCCCTCCCTCTGAGGTCCCCTTTCTGTGGGTGTGTGCATCCCATCGCCTCTTCGCTGTGACTCTCATGTGAATGAAATGGACAAAGGCCTTATCCTCTCTGGGGTTCTTTCCCATTCTGGGTGGTCCCATAATTCAGACTTTTGAAATATTTTGACTATTTGATAATTATTTAAGTCTTACTAACTGAGGTGACCTGGTTTTGGTACTTGGATTTGCCCCTCACTAATTGGGTGACTTGAACCAAATATACCCCCTTTCTCTTGGTCTCATGTTTTTCTGCCATAAATGGCACGGTCTGGTCTAGATGAGCTCTAAGCTTTCCTTTTATTCGACAAGGACTTAGGTTCTTTCTCAGGAGGCTGCATGTCATTATCCCTGTGGGCCTCGCCTCTTGGGTGTGGGAATCCTTTCCTGTTTCTCTTTCTTCAGGGGTCTTCAGCGAGGGCTTGCTTTTAGTCCCTTGCTTCTGGATGTTTTGGAGAGGTAGGTGGGGACTACTCTTCTTTTTTGAACGTACCCTTGTGGCCTGTCTTAGTGTGGGCATTGATGCATCACATACATATATAATGTCACACAAATCATAAGTTTGCTGCTTGATGGATTTTCACAGACCAAACAGACATAACCTGCAATCAGGTGAAGAGGCAATGTTGTCAGCGCCTCCAAGTCCCTGCCATGTCCCCTTCCGGTCAGCGCTCCGTCCAAGGAGATGTCTAGCTTTACTTCTAGGAGCATAGCTTTGTTTATCCTTCATTTAAACTTTATACGTATGGAATCATACAGAATGTATGTATGTATGTATGTATGTATGTATGTATTTGGTAACTGGATTCACTTTTCAACATTATGTTTGTAAGACCTATCTATAATTTTGCACATAGTTGTATTTTAATTATTGCATAAGCGTGGCTATGTCACAATTTGTTTATTCACTCTACCCTCTGAATTTAGGTTGTTTCCTGGTTTGGGCTGTTAGAAATAGTGCTGTTTCGAACCTTCTCAAACATGTCTTTTGGTGAACGTAAGATATCTCTGTTGGGTGTATGCCTAGGAGAATTGGTGGGTCCTAGAGCAGGTATATGTCCAGCTTTAGCAGATGCTGAAAGTAGGTTTTCCAAGTAGTTGTACTATTTATACCCTCACCTTCTGTGAGAGGCCCAGGTGCTCTCCCTCCTCACCAACATTTGCAGTCTTCTGTCTTTTTTTTCCCCACTGGAGCCATTTTCATTGGGTCTTTCAAACTGGTTCTACGCGGCATTTCCTGATGGTTTTAAAAAACTTCCCATTATTTTTAATTAGACTTATTTTCCAGATGACTTCATCTCAGACCCTGTCATTATGTGAGCTGCCCCAGTGTTTGGTGTCCTTGGCCACGGGACGCTCCTCCAGGCTTCTCCAGCTCACCTCACTTTGTTTACGCATAGATTCGCTAGTCACCTAACAGAGCTGTCACTCTGTCACCAGATCCTCACAAATGCTTGAGGGGGACCTTCTGAGATACCTGGGGCATACCAGTGCAGTGGTCTGGAGCCAGCCTAAATCGGGTGGGTCTTTGGGGTTCAGCTTGCCTCATTTCCTTCCTTCTTGCTTGTTGAGTATAACCACTTCTCCACTGGACATCCCCTTCCCCCCATCTCTCTTTAGCTATTGGGAACAGTAGCTGTTATTTTAGCCAGGTCAACATTCTTTGTGCAAAGTGATAGAAATAACCATAATTGTAGCAAAAAATTCTAGGCACATTTTAAATTAATTATATCTCTTTCCTCATCTTAGAAAACATTTTCAATGAGCATTCCCACTAAACTAGGTAAAGAACCTAACTTTATTCTGGTGACAGTATTTTGCTTAACCAGAACATTCATGACTATCGTGGTTGAGCAACAAACCCCACTTGAATTACATTGATTTCTGAAGATCATTATTAAAAGGCTTTAGATAGTACTTATGGTTGAGAAAGTACAAGGTCATAGTAGATGCAGTTTCGTGTGTCTTTAATCTAGGTCGGGAATCATCTTAAATCTTTTTTTTTATTTTTTTATCTTGAGAGAGACAGCACGAATTGGGGAGGGGCAGCAAGAGAGGGAGAAAATCTCAAGCAGGCTCCATGTTGTCAGCGCAGAGCCCAACGTGGGGTGTGAACCCGTAAAGCTGTGAGATCATCACCTGAGCTGAAACCCAAGGTTGGACGCTTAACCGACTGAGCCACCCCTTAACGAAATCTTTTATGCTCCACACTGATTTCTGTTCATATCTCCTTTCTTTTCCCCAGTAGCACTGTCTTCTTCAAAGTGCTGTGTCATTATGTGTGGTTTAAGTAATTAAAACAAGATTCTGAACGAGACCTTAAAGATTATTCTGTTCATAGAACATGGGATGTAGAACAAGGGGCCCAGGTGAGAACCTAGGTGAAACTCTTCTCTTGTCCTAGCCTTTTTTTTTTTAATGGAAATTGAAACCAAGAGAAATTAAATGATTTGGTCTCAGAGTTCTAGAGGTAGAACCAGGGCAAGCTCCTATTTTCGTACTCATAATTCAGTGCTCTTTGATTATTCTTTACTTACCTTTTAAAATGGTTTCCAGACACCTAGATTCTTAGTACAAAAATGGTACTTTACTTTGATGAAGAGAATATAGCTAGCCTGCATCTTTTAGAATATAATTTTAATATGTAAAATTTGGAGACAAGATTTAGCCCATGGCATATTTAAATCAGCAAGCCATTCTATAATGGGCCTCATCTGCATTTAAATTATTCTTCAGAGATTTTTGAAAGTTGGTTTTGAATAAATGGCTTATATTTATTGTTATATTAAGCCAGAGTGCTTTTTGGTTCAATTTAACAGGAAGTCTTTTAATGTCTGCAGAATCTCCTAACATTCCAGTCTGCTGTTAGTAAATAAAGATATGTTTGTGTTTAAAACAAACAAAAAATTGGAGAACAAAATGATTTCTTTACCTCAGCCAAACGAGTGTATTTTCTCAATGGGTTAATCTTAGAAGATATTTTAAATTTTGGATTGGAAGATAATTGACAACTGGCATTTCTAATTATGAAAAAAGATCTATTTTAGAGTTATACACATTCCAATTTTATAATACGTAGTTAATGTGATAATTGAAAGAAATGTTGTGCCGCAGGGTGCTTTTCAATTTCTTACCACTTGATGTCACTGCAGATAGGAAAAGCCGGCTGTCTGCCTGTTTAATTCCAGGGTCCTTGGTAGTGAAGTTGTCTGAAAGGACATGACAGGTACTGCTAAGTGGACTTAGGCTTGGTCACCGATTTCTGGATGCCGAATCTGTGTGAGAGATAAATTGTGAAGAATTTAGTATAACTAGTATCTTGTGGCTAACTCGAGAATTGCTGAGAAAAGATGAAATGTGCCATCAGGTTTCTGGAGATTGTTTTCTCAGTTTTAAAATAGTTTTTCTAAAATTGCTGCAGGAGCAGAATACCTGGATACATGTACCATGTTAATCTGGGTCTAGGTGGTCATTTCGATTAGCTTGCCACTCGAAAGCTTTATTTGTCCTTTGCTTGTATTTGTCACTTAACAAAAATTTCTCGTTATGTCATTTCTTCTTTTACCTCACATTTTCCTTGGTTTCAACCCCCGAAATCCTGAGGAGGATTAAAATATATCATTCCTTGTCTTCTCTTTGCATTACCAATCGTACATTTGGTAATACCTGCTCCCTTGGCTTTTCAGTATAGTGGATGGAGAGTACTCCTCCTTGGTTTCTGCTGGTTTGTGAAGCTAAAAACCTTCATAGATAGGCAGATTGGATTTTCTCCCAGTCTCTTCCTTGTTCAATTAGTAACAATTAAGGATGCAAGAACGCACACCCTGGAACCCAACTGCTTGAAACCCAATCCCACCCAGCTCCGTTGCTGTCTGCGTGACCTTGGGTGGCTTCTTTAACCTTTCTGTGCCTCAGCTCCCTCCTCTGTGAAATGGAGATAGCCATACCTGTCTCATTGGGTCATTGTGAGGATTAAATGAGTTGTTCGTGAAAGCATTGAAAGTAGTGCTTGGCAAATAACGTTCTCACGTTAAGAGCTTGTTAAATAAAGGCCTTCAGTTTCAGGTACTCTGTGGGCACATTGTTAAATGCTAAATAATCTAAAGTATATTCCGTTTTGTTAGGGAGGGAAGAAGAAAAACAAGTTTTTTCTCTTACAAAAGGACTGGTGTCAAAAGATAATGGCTATTACTGTCACTTCATTTATTCATTTACCATTTTACAGCACCTGCTTGGTAGGAGGTGCTGCGTGAACATGAATAAGACTTTTTTTGTGGCGAGGAAACCAAAATGTAAAGAAGTGATGAAATGAGTAGTTGTAGGTGCTGCGTTTATAAGAAAGAGTTAACTGCATCGGGGATGCGTTTGGATGCACGTAGCAGGAACCTGAGAAAGGGTCCCGTAAGCCATTTAAGGGTTGTCCCTTTTCCCTCCCTGGATGGGAATTGTAGAGCGAGGCTAGCTATGTGATTAGTGGTTCACGGCTGTCAGAGCTGAGAGGTCTGTGTCATTCTCTTGGTCTTTCCCTTGTGGTTTTGAGGCCAGTTCTGCAGCTATGTAATCACATCTGAGACTTAGGAGGAACAGGGAAGAACGGTGGGGCATATGTTAGCTGAATTTACCCCTCTTTTAAGCCCTCCTCAACAACCCTGCTTATATCTCATTGTAGAGTTATGCCACATGGCCCCTTCTGGCTGCAAGGAAGGCCAGGAAATGGTTTTCCAGCTGGGCACATTGCCATTCCTACCCAAACTGACTTTTTGTTCACACTGAAGAGAGGGAAAGCAGAGGCGGTCTTGACCACAAGCACTCACTGTGTGCCAGGCACTGCCCAAATCATCTTACATGTAGTAATTCACTGGGATCTCATAACAGCCCTGCTGTATGGGTATTCATTAATCTGCTGGAGGAAATGGAGGCTGGAGTAAAGAAAAACAAGAAGCTTGTTGCACAGCCAGTAGGTGACCAGGCTGGCCAGAAATCAGTCTGAGGATTGGTGGAGGTGCCAAGGAGGCCTTGGTCAACAGGCCACACCTTCTGTAAGACAGTAGTGAGGATGTTAGGAGGGGCTCAGAGGAGAGCTGACCTTGAAGCCAACCATAGAACTGGGTTGATGTTGGGAGTCTTGGGCTGCGGTGGTAAAGGCTTTCTGATGGCTTGAGCTTAGAAGAACCCATTACTCTGAAGTTTTGGGGGAAGCTGAGAGAGCTTGGAACAAGGGTCTAGGAGGATGGAGGTGCCAAGGCTGGAGAAAGAACATAGGTCAGACCATGGTGGATATAATTTCCCCTTCAAAGCTCTTGCTGCTTTATTATTGCTTCAGGAAAAATACTCAGAGCTAATTTAAATTCTGAACATATATTCTGAAGACATTTTTCCAGTTTAGTTTCATTATCTGAGCCATCAGTATGTCTTTTGAAGTGTCTAAGAAGTATATTGAAATTTCTTATTCATTTCTCTCATTTCACATTGAATTAATGACATAGAATATTCAAAATGGATGGAGCCTTAGAACTGATCTTATTCAACCTTTTCATGTCATAGTTGGGAGCATCTGAAGCCTGAACATGATCTTTCCTTGCTGAGTGGTCTTCAGGATTACATGGGGAGTCAGTGTCCGAGTCTAGGTTAGAAGATCATTTTCTCATTCACAGTCCAGCGTCCTCCTACCATTCCAGTATTTCCCAAAGTGTGTTCTCCAAGCCCTGTGTATCTCCTTCGCAGTGTACTGATATTTGGGTAATCATCTGCAATGATGTGTTTAACATGCATCCTCCTTGGATTCTACCTCTAGTCCTTAGTTGAGTTCTTGACACAAAGAAGACACTCAGGAAATGTTTGTTGACAGATTATTCCAGTATTAATGTGGTTCCTTGAGAGAGGAAAAAAAAAAATCCTTGTTCAATTAAGTCTTGGAAATACTGGGTTAAACAAAAAGTTGGAAGAGCCTTTAATATACTCATGTGCTCTGTGGCTCTAAGATGATTATAAGGAGGGGGCTGCTCACTTTAAACTTAATGTGTTCTTTTTTTAAAAAAAAAATTAAGTTTATTTTGAAAGAGAGAATGAGCAGATGAGGGGCAGAGAGCGAGAGAGAGGGAGAGAGAGCATCCCTAGAAGGTTCCTCTTGGCATTCCATGCTGATAGCGTGGCTCAGTGCGGAGCTTGAACTTAAGAACTGTAAGATCATGACCTGAGCAGAAACCAAGAGTTGAACGCTTAACTGACTGATTTACTCAGGTGCCCAAAACTTAATGTGTTCTGAGGACTCCTGTTTGGCTGTAAGCCAAATGTCCTTTTTTGGTTTTGGTGTCCAGCCTGTGAGGGAACTTGTAGCCTGAATTGATTCCTTGGGACAAAAACAATTTTTATTCATTTTAGATTTCCTTCTGGTCTTTTGCTAGTAAAATGATGAAGGGTTTTCTGCTAAAAAATCTGTTGTTTGAGAAGATAGTCCCATTTTGAAAAATGATTCATGTTCTTAGTTCCTCAGAGCCCCGATCTTGTTTTTGTCCATCAAGCATTGATATTCGGTTGTGGTTAGGCTCTAAGGTTGGCCCACTGAAGTCTGTTTATCTCAGGGAATGAGGTGCCCTGAGATAATGGCTTGTGCAGTGTTTAGAGAGGGGATCGGCATGGTGATGGCACATAGAGTAGGTCAGCAAAGGCAGAATGCAAAGTCCCTGGGCTGGTGGTCGATGCACCGAGACGTTCTGGCTTGATCCACAAAGTGGCAAAAGCAAACACATGACACTATCCTGGGAAACTTGGTAATAACTGTGATATTAGTCATATGATGGGATTCACACAATGTTTCCCCAGAGTGTGTGGGAGTCTCCTCATCCCAGAGATTGGCTTAGGCCTTTTACCTTTGTCCCAGGGTAGATTTCTTTGCTTATGTAAAATTAGGATTACCTCTCCAGCTCCCACTCAGCATAGCTTGGTGGCCTAGAGCATCTACTCTAAGCCAGTGAGTTCGGGGTTGTAGCCTGTCTTGGCCACTTGTGAGTCTAGCAGAGTTACTTCAGCTTCCTTTTCCTTAAAATGGAGATAGTAATAATTTCTACCTCACCAGAACAATTCATGTAAAGATGTAATCTGTATAACTGCTTTGTACAGTGTCTACGAGAGAGGTTGGCATACTTGCCTTAAAGGACCAGATAGGGAATATTTTAGGAGCCATACTCATATTACTAAGTGGGACAAGCCAATCTGAAAAGACTGCATACTGTAAGATTCCAAGCAGATGGCATTCTGGAAAAGGTAAAACTATGGAGACAGTAAGATCAGTGGTTGTCAGAGATAGGTTGAGGAGAGCAAAGGATGAATAGGTAGAACACAGAGGATTTTTAGGGCAGTACAATTATTCTGCAGTGGTGGATACATGTCAAAGCCCATAGAAGGTACAACAGCGATAGGGAAATATTTTTTTCCTAGTCTGTGGCTGATCTTCTCATTCTCTTGACATAGCAGAGGTTTTAAATTTAATAAAGTGCAGGTTAGCAATTATTTCTTTTGTTGGTAGTGCCTTTGGTGTTATATCTAAAAGTCACCACACCATTACCATACAAGAAGTCATCGAAGTCTTCTGCTGTGTTATCTTCTAGGAGTTTTATAGTTTTGCATCTTACATTTAGTTCTGTGATCCATTTTGAGTTTATCTTTGCAAAGGGTCCTTGCATGGTGTCTACTTTTTCTGTGAAAGCCCTTTGCATATGAATCATAGTTTTTAAAAAGTCTTAGTGTGGTAATTACAACTTCCCTCCTATATGTGACTCTGGTTCTGATGCTTTTTAAAATCCCTTCAAACTGTGTTTTTATCTTTTAGTATGCCTTGTAATTTTTAGTGAAAGGTGGACATGATGCACTGTGTAAGAGAAAGTGTGGTGATAGGCCTTCAGTACTGTAGTGGAAAGGTTTTGGAGGAGAGAAGCATTCTATAGTCCCATGATAGGGCTCAGTCTTTTGTTGAATCTATGCCCTTGGACTGTGAATGTCAGTGTTTCTCAGTTGGTCCCCCCCATGTCACCTTAGGTGGGACAGGATGGCCAGAACGAGCTAGAATTGGGTATTTCCCTTCCCCCAGGTAGGTTAGGTTCTGATAAGACCCCAGAAAGCTGGGCTTTGGTAAAACAGTTTATACTGAGGGTAGGCCTTGTTAAGAAGAACAAAATGCTCTGACATATTTCAGGATGACTACTTTCCCCTGCCTCCTGCCGGAAGCATAAAGGAATTTTTCATTCTGATATTCACCGTGAGTGTCTGGTAGAGCTCCTGGAGGAGATCTTACAACATCTTGGCTGGCCCTCTGCAGTTTTTAACCAGCAGACTTGTCTACACTGAGCCTCCACCAATTTGTCAAACTATCATTTATGTTTTCTTACCCTAGCACTTTCTCATGCGTTTCTGCTCTAGTAACTTGTGGTCTTCTGTTTCTGACTGTCTGTCTCTCTAGTTTAGGGGGCAGCAGCTTGCACTGTGACCTCACTTCTCTGACAGTAAAAAAAAGTTTTTCATTTTTCAGTTTTTTTTTCCCAGCTTTTTTCTCTTGTTAGGATGGAGTGCGACTTCTAAGTTCCTTACATGGCAGACTAGAAATCAGAAGTTAGCTTTTTTTTTTTTAATTAATCCCAGAATGCATTCTCCTTCAAGTCTTGATCTGTATTTAGTCATATTTTGCTCCCTATAATTTATATTTTTATTACAAAGTTGTAGTAGTCAAAACAGTCTGTTATTGGCATATAAATACAGACATATATATATAGACCAATGGAACAGAACTGAGAGCTCAGAAACAAGCCCACACATATTTGGTAAACTAATATTTGACAAGGGTACCAAAATATTATATATGGAAAGGATAGGCTCTGCAATAAAAGTGATACTGGGGAACCTAGACATTCATTTGCAAAAGAATGCAATTAGATACCATCTAATACCACATCACAAAAATTAACTCCAAATGGAATAGACTTAAGACCCAAAATCTTACGATAAATATAAGGAAACATAGGGAAAAACCTTTTTTGACATTGATACTGGCATTGGTTTTTTTGGAGGTGACATCAAAAGTGCAAGCAATAAAAGCAGAAATAAACAGGTGGGCCTACATCAAGCTAAAAAGCTTCTACAAAGCAAAAGAAACAGTCAACAGAATGAAAAGGCAACCTACAGAATGAGAGAAAATGTTTGCAAACCATCTGATAAGGGGTTAATATACAAAGCATATATGGAACTCTTACAACTCAATAGCAAAGAAACAATCCGATTAAAAACTGGATAAAGGACTCGAATAGACATATTTTTTCCAAAGATGACGTACAAAGAACCAACAGGTACATGAAAAGATGCTCAGTATCACTCATCATCAGGGAAATGAAAGTCACAGCCACAATGAGATACTACCTCACACCTATCAGAATGGCTGTCATTGAAAAGACAAGGGGTAACTAGTGTTGGCAAGGGTATGGAGAAAAAGGAACCCTTTTGCACTGCTGGTGGGAATGCAAACTGGTGCAGCCACTCTGGAAAACAGTGTGGAGGTGCGTCAAAAAATTAAAAATAGAATTACTGTTTGATCCAGCAATCCCACTTCTGGGTATATATGTATATGAAGGAAGTAAAACCATTATCTTGAAGAAATACCTGCGATCCCATGTTCATTGCAGCATTCTTTGCAATAGCCGAGACAGGCTAAGAACCTAAGCATCCACTTATGGATGAATGGATAAAGAAGATGTAGTAGGTTGTGTGGAATATTCAGCCATTAAAAGGAAAGAGATCCTGCCTTTTGCAGCAATGTGGATGGACTTTGAAGGCATTATGCTAAGTGAAATAAGTCAGAGAAAGGCGAATACTGTATGATCTCACTTATATGTAAAATCAATAAAAGGTGAACTTCTAGAAATAGAGGGTAGAATGGTGGTTGACAGGGCCGGGGAGGTTGAGGGAAATGGGAGATGTTGGCCAAAGGGTCTAAACTTCCATAAGATTAGTTAGTACTGGGGATATAGTGTACAGCATGATGAATATAGTTAATATTGTTTTATATACTTGAAAGCTGTTAAGAGAGTAGATCTTGAATATATTCACCGCACACACAACAAAGGTAATGATGTTAGGGAATAGAGGTTGTTAACTAACCTTATTAATTGTAATTGTTTTGCAGTATATATACGGGCATCTAGTCATCACATTGTGCACCTTAACCTTATGTACGTTATATGTCAATAATATCTCAAAGCTGGACAGATAATTAATATTTCAGTATAAAAAAGCCAAACAAGCTTCCCTCCCTGCCTCACACCTCTGAACCGTGTGGTGGTTAAGACTGCATCCTTTATATTTGGAGCACTGTTGTGGCATCCACTCAGCAAAGTGGTCTCTGTGTGCCTGCTGTGCTTCAGGCAGAGGCCGAGACCCTGGGCCTATGGGACCAGACCGACGAGGTTTCTGCTTTCATCAGATTTTCCATCGTTCTGAACTTCTTACACATTTCTTAAGTTCAAGAAGAAAAGAAGTATAGGAAGAATGATTTTGTCTGTTCACTAAGAATTTCACTTAGAATTTTTTAAGTGAGAGGAAAGATAAGTCTGCTTTGTTCAGCCTTGGCTATGTAGAAGTTAGTATGGGATGTGATTATATAAATGTTATGCACCTGTATAAATGTGCGTGTTGGGTTCTTGTTGGGAGCCTTAAAAATGATTTTTTTCTTTCACCTTTAGTTGTTGAACTGTTTAAAATGGTTGATGTAGAGACTTTGCATATGCATGTATATTTACATATGGGAATGCTATAGACGCAGCTACATTTTAAAATAACGTGTATATTAAAATGATTTAAAATAAAAAATAGTGCAGGGGCCCACCGGAAGAGCTGCACACAGTACTTAGAGGTGCGTGGAATGCTTTGCTGGTGGAGGACGGAGCTGCTTGATAGACTGAGGCTGTCTGACCACCTCCGGGGATGTGAGAGGCTGTGGACCTAAGCTGCGTTAGCAACAAATCTCTTTTATTAAAGAACCTCTTGACTTCCCATTCATTATGGTTCAATTCCAGCATAGCGCCCAGCTCTCTGTGGAATTGGTGTGTTCTGGTTTATCTGGAGGCAGAGTGAATGAATGAATGAATGAATGACCCTAGGATGAATGACTACTTGAAGTCCTTGTTTGTTGTTGTTCCAGTGTTAGGCATTTCTTTCTTTTAGGAGCTGGAAATGCTTTTCGAGGCATGTATTAATCCTCTTGAGGCCACTTTTGCAATAAGGCAAGGGTCCTTATCTCTCGTACATTCACTTTTAAGTAGGTGGAAACCTGCACGAAGCATCCAACAGTTAAATGATTTATCAAAGGTCACTCCTAGAATGCACGGTGGTTAGGAATTTGACTCTTGGCTTCTCTTCATAGTCCAGAGTTCAGCCTGTCTCATCTTTTATGTCTGATAAATGTTCAGCTGGAACAGGTTCTCAAAGAACCAGGAATTGCTCTCTAACCTTTGGCAAATGACATTTTATTTAATTTTGAAAACCAGTACTTTGTGCATGACTGTTGTGTACTGTTGCGGTCGACAGTTGGGGTACACATGTGAAAAAGTGAAGAAAGGGATTCAGAGTTCAGTTCGCATGAAGAACTTAGCAGTGGGTCCCAGGGTGCCACAGAGCAGTGATGAGGCTGGAGCTTGGGGTGCATGCCTGTCCTAAGCTGTAACCACGCTGGGAGCTAGATGGCAGAGGCCATCAAACTTCCTGATTTGTATATCTGCTAAAGGAACTTGGCAAAACCCTGCACTCACTTTCACATTTATAAATTTGTGTCTAATTGTGTTTTGTCACACATTTAACATCAGCACAAGCTAGGATTTTGGTGGATTTTAAATATTAACATTTTAAAATTTTACATTACTCTTTGAAATGAATCCAGTGAAATCTGAAATCACAGGGACTCAGCATCCACTATCATCTATGCAAAAATGAGTTAAAGGTCTCTTTTTAACTGTTGGAAATTTTACATCATTCTCTTCTCTCCTTGAACCTGTGTATCCAATTTGCCCTCCATTTTTTTTTTTTCCCTAGTGGAATGTATTTTTGTGCTTAGAAGTTTTTCTTTGATCATCCTATCCTAATCCCTTGCACTAAAACCATGCAAATGATTTGAAATGTAATTAAAAATATTTCCTAGAATCATGAGGCTGTAATTATTAAGAAAATTTCTTCCAGAGTGAGCTACCATGATAGTTATTAGTTGTACACACTCTATCAAAGCACCCTAAGGGTTATATGTTTTGGTGACTAATTATTATACCTTAAAAATGCTACTAAACAATGTGTCATTTACCCAATGTGTGGGACTTTCTCCTCAGTTAGAGGGACTGCTCACAGGGACATTGATGGAGGAGCACTTGCAAGTCGATGAGTTGGTGGGAGTAGGAAGAGAGTCTTTGCAGTGTCCTTCCCTTCTTCCCAGGGGTTTTAAGGTAATAAGGTAATAAGGTAATAAGCAGGTAATAAGCAGACAGTCATGTGGTGATCTGTCATCAGAAATCACTATTAATGCTCTGTGTGCTGACAACTTGAGATTTGGTCCTCCTTCAATTTTGTTGAAAGTCAAGAATTGGAAACCTCCCGACTTCCAAACAGGCTTTGTTATCTAGTCATTAGAATCATTCACTTTCTCAGTTTCTGGGAAGTTTACCAAAAAGGCTTTACCTCAGCTCATCAGACCCCTATCAATCATACCTGTTGTGGTTTTACTTTAAGGCACCTTTTAAAATTCTATATACTCTGGAAAGGCTGAGAATGCGTTTTTATTTATATATTATTGGCTTTAAATGTATTTTTCTCTCTATACTATGTGTGTGGTGGAAACCATGAGGCTGTGGACTTATTATCTTTCTACTTAGGAAAAAAGAGTCTTCTGGTTTAAAAACATCAGACTCATTCTTCGGTTGAAACAAACACATTAATATCTGTTCCTGTTCTGTTTTCCAGTCCTAAGATGGTTATATGGGGAGAACTAGGTACCGTACCCTTGCTAACTCGAAGTAAGGAAACTATTTTCAACGTGTCTTCTCATTCCCCCGGCTTGCCGTGTTGCCAACATCCCCTAAAATAGCTCAATCCAGGCCAGATACCCAGGTTCTATCACCAGCTTTGACTTCAACGGAAATGTGTGGAGGAAGGTAGGAAATCCTGTAATGTGCCTTGAGTCAGGAGGCTTAGGTTTAAACTAAATATTCACATTTTCTTTTTGCTTGGCACCTTGAGTATAATATAATTAGGATGGGTAGTGTTGGGTGTGGCTACTGCAGGCGGCTTCTTCAGATCCATTCTAGACAAGCATACAGGTGAAAACTGGAGATCTGGAGCCTTTGAATCTGTCCTTGCTTAGTATTCTCGGGAAGTTTCCATCTTTAGGCAACTTCCAGTTTGAGACTTCTGCTTTGGGGCAGTGACTCTCAAATACAAATACCTCTCTTTGCTCTGGTAGGCCAGAAATTTACTAAGAATTCATGTCTTTTCTGTAAATTCTTCTGATCATATGGTGCACAATTCTGTGCGCTTTTTATACCTGATTGTTACTTGTCAGTTATTTAGGTCACTAAAATTTGGTATTTATAAGGGTAAATTGGGAATGGCTGGTCAGGATTCCATTAAGAAATCTGTAATTTTCAGGAAGAGCTGTGCTGTCAGTCACAGTATTCTCAATTTGGGTTTGAGCTGGTAGTGGCTTTCAATCACAGATACTCTTTTTTTTTGAAAGAGAGAGAGAGAGAGAGAGAGAGAGAGAGAGAGAGAGAGGAAGAGAGTGTGGGCAGGGGAGAGGGGCAGAGGGAGGGAGAAGGAGAGAATCCCAAGCAGGCTCCATGCTGAGTGTCAAGCCCCATGCAGGGCTTGATCTCACAAACATGAGATCATGATCTGAGCTAAAATCAAGAGTTGGACACTTAACCAACTGAGCCACCCAGGCGCTCCTCATTCACTGATATTCTTGCCTTAAAAAAATGTATAAATTGTGAGTTACCTTTAGTTTGGCTTCCTGGCGATCAGTATACCTTGTTATGTGTGTTTCATCTTTTCATGTATAGTGATGAGTGAAATGGATCTGTTTATTGTAAGCTGAGTTGGTATGATTTTGTTTCTTTCTGCATACTTTTTCATTTCTTGCTCCACAGAAAGCAGAACCAATGGGTCTCATGAGTTTCTAGATTCTTGATCTTTTTTTTTTAAATATGAAATTTATTGTCAAATTGGTTTCCATACAATACCCAGTGCTCATCCAACAGGTGCCCTGCTCAATACCCATCACCCACTCTCCCCGCCCTCCCACCCCCCATCAGCCCTCAGTTTGTTCTCAGTTTTGAAGAGTCTCTTATGCTTTGGCTCTCTCCCTAACTTTTTTTTCCCCCTTCCCCTCCCCCATGGTCTTCTGTTAAGTTTCTCAGGATCCACATAAGAGTGAAAACATATGGTATGTGTCTTTCTCTGTATGACTTATTTCACTTAGCATCACACTCTCCAGTTCCATCCACGTTGCTACAAAAGGCCATATTTCAGTCTTTCTCATTGCCACATAGTATTCCATCGTGTATATAAACCACAATTTCTTTATCCATTCATCAGTTGATGGACATTTAGGCTCTTTCCATAATTTAGCTATTGTTGAGAGTGCTGCTATAAACATTGGGGTACAAGTGCCCCTATGCATCAGCACTCCTGTATCCCTTGGGTAAATTCCTAGCAGTGCTATTTCTCGGTCATAGGGTAGATCTATTTTTAATTTTTTGAGGCACCTCCACACTGTTTCCAGAGCGGCTGCACCAGTTTGCATTCCCACCAACAGTGCAAGAGGGTTCTCATTTCTCCACATCCTCGCCAGCATCTATAGTCTCCTGATTTGTTCATTTTAGCCACTCTGACTGGTGTGAGGTGGTATCTCAGTGTGGTTTTGATTTGTATTTCCCTGATGAGGAGTGACGTTGAGCATCTTTCCATGTGCCTGTTGGCCATCTGGATGTCTTCTTTAGAGAAGTGTCTATTCATGTTTTCTGTCATTTCTTCACTGGATTATTTGTTTTCCGGGTGTGGAGTTTGGTGAGCTCTTTATAGATTTTGGATACTAGCCCTTTGTCCGATATGTCATTTGCAAATATCTTTTCCCATTCCGTTGGTTGCCTTTTAGTTTTGTTGATTGTTTCCTTTGTAGTGCAGAAGCTTTTTATCTTCATGAGGTCCCAATAGTTCATTTTTGCTTTTAATTCCCTTGCCTTTGTGGATGTGTCAAGTAAGAAATTGCTGCGGCTGAGGTCAAAGAGGTTTTTTTCCTGCTTTCTCCTCTAGGGTTTTGATGGTTTCCTGTCTCACATTCAGGTCCTTTATCCATTTTGAGTTTATTTTTGTGAATGGTGTAAGAAAGTGGTCTAGTTTGATCCTTCTGCATGTTGCTGTCCAGTTCTCCCAGCACCATTTGTTAAAGAGACTGTCTTTTTTCCATTGGATATTCTTCCCTGCTTTGTCAAAGATCAGTTGGCCATACTTTTGTGGGTCCAATTCTGGAGTCTCTATTCTATTCCATTGGTCTATGTGTCTGTTTTTGTGCCAATACCATGCTGTCTTGATGATTACAACTTTGTAGTAGAGGTTAAAGTCTCAGATTGTGATGCTTCCCGCTTTGGTTTTCTTCTTCAATATTGCTTTGGCTATTCGGGGTCTTTTGTGGTTCCATACAAATGTTAGGATTGCTTGTTCTAACTTTGAGAAGAATGCTGGTGCAATTTTGATTGGGATTGTATTCAGATTTTAATTTTAGATTATTGACTATTACACTCTGTATCTTTTTTCAAGGTCTTTTTCTTTCCATGTTTCCATCTGTATATAGATTATATTCAGCTTAAGCTCAGTACTTTCTCTGTTGTTCATTGCTTCCCACCAGTGTGTTTGGCCACGGGTTACCCCATTCCTCTCTTCACTCTGGTTTATCTCTTGGATGATATGAATGGAAGTATCACCTCTGGGATGTTGGAGGCTTTTGTAGTAAATGACAAATGGATTCCTTGTAGGGCTCATGATGCTTTTGCTGAAGTTTAAGCTCTATTTTCTTCCAAATCCTAGAGTCAAGGAGAAATCATAGACCATTGTACTTTAAATCCAGCTTGCATTTAATTTTTATTTGTACTTCTTTGTGCCATATTGTCATGAGATGTGCAGGTTTTGGCTACTTCTGTCTCATTCTGTCTGGATTCATAACATAAACAACTTGGGATTTCCATTGTATAAGTATTACTCCCCCATGATAAAACTCTTTATTTTCCCCATTTTTAAAATCTTACTGTTCTTTTAAATGAGTCATTTATGAGTGGAGAAGTGAGACATGTCAAGAACATTCGACAGTTTTGACTCTTAGAAGACAGCTGGGCGCTAAAAACGGTGAAGCCCGCTGAGCACAGGTCAGAAGCCAAAGAAAGGGTGTTGGAAATGTTTCAGAAACTTCTACTCCTCTGAGAGACCCCTCTGTGCACACATCTTAAGAAGGGCTTTTGAGTTTCCTGGCCTGCAGGAGATTAGCAAAAAGCAAATTAGAAGTGGGATAGGAGCTGTGAGAAGCAGGCCCAGATAGCAGGGATAAATGACAACCCGCTGATTTTAAAAGAGGCAGAATAATTTAAACAAATCCAAGCACTTTGTTGGCTCCTCGGTTCAGGCTAAAAGCTGCCACCACACCACCTTCAGAGGGCCCAGCCTGTGGCATGGACTGCATTCCGCTACATTGGAGTCATCAGAGGCCATGACGATGACTCAGAGCCCCAGAGACATACACAGTGCACTCAACCCAAGAGCCAGCAAAATGTGCTGCTCCTTTGAGGAAGATTTTTCTTGAATATAATTCCCTTTTATAAAATGGTTGAGAACTTCATAAAAGGAAGCCTAGGCTTTTGGGAAAATTCCTTTGTGGAGAATGCCTGACACCCACACCTAGCCACTGTGTTGGTTAAATAGGCTTTTATAAGTGTATATATATATTAAATTTTTTAATGCTTATTTTTGAGAGAGAGAGAGAGAGAGAGAGAGAGAGAGAGAGAGAGAGAGACAGAGTGAAAACAGGAGGGGCAAAGAGAGAGGGAGACACAGAATCAGAAGCAGGCTCCAGGGTCTGAGCTGTCAGCACGGAACCTGATGAGGGGCTCAAACCCACAAACTGAGATCATGACCTGAGCTGAAGTCGAACTCCCAACTGACTGAGCCACCCAGGAGAAGCAGTTTATATATATATATACGTATATGTGTGTGTGTGTGTGTGTGTGTATACACATACATATATATACACATACATATATATACATATGTATGTATACATACACATATATACATACATATATGTATGTATACATACATATGTATATATATGTATGTATATATAAATATATATATTTAAACATTTGTTTGGAACTCCTGAACCATGAGATCATGACCTGAGCCTAAACCAAGAGTCGGATGCTTAACCCACTGAGCCACCCAGTTGCCCCAGTTTTTGTATTTTGTTATTTTATGTGCAATTACAAGTTTCTTGGGGTCAGGGACTACATTTTGGGCATCTCTGTATTACCTAGAGTAGGTAGGTAGTCACTGAATATTTGTGCATGATAGTCTTAGTCTTGGTGGTGAGGGTATAACTCAAAAGTCAGAAATACCTATATGCCTGTAATTAAACTTATATTAAACTATTTGGCAAGAAATCATGACTTCAGGCACTTGTTAAAAAATGATAATCATACAAGCACTAGATTTGGTAAATGGGGAATTGGTGTTTGTTTAATGTAAATTCTAAAAAGACTTCTGATATGATTATTTTAATTATTAAAAGAAAACATACTGGGTATTAGTTGTATTATGTTTCATCCAGAAGTGAATCAAAATGCCTTTTAGAATAATAAGAAAACTAATACCTTCCATTTATACTGCACCCGTCTTCCAAAGAGTTCAAAGCATTTTCCAGGACTCATCTAATTAATCTTTTTGGCTCTCCTGCAGAGTAGCTAGTGGGGCATGGTGTGTGTGTGTGTGTGTGTGTGTGTGTGTGTGTGTGTGCGTGCAGACACATTTTTTATGTGGATTTCTTCCCTTCCCCCTTTTCTCCCTTCCTCCCTACCTCCCTCCCTTCCTTCACTTTCCATTTCATCTAATACAAACTCTTTTCTGAATCTAATCTTGGCTAGAATGTGGCATTTTGTTAAGTGTCATGTTTCAAAGAATTGCGTACCAGTTTTAGAATATTAAGCCACATTTATTCATAAAGGCAGAGTTTTCTGGAAAAAAAAATATAGCGTGTGCTACTCATACACATCAGACCATTAATCAAAAATTGATATCAGGTATGCTATTAGAACATAAATTTCAGCAGCGGCTTCCTGTTTTGACTCTTATAATAGAATTTGATTTCTTAGTAATTGCCTTTATTTTCATGCCCACCCTTGGGTGAGTAGATCGCTTAGGTGACTGAAGCAAGCACTTCATAGGAAAAGTGAGAAGCATGAGAAGGTGAAGTTATTCCCAATGTAACGTTTTCTCTTTACGTAAAGCGACCATATTAATTTTCTGTCGCCTTCGCCTCTTTGCCAGACTTGCTCACTTGGGCAGTTGTTTATGCTGCATCTGTCATTTTCTTTAATTGATATTCATCTGCGGCAGCCACCGATGCCTTTGTGGATCGCTCTCAAAGCAGCTGCGTTTTGGCAGTAAAGTGGCTCACAGCAAAACTACCCCATTTTGATCTGGGTTGTGGCAGAATCTTTAATGGATTTCTTGATTGATTAAAGTAGAAAGGCCTCACAAAACCACAAGAAAACTATCTCCCCCACCCCCCATCTCCTGCAACACCGATTCTGCTTTCCTCTTGGTTGTGCTTTATTGGGTGGTGCAGGTAAATTTTTTTTTCTTCCCAAGAGAATAAAAGGATTTTACTTCCACCCTTTTTTCTGTGATCTTGAACTAGGGATGCCGGCATGGCCAAGCGGCGAAGAAGCTTTCCTTGACTATCACACCGTCCTGTGTCAGGTCCTTGTCAGTATCAAGGATCAGTTTCCTATCTAGGGGAGGCCTTGGTGTGACTCTTTATAAACATCTTGAGTGGGAAGCTTCACGATTGCATGAGGCAAAGACTTTTCAAGGTGTTACTCATACTCTTCTTTGTTTGTTGCCGGACAAGGCAAGGCGGCACTCACATAGGACCTGCTTAGCTGTTGAATACTGGATTGCAGACCACAGCCAGGCTTTTCATGGATGAGGCAAATGAAGCCTTCAAAAGGCAGAGTGTTCAGGACCCACCCCCCCATCCTCTTTTTAACATCTCATGGAGCAGAAATGAAGGGCCATTGTGACGTTGATTTGTAATTCTTATAACTTCATTTAGGCAAAGTCATCCATTGACTTTTCATTATTAGGCAAATAGTGGTGAGTATGATTTCTGGGCTAAGACACTGCTCACAGAAATTTTGCAGCATTGCATGTTTTCTGTCCTTTTCAGTGTACGCAGATTTAGAAATACTAGGTTATTGGTACAGTTTACTAATGTTATTTTGTGTCCACAAAAAAGGAAATGCACGGCCTGTCTCTAAAGTGGAATTTAATCAGAAGTCTTTCGTAACATGAACCAAAGTAAAGGGTTATTTATCAGTGTTATCAGCAGGAGTAAGAAGTTGCTGAGATTCTAACCCAGGACCCATTTTATGTGTCTTTCTTGGACTAACTTGTAAATGAGAGTAGTTGGAGAATAGGATGAGGAGGGGACATTATCCTCATTTATGTTTCTGTGTCTTGATACCTGGGTGGAGTCTTCAGGCGCTGGAGGTTTGTTCCTACCTTGAGGCTTCAGAATTAGTTCTAGTTCTGAAGCCTAGAGCTTTATGGCAAGGCAGATTCCATCATGGCTAGATGAGCCTTGTCTACTCCATAGCATTCATAGATCAGTAAAAGTGTCAGGTGAATTCGGGTTCCATCTTTGTGGCAAAAAAAACCCACAAAACACAAAACACAAAACATGTTCTAGTGGAGGATGTGGTGTTGCAAGATAGTTGAGTGTGGTGTTTAGCATCATGGTTTCTGAAATCAGGTTACTTTTTAGTCCGGTCGTAGGTGCGTTATTTATTAGTTGTGTAATTTGGGTAGGTGTCTTAACATTTTAGATGTTATGATATTAGTGATCTCTTTTAGTTTCTCTTTCTTTTTTGGGATTACTATATGGAATTCAGAGGGCCCCACATTCTATCAGGGCCATATCGGCTAAAGGGCACACAAGGCATATATGTTTTGGAATAAAGGACTGTTGTGTACATGTGCACACATGAGTGTGTGCTTGAGCTTTAATTGGAATAAGAAAAAAGTGAGACTATTTTTAGCAAGATCATGGAAGGCCTTTTCTGTTTGCATTTTTGTTTCAAAGAAAGAAAAGCAATCTACTGCAAAGACATTAACGTCAGTTTGAATTTGAGAATGTAAGCATCGGAGAGCTATGTATTCCAAATTGGGCCTCCCAGAGGAAATATGAATCTGTCATGTATTTATATGAGTCAAATGTGGTGAGTTGGATTTTAGATACCTAGAAATCTTTCCCCAGATTCAGTCAGAGCTTCAAAATTATATGCCCGGACTGGATCATATTAGCTCCCAGTAGAATTGCTTTGATTGAACTAACTTTTGGCAACATCCGATGAACCTATGTTGAAGGACATTGTAATAAATGCCTTAGAAAGCAGGTTGCCATGTTTAATCTGAGGAGTTGTTAAGGACTAGTCTGTGTGTCTCTGTGACAACCAGAGGGGACAGTTCTCTTAGGAGGAAGGGCAGGTACTGTGCCAAGGAAAGGTTTTGTTTTTTTTGTTTTTTTTTGTTTTTTTTTGGAAAGGTTTTGTTTTTAACTCACAGATACTGTGAATCAGGTAGCCTCTTTGTATTGGCAGATATATTTAGCGTCAGAGGTATGTCCTACCCTAAACGGATGTATGTGTAGATCTTTCTGGCCAGCAGTCTGTAGCCTGTCCTTTACTTCTTAATTTAGCCTACTGCCCATTTGTCTCTTTTTTCCCTTTTCCTTATTATTATTATTATTATTATTATTATTATTTGGTTTTTATTTTTATTGTGTGTGGACTATTGTTGGGCACTAGAGTGGAAGTGACAAAGAATATATGTTGTTACTTTAATTCCTGTGAGCTGTTTACTTCTTGGTTTTGACAACAGTTGATAATTCAATGATTCCACTAGAAGTTGTGGAGTAATGATTTTCTAACTTTATCATTCCTTCCTCCTTTATTAGCTAGTTTTCTTCTGTGCAGTTGACCTTCACTTATCACCAGGACCCACTTAGATCCTCTGAAAAGTCAGGATAAGTGCTTTCCCCCCACCCCCACCTTTTATTGTATTTTTAAAGTAAGGAATTGGTTTCATAGCTACTTAAAATGATGACAAATAAGTTTTTTTTTTTTTTTTTCCTTCTGGCACTTTCTTTTCCTCTTTATTCTTTTTCTGATTATTATTAACAAATCATGGAATTTCCTGCATCAGTATGCTTTAGTCAACTATAATTAGCATTCTTTTTGATTTAAAAATCTCACAATTTTGTTTAGTGGCTTTTTTTCCTACCTGTGTCCCTACACAACCTTACAATTTTTTTTTTAATGCTTATTTATTTTTTAGAAAGAGAGAGACAGAGAGAGAGACAGAGAGACAGAAAGAGACAGAGCACGAGTGGGGGAGGGGCAGAGAAAAAGGGAGACAACAGAATCCGAAGCAGGCTCCAGGCTCTAGGCTCTGAGCTGTCAGCACAGAGCCCAACACAGGGCTCTAACTCACAAACTGTGAGATCATGACCTCAGCCAAAGTTAGAAGCTCAACCAATGAGCCACTCGGGCTCATAATCTTTTAAAACCTACTTGTTCTCTGCTGGAATGAGATGTCCTAGGCGCATATTGAACCTCTTCTCTCTGAGAGTTGAAATCAGCCATCTCTCTAAGGAGCCCTGGTTCCTGTTAGTGGTGAATAGTGTTGATACCAATCTCTGAAACCTAGGGTTCCCGCTGCTGCTGGGGTGCGATGGCTTCTAAGCCATTTCATAAATACCATCTTTGTATTTTATTTCAAAATTATGTGTTTTCCTTTAAGTGAAAATTTTGATTCCGAAGACCATTAACAAATTATTTATTTGATTTATTCAATACTCATTTCATTTTTCTGAAAGCTTTCAGGACAGCATTACTAATATATAACTAATAAAAAAAAAATTAATGAAGGAAGTTTAAAATACATTTCTAGGTCTTTGTTTTCAGAATGTTAAGGAGGGTTTGTAACCAGGATGCTGTGTTAAAAATTTACCTAAAATAATTGTTTATGTGGTTGTGTTTTCATTTTGATGAATACTTGAATTCATTTGTTTCAGTTTATTTTCAATTTTAGGATTAAAAAATTTAAATTATTATGTTATACATTAAAATGATACACATAAAGAATAAAGTATATTTACATATATATATATATATACTTATTATACCTGTGTGTATATATAATATTAAATTTGTGCAGTTCTACAACCTAAATCAATATAGAAAGGTGTACAGAGATAAGTGTTTAGTTTTTATTATTGTCCATTTTTGTTAGTTATTTGTTTATCCTTCCAAAAGTTTTCCTTTTAGAAAGTATGAATACATGAATATGCTTTTGGAAAGCAATGAATATATATTTTTGTTCTCCACACTTGTTACACAAAAATAAGACAAGAAAATACACACATTGTTCTACATCGTTTTATTCATTTATCAATATATCCTAGTTCTCCTTAGAGATTTTCCTCATTAGTTTTTTTTTTCATAACAGAACAGTTATTGTGTGGATAGATATACTATATTCACTATCACTTGACCCAAGCTTTCTCTATTGCGAGACAGTTTTTCTTTAATGTTTTGAAGAAAATGTTTTAATATCATAAGGAATAACTGCATGATGTGGGTGTGTGTGAAAGTCATTTTGTACTTTTCCCTGTGAATTCATAGAATAGAATTCTAGAAGTGAAATTGCTGAGTCAAGGATAAATTAATCTATAATTTAGGAAGGTATTGCCAAATCTTTTCCATAGAGGTTGTACTGTTTTGCTTTTTCCACAACCTCTCAACAGAGTATATTGTCATAGTAAAATTTTACCAGTGTGATAGATCAGAAATGGATCATGGTAGTTTTGATTTGTATTTTTCTTATAAGTGAAATTAAGAGAACGTTATATTTAAGGGCCAATTAATTGTATTTTCGTTTCTGTGAATTATTTGTTTCTGTATTTTTTTTTTTTTAATTTTACTATTGGCTTTTTGGTTATTCCCCTTCCCTGAATTTCTAAGATTTTTCATGCATTAATCAATTGTTAGTAAGTGTACATTACCAATTTTTTTTTTGCTTGATTTTTAAATTTTAATTTGTGTTTTTATTGTGTGGCCTGTGTGTATTTATACATGAATTATGTAGAAGTTTGTATTTGGGTTTATGGGTGTATGTGTGTGTGTGTGTGTGTGTGTGTGTGTGTGTGTGTATAATATAGTCACACAGTAGTTTTTATTGTCAAATTTATTAATCTTTTGTGACTTATGGATTTTGAATCATAACAAGACATTCTCCACTTTGACACTATAAAGGAGTGTATTTTTTTCACAGCATCTCTATAATTTTATGTTTTACATTGAAATCTTTGATCCACTTATAGTTTATCCTTTGTAAAGTACATAAAGTTATGGAGCTAACTTTGTCTTTTAAAAAAAATTTTTTTTTAATATTTTTAATTTTGAGAGAGAGAGAGAGAAAGAGAGAGAGAGAGAACTCGAATGGGGAGGGGCAGAGAGAGAGGGAAACACATAATTCGAAGCAGGCTCCAGGCTCTGAGCTGTCAGCACAGAGCCCAACGCGGGGCTCAAACCCATGAACTGTGAGATCATGACCTGAGCCAAAGTTGGACACTTAACCAACTGAGCCACCCAAGCATCCCAACTTTGTCTTTTTCTAAATGGCTATGGTAGGGGCCAAGGGCAACCTGCTCCAAGATGTGCCACTTTGGTATACTGATCATTTCGAATTGAAGGACCTTGGGAAACAGCCAGTGCAAGGATACTCAGACCCTCCCCTGTCCCCTTGCAAGTGGGAAATACATCTCCTGTACGAAAGGTACCCTCTCTGTACTAAGTAGTAAAGAGACATCTTTATCACCAGATATAGGGATTTTAAAGCCAAGAAAGCTGTAGAAACAAATCTTACTACTTTTTACTAATCTACTCCAGCCCAAATTTTGCTTACAATTCCTTATAAGAGCTCCCAAATGTCTATTTTCTTTATCCTGTCAATTCCTCTTGAATTTATTATCTTCTTGTTTAAAAACTGTAAAGAGATTGCCTGCTTTGGTCCATTTCTTTAGGTGTCTATTTCATTGTTGGGTCATGGTAGTTTTGATTTATATTTTTCTTACAAGTGAAATTAAGAGAATGTTTTATTTAAAGGCCAGTTAATTGGATTTTTCTTTTCTGTGAATTATTTGTTTCTATATTTTTTAAAAAAGTTTTCTATTTGCTTTTTTGGTTATTCCCCTAACCTGAATTTCTAAGTGTCTTCATATATTAACCAATTGTCAGTACATACACATATAGTAAAACTTAGGTTTTCTCCTCCTGGTAATCCGTTTTATGTCAATTTAATTCTCAAACCAGCTGGAGGACCTTGAAGGGTAGAAGGAAAAATATTTCCTCCCCTGCACTGTCCGGCTGTTATACTATGTACATTTACAAATTGATCTTTACCCAACTGTTTTGATAGGCCATCAAAAATACCAAATGTATTTAGATTCGTCTCTGAACTTTTAGACTTCTCTTTTGTTTGTCTATTCACTCATCTATGTCATTGTTTACATGATTTAATTCTGTGTTATTTAATGTCAAGGTTGTGATCCCTACACTCCTTTGGCTTTGCATTTGTCTGCTATACCATTGCTTCTAACTTCATTTTGAATCTTCCTGATTCATTTTGTGTTAATGTCTCTGTACCTGGTACAGAAAAGAGTTTTACTGTGTTCATCAACCTGCAAATCATTGAATTAAGCCCTAAAATATAGATAGATAGATAGATAGATAGATAGATAGATAAAACCAGTGTGATTGGTTTAGTTTTGTGATACTGACTTATGCATCACTTATGTATGTGTGTGTGCACATTTTGAAAGTATCTTCCCTGTGTATTCTGTTTGCTTAGCAATGTGTTTTTTATACTTCCAGTGTTTGGGGAGACCTATATTTTTGTGTTAGTAGTTTTATGACAATACAGTCGCAAAAGACTCAGTCCCTTTTCCTTTAGCTTAGACCTTGTCCGTTGGTCTCCTACAATGAACAACAATGAAATTAACTTATTGCTTCTTCCAGTTTCCTCTCCTCGTCTATCTATGCTTTTGGTCACTTGTGTGGAATTTCTTAGTGTTTAACTTTGTATCCTTAAGTGAGACTTAGCAGCTTAAACTGCCATCCTTTCTACCTCAGCTGGTACCTAGGAGGTGGGCTATGAGTTGCACTACTGTTAAATTGTTGGTGCATGAATATTTCCATGCTATTCAGTCATTTTTACCCCTGCGTTTATTAAGGTCTTAGTTCTATAGTGACAAATACTTATGGGTCTCCATCAGTCCTTGCTGAAGTTTCTCTCATGTCTTGGTTCGATAAAGCTTGTCCTCTGGTAGATTTCTCTGGAAGAACTCTTAGGAAAAATACTCCCTCAAAGCATCCATATACTGGTTCATTCATTGTTTCTTTGTAGGTACTGCTCCATTATTTTCTGGCATTGAATGTTGATGTTGAAGTCAGTTGCCAACCTGATTTGCTTTCCCGTACAGGTGACTTGGTCTTTTTGACTGGCTGCCCAAATGATCCTTCATCTTTAAAGTCTGTTGGCTTTCTAAGTGTATGTCTGGGTGTTTCCAGTCATATGATGTACCTTCCAATTCACAGTTTAGAGCAGGGGTCCACAAACTTTTTACATAAAGGACCAGAGAGTAGATGGTTTCAGCTTCGTAGGCCAGGTGCTCTCTGCCACAGCTACCAGCTCTGCTGTCATAGTGCTGAAGCAGCTGGAGGTGGCACTTTCACAGATGCATGTGACTGGATTTGGCCACAGGGCTCTAGTTTGCCAAGCCCTGGTGTAGAGAGTAGTGCTTTATTTCAGAGACCTTTGCTTGCAGTAGGTTTCAAATGTTTGGTGTGTTCCACTGTTTTGGTTTCTTGTTTGGCTGGAGAACTGTATTTTGTTCCTTTGATCACTTTTTAAAATATCTGTCACCTTTTGTCTTATCTGTCTACCATTTGATCTTGGCTTCATTTTCAGAGCTTTTCTCATTTTTTACATTCTTCACTGTGCTTTCATGGATCTCTCTTTTCTCGTGCATTCTTTGTACTTTAGTCTTTGTTTCCTAATTACTTTTTTCTTTTTATCCTCCCTGAGTTCTGTATATTTCTTCTCCTTTCCTTCTATTGTGTGATCATGTCTTTGAATTCTTGGAATGTTCTGTAATTTTCTAGCTTTTGTGACTATGTTTTTCTGGTGAATTTTCTTATGCTGAGAAATATTTTTTTTTTTTTCCCATAGTGGATATGGCAGTTTTAGTTGCCTTTTTGTTCCCATTTGAATTATTTGTATTTTCCTGAAATACCTACTAGTCGCAGGGGCCTGTAAGGGTAGGGGACTTAGGGCAGCCCTCCTGGTTTCTCAGCATAGCATCTTCTCCACAGCTGCTAGTGGAATGGGCAATTTCTTTGCTACATGCCACTGGCTCTTTGCATGTTTTGCACTTTCCATGCCTTTTCTTTCTGCGTCCCCCAATTCTTCCTGTTCTACCCTATTTGTTCTCAGACCCAGCTAGAGCAGTTCCCACAAAGGATGAGCCTCTCTCCTTCTGGTGGTGAATATTTTTTTGCTGGTGTTTTCTTGGTCTGCTACTAATAAAGTCCTTTTACCCCCCACCCCCCCACCCTTCTCCATTCTTCCTGGTTATATTTTCTCCCCTGCACATGGCTGTCACCTCTCGTGCCATCGATTCTGCTGGTGCAGTTTTACCCCTGCATACATTATTTGAAACAGGCATCAATAAAAGGTTCTGTTTATTCTTCTAGTTGCTTTTCATGGTTTTTAGGATAAGTGAATAATCCCCATAATTCCTACCTGAACCTGGACAGAGCCCATGTATTCGTTTTAAAATAGGCACACGTGAGCTTATTTTTAAAGTACAGAACATTAAAGTAAATGAAACCAAGACCTGACCAAAAAACAAAAAAAAATTGCCTCCCAACCCTTTCTACAGATGTCTATGGGAATGTTTTGTGTGTTTTGGGCATGTAATCTTCACTAGAACTGGATAGTGTGAACATGAGGCAAGGTTTGTTTAATAGTTACTTCCTCTCCTGAATTCTGGTTTGCCAAGTTCACAAGAGAAGGCTTTAAGTGAACGTTGACCAAGATATTCTGAGAAACTGTGAATTGTTTTTTTGACATGGTGGTATTTGTTTCAGCTTAATGGAAATGGCAATGCGATCCAAAGAAGGAAGTCTTCCAGTTACTTAGGAGAGCTATTTTGGGTCAGTTATGATTTACCAAGAATCACCATCGGTGTCCATTTAAATAGTGAGCGAAGTGCAGTTGCGTATGCCTAATCAACTTTCTGAGTGGCTAGAGGAGCCCCATTTTCCCCCTTGTTCCTCATTATTCTATGAAATGTGTTTCCATGTCTCCCGAGTCTAGCAGCATCTTGCATTTGCTGCTATAAATGTCTCCCATCAGAAGGCCAAATAAGGAAGTTACAATTATAGAAATGTTTTCCCTAAAGACATTAGCCACATGAGATGCTAAATGACTTGCACTATTTCAGTCCTTCTCATTTGTAGGTTTTTTTTTCCCCCCACTGTGAGCTTGGAAGGCAGCTTGCAGAATATATGCTGACAAGTCTATTTTCTGTGTAATGTGGAAAAAAACATTGAGATAGAGATTGTGACTGACCCAAACCTGTCTGAGAGTATGCAGGAATTAGAAGGTGACACTGCTGTCAGAGTGCCACCCAGCTGCCCCCTCCCACTGCCGCATTGCTTGTCAGTTCAAACAAATTGCAGTATTTTTTGGTGTGGAACACACTAAGCTATAACCTGCTCACAACATCCTACTATTTCTCTGCAAGAGTGGGCATGTTTTCAAGTGTCTTCAGAACTGAACTCCTGTCAGTCAAAATATAGATGTGAAATCTTGTTTGTTTCTACATGTCCTGTGTCTCTTCCCATGGAAAGCTCAGCCCAGCCTCACCTCATTTGTTGAGCATATACTGGGTACCAGGTTCTTTTAGGTGCTGGGCTTACAAACCTGAGTGTGATGCTGTCCTCGTTCTCAGAGAACTTAGCCCAGGGAGGGCGACAGCGCGTAATTACAGTGCCATCAGCCGGGAACAACAGTAATGGAGGGTGTGTAAGGTGGGGAGCTTGAGCAGAGGAAAGAGCCTGTTGGGCGGGGTGTGTGTGTGATGCTAGGTGCAGGCACAGGGATCTCAGATGCACTTTGGCTCTTCTGTCCTCTCTCTGCCTCATGCTGGGAAAGCTTCTGCAGTAGAACTTGACCAACTTTAAACCAACAAATTCAGTATGTTGATACTTTAAACTGGAAAGACACCTGATGGGTCTTTGAACTCTGTATGCAAATGTTTAATGGTAGCGTTGGGGCTTATGCGTTCATTTCTGTTGTGGCTCTAGAGCCAGGTTGCATGAACACCAAAACTCAGGTATGTGTGTGGGGGAGAGAGGGGGTACACTTGGAGGTATTCGTGTCTCTTCTAGCTTTGTGTTTCCTTTGTGAGCTACATTAGCAAACATCTATAAAATTGGAAGCAGTTAAAATTCAAACACAAGTAAATTTTACCATAGATTAATACTGAAGTAGGCTGGATTGCATTTAGAATTAAAAAAAAAAACAAAACCTGTTTGCCCTTCCTGTACCATGTCCAGTGTTCCATGGTATATCAGTTAAAAAATTGATGTTTTGAAAGGTAGAAATTATCATTGTTTTCTTTTTCTTCTTAATTATTTCAATTTTCTTCTAGTATTTATGCTGTTTAGTCTCATACTTATTCTCATTAGAAACTGTGTTTCTGGTTCATCTTCATATCCCATGGTGTTTTGGTCCTGGAGGTACTCTGTGAGTGTTGAACCAAATTGTGCGAACTCTGTTCAGTTTTAGCAGCTATTTTTCTAGTAATTACCTCACCCATCTGCCATCCATTTTACTGTTGCTGATGAAATGAGAGGTCTTATATCCTATTATTAATAATTATGTTTAATTTACCTCTCAATTTTGACATTTGCATTCTGCTTTATAACCTTATTTCCAACAATTAATAAGAGATCTTTATTTTGAAAAAAAAAATTTTACTGTAGTTGACTCAACAATGTCACATTAATTTCAGGTGCATAGCATAGTTGATTGGATGAGTCTGTATGTTCTGCTGTGCTCACCACAAGTGTGGCCACGATCTGTCACCATAGCTATTGCTATTGACTACATTTCCTGTGCTGTATGTTTTATTCTTGTGACTTACTCATTCCATACCTGGAAGCCTGTATCTCCCACTCCCCTTTGCCCATTTTTTTTTTTTTTTTTTTTTAATTTTTTTTCCAACTTTTTAAATTTATTTTTGGGACAGAGAGAGACAGAGCATGAACGGGGGAGGGGCAGAGAGAGAGGGAGACACAGAATCGGAAACAGGCTCCAGGCTCCGAGCCGTCAGCCCAGAGCCTGACGCGGGGCTCGAACTCACGGACCGCGAGATCATGACCTGGCCGAAGTCGGACGCTTAACCGACTGCGCCACCCAGGCGCCCCCCCTTTGCCCATTTTACCCGTGCCCCCAACTCCCTGTTTTGAAATGGTTTCAGTGCTTATTGTCCCCCATGCCCACCTCCATTCTTGGGTGCTTTGTTTAGATCATCTCTTACTTATCTCAAAATAATTGTTTTCATAGTGAGTCTGCAGACCATCTTTTGTTGCTTGTGATACTTTGGCAGGTGGAAAATCATGCGGGTACAGAATTCTTTTGCTTTTGAGTTTTTTCCCCTTCAAAAACTGTGAATGTCACTTATGTTTTGGATTCTGTGTTGCTAAGGGAAATTCTTATGTCATTCTAATATTTTTCCCATTTGTGACTATTTGTCTTTTATCTTGATACTTACAGGTTTTATAATTTTACATTTTAGTTTTTATTTTATTTTAGTTTTTTTATTTTGTTTTGTTTTGTTTTGAGAGAGCGAGCGAGCACACACTTGAGCAGAGGGGGTTGAGGAGACGAGAGAGAAAGAGAGAGAGAATATGAGAATGAGAATGAGAATGAATGAGTCTTAAGCGGGCTCCACGTTCAGTGTGGAGCTTAATGCGGGGCATGATCCCATGACCCTGGGATCGTGACCTGAGCCAAAATCGAAAGTCAGACACTTAACTGACTGAGCCACCCAGGCTCCCTTACATTTTATATTTAATAAAATTCCTCCTCCTCTCCCTCCCCCCTCCTCCTCCTCCTCTTCTTTTTTGTCTTCCTCCTCAGAGATTTTTTCCCTCATCAGATGCTGGCCTCTTTTCAGCTTTTCTTTCCAGTGACTCTTTGTAGCTCGCTCTCATGTCTTCTCTTCCTCAGGAGTACCCATTTCCTTTCACTTAGATTTTCTGTTTCCTTCCTCTTTGTTGCTTATCTATTCTCACATTGTTTTCATCCCTTCATCCTGGACACTTTGCATTCTGTGACTACATCTCTTGTTCTCTGCCTCACTCATCTGGTTATTTGGAGTGCAAGTTTTGTTTCCTCTTTTAATACAGAAATTAATTCTGAGTTTGCACTCCCCTCTGCTGTTTCAGCTCTACGTCCTTCATTTCTCTCCACCCCCCATTTTTACATCACATATTCTTGGATTAGCCTCTGTTTCTTATTGTAAACAGAATAGAGCAAAATATTTTTTGGTATCTCGAATACACCGTTCCCCTTATTTTACATGGCAAAATCATTTTGCCTGGAGAGTCCCTCTTATTGGCTCTTGTGGGCTATTGTCGCTTGTTGTTTAAGTTACTAGTAGTTGTTGCCTATTGTTCTGTGGTCAGTGAGGACCGTTGATGTCTGTTAACATTGCTGAGTTTGTTGTTGCCGATGTTTGGGATCCTTGTGCTTGTTTGTTTTGGGGGAGTTTCTTTGGTCCCCAACACTGCTTGCCTTGCTGCGTGTTAGAAATCTTGGCCAGGCCGGAAGCTGAAGGACTGGTCTAGGTGGGCTGCACTTAGCCAAATTCTTGGTATCTTCTGGTCATTTGCCTAGCTCAGCTTGCTTTTCTGACAAGGGATGGTCTGTTGCCATCCTATTTTATGGGATTACTTGAAGATTTATTCATAATAGAAACATTTGTATTTTTTCTCTTGGCATAAATGCAGCATGAGAAACATCTTTATAGGATGCTGTGTGGGCACCTCCCGTGCTTCTCGTCCTTCCTGTTTCCTCCTCCATGTGTCACGACACGGTGTGCAGTGGCTGGTGCCCTCCATCCTGGCTGTGAGTGACGGTTGATGTAGAAGGAGCACTAGCAAGGGATGATGAAATAGTCTAGGCTACTCCAGAAAGGCGGTTCCTCCCACCCAGAATTGGCACTGGGGGTATGGAAAAGCAGGGGAAGGAACCTTTCTGGCTGCCCTTGCTGTCTTTCCTCAGACACTCACCTGTCTATGGTTTTATTATAAAACGTATCTCTCAGGATCTGGCGCATTATTACCAGTATTGCGAAATGCCAAAGTGTTTGTTTGGTTGCACTGATTTCTGTGTTTTTATCAGGGTTTCAATATGGACCTGGCTGAGAGTGGACCGGCTGCCGCCGGTTTTGGCGGTTGCCATCATAAGCCGGAAGTTCTTATTAGAGCTTTTAACTTGCTTTTAATTTGGGGTGGACATTTTCAATGGACTTTCCCAGTGTAAGTTTCTGGCACAGCTTTTCTTTCCCTGATGAAATTTTGGGCTGCCCTCCAGGACCCTTCACCCCTCTTCTCATGACTAGTGAAGTTGGAGGCAGGTCTGTGATCTCAATTCAAGAAGGTGATCAAAAAGGTTGGAGTATTTTTCACATTGGAATACGTCCCTGTGAGTTTTTACTTAGCTACAACTCCCTCTGTCTAATTGAAGGGTAGACTTTTTAGGTCATGGTGAATCTTTTAGAACAGGAAGGAAGAATGAAGAGATGTTCTAAGTGGTCCACATCTAATGTAAATCAGATAAGCCCCTAAAGAGAGGTATTAAACTCTTTCCTCTTTTCCTGTTTTCAAGTGCAGTCTATGATTTGAAGGACTTAAAGTGCTCACTTAGTTCACAGGGGAGTGTTCACTGTGTGTTTGAGTGTCTGCGCTGTGCTGGGGCTCTGAAAACCACCTTAAAAAAGACAGGTTCTTGTTCTAAAGAGGTGGTGGGGGAATCGAGTTGGTGAATATGAGTGGATTTATCCAGTGTGGGGTGATTTTTTTGAGTCCTAATATTTTCTCAGCTTCATCTCTAAGTTAAAAAAAATTTTTTTTTAATGTTTATTTATTTTTGAGAGAGAGACAGAGCGTGAGCAGGGGAGGGGCAGAGAGGGAGAGAGAGGGAGACACATAATCCAAAGCAGGCTATAGGCTCTGAGCTGTCAGTACAGAGCCTGACGCAGGGCTCAAACTCACAAACCGTGAGATCATGACCTGAGCTGAAGTCAGACATTTAACCGACTGAGCCACCCAGGCGCCTTAAGTTTTATATAGGAGCACTTCCTGTTCAGTCTGTAAAGTCTTCAGAAATCCACTCTTTGCTACCTAGCTTGCCTACTAATGTTTTAAGCTGAAATTGATACAATACCTAGGATTTAAATAGTATGGTCTCTAGAAATTAGATGAACATTTTCCTTGTTTAGCAGTTAGAATCCATGGACTTTTTAGGTGATCAAATTCTGGCAGCTATTTTATGCATATATATGTGTACGTATACATATATATATACATACATATTTGAATTAAAGGTATATTCTATTTTAAGGAATTGTTCTAATTTTGTAGATTTCCATTACTTAACATTTCTATATTTTAATTGGCCTAATAAAGCCTAAATTGATGACATTATCAGAGCATATGAGGATGCAGACGTAAAATGTTCCTGTAGGGAAGTGTTAATGGAATCAAGATGGTGCAGGAAGGCTCGCCACCCAGTTCACTTGCAGCCTCGAGGTATGCAGTGACATTTTAAAAATGTCTACTGAAGCCAGACAGTCGGTTCATTAGATTAATTAAAGTACAAACTAACCCCAATCTGGTGTTTTGATAATGGCCACAGGGCTGTTGAAGTTGGAATCGGCCTGTGTTTGACAGCACTGTCATTAAAACCACAATGGAATCGTCTCTATAGTTTCTCCTAAACTTTTGAATTTACCTTTTTAACAAAGGAGTGGACTTTCAGCATCCCTGATTGTTTTCTCAATGTTTAACTGATGTGTAAGGGTAAATCTGTTTTTTTATTAAAGGTGCCAGCCTCCTTGTCTCTTGTCTCATCTCTCCTGCTCATTGTGGGCCACTTGTGACATCAAGGCAGCAACAACAGGCTTCCACTCTCCCATAGGCTGTCCATTCTGGCAGAATCAGGCAGGAAGAGGAGGTTGTCTACACTGTCAGTGGTCACATGCAGGTTTTTTTGTTTTTTAAATTTTAATCCGTTACGCACTGAAACATCTGTAAAATAGAATAATAAAAATGAATCGTTGGAATACCAAAATGGAACACAAGATACACAAAAATACAAGTCCCAATATATTTTTAAAGTTTTTTTTTAAATTCCAGTTAGTTAACATATGTGTAGTATTACTTTCAGGTGTACAATACAGTAATTCGACACTTCCATACATCACCTGGTGCTCATCACAACAAGTGCACTCCTTAATCCCCATCACGTATTTCACCCATCGCTCCACCCACCTACCCTCTGGTAACAGTCAGTTTGTCCTCTATAGTTAAGAGTCTGGTTTTGAGTTTGCCTGTCTCTTTGTCCCTTTCTTTTCCCTTTCCTTGTTTGTTTTGGTTCTCAAATTCCATGTATGAGTGAAATCGTATGTTATTAGTCTTTCTCTGAGCAACTTATTTCATTTAGCATAATATTCTCTAGCTCCATTTATATTGTTGCAAATGGCAAAATTTCATTCTTTTTTATAGCTGAGTAATATTCCATTATATATATATAAATCACATCTTTATCCATTCATCAGTTAATGGACACTTGGGTCATTTCCATAATTTGGCTATTGTAGATAATACTCCTATAAACATAGGAGTACATTTGTCTATTTGAATTAGTACTTTTGTATCCTTTGGGTAAATACCTAGTAGTGCAATTGCTGGATTAGAGGGTAGTTCTCTTTTTAACTTTTTGAGGAACTTCCATACTGTTTCCTAGAGTGACTGGTTCCCACTAACAGTACAAAAGGCTTTTCCATTCTCCACATTCTCAGCATCTGTTGTTTCTTGTGTTGTTGATTTTAGTCATGCTGATTTAGTCATTTTAGGTGTGAGGGGATATCTCATTGTAGTTTTGATTTACATTTCCCTAATGATAAGTGATGCTGAGCATTTTTTAACATGTCTGTTGGCCATCTGAATGTCTTTGGAGAAATGTCTGTTCATGTCTTGTCATTCTTGAATTGTATTATTCATTTTTGGGGGTGTTGAGAATACATAAATATTCTTTATGTATTTTGGATATTGTTTATCGGATATGTCATTTGCAAATATCTTCTTCCATTCTGAGGGTTGCCTTTTAGTTTTGTTGATTGTTTCCTTCATTGTGCTTTTTTATTTTGTGTTTTTTGTGTTTTATGTTGTGTTTTTTATTTTGATATAGTCCCAATAGTTTTGTTTTGTTTTGTTTTGTTTTGTTTTGTTTTTTTTGCTTTTGTCTCCCTTGCCTCAGGAGATATATCTAGAAAGAAATTGCTGTGGCAGATGTCAAAGAAGTTACTGTATGTGTTCTCTTCTATGATTTTTATGGTTTTAAGTTTCATATTTGGATCTTTAACCCATTTTGAATTTACTTTAGTATACGATGTAAGAAAGTGGTCCAGTTTCGTTCTTTTTCATATTTGCAGATGGCATAATAGTATATATAGAAAACCTGGAAGACTCTACCAAAAACTGCTAGAACTGATGAATGAATTCATTAAAGTCACAGGATATAAAATCAACATACAGAATCTGTTGCATTTCTATATACCAATAATGAATTAGCAGAAAGAGAAATGAAAGAATCAGTCTCATTTACAATTGTACCAGAAACCATAAGATACTTAGGAATCAACCTAACCAATGAGGTTAAAGACCTGTACTCTGAAAACTACAAAACACTGATGAAAGAAATTGAAGATGACATAAGGAAGTGAAAAGACATTCCATGCTCATAGATTATTGTTAAAATGTCTATATTACCCAAAGCGATAAACGCATTTAATACAATCCCTATCAAAACACCAACAGCATTTTTCACAGAGCTAGAAAAGACAGTCCTAAAATCTGTATGGAACCACAAAACACCCTGAATCACCAAAGTAATCTTGTCAAAGAAGAGCAAAGCTGGAGGCATCACAATTCTGGGCATCAGATTATATTACAAAGCTGTAGTAATCCAAATAGTATGGTACTAGCGCAAAAATAGACACGTAGATCAGTGGAACAGAATAGAAAACTCAAAAGTGGACCCACAATTATATGGTCAGTTAATCTTCGACAAAGCAGGAAAGGCTTTTTTTTCCAGTGGTGGGGGGGAATGGTCTCTTCAACAAATGGTGTTGGGAAAACTGGATAGCAACATACAAATTCTAGTATTTTATTATTAGATTCAATGCTCATAAAATTACTCTGTTTGCTCTTAAGGTTTCTGAACGCTTGCATTTAATTTCTGTACTTATTGTGGACCATACTCTGACTCACTGTGTTCTGGGCTTGTGTGTTACCATGTAAGCACCCCGCGATTTTGTGAAAAAGGACCCGATGCACGTTCCCCTCTGAAAGTGCTGACCTGGGCAAAAATGTGACAGGATGTTGAAGTCTGCATTTTTAGGAAAGGGCTGTCAAAACTGCTTCTTGGTTGAGAAGACTTGAAATTCTAAGCCATTTGTGACTTGTTATTCAAATTGCCCACTTAAAAGTATATTTAAATTAGCTCTTGTAAAGTTCTTGGTTGGAATGACTTCACATTGAGGGTGGGGGGGAATATGCATACAAATGAATATATACACACATATCTATAAATATACATATGCAGTGAGAATGAAAGAACAAATATATTTGTGTATTATTTATTCATTCTCATTTCCTCCCCCCAAATCTCTAATAAATATACATTGTAATAACACCCTGTATGGTTGGCCCCTGGGAATAGGAGGGTTTTGGCCACAGTTTAGTATACAATCTAGCTCATTTTCCAAGTCCCCAGGAAGGTTTTTGTATTGTTTCTGATGTGTAATGAGAAGCAATTATGAATGTCTATCCGTTCCCTCATCCAGCACTGAGAGGTTCATTGTACATGTGGGGTTACTCATCTCAGAGCTGTTGGCAATAGCCAGTGATTGAAAGATTCTGAGAGCCACTTAAATGCCCATGAATAGAAGACAGGTTAAATAAATTAGAGTGTATTCACACAATGAAATTGTTCATAACTCTATAAAACCTGAAGAAGCTCTTTATGTACTGATATGGAATGAACTCTAGAAATACTAAGTGGAGAGAGAGAGAGAGAGAGAGAGAGAGAGAGAGAGAAGAAGAAGAAGAAGAAGAAAAGAAGAAGAAGAAGAAGAAAAGAAGAAGAAGAAGGAGGAGGAGGAGGAGGAGGAAGAGGAAGAAGAGGAGGAGGATGAGGGGGGAGGAGGAGGAGGAAGGGGAGGGAGGATGAGATGGGGGAGAGAGAAACAAGGCTCAGAATGGTATGCACTATGCACTGTCACAGGAGAGGCAAAATGACAACAATGTGCTCCCTTGTGCCTGTGTCTCTGCAAAATTTCACAGGACCCTCTGGGGAAGGGTCCTGGTTTTCTCTGGTGTAGGAGTGGGATGGAGTGTTTACACTGCATAATCCTTTTATATGGTTTGAATTTTATTCTGTGTGAATGTATCAGTGATTAAAAAAAAAAAAAAAACTAATTGAAATGACACAATCTGTTGATAATTTTAAAAACAGACCTGAGGCTATCAACGTTAAAACTGTGTGGGCTTGTGTCTCAGGCCGGACAAGGTTGTGTCCAAGATGATTGCTCCATTGCAGGGGAGATAAATATTTTTCTAAAAGCCGTTTAGCCTGTTGGGCAATAGTTGTGTGTTGTAATGATGAAGATATAAATACATAACCTTGCTGAACTCTTGCTTGGTCCCAGACACTGTTGTAATGGGCATTGAATGTTTTGTGCATACCATCTTATTTAAACTCAGTTTAGATAAGATACAAATTCAGTTAATATAAGTACTCGGGTTTCTGCTTTCAGAAACAGAGAGAGCAAGTTTAAGAACTCAGCTAAGGTCAAAGTTATGTATGTGTAGGAGCCCAGGATTGAGTGCAGGAAGTGGGATTGCAGAGCCTTGCCTCTCCTGACCAGGCCAATGTGGCGTGCCTGTCAATAGAGACTGTACAAAGCCCTGACACCCAGTGATTATCAAGTTCAGCAACTAAATTCTGGGGAAAGTACCCAACTTCTGTGCAAAACAGGACACAACACAGTGTTTATTGAGTCCTAGGTCTGTAGTAAATGATGCAAAGAAGACTCAGTGTCATATTGTCCTTGCTCAAAATAAACAATAACAAAAATATCAGAAGAAAATAATTTCTACAAGGAGAATGTTTAGACTGGATGGATAACCTTTAGTCCTACTGGTGTTATTATTTGCCACATCTTATAAGAACCCATAGTATTCACCAAACGACGATGATATGCCTACTATGTGTGCCAGAAACCACAGGTAAGGAAAGGTGTATGCATAATCTCAACCTCAATTAAATACCATGGGAATGAGTATAACTGGGTAAATATTTGTTTTTTTCATTGGGCATGTTAGAAGTATGTTAATTATAAAGCAAAGCATGGCAGGGTTCGGGTAGAAGGAATCCACAAAGCTAGGGAAGCCATCCTTTGTTTTGATTGATGAACATTATGGATTGTTGTTATAGCTTCTGTTCTGCACAATCTCCTATTTACACATAATTTTATGCATAAAATGGATGAAAAGAGTATAATACCTTTTCCTATTCTCTGTGCCAGGCTAACATCCTTCATTAATTCAGTGTTGAAGTAAGAGATGGGGTGGGATGATCAAACCCTCTAATCCACTGATAACAGTGCCCCCTTAACACTTTGCCAGGCATATTGCTACGTTGAAGGAGGAGGGAAGGAAGGAAAGGAGGGAGGAAGGAGGATTAAGAATATTTTTAGGATGGACCTGATGAGAGTTTTAATCTATTCCTGCAACTGAATATTCCTTCAGATATTTTGCTTAACTGCCACTGAACAGATACATGTATATTTTTTCTTTATTGGCAGAAAATAAACTTCATAGGAAAAAATGGAGTTAATTTTCCTAAAGGGGAAAAAACTTAGTTTTAGCTAGTATTCTCTTTCTGGGTTACAAAAGTTTACCCCTTAGAACAGAGAAATGCAAGTTACCCATTTGGGGTGGAAAATAGATAACCCACTTCCCCATCATCTTAAATACAGCATAGCAGTAGAACAGCACCTTAAAACTTTTCATGGCGGGATTTGTTCTTGGTTTTGATCTGAAGAATGAAAGAATTTCTGGAAAGGGAGGTAATGCCTTGGCAGGGCCAGAAAATGGCCCGGCCTCTGGCATGGCACCTTTGAAGAATGCTTTCTCCTGGCTTGGCAAGGTGGGGTGATTAAAACCACAACCAGCTGAGAGGCGACATGTGAGACTTTGCTGTGGTGTAACAGAAGCCTCAGTGTTCCTTAATGACCCAGACATCATCGTCATGAAACTTGAGTAAATTTTATGCCCCATACAGGGACATTTTGAGGCCACACTTAGAGCTCTGCTCTTCGGTGCTACATCACATAAGTAACCATTATCCTGATTTCTATCTGCATACATGTTGTGCCTATGTTTGAACCTTA
Organism: Panthera pardus; assembly: GCF_024362965.1. Taxonomy (NCBI): domain Eukaryota; kingdom Metazoa; phylum Chordata; class Mammalia; order Carnivora; family Felidae; genus Panthera; species Panthera pardus. The sequence continues at coordinate 41,776,142 of NW_026526821.1, read as the reverse complement.
GACACGTAGAATGTTGCATCTTTTCTTCTCATCTGTCGGGCTTCTCTCCTCCACGTTTGGTTTGTGATATTCATCCATGATGTTTTCTATGGCTGCTGTTTGTGCCTTCTCATGACTAAGTATTATCGCATTGTCTGAATAAATGGCAGTTTACCCATTCTGCTCTTAACAGGCATTTGGGTAGTTCGCTGTTTTTTTGTGGGAGTATTTTGAATGGTGCTGTCATGAACATTTTCGAGCGTGTCTTTTAGGGAACACGTGTATGCATTTCTATGGTGTGGAGGTCAGCGGGATGCTTTAGTAAAGGGCTAGGTAGTAAACAGTTCCCTCCTTGTAGACCATGTTGCCTGTGTCGTGCCTACCCACACCTGCTGCTGCTGCACAAAAGCAACTGTAGACATTATGTAAATAAATGAACATGGGAATGTGTATTTTAATAAAACTTTGCTTATAGACATTGAAATTTAAATTTCATACAGTTTTCATATGTCATGAAATACAATTCTTTTGTTTTTGTTTTTGTTTTCAACCATCTAAAAATGTAAAAATAATCCTCAGCTCACCACTGCGTACAGAACCAGGCAGCTGGCTTGATTTGACCTGCGGCAGGAGTTGGCTGACCCCAGCCGCTGGGCATGTACCTAAGGGGGAATGCTGGGTCACGTGGTATAGATATTCTCCAACTATAGAAGACCCTGCCTGTTTTCCGTAGCGGTTCTCTCCATGTACTTAACAACATGTAAATAGTTCTGTATGAATGAAGCACGTAGATTTGAGAGTTTGGATTTTGTGATGTTGTTTCCTTACTTTTGAGTCCTGATTGGTTATGATTTTGAGAAGTTAGATGTTGAGATAAGCAGCTGGCACTGCACTTATTAACAGAAATAATTGGAGTATGTAATTGGACAGTGTTGCATGTGTACCTTTTATTTCGTTTATTGCTTTATTAATAGACCAGATAGGAAACACAATTTAAATTCTTATTTTGAATTTCAGGTTTCCTTGAACCACTCTGTAACCTTAGCCACACATGCTTTATTTGTAAAAAGATTTCAAATGTAATTTCTCTTTTTAAAATGGATTACATTTCACATTTTAATAAACTATTGGGGCCATGTGCAGTCAACATTCAAAATTATATTTGGGTTTTTGAAAGCCCTCCACTTGCATAATTTGAGTGAATGTGCCCTGTTGATTTACTGGGCAGTTTATCTTGCTAAAGGTATATTAATAATATTTCAAAGTGTAATGTATCACTTACAGGAATACTTGTGTAAAATATTGTTGGCCATGAGAGTATTTATGCAACCAAGACATATATTTATATTCCTGCTAAATTGATTGGGGGAGAAGGAGCTGGTCTTTTGGGATTGGTGCTCATATCAAGTGTTGTGAAGTAAATGACCTGAACTCTCAAAGGGACAGGATTTGAGTGGCAGGCCTTTTGAACAGGATTAACTCCTTGGGTTCTTAGAGGATACTTTATCTAGTTATTCATGGAGTACCAGGGTCACATCCCTCTGTGCTGGGCTTCCTTGCCATTCCCAAAGTTTACTGCACAGTCAGGGCGGAAACTCGCCTCTGTCCTGATGTGTGCTTCTGCTGGGCCCTCACTACTCATGGTGTCGACAGCTGTCTGAACAGTGGGGTTCATTAGACTGATTTGGTTTTAGTGTTTGGGGTGGATATAGGTTAATAGAAGGAAGAGGGTTATAGTCTCCCTTCTCTGTTAAAAGCAGGTTTTATTACGAACTAGGAGACAGAATGAGCCCATCCACTTGGGGTTGGGTCTTCACTGACTCGCCAGCATGTCTGGAGTATGCACTTTCCAGAAGGAAATCTTGAGAAGCCAGAAGTGTGCCTTGTCTTTAACTTTTTCTCTGTCTCTTCTTTTCTCTGTATCCTCCTTTCTTAGTTTTCTAAGTCCCCTTGGGTAATGATAGGCTCATGTGGCTAAGAAACAAAAGAAATCTCTACCGAGTTCAGGAATTAAGCCCCTCCCTTCTCTCAGCTATTAGAGAAGACCTCTTCTCCCATTTTTGTGTGAAAGAGTGATGAGAAAGCAGCTGACCAAAAAAAAAAAAAAAAGGTGAACTGTGGGATCTTTGCTTTTGCATTTGTTTATTTCCTGCTTAATTCAGATCTGGGAATCCAGATACACTCTGTGAGTTCCCACTTATTTTCATCAGTGTGTTCCTGATGCCTGTGGAGGATGGTAGATTTTTACTGAAAGCCTCAATAGATTTTTCAGGGGTGATTTCTGCTGATAAAGGTTGGCTACACATCCCTTTGGCTTCCAGACATCTGCAGATTTTCCTTATCTCTGCACCTCTGTCTTATTGAGATACAATTGGCATACAACACTGGATTAGTTTTGGTGTACAACATGATGACCTGACACGTGTTTATTGCAAAATGGTCGCCACAATACGTTTAGTGAACATTCATCACCTTGCACGGTTATACATTTTTTTTTCTCATGATGAGAACTTTTAAGACTTACTCTCTCAGCAACTTTCAGTGTATACAATATAGTGTGTTAGCTTTATCACCAGGCTGTACATTACATCCTAATAGCTTATTTATCTTCTAACTGGAAGTTTGTGTCTTTTGACAACCTTCACTCATTCCACTTCCCTCCCTCCCCTCCCTCCCTCCCTCCCTGCCTGCCTCCACCTCTTGCAACCACCAATCTGTTCTCTGTGTCCATGAGTTTGGCTTTTTCAGATTCCACATATAGGTGAGATTGTACAGTATTTGCCTTCATCTTTCTGACTTATTTCACTTAGCATAATGCCCTCAAGGTCCATCCATGCTGTTGCAAATAGCAGGATTTCTTCCTTTTTAATGACTGAATAATATTCAATTGTGTATATACATATATATATATGTGTGTGTGTGTGTATATATATATATATATATACACACACACACACATTTGTATACGCCACAATTTCTTTATCCATTCATCTGCTGATGAAATTAGGTTGTTTCCCTGACTTGGCTGTTCTAAACAATGCTGTAATGATCATAGGGGTGCAGGTACCTTTTCGAGATCCTATTTTCACTTCCTTCAGATAGGTACAAGGAAGTGGAATTGCTGGATCATATAATAGTCCTATTTTTGATTTTTTGAGGAATTTCTGTATTATTTCCCATAGTGCCTGCACCAGTTTACACTTGCATGAGCAGTGTGCAAGGGTTCCTTTTTCTTCACATCCTTGCCAACACTTGTTACTTCTTGTCTTTTTGATGATAGCCATTCTGACAAATGTGAGGTGATCTCTCATTGTGGTTTTGATTGGCATTTTCCTGATAATGAGTGATGTTGAGCATCTTTTCACGTGTCTGTTGACCATCTGTGTGTCTTCCTTGGAGAAATGTTTACTTCGTTTTTCTGTCCATTTTTTTATTCATATTTTTGTTGTTGCTGTTGTTGTTATGGGTTGTTATCAAGTTCTTTATATATGTTGGTTATTAACCCCTTATAAGGTTTGCAACATTTTCTCCCATTCTATAGGTTGCCTTTTCATTTTGTTGATCGTCTCTTTTATTGTGCCAGAAACCTTTTGAGATTCATGTGGTCCCACTTTTTTGTTTGTCTGGCTTTTGTTTTCTTAGCTTTTGGTGTCAAATCAAAAAAAAAAAAAAAAAAATCATTGCCAAAACATTACTCCCTATGTTTTCTTCTAGGAGTTTTATGGTTTCAGGTTTTATATACAATCCTTTAATCCATTTTAAGGTTGATTTTTGTGTATGGTGTATGATAGTGGTCCAGTTTCATTCTTCTGCATGGGGCTGTCCAATTTTCCCAGCACCATTTGTTAAACAGACTATGCTTCTCCCCATTGTATATTCTTGTCCAGGTGGGTTTATTTCTGGCCTCTCTCTTCTATTCTATTGACTTATGTGTTTGCTTTTATGCAAATAACCGTACTGTTTTGTTTACTATGGCTTTGTAATATGGTTTGATATTAAGAAGTACAATGCCTCTAGCTTTGTTATTTCTCAAGATTGCTTATGCTTCTTGGGGTCTTTTGTGGTCCTATGCAAATTTTAGGATTGTTTGTCTTATTTCTATGAAAAATGCATTGGATTTTCATAGGAATTGTGTTGAATTTGTAGGTCACTTTGGGTATAATGGACATTTTAACAATATTAATTCTTCCAGTCCATGAGCGTGGAATATCTTCCCATTTGTTTGTGTCATCCTCAGTTTCTTTCATCAGTGTCTTAATTTTCAACGTGCAGGTCTTTCACCTCCTTGGTTAAATTTATTCCTAGGTATTTTATTCTTTTTTGATATAATTGTAAGTAGAATTGTTTTCTTAATTTCTCTTTCTGGTCATTATTAGTGTATGGACATGCAGCTGATTTTTGTGTATGAGTTTTGTATCCTGCAGCTTTACTGAATTTGTTTATTCTAATAGTGTTTTGATGGAGTCCTTGTGGTTGTCTCTATATAGTATCGTGTCATTTGTGAGACAGTTTTACTTTTTCCTTTTCAATTTGGACACCTTTATTTCTTTTCTTGTCTAATTTCTCTGGTTATGGCCTCCAATACTATGTTGAATAAAAGTGGCAAGAGTGGGTGTCCTTTCCTTGTTCCTGATCTTAGAGGAAAAACTTTCACGTTTTCACCATTGAGTATGACGTTAGCTGCGGGCAGTTTTTCCTTGTGGAAGGCTTTTGGAGGAATGGTCTCTTGGCTTTCATTTTTGGAGGGTGAAATTTTGTTTTGTCATTCAGAGTTCCATCTTCAGAACATTATACAACATGCGATAAAAATACAATAAGATAATAGCCTTGGAGATATACTTAAGATTAAGTAAAATATATTTTAAATAAAATAAATTGAAATACAATAAGTTTAAAAGTTTTACATGAAAATATGTCCCTTTATTGGAAAAGATTATTACATGTATTGTATTATTTTGGTTTCAAGTGTGTTTATTTAAAAAAAAATTTTTTTTAACGTTTATTTATTTTTTGAGACAGAGAGAGACAGAGCATGAACGGGGGAGGGTCAGAGAGAGAGGGAGACACAGAATCTGAAACAGGCCCAGGCTCTGAGCTGTCAGCACAGAGCCCGACGCAGGGCTCAAACTCACAAACTGCGAGATTATGACTTGAGCCGAAGTCTGATGCTCAACCGACTGAACCACCCAGGGGCTCCTCAGGTGTGTTTATTATAGAAAATTTGGGGACACCCGAGTGCTCAGTCGGTTAGTCATCCAACTTTGGTATCCGAGTTTAGCTCAGGTCTTGATCTCACGGTTCGTGAGTTCGATCCCTGCAATGGGCTCTCTGTTCTTCGCATGGAGCCCTCTTCGGATCCTCTGTCTCCCTCTCTCTGTCTGCACCTCCCCTGCTTGCAAGTGTGATTTTTCTTTCTCTCTCAAACATTTAAAAAAATTGGGAATGAAAAAAGTATAAAGAAAAAAATATCCAGAGATAATTTGTTTTTATTTTGTAGTATTGCATGAGATGCAGGTCAAGTTCAGTCTCTCCTTGTCTTTTCTCTCTTTCTCATATTTATTTATTATATTTATTATGTATTCCAAATAGGTACATAACATGAGACACACACACACACACACACACACACACACATACACACATACACACACACACACACACACACACACACACACACACACACACCCTTGCTATAGATGGAATTGGTCCCTTCCAAAATCCATTTGTTGAAGCCCTAATCCCCAGTGCAACTGTATTTGGATATAGAGCCTTTAGACAGTAATTAAGTAATTAAGAGTAATTAAATGAGGTCATAAGGTTGGGGTCCTAATCCAGTAGGACTGGTGGCCTTACCATAAGAGGAAGGAAGAGAAATCTGTCTCTCCACCATTGCTTGCATGCTCAAAAGAAAGGCCATGTGAGTACAAGGTGGGGTGGTGGCTCCTGCAAGCCACGAGTGGAGGCTCTGGAACAAAACCTGCTTTGCTAGGACCTTGATCTTGGACTTCTCAGCCTCTAGAACCTTGAACAATAAATTTATGTTGTTTAAGCCACTCATTCTGTTGCATTTGTTACGGCAGCTCAAGATGACTAACAGACATGTACAAACACACACATGAATCATACATATACAGAGACCCACACATTTTAAACAGAAATCGAGATCATTTTCTATGTAATCTAATGCAGTTTTTTCTGATTATCATTAGCATGAATCACACTGTGATACATATATTTTTCTAATGTATGCCACATGCTTTTCCATATTAAGTCAGCTGAGACTAGTTTAGCTTTTTGTGTTGTGATGTAAAGCTTTATTTTGTCTTAAACGTGGCCAGTATATAGTGATATGTCCGAGCCTGTTGAGATGTGAAGCATCTTTCGTGGGACACATAACTGAGATTATTTAAATGCCCAGCAGTGCAGAAGTGGACAGTCACAAGTGCAGGTGTAAAACATAGGAAGGCATGAGGTTTTCTGTGTGGGCTTTGGAGGACTGCACAAAGAGGTGTGACAGTGTTAGCGAATCTCTGTTCTGAGTTTAGTTATGTGGTTTCAGCAAACGATGCAGTCAGTCTCCTGAAGGTTCAGTTCTCTTATCTCTAAACCCGGATGGAGCTTGGTAGGAGCAAATGCTTAACAGAGGTGTTCTGAAATTCAGCCATGAAGCTCTTGATGGGCCCTTCCTCCATGACATTGGTGGGTGCCTGCACAGAGCCGTGTTTTCCTTCCTGGCTCTGGACCATTCCAGACTACTGAGTCTGCGGGATAACTGTGTGCTGGGTCCGAGAGGAGCCACCATGTGCCTCTAGCTTTTGCCTTTGTGAAGTGGGTCTGCTGATACCGATCCCTTGAAGAAACGATGTCCAGTTAATTTATTACAGTAGTCCCCCCTTTTCCTCAGTTTCACTTTCCGCGGTTTCTGTTACCCCCATCAAGTGTGGTCCGGAAGCAGATGACCCTCCTCTCGACGGATTGTCAGAATGTCAGCAGTAGCCTACCGCTGTATCACAGCACCTGCGTCATTCACCTCGCTCACATCTTCTCATCACGGAGGCATTCTATCATCTTGCATCATCACAAGGAGAAGTAGGAGTGCAGTACAATGAGATGTTTTGAGAGAGAAAGAGCACATTCACATAACTTTTACTACAGTATGTTCTTACGTAATTGTTCTGTTTTGGAACTATTGCTGTTAACTCTTACCATGCCTATTTTTTATAAATTAAACTTTATCATAGGTACATATATATAGGAAAAAAAACCAGTATACATTGGGTTTGGTACTATCTGTGGCTTCAGGCATCCACTGGGGGTGTTGGAATGTTTCCTGTGGATAAAGGGGGGACTACTGTACATTGCCTAAGGAAGAAAGCAACCTTTGTTACTCATGACATTGATACGGAGGCACATCAGTTTTTCTGTGGCCTGCACGTTATTTGCTGGCATGTGATGCCGTGTTATTAAATGGAATTCAGGAGGAAGGATGTGGAATGCGTGACTACACGCTCCTAGCCCATCAGCATCCAGCTTGACCCAGTGGAGTTGAATTTTGCTACAACTCTGAAAGTCTGTGCAGATTCCTCATGGGCAAGACTTTTGTCGGATAAAATATTGTTTGGAATAACTGTCCATGTACCAAGACCTTGACATTTTTTTGGTGAGACAGACATGCTAGTTGTGAATTTCAGGTTTTTTTTTTTTTCTGGTAATGCTAATTATTTATGCTAAGCAAAGATATGGATGTTAATGATAATAGCTACCATCTGTAATCCTGATGAGTAGATACAGATAAATCTATTTAAAGATTAACACAGATGTAGTTTGATACACAGATGTAGCCATAGGTATGTTTACATAAGAGATATGTCATTACATATAACATTGACACAGATCCAGATTGGAGACAACAAAATGGAGATATAGATAATAGATAAGAGGGTGTCTTTTATTCACTCCATCATCCCCAGCATATACTAGCATCTGGCAAGTAGCAGTTCATTAAATATTAGTTGAATGGGTTGCAGAAGCAGCTAACTGGAGGATGAGGGGATTGCAAGTTGATAAACTAGTAATATACTAACATGGTATATCCTCCAAGTGAGCCCAAAACAGAGGTGTCAGTCATATGGGGGGATATAGAAAATTATGGCACAATCCTGGATGTGAAATACCTGGGAGCTTAAAAAAAAAACAACTCATGCGGCACCTGGGTGGCTCAGTTGGTTAAGCGTCTGACACTTGATTTTGGCTCACGTCATGATCTCATGGTTCATGAGATTGAGCCCCATATCAGGCTCTGTGCTGGCAGTGCAGAGCCTGCTTGGGATTCTCTGTCTCCCTGTCTCTGCCTTTCTCTCCTCTCCTCTCCTCTCCTCTCCTCTCCTCTCCTCTCCTCTCCTCTCCTCTCCTCTCCTCTCCTCTCCTCTCCTCTCCTCTCTCTAAGAAAGGAAGGAAGGAAGGAAGGAAGGAAGGAAGGAAGGAAGGAAGGAAGGAAGGAAGGAAGGAAGAAAAAAAAACTTAAAAAAAAAAATACCATGCTTGGGCCCTGCCCCTGAGATACTCAGTTAAGGGACAGAACAGGGCTCAGGCATGATACTTTTTAAAAACTCCTTGGGTGATCTGCTGGTCTAACAGGACAAACAACTACACATAGATGTTAATGTCAGTAGTATGTATTCGACTGAGATCTGAGTGGTTAGGCTGCTTAACTGTGGTCAGTACAGGGGGCGTGTCCTCTGTGGATCTGAGTAGGCTCTAAATGTTTCCCACAGTAAGGGGAAAGATGGGGTAAGATTCAGATAGAGGAAGGGACTGCAAGGCTATTCCAAGCAGACATTCCAGCAAAGGCTGGAAGGTGGATATGAGTGTGACAAGAAAACAAGAGTAAACCAGCTTTACATGACCAAAGCGTGAGGCAGATGTCAGAGTGAAGTTTTCCAGGTTACAATGTGCCACTTAAAGTGACCCTTTCACTTAGCTTTCTTACCTGTGTTCAAATTTGTATTTTATAGAAATGCCCTTGTAGTACCTTCTGGTGAGCCCTTCTGAGTATTTTAGGCTTCCATTCAAATATACTTCAAATATACTAATGTACTTCTGATCACAAGATCCTGCTCTACTTAAAAAGCCTAGTTAAATATTAATGTGGGGAAATTTGCTCTTGCATATTTTCACACGTAATTTCTTTAATTGGTATTATGCATTTTGCATAATTTAAATACCAACATCTGGGTGATTTGCTCAGCCAGCAGAGGACTGCTTCATCAGAAAGATCTACACAGCACCGTCTCTGAACTGCCTGCCAAGAGTTAGCTGTTGGTGTTTAAAATAAAGAATGTTTTCTGTAACGGGAAGTGTAGTGGAAATTGAACTGCCCCAAGAGTTTCTGTTCATTAAAAGCACAATATTAATTCTATTTAGTGTTAGGGGCTGACTGCCAATAATCCTAGGAAATTTAGATTTGTTAGCACCATGGAGTAGGTGGTGGCCAGATTCTTCTCTTCCTGTTTCTGCCCTGGTGAGTCTGGAACTGTTCACCGTCTGTTCTAAAGGTGTTTCTTTTGACCACAGGTACTTTAATGCGGATTGTTTCAAAGTCATGTGAAAAACAAGGTTTTTACATTTCTACCCTAACTTTCATGATGTAATAGGTGCCAATCTGATATCAGCATCATGATGCTAGGTAGAGATGTGTTGGATACTTCTTAAATAATTTATGATGATAGTCTTTTAGGATCAAACCTTCACATTTAAGCAAGATTCCCTTATAAGCTTGACTTATTCCGGCCATTTTAAGTATTCTTTTGAGGTTCAAGAGCTGCTTTTGCCTAGCAAGGAGCATAAAAACAGGACTGATCAGAAACAGTCTCAGGCTTGGGATCAGAGATCACGATACTGTTAAATATTTTGGCTCTCACTGATCCCATCCTGAATTCTCTTTCTCTGGGCCTAGCTTGTTGTCCTGGATCCACCATTTGCTTTCTGGAGGGGAAGACACACAGTAAATGTAATTTTGGTAGCCTTGAGTGCTCTGAAAATATTAAGCCCAGTGGAGTGGTAGAATATGTGCCCGGGAGTAGGGGAATGGGATCTAGCAGGGCATAAACTTTATCTGAGCAGGGACTTTCTCCATTTACTCACTGCTATCTTTGATTTTGAGAGAGCAGGCAGCATGTGTGGTAAGAGCTTATTGACAAGAAGGGATAAGCAACAAAGTCGGGAGAGAATGTCCGAGGCAGAAAGAATAGCATGTGCAAAGGCCCTGCAGTGGGAATGAGGAGGCATTATGGCTGGAGCATTGTGAGTCAAGTGGAGAGAGGAGGGAGGCGAGGTTGGAGAGGTGCACAGGGGCCAGATGAAATGAGATGTGGGGGTCATTTTATTCTAAATGCATGGGAAACCACCATAGGGTTCTATGCGTGACCTTTTGATGTTTAGAAAAGGTGGCTCTGGCTCATATGCAGAATGGATTGTAGGGTGGCAAGAGAGGAAGCAGAAGGACCAACTGGGGGATGTCAGAGACTCCAGGTAGGATATGGTGGTAGCCAGATCAGCTCAGTAGCAGTGGAGACAGAAAGTTGTGGATGATTCAGACTTTGTTGTGTAGGTAGAGCTGATGGACCTACTGATGGTCTGGCTAGGGGAGCTGAGGCAAAGAGAAGCATCAAGGGTGGCATCTAGGTTGATCCACTTGATTCTTCCTTTTTTTGTGTGTGTTTTCAAGCCATGGATTGCTAATTCTGCCTTCCCACCTAAACCTCCTCCTTGCTGGAGCCTCATTCTCATTAAGGCTGATCGCCAGTCCTCCCTTGATTCTAGGTCTGTGGTATCTGCTAGACCTTTTCAGTTATGGTAGACTTCCATTTCCTTATTAACTTCCACAGACTATTCTTTCCTCTGTGTGTGTGTGTGTGTGTGTGTGTGTGTGTGTGTGTGTAAATCAGATTATGATTCAGAGAGCATAATTAAATAGAGCTCTCATAAGAAGGATTACATATTACCAATAGACTTGTAGGGTCATAGAACATGCTGTTAGCCACCCAGTATTATTTTTATTCACTTCTCTCTCACATTCTCTTCTGGGAACACAGCAAAAATAAAGTTATTTCCTGGAGGAATGTGAAGGAGATTCTTACCTCATTTCATCATACTCAGGCTGCATGAACAAAGAGTGAAAGAAGACAGGATGATAGTTGGCGGTTCACATGTACAGCTTCATTGATTTCCTGGTAATCTTGGCAACTGTTTCCTTTCTCTGTTAGATTTCTTTCTGTGTGTGGAAGAACATACAAGAAATAGTAGCTTTTGGCTGAATGTCAGCTTGTGGTGTACTTTCAGGATTTCAGAGCTAGTTAGTGTTGCCAGTGACCGTTTATCATTTTGTATTATATGAGAAACGTGTAAATTACTTGAGAACACTTGCTAGTCAAGTTGGTGAGTGATTTTAACAAGTCACCAGTATCCACTTGCTGAGCTGTCTGCAAAGTATTACTAGTAAATGTCAGGATTGTTGTTTTTTTTTTTTTTTTTTTCCTGGCAATAAAAATCTTTTGGATATTTATCAGATATTTGCAACTCTTGCAAGCTCTCCAGTTTTCCTTATTTCTCATTAAGAAGAATATGTAAAATAGTTGAGAAGGATGTCTTAAGGTCAGTCCGCCTAAACTGATTGTCACAGAGTGCATCTACCTCTGCAGTGTCCTTTATAATCCCGCTTTTCTTTTTCCTCTGTTCCCATTCTTCCTGCACATCCTTGCCAGATTCATCTTCTAAAGTATCAACCCGTTCCTGTTTTCAAAATTCTCAATGGCTTCCTGTTTTCTGAATCAAATAATGATCCATCTACCTGGCTTTCCAGTCCATTTTTTTCCAGGTTTAGCAGGTAAAGTGAATTTCCAGGGGTCTCTTGTGGATATACCCATGTTTGCCGTTGCCCTGTCTTTACTCAAGGAGTCCCCCAAACCTGGAGTATCCCTTATTTTCTTCCTTTTTGTAACCTGCTGAAATCCTACTCTTTAAAGAGGCATTTGGAGATGACATCACAGTTTCAAAGATGGGAGGAAATAATAAAAAGCAAAGCAAGCATCCCATGCTGCAGCAGAAAAACCACCGTGAACTCACTAATAGGGAGCAGATGACAAAGTCACAAGCCAGCCCTGAGGAAGAGGGAAGGTTGTTCCTAAGCCTGCACATCGGAAGCTGAATCAGTGAGGGTTCTTAAGGAATTTAAAAAAATATATATTTTTTAATGTTTATTATATTTGAGAGAGACAGAGCACAAGCAGTGGAGGGGGAGAGAGAGAGAGAGAGGGAGGTACAGAATCTGAAGTAGGCTCCAGGCTCTGAGCTGTCAGCACAGAGCCCGATGCAGGGCTTGAACCCACGAACCGTGTTATCAGGACCTGAGCCGAAGTCGGACACTTAACTGACTGAGCCACCCAGGTGCCCCTAAATCAGTGAGGGTTCTAAAAACCCTTCCCGGGGCCCTCCAGTCTGGGGAGATCCAAACTGATTTCCCTGTTCTTATTTGAGGAGCCATAGAAGTAGCTGGTGGTGGTAACTGGGAGGAAGTGAAATGCGGAGCTGATTCTCTTTGTAAGTAAAGGCCTGGTGAAATGGTGAGAGACCTGGGAGCAGGCTTCCCCACAGGAGTGGGATCTCAAGCAGGAGGAAGGAGCACAGTAGAGGATATTTCATGACCTTTGCTAAGAGAGGGCAGAGCCCTGGAATTCAAATTCACCCTAGAGCCTCTAGGGTGCTTTGTTTGAAACGTGGCTCTCGTCATTCCATCTGGCTAGGGAAAAGTGATAGAATGCAGGCTACTCAGTCTTTGAACTTGACAAGATCACAGGAACAGCAGGACAGGGGTCAAGGAGTTGCCCGTTGTGTGTTAGAGCCTACAGAATCTCTGGATTCCTAAGCATACACACCTGAGCACATATACGAGATGAGAGATCAAACTAGGGTAATTCTAGAAACATAGTTATAATAAGGGATGGGTGGACAGATGGACAGAAAGAAAGAAAGAAAGAAAGAAAGAAAGAAAGAAAGAAAGAAAGAGAGAGAAAGAAAGAAAAAAAGAAAGAAAGAAAGAAAAGAAAAGAAAAGAAAAGAAAAGAAAAGAAAAGAAAAGAAAAGAAAAGAAAAGAAAAGGAATCTAGCATGCAAAAGACAAAGGGTCCAGATCTCGATGAAAACATACCTCAAGGCATGGGAGTTCTTTACAATTGTTTCATTCTGTGGAACTAAAGTTAGTGAGAAATGTGAAGTCGATAAACAAAAGAAGATGATAATAAAAAGCAGAATGAGGTTGGGGGAAGAAAAAAAAAACAGGAGATTGCAGACCTAAAGAAAGAGTATGAGGTCCAAAACAACATCCAGTACAGCACTAATACGTAAAATTAGAAATACCAAGGGAAAGAATAGATGCCATTGAAATCAAATTACTAAAAGAGTAAAGGCTTCATAATGTCAATGAACACAAATGAAATACTCAAGGTATTAAGTAATCAGAAGCTAAAATATGAAGAAGACAAAGACAATGTCATATAAGGATAATTGGCATCCCTGAAGTAGACAGTCAGCAAATGAAACAAAATGCGGTAGAAAACAAGCCAGTTTTCGTGAAATGAAGAAATAAGCAAAAGAACTGGGTCTGCAGATGAGTCTTGTATTCCAGGAAAATTTGGAGTACAGAAGGTTCAAGACTGAAATCTATCTTAATTAAGCTATTGGATTTCAGAGATAAAGGAGTTCTTCATACCCCCCTGGGCAGAAAAGCAGATTGTCTGCCGTGGACTAAAAGTTAGTGTAGCTTCCTATTTCCTCAGAGTAGCAGTCAGTTTCTGAAGATAATGGAGCCGTGTGTTCATCATTCTGAGGGAAAGGAAGTATGGACCCGACGGTGGCCCAAACTGACACAGCTAAGGGGTTATTCAGGTGTGAGGGCAGGAGGCAGATATTTCCAAACGTGTACAAACTCGAGTAAGAGTGGTTAAAATCAAAGCACGTATGAAAAATGTACGTCGGCAGCACCGTCAGACCGCTAAATATGCTTCATGACGTTTTAACTTAGAAGGATATTTTAGGAAATAGCCCTTGTAGTGAAGGAACATTTGGTTGAAATTCAACAAATACTTCAGTTTCTTTTCCTTTTGTTAAATTCACATAAAGTCACGTGCGGTGTGTTAAATGAAAAAGTAGCTTTGCTAGAGGCTAATTCTATTTTTTATAAAAGTCTTCCTGTCTGCCTGGCTTCCTCCCTCCCTCTTTACACACACTGCGGGCACCGGCTCCAGGGGAACCTTTCGTCTTCTGCTAAGTGTCATAGGCAAGTTGGCAGAAGTTAACTGCACTTTATACTGTGAGGCAAGGCTACAAAATTCCGCTAGTGAAACACATAATTCTCCATAGACTACATTTGCTCAAAAAAAGAGTCTGACATTTAATTTTTGGCTGTCAAAAAACAATCTACTTAAAATCACTTACTCCCTACCATGGCGAATAATCAGCACTTATTGAGTGACTGCTGTGTGCCCGGTGCAGCCATATTCACCTGACGTAGTCAGTGTGAAGAAAGACAGTTTCTATTCTTAGACAGCTCTTAATTTAGGTGGGACAGACACATCACCAGTTTTCCTAGTATTCCCCAAGTGAGATCCAGCTCTCAGGAGACTTCTCAAAAGGGAAAAATTGGTTTTGTTGTTGGTTAAGTTCTTGTTTTGGTTTTCACTTAGTCATTGAGGAAAGCTGTTGACTTTTGTCAGAAAGTACTAGATGCTGAGGATATGGCTGTGATTAAAAGAGGTAGGACCTCCGCTCAGTCTTATAAACAGGTATGGTGGTTACGTGGGGCGCTCCCAATGAACTAAGCCCTTGTGTGGTCTCCTCCCCTGGAATCGGGCAGCCCTGCCTGTAACTCACCTGAACTGCTGGAATGTGCCAGAAGTGACACAGTGAGCGTAAAGGCACTGGACACATGTTTTAGGTTCAGAGAAACATATTGAACATATTATTTGCAAATGTAATGAACATAATGTTTAAAATAAGCTGATGGTATGTTTTGACACTTTTAGTCAGGCTATGGTTTCCTTTTTATACAATAATTGGTTGCCAGAAGCTTTGTTTCAATACAAAATACGTGCAGCTCTATATATTTTCCCATTTCTTTGGGACATGGCGTTCCTAGAGTTGGGGGAGGGATGGCCAATTCTGCTATGTTAAATATTCCATCTTATCAAAGAGGTGTTTCATAAATTATGTATAACAGTAGATGCCACTCAATAAATATTTTATACGTGATAGATATTTTTGTCTGAAATTACTTTTTCACTTGAGCAATGATTTAAACCCTCGTTTTTAGTTTTATGAGGTGACACTTTTATAATATCGTGTAGTGAATGCAGCTTGAATGTCATGGAGCTTTAGAGCAGCATTAATCATAAATTCATCTGCCCCCACTCCCAGTCCTGGAAGACTGTCTCTTAATTCAGCTGTTACCCATATTGTGTATGGAAGTGTGTGTGAGAACATGCTGGTGTGTGTGCATGGGAAGGGGGAGGTGGGGACAGGTAATGCTTTTGACCTAGTGGCTCCAAAGTTATGAATTTCCAATGATTTTCAACATCTATGAGACTTATTTCAAGGAAGGGAAAAAGAAAGTATTTTTCAGTGGTGTAAAAAAAAAAAAAGGAATATGAAACTAAACTGGGATGTAGTCCAAAACAATTTCTCTAGTTTGAGTGGGAGCTATGAGAATTTAAAATATTGCCTTTTCCTCAGGTTATTGTCCACTCTTATGCAGAAAGAAAATACATATGTCTCTGTACTTCTGAGAACAGTCACTGTCCTCTTCACATGGACCTAGAGACCTGGAACATTCGTTGGCAGGCGGCTGCCTAACCACATATGTGGTACTGTCACAGTTCAGAGCCACCAGACCTTCCAGTGAGGACACTGTTTTATGAAATAGAACCGTGTGATTAAGTTCTCCACTCTAACATATATCTTTTTTTTTTTTCTTTTTTTTAAAGCACATACTTTCCTCTCCTGCTTGAATTCTACAGTCAGGAGGAAAAGAACACATTCTACCAATATCTGAGAGATAGGAGTAGAGGCTGGTTTATTTAGAGTACTCATTTAACTAAGATTTGCGAGGGCCTTGGTACAGTAAATCAGGATTACTGAAGTCCCCGACCTGGAAGCCTGAGGTTTTGAGCCCTGCAGTGGGAGCCTGGCTGATAAGAGGAGTAATTGAAGAACAATGATACGCTTCATTTCCTTTTCTTGAATCGAAGTTATGCATTGGTCATTTTCTCTGCGTATCTATTTAATGGTTGTTAAATTAAATTGCTTTCTTTCAAGTGGTGATTTTTATGGTTTTTTGTTTTTTTTTTTTTTTTTTGCATTTCATTCCATCACCCTCTTGCATGACTGCAGCTCTGTGGGTGTGTGTTTGAGACTCATATATCTGCAGAGATGAAGGCCCAGGGAACTTCTCTCTTCCTGCTACCCTTCCCCTAAACCTCTTAGTAACTCCCTTGTCTATAAGGTTGTGAAGTTCTGAATCCTTGACCTAGAGGATGACATCGTTTTAATATTTCAGTGACATGAAATACATTTATTCATTGCAGAAATGTAAGGTGTACTGAGTATGTTTCAGGCAGTGCTCGCTTTGGGGATCTAGAACTGTGCCCTGGTCACAGTGCGCATTATAGGGGTGGGGTAGGGAAGAGACCCGCTAGGAGTGTCTTTACCAGGTGCCTGGTTGGTAGCTTAGAGCTTGCTTCCCCGTCGCTCACATTATACCTAAGATCACAGAGTGCAGCGTTGTGCTCTCGGACGTGACTCAGTCAGAGCTCAGCATGGCCCAGCCTCAAGGCTGGACTTTTCACCTTCGGTCTTTGGAATTTATCTCAGATTTGTTTAGAAGCCTGATTTTAGAGCTCTTTTGTCTTGGTACCGATGGGCCTTATGTTAGGACAGGGACCCATGGTCTGTTGCCTGACCAGCGCTGTTGCCGCTCTGCCTGCATTTGTCGGAACTTCGTGTACCTGACCATTCATTCATTCATTCATTCATTTGGCGATACTAACCAGTTACAATGTGTCAGACATGAAATTAGGCACTGGCTTATATTCTAGTCTGGACAGGTAATAAGCTCATATGTAATATATCATGTAGTGGTAATTGCTAAGGAGGGAAACATCAGGATAAAGGAGGTTAGTGCTTATTACTTTGTGTGGGGTGATGGGGAAGGTGGCATTTGAGTGGAGACTTGAGGTACTGGAGGCTGAGTTATTTATATTTATACACACACACACACACACACACACACACACATATTTGAGAGTTCTTCTCAACTAGAGTTGATGTAGTTCCCCAGAGGATATTTGCTTGTATCTGGAGACTTTTTGGTTGTCACAGCCTTGTGGAAGTGGTAGGGTACTACTGGTATCTAGTGGGTATATAACTGAATTCAAGGGTTTGCTTGGGGTGCACCAAACTGAATGCCACCCAAGGAAAACAAAGAACTTTCAATAGGGAGATAGGGAGAGAGTTCTCAAAGCACTGTCCCCCCATGGGGTTAATACGGGAAACTTTAATTCAGCGTGTTAGGGAGCAGGGGCAGGGGGTTTGCATAGGTTTGCAAGGAGGCTTGCAGGGAGTTTGCATTGGGTTCAGTTGTGCATGCCTGACATGTTAGCGTGCCAGTACATACATCCCATCTTTGAAATGGTGGAAAACTGCACTTATCGGAGCGGATCTTGGTATTGTAATGAGCTAAAGGTAACTTCAGAACAACTCGGGGGTTTCTGTAAAACCCAGGCTGTCCTCATCTCCAATCTGGCTCAAGCTGGCTTATGTAAAGGGATATCAGGTGAGACATACCTAGCAAGGGACTGTCAGGTCAAACACCTAACTGGGGCTTCTCCTTGGCTGGAGCTGTTGGTTCTACAAAAACGAAACACATTCCTTCCCTACTTTTGTTCTTTCCCCTCCTCCCTTCTGCTGATAGCTTTTTGCCCTCTTATTTGCGTAACTTCCCATTGCATCATAGCTAACAGGTAGAGGCCAGGGGTACTGCTAAGCCACCTGCAGTGCACAAGGCATCCTCCCATGATGAAGAGCCATCTGATCTGAAATGTCAGTAGTGCCAGGGTCTGGAAGCCCTCTTCTAGGGGAAGGGAAGGGACAGACAGTGACAGAAGAAACAGCCACCACAAAAGCAGAAGGAACAACGATGCCTAAAGCCCTGAGTTGGGGACGGGCTGGCAAGTTTGAGGAAGGGCAAGGAGCCTCTGGACTCCTAGACAAGAGTGAGCAAGGTGGGGGGAGATGAGAACGGGAGGTTAGCAAGGGATGAGATTGTGCAGAGCTTTGTAGAACCTTACAAAGGCTTGGGCTTTCAACTCTATGAAACGGGAGGCCAGGGAAAGGATTCGAACAGGGGAGCAGCCTGCCCTCACATCCCTCTGGCTGCTGAGTAGAGCACATGACACAGTGGGGCACCAGTGGTGGTGGCCCGGTGAAAGATGATGGTGGTTGGGGCTCAGGAGGAATGTGGTGCAGGTGGTTCAATGTTGTCAGATTAGGTCATATTTTGAAGGCAGAGTCAACACTAAGCATGTAGGATTTAGAGAAAGAAAGGAGCAAAGTATAGCCTTGGCGTTTGGTCTGAACAATTAGAAGGAAGGTTGGCATTTACCGGGATGGTATGGTGTGCAGGTTTGAGAGGCAGGGGAAATCAAGGGTTGGGTTTTTCTTTTAATGTTTATTTATTTTGGGGGGGAGAGAGAGTGGGTGGGCACAAGTGAGGGAGGGGCAGAGAGACAGGGGGACAGAGGATCCTAAGCAGGCTCCGTGCTGACAGCAGAGAGCCTGATGCAGGACTCGAATTCACTAACCCCGAGATCATTACCTGAGCCAAAGTCAGATGCTCAAGCGACTGAGCCACCCAGGCACCCCAAGAGTTGGTTTTTTAATGTATTAGGTTTGAGCTGCCTGTTTGGCATCCCAATAGAATACACTGAGGTAAGTGATTGTATGTATGCATGAGTGTGGGGTCAAGGGAGAGGGCTGTCTGTAGCATTAGACTTGAGTCATCGCATGTAGATTGCAGGTGAAGTCCAGAGACAGGATGCGGTCATCAGGGAGTGACTATAGGTACTCTGGTCCCAAGGATGAAAGCCTGCAGGAGAGAGTGGGAGGGGAGGAATTGGAGAAACCACTAGTGTAGGGAAGACTTTGGAGGAGATTATCTCCAAAGGGACACAGAGAAATTGTTGGTAGTTGGAGGAGATGCAGAGCCAAGGGGGGTGGTCATGGTGGTCGTTGTTGGGAGAATGTGTAGCAGATTTTTATGTACGTAGGGATGACCTGGTAGGTATTAGAAGTTAGTTCAGGAGACAGAGGGTCAAGTACATCTGGCACAGAGGTTGCTAATGCACAGGAAAGGATTGCTTTGGGGAACATTCACAGTTTTGACCATAGTAACCGGTGAGGTGAGCTGACAGATTGGGAGACTTCTAGATATTAAGTGAAATAAGGGTTCTGAAGAGGGAGAAAGATTACTTTGTAGTTGGCTGGTCCTAGGACTTTTCCTAAACAAGGCAAGGTCTGAGCTTGGTTTCAAAGAGGTTGTATTCATCAGGCAATAAGTTTACTTCATTTTATATGGAGCTTTTTGTATATTTCAAGTTCACTTTACCTGCCACATGCCAGGATCCCAGCATGAAGATTTTCCATTTTTCTTGCAGCTGTTTTGATGAGAAATAAAATACTACTCATTCTCTTTCCTCTAAGTAATCTTTCCTTTCCTTTCCCTCCTAATTTCAGGAACAAACTCTAGCCCTTAGGAAAGAAGGGATTGGAGTTGTTTTGGATTCTGAACTGCCCCATTTGATTGGCATTGATGATGACCTTCTGAGTACTGGAATCATCTTATATCACTTGAAGGTTAGAAGTGGCTTAAGTAGAACATAATTTTGTTTTCCGTTTCCTCTTTAGACACTAGCGGGGTTTCCTGTAATACTCTACATCCGTGAACACAACTATTACATTAGAGAATACACTACAAATCTTTGAGCCCTTTGGGGATTTTCGATGGTTCATTGGTGTTCTGTGGTATTAAAAGTTCCCATGTTTATGGAGTTCTAAAGCTAAATGAAGATCCATTTACTTTGCCTGCCACTTTGGAGAATCAGTGAGAGAGAGGTAAGGAACAAAAAGGCAGGCAGACCAAGGAAATAAAGTTACAACCACCTGGAGCTGAGATTTGCTAGATGTAATTTTCTAGTCCCTGGGGTTAATTATAAAGCGTGTCTCCAGCCTACATTATTGGGCCTGGTCCCAAACTGGCAATTTGTGTCAAGAGAACAGAATTACCACATTAGTATCAGTGGTTGCCTCTGTAACCTTGACTTAGTATCCTCTCTCTGATCCATGCCTTAAAATGAGGATAGTGTTGGATCTGAGCTTTGCAGGCTCCCATAAATTGTATCTTTAGATAGGAAGAACCTCTGGCCCCTAGAGGAGAAACTTGCCAGAAAGGATCAGGAACATCAGTGGGATTACCCACGTGGATAGAGTATGGATGCACGCCAAAAATAGGAGCCTACCCTTGTTGAGCAGGAAGCCTCAGGACCTGTGCATTTTCTGGGCAACATGGGACATTGTTACAGAGCCTCAGTGAACTCTAATTGCACTGAGGCTATGGCCTGTCTGGAACATTGCTCAGCCTATCAGCCATCAGCTTGCTTGGGTTTACATGAAAAATGGAGAAACAGACCATTCTTCATGTTCTTGCTAATAAATTCAACTTGACTTTTCTTCCTAGGAAGGTCAGACATATGTTGGTCGAGAAGATGCTTCAACAGAACAGGATATTGGTGAGAATCTTTATCAATTTCTTCTTCCCAGTGATTTTTAAAAATCATTTAATGAAGAATTTTCTTTCGAATGACTAACACTAAAGTGATTATAAAAAAAACCTCTTTTGCAAATACAGTATCGATCAGTATGTGCATTTCTATAACTTTGAGTGCAACTCAAATGAATGGAACAGAACAATTAGTTTAGCGAATAAAATGGAATTGTACATCCTTACCCCCACCGTATATACATTCTATACTCTGTCACAACTTTCGAGAGTAATTTAAATTAGTCTGCTCTCGTCACAATGGGACAGTGATCAAAATGTGCCAACAGACACAGATAGAGGGTAGTAGATCCCTCAACAGGAAGGATATAGACACCTGTGCAATGATGCCAGAGTGCACAACACACACGCATATGGAGGTATGACTTCTGGGTTTCCTGAAAGTCTTTGCCGAGACCCACAGATAAGCAGTGATTCAGCCTGGGAGCAGGGTGAGGTCTTGTTAGGCTTTAAAAGCATACCTGGGCAACCGCTGTAGTGGTGGTGGTTGGTGTGCGTGTGCGTGTGTGTGTGTGTGTGTGTGTGTGTGTGTGTGTGTGTGTGACAAGGTGGGGAGTGGCAGGGGAAGAATTCTGTCTTCTCAGCTGTTTTTAGAATTGCTGGTAATGGACTTGCTTTCCTGCCAAGTGTAAGCTATTCATCACGCCAAAGCTAGCGTAGTTCTGTGTGTTTTACTATTTGCTGTGAAACTGGGAGAGCTGAAAACCAGTTCCCAGAAGTCCTCAGCTTCAACTGTTTTTGAGTGGAACTAGGTGTCAGGCCTCCTCTTCTGATCGTTAAATTGTGTGTTTGACCTTTGGGGTTGCTGTAAATGATGATGAGTGGTAAGAACACATGTTTTCTGTGCACAGAAAAGCTCAGTAGTATGGTTCAGTGGAGAACAGTGGGAGCTGTTTGATTTGTACTTCTGAGAAGCTGGCCAAGAACTGTGCCTGAAATTGTGTAGGTTTTTTTGACAGGCGTTCATGTCCATGCCTGGCCACTCACCCAAGTAAGAATAACTCGGTGTAGTCCTACAAGAATAGGTACTTTAGCGGCCTCATGCTCCGAGAGGTCAGTGGAGGTCATGTTCTCTCAGATTTGGCACAGGCTGTGGTGGTGTGCATCCCAGTGCAGCTTCTGGAGACTTCCTTGGGCCTCTCAAGATCCACGCCAGGCCAAGTTCACCTTTGGTTTCTGCTCCTGGAATGCAGTGTCTATAAGTGCAGAGGTTATAAGAAGGGCCTTGACCCACAGAGCCCTTTTGTTGCTTCCGTTTTACAGTGACCTTTGGGTGGCTGGTGGAGGAAATTTATTCAGCATCTGAGCCACACAATGGTATTCAATTAAGACAAGTTACTCAACTATATTCTCCCTGAAGATGAGAGAAATTAGCATGTGAGAACTTACTTCCTTACACAGGTGATATCCAGACCCTTTGAGGTAACATTCAGCGTTCTGTCAGTTGATGCCATGAAGTCCTGAAATTCACTTTTCTCCATGAACATAAATGTTCACTTCATAATATTTACATGGAAAAGGAAGGGTATTCAATATGGAAAAATAAGTAAAGGTTGGGACTCACTGTACTCGATAACAAAGAAGATATTATCTTTCTTTTTTGTTTTTCCAACTTAGTTCTTCATGGCCTCGACTTGGAGAGTGAGCACTGCATCTTTGAAAACGTCGGGGGGACGGTGACTCTGATACCCCTGAGCGGGTCTCAGTGCTCCGTGAATGGTGTTCAGATCATGGAGGCCACACACCTAAATCAAGGTATCTGGTTTTTGGTTTTCAGAGTTCTTTGTGTATGCCGTTGCTAGAGAACAAGTTGGCCAGGTAATGGGAGAATGTGTGCATCTTAGAATTAATTGCTCGTTAGTTATAAGAAATATGCAGACTGTTTGCTTCATTATGCTGTTTTCTGTTTTGCTGGAGGACTTCTTTATAATTCCAGTTGTCTTGTTGAATTAAACATATATATAGTTGTCTTAAAAATTATTGCTCTTATGGAAATATGACTTTAAAGGAATTTTTTTAAGTTAAAAAAGCACCTTTCAAATGCAAAATCTTAACACAGTGCCTGCTGTTAGTAACTTTATTACCATATTTGTATTCTTTTTGTGAATAGTTGTGATTGTAGCATACATACAGGATCTGGTATCATAGCTTTTTCTTTTTAAATAATTTCAGTTTTATGGAAAATTTACAATTCTCATACAAAGAACTTTTTAGTTTTAGAAGCATTTGAAGGTAAATCACCAACATGATGCCCCACCACCCCTGAATACTTCAGTGTTTACTTCCTTTAAACAATGGCATTTTCCTGTGTAATTACAAGATAAGCATCCAGATTAGAAAACAAACTTCGGTACATTCCTGCCACCTGATCCTCAGACGCCCTTCAAGTTGTCGTTTGCCTAACAATGTCCACTGTGGGTCCGGGATTCAATCCGGCATCATGTGCTGCATTGAGTTGCCCCACCTGTCTTGTCTCTTTCAGTCTGGAAGAGTTCCTTTGCTTTCCTCTGACTCTTGGGACTTTGGCAGGTCAAATATGTTGCAGAATGTCCCTTTACACAAATGTAGCATCTATCCGCTGCTTCCTCGCGATGACACTAATATTGTGTCTTCTTGACAGGACTGTCCGAGAGATGATGCCCTGTTTTTCCCACATCCCATTACTGAGGAGATGCTTGCTTTGATCATTTGATTAAAATGGAGCTTGCCAGGCTTCTTTACTATGAAGCTACTCTCTTCCTCCTTTTTATTAATAAGGATATTGGGCAGGATTTTGAGATCATAAGTACCCATTCTTTATCACACTTTCACCCACTGGTTTTGGAACCATGTTGGGGGGTGCTGGTGTCTGATTGAATTATTATTCGGATGGATGCCAGGTGGCAATCTCCCTCCTTCTACATTAGTTGGATTTTTACGGTAGGTATCAACAGGGTCACATGACTCGCTATTTTATTTGGTAGGTCTTGGTCTGTCTGTCATTATTTGTTTTGATACACAAATTGTCCCAGGTTTGGTGAGTGGGAGTTGCTCCAAGCCGATTTCTGTGTCCTTGGATCTTGTCCCCAGCATCGATGAGCACTTCCTTAATTTCTGACACAGTAACATGTTCTAGGCTTATCTCTTATACTTTGCTGGAATCAGCCAGTTCTCCAAGGAGCCTTGGTTCATCTCAGTGGAGAATGGGATTTAGAAACTAAGATCTGAGCTGTAGACGTATTCGTCGCTCTTGAGGTGTTGCTGTTCCCAGGTCCTGTTAGTCAAAAGAGTTAGGGAAAGTGTGTGTCTCTGTGTGTACAACACATACAACTATATTTATGTCTGTATGTGTGTCAGCATTTCAGCATCTATATTGCTGACCAGGAGTTCATATCAGTACCTCTAATCCAACACAATACCATAGCATTCTTTCCAGTTTTTTCCTTTTTTCGTATTTGTAAATAGCTCCCTTTTCTGATAGTGATAAACCTGACTTCCATTATGTAACCAGTATCCTATCACTTCTGCCCCCTCCTCATGCAGGGATCCTCTTCTTCCTGTTCAGGCTTTGACACCCCATGCTGGACTACCACGCCACTGCCCTCACTTTTCTAGTGCAGACACTGAAACTTATTCCCATTCCCATGCTGATGCCTGCTTTGCATAGTCCCGCCTAATGGCTTTTGTACTGAGTCACGCGAGGAGGAACAAAGGAAAGAGTTGATATACCTTAAGCCCCCCCTTTTTTTCTGTATATTATGCCTAGTTTTATGATAACAGTTTTTCGTAGTTACATACTATCATGTATCTGGTTTGACATAGGAATTGGACACATGGGGGAAATTGGACAGATGGAAAGCATATAGTTCATTGGTGTTAGTGAAGTCATGAGCAGAAATCAGTTGTAAGGAGTTATCTCAGAAATGAAGGATGGTATGGTACCAGAACCATCATCCTTTTATAGGAAGGGTATAGAATCCACTGAAGACATTCTAAAAGCAACTAATGGAGTACCCACCCATGAACCTACCACCAAGTCATCCACTCATCATCCATTGATCTCTTCATCTGTTTTTGTACTATTAGTATTTTTCAGTGTCAGGGTAAGTTGAGCTTGGGAAACATTTGGGTACCTTGGAGCTGGCTGGGAATGTCAGAGTTCAGCAGTAGCCAGTGACTAGCCCAAACCAAGGATACAGTGCCCAGTGATCATTACCAGAGCAGCATTTTCTGCTTGTCTGTAACCAGGACAAGGACTCTGGCAGTAAGGGTTGGAGAAGCTGGTTCTTGCTGGACAGCAGAGTAATAGTCATGGTGAGAGGCTGTCTGCCCTGAACCCAGAAAGTTACCATAATTGGCCAGCAGACAGGAGGTCACTATATAGGGCTTTTCAGTGGCTGTCCTGCTTGTGAGCACACCTGTTTGTTCACGCTTAGGACCTCAGGTGGAGGGCCTGCTGCTGTTCCTCTGGGCAGCAGGGCTGGTGCACAGGTCATGGTGAGAGGTGGGAGATGGGTCCCTTTGCGCAGTAGAGATCTCTGTAGGGGCTGCATCCCCGTCAGGTCAGGGGAAGTTGACCTTGCTCTGATGACTGTGTATTGTTATGGGATTTTATAAGAGGCTTGTACTGGTTTCCAATATCATCGTTAATGCATGAGTAGAACTTTAGAATTCATTTTGAAATATTTAATCGTTTAATACATCTGGGGTAGACCTAATTTAATTTTTTCCATATTGGTTTATCATTTATTATAACCTTATCTCATGCATGCTAAATACCCACCTCTCTTTCGAAGAAATTTACTTTCCCAAAAATGAACGCTGACACATAGCAACGTATCTATTTTGTGGCTTTCCACTTTGTTCGTGTACTCTGTATTTCTACTTTTGTACAGGTATCACACAATTTTAATGCTTGTTATGTTTTAATATGCTTTAATTTCTCTTCTTATTTGAGTGTTTTTGTGCTATTCATACCTGTTAATTTTTTCAAAGAAATTGTAGAATCACTGCTTCTGCCATTATGGGTCAAATAGTCTCTTGTGGGTCCTCTTGGAGGTTAACTTTTATGTGTAATGGTGTTTCTCTGAAAAAAATCAGTTTTAAGGTCCCAACAATACACTGTAAAAGGAGCTTTTAGAGCACATATTGTTTAACAGGGAAACTGCCTAGAACTTACTGTTCAGTATTGGGGTTATCTTCTACCCTTTGCCCACCCACCCCCATAGAAAGATTATTATTTATTTAGTTCAAAGAATTTGCTTATTATTCCACTGCCATCTGCTTATATAGCTATGATTATGTCTCTAATTCTCTTGGGAATTGAGGCATTGAAGGTAAGTAATAAATATATTTCCCATATAGTATTTTTATCAAGTTTTTTTTTAATCTTAAATTTTTACCTTAATTGAAAGTCCATTTAAAAAATATGCCTATTCAGGTTAGTGATGACTGAAACTAAATTTTTGACTTGTCCTCGGAAAGTAGTACTAATTGACATTTAAGGTTAATGGTCAGAATTATCTTTTTCCTGTGGGGTATCTTGTTTTTATTACCATGGTGCCATGATTTGGGCTTGAGCTCCTCTGGTGCTCTGCTGAGCTACTGACATAAAGCTACCGACATAAAAATGCCATGTTCCAAAGCATTAAAACACCGTGCACCAAGAACAAATGTCATTAGCAAGTCTTAGGGCAGTGAAATGCAAGATGACTTTGTGTTTCAAGGCATTACATGAACGAAACAACAGAATACCGTTTTTTTTAAATGCACATACTTTCAGACTGAAACATCTGACCAAGGAAAGCCATGTGTACAGTCCTTCCGAAATTCAGGGTTAGACTTCTCCACATACCTTCGTTTTTGAGGATTATTAAAATGAGAACTGGAACATGTTTTAAAAACACAACATATGCAGTGTGTTCTTTTTGGTTATGAAACTATGTAGTAAAAGCAAAAAGATGTGAATGGGACTAACACATGCCTACTTTGGAATGGTGTTAACCTCTGGAGAGGAAGGGGGAGTCCTGGGGAGTCTTTTATCAGGTAGGGCTACAAAAGAATTTTCAGCTGTATTTGTAAGATTTGATCTTTTAACAAAAACCAAAAACAAAACCAAACAAACAAACAAACAAAAAACAAGACCAAAATGAAAAAGAGAAAGAATATGGACTTCATTAAAATATAATAATTGGGAAACAGAATTAAACATATCAGTATATTCATACTCCAAAAATTACTTGGCTTTTGCCCATGAAGCAGTTTAAGTGAAGGTGTCAAGAAGAGATGGATGTTAACCCAAGTCACAGCCATCTAACTGTATTGAGTCTGCATTTGACAGGATTCCAGGTTTACCCTGCATTACCAGCAGCTTCCTATCTTTTCACTATCAGTTTCCAGTTTATTGCTGATATTTGATCCTTAAATGTCTCTTTTCATTAGTAAATTACTTCATTTGGAAATGTGTTAGGCTGTCCCCTTAAAAAGCACAGGCAGTAATTACCACTTCCTTATCTAGATCACTTAAGAGATTTGTGAATGTCAACTAATAGGAGATTTACTTGTATTTAGCAGATTTTCACCATTGTGGGAATTTTTTTTTTTTTTTTTTTTTTTTTAACCTGTATCAGTTAACAGCCTTACTTCGGGATTGTATAAACAGTACTTCCCCTGCCTTAAATTATAGGAGTGTTTCCATCTGGCAACATCACTAAAATGAAAAGCGTTTGCTAGTGCCGTGGGAATTAAATGAGATGACATACAGAATGTGTGTTGTCTAAAGCCCGGCACATGAAACCTTTCTCCTCCTCTTCCCTGAGTTCTTCCAGAAGCCACGCACGGCACGTGCAGCATCACACCTGAGTGTGCTCTTCAATTGCTGTGTTCTCTGGAGCTTACGTTCCTCAGTCCCACGATGCCATAGAATGATTGCATCAAATGACTTTATAGAATAATAGTGTGATTCTGTAGAAAGGAGGCAATTGCTAGAGAAGAAAGCATGAATTTGACCAGGGTATCTAGTGCATAGGCCTTTAGCTGTTCTTGGTAGTGACCTTAGGCTTTTCTTCTTCTTTTTTCCAAATACTTACTATGAAATGGTACAAAAATCAAGTGAGTTACAGTTCAAAAAGTATTTCAGCATTTTCTATATAATTGCTAGGAACTCTTCTCTCTTACGTTAATTATTATTATTTTTGTCCTTTTACTATAAAATGTTACTCGAAAGCTGATAGTTGTTAAAAGGTGATTAATTTTCCCATTCATATCAGTGGACTCCCTTGGTCATCTGGCAGGTTTTTCAGAGCTGTTGAACGTTCATCTCTTCTTTCAGACATGCCGCAGAAACTGTATCTGGGGACTTTACACCTAGGTGCTTCTGAATGCGTTATGCTTGAGTGCCAAAATATATTTGCATCTATTCAAGTACTCAGAAAGAGGTAACAGGTGATCATCTGGGGAGTGGAGCTGAGGAGGCTTTGATAAAATTTTCATTTGCTTAAGCGCTGCTGTGAGTTGTTCAGTGGCAAATTAAGAAAGAGTTTTAGTGGAACTAGCAAGGGAAATGGATCTTCCAGCAGCTTTTCCAAGGTATCTAATGAACAGAAGAGATCTTTTGTACACTGCAGCCAGCCAGCAGATATCAATGGCTGGCCTCCCAGTTAACTCACCTGTACTTGCTCATAAGTACTCACTATCATTAGATTTTTTCCTCAGACTTGAGATCTGTACATATGATCCCCTTTTCTTGTACATGGATGTTTCAGTAGATGCTTTTGAAAGTCAAAGCCCTGGCTCTTCTTAAAGACTCTACCCAAAGCCCACAGTTCTTAAAAGTGCATCCCCATATCGGTAACATCAGTAGTACCTAGAGCATTTTGAAATGTTCCGTCCTAGACCTACTGAGTCAGAAAATATAAGAACGGGGCCTAGTACTTTAGTTTTTCACAAGCCGTGTAAGTGATGTTGATGAACATCTGATATGAGACCAGCTGACCAAAACTAATAACACTGAAGACAGTTTCTTGGTGTCCCAGATGTTGGTGTACACGACAACCATATGATAGTCCCTTTAACCTCTTTCTTCTCTTCATTGGATTCATGTCTTGTTAGAGATTTTTCATGACCTCTCTGTTCCTTTTTAAATGTCACTTTTAGCTTCATGTTCCATAGAGTGGCTTGACAATGTGCCTTGGCATGGATTTCTTGATGTTTAGCTGTTTTGGATTTGCCCAGCTTCTTGAATCTGTAGGTTTATGTCTTTCTCCAGATTTGGGAACTTTTCAGTTATTATACTCATTCAGTCATAGTCAAAATTAAATAACTTGTTTCCACCCTATAGTCTTTCTTCCCTTGTTCTGGGACTCCAATTACATGACTGTTGAGTATTTTAGTATTGTTCCACAAGTCCCTGAGGCTCTGTTTACTTATTTTTACCCTTTGGTAAGCTTTTTTTTTTTCTTTAAAAAAAAATTTTTTTTAATGTTTACTTATTTTTGAGAGAGAGAGAGAAAGCATGAGTGGGAAAAGGCAGAGAGAGAGGGAGACACAGAATCTGAAGCAGGCTCCAGGCTCTGAGCTGTCAGTACAGAGCCCAACTTGGGGCTTGAACTCATGAACCATGAGATCATGACCTGAGCCGAAGTCAGACACTTAACTGAGCCACCCAGGTGCCCCTCTTTTTTCTTTTCAGATTAGATCATTCTAATTGGTCTGTCTTCAAGTTCACGGACTCTTTCTCTGTCCTTTCTACCTTTCTATTGAGCCTAACCAGTGTGTATTTTTATTCTGGTTGTTGTATTTTTTTAGTTGTACTATTTGATTCTTCTTTGAATAAATATCCTTTATTTCTTTGTTGTAACATTTTACCTTTCAAGATTATTCTCCTATTTTTGAATATTTATATAATAGCTGATTTAAAATCTTTATCAAATAAGTTCAACATCTCTATGATCTCCACGTTGACATATGTTGATTGATTTTTGCCATACACGTTGAGGTTGCCCCACTTCTTCATATGCTGAACAATACTAGATTGCATCCTGGATATTTTTGATATTTTGATATGAGACTCTGAGTCTTGTTTAAATCCTATGGGAAACGTTGATTTTGTTTGGTTTTTGTTTTGTTTTAGCAGGCGGTTGACCTGGTTGGATTCAGACCGTAAGTTAGAATTAGCCTCTGGGGGTTGTGATTCTAGTTCCAATGCCAATTCAATTTTCAAAGCCTTTGTGGTGCTATTCTGGTCTGTCCCGTGTGTGCTACCTAAGGGCCTGTCTGGGACCTGAGCCGTAGTCTGTATCTTAGGTCAGTCCTTGAAGTCTTTGTGTGCTGTTGAGGGTCAGAACTAAGTGGCGGAGGAGTTCATAAATAGTTCTGTGAGTCTGATTTCCTGAACTTCTCCTTCTGTGTCAACACTGAAGAGTCTTTCCATTTCTGTCATCTGGCTAGAAATCTGGAGCTTTATACTACTCTTTCATGTTCATTCTGTGCTTGTGCCCAAGTCTGGGGCCAAGAAGGAAGAGGGCAGAGAGAGAGAGAGAAGCTACAAGACTGTGCCCCACCCTCATGGGGATCATAGCTTGTCTGATTGGAGAGGGATTTCCCCTTCCTTGTAGGTATAGGCATCCGTGGGCCCCCTGCTGCTTCCTCTGTTGCTGCCAGGACACCCTCTCACTCCACCTTGAACCTGAACTAGAGGGCTTCTCCTGGAGTTCTTTCATTTGTGCTGATGTCAGCTTTTGGGTTTCCTCCTAGACTAAGCCAGGGAACACTGGAGGGTGCAAATAGTACATTCCCTGTCTGTCCATTGGTGCTTCAGATCCCTGTCTTCTTCAGCCCACCTTCTACTGCTTACTTGTCAGGGCCCTTGAATAACTCCTGCCTGCATTCTGCCCACACTGTAGTGGCATTCAGTGGGACAGACAGGGCGGGGTGTGTTTATCCATCTGTGCAGAACCCAAACTCCTCCCACAGGGTGGCTGTAGACTGCCAAAAAGGGAGAAATTTACCCAAAGCTGAATTCTGAAGTGGATAATGCATTTGTCAAAATGGCACATGGGGAAAAAGTGATGTAGATGTGCTTTGACCAAAGTGTGTGGCAAAGAAGTGTCTGAAGCCTGGAAGGTGGGTGAAGTGGAAACCAGGAGCAGTGGGGGACCAGGGCTGCTGAATCGTGGCAGGTTTCTAGGGCTTGGGAACCGTAGACTGCAAGGTGTTCACCATTCAGTCAATGCATAATATGGTCGCTGACATGAAGGACAGTGTGACATTTGTGTAGCCCAAGGGGGCTTGGAGATGAGCAGTAACACAAGAGGGGTGATGGAGGGAAGAGACCCTTGTTGCTGCTTGGAGAGAAGGGAGGCATTTGGAAAGAACTATTTTGGAAGGAACGATAAAATATTGACAGCTTGGAGTGTGTAGGAGGCTAGAACTGAATAGTTGAGCTTGTTACTAACAGAATAAATGGTACTGTTGGCAACAAAGAATATGAAGTAAAGAAAGTTACTAATAGCCTGACCAGTTAGTATAATGCCTTCCATTCAGTACCTTAGAATTTGTCATTTTATATTCTACTGTCTGAAATCATCCTCTAATTATTTCATACAGTTTCTGCATTTTCCTTCAGAAGAATGAAAATTCCTTTTTGCATCTCCTGTCAGGCTTTCAGAAGAGAAAAATCAGCTCCCACTTGCCCCACCCCCACACACATCTAAACATTTCTTTGGGGATGGGACTGGAATATCTTGGGATTTTTACATAGCTCCAGAGTCAACCCATGCACACACTTGGACAAATAATTCTTGATGGATTATTTGGCTGGAAACCTCAATAACAAAGATTGAGAATCAATTTACTTTCTTCTCCAGAGTCTCACAATGTAGGTTTGCAATTTTTCCTTTACCAAGAGTGAACAAGGATTTAAGTAATTTATCTAAATCAGGAAATTGTAAATCCACATTTGAATTATAAATGTTGAAAGGGAGGGGGCCAGGCCTATGTGGCCTTTTGACAAGGTGTCATGTGTATTTATATCCTTCACAAATACTAGCAGACGACCTGATGGCATGCTTTGACACTGACGTCCGTTACCCTTGATGCTGAGTGCCTGTCACTTATCCAAGCTAGCTTTGAACTCCAAGCCACCTATCCTGTTTGAATTTGTCAGTATTCATATGAAATTTTCTTACCACGAGCACCATGTCAGATCTTAATCTTCCCCGTCTCATTGCCTGAAGCCGTTTGGAGATAGAGAAAAATTACTATAATTCAGGTGTCTTAAGTAATAACATCAGTGTCACAAGAGCCCAAGGCCTTCAAACATATTACTTAATGCGTTCTCAAGTACTGGCGTTATTAGTGGAAATCAGACTTTCTTTTATCAGGTCCTCCAAATGGTGCCATCATCATAACTTATTTTAATGTAAATATTTTGAGGATGTTTTAAATCAGAAGGAAAATGATCCTACACAAACAAGTTTTAAGAACTTCACCCATCCTGCCTTACCCTGACCTGTATCTCAGTACCATTCTAGAAAATTACATTCCCTGGGGCACCTGGTTGACTCAGTCAATTGAACGTTTCAGGTCTCATGGTTCGTGGGTTCGAGCCCCACATCAGGCTCTATGCTGACAGCTCAGGGCCTGGAGCCTTCTTCGGATTCTGTGTCTTCCTCTCTCTCTGCCCCTCCCCTGCATGTGCTATGTCTTTCTCTGTCTTTCAAAAATAAATGAACATTAAAAAAAAAAAAAATAGAAACTTATGTTCCTAGACAGAGATTTGCTTTTCTGACAATTGTTTCCAAAGTGAAAACTTCTCTTTCACGGAGCATGCTTTAGCCGTCTGTTATATCCTGTCTGTGTGCTTGGGGGGGGGGGGGGCAAGGCTTTCTAAAGTAATCAAATTCAGAATTTGGAGACTGAAGCAAAATTTCACCAGGCCCCTTATTTTTTGGCCTCTAAACTCCTGTTACATTGGACCATCCACTTTTGGGAAGTATAGTTTTCTTACATGTTTGTATTAATTATAACCCAGAATTAATTAATTTGTACATTATCACCTCAGAAATATTCATATGACAACATTTAATAGGATAAAAGAGTTGATTTCTTTGTGCCGTCGCAGAATTAGAAAATCTCACATAAAATTTGAGGGTAATTAATAGTGATATTAACGATTATTGTCACTATACTGCTTAGAAATCCATAGAAATGTTTACATGTTTAATTTCACTTTCAGTGTACCTGAAATACTAAAACAGAAAATCTTCTGTGAAATCAGCATTCAGTGGTTTCATTCATAGAGATTTAAGCAAAGCATTTTTTTTTCTTTCTTCCTATCTTTTTTTTGGTTGTTGTTAACAAGTGTCTCTGTGTACCCTTTTACAATGTCATTTCCCTTCCATTTCCTTTTAACACCATCTGGAACTTGTCTACCTTCTGGTATTTAACAGGCTCTGAAGTAAACTCAAAGAAGCCATCATGCATTTTAAGGAGGCTTAGATATGCTCTAAAAATTACAAACTAAACGCATCAGAAAAGTCCATCTGCTGTGACTAATCATGTTAACCTCCGATCAAGGAGTAGTTCATGGTTAAAGAGTTTAAGATCTGGAAGGAACCTTAGAAAGTATCCAGTTTGATGACTAGATAAGGAAACTGAATTCTGGAAAGGGTGAGCTTAACTCACCCTTGGCCACACAAGAGTTTGGGGCAGGGCAGATGCTCTGGGTCTTAACACACACAGATGTTAGGTAGATATGTACATATACGTACGTGCATGTGTGTGTCTGAGTGTGTGTGTGTGTGTGTGTGTGTATACACACACATACATACATATATACATACATACATATATATACATACATACATATATACATACACACATACATACATATACATTTATATATATTCAGGAGTAAGTAGGTTGGTAGGTAGGTTGGTAGATAAACTGATGGATAGATGTCCCAAGTTTTTCTTCTAGAGCTTCAGACCCATATTTCTGCCTGCCAAAGGCATCTCAAATTCATTATGTATAAAACCAAACTCAGGCTTTCTCTCCCAACCCAATATTGGTCCTTTTTCAGTATTCTCAGTCTGTGTGAACAGCTCCCCGTCCAACCAGCTGTTGCCTGCCAGTACCGAGGAACATCTTCTTTACCTCCCTTGTCCCCATATGCAGCCCATCATGGGGTCCTATTGACCTTATCTTCTACACATCTTCCTGATTTGTTTATTCTCCTTCTCTCCTCTCCCCTTCCCCCCAGTGCTGAACCACCATTGTCTTTGACCTGGACTCTTGGAGTAGCCTCCGACCTTATTTATCTGCATCTACCCTTGCCCTCTTTGCTTTCTTCTTCAAACAGTTGAAAGAATGAACTTTCTGAAACTCTCATCCAATCATGTGATGCTGCACAAAGCCTTTCACCATCTTCTTATGCACCCTCATGAAGTAAAAGTTGCTTTACTGTATCTTGAAAAATTCTATGTGGTCTCTTCCTTTCCCTCTCTCAAGCTTCATTGTGTGTACTGTTCTTCTCCCTTTCCTGTGCCGTAGGCATTTAACTGTCTTCCAGTCACTCAGCATCATCACCACCACCACCACCATCAGTTTTTCCTGCCATGGGACCTTTACACATGCCACTCCCTCACTCTCCGTGCTTCATCCTCAGAGCTTGTCTTAGGCACCGCTTCCCACTTCTTCTTTCCCTAACCTCCTCTAAATCAACCCTCTTCTTATGTGCTCTTTGAGTACCGGGCAGGTTATCTCTCCTTTAGGTGTAGCTTTGCATCTAATTGTGGACTTATTTGATTATTCACCTCTCTCTCTTACTTATAAATTCCATGAGGGCAGGGCATATGTCTGACTTGTTCAACTTTGTATCTGCAGTGCTTATCACAGTGACTAGCATGCACTCAAGGTTCATTAAGTACTTGTTGAATGAATGAATGAATGAAGGAATGAACAGCAGCATAATGTAAAAACAAAGCCAATTTTTTAAGTCAGTAGGTTTGTTGAGTAAAGGAATAAAATGAAATAGAAAGAAACCAGCCTTAACAGAGCCTCTTTTTTTTTTTTTTTAATGTTTATTTATTTTGAGAGAGAGAGAGTACACACGCAGGAGGGGTAGAGAGGGAGGGAGAGAGAGAATCGCAAATGGGCTGATTTGGGGCTTGATCTCATCAACCATGAGATCATGACCTGGACCAAAATCAGGAGTTGGACGCTTAACCGACTGAGCTACCCAGGGGCCCCTAACAAGCCTCTTTCTATGTGCCAGGCAGTTTATGCACATTATTTAGGTAGAAACAAGGAATGGTCATGGATAATTTTGTTTTCTTTTATAACTCTTAAAGGGATTTTTATGTGTATTTCATGCAAATACATGGGTGGCAAGATTATTTTCAATGATTTAATATGATATGAAATATGTCTCTGAAATACCATTCTATTTTTCCATTAACATATTTTAGCACTTTTCAACCTGCATGGCTGGGCATTTGATTAACAGGAAAAAAATAAAAAAAGAATTGGATTAAATGTAATTAGCACATTGAATATGATTGCCTTATTAATCTCTAATTTCCCTTCCAGAGCATTAAATATACCTATATCCTAGACATGGCTGCTTAACTTTTGACTTCTCTGTATGGCACATAGTTCTGAGTCCTGGTCATAAAAGGCATAGAAAACACCTTTCTTAATGATGGTAATGGTGCCTTTTCATGATTGGAAAATATACGAGTATAATTTTCCATGAGGGGGATAAGCAGGTTGTAGATTGGTTACTATCTACTACTATACTTTTAAATCTCTGAAAACTGTGTTCTTCTTTTCATATGGACTCCCTCTCTGCTAGATAATGACAACTGCCAGAACCAACCCTTTCAGTAGTTCCCTGGGGTTATGACCTAACCTGTTAGGTTTTAACCATGTTGAATTTGAGAATCTGAGGCAGTATGTTGAGTAGGCAGGTGGATATACTGGTCTGAAGCTCTAGAATAGCCACCTGGGGCTACGATATTACTTTTGAGGCCCAGGTAGGGAAATAGTAGCCAAGTGAAGAGGTTGGTGACTGCTGTTACCCCACAGGTCACGTGCCCTGTCCAAAGGAGGCAGCCTTCAGCAGCCCAGGGATTTTGGCCAAGTGGCAATACAAATCTACTGATACATTACCTTCTAGTTTTT
Organism: Panthera pardus; assembly: GCF_024362965.1. Classification (NCBI taxonomy): domain Eukaryota; kingdom Metazoa; phylum Chordata; class Mammalia; order Carnivora; family Felidae; genus Panthera; species Panthera pardus. The sequence goes on along the minus strand of NW_026526821.1, from coordinate 41,740,060 downwards.
GAAGGGAAATCAGAAAGAAACTCAGTACTTTATGTAAAAACTGCAGATTTTTAACTGGCAGCTAATAATTTTAGTTTCTAAGTTTTCGCGGGGCACACAAAACATCTCTGAGCTGGTTTCTCTCAGGCCATCAGTTTGTGACATATGATGCAACTTCTCTCCCTTGGCTCTCCAAGTCCTCACAGTGTCTGTTCTATCCTGGTGCTGTTTCTGATGCCCTGCATTTTGGGTGGATTTGACTCCCTCCTCTCCCCGCAGCAGGACAGGCCCGTTTCCCTGGTCAGGCTTAGCCCTTCCTGTGGTTTCCCCAAACTGGAATCACTTCTCTTGTCCTGGAGCTGCCTTGTGAGACCCAGCTGAGGTCTGTCCCCACCTACAGCAGCCTTGCACACATCACTTAGGTGCTTGACCCCTCATCACATGTCATCGTCTTCCGTGGTTGACTTCAGTGGATATGTTCTGTCCTCACAAAGAAGTTGCATTCTTTTTCAGGGCAAGGATTGAACATGGGGGTCTCTTCTAAGGTGTGATAGACTCTTCTAAGGTGTGATAGACTACTCCCGACGACGTAGTGAATCTCCTCTGGAACATCGCTTCCCTTAGATGCCTCTGATGACAAGGAGCTCACTGCCGTCTGTGGCACCCATGCCAGCTTTGAGCAGTTCTGAATTTAGAAAGTGTTTGTTTGCTTATTTGCTTAAAAATGCTAAAATTTGTCCCTGCCCTTACTTAACATTTTTGTTACCCTTGGGTACTTGGCTTGAATTCTGTTGCCTCTTGTGTGATCATTTTTTGAATAAGCAGAACCCTGGTCCATCAAATGGAGCCTTTCTCGTGTGTCTCATGTGGCCACCCAAATTTTAACAGAGTTTTAACAAGAAGCAGTGTTTTCACATGGTAATAGACCCTACACGTACACAATTTCTTTCCTGTCAAATCCTGAGGTAGATGTTAGTAGTGGTTACCTGTACTCTGCCGATTATACCATGTTTTCTTTTGAAAGCACTTTCCTTTGGGATTTCTCCTTTTACTGGCATTAATAAACATTTCCCAAATTTGTGACCATATGCTTTGGTTGGTATTACAGCATCTCTTTGTAGAACTTACTGCTTTTTTTTCTTCCTAACAATCAAAACTATAATTATCTGGATATTAAGTTTTAAATCTCGTAATATAATGCTTGAATCCATCACTTCTGCCTTAGTAACATGAGTATTGTGACACTCAGCTATAAAAATAAGAATATTTGCAGGTTTAAAATTGGCTTATATAAGCAGACTTTTGAGACTAGGTCTTTCCCTTATTATTACCATTTTATAGTGCACTGGAAATTACATTTCAGGTGTAAAATTCCACAACATGATGTTGTCAACCAACCGGTTGCTTACCGTGAACTCATTGCTGTTTTTGTATGTTCTTAGGTGCTGTGATACTCTTGGGAAGAACCAATATGTTTCGCTTTAACCATCCTAAGGAGGCTGCCAAGCTCAGGGAGAAGAGGAAGGTGAGCAGCATAACATCTCCAGGAGCCAATTCTGATTCTGGTGGGGCTGGGGCTGTGGGAGCAGTTTGATTTTCCGGAGTACGGAACTAGAAAAGTCACGCTGTAGCCTGTACTAACTGTACGGAGTTGTTTCTCAGTGGATGATTGGCTGATGAAGTAGGAGAGCAAACTGGTCAAGTCCAGAGCAGGGGGAGAAATGGCTCCTTCTAGACCCTTCTCTTCACCCCTCCACCCCCAAAAGGAGTTGGGCATTGTTTTGCATTAAGTGGGGAGTGACTTCCACTTATGAGGATCTGTTGTAGGAGTTAACCCAATATCAGAATCAGTTTCATCCAAAAGCTTGCTTCCTTTTTACTTTCAGCCATAGCAAATGAGACTTCTGGTTAGGGTGTGAAGCAGAGAGGGGGTGAGTTTGGGACAGCTAGTTGGATAGGGTCATCCAGAGGGCACTCTAAGTGCAGGACGGGTGAGGTGGGTAGAAGACCTGAGAGAGAAGGGAAGAGATGAGAGAGAATGTGTCTTGAGACACCGTATGTCCTTAGACTGAGGAAGGTAAAGGCTACAGCTAACATTTCTATGAGCCAGGCACTGTATGAAACTTCTACAGCATATTTTACTGCTTTATCTGTGTAGCAGTTCTTACTAACCCCATGTCACAGATGATCAAGATGAGAAACTGAGGCTTACTTGTTCCCTAACTAGCACGTGGCCAGCCTGCACTGCTGCCCTGACCCGCTGACCTAAAGGGTCTGCCCTTCACCCCTAAGTCACAGAGCCCTGCATGTCAACCTCCTATTGTGAGGGCTACCCAAGGGTGCCAGTGCCTTCGATGGGAAAGAACGAGAAAGCTGCAAACCCCAGCCTTCTCCACGGTTGCTCATTCCAGCCAGTGAAACCTCTTATCTATTCTGGCCCAGGGTCTCCCTGGAGGGTCCTTATTGGTTCACAGTTACAGAGGAAGAGAGGGAGGAAAATACATTTGCCAGTAGCTTTCCATGGAAGCAAACAGGTTAAGCTCTTACTTTTTGGTCTCCCTTCCCCTCTCCCTCCTCATCTTTATCCCTCAACACATGTGAGTGCTGCTGAGAACAGGACACAGCTCCCGCCAGGAATGGAGGGTGACCCTTCCCTCCACTTCAGTGCAGCGTGGTCGAGGAGATCCCCACGGTTGTGCACTTCCTGGCTAACTTCCCCTGTCCTGGCATGCTGGGGCCCCGCTGTGGTTAGCTGAGGCTTGGGTTGGAGTTGTATTTGTTGCCTGGCTGTCCCTGATTTGCCGCCCTCAGGTAGACCAGTTGGCGTGTGTGCTAATGAGGGGTATATGTACCTCATTGCCTCTCACAAGGTGAGAGCAGTGAGTCCAGGGCTGTGGCCCCTCTCCCCCACTAAGGTAACCGCTCTGCCCTGTGTCTGCTCTTAGAGTGGCCTTCTGTCCTCCTTCAGCTTGTCCATGACTGACCTCTCGAAGTCCTGTGAGAACCTGTCCACGGTCATGTTGTATAACCCAGGGTGAGTGAACAGCAGCGTCTCCTTCCCTGTGACTGTCACTTTTGTGGTGTTTATTGTGTCAACCCCATTAAAGTCACTAGATAAAAATAAAATTTCTGCAATTGCTCCTCCTTAGCAAATCAGCCATAGTCATTTCCCAAGTCGCTTTTCAGCCCTTGCTCTGTCTGTACATAATTTTACTTGGTTGTAATCACAACATAAATGAGATTGTGTGTTCCGATTTTTTTTTTTTTTTTTTTTTTTGCTTAACAGCGTAAGAAGCATTAGTGAGGGTTGTTACAGCCTTCGTTATCATTTTCGTAATTGTCTATTATTTTAGAATTGGCTCTTTGATTATGTAGTGTGTGATCCCCTTGGTTTAGGCACTTTCATCTCATTTTATAAATTTATTGTAATAACAGACAATTTTGATTCTGAGGGCATTCAGGAGTGCAGGAAATTGTGTTCAGTACATCCAAGCCTTGGGGGGGACCCCTGGGGACGCTCAGGTCCTTCACAGTTTCAGTAGTGATGTGGTGGTGACAATGAAAATGCCTAAGAACAGGGAACTGCACAAAAGGACTTTGGGGTCCTTTCCTGTTTTATGAGGTCCCACAGTTTTATCTTTCCTACAGAGGGAATTTCCTATAAATCAGCAGAGGTAAATCTAACAACTGAAGAAGTGATGTAAAACTGACGACGATGTCTTTTAGAACTGCGCTGCACCGAGGAGTGGCTGCATTCCGTGCCAGGCACTGCATTCGGCATCTCATACCCGTTGTCTTAATTCTCTGGGTGACTGTCCCCACTTGACATGTGGAGAATTTATAGCCATTTGCTGGCCCACGTAAGGTCTCAGCCCATGCAGTGACCATGTAATTCCCTGCTTATCTCCAGCTGGGGGCCTTTTCAGACCTGGGGCCGGTGCCCTGCTAGAGCCCCCACCCCACCTGGGCAGTGCTCACAGATACGGAGTCTGGAGGCATCGCTCTTCTGGCGCAAGTCCCTTCACTGGTTTGTGAAAAGCAGGTTATGCCTACAAGGGATTTCTTCATTGCCATGGGAGTTTAAATCTGGGAGGGACCTTTGATCTTTTTTCCGGGATTCCTCATTTTATAGGCAAGCTGAAGACCAGATTTCACACCTGGCTGGAGCCAAAACAAACAAGCAAACAAACAGAAAACCCAAAGGAAAAAACAAAACAAAAAACAAACACCTAGTGCAACATCATAGCTGCAGGCTCCTGGGCCTCTCCCACTCTCCAGAACTTCTGCAAGTACAAGACACAGTTAACTTTGTCAGCCTTTGTCTTTACCCATCTTACAGATCGGCTCTCCCATCTTATTACATAGCTGTTGAGGAGAGTTGTGCTCATCAAGTAAATCTGTCTTGAAATAATCTGTATCGATAAAGCCCTCAGAGTGCCTGGGTTATCGCTGCTTTGGAAGGCATGTTCCGTTGGAGGTCTTCAGTCCCTTGCAGTAGCGTTAGCAACTGCCTTTTGTGGTGGCTGGGATGGAGTCATTCATATACTCACTTTGTTTAATATAATATGCCAGTCTTTAGGGTTAATTTCAGTTTAAGTATTGTGAGCCCATCTGTTCAGTATTGTTTGACTAAACTGTTCTGGAATGCGTACCGTGCTTGCTCGTAATCATCTCCCAGTCCAAGACCCAGCTCTAGTCCTGGAATCCAGTTACCAGCTTCTTTATCCATGATCCTGGGGCCTTTTACTTTGAACCCATTTGGAAATCTTATGTGGCTGTTCGGTGCCTTTGAAAAGCCCCAGACTGATGTGCAGTCAGCTCGTCCTCTTGGAGACACAGCTGTGTCTCCAAGTCAGCTGTGAGCCCCCCTCTCCCTTGCATTGCCACATGGTATCCAAGGACTTCTTTTTTTTCTCCTCCAAGCGGAGGTGAATATGTAGTCCTCTTAAAAGTGATGCCAGTTTAGGTTGTTTGCTGGTTTTTACATTACAACGATCTTTCTCAATGTTTATAAAATACAGATTAGAGTGTACTAATTTTTCACCCTCCAAACTTTTCGGTGACTTTCCGTGGTCCCAAACAATAGAATGCTAACCCCTTACCGTGTCACTCAGGCTCTCTACCATGAGTGCCGTCCTCATAGCACATCCCTGTGTGTGTTCTGGGTTCTAGCCATTTCAGGGACCCTTCTGTTGCTCAGACCTGCCTGGACTAGCCGTGCCTTTTGGGCTTGTCTTTTGCTAGTTTCAGAGCTCTGGCATGCGTTTTGGGATGCGCCTACTTGTCCTCTAAAACACAGTGCATGCGGTCTCTCCTCTGGAAGCTATTCCCATCTTTCCTCTCCCAGTTGAAAGGAAGTGCTCCTTCTTCACTGTACATTCTGTCATCCTCATTCTGGTCCTCTTTGTAATGGACATTCATCAAACAACAAGCCTTTTCTGCCTGCCTCCTGTGGGGAGCATAGTTCTACCCAGGGGCACAGCTGCCCACAACCCTAACAGGGTTAGTTTACAGCTCGCTAGAGGAGAAAGGCAGGCACAGGGGATTTACAAATGGGTGCAGAAAGTGGGAATGAAATGTCCTGAGCAGTGGAGTGATCAGGGAGGGCTTCCTGAGGAGGTGACATTGAATCCAAGACTCTGGAATGACAGAAAGGGGGAGAGAGGAGAGTCTTCCAGGAAGAGGACAAGTGCAATGGCTTCTACCCGAGGAACAGCAAGAGCTCAGAGTAGAGGGAATTCAGTCATCGGAGGTGAGGCTGGTGCATAGACTGGGGCCAGCTGTATAAGGCCTCTTAGGCCATTGGCAGGAGTTTGTCTCTTTTCTAAGAGGGCTAGGGAACTCTTCCAGGGCTTTCAGAAGAAAAGCAGCCCGATGATGTACTTCCTACTAACCTTAGAATGTATGTCACTTGGAGAAAGTAGCACGGAAACAAGAAACCGTTTAGAAAGCTGTTTCCTTTGTCCACGTAGAAGTGAGAGTGGCTTAGAATTGGGTGGTAGCCTTAGAGATGGAGTGCCATGGAATCAAGGGTCATGCCCAGGTTTCAGATGTAAATAGCTGGGCAGATGGTGTGTCTGTTCCTGAGATGGGGGAGGCAGGGAGAGTTGGCATGAGCTGGCCTTTGCACAAGAGTTTGGCTCGTGTGAGTGTCTCTCCTATTTGATTGGAAGTGTTTTGAGGTCAGTAATTGTAGTAATTACTGTAGTAATTTACTTGTAGTAAATTTACTTGTAGTAAATTACAAGTAAATTACTTGTAGTAATTTCTGTATTTTATTTTATTTTATTATATTTTAAAGTTTATTTATGTTGAGAGACAGAGACAGTGCAAGTGGGGGAGGGGTAGGAAGAAAGGGAGAGAGAAAGAATCCCAAGCAGGCCTCATGCTCGGAACCCAACCTGGGGTTCGAACTCATGAAACCATGAGATCATGACCTGAACCAAAACCAAGAGTGGGATGCTTAGCTGACTGAGCCACCCAGGCTAATTTCTGTATGTTGAAGTGTCATTCATGTAACGTGCATAGTAAATGTTTAGCAAACAGATTAAGAGGGAAATTTTAGTAGGATACATAGATCCTCTTGGGAAAGGATTTTTTGCTAATTTCTCTGGGCATGGATATTCCAAAGAGTGAAAAATGGTATACTATATAAAGGAATGTGTTTCTGTCACATGGGTCAATTCCTAAATGACACTGAAGTTATGTGAATAATCTCAAGGTCATGTTCAGGATCCTCAAACAAAAAAATGGGAAGATGGTCTTGTGATGAAATTAATTAGACCAAGACAATCAGAGAATTCAAGTGAGAAGCAGCATCTGTGTTAGATTACATTGCAGTTGGCTGAGGAGATGGTTCTAGATGCATTTGATACTGCCGTTATGCATCCTGTTCACCTGGCTTCAGTTAACAGGCACATTTTGTCTCTGCCACCCTTGCGGTACTCATTTGTAAAGGCTCAGATTAAAATTACTCAATACTTCGCCAGCCTGACTTCATGCTCCCTCACGTCTAGCCCCCCTCAGCTTGCCACCTGCTGTAGAGAATGATTGCCCATGAATTAAAGCATAATTGGAGAAAAATTTCCTACTCTGATTTATGGGTGTCACGAGGTGTCTGCTCTAGCAACTTGGCAAAATGAAGCGGGATTGAAGTATCGCCATGCTGTTTATACTTTTTTTGATGTTACAGGTGTAAATACCCTCGGCTTAAAGTAAGTACCACGTGATAAACTGGAAGACCATTGGAAGAAATATGTTTTCTACTTGGACCCTGACTAAATATTTATTTATAGCTAGATAATGAGCTGCTTGGAACAAGAGCATGTTAGTTTCTCAAGATGGAAAATAGCCGAGATGCTTGCACAGATCAACACATATTTATTGAGAGTCTTCTGTGTAGAGAACCTAGAAGTGTCAGATGAATGTTCTTTCTGCCCAGGAGAACAGGCACACTCCCGTGAACTCATTTTGAGTGAAGGCCAGGCAGCATGTGATTCAGGGCAGAGAGTTGCCCCTGGGAGGTCTGGGAAGTGATCCTCCTCATATAGCCATGCCTTGTAATATGGTGGGTAACTTAGAAAACCAGAGACTTCCAGAAGGAATCCTTCTTGACACTGCGATTGCCTCCAGCCGGCATCATGGAATCTGAGTCTTAAGCCTAATTCCCAGGAACACTGTTTCCTCAACCCAGCTGTCCCTATCATAAAATTTTCCCGTTCCATCCCATTCAGCTCCCTCTCAGTGCCATAGCGACACATGCCTGGAATAAATCGCCAGAGAGCATCTCAGGAGAAGGGTAGTATGGAGGGGATAGTGGGGGTTATTAGGAGCCTTAAGTGAAAACCGGTCTGAAGCCTCTGGTCTAGTGCTTTCTTCTCTGTAGTTGAGGATATGAAGCTGTCGGGAGTCTGTAGTACTGCCTCAGCTTGGAGGACAAAGTGAGGAAGGATATTAAGTGAAGATTTGGTCTTGGACACCCTCCCCTTAGAAATCCCAAGTCACTCCCCTCAGTTATTCTCGAGAATTCTCTCCAAGATTCACAAATGAACTGGATTCTGTGCCGGGCCTTGAGATGTTTACAAGTAGGAGAGGCAGGCTGAAGAGAAGAGATTCTGGGAGTGGGCAATTTTGTGGGCCGAGCAGAGGAGTGCTGGGAAGAGAGAGTCCTGCTGAGCAGAAGGGTGTGCTAAGAGGAGTCCGCAGGTTGAGGCCTGGCTCGGGAGCATTCTGAAAGCCAAGTATGGATGAGCAGACAGAGCTTTTCCTCCCGGAGATGCACTGGGGTTCGGGCAGGTGGATTAGAAGTAGGAGAGGGATGGCAGCTCGGGTTCTCTAGGCACATCCACGGTACCCGTGTATGTGTAATGTTTTTATAAATTCGATTAGCACGTCCAGAAGTTATGACCATGATTAAAATATATGGCCCCAAATGCAACAGAGAACAATTTTCTGTATATTCATCAGCATTTGGTAGCTCATTTCTTCACTGTTTTAAATTGTGATAGCATACACTTAACATAAAATTTACTGCCTTAACCACTTTTAAGTGTACAGTTCAGTTCATTCACATTATGGTGCAGCTCATCTCCAGAACTCTCCATTTTATAAAACTGAAACTCTGTGCGCATTAAACAGTAACTGCCCATTCCCTCCTTCTCCCAAACCCTGGCGATCACCATTGTAGTTTCTCTTTCGGAAGTTTGACTACTTGGGGTACCTCACGTAAGTAGACTCCTGCATGATTTGGCTTTTTGAGACTAGCTTATTTCACTTAGCATAATGTCTTCAAAGTTCATCCCTGTTGTAGCACGTGTCAGAACTTCCTCCTTCCTTTTTAAGGCTGAATAACATTCCATTGGACGTATGTACCACATCTTGTTTATCCACTCACCTGTTGAGGGACACTTGGGTTGCTCCTACCTTTTGGCTGTTGTGAATAATGCTGATATGAACACGGGTATACAAATATCTGTTTCAGGCCCTGCTTTCAGTTCTTTTGGGTATATACCCAGAAGTGGAATTGTTGGGGATGTGGTAATTCTGTTTTTAGTTTTTTGAGAAACTGCCATCCCATTTTCCACAGCATCTGTACCATTTTACATTCCCACCAACTGTGCACAAGGGTTCCAAATTCTCCACATCCTCGCCATCACTTGTTTTCTGTTCTGTTTTTTTCTTTTCTCGTTAAAATTTTTTTTCTTTTTACTTTTTAAAGTTTTTTTTATTTATTTTGAGAGAGAGATTGAGAGAGAGAGAGAGGGCACAAGCAGGGCACAAACAGTGTGGGCTCCATCCCATGAATGGTGAGATCATGACCTGAAGTGAAACCAAGAGTCGGATGCTTAACTGACTAAGCCATCTAGGTGCCCCTCTTTTTTTTTTTTTTTTAATAATAGCCATCCTATGGGTATGGGGGGTGATGTTCCTTTGTATTTTGTTAAAAAAGTTTTTTTTCTCTTCCATTTTCTCAAGAATGTTTTATCCGGAAAGTGATGTCTGGAAATATAGAAAGAAAGAAGATCTCAAAATTTAGTTCCCCCAATAAATACAGTAAACAAATGATGAACATAAATCTAACATAGATTGATTTCCTGATGACCTCTCTCAAGGACTGCCACGTTCAGTTTAACCAGCCCATTGAGATTGGGTATCTTAAAACCTAATTGATGGTAGGAATCCAAGAAGTTTTTCTAGCCAAGGAGAGATGTGATCATCGTTGCATTGACAGATTCACTCTGGCAGCTGAGTAACAGAGGCACCAAGGAAGCTACGGGAAGGACACAGAGGTGAGGGCTTGAACTGAGACAGTGGTCAAAGGAACCTAGAAGAAGGGGTGGGCTCCACAGCCATTTGGGGCAGGAAGTCATGAAGCCTGGATGATTAATTGGATGTGGGAAGTAAAGATGTTGACTTCTGTTTTCTGGCTTAAATAATTGGTTGGGGGTGGCATGCTACCTGGCTGAAATACAGATACAAGGGAAGGAAGAGCAGGTTGTCAAGAGGCAGGAGAATAATGAGTACAACCTTGAAAAACTGAGCCCCAGGCCTTGAACTTTCTCCCATAAGTGACTGTGCATTTGGGTACTCTGTCAGCCGCTGCATACCCCTGGACAAAGCTGGAGTCTCTGTGGCTTGACCAAACACCAGGATGAAGGAGGTTTCCCCTGTTGAGTAAAATAGATGTTCACAACATCTACCACTTTCCCCTCATCCCTTTGGCTCCTGTTTTAGGGCAGTCCTTTGTCCAGCCCTGTAGTGGGGCTGGAGTGAGTACGACAGATAGGGGCTCAGTCACCTTGGAGCATAACTCATTGCACAAGGAAGACCCTCGTAAAGCTGTCAGAAATCAGGACACCAGTAGCATTGTCCTTGCACTTGCCAGGCTAGGATTCCTGGGATGTCTTTAAATTAAGGAAAGCTGTGCAGTTGAGCCCAGACCCCACCCCTCAATATGCTGCATCTCATTGAAGGGGATCCTTGTCACAGAATTCTCTGATCAGCAGGTGGCCAAGCCCTGGTGATTAGTGTAGAGGTTGGTATCCCCTACCTCATATTTGCCTCATCTCTTCTCTAGATATACTACTCAGCCATAAAAAAAGAGAAGGAAATCCTGCTTTTGTGACAACATGGATGGACCTTGAGGGCATTATGCTAAGTGAAATAAGTTAGAAAGAGAAAGACAAATATATATGATTTCACTTACGTGTAGAATCTAAAGAAACGGATCGGCCAAAACAAAAGAACTAAGCTCACAGATACCGAGAACAGATTGGTGGTTGCCAGAGGGGAGGAGGGCAAGTGGGTGCAGGTGGTAAAAAAGTACATACTCCCAGTAAGTAAATAAGTAGTATAATGTGTAGTAACGTACAGTATGGTGACTATAGTTAATGTTATTATATGGCACATTTGAAAGTTTCTAAGAGAGTAAATCTTAAAGGTTCTCATCATAAGAAGAAAATTTTTGTAACTATCTATGGTGATGGGTGGTAACTAGACTTATGGTGATCATTTTGCAACATCTACAAATATAGAATCGCTGTGTTCACCTGAAACTAATATATATCAATTATACCTCAGTTAAAAAAAAAATAAAGTAAATGGCCAGTGTGATTAATACCTGAGGACTGGCAAATGTCATTAAGGTGACTGTCATGGCCCTGAAGGTGATTCCTGACTTCCTCTTTGCAGTGGCACAGGACAGACTCATTGACCTGCCTCATTGGGAAGACTGTCCCAACCTTAAGTCACACCTCCTTAGCCCTTTGTGGTGACTTCTTTCTCTAAGACCCCTCTTCTTCCCAGAATTTGATTTGGCCCCTCGGTGCCCACGTGGTGACTTCCAAGCTCCAGCACAATCATTCATGATTCTGTTCTCCAGCTTTGGCTTCTGTCACTTTCTACCTCCAACTTTATGCCTTGGTTTAAGTGGACAAAACAGATCTTTCACAGCTCTCTCCAGGTCAGGCCTCTCTATAAAACCTGTCCATAAAACCATCCCACTCTTTCTCTTGGCCAGTCCTCTTCATCTTTCAAGCCCGAGTATCAGAATTGTCTCCTCAAGAAGCAGTCTGCGCGTCTCCGATTTGAGCTAAATGCTTTCTCTTTATTCTCTTGCAGGCATTTTGTGCATATTTTTAGCAGAGCCTTTTCCAAATTCATTTAATTGATGTTTGTGTCTGCTTTCCCACTAGGCTTCTTGTGGACAGAGACCGTTCCTTACTCATTTTTAATCTCCAGAAGCTCCCACATAGTGGGCTCTTAACAAATGTTCACTGAGCGGTAGGTTTTGGCCCGCAGATGTGTTCCCAGCACAAAGGATGTGTCTGTTCATAGGTCTTCAGATGCCTCGTGCTTCAGATGGGTCCTGTGCCCTTTTTAGTATCTCCACTTTTTAGCTGGCCCCTGTCTTTTGAGTTTTTCACTCGTGCAGGCATACTTTTTTGTGGCTTTCTTAACTGTTACAAGTGACCATATCTCTTGGTTTCTTTGGTATCGTATAGACCTGAGTTTTTGGTTTTGTTTTTTTGCAGTAGACTGAAAATTACTGTTGAATACTCAGTTCCTCCTACAGCAAAGCTCTCTGAAAGAAGTATGTCCAGTTTACAAATTATCGTATGCAGTTGAGATCCAACTTATCTCTCTAAAGCAACAAAGCAACCAGTTCTTTTTCCTTTGTTCAGCAGGTAACCTACTGATTCTCCACATCACCCATGTCTAAAAAAAACCTCATGCTCTAAATCATAGTAGGATTTGGAGTTTTTGAAAGTGAAGTCTTTACTCCCCAAGAACGTTTAATCAGTCAAACTGGGCACATAAAGTTGGGTATATCATTTCTAGCAGAGTTTTGGAACTTACTCCTGGCCTACATCTCAAGCTCCCTGGAAACTAAGATTTGTATACACACATGCGTGGTACTTGGTGCCAGAGAAATTTTGGATGAGGCAAAGCAGCCCGGTGACTTCCTTTGGGAGTTAGTTCCACTTTGGAGTAGTGCCCAGCGAGGGTCTTTGCCAGGAAGTAATTTCGCTGCGGGGGAAAGATTCCTCCGTAACCGGCACAGTCTTTATGAAGAAACCAAGCCCACTGCTTAGGCATCCTCTGTCTTGCTCTGAGACTGCAAACAGACAGCTAATTTGGCAGGATGTGGAAGCTTTCACAGCTTCTCAAAAGTGCTCTAAGCAAAATTATATACATTCCAAATTCATTTCAGTCTCGAAAATAAAGAGATTTTCACTTGTGCATTAGCATCCTTTAAGCAATAACCAGTGGTGAGTTGATTTACATGGGTATATTTGAATAATTGAATTCTGAAGACGAGAAACATCTGGCTTTCAAATCCATTCGGACCAAAAAATATCCAAATCAAAAATCAGACATGTATTTGGTAAGCCATCCAAGGAGCTTCATGGAGTGTGGCATTGCGAGCTGGGGTTTGGCTGGCATCAGGGCCGCCGCAGACCTCGGTAGCCGGGAAGGCTCCTAAGTGGGGATGGTCTGAAGTCATCAGCAATCAAGGAATGAAGACAGACGAGTGAAAATTATTTTCAGTCCAACGTTTTAACATGTTCATTATGGAAAACTTAGAAATTATAAACAAGCAAAAAAGAACTTACTGCATAGTCAACATGCCGCTGCATATTCGTCTCTACCCCTGGCTGTTCCACTGTGTAGCCATTTCTGTCTTTGTGTGTGTATGTATGTGGATACTCATTTATACACACGCACTTATATATTATTTATATGTGTTCTTTAACCAGGACGGGTTCATGAAGAGTTTTTGCACTTATTCACCTTTTCTTTTCATAAATATTTTCCTACATTATTTTAATGACCACGTGATATTGCATTCCTTGGGTATTCTGTGCCTTACTTCTTGTCTGTTGATAGGCATTTTGTCTAGTGTTAAGTTATCACAAGCAATTGGGGTGAACATATATGTAGCAGCTAAATCTTTTTGTTTCTCCATGATTACTTCCACAGGGGAAAAAAAAGTAGAGATGGAATTAGTAGGCCAGAAATGTAAATAGTTTTTTTTTTTGTTTGTTTGTTTATTGGTTTCTTACTTTTATTTCATTTCATTTCATTTCATTTTTTATTGTTTATATTTTATTTTAGAGAAAGAGGGAGAGAGTGTTGGGGAGAAGGGCAGAGGGAGAGAGAGAGAATCTCAGGCAGGTTCCATGCTTTGCACAGAGCCTGATGTGTGGCTCGATCCCACAACTCTGGGATCATGACCTGAGCTGAATTCAAGAGTTGGACGCTCAACTGGCTGAGCCACCCGGGTGCCCCTGGAAATGTAAATAGTTTTAAGGCCCTTGATAAGTTGACAAATTGCTCTATAGAATGGTTGCACACATCACCACCATTTTCTACCAGTACTGTAGGAGAGTTTCCAATTGCATACAAACTAGAAAGAGATCCTCTTGAAGTATAGAATACCAATATGAATACACCTTCTTGAGTGTAGCTGTAAGCTGTCTTCATAGGAACTAGATTCTGGGGAATCCGGCTAACGGTGGCTGTCTCTGGAAGCATGTCCTGGGCATCGTAATCATCACCAAGGATTCATCAAGGACCCAGTTTGTCCTGTGTGGAGCTTCATGCTGTACTAGAATGCTATATGTACTTAGCTCCAGCCTTCCTGGCCCTTTCAAGTCAAAAGTAGGGATGACAAATTAGAACGTAAAGCTGGAAGGAAGTAGATTCTGAATGAAGAATTCTGGGATTTGTATCAAAAAGCTGGAGGCACCAAGATGGCAGTGAGGACGTCTAACTGGCTGACAACAATCGTATGGAAAAAAAGTACAGTTGATCCTTAAACAATATGGGTTGTTCTTCGAACAGCACACATCCATTTGTATGCAGATTTTTTATTTTTTTCCTCTTAAAAAATTTATTTTAATTTTTATTTATTTACGAGAGATAAAGAGACATAGTGTGAATGGGGGAGGGGCAGAGAGAGAGGGAGACACAGAATCTGAAGCAGGCTCCAGGCTCCGAGCCATCAGCACAGAGCCCGACGCAGGGCTCCAACTCATGAGCTGTGAGATCATGACCTGAGCTGAAGTTGGATGCTTAACCAACTGAACCACCCAGGTGCCCCATGTAAATTTTTTCAATAAATACAGTACACTACTGTGAATGTATTTCTTCTTCCTTATGATCTTAATATTTTCTCTAGCTTATTATAAGAATACTGTACTTAACACATATAAGATTCAAAATATGTGTTAGTTGAATTTATGATACCAATAAGACCTCTGGTCAACAGTAGACTATTAGTTAAGTTTTGGGGGAGTGAAAAGTTATATGTGGACTTTCAACTGTGTGATTTTTGACTGCATTGTTCAAGGGTCAGTTGTAGTTTCATTTTCTTTCCCATCTGCAGCCCCTTTGCTATTTCTTCCTTATGTCCTCCCTCCCCATTTCCTGCCTTCAGCTGAAAAAATAAATGCATCACATTAGAGAGAAAGTATGGAGACCTCAATAATATGGTTACATCCTGTTGTACTGAGCCTTAGCCTCACTGTGGATCACTGTAAGCTTCCAGAAAACAGTCACAGAATCTAATGTGTTGTTCACTCAGTGCCCAGCATCGTACCTGAAACTTAACAGACATCTGATGAATGTGAGCAAAGTGAATTCACTTTCCCCCCTTAATTCATACCAGTGTGGAAGGGGCTTCAGAAACAGAATCTGGTAATGGCTGGATATACTCTTGATGAGATTTGCATCTTCAGGTGAGACCAGGGTCTCCACTATATCTCCTGAGAGAGAAGGTCACATCGCCTGTGAATACAGTGCCCTGCTAGCTCCACCTTTCTCTCTTCTCTCTACTTTCCGGTACTTTATCAATTCTCAATTCTTTTATCTTTTTTTTTTTTCTTGCTGACCTTGAGCATGGAAGTTTTATGCATGTAGTTGGCAATATTTATGTTGCTGCTGATTTGGTAGTTAGCCTGCATTTTAGTTGATGTTTATTTACTGTGTTTGTCTCTGCTGGTTTATTTTATCAGGCCTTGCCATTTCTCAAAAGTTTGCTTCGCTGCAAGGCTGATTTCTTCTCCAGTTTTTGGTCTCATTTGTCTTGCTTTTTTATGGACCATTTGCTAACTTTACAGTTGCTCTAGAGTGCCTTAAATAGCTTGTTAAGATACAGTCTTGGGGACCGTGTGATGAAAGTGGGCTTCTTCCTTCCACTAATGGAGATTAGTGTTAATTACTGACTTTTTGGGCTTTTTTGTTTTGTTTTTTTGTCCTTGAATGGTATTCCACTGTGAACCACTTTAAGCGATGAGCTTCCTGTGTTTTCTGTTTTCAAAGTAGGCAGAAAGATGAGCTGTAAATTCAAAGAACAATCTGTCTTTATTCAGTTACCTTAGATTTGCATTGTCTGAGTAGCAGGCTGCATTTCCTCTTCCTTCATTTGATAATTGCACAGTTGAAAGCTGAACTGTAAAGGTCAGCTGGGGAAATGAGACTTTTCCTGGTGAAATGGTGAATGGTAGTTGTGGGCAAGGATGGAAGATAGCAGATTTCCTTAGTCCTACATGGCAGCATGCTTTGCCTTTGAAGATCATGTTG
The DNA here is from genome assembly GCF_024362965.1 of Panthera pardus. Taxonomy (NCBI): domain Eukaryota; kingdom Metazoa; phylum Chordata; class Mammalia; order Carnivora; family Felidae; genus Panthera; species Panthera pardus. The sequence continues at coordinate 41,723,995 of NW_026526821.1, read as the reverse complement.
TATTCACTTGAATACATGCCACGAGCTCTCCATAATTTGTTAACTCATTTGATGAGAGCTTCTTGCTGGTTCAGTCAAGGGTTCCAGTTGTACATATCCATTCTTGCTTCTGGGTCTTTTTGCACACGCTGTTTCCTTCTGGAGCACTCATCCATGTGTCCACCAGTTCCTCGTGTGGCCGAATCCCACATAGTCTCTAAGATCCCAATTTATTTTATTTTTTATTTATTTTTAATTTTTTTATTATTATTTTAAAATATAATTTATTGTCAAATTGGTTTCCATACAACACCCAGTGTTCATCCCAGCAAGTGCCCTCCTCCCTGCCCATCACCCACTTTCCCCTCTCCCCCACCCCCGTCAACCCTCAGTTTGTTCTCAGTATCCAAGAGTCTTTTATCTAAGATCCCAATTTAAATGTTGCTTCTTCAAAAAGGCCCTGCCAACCTCCATTTGAATTTCATCTCCTTAGCTATTCACTGAAAGCATCCTCTGTCTTTCCTTGGTAGCATTTGAAATAGGTGGTAATTGTGTCTCTTGGTCAACTGTCTACTCTTGGTCTATATATTTAGTAGTAAGTGAAAGGGTCTGATTTTCTTGATACTGTGTCCCTGCTCCAAGTAGGTGTTTGAGAAATAATTGTTGATAGAATGTGTGTGTGAATTGTTGTGCCCTGACAAGGCAGTTTCATCCCCTTCTTCTATCACAGACCATAATTCTAACCTTGAGAAGCTGTGCCCACATCAGTGACATTACGTGTTTAGTTCCCATACCTTATGATCTAGTCAGGTTAATCATCATTGTCGTTGGATAAAATGGAAATGAACCAGAGATTCACAGAAGCAAAAAGGAAGTAAAATGGTTGCTATAATCATGGTAGATTAAGAAAAAAATTTGAAACAGGTAGTTTGTCTCATTATAAATGGAAATGCTTGTTACAAAAAAGGAAAACATTCAGAAATGAATAAGGTAATCACAAGCATTCACAATCCTCCCACCAAAAAATAATGATTGGTTTATGTTTGTAATATTTACTTAGATTTATAGTATATGTGTTTAAATTGTACATCAGATATTGTAATTATGCATTATAATGATTACTTAAAAAAACAAATTGAGATCAAACTAGATATACAGTTCTATATCCTGCTTTTTCTTTTAACATTTTATTGTGAACTTTTCCTCATGCCATTGAAGACAAGTCTTCATTCTGTTTATATCATAATTGTAATTCTTGCTTAATCGTAGAGGACTTTTGGAACCCCTCCCCCCCCCCATAAATTGTTGCAATTAATCCACTTATGTAAATCTTTCCCACTTTTTTTTTTTCTTTTGTCAGCTACATCCACACTCCCTTGAATTCTGTATTTGATGGCAGCTACTGCTTACATTAAAGCAACAAGGGGAGGAATGAAGAGAGGTGTGAGAGAGAAATAAGGAAAGGAATGGTTGATGACCCAGACCATAAAAGGCATGACAGTAGAGAGCAGGGAGTGGGCACACAGGCCGGTGGAGGTACGGCAGGTGTTCCCAGGACTACTGCTCACCCCCAGCCCGAGACAGAGGCACACAGTGCAAGCATTGCTTGTTCGGTGTGGTAGCATTTTGTCTTTCAGTGGGTGATATCAAAGAAGTACAAATGTGTAACGCAGATCTGTAACACTAAAGCCCTTCACTTCAGTGAAGGGAGAGGAGCTGTGGTGCATTTTAAGTCTTTCTCACATCTTCAAACTTCCCTCTGTGCTCTCTCTCTTCCCTCTGCTCAGAAACAGGCACAGCTGTTCTGAAACGAACCCCTTCTTGGACGACCCGGTGTAGATGGCACCACACCGTTTTCTGTGTCCACTATCATGTACCTCTCTAGCATGTAATTGCTTACATTAATCATGGTGCATCTGTATTTTCGAATTGCATGATATTAAACTATGTTAGACAGTAATCGTTAATGATCTGGGGACTTGTCGGAAGTATTCATTAAGAGGAAAAGGTTACAAAATGAACTCTGTTGTTGGCTCTCCTCTTGTGTGTATTATGTGTGGCTGTGGAGGCTAAAGACTGTAGGCCGGGATGGATCATGGGGACTGTATCAGTAAAGTGTTTTACTTACTTGTATTTTGTGCATTTGCTACAGTTAGTGACCTTTCATCTTGAGAAGGGTGGAAAGCACCAAAAGTTGTTACTTCTTATGGCAAAGGGAGCTCTGCATTGGCTGACACCGTCAGTATTCCTCGTCCAGGGATTCTATGGCTATGTCATTGGGGTCTGGCTCTGAGCCTCTTGTACCTGACATCAAAGCACTACTCATAGCAGCCATTGGTTGAATGCCTACTATTTGCCTCACAGAAGGCCCTCAGGATACACAGTCAATTAAGGCGGGTCTCTTTCCTTAAGGAACCCTGGTGGACAGGGCTCTGTCTGCCCTCTGATCTGTAAGGCTCTGTGTGGTTTTGGTGGTTTTGGCTCTGGCTCCCTCTTGGGCCACAGTTGCTCTTATACCGTCACTATCTCCCGGTTCCATATGCTCTTACCATGCTGGTCTTGCTGTGCTCCCAGCATGCCACACACATTGTCTCCTGGTCATTGGCCTGGCTTCCCACTCGTGTTGGCACCAGATACATCCTCATGGTTACTTCTTCCACTTAGCTCTCTCCTAAATGTCACCTTCTCTTTGTACCCTCTCTCTGGTCTTCATTTTTTTTTTTTCCATAACACTTATCGCATAACATACTCATTGTTAGTTAGCTGTCCTGCTCACTAGAATGGAAGGTTTATAATGGCAGGGACTTAGTTCCCTTTGCTGAACCCATAATGCCAGTGCCCTGGCACATGGACGCCATATTGAACAGATGAATTATTGGCTGTGTGAACTACTGTTTCCTGTTTTTTGTACCCAGTGTCTTGGGTAGAGGACTACACAGGTGTGGGAGGAAAGGTTGCCCACGGAGGTGCTCCCGAGAGTGTCAGCTTAACTTTTGACATTCTGTCCACGGTCTACCTTTTGGGTTTTATTTCTTCTCATCACTCCTTTATTTGTTCTGAGCAATAGCCAGGTGTGCCCTTTACTGCTTCCTTTGCTTGCATCTTTTGTCTTTCTTCTCCTGTTTTTCTTCAACTAGATTTCCCCCCACTCACCACACTACGCCCGTTGTTATTCTGTCCATCTGTCAAGGCCCAACTTGACAGCAGTTCCTCTGCTAGGCATCCTCTCGTCCCTGCAGCTATAAATGCTCTCCCTCCAACCCATCTCCTGTTAAAAATGGAACTTTCTCGGGTTCATCATGTGCTGTGATTGATCTGCATGCACATTTTATTTCACTTATAATCTACTCTTAAGATGCAAAGGCACTTTATCTATTCAGCATTGCCCTTGTACATGTTAGGTGTTGATTCACATTTATCGGTGATGTGGCATTCATGGCTGAATCAGGTGGCAGGAAAATCACCTGAGGTACATACACTATTCTGGGTCCAACAGGGAGAGGTGCATTTTGGAATGATAAACCATTGTCAACTTCTGGGAGGCTGTTTCTGGGGTAAAAGTTACCATAGTTCAATTGAGGAGGTAAGGTAGAATTGCAGTGTCAAAGTGAGAATGGAGGAGGCGTAGGAGGAAGTGAGCTTTACTCTTGGCTCCTCTAAAGAAGAGGTCACCTTGGACCTCCCTCTACTACTCTCTGGGCCTCAGTCTCTTGGCCTATAAAATAGTGGGGGGAGCAGAGTGTAGGGTGTGTGCCAAGTTGAACGAACAATCTCTTGAGTCTCCATGTAGTCGTAACCACATGTGATCTTGCAGCTCAATCAGGTAGGTCTCCTGGGTTTAACATCTGGTTCTGGCTGCATTTATTGGAGCGAGTTTTACCACTGTTATGAGAAATAGGCTGGGGAGAAAACTCACTTAAAATGCTTTTAGTATCGAATTTACTTTTTTTTTTTTTTCAAAAGCAATCTTTGTTTCTTTGGGCACTTTCCATTTGCAATACAGAAGGCTTAAGACTGGCTCCTGAAAGTCTTTTCTGAGTACTTTCTAGACTAGGGATTTGAAAGTTTATTAGAAAACCATTCCCAGAGTACTAGGGATATTTGTGTTATAAACTCTGACTTCTAACTAAAAGGGGTTTAATTTCACAACCTCCTAGATTAAATTGCATTGTGAGACCCTCATTTTGATATATACACCTTGAATTGCAGTTGTATGTAAGTCACTGTATTACAGGCTATACAATGATTTGGGAGGAAAAAAGGGAAATGAGGAGGAGTGGCGTAGCAATTCTACTGTCTCTACAAAGCAATGATTCTTAGCTTTCTTTTTATTTATTTATTTATTTTTGAGAGAGAGCGAGAGCATGTGCTGGAGGACCTGCGCCTGTGAGTGGTGGAGGAGCAGAGAGAAGGGAACAGAGGATTCGAAGTGGGCTGTATGCTGACAGCAGAGAACCCAATGTGGGCCTGATGTGGGCTGGAACCCAGGAACCGTGAGATCATGACCTGAGCTGAAGTCGGACACTCGACTGACTGAGCCACCCAGGCACCACTACTTTTAGCTTCCTAATAAAAGTCTCTAATGATGCACATAGGAAAGACCTCAGAGCCTTTCCATGAAGAGACAGGGTCTGGATGAATGGCCAGGTTATTTCATACATTTCCCTGTGCCTTCCTTGGGGTAGTCTCTGGTTTCTGCTCAGGAAGATTATTGGATAAAACCTGCATCAACTCCAGCACCCGAATCCAAACTTCCTCTTCAGTCTTTAAGATCCACCCCTATCTCTTTGGGAGTTTGTTCCTTTGTAGTGAGGTGGTTTGAAACTGGCTGGAAGTTCCTGAGAGTGGTAGGGTGGTAAGAAGGTCAGCCATTCTGGTCTCACTGTTACCAGAACTGTTGTTGAAACCTAATCCCTTGTGAAGGATCAGGGACAAGTGAGCCATCTTGCATGGAGTTCTGGTCTTTTCTAGCTGCTTTCCACCTGGCCCTTGCCAGAATCTGGACTGCAGACTACCACCGTACATCCCAGGCAACGGGCCAGGAGTTCTTTAAGAAATGATGTATGCTTGATCAAAACCCAGCTACATAATTTGCAGGGTTCAGTGCATAGTGTAAACATGGGGCTTCTCGTTCAAATAGGAAGAGTCTCAAGATGACGGCAGTAGACAGTGAATGCAGGATCCTGTGTGTCCTCATAGGTGGCACACCCATGGGGTCAAACCTATGAGAACCTAAAAATCACATGGGAAAAATTCTGGCTTACCCATGGCCTAAGAATTTTCTTTCCCCTCAGCTGTTCATGTACTTATGGAGAATGTCCATGCGGGGGACTACCTTGCCTTCAGCTCACCTCCATTGTCAGGTCACTCCCTTCTAGTCATGCTGGGGCCTGGGGCTCAGCCTCAGTTGCCCTCCACATCTGCCCCCCACCACAGCTGCCAGTACAAGTGTTGGCTGCACTGGAGTAGCTGTTTGCCTCCTTTTTGAAAGTGAAACGACATCAAAGACACAAAACTAATCACCCCTGGCATAACATAAGGACTCGGATATTTATGCCTTCAGTTCATTTAAATTTTTCTTTTTCTTTCTTTTTTTTGATAATCACAGTCTCACTTTCAATGTCATGGTGTGAACTGAGAAATTCCCACCCCCTTGCTTTTTCACTGCCGATGATAACAGGAATATAAATTGCAAGATGTGCGATTATACCTAAAAATGCTAGATGTCTTTTAATGCAAAAAAAAAAAAAAAAAAGCCGTTTCTCATAAAAATAGATTGTATGCTGCTTTTTTTGTTGGACCTAACGCAGTATGTGTACTTCCAAATGTCATTTTAAAATGCTAAAAACAGCTGCAAAAATTACATCCTTTTGTGGTTTTCCTTTTAATTGTAACATTTAGGAAATTAGCATTTGGGGCCAAGATAATTCCAGTAAAATAAGATAGTGAATTACAATTATTTAAAATGAAGCCACATTAAAATACAATTATAGTTGATATTCTTTCCCTGATATTAACACATTCACGTTTATCTTTCACAATCTCTTGAGGTTTGCTATTTGAAATAATTATCATTGATTAAGGAAAGAGGTGCATTTTAAAGTATGATTAGTAAATATGTAATATTTAATGGAAGTCATACAGTACCAGCAATAGCTAATTCACCTCGTATTTTGAAATATAGTTCTTGACTTTGTAATTATGACTCTCAGAATGGTTGGGACTTGGTTTTAAGTTAAGACTGAGCATCTTTATGTTTTGTTTTTGTTTTTGTTTTTTTAACTCTTATATTTTAGGACAGAAAGGTCATTTGTTATCAAGGACATTGCTTTTAGTAGAAAGCAGTCAAACTTTTTTTCCCATTTTAGAAAGAGACCACAGGAATGAATCCATACTTCTTCCTTATGAATTCAAATGGGAATCTTTCCTTGACTTCTTAACTCAGAACATTACATATCATTAGATGCCTCTCTTCAGGAGGGGTCAGACAGCCTCATTACATCTAAGGTTGACAGCTTCCGTTCGTCCAAGTTCTTTTCCTTTCCTTATCACAATCTGAAATGAGAACTTCTACCAAGGAGGAGCCAGGGTTCTCATCAGCCCAGAGACTCCGGTTCCCCTGAAGCTGCCCTCAGACCACCCTTCCCCTGCCCCACAGAGCTCTGATGTGTTCACTTATGGCACCTGCCTCTCCCAGCCTTTGCCCCTCCTTACTGTTGTCATCTAAACTTACTTTCTAAGCTTCACCATCTTTTTCAGTCCTGCTGTTATCTTGGGTGATTCCGTATGGATACTTAAGGTTAAGTAAGCATATTTACTTCTTCAGCCTGGAGACTTCTTAGATTTCTTCATTTCACCTCTAAGAAGACTTGCCGCATCTCCACTTACTTCTCTGTCCAGTCAAGTTTTCATCCCCAACACTTGAGCCGTCCTCTTCCCAAATCCTCAGATGGTCCTTTGGTTCTTTCACTTGTTGGAGACCCATCTGGTTCCATTGAATTTTCTCCCTGCCCTGAACCTGTATCTGATATCTCAGCCCAATGCTATGAGAGAAAGCCATGTCAACACAGAGATGGGCACCTCTGTAAATTAATGATCCCTAGGCTTGAGTGATGCCCACCCACCCACCCCCTTTTAGTTTGTTGTCCTTATCAGTTCTCTTGCCCATTGGCCTTTTCAGGTATTACTAGTAATCTTCATGTTCTTTATGTCTCTAACCCCACCACCTTCCTCCTTATTCTTAGCAGAGGACCTTGCTTCTGACCTCACAGAGAATACAGAAGTCCTAAGAAACACCACCACCAAAGCCCATGTCTGCTTTGCTTTTGTCTTTTCCTCCGTCCTTCCTGTCTCAATGGCTGAATTGCTCTTTGTCTTCTCCTACCTGTACTATGGATGCTGTAGGATTCATAGCTAATATTTGTTAACTGCTAAGTGCTCATTATATACTTCCATTGGATCCTCCACTCAGCAAGGACTAAGCTTATTCTCGAGTGTAGTTCCAGATGAGGAAATTAAGGCTTAGAGAAAAACTGTCCTGTGGTCTTATAGGAGCCAGGATTTGATCTGGGGTAGACTAATTCCAAAGCCCATGTTCTTAGCCATCATTCTGTCCTTTCCTTCCAATTCCAGCTTAGGGGCCTCTATCCCCAATTTGTTTACACTCTGTCTCTTCTGGCTTGTTTATACCAGGGTTTAAATACGCACAAGTCTCTTCCAGCTTTTAAAATGAGGACCCATTCTCCTAAAACTACCACTTCCCCTTCATAACTAACATTACTGAGAACACTGTCTATTGTTCAGCCTCTGCTCTCCTCCCATTCAGTCCCAGTCCACTGCAGTCTGGCCCCAAACCCAGAAAAGCTCACTCCAAGTTTGCCAGTGACCTCCATGTTGCTAAGTTCAGTGAGTTCTCCTTGGGCCCTATCTTACTTGACTTTCCTGGAGCATTTCATACTACTTTTCTCCCTTCCCTTTGCTTTCCTGTGCCCACTCTTTCCTGACCTTCTCTCTGTGTCTTTAACTGCTCCTTAGCCTCGTTCTCTGCCAGTCACTGCGGTATCTGCGGTCTTCCAGATTTGTCACTAAGCTCCTTTATTCTCATTCCATACATACATCCTGGGTAACCTCATCCGCTTTTGTGGTTTCAGTTGCAGTCTAGATGCTGGTGAATCCCAAGTCTGTATCTCCGTCCTTGTCAATGGCCCGAGAGCTAGACCTTTGTATGTATCTCCCTGCCTGCTGGACATCTCATTTAGTAGAACTTTCTGGAGTCATTAGCTTCCACAAATGTATGAAATTGGGCTTACCTTCTCGAAGGCAGGATGGAGAAGAGGTAAAAATTGTGAGCTCTGGCGTCAGGATTGATTCTGCCATTTACTAGTGATATGACCGTCCCTCACATGTCAAATGGGATAATGACGGCACCTACCTCACAGGGCCATTGCGAGAGTTAAATGAGAAGTCCTCAGAACCGGGCATAGAGTGAATCTTCAGGGGACGGTGGCTGCTGCCCTCATCTTGGCCACCATGAGTACTAGCACTAGTGTGGCTGCCATTACGACTTCTGCCTCCCCCACTGGTCTGTCCCCAGTGCTCTTCTCCATCTCAGTGGATCCCAATACATATTATTAAATGACTCATACATGGTCTCACAGTCCCTAGAACTTGTGTTCACACCTGCAGACCTTTTAGCTCTTGCTTTCCCACCTCCTATGTAATCCGGTCAGAAACCTGAGGGGCGTCTTTGACTCTTCCTTTCTTTAATGTTTATTTTTGAGAGAGAGAGAGAGAGAGAGAGAGAGAGAGAGAGAGAGAATGAGAGAGAATGAGTAGAAGAGGGGCAGAGAGAGAGGGAGACACACAGAATCTGAAGCAGGCTCCAGGCTCTGAGCTCTCAGCACAGAGCCCAGTGTGGGGCTCTAACTCACGAACCACAAGGTCATGACCTGAGCTGAAGTCTGATGCTTAACTGACTAAGCCACCCCAGCGCCCCAACTCTTTCTTTCTTATCACATGGGACTTCTCTGCCACCATCTTTAGGATCAAGTTCAGAGTCCTTAATATTTACTTTCCAAGGCCCTTCACCGTCTGCCTTCTTGTTGTTCTATTAGGCTTTGGGTCTTGCCGCTTCCCCCACAGCAAGCCAAGATGTGGTTTTATTGAGCTTCTCTTGAATTTCTATATCATGAATGAGCAAGAATGGCACAGCTTAGGTATAAGTTTCCTCAGGAAGCTTGCCTTGATTCTAGGTACTACCAAATTTTGGAATCAGTACCCTGCTCTTGTATGTTATAACAGTGTGTCCTTCCTGGCTTGCAACCCGTTGGGTGTTCACTTGTGTTTATTTGACTGTCACAGACTGGGAGTCTTGTGGAGGCAGGGACCACATCACTGATACAGGCTGTTATGTCTCGTGTGCCCTCACCCTGTGCCTGGCACCATGCTCAATAAAATAAAAAAAAAAAAAAGTAGGTGCTCAGAGCATCATGTTAGAGATGAAGATATTAAAACTCACATTTTATGACCTCCTGAGATGACACAGCTCAGTAGCAACAATTGCAGTGGTCAGTAGCCCAGGTTTTAGTGTATCAAACTTGGATTCAAGTTCTCCCTCTGCTACTTACTTTTCTAAGCCTCAGTTTTCTGTTCTGTAAAATGGGGATGAGAAGCATGTCACCCTGGCAGGGTTGGGAGAACAGAGGAAGGGTATTGCCAGCTAAGAGCCTAGCCCAGCACCTGCCCCTGGTACACAGTCCTCAGGTGAGAGGATTTCATTCAAACCCAGGTCTCCCAACTCTCAGGGGAGCATTTGGTTTCGGACCACATGCCTGTGACATTGTCAGAGCAGTGTCTACTCTTGGTATACTGGGCTGTTCATAGAAAGTAAAACTAGAGATTAAAGGCAGTTCCATTAGGGGAATTCTCTGGTTTTGAAAGTGTTTAATCTAATGATTCTTTTTGACCATGTAAATATTTCTAGGAAGGCTAAACTGTACTGAAGTCTAAAAAATACCTACTAGGAAACATTTTCAAGGTTCTGTTTATTGTTGTATAACAGAGAACAATCACATACTAACTTTAATGAAACCTTATCCCTACTTAGTATAATGGCATATGTGCTGAGCTTGGGGACTTGCAAATACCCTTCATATATATTTATGTGATTGATTTCTCATGGATGGCAATGCCTACAGTCTACAGATTGTTTTCATTTGATCGGAGGATATGTATAACCCTAAATGACAAGTTTCAGGGAAGGTTTAAATCTTTTATTGTCTATCACAAATTGGAGCATTGCTCATGAATTGAGGGAGGCTGTTTTGGGAGTAGGCTGTCATGGGTTCAAATCCTGGCTCTTCTACATCTCACCATTATGACCTTGGGCAAGTTGTTTCACATACCTGAGCTCTGGGTTCCTTATCTGTAAGATGGAGAGACTTTGCTAACTTTAGGGTTTGCTGGGAAGACAAAGTAAGCTAACATGGGTAAACGACCTAGCACAGCACTTAGTTCTGCTTATAAAAGACACCAGGCATCTTACTCTCAATGTTAGCTCAAATGAATAGGTAACACATCTATTTGGAATGTTTGTTAGCTCATTGTAAAGGTTACTTTTGCTAGTCTGGATTTGCATGTCATACGGGAAAGTTTGTGATGAATTTTTCCAGAGTTGAACTTTTTAGCTCTAACTGCCATTTACCACAGCAGGAAAATGTAGAAGTTTAAGAACTACAGTTTCATAAGATTTCACACTGTGAAATCTTGTAGTCATTAAGACTTGTATTTGAGGAGAATCAACTTTTGTTATCAATAGATTAGCAAATTGTTTTAAAATTCCCAGTGACTAGCCCCCTTTATTCTGGTAACGCTGTGGTAAATCTGTCTACAATCTACGTAGCCCCCAGTAATTTCTGTATCCTAGAACTACTAGTCATAGGAAGATCTTGGTGGACTTCCCTGCGCTATAACCATCTACAAAGTAGTAAAAATATGAATTTGACTACTGTCAGAATTATTATTGGTACTCAGTTATTATTAGTGCTGTCATTATGATGGGAACATTGCAAACATAACACATCTAACTCCCTGGAGTCTTTGCTTCAAGCAATTTTTTGGAAGTACGATATTTATAAAAAGAGACTTCAATGTGTGCATGGCTATTGGCTGTTAAGTACCTTACTGCTTTTTTCCTGATGTTTCCCCCAGTTAATTCTTTTCTTAATTGATGTCTGTGCTCTCTCTCTTTGTCTCTCACCTCTCTGGCAGTCTTTTCCCTATAAAAGGACCCATCTGTCTAAGGTAGAGATTCTCTATTTTATATACTCATCAGTGATTAAGCTGCATGGAGTAGACATGCTTATCATTTAGAAGTTTCCTTTAACCCTGCTTTTTCAATACATTCGTGCTTTGTTTGTTTTCCTTCAGGTCAAATATGTTCTTTTCAAGCCTGAATGCCAGCACCCAGAAGAATGTCTAATTTCTAATCATAGTCACAGAGCAAAGAAAACATTTTAAATTGCTAATCCATTGTAATTAAAAATAATGCTTAAAAAATGGATGCTCTTTCTAATATGCAACTATATACAGAGAATGAGAGAGAAAAGCTGTTTCTGAAAAGTGACTCATTTTCATTTGATTTTTATTAGACTTGAATTTGAGCGGCAACAGCGCGAAGAACTTGAAAAATTAGAAAGTAAAAGGTAAGCCATGTGGGGTACGGGTTTTAACACTACTGTAGTCTGTGGATTCTTGCATTACTGCTCCAGACGGATTTCTTCAAGTCTGTTTCACTACCTTGCTCTGGCTCTGTGTCAAGTATTTACGTGTTTAATGACTGCAGGTCATTTCTCTAGCTGGTTAGTTTTACCTCATGTTTGAATGTTTTGAAAACAGTACATCTTCAAATACTTGGGACAAAGTGGGAATAGAGTCAGTAGGCAAATTTCATACACTCGTTACATTTAATACGCTAAATGTATACTTATGTTTAATCTAAAAGCATATCCCCCTTAGTGATTATCGCCTGAGGTTTTAAAAAGCCAAAAAGAATGACAGTTCCCCTTCCTTATATCTCCTCCCCTTTTAAACATCTTTGCTTATGTTATTTGGCCATTTATATTTCCCTTCTATAATTTGCTGCTTTAAATTCTTGGCCCACTTTTCTCGTGTGTGTGTGTGTGTGTGTGTGTGTGTGTGTGTGTGTGTGTGTGATTTTTTTAGCTGATTGGGAGAGGTTTTTTTTTATATGTTCTGAATATAATTATCTGATAAAACTTAAGTATTTTCTCCTTCTCCCCACCCTCATCCTGTTTAACGAGCCAAGAAACAGAGTAAGGTTATATATTAGAGTAGAAACTAAAGGCCAGAGAAAATCTGTAAATTGGATATTTATTTTCTGGAACCTGGAGTTTAGAATGCTATAGACCAAGCATGACATGTAACCCCTGAAATCATGCATCTCAGTTTTCTATGGAGACTCCTGTTATTCTCAGTGTTATGTGTTAATAAACTAATATTTGGGGCCATTTGGTGATTATCATTTGTCCTAAACTAGTGATTAAATGCTAAATAGCATGCGGTTATTTGAGCTGCAACAATGAACTGTCGATTATCTTGACTTTGATATTTGACCCCAATGAGTTGAGGACAGCATAAGCATTTTTATTTAATGTCATTTTGTAACTGAATTTCTATTGAGTTTTAGCCATTGGGCTGAATAACATTATTCACATTTAAATTTAAATTGGGCACGGTTCTTTCTCTTTGAGCTCAGGGGGCTTTTAAAATTATATCATGCATAACACATTATGCTTATAGACTCTACAAAGAAATGATATCAGAGGCGACTTCAGGAGATTAGGCAAATGATATGTTGGACAGTTACAGAGTGAAAAAGCTAAGCAGTGTGCTGCCGGAAATGAAAAGGAAAGCAGTTCCCCCCACTTTTTATTTTAGTGAAGGGCCTGACTTTGTGGCACGTGTCCATGTTCAGAACATTTCAGGTAGGGAAAAGTTCGAGCACCATTCGTATGTAGCGAGCAGACGATGATGGGTCAACGTTTGGCATTTCAGGAAACTCATAGAAGAAATGGAAGAAAAGCAGAAGTCAGATAAGGCAGAACTGGAGCGGATGCAGCAGGAGGTGGAGACTCAGCGCAAGGAGACAGAGATTGTCCAGCTGCAGATCCGCAAGCAGGAGGAGAGCCTCAAACGCCGCAGCTTCCACATCGAGAGCAAGCTGAAGGATTTGCTTGCCGAGAAGGAAAAGTTCGAAGAGGAAAGGCTGCGGGAGCAGCAGGAAATCGAGCTGCAGAAGAAGAAGCAGGAGGAGGAGAGCTTTCTCCGAGTCAAAGAAGAGCTCCAGCGGCTCCAGGAGCTCAACAACAACGAGAAGGCCGAGAAGATCCAGATATTTCGAGAGCTGGACCGCCTCAAGAAGGAGAAGGACGAGCAGTACGCCAAGCTCGAGTTGGAGAAGAAGAGGCTGGAGGAGCAGGAGAAGGAGCAGGTTGTGCTCGTGGTGCACCTAGAGGAGCAGCTGCGCCAGAAGCGGGAGATGAGCCGGCTCCTCCAGCGAGGGGAGGTGCAGCGGGTGGAGGAGGAGAGGAGGGACCTGGAGGGCATCCGGGAGGCCCTCCTGCGGGTGAAGGAGGCCCGGGCTGAAGGGGAGGACGACGGCGAGGAGTCAGAACGGGCTCAGCTGCGTTTCCTGGAGTTCAAGAGAAGGCAGCTGGTCAAGCTGGCCAACTTGGAGAAGGACCTGGTTCAGCAGAAGGACCTCCTGAGAAAAGAAGTCGAAGAGGAACAAGAACTCCTGGAGCGTTTAAAGTCTGCAAACGAAGATGACTTCAGAGTGTGGGAGAAAGATGCCGAGGGTGTCACACACGTCACCCAGGCGGCTCAAATCCTCGAGAAGATAAAGCCCGCGGAATACAGGCTGCAGTATAAGGAACGCCAGCTCCAGTACCTCCTGCAGCATCATTTGCCAACCCTGTTGGAGGAAAAGCAGAGAGCGTTTGAAATCCTTGACAGAGGTCCTCTCGGCTTAGACAACACTCTTTATCAAGTAGAAAAAGAAATGGAAGAAAAAGAGGAACAGCTCGCTCAGTACCAGGCCAACGCGAGCCAGCTGCAGAAGCTCCAAGCCACCTTTGAGTTCACTGCCAACATCGCCCGTCAGGAAGAAAAAGTGAGGAAGAAGGAAAAGGAGATCCTCGAGTCGCGGGAGAAGCAGCAGCGCGAGGCGCTGGAGCGGGCCGTGGCCAGGCTGGAGAGGAGGCACTGGGCCCTGCAGAGGCGCTCCACCCTGGGCCTGGAGATCGAGGAGCAGAGGCAGAGACTGGCCACCCTGAACAGCAGCAGCAGCGAGCAGTCCGGCCTCCGGGCCAGCCTGGAAGCTGAGCAGGAAGCCCTGGAGAAGGACCGGGAGAGGTGAGGCTGGACAGGGAGAGCACGGCACACCGTAGGTGCCAAAGGTGGTGTGTTTTCCACCCCCTCAAGGTGTGCGTCTCTCTGTCTTTCTAAAAAAGTGATTCTGTTCGCCTGTGTGTTCACTGATACACCAGCCAACGCTTGTGTTCCAACCAAAGCTGAGAAAAGCACCCCCCCCCGCCACATTTTCTTGCTCCTTAGGATCCTCATCTGAGAATCATTGGCATGCCATTGAAAAAAACACTCAAACAAAACCAGAGCCCTTGTCTATGACTCCACTGACCTATGGAATACGAATATTGTCATATTTGATAAATACGACTGCTTCCAGCCTGCCCCCTCCCCTGTTTCTGTCCCCTCCCCTCCCCTCCCTTTTCTCTTTCCCTTCCCTTCCTCCCTCCTTTCTTCCTTCTGTCCTCCCCTTCTCGCCCCCCCTCCCCCGACCCTCCCTCCTCAGAATTTTTCCTACCCTCCCCTATTCCCCGCTTCACCCTCACCCTGGGCCTAACATCTTCTCTGTGACCAGCACTAGTTACAATACAGCATCATCCCTTCGGTCACAGACCACACAGAGCAGGTGCTGATTTCCACCCCTGTTGGGAAACTGAAAAATAGCCCTTTTCCTTCCCTTCCTGATTCACAGTATTTGAAGGAGGCCCCAGGATTCTGTATTAAAAAGGAAACTGCTAAACAAACAAAATTCTCCAGGTGATTCATGAACACAGCGAGCGGTATATTCAAGCACGTGTGGTGATGATTTACTCATGTTACTTTTGGTGTTATGAAAAATAAAACTAGGAACTGGCACTATTTTCATGGTAAAGAAAGAGTATTTATCTTCTCCCACCCATTCCCTGTCACCACGCTTCCCACACGGTAGATTCTCAGAAGGAATAAGTGCATGAAGTCAAGAACACTTTTTTCTGGTAGCCCAGCAGACGTGATGCCAAGACTCCCAGAAAGTCGGTAGTCTGCCTGGTGTGCAGACATCACCCGCTTTGTTGTCCTGTCCAGCTTTCATACCCTGGCCCACCCCGTTCCTGCCTGGCTGGCCTCAGCAGGCTCTTTGATCTTTGGGCCTCAGTGTGTCCTCTTACAAGAGGGCGGAGGAGACCAGGGGCCTGTGCATTTTCTTTAGCTCCAGACCCCTTGGTCGGTTGAGATCTTACCTGAAGCCCAGGTTGGAGGGCCTGGACCGCTGCCCCCTCTCCAGCATTCCAGGCACCCACAGCGCCTCCAGAGGGGCTGCAACCGAAGCCCAGTCGGCTGGCTTGTAGGAGCCCAGCTTGATATTGGCAGACGCCAAGGATCCATACTAACGACAAAGCAAGACCTGAGGCTGGAGCCTCTCTCCATCATCTTGCCTGAACAGGTTGGGACAACCTCCCTTTCAAATGATCTGCTTATACTGTGGGTTCTATTTACCTTTGCTCTCTGGTAATTCCCTCTGGCAAAACAGCAAGAAATAACAATCAAAAACCATAATGCTATTACTTCGGAGAAATAGGTTGGAGTTTTAAGAAAATGATTGCAGGTATGTTATGTAAATGAAATTGCCGGACAAAGCTCCAGCCCCAGGAAATTTAAAGTAGTGGAGGGCACGCTCTCAATTTATATCCTGCAGTGTGCAGTGAGAATGCCACGTGGGCTTTTAGCTTGATGTCCCTGGCTTTTGTCAACCAGCTTCACTCCCTGGCCATTAGTATTAATACTCTATTATAGCAGATACAGTATTGTGATTTCCAGGGAAGTGATTTCCTGATGTCAGCGTTCCTCCAGAAGCCACACAAAGGATGCTTTTGGCTTCATGTGTTTTGATGGAGTAGACTTTGCTAAGACCTAATTCAGGCCAACAAATTCTGAGCTCTTTGCTCTGGCTGTGATGCTACTGCAGCTTTCTGTGGGTGTTGGTTTTGTGTGTTATTATCTCTCTGGGTTCTCACAGCTAAGCCAGGGCCTGCCGTGCGGCCTGAGTCGGCCGCTTGTGAAATCCCACAAGTGTGAAATTTTAAATTCAAGTAGAACTAGCTTAGACAACAGTGCACTGAACTTGGCTTTCCTTGTTGGCTTCCTTATGAGCAAGATTTAATCCATTCTCTGCCATCTTTTCCACCCAGTGGTTATATAGTCATTGGGGACAAGTGTCACGCAGTTAGAAAGTGGCAGGTCTACTCACCAGCCCACTCTGAGCCACGTCGTCCTCTTGTCTTCATATGTGCTACAATCCTTTCCTGGGACACCCTGCTTCCCTTGCCACCCATAGAAATCCTGTTGGGGCTTCAGGACCCCATGCCAACAACCCCTTTGCTCTGTGGTATCTTTTCCACTGCCCCACTCCTGAAAGATGTCTTTGACCGACTCTGGTACATGTCATCTTAACTATAAATGTTGGCAGTTACTTGCTTATATCTGGCTCGTTTTCCTTACCATCTCTAAGACTTTGTATTAATATTGTTCCCTTGTTCTTGGCCCACCAACTGGCCCCTGATGTCAATGTTTATGCATTTTTCTTCCTCCTTTGAAAAGACTACATGCTGTGGAAGTTGATGCTTAGTAAGTACTTGCTCATCAGCAGACAGATGAATGGCTGAGTTAGGCTGGGCATTACCTCCATGGAACCCATGAGTGCTGACCCTGGTGACGTTGTAATCACATCCCTGCGAGTTGAGAACTTGGCTTTCATGTAGGTCCATCAAATTGCTGTTGGTAACACCAGAGAGCTGGTAGGATCATGCTGTGCCAGCATCTGAAGCTAGAATCCTTGAAGTTTGGGACTGAAGGAATTTAGACTAGTTGACTCTTCAGATTGGCGTATGAAAAAATTGAGGCCCAGATTTCATTAACTCGCCTTAGTTCACACAGTGAGGGAGCTGTAGCGCCTATGTTTCCTGGGCCAAATTTACTGGCAAGCTTGGCCCTCTAGCCTCCTGGCCCTGGATCCAAGCATACCCGGGCCAGCAGGAGAATGAGCTTACACACACTTGACCTCATATTGGATGTATCATTTATCATTGGAAATAAGTGTTTGTTTCTACAGTGGTTTAATTTCTCAAGATACCCACCTTGCCTTCCTAGGTCTCTCTCCTGTTTCCCTTTCCCACACCCTCTGCCTTAGCCAAAGTGGATTCCTAGTTTTTGTGACTTAGGCCTTTGTTCATATTGCTTTTTGTACCTGGAGAGCCCTTAACCCTCATCTCCAAATGCCCAAATTCCTATGGGCCTCTGAAGATTCAACTTAGAACTGCCTTGACCATGCAGATCCTCCTCGGGTTGGTGGTGGTTAAAAATTCTTTAAAGCATAGATCTCTTTTGTCAAACAGAGGTATGTAGGGGGATCCCCATATGTGGTCAAAGACCAACTGTTTTGTTGAGGCAGGGGTAGGGGGCTCAGAATCCTGTACATCTACCTCAGAGGATTGGCTCAGCACCGTGGGAATATCTTTGCCCTTGATAATTAAACTCTCTCCAACTTTTGAACACCTGAAGCATTGTTCTGAATCCTTCTCATGGCTCGTTATCCCCTTATACCTTGTCTGATGCATATGTGGCACTTTTACTACTAGAAGGTAAAGCTCTTTGCAAAAAGTGTCTAGATCCCCCATGGTTTCAAGAACAATGTCTCACCCAGTGAAGATGCTCCGGAAATACTGTTCATGAATGAATTCATGTAACTCCCATCTCTGTAGATTAGAGCATGAAATCCAGCAGTTGAAGCAGAAGATCTGTGAGGTTGATGGTGTTCAAAAGGGGCATCGTGGGACCATGGAGGGGAAGCTTCCTTCTTCCAGCTTGCCATCCAGTGCTGAAAAATCTCACCTGGTCCCTCTAATGGATGCCAGGTACTGGACATTAAACTGATGCCAAACTTATATTTGCCATGTGGTTTAATGACTCACTGTACCTTGTATTGTCCAGTGTACATGTGAAGGGATCTATCAGAGGTGACTAGTGATAGGTGTCTCTGAGATATGTATACTTTGTCTCCATAAATTTATTGCCTGGGGGGAGAGGTATCATTTGAAGGGAACCAAAGATCTGAGGACTGGCCACCCAAATCCAAGGCATTTTAGAGTAGTGTTGTGTGAGAAGGTAGAATTGGAAGGTCCAGGGAAACCACGTCATCTAGAAAGGAGTGAACCAAGGCCAGGCTGAGAAGAGCAAAGAAGTAGAGTTAATTGAACCATACCAAGAAGAAGGACCTTGTGCTGACAGTTAATTTATGAAGTCATTAATTACAAATAGATGAAGTCTGTTACAAAAACTGTACCAGTATATTTGGAATGGTCATGAATAGCATATATACCTGATGTTACTATAGTAAAATGGTTTTCAACTTGAGTGGTATTGTAAATTGCTCTGTGACTTAGAGCTTTCAGATAAGTTGACTTAATCATTCTTTGCCTATAAGAAAGTGGATTATTTTCGTCAACTCCAGCTGTGTCTTGGGGAGATTTCAAATTGGGCGGTCATGAGCCCTGGGCAGTAGGTGACATGTATTTGGATATCAAAATGTATTAAGAATGGTATGAGCCTCTGTGGCCCCTTAAAAGGTCTGCATCTTCAGTGGGGCTAGTTTAAACTCTAAGTAAAAGGTCCAGAGAAGTAATTCATTTGTAAGTGCCCTTGGCTCTGGGTCAGCTGCACACGATTTTTCTTTCAGTATTGAAAGGTAACTACTGCATTTTATTATCCATTCTTCTGTGCTCTTTTACTTAAAATATTAATCTCTTTGCCTAACATTTCAGGAAATCATCAAGGCATGGTTCATAGTACCAAGATGTTTCTAGGAGTGCACATGTGCTTAGAAAGATGAAACCAGATTATTTTTTAGTGTGCTAAGAAATAAACATGCAAAACAGTTAATTTTAAATAATCCATCTAATCGGTGTCTGTATGGGGGAGGGAGAGTCTGGAGCTAAGCAAGCCTTCCATGTGGGCAGTCTGAGCCACTAGAAAGATTTTAGCTGGAACTAAAATTCTTCGCTCTTCCTGGTTTCTCTGGGTGGATGGTTGTACTTCATACACGTTCACCTCCATTCTCTAGGGTACCATATATTTAGTTGACAACTGCCTCAATCATCAACTGTTTCTTGCTTCCACTGTCTTGGCCACATGCCAGGCAGTTTGAAAGGTAGAGGGGCCTTTAAAATGTGGTTTCTCACAGCCAGGTGCCTATGGAGAGACACGATGGAGCAGAAACAATTCAAGCCATTGTTCCCTTGGAATAGTGAAGATTCATAGAGATTGTGCCCACTCTCCCCCTCCCCTTTAATCCTCTTAAATGACTTTATGATATGAGAAATAACACTCACAATTTTCCATGTGAAGAAACTGAGGCTTGGTGAATGAAGTGTGGGTTTTCAGAGTCTGGTCTGAGGCCGTGGAGCCTTCTGAAGCCAGCATCTGCGATTCTCCTGTTGCAGGGGTTCCACCAAGGAGAGCCAGGAGAGATGTGGATGGGATCATGTCGTCTCCCTTGTATTCTCAAGATTCTGTTATTAGTCCACTTCTCTCTTGTTTGGAGAAAACCCAGATCATGAACACATGGCACTGCATTTCTTAGAAAGTAGAAAAATGGTCAAGGTCCCGAGTTGTTATGTTTGATGTTTAGAATGAGAGAGCACCTCTTTTTGAAGGGCGTAGTAAACTGAGGGTCTCAGATGCCCTCTGTGGTTAGAAATCTTTAAGTGCCACCTCCCCCATCTCTGTTGTTTGCAGGATCAGTGCTTACATTGAAGAAGAAGTCCAACGACGACTTCAGGACTTGCATCGCGTGATTGGCGAGGATAGCAGTGCATCTGCAGATGTGGCGAGGGTGAGCTGAGGGAGCCAAGCCATCAGTCATTTGTTTTATTTTTTTAAGTTTTTTTTTTTTTTAATGTTTATTTGTATTTGAGAGACAGAGACAGAGCATGAGTTGGGGAGGGACAGAGAGAGAGGGAGACAGAGAATCTGAAGCAGGCTCTAGGCTCTGAGGTATCAGCACAGAGCCCGACGCTGGGCTCGAACTCATGAGATCATGACCCAAGCCAAAGTCGGATGCTTAACCGACTGAGCCACCCATGCACCCCATCATTAGTTTTCAAGGTGACCTCTCCATAAGTTGGTGGAGGTAGTGGTGATGGGCCCCCTTATTATTGTTTCTCAGTGAGAAAACTGAGATGCAGAATGTTCTCTAAAAATTAAATATAGCTTGGGTGGAGCTTAACATGTTATAAATAGTATTGGTTCAAGAGAAACTTTGTTTATTTAAGAATTTTGTACTTCTGGGGGAATTCTTAACTGAATATAGAGTCTACTAAAATGCTTTATTTACTTTGACTTATAAAGATTCTACATGTAACATTTTTCCGTTTTCTCCAAAAAATACAACCAATTTCCTTAAGTATTTAATTTTGCTTGATAAATTATCCTGAGTAGATATATAATTTTGCTTTTGAGAAGATACGTATTTGCGATGTTGATTTTTATCAAAATAGAAACATTTCATTCCTATTCCTCAAGTTAATAAGGGTCCTAAGGAAGTTTTATTTCATTTATTTAATTTATTGAATTTTATTTAATATGTTCATATTATTCTTAGAATTTTAAGATTAGGAATAGATGCTTCAGTTCCCTTACAGGCAGATAGAGCGATAGAGTCATACTTACCTTGGGAATATAAATTCTATAGAAGGGATGTCATTGTTGAGCAAGTATGTTTCTTTAGAATTTTGTTCCCATAAATATTTCTAATCAAATCAGTTTCTTTTCCCTCTATGAACAAGCTATAATTTAATATAGAGGGCTTTTTATTTTCTTATCAGGATAATGAGAAACTCCACAATGGCACCATTCAACGTAAGCTAAAATATGAGGTAGGTAATGATTTTTCAGATTGATAAGGTCGCCTTAAATTATGGCATGCTCGTGTGATTAAATTTTCTTAATGTTTGGTTGTGTAATTAGAATTTTGAAGTCCCAGTGAGATTAATGGCTAATAGGGAAGGCAAGCTATTATATGGACTTAAAATTAAACGGAATCCTGCAGGTTGAAAACTGCTTGGACTTTATTTGAATGGCATGTAACTGTGGTGGAGGCTCCTTGCCCAGTTTTTCATTTGTAACAGTATCCTTTCTCCTGGTCTGCATTTAAAAGGCAAATTATATAATCAGAATCAGATATGGGGTTTGGAAATGAAACTGAACACTTCTCAATGTTTTAAAAACCCTGCTCATTTTATGGACTGTGAGTTGGCAGTAGTACAAAGGACATACTCTCAGTTGATTAGCTTATTTCTCTGGTGGATTGTCAAACCAAGGTTTATTTGGGCATACGATTTGTAAGGTTTTACTTGTAGTATTTTCTTCCACTGAGGGACCTGTCCTTCCCATACATTCCTAAATTAAAAAACAAAACAAAACAAAAACAAACAAAACAAAACTAGGTGGTAGAAGTCTTACAGATGGCGCCCATATATTACAGAACAGAGAACAAGAGGTGAAGGGCTGGGTGCCCCACAGGAGGCTTAGCTGACTTTGGCCACTGCCACACCTCCACCCCGGTGGTCCAGTAATGACATTGTCTTCCTCTAGACATCCTTCTCTCTAGCAGATAACCTTGTGAAGTGTAGGACGTTGCCTGTTATTTCTTTGTGTCCACTGTGCCTGGCCTGTAGCGGGGAAGCCTTTCACAGTGCTGGTTCGTAGCTCTGGTCACAGCAGTCTAACCAGGGCAGGTATAATTAAAGATTCCCACGAAGTGAACCAAGAGGCAAGAGAAATATGACTGAGGTTGAAATACTTGTCAATTTCCTTTTGGCCCTGTCATCTGATTTTCATTAAGTGTGCCCTGATTGCTTTTACATTTTGGACATACAGTCATGGACTTATTTTCACAACTAAATCTGACCTTTCGCAAATTGAGTCAAAGATCTTAGGATTTATTTTGGAGCAATTGAAATATTAGACCAAGAAGTGGATACTGTGGATCAATCCCGCACAACATATTTCTTTCAAACACTTGGCAATTTGTAAGATAAATAATATGGAAATTGATGTCCTGTGTGTGAATCAGATCATCCATTCTTAAATCATGTATCAATCAATATGAATAGCTTAGGCTTTCGATTTAACCTCTGCATTAATCTACACAATGAAACCAATGACTGCAGGAATCTTCATGTGCAAAAAGATTTGCAAAATGTGCTGCCAACCCCCATTTCAACTGTTTTTGACATCTTGAACAGAAAAGGTATCTTGCCCCGCTGCTGCCCAGAGATGTCACTGGCCCTTCCGGCAGAGAAGAGGGGAGGGAGGTGGATTGGAACAACCATCCGGGTCCTCCCACGACACAGAGCGTCTCGGCGTCTCCTGCTCCCTCCTCAGCATCGTGCGAGAGAGCCCACCAGCGAAGACATCGGTCCTCCGTACACAAGGTGTGGCAGAACAGTGATCGTGGATACGGTCATCCTGAGTGTGCAGGCTGTTTCCAACCAAAACGTTTCAGTCTACCTGAAATCACATTTCTTAACGAAAGTAACACCAGTGACACAAAACATCAGCATCGGTCCGAACATCTCAGTGATCTGATGACTCGTAAAGATAAACACAACTTGGGAATCGAGTCTAGCTGGACTTTGCTGCAAGATTTGTCCCAAGAAGTGCCTCTACATAATGGAAGCAAGCAGACCAGGCAAAGCAAGTTACTCTGCTTGGTCCTCTCTGAAACGGTTTCTGGTGAGGAGGGTGCCTCCCACAGCGTTCCTCAGCATGCACCCGCTGGGAAGTTTTGTGGTGAGCAGCAAGTCGAGAGAGAGTTAGATGCTAAAAAAGCTAACTCTCCACAGTCCCTGATAAATATCAGGACAGAAGGAAACAGCGGGTTGGGCTGTTTTTACCACAGGCTGGCAGACCTTTATAAAGATACCAGCAGTCACCTGCTACAGGCTGGCACAGAGGTGATCCGCCAAGCCGGGCATATAGGGAACCTGTGTGACCCCAGGGGGCTCACCTCCCATGTGATGACATTTATCAGAAGACTACCATTTCTGAAACACTTTCCCCTGGACACGCCCCTGAAGTCACAGCAGGCGTCATCAGAGCCTTATTCTTTCCCCAGAGAAGCTCAGGCTGGCAGCGGCGATCCTGAAGAGGCAGGAGCCGCCAGGCCAGCAGAGGGCACCATGCCTTTCAGAGCACCAGGCCTCACTGCTGCCTCTGCTGCTGCAGGATCCCCAGACTCCTCCGCAAGCTCAGTGCTGCACCTAGAATCTGAAGATTCTAGAAGGAGACCCGCATTTAAGCAGACTCTTTTGCGATTCCCAGCCCAGATGCTGAAACTTCAGGAGCAGCCTCTAAAAGACTTTCTTGAGCACGTGGCTTGTTCCATACCAGAACTCTCAGGTGACATAAAGGAAGTCAAAGGTGTTTACTGGCTTGCTGTTGCTAACTGCACAGAACCTGACCCTCAGCCAGCATGTTTGCTTCTGCTTCATTCCATGCTATATGCTTTGGTTCTGTCAGATAACCCTTCAGCCTCAATGTGCATTTTTCATGCTCTGCCTCTCTCTGGACTAGAGGAAATCCAAGTCGGCTTTGGTGGGCAGAGCATTAGACTCTTGGGCTCTGCAGAGAGTCTCCTGCTCACCGTATTTAGTTACAGCAAAACCCTCTGTCAACAGATTTGCAGTGACCTCCTGTGTGTCCTGATGCCCGAGTTTGATGCTGCTGTCCGCACTAATCACCCTTTGTTCCAACAAGATCTGGTTCAGCTTTCTCTTGACTGGAAAGCAGAAATCCCTGATTTAGTTTTGGCAGACGGTGTTCGGTTATCATCCAGATTCCAGGATACCTTGGTTGACATGATTTACTTTCTTCATGGAAATATGGAAGTCAACATCCCCTCTCTGGCAGAGGTACAGTTACTGCTCTACACGACAGTCAGAGTCGAGGGTG
The DNA here is from genome assembly GCF_024362965.1 of Panthera pardus. Taxonomy (NCBI): domain Eukaryota; kingdom Metazoa; phylum Chordata; class Mammalia; order Carnivora; family Felidae; genus Panthera; species Panthera pardus. Next base: position 41,699,647 of record NW_026526821.1, on the reverse strand, counting down.
ACCCCGGCCAAGACAACCTCCAGTCGTTAGTCCTTCTGAACACCCACATTGCCCTTTTGAGGGAAGATCGAGTTTTCTATCCCCACACTCAGTCTCTAAACACACCTTCTCCACGAGCACATTTTGATGTGACCAGATGTCGTGCTTTAAGCGAATTCAGGTATGTCGTTGTTCCAGAGAAGGAAACCTTGTCAACCGTCCAACTTGTCTTCCCAGAAAAACTCAGACTCCCATCAGATTCAAGAAATAGCCCAGCTGAGCACTTTGAAGGAGCCCAGAACGTCCATTTGTTCCCTGGCATGCCGTGCCCTGAGGGCAGTCAGAACATGGCACCCGAGGTCTGGAAACTGACCCTCAGCTCTCAGGATGAGGCTCTGTGGCTCATCGCACACTTGACAAGGCTCTCAGGAGGAAACTTATAAAAATACTTGGCATATTTTTTGAGATTTTTAATAAAATGAACATTATGAGAATAGTCAAAGACCCGGAAAGGCTCTGTGTAGCTAACTGATTTGACACTAGAAAAATACAGACCTCTAAAATTGAAAATGTAAATATGTTAAGTATGTACAATTAAAAAAAAAGGCGGGGGGTAGCAGAGCACTGATAAAATATCTTTATCACCACCCTGCTTCCTTTTCTTGAACCTCAGCCTTGTAAATTTGGGTCTGCCTCATTATTTGTTAGGTGATTAAAGCATTTCTGATTGTTTTTGGCTTCATGTCGACTTCTAGTAGGGTGGCTTGGAATCTGTCTGTGTCTGCTGGATTCCGGCAGGCTAATTTGTGCTGCTTGAAAAAGTGCCCGGTTGGCAGTGACCTTCACTGACATCCTCCGTTTTAGCCATGATTAGGACAGCTCTGTAGCAGAGCACATTAGTAATGCATCAAGCTTCCTGGAAGGACCCAGGGATTTAAAATACCCTCCTCTCACTATAATACATGGAATGGAGACAGCACCACATGCCCTGCGGTGTCTTCTTCCTCAGTTAATTGCCTTTTCCTTCCTCCTTTCAGACTTTTTGACTATTGCTTTCCAACCTATGTGCTTTCAACTCCTTACTTGTTGGTTTAGTTTTGACTACCCTTCCCCCTATGCCACATGCCCCCCCACATGCCAGGACTTTCTCCGAGCTTTTATATTTCTGTCCTGGAAAGACTCTTCATCTTCAAGTCTGACTTTTTCTAACGGCTTCTGTAAGCAATCTTATCAGCTGCAGGGTCACCTCAGAAGGCATTCGGCTCTTTCCTCTGGCCGCCCTCCCTCTCCGCCTCCCACCTAACACATCATCACTCACAGCCGCTGACCAGCGTGTTCTGCTGGCCCGAGCTGGTCCGCTGGCCTCCCTTCTGAGATGAGTCATGCCCATGGCAGCCTCAGGTATGTCTCTCTTCACAAAGTATGATCCGGTACTCAGCTGCCCTCCTCCTCTGTGAGAGGCTTGAAACTGGGCTCTTCAGAAGCTCTCTCTCCTCCGAGTGACCCTTTCTTTTTTATCCATCTCTGTTCAACATTCCTATGAGGAATTGCGTTACGTGTCTTATATTTATTAGCTATTTCATCGGGTCCTAGGTTTCACAGCCAGTGTTCTCCTGTTTCTTGGATGTGTATGTTCTACTAAATTCCAGAGTCTTAGAAGGAAGGAGGTGGATTCTTCACTGCTCCATCCTCTCTCTTCCACTTCTAGCCGGGATCATGATGAGCTCATGGTAGCTACTCATTGAATGTTGCAGGCAGTTGAGCAAATCAGCGATTCCACGAAGCCATTTATATTAGCCTTGGCACGGAGGGGTCATTCTTCTGTTCTAGCCAGACCTTTGGATGATGTACAATATAAGTGCCGTAGCCCTCTCTTCATTTCTACTCCTGATCACTGATAGGGGCAGTGTCAAAGCTTAACCCAGAAACTCACCGGCTCCCTTTGGCCACAAAGTACAGACTTTCCTTCTTTCCCCCTCAGAACTAACAAGCTACTTAATGTGTTCTGTGCTTCATCATTGATTTTCCTCTCCCCAGGTGTGGGGCAGTAAACAGGAAAGGGCAGGAAACTGGCAAGTGTGTTAGGATCTACACACCGGTGGCTGCTGTCTTATCTGCAATAACCATGTAGAGGCTTTTTGACTTTTTGAGGCAATAGGGTTCAGATGTTTTTAGGTGGAGCTTGTTTTTGTCACTTCCACCCTTCCCCCCATGCACACATACACACCCTGTTGCCTTATACATGAAGGATTTTGAGTCTCTGATGAGGATATCATTAAAATTAGTTAGCTTGTCATGTTTTTGGCCGGAAGATCTACTGTGGAAGGAATTTCTTAAATGAACCATGGTAGCCTTCTAATATCTTATCAATAATTTTCACATAACTTCCCCCTTTTTTTTGCTTTTTTCAGAAAATACTTTCTTAAAAATTGCCCCATTGATTAGTTTCTTAAGTATCCTTAATAAGAAGAACAGAACTAATGATCATGAAGAACAGAGGGAATGAACTTTGAGATGTTAGCAGAGGGACAGTAGAGTTGGGAGGGAAACAGTACATAAGCAGCATGAGAACTTTAACAAAGAATGAAAAATATTAGACAGACTTGCTTGTCTTCATAGATTTAAAAAAACATAATTCTATGTTATAAATTATGGTCTTTAATATTGTTCGTAGATGGAGCATGCAGCAAATACAAGCATTGCATAAACGTCCTATTATTCATTATAACATCTTCCGTCTGCTTTATGACCCAGGTAGGCCACAATGAGGATTACATTCAGGTCTCACCACATAATAGAAGAGGCCTCTGGCAATTCAAATTTTACATGTCTCTTCTCTCACCTAAGCATACTTTTTATCTTGAGATCAAGTATGTTCCCTGATATGAGAATTTGATTTACTATCCATGAAGTAAGTAGTAAGGTTGTCATACCCTTAGGTTGTCCCTGTAGAGGCCAGGGGAGTAGTGTTTGTGCCATTATCCACTGTGGCTTTAATCCTGCAGGCCTCCCTCTGTCTCCACTGGCTCATTCTTTAGGAGTTCTGGACCTGTGATGCTACTATAGGGAGCAAGTGTGAGCATCTCCATACTCAGCCTAACGGGGGATCGTCTCAGTTGTAATGAGTTCTTGCATCAAGAAAAAAAAAAAAAAAAAAGGTTCATACATACTTTGTTCTGTGGCATTTTCATTGTTGTAGCATAGGCCTAAACATTTACATTGTGGAACTTGTTAATGCATTCTAGACAATACCTCTTTGAGTACTTCGAAATACTGATTTCATCTGAATTTGATTAAAATCCATTTTGTTCACAGCTGCCTGTTTTACAGAATTGTGGTTGGCAGGGTGAATTTATTCAGCCTTTGTTGAAGAACATTTCAAAACAGTTTGTCTTCCCTTTCTCATTACTTAAAAAATGTAAGTGCATCCCTTGGAGAGAATACTTACGCTTCCCAAGTAATAATTACAGTAATTTTTATTTACATTCTTTTTCCTACATGATTTCAAGTTTTGAATGATAGATTAGAGCACTTTTATTAATGCTTCTTTGAAGGTCAAGCAGTCTTACTGGCTAGGCCAGTGTCTAGTGAGGTTATTTTGTTAATTGTCTTAATTTGCATGTTAGACAATTCTGATTCATTATTTAAGATATCTTTTGTGATAGGTATTATATCAGTCAGCTCTTGCTGGGTAACAAACAACCCATAAAAAAATAAAAAGCTTTTATTTCTTACTGATGGTTGTAAGTAGGTTGAGGTGGCTCTACTTGTAGGCTATGGATCATCTGAAGTTTAGATAGTGTTGGTCTACTCCTGATGTCTCATTTTGAGGTCTGTGCTGAAGGGTCAGTGGCCATAATAATGATGACAGAAGCACAGAAGATGCTGATGCATCATGTCTGCCAGTGTCCCACTGGCCAACACAAGTCATGCAACCAAGTCCAAAGTCCAGGGGCAAGGAACACTCGATCCACCAAGAAGCCATGGCAAGACTGGATATATGCTGCTGCAGGGAAAAGAAAAATTGGGACCAATAGTTCAGTCTGCATGGATATATTATGTCAAGGTCCTAAGGCTCTATTTAAAATAAAATTCAGATAAAGCTTGTAGGACTTCTCCCTAATGGAAGTATTCAGGTACTGGGAAGAACATATGTCATAGGACCATTGAAGTTACTTAGTTCAACTGGCTTTCCAATTTAGTCCTTTCTTGACACTTCCAGGACTGCTCACTCTCCACCTCACAGCAGTTTATTCAGTGGAACTGTTCTCATTGTTAAGCCATTCTTTCCATCATCATCTTTATTGTAATCTACATCTGTAGGGCCCATCCATCATTCGCATTCTTGGGTAACAGAATAGAACAAATCTGTTCCACAGTCTGTGTTATAATCTGACTGACCCTTCAGAGAAGACCATTATCTCTCTCACCTTCTCTGATTTTCCTTTTTTACCTCCAACATCCTTCAGTTCCTTTGTTGTTTCTTATCCAACATTGTTTCCAAACCACCACCATCCAATCTCTTGCTAGGGTTGCACCGTTGTAATTTTTTAAGACCTCCTTTATAAGGAATGGAACTGAATGATTCAGTTAGTAAGAAGGAAAGAGAGTCTGTTGTAAATCAGTCCTCCTGCCATTTAACACCTGGTTAAAATCTTTGGTGCTAAAGATGGCAGTGGATTCCAGTGATAACAATCCAAATCCCCCTTACATTGTGGTTGACAGTGTACCAACTTCTTTCCCATGTATGGCTCCTTTTGAGTCCCACAGTGATCCTCCTGGGATGGAGGAATTATCATCAATCTGCACTTCATATTTGGGAATTTAACTCAGAAAGGATCACTTGACTGAGAATTGGAATCAAACCCAGACCTTCTTTGTCCAGAACATCTATTCTTTCCACAATGCCAAAGTCAGTTCCTGGTCACATTGTCTGGGTAAATTTTTTTATTGATTTATTTTTCTCATGGGGATGACTATACTAGGGATAAATATTTGGAAGAACTATGAAGTTGATTCTTTTCTGACTTGTAAATTCTTTTATTGGAATTTCTAGACATTGAAGATTATTTCTCTTTTTATGAGTTATATTTTCCCCCCAAAATTCCCGTGCAGATTTCTTTGCAATTCCCTTGTTCCATTGTATGAACCTTATGTCTCCTTTTTGCTCTCTGCATTTTTATCTCCTATAGAAGAGAAGCGTAGGTAAAGTCATAATGCGAATATGGTATAGATAACCTTGTATGCTCAATGTCGCTGCTTTACCTGAAGTTCAAACAATATGCTCTACAGATACCTGAAAGAATCTTCCCCTCCCTCCCAAATTTAATTTCTCTTGGGCCTTAGAACCGAGCACAGATTGAACCAAAACTAGGGCTCAGCAAGAATTAGTGAGTGAAGATGCGCGATCCTTTTGTGGCTAATCATGGACACTGTAGAATTGGAAAGGAGAAAAGTTGATTTTCCCTCCTGAACATCCCAAATTGCCAATGTTTGTGTTTGGTATAAGAACCACTTAGCAATTGTTGCCCTGTTCTCACTTATACTGGATCCATTCTTTAGTCTTTTTAAAATTTCATCCATTTAATGATGAGTTATCCCGAGAAAATGACCATTAAAGGGGCTAGTCTTTGGTGCTCTAGAGAAAGATGGTAACGTTCTTAATGATTTCAAGTTAAAACATTCATCAGATACCCAGTGTTTCCAAATCTTGAAATAACGTTGATCAACTCAGATCTCTATGGATGAAATCATCTATTCTGGTAAGAATCCTGGATCAGGAAATGTTAGCCATCCTTTTGGATTTACCCTAAATCCACTAAGAGTAAATAAGATATTCCACAAATATTTATGTCCAACGGCTTGTCATTTTCTGGGTAGTTTATCCCTAAAGATATATATCAAAATTGAAGAAATACTCCTTTATTTGAAAACCTTTATTTCTGTTTCCTCATGCGAGTTTTTTTAACTCACTTTAAGATAAGGTTAGCACTGTTTCTTCATGCCCTGGTGGTGTTAAGTCCTCACCTTGACCAACATGGTCAGGAGATACCTGTGGCATGTGTGGCTACATCTCTTAGCAAACTCCAGTTCAGCTCTATGTACTTAGCCTTCAGAGATGATGTGGTATTAGCTCAAGATCCCTTCATGACAGGGGTGCCTGGGTGGCTCAGTCGGTTGAGCATCTGACTTCGGCTCAGGTCATGATCTCGTGGTCTGTGAGTTCGAGCCCTGCGTCGGGCTCTGTGCTGACAGCTCAGAGCCTGGAGCCTGCTTTGGATTCTGTGTCTCCCACTCTCTCTGCCCCTCCTCCATTTATGCTCTGTTTCTCTCATTCTCAAAAATGAATAAATGTTAAAAAAAAAAGTTTTGAAAAATAAAAAAGATCCCTTCATGACAGAGGCAGACTTCACCTTCCAGAGATGAATATAAACATGTCTTGGCTCTTTATTCATAATTTGGACTTGCTCACACAAGGTACCTTTATTCTCTGCTTCTGATAACATGGCTAATACTTGAAAATATAACTGATCCCCTAGCCCTCCCTCTGTCCCAGACCTCTGTTTTCAAACCTCCTGGGCATAGGAAGTCCTTGATATAAAATGGCTCTAATTAGAATTATCAATGTGGCATGTGTGGTGGAAAAAAGGAGGGAATAGAAATATGTGCTATGCTGGGAACAGAGAAGGGAGAATTGGTAGTTTTGTCGAAGCTGATAAAAACCCAGGTTGCCTATATTTTAGAAAACCTTGGATATTTGGCTCTAGGAGATCAGACGGCAGTCCTTAGGTCTGACCTTGTCCTAGTCAGAGCATACACTGAATTCAACCATCTGGTACATAATTAGAGTATTTAGGGGAAATGTTGATGACTCCCTGTAGAATTGGTCCATTCTGTGCCCTCTGCAGTGTCGACATTGATCTGAGTGGATGTTAATGCCACTTCCTATTAATTTCCTTAACTTGTCCCTTTTGAAGGAGACAGCCTTAGTGGGAAGAGAAGATTCTAATCTGAATATTCAAAATATAGTCTGTGATCTGCCTGCTTTTTTTGGCTGAGGACCCGACTATAGTGTTTCCCCAACAACAGAAAAATAGCATATTTGTTGACACAAGACATTATTTCATTAAAAGCTACCAGAAGAGTATTTCTTTGCATTTTATTTTAAAAGATGTTTCTTATGTATAGGAGTATAATCCAAGTTACTAATTATGTACTTTTCCTTGACCTTTCATTTCTAAACAGAACCCACTCCACAAGGCATTTAAAGTTCCTTGAAATGTCCTGCGTATTTATTCAGATCTGCTGTAAGATGTGTATCCAGCCTTTCATGTTTCTTTACCTCCTCCTGTGATGTATGACCAATTTCCCTTCCATGTCTAAGCATCTTCTTTGCCACATGTAGAAAAACCATGACTGATTCCAAAATAAATAGCTCCATAGAAATTTAAAAGCTCCCTTAAATAATAGGATATAACATGATACAGCACACATTTACTTGTCTAGTATAAAACTCAACATATTCAAAACATAGCTACTTTCAAATAAAAAATAAATTTCTGAAACATGTGTGTTAGTTTTCCTTCCTCTCTAACATAAACATAGTTTAGGGGAATGTCAGGAACCTTTCACACTGTATTCTGAGAATTCTACATTTCTCATGAAATTGACTTCAAAAAATAGTTTCTAAAAATCACATTGCAGCAGTGATTTGATAGAAACACATACTCTTTAGATTTGTCTCTCTGTTCATCTATCTGTAGATAAAGACTCAAACATCTTCAGATCCTTAGCAGTTATTTTTCAGTTACCCATTTCCGTAGTTGTACATTTCTCTACACTTGTTAATATGGAGTTACTCTGAAATCTGAGATTGAAGTAAACTGTGACTCTGGGCGATAGCGAGGACTCTGGTAATATTTCTAGCCCCTAGCATGCTAAATAATGAAGAGAGAAATATCAGTCTTCTCAGCACCAGATGCGGCTGAACTTGCTGTCTGATCCTGCGGTTGGGGCAGTGGCTCAGAACTGTGTTCTGTGGTATACGTGCAGGTGCTGATATATAAGGGGCCGTCCGAAATTTAGATGAGCTACATAAACATTACAGGATCCAGTTCCTCTCAGATAAATGGTCTCTACTTCTTTCATATACCCAGTTAAATTATCAAAGGCAAGAGTTTTTGTCTTTAAAGGGTGTATAATCCCAAGCTCCAAGCAACTTTCATTAGGGATTATTTCACAATTATAAAATTGTTAGAAACAGAGAACTTTCCAGTCCTAAAATGGCTATGTAGTAACCAGACCATCAATTTCAGTCTTATCCCACTTTGAATGTTGACTTATAAAAGGAGAAAGCTAAGTTGGCTAACTTTAGAATGTAATCCATCTGGAGTGGAGAAACCAAATCTTTGTTCAAAATTTGATGCAGTTGAGAAAAAACTAAAGGTCTTAGAAATTACAGAGACTTTGTAGAAGTTATTTTGTATTCTCAGGACCTATTCTCAGGACCTCGTGAATGGTACCTTGTGGGTGCTCAGTAAAAGATACCAATGTTTGATGTATATCCTAAGGGGGCCTCTAAGAAAAGGCATTTAGAAAGTTGAAGCCTCCATTGTTCGGTTAATAATATACACGGGTGATTTGGGCTGCAGCTCTTCCTCAGTAAAAGTCATGACATTTTATTTATTTATTTATTTTATTTTTTATTATTTTTTTAATTTTTTAACGTTTATTAATTATTGAGAGGCAGAGAGAGTGAGCGAGCAGGGGAGGGGCAGAGAGAGAAGGAGACACAGAATCTGAAGCAGGCTCCAGGCTCCGAGCTGTCAGCACAGAGCCTGACACGGTGCTCGAACTCACGAACCATGAGATCATGACCTGAGTCGAAGTCGGACACTTAACCGACTGAGCCACCCAGGTGCCCCAAAAGTCATGACATTTTAGATAGCCATGTGTATATTCTTGTTTTTCTCACTCAGTGCCCCCATCAAAGTGTTTTGTTTTTTTAAGTTTTTATTTTAATTCTAGTTAACATCCAGCATTACATTCGCTTCAGGTATAGAATATAGGAATTCAACAAGTTCCATATAACACCCGGTGCTCATCATGACAAGTGCACTCCTTAATCCCCATCATCTATTTAGCCTACCCTCCACCCGTCTCCCCTTTGGTAACCATCAGTTTGTCCTCTGTAGTTGAGAATCTGTTTGTTGCTTTGTCTCTCTCTTACTTTTTCCCTTTGCTTGTTTATTTTGTTTCTTAAATTCCACATGAGTAAAATCATATGGTATTTGTCTTTCTTTGATTTACTTTGCTTGGCATAATACATTCTACCTCCATCTATGTCATTGCAAGTGGCAAGATTTCATTCTTTTTTTGTGGCCGAATAGTATTCCATTGTGTGTGTGTGTGTGTGTGTGTGTGTGTGTGTGTGTGTGTGTATACCACATCTTCTTTACCCATTCATCTATTGTTGGACACTTGGGCTGCTTCCATATTGTAAATTGTAAATAATGCCGCTATAAACCCCTGTCACAGTTTTAAAATCCTCCTAGAATTTACTTGTCAGTCTGCTTCTGACCAGAAGTCCTGCAGGGTGGGACACTGTCATGTTCACAGTTGGGTTTTTGCTCTGTAGATGGGATTTGCTAAATACCATGCCCACTTCCATAGACATGAGACTGAGGTGCAGAAAGGGTGGGTGGGTGACTGTTACACTGAGACCAAGACCTAATGCTAGGATTTGATTCTGGGTCTTCTCTTTCCCCTCTCTGAATCTTTGAGGTGAACCCCACGTGCAATCCCAAGTGATTGCTTCAGGGATACCCCTAATGGTAGAGTTTCAATACCAAGTGTATTACACTTGATGTTGTTATCCACACCTTTTTAAACCCCCTTAATACACATAATAATGCACTGTTCCTAGTGCATTTAATTACTTTTCTTCCTTCTTCCTTTTCCTAATTCTAGCCTCTTAGCATAGAGAGAGCTCCTCATCAAATGAACTGTGGTATTGGCCTTTGGGTCTAACTGGTAGGAAGGACCAGGTTCCTCCTAAGGTAGAGCATGTGGGTCTTCGTTTCCCAACTAGTATTACCAGTTGCCAGAACCCCCACAGCTGCCAACTGCCAACTTTGTGAGTTTGAGCCCCATATCAGGCTCTGTGCTGACAGCTCAGAGCCTGGAGCCTGCTTTGGATTCTGTGTGTGTGTCTCTCTCTGCCCCTCACCTGCTCACACACTCTCTCTCAAAAGTAAATAAACATTAAAAAAAAAAAAAAAAAAATATATATATATATATATATATGTATGTAACATATATGTATGTAACATATATATGTGTATGTAACATATATATATATATATGTAGTTATGAAGCATGGCATAGAAGGGGCATCTGGGTGAATCAGTCAGTTAAGTGTCTGACTCTTGGTTTCAGCTCAGGTCATGATCTCATAGTCCACGGATTCGAGCCCCACATTGGACTCTGCACTGACAGCAGAGCCTGCTTTGGATCCTCCCTCTTCCTCTCTTTCTGCCCCTCCCTTCCTTGAGCTCGCTCTCTCTCTCTCTCTCTCTCTCTCACTCTCAAAATAAATAAATAAATATTTTTTAAAGAGCATGGCATGGAAGATTTCAGGGCTTAGGCAGTAGAGTACGAACTTTATGGCTAACACATAGCCATAGGTCAAAGACATTTCTTAACAGTAGATGTGCTTTTTGAAAATAAATAAAACCACTAAATTATTTCTCTTCCTTTTCACCCTTCAAAGAGATAAACATATTCCATGCTTCAGGAAATGTCTACCTTTCCAGTAATTTGGAAACATACTGTCAGTGAACTGAAAGGTCTTTGGCAATGTGCACATTGAGAAACTCTTTTCTTTCTTTTTCTTTCTTTCTTTCTTTCTTTCTTTCTTTCTTTCTTTCTTTCTTTCTTTCTTTCTTTCTTTTTTTTTTAAGAATTTCCACGGTGGCTTTTGACATCAGAGACAACTAAGTAGGTGTACCATTCCCATAAAATTAACAGTTCTTGTTTTGGGTGACCAGCCACACGGGGAAAAAATTAGAGGCTCTAAAAGGCTTTGGTAACTTCATACCATGCCAAAATGTTTACAGGGTCAGCTAGATGAAAGCAGTAATCTAAGACAAATTATACACCTGTCTGTCATCCAGAAATCTGAGCTTTCATTCCCACACAGCTAGGCTGGACCCTCCACATTACACCTGGCTAAGGATCCAGGACCACATATTACTCAGTGTTTCTTTTTAGTCAAATAAGTGAATTTTACTGCATAATCATGGCATTCCCATCTTCTTAAATTCTGTGTATGTTGGTTGAAATGTTCATTTGCTGACTTTATCTCAGGTGAAGTTATTCAAAAATTTCATGATGGCAGTATAAATGGTGATGGCAATGGGCCAGCAGGCATCATGGGGCACTGGGTTAGCCTGAGTTCAAATCCTAGCTCTGCCACCTGCCTTTGTCACATTATCTCAATTCGCAAACTTTGGGCCCTCACCTGGTAAGTAGGGTTCAGTAACAATTAATACCTCATAGGGAGATCGTGAGGATTAAATGAAATGATGCAGAAATGCATTAAATGAACTGTTTAGCACAGTCCTTAGTATATAGTAAGTATTCAATGAATGCTAACTATAATTACGGTAATTAATCTTTTATTACTGCTACTGGCTTAAAAACATATTTTCTTACATTTTCTAAAGCCCCAGGTTAGCGCAAATGATAAGGATTGTTCAGAGATTTCTATCCATTTATACTCAAGAGAACTCATTTTGAAGATTTATTTTTTTCATAATGCTTCTTTCTCAAACCCCTCTGGCTTCCCACCATCCAGACCATAAATGTTTGTCAGAGCCAGGCTGATTATTAATCAAATAAAGCCTAAAGAAAATACTTGGTATTTATTTTAATTGTGGTTTAAAGAGCTTTCCCCACCATACTGGCTTATAAAAATGCCTAGAAGTTAAAAATGAAGTAAATTTGAATAAAGTCTTTAGCTTTTGGAGCTATATGTACAGCAATCTGATAGTCTGTGAAAAGAAAAGAAGTTTGTCAGATGATCAAGTCTTTTCAGAAAGGAATCTGGTTTACACTGATTTTTTAAAAAGTCGGGATATGTAATCTGTCTCTTTTTTCGCTTGTTCTTATAAATTGGAAGGAACTTCAAAGCCAAACAACATTTTGAAGTGCTTTTGCCCTAATTTCTTGGAATAGTATACCTCAAAAAATGGTCTTTTGTGATGAGAGAAACTTAGCATTTCTCTTTCAAAGGAAGCCATCGTTTTTCTAAATAAACTCTACTAGTTTGATGCTCTCTTCTTTGCTTGAAACACATTTTCTCCCACCTGCCCAAACATGGTTTTTTCTGAAGAGTGATCTGGGTTTCTCTTTGTTCTCCCCATCTGATGTGCCTTTGATAGAGGATGGTTTCTCGCTCTTTGGGAGCAAATCCAGACGACCTGAAGGACCCAATTAAAATTAGTATTCCACGCTATGTGCTCTGCGGGCAAGGGAAGGACGAGCACTTCGAGTTTGAGGTCAAGGTAAGTGCCCCTTCTTTACTCTTCTGGAGGAATGGAGGCTTGAAGCTCCCAGGGCTTTCTCTGTCTATATACATATATACATATGAAAGGAGATGAAGCTACATGTGAACGTGTTGTTTTAAAGCATATTGGTCATGCCCTCCTTTAAACTGATATGTGAAAGTCTAGACTGTAAAACATGGAGGGAAGTTATGCCATAGAAGGTGGTGGTGGCTGGGGAGTCAGGCAGACACGGGAGAAAGTTCTTGTCACCAGCCCTACAGGCAGGGTGACCAACCCTTCCAGGTTATCCAGGACTGTTTTGCTTTCAGCACTGAAAGTTCTACGCCCTGGGAAACCAGTTCATGCCAGGCAAACCAGTGCAGTTGGTCACCCTATCCCTGGTGACCTATCCCTGGGCTTAAGCTCAGTTTTCTTATCTATAAAAGTGGGAATAATAATGTTTATGTTACAAGGATATCAGTGCACATAAAGTTATAACAGTTGCTATAATTACTACTGCTGCTTTTAGTGTTGTTTCTATTAGTATTAATTTAGGAAGCTTTCCTAATCCATTTTAGTCATGATTTGATTTATACAACTTTTCAGGAAGAAATGTGCCTGCTTCCTTACATCACACTTTCCAAAATAATGACTTCATCTTATTCCTAATTTAGTTCCATTGACTCATAACAATTCATTAAATATTGCTGGATGCTCTCCTCTCTTCAAAGAATTAATGATTAATAATAACACTTCTTTGTTTTCAAGGCTAGGCAAGGGTATTGATGTAATAACATCCACTAGGGTCACCAGTATATGGCTGTGTGAGGGTGTTCTTGGAGGTGAACATCAGGCTGGGAATCTGGACGCTGAGGTCTTTAGGCTCTGATTCTGTTGCTGTTTGTTGAGTGATGCTAAGTCTTTTACCTTCTCTGAGCCTCAGTTTTCTCACTGGTGAAATGCAGAAATTGGATTACACCGGTGGTTTCCAAATTTCTTCTTAGCAAAGACGTTTGTTGAGAAAATATTTATGAGGAAGGACACTGTGGAAAGCAGATCAGCATGGAGCTGCTGTGGGGGGAGAGGGCGGAGGGAGCCTGAAGCCAGCAGTCCCCACCCCCACCCCCAACATGCCCCTTGGTGGGGAGTGGAGCCCCTGGGTCCTTAGGGATCTCTCCCTTTTAGGCATGCATATTCATTTTCAGTCTTCCAGGAGAAAGAGTGCAGATGAGTTTTATAATTAATCAAGTTCTCAGATTCTTATCTCTATATATTGTTTTCCTTTTTATTTTTTAAACCTAGGCTCTAATTTATATATTTGAGGTCCCTGCTGAGAGTACATGATGTCTGGGGGGGGGGGGGTGTGGTATTTTGAACGTCACTGACCAGATTGTGTGGTTTCTTATTAAAATGTTATGCCATGTCCAGGAGCCAGTACTTCTCACCGCCCCTGACTGTATGCCTAATGCCTGCTCAATTTCTGTTCTCAGTCGTTTGAAATTGTATGTGTGTGTGTGTGTGTATTTAGAGTTCCCTTTGTACATACATGTAATGTTATATACAGTTATCAAAATACTCTCTGAAGGTATGTGTATTATTTCTATATTTAAAAAAAATTTTTTTTAATGTTTATTTTTGAGAGAGAGAGAGCATGCGCAAGCGGGGCAGGGGCAGAGAGAGAGGGAGACAAAATCCAAAGCAGGCTCCAGGCTCTGAGCTGTCAGCACAGAGCCCGACACGGGGCTTGACCTCACACACAGTGAGATCATGACCTGAGCCGAAGTCAGAGGGTTAACCGACTGAGCCACTCAGGCACCCCAGTCCATATTTTTAATTAGAGGGTAAAGACTGGCTTTCACCAGCTCAGAATTTGAATTCTCCTAAACAGAGAGCTCACAGCACTGGAGAACATGCAATGATTTTCATTGGTGCATAGATATATTTTATTTTAATAGATAAATGTGTTAATAAAATATAACCATTAAATTGATTTCATGCCTAAAAGATAAGATCATGGATAAAGAAGATACTTAGTTGATTTAGTATGATCTCACTTATATGTGGAACCTAAAAATAAAAACCAAGCTCATAGATACAGACAGATTGGTGGTTGCTGGGGTGGGTGAAATGGGTGCAGGTGGTCAAAAGGGACAAACTTCCAGTAATAAAATAAATAACTCCTGAGGATGTCAAGTATGGCTTCGTGATTATAGTTAATAATGCTGTATTCCATATTTGAAAGTTGCTGGAAGGGTAAATCTTTAAAAGTTCTCATCATAAGGAAAAAAATGTTGTAACCATGTGTTGTGACAGATACTCACAAGACTTATTGAGGTGATTGTTTCGCAATATATACAAATATTGAATCGTTGTATTATACACCTGAAACTAATACGATATATGTCAATTATACTTCAAGAATTAAAAAAAAGAAAAGAACTAGAAAAAAAAAAAACTGAGTTGATTTAAATAAAACTGGCAGGCAAATAATAGTCCAGGCCTTATCAGATCTGGCCAAAATTGTGAAGATCATTCTGTGAAGGCAAGTTAGAGAACCCACATACGGAAAATCGTATGGGACCTTTCAGAATCCTGGCTTTCAATTCAGAATACATAAAATCCAAATCCAAAGAGTTTAGCTTTCTTTGAACTTATCAAAGCCAAGTTCTGAAAGCATATCAATTGCTCTTATCCCAGGTGCTTCTTGTACTTATCCCAGGTGCTGTAATCGGCATCAGGAATGGCTTGTTAACACTTGCCGGAGAATCCCTAGTTCTCTGTGTAGGAAGGGCTGGCATGCATTGGCAGGTAGGTGTGCTGAGGGTCTGACATTCTTCTGGGGTTACTAGTCACAGAAACATCAGGGCCCCAGTACTAGAACATGACCTGAATATACTGCCCCTCCCCTGAACAAAACAAAAACGGCCGCACCCCAGCAAAGGCTTAGCTGTTGGGATAGTGCTGGGTGCGCCAATGTCCTGTCCAGGCTCCACCAGTTAACCTTACAAGCCGTAGTCTCACTGTGCCTCATCTGTAAAATGGGGATAAAGAGACCTACCTGGTTGGATTAGTATGAACAGTGCATGAACTTAGGTCATGTAAAGTATTTAGAACGGTGCCTGCCACATGCTAAGTGCTGGATAGGTGTTTGTTTTTAAAAAATAGGTAAATTTTTATTTAAAAAAAATTTTAAGTTTATTTATTTATTTTGAGGGAGATAGGGAGAGAGAAGGAGGAGGAGCAGAGAGAGAGAGAGAGAGCGAGAGAGAGAGAGAGAGAGAGAGAAAATCCCAAGCAAGCTATGTGCTGTTGGTGCACAGCCTGACACAAGGCTCAATCGCACGCACCATGAGATCCTGAGCAGAAATCAAGAGTTGGATGCTTAACTGACTGAGCCACCCATGTGCCCCATAAAATAAGTAAATTTTTAAAAGGCACAAGGAATGACTGAGATTTTACCCTTGGAATCCTCTTAATGACTTTGGATGTATAGTTGTATCTTTGAGAGTTTGGGGGTTTTGTTTTGTTTCCATTTTGATTGTTAATTCCCCCTTAACATTCCTGAATTCTAAAATTAAGCATAGCAACCTTTTCCATCCATGATTTGACTATTTGATGCATTGACAGTTTTCTAGGACAGTCACACTTGTGATAACAGTTTGGCTACTACTAAAGTCTTGATGAACCGGTGGCTTTCAGGCAGCTAAGGTAAAAAGTATTATTTTTTTAAGTCTATTCTATTTAGTTTTAGAGACCTTTTTTGAAGGAAAATCTGATGTTAATGTAGATAGATATTTTATACTATAATACTATATACTCCAGAGAAATCTTCACTCCTTCTTTTTTAAACAAAAGCGATTTCTGTTTTCTGTTCTTCCCGTTATGGTCTTCAAAGTCTCCTGGGATCCTGAATATACGCAGCAAGGCTCTGTCACCAACAGGGAACGGTCTTGTCAATGATGTCAGACCCCGGCTGACTGTATAACTTGCTCCGTGGTCACGGCCGGTTCATTTAAGGGGCCAAGCTGGCCCATGAACACACGGCGCCCACTGGGTTCAAGTCTCCACAGGCTGAGTTTGCCCCAAGGAGTGGGGCAGGGAAGACAGCGTCTGGTGTTATAGCTGCCCCGAGCTCTGTCTTTCAGCTTCTCCCTCACCCTTCCTGTTCCCTCTGCCTCCTGCCCTTTTCTGGCTGCCTTTCCTGAGGTAGCATTTATTACTTAAGTTATTGCTTCTTCCTGGCCACTTTCATTTTAATCCCCAGTCGAGTGGCTCTGATTGGGCTGCTCCTTGCTGAATGAAGTAGTCATGAGCCAGGTTAAGGTACTCTCTGAGGTCAGGTGTGAGGAGTGGAATTTGGGGGAGGAAGGAGGACAACAGTGGTTCTTAAATGCTCACCTTCTGGTCCCTGATGAGTTCAAGGAAGTTCCCATTGCTGGGATTTAAAATGAGAAAAGTAGACTTTTTCATTAAACTAAAATTTAATTCAAAAGGACTGTCTTTTTCAAATCTTCTGTGTACAGGGATTAAAAATATCTTTCTCTTATGAAGTAACTATGAGAATAGATACATATACAGGTTTTTGTTTTCTGGTCCCATTTGATTTTTTTCAGTTAATTTTGTTGAGGCATAATTTACATACAATGAAACGCACGTATTTAAGTGTAGTTTGACAAGTTTTGATGTGCGTATACCCATGCAACCAGCACATCGATCAAGACTTAGGACTTTTCAGTCATTCCAGAAAGTTTCTTGTGCCCCTTTACGGTGAGTGGCCCTGCACAGCTGTCTGCGACTATAGATGAGTAGTGTCTGTTCCAGCATGCCGTGGAGATGTGGCTGGCAGCAGTTACTTTTCCATGTCTGGCTCCTTCCACATAGCGTGATGTTTTGGAGATTCATCCATATAGCTGACTGGAACAGTAATTTGTTTTTTGTTTTTTTATTACTAAATAGCCTCCCATTGTATAGATATATCATGATTTGTGGAATGGTATTTATCTTAATGTCCTTACTTGACAATACAGAAAGCTGTGATCTCCATGATGCACTCCCTTCACACCCCTCGCCACCCACTTATTTTGCTCATCCTTGAAGGACACATGCCTGGGAGACCCGGGGCGAGGGCCTTGGTTCCCATCACCATTGTGGTTATGCCTTCCAGCAGGTCGCAATAGCACATCCTTCTGGGACTGTGTCCAGTCTGCAAGAGACTGTGTACTGCAAGAGATGTACGGCCTGCAGACTGATGTCACAGGCGGGCAGAGAGCTGTGGGCGTGCTAGTCTGGCTACTCTTGGAGAAGAGCACATTCTGTGCTGAATGGTGTTGAATGTCACCTGCTGGTCAGCAGAATGTACTGGTACAATACGTGCTTGCTCTAAACCACAGCTGTCACAGGTTATACCACTAACTGGACTCCAGCACTCATCGTAAAACTCCTGCTTCAAATGCTTTTCAGTGATTGATACAGGAAATCAATTACACTGCGTTGTACTTGCCATTTTCAGTCAGCCAGGACCAGGGTGGATAGAATTTAATTTTTAAATTAGATTTCAGCAGGATGCAAAACACCGGCCTGGGAAATCTGTGGTTAAGTCTCACGGAGGCTGGCATACTCTTATGTTATAGAAATAACCTGGTGTTTCCAGCATCGTTTTAAATTCTCTGCCCTTTAATTTACATATTAACATGATAATATAAAGAAATAAGCCAACACTGGTGTATTTTGTTTAATATTTTGTTTCCTAAGAGTCTTTATTCCTGTAAAAACTGTAGGTAATCTTTACAGGAGATTGTTTTCTGTCTTCCTAGAGCCGCGACTTCTGCCGTGTTGTCCCCCTTCCCCCCATTCTCTGTCCTGTCACCTGGTTTCCTCCCTTCACTGCAGAGGTCACAGCGGCAGTCACATTGTTTTCTTTCAGTCACTGTCATGTTTATAGATGGTCTTCCTTTGGGCCCTCCTTGCTGAGTCCCCAGCCCTCCCAAAGGCTCTGACTGATAATGGTCACCCACCCAGGAGAGATCACTTAACAATGTGACACACACAAGTCCATCACCGGGTGTTCTTACTGGTCAGAGCCCTTGTAGAGCTTCGGGATTTTGTGTCCTTGTGCCCTTTGTAAACAGCCCCCCATGGGCTCCCTGTGCTCCGACTGTGCTGGTGGATTCAGACATTGAATAGCCATCCCACCCACTGTTTTCCTAATGATGTGGCTGCTTCTCTCATGGTCCAGTGCAAGTACAGGCAAATCATGCTTCTGGACTGTGTCTAAGTGCAAGAAAGCCAGTGCGTTCTGCCTCCCCGCTGCCTCTCCACCCTACCCTCCAGCGCGCCAGCTCACGCACATCCTGGCTCCGACAGTCTCCAGCACCCACAGAGAGGTTCCGTTCTGCACAGAGAGGTAGCCCTCTACCCACTGTCCACTTGCTGGACATTATGCTGGTCACCTGAGCACGCCAGCCCCTTGCTCAGGAAGCACCTGTTGTAGAGTCTTCTCTTCTAAGGAGCCCTCTGGCAACCCGGCAGCCTAGTCATACCCACCCCCATGCTGTTCAGAGAAGGACAGCGCCCTGCCCTTTTCGTGTGGTGGCAGGAGGTCAGCCCTTTGGGGCAGAATCACTTTGGTCCACTTGTGGACCAAAGGAACACAGGACTACATACTTTACCTCGAACACACAACATCTGAAACAAAACCGTTCCTAATTTCAGTCACGTGATTTGTGTTGAAGGTACCACAGGAACAGTCACCTCCTCTTGCCTCCAGATGCACCTGGTTTTCTGTAACTCCTGATCGGCGGCCTGAGAAGGAGAGGAGACACAGTGGGGAATGATAGCGGGAAGGTGTACCCTTGGGGTGGGTACCCTTCCAGCACAAGCTTGTAGACCACCTGCGAGGGATTCCTGAGTGCCCAGTCTGTGGTGTCGTTTTCTTTCCTGTCACGTGAGCTTAGGTATGTGAGCCCCTCTTCCGGTCTCAGTCAGTGCTGCCCTGGAGTTGAAACGCAGCCAAAGGCAAAATTCAGGCGCCAGCTGGCCTCTGGCTTTTACAACTGAAGGAGCCATGTGACAGGGACCTCAGGGCCCGGGCCAGACAGAGCTGTGCAAAGGTATGAAGGGAGAGGAAGCAAACTGGCAGTGTATGATGTGCGTTATTTTGCCTGAACAGGTTTTCAAATATTTCGGTGAGTTCTCAGCATTTCAAACTTGGGAGATCTGACATAGAAATCCAAATTTCTCACGTTTCTGTAAAATATCAGAACATGTGGGAACCCTGGGCCGGTTTTCCTAAAGAGCAAGTCTGATTGGGGTGAGCCGGCATCTCCTCTTGGTTTGAGGCTCGTGCCTCCACCGTCCCACAGATGTCATTGCCCCCAGCACAGAGGAGATCACCGGAGGGAACAGTACACGCCAAGTCCCGACTGCCCGGAAGGGCTCACAGACCAGATGGAGTCTCTGATCACACAGTTTATGAAGTCCATTTACACACACAGGGAGAGGGGAGCAGGTGGGCGGAGCACACTACCCGACCCCAGTGTCATACCGTGTCACCTGCCCTGTCTCTCTCTGCCCCAGAGCCTTCCCGCTCTGCTAGCCAGTGCGCATTTGCCCCAAGGCCACGTGCCTGGCCGGTGCCCTGCTGAGCACCCCTGGTTTTCACCTGCACTTCTTGGGTAGCGCGCATGTGGGCCCAGCACGGGACTGGGTCCTTGTTGTCAACGGTGGTCCATTCAGGGCTGAATTAGCTGTTGGCCCTGAGCTCCCTGATCATGACCTACTACTTTGTATCTCTAGGTAATGCTTTTATCTGTTCTATTGTATTTATTTATCCCATCTGTCTCTAGCATGCCTTATAGGTTATAGGACTTTAGCACATCTTATGCATTCTTTTGTGTCTAGAAAGCTGCCTGTGTCCTGCCCTCTGTTCTGGCACATACCCTGAGGTTTATTTACCTGTCTCACCTGAGCTGCTGGCTTACTTACTGGCAGTGCTCAGCCTCTCTGAGGAGCTTCATCCGTCCTCTGTGGCAGAGCTGTAAGTGCTCAGGTAGCACTTAGACTCCCCCTGCGCTGCCTGCTGTCTTACAACCCTGTACTCACAGAGCCTCTCAGAGGTTTGTTCCAGGCTAAACCCTTCGGGCAGTTGAGTTTGCAGCCTCTCTTCAGGGGAGGACACTGTCATCTATCAGGGATCTTCCTCAGCCCGGGCACTTTGCCAGGCATTTCCGCAAATGTGGAAGCTATACCAGAATGGGGGTATTACTTGCATTTAATGAACTAGGCCATTATGAGTGATTTGCCCAAGGCCACATGGCCAGTGAGGAGATCCATACTGGTTCCTTTGCTTACTCATTTTAATGCGCCTTATTTATTTATTTATTTATTTATTTATTTATTTATTTATTTAAGGTTGAGAGCGAGCACAAGTTGGGGAGAGGGGCAGCAGGAGGGAGAGAGGGAGAAGGGAAAAGAGAGAGAATATGAATCCCAAGCAGGGCTGATGTTCATTGTGGAGCCCATGCAGGACTCTATCCCACAACCCTGGAATCAGGGCCTGAGCTGAAACTGAGAGTTGGGATGCTCAGCCGACTGAGCAACCCGGGTGCCCCAATGTGCCTGCTAAATTTCACTACTTTCTGCTCTTTTTAGGAGTCGATGCCATATTTTAGTGTTGCCCCGGATGGGGGACCATTTCCACATCCTTGCCTACTTTCAAAACCTATTTTTGTGTGCATTTTAATTTTTTAGCTCGAGTTCTGGCCAAGTTACAGGCCCTCTGTAAATTGGGGCTATTAAGAAGGCTCTGACAGACCTGGAGAATTTGATGGTGGAGAGACCTGCCAGGGAGCGTGAAGAGAGGAAATGCCCAGAAAATGTGCAGTTTGTGAGTTGGAGCAATCACGTTTACAGTCAAAGAAATTTCTCTTTATTTGGCAGAACAGAAATAAGCGCCATTCCAGTCTGTTAGATAAACTGTGCACACATACATCTTTCAGAAATACTCCCAACTTGATAGAATATAAATGTTCAGAAGGATTTGTGTGTTGGCATCTGAATCTCTGCTTATTAGTAACTTGATAGATTCTCTTCCTGTATGTGTATTAGCATAGTCGAGACAAATGGAGTGTTGCATAAGCTGCGGTCCATCTAGATCCCTTTGTGTGTTATTTTCAAACATAAATAACAAGTCAAAGAAATAACATTGGGACTGGAAGAATCATATTTTATCCTATTTTTTTAAGCACCCCTCCCATCTTTTTGAGAACTTTGCCTGTCGCTACAAAAATTAAGACAAAACCTTTTTCCCTTCCCTTATTTTCACACAAAGCAACTCATCTTTTTATATCACTTTCACTTGGGGCAGTTGTGTTTGCCTTCACAAAATAAATGCTGCACATATGAAAAATGGCAAAGAAGAAATGAGATTGAGTCATAAGCACAGAAGGAAAGCAGTCAACTTGGTTTGGCCATGTTTGGCCTTGAATTTTCATTTCAACTTTGTTTTATTCCTATAAGAATATATTAATAATTCCTCTTCCAAAACTTCAGATTTTTGGGAGGGAGGTTTAATATCTCTTCCTGGAATAAAATTGGTTTTAAACTAAATCACAGGGGTGCCTGGGCGGCTCAGTCCGTTAAGTGTCGGACTTCAGCTCAGGTCATGATCTCGTGCTCCATGGGTTTGAGTCCCGTGTCAGGCTCTGTGCTGACAGTTCAGAGGCTGGAGCCTGCTTCAGATTCTGTGTCTCCCTCTCTCTTTGACCCTCCCCCACTCACCCTCTGTCTGTCTGCCTCTCTCTCTCTCTCTCTCTCTCTCTCTATCTCTATCTCTCTCTCTCTCAAAAATAAACAGTAAAAAAATTTTTTTTTTTTTTAATTACAAAATGAGGGTCACTGAGTGGCTCAGTTGGTTAAGCATCTGACTCTGGGTTTCAGTTCAAGTCATGATCTCACAGTTTGTGGATTTGAGCCTTGTGTTGGGCTCTGTGTTGACAGTGTGTACCTTGCTTGGTATTCTCTCTCTCTTCCCCTCTCTCTGACCCTCTCTCCCTCTTTCTCTCTCTCGCAATAAATAAATAAACTTAAAAAAAATAAATCATAAAATGGTTTGAACTCCCATTTTTGCAGTTGGTATCCAAAGATACCTCTTGCCTTTGAGTGGTGCCTAAGAAAAGACCTGTGATCACAGTGCTAGGAGTTACCATTTATTGGGTGCTAAAACACCCTGCTAATTGTTTCACATGTTTTTCATTCATCTGTAGTTTAGTATCCTGAGCCCATTTCACAGATGAAGAAACTGAGGCCTGGAGGAGTTGTGTAATGGAGCCCAGGTCACACAGCTAATTAGTGACTAGACTAAAGTTAGGATCTGAGTCTGTCTTCATCCAGAGCTTTTCACTATTCCATTCTCCAGTGATGACTGGTAGCGCATTTGCATTCTGGTCTTTGCCTCTGAATACCTCGGTAATTGGAAGGAAAATTGGTTAGGCAATTTCCCACAATTTTAAAGTAGAATAATTTCCCCTATTCCTCACTGGCTTTGCAGAAGTGTTAGGGGAAGGGAGAAGTACTTATTAGTAATGATCTTGGATTTGAAAGACATCCATCTTCTTAGAATCTTGGAGTCTTTTCATACTCTTTCAAATTTACCTTCAAACTACTAGATAGAGTAAGTACACTAAAATAAACGAAATTATCTCAAGTTTGAGGGCGCTGAAACTGAAGCATCGAGAGGTTGTAATTTCTAGTTATTGCAGAAGGCTGAGACTTTGGTCAGCGAGAAAGCTCTATTGGATCTTGCACCACTTCATAGTTACGTAGATGTGATGTAAGTCAGCAGTCGGCTTAGGCTCTTTTCTTCCCGACACACTGCATTCGGAGCAGATTTGGAAGCCAAGGGCTCTGGGGCACTTCATGTACTTGTTGGTGCTGCGTCTTCATGGAAGGACGTCTGGGGAGTTTCCTGGATAGAAGACCGAATGATCTTACCTCGGCATGGGCCTCCTACTTTCCGAAATCTTTATGCTCCATACTCCATACATCTCCCATCCATGTCACCAACAGCCAGGGCAGATCTGGGAGTGGATTATAGACTCCTCTCTCCTTCCCCAGTGCACTGGCTTTAAGACCGTGCTCCTGCTGGGGCCCGACTTCTTGACTCAGGTGCCCTGGAGACCGAATTTCCATTGTAGGTAGCCTCTTGGTTCATGGGACCACTGTGATGCAGGGGGATGCCTGGTCAGTTCAGGATCTCGTTACACAGAGTTCATGGGCATGATTCAAATGGCAGCTAGTCTCTTGCCTGCTGGGTGGTTGCTGACACAGTGTCTTTTCCTTTGTGTCCACTTGGCTACAGAGCTCAGCACTCCTCTGGGTTTCTCAGAAAGAAAGGCGTATAAACTTGCCTGAAATTTCCCCAGGGAAACCAAAGAAGGAGGTGCATTGCACATCTCAGAGCAAATTACTGAAAATACCCTGTTAGCTAATTATGTTCTCCCAAACATAATGTTCTCCAAAATTATGTTCACCAGCCTTCCCACTCCTGCTTCCCAGATACCCTTCGGGAGCTCCAGCTGCTGCCCCCTTGCTAAGTGAAGATTCCACTCAAGCCTACTTCTTAGGCCTTTTTTTTCAAGTTTACATATCCAAAGGACCTTGACATTCAGAAACAAATGCTCTGAAGTTTAACTAGGACCCACCCCTTTAAAGGCAACTTAGAGACCACCTTTTGTTTCTTGATGTGTTTTGGGGGAGTCTTCATCTACTCTCCCTGTCCCACTCACTCTCCTTACCCCAAATCTTTTGTCACGGTATTTCTTCTCAATCAGCAGAATCCTCTCTCCAAAAGGAATTTGATAAATGACCGTTTGTCTTTCTTTGTTTTACAATTCATTACCCTCTCCCTTTATCTCCTCTAATGCATACTTTCTAAAAACTTGAAATAGCTACAGGTAAGTCAGAAACAGACTAAAATGCAGTTCATTCCATGGCCCACATTGCAGGAGAGAAAGGGAATTGGAAAATGCAGTAGAAAAGTATTAAGGTGCACCTGGGTGGCTCAGGTCATGATCTCACAGTTCGTGAGTTTGAGCCCTGTGTCAGGCTCTGTGCTGACAGCTTAGAGCCTGGAGCCTGCTTTAGATTCTCTCTCTCTCTCTCTCTCTCTCTCTGCCCCCCCCCCCACTTGTTTTCTGTCTCTCTCTCAAAAATAAATAAAAATTCAAAAAAAATTTTTAAAGTATTTATTAAAAAGAGACCATGGGCTCCACTGTCTCCATTGTTTATTATTTAATAAATACTCATTCAGTACATAACGTGTAACACGTAACGTAGTGGTTCTTTTTTTATTTTTTTAAAAAAATTTTTTAACGTTTATTTATTTTTGAGACAGAGAGAGACAGAGCATGAACAGGGGAGGGTCAGAGAGAGAGGGAGACACAGAATCTGAAACAGGTTCCAGGCTCTGAGCTGTCAGCACAGAGCCCGACGTGGGGCTCAAACTCACAGACCGCGAGATCATGACCTGAGCTGAAGTCGGACGCTTAACCAACTGAGCCACCCAGGCGCCCCAGGGGTTCTTTTTTTAAAGACCATGATGGAACTATCAACATATTGAAGGACAGAAAAGATGAGTAAGCAGTTCATGTGCTCTAGGGTCAACTAAGTGGGGGAGAGAGAAACGTGCAGAAAACTAGAACAATGCAAAGCAAAATGGGGGTCAGGAAGAAGCAGTCAGGAAGATAACATTTTTGTTTACCTAAGGCAGATGGGGGGATTTCAGTGAGTTGGAAAAGAGAGGGAGGGCTTTTGAGGCAGTGAGAAAGGCAGGATAGAGGCCTGAGGGCAGTCAGAGGTCAACGATCTGTGCTAAGAGGAAGCAGTACACCCGAGGCCAGGCTGGGAGGTGAGTGGGTGGGGGGGGGAATCTCAGGTAGAGAGTGGGGACAATGAAGTGAAGATGAAGAGGTTTGGTGGGGGATGGGGAGGCGGAGAATGAATGTAGCAACAGCATTATTTTGAGAGGGTTTGAAAGGTGCTCAGGAAGGTGGTTTTCGGTGACCCTAATCACCTCAGAAAACATTATCAATCACTGTCCATGAGGACTGGAAATCTAGAAAATTTTGAAATACTCCTTGCAGAGAATGTAATCTGGAAGGATTTCTAAGTAGGAGTGAACCTGCTGAGTCAAAAGAGCATAAATTTCATACTTTCTGCTTTCTGTGGGAGGCAGCACACAGGAGAGAACGCGGACACCCTAGACTGCCTGATTTGGGGGGTTATTCTAATGTGGCCCCACCAGAAAAGCCCAGGGAGCTGGGGAAATGAGGTCACCTCGCTGGTCCTCCAGTGGCAGGAAGACTGACCTGGAATCCAGCCTGGGCCTATGAGGAGTGATCAAGAGGGAAGAGGTGAGCTAAGAGACCAGAAGAGGTTACGAGCATCCCAGTGAAGACCGTGGACTCCACAAATGTAGGGCGAGCGTGCCCATTCGAAACCCTTTGAAGGATTTGGCCATCTTAGAGGTGGACCAGAGCAAGGAGTTACAGGATGATGGGCAGGCTGTGGTTAGTGAGGTGTTGGCCTCTTTTTCCACTTCCAATTTAGTTCCATTTTGACAGTTGTCTGAACTTTTAATTAAGTCTGATGTATTAATACTTCCGACCATACAGATTCCAGTGTTTGTAAGAAGGTTCATGTTCCCTTGAACGTGTTCACAATTGTGTTGCTGACGTCTATATTTTGCAAAAATCTGACAAAACTTTTGTATAATGTTTTAGCATAAAAACTTTTAGGAAATATTAGGTTGGCATTTTGACGATTTCCTCCAAACTATTACAAAGTAGAAGGAATTTTATTTTTACATACTTCAGGTACCTCCTCAAAATGTTTGAGAGAATTCCACAAGTAACTATTTACATGGAGGCCAGCTAGAAGAGTTTTCTTTGGGTGAAAAATTGTAGATTCTCGTCCTTACAAAGATAGATACATGCAAGGGAATATATACTGATGACAGATCTTAAAATCGGCAATTCTCAAACCAGCAAAATATGTATATAACATAAATTTGTGGAAAGCACTCAATCGAGAATTGTTTATAAGTAAATGCAGTTCATCTTTTGGACATGTTTATGGTGTTTAAGTTGCACTTGATCATTTTATGGCCCAGAAAAGATGGATTTGTATCAGCAGAACCATTCAGTGAGAGAGAAGTAATGAATTTGCTCCTCAAAGATACACAGTAATGATGCCCTGCTTTCTCAACACTGAAGAAAATAATCGAATATTTTGGTCTGATTTATCTGTTGTAGTGATCTGTCCCTTCTCTGCATCAACACCTTATCTCATGCCCAATTTTAATTTGGGGCAAAATAGGACTTTAATATATATCTCTCCTCTTTGTGTAGTTTGTCCAAACCTCATCTTGAAGGGGTTTGACATTTTCCTTGGAGAGATGACACATGCGGTCGCCTTGCCACCCACTTCTGCGGTGATCATGGCTGGCCTTAATTTTTTATCCTTGTCTTCATCCTCTTTCCATGTTGATAGACAAGGGGAGATTTAGATGGTTCATATGTGAAGTAGGAAGCTTGAGCTGTTTCAATCCCTGTACTTAACCTGGCTGATTTAGAAATCCCTCTACGTGTCACTGTAAGCTTAGGTTACAGATACATTGAAAAGGCACCATATTCTCCGTGCAGTTAAAAAAAGAAAGTATAGTATTGTGTGACTAATTCAAATAATCTGATTCAGATGCACCTCCAAGAAACCACCAGCACAGACTGTGTGGAGCCACAATTGCAGCAGGCTTTGTTCACCATTTTGGTTGCCCTGGGCCAAGCCTGGAACTCTTACCTGATTGGAAAAGCAAAATAATCTTAAGAACATCTTTCAGCAAACTACCAGTCCGGCACATAGTAGTAGCTCAATAAATGTTTATCTCTACAGTGAGAGTTCTCCTACTTCTACCCCAATTATTGCCAAAGGCTCATTCCCTTAGAAGGCTTAAAATTCTGTAGGGTAGAGAGGCATTCATATAACCAATACCAGTTCTATAAGTTAATTAGTACAACTTTAATTATATAACTGATATCCTGTGATATGTGCTCTGGTTAAGCATTGAGTACACACTAAGGAATCACGGAGGAGGGAATGATTTTTCCAGGGACAGAAGAGGAGGAAGGAAGCTCCAAGGGAGGGACTGTGGTTTGTTTGGGTGCAGCCCTGGAGGCTGAACAGAAGCTCTCTAGTCATAGAATGGAACTATGAGAGGCCATTAAAAAGACCCTGCAAAAGACCAATGAATACATCATAGTTCTGTGTTAAGTGTGAGATTCTGTGTGAAATGTGAGATTTCTGATCCACCGGGAGCTGAGGGTAGAAAGGTAGCATTCGGTCAGCTTGGAAAAGTCCCTGAATGCCATGCTAAGGGCCCTTGGCGTTGAGAGAGGGTGGGAGGCCGGTCAGCCACCATATTTTGATCCTGGACCAGCAATACTAGCCATAGTTTATGGCATAGGTGCTTACCCTGAATCCCCTGAAAGGTTTGTTAAGACACGGGTTTTGGGCCGCCTGGGTGGCTCAGCCAGGTAAGTGTCCGACTTCAGCTCAGGTCATAATCTCACAATTTGTCGGTTTGAGCCCCGCGTCGGGCTCTGTGCTGACAGTTCGGAGCCTGGAGCCTGCTTCCGATTCTGTGTCTCTCTCTCTCTCTGCTCCTCCCCCATTCATGCTCAGTCTCTCTCTGTCTCTCAAAAATAAATTAAAACAAAACAAAACAAAACGTGGGTTGCCAGGCCCCACCTCAGAGTTCCTGATTAAATAAGTGTGGGTACAATGTCCGAGCTTGCATATCTAACAAGTTGCCCAGTGAGGCTGGTGCTGCTGGTCAGGCATCACACTTTGAGAACCAGTGATTAAGACTATAGACTGAAACCTCGAGGGTTGAGGTCATTCAGATCTGTATGTGGGTTTGTTGACTTGAGTTTATTAAAATATCAAGTAAGATAGGCAGTAAAATAAATCATTACCCAGAATGTGCCAATAATGATCTTCATTGTTCAACACTTTGGAGAAATCGTATATATGGTGTTAATGGTTCCAGAGAGTCCCCTTCCTTTTTATTAATAGTGGGACTCTTGGAGTCACCAGCATAACACAGTGAAAACGGGGATGCCTCTGACACCTGTACAGACCTTATCAGGCCCAGTTCAAAGGAGTACATGTATAAAGCTGTGGAAAGGCCTCTGCACATTGGGCCATCTTTCTCTGTCCCCTCCCAGCTCTGCACACCACCATGTTAGCATCCCACATCCCACTGTGAGCACTGGGGGCTGATATCAAGAAAGTGGAAGGAAGTACATTGGATACCTTTCTGGGGATTCTCTCAAGGACTCCGTCCTCTCCTTGTTGACTTGTTATCTGGTGCCCAATGCTCTCGATTCTGCTGCCCAGGAAATTACTTAGCCGTGTCACCTCCTCCCCAGGATTTGGTGTGTGTGTGTGTGTTGTTAGAGACATTGGTATCCCTTATAGAAGCACTCTTCTGGGCCCACTGTGGAAAAGGGGAATGAACCCCCAGACGGTGAGGTAGATTTCATTAGAGATTTCAAAAGGTGGTCCCACATTAATAAGCTGAGAAAACAAGGTAGAAAAACCATAGGCCAAAGCCCCACAAGCGAAGTCCCCACTTTACCGTATCTTTATCCTCATTTTTCCTTGAGGGCATTTCTTCCACCCAGAGAGATGAAAGAAGTATTGCTGTCTCATTGTCACCAAGAGCCTGAGCATATGTAAGACAAGTCCACCTTGGAGCTCCCTCTTCCTGCTCTTCATTTAGGATGACTGTGACATGCCAAGTGCTCTTCTAAGGTGCGGTGAAAACCAGCGAAAAATGCCACCTCTCCTGGAACTTACATTCCAGTGGAGAAGGTAGACAGAAAACAGGATACCGTGGTGGGGAGTGAGTAGTGCCTAGTATAACAATAAGTTGGAGAAGAGGAGCAAGTAGTGTGGAGATGGGAAAGGGGGTGCGGTTTTAGATAGTATATCCTGAGAGGGTATCAATGAGAAGGTGACTTTTTTTTTTTTTTTCCTTTTTATTTTTTTTTTATTTTTTAATATATGAAATTTACTGTCAAATTGGTTTCCATACAACACCCAGTGCTCATCCCAAAAGGTGCCCTCCTCAATACCCATCACCCACCCTGCCCTCCCTCCCACCCTGCCCTCCCTCCCACCCCCCATCAACCCTCAGTTTGTTCTCAGTTTTTAACAGTGAGAAGGTGACTTTTGAGCAAAGACCTAAAGGAAGTGAAGGAGCTAGTCATGTGGCAAGAGTATTCCAGAAAGAGGAAAAATCTCATGAAAAGTCCCCGAGGACATACCTTCTGTGTCGCACATTTGAAATGTTCCAGATTGGCGAGGAAACCAGAATGAGCAAGGGAGTGAGTGGTTGGAAATGATGCTGGGAAGGAGACAAATCATAGCGATCCTTGTAGGGCAGTTGAAGAACTTGAATTTGCACCCTGAGTGATATGGGGCAGCTTGGAAGGATGTCCACTTCAGGCAAAGAAATGGCCCCATCTGACTTCATTTTTGACAAGATCGCTTTGGCTGCTGTGTGAGAAGGGAAAGTTGGTGTTGGGGGGAGAGCAGAAGCAAGGAGATCCACTAGGAGGCTCTTAAAAATAACCCACACAAGAGAGGGTGGTGGCTTAGACTGAGATGTGAGCAGTGGTCATGTTGAGAACTGGGCAGTCTCATTACATTTAGGAGTTAGGTGGAAAGGATTTGCTGACTGAATGGATATGAGCTGTGAGAGAAAGAGGAACATGAAGGATGATGCCAGAGGTTTGGGATTGAACAGGTAGAAGAGTGGCATTGTCATCTACTGAGATGGGGACACGGGAAGGTGAGCGAGTTTGGTAAGTTCAGCCATGTTAAGTCTGAGATGCAATTAGACCTCCAAATAGGCAGTAGGATATACGAGTCTGGTTTCGGGGGACAGATATGAGCACCCAGGGAATCATCAGCATATACATGTAAGCTATGAGATGGGGATGAGATCATTAAAGGAGTGAGTGCAGGTAGAAAATAAAACATGTTCAAGGACAAAGCCCTGGGACATATTGATGTTTAGAGGTCAGGGAGATAAGAAATCTCAGCAAAGAAAACTAAGGTAAGGGAGTGTAGCCACCTGGAAGCCAAATGAAAAAGGTGTTACAAGGAGGACCTGTCAGGTACATCAAATCCTGCTGATACATGGAGTATAATCAAGACCAAGAATTAACCAGTGGATTGGCAATATGGAAGTTGTTGATGACCTTGGTAAGAGTAGCTTGAGTGGAATGCTGTATAGATTGGAGTGGATTCAAGGAATAATGGTAAGAAAGAAATGAAGATATCAAGAATAAACTCTTTCAAGGAGATTTGTTATGATGGGAAGAATAGAAATGGAGTGGTAATTAGAAAGGAAAGGGAGGCCAAGGTGGGAGTTTAAGATGACGGACATAAGAGCTCGTATAGATGCCGATGGGAGTAATCTAGTACAGGATGGGAATGTGTTGGTACAGGATAGAGAAGAGAAAATTGTGTATTGCAGTATCCTTCAGAAGGCAAAAGAGGATGGAATCCAGTGTTTAAGAAGAGGGCTTGACCTTAACAGGAGCACTGATCCATATCTCCTGCCTGATAACAGGGGAAAACATGAGGTACAGGGTAGATGGTGGCAATGAGGAGACTCGCTTGAGGGTGCCTGTGGAAATGTTCTTTGGATTTCTTTCATGTTCTCAATGCAGTTGGAATTAAGGTTATCCACTGAGGACCAGGAGAGAAGTGATGGAGGCTTGAGGAGAAAGATGGGGTAGACTTTTAGAAAACTTACCTAGGAGAAGAGTGGATGGAACTGGAAAATGAGATATGACTGGTGGGAGGCCTCCAGGCTGACTGAAAAGTGTGGACTGTGACTTTTAGATGAGACCAGTCAGTCCACTTGGTGGCGTTTTTTACTTCAGCCACATTCTCCTAGGCAGATGCAGGACCATGTTGCATTTCACCAGGGCTATGGTTTAGTTCTTAGTCCAGGGAATTTCAAGAGCAGGATGAAGAGGTTTGAGGTGGAATGCAAGGGAATGGTGGTCATGATTGCCCATGGTTTCCAGGTTGAGTGAGGAAGGAACCAGGCAGAGGTCGAGGACCAGGTCACGGTGTCGGAAGGATCATCTGTGTGTAATGGAATGGACAAGATTCATGACAGCAGTTCCATAGTGTTGGTGTGGATGACAGTGAGCAGAGCCCAAGACCTTCAGGGAGTTGGAGAAGTGACCAAGGTGCATCGGCCCCTGCAGGAAAGATGGAGAGCAGGATCGGAAGGCATGAGCTTCACAGAGGAGGGATTTCAGAATGGACAGAGGAACGATGGTTTGAAAGTTGGGTAGGAGAACAACAGTGCCTTCCTACATCCCAGCAGAAAATAGTCCCTACTTGAGAGGACTGCAGGACAAGTGATTCTTCAGGGGAGAGCCAGTTTCCATTTAGAGTGAGGATGAAGGAGATGTTTCTGGAAGAGGCTAAGGATCTAGGGTGTTTTGCTGGTGACTGGTTAGGAGTTCAAAAGGTACAGTGGAAGCAACCAAAGAGAGCCAGGGAGCAGTAGAGACTGAGGGATGAGGGAGTTCTAGGCTTCTTTGATGACTTCCTATGGAATTCAAAGTCCCAACCCAGCAAGGGCTCACCTGTGAGCATCCAGCATCTTCCTGCTCCCAGGCCCTGAGTGTGGCCCCGTTAACATTCTGGGTTCTCTTGACAAGTAGACAGCATCGTGGCCCCTCCTGTTACAGTTCTCTCTTTGATACCTGGTTTGCATCCAGCCAGAGCAGTGTATTGCTGTGTTCTCACCCTAAGGAAGTCCTCACACCCATGCTGATTGTGGTGGCCTCCCTCACAGTGCTTCAGTGGGGTCTATTGAAGAGGAGAGATCAGAGAGAAAGCTCCCCCTCCCCCAGCTTAGCCACAGGGAGCAGTGTGGTGACTTGCATACCAGCTTTAAAAACTTATAGCTGCAGAACTGTACTGTTTTTATTTAATTTAATGCCTTTTATTTTTTTGTAAATATACTTACCTTTTTTGTTTCCTTAGAGAAATAACTTTTTAGGGGGAACTCATAAGAAGAAACCTGCCACCATTTTAAAAAAATCATTGAAAATAATGAATACATAAGGCTATATTTCATTCTTTCTCATTGCCACATAGTATTCCATTGTGTATATAAACCACAATTTCTTTATCCATTCATCAGTTGATGGACATTTAGGCTCTTTCCATAATTTTGTTATTGTTCAAAGTGCTGCCACAAACATTGGGGTACAAGTGCCCCTAGGTATATGGCCTTTTGTAGCAACGTGGATGGAACTGGAGAGTGTTATGTTAAGTGAAATAAGTCATACAGAGAAAGACAGATACCATATGTTTTCACTCTTAAGTGGATCCTGAGAAGCTTAACAGAAGACCATGGGGGAGGGGAAGGAAAAAAAAAGTTAGGGGGGGAGGGAGCCAAAACATAAGAGACTCTTAAAAACGGAGAACAAACTGAGGGTTGATGGGGGGTAGGAGGAGGGGAAAGTGGGTGATGAGGGAGGGCACCTGTTGGGATGAGCACTGGGTGTTGTATGGAAACCAATTTGACAATAAATTTCATATTAAAAAAAGAAAAAAAGAAAATAATGAATACAGAACCAGAATGCTGAACATTTTTTAAAAAACAAGTAAAAGTACATGCTCCTGTAACCTAAAATCATCTCACTTGCCACTTTGGGAAATGAGCGAACCAAATGGCTGAGACTCAAGACTCACTCCTCCTGAAGCTACCCGCATGGGTATTCTCCCCACTATTGCTTCTCCCTTCCTACTGATCCCCTGTGGTTTATATGTGGGAGAGTCAGGTTGAATGACAGTGCTCGAGAAGGGCATTGCTGTAATGTGCAAGATAAGATTTCCCATAAAGGGATAAGACCCATGCGAGGGCCCTGCGGTGGGAAAGAGTATGTGCTTTCAGGGAGTATGCAGGAGTGAAGACACCTAAGGGGGGGCAGGCTTGAAATGAGGCTGCTGCAGGCAGTGGGTTAAAAATTTTAAATTTGGCTCTTTAAAATTAAAAATTTGGGCTCTTTTCTATGGCAGTATGAAACTACCACAGGGTCTTTAGGGGGGCAGAGTGTGTGGAATAAAGCTGCCCTTGCAGTTGTGCAGAGAAGGGATTGGAGGGGGCAAATGTGGATGCAGACAACTGGGGGAGGCCCTGGCAAAGGCCATCTGAGACCCGAAGGCCCAGAGTGAGAAGGTGATGATGGTGGAGGATGGAAGGATAGAACTCTAAGAAATGTTTACAAAGCAAAAAGAGCAAGACCTAGTACTCGTTGGACCTTGGTCACATTGGTGGGGAGGAGGGGATCAGGTGTGGCTTCAGCATCTGTTTGACAGGGCTTGCTGGATGGTGGCAAAATACACCAGATAAGAACTAGAGACTAGAGAGAGCATGTGGAGTTTGGTTTTAGACAACATGACCTTGAAGTTCCTATGGCGTGACATCTAGAGAATGATGTCTCCAACTCGGGTACATGGGTCTAGAGCTAGGAAGAAAAGTGGGAACTGTAATAGGAATTTGAGACTTGTTAGCCTGTGATTGTCCAGGCTGGTGGTGTCTACCAGCCTCCCCTTGTCACTGTGATCTTGATTATGTGAGCTGATGTGCCTCAGGACCTTTGCATGTGTACCAGTTAGCACATTCAACAGGAACTGTAAGTTCGACTACCAGTTAAAGATTGGACTGAGAATTCCTCCTCTAAAATAAAGCCAACTATGTTGTATGTTTTTATGCTAATAATTGAGTTACAGATTTTTTTTTTTCTCATCTTTCTTTGTCCTCTTTCTCCTTCTACCTTCTCTTCCTCCTTTTCCTCCTCCCTTTACTTCTTGGCTTCTCCTTCTCTCATTTTTTCCCATCCTATCCACTATGGTGGCATGTGGGAGCCTGCACTGACATTTTGTATGGGCACAGTGCCATAACAGAAAGGTCACCCTATGGGATTTACTTTCTACCACCCAAGTGGAGAGTAAAGGGACACTTTTTATAAGCCATTAAGAGGTGACTGTCTTTCATTTTACATAGGCACATGCTGCTTATAAACAGATTTAGGAACCAGAGATGCATCCTTAAGTAGAGAACACTTATTATTTATAAGTCTTATTTATGCAGTTAGATTAATGTTTTCAGTTCTGGAGAAATTTCACATGCTAATCACTTTTTGTTAATTTTAAAATTAATTTTTTTAATTCTAGTCATTTTTTTCCCCTCTAATTAATGCTGATTTATTTTGATTTTCCTGGTAATAGATTACTGTCCTAGATGAGACATGGACCGTATTCAGGCGCTACAGTCGCTTTCGAGAAATGCATAAAACATTGAAGTTAAAGTATGCAGAGGTAAGTTATGAAATAATTATCTCCAATTAAGAACATTTATTTTATAAAGTAAATGAGCTGATTGCATTATCATGCTCCCTCCCTTTAGGTATTAGCTTGTAAGTGTCACCAAGTTTTGTTGCAATTACGCATCTGTCAAAGGTAGCTTTTTAACTTTTGTTCTTTGTTTCATTTCTGTTCTACACAATTTAAACATTTTCTGAACACAGGATTTTGAAAGTGATAGTAAAGTGACAGTAAATGAATTCTACCCTTTTAGTACATTTTACCAATTTTAAACAAATATTTTAATAAACTTACAACTTCTTAATGGTAAGATCTACTAAAATGAAACAGTAATAAATCCCTCAATATAGATTTGCCCTTTTTTCTCTTAAAAAAGATATATTAATGCTTAGACTTCCACTTAATGAGAAATTAGGTCTTTAAGGTTAATTTGCCATCAAACATGGATGGGAGGTAGATAGTCAATATGGAATTCTCTAGAAGCAAGGGGGTATTTCATACATCTGATCAGATATCCAGAGTGTATTGATACATTATTAATCTTTTCCTCTTTGGGCAAAGACTAGTTTTTAAAATCCTTTTTTTTTTTTAGTATTTTTATTTATTTTTGAGACAGAGAGAGACAGAGCATGAGCAGGGGAGGGGCAGAGAAAGTGGGACACAGAATCCAAAGCAGGCTCCAGGCTCTTAGCTGTCAGCACAGAGCCTGACGCGGGGCTCAAACTCACGGGCCGTGAGATCGTGACCTGAGCTGAAGTGGGTCGCTTAACTGACTGAGCCACCCAGGCGCCCCTAAAATCCTTCTTAACAAAGAAAAGTATTCTTAAAGTTAATGTATACTTCCAAGTGAGCGAGTGAGTGAGTGAGTGTTTTTACTTGAACTAAAGGAAGCCTTGTATCTGCACAACTCTTTGGGAATTTTGGTTTGAACTGACTGCAAATCAGTCAGTAGTCACTGTCTAATACCTGCTTTCACTAAGTATTGCTTTTCGACACTATTTTTATAGTTTCTTATGACAGCCTAGAAAACAATTTAGTCAGACATTTTTCCCTCACATCAAATAACTAATGCTTCCTTAACCTTTCCATGGCTCTTACTCTTTCCTATCTGATATAAATATAAAGAGAAATTCCTTTTTATAAATAAAAGCTTCCTTGAGTACTGGTAAAATTGAGGAATCCGAAATTCTCTTGTTAAGCTCTTAGGTAGCAGTGAACTAAAAGCTGAAGAAGTGGCGAATTTGGATTTTAGTTCAGTGTTCCTCAAGAGGCTTCAGTTCCAGAAGTAACTGCATCAAAGTCAAGTTATTGAGTTTGTTTCTGCAATTTACTCTTCATGTCCCAAGTTAATACTGACAATAAAAATTGGAAGTATCATGTACATATTACCGTATAGAGTGACTTGTTTTTAAATTGAGCTTTGCAGCTCGTTACCTGCTTAATTATAAGTTACTCCACCAGTGCTTTAATAATGTGCAGGTTTTCCCCAATGCTACAAATGTATGTGTATCCTATCAATTATAATACGTGTGTATCATGCATTGCAGGATTTATTTCATATCTGTTCTTTCAGTGCCATTAGTTCAGCGCCATTGTATGTAGGCAGATTTAAAACATTCTAGTAATAGAGTGGCGGACAAGAACAAAAATGTCTTCTCTTACATATCCTGAATTCATATGGGGACACACTGACAATAAACAAGGAAAATATAATAACTAACACTTAACGTACACGCACACTATGTGACAGTTACCATCTTAAGTGAGCTGCATGCCTTCTAGGAAAAATATCCATAAAATGTAATGGGCAGAAGATGTTGGGCATTTTAGTATAAAGGTTGTTTCAGGGTTGGGCACTCAGATGCCGAGTCCTGATCAGTGTTTTTAAAGAAAATTTCAAAGCAAACAGAAGCAGTCTTTAAAAACATAATGGAGGAAAACACCCCTGAGGTTAAACATGATGTAAGTATATAAGTGGAAGAGATTGCCTGGTAGCCGGCAACATTAACGAACACAGATTATCACATATGTGATAATCCTTTTCAAGGGCAGAAAGAGTGTACGTACCTGCTGAAAAAAGTTAAGTGAGCTTTGAATGAGGAAAATCGGGCTGGTCTCCTTCATCCAGTCAGTCACAAGTCTGTATTGAACCACCCCACGCTGAATACCATTGTCGGCAAGACAGCCACATCCCCTCCTCTCAGGAAGCAGAGAGAATGAACAGTAAACAAACAAACCAACAAATAAGATAGTTTTAGATAATGTTAAGTGCCATGGAGAGAATAAAACAAGGTAGTGTGATCGTGTGGCATGAGAGCTAGGCAGGCCTGGGGAAATCTTAATGTTGAAAAGGAGCCAGGCATGAAAATCTGGGGTAGACACATCTGAAGTAAAGGGAACAGCAAATGCAAAGGCCCTGGGGTGGGACCGCGCCTGTTGGCCAAGCATGTTCCAAGAATAAAAAGTCCTGTGAAAAGTGGCAAGTGTGGTAGAGATGAGGACAGGGAGGTAGGGACAGGAAGGAGGGACTGTATCATGTATCACTTGATCACAAGTATTGTGGGAAACCACCGAATGATATTAAAGAAGGTCTGGATGTGGAAACTAAGCTAGAATTTCCATTCTATCCGTGTATGACTTCCCATACAAACCCTTTTCCTGAAGGCAGGCTCACGATCTAACTGATAACCAAGATTGGAAATTGCTTTTCCTTGTTTTGAGTCCAACTTGGTGACTTTGCCTTCTTCTGAGGGCAAAAAATGTAAAGAACTTACAGACACATGTATGCATGTGTTTGAAAGAGAGGAGGTAATATGAGTAGTGATTTGAAACCATGTGGTGAGATCCTAAAATAAACACCGCCTGTAGAAAGGGAGGTTGTAATTACAAAGCCTGAGGGGGTGCCATTGAGCTTTACAGTAGCCACACTCTGACTGGTTTCCTCACCACTGACTGTTTCCCATGTCCTGGGTCTTGTGTTATGCTTTTGCCATTCAGGACCCTGTGGTCGGAGCCAGAGACTTGCCTCCTGTCACACACCTGGTGGGCAGAAGCCAGTCGGGAAGCCCAGGCAATTGGGCTCCATTTACTATCTCTAAACAAACAATAGTATAAAAATAGAAATGGGGGGAAAACATTATCTGTAAAAAGGCAGCAGCATGTCATTGTAGCTCTAGATAAATCTTATTTCAGTGAGAGGAGAACGACATTGCCCAGTTAACATTTTCAAGATGAAGCTTAAATGTCAAGTTGAATATCAGCTGTATTTTCTTCCATAAAGTTGATTTTTCTTTTGCGCAGCCTACCTTCACATACTCTTACGTGCTAAGTGTTTGTGGAGACTTGAGATCAATAATGTTCATTAGGTATTCAACAGTTATGATTGCTCTTATCATTGTGCATATTATTGACGTCTCTGTATATAACGTTAATCTTACTGAAGTAATCATCTATCTCCAAATGGTCTACTTGGCCTGTCGGCATCCTAGAAATCATTTGACTTGTTAAAGACGTAACTTCTTCAGGAAGGCCCAAAGGTTCACATAGAAGGATGCTGAAAATTTCCTTTCACAGATAACTGTTTCATAGCCAAGTGGGAACATATTTTATTTACCTCACTCCTTCACCAAATTGGGGTCATTATTTTGATAGAAGTATGAAACTCCTCTTGGTCTTTTAGTTACAAGGGTAACAAGATGGTTGATTATTTTTTTTTTTTTTTGTAATGATACATACTAAATTTACCAAGTTTTACAAGGTTTCAAATTTTTAATCAAGCTGAAAAATATATTGAAAAAATACCCTTGAGGGGCGCCTGGGTGGCTCAGTCGGTTGGGCAATCGACTTCGGCTCAGGTCATGATCTCGCAGTTTGTGAGTTCGAGCCCCGCATCTGGCTCTGTGCTGACAGCTCAGAGCCTGGAGCCTGCTTCGGATTCTGTGTCTCTCCCCTCTGTCTAACCCTCCCCTGCTCACGCTCTGTGTCTCTCTGTCTCTCAATAATAAATAAACATTAAAAAAAAAAAAATTAAAAAAAAAAAACCAAAACCCTTGAATTCAAAAATACATAGGCTTTGTAATTACCTGCCAAGATGGAGAATCTTTGTTCACCTTGAAACTTTAGTTTGGGTTGTAGCTTATAATCTTTTGGAACTTTGAATTATATCCTGTTCATTCACATTTTATTCTGGCATTTTAGCCCTGTTTTTCCTGGGGGATATACCTCTACAGGAGTTTGATATAACAGTTCTTTTTATGGCTATTTTCTTTTTTCTTTCAGTATTTTTTTTTCAGATAATAAGTTACATGTGTATGGTAAAAGATTGAAGTCATTCAAAGATGTATACATAGAGTATGAAAGTTTCTCTTAATCTGGCCCTCAGAAGTAATCATTTGCAATGCCCTCAGGAGTTCTTGGGTCCAGCTAAACATTCGTACTCACAGGACTTGCATAGGCCATACCTAGCGTTGATTGACCTGAGGAAGGTATAAGACAAATATCACTGCTTCCAGCAGAGTACCTACAAGAGACCTGCTGAGCTATAAAAGAAACCTCACTCAGAGAAGCCTGAATCTATGACTTCACACCAGATAGCTATCACTTCCCTAGTCTATACAAACAGTTTATCAGCTTATCAAGTGATTGATCATTTTGCCAGGAGCACTGGTGTCTACTGACAAAGTGGGCATACCACCTTATCAGATTCGCAGATTCCTCTTCATGGACATAGGGGTAGTTTCCAGATTTTTGCTGCTGTGACTGCTTCTTTGTGGACATTCTTAAAGGTAGCTGCATGACTTCCGATTCACACATGCATACTTCCCTTGTGAAGAAATTGGGTAATTGCTCAACTGTTGTTAAAGACTTAATTTATGAAGAACCAAGATTAGGAAAAGAACACACAAAACTTGGGTTGACTGAGAGCCCCGAGCCTTACCCCCAAGTAGTGGCAAGGTTTTAAGAATTCCTTAACCGTCATTCAGCTACGTCTTCTAATTTCCCTGTTTACTCCCATGTATTTGCCTAATTATTTACTGTGTACTACAATGTCTCCATAAGGAGAGGGATGTCAACTGGAGACCCCTCAGGGATACTTTATATACACTGGGTGGTGACCCGATTAAAACAGGAAGAGGTCATTGATTATTAGCTATAATGTGTGTCTGTGAAGAAAATAGAAGGACTTTAGGGGGATTACAAGCAAAACAAACCTGTGAATTGAAAGGACAAAGCCACTGGGTCCCATGAAACTCAGGCATGGGGACTGAGGGCAGGGACAAAGTAGACACTAAAGAAAAATTGAGTCCATTGTTTTTGTATCGTGACAAATTTCAGAAAAAGAAAACAAAGTTCTTTGTTCTGTGGAACACTAAAGAAGAACGGATTGGCTGCAGGTGGTGTTGGATCATATGTGAACATTACGTTCCTTCCATTTTCAGATTCACTGTGTGAGGGGCTGAGCCCTCACTCGAGGTGCTGCATTGTTCAAGGTTTTTAAAATTGTTGTTTTATTTTTGTTTATTCATTTCCCTTCATCTTAGCTTCTTCTGGATTCTAAATAGGTTTCCCTTTTGTCTTGAATTAATTGTCCTCTTGATATACTGACATGTATTGTGCAGGATAATAGCTCCTTCTAGCTTTCTTTCTCTGCTCCCCTTCATTGACCTTGTATGGAATCTTAATCAAATTAAACCCTGTGTTTTCAGATTCCACATCTGTAAAATGATAATGCCACAACTAGTTTGTAAAAGACTGTGAAAGCCTCAGATAAAATATTTTATTGAAAGCGACTATGAAGTAATATGCAGCATCTGCTAGAGAGCATGTCTTTGAAATTTTATCATGCAAATCATTTCTGCAGTGCTCTTTATCTGTATGAAAAATTTTGTACTCCGTTAAAGTCAGTAGTATAATCCCTTTAAACATCAGTCAAGTTATATGCTCAAACACAAATGTTCTCTTTTTGCCACGGAGGAGGTAGAGTTACCGTTAAGATCTCGTGTCCATGAAGTTTACCTATGGATCCACGTCATTGAGAGTGGACAATGATCTGATCAAAGCACAGTTTATCATGAAGCTGGGAAGAAAGACTATTTTAAGACCATGTTCCCTCTCAACCATCAGAATGAAGAGTGACAACATGGTGCCTGTGCCCCATCAACATTCTGGATGAGTGGTCTAGGGGGCTCTGTATGTATTTTATAAAGTAGGAGGACATGGGGCTGGAAGATGAGAGGGTCAGTGAGAGCTGCTCATTCTAGGAGGTTCGGAGATGCCACACTCTGATTTTAGAGGTCTTTAATTTTAATATATTTAACAAGTGCTAGAACCTAGTGGGCACCATACTTCTCAGGAGAACCATCTCACAGTGAGAGAAGTTAGGCATTGGAATCCATCATCAAGGGTCCTTTTATAATCTTGGCCAAGAGTCATTCGGAAGCAGGTTTGTGTTGGTCTTCCTGGAGGCAAAAGGATGAACCATGAAAATGGGCTATGTTCTGTATTGAAAGGTACCATCAAAATCAATGCTACGGGAACTTTTAATGCCCGTGTGTGGTGACAGCATACGTGGCATGGAACATGACGTGTGAATGTCTACCTCATAACTGAGTTATCACAGTGAGTCATTCGAGTCCCCAAGTGTCAAACAGGACCTCAGCCTCCATCAACCGCATCCCCAAGGGGGCTCCCTTCTCCCTACAGAGCTGAGGGGGTGGGGAAAATGTTTTCAGAGCTTTTGAATAGAACATGAAAGATTGCTGTATGGAGCAACTCTTCTGTCTCAAGTCTAACGGTCTCTGGGTGCCCAGTAAATAACAGTGGGAGGGGAAAAAAAGGAGGTGGTTTAATTCGTATATGGACTTCCAGTTTGTGCTGATAGAACCATTTCTCACCTTCTGTATTTTCCAAGTAATTTCCCCAAAGCAGTACCAAAAATAAAAGGGGGTGGGGGTGGACAGGGAAGAAAAGAAACTGGCTCTTGGCCTTGGATTTGATTTGGACAGCTTTTTGCCATCCATCACTGAAATGCATTCTCAACAGTTTTATAACCAGCTTTCCAAATTTAATATAAAAATTGCAAATCTACTCACCACCCAAATTATAATGCTACCAACCATAGCCATAGGGAGCATTCAGTAAGCCTTAGATAAATTCACCTGTACCAAGAGCTCAGCCCCCTTGGATTTTTAAATAGCAAACAGCTATGTAGGCAAAAATAGAACGCCTCCTGCCAGCTTCCTGACCTAGTATGTTATGAGAGAGACCAAGGTACCTCACTGTATGGTTTGCAACACACTGTTCCCTCCACCCAAGACATAAAACAGTATTTTAATTACTTCTTTCAAGTGTATGGGGAGCTGGGGGCAAAAGACTTCAGAATTTTCTGGGAAGCTTTTTGCCAAACTAGGAAATTATGATTCAGTAAATCTGATGTGGGGCCTGAGAGTGGGTAGTTGTGAAGCATAGAGTATCAGGCTTTCCTCTGCAACCGGCAAGGAGACTTTTATAGCAACGGGTTGGACCCATTTGCACACTATGAAATGTAAGTACACCAAGGAGTCTTAAAGGTTTGGGCACTCCCAAACCTCATGGGGACTCATGAGGACTCATGGGGTGCCTGGGTGGCTCAGTCAGTTGAGCATCAGACTCTTGATTTCTGCTCAGGTCATGACCCCAGGGTTGTGCGATCGAGCCCTGCTTTGGGGGCTCTGTGCTGAGCATGGAGCCTGCTTAGGTCTCTCTATCTCTCTCTCTCTCTCTCTCTCTCCTCCCACTTGGCCCCTTCGCCGCTCATGTTGTCTGTCTCTTGGAAGGAATGAAGGAAGGAAGGAAGGAAGGAAAGAAGGAAGGAAGGAAGGACACTTAAATGCTCAGTTTTGTTGAAAGTCACATCAAGACTTGGGGTATAGGCAAAGTTCATGTCTCTTCATTCCTAGTCCTCTTTCTGTGTTTTGAATCTTCCTCTCCATGACCTTGGTCATTCACGAAAGGGGAATTTTCAGAGTGCCCCAGATGAGACCAAAGAGAAGAACATCTCTTCTCTGCAAAAATCTGTTAGTTGAATATTGTGACAAAGACAAGTTCTTGCCATGTCTCAGTCCCTGAAAGAGACAAGTAACATCATAATAAGAGATGGAAAATGCAAGCATCTGAGTTAGTCCAACTGTATAATTATTCTTAAATATGCAACATTAAACTCTCACATATCTGAAACATTTCTCACTTTCAAAATTGTTGCAGCATATATGAATGTCCTCAAATCTACCTTCATTGGCCCCTGCCTGAATAAGATTGATACTGGCTTTGGGAGGCTTTGTGTGATTGCATTTTAAAAAGTTATCATCTTTATACAGAATATGACCAAGTCCATGCAGTCTTAACTATGTTCCCAGCGATGGTTTTGTACATAGGATGACTCCAAGTTTTAGCACTTCAGTGACAACAGGGCAGCAGCTCTGTGATATGTCCTCATTGTAATTGCTGGCTATACCATGTGGACCACCAGCAAAGAGTCCTGCCTTGTGCATTCATTCAGCAGATATTTGAGGAGAGTCTAGTATGTGCCTGGCTGTGGGCAAGATAGCAG
The DNA here is from genome assembly GCF_024362965.1 of Panthera pardus. Taxonomy (NCBI): domain Eukaryota; kingdom Metazoa; phylum Chordata; class Mammalia; order Carnivora; family Felidae; genus Panthera; species Panthera pardus. The sequence continues at coordinate 41,656,048 of NW_026526821.1, read as the reverse complement.
GTATTCATCAATATTGTGTGGTGTGCTTATTATGAGAGGTCTGTTGTCATTGCTCCTTTAATAATCCACCCAGATTGTTCTGAAGAGATGCTCTTTCATGCCTCTAGTGAAACTTGGAGGAGAGTTCCTTTTGTGTTTGTGAGTATATTTCTCAGTGACAGCTGTTCTTATAAGACCTTGGAAATTGCTATTAATTTTGAGTAGCCAGAAATGCTCCCACTTAGTCAGCTGTGAGAATTATAGCAGCCCTTTGATGAGTTTTCATTATTTGCATTTCTCAAAAGCTGGAGTGGCTAAAATTCACAGCCACAAACCTGCAGGGTGTGGATGTTTCAAATGCTGTCAGTCATCATGTAGGTATGTCTACTTACAAAAGTCAGGTTATAGCTGATTTGACCAATTAGAGTGCCAGGTAGAATTTCCCCCCTTAATCTTTAAAAATCAGGTACTAGTTAGGTAGCCAAGTGTTATGGGAGTAAGGGGGAAAAAAAAAGAAAGAGCTTTGTAAATGAGGAATGAAAATAAAGTACACTTTTATTAGGTGGTAACAGAAGTCAAATGTTTTTCTTTCATTAGTAAAGATTCCACACTTTATTAGTTGTTTTCAGTTTTCTTTCAGTGATTTATAATCCAGTTTTAGCAGCTTAATTGTTATGAAATCATAAAAGATAAACAAGGCTTTTTATCACTCATTTAAATTTCTGTATAAGGGCTGCCATTATTTATATTCAAAGAAATAATGATCCCATTTATCAAAATCTATGCGGTTGCCTCCGAGACCACCTGGGCTTAATATAGGGTCTGGCTCACCCAAAAAGTGAACTTGGCCAAGAGAGAAAGGCTTATAATAAAATCAAACGTTTCCATTGCATTTAATTTATCTTCGTGATGGCAGCAGACTGGCCGACCTATCTTATTATAATCTAATAAACATTGGAGTCAGCATTTGGGCATGATGGCTCTTTGAAGATAATTGAGCTGTGTGAGTTCACTGGGAGTCAGAAAGGGAAAAACCAACTCTGAGATCATTAAGATCATTAAGAAATATTACAAAGCAACAGAGAATGCGGACACTATCACTGATACATATGCACATACATACATAGCTCACCAACTTCATGGATGAATGGATTCTCCATGCTTTCATTTTCCCAAAACTGAAATTCACAGGCAATTCCATAAAATGGCTGCTGGTTATAAGCAATTATTAATTGTCTTATCTGATGCTGTTGATAGTTCTTCATACAGATCTGTTGTTCAGCCTGCAAATTAGAGGCTTGTGGTTCAAACATTCAAAATGAAATTAACAACTGGGGTTTTAGACTCTACAGTCACTGAAGAAGGGAAAGACAAATTTCATTGGAAGTCAGTAGGCCTCAAAATTACTGATTTCATTTTTCTAATGGCTTTTATTTCAATCTTTTTGTCTTTAGAATATGTTTTATTTACTGAATTGCAGAGCAAGCTTGTCATTATGTTTCTCTCAGGCCAAAGAAATGTGCTGTTTTAGCCTCATTTGTTTGTTTCCTGTGTTTTAGTCTGCATAATCACATTTCATAATTATACGAAGTAGGCCATAAGGGCTGTTAAGTTTTCTTCCAGTGTTCTCCAGGCCTACCATGTCTTCCACAAATATCTAATTTATTTGATCTCCGTCATCATTTTTAACTTAAACGTACAATTTTCCCATAAGAGCTCAAATATCTTTGCATCATTTCCCACTCCTGCTGCAAAAATAATGGTTGTAGCAGGAAAAGATACCATTTTAAGGGATTTCTCATGAATACTGCATTCCCGTTTGTATCTGTCCTTTTTCTGTTCTACAACCTCTTGAAAAGTACCGTGCTTCATGATTATAAATCCGGCCCTATTTCCCTTCTACATACCTTTGCCTTTCTTCAAATAAGAATGCTGTGAGGATTTTGCAGGAAGTCAGGACATTCCTCAGGGGCAATGTAGCCAAGTATCTCCATGGTATCCAAATGCTACTCCTTCTTACTCAGCATACAGAGATTTTCATCATCAGTACTTGAGTTACAGAATTTCAGAGCTGAACAGAAACTTAAAACATCTTAGGTCAACTCCTTCATTTTAATAGGTGATAAAACTAGGTTTTTTTACATCGCTCGAGAATATACCAGCAGCTCTGTGCTGAACCGAGACTTCAAAATCTGATTGCCCCAAATCCCAGGTTATTAAAAGAAAAAGACATATGGCGCTAATTTAACTGTTCCATTAAATCTGTAAAGAGAATAATCACTTTTTATTGTTTCTATAAAGATGATGCATGCTCATTTATAAAAATTTCACATAATACAGAGAGAAAACAACAGATTGCCCCAAATCATTCTCTAAATATAATTAATGTTACTATTTAATGAACATTATCATACGTACTTAAATTAATAGGCACAGATAAAAGGATGGATATATAGATTGATAAAAAACTAAAATGAGAAAAAGAATGAAATATTTTTATAACATTAGGGTCATTCTAAATATTGTATCTTTAATTGCAAACAGTAAGTTTAATTTTACTTGAATTTGTCAGAAGTGAAAGAAAATGAAATTGAAGAAATTACTGAACTTCAAATTAAATGTTGCTCCACAAGAAGTTTTAAGTTCTCTAAAATATATAGGACTTTAAGAAAAAAGATTATAAACAAACATTAGAATTTAGCTGCCAGTTTTCAAATGTGTTTCTAGTTTACAAATGACCAGTTGTGTTTCCCTTTTATGAGTGATCAACTGACTCTTCTAACAAAGTTAAGATCAGTACACTTATGTTTACTCCCATCTCCCAAATTTTAAGTCATTTTGTATTATCTTTTTACACTGTCAAGATATATAGCATTCACATTCTTTTATACCTAAATTCATATAATTATATATTATTAAACATTGTACATAGACTTACATAATTATATATTATTAAATATTGTGATTTTAAAAAATTTTTAACATTTATTCACTTTTGAGCGACAGACAGAGCAGTGAGTGGGGTGGGGGCAGAGAAAGAGGGAGACACAGAATCTGAAGCTGTCAGCACAGAGCCCGAAACAGGGCTTGAACTCACAAACCGTGAGATCATGACCTGAGCTGAAGTTGGATGCCCAACTGACTGAGCCACCCAGGCGCCCCTAAATATTGTGATTTTAAATAGAGGGGACATTTACTTTACCATAATTTCTTCATTCCTGAGATCTTTATATTGTGCTATCTCTTGGTTATTTTTTGATCATCCAGTACGTTTTTGAAAAGATGCAGCTTGATGTGTTTTACCAGAGTTCTTGTGTGCTTGAGAATGTCTCTCTGTGGCCTGTGCACTTGAAAGACACTTTGGTTAGGCATAAACTCTTTGGGTCATGTTGACTTTTCCCTTAGCACATTTCATTTTGCATTGTCCCTTACTCTCTATACTACATGCTAATCTGTGTTTTCATTGTGTTCATTCTACGTTTGTTTCTTCTACTGGGGCTTTCATTCTAATAAGCGTTTTTTGCTTTTTCCCCATTCTTTGTGGAGTGCTTCTGGCCCACTTTTTTTTTTTCTTTTTCTCTTTTTTTTAGTAGGTTGTGGGTAGGGAGAGGTAGATAGTGAGGGTGTGGTGGTACTGATTTTTCAATCAACTTTTTTTTTTTTTTGGCTTGTCAGTTTTTGCTGAAAGCTGGACATGGTGTATTGGATGAAAGGAATTGAGGTAGATAGGCCTTCGGTGTGAGGTTTTATGTTCATTGGCTAGAATCCAGGCTGTGCTTGCTGTTTGCTGTAGCTGTGGTATCAGAGGCTACCGTTTTCCCAGGTGCCCTTGTTTTGGTCTTCCTGGTCTTTGGGTTTGGCTAAAGACTTCTTCAGTAGAGCCTGGGGCTTGTAGCTCTTTCCACTGTAATCAGGAGGCCTCTTGATGTGGTGGTGAGGTGTGGCCAGAGGGAAGGAGAAAAGCCTGCATTGGCCTTTGATCAGGTGTCCTCTTTTAGTGAGCCTGCTGTGGGGCATTTTACTTTCCCCAGGTTTGGTTATCCCAAAGTGCTTAGATTCTGGTACAAGTTTCCCTTGAGGGCAGGCCATGTTAAGGACAACAGAGAGCTTTGGGTGTATTTCAGAATGATTACTTTTTTCTCTCCTGCTGGAAAGTAGCAGATTTTTCTCCCATCTCAGGATGAGAACCCGGCTAGACTCCTGGGGATAAAACTAACAGAAGTGTGCAGACCCCACATGTACCCAGGGTTTTTAACTCAAATACTAGTCTGTACTGAGCCTCCAGTAATTCACAAGTTACAGTTTATTTATTTTTTAAAGTTTATTTATTGAGAGAAAGAGAGAGAGAGAACGAACAAACGGGGGAGGGCAGAGAGAAAGGGAGAGAGAGAATCTCAAGCAGGCTCTGCACTATCAGCTCAGAGGCCTGTGTGGGGCTTGATCTCACGAACCGTGAGATCATGACCAGAGCCCAAATCGAGAGTTGGAGGCTTAACCCACTGAGCCAGCCAGTGCCCCTCACCAATTACAGTTTAAATTGTTGCTGCCTCTCCTGGATCCAGCTACAGGCTTCCGCACCCAATAGGATATGGTTCTCAGTCTCTTCCTGCTTGTCTCTCTAGTTTGGGGACATTAGTTTGCCCCATGACCTCAGCTCTCTGATGGATCTACGAAGAGCTGTTGATTTTTAGTCTTTTCAGCTTTTTTCTTGTTTTGAGGGCAAGGGTGATGGCTTCCAAGCTTCTCAACGTGTCAGATCACAAGCCAGAAGTCCTATTTGAATAGTTTTAGATTTATACCTCCCCTGTTATTAACAACTTACACTACTATAGTACATGTGCCACAAGTAGTGAACTAATATTGATCCATTATTACTGTTTACATTTTTGAGATTTTCTTAGTTTCTACTTAATATCCCATTTCTGTTCCAGGATCCCATCCAGGAATCTGTCTTACATTTTATTGTGACACTTTTTTATACTTACCTAATTTTGATGACCTTGACAGTATTGAGGAATGCTGGTCAGGTATTTTACAGAATGTTCCCTGTTGGGATTTGTGTGATGCTTTTCTTGTGATTAGAGCTGTGGGTTTGGGGAGGAGAGAACTACAGAGGTAAAAGTGCCATTATGATCATGTCAGATGAAAGAGACAAACACTGTCCGTGGGGCTTATCACTGTTGATACTGATGTATATCACCTGGCTGAGGTTTCTCCCAGTTTCTCCCCCGGAATGTTACATGGCTTCCCCCTTTTCTACACTTACTCTTTGGAAGGAAGTCCCTGTGCACAGCACACATTTTAGTCATGGAGAGGTATGTTCCACATCCTTCAGGGTGAGATAGCCACAGGTTATTTGGAAATCTTGTGCGTGGAGGGCTTGTCTTTCCTTTCCCGTGTCTGTCTTTATTCAGTTGTTTGCTTGTCCGGTCATATTTTGGCTATAAGCCAATACTAGTTTTTTTGTTTTGTTTTTTTAAATTTTGTTTTCAGATTATTTCATCTTTGGCCTTTAGGAACTCTTTCAGTTAATGCTTGTGCTCCTTTGTAACACTCCATCTTTGTGCTTTGAAGTTTCTGGGCACTTCCTTTTGGGCACTATGAGATGCTTCAGGCTTAGCTTACATCTTCCCTGTCCCAGTCCTTGAGTCAGCCATTTCTCTCAGAGCTGGCTCGCTTTTCCACCCCTCTCCCCTCGCGGTCTCTTCCTTCAACCTGTGTACTTCTTCAGCTCTTCTTTTGAGATGATTTTTTTGGTTCCTGCAAGACCATGAGTAACTTCTTTCCTTTTTTTTTTTTTAAAGTTTCTTTCTTTTAAGAGAGAGAAAGACAGCATTTGCAAGTGGGGTGGGGGGGAGGGCAAAGAGAGAGGGAGAGAGAGAATCCCAAGCAGGCTCCGCACTGTCAGCATGGAGCCCGACATGGGGCTCGATCTCACAACCGTGCGGTCATGTCCCGAGCCAAAGTCAAGAGTCAGATGGGCGCCCAGCTGACTGAGCCCCCCAGGTGGCCCGTGAGTGACTCTGTGTCTGAACCCCTCTGGCTGTCTCTGGCCCGTTCTTCATGTGGTGGTGGTTCTTTATCTGCCTTTGCTTACATGTCCCTCATCCTCCTTCTCACCCCTACTCATTTAGTCATCGTACCAATCTGGGTTCCTCCTAATGGCATCTCATCTTTCAGTGCAGCAGACTAATGGCTGGGGGAACAGCAGCGTATCCCGGGGCGAGGGGAGGACAGATACTGGCGATGATGAAGGCAGCAACCTACTACGTGCCTGACCTTCTGCCTGGGATTTTTCTGAATCTCTTTCCACCGGTTTTGTCTTTGTGACACATACTGTCTTCCTTTCTGGTGTTCGTGAGGGCTGTGGGATCGCTGTGGGGTACACGCTTGGCCTCAGACCTTTCCTCTCCTTAGTAGTGTGAGCTTCCCCAGGTCCTTCCCCACCCCCACAGCCCTTACCCGCCTTCCTCTCGCGGCGGCTGTCCCCTGCCTTTTCCTCGTCCCCAGATTTAGCCCTTTAATCACAGTGTAGTGGGCTGCCCGAGAGTTTGCATGCCTGCCTTGGTGGGCAGCTCATGATGCCAGCAGTCTGGGGGCGAGGTGAGGGCGGCCCCGGCAGCTCCCCGTCTCCCCACTCCCCACAAGCTTTCCCTGGGTGCTGCCCAGGCTGCAGGGCAGAGCCCTGCCACTTTCCTAGTTTGGAGACACAGTGTTTCCTTTTCATCTCTTCTCTTGTTTTTCGTGCTTTTGAAGGGGAACAAATAAAGCTCCGCCAAAATAAATATAATTATTTTAATGGAGGCAGTATTTTTTCTTTTCTTTTTTTTTTTTTTACCTTCAACCAGAACTGTTCCCTCACATCTTATCGTTTGTAGAAAGGTTATTTTCTGGTAGAATCATACTTTCCAACACGAGACACCCTCTCCATGAGAGTTATAAGGGGGAAATCATGGCCCTTGTTCTTTATGAAGATGAAATGAAAGTGTAAGGAAAGTCATTTTTTCCCTCATTACTGAATCTCAGTATGTTGATAATTTGTATATGAATCACATTTATCTGAGTCACTCTCGAATTTAGTTACTGTAAGGAATATAGAACTTAAGGAACTATGATTTTTAGAAATGTAGGACACTATATTTCCTTTATCACAGGTTACAAAGGCAATCAAAGAGGACATTGTCCCCCGCCTACAGATTGCCATTCACTGTTCCTGACAGTGTCTCTCATGGAAATCAAATCTAGACCATCTGCTAGATTAAAAAATAAGTCGATAAAAATGAAAATTTGTGAATATAAAGAACTTGAAAAGAGATAAAAACGTCCAGCAAATATAATTTATCTTATTTACAAATTTCTGTTTAACATGAGGAAACCAAGCAAGCAAACAGAAGATGTTGATGTACGTCAGACATGAGTGGAGAAATCAGGGACAGTTTGGAACCGCCCCCTTTCTAACCCTTTCTTGTGTTCTTGTTGGAAATGTTACTTTTCAGACAGCAACACTTTCGGCAAAATGGAAGAGTTTCTCTTTTTTGTTTGGTGTGTTTATGTGTGTTTGTTTTTTGTTTGTTTGTTTTGCCCATTTGTTCGTCTGTTTTGGCTCTCCAGGCACTTTATTTAAACTGACCAGTGGCTTTGTTGATCTTGGTAAATTATCCTTTTTAAAAAATTTAAGTAATTCACAATCCAGACATGAAACCTATGGAGGATTGCTTCTGCTGTCTGTTTTAACAGAAACGAGGCAGTCACTTTGTTCTTGAAGAGAGAAAAAGTTCAGGTTTCTTCTCTGTTCTAGAGCTCTTCTTCTAAGGATTTTTATAATGTTACTGTTTTTTTTTTAAATATAATTTATTGTCAAATTGGTTTCCATACAACACCCAGTGCTCGTCCCAAGTGCCCTCCTCCATGCATAATATTAATGTTTTAAGAACGAAGCAGTAATTCCTGTCTCCTTCCCCTAGTGCAGGTAAAGACTGTGATGGACTCTTTTCCTTATGGAGGATGGGCTGATTCAGATGGCCGAGTGTGGCTCTATGTTCTGGGTCAACAGCTGTTGGTTCCCAAATGGCTTCCTACATCACCTGGCCCCCATTCCCAACTCCTCGGCTGTTTCACTGTCATATACTTTTTAACATTAGATACTTCTAGTTTAGTATTATTTTTGAGTAAGAGAAATAGCCTTTGAAAGAATATCGGTTTGATATAGCCCACTGACAGTCCATCAAATGAGAATACTTACCCTTGGCAGGTAAAGCAGATGGAAATGTATCTTTGCCCTAGTGGTCGCTTAAAAATGTCAGTTTTATGCAGGGTTTAACCAGATGAAATTGCTGATATTCAACCATTTTTAACTTACAAAATTGGCAATTTCATCTCATTTAGCCTAAGAGCTTATAGATAGCAAGGCTTAAACACCAGTGTTAAGATTCTCTAAAAAGGAGAAATGAAGGTCATTTCCATTCTATCAGAAGGAAGAGAGTTGGAGAGCTGTTTCTGATGTAAATATAATTATTTTAATGGAGGCAGTATTTTTCTTTTATACTTTGTCTCACAGCCTTGCCTTTCTACTTTAATTTGCTCTGTGCCCCAGCCCCACCAAAAGCACATGGACCCACTAGTGTGCATTTCTATCATGATTCATACTGGAATTTCTGCCCCCGTTCCTTCCTCTCTTCAGCTGTGTATAAGGATAGCCACCGTTATTCCCAGTTTTTATTGTGAGAGGAGTAAGCTGACAGGAACGGACTAATCTCATAGGACCAATCCCAGGATGGACTTCTGGGAGCCTGCCTCCCAACCCAGCCCCTTTCCTGTTACCCCCACTGCTGTTGCTCTCCTGCATGTTCCCATTCCCTTGTTGGGTACCAGTCTTCATGGGGTTCTGTTCACAGCTCTTGGAACTGTTGGCCACTGCCTAGCAGCTATACATCACTCTTCTGGTTTAATATTCTTAAGAAGGGGTTACTTTTTTTCTTCTGAATCCTAGATTCCCAAGGACTTGAAAGGGGTTTTTCTGTACATTGCAGGCACCCTCTACAGCACTGTTGTGAAACACTCAGAGTCAGCACTGATTCCTTGTCTCAACTCAGCCACGCCATGACTGTTTAAGTCTAGAACTAACTGTGTTTCCTGGTCTCTGAAGTTAAGTGGTTGAATATTATAGTCCTCTGATTATATGCCCGAAAGTTGTTAACAGGTGTCCTTTTCTTCTTAAAAATCTGAACGACAGCATTACACATACTTTATACGTGCCTGTTTCACAGGGTGGTTATTAACAGCACAAAATTTTATCCTCCCTCTCAGAATAGAGTATTGCTGTTGACAACGAGGACAGCTAAATGCTTGCTCCCCACCCGGTTCAGCTGCCTCAAGTCCTGTTAGTGCCCCATTTCTGATTGAGCACACAAACGTGACTATAAATTTCCCCTGACAGAAACCACATCACCTCATCAGCCATATGAGAAAATGACGAAACAACCAACTGTGACAGCATGCCTGCCAAGGTTTCAGCGTCAGTGCTGGGGGGAAACACGCTTGTACAAGATAAAATCGGGGCTAGATAAAGCCCAAAAGACAAGCTCTGGTGTACCTGTCTTCTCGAAACTGCAACAGCTGGGAAGTGTGTTTTTGCCAGCGAGGCCAAGGTTCCAGAAAACCCTTTGCTCCCTGAGGCCACATCACCAGTCCAGGGATGGAGAGAGGGTCTAAGAGGATGTGGCATGCTGCTTTTCTTGTAATGAGCAGATCTCTAGCAAATCGTAACAGTAGCTAAGGTCCATCTGTCATTATTTCACTACATCTTCACAGAAACCTGGGGAAGTTTAGGATCGTTGTCCGCTGCCTTTCCGCAGGGAATATTTAGGCAGAGAGAAACACAGCCAGCCAGCTAGATAGTGGTCAAGCCAAGATTCAGACTGGGTGTGCCTTACCTCAGTACCTAAGATCTTTCACTTTACCTTGAACTGATTTTAAAGCTCCGTGTCATCACCAAAATTGGAACGTGGTGAGAGTAGGAGGAGAAGAGGTGCTCCATGCCACCCACCCTAAGTTTTCTCTGCTTTGGTACAACGCTAGAGTGTGAAAGGAGTAAACATCTTCCCAACCTCAGTTAACTTTAAAAAAGGACATTAAGTCCTCAAAGATACCTTGATGAGAGTTAACAAGGAGAATTGCTATTCATAAGAAAACAGAAGATACCTTAGATACCTAATAAAAGATGACAAAAGAGTTGAGCAGACACTTCCCCACAATGACCAACCAGATGATCAGTGAGCATGTGAAAGTGACACTCAACGTCATTAGTCGTTAGGAAAATGTAAACTTGAGCCACAGTAGAGATCACTGCCCACCCAATGGAATTGCAAAGACAAACCAGAGATGGACCAGATATTGGCAAGGATCTGAAGCAACTGGATCTCTCAGTCCCTGCTCATGGGAGTGTCAGGTGGTTAAACCACTCCAGAAAACCATTCGGTAATTCCAACACAGCTGAACACTTTCATACCCTGTGACCCAGCATTTTTACTCCCAAGACTCTGACCAGCAGAAATCCCTGCATATGTTCATCAGAAGGCCTTTGGGAAAATGTTCATAGCAACACAATTCCCAATGGCCCCAAACTAGAAACTAACCAGTAGCCCAGTAACACAAGACTATTAAACAAATAAATGGTGGAATGTTCGCATAATGGAATACTGTGTAGCTACAAGAATGAGCAAACTATTGCTACACACAGCAAGGTGGATGGATCTCACAAACATGAGGTAGGGGAGTGAAGGCAGACACCAAGGAGTTCATAAACCTCAAAAATAGGCAACACTGAGCCTCACTGTTAGAAGTCAGTCAGGCTAGCGTCAGTCTTTGTGGAGGGCGGGAGAGCAGGGCTGCGAGGGGGTGCTTGGCGGGGCCTACGGTGCTGATCATGTTCTCTTTCTTGATCTGGGTAGTGGCTTCAGTGTGTTGAGATGTTGAAAATTTACCAAGTTCACTTATGTGCACTTTACGTATATTCTTCTACTTTAATACTGAGCTTTTCAAGCACTAAATATATAGGCGCCGGTTCTTAATTTTTGACTGCCACTGTGGTAATAAAAATTTAAATCAACTAAGAGATTTACATGTGTATAATACAGGGGTTTTGTGACACACTGTGACATATGTTTTGGAAGAAACGTTAATTTTTTTCTTGATAATCCTTCATCAGCCTCTCAGTTTGTCTGAACCCGACAAGGTGAGGAAGGCAGGAAATAGTGAATTTCACCAACATCAGCAATTATTGCTCCGCTTAGCATTCATTTGACCAGAGCAGCACTGGCTGGTCAGGTGCTCATCAGATTATGGAGTTCTTTCTTGCCTCACGGCCTATAATAAAACTTATCTTTTTATTACGATTTTAATACCTCCGAGAAGAGAAGCACAAAGAAAATAACCATGAAATCCCGAGACCTGGCTAAAAGCAAATCCTAAACCTTTATTCTCTAAAGAACAAGGAAAAGATTCAAAGAGAGGTCCTCCCTTCACACGGGAATTCTTCATTTGTAACCATAGCTATAAAAAGGCAATATGGAATGTTTAAGGAACCTGAACAATGGTCTCAGGATGTTTTACAGAATGTTCCAGTACTGTGCAAGGTAAGCTTTCATTCCTAGCACAAAAATAATTGAATTCTAGCGTGAGGAGGAGACTAAAAGAACAAACTTGCGTTTTAACAAGTAAAACTTGGGAAACACCCATCTGAGACAAAATATTGGGACTAAGACCTGTCCTTTCTCTGAGTTCCCATCATCTCTCCTCCTCATTTGACCATTGTGGAGTCCTACCCTGTCCGTTCAAGGTCACACAGTAGATTAGTGACAGAGTAGGGGAGGACCTACCATCTTTAAATTTCCAACCTCTTCCTCTTTTCACCCCATGATAGAGACTGCAGATAATAGATAAATAAAAGCCAAAGGTCATAGGTATGATATTAATGCATCTCTTATAAAATATGTATTTCAGCTTGCTACCCTTGAGTTCCCTCCAAAGAAGCTATTTGGAAACAAGGATGAACGAGTGATTGCTGAGAGGCGAAGTCACTTAGAGGTAACAGAATTAAGCTTTGCTTTCTCCGTATAGAAAATTTGCCATCTGATTGACCAGTGAGAATTGTTCCTGTTACAAACACTATGGCTCTTGTTCATGGATGTGAAGGTGTTGTTTCATTAACAGCGGAGGTGGCTGCGGAACATCGTAAAGTAACGACATCGGTTTACTTAAAATGTCCGTCCTTAACCCCCCTCTGGTGTAACAGAACGTTTTTCCGGCTTTGAAGGAGATCACATTTCTTCTAAGGGTTAGGAAGCAGGCTGTGGGTGAGAGCTAACGATTCGCAGAGACAGATGGTCTGTAATACAGATTGAGGTACAAAAGCTTGCTGCAAGAAGCTTGAATTAATTAACTGAAGATAGATAGTATTGCATTATTGTTACTTTTTTGAGAGAGTTGGAAGCAAAAAGACACATACCTATTTTGGTCATGGTGAGGCTTTGTTTGACTTGTTTTAATTTATTCTTCTGAGCCAGCTACATATAGAACTTTGGCTCAGCACAGCTTGTTTTTCTGAGTGCCTCGCTGCCAATACACATTGTTGACTGCTTTATGTAGTTTGTATTCCTTTTCAAGATAGAGTTGTTTATTTGGTTGGAATCTAACACTGAGGCTGAATCTAGGTGCTAAGGCACGGTCATAGGTATCCTGGGTTGTGTCTCCTGCCATTGTGCCGTTTTGCCTGGCTCGTGTCCCTTGCCACTGAGGCGGGCAGGATAAAATTACAAATAGCTGACTACAGTCTCATGTCAGCAAGCTTTCATGGGGCCTCTCAAATTCCTCTGTGCTACTTATTTAAGAGGAATAATAATAAGACCTGTTGCAAATGAAATCAAGTAAGAGAAGGCCCAAGAGAGCCCCTCCTGAATCATGAAGTGCTACATCAAAATTAGGTTCTATTCTCATTCCTGGTGACAGCCAGTTTGAAGTGACTGCCCGTGGGATCCACTTAATGCTAGTGAACCAAGGATTAGGGAAGCATCCAGAGGCTGGAGGGTCCAGTGAGAGCAAAAGAAGGGGAGAAATGGGAAACTAAAATTAAAGATTAGGAGATTGTGGTCCATCAGGGGCAGCTTAGAGTTTTGAGATCCTCATATAGAATCGCTCTGAGGAAAGAAGGATTTTTCAGGGTGTAGCAATCCTTCCTGGCATTTGAGTTATACTGGAGGAATGATGCGTTTGAAGAGGTCCTGGGTCTATGAAGTCTGAACTTTGAATGAATCATGGTAGGTTTCTAAAAATCATCTATGAGTTGGAATGACCCTGATACCCAACTGAAGGACTTGCCTTCAAGGGAAAGGTCATGGTGGTAAGCCTGCTTGATCAAGTTCTCTTAAAGGTTTGCTTTGTATCATACAAAAAAATGTACAAATAATGATAGAACTGGTGATGGTTTATTTATTTTTTTACCTAACCTTTACCCCCTTCAGTTATCTAGACTTGTTTTTAATGGAAAGGTGGAGCATGATAGTGTATAAAAACAAGTTTATAAACCAACAGGAAATAGACTATTATCTTTCCTAGCTTCTCAGGGCTCCTGTTGAATTCACATGGCCCCCGGCTGTGCCACTACAGATTGGGCATCTTGTGTGTTGAGTATTTGTGAGCTCTGCCCTTGGTGACTCCTGTCTTTCCATTCCAGGTTTCAGGGTCAGAGCACAGCTCGGGGGCCTCTTTCATTCCTGGTATTTAGGTGGGCCCATCTTTGTTCTTTCTGTGCCTCCCACCCAATCACCTAGCCCTACTAAGCCATCAATTGTTAATGAACAGAATTCTGTATTGATGTCTCTACCTATACAAGGAGCCATTCCATTGCCTGTGACTGTTATTTACCTGTGGCTTTAGCCTTTAAAGAATGGATTCCATGCCTCGTAGAAATAGGCACATTTTAAATTAAATGCATTTTCCTCATGCTGATGGTTAAATCTTAGAGTATTATGTCCTTTTCAAGGAGCAAGGATAATTCAGTTTCACTTTAGTGGAAAATTAATCTGAGATTCTTGAGTTAATTTCCCACGACTATTGTATCTTTTTTTTTTTTTAATCTAACATCAGAAGCCACCATTTGATTTACTGTATTTTCATGTGAAAATTAACATAATTACTTTCCCTGAGTTTCTGTTCGATTTAATTCAGTATACATTTACTTAATTCCTAATACATGCTGGAGACAGTGCTAGGTATTATATAGAATAATTTCTTTCCCTCTAACAGCATATATTTAAATTCCTATATGAAACTTTACCTAGAGATAAAACTAAATACATAAATACCTACAGAAAAATGGATTTCAGTAGACTACCTTTGTGCTAATACGCTCTATATACATAGTTTTGCTCAAACGAAATTATCTGACAATTTTTTAAAATCCAGAAACGCAACTTTATAAACCTCCTCACCCTAAGTAGGCTGTATAAAGCGGTGTTTTAAGCAGGCATTCATTGGGCTTTGATCTGCCTTTCTATTAAAATAGTTCCAAGATTTAGAACTTGTGTTTAAGTTTATAGGCAGAAAATATAAAATATTTTCATATTAAAGACATAGACACCACGCTGGTTCTTCCCAAGCTATGTAACCTGTTACAGTACTTATTTGTAAAAATGATGGGTAGTAACAGGAATTTCTAACCGTCATGAGATGTTTTGGAGGTTGAGTTTCTTACTTTGGAAAGAATGATACTAGCTGTGTATGTGGTGGTGGTGATGATGGCAGTGTGGGAGCCTGAGGGTTGTAGCCTGGTTATATTGCACCATAAAAGGTAGAAGTGAGTAAGAAGGCGATGATGGTCGATGGAGGGGTATAAATATGGCTTCCAGTGCTAGCTCTCGCTGATAAATTTGTATGTGGACCACCCACACAAAGTTATTGGGCCAGCTCTAGTTTATACCTGGAGCCCCATTTTCCAGAATCTGGCCTGCTATTGCTTTGCATCTCAAGCTCGAAAGCTGCCCAGCACTTTTGCTCACAAAGAGCCATAGAATCTTTGAAGGTTTGTAATGTGGTTTGTAACATTGCTTCCCTTGAGGCCCTGGAGGAACCAGCACAGTGTAGGTGTACGTGTCCTGGGCAGACCCTGCCATCAGGCAGTCAGAGGATTATGACGGCAACACTCCCCATGTGTGACATGCTTCCCAGGCTCATACATCCCTTTTTGTAACTTGGACAGCAGCCCAGGAGACATATGCTGGCAGGTAAGATAGTGGAGGTGACAGGAAACGAATACATCAGTCTCCACCTGATGAATTATTTTGAGCAGAAAGGTTCTGTTTACTGTATTTGAAACCAGGTACCATTAATATTAGGCTGAACCATAAGAAACTGTCATTGTTGTAGGTCAAAGTGACAAAATATTGGCAGAATCCTCTGCTTTCACATAATACTACTGCTATCTTCCATTTACCTGGGCATTCCCTAAGTACCAGGCATAAACAAAATGCTCATATGTCATCTTCTCCCCCAGTTAGCTTGTGAGGTGAGCTCTGTTATCATCTCCATGTTGTAGGCAAGGAGATCTAGGAGGAGGAGGGGGACCAAGAAGGTCCTACCACCAGTCACTGACAAAGCCTCAGCTCACACTACGGCATCTTTCAGAGCAAGCCCCTGTCATAATAATCAGCATGCTC
Source organism: Panthera pardus (assembly GCF_024362965.1). Lineage (NCBI taxonomy): Eukaryota > Metazoa > Chordata > Mammalia > Carnivora > Felidae > Panthera > Panthera pardus. Next base: position 41,640,359 of record NW_026526821.1, on the reverse strand, counting down.
GAAGTTTGGAATGGAATGGAGTCGTCCTGTAAAGGAAATGTCTTTTCCTTTGAGGAAACATCATCTTCCAGCATTACACTGCAATGTTAACTAAGATCCATTGCCTCATTATTTATTCTTAAATACCTTTTTTTTTTCATTCAGCAAGTATTGAGCACCTACTCTGTGCCAAGCAGTGTTCTACAAAACTCTAGAGCAACACAGTGTTTCTCATCTCTTTTTTCCTCATCTCTTAATTGACCCTGACTATAGGAGTGACTGCTCATTATATTTTTGTGCAAGGAAAAATACTTATCATAATTGTTGATTTTTAAATATTCACTTCATGGCTCATCAAAGTTTCTGAATCTCAATTGGTTATGGCTTTATTTTTAAATTAAAAAACATTTTTTTTATGTTTATTTTTGAGAGAGAGAGAGAGCGAGAGCACGCAAGCTGGGGAGGGGCCAAGAGAGAGGGAGACACAGAATCCAAAGGAGGCTCTAGGCTCTGAGCTGTCAGCACACAGAGCCTGGTGTGGGGCTCAAACTCACAAACCACAAGATCGTGACCTGAGCCAAAGTTGGACCCTTAACCGACCGAGCACCCAGGCGCCCCATGGCTTTGTTTATTTTTAAAGCATATGTCTACTGCTTTGTCAAATCATTACTATGCAGATTTATTTTCTATATGAATTGCCAAAGAGTATAAACTTAGAATATCTTCAGAGATTTTTGTGACTTTAAATATTTTATGCAAATATTATATGTAAAAAATACATAGTACGTTATTATATGTATATCCAAATGGCTATCAAATTGAGTTCTAGTAAGAAAAATGTGGTTGGCCTTAAACACGGCTCTAGGATATACTGCTTCTCAGGCTGCAGTAGTAAAGAACCACTTATTTATGCTCTGTCATTTATTAGTACTTTCGCAAAATGAATGAGCATTAATTACTAGAAACATGAAATGAAAAATGAAATAAAAAGGTCATATAAAATGCAAGCATAATTATTGAGCTTACTATATATAGATTCAATAGACATAAAAATACTGTTAAATTGCAATACAGGCGTCCAAAACACATACCACATTTTGAGTAGCACTATTCCATAATGTCCAGGAAACCTCCCCTCCACTTCTGTTAAGACTCCTGTCACTGTTTTGCTTGTACCAAGAGACAGGTTTATGTCCCAGACCTTCCCTGTTGTACTCTTTTCAGTTCCTTGGAGGCAGCAGAATTGCCATCTCATTTGATTCTTAGCCTCCCGTGATATTTTTCACATGCTTCACAAATCCATTGAATTATTCAATGAATATCAGAAAATCTGCCCCCATTACCCCCAAATTAATGAGTTTTGTGTTTTGTTTTTGTTGATTGGTGAGAGGTACGTTTTTGGTTACTAATTTCAGGCAACATCATCATCTTACTTGGAAACATTTCTGCTAATCATCTTAACAGTCTATCATTTCAAGGAGTAGTCTGTAATTAATGAAAGTACGTGAAATCCTCTAAAGCCATAAAGCTTTCAAGAATAATACAGCCACCTTTGGAAGTAAGAACCTGAGAGATTTCTAGGAAGTTTTCTTCAAAGTACTAAAGAGCATGCAGCAAGCCCAAGGCAACTTCTTTTTTTTCTTCCCCATTTTCATCTCATATTCTAGGGCCCTGTTAAGGATAAAAAGTGGTGTAGTTGCTAAGCATGTGGGCCCTGGGGCAGATTATCCTGGTCTTGAATCCCTGTGCCTCCCCTTTGGAGTTAATGTCACTGCTTCAGTTTCCTTCTCTGCAAAATAAGGATAAAGAACACCACCATCTTCCTAGAGTTGACCTTAGGGTTAAAGGGGGTCATGCATGTAGCACAGACTCTAGTACAGAGAAGAACATTCCAGACTGCTGGGCAGTCCAATGATGACAGTGAAGATGGGGGTAGTGGTGGTGGTAATGACAATGACAACAGTGATGGAGCCTTTGAGGCATGTTTAGATGTGCTTGAAGAGCCAGAGAAGGACAAGAGAGCACCGCCCTTCAGCAGCCATAACGTGTAACAATATGAGTATCTCGGTTTGTCACATCTACTTGGAAAATCAATGTCTGAGGGCAAAGACGCTAACATTATGTAAGTATTCTTATTCATGGTGACACCTGGATATCAGGAATCTCTTGCTTTAATACCAGCCTTTCTTTCAGCCTGTAAAATTATACTCTGAAAACTAGAACTGGTTTTTGATGATTTAATCGTGGTCAAGCTGTTATTCATTGTGAAAGAGATAAGAGGCATAGGATCATTATGAAATGAGCACACCTCCTCCACATTTACTTGGCTTTTATTCACAGCTGGTTAGTTCTCTTTGCATGTTTCCTGGGTCATTGGCTGCAAGACTGCCCACTGTGGAGTCCCCAGCTCACACCTGATGCGTCTCCTGAGCTTCTTCCCCTGAACAAATAGACACAGGTCAGTGCTTTTCAGCACAGACGCCCAGAAATATACCTCCTTTCCAACAGTGTTAGGTTTAGTGGCTCACGGCACTAAGGGAGAACATATACAATGGGAAGTACGGGGGGCATCCCAGCAAAAACATGTTACAAAGAACTTAAGGTAGGATTTGAGCTTGTTTTAGGTGATTTTGGGGAGTGTAAGAAAGTGGCGCTTTGCTCTGGACTGGTCTCTGGGCTGATTCTGTGAGTGTTTTAATAATTCTTATCTAGAGGGCAAGAAGAAGAGAGTGTTGTTAAAACTGTGATTGATGCGGCACATGGGTGGCTCAGTTGGTTGAGTGTCTGACTCTTTATGACTTCTGATTTTGGCTTAAGTCATGATCAAGCCCCTTGGGATCAAGCCCCATGAGATTTTCTTTCCATCTCTCTCTGCCCATTCCCTGTTTGCGCACGTGTGCGCGCTCTCTCTCTCTCTCTCTCTCTCTCTGTCTCTCAAAATAAATAAATAAAACATTTTTTTAAAACTATGATAAAAAAGCAGTCAGCCATGTTAGCCAGAGTAGGGAGCTATTTGGGCATATTCATGGTTTGTACAGTGTTCATGTTTTTGTCTGTGTTTAGACGTGATAATGGAGCGGTCTTTGTGTGGGGGCAGGGAGGGGAAGGGGAGGCGCCTTCATGATCAGAGTAGCATTGTCCTGTGTTAGTATTCTTTGAAGTTGTTTATGGTTGACAGGAGAATGCTACAACTTAGCTGTGAGTACCAGGCCAACCCCTAGCTGTTTTTCTTGCTTTCTTTCTTTTTTTCTTACAATAAAGGGATGCCCAGAGTTACAGGTATAATCTTTCTAAATGGAAACAGTGCACTAAATGAAGAGCTGTTTCCAAAATAAAGTCTTAATAGTTCTACTGCCTTAGCTACCAAATACAGGTATTAGTGGTGATTGTCAGTACTGATGCCACCACTACCCCCCACTGCCAAGAGTCACTTTTCTGGCTTATGGTGCCCGCCACACATACAATCTGGTTCTCCTCTGCCTATTATACCTTAGTTTTATGTTAGCTTCAAACCTTAAATTTCTAACAACAGAATCATTTGTTTAGACGTTTTATAGGTTGAGCCCTGTCAATTTCAGAGTAAATTTCAGGAGGTAAAAATCCTTAAGTTTTCTCATTCATTTAGCTATCTTAAAGATATCCAGCAGTTCTGTGCTTAATTTAACATCTCTTCCGTCTACGTTCTGCTGATCTCGCAAAATGGATAATTGTAGAACCATTATTAAACGTAAATGTAAGAAATATTTCACACAAAGGACCATTTTCTTCCTCACTAATGTTTTTTTTTTTTTTTTCCTTTTGGTTTTCTGGTTGTTCACATTAACTGTTTTCTGTTATTAGTCCATTACCATCATCGTCAGTAGCAAAGCATTTTTGAAGGGGGTTAAGTGGCTGTCAAGTGCATTAGAGGGGATGGAGCCAGTTTGACAGCTGTTTCATCTTGATGCTTCGTGGAGTCAGAAGAACTGAAAAGGCTGTGATACTGGGGCTAAGGTTAGGGAAGGAGACAGCAAACTATGTGATATTGGAATCATGCAGAAGGTTCTAGAGTCACACCTGGGCTTGAAACCCAGTGTCCGTGTGAACTTGGCAAGTTTCTTCTGTCTCTGAACTTCAGTTTCTTACTAAGTGGCAGAACTAATATCTACTCTGTAGAGTTATTGGAATTACATGAGAAATCATATATACTGGGAGTAAGCCATGCCATAATGTGTGGGGAGAAGAATTATGAGAAAGAATGAACTCCACAGGTAAATTGCCAGTCAAGAAGTCATTGTATATGACAAAAACCCTTATCCTATCAATGTAAGTGGTGCTTCATGGTCACATCAAAGATCGTGAGTCTCCAACAGGAAGGAAAATCCTACTTTGGTTTCCATGATTAGTTGTTGGTTTAGGAAGCCAAGATTAAATGTTACCCAAGAGAGTAAAGACTTTCAAATCCACATGGAGGCCTGGAGCGGGAAGGGAAGCACCCCCATACTGCCTTCAAGCAGTTTTATTCTCTTGACATTTTTCTCCCTCTCTTCCTCCTGTTCTTCCTCCTCCCCCACACCCTCAAGGCATCCTGTATGGGGCAATGGCTAGCAACTCAGGAACTCAAAACACAAAGTGGAAAACTTGTTCTCCATCGTTGGGCTTGTGATCTAAAACTCTAAGCTGGCAATCAGGATCTCCATTTCTTTATTGATTATGATTAAGTCAACTGAAACATCTCCAAACTTGGAGCATGTCCTTCAGTTCAGATGTCTTCTCCTCAGAGAGGCCTGCCTCCAAGTGGAAGCAGCCTTGACCCATTAATCCCCACCATATCCCCCTATAGTGTCTTGATCACAACACTTAGTAGCAGTTGGAGGGAACTTTTGTGTGTTGGTTTGGTTTTTAAATGCTTTATATTTTACTAGAAGGTAAGTTCTGTGACGACAAGGATTCTAGCTGCCTTGTGTATTTGTTTCCTCAGTGCCTAGAACAGTGTCTGGCCCTTAATAGATTCTCAGCAAATGTTTGTTGAATGACCAGTTAAAGCCATGCTGAACAGTATATGCACATATTTGTTCTGAAAATTTTTTTTTTCTTTTCTCAAAAAGAGAGCATGTGCTTGAACTTGGGTTTGAATGCCAGCTCTGCCACTTTGTAGTACGCCACTGAGCAAACTCCTTACCCACTCTGAGTTTCATTATTCTCAGTGTAGAATAGGATCAAATGAGAACAGTATGTAAAAAGTACCTAATAGAAGTCATAACCCATAATACGTCCTTAATTGATACAGGATAATGGTTAAAAATGTACACTATACAGTCCAGTAAAGCTGTTTGCGAATCCTTGCTCTGCTGCTTACTGACTAGGTAACCTCTCTGTCAGGCTGTCTGCTCATCTATAAAATGGTGATAATAATTGTACCCACTTTGTATAATTGTGAGGGTTAAATGAGATGATTCATATAAAATACAAAATACTTGGGTGCCAGGTACATAGCAAACCCTAGAAATGATCATTGTTCTTGAAAATGTTGCTACCTCGTAGTTGCCATATAGTGACTTATATAGTAAGTATACTTTTATAATTAAACATTTAAAGTCCCTAATTAATGTCATGGGACAAAGAAAAGGAAATAAAAGGTCTACCTATTGAGAAGGAAGAAATAAAGCTGTCTTATTCACAAATGACATCATTATCTATGTAGAAAATTCAAAATAATTGACTGAAACACCTTTTGGAATTGATAAGCCATTATGGCAAGATTGCAGGATACATTAGTTAATTGCATTCCCCTATACCAATAATTAACAAGTGGAATTTGGAATTAAAAACACAGTGTAATGGGGCACCTGGGTGGCTTGGTTGGTTTAGCATCTGACTATCGATTTCAGCTCAGGTCATGATCTCACAGTTCATGAGTTTGAGCCCCACACTAGTCTCTGTGCTGACAGTGGAAAGCCTGCTTGGATTCTCTCTCTCTCCCTGTCTCTCTGCCCCTTGCCGCCCCCTCCCCCCAAATAAATAAACTTAAAAAAAAAAACAGTGCCATTTACATTAGCACCCACAAAAAGGAAACACTTAGGTAAAAATCTAACAAAGTATGTATAAGGTCTATATGAGGAAAACTATAAAACTCTGATGAAAGAAACCAAAGAACCAAATGAATGAGGTATTTCATGTCATGAGTAGGGAGACTCAGTGTTGTTAAGATGCCAGGTCTTCCCAACTTGATTTATAGATTCATTGTAATCCCAATCAGAATCTCAGCAAGTTATCTTTTGACTATGGACAAACTGAAGTTTAAATGGAGAGGCAAAAGTCTGGAATAGCCAATACCATATTGAAGGAGGAGAACAGAGTTGGAGAACTGACACTACCCAACGTCAAGACTTACTAGAAGCTACAGAAATCAAGACAGTATGTTATTTGCAAAAGAACAGACAAATAAGTCAATGGAGCCCAGAACTAGACCCACGTAAATACAGTCAAGTGATATCTGACAAAGGCACAAAGGCAATACAATGGAGCAAAATAGTCTTTTCAACAAATGGTGCTGGGACAACTGGACATCCACATGCCAAAGGGGAAAATAATGAATCTAGACCTAGACCTTACATCCTTCACAGAAAGGAACTCAAAATGGATAGTAGATCTAAATGTAAAACACAAAACTCTTAGAAGCTAGCATAAGAGAAAACCAAGATGACCTTGGGTGTACGGTGATAAACTTTTAGATACAACATCAAAGGCACAGTCCATGAAAGATATAATCGATAAGCTCAAAGTCATTAAAATTGAAAAATTTTGTTCTACAAAAGCCCACACCTAGAGAATGAGAAGACAAGCCACAGACTGGGAAAAACTGTTTGCAAAAGATATCTGATAAAGGACTCTTACACAAAACAATACAGTGAACTTTAAAAAGTCAACAATAAGATGATGAAAAACTCAATTGAAACATGGGCAAAGACATGAACAGACACCTCACCAAAGAAGATATACAGCTGACAAGTAAGCATATAAAAAGGATGTTCATCAAAATCATGTCATTAGGGAATTGAAAATTTAAAAAAAAGACAAAAATGCTATACCCTCTCCACACCTATGAAAATGGCCAGAATAAAACACTAAGGACATCAAATGTTGATGAGGCTGTGGAGCAACAGGAACTCTCATTCATTGCTGGTGGGAATGCAAAATGGTGTGGCCACTTTGGAAGACAGTTGAACGTTTCTTATAAAAATAAAGACAGTCTTAATATTCAATTCAGCAGTTGCACTTCTTGCTGCTTACCCCAATGAGTTGAAAACCTATGTCCTCACATACACTTATATGTGAATGTTTATAGCAGGTTTATTTATAATTGTCAAAACTTGGAAGCAGTCAACATGTCCTTCAGTTAGTGAATAGATAAACCATGGTACACGAACCAACAGTTAAATATTACTCAACCCTAAAAAGAAATGAGCTATCAAGCCATGAAAAGACATAGGGGAACCTTAAATATATACTACTAAGTGAAAGAAACCAATCTGAACACTATATACTATATGATTCTAACTATGTGACATTTGGAAAAAGCATAACTTATGGAGATGGTAGAAAGATAATTGGTTACCAGGGGGAAGGGGGAAGGGAAGGATGAATGGGTGGAGCACAGAGGATATTTAGGGCAGTGAAACAACTCTGTATGATGCTATCATGGTGGATACATTATTTGTTTGGCAAAAGCCCACAGAATGCACAACACCAAGAGTGAACCCTAGTGTAATCTATGGACTTTGGATGATGATGATGATGATGATGATGATGATGATGATGATGTGTCGGTGTCATTTCATTGCTTTATGTAAGATGTCACACTCTGGTGTGGGATTTTAATAGTGGCTGCGGGCATGTGAGGGTAGGGGTGTATGTGGGAAATTTTTTTACCTTCTTCTCAATTTTCCCGTCAACCTATAACTGCTCTTAAACATATCATCAATAACAAATTACAAATAAATCATTATGCAATCATCATACATTTATAATCTCCTTTTTTTTTCCTCATTCTTCTTTCACTTCTACCCTCACATCCTCCAATTTTTCCAATGTCCCTTTATTGCTTTGCTAAAGAAAAAAGAAGGAAGAAAAATGGATGGATGGATGGATTTGACATCATTACACGTTTTTCTTAAGAGTATGAGGTTAATCTGTTAAAAGAAAGGTAATTATCCTCTAAACAAATAATATTTTTCATACGTATTTTATCCACTTTTAAGCAAATGATAATTTATATTCCATTAAGATTGGCTCACGCCTTACTCTGAAACTTTAAAGTCACTGTTTTGTCTCTTTACCAAGCACCATTTTTCTTTACTCTTTCTTTCCAAACTCAGATGTCTGTGTATATGATCAGTGCTTCTCAGAGTCTGCAAATTAATGAGGTGCCTATCCAGTGGACAGCCTTCACAAATTAAAACATTTCAACACAGAAACCAAGAAGGAAATCTCTTGTAATTGGATGTAACCATAAAATAAGGTTAAAGGCCACTTGGAATACTGATGTAATTGACAAATAGTTGCAAAGATCCTTTCCCCCTATAATTTTCATATATTACTACAAAGACTTTTTCACATTGATATTAGGTTCAGAAGACCTTTGTGCTCTTCTCTCTTGTAGTATCACTTGGGATATTTTAGGTGACCTATTATTACATTTAATTACAGAGTATAATTTGTAAAGACTTTTTCCTTCAAGTGTCACTTTAAAAAAGTCTCAATAGAGGTTGCCCTTTCCTATACCTCTTAACTTTCCACTGTACTAAAACTAAATGCCCCTTCATTCTGTCAACTTAATGTGAAGATCTAGAAGGACTTGAGCACATTCATTTTAGCATCAAAATGTGTCTAGAATTTCCCATGGGAAAAGAGAAAACATCTTTATTGAAGGACATCGCCCCAGATCTCCTTGGTAATCTTCTTTGGCAATTCTTTCCAACCCATTCTGGTTCAAAAGAGGAATTAGATTTACCTAAGAATATAGTGTTTGTTAATATCAGGTGTTAAAAGAATTCTTAGTATCCAAGAATGTAATCCTGGTACATTTGCACATTTCTGCTCCTCCAGGGTTTATGCAAACTATCTTCAACTTTACAAACATTGATGCATTAAAGAAACTTTGAGATATCATGACATAGATATTAATGGTCTATTCTACCTCCTGTTTTCACTTTATTTCTCATGACAATATTTATGAAACCTCAGAAAGAATAATGTAATGAACCCCTGTGTGCCCTCCCATATCATTCAACTTCAACATTTCATTAGCATGTGTCCAGTTTTGTTTCATTTCTACCCTTAGGCATGGCATTACACACAATTTAAAGCAAATACCACACATTATATATTTTAACCATAAATATTTTAGGATGTACCTCTTAAGAAGCAAGACACTCAGGGTGCCTGGGTAACTCAGTCGGTTGAGCATCTGACTCTGGCTTTCGGCTCAGGTCATGATCCCAGGGTCTGGGGATCGAGCCCTATGTTGGGCTCCATGATGATTGTAGAGCCTGTTTTGGATTCTGTTTCTCCCCCTCTGCCCCTCTCTCCCACAAGCACATTGTCTCTCTCTAAAATAAGTACTTAAAGGGGCACCTGGGTGGCTCAGTTGGTTGAGCGTCCGAACTTTCATTCCGGTCATGATCTCACGGCTCGTGGGTTCGAGGTCCCCATCAGGCTCTGTGCTGGCAGCTCAGAGCCTGGAGCCTGCTTCGGATTCTGTGTCTCCCTCTCTCTCTACCCCTCCCCCACTCATGCTATGTCTCTAAAAAATGAATAAACCTTGAAAAAAATTTTTTTAATAGGTACTTAAAAAATCAAGGCACTCTGTTTTTAAAAATATAATCATTATCATCACACATACACCCTAAAAATTAGCTAATCTTTCAAAATAAATAACCAGTCATTGTTCAAGCCACATCAGTCTTTTTTTTTTTTTCTCTCATCAGTAGATGAATCAGGACCCAAATTATATCCATACGTGATATTGGTTGATATACCTCTAAAGTGTATAATAATCTATAGGTTTCCCTTCCCTCTTCTTTTTCTCACCATCTGTTTTTGATGAAGCCATACCATGTATCCATTAAATTCCTACATTTTGGGTTTTGCTAATGGCATCCTCGTGGTGTCATTCACCATGCTCCTCTAAACCTGCACTTTCTGAAAACCAGTAGTTATATTGAGAGGCTTGATCTAGTTTAGGTTTGATTTGGTGGGGGACAAGAACACTATATAAGAGGTGCTGTTCTGCCCATCTCAGAGGAAGCGTGTCTAGTGGTCACTTGTAATCTTTGGTCTTTATGAAACCAGTGCACTGACAATGACAGTCATTGCCTATGAATCAGCATGGCTTGTCACTCAGTTGAATGAGACCTGGGGGTGGTAATGAAACTTGTATGGATGCCCAAGACCTGGACACCAAGCTTAACAGTGAAATCTGGTATTAAATATATTTGTGAATTTTACATTTCTACATACAACTCATGGTATCGAAATAGTAGTGTTTTTTGTTTTTGTTTTGTTTTTTTTTTTTTTACCACTTCACTAATCTGGCATTTGGAAACAAGTAGTTGGGGTTCTCCAGAGAAACAGAGCCTGTAGGGTATGTGTGTGTGTCTTTGTGAAGAGATTTATTATATGGAATTGGCTTACACAATAATGGAGCCTGAGAAGTCCCAAGATCTGCAACAAGGTAGAGACTGGGGACAGCCAGTGGTATGGTTCCAGTCTGAGCCTGAGGGCCTGAGAGCCCTGAGAGCTGCTGGTCTAAATTCTGTTCTGAGAGCCAGTAGTCTTGAGACCCAGGAAGTGCTGATCTTTCCATTCATGGCCACTGGCAAGAAAAGACCAGTGTCCCAGCTCAGTGCAGCGAGGCAGGAGATCCCTTGAACTCATGGAAGGGTCAGTTTTCTTGGTTCTGTGCAGGCTTTCCGCTGATTGACCAATGCCACCCACATTAGGGAGGACAGTCTGCTCAGATCGTACTCAAATTGTACTCAGTCTATGTACTCAAATGTTACTCCCACCCCAAAACACCTTCACAAACAAACCAGAATGTTTGGCCAAATATCCAGGCACCCCATGACCCAGTCAAGTTGATGCATAAGGTTAACTGTGACAGAAGCCATTCTGTTCACCCCAGATACAGCTGCAGTGGTAATTTTTCCATTTGTTGGGCTTTTGATATTCTAATATCAGCCCCAACTACAGTCCCACCTCATGTGCTGTCCTAGCAGTAAATCAGTAACATCTGTCATCTCTCCAGGCCCCTTGCTCATTTACAAGGTGTTTGGGGCTTGACAAATACCTAACAGATATTCTCCAACTCTTTCCTGTTTATGGAAATAGGATCCGATGAAAGTAACGCAGCACAGCTCGAGATGGCAGGCTTAAGAGCTGTGCATGCTCTGTTCGTGGAGGTCAGCATACCACATTTTTCATTTCCCTGGTTTCTTTTAGAAGCAAAATGAAATGAAGCCTGAACATTGCAGTGTTAAACAGCTGGAGGGTTGTTCCTGCTCTCCTCCTAGATACAGTGCGGCATCGCTATTTGTTTTCTTTTATTAAATGTCTCATTGCCTCTGAAACAGAAGTAGAAATCACAAGTGGCATGGACCAAAGGAGCCTGCAGCCTAAGCTTACTTCTCTGTCGCCCATACCTGGAAGTAACTTGCCTGCTTGTTCGGAGACAGCTGTCAGCTTCAAGTTGCTACTGACCTTATTGTTTACTCTGCTTAATTAAATACCATTTTAATATTTTCTCATCTGCCTCCCCTTACAGCTCACATTCATGCTGCGGCACAACACGGGTGAGAAGGAAAGGTCTTTTAAGCCAGAGCACTTAATTAGCTTCCAGGCCCCAGGGGGAAGCATTGCATAGAAATACAGCTAAAAGTAGGGAAAAGAGTAGCCATAACCTGAGATGCAGCAGTTGATGGTTGAGAAAACGCTGACCACCTTCTGATGATGCCCATGTTATTAAAATTGTTTTGGGGGTGCTGGGTGTCTCAGTCAGTTAAGGGTCTGACTTTGGCTCAGGTCATGATCTCATGGTTCATAGGTTTGAGCCTCACCATGGGATCTGTGCTGACAGCTCAGAGCCTGGAGCCTGCTTTGGATCCTGTCTCCCACTTTCTCTGCCCCTTCCCTGCTCGTCCTCGGTCTCTCCCTAAGTCTAAAAAATAAATAAACGTTAAAAAAAAATGTTTTTGATTGTTTTGGAATCAGTGACCATTTTGAATCCCATATATGATAGTGACATGTCTGTATCATCAATTTCTGCTAGTATCCCTGCTTATTGGGTTATGCTTGCTCATGTCTGCCAGAGGCTACTAATTTTTCTCTTCCCCCTTGGTGTAAATCAAAGAATGGCCCCAACCCCCACCCTAAGGTTCTTAGTCCCTTCCAGGCACTGTCAGGTGACCATTTAGTGCCCCCTGCCTGTATTGTTTTACATGCAGTTAACAATCTTGTTAAGACTCATTGGAGGAGGAAATTCCTCATACATTAAGATATTATTATAAAATAAAATGTGGTATAAGGTATAGTTAATAGATTTAATTATAGATTATATTATACAGATATAGGCATAGCTATAAATATAGTTATATAGGTATAATCTAGAAATAGATTATAGATGTATATGGAGATGTCAATAGATATAATTCAGTATTGTGTATAGATACATGGAAGTATTCGTATAAAATAAAAATCTGTTCTTGTTGTAAAAACATGCAACACAGGAGTTCCTGGAAATGATGGCAGCATGGCCCAGTTCCCTTAGTGCTGGCCGCCATTCCAGCTTGCTCCTGGGGCGATGCCACAGTCCAGCCCAGTGGATGTTAGCTAAGATATGGGGCAGGCTGGGAGCTAATTTGTAGCTCTTTATCTTCTGAATGTTCTGGAATCATTCTGACCATGAACTGACTTAGGCCCAGTGCATGAGCCACAGTCACCTCAGTCTTATCACCTAAGGTTGCAATAAAACTTGCATTTTAAATTCTTTAAAAATGCTTGTTCATCCCTAAGAAGATAACGAGTAAGGTTTCTGTGAATCAAAAAGTCCTCATCAGAAAACCAAAAATGCTGAAGACTAAGAAAAATGCTGGGGGGGGAAGAAAGCTGCTGGAGCCAAGAGCAAAGACGACCCCCAACCAACCCCACCCCCATCACCCTGGCTGGCTTCCCAAGCTGGTTAGCAGGGAGCACTAAGCAAAGGACTCTCTCTTCACATCTAAAGCTGGGATCCCCCTTAATCACCACCAACCCCAGCCCCATCCTGTAGCAAACACATGCTGTGTGCCGTTCTGTGACCCTTTGACTTTCCCATGGTTCTGGCCACGGCCCTGGAGAAAAGCCGTACTATGTGCTACAGCGCCCCAGGGCTCGCTCGCTCTCTCCCTCTCTCCCTCAGGCTGCAGCCTGGTGGTTAGAGGGAAGTGAGGCCTGCCGCAAACAGTAAGAGACGAAGTATGGATAAATGTGCCTGCCTCCCGTCATTACAGATGACTCAGAAGCACAGTCTACATGTCTCTCGAAGGGTCCCCAGCAGGACCAAGTGCTGCCCTGGACAGTAACCTGTGCATCGACAGCCCTCTACCGGCCACCTCCTTTTCCCACTCTGACTTTCCCGCCCCTTTACCTCTGCATCCAAGATCATCTGTATATAATCTCCCTCTGTCTCTGCTTTCACAGGGTCTCAAATAGAGGCACTTGCCCAGAGGTCATTGCTCTTACAGTTGGGCATATATCCCTTCTGACCATTTTTCCAATGAGAGAGAGATTTTAAAACTTTTTTTTAAAAATCAGTGCCAATTATGGGTATGCTCAAATAGTTGTACTAGGCTTTCCTGGAAAGCAGTTTTCTGCATCCTGGGCATTTCATTCCCCTTTCCCTTGCAGCAACCCTTGCGATACCTTTTGGTATTTTCTTACAAACTAAAATTGCATTTGTGTATTCCTTCCTTTTTTTTTTTTTTTTAATTTTGAAAGTTTATCTTGAGAGAGACAGCACGAGTAGGGGAGGGGCAGAGACAGAGAGAGGGAGGCAGAGAATCCCAAGCAGGCTTTTGCATCATCAGCGTGGAGCCCGACGTGGGGCTCGAACCCATGAACTATGAGATCGAGACCTAAGCTGAAACAAAGAGTTGGACACTAAACCGACTGAGCTACCCAGGTGACCCACCATTTTGATTTTTGGTCCTCTGTATGTGACGTAATACTTCTCTGACCCTTACAAAAGCTCTGTCTGTACCCAGGGTTCTGAGCTTTCCTGGTTCTACTTTGGTGAACAGCCCCTCAGTTCTGCTGGTTGTTCCATGTACATTCTCTCTCTTGTGTCCTTTATTTCTTTCTAGGAGATTGTTGTGATGATTTCCTCCTGTCAGGGTTTTTCCTCTTATTTCTTTCTGGAATACCATTTGTTTGTGTTGATCCCCTGGTCTTGTCCTCCTTGAATTTTCCTGTCTCTTATATTTGCCATTTCTTTCTGTCTCTTTCTCCTCCCCCCTCCCTCCTTCAGTTGCTCCTTCTCCGCAAAGTGTTTGCGAAGCACTGCACAACGCGATCCTTTTCATTCTTCCTGACCTTGTTTTAACATTGTGCTTATTACTTTTGCACCTTCTCATGCTTGTAACAAGCCTGAAGGCCTAGCTTCTTCCTGAAATGATCAATTATATTTATTTCCATTGACATCTGTATAGCTCCTTGTCATACATTCCTTTTGTTGCAATAGCCCAGAAGACATACACAGAATTCTTCTTGTGTGTCTGTTTATTTTAAGAACCAATTTCTCTTGGGACGCCTGGGTGGCTCAGTCGGTTAAGTGGCTGATTCTTGACTTCACCTCAGGTCATCATCTCACAGTTGGTGAGTTCAAGCTCCAAGTGTGGCTCTGCACTGAATCCCAATCCCTGCTTGAGATTCTCTCTCTCTCTCTCTCTCTCTCTCTCTCTCTCTCTCTCTCTCCTCTCTCCCTCTCTCCCTCTGTCTCTCTCTGTCTGTCCCCCTCTTGCTCTCCCCCCACTCACTCATTCTTTCTCAAAATAAATTGAAAAAATAAAACTTAAAAAAAAGAACCACTTGTCCAGTCTCTGCTAGTTCTCAGCTCACTGTTTATATCAACATCTGGCAGTCACCCTTTCTCTTTTATAAATTTGAATTAGGCTTTCTCGAAGATGCTTCGATTCCTTTCACTCCATTTATTTAGATTTGTTTTCCAAGTAAATTGTACTTTTATTAAAGGTGCTCACTGTGGCCTTTGCCAGTGAACTTCTGTACTGTCTTTTGTTGCTTCTGAAACTGTATCTTTATTTTAGAATTCAGGTAGTTTTTTTTTTCCCCCTTGGATGATCCCCTTTTTTTTTCTGTGTGTGTTGCTTATATTTCATAACAGTAATGAATCATAGCACATGTTGCAGTCCTTTGAGATGATACTTGGGAGAAAGAAACGGGTAAGAACATCAGTTTGTCCCAGTTTCACTCAACATTTTGTCTTTATTGTTTGCCTGTGTAAAGCTCCCGTCCATTTTTAGATAGGCTTATTTCTGTTCCCAGGAATTCACTGCAATGCGGTTACATTTACATATATAATATTGATTCCAGGCAACCAAAAAAAAAAGAAAGAAAGAAAAATTAACACTTCGCCTAATTTGTTTCCTAATTGAGATCACCTGTTTCTTAGTATTTATAAGTAAAATTGAGAAACTCCTACGAAAATCAAGAAAGCATTTGCTAATCAGAGTTGAAAATGGCAGTAAATGAAGCCATCACCCTTTTCTCGGTGGATTTTTTAGCCTGCTGGAAACAAAGCCCCAGTGGATTCTGGAGCTTTTATTTCCGAGCTCTGTGGATAAAGTGCTATGAGCAGCAAGATAACCATCTGCCCTAACCATCTCCGTAGGCTGGGGTATTTATGCATTTTGGTGTCTGTTTGCTGCTGATTCACCTTCTCTTTGCCACTTCTGCTGCTTATTTATCTTCTAGTCCCCAACATTACATTTATTTGCAATTTCTTACTCGAAAGACTCTGGGCAATCCAAGTCATAGCTCAGTCAGTACAAACTGACATTTCTTACTTTGGAAGGCAGTTTCCTTATGACAGAAACTGGATGTCAAATTAGCCCAAATTAGCCCATTATTTCTTAGATTTAATGGCCCCATCGCGTTCTCCGCGATCCCCCGGCTGGTGTGATTTCCCTTTCATCTGTACGATCTTCTTTCCACATTTTGCCAGGACTCTGTTTTAACTTGTACCACATTGCTTTCAGTGCCTCTCAGCTGAGAACAATCTCGAGTGCTAAAAGTTGTGACAGCTGAAAGACTGTTGCTCCCACAGGCTCAGGTTCGTTGTGGGGAACAGGGCCAGACACGAGTATCCAAGGAAGCACGTGCTTCATCCCCTGCCCAACGGGCAACCTTTCCAACTTCTCTTCTGCAGCAACTTTTCAGATTTGGACAGAGGCCAAGGACAGTTGAAGAGTTTCTAAAGTTTGGCTTTGAAGCATAAGTTAAGATTTGATAGACTCCTTCTCTACAGTAATTTAGTAAACTTCCTTTGTTCAGAAGAGAGAAGATACTATAAATCTGTGAAATTTTGCTGCAAGGGAAGATCTGAAAGAGAGAAAACCCAGGCTTCTCATTGTTCAGCAGGATTTATTAACATTTAATATTAACCTAACATTCATTGCATCGGGTACCTAATAGACCGTGTCTTTTATGAGCAAAGTGCTGTGCAGGAGGTACATGTTTTCAATGTATATATTTTTCAACTTAGATACTTAATTGTGTGGATGATATCTGTTTGGTGAAGGAATTATTAAAAATCTACACCTACCCCATTCTTTTTTAGAATCAGAGATGTTATATGAGAGAAGGTTTGGTCTGGGTTTTCTCCCTGCCTCCAGCCTCCCCGACATAGTCAAGCCTCCATCATTGTCCCCAGTGAAAGGGATCATCGGTGTGGATAATCCAAATCCTCAGCTAATCCTCTCCGTGGGGTGGGGTCACAGGCCCACCGCTCAGGGCCACAGGCCTAATCACACCTAGGGCATGACCATGGCTCCCTCCTGGGACCTAGGGCAGTGGGTGGACACTGAGGAATAACTCCCAAGGCAGGGAGATA
Organism: Panthera pardus; assembly: GCF_024362965.1. Lineage (NCBI taxonomy): Eukaryota > Metazoa > Chordata > Mammalia > Carnivora > Felidae > Panthera > Panthera pardus. The sequence continues at coordinate 41,623,237 of NW_026526821.1, read as the reverse complement.
TTCTGAAGGCAAATAGCCTCACAGGGATCATCAGGAGCCCCTCGTCCAAAGAACAAAAAAGGGGCAGTGGGTCTTCCCTCCTAGTCTCAAGAGCTGACCCTCTTGCCCTGGAATTCAGGGACTCATTGGTATTCAGGGATGGCCCAGTACAAGGCCAGCCTGAGGAAACTTGCCATCAATACAGAAGTGACCTCAGGTCAGACATAAAAGCAGGGGATGGTCCTGCTCAACCACAGGCATGGATGGTAGAGAGGAGCAAGATAGTCACGTGGGGGGTCCCTGAAGCGTCACACCGTGTCCCGGTGCTTGCGCTTCTACTAAGAGGGAGACTTTGGGATGCCAGTAATGAATGTGCAACTACATCTTGATTCTTAAGCTTTTGGGGACCTTTGAATTTGAGGTTTCTTTGAATTTGAGTTTAAGTATATTATAGCCAAGAGGTACCACACAATGAGATTCTCATTTGAAAGTCTGTCAGTCACATTGGCCATTTGGAGCAGTCATCCCCCTCAAAATGTCAAGAACCTCTTTGAAGATGTATATGGTGCAAGAAGGAATCGTGAGCTGAGAAACAAAGAATAGTTCTTTCTTTCCCCAGATAGCATTTTTCAGAATCTCAGTATCCAAACTATATCTTAAAATGAGCTTTGGGGGCATAGTTAATTTACCTGGTGTAGCCTATATTTTTAAACATATGAACATGATTCCCCATTTTGAGAAACACATTAACTCTTTCTTACTTTAAAGCAATTTTTGAAATAAAGGGTCTGCCAGTATCTGATATGAGGTGACTTTGGAAAAAAACCATTCCAGACTGTTGTCTTCCATTTTCCTTTGAAGGGGAAAACATTAAAGCATTAAATACTAACACATTTTAAGCCCACGTGCCCTGAAACATCTAAAAGAGGAGAAAATGATTATATTTGCAGATTAACTCCGCAAGGACAAAGCTGTGTAGATAATAATGTCACCTACTTAATAAATGCATGCTGTGACTTGGGCCCTGCCCCTAGCACCTGACAGACCTCTCATTTCATCTTCTGATTTAAAAAGCATTCTAATCAGATGAGGAAAGTGAGGTGCAGGAGAGTTTCATGACTTAATCTGGACCCCAGCATGGTAATGCCCCCCGTGCCCAGCGTGCTGGCTGCTGTGTGACTGGGTGCCCAGGACGTGGCTCACAGTGCAAGGGTAGGACTCCAGCAGTCGTGTGGTCCACATGGCCAGGTCCTCTTCCGCCCTCCCCGCCTGGATGCAGAGACAGTTGCTGTGTGTGGGACCCTTACCAATCTCTTAACCTAGATCCAGTAAACAAAAGTCAAAGAACCAGAGTGAGCCCTGGAAACTGCGCTTCTCCACAGCCTCTGTCCTCCCGTATTTTGCTTCAGCCGAATGAGGTTGAGAGGGGGGCCTGTCAGACTGCCTGGAAGCGGGTTTGCCTGCTCCCTTACAGCTGACATGCCATTGCTCCCGGCTCAAGATGCAGCCTCAGCTAGTTGCTCTCTTCCCTTCATGAGCCGAAAAGATGGGCCTGATACCGACTTGGGTTCTAGAGAAAAGCTCAACCAACTTCACAGCCTGAGCTGATGGATTTGGGGCTTTCTAATGTGGCCTGTTTGTCTGGGGGGGGGGGTCTCCCCCCAAGCTTGCTGGTCTACCAGGCCGGGTGGTCGAGATCATTGAAGCTCGCTTCTTACCCTAAGCAGGAACGCCAACCTGTAAAAACTGAATATCACATGACTTTAAATGCGCATTCCTTATAAAATGTTTAAAGCTCACTGGATTTTATTAGAATATGTGAACCAGACTGAGTATATTAAATTTATGAGTCCAATTGATGCAGTACCATAATAATTCAATACAATATGCTTATGTCATTAAGCTCATAAAGAAGATTCTCTGAATAGCTGTAATGAATAGTTCCAATTCTGTAATCACAGACTAACATTTTCACCCTGATGAATTTTAACTGGGAGCTCTCAGAATTCTCTATAAAATCAGGAAATAAATGCCATATTTCAAATGATGGCTACTTATTTCAAGTATTTACTTTAAAACCGAAGATGGATAGAAAAGAAGTACCTGCTAAGATAGAATTATTCATTAGAAATACTAAAAAGGTTGGAAAAGGTTAGTAGCACGGACTGTGATGTATGGCTAGTCATAAATTATAAATAAAAACCAATGAGACTTTTCTATTCTGATTTGACTAATTTCATTGACTCTCTCATCCCTTACCTTCTTCCCACGCATATCTGTTGTGATTATCTATCACCACGTAATAAACTACCCCAAAACTTAACTTCCTTAAAGCAGCCACCACTTTATTGCTTGTGATGCTGTGGTTCTGGAATTTGGCCAGGGCTTGGCCAAGTGGTTCATCTTTTCCAAATGTCAGGTATCATGTCAGGCCACTTACATGGCTGTATTCTGATCATGGTTCCACTGAGGACTGGGCTCAGATGGGGCACCGAAGCCTGCAAGGTGACTCCTTCACTGTCAGCTTTACTTCCAGTGTTTTCTCTTGGAAAACAGAAGGCCTGGCAGGATCCATGGATCAGAGAGAAGAGATGCTGTTGGAGCACAGTGAAGAAACTGCAACATGAGGACCATTGGAGAGCCGATCCAGTGAGCAGTACATTCCAGAAGTGTGTCCCCCGCGCTAAATGAACCCCACATAGTGTGTGGTCCAGCCATGCTGGACTCTTGGTGGGACCCCAAGCTGTTCATTGTCACCATGAGGCTTTGCACATCCCCCCCCCCCCCCACCCCACTGCTGGGAATAGGCTTCTACAGTATCTTCCACAAGTATCTCTACCTGTCTGATTCTTACTCATCCTTCAGCTCTTGGCAGAAATGTCACCAGTTCCCAGGACTAGGCTGGATGCCTTTTCTATGTACTCCAAAATCATCTCATTCCATATTTTAATCAGAGCTTTACTTGTCCCAAGTCCCTGGAATGCCTGCATGTGACTCAAGACGAGAACTGACCTTATTCACTACTGACTCCTCAGCAGCATGACCTATAGAAAGCTCTCAGTAAATATTTGTTGGGTGCATGAATGAAGTCTCAAGAGGAGCCGACGAAGAACAAACCTTGATCCAGTCCTCAGAATACAAGTAGGATTTAGACGAAGGATTCTGGACAATGAGGAGATGGTGCAGGGCGGCCCAGGCTCCTTTTCAGCACAGGCTCAGTGTCTGTTTTAGTCAACGTTGGACACCCAGTGCTTGGCACGCTGCTCCATGTAGGGCAGGTGTGTGGTAACTGGTGGATGGATGAGTTGCTTGAATTAAACCATCCTAATTTCATCAGAGTGTAGAGGACATTTAGGACCATGTCAGGAAAGGAACCCAGCATTTTTGATCCAGTGGAGACAAATTTTAGGATCCCTAAAATAGCCAGATAAAGGTGTCAACTAGAATTTATGAGAGTTTAGAACTGGGAAGACTTGAGTGAGTGAATATTGACCCCACTGGTAGGGGGTTGATTCATGATCCATGGCCAGTGGTGACCAGACCTCTCATGTCTAGAAATATCCCAGCATGTCTCCATCCCCGCTTGATTGGTCTTTGGAACCCATCAGTCAAGGATGAATTTTCCAAGTGCTACAAGGTAAATGAAACCTCTAAGTCTTATTAGACTGATCGCTATCTTTAAGCTGCCGCCCTGGCTAATGGCTTCTGGAAATGAATTCCAGCGAACTGTCTTCCCTGTTAATATGTCACAGTGGAAAGGTGGATAAGGCCCTACTACATTTTTAAAGTACGTTTTAATAATTTCAATAACTTTAAATTACATTACGAATTTATGTTAAAATTTTGTGAGATGAAGGGGCTCCACAACAATGAGATGGCTGGGGAAATCATGAGAGTGGCACAGCTGGGTGGTGCATGCCTGTGAAATGAGCAGCAGACTACACTTACAGTCATGAGCCCTGTTAAAGCAAGCTTTTTAGTAACCTAAAATAGTCATGACTTTATCCCCCTGAGCATTAAAGCAGAAGGAAGGGAGCCAAAAAATAAGGTAAGATCTTTGAAACGCTTCTGAAGCCCTCTTATTCCCACGTCTTCTCTATGCGTGCGTGCGTGCGTGTGCACATGCGCGCGCACACACACACACACACACACACACACACACACACACTCACACACAGTAAATTCTGAGAGTCTGCATGGTATGGAGATCCCTAAAGAGAAGGGCTGTGTTTACATGCACATTTACTCATTACCTTTCAGGCTTAAGGGATTGCACCTTGTAAGTGACATTAAGCCATCTGACTTTCTCCTGAATTTAAAGACCAAGTTGTTTGTCAGCTTCTGTAGTCTGTTGACATTGGCTAAGCCACTGCCTCTTGGGATCTCAGTTTCCTCATCTGTAAACAGGATTCACATACCTGTCCTCCTCCACCTCAGCATGTCTTAGGGGTCATGGGAGCTCATGAACTGGTAAGTGTTTTGTACAAAGTGCCTGAAGATCCAAATCCAGCATCCGGGCCTTCCACATTCTCCTTCAAGTCCTGCTGTTCCCCACACAGAGCCCTGCACATGCTAGCCTTACTTACTCCCTTGTTCACACAGTTTGCTGAGTTTGGATACCACTTCATCTTCCCTCCTTTCCAGATCCCAGACCTGAAAGGAAATGGCTGCAAGATGAGAAGGGCCACACTATCGAACTCCCTGCTGATCATGCAGGTTTTTGCCTGGAAGGACTATGGAGCATATGGTCGGTCCCAACAGACTAATGTTTCATCCAGAAACTCCAGAATTGAAAAGAACAAGCCAGCAGAGGCCATCGTAAGGCCAGCTTTTAGCTAGGTTGTTCCGGTAACTTAAGTACTTTTCCTTTCAGCTAGAGCAGAGCCTAAAATTATATTGTAGGGCACATATGAATCATGTTAACAAAATGACCTTCATCAAGAATGAAATAAAAATGAAAATAGCATGTAGCAGCACATTATATTTTCAATTTTTTTCCTCATGCAATGTATCGATTGAGGTACCAGGCTAAAGCTCTAAAATAATTGACTAAATTCTTGCTGAATTACCCTGTATTGCTGTAGGGAGTGTGCTTCACCTTTCAGAACTCATTAACACAGCCAGTAGACCATATTAGCCTGTGTTTTGGTTCAAAAGATTAATAATATTTAGTTGTTGTATTTTGAAATGGTGTTGGAATTTTGAAGATTGGCCTGCGTGTATATATCAGGCTTTGGGCAGGAGCTTTCCAGGTAAATGCTTGGCCAGGGATGTACCACTAGGATGCACTGACCCATCAAAAATGTTAGTCACTAAAGCCTCCTAGGAGTGAGAGAAGGGTGATTTGGGCAGATCTTGATGTGACTACAGACTACACCCCCCACAGCCCAGGGGCTTGGATATGGTATAGGTGGAAGGTTTCCTCTCATCTTGACTGGCACCTACTACCTGCCAGTGGTCCGGAGTTAATGTCCGTTAACTTGTTTGCAAACAGTAGAAAATCACTGGGGCCACATTGTAAGCAAATGGACTTCTCCACTCCCAGGCTTGGGAAATGCCCGACCAAAGTCTCTCCTGGAGCTGCCCCTCTGTGAGAGAGGTCCCTGAATTTCTTACACTCTCATAAATGCTCTATGGCAGTGGCTGTGAAGTCAATAAGAGATCGATTCCAGCAGATTCCAAGTGGTATCTCCAGTACCACCTCTTTGGCAGTGAGGTGCCCATCCCAGAATATGAATGGGAAAAACTCACCAGCCCTCTGCCATAAGTCAGCTAGATAACCAACCCCCAAAGAAGGGAAAGCTGTTTTTTCAGAAGGGAATCTGAGTGCTATTAGGGAAGGGAAAAGGAAGCAGGCCAGTCAAAACATGGCCAGTGCTCACCAAGACTCTGTAAGGAAGATATCAGAGCATGAACAGAGTTACATTGGACTCAGTGGAGAAGAGTATAAGGCTCACAGCTAGAGGTCTTTTTCTCATGTTTGTATGGAACATTAACTCTAGAGAACCCAGAGGCCCCCTGTCTCTGTGAGAGCAGCCTCAGGCCTGGAAAAGGCAGCATATCTGGCTCAGTGTAGACAACTTTGCCTGGTGAGAGACAACAGTGCTCAGGACATGGGAGGCCCAACAGGATAAAACGGGGATGGTAGACGCTGGACAGCAGGCTGGTGATTGAGACCCAGCCTCTAGGGCTGAAAGATGTGGGTATGTATCTGCTATTCCTACCTCTGTGCTTCATGACCTTTGGGGCATTACTTAAGCCTCTTGGTCCTCAGTTTCTTCATCTGGCAGATGGGTCCCATGCAGTGTCCCTACTTCATAAATAGCTATTTCATAAATAGCTCTTGTGGTAAGTAAATGAGATATACCATGAAAAGTTCTCACTGTGCCTAGAACATTACGTGCCCTTGATAACTGGCCTCTTCGTAAGAGCAACAAGATGGCAGCTGGTCAGACTGTTGTGTGTACGTGGGAGACAATCCTCAGGAGATACTCAGAGTGGTCTTGGCAGGTATGAGTTGACCACTTTCCTTTGGAAAGGAGAGGTCAGGAGCCTGATGTAGGTGTCTCGAACAACCTGTGTGTCCTCGTCTTTCCTGTGGTCTTTCGGCCTTCTCTTGAAAGGCTCCTGGTCCCCTCAGGATTTTGTCTTATTTGGAGGTGGAGATTAAAAGCACATGCCTATTTGACATTTCCATTTGGAACACACCCATGGGTGGTCTCTCCCAGTTTCGTCTACGCCTGCTCATTGCCTTTGCATGGATTGACTTTAAAAAATAATAAGAGGGGTACCTGGGTGGCTCAGTCGGTTAAGTGTTTGACTTTGGCTCAGGTCATGATCTCATTGTTTGTGGGTTTGAGTCCTGCGTCGGGCTCTGGGCTGACAACTCAGAGGCTGGAGCGTGCTTCAGACTCTGTGTCTCCCTCTCTCTCTGCCCCTCTTCCTGCTTGTGCTCGCTCATAAATAAATAAATAAATAAACATTAAAAAAAATTAAAACATAATAAGATATTCCCGCGGACTGTAGAAGAAAGGCACTTTATGGAATCAAGGTACTCTGTTCAGTACTGAAATGTGCGTTCAAGATCTGCCATCTAAGCCTGATTTTCTGAAAGTATCAATAAGAAAACACCTTATACTTTAGTGTTAGTCCAAGTAGCAAAAAGTAAATAACCTAGATAAATGTCTCATATATTTCTTAAATCTTTTTTTTTTTTTTTTTTTTTTGCCAAATCAATACATGACTCACAGAGTTTGATCTCCAATATTGCTGTGCTATTTGCCTTCTCTCCCCTGTGGCTTCTGTTCTCCCTTCCATCCCAAAACTTCCTCTCTCACCCTCCTCCAGCCGGCCCCTCCATCTCTCAGGGCCCCTTTTGGCCCCTTCCCTTTCCTGCAATCACTCATACTCAGACCCTGTCCCAGACCCCTTCTTGCTCTGTACTATGGGTTTGCAATCTTAATTGAAAAAGGATTTGGTTTAATCTGACCTACATCCTCCAAGTACCAGGATGAGGCAGGGCCAAAATGTTGTGCAACCTCTGAGGATATAACCATCTATTCTCAGTGGCCCTGATCCGAGTGTTGAATGAAGCAAGGACTCAGGTGAGATGCCCACCCCCACGGCGGGGAGGGGTTACCGGCCCTCTGTGGTCCCGAACAGCAACAGATTTAAATACGTCTACTTTTGTTTCTTCTTCTTTTTTTTTTTAATGGAGAAAATGCCATGTGAAAGAAACAGAAACTTGATATTGGATTTCACAAATCCTTTTCCTACTTTGCCCTTCTGACCCTGATAAGCCACTTAAACTCCTAATGTCCTTCAATTTTTGTAATACTTTTTTATAAAGTGCACTGCCCTGGGGATACAGCTTGGCCCCTGGACTTATTTTTCACATAGCAGGGAGGGCTAGCCTTGACAGGAAGGACTCTCATTTTCTCCCTTCAGCCACAGATGCCATAGAAAACATGGTAAGCCCAAGCCACAAAAATTACTAATGTAAATATGTGTATATTTAAATATGTATTTTATGTATAATTATAACGTATATTAAATATATGCAAAGGTCGAGTTCTAGTTCATTGGCTGATCTAGGCCTGAGCCTCAAATCCTAAAGGGAAACTTTTTTATTGGAGAAAGAGTGATAAACTTGATTCACCAGACACCGCGTTATGTAGAGGCAGATTTTATCACTGAGGAAGAGCTCAGAGAGAAGAATCAAACTAGTCACCATTGCTGGACTCTCTGCAAAAGACAGTCAGTGGGCATGTGCACATGCAGAATACTATACAGCCATGATCATGAGCAAACTACAAGGATGCCCAACAGGGTGAGCGAATGTCCCAAGCTTTGTGTTACGCACAGGAGGCCAGACACAAAAGAGAGTGTCCTGCTAGTGGTTCCAGTAGTGTGAGGGCCCCCCCGGGTACTAGCAACATTGTCTCGTTTTTATCTAGGTGCTCCTCACACAGGTACGTCCAGTCTTGGAAACTTCGTTAGGCTGTGTGCGCATGCTGTTTTCTCAGGGTACACCTCAATTTTTAAAAATTAACTCACCAGAGTCCGTCATCAGGGTTCTTTCCAGGCACTTTTCCCAAGCTCAGCAGTGTGCCAGGCATGGCAGTGGTTACAAAGAAGAAGGATATGCTGTCTGTGACCTCAGGAACCTTCTGGGAGTTTAGTTTTGTCTTCTGTCCCCAGCCCTACACCTAGTCCTTTGGTTTTGTCATTCACCAGAAGTTGGCCGGCCCACTACAAGCACGTGGCTCTGGACACAGCACCAAGGCCACCCTGCCTCCCCTTGGATACTTCAGAGCACCTCAAGGTCACTATGAAGAGTACTCTCTAATCAAAGCATTTCTTTGGCCAAGGAAGCAGTCTATGTAAAGGGAGCCCCGGCTGCCCAATCCTGCAATGCAGAGGTTTGTTTTGCAATGAAAAAACTCTCCTATAATGTTTCTAATTCGTTGAATGAGGTCCCTGTATCTCCAGTTTCCATGGAGACATGCCAGTGAGATCATTTAAAGAAAAAGACACTCCCTGCACCTAGTTTAGTTTACTGGTCTCTTGATGGCAGTGACCGGGCAGGGAAGGTATCTCCAATATTTTCTTTATTTTTATCTGTGTTTTTTAACTTTAACTTTTCATGACCCCCTTTGGGTTCCACTGGCCCTTTAAAGGTCCCCCACTCTTTGTGAACCAATTACGACAAATGCGGATACAACATCTGTCCCTAGATTTGAATACCTTCCATTCTGTCGGAATTCATCTCCAGGGCAAGCTGGTTGTGAGCATTAGTCTGCACACTCGTGCGGCCTGTGGGAGACCTGTAGCAGGGGCTGTTCCCAGCTCTGTTCGAGCTTTAGACTGTGGCAGACTTGTGGCCCCACACTCCAGTACACAAGCTCCTCCTCATCCTTGCTGGAAACACTTCCCTCTTGACCTTCCCACAACAGTCAGTTTGCACACGTGTATTTATCGCATTGTAAAGATTGGCCGGCCAGCAGGTGTGGTCTGCGTTGGACACTCGCACCCATGTTGGATGGATTTTTGGGTCCCTCTAAAGTTGCTGTTCTCTGCTTCCCTTCCCCCAGTGAGGTTGAAGTCCGGTTCCTTTTGCCCCTGATGCAAAAAAGTACTGGTGTAAGGTCTTCATTTTTCAGCAATTGGTTTTGACACCTTCTTGCCTCGACCTGATCGCTCTTTCAAGCTCCTTTCCTGAGAGATTACCATGAGACCAGTAAGTGAGGAATACTGAACAAAAAAGACAGAGTCCGAGTTAAAAACCCTTGTTTTCCAAGTCCCCTCTCCTGATTGCTAGCCTTGCTCACCTCCCTGACAACAGGGTCCTCATCCAAAAATGGCTATGACTAATAAGAGCAGATAATTCTAGGCGGAGTACAATAACAACATAAAACGAGGTGAGCTCAGAAATGCGGAGGCACAGTACAAATGTTTTGTTCTCTTGCTTTGGGGATGGCTTCATGGGTGTACACACGGTTCAAGACTCACCAGATTGTCCGTTTGAAGAATGTACAGTGTGCGTCAGTAAGAAATGAGACGTTAGAAGATTTTTAGAAAGTAAATTACTATACGGTGTCAATTATTAATAATCCTCATTACTTTTAAGAAAGTAGCTGATGAATTTTCCTTGAGCAGAGTGTCTTCTTTCAGAAGTAAATTTAAGGCCGGCAGTTCGTAGGGGCAGCTGGATGCCACTTCTGCTGGGCCGGGTTTTCGCAATCGTTGCATGAGTGACATTGGGAAGGCAATAATGCTTGCATGGGGCTGTTCCGTGCATCGTAGGATGCGCCTAGATGCACGCCACACCCCCCCCCCCCCCCCAGAGTAACGAAACCATCTGCAGACATCGCTGTGTGTCTTCTACGGGGTGGACCGCCCCTGGTGGGAACCACTGCTTCTCGGCCTCAGCCGTGTTTCACTGACAAATTTCTTTGTTAGTCAAAGTCCATAATAATTATGTTAATGTCAGGGTTTGTGATAGGATCATTTATATTTTTGAAATAAGCTGAGGCAGTAATAAAGATTTAGGCTTACCCATTTTCTCTTGTAAATAACACTTGCCTGACCTGAAATATATGAACTATTTCTGTGTGTCCTCTTTTCCTTTAATACATCCTGCCTGCACCCACGTCTCATTCCATCCCTGGCATCTCGGATCCTTGTCCCAGACATGCTTTGCTTGCTCGGTGCCAGAAAAGGCGGTGACTGCTGTGATAAACACGTGCAGCCGTGGGGAGGGGCAGAGCAGGGGGTTCAGAGCAATTAATCTTAGTCAGAATTTCTTTTCATTGATGATTATGGGTTTTGCAAAATGACTCGTAAATATTAGTACTTGGAACTGACCCGCTTGTCCCCAGCATTTCTTTTCCTTTAAAGGATCCAAATCAGACAGTTACAGTGCTGTTTAAAAATGCTAGTGAGCAGCACATTCAGCATTCTACAGATGGCTAGGCTTTTTTCCCCCTCCCTTTAATTGGCTTTCTATTTAACGAGTAAGTTGGGGGGAAACGACCTGTTAAAAAATAGGATATTAACTGATGCCACTATTGTTGGCAATCAGACCACTTCCCCACCCCCCCATCCTGGCACCACATTGGCATTTCTCTGGGCATTGTCCGCAGGTAGACCTGAGGCCATGTTGCCCTGAGCCTGAGAGCAGAGCCACCCTCGTAATGGATGTGGTGGCTCTATTCCCTTGGGTTGGTCTGGTGAAGGCCAAGGACACACAGATTCCCATGTGCTGTTTCCAATGGCAGCAACAGCTCTTCCAAAGTGGGTGGCAAGTTGTTTCTGGGATTTCTTCTCTCTCCTTGACTCCACCCCACGACGACGTCTAACCACGTTTTGTCTCCTGTCTCTTCCTCAGAAATACCTCAGGGACTTTTTCAGCGTGATGCTGCAGTCCGCGACGTCTCCCCTACACATCGACAAAGTGGGGCTGACTCTTTCCAAACATACCATCTGTGAGTTCTCGCCGTTCTTCAAGAAAGGGGTCTTTGACTACAGCAGCCACGGGACAGGGTAGAGCTGGGGGTGACGGAGGAACCACCGATGCAGTGCCTTCTCGTCCACGTGGCCCTCCCGGCGCGCCGCAGCCTCCCACGCTCCTTCTGGGCCTGCCTCCTCCTGTGGCAGCCGGACGTGCAGCAGCCGGCCCAGGCCGCCCCGCCAGGGCCTCCCGGGTGCCTGACTTTGGACTGGCATGTTTCGCTTCGCTGGTGGTGACCCTGACGGGGCAGCTGCTACTGTTCCATTGCCGTTGAACGTGGCCTTTTCCCCCATAGTGCTCCCTCCTCCTCGCAGCGGGAGGCCTTCCCCTGTGGCAAAATGGACGTGGCCGGCTTATCTTGGGCCTCCCTGAGCCAAGCCAACCTGGGACCTCCCAAACTGGGTGTGCGGCTTACCAGACCTACCTGAAATGACTTTCATCTGGTTTCCTCTTCCACCAAAATATATCTTATTTTTTATATGCCTTCCATATGGCTGGCTGTATCCCACGAGAAGCATTTTAAATGATTTCATTGTATTTTTTCCGTTTCCCCTCATTTGAGTCAGAACTTTTGTACGATACCTGACCACTGATGTTTACACAGAATTTCATATTCTGCAAAAGGGATTTATGGTCCAATCATGACTGGAATCTTCCATGCCTGACAAATTAGATGTAGGCGACATCACTTAAAACATCTGTAAATCCATACAAACAGGATATATGTTTAATCTTGAATATCTGAGGAAATTTTCCTAAACGTAAATGGCTACTGTGCATTCTTGAGCTTTCTCCGCTAAGCACAAAACAAGCGCGTAGCTGAATGCATATTTTTAAATATTTTTTTTCACGTTTTTGTTACAGAATCTACTGGATCTTTGGCTGAAAGACTAGAATTTACAGTAGTTTATTAATGATCCCTTAAAATTACTCAGGACTTAATGTAGCATTGCACATCCATGTACAATGAAACTGCTTTGTTTTACTAAGAAGAAAAATGTAAGTAGAAAAACATGTGGCATATACTGAAATGTATATAATTCTACCTATAGATTTATATATGTACACACGCCTGTACAATAGTTGTATCAAAATATATAATCATCCACGCCAAATTTATTACAGGTATTTGCTATTTCAAAATTTAAATTGAGCTGCTATCAATATTAAATGAAGTTATAGAACCTATCCTGTAGCACCGTTTAAGTTTGCGACATGATCATCCCTACTGGTCTGTTTAAAAATTTATCTAACGTGTTTGGAAAGATCGGTAATGTATAATTTAGCATTTGTTTTGCAGAAGATGCTGTTAGAGTAACATTTGAAGCCACGAATGAATGGGGTAACAAAATGTGTTTGCATTCAGTCTTCTACAATATACCTGTGCAACTGAGCCCTCCAACCTGAAAAATATGTTTAAAGATGCAATTATCCCAATAAGGGGGAAAACTATTATTACACTAATTAGATATCATAGTTTAATATGACAAAAATGAGGACATTTAAAAATTGCTACAGAAAGACTTGCTTTTTGTCTCCAGCAGTGATTACAGGCATAGGTTTAGAGGCAATTACTACCAGAGAATTTAAACCTGCAGATTTAAGGATAAAGCTGGGAGATAATAATTAACCATAGGTCATTCATCTAAAAGAAGTCAAAACACTACAGATTGTCCCTCGTTTGCAGAGTAAACTAAATGGTTTTCTTCAGCTGACCAGATAATCTGTCCCCTGCCCTTTTGGACCTGTCTCTGAGGCCATGCTCATGGCAAGCGTTTCACTGAAGTGACACAGGATACGATAATAACCTGGCAAGAATAAATAGACCCGTGTTTGTGAGCAGTGCAGGAGCCAGAAGACCCTTTGATTCCAATCCTCCTCTTAAGTAATCAGTATTGAGTTTGAAGTTCAAGTGCTAGCTGGCTCTGGCTAAAGCTGGCTGTAGTGTTTGTGGGTCATTTCACCTCTCTGAGCCTCAGTCTCCCCATCTGAAAACAAGCTGTTGCACAGGATAGTCTCTCTTTCCTGTTCTAGCCGTGGTCACAACCAGGGGGATAACTACTCCTGATGGATGGGCCGGGTAAGCCCCTGGTGTGCGGATGTGAAATACAAACTTCTAACCAGACCCAAAGGCAGCTTGACCTGAATAAAACATGAGGGAATGTTGAAAAGCCAATGAAAAGTCTCACCTAAACAAATAATGGAGTTTCTGGAGTGTAGACAAAACAGATGTCAGAGTCAGGATGACAGAATTGAAGCTTTGTTAATTTAGACTGATTGAGAGCAGTAAAAGAAAATTAGCAGATACCGATTTTTTTACTTCGAGTGCCTCAAATAAAGTAGTGCTAAAATGACCATTTTATCAATTCAGATTGAGGTGCCATCAACTTCTAAATATTCCTGTAGTCAGTTGGACAAATCTAAGGAACTTAGGATTCTTTAGGACCTAGGACCTAGCATGTCCTAGGTCTTGCTTACATAGTAAAATGTGTACACCAAGCTTGTTTATACTCACAAGTAGGGTAGGCGCCTTCGGCTGGGATCCCACCCAGGCCTCGCCGTCTTGACTAATTTGGGCTTGTGCATAGGGAATAGCTAAGTCATGCTGGCTTCCGAATGATGGGCATCTAGAAGATTCTTGGACCCATAATGTGGAGATGCCTGGAGACTCATGAACTGGGTACCCAGGCCCCAGGGCCACTTCTGTGCACATCTGTATGTAGAAAGACCCAGTTCTCTACTTGGCTCCGTCCACCCACTTCGTGCTCTGGCCAGCGCATGCTCAGCAGTCTGGGCAGAAGGAGCCAGAAGCTTCACAGCTTAGAGCATCTGTGAGCTCAGATACGTAGCTCCTGCAAGGCTGCAGTCCCTCGCCTCAGAGCCGGGGCACGTTGGTGTTCTGGGTGCGAGTTTCAAAGATGAGGTTCAGATCCACCTCCCCCAGTGCACAATCCGACTCGTGCCCCATCGCTTCCTCAGACGTGCCCTCCGGGGTAGAGAGCAGGCTTCTGTTGTGACGTGGCTCGTTGTTATGCCGAGCCTACCCCAAGCAGGCCTCATCTCCTCAGAGGGAACTTAGGGAACAATTCAAGATGGTCATGAGAGAATTTTCAGTGACATCCTGCTTTCCAATCGGTAGTGTTGGAGAGAGGTTTTAAATATGCTCCTTCACAAATGCCTAGAATGATGCCTTGAGGGGTCATTAGTCCAGGGTTGAACATTTCTCCCACGTGAGGCCCTTGTCTTCCCATATTCCCACACACCCATGAAAGAGTAGTTCAGGCTGGACTTTGTTACTGGGTAAGTGGGTTTTTTGGTTTGTTTTTGCTTGTTTTCATTTTGAAGAAGAGGAATAAGAAATGTCTGTAAAATAAATCCATGGCAAAACCAACTGCTTCAGTTTTACTTAAATTATCATGACAGGTGAGTTATGTTTTGGGGAAACTAATTAAAGACCATTAATCTAGGGGGACTCATTCTTGGCAGATTAAGCCCTGTCTGTCCCACCTTTTAATGGCAGGCCTCTTTCTATGTGCAAGAAGAGGACCCGGTTGTCGACTTTTTTCCTTTTGTTCAGAGTGTTTTTTTCTGATGATAATTACATGGGTAACGATTCTCTGGTGCTGAAATTTTGAATTTTGCACATACAGAATTATTTCTGAGTTGAAACAAACCCACCGGTTGTTATAAATTTCTAAAGTGTCATATTTCAAATGGATCCTACAGTGGTACCTGGGAGTTATCTGAGGTGATGTTGGTGGTGGCCAGGCTGTTACCTTCAGAAGGCTTGTCCATCTGGGAACCCAGAAGAACCCAGCTACATTTTGAAATGGTAGGAAAGACGGAAAGACATTTGGCTGAACTGAAGGGGTTCAAGGATGCGAGTTTATCCTTGTTCCCTGCAAATAGCAATCTGCATGCATTTATCACTGTAGAATTCTATGCCCTATGCTCTGGCACTATCTCTTACTGCACTGCCTTTCTAGAAGTTTCTCCCTTTTGTGCATCTCTTGGAAAATAACTAAATATAAAATGTTCTTCCTTTGACTATGCTCATTTGGTACCCCTTAATTTGAAAATTAAATAATAAAGGTTTTGTTTTTTTTTAACCTGGGGATTACCTCTCCAAAAACTGATTCTTCTGTCGGAATTTGAGGTTCATCAATTTGATTTTGCTCCTTCTCCATTGCTGGAAAGGCAGAATCTTCCCCATTCAGGGAGAAATAGATGTGTTTGCAAAAAGATGCACAAACCATCTTTCTTTCTGCATTGAAAATGGGGAAGTGCACTAGGTATAAAATTGGCAATGCACAGAGGGAAATGCATCAGCAGAATGCAAAAGCCCCAAAGGGTTAGCAAAGCTGTTCAGTACCATTAAGGCAGGTCACCTGAAAGAGAGAAACCTTTGTCTAGAACTTAAGTCCGGGTAGGGAAAAAAAAAAAAAAAAAAAAACGTGAAAAATATAGTTAAATATCTTCACTGCTTAAAAGCGGAGTTATTTTCCTCAAAGTGTTGTGAATCCTTATGCACAGTTAATATTTGCAGAAATGTTTCCAGTAGCACTTAAAGTTGTGCCTGAGAGCCTCTCACTAAATTACAGCCTGAGGGTCTGCTATTCCTGAGGCTCCTTCTTCCTTCTCAGCCAGGAGGAAGGAAAGGAAGGAGGGAGGAAGGGAAAAAGATTGCAGCTGCTTTGCCAAAGCTGCCAGGGAATATCTTAGAGGAGAGGATCACAGTGAACAATCATAGCAGTTGGCAGTGATTAAGAGCATCTTTAATATTTGCACTTTCATAGATTCTAAATTCTGTTAGCTTTTCTCCTGAAAACAAGCCAGAAGCTATGGTGTATGTGGGGCGGGGGTGGGGGGGGGGCGCGGTGAGGGGTGGCTGCAGGAATGGGGGTGTGTGGCTTGCCGTTATAAATGACTCTTTTTGGTTGGTGTTTTAAGCCCTAATTTTAATGAATGTAATAAGTAAAGTCGATTCACAGAGGGTGCAATTCTTTGATTGCAGAGTAATATTAAAACCCTGTTTATCCTTTATAAGCAGATGGGGAAAGTCATGTTTACATTATAAAGGATTTTCTTTGCCTTCTGGTACAAGGGCAGCAGCCTAAATATACCCACGTATAGATTTCTTTTTTCCCTAAAGAACTCAAGGCCAAAGAGTGCAGTGCTCCCCTTGGATTCTGAAGCGCAGAGTGTTCTAGAGTGGAGGATGCGTCTGAAGAGGTTGCTGTCCAGCAGCCTCGCTGTCTGTTGCACGTAGGCGCGTGTCTGATCAGGAAACCGGTGCCAGCTGGCCCAGCCCCACTACTCACACCGCCGCCTAGTCCTACCTCATTCATTTCCTGTGTAAACCATTCCTCTCCCTGCCTTGTGCACCCCAGTGGCCCCTCTCTTGTTCTGTACCCCGTGAGGGTTTGGGAGAAAGGATGGACAAACACGGTGAGATGAGCCTCAGAAAGTTCATAAAGTATGGATGATGCTTGCCCTACTTAAAGCCAGCTGTGTACGTGTCACAGCCACACCGCCAGCCCCTTCCTGCCATGGGGAAGGTTGAAGGAAGGATCAGACCGAACTGTGGCCATTCATGTGAGTCCACTGGCCACATGTTAAGTATTGAGATCCTGGCTGAGAGAGAACATGGCACAGAGAAGGTAGAGCAACTGGTTGTGTTCTGCTCATTCCTGGTTGTGAGAGCACTGACCTGCTCATCGCTGGTATCCCACACACCATTCACCACATACTCATGAGTGTCTTCCATGTCCTAGCATGGGACTGGGGCCCCCACACTGTGGTGAGCTGTATGGCCATGGACCCGCCCTCAGGGAGCTCTCATTCCACTCAGCAACCCACCAATGCTTGCCCAATCACATGACTGCAAATTGTGATAAATGGTATGGAACGAGAGTAGATGGTGCCACGGGAGAATGTACGAGAGAAATGATTTCATCTGGGAGGCTCTGCAGTTTCCCTGAGCTAAGACCTGAGCAATGAGGAGAAATGAGTGCCAAGGAGGCAAAGGGATTGCCCCAAATTGAGGAAAGCGCATGTGTGCAAGAGGGAAAATGCTCATCGCTATAACATGACGAGAACATCAGGGACAGTGACAGGTTGGACTCCCATCCAACCGGGAACAGGCCTGACCCTGCTTAGCTTCCAAGATCAGACGAGATCAGGTACATTCAGGGTGGTATGGCCGTAGACATGACAGGTTGGAGAGAAAGAGGCCAGAGGAATGAGCACCTGAGAGGTTGCTGGCTGAAATTTTGTAAATGAGATCACGTTTCCCATCAGCCACCACTGTTTTGGAAGGATATTCCCCTGGGGGAAGAGCACATGCCAAATAGAGCTCGTCCTTTAAAATCACACGTAATAAAGAGAAGCAAACTTCCTGATCCAATATTAACAACGAAGGGATAAGATCTGAGTGAGAGTACTGTCCAGTGCCATCTAAAGGCCGGAAGTTCTGCTCTTGTCATCTTGACCTTAGGTGTGTTTCAGATTCTGAGATTTCAGGGGGTTTTGCCTTAGAGAGGCATGATCTCACCAGACCCTCAGATGTCTTGCCGGGTGTGTCCAAAGTCCCATAATACAGTAGCCAGCAAACCCAAGTAAAGTTCATGTCTTGTCTTTGGGCTCCCACCTAATCCTTGCTTTGTAAACAGAAGAATAAGGAGCCCCATGCAGACATAGCTGTCAAGAAACTATGAGGTTATGGGGTTTGGTCTATGACTTAGACCAGCAGTTGCACAAGGACACTGTGTCCTCCTCAAGTCTGGGGCGCCATGATCTGCAGCCCTAAGTGGACATCAACTCTTCTGCCCACCTTTTGAAGCTGAGCATAAGCATCCCAGCCTCCCCCATGAAAGAAAAAAATTGCTTTCAGATTAAATAAACAGCCTGTAACCCATCCCGGGTACAGAGAAGCCCCTGGGCTGGAAAAGAAAGCAAAAATCTCTCAGCCAGCCTGAGAATGTGGTTCAATAAAGCAGGTCAGTTTCTGTGGATCAGGTGGCTCAGAGACTAACATCCCTAACACAGGGTCTCCCCAAAATTTCAGCCTGGTCCACTTTGTATGAATTCAGTGCTACCATTCAAAAGGGCCATTGCTCTTCATACATTAATTCATGAGGCCATTTGGTGAGCTAGCTTCTCTGCTGGGTGCACACAGAAGGAGTCCTCCTTGGGCCCCCCAACGATGACAACATGACTAATAGGGGACAGACTACCACTGGCTGTGGCTGTGGTCACTGAAAGCTTCCCACAAAAGGAAGAGGCCATGGGGGTCAAGACACATGTCAGGTGAGGAGAAGGTGCAGCAGAAGTGAAGGATGACAGGTTGTGTTCAGCCTGACAGGGGGATACACCTGGCCTTGGGTATCACAAACAGCCAGGCCCACGCTGCCAATTCCCCTCTGCTGTGCTTCTGGCTCAAAGGCCTCCTCTCTCAGAGTCAGAAAGGGGATGTACATGCCGAGACAAGAGTTCATTTTGTTGGGGGTGGGGACACTTCAAAGACAATCTCCCTAGGTAGCTTTTTTCAGGGACGAATCTATTGAAGTTAAAAGCAAGAGGAAAGATAGGGCGGGCCACCTAGGGCCCTCTGGCTGCACATGATACTTCTTTCTGGCATCAGGTAAAGTCAGGTTCCTGCTGCTTCTACTGAGTGCCACGCCAGCTTTCTGTGTCACCTCTTTGTACATGTGGCTATGACCTCAGTGAGCTGTGTGGGGCTCCTGAGAGCCTCAGATACCCTTGGGGATGGCAGGAGCTCTGCTAGTTTCCAAAAAAACCATGAATACTCTGCTACCAGCGTCCAAGCCTCTTGTTGTGTCCTTAAGCCAAGCAAAGCATTCAAAGCATAGAAGGAAAGTCTCCATCTGTTCTGGAAAGTCTGCCAGTAAGGCGGCATCTTGTGGATGAGGAATAGGTGATAATCCAAGCCGGCCCTGCAGAACACAACTTTAGCATACTTTTAATGCCTTCAGGGAGGTCTATGTTGCTCAGAGCGGCCCAAACAGAGGGGGCCCGTTATTTCTCGCGTTTTCTTCCTGTGCCTGCAACGGAACCGAAATTGCATCAGTTGAGTTGTACCACCTTTGGGACATTCTCCAAGCTCCCAGCAACACCACTCCACCTGGGTGGAGACAAAAGGATGTCAGAGCCGGAAGGAGCCTTGGAAACAATCTGGATCCAAGATCTGCTCAGAAGTTAGACACACAATACACATGTGGATGGAGAGGACATCCTCCACCAAAGGGAATTGAGGGCATGCTGCAAAAGTGCACACGTGGGAGCCGGGCAAGCCCGACCCACCTGCAGGTGGCACTCTGCCCATGGTTACCATTTGCAATCTCTGATTGAGTTTTGAGAGAAAGAGAGAGAGAGAGAGAGAGAGAGAGAGAGCATGAGCAGGGGAGGGGCAGAGAGAGAGGGAGTCAGAGAATCTGAGACAGGCTCCAGGCTTCAAGCTGTCAGCTCAGAGCCCGACGTGGGGCTCAAACCCACGAGCTGTGAGATCATGACTTGAGCCAACATCAGATGCTTAATCGACTGAGCCACCCAGGTGCCCCTGAAATCTCTGATTTAAATCCATCTCTTAATTTACCAAAGGCAAAGCATCTGGAAGGAGGTGATGGCTTACCCAAGTCACTGACCTGAGCCTCAACGTCCTACCACTGCCCAGATTAGAGGAAAATGCTGAGTGCATCAGTCAGGATAGGGATCACACCATTTATTTTCATAAAGAGAATTTAAAACAACTATAGTTAATGTAGAAGGTGAAAAACAGAAAACTCCAAGGTATGGCAGAGGTAGTAGCCACAGGAAACAGCTGCCATCCAGAGTGCTGGGGAGAACATGAGAAGATTAGAATTATTAAAACTTAGAAGCTTGGAGGAAAGGCCACCACAGAGTTGAAACTGACAGCCCAAAGGGAAGGGGCACTAGCACTGGTACTGGTGTCTGGGGGGGCAGGCGGGGAGGATCCTGAGGGATCCTCAGGGCTTCTGAGGACGAGGTGCTGGCATCTCTACGGGCCAGGGTGCAGTGAGGCTTGTTGGCAAATGTTGGCAAAACTGCACACTGGATTCAGCTGCTGCTCTTGGAGGGGAGAAGTGTAGCTGGGGTGATGCTGACGGGAACAGGAAGTCGTCTAATCAGGAAGAGGAAGCAGACAGGAAGTGTTGTAGAGATGATGTTCACAGAAACAGAAAGCAAAAGAAACACATCCCTTCTTGCTCCCCTAGCCTTGCTTGTCTCCCTCTAGGGCCCTGTCTTGGACGAGCATAACTGGGAGCAGCTGGCAGAGCAGAAATAAGGTCTGCAGAGTCCCAGTCCCTGCATCCCAGAGCAGAGAGGGGCAGGTTTTGAGCTGGGAGATACATGTTCACTAACTGGCACACTGAGCTTTTGCTCCAGTTGAAGCCTGGACCTAACACTCATCAGCTATCAATCAATTTGCAGAGAACAATCTGGAAGCCAGGCCCCCTATCCCCTACCATAACCCATCACTGGACATCCTTTGGATGCCGTGTATGCCAATTGCTGGACACAGGACACTCTAGTCTGGGAGTTAATCTGCATGGGCTGTGTCCTCTAGGAGCTCACCTGCAAAGGTAAAATTTATTCCAAACATTTATCAGGTTGAAGCCCAAGAGACTGGACACTCCTGTCTCTCAAAGCGGCCGCAGCCATGTGGCACCTGCACAATGCAATGCTTGTCCCATGGGAAATGATACCTCAAGCATCTCCTGCCGCATCTGCCTTTGCCATAGGCTACTTTTCCTGAAATGGAAAGAAGTGTTGAAAGACTGCTTTAAAAAGACAAGGGGTCAAAGCATCCTAGGACACCCCTCCCTGCACCAAAATGATAGTTGCTCTTTCTCTAATTCTTCCCTTACATGACAAAGAAAGTCATTTTGGAAGGATCTGCTCCAATCCCAGGGCCCTGGAAGGCTGAACTACAATCTCAATAGGCCTTGCAGACATACACGAGAATGTTTCTAGAGCATCTAGCAGGGAAGTGAGCTCTATGGTCAAGGGCCTGGGGACCCTGAATTTACATGCTGTTGATTAAATGCAGTGGTGTCACCATAGGGCCCTTATGAACCTGTGTGGAATCACCTCTATTCTCGCCACTCAAGGTTGGCAGCCTCATCCCTTCTGCCCGAGTGATCCGTAGTGCTACTCACCTGAGAAATTACTTCTCTGTGTTTATCCCCATGAGAGGCAAGATCAGCCATAACATTCCTGGCACTGGGCCATGACATTAACCTTCAAAGACCTGAAACGGCTATTTTCCTGGCTGTTGTGAACTTCAGAATTTGGGAACAGATATTTCCTGAAGACGTTTAACATCCTGTGAGCAAAGGCTTTGAAGTGTTGCCTCTGTCTCGTTTTTCCCAGTCTCTGCTTGGCCTTTTTGCACAACTGCTTTTCTCACGTGGAGGCCTGTTCTGCCAAGCCACGGAATCCAAGGCTCGTCTTCCCATTTGAGCTTTCCTGCTCACCCATACCAGGAGTGGACACATCGGGTGTGAAGGAGTTATGCAGGAAAGTTCTGAAAGAGAACTGGCCAAAGAGTCCAGGGTCCCAAGAAATCGCTCTGCTGGCGTACAACAAGCCTCCTGGTTCTGGGGCTCATACTTCTCTAATTATCAGAATGAAATCCTCAAGAAATGGAATGAACATTTAATAGTTGCTTGCTTCAACATCTTACCCCTCCAGTCAGCCCACAATGACTGGGCTGGTATCTGTCTTCCTCTTAAAATGGATGCTGTCCAGGGAACTCAAAGAACTTCATTTATTTTCATTAAATTTCCTGGTATCAGTGACAGACGATCGGCTCCTGGGTGTGGGGGATGACAAGTGGCTGAGAGTACATCTGATCGCAAGAAAGCTTCATCCTGTAAAGGTGCAGAAGTGTGAGTTGTAACAGTCCCTGCCATCTGAGAAATACCCTGTCGCAGGGCTTATCAGGGGAGACAAGCCAAAGTCAGACCTACAAATTCAAGGGAATTCAATTAAAAGTGAGGTTTTTCAGAAAGGGAAGTCTGAATAGATAAGACATATTTGAAGCAATCTCTGTAATTAGCCATCATCCATGTGGTAAAGGGGGAATGCCAAAATACAGGTAATTCAGAACATTCGTTCAAGCACTTGGGTTGAACGTCCTTCTCTTCTGCCCTATAACAAAAATCTCTAGTTCAGAATCTACTAATTCGAGTTGTACTTTTTCATCCTCTGTGAGGGCTGGCAGAGATGTCTCAGAAGGACAGAGAGGGCACACACAGAATGGCCTGATGTGCCATCTGTGTGTCCAAGTGTCAAAGTTGTGAAGAGAAATGCTCGTCATCTTTTGAAGCTTGGGGGAATTGCTGTTTCCCGGAAACCCTGCTATCCTGAGAGAAAGTCGAAGACAGTTCAGCTTACGCCCCTCACATGCACAGGCTCCCCTCCAAGGGTGAAGCCCGGGCAGGGAAGCAGCAACCCGGCCATTCCTGGAGGGAACAGGGGTGAGCTTAAGGGTCACCCCCCCCATACCTGGTGGTCCCACCATTACTGCCATGGGGTCGGCAGGCTGTCTCTGGCACCCACAGCAACTGTTAAGTGGGGCAAGGGAGGAGGGGAGGATGGGTATCACTGAGTTGGACCAGTGCTACCAAGACCACAGTCCTCCAAGGTCAAGGAGCTCCATCTCCCAGGATATTCCCTGAGGCAAGAAGCTCTGCCCCCACAGTGTGCTATTTCCAGTAACACGTTGTGACACCAAGGAAAGCCTATTTTCTGTTCTCTCTAAATGTGCTGTTACGTCATTGTCTGATGCAGAAGTGATCAAAGAAAATCCAACAAAAACAGTGGGAAACAATTACTATAGAATTGGGTCAAGCAATAAATTAATAATGACTCTTTAATATAATTACTGTGAGACTCCACTTACATGAAAATTTTGAGAAGGCAAAGCCACGGGGAAAGGAAACATCAGTGCTTTCCAGGAGGGGGGATTTAGTGGGGGGAGGTTGGAGGAGGAGTTCCCCACAAAGGGGTAGCACGTGGGAATATTTTGGGGTAAGGGGCTGTTCTATGTCTTGAGTGTGGAGGGAGTTACAGAAGTGTAGGCATTTGGTAAGATTCATAGAACTGTATATTGCAAAAAGGTTTTACTGTATGTAAAGTATGCCATATATATACTTTTTTTTTTTTTCAGGAAATGATTCAGTAAAGTGTGTTGACTATCTGAATCTATTGCATATCATGACTGTTTCTTCTTCCTTTGTACCAGAGATGGCTAACATAGTCCTGTGGGAGAAAAATACAAAAATAAAAAGTAAAAAATAAAAAATACAAAACCAAAGCCTCAGCCTCCAAAATCCAGTTGGCGAGCTTGGACCCCAGGGCCTGACTGAGAGGGGGATACGGGGTTGATAGAAAATCTGTCACCTCCCTGTAGTCTGTCAGCCTACAGATGGCAGGGACCATTTCATGGCTCTCACCAGGTGCTCAATAACAGTTGTGAAATAGAAGATAGGGATGGGGGGGTCACCAACCATGCCAGCTCCAGAGCCCTCTTCCCTCTCCCCTTCACACTCTCTTCTCCCTCCTTCTCTCTCCTATTTCCCCTCCCTTCTCACTCTTTCCCCAGCCCACCCCCACCAGTGTCTAAGGATTTCCACTATCTCATAGCTAAAAGATCATGGGCCCAGATGAGATCATCATGGTTCTTACAGGAAAATGGATCCAGAGGTGTCTCTTCCCAGTCCTTCAAGTCTCTAGGAAGACTCCTGAGGTGGGACATCAGAACTCACTAGAAAAGTAACTGCAGGGTTCTCCAATCGCATGGAGCACCGCATGCTCAGGACTGTAAGATGAGAATGTTGTCACCATGTTGGGGGCCAGCAGGGGCCCAGCATGGTGAGGCTGTGCGAAGTGTGGGGTATCTGCTGAGCCCACTAGGGCCAAGTCACAAAAGCACCCAGTGAGGGGTTAGATTTCAGGACTCAGTGGGAAATACAAGACTGATAACAACTGTCTGTAACCTTCAGCTTCCATGTCCAATGCCCTCCTAAGTGATGAGTTCTGGAAGGACAAGACTGCATTCTTCTGTTCACTGCTGGTTCCCCTACTTCAGCACGTGGCATGCTCCATGGTTATTACACTGAGTTGGTGTGTATGTTTGGGGTTGGGGGCTGAGGGTAGCAATGACCAGCATTCTAAAAAGACTCCTCAGGCTACTGCTTGGAACAGACTAGAGGGACCAAAGTGGAAGATGCGAGAAAAATTCGGGAGCCTTGGCTGGGGCAGCCTCTGTGAGGAGAGAAAGACAGGGTGGGTGTCTGTCCCTTTGGTATCAACAGGATTGGATGGATGAACGTCCAATGTAATTGAAAACAAAGCTGCAGAAAAAAGATCATTGCCTTCTAAAACTGTGTTCTGGCTGAAATCCTTGCACTTCTTGGTATTTGGGAGGAAAGGAAAAGTCAAGGAAAGGAAAAGTCAAGGCTGTGTTGGTCAACCTTCTTTGCTTCAGCGTGAACAGATTGGAAGTGCTATCCCAAACCCCAGAGGTGGAGTATTGCTTCCAGGCTCCTAAATGTGTTGTTATTTCTTGTTCTTGTAAAAACCCAGAGCAAATAGCAAAGAGAAGGCTTATAACCAGAGGCTCATAGACATTCCAGATGCAACAGATGCTCGTGTGTGTGTCTGTGGGACATGGAAGAAGGGAGATGGTCGGGTATCTAGGAAATCTAGAAGTGGTGAACTGAAGCCAGATGGCCAAACCTGAGGGACTGTCATGGCACACTGGAGCATGAAATCTGATTCTGGAGGGGGAAGATTTGGCAGGAGCCTGGGGGTGATGATTCTCAGCTAGAAGTTTGTGTGGGATCCGGGATACTTCAGAGGTGGGTACTGGAGTACCTTAGTGTAAGGTCTTCCCTCAATCCCAGTTCAGCTTAGGTACTCAACCACCCCATGTGTATGGGCCACAGTCAAATGCCAAAGTGAGTCCACCAGTCCTTCCTCCTCTTTTCCTTCAGTCCACAGCAGGTTTATGTTTGCCCATGCCTCAAAGTCTGCTTCCTTGCCTTTCTTCTCTCCCTTTTATGCTTTCTTTCCACTGCTCCATCCAGGGACAGAATCACAACCCAGGCCCATGGATTCTGCAAGTACAGGACCAGCTAAAGCATCCTGGTCACTGGGATGGGTTCAGTAAGCTAAGATCATCTCTCAGAGAGGACACTTACACCATCGTGGGCGGGCTCAACAAATTGAGGTCCGTAGGGTAACGCTAATGGATGGAAGACAACAAGTAGGGTCCTCTACAGGCATAGTCAGAAGCTGTCACCCACAGGTGGAATTTCCTCCACCTGTCTCTCTCTCCCTCTCATTCTCTCCCTCACTTTCAGAAATCTCAGCCCTGGTTTTAAAGTCTTCCAATGGGTCCAGTCAAGCCCTACCCAAATCATCCAAGATACTTCCTTTACTTAATGTTAACTGATGAAGACTTTTAATCCCAGCAGCAAAACACTTTCACAACAATATCTAGGGTAGCATTTGATTTCTAAGTTGGGGACTATAACCTCACCATCAAACACCCATCACAGAAGCCTGGCTCACCATGCAGAGTTTCCAGGCCTGTCAAGCTGCTGCTCAATCGGTCCCAACCTGGAAAAGAGTCATGCTAAGAGGCATGACTTCTCTGCTGGCCATTGAGTGGCATTCTTCTGAGGCTGGGCTGTGATGCTGGGCAGGGGAAGCTGGTGGTGTGCAGGTACAGCTCTACAAGCAGGGAGGAGAACAGTAACGCTGTCATTCCAAGGACTCGGCAACAAGCCTAATTTGGTTCCCCACGGGATAATGAGAAATCTTGGTTTGTTGTGGTAACTACTGAGATGCCCTAAACTGACTATTCCTCTTCCAAGATCCAATCTGAACTACGAAACTATCCCACACGATTAGTGGGAACTTTTGACCCCACAAATGGTGAGATATGTCCCCCAGGACATTCCCCTGAGTGAGCTTCATAAACTAGCATTTTAGATACTGCACAGACCAGATGGTCAGCCCAGGAATTCACCCTGGGTTCTCATGTCTCAGAACATGGGGTCCAGAGAGGAATCTAGACTCACTGCACCTGAAGGTGGCAGTGATGTTGGTATGAAAGGATGCAGATGGTGTTCACATCACAAAGAATGCCAAACACAACCTGAGAAAATAGTTTGTAATGTACATGACAAAGAATTGGTAGCACATGAAAAACTCTCTTTCAGATTAAGAAAATAGACTCATGTCTTTTTAGGACTCTGATTTTTATGATGGCAAAGAATCTGAACATAAAATTAACACCAACAAAAAGAAATTTAAGTGGCCACTGAACATTGCAACAGATGCTCACTTTTACTAGAAATTAAGATTTCAAATGAAGTCATCACTGGGCTGTCATTTGAGATACCTGGGAGTGATAAAATTTTAAAGAGATTCCGGTACCCCAATGAATGGAGAAATTGATACTCTTTCTGCTGCAGGGATGTTACTGATGAATCTCTCTATGGGTCAGTATTTGTCAAAAGTCTTTATGATTTTCACGTGCTCTGACTTATCTGTAGATTGTTTGCAGAGATGGCCCAAACATCTCCTCTTGTCCCACATGCCCTGTAGCAATGCGATCTGCCATTCTCCATCAGTTATCTGGTCTCACCTAGAGACTTGCTTTAACGAACAGAATGCTGCAGAAGTGAAGCATACAACTTCAGAGACTAGGCCTCAAGAGGTCCGGCAACTTCCATTTTTGCCATCTTGGAACCCTGAGCCACCAGTTAAAGACAGTAGGCTACACAGCCAGAGAGACCACTAGGAGAGAGAGGCTCTGGCTGATAGACAATGCCAACCATGAGACGTGTTCTATCTCAAGCCACCTCCTTGGCTGCAGCCAGATGAGCGATCCTGGCCAACACCTCATGGGGCAGAAGGACCACCGGGCTGAGCCCAGCCAAACCACACAATCGTGAGAAATGATAAACTGTTGCTGTTTTAAGGTATTATGTTTTAGGGTAGTTTGTTACCTAGTGATTTAAAATTCTATAGAAATGGACAAATGCACAAAAAGGTACAGGAACACTTAGGATAGTACTGTAACAACGAAAACAGATAAGA
This sequence comes from Panthera pardus, assembly GCF_024362965.1. Lineage (NCBI taxonomy): Eukaryota > Metazoa > Chordata > Mammalia > Carnivora > Felidae > Panthera > Panthera pardus. Next base: position 41,595,588 of record NW_026526821.1, on the reverse strand, counting down.
TTTTTACAAAACCGAAATAATGCTTATAGAGGAATAGATGAAGGAATTAGGGTGTCTCCATTACAGTGAAATGCAACGCAGCTATTAAATATGCCAGCACAGCCCCATTTTATCAACACAGAAATATAAGTACAATACATTAAGTGAAAACAGCATGTTGTAGGAGAGTATGAATAGCTTAGTGGTGGAATGTGCAGGCTCTAGATAGTGGACTGAGTGTGAATAGTGGTCTCCACAATCAGTGTGCTGTGTGACCTTGAGGAAGGCACTTTGCCTTTCTGAGCCCTCAGTTTTTTCATCTGGAAAATGAAGATTTATCAGAGTATCTGTCTGAGATTCATGAGAATTAAATGAGGTAATTAAATAAATAGCTTATTAATAGTATGTGTAAAGTTAACTCATCGTAGGAGCTCAATTAGTGGTAGCTTTTATTATGATTATGATCCTATTATTAAAATGTATGATTATTAATAGAATAATGTTAATATCAGTCTATTATATTACATAATAGTCATTGTATGTAATGTATTATATTAACATTAATTAATAAATAGCAATAGGAAACCCTATTTTTATAAAATATGTATATATATATATATAAACTGCGTTACATATAAATATAAGTATATATTTATATGTATATATTTATAAATACGTTTATATTTACATAAATATATAAAACATATATGGAGCTGGATTTAGCAGATACTTCACTTTTTCCTCTATTCTCTTCTATTTTCAGAATTTTTATGGTGGGCTATATATTTTATTTTTTATAGTCATTTCTAAATTTTCAAAAGCAGGGACACCTGGTTGGCTCAGTCAGTTAAACATCCTGCTCTTGATTTCAGCTCAGGTCATGATCTCATGGTTGTGGGATCAAGCCCTGTGTCAGCCCCATGCTGAGCCTGGAGCCTGCTTGGGATTCTCTCTTTCGTTCTCTCTCTCTGCCCCTTCCCACTCATGCTCTCTCTCTCTCTCTCTCTCTCTCTCTCTCTCTAGGAAAAAGCATTCTGTTTTCTACACTTCTTGATAATTTAACTTAGCTATGTCACAAAGAGTTTCCCTAAACTGTGTGTGAGTGTGGGAGTGTATCTGTGTTCCTTGCATATAATCCCAAATATGGGAGCCCCACAATTGATATTAAGCCCCACAATTGTTGATTTAAACACATTACTTACTAAAAGCATTGAATGAATCTGTACTTCTTAGTAGAATTCATATTAGAACACCTTGTCTCCTCTAACTCTGGTAATAAATTGCTAAGGGAAATGTGACATACCATTTTTAAAAAAAATCACGGAGTTATTTATGATGCGTAAAATCTAAGTATACAAAATCAGTTTTTCCCTGAAGAACTTCTCCTTTATTATATAGTAAGAAACTTCTAGTATTAGCACTGAAAAATCCCCTAAAGTCTGGGATCTTTTTGGACAAAGTTCAGAATTCATTTTCAGCACTACAACAGGGATCCTTAGAAATCTCAGCTAATTTTTCCCAAGCTAATACACAGGACATGCTGTTCTGGAGATGGAGGAGGAAGAATGAAGGACCAGGTGCACAGGGCACTCACACCATGGAATTTCGAGAGAGGAAATTCTTTAAAAGCCCACCACAGTTGTCTGTGGTCAAATACACACATCTTCTTTTGTGGATATTTCAAGGCATTTTATAATGTTGAGATTTCCTATAATTGATGCAGTAAAGAAGTATTTTTGTCCAAAATTTCCTCAAATCATGGAGCACCTGGTTGGCTCAGTCAGTGGAACATGTGATTCTTGATCTCTGGGCTGTGAGTTTGAGCCCTACGTCGAGTGGAGAGGTTACGTAAAGATAAAATCTGTAAAAAAATTTCCTCAAGTCATTTGATCATAGAATTATGGAATCTTTTTGTTTGTTGATGTTTATTTGGGATGAAAGAGGAGGTGATTATTGATAGAAATAAGGTCTATTTTTATCTCACAGAACACACACTAGTGACTGGTGGATGGACTAAACGGTGGACAGAAGGAAGAGAGGGAAAGAGGAATAAAAAAGGAAGGAAGATAGGACATGACATAGGAAAGAAAACAAATAAGGTCTATAATTTTAAATGTATGATTCCAAACCCAAGAATGCTCTGAAATCAGAACAGGTTTTTCTTTTGTTTTGTTTGTTGTTTTTCTTTTTCCCTTCTGCGATTGATAGAGTCTCATTAGGTGGCAAATCTTAACCAGAAGTGACATGAGGTTATTTATAACCTTTACTGAGCCCTTCCAGTGAGAATATTCCTATGTTTTACTGTGGAAATATTCATGTGGACGATGATGGGGTTTCCCCTCAGACCCTGATGGGGTGTCACATACTCTAGGGTCACGGTGTCATGTTACGTTTTCCAAATCTGAAATATTCTGAATTCAGCTGGTTTGAAGGCATCTTGAGAAGAGACTGTGGGACTGTTTTGCCTCCATATTTGTAGAGCTGTTCATGTCAGGTACATTCACTTGCTGGCCTGTGAAATGGGGAGAGGGCCTCCCAGGTTGGTTTCAGTGGTTAAATATGATAATACACGCAGAAAACCAATGCCCTCTGGACACAGCATGCTCTTCGAAATGTTCGCTGCTCTCTTCCCACTTTGTGCTGGACTGACCCCACCAGCCCATCTGGTCGGCATCGATGCTTCATCATCTCTGAGTTTTACCTGTCGCATGTCAGGAGAGCACTGAGCAGAAGCCAAGATTATGTCTCTGTGTGTTCCTCCCCCTGCAGAAACCCTAACATAATTACCACATAGGTCAGCTCTGCCATAAGAGGCTATGCCCGGGCTTGTTGTGTTTTCCTTCATACAGCTTTAATGTGTAAAACATACCATTTTAAATTAAAAAATTAAAAATTCAGAGGCATATCTCCAAACAAGACAGCGGCACCCTCTGTTGGAGTCCATAACATTGAAGTACACACACCATCATGCCAGGGACAGTTCACACAGATAGTCACCAGTGTCGTAAATCTGTGTCTGTAGCTGTGGATCCTAAGACTGAAATACTTATGAACAGATCAAGTCAACCTGACCGCTGCTTAAAAAGTCACCCCAGTTTGTTACGCTATTTAATGGGACCAAAGTACATATTTGTAGGGAAAAAATAGGAATGACAACTCCCTAATCACATGCTCTGAGTCTTGCATTCTTTGTAGGTTAGGAACAGGGGGAGAAACAGAAATTTGGGAGGAGTAGCTAAACACATGGAAAGTAATAAAAATAATCAAAATTATTTATTTTTCTCATACTAAAAACCAAAACTTTTAGAGAGAAGTTTAGTAGGAATTTGGAAGGTTGATAGCAAACCAGTTTGAGTTTCTTTGGAAAAATGGAGCCAGGCTCAGATGCTCAGAAGTCCTCCCAGTCAAGTAAGAAGATCCCAGGGCCATGGGGTTCCTGCTGCTAAAAACAAATGAACAAAGCCACTAAAAAAAAAAAAAAAAAAAAAAAACCCAGAGCCAAGATTAAGGAATTAAGGAAGGATTTGGAAAAACAAGGTGAGGCTTGAGGGTTGAGCTTCTGTGAGCTGTCTTCTGACCCTCCCTGCAAAGACAACTCTTAGGCAGTGTACCTGTCCATCTTCTGGCCTCAGCTTCTTCTGTTTCTGTTTGGTGTAACACTCTTTATTCAAAAGATCTTTATTGAGCACCTGCAATGTATCAGGTACTGTTCTAGACACAGAGCAGATCACAGGGAAAACAGCAGACAGCTTTCCCCTTGCTCTCAGGCTCAGGTGAACAGGTGTGAATATTTAACCACTTAGATCTTGGGATGCTAAGCCAGGCAAGGGCTTCTGCTCCCAATGAATAATACCTTGGTCTGCATTTCTCAGAGTCTCGGGTACCAGCTCTATCCCTGTGTGTCTCTTACTAGTTGTAGTGAAGGTGGCTAGGTGTCCATGAAACTTTGTTTCCCACCTCCCCAGTAATGCAGCTGGTGCGGGGAAGTGGCTACCCAGCCAAGCTCTTTCTACCCCAGCTTGGTGGGGACTTATGACTAGTTCTAACCAATGGAATGTAAGTGGAGGGGATGTGAACTATTTCAAGGCCCATGCTTTTAAGACATGGGTGTACCTGTTCCATACTTGCTTTTCTTTCAACAAATGAATACAGACTAGGACAAGACCCTAGGGGTGGATGTGTGTCCTTGAATCACCATAGTGAGGAGAGCCATTTGCCCCAGTGAATAAATAAATTGCCACTATACTTTTTTTGTTGGAAGAAATGAATTGCTACTATATTTGTTGCATTTGGGGGTTTGTTGCAGGTCTTTAGCCGATCTTAACCAAAACACGTATCTTATGTCTTATTCTATAGTATATCTCTATATCTCTCTTCCAAGTTCCAGTTTGTAGCTCTCAGGAATCCTTTGTCTTTTCTCCTTTTTAGCTGAGTTATCCTGATTCCTTCTAATTCTTTCTGCCTTTTGTTTTTGTTGTATGTTTTCACTCCTCTTGAGATATTTTATGGTTATGCTTTTTTTTTTTTTTGCCACACATTCTAACAGCTACTTAAACCCCATTCTGATACACCTGTCAAATGGATGATTACCTCAATATATAAAGATCTCCTACAAATCAATAGAAAAATGGGAAAAGTATATAAATAGATGGTTCACAGAAAAGTAAATACAAATAGTAGTTGCATAAAAAGGTACTACTTTTCTCAAAATCAGAGAAATGTGAATAACATTTCATTGAGATATTTTTTCAACCATTACCCTGGCAAAGATAGGGTATATTAATATACTTTATTGACAAGAGTGTGAGAAGAAAGGCATCCTCATGTAGAGCTTTAGGGAGTATAAATTAGCATAAGCTCAGAGAGCGATTTGGCAATATCTTCAGAATTTCAGATGCACTTTGCATTTTGCCCTGCTATTCAATTTATAGGAACTTATCTTACAGATATTTTTATGGGTACAAATTTATGCATGGTCAAACTAATTAATTGCCGTTTCCATAATTGTAAAATATTTTAGTATAACCAAGATGTTATCATTGAGGGATTGGTTAAATAAATTATGGTATATTCATGAATAGAAATATTAAGACCTTTAAGAAGCAGAGAGAAAGATCTTTATGCCCACATAAGGATACATTAAGGGGAAAAAAGTAGAGAATAATGTCTTTTGTACACTATTCTTTGGGTTAAAACATATATACATAAATACAAATGGTAATATAATTTATATGTATATATACATGGTCATATATTATATATATGATTGTGTATTTGTATGTATATTTGCCCATATAATATGTATATATATATAATATATTACATACTATATACACATATCCACACACATATATGTATATACACATATATAGTATACATGTATATACATACATACACATACACACACAAATTTATAGAGGATACATTTGAGAAGTTGCACAAAAACTGGTCACATTATTGGCTACATGGAGGAAAATTAGGTAGATGTGGGTGGAGGAAGGAAGGAAACTTTTTACTGAATATATATTTCTAATTTTGAAACACAAAAATAAGAAATCTACTCAAAAAGGAAATACAAGTATTTCCTAAAACATTTATCTTTCTGTTATAACTATTTGCTCACTAGAGTCATTATTTGGGCTGGGACATTGGTGCTCAAACATTTTGGGAATTATGGTCATTTTTAAGGATCTGCTGAGATCCACAGATGAAAAATGTACACAATATTATATTCAGTTCCAGGGTATCCATGGACCTCTTCAGCTCAGTTACCAACTCCCAGTTAATAACTCCTGTTTAAAACAAACAAAACAACATGTAAACAATGAAGGGCAAATGAGAAGACCTATTTCTCCTCCCTCTTAGAAACTGTGTCCCACCATGTTTATTTCATTGTTCTTTGTTTTTGAACACCTACCCTTTTTATATCTAATTTTCTGGATTTCTTTTAAAAAAGAAGCCTTACAAAATTACACTAGTTCTGTGATTACATTTTTAAAAAGACTTTCCCTTAATTTCCTACCTCTTCTTGAGAATTGATTTCCCTTTGATACACATTCAGAAACACACTTTTGCTCACCCCCGGGGCTCACTTTTGAACAACTGTTCTTTTTCCTGTCCTTGAATTCATTTAGTATAAGCCCTGTGTCCCTTTCCTTTGTTATTAAGCATACTTCCTGGAATCCACATTTGGAAAGAAGTTTCTTTTTATTAAAAAATTTTTTAAAAATATTTATTTATTTTTGAGAGAGAGAGAGAGAGAGAGAGAGCATGAGCAAGCAGGGGAGGGGCAGAGAGAGAGAGAGGGAGAAACAGAATTGAAGCAGGCTCCAGGCTCTGAGCTGTCAGCACAGAGTGGGACTTGAGGCTGAACTCAAGAACCCTGAGATCATGACCTGAGCTGAAGTCCCACGCTTAACTGACTGAGTCACCCAGGTGCCCCTGGAAAGAAGTTTCTTACAATGAAGAAGTTTCTGTGATAGAAAAAAACCTAGCATGGAACTAGCACACAGTAGGTGCTCAATAAATGTCTTTCAGCACACTGTGCTTCAGAATGTTGCATGGCCTCAGCCTGCCTACAGTGCTGCCCACCTCCTTTCCTGAGATGGGTGCATTCAGTCCACACTGATACCAGGGTAAATAGAACCTGAAGCCCAAGGCCTCACAAGTGGGAGAGCATTACTCTGACTCACCTCATATACCACCTCCCACTTGGGTACTCTTCATTCTGGTGCTCCACCCAGATCTCCCCTTCCCATGAGGCATGTGTTCCTCTAGATACTTGGAATGATGCCTAGTGATGGCACTCAGCTGAGTGCCTTCCCCAAGAATTACATTTGGCTGAGGGGAGCCTCCTCCCTAAAGACTAGAACCCTTCCCTTGGGACAGTCCAATGACTGCGCCATGCAAGACCTACAAATGGCCGGCTCCTTACCTCAGTTCAGGGTAACTGGGAAAATCTTTCTGAGCTCTAGAGTGCTTCGTGGGATGGGCTGAGGCTGCTGTTGCAACTTGAAGACAGCCCAACTTCTCCCTCTGCCCAGCCAAGCTTCCCTCTCTTCCCCCCCTGATGCTGTCTCAAGAGCCCTCTGCCACAACCACCTGCACCTAATTCTCCATCTCAGAGTCTCTTTCCTAGGGAATGCAGAACTCTAAAACTCTCAGACATCGAGCCGTTCTGGAAAATGGCTTCTGATAGCTAATACTGCAGTGACCATCAATTGTTTTTACCAGCACAGCATCCTTACCCCCCTTCTCATACCAGCCTCTACATTTTCCTCAGGGTATGCCTACCACCCTTCCTCTCCACCCTTGGAGCTGAGCCCACCCCACTCCAGCCTGCCATGGGGGAAGGGGAGTGATCTATGCCTAGCCAATCAGAGCAGCACATTGCCTTGGCCACTGTGATTGGCTGGGGATGGCACATGACCCCAGCTGGGCCAATAAGAATCCTCCTCAGGATTTATGCTTCAACCATTGAGGCAAAAAAAAACCCAAAAAACAAAAAAAAACAAAAACAAAAAAAAACAAAAAACAAAAACCATCTTTGTCCTGGAGTGATGAACTGACTGGATAAAAGAGGATTTCAGAGGAAAGCAGGATGAAAAGATGAAGATCGTTGATGACATCATTTGACCACCTGAACCTAGCTATTTCTCAACGCAGATCAACTATGAAGTTTCCCATGGGGAGTTAATGTATTTTCTTATTTAAGCTCATTTCAGTTGGGTTTCTCTTGAGACCAAAAGAGTCGTGTCTGATCCAGAGGGTTTATCTTTTAATTGCCCTCAATTACTAACAACAACAACGATGATGAAACATTTCAAGTTAGATTTTTTCTAAGATGAATCCTTTCCTGCTTCTTAAACAGAGCGCCGGAACTTGGCTTTTTCCTGAATGCCTCTGGGACATTCCTTGTCATATCTCTGGCATCTTTACACTGATGCCCAAAGGGCTACCTTGAGGGCTTGCACCTGTAGGACTTGGTGTAGAGGGCTTATTAAGGTCTCATGTCTAATCACTTTGAATTGAAAATCTCTCTCATTACTGCCAGGCTGTTGTCTTTGCCATTTCTCTCTGCTGTCACTATCATTGCTTCTAGCAACCCCTCTCCTCCTCCTTAATTGCAGCTTTGACTTAGAGATCTGATCTCTGAGTTCATTTGAACTGTGTGTAAAGTAAGTGAGTGGAGGTTTTGAACAAATGCCTGGCAGACTCTCCTATGCCTTAGGTGTGTAAATTTTTGATATGTAGACACTGGATATTAAATATGGCCATTCAGTTGCATTTTATGATTTTTATACTTGTCCTGATATATGTTTCCATTCAGGAAATGTATGGGCTAGGAGACGTCCGTCCATATAGGCAAGATGTGATATTTGTCCATGCAACCAGAAAACTTGGATGGTATAGGATGACCTCCGTCTGGAATATTGTTCTGTCCTGAACATAATGTTCTTAAAGGAATTCATTCCACATGAAGCAGTGACTTTCTGAATCAAGAAAACTAGAAGGAAGCCTACTGTAAAAGAGTCCATGCATACGCACATGCAAACCCCCAACTGGCATTTATGCCAAGTGATTTGTCACTTCAATTGGCATATCCTATGCCATCCTAGTTACTGATAATCCTGGGTAATCTGTACGTGTCCAGAGATGAAAGTGGAATTGTTAGCATTAAGTTGATTTCTCAGTTTAATTCCAGTTGTTTTTATCTCATGAACTTGACTTAGAGCAGCCAGAATATGATGCACTGACTTCTGCTAGCACCAATGACAGAGTCTGAGAGCCCGTAAGTGGAAAGAGGCACACAGACTGGGAAAGGAGAAATTTGCTTCCGTGTTCCCCTGTCTCTGGAGAGCAAAGAGCAATTATAGAAGGGAGGAAAATGTTCCCAAGAAAGGAGGAAATCTGACAGCCCCAGATAGTCAAACATCCTCAATTAGCATGAAAATGGCATGCGTTATTTTTGCACAAAGCGAACTAGTTTTGCCAATCACTTCAGCTCCTCTTTATCACTTTTGAGTATGTTTATTTTGACGGCTTTTTATTTATTCTTTTTTTTTCCCCCGTGGCACGTCAGAAATATGGCCCCATCTGGAGACAGTGCACAACTTGATGCTTTCCACCGCCCTTCCAATCAGGAGTAACTATAGCTGTCGGGGGAGCACTGAAAAAATGTCAATTAGCTATAAAAGTTCCACAAACAAGCATTATGTCTTCCTCTTACGAGTCCCTGGGTGCAGCTCAAAATTGAGCAATAATGTCCACAGTTAAAAATGGCTGTTGGGGGCTCCAGCACTCTCTTTTCCCATTAATAATTGCTTGGCACGGGTGCTGGCGTCACTGCATGTGCCCGGTGGAGCCCAGGCAACCAAAGGGTGTGTCAGCTAAGAAGAGCTACAGCTCCCATCACAATCACGGCGCGGAGGAGTGACCCCGAGTCCCTCCATGCTCATCCCACGTGGCAAGTTAATCCTCAGGGGAATGGGGACTTGAGCCACGTCTCGTCTCACGGCTGGTTATTCTTGAAGCTGTGCAAGCGCCGGCCGCCACTTCCTGCCCATGTCTCAGAATCACATCAGGATTGCTCTGGCTCCGAGGGAGAATTAGGGAGCAGTCGGGCTTCTGGTGTCACTCTCTGTGATTGTCCAGGCGCCAGCCCACATGGCCTTTATTTATAGAATGCATGCTGTCCTCTAGGCTACGAAGGCAAAGCAAGTCTCTTCCACAAGTGAAATCAGGCATGTGCGGCCAGTGGATGTGGCCTGTCTTGACATGTGAAGTGTACTGAAACCTTATTTATGAAAACAGGCAGCTGGCCCAAGCGCTGTGGTTTGTCAGTTTGATTTTTTTTTTTTAATGTTGCATTACAATATTATTTATCTTGACTATTGAGGTTTTTGACACCCCCTTAAATCTTGTGCCTGCGGTCAGTGACTTACTCTCTTCACCCCACTCCCAGCTCTGCCTTTTAGCCAGAGAACAAGTGGATGTGGGTCCTGCTACAAGGGCTTGCCTGTGTGTTTCAAGGAAAGGACTATCCCATTTAGCAGAGTTGGGGAAGAAAAATCCAACAGTGCTGTGCATGGAAGTGGCATCTGGAAAGAGCACGAGGACACAGCCTGGTTTCAATTCTTGCTCTGTGGCTGTGTGACCTTCAGCAAATGATCCAACTTCTCTGAGCCTCAGGCTTTTCATCTACAAAGCTGAAATAATAATATCAACCTTGGAGTATGGCTGTGAAGATTAAATGAGATATGTATATCAAGTGGCTGGCACTTGATAAATGGCGCTTCGCCAAATGTTTGCAGAGCGAATAATCAATGCCAAAAATGTTAGTCGAAGGACGGGAGGATTTTATATGGTCAGATTGCCTTCAGCTGGACCTTTTTTGTCATTTCATATTCTATATCAACTTTTCATGATTTCTGCCTACGTTTATGTTCTATGCTAGACCCAAGGGTAGGATTAATATATAAATCTTTTCCATATTTCCCATTATGCTTTGGGCAAGCATCTGATAAGTATTTGTTGCATGAATGGAAAGCAAGGTTATTAGTGAACAATGGTATGAATAGATATAAAACCAGCGAGTGTGGTTCCGCATAGGTGACCTGAGCCATTTACAATACTGTCAGCCACGGGACCCTTAGGAGGGTTGGACTCAAAGGAGGTAAGTTCAGGGACCTTGAAAGTTACAGTGACCCAGTGATTCCCAATGGAGGGTCATATGCATAGATCATTGCCTGGGTCCTTGTCCCTCCAAGTGGGGGGGGGGGGTGGCAAGGAGAAGAGAATTTAATGCTTTTGCTGTTCCCAGGGTTGGTCCATGGAGATTCAGTTCGTTCGTAACCTGCTCAAGAGTCAGAAAGTTCTGAGTTATCAGGGAAAGACTCTGCTGGGGGTTTTTTAGGTAAAAGATGTCAAGAGGGAAGCCTGTAAGTTGGTGACCATGTGATTTATCATCAAGCTGGGGTAATTTTGGAAGTTAAAGGGGATGCTGCTATAATTATACCGAAATGAAAGATACCAACCCAGGCTGTTCTGGGCAAAGCGGGACACACATTCACTCTCCTTCTAAGGCAAACACGCAAAGAGCCTCCTGCTCAGTGTTGGAAAGAATAAAGTCATCTGTGCCTCTGCCTGGTGGGCAGCCCTGGTTCCTTTTGCGAGGCAGGCCGCCGCATGCCTGCCCTTTGCAGCCCACTGCTGTCAGTGATTGGACAATTGTGCCTCCGTGTCCTCTCCTTAGCCAGAGGCCCAGGGTCCCTGAGAGTGGTTACTCACCTATGGATGGGGGCTGGCTCTCCTGTTGCACTTGTGATCTCTGTTTGAAAGAGCGATGTGTTGCAAGAGCCTGAAAAACGGAATCAGAAGTGAAGAGGCCCGCAGAATGCCAAAGGGGTGAACGGCGTGGGATGCCCAATTATCTTCTAGATAAAAGACTGGTGTAAGAACCGGAAAGGATGGTGGATAATCACCAAGTCTAACATGTCACCTACTGGCCTCCCCCTCCACCCAATTTGCTGTTGAGGAGGGTAAAATCAGGAGAGTAAAATAAAGTGCTCAGGCTTATGAATTCCTTCAAATTCATGGCTCTGGCCCACATGTGCTCCATGGATTCCAGACGCAAATACGCCACGGCTTCCTCGACATCTCTGCTGATGGAAATATTAGACTCAACGTGTCCAGGCAGGGCCCCTGATCTCTCGACACACCTGAGCGCCCTGCCCACCCCCTTCTCTCCACCCAGCAAGCCCTCCCTGTCAGTCAGTCAGACCCCACATCTTGGGGTTACTTGTGACTCTTCCCATCTTCCTTCTGTGTCACATTTAATCTGTTAGAAAATACCATTCAGAATAAATCACTGTCTGACCACTGTCGCTACCTGTTTCAAACCCCCAGTGTCTCTCACCTGGACTGTTACTATTATTGCCTCCTAACTGCTTCCACTCATACCCGCCTACGGTCTTTTTGCCACTGAAGAGTCAGATGAATCCTTTTAAACCCTGTCCGTCCGTGTCATTCCTCTGCTCAAAAATCCCAAATCCGTCTTCCATCTTCTGCAGATTAAAAGCTGAAATCCTTACTCTGCCCTGCAAAGCCCCGCACAAACTTCACTCACCCCCGTACCAGCTCAGTCTCATCTTCTAAAGACACTCCCTTGTTCACATAGCTACAGCCATTCTGCACCCCCCTTCTGCTCCTCAAATAAACCAGTCATACCCCTGCCTCAGGCCCTTTGCATTGGCCGTTTTCATGTGCCTAGAATACTCTTCCCACCTAGCTAACTCCCTCTCTGCCTTTAAGTCTTTGCTCAAATGTCAGCTTCTATTAAACTGCTACACCCTGTTCTTTTTCCTGTTTTGTTTTTCTGCATAGCATCTATCACCTTCTCATATACAGTAAAACCTTGGATTGCAAACGGCTGTTCTGTGAGTGTACTGCAAGACGAGCAAACATTTCTAATAAATTTTAACACTTATTCATTCTTGAAAGACAGAGAGACAGAGCATGAGTGGGGGAGGGGCAGAAAGAGGGAGGGAGACACAGACTCTGAAGCAGGCTCCAGGCTCTGAGCTGTCAGCTCAGAGCCTGACACGCGGGGCTCAAACCACAAACTGTGAGATCATGACCTGCGCTGAAGTCGGATGCTTAACATACTGAGCCACCCAGGCACCCCCATTTCTAATAAATTTTAATTTGATGAGCAAGTGATGTCTTGCGATACAAGTAGCACGTGACGCCGAATGTCACATGATCACAACTGAGTCAGTGGTTCTTGCAATCCGCTTTGACATACAAGTGCTTTGGATCACAAGCATGTTTCTGGAATGAATTAGATTTGCAAACCAAGGCTTTACTCCACCCTGTATTTTACTTCTTATTTTCCATTTACTGTTTGTCTCCTCTGAGTGGAATATAAGCCCCCTGAAGGTAGGAATGTGTGTCTCATTCCCTGCTGTCATCTCAGGGCAGGTATCTGGCACAAAGTAGGAATTCAGTGAATATTTTCTGACTGAATGAATTCTGCTCTTCGCCAAATGCCTAACATGTGTCAGGTGTGTACTCAGTATATCAAGATGTTCACAGCAGGATCTTCCTCTTAACATGATCCTGAGGTTTGGGGATGGAGGTACAGCCAACCCCAGTGGGATGTAGTGATGATGCAAAGCAGTGGTAAGGATGTAGCTGGCACCCTCTCCTGTTCTACCATGGGATTAAAACAGGCAGTGTTTCCCCAGAGCGGGTGATGCTGGGACTGGAATTTGACAAGCAAGTGGAATTTCACCAGGCAGTGAAGCAGGGTGGCAGAGGTGTCCCTCACGTCTCAGCGGGTTTCCACTCTGCATACTGATTCAGAGGACAAGGCTTGGTACCAGGGAAATAGGGATAAGGGATTATTTGTGATAGTCACATTTCTCAGACAACATTTTCTTCTTGACAGACAGGATGATCTGACTGCTTCCCAGGACGCTCGAGTCACCCAAGTGACCCAGTTGGCTCACCTGCTGCTGAAATGAAAAACAATTTTCCTGGAGAGCAACCTGGGCAGGTGACCTTACAGCACCAGAGCCACTGCGCTGATCACCATCCACTGAAATCATTGGCTGAGATGTAAGGATGCCCTGCTTTGTCCACAAAGCCTTTTCAGAACACAATGTGGTCCTGTATCCAATTTCCCCTGGGCTCTCAGGAAGCACTGGCTCATAAAGGGCCTTTGGTTTGTGATTTCTTAAGAGAATCTCCTTTGAAGCCAAAGATATGTCTGTTTTGGTTGAGTCCAGATTCTCTCTGAGGAATAAAAAGACCAGCACATATGTGATGTTTGTGAACTACTTCTGTGGCATCACTGAGAGAGAGAGAGAGAGAGAGAGAGAGAGCATGCATTGAAGCACTGGGCAGGTGCTGCTTTCTGGCTTGGGGGCCTGTGTGACCACAGGATTGTTCCAAATTCCACCATTGCCTTTCTGGGTAGGTTTGACCATTCTGGCAGGATCAGTAATATATTGGTTAACTATTTCTCTGTAACATATCACTGCTGCACTTGGTGGCCTAGACCAGCAAGAAATCCCTTCTCCCAATTTTGGATCGATCCTCTGCCAATTTTGTCTGAAACAGCTCATGAGACTGCATCCAGCTGGAAAAGCAGGTTGGCTGGAGCAGGGCTAAGCTGGGATGGCTGGAACGTCCTACCATGTGGTCTTTCATTCCAGAGTCTTTACAGTGGGAGTCTTCCTGGCATGATGGTCTCAGGATAACATCCCCAGGAGGCAAGCCCCAATACATGTAGCAGTTAGCAAGGGCTTACATCTTGTGGACTTGGCCCAAACAAGTCTCATGGGCAATCTCAGAGTCAAGTGTGGGAGAGGAACCACACACAGGGATGCTGTGAGGTGTGGTTTGTTGGGCCATGACTATAACCATCTTGCACAAAAGGAAAGAAGAGATCGCCAGCCACGCCCTCCTAGTCCAGGTCCTGTATCTCTTCTCTTCTGCCTGTTGATGTTTTACGGTTCCCACCACAGTCCTGTGTGTGCTGCTGGCCATGCTGCTAGACCATGGAACCAGGCAGCACCTAGGCCAACATGTACATCCTTAGCCTATTACCTCCAGTGAAGTTTTTAGGAAGGCAGGCCCTGCTTCCAGCTCTAATTCTGACCCTGAGCACCCAGAGCGATTCTAAATACACACAGATATCCCTTCTTCTTCCCCTGGAGTCAGAGGTAGCATTCTGCACCACAAAAAAGAAACCCCCGTTGGAGTTTGCCTCAGAGTCTGACGGGACAATGCCCCCCAACTTCCATGCACAGATGATGTCTCCAAACAGCAGGTCTCTCCTCTGTCATAGTCATCTCTAAGACTTAGAGTCTCTAAAGACTTCCCTCCTGGTATTTGTGCTCTTGTGTGACCCTCTTCATTTGAGTGGGAGCTGGCTTAATGACAACAGAATGTGGCAAAGTAATGTGACTTGACTCCTGAGAATAGATTATAAAAAGACTGAGGTCTCTATCTTGGGTACTGTCTTGCACTCTCTTGGGTCCCTTACTCTAGAAGAATCTGGCCACCAGTTGGTGAGGCAGTCCTGTGCAAAGGCCCACATCAGTGAACCTGAAAGCTGATCTTCTGACGTGTCTTACCAATAACAATGTGAGTGAGTGAGCTCAGAGGTTATCCTTCTCAGGCCGATTCTTGAGATGACTCAGCCCCAGCTGACACCCTTAGTACAGCCTGTGAGAGAGCCTGAGTCAGAACCACAAAGCCAAGATGCTCCTGGATCCCCAATCCACAGGAACTGGGAAATTACATGTGTTTGCTGTTTCCAGCTGCTACATCTGGGGCCCATTTGTTACACAGCAGTAGGTAACTAACACACAATCATATCCTCACTTTCGGACACAGCCTTTGTAAAAATGTGCAGAGCTCAGAACTCCCACCCCCACCCCAGACAGTGAGTACAAGACTAGCTGAAGCAAGAAGGAGGAGAAACAGGGAGGGAGTAAGGAGTCAGGAAGATTTCTTTGCCCCCCCCCCCCCCCCCCCGGAACCACTTGTCCCTACTTTCCTTCCCTTGGTGTTGTGGTCTTTCAGAATGATCATCCAAGCAGAAAACAGTCTTCTCAGGGTTAAGATGATAGCAACAAGTAATTTAATACTTTGTTTTGATTGGATTAGTAGTAAAGGCAATGCCTAGTCTCTAGCTGAGACAAGGAAAGTTTAGCTGTATAAATTAAATCTCTTTAGCATCATTGGTTTGAACAGCCTACTTATCTTTGCTCCAGATGCTCGATACATTTTTGCTTCTGTTATTCTGGGGTGGGAGGGGAAGCAAAAATGAATTATTTTTTCTTAGGTAAGAGGACTGATCCCCTGTTCCTACCCCCCATGACTACTGCAGCACATATGGTCTACAGCCACTGAGAATAGTAATGGGTCTGCCTGACTTGGGTGAGCACCGGAGCAGAAATTTTCCCTCCTTTTAACACTTTGGCTCAGCAAGGCAGGCCAAGCCCTATAATCATCATTGATTATCTCATTCGGCGTGACTCCTGGGAAATCTTGGGTGAAAGCAAATTGAATTGGATATTTGCTGCCACTCTTGTAAAAGGAGCCCATCTTAGATTAATTTCAGGCATGATAGCAGCCTAGAAAATGAGGTCCCAGAGTAGTGTGGCTAAGGGGGCTGTCTGGCACTGTGAGAAAATGCAGCTCTTGTGAGCTGATGTATGTAAAGGCTTAATAGCAAAGCACAATCTTTTAACATAGAGGATTAGTCACAGAGGGGAGGCTCCTTCATAGATGAGCTCTCCCGGCTGGCACATGGAAAAGGCTGATTGTTAAAAAAGATTAATTAAATAAAGCCCATGCTGCATTGTTTCTGTGGGTGTCCTAGGGCCCCTAGGGAGAGAGGGCTGCCCCAGGTCTCTCGGGGTAGGCTCTTAGACATAAAGGGGAAAGAGTCCTTTTGTGGACTTTGGTTCATTCCACGCAATCCCTAGCCGTTAGTGGGGGAAGATGAATAGGCAAAACTTAAAAAGGCCAAGGGTTTATTTAATGAGAGGGGAGGATTGGGGCTGGCACGTCCTGCTGGAGGCCCAGTGGCACTGCTGGGAGACAGAGTAGCACTCACACTTGAGCCCTCAGGCACCTGCCTCACTTGGAAACACCCCGCCTGGCAGGAAGTGGGTCCTTTCTGAGCCTAGCAGAGGAGATTCCAAAAGGACAGTGGTCATGAGATTGGGTGACAGACATGGTGCCAACTAAACAAAGCCAATGATGTGAAATCAGCCCATAGGCACCAATGCTGCCGGCAAGCAGAGCTCATGGGCATCCCCCAGCAGAGCAAACAGGACTCTGGCTGTGAACTTGGGAAGATTTTATGGGCAATACTCGAACAACAATAATAATAACAATGACACTAACATGAACTATTTATCAAGTGCCTTCTGTATGTCAGGATATTGAGATGTATCTCTCTATTTTGATATATGGGTATATATATATATATATATATATATATATATATATATATAATGGCCCAGCAAGTAAGTATAATTTGTGGTGAAAAATATGGGTACTCCACCAAGGTCGCCTTGGGTCCCTTTTCACCCATTTCACCCTCCACCCATCTTGCTCCAACAGTAAGTACCGATGGCTACTTTTCATAGGATTTCTCCTCTGCTGGTAGAACTTGCTTTGCAGAGAGGGAGGTGCCTCAGTTTTTATATCCACTTTCCTTCCAACAGCCCTTAGCCAATGACTAACAGGTGCAGACATACAAAACACCTCTGGGTAGGGCCGACTCGGAGGCATGATTTGCAGCCCACAGTGCTCTTCAGGATCAGGCTGAGGCTGCCCTTTGCAGGACTTTTGCCTGAGATCAGTCTCCTGTTTGGCTCCCTCCTTTTTTCTCTCCTCTTCCCCCGCTCAATCTCCAGCTTCCTCTGGCAGTGCTTCCTAATACAAATCTTCATCTTGGGATCTGTTTCTGGGAAACCGAACTTAAGGCATCACCCCTGATTTTTAAGTTAGAAGCTGAAGCTGATGATGAGGTGAAGTCACAAACTTGCGTGTAGTGACACAAGTAAGTTTACAACCAATCCCATCTGACTCCAGAGTCCATGCTTTTCACATCTCCCACAAAAGCCCATTTCCAAGAGGAAGTTTTTCCTACAGAAACATGAGAAAAGCTCATGCTTATTATCATACTTTAGTTCCCTGCTAGGAGTGTTTCTTGCCCCTGGGACCAAGAGTTGGTCAAGGTCAAGACACTGCTAGCAGCAACTGCCTTGTAGGTGGATTTGTGGTTTCTTCTACGCCCAGATTATCTGCCGTGCCAATAGCTGTGGGATATATTGCAGTGTTGTGTCACTATTTTGTGTTCATTTCCTTTGAAAGCCAGCCAGGCAACTGCAATCATGGTCCTGTTGTTGCTACCTGCCTTCGAAAGAGCTAGTCAGGCCCAAGGGGAGATAAACTTCAGCAGCCTAACAGAGCCCAAGCGCTGGCCTTGGTGCCAGAGAAATTACTTAAAGTTGGAGAAGGAAGAACAGGATGGCAAAAAGACAGGCAGAGGCTGTCAACTTTTGACTCGGAAATGCATGGACTGAAATTCTAGCTTATAAACTAGACGAGTCACTTCAGACAAATTTCTTAACTTCCCTAGCCCTCAAGTCCTCATCGGCAAAATGGGAATTCTAATTGTCCCTAGTTTATAGAATCGCTGAGACTTTTGGATGAACTAATGTGTGCAAAGGACCTACTGCAAGGATTGGTATATGGTAAGTATTCGATCGTTGTACCTGTGCTTTAATTCATAGTTTAGTTGCAAATAGTTTTTCCTTATTTTAAGTAGGAGGGAATGGTCAGGAGATTGTATAAAATACAGCTGGCATGTCAGTGCATATCAGTGAATACTCAAACTCCGGCAAACTGTCTGTTCACTAAACGGGTCTTGTTTTGTGCCTATGATCAGGGAGAGGTGAGGGAAGACCCGTATTATAAAAGCTCCATTTTCTCATAGGAGCAGTGTCTTCCACAGCCCATTCAATGATCACAGCACAATATAGAGAGCCTATGACTGTGAATTTTTATATTCTGGAGGAGTTCTGTAACCTTCAGGCTTACAGATAAATAGTTAAGTGTAGACAGAAATTGCTTGGTTGTTGGCTTGAGGACCACTCAAGTTAATTTCCTACAAGTGTCCAATTGGCCCTATTTTCCAGGGGACCATTGCTTCTGGTTGTGATCTCAAACAGAGGCCTGAACAATGTTTATTTAGGTTCATAGTATGTCTACCGGAAATGTGCTTTATTCACCATGACTGCAATGATGCCGCAGAACAAACATTAAAACGTCGGTTGGCTACATCAGACAGAAGTTGATGTTTTCTGCTTATGTGACCTCGGATCGGATGGAAGCTCTACTTCAAGGTATGGGTTTGGTCCAGGTCTGCTTATGTGTCTGCCTTCTGGGGCCCATGCTGAAGGGGCAGCGGCTCCCTGGGCTCACTCTGCTCGTGGCAGTCACAGGCCAAACCATGCCAGCACCTTTAAAGCCTCTGCATGTACGCACCTGCTAAGATTACATTGGTTGAAGCAATCACTGGACCAAGCCCCAAACCAAGTAGCTGAGGAAATATACTCTGTCCAGTGTAGGGGGAGGGTGTCCAAAGTCACACGACAAAGCACGTGGGTGAATAATTTTACAGTGGGAGAGGGAATGAAAGAGTGTGACAACAATCTAATCTAACACGTCAGAATAATGAGATATCACACTGGACTCAGAACAAGGACAGAAGACAGAAACAATCAAAGAGAGATCAGAGTGTTAGCTTAGGTGCTCTGAGCATTTGCTATGTAGTTGGTAGAAAACACGCTGAAATTACCCCGAAGGACACCCAGAGGTCTCTCTTCTCTTGCTGGTGATTATAAGTAAACAGATAAAAATAAATACACACATGTATATATCATAAGTTAATGACACATAAATGATCCCTTCAGGGTAGGCAGTCACTACTGTGGCTAAATCTGGCAGGGGGTGGGGTGGGGAAGAGACACTCACAGATTCTTGTTTGAGTAGAATTTTAGGATAAAAATCACCATTTCTTGAGCTGTGTAGGATTTCTTATGCAGGTCTTTGCTTGTTGGTTCTTGTCAGTTGAATTATCCGAAAGTGGCTCCATTAGCCTTTTAGCTAAGCAAAGCATTCCTGCAAGTACATACTGCTGAGTTGCATGCATTTTTGAAAAATTAAAATAGTAGTGGGCATGTCACCAGGCTCCAGAACTCTTGGCTAATGTGGATGTGTACCTGGCAAGAGTCCAGGTTGATTGGGGTGTATCATTGTCTCCCTTCCCAGAGTGTGACGTCTGGGAGCTATGTGAGCAGCGGCATTCCTGGGAGAGCCACCCCCTGCCCACCTAAGGATCCAGCTAAGTGGGCAGGGAGAGAATCCCTAAAAGGCTTCTGGTTTTCTTATCCCAGTCACACCTGAGCCCATGCTTAAAGGTCCTCAACAGTAATACCTGTGCTTTACATCTTCCCTCTCCCTTACTGAGTGTCTGGGTAAGTTCACTTCAAGGAACAGGGACAGAAATAAAATAAACCTTGGTGAAATTAATCCTGACCTCTGCCGATGAAAAATTGGGCATGATGTGATCAAAGCACACTTTTGAAGTGTGGCTCCCCTATATACCAGCCTTCACTTAACCAGAGGTCAAGACTCGGCAGGCCACGGCTGAACTTGGCCAGCTGAAATATTTGCTGTAGCAGATGAGAATGTGGGCTTGTGTTCTTCTCTGTGTGGCAGACCCTCACTGTCGCCTCTGTGTCCCTGGTCCACTTGATTGATGTCTGTTACCCGACTGTCCCTGGAGCAATGTAAGTCTGAAACAATCCTAAGCCTCATTTTCCCCAGTGGCCAAATGTCGATGAAGTCTGTTTCCCAGGGTGGTGGGGAAAATCTAACGCAGCATTGAGGATAAATGCCCAGCACTGGTGAGCACTTCATGAACTCAGTTTCTCTTTCTTGATTCCTTTTTACGTTGCTTTCCCTTTTCTCTTTCCTGTTTCTCATTCCCCTCCCTCTTTTTTCCACTTTCTTAATTGTGATGCCTTGATATCTATTTTATTTCTTGGGTAAACTTTAAACAGGTTTTTGCCTGTCAGTGGGAGCTCTGGGTTATTCTGGCTTATCCTGAAGTGAAAGTCATATTGAATGTGTCTTCTGGTGCCCCACAATTTCTGGATTATCTAAAAGGCACAAAAGTGATTCAGCACTGAGTCAGTCAAGATGAAGTTCATTGCTCCTCTCTGGATTCATCCATTGGTGGCCAGACACCTCACCCTGGGGATCTTACAGTTGGTGAAATTAAACTACCTCACTATGAGAATAGAAAATAAACAAAAATATAATTCCAGTTAAGACCACCTAAGTAAGTGCATACTGCAGGAATAAACTAGCAACAGGAGAGTGATCAAGAGACTTGGAAATCAAAGTGGATGTAGAGACAGACTTTTCTAATCCCTTTCTTTTACAGTTAAGGAAACAGGGGCTTATTAAGTTAAGGGACTGTTCAAGGCACATGTGTATTTAGTGCCAAGGACCTTTGCACTTAATGCCCAGTTTTCATTCCTCACCATGCAAACTCGCTGATTACAAGAATCCAGAAGGTTTTCAGTGTCTGCATTTTGAATAACAAGAATTGAACTGGAGAGTAATAGGGGCAAAGGTTACATAATCAATGAAGAGATTATTGAGTAACAATGTTGACCTTGGTTGTGAAAAGAGAAAGGAAGGCACTGCTATAGTATTCGCATAACCCAGGGGGAGGAGAGGGGAGGGGAACGGAGATCTGAGATCGGGGGATAGGCTCTGATTTGGATACTTTCCAGCTGTAAACTTGAAAATGCCATTAAATTTCCTTAAGCACTATTTCCGATATTTGCAAAGTAAAGATAATTATTTCTGAGCTTCCTGCTTCGAAAGGTTATTGTGAGCTTCCAAATACAGATTATTTAGTCCAACAAAAACAGTTACTGTGCACCTGCACACACCAGAGATTCAAAGGTGAGTACAGCAAGAACATGCCACATATGCTAACTGATGAAACACTTACATGCATAAGAGAACGAATCATTATTATTACCACCTTGAGAGGTGCTTCCTCGAAGCAGTGACAGAATGACATCTGTTGGTGCTTCCATCACCCACACACAGCTCAGAGCTCTAGGCTTTGTTGGTCTTGGTAGTTACAGAACACATAAGACATTACCCAATGGCCATTGTTTAAAACGGTGCTTCTGAATTTTTTTTCTGCCTTTATAGACATGTGAGTTTCAGGAGTGACTACTCATGTGTCGTTCTTGATGAAGAATCATGATCCAGAAGGGAAAGTATGAGACAGAATATTATGGATCGAAGGCTGGATTTCTCAAGTTGCTTCATTCCCAACTTGTTTTAGGGTTCTGGATGACTCACCCCATTTTTCTGAGTTTGAATTTCCCTCAAGGAGAAGGAATCTTGCTCTGCTTGCTCCAGAGGTTTCATGGGGAGTCAAGATGGCACTAGGTGTGGAGGCATTTTTTTTTTTTTTTAATTTATAAGTGCTGAAAAAAAAAAAAAGTTCAGCAGCAGGCTTGCAACCTCTTTTGGACCATCTGGGGGAAAAAAAAGAGAAACCAGACAAATTCTCTTGCCAGCTCACTACTAACCAGATTTCCTGGAAAACACACACAAATGGTAATTTACCATTTGGTAAATGATATTTACCAGCAGAAAGATGAGGGAAAATCTTTGTCTGTGCACTACTTTTAGCAGGATTAACCTAGCCTGTGTCAACCGCTTATTGTAAATAAACCTGAAATTTATGCAGTTATGGGACATGGCTCAATGGAAAATGTTTCAGAAGCTACGTCATTTATTTGCCAATTGCTAATGCTTATAAGCTGAATCAGAAGTAAACTTGGTATTAGGTCTGATCAGTGATTCATGCTGAATCTCATTTGCATTATTTTTGTGTTAGGTCAGGTACCACCATAGGTAAGGTATGGAAAGATAGGTATAAAAAGGAGGTATTTCACAACTGAAATGACTCATGTGTTCAAACAATGCACTAGATGCAGTGCTTAAACCTCACATGTGAAATCTGAACCAAAGCAGTTCAGAGGAGGAGAACAGACATCTGAGGAGCTATGCTGACGATCTTAGATTTCCCTGAGGGGAACACATCTTGGCTGTGTCTCCCTATTTCCGGTAAACTTTGAATCAGAAATAAATTTGATCCTGAGTGTCATCAACGGTTTGAGTTGAGTCTCATTTGTTTCATCTCTGTGCTTCCTCAAGTGGCCTCGCAGATAAGGTACTATCATTACATTGTTTTTGAGCGTCACCAAGGAAGCAACTGAAAAACCCAAGCCAATCTTTAGGGTAAAGATTTTGTGTATGTGTGAGACAAAAATAAAGGATAAAGAGAAACTGAGACTCTACAAAATGGTATCTTAAAACCTTTGAAGATGGAGAAGGCATTGGGGGAGAAAGAAAATGCCATGGGGCTTTGCTGACTCCGTCACAGTCAGAGAAGCAGCAAGTTAGAGCAGGCTCTTGGGAAGGCTCTTCAGTCACTTGTTTCACACAGCAGGTGTGGTCTCCAATGTCCACAGCTACAGATATTCCATTGATCATTTCTGTGGTTGGATTTTCCCCTCCCGACTAACTCCTGACCAGCCCACAAACCATTTGTGGTCTCTTCTGGGGTCCAGTAGGACAGCAGCTTTCTGTATTATTGCCTTCCTTCTCCTCTGTCGTTACCACGTATTACCTCTGTCATATCATCACCTAGATGATATATGTAAAGCTCAAAAAGCAGGAGAAATGAGGCGAGCCTGGACTCCCAAGT
Organism: Panthera pardus; assembly: GCF_024362965.1. NCBI lineage: Eukaryota > Metazoa > Chordata > Mammalia > Carnivora > Felidae > Panthera > Panthera pardus. The sequence continues at coordinate 41,572,208 of NW_026526821.1, read as the reverse complement.
GCTCTGCCCCTCTGATTCCTTTGTTCACATATTGTCCATCCCCATTTTGAAAGCCAAGGGATAGAGGCAAAGTCAGGTGCAAGAGATGGCTATTCTCTTTAGTCTAAGTAAAAGTATTCTGTAAGGGGATTAGCCTAAAGAGGCAAGAAAGCAATATTTTATCTTCTTGGGATTCACAAAGGCTCACTTCTGCAAGCCCCAGACAGGGAATTGGAGAGAACAGTGGTTTTCCTCCTTGACTCTCCACCTTGGCTGCAGAATTACCTAGGGTGCTTTCTAAAAAATAGTATGCCTGGGCCCTGCTCCAGACTAGTTAAATTAGAATTTCTGAGTGACTCAGGTATGCTATTTAAATGTTTCTTAAGTGATTCTAATGGGTAGCCAGGGTTGCAAACCGCTGGGATAGACATTTTGTGGTCATTTGTTTTTGTGCTTATGAAGAGTCAGGCAGTAAATGTATTTTGGGTCATAAAGTGGCTCAGAGCCGAAATATTTGCTATTGTGGGAGAAGCTACATAAAATGACAACCCAGCCACAGACCAGAACATTGTCAGTTCAGCTATGAAACAATTTCTTTTGATGTTTATGGCACTAAAGATCCTGAGATGGTGCTGTCTGATGAGAAGGTGCTTAGTGATGCCCTGAGTCTATCTGTGAGTCAGAGAAACACCCTGATTTGACTTCTCCCTCTGCAAGTTTATCAACTTAAGGAGGGCATTAATATTTTTATCATTTTTTTTTTTTACCATTTTTTTACCCTTTTGTGAAAAATGATTTGTAAGTGTTATCTTATTAGAAAGTGTGAGATTCAAATCAGGTCAGGGACATAACCCTCCCCATGTCCTTCCCACTCATGGGGCAGACACTTCCGTTCTCAGGAGAAAAAGCACTGAATTTGTATGTTATTCCAGAAATTCTGAACTGTGCAGCCAACTGGATCACTTTAAGGACCCAAATGGGAGACATATTTGTAGTCAATGCCTGCACATAAGGTATTTCTTTCTGCATAATTTTGCTCTTAAAGATGATGGAATGAACTGTACTTTAATTAAATGCAGAGGGAACACTAATCTACTTTGAAAGGCACCACTAATCCACTTATTGGCAACCAAGGTATGTAGATACTAATGGGACTTTCAGAAGAACAGGCACAAGAGGGAAACCATTTCTAAGAAATACCAACCTTGGCATAGGCACAGTCGTGTGTATATCCATCATGGCCAATGGCTACCAAGAAACTTCAAGTTAATCCATTATACCTTCCTTAACTCATGCCTGTGTCTTCATTAGGGGGTATGTACATGATATAAGCACTTTTTAGTAAGCAAATGATATTAAGAAATTAAGGATCTATTTGTAACTTGGTTCTCAGGTCCAATTGTACATTAGTTTGGTCTTCTGTTAATAAACTTTTGTGTATGTGCTCCAAACTTCAAATTATTTTCTACATATTATTGTGGTCTTGTATGTCAGCCCTCTGGAAAACTTTAAAAAATAAGTTGTAGGCTATTGCATTTATTGATGTTAGTATGAATAGTTTCATGATACTGTTTTTGGTTTCCTTCCTTAAACAGACACTGGAACTTCTATAGCAAATTACTCACCCATAGAATATAAATGTTGTTCAGGAAATGCTCGAATATTTTCGGCAGAAGGAAGAAAAGTATATCAGCATTATATATATATATATATATATATATATATGTTTTAACATTTATTCATTTTTGAGAGACAGAGACAGAGCGTGAGTGGGGGAGGGGCAGAGAGAGAGGGAGACACAGAATTCGAAGCAGGCTCCAGGCTCTGAGCTGTCAGCACAGAGCCGGATGCAGGGCTCGAACTCACAAACTGTGAGGTCATGACCCAAGCTGAAGTCAGACGCTGAACCGACTGAGCCACCCAGGCACCCCTGCACTTTATTTATTTATTTTTTAATGTTTATTTATTTTTGGGGGGGCAATCCCCCACTAGCTAACTTGACAGTAAATTTTTTTAAGTCACAATAAAAATAAATGAATAAATAAATAAATAAATAAATAAATGAAGGTGTCTTTATTCCTGTTCTGTTAAAATTTACACTTGTTCATACACAGTTTTCTATTTTCAATTCTCTATTGAATTTAGCCCAATTCACATCCCTTTTGGATTGAAATAATGTGAACAGAATGACCTATGTCACTTCTAGCGTTAAGAGTGAATGATGATTCTTCATCCTTCCTCTCCCTCCTGCTACTGTGACTAGCCTGAGTTTCTGAGGGAAGGTGATGTGGAACAAACGCCTCCATTTATAAGTAATGAACATGCATCGTGAATAAGTCTGCCATGCACAACACTGAGCTCTGGGGATTGCCACCGCAGCATAACCTAGCCTATCCTGACCAGAAGAACTTCCTCCATCCATTGCAAGTATATTACTGACAAGCAGCATTTTGGAGAATTTACTAATTGTCTAGGTCAGAATTGACAGAGAAACCATACCTCTGACATTGTAACACCACCCAAGAAGAAACTTAGCTGTTATAGACCATTAGCTTATCCATCAATGAGCAAAAACTTGCAAGTGATCTAAACTGAGCAAACTTTTGACCCTATCTAGTACTGTTTCTCCTCTGCCTACAAAATATTTAGTAAATGGCAAATTTTAGTCAATAGTCAATTACAAGGAACTGCCTAAATTCTTAAGATGTAAGAAGTTATTTATATAAGGAATTTTTAGAAATCAACAAATCACTGTGAAAATTGCATATATTTTTTGTTCTTGTTGTTTCTACTGTTGCCAATGACTCTTGAATGAAATAATATTTGCTCCAATGAATTGAGTCCTTTTGAGGGTGAGAGATCTGGCTCTAATTCCAAATTTACCCAAATGACACAACGTCTCCAAATTAGCCATTTAAAATAATTCCCTTGAAAGTACGACTTGGAAATGCATACCAGAGAAGAAAGAAGAGTTTTTTTTAAGTTTACTAATGGCTGCCTTATTGTTCCCATTCTCCTGGGATCCTTCTCTCTTCTTGCTCTATGTGTTTTTTTCTTTGTCCTTCCCTCTCTCAGCTTCTAATGAAGACACCCAGCAGCATAAGAAGAATAAAGAGTTTTCTGAGCTGGTCTTGGGAATATGCAAAAGATTAAAATGTGTGCTGAATTGAGCCAAGGTTTATGGGTACAAAAACAGATCAGAAGGCCAAAGGGGAAATCAAGTCAGCGGCCAGAAGTGAAATCAGGAAAGGCAGTTGACAATAAGAATCAGCAACAGGAGCTCTGGGGAATCCCACAAAACAGATGGCTGCTTTTTTTTTTTTTTTTTTTTTTTTTTTTTCCAGCTTCACCATTACAGCTGCAAGATCTGCAGAGGCATAGCAAAGGCCCTGTGGGCTTCAGCTGCCATTCTGTGACCTTCAGGATGACCTCTAGCCTGAGATTAAATTTTTTTTTCCTTTACATTTATTTATTTTGGAGAGATAGAGACAGAGCACAAGTTTGGGAGGGGCAGAGAGAGGAGACACAGAATCCGAAGCAGGCTCCAGGCTCTGAGCTGTCAGCACAGAGCCCGATGCGGGGCTCAAACTCACGAACTGTGAGATCATGACCTGAGCCAAAGTCGGACGTGAAGTTGGACGCTTAACCGACTGAGCCACCCAGGCGCCCCTCTCTAGCCTGAGATTTAGACCAGAATTTCTCATGACTCTCCTGCCCTCTCAATCCAGCTCTCCTTCACTACTCTGCCTCAATGAATAGCCTCTCTTCCATCAGTGTTCCGAAGCAGAATCCTTGGAGTTATCCTCAGATGCTCTATGTCCCCCATTCCCCACATACAATCCTGACGTTTTTACTTGGAAAATACCTATTCAATTCAAATTTCTTCTCTGTCCTCACTGTCTGTGGTGCATTTTCCTGTCACCAAACTTTTCCCGTTCCATTTCATCTGATGTAGGATACCAGAGTCAACCTCTTATAGAAGAAATGGGAATACCAGTATCTTAGCTACAGCAGGGTGGGGAAATGATGAAGTTATTTTATTCTGAGAACGAGTGAGCCCCTGAGAAGTTAGTACAGGGGATTCAGAGACAAACAGGTATAAAGAAACCTGTCAATGTGGGGGTTCATTCTGCCAGGTTCCTGGTCTCTCTCCGGGTGCCACTTCTATGAAGGAACACAAATCCTGGCCCAAGGATGAGACACAGAAGAACATTACTGAAGGATTTCCCTCCAAGCTCTGCCCTACAGCCCTCCACTTCCTGGAATGGTTGACACCAGAAAAGACCACTCATTTTAAGAAGGACTGTGCCTTCATTCCATAGAAGTATTGTTTTATGGCTTCTACCAGATATACTTGAATAAGTACAGAGCTCTTAATATTTGCAGAAATGGCACAGAGAAGCCAGGGATGGAAGGCTGAGGCAGAAAATTGGATCTAAGGGGAAGGCCCTGGAGCACTCAATCTGAGATTATTAAGGGCCTGGCTTTGCAGAGAGGGCACAATGGGTGTTTTCAAGCAGGAATGAAACTCATTGCCATAAAGAGTGAAGTTGAGCATTCAGACCAAGCTAGGACAATGCGTGTATTTGAGCAGGAAGGGATAAATTTCGGTGTATTGCTCCTAATGCCATGTGCTGCATCCAATTTTATTTATTTATTTATTGAAAAATTATTTACTTACGTTTTTTTTCAAGTATTATTAACATGCAGGGCTATATTAGCTTCGAGTGTACGATATAATTTAATGTTTACAACAGCCTATTGATTCTTTGGGAGGCGGAGGTGCAAAGAAATTAGATCGACGCTTCCCTAATACTCTTAAAATTTGTTTATGTGAGTTATTTCTGTTAGTATTTATTAGAAATGAAAACACAATGGGACACCTGGGTGGCTCAGTCAGTTGAGCATCTGATTCTTGATTTCAGTTCAGGTCATGGGATCCAGCCCCTTGTCAGGGTCTGTGCTGAGTGGCGTGGGGTGGGGGGGGGGGGCGCTGCTTAAGATTTTCTCTCTCTTTCCCTCTCCTCTCTCTCTCCCTCTGCCCCTCTCCTCCACTAGCAGTCTCTTTCTCTCTCAAATAAAAAAATAAATAAATTAAAACAAAAATTTTAAACACAAGTTGACATAAACACATTCTATTATCCCCACAGCCTCATCTGAATCTCTCAACAAGTGCTTGATTGTGGGCCAGGAGGGGTGGGTCTCCAAACAAAGGCCCATGAGAGTACGATACAGACTCACTTTATACCATTGCATTTGGTGCTAGGTAATGGTGGGTCCATTTTCACTAGGAAATGGTGGGTCATGGCTGAAATCAGAAATGACCATGAGCCCTCGACACGGAGAGAATGTCTCAAAAGTGTTTATGTGAAATCTGACTTCTTTCTGAGAGCTTTCGGAATTCACAGTGAAACGCACTGCGCATCGACCCTGTGTCTCAGTTCCACCCCTGCAAACCGCTAAGCCTCCCTGAGTTTCTCTTATGGAACACCAGGCCCCTTAGGTGTGTGCAGGGAGGAGCTGCAAATAGGAGCTTCCTCTCATGGGCACTGCGGTGTCGGGTGAGCCAGGCTAGGCTGTGAGGATGTTGTAGTGACAGCGGTCATCTCGGGAAAGCGTGGCTCCATTTCTAGTCTGCTGATGACGGGTTTATCTTCCCTTGTTAATGACTCTGTTCAGAGAGATGTTTACCACTCGCATCCCATTGGCGGGGCTCTGCAATCCATGAAAAGCCCTTTCAGGAGTCGTCACGTACATCTGTAAATGCCTGGAAATCAATGCCATTTAGCCAGCGGTAGTGACCTTTCAGACACAGAGATGATTTCGAAATGGCATGTGAAAGATAACATCCAGCAGTGCCAATACAACACACAGAATTTCCAATACCACTTTAAGGACCCTCTCTTGCAAAAATGGAGTAAAAGCCCAAGCTCAATATGCTTCGCAGGCAGCTCTCAAAGCTCAAGAAAGAACGAAGGCTGGTCTGGTTCACAAGAAGGGTGTTAAGTGCCAGTTTTCACCCCCTTTGTCAAAGGTCACATCCAATGACTCCATCCCTCATAGAAGAGAGAAGAGAAGAGGGCCAAGACTTTGAGACTAAGGCTCTAGGTTCTTAGCTCCACTTTGTGATTCTGCCTGGGCATGTCCTCTCTGAGCCTTAACTTCTCCCTATATGGAATGGGGTAAGAATATTTGTTGTATATGCTTCAGAGGTGCAGGAGGGGTTTTAGAAACCTGAAATGTGTTTTCTCAAATAATCGTGGGGTGCCTAGATGGCTCAGTCAGTTGAGCATCCAGCTGTTGATTTGGGCCCAGGTAAGGGTGATCCCAGGGTTGTGGGATGGAGCCCCAAGTCAAACTTTGCGCTGAGCACGGGGCCTGCTTGATTCTCTTTCTCCCGCTGCCTCTTTCCTCTGCACGTGCACTCTCTCCCTGAAAAAAAAAAATCCTTTCAAAAATAGTATTTATCAATTTTTTAAAACTTAGATCACAAAGATTAGCTAAAGTAATACACTAAAAATAATTTCAAATTCCATCATCATTTTTTTCTATTCATACATTCTTTCTTATGAATGTATGTATTTACTCTAAAAATGGTTATATTGACCATACTGTTTGTAACCTACTGTTTTACTTAACACTATATTGAATACAGCTTTCTAAGTCGTTTACTATTTTCCCCACAACTTTTAATGATTATGTAATATCCCATTGTGTATTTGGAGCATAATTTAGCCAACCAGTTTCTAACTATTGCATTTTCATGCACTTTCTCTTTTTCTCTCTCTGAGTTTCTTTTTGCCTTTCAGTTTTTCTCTTCTTCCTTTCTTTCTCTTTTTTCTTTCTCTCTTCTTTCTTCCTTCCTTCTTTGTTTTTCTTTCTTTCCTTTCCTCCTTTTCTTTCTCCAACCCACCCAGCTCCTTCTCACTTTCATTTTCTTCTTCCTTCTTTCTTTCCTTCCTTCCTTCCTCTCCTTGGCAATTATAAAGGATGTTGCTGGATGCTTCTCCCACCACTGTGATAGTCCCAAGGAGCAAGTGTAATAGAAACAAGGGACAGCCACATGGCAGGTTTAGCAAACCAAACCCTTTCCTGGGATCTTGAATATAGATCAAAAGGATGCAGGGGCTCCTGAGTGGTTCAGTCGGTTGAAGGTCTGGCTCTTGATTTCAGCTCAGGTCATGATCCCGGGGTCATGGGATGGAGATGCTTGGGATTCTCTCTCATGCGCTCTCCCTCTGTTCCTCTCTCCTGCAGCTCATGCTACAAAGACTTTCAGTTTGCGCCCATCCATTTCAGCCATGGCTATTCAGCATCCCCTTCTTTTCCTCCCTGTAATCCTGTGAGATCCTACAAATCTTTTTGATGAATTTCCCTCTTGCCTAAAGTAGCCATTGTCCATTTCTGCTGCTTGTTATCGAAAGATCTCTATAACAAATGCAATCAGGGAACATCTGTCGATTGTATAGTACTTACCTGACTTTTTAACATTTCAATTAATCAGAAACGGCCTACAGACACTAACATTCATGTTAAGTCTATAATCTTGTTTATACTGAGATTTGGGGCTTTTTTGCCTTTATGAATGCATACTGCCTCTGGAAATAGTAAACTTATGCACTTTTTTTTAGCCCACCAAGTAAATTGATATTTGTTTAATTGGCAAACAAAATCTATTAGTGTTTTGGCTGGACCCTGCTGGGAATGAGATTCAGCCTCTAGACCCAGTTTTATAGGCTATTTCTGAACCTCGGAAAACAAAGATTTACTATCACTTTTATAGAAATGCTAATAGGACCATAACTATAGTAACACAGATGGCACAGCTGTGAAATATACATACATGTGTGCATAAAATAAAGCACGATTAGGGAAGTAGATGTTTGGATTGCCTATGAGACAGAGGAACTTTGCTGTGGGATGGTTTCTGTTTATCCACATGGCCTAGCAGAGCAGGTCACAGGATGGTTTTCTTTGTTGTCTTTTTTTCTGGTTTTCTTCAAGGATCCACACCCGAGCCTCCTCAGGGTCAGCCGGCACACTAGTTCTCTTATTATTCTCTCCCATCAGAAGGAGTTTACTGGGAGGCAAAGTGTCTTGGGAGCATTGGCCTTCAGGAATCCATTGATGATCAGCCAGTGGCTTCCAACTCAGAACCAAGAGCAGAACTGTGATAGTAATGACATTGTTGGGCTCTTGAACTGACTCCCTGACTTTCTTTGATGGCTGGTGAATATGGCACATGTTACTGCAGAACAAGACGCAGCCACTCAACAGGATGCTGAAGAGTCAGACTGATTTGGGACTTAGAATGTGATAGACCTAGTTTTGAATTCAGTTCGGCCATGTTGACCTGACTGAGTAATTTATCCAACAAACTGCCTAGTTTTGGTCATTCTCTCTAAACCCTCAGTTTCTTACCTCAGAAATTCTTTCAAATGGTTGTGAGGATTTATGAAACAGTGAATGTCTGGTATGTAGTAAGCACTCTTCAATGGTTACTGTTATCACTTTTCAGTAATTATATTTGCCAGTAAGATATTTTGAGATTTAAAGAACTCCATAAACCTCAAGTAATGGGTTCATGAAAAAGATGCATTTGGGAATTTGGAAAAACAGGAATCCCACGTTGGTAGCAAGGAAAGGGAGATAGCTCAACAAGCAGGGTCAGGGACCCCCAGCATGTCTGAGCCTTGAAGAGTATGAAACTGGATCATCACGTAGCATTCAAGAAAGCTCTGGATGTCAGCAGCCAAAGCCTGTGTTGCCCTAATCTGGAATTTCCCTATTAACCTGACCTCTCTCCATTTATTTTTGTCTTTTATCTTCCTTGTTCTCCCACTCCTAATGGCTTGTCAGAGCATCTTTTCAGTTCTTGCTGACCTTTTTGTACTTAGCAGTTTAGAGTTCAGGGATGTCAGAACCTAGCTCACCCTTTTTTGGGGGAGAAGTTTTCTTTCCAGGCTATATGATGAGCCTCATTCTGGCTACCTTGGGATAGATGCTTTTCCTGGTCAAAGTGGACACAGTGGAATTGCACTGTATCTACCTAATATAACTGAACTTAACTACATAAGCTACGTGGAGAGAGAAATAAGGAGAGACAGAGGGATGGGGAAAGAGAACACCTGTGATTTGCCAGCATTTCTTCTTGTGAGCAACTGTCTTGGGACAAGTGCCAAGTGGGTGATTTGAGTCTGTGGACTCCTCAGTTTTTCTTACTCATACATGAACTGCATGCGATTCCAGTGCTTGAATGTGGATATTTTTGGTACTGCACTCTCTTAGGTCAGGTGTCCAGGAAGCAGACTCTGAGATGGAAATTTGTGTTTAGGAGATGGAAATTGTGTTTAGGACATTTATTGGAGAGTGATCTTGGGACCTACATCTGTAGAGACTAGGAGAGCAGGGTAGGGCATGGAGAAGTTAAACCATGGTGCCTTTGCAACCAAATCTTCAGAATTATCCCAAGTTGAGTCAAGAGGGCCAGATGTAAAACCATAAGAGACTCTTAAATACAGAGAACAAAGAGGAGAGGTGGCTGGTGGGATGACCTAATTGGTTGATGGGTATTAAGGAGGGCACTTGTTGGGATGAACACTGGGTGTTATATGTAAGTGATGAATCACTGAATTCTACTCCAAAACCAAAAACAAACAAATAGAAAGAAAAGAAAAGAAAAGAAGAAAAGAAAAGAAAAGAAAAGAAAAGAAAAGAAAAGAAAAGAAAAGAAAAGAAAAGAAAAGAGGGGCAAGGTCTACATACCTCCATGTTAACCAGTCAATGGATGCAGCTGCCCCCAGGAAAGGGGCATAGCCTTGGGCAAACAGCTGGGAGCCAAGAGCAAGTAATATTTCTGACAGTTGGGAAACAGGTGACTCATTCTGAAAAAGGGATTTGGGTACAGCCTCTACTGCGTGTATCTATTTATTCTCCCGTTCATGTATCCATCTATCTACCATTCCATTCACTTAACACATATTCATTGAGTGCCATGTGCCGGTCACTCTCCTGAGGTTGGGGATGCACTAGAGTACAGAGATGCCCTCTTGGAGGCTACATTCCAGTGAGGGAACAGATGCCCAACTTCAGGTAGTGATAAAGGCTAGGAAGAAGAATAAAGCAAGGTAAGAGTTCAGAAAATGCCAGAGAATGTTATCTTATATGCTGTGCTCAGGGAAGAGCTTTCTGCCTAAGTACCTTTTTAAAAAATTTTTTAAAAAATGTTTTATTTGTTTTTAAGACATAGAGAGACAGAGTATGAGCGGGGATGGGGCAGAGAGAGAGGGAGACACAGAATCTGAAGCAGGAGCCAGGCTCCGAGCTGTGAGCACAGAGCCCGACGTGGGGCTCAAACTCACGAACTGTGAGATCATGACCTGAGCCGAAGTTGGACGCTTAGCCAACTGAGCCACCCAGGTGCCCCTGCCCAAGTTCCTTTTATGCAGTAACCTGAATGAAGTGAAGGAGCTGATGAGACTAATTGGGGAAGGAATGTTCCAGGCAGAAAGAGCAGCAAGTTCAGAAGTCCTGAGGCATACATGAGTTTGGCAGGAAGGAGGAAGTAGTCCTGGAATATAGGGTGTGGAGGGGAATGTGGTGAGAAATGTTGGAAAGGTAGACATAAGACACATCCTATAAGGCCTTTAGGTCATGGAAAGGACTTAGAACATTATTTTGAGTGACATAGGCATCACTGGATGATTTTGAGCAGAGGAGTAATGTGATTTGACTTTCGCTTAAGCAAGACTACTCTGGCTACATGTGGGCAAGGGTGAAAGCATGGAGATCAACTGAGAGGCCAAAGGTCTAGGATGGTAAGTGGAGGAAGAGAAAAGTGACTTCTTAATAGCAACCTGCTATTTTATGTGATGTTCAACAAAATAAAACAATGATTAGTTTCCAAGAATGGATGAAAAAAAATATCTGTATTGGGCTTGTTGCAGCAGAGTATACAAAGTGATGAATTCCTAAGAGATTTTTAAGAGTAGTTTTGGATATATACAATTTTAAGTTTATTTGATAAATGTAAACTGTCACCCCTAGAACTTTTATAAAATGAGTTGTGAATGAACCTCTGTCATAGCATTCAACTCTTGAGGGTAGAGACTATGCTTTTCTCTGCATCCTCAATACTTAACATGGAGCCTGGGAATAAAATATTTGTGGAATAAATGAATTAATTATGAATGAAAAGAGTATGGTACTGAAAAGTATATCTGTCCTGTGTGGGCTCTGTACAGACTGGGTATGCTCTCAGTTGGATATTACATTCAATAAGAATGAGTCAATTAGATTCCTGGAAAATATAACATTTTCTCTGACCAATCAACTTGCATTTGAAGTGAGGATATTCTGAAAGGTCAGATGGGATTGAGAGTTCAAAATTTGGATGCTCAATTTCCAACAACTCAAAAAGCTGTAAAAAGACAATACTTTATTCTTCATTGTCAGGAGGCTAGATACCTAGGGCAGATTACATTTTCTAAAGATGGTTATTCATCCCAAATGCTCTTCTGCAATTGACCTTGCCAAGCCCATCAAGAGACTTTACCATCAAGAGAAGGAATCCATTTTCTACTTCCTTGAGTCTGGGTGTTCCCTGTGACTACCTTGATCAATAGCATATGACAGACATGATGCTGTGCTAGTTTCAGACTTAGTTTAATTTGATTGACAGCTTCCTCTTTCAGCCTCTTGGAATGCTCACTCTTGTGACACTCCCTTTCAGAACGTGGCTGCCATGCTGTGGAACTCCCAAGCCACATGGAGGTATTTCAGTTGACAGCCTTAGCTAGCTGCAGTATCAGTTGCCAGTCAGGTGCGTATTGAGCCCAGTTGAGCCTGGTTGAGCCTTCATTCCAGCCCAGCTGAGCCTTCAGATGACTGCAGCCCCAGCTACCCTTGGCTGAATTGCATGAGATACACCAAGTGAAAACTACTCAGCTGAGTCCAGTAAAACCAAATGACCATGAGAGATAATAAGTAGTTTCAAGCTACTAAGTTTTGGGGTGATTTGTTGTGGAACAATAGAGAACTGGAAAAATATCAATCATGGATATCAAATCACTTAGTGGATATTCATGCCAAGTGGAGTGGATCCCAAATCACATTCTCTTGAGATGATCTGGGACCCCTCCTACTTGCCATCCACTTAATAGGCATGGGGAGTAATATGCCTGTAGTTACGATTGTCATAGACTCATGAAGTCATGACTGAGCCTATGTGATTCCTTGCTATCATTTCTATCACCATTCCACTTTTCTCTCTCCCTACTATTGTCTGGCTCCTACTTCTTCCATGGAAATGGAGTTTCTTCTTTTTTATCTAGCTTCATTCTTCTGTGCCATTTTCTTATTATTCTTACCTTTTTTTTTTCCCTCTTCATCATTCTCTTACCTTTCCTATATCTTAGTCTTTCCAGGTTTGTAGCTGACTCTCCCCTAAATTCCTTTGAGTCCCACTACCTTTCTCTCTTTTGAGTTCCTTTTCTGTAGTGGACCACTGATGCTCCTGCCTGCCTGGAATTTCTTGCTTTTTGTCTTAGTGGCATCATGGAGATATACCTCCCTCATTTATGTGATGTGTGTGAGATCCTCAGTCAAGATCCTTTCCCCAAATCCTTAACCAAAGGTAGATCATATTGTCCATGACCTGAAAAAGGATGGTTTTCAGTAGGGTATCAATAGAAAGTGATGATTACTAAGTGCGGACACCTGACGAGGCGGCCCATTTCCTCCTCTATCTGGATCTGAGGAGCTCCTTCATTCTGTTCTGAGGACTGCTTATTTAATTCTTTTCTATTCCACTTGCTTACTGAACTATCCTTCCAACAGGTAATTTTAAATTTGAGTCAACCAGAATTATTTTCTGTTATCTGGGCCTAAATATCTTAGCTGACATATTATTTCCCTCTTCCCTCCCCGCCCCCACCTTTTATTCTCATTAATGCCCTCCCCTTATTTCTGCTTTTCTATTTATTTCTCTGTGTTTCTCTTATTGTCTCTTTTCATAGTCATGTATACAAATGAACTTTCTCTCACATGCACCCTCCACATTTTTTTTTTTTCCCTTCAGGGTCTGCTTCTTTTCTTTTTATAATTAAATTGTTTTAAATTAAAATCTTCTGGGCCTTACTTATGCCCAATCAATTCCACATGGCTCTCCTTCCATGGCTGGTGGTCTGTGGGATTATAATAAATCTCTAAGCCTCTGCCATTGCTTTTAGTTTGCCAAGCTGGAGCTTATCCCTTACAGCTCCGTCCCAGAATGTCTACAGGTTCTTCCAGAAAACAATGGCTTTTTCTTGTTGGATGGCTCAGTTCTGTGAGCACCATGCCTCTCCTGCTGAGTCTGTGGTGGTGTTTGTGCAAGTCTAGTATTAATATGACACATCTTTACTGCTTTTTTGGAGGTCTTTTAGAAATCTGGCTGACAGGGTTGGCTCACAGAAAATATCAGGGTCTAGTGTTGACATAGTTTTGGAGTGGCAAATAGGAGATCTGTGGGGCATTAGAATTCCAGACCCAGGCTGTGGGGCACCAGCATCCATTCTTTTAACCACTACCTATGCTGCTTCTCCTTGGGGTGCCAGTCTGCTTCTGCCATTTTCTGATTTGCCAGCATTGGTCTTGATGAGGACTGCACACAAGGGCAGGTCACAGGTAAGGTCTGTAGAGAGAATGTCCAGGGTCCATCTCTGAGTAGCCTGATAGGAGGGAGAAGATAAGGAATACAAGGGTCAGTTGAGACAGTCTAAAACTGAAGAGGTTTATTTGTAGTGTGAAGTGGACATTGTTAGTTCCCTGTCCATCTTCGTTTGCCACTCACTATTCTTATGTATGTTTTATTGATGGCTTCCCATTGCTGGCACCTAAAAACCAGAGGGCTTTTGCTGGCTGCAGGAATGTGCTTGGTCTGTGCATGGGAAAGGCCAAAAGTGCACAGGAATGTGCCCGGAGCAGCCTGAACCAATGATAAGGGGAAGTTGGTGAAGAAATACCTCACCTGTCTCACCTGTTGGAGGGGGAACTTCTTTGAATTGCGTTCTGTACAGTCTTACATAGGTCCCCAGTGGGATGGAACTCTAGTTGTCCACAGACATAACCTGCTCATCAAAACACATCATATTGGCTGCCTTCCCATCCCTGTCTTATTCCTCATTCTCTACCAGTGCTTCATGAGGTCACCCTTCACCCCAGTAAAACATTTACACTCAAATCCTTATCTCAGGGTCTATTATCTTGGAGAACCTAACCTGAAAAGAGGGTCCTCAAGTTGCAGAGCCAGTAGGTGGCAAGTCAGAGTGATGCTCCCAGGATAGAAAATCGGCAGCAAAAATTTCAAAACACAAATTAACCCTTTGAAGAGTTCCTCTTATTAAAGTGTGTGTGTGTGTGTTGTGTGTTTTGTGTGTGTTTGTGTGTTTGTGTGTGTGTGTGTAATGGTGGGTTGAGGATTTAAATATTGTGAAAATGACTCTGGACTGGGGCATATGAACTAGAAGCCTGCTGATACTACAGTCCCCATAAATTAAACAAGTCACTATATTTTCTTTATTGAGCTCCTTTCTGGAAAAAAAAAAATTGCCCTGCTGACCTCACCAAGAAACCATGATAAGCAAGCATTAGCTGACAACTGTATGCCTTTAACAGCATACTGAAAATGGTAGTGGTGATGGGGCATTAAGTTTCCTTTACTTATTAAGGTTTCTTTAGTTTTTATGGTGAAATAGTTTTGATAACAATTTTTAAAATGCCAGCATTTGATAACAATTTTTAAATTTGATAACAACTAACTTGTTTCTGTGAAGGGCCCTGATTTTTAAGTTATATTCACTATATGTTCACTGATGTACAAAGTGCCACAGTGATGAACATGCATGTTCTGAGCTCTAAAATCATGAAAAGTTAATAGTTGTATTTCTGTTGTCCTGGGTCTTGTTTCCACTGTTGCTATTCATTTCCTGTTTAACATGTTTCAAGAGTCCACAATTGAACTAGCTGATCCTTTCAAGTCAGCTTGTCTTTCACTGTGTTCAGGACTAGCACTTGGGGCTTTGATCTTTCCTGCATCCTGTCCGTGGATCAGGCTCTGAGTTTTCTCACTAGACCAGGAGGCTGTTGTGGAACCCTGGAAATACCAACCTTATTTTAATTCTGAGTCTTAAGAGTATGATGGGTTTGTTATAAGATTCAAGATTTAAGACTACAGATTCAGAAACTCAGTGCATTTGGTTTCTTCCATGATGATCTAGGGAATGGGTACAAAGAGAAGAGATGAAAGTTTGGTTGGTCCTCAGACCCAAAAGGAAATGTATTGAAAAGTTACATGCTATGCACACTATGCTGTGGCTTTCTCCATGATTCGCTTGTTAAATTTCCCTGGTAATCCTTCTAAATCCATTTTTGGTAGATAAGGAAACTCAGGTTCAGAGAAGTAAACTGACTTGCCTGAGATCACACCGCTCATGAATGCAGAGTTGAGATTGCACCCCAGTGCTTTCTTTGTCATTCTGTCCACTTTAAGTGTTTGGACACTTAAAGATGAGTATTGGGTTCTTCCAGAGTCACATACTCTCTTTGAACTTTCCCTACCTGTGTAGGGGTGTTGAGTCAGATGTTCACTTTAGTGATTCCAGCTTTTAGATTCTTGGTTGAGCTGTGAAAGGGTGAGCCTGTGCCAAAATGTCCTGGGTCTTCTATTTTACCGTTCTTATGATAGGATGAATTGACTTATCACATGAGACACATCTAAGATCATGAATTGTCTTTATGATGATTCCATCTGAGACCTCCATTGGACATTCACGGAGACCTCTATAACGGTGTTCCTAGCAAGGCCTGCTTTAAGCTGGGTGGCTTGGGGTGGGAAGTTTCCCACACACAAATGCCCCCAGCCATGGTGTGTATATTCTTTTTGGCTTGCTTTCCCCTGCCACAGATTCCCAAATAGACTGTACAAGCTTTCCAAAGAAGCTAATGAGGGCTTGCCTCAGAGCCTTCCCAAACTGTTTGAGAGCACTTGGTAAAGGCCCACAGTAACTGTGCATCTCTTAACTCTGTACTCCACACCACTTGCTTGCTGACCTCCAGGGTACCCACTATACCATGGCTTTTCTCAGAAATGGCACAAGGCCTTCTTTGTTTCGGATTGCTATTTCTAATTCTTGGCCTTGGTCTATCTGTAATTAGGGCTCCAGGTTTTGTCCCTTCGGCCTTTGCCTTTTTTCTCTTGGGATACTGATTCTGACTCATGTTTCTGACCACCTTCATTTTGGGGTTATATTGTCTAGAGCACTCTGCTTTCAGTCTGGTCATTTAAAAATTATTTTTTTATTTCAAAACATTTTTTTGAGTATAGCTGACATATGATGTTACATTAGTCTCAGGCATACAACATAGTGATTTGACTTCCTTATACATTATGCTATGCTCACTACAAGTGTAGTTACCCCACCATACAACACTATCACAATATCATTGACTATATTCCTGATACTATGCTTTTTATTCCTGTGACTTATTCATTCCATAACTGGAAACCTGTGTCTTCCCACTCCTCTTCCCCCATTTTGCCCATCCCCTCACCCCTCTCTGGTTTGGCAACCATCAGTTTGTTCTCTGCATTTATGGGTCTGGTTACTTTTTTTTTTTTTTTACTTTTTTTTTTTTTTAACGTTTATTTATTTTTGAGACAGAGAGAGACAGAGCATGAACAGGGGAGGGCCAGAGAGAGAGGGAGACACAGAATCAGAAGCAGGCTCCAGGCTCTGAGCCATCAACCCAGAGCCCCACGCGGGGCTCAAACTCACGGACCGCGAGATCGTGACCTGAGCTGAAGTCGGATGCTCAACTCACTGAGCCACCCAGGCACCCCAGGTCTGGTTACTTTTGAATGAGCCCAACTCCACCTAGGAATCACTGTGATGATAGCTTGGTCTGGAATTTCCCCACCACCTTTACGAAGAGCAGTTTCAAATCCCGTTTCCAGTCTGAGTCAGGAAAATGGGGAATGTAATCTGCTCTCCAATTAGATGGGGGTGGAGATAAAGAGACTCTAAGATGAAAAAATTCACTCCTGCTAAAGTAGCAGTGGACTTGGTCCATGGCCTACTTCTGCCTTACTCTTTTTGGGCCATTTTTTTTTTTTTTTTTTTCCTACTGAGACTACCCAGAGGTATTGGCTTTCTATTGTTGCATAACAAATTATTACAAACTTAGTGACTTAAAGCAACACAAATTCACTTTCTTAGTGTCCATGGTTCAAGAATCTGGGTATAGGTTGGCTGGTTCGTCTGTTCAAGGTTTTACTGAGCTGAAGTCAAGGTGTTGGTTAGAGCTGTGATTCTCATCTGAGGCTCAGGCCCTCTGCCAGCTCACTGGTTGTGGGAAGAATTCATTTCCTTATGGTTACAGGACTAAGGCCCCATTCTTTTAGCTATTGAATAGGACTTCTTTAGAGTCCACTTATAGTTTCTGGACACATGAGCCCATGTGCTCATCTGATTAAGTCAGACCCACCCAGGGTAACCTCCTTTGGATGAATTCAAAGTCACCGTAAGAGGGGATGACCTAGGGATTTTGTTGCTGTCGTACCCAGTGTGGGTACACAGCAGGAGTAGCTCTGTTCTCCACTGTTTTTGTGTCTTATGTTTAATTGGGGAATTGATACGTAAACAATTATTAATACAATTAGTGGTATTGTACACCTGATATTGTCAGGCTCATTAGCCCTTGGTTCTGCAGTTAAAACTGCTATTCAATATATGTATATATATATATATATATGTGTGTGTGTGTGTGTGTGTGTGTGTGTATATATATATATATATATATATATTTATATATATCATAACTATCACTTAGCAGCTCCATTCTTCCACTGCAGTGAGGGAAGGCTGGTGGCTTTGCTGCGTGGACATACAGAAGAGATCTGGGTTCTAACTCCCTCTTAAATAGACTTTCAGCCAAGTCTCCTTTTCTATGCTCCACTGACACTTTCAATTCCAAAAGTACTTGATGCAAACAATTCCTGAAACTTTGGGGGAGTTCTGTGATGTATTTCATGTTCTCCTCGGCTTAAGGATTCAGATTTCTAAAGTTAATTAACACTGATAAATCTGCTTTTGAAATTCTACTATTTTGTTCCTGCTGTCTTCTCCTATTTCCTTACTGACACTTCATTGGAGTTTGGGGAGGAAGAGGATCTAAAAGAATGTACACCATGTGGCATCTGTAACTAAAACCTTGTTCATTTCACTCTTGGACTATCAGGAACCCATGAGTGGTGGAAAGACATCACAATATAGAGAGGGTTTGGTGACCCAGCTGTGACATGAGCTAGCTGCATGACCTTGAGTGAGTCATCTGCTCTTGTTAAGTTTTACTTTTTGTGAAGTAAGGCATTGGATTAGGTAAATGTGAAAGCCTCATCAATGATTCTACATTATATCTCCATTTCCCAGGATTCTGAGTTGATTATACCAACACCATTTTCTTAGCATATTGGATAAAAGAATTTTTCCTGTAAAAATACTATCTTGGTTAGCTTTCTATTCCAGTGTACAAAAAGGTCACAGTAGACTTCTGACCAAGGTGCCCAAATCTTTAGGTTCATCCCCGGACAGAAAGTTCTAGCAGTTCTGCCACATTGAAGCATATGCCATCTTTTGGGATGATAATGTTTATTAGGAAGCAAACACTTAGCTTTGTTAGGCTTTTTCCTGGCTGCACTTTGGAAAGGCCATTAGGAGGAATTCTAAAATGGAGCCATCTTAGCCAAAGACTGAATCTCCTTAGAGCATAGTCCACAGTGTAGGTTGTCTCCTTGGAGCACAAACTCTTTGGGTAGAGCATAATGATGGTCCATTTCTGGTCAGGCTCCCTGTGCCAGGGTTGATGGCTGGAATTGTCCTGATGAGTTTGAGAGAAAGACGATTATTCTCAGGTCTATCTGTTGAATTATGGCAAATGAGACTATTTATTGTCTTATATATACCCTACGAAGACATTTAGAATAAATAATATAATAAAAATTGTGTTTTGAATTCTTTGGGAGAAAAGTGAATTATTTGTTTCACTGTGCGTATCTGACTCTCATATACGCATATTACACACACACATATATACGCAAATTTATATATATGCAAATATATGAATCTGACCCCTCTGTACATATATGATGAACTGTGACCTACTAAGTGTCAGTGTGCCTAAATATCCCTTCCAAACAAGGGTGAGAGGAGAGGAGATGAAAAGTTTCCTTTTATGTCGCCCAGCTCCTCCCAAGATTCATAAGAAGCAGGAGAAGCCATTTTCATGCAAGATCTAGGGAGACCTGGCAAGGGAAGAAGGGCTGCTGGGTTACCCAGGTAGCGAAGTAGGCCATACACTGTGGGAGCAGTTACACCCCCTCCTTCCTGTTGAAACAGGGCATAGCTCTGGCATGCTGGAAAACCTCAGAGAAAGTCACAATGGTGTCCAGGCCTGGCAGTTAAGGGAGGAGGTCACAAGGAAGAGGAAAAGAGAGACTGCAGTCCCCATGTGGCAGCTGACTGAATCCAAGGCTTCCACAAATAAACTTTAAGGAGAGTCAGAGTGTTTATTTTTGCTTTAAGCTCAGCAGTTAGGGACAAAAGCCAGTTAAACGAAGGTTTAACATTCTTTGGAGCTTTCTTAAACATTCCATTAAAGCTAATTGTGGTAACCTGTGGATATGTTATGTTCCATGGCAAAAGAGGATTATGGTTGCAGATGGAATTAAAGTTGTTAATCAGCCGACCTTAAAATAGCAAGGTTTGGGGCTCAGTCGGTTAGGTGTCCGACTTTGGCTCAGGTTATGATATCACTGTTTGTGGGTTCAAGCCCTGCTTCGGGCTCTGTGCTGACAGCTCAGAGCCCGGAGCCTGCTTCAGATTCTGTGTCTCCCTCTCTCTCTCTCTCTCTCTCTCTCTTTCTCTCTCTGCCCCTCCCCAGCTCGTGCTCTCTCTCTCTCTGTCAAAAAACAAAATAAATAAATAAACAGTAAACATTTTAAAAAATAAAAAATAAATAAAATAGCAAGCTTAGCCTGGATTCTCCAGGTGGGCCCAATCTCATCACATGAAGTCTTTACAGAAAAAGGAAGCTAAGAGTGGGCTCAAGAGATGTGACATGAGGAGGATTCAACACGCCATTGCTGTCCTTGACAATGTAAGAAGGGGGGCATGAGCCAAGGGATATGGCAGCTTCTAGAAGGAACAGCCCTCAGTTTTTTCAGCCAGCCAGAAAATGGGGACCTAGTCCTGTAACTTCAAAGAACTGAATTCTGCCAGCAACCAAAGTAGGCAGGAAGCTGATGCTCCCCTATAAACCAGGGACTTCAGAAAGACATACAGCCTACTGATACCTGGATTTTTGCATGGTGAGACACCTGCCAGACTGTGACCTACAGAACTATAAGATAACAAATTTGTGTTGCCTTAAACTAATGAATTTGTGGTGAGCTGTTATGGCAGCAAAACTATTACGATAATCAAAATGCAGAGGCCTAGACAGTCCAGTCTCTCTGCATCTTTAAATATTCTTTTTTTCAGAATCGCTCCCAATCTAAGACCTCTTTCTCTATTTCTATTCTCTTATTCAAACATGACCTTGAAAATATATTTCCCTTATGTTTTCTACCTTTCATTCAGTATTTGCTGGAAATTTGACTCTATTGTCTTCATTCATTGGGTAAAAGTTTTCTATCAACCCATATTTTGGCAGTTTTTAGTCCTGTGATTTTGTTTGTTTGTTTTACACCTTTAAAAGACTGTTCTAGGGGTGCCTGGGTGGCTCAGTTGGTTACGTGTCCAACTTTGGCTTAGATCATGGTCCCATGGTTCATGGGTTCAAGCCCCACGTTGGGCTCTGTGCTGACAGCTCAGAGCCTGGACCCTGCTTCAGATTCTGTGTCTCCCTCTCTGCCCCTCCCCCACTCACTCACGCTCTCTCTCTCTCAAAAATGAATAAATGTTAAAAAGAAAAAGGACTGTTCTAACTCCCTGTACCAGGTTTAAAAATTACATGTAAGAGGGGCTACTAACCTGAAAAGATGTACCATCTCAAGTAACCATGCAAATGTAAATACAAATAATGAGTTGTTTTGAACTGTCATGTGGCCAAACTTAAATGACATATCATATGATGTGTTGATGAGCATGAAGGGAAGTATGTGATTTTATACACTGCTAAGAGGGTGTGTAAATCTGTGAAGTCTCCTGGAAAGGAAATGTGACAATATTTCCATAAATAAAAGTGTGAGTTCCCTGGTACTTAGAGATGTGCACAAAGGTAAAAATGTCTATTCTGGCATTGTTTGAGATTGTGTGGAATTAGAAACCTAAATAAATGGCCAAGGTAACACATATAAAAACATTGGGAGGAGAGGGGGAGAGGGGGTGGGAGTATAAAGAACATTCAGCCCTTGATTCTGATCACTTCTCTGTTGTTGAATGTTTTACAGTGAGGATCTGACCATGATTCCTAAAGTAATATGAAATGGGAAAAGTCCCCCCCCCAAGCAAGCAAACAAACAAATAAATAATAAAAAAGGAGGGGTGAGTGGATGGTTCAGTCAGTTAAGCGACTCAGTCTTGATTTCAGCTCAAGTCATGATCTCACGGTTAGTGAGATCGAGCCCTGCATTGAGCTCTGTGCTGAAAGCTCGGTGCCTGTTTGGGATTCTCTGTCTCCCTTTCTCTCTGCCCCTTCCCTGCTCTCTCTCAGTTTCTCTAAATAATAAAAAATGTTACATAAAAAAAAGAAGATCACATTGAGGTTTTTTTTTTTTTTTTTTCCAGGAGAAATCCAGGTCTCCTTCTACTTTTCAAAATTAAAATGAAACCAGCCTGTTGTCAAGACCCAAAAAGTTCAGGCAGCAGGTGGATAATTTAGTCATGGCGCTGGCTGTTTAGTTATTTGGATAATTGAATTTAAGCCATCATGGATAATGTAATCCAGTTTAATTTGCAAAAATGTCAGGCCTGGAGACAGATCAGAAGGAAAACATTTGGTGATGGCAGAAACGTCATTGGAGAGACTTCCTTTGTGTTACGAGCTGTCTGTAAGAACCGACCCATTCCCAATATAAGGACTTAGATTGAAAAGATTTGATTAAAAACCTTGGCAATCTGGTGTGTGTTGTTAATGTTAGTGTTACATAATGCATTTTGCTAATTTATTTATGAAATGTTTGATTTAGTAGTCCATTTGCCCCTTGTCAAAAGCATCTGGGAATGCCTTCATTTTCAATTTGTTTACTTGAATAATAATTTGATTTGGGTTTCCCATTTGGCAAGTTTATTCTGATCCCAGTAACATCTATAATGAGACCACATGGTTGATTCTTATTGTTCTGGAAATTTTGGTCTTCATTTCAAATGTCACATGCAGCGAACCACCCATCATTTTCCAGCCAAAACATGTGCTTGTTGGCTTTGAAAAAGAACTGTAAGTAAAAATGACATTTCCTCCATTTATTCCTTGGATCAACAGCCAAACACATTTCTGCTTTTACTGCTTTTTGTTAGTCCCTATTGTGCCCACCGCTGTGCCCAGATTTGGGCATGACTGGCACTTATTTGCTTCTTGTCTGCTGGGAGAAAAGTCATCATAAAAAATGTCTGTAGGAGTCTTAGACAACATGGGAGGAGAGTAAACATTGTGAGTAGATGTCGTGGATAGGACTCAAGTTTAGTTTGTTTCAGAGAGACTAATAGTTTTCTGGGTTCTGGATACACAGACTGAAATACTGGAACACACTGAGATACAAGCAGCTCTGCCTGGGGACCCCTCCTGTGTGCATTTACTTTGGTGCCCTGTGGGCAAGAATGCAGACCAGCAGTACTTAGTGGTTCAGTGTCAGAGGGAAGTGGGACCTGATAAGACATGAGTGCCTTTTAGGACTTTTGAATGCATATCAGAATCCCCTTGGGAGACTCAGAAACATAGAGAGATGTACTGAAGTCTTAATGCATGCTGATGGTTGCCCTGACTTTGTAATACCCATCTGATTCACATGCTGTGGCTGATTGGTTATACATGGCTTTCACCATGAACTGTATATTTGTACTCTATTGAAACAATCTTTTTGCAGTGGTTTGTTTTGCCAAAACATCAATATGGCAGAATAAGGATGTGTAGAGTAGGAACCTTGCCATAACTATAACTTCTGAAACCTTTGTGATCCAGCAGAATCTGGTCACTGGAGTGCTCATTTGTAGCTAAAGTTCATCTCACTATTTAATAGTATTTATGGTTTGTTTTCTAGAGGTCATAGAGTGAAAACAAAAAAAATGGAGGAAATGATGACCTTTCATATAGAAGGGCAGCTATATTAGAAAAAGTCACCAGAGTATAGGCTCCTGTTGCCAAGTTAGTTATGTGATGAGTTATAACTATAGACCTGAGATAGGTTTCCAAAAGCGAATCAGTGAAAGAGTATCACTATCACTGATTCCAAACCAGGGGAATAGAAGTCTGGAGGCTTTTTAAATTTGCCCAAGGAAACCTCTGACTCTGGCATCTCTATATCCACCTGTGTCCTCTGCCAAACCTGTTTTTCATAATGCATTGCTTTTATTGGTCTTCCTTGGAACATATGTTGGGTCCTTGATAGTCACAGAGTATCTATCTTCATAGATGGGGTCTCTGCATGTGTGAGGACAACCTGGTGGTCATTAAGCCAGGCAAGGGCATAACCCAGACTGCTCATCTTCCATATCAGCTGGGCGATAGCCTGGGCTCTTTGAAAATCACAGGCTGGCTGTGATGTCCTCAGGGACCTAAGTTCCTTACCTTAAGTCTTTACCAAAGTATCTAGTGTGCTTATGTTGTTCTGTAAGGTAGAGAGAGAATACTGCGTTTTTTCAGGAAACACAGCTTCAGACTGGTCCTTAATTATTTAAATATTTACTTTACCTTGGTCTGCATGTTTCTACCTAGAAGACTATATCTTACACGCAGATTTTTTGTGTGTGTAATGCTTAAATGAGATCAAAACCTCTCATCTTGGGTCATTCATATTGTGTCCTTGGGAGCCACTGATTCAAATGTACTGGTTCTTAATATAAGTGGTAAAGGGACCGTAATCAATCATCCCATGGGGGTCATGTTTAGTGTTAAGCACACTGATGACATTCTGAACAATGCTGTAATTTCATAATGATCTAGACATAACGTCATCAAGGAGGAAAAGGTATCAGAGCCTCAGACCTTGCCCTGCAGGCCCCAACTGAAATCATTGATTCACCACCTAAGCTGAACTTTGGAATCACTGAGATGCTTTTGCAAACTTCTGATAGCCAAGCCACCCTCCAGGTCAATTAAATTGAAATCTCTGGGGTGGGACCTGGGCACCTGCTTTTATAACTCCATGGGTGATTCACGTGTGGAGCTGAGGCTGAGAGCGACTGTTCTGGTTGCCTTGCTTCCCCAAATGTGGCCCTTGGATGGACATCATTGGCCTCTCTTGGGAGCTTGTCTGAAATGCTGAATCTTGGCTCTACCTGAGACCTAGTGAGTCCGAATCTGCATTTTAACGAGATCCATATACAGCTCCTATTGTCCCTTTGGACAATCTAGTAACTAGGCTTCCCAGAACAGGGAAAAGAAAGCAATCCATACTTTTTTGTCTTAATGTGACAGATTAAAGAGAAAATGACTCCCATATTATTACATACTTTTTAATGTGCTAAAAAAACACTACTTAAATACTTAAAATTAAAAATTATATTTGGACTCTAAGAAAGCCTGCCTAATATTTTTTTTGTGGGCAAAATGTGATTCAAAATTGTAGCCAAGACAATATTTATAATAAATGGAAAGCATTGGGCTTTGTTCGGCTTAGTGATGCTCTTGAAGGCATTTCACATAAATATATAGCACACAAGGTATGACAATTATTTTGTGATTTTTTTTTGGTACCATTTTGTATCTACTGGGAGAGACATTACTTTTTCAAGGGAGAGGTTGAATATAAAAGGGTGATTGCAAACAATACATCGAGGCTTTACCACTTGTAGAAACACAAACGCAGACAGAGGTGAACTGTATTTTCAAAGCAAAGGAAAATATTCAAAACTGTTGGTGGGTGGAATTTACATAGATCTTGATCAAATATGCATTCGCCGTCCTAAATTTGAGACTTCACCACAGCACATAGCCTTGTCACATGGAGTGTTGGTTCTTTGAAATAGCAGAAAAGAGAGGTCAATAGCTGCTGAGAAGGAGCACATGTGGAAAAATAAACAGATACAGGGAGGTCTAGGCTGAAGAGAGAAATTGCCTTCTGTGAGACCTCATTTGCTGGACACCATGCTGGGTGCTCCACATACAGAGGACAGCAAGCTGATTAAGGCTTCAAAGGTAAGCTCCTTACCTTAAGAGTGGAAGTGGACACAAAACCAGACCTCTTTGCTTCCTCTGTGATGCCAGGTCATTGGGAAGTTCTTGAGGACCTCAGTGAACAATATCGCTGTTGTACTGGAGGCCCAGAACCTACCTTGCCAATTTTTAGTGCCTTTCAAAACAGCAGGGTGATATTTTATCCATTCTCTTCCCTTCTCCTTTCTTTCTTATTACCTTCCTGGCTGCTCCTTGCTCTCTGGCTTTTAAACTGTAGGTCATCTGCCTTTACCAATCAGCATCAGAAAAGCTATCTCCTTGTTATATTGTCCCCAGATTCCCATTAATCCTTTGGTGAGTATTTAAGGATGCTTTGCCTACAGAAAATTTCTGTCCACTTGCCTGGCAGCAAAAGAAACTATGTTTCCAAGATTCTTTCTGACAATTCTGACATGATCATAGCAATGTAAGATCCAGTGTCCCAATGTTCTCTTTACTTAGTGTCCCAGTGCTGTGACATGAGGCTCAGTTTATTTTTTTCAGAAACTTCCTGCCTCTAATCTCTTTGGCTAAAAGTCAAGGGCAGTTCGTTCACAAGATATCAGGATCTTAGGTTAAACTCCTCAAGCTGGTTGAGATATAGTAAGCCTAATTCCCATCTATGTGCAGCTCTGTCCCACCTGTCTTGGAGGATGAGCAGCTACCCTCAATGCCCATGACTCAATACGATTTCATTCTCAAGATGACAACCACCTGGCCTGTATGACCTCGCACTGTTAGTTCTCTCTCTCCTCCCTTAGAGTTCACCTCCCTCCTCACTATCGTCAATACTCTAAAGGCACAAATTGGTCACAGATTAGCTGCGGTGCCTATAGAACTGTTCATTTTAATTAAATTAGTGTTCAACATTTAAAGATCAGAAGATTTCATAGAAAAGTCATATTTTTGTTTTCTCCTCAAAACCCAAGTGAGACCAAAAAGAAGATCCAGGGAATGGGCCAACCTGGCAGCCATGCCTGGAGAGAGTCCCACCTGTTCCCGAAGATGACCCACCCCACTTTCTTCCTTCACTCAGTCCATCCCTTTGTAACTTGAACTAAACAATGGGTAATTCCATCCCATCTTCTTCATTTCTTCTCTTTTCATGTGTAACTAATCTTTTAATTCATTAAAATTTTTTTCCAATTATTATACTTTTCATTTTGAGAAATTTTATTTGGTTCTTTTCCCATGACTCAATACGATTCCATG
The DNA here is from genome assembly GCF_024362965.1 of Panthera pardus. Lineage (NCBI taxonomy): Eukaryota > Metazoa > Chordata > Mammalia > Carnivora > Felidae > Panthera > Panthera pardus. Next base: position 41,545,610 of record NW_026526821.1, on the reverse strand, counting down.
CTCAAGATCACAACCACCTGGGCTGTATGACCTCCCACTGTTAGTTCTCTCTCTCCTCCCCTAGAGTTCGCCTCCCTCCCCACTATCGCCAATACTCTAAAGGCACAAACTGGTCACAGACTAGCTGTGGTGCCTATAGAACTGTTCGTTTTAATTCAGTTAGTGTTTGGCCATTCCTTGTAGTATCTGATTCTTCTTTTTCATGTGTTTGGATTTCTCTTTTATTCCTTAAAGCATATCAAAAATAGTTATTTTACCTGTGAGCCTGACAACTCCAATAGCTGAAGACCTTGTGATTCTGTGCCTGCCCTGATTTGTCCCAGCCCATGCTAGCTTGTCTGTGAACTGCCCATTTATGTTGCAGCTTGACCTGTGTGATTTCTTTGGGGCCTTGGTTGATTCTCTCCATAAAGGAATTAAATCTGTTCCTACATGTTGCCTGGGACACTACCACTATGGGACTACTTTAAAGTTTCTTGAGGTTTCTTGAACTATAAATGTAGTTCTGACACTGAGGCATCCCAGCTGGAGGTGATAGGTAGCATGGGGATCACCTCTACTGAGCTGTACTGACACATGTTGTGAGCTACTGACCCTTGTCGGCCAAGGCTTTGGTGTCTGTTCACTAATGAGAAATGATATTCTGCAATCATGGATCAGTGAGCCATTTCAGAGTAAAATGTAGCAGCCTGTTGGTATTGTTTAGTAACAATATTTGGATTTATGATTTATTCTTGGTTTTGGTGGAATCTGGGGAAAAGAGTTGAGTTTTAAGATACGACTGGTCACTTACCTAGAATGTATCTATTAGAGACCCCCAACATGAACAGTTTCTGGTACCAAGGTACCAAGGTGCTTCACCTACCCGCCCCCCCCCCCCCCCATAAGCACACATATACACACATGTGTGCACACACTGGTCCTTGTTACAACCTGGAGACAAAGTTCTCCAAGGAGACCCAGCCATGGAAGGACAAAGAAACTATGGCCTGCAGTCTCCTGACCCCTTTCCAAGCATGTCCCTGTCCTGCTGCTGCTGTGCTGAATTCCTTGTCCACTGTTGTATGAATTTAAACTGAATCTTGTTTTTCCAGCAGTGGAATAGCTAAGGTGATTGATGTGTAATGAACACTATAGGCTCCTCTCAGATTCCCCACCTCTCTGGGGCTAAACTTCAGTGTCTTTTCCTGGAGTTCCATGCAGCTGATGAAGGGAAATCGCAGTGTATTTCATGGTTTGCTGCAAACACACAGGGCTCCTCCCTTCCCTCTGTTTCTGGGTTTCTCTGAGGATTCCTTATTTCCAATCCAGGTCACAGATGCATTTAATCCAGAATTGTTTTTTCAATCGGGCCTTACGCAGTATATCCAATCTTCTAAACTGCCAGAAACAAAAATCTCGAGGTGTGTGTGTGTGCGTGCACACACACACACACATGAAATATACATGTGTGTACATATATACAGCTATGTACACACATGTTTTTATATATGTATGTATGTATATATATATATATATATATATATATATATATGAACACATACATAATCATGATTCTCTAACCCACTGTGATCTGGTTTTCACCCCTTCTACACTGCCCATCCCTTTAATTTTGCTGTTACTGGGGCACCTGGGTGGCTCAGTCAGTTGAGCGTCCAACTCTTGATTTTGGCTCAGGTCATGATTCCAAGACTGTGGATCCAGCCCCACATTGGGCTCTACTCTAAGCATGAAGCCTGCTTAAGATTCTCCTCTTTCTCTCTCTCTCCCTCTGCCCCTCTCCCCTGCTTGCACACTCTCTCTCTCTAAAAGAAAGAAAGAAAGAAGGAAAGAAAGAAAGAAAGAAAGAAAGAAAGAAAGGAGGGAAGAAAGAAAGGAAGGAAGGAAGGAAGGAAGGAAGGAAGGAAGGAAGAAAGGAAGGAAGGAAGAAAGGAAGGAAGGAGGGAAGAAAGAAAGGAAGGAAGGAAGGAAGGAGGGAAGAAAGAAAGAAAGGAAGGAAGGAAGGAGGGAAGGAAGGAAAGAAAAAAATTGCAGTTACTTAAGGTGCTGTCCTCTTTTTTCTCCTATTCTGTCTCTTGTCACTACCTCAGACTACTGCCTGCTGCTTGCAGATCACTTACAACCTACTGCCAATTTTTGTAAGTAAAGTGTTGCAGAAACGGGGCCACACCCAGTTGTTTCTGGCTTGTCGATGGCTGTTTATAGCGGCGGATTAAACAGGTCCACAAAGCCTAAAATATTTACTCTGTGCCCCTTAACAGAAGGATAAAAGGGCTCCAAAGTGCTTCGCTGTTGCATTCTGCATGTCACCTTTTGATGTGTGCTATTATGTGAAATTGCATGGTGTTTCACACAGGAGCATGTCCTACTTGCTGTGAAAAGTTCATTAAGCATCTAATGGGGAATTATGCCTTGGGATGTCTCATATGGGGTGTCAATATAGCCACATGTTGGGTGGATGTGTATGAAAGGACAACAGTGACACCTGACAGGTCTCTTTTAGGAGTTCATGAATAATAGGAGATTTTCTGATTATGGAGAACAGAATTGCCGAACAGAGTTTCTGACCTGCACCTCTGGCACAAAGAAGCAAGGAATTGGGGCTCCGCATCAGGCTCTCTGCCGTCAGCATGGAGCCTGGAGCTTCTTTGGATCCTCTCTCTCCCTCTCTCTCTGCCCCTACCCTGCTCGCACTCTCTCTCTCAAAAACAAATAAACATTAAAAAAAAAAAAAAAAAAAAGACAGGAGAAGCAAGGTATTCAAACCACAGTGTCAAGGAGCCAACCCGGAGAGAGATGGTGAGTAAAGCTGGTTCATGCCTGGGGTCACCAGCAGAGACCAACTCTACTCTGAGGTCTTACCACAGCACAAGTGTGAAGTCCACCCTCGGCCAGGCTGTCGGGGCCAGCTGGAGAAGAACTCACCTGCGTGCGGCCACTGCTTCTCTTCCTGGGGACCACAGAGCAGGGAGCCCCGGTTATGAACCGTCTGACTTTCAGGACTGGGGTGTGGGTGGTAAAAAACTTCAAAGGCATACTGTGCTTCCCTCTTATCTGCTGTGCCCCTGAAACCAGGCATCTGTTTGGAGAGCTTGGGTGTCAAGAGGGCTTACTCCAATCACTTGCGGGGTGAATTAGCAGGGATGTGAGGGAGCTTCCTCTACTCAGACAGATTCTGAGGACTTGGGCTGAACAAATTGTTCAACTTGCAGGGAAGGTCAAGGTCTGGAGTTTTGAGTCGTCCCGCAGCTAAGGGGCTAGGAGATTGCATTTCTAAAGGGTTCTGATTAGCAAATGAGGGTGTACGCTCGGACTGAGCTGGCATTGGTGAGGCAGCAGGTAGCGGGCACTTTTGCATTTCAGTGATTCTCTCACAGTCTATCAGAGGCTTGAGCTGCTTTTTACTGAGGCTGTGTTATCTCATTTACCCACCCTCAGGCCTCGAGTACCCAGGGCCGCCTGACCTGGGGCCACACACAGCACAGACATATGACCTGCAGGTGGCCGTCTCACACTGGGGGTGGCTGCTCAACCATCTGGGAAGCACTTCAGAGGCGGTACTGAAACTGACCCAGCACTCTCTCCTGCCCTCTTTCCCACATGTGTTCTTGCCACCACCAAAGTGAGACCTGAGAAGACCTGGTCCCTGCTTCTCACGGATTCCATCCAATGGCAACAGAATCACGTCCTTTTATTATTATTTTTTTTATTTTTTTAAGTTTATGTATTTATTTTGAGAGAGAGAGAGAGAGAGAACCAGCAGAGGAGAGAGAATCCCAAGCCGACTCTGTGCTGTCAGCATGAGGCCAGATGTGGGGCTCAAACTCACGAATGGTGAGATCATTACCTGAGCGGAAATCAAGTTGGACACTTAATTGACTGAGCCATGCAGGTGCCCCAGAATCCTGTCCTTTTTAGCAACTTGCTTGGGATCTCGTTTCTCACTGGTGTCATCTGTCTCTAAAGAGACCTGCTTGGTCTCTTGTCCTGCTGTTCTCCATTCATCCTTGATTCATCTTCCTGGCCAGCTCCCTCCTCCTGGCTGCCACCAGCTCTGTGCTCTCCAGCACCTTCCCCATTCTTCGAGGTGGCCTGCAGGCTTCTTCATGTTCTGCCCTAACCTGGAGCTCCATTTCCAGGCTCATACTCCTCCTTGCCTCCTAGCCCAGCTCAATGCTTTAGTCACATCCTGGGGGCTCCTATAGGGAAACCACTCCCTCCTCCCATTTTTCCTGGCTGTGGCCACTGTACCCACACTTGACTGCACCACATTGGACTGTGCCACATGGGGTGCAGGTGTCTGCAGCTCTCAGTCATCTTAAGCCTCCTTTGTTTGGTCTCCCTCAGATGCTGTGCTGGAATATAAACTCCATTTGGGCAGGAGTCTCAGTTTTACTGATGAATTAGTTCTCTTAGTCCAGAACAGTGCTTAGCCCATGGAACAGGCTCAATAAAATATTTGCAGAAGAAATGAATTTGAAGGGGTTTCTCTTTATAATCCGCTACCGTTTCTAACAACCTTTCTTATCAGTAAGTTTTCCCTCTGTTCCAATTAAATCCCTCCACTACAAAAAGCAAGCACATCCTTGTCTGGGTTTTTGCGGCAGCTGCCAAACCAATTAGGCTCCCATTGCCATAAAGCACAGTAACCTGGAGTCAAAGGATTCAGTGAGTCTTTGCTGACATTTTTGTCTCCTCTACTCTGAGTAAGTTTGATTTCTTGACTAATCTCTTCAGAAATTTGTTGCTATATTCACAGACTAGTCTGGAAAGGGCCCACATTAGGCAGGCGGTTTCTGATGTTTACAAAACAGTACAAGGTTTGGGCTTTTCTCTTCTTAGGTCTTACTACAGGGTCTGGAAACATCTTGAAAGCAATGCCTGGTGCTCAAGTGGGTTCTTGGTGTCCAGTGGTCTGGGAAAGTCTGTGAACCTGAATGCCTATGGCTTTGGATCTGTTTCTAATGGAAATCATCAGAAATAAAGTGGTTTCATACCCCCCCACCCCCACCCCTTTGGTGGAAAGCTCTTTGTTGGCAAATGGAGCCATTTAAGATTTGTCCTCTCAATGCCGGCTCAAGACCAGGACTCTGTCTCCGTAGAGAGGGCTGTCCTTGGAAAGGTTGAAACTAGGAAAGAGATGGCAATACCCCATCCCCTTTCTCCACCCTGTTCTTCCTCCTGGAAGTGCCCACTAATAGGAAGATAGGAACAGGGAGGGTGGACAGAAGGTATAAGTGAGTGGCACTCTACTCTGGAACAAAGTGCTTCCTCGAAACACAGTGTCCAAGACATGAGATGCCCCAAGAACTGGAGGAGCGCCTGGGTGGCTCAGTCGGTTAAGGGTCCAACTCTTGATGTTGGCTCATGTCATGATCTCATAGTTCGTGGGTCTGAGCCGCCTGTCGGGCTCTGTGCTGAGAGTGGGGAGACTGCTTGGGATTCTCTCTCTCCCTCTCTCTTTGCCCCTCCCCTGCTGGCATGCTCTCTCTCTCTCTCTCTCAAAATAAATAAATGAACATTAAAAAAATAAAAATGAAAAAAAAAAAAAAAGAACTGGGGCCCTGAGCTACTTTGTTTGACCTTGTTGAGAATCCCACATGACATTGGGGTGGAAACAGTACCAAAACCAGCTTGTGCGATGTACCTACGGTGGCAATGAAGGAGTGTCAGGGTGGCCCAAACTCTACTGGCCTTCTAAGCTGTCTCCTTCATTCTCGCTGTATCTCCTAGATATCCACCTCCATACTGAAGCCTGAATAATCTTTCTAAATCAGAAACCCAACCAACACCTGTCTCTGCTTCATGTCCCTCAATACTCTCCGTGATGTGTATGCTCGCACCTGCGTTCCATGGCGCTTCATGACCTGCCTGGTATCTCCTTCCCTGGCCTCACTTCTGCTCTCAGCCTACTGCAGACATAGGCCTCCAAGGTCATCAGAGTCTGCAGGTTCTTGCTTCTCCTGGCCTAGGCCCCCTTCCCATTGTTTCTCATGCCCCATATCCTTCCCCTGTTTTTCCTTATCGGACTACACTCTATCCATTTTTTTCAGACTACCTTTATGAGTCTTCTACTCTCCAGGAATACTTCCCACTCTTCCATCACCTCAGTGTCAGTAAGAAGTGTTTGTCCATTTTTAAGCATTTACTGATTGCCCACTGCATGCCAGGTGTGAGAAACAGAGCGGAGACAAAGACTCAGCCTTCATCCTTGACGAGCACACAGACTGAATGTCCAAGTGTCCTATTCATAATTCATGAACTTCAAAGAGTGAGAAAATCGAGAGGCCGTTCCTCGTATACAGGAAGCACTTAATCATTATGTGATAAGTTTTGTTTAAAAGTTAAAAATGAAACATGAGCTTTTAGAATCATAGGCCAACATTCATATATCAAAGCATGATATTCTCTTTATGGTGAACATAAATACCTGTGCTATTACATACATACATTTATTAGCATAATGTAAGTGTTTAGCACTACAGGTCTGGTGGGATCAAAAATGGAACTTCTGTCCAGTGTGAACGTTTCACCATGTCCTGCAGAAAGGCTCCCGTTCTGGGCTCAGCAGAAATGCTCAAAGTTTGGAATTTATGTTTAATATTGCCCTTATGGTATGCCATGGTTGCTATGGAAATGATGCTATTGTTTATTATTGAATGAAGAGTAACAATGAGCCCAATAAAATAAATCTATAATATTGATACTGAGAAATCTTGGAATGTGGTTATTTTGTTTTTTTCTTCCTCATTTGTCAGAAGCCAATTGAAAAAGGCCTTCCAATTAGTGGAAGGGCACACTAAATTTGTGTATCTGCTGGCCCCATGAGGTAATTCATTTCTGATAATAAAAAGGAGCATTACCTAATTCAAACTGTTATTATGCTGGTGTATTGGGCAACCATAAAATGCACCTACACAAATAATTTATTGACCATATGATAATAAGGAAACATGCCTAAGCTGCTGGAAAGTTCTCTTCAGTCCACAGAGACCGGTGGGCAGACTTGATTACCTTCAGGGTGGCTGTGTTAACATGGGAAATGATCAGTTCAGCAGCCTGAATGTTCCCATCGATATCTAATAGAAACTTTGTTGCAGTTATACTCAGTGGGAGATCAAGTCTCAATTAAAAAAAATTCTGTCAACAGCCATTTGTCAAGTTCAGTAAGAACACTGATAAAGGCCGAAGAGATTTAGGGTTGCTAAAATGGAACCCAGTGGCTCTCAGAAAACTGGAGGGGATGCTCACTGACCTCACACAAGCCACTGGAAAAGATTTTAGGACTGAATAAAATGGTTGGATTTGAATGGCAGGGCCTAGCTCTGAAGAAAAGCAGCTCATTTAGTTTTGGCTTTAATATTTGGAGGGAAATACTCTGTATCCAGTGATAATAACACAAAATATATTCTGATCCTTTCAATAGCCCAATTTTTGGCAGGCCTTCCCAATTCAGGGGACCATTTTCTCCAAGTAGAACAAGAGAATGGATGAGTATCTGTTGATCCATAGCCACTCCACAACTTGCTCTAAACAACAACTGTTTTACTGTTCAGTATTCTGTTGGTCAGGGTTTTGGGCAGGGCTAGTGGGGGAAAGGTGATGGCTTGTCTCTGCCCTAAGTGTTGTCAGCCAGGCGTCTTGACTGGGGTTGGAGGAGCCAAGATGACCCCACTCACGCAGCTGGAGTTTTGGTAATGGCTGTCAGCTGGGATGTCTCAATTCTCCTTCACGTGTCCTTTCTCTTCCTCCAGGGCTTCTAGCTCCCCATGACCTCCTAGTCTGTCAGAATACTGGATTTCATTACATGGCAAGAGGACAAAAAGGAAGCTGCCATGCCTCTTCACGCCTAGCATCAGAGGCTCCATACTTCTCTTCTGCCCTATTCTTTTGGTCAGTGCAAGTCACAGGGCCAGCTGAGGTTCCAGGATGGAGGAATAGACCCACCCCTTGGTAGAGAGAGCAGAAAATTCACACTGGGAAGAGCATAAGGGGTGGGAGGGATTGAGGTGGTGATATTAGAAAACATTTTACCATGGAGGGTGAAACTATAATCACTTTTTTTAATGTTTATTTACTTATTTTAAACAGAGAGAAAGGGCGCAAGAGCAAGCAGGGGAGGAGTAGAGAGAGAGAGGGAGAGAGAGAATCCTAAGCAGTCTCCACGCTTGCTCAGCACAAAGCCTGACATGGGGCTTGATCTCACAACTGTGAGATCATGACCTGAGCCGAAATCAAGAGCTGGATGCTTAACTGACTGAGCCACCCAAGCACCCCTAAACTATAATCACATTTGAATGTTCAACCAGCCTTGGAAGTCATTGCTGTGCCCTTTGTCTCTGAACCCTGAAATTAGAGAAATCAAGCCCAGGTGTGTTGTTTGTTCCCCAGCAAACCCACTGTCCAAAGTTTGGTTGTCACATATGGTTTGGACACCAGGATAAGCCAACGTGCCAGCAAGGTGATGCTATGTAGTGGTCAAGGTCCTCATTGATCATCTGGTTTCTGCACTCGCCTTCTGTCAGCTGGTTTAAAGAGGTCTTTCAAAGAGGTGACCGATTAAAACCAAATTTACATTATTGAAGCCAAACAATATGGAGCTGAAGTCAGTCCTTTAATCTCTTCCAGAAAGATTCTAGGGACCAGTCTCTCTGAAGAGTAATATTGAGGCATTGTTTCATCACCTTGGGTTGGAAAAACCCATGTCATTTTTTTAAAAAACCTTAAAAAATTATTATTAGTTTCCATTAGGCTGCTACATTGTTTATTTTAGCACTGCCATCATTTCACAGTCTCACCCCCTCTGATTGCCAATGAATGATCCTGGGAGTTCTTCCATGGTTGCCTAGTAACAAGCTAGCTGAGGCCAGGAGGTACCTCTGTCCCTAGAAGGAGAGAATGACATTGCATCCAAAATCAACTTTCCAAAGGACAAGTGACACTCCGAGATTCAAGGTTCTAGAACTGAGGACTTGTGTGTCATCTAATTCCTTTGCCTGTGAGTCCCAGCCAGCAGCAAGTAATGTCTTAAGTGTTTTCCAGGCCTCGCCAGACAGGAATACCAGTCCTGTTCTTACAGATAAGAGAATCAGCTGTTTCTCCCAACCAAGATTGCTATGGAAAACAAAGTACATTGGAGTATGTGCAAATTTGTAGGAATATTTTGGCTTCCTCAGGGCTGTTTATTTTCATGACCAAGCATGTGTGTATACACATATATTTAGGTAAAGAAAGGTACTCAGTAGATGCAACAGATCTTGACCCCTGGGCCGAGAAGTGAATACGTGACTTCCTGGTTAAGTATAGAGCATTATCCCCCAGCAAGAGTAATTCCAAGAAGTCATGTGATTAACGCGGAGCAGAGCTGTCTTTCCCTGGAAGGGATATGTTGACATTGGAAAAGAGAAGCTCTGACTTACTGTGTGGTGACTGGTTGGTCATTTCCCAGTCCTACAGAGAAGCTCCCATGTCTTCAGTAGGAGACAACAAAGACAACATACAGAAAGAGACAAGGAGAGATGTGAGACAGCAGAGATGGAGACGGTGTCAGGACTGAGTCCCCAGCGATTGTTTTCTAGATCCTGAGTCATGGAGGTCTTTCTTTCAGCTCTTTCAGAGACATTTAGCATCTTTCCTTGCTACGGGAAACTAATTCCTTCACTTTGTGCTTGCTAACCTAATTTTACTAATATACCAAGTTTTGTCAACCTTTCACCATATAGAATTGCTAGGCTTCAAAGAACACAGCTGACTCCTGGGTTTTTATTTCAACTCCATAAGGAAGCTCATAATGGGTGCATAATATTGTGATTGTTCTTTGCAATATAGCCGTAGAGAAATATAAAGATTGTGTAAGCTAAGTAGATTATTAACTCATCCATATAAAGTTGAAGTGAATATAAATAAAACATATATAATGCAAATACCTTCTGGCTTGACATCCCCTGTTGCTGATTGCATTTTAGTTGCAACAATATCTCCCGTCCCACATGTTCTTCTACAATGTGAACTTGACACTTCATCTATCATGACATTCAGTCTCTGTTCCCTTTCTTGGACCTAGGCAAGTGTGTGTCTCATTAGTAATGAATAGAAAGTGACAAAAATGAGGCTGTGTGATTTCTGAGGCTAGGTCATACAAGCAATGTTGCTCTCACCTTGATAGCTGGGACACTTGGTGTGTTTTTTGTTTGTTTGTTTGTTTGTTTTTTGTTTTGTTTTGTTTGGTTTGGTTTTGGTTTTGAGCAGTGACCAGCAATGGAGTAAGTCTGAATATCTTGAGGTCACCAGACTGTCAGGAAGTTCAGGTTAATGGAGAGACCATGTGTGGGTCCTCCAGTTGATAGTTTAAGAGAAGATCCTAGATGAAAATCAGGATCAATTACCAGACCCACGGATAAAGACACATCCTGATGATGCCAAACCCCATCAAGTCCACCGCAGCATATTATTTCTGGGAGGTCTACAAAGGGTCTCCCACGCGTATTCACGAAGCAGTCTCTGCCTGCTGTCTCTGCTGTTATCACATGATCTATCCTTGTCACTGTCTTTCTTCTCTTGTGACACTACCTGAGATTCCCCGTTACTGCCTTTTCCCTTCCCCCACTCTCATTTCAAAGTCCTTGTCAAAGAAAAATGATTCTAAAGCTTTTAGTACTTGGTGATTCCATAGCTCATGAAGAATCAGTATTGGGGCAGGAAGAGACCCATGGCCCTAATTTTTGGTCATACTTTGTCACCTGGGCTCCAAAGCAGCTCAGGGTGTCACAAAGCCACTCCTTAGCAGTTTCATCCTGGCCCCGGTAGCCATACTTCCTCAATAGCTGTTACAAGAGCACTTACTATGGGACAGGACTATTCCAAACACTTCAAGGATATTAGCTTACTTAACCTACAGAACAGCCCCATGAGTTTTGTTGTTTTGTTTGAACAGGTGAAGATACTGAGTTACAGTGACGTGAAGTAACTTCCCCAAGGTCACCCAGCTAGGAAGTCATAGAGCCAGGAGTCAAATCCAGGCAGTCTACTCAAAAGTCCATGCTTTTAACCATTGATCCTGGTGAGTCCTTAGGGGCTCACATCCAGTCAATGTGGCCAGAGAGAGAACAGAAGCCACTCTGTCTCCTCCGTCTTCCTTATCTCTCTTGTATCTCCTTCCCAGTTATGCTAGTTGGTCAATGTGTGTGCGGTGTGTGTGTGAATGGGTGTGTGCACATGCACGTTTGCGTGTGTGTGTGCACCCATGTGTTTCTATACTGTGTATACTTGAAAGCTGATCATGGCTTGCCTAAGTCTACGGATGAAGATAAGACCAACCAATGTTTGTTATAAGAGATGAGCAAGCCCTAACCCGGCCAACCTTAAAGGCATCTGGGTTTTTAAGAGCTTTCCGGGCCCTTTGATGAAACCTATCATGCCAGACTAATGATGCTGCTGTTTGCCATTCATTCTCATCGGGTTTAATGAAGATAAAGGGGCTCTCTTTATGTGTCCAGTTGGGCTTAACAAATTAACCAGCCTGCCAAAAGGGTACATGCAAACAGAATATTTGTCCTCATAATGTTCATTAGGAGGGAGAAAGTTAACTAACCTTTTTTGCTGTGTTTCTTTTCCCAGGGCCCAGTGAAAGCCGCGGAGCTGAAACATTGTCTCTAATCTTATTTCCGATGGGCCTTTCCCTAACTTCTCCTTTTATGATCTTTTCACAGCTGTTATATCAAATCAGTATCATTATGTGTTTAAAAAAATATTATGCTCTGTGTTTCAGAGCTAACTACCCAGAACTAAATATTCTGGCCCTTTTTGGAAGACGACAGGCGATTAGAGATCTGGAAAGGGTGGCGGGGTTGTTTGTTTGCTTGTGTCCTCTTGGCAGCTCCCGGTGAATGATATGAAAGCAGCAGTTCTCAGATTTTTGCTACAGGTTCGTGGTGTAACTATGAACTGCTCTGTATGGTGGATTGCAAAGGTGGTGCAATGCCTCCCTTTCTTGAGTGTAGATCTCTTTGCAGTGTAACTTGGTCCCTCTTCACATCATGAGGTGGAACCTGTACTTTGTACCTTGAAGCCGGGCTTAGAAGCGTGACTTGTTCTGTTAAATGAGATGTCAGCAAAGGCTTGAAGGGTACTTATGCCTTGGAGTTTGCTCTCTCTTGCTGCACCTGGAATCGTGAGACCCCTATGTTACCTGGACTCAGCTAGCCAGGTGAGTCAAATACAGCTGACTCAAGTAAACCAAATCCTTATTGAGTTAGACTTTCGTAAGTTCAGACATTCAAAACTGAGAATAAGACCTGTTTGAAAACCAGTTATATAACATATTACCATATTCATGAATGTCTAGCATACTGAATAAAAGGGACAGCAAAACCTTGGATTGTGAGTAACTTGTTTCGCGAGCATTCTGAAAGATGAACAAACATTTCTAATAAACTTTAACTTGACCAACAAGCAATGTCTTGCGATACAAGTAGTACGTGATGCCTGATGTCACATGGTCACAAGTGAGCCAATGGTTCTTGAAATTCACTTTGATATATGAGGGCTTTCGGTGACAAGCATGTTTCTGGAACGAATTATGCTGGCAAACCAAGGTTTTACTCTACTTCAATAGAATTGACGCAGTGTTCTCATTTGGGTTCTTTCCCCCAACGACCTGCCCCCATCAATGTCCAGCTACAACAAGTTAGTTACAAGATGAAGCACAAAAAAACACTGAGACAGCCAGGGCAAAGGTGAAAAAAGTTGTCTAGGACCAAAGGGATTTTAGCTGTTGGCTGAGTAGCTCTGCTTTCAGAATAGACAAGGAAATTCAGAAGTCTGGAAGAACACTGGCGTAAAAAAAAAATTTAATTAAAAAACAAACCCACAAACAACAAAAACATCAATCAGAATAGAATAGCTTTTAATCCAACTTCCAAACCGAACCCACCTTGCACATCTTATATCTCACATATTTTTCAGATCTTTTGTGTGGAACTGATTTAATGTCTATGAAACTTCTAGAAATCCTGGGATTACAGACAGTAAGGAAATGTTGCAAAAGCCCAATACAAAAGAAAAATAAAAGAAAGGAGATGCTGCTGAAAGCTTAGATGATCTCATTTGCAGCTTCTCACATGATGGGGCATGAGGACAAAGAAATAAAAGTGGGCTGTTCAAAGAAGTGCTGTTTTCTAGGGGCACCTGGGTGGCTCAGTTGGTTAAGCATCTGACCCCGGCTCAGGTTGTGATCTCATGGTTCATGAGTTCAAGCCCTACATTGGGCTTTGTGCTGATAGCTCAGAGCCTGGAGCCTGCTTCGGATTCTGTGTCTCCCTCTCTCTCTGCTCCTCCCCCATGCGTGCTCTGTCTCTCTCCTTCTCTCTCTCTCTCTTTCTCAAAAATAAATAAATAAATAAATAAATAAACAAACAAACATTAAAAAAAAAAGGTACTATGTTCTAAACCATTCCTTCTCATCCTACCATCTTGTCCATGTAGGATAGGCAAACACCTCTTAACAGTGGTTTTATAAAGGCGCTTCTGGATTTTGTAGCTGTCAGTACACTTCTCAGTTATACCACGCTATTTTGATTTTCGAAAGGATATAGCTCATTTTGCAAATTTTGTATGTTTGGCAATTATTTCCAGATAAAAATTTTTGAAAATGTAGCTCCAGAATCCCCTGGGTGGCTCAGTTGGTTGAGCATCCAACTTCGGCTCAGTCATGATCTCGTGGTTCATGAGTTCGAGCCCCGCGTCGGGCTCTGTGCTGACAGCTCAGAGCCTGGAGCCTGCTTTGGATTCTGTGTCTCCCTTTCTGTCTGCTCCTCCCCCACTCATGCTCTGTCTCCCTCTGTCTCAAAAATAAATAAACATTAAAAGTACTTCCTTTCTCTTTAATGTATTCTCTTTCTCAAAAATCAACATTAAAAAAAAGTAGCTCCATGGAAAATACCTTAAAATATTCTTTCTAATCAATAGCTTGTTGAGAACCTTTTAAGTACCCACTACTGAGCTGGACACCACTGCAGATAATAATAATAATAAACTATACCACTTACTGCTGCTTAGGTAAGGTTCGTCCCTTTAAAGAAACTGATTAAAACTCTCAATGGGCAAGTATTACACTAGAAATTTTTTTAAACTCATGACCAGTCATGAATATTTTCAACATAAAGATTGGATCTTAGCTTTGGTGACTTTAAGTTATCACCACATCATGAACCAACATGTTGTTCAAGGACTTTGCTTTTTTCCAAGGAACATTTACCAAAAAAACATCTCCAAGTAACTTTTCCTTGCCAGATCTTTGGGCCTGGATGCTTTCCTCTCTGGAGACTGTGTCCAAATGGACTTTGCTCAGAGCTGAGTCTTTGTTGCTGTTGGTTTTTCTCTCCTCCCTGGAATTTCCAAACTTCTAGGCAAGGAGTCTGAATGCCCCCTATGGGGTTTAGAATACATTAAAACTTTTCTTCCATCATATCACTTATTATCTGCAATTACATGACAGTGAATCATTAGAAGTTCCTCTCTTTACTGTGATAGGCTAATTTTGATGATCATCCGAAGAACTGTGAAATTTTATGCCAATGCTCCACTGTCACTATGGAATTAGTATTCAGAGTCCTGGTTGGGGAGAGTTCTAACAAGACCTAAAGGTTGGGGAGGCGAGTCTTTGCTTCCTGAGGTGCTGGGACTTAGATCCTCTAAGCATTGATCTTACAATTTGGCATCTTAATGTCTTTTCTGGAGATTTCAAAATGAATCTTGTGTCCTTTCCAGCCTCTAACTGATCCTGGAATGGAAACAGAAGACAGCCAATTTGCACAGTGCTGAAAATGATACAGAAGCTCGTTGTAAGTCATGTAACGACATGGGCCAGAGAGGCCATGTCCCTTCCTAGAGCGAACTATTTAAAAGTGTGGGGCTCCAGGCAGACAGAAAGAGGGACATAGAACATACGAAATTCAGTGCTGTTTTTCTTAGAGCTCCTCAGGTACGTTGCTTCAGGGGTGTTCATCAAGTGAACAGTGTGTGTGAAGAAGGATTTAAACATCAAAGAGCAGTCAGAGAAGAAAGTCTTAAAGTGCTTTTCTACTGAACTTTGTATGATTTTTACTTTTAGCTCTTGAACCCCAGTTCCTACTTTCAGTCATGGCCCATATTCAACACTGGAGAACAAAATTATGTTTCCCATGAATATTTCTCATGACCAGCTGTGGTGGATGCTCTCCTCTCCCTCCGTCCTCTCCTCAGTACCCCTTGCCCCCCATCCCAGGACTTGTGACTCTCAAAACATATCAGGGAGTTAAGCTTCTGGGAGCAGCTTCCGGCCAGGGATGAATGCAAGTGGATAGGTGAATGCCCCTGCTCTCTCACACCTTGAGTGGGACCACTCTGAGGTATGTTTAATACCGTTAACTCCCCAGGCGGATTAAGCCCCCGTTGCCCAGAGTGGAAGTCTCCCTCAGTATTGGCTGCTTCCTTCCTTGGTCTCACTTGCTTACTTTGCTGCAAGTACTTCCTAAGGGCAGCACCCAAACCTATCTACTCCTGTGTCAGGGTCTACAAACTAGAGGAAACCAACTAAAGATATAGCATTTAAAAAGAGCCCCTTAGTTCTATTTATTCGTCATTCATTCATCACGCATTTACTGTAGACCCGCCATGTGTAAGGCACAATGCTAGGGCATGGAGAAAGAGAGAGGAGAGGCATGCACCTTCCTGTTCCTTAGAAGTGACTTAAAACAAGGACACCATAAGAGAGGCTTGTGAATTCTCCAAGATCTCCAGACTAACGGTTCCTCTAGGAGCCCCTGGAATGACCCCCTTGTGTCCTCTAAACAGATTGTGGATAGGAGATTACTACACAACTTCCTTGACTTTTTTCATGCCCATTGCTTCTCCTCGGTCTTATCTCTGTGTCTCTATTCACTCTTCTTTTTAATTTTTTAAAAATATGTATTCATTTTTGAGAGACAGAGAGACAGAGTGTGAATGGGTAGGGGCACAGAGAGAGACACACACAGAATCTGAAGCAGGCTCCAGGCTCTGAGCTGTCAGCAGAGTCAGACGTGGGGCTTGAACTCACAGACAGTGAGGTCATGACCTGAACTGAAGTAGGACGCTTAATGGACTGAGCCACCCAGGTGCCCCAGTTTTGTTTTTTTTTTTTTTAATTGAAGTTTACTTGACACACAATGCTACATTATTTTCAGGTGTACAACATAGTGATTGGACAACTCAGTTTTGAGTTCTTGAAGATGTTTTCTTTGAAATGTTTGATTGATACAAAATATCAAACATTTTGTATAGAAACACGTATAGAAAATTGCCCGTGTTACCCTAGAAGTCTGTCTTTAAGACTCCCTGCAGACACTCCTCCCACAGGGTAATTGCCATCCTGATTTCCCCAGAGTGTTTTGTTTTCTTTTAACTTTATTTTATTTATTTATTTTTAAAATTTTTTTAATGTTTATTTATTCTTGAGACAGAGAGAGACAGAGCATGAATGGGGGAGGGTCAGACAGAGAGGGAGACACAGAATCTGAAGTGGGCTCCAGGCTCTGAGCTGTCAGCACAGAGCCTGACGCAGGGCTCGAACCCATGGACGGTGAGATCATGACCTGAGCGAAGTAGGACGCTCAACCGACTGAGCCACCCAGGCTCCCCTGTTTTCTTTTAACTTTAAATATTCTTGTCTGTGAGGTTCATCCATTGTTCTGGACTTAACTGTGCATTGTTCATGCTCATTACTGTGTAGTATTCCAATGTGTGAGCAGTGATTTATCTGCTCGATTATATTTTGTTTTGTTTTGTTTTTTTTTTATCTCCACCCCCAACATGGGGTTCAAATTCATGACTCAGATCAAGACGCATGCTCTACCCACTAAGCCAAGCGCCCCTATCTGCTCTACCGTTGATGGGCAGTTGAGTGGTTTCTAGTGGAGCTCATTATGAATAGTGCTGCTGTGAACATTCTAGCACATCTTTTGATGAATATATGGGTACATTTCCATTGGGTATTTGCTCAGAAGTGATGTTGGGTCATAGAATACGCGTGCATGTTCAGCTTTGGTGGATGCTCACCGTTTTCAGCAGTGGGTGTAGTGGATTCCACTCCCACCAACAGGGTATGAGAGTCCCATTTTTCCAAATCCTTTCTAATGATTGATTTTTATCCATTTCTTCTCATTTTAGCTAGTCTGGTGGGTGTGAGCTATGCCTTTTTGATTTTTCTATAGATAAAGACTTAAATATTTGATCTCTGTTTGCAGCAGAAAGCCAACCGTCTCCTATGAGTTTTGTGACTAATAAAAAATTTTGCACCTGCTATTAAACTTTTGCTTTGGCACAGTTTTTGTTCATAATCTTTGAAATTATGACTCATTGTGAAGGCTGCATTTTGCAAAGCCAATCTGAATACTTTAACCAGCTAATCTTCCTTTCCACCTGGGAAGTGTTTGCATCACCCCCTCTCTAATGAAATGTGGACCCACCCACCTGAGCATCCCTCCCTGTCAGTCCTTTCTGCCTCATTATCTCCCTGATGCTTTCATTTTTCACTCCATTTTTCTGGTTGATCTCCACCAATCTTTTGAACCACACCCCCCCCTGCCGCCCCCCCCCCCCCCCCCGCCACCACCACAAAGCAACAAGCATGTCTTTTCTTTTGCTTGTGTGTTCATCTTTTCCCAGGAAGTCCTTGAGGGGACACACACGTTAGTCCTTAAGTATTCTCTTTTGCTTCTAAATGTTAATTTGTCCTTAGAGCTGATGTAATGTTTAAGAGTGATTAAGAGTGTAGGGTCTGAGGCCTTCCTTCCTTCCTTCCTTCCTTCCTTCCTTCCTTCCTTCCTTCCTCAAATGTTTATGGAAGACTATCATGTGTCTGATCTTGTGCCAGGAGCTAGGATGTAATGGTAAGAAAAGCAGTTATGGTCCCTTTCCTCAATGAGTATATAATTTCGTTTCCATAATAAAAATCAGATATTCACACTAATATGTTATTACAAGCTGTGATATGTATTGAGGAAGAAAGGCATGGGGTTCTTGGATAGTGCCTAACAAAGAGATATGACCTAGTCAGGTGCTGTGAGAAAGAGACTGTTGGCCTGAGGCCTACATGACGGGAAGAATTAAGTAGCTACCCCATCCTCATTGGGGAGCATCTTTAAGGGATTATTTGCTCTTTTAGTAATTGTCCATTGCCAGCAGTAGAGGGGGAGAGTCTGTGTTAGAGACTACTTACTTGGCGCACACCTCTCCCCATAAACCACATATCTTGGTGTCGATACCCTTGTGTAGAACCTTTCTACACTAATTGGTCTTGGTCATGCGACCTTTTTGGCCAATGGGAAATTAGCAAGCATGACCCAAGCAGACGCTCCCTCCTGAAACCTTGGTTTCAAGTTTGACTATACTGTTGGAAAGTTCGTGTGGAAAGATGCCCTCAAGGCTAGGAGACTATAGGGAAAGTGAGAGTCAGAGAGAGAAATCGAGCCAGCTCCCAGTGATTCTAGCTAAAGCTTGTGAATGATACCATCTTAGCTCTTCTATTTCCCAGTCAAGCCACCCCAGCCCACATCACGTGGGGCAGAAGCATCCCTACTTTGCCGTGCCTGAACTGTAGAATCCTGAGCAATAAATTGTGTCTCTTCTTTTAAGCCATGAAATTGTGAGATAGTTTGTTGTATGTAAGAGATGCCTGAAGCATGTTCTTTATTCATCTTATCTGATTTGGGCGCTTACTGTGTTTCAGATGGCACTGAATGGAATCAATGCCTTTCTTCATGTAGTACAAACTCAGGAATTTTAACCTCAAGTTCATGAACTCCTTGAAATCATATTCCCAATTTTGTATTTTATATATATATATATACACACACACACACACACACACACACACATTACCTATGTATATATATACATATTACCTATATTATTTTGTATTTTTTATATACATATATATATATATATATATATATATACACACACATTACCTATACACACACACACACACACACACACACACACACATACATACATATATATATTTTTTTCTTTCCCCCTGAAGGGAGGACTCATGGCTTTCACTATACTATTCTCGAAAGGATCTGTGATTCCCAAAAGTAGAGAATAAGTGTTTCAGAAGAAAATAGATCCTTTAGATCTAGAAGGAGGTATATTCTACAAAAACGTCATTTTGGATAAAGTGCTCTCTGGGAACAAGAGAAAAAAATGATTAATTATGCTAATTGGTGTTGGGGTGGTCTCCACAGTGGAGGTGATATAATTTGTCTCCTTGAGACCACCTTCAGTAAAACAGCCTGGAATTTTATGCCAAATAATTTGTTTCTCCTCTTGTGTTACATAGAGTTCATTGTACCTCTAATCTTTTAACTCACTGAGACACCCAGGAGCCCTATGTCTCTGATATTTTAAGATGGGCCAATTTCCTCACACTTCCTCTAAAGACAAATAAGAATTTAAATAAATAAATTCCAGATATTACAGTAAGTAATAAAACTCAGGATTAGGCTTTCTTCCAGCATTCCTGGGGTCTAGGGTAGAAGTAAAAATGGAGGTTCACATACAATGGCTGAATATTTTAAAGTTACAAGTTAGGAATAATCAACTGTTTTTTTAATTTAAAAAAATTAACGTTTATTTATTTTTGAAAGAGAGAGACACAGAGCGTGAGTGGGGGAGGGGCAAAGAGAGAGGGAGACACAGAATCCAAAGCAGGATCCAGACTCTGAGCTGTCAGCACAAAGCCCCACATGAGACTCAAACCCACAAACTGTGAGATCATGAACTGAGCCAAAGCTGGATGCTTAACCGACTGAGCCACCGACAAGCCCCAGGAATAATAATAAACTCTTAAATAAAATATATTCTGTTCTCTTACCTTGTCAAAGTTAGCTTCCAATGCAGAATTCTCAAGACATTTCAGAAATCTCTACTTGCAGTTGGTAGTGTGGAGAGAGATGGTCAGGCTCCCTGTGTTAGAGAATGACCTGTCTCTTTTCTCTTCCCAACCCCTAGCTCTGTCCTACACAGGAATATCAACCCACATGTCCATGATGTGTCCATATGTCCCCATTAGCAGCCATCCCTTTGGACCCTCTCAAGTTTGGGATTACACAGAGCAGCAGCATAGTTTACCGCAGAAGGGTAGAACTTTCCTTACGATGGACCCAGGGAAAGGGTTCATGTAAGCCCTTAAAGTGAACTGTGGACCGTTTGGGCAGGGAATTTTAAAGTCTCAGACATTTGGTGTCTAATCTAGAAGGACGTATTGGGATCTAGGTACATAGAACCCTTTGGCCTCATAGATTCCTCACCCCCAGGGTGGAGCCAGAAGAGGACCAGAGTGAAGCCCCTTAAGATTGTGGCTTTTGAGCATGTGCAATGTGGCTGGCTGGTCCAGACTGAGATGTGTTGAACGAGTTGATTGTAAAATGCATATTGCATGTTAAAGATGCAGTACAAAGAAAATAAAAAGAATGCAAGATTTCTCATTAAAGGCATTATAGTTATTTCTTTTGCTTTTTTATTTTTTAAATGAAGATACAGAAAAATTTAAATTACCTATGTGGCTCGCATTTGTGGCTTTCTTGGACAGTGCTGCTCTAAACCATGGGGCCCAGGGCAGTGGCCCCTGTTCTCCTGATATGATGTATTACAGTGATAATGCTCTAGACAGCTCTCTCCTTCCCCACCCCAGCCCCATCCACTCCCACACAACTCTTACCTTGTTTTGATCATTCTCACCTCCCAGATGCCTCTTAGATTCATGGTCAGACTTTGATGTATTATTTTGGACTCCTACCCTAGGATTTAACAACCTTCCTGACTCTTCTCACACTGGCTTTCTGGTATTTATTTCTGACTTACTTCTCTCCTTTGCCCCTCCCTCCCACTTCCCACTGTCTTGAATGAGGACCTTTGTTCTCATCCCCAGCACCATGAGTCTGGCTCTTTAGGTATTACCCAGCCTATCCCTGGTTTTCCTTGTGAAGAGTAAGATCCCATAAGCTCCTTTACTCTCTGTGGGTCATTTTGGATGTAGACTATCTTAAGTATTTGCTATAAGGGCTTGCGTTTGATGGATAATAGCTTTCTTCTTAATCCTCTCAGAAAACATATTTGCATTTTTGCTGGAGTTTTCAAGTATTTCCCTAAGGATGGAATCCAGGGGCAAGCTGATGGGGGAGGAGGCAAATTCTAGACTTTACTTAAAGATTTTATAAATGCTTCTCTTTGCAAATATTATTCACTCAAAAAAATAGGTTTTAGAGACCCTGTGATGACTTAGTCACTGCTCTTCTAAGTTCGAGGACTCAATTGTGAGTAAAAATGGAGAAATTCCCCTTAATAAATTCATTAGGAATCAAGGAATACAATATGCTCTATTGTAGAGGAGCATTTGGTGCTGTAGTTGGAAGGTCAGGGAGGTGAGGGTAGCTTCTCAGAAAGACATCCCCTGAGAAATCGATAAGTTACTGAAAAAATAAATGGCTTCTTCAGACCCTTAACAGGGATTAGTGCTTATATGAGAAGGAGAGAAGCATGAAGCTTACTGGTGACATGTTGGAGGCCTGGCCATGCCTCTCTCCCTTAGAGACTTTTCTTTGCATAACACCCTCACAGCAAATGAGATTCAAATTTTTGGCCTTGTAGCAGTCCACAGCATATGGGATTGGATTCCTTGCCTCCCTAAAAGGCCACATTGCTACTTCATGGATATTTGGTTCTAACTGGAATAGGGATAATATTTTGAAATATTTCCCTTTGCAATTATTCTTCTGGAATTATTTTCCTTGCAGAGCGTGTACTTTCAAATCCAGAGAAGTTGAGTTTGCCCCAGAGAAAAGAGGATACAAAATTACTCAGGGTAAACCAAAGGTTGAATTCTTGGCTTTTGGGACTTCTCTTGAGTCTATGGTGAGACAAGAATCTCAAAATTCAAGTGAAAGAATCAGGAAGGAAAGGAACATGCTGTTTGTTTTCTTCTTCATGGAAGACCTGACCGTTTATCCTTGAGGAGGAAATTTAGTAAAATATTCACAAAGCTATTGAAAGGATGGGCCTACGCCACTGACTCCATCTTGTTCTGTGTCCTTCACCTTGACCACGCCTCCTCCCCTTGAGTAACCTCCTGCTCACCTGCCTAACAGGACTCCCACCCTTCCCCAGCCAATCGGCTGAGGCCACAGCCATTACCTCACCAACTGCCCCTAGGCCCCAATAAAACCTTTGTGCTTTTGAAACTCGCTCTCTCTCCCCGGTGTCTCACCACTGCGTCGGTGCAGGTAGGGGATTGAGCTCGAGCTAGCTTGAATAAAGGCTCTTTTGCTTTTACATCGGACTCAGCTCCCTAGTGGTCTTTGGGGATCACGAATTCTGGGCATAACACTATGAGAGTTGGTGAACTCTTACTTAATGGTTTAAGACTCAACTCCAAGATCCCTGTCTGAGTGCTCCTGCATTGAGCACCCAGTCTTATAACTCCCATAATGGCTCTGAGTATGGACGTATTTTCTGAAAAATACTTCAGTTCCTTCAAAACAGGGGTCATTTTTTAAAAATCTTTGTATCTCCAGCTCTAGCACAGCACTGGAATGATACTGAGATTCAGTAAATGTTTATTAAGCAAGTAAATAAAGGAACAAATTCTCAAAGAGTTGGGAGAAAACAGCAAGAAACAAGTCTGATACAAGGCAAGGCTGGGGGTGGGGCACATTTTTTCAACCAGTAATCAGGATTTCAAAACACTGACTATGGACGTGATAAGGATTGTCCCAGGTTTTGAGTGGCCATCTTGAGAAATACCTACATGTCACATGAAATGTAATCCTTGAGCCTTTCTATGTGTCATTTGGAAAAGGACAAAGAACCCAAATTGGAGTTCTAATCCCTTCATCTGGCACTGATTATAGTTATATGACCTTCAGAATTACTTTTTTTTCAACTGCAATGTATCTTGGTGTCCATCTTGTCCAACTGTCTCCCTTTGCAGATGAGTGAACTGAGTCCCAGAATCATTAAGTGGCTTGCTAAAGTTTATACACAAGGCACTGGCTGAGACCTTTTCTCCAACAGAATGTTGAACGTGGCACCTTTACTTGGCTGCCAAGAGAGAGGGTATGGCATGATTGAAAGCAGCCATCATGGAAAATCTTCAGGTCTAAGATAAGAGGCAAGTATAAAGTAGGGAAATGAAGCCAAAGTCACTGACCAGGTGTCTGACTAAAGGTGCTGAGAGAGATGTCACAATGACAGACTTGAGATGGAGCAAAGTCATGAATCAGCAAAGATAACTGTTGGGCTCCAAGAGGAAACTCAGGTAACTTGATCCTAAGGGTTGATTCCAAGAGCCCAGGTTCAATGCTGACCTCCCAGCTCAGATGCAACAACATCTTAAAAATCGCAGCTCTCACCTAACAGTGCCTAGGGAACAACTCTTCTCAAATGTGATGACAGGGCCTGTCAGTAGTATTTCTGGGTTTTAAGTTGCTAGTTCTGCCTGGGTGTCTGTTCAGAAAACCCTTCGCTTTGACTAATGGCCCAGTAACTTTGTTGGTTCCTCAAAGGCAGAGAATGACTTACAGTTCCATTTACCCTGAGAACCCAGCAGAATACCAGGCACATTGGGTACTGTATTTGTCAGGTAGGACAACAAATAATTCCTGGCTAACAAATAAGCCCTGAAATCTCAGAGGTTTCACATCAAGGAGTGATTTCTCTCTGGTGCGAGACCTGAAAGGGTCTCCTCCAAGCAGACACTCAGATATCCAGGCTACTTCCCCTAGAGGCTCTGCCAGTTCAACACATGGTCTCCATAGTGCTTTCCAAAGGAAGAGAGCTATGGTGGAGGCACACTGGCTTTTCACTGCTTTAGTTCAGAAATATTCAAGTTGCTTTAGCTCAACATCCTCAGGCAGGCTTTAAAGCAAAGGTAGCCTTAATTGAGGGTCTAGTGTCTTTGCTTCAATGCAACAGAGTCATGCAGCTGATGGAGTTCCAGTGATACAGCACACATGCTGACCTGGCACAGGTGCAGGAGATAGAGTCCAAATTATCCAGCTCTGTCACTTATTATGCCTGTGACCTTGGATATTGTATAAAATGGATATAATAATAATAATAATCATTGTTTTCAGGATTGTTTAGAAGGCTCACTGAGACAGTGAATGTGAAAAGGGTTTTTAAAGTCTCAGATACTATTAGAACTTTTGTAAGATCTTTTTCCCTCTGTTTTTTCCTCTCCAGGGCACTTTGTAGTTGTTACTGTTTTACATCACTCTACAAGTGAGTTACAAAGTTTGACCATGAATAGAGAGGGTTAACACAGGATTGGAGCCTGTTTATTGTTAATTTTTCTGGGTTGTCACTACCTACCACAGATCCTAGGACATAATGACACTTAACAAGTATCTGCTAAATTAATAGATGATTGAATGAATGAACTTGAAACCTCACCAATGCACTAAAGGGAGGGAACCTACTCAAGCCCTCTGGTTTTCTGACTTAATTGTAAATCTCTTAGAATTATAGTCTAGTATTCCACATGGACTACACATCATTGCTTTCCCTTCACCATCCACCCATCTATTTCCCTTTACTCCATAAACTCTCTCCCTAGAATCAAAAAAGGGCCCTTGGGGCCAGAGATGCAATAATGTATTTTCTGTTGTGTTTTCTCTTCCTCCAACCAAAATGATTATCCTTCCCCTTCTGCTAGCCTGGAACAACTCTAACAATAATAATACCTATAATATAATAATAATAACAGGAACACCAATAATAACAATAACAGTGAACTGAGTACTACTTGGTAGTCACTTTGCTGAGCACGTAACATCCACTATGTTTGTTAGTCCTCCCACAATCTTGGAGTGGGATCTGCTTCTTGTTTTAGAGATGAGGGAATTGGTAAGGTGATAATAGTGTTATGATTTGAGTGACTCTGACTCCCAAACTTTTGCTCTGAACTGCTTTTCAATACTGCCCCTTTCAGAGTAAGCCACAGTCCTCTTTCCAGATAGTGACATTGAACTTATTTTTGCTTCTAAACTCATTGTGATTTTTTTTTTATTTGCAAGCTTATCTTTTCTAAGAACGTTAGTCATACTTTCAGCATCCATGATTGGCTGTTTCAAACATAAAACGTGACACTGATGATGAACTTACATAGGAGACACACATATTTGTCTGAGTTGTTACTCCCAGAACTGCGGTATTTCTGTTTCCTCTGAAGGTTAAGTTAAATTTATTTGCCTACTTTCTTATTCTAACTTTGTTCTTCAGAATATTCTTTCTGCCATGCCTCCCAATCATGTTGGTTTTAGGGTAAATGGTGCTCCCGGTGCTCTTGCTGGCCCAACCTGCTCAAAGTTGGACATATAAACAAAAAATTCCTCCTTGCTCACAGATTCTGTGGGCCAGGAATTCAAATCTGGCAAAGCAGAGGACTCTTTGCTGCCCCCATGATGACTGAAGACTCAGCTGGGAAGACTTGATTGGTTGGGTGTGACTAGAACATCTGGGGGTTGGGCAGCTGGCACTGAGGATCAGCTTCCATGGTGGTTTCACTACTCACATGTCTGGTTCTTGGGCCTGGGGACAGGCTGTTGACCAGAACACCCACATGTGATCTCTCCACATTGCTTGGGGCTTCCTCACAAAATGGCGGCTGTGTTCCCCGAAAGTGTGCATTGAGAGGAAGCAGTCTGAGAGCAACTTGACCAGGATAATCAGGGGAGAGCTGAATGGGCTATTTTGATCTAGCCGTAGAGTCACACAGCATTATTTTTACTTTGTTCTCTTAAGCTACAAGTAAGTCATAAATCCAGCCCAGGTTGGAGAGGAGTGGAGTGACATTCCACCTCTCAACTGTAAGAGTTTGCAAGAATTTTCAGCCATTGGTAAAACAAGTCAGTAAAGAGCATTCATTGATGTGTTGATATTCTTAAGAGCAATTTGAGCACAGCACTCAAAGAGAGGGCAGGATGACACAAACCACAACACTTAAAGAAATAAAAAACCTAAATTGGTAAACTGAGTCATGGCACAATCTTATGATACAGCAACTCTAGTTATTAAAATTACAATTTCAAGTGATATTTAAAGATAAGGAGAAATGTGCCAAGTTGGAAAATGCTACAGTCAGTATGTAGAACCTCTACATATAATCACAGATTGAAAGAATCTGGCATTATGGATGATTTTTCTTTTCTTATGCTTATCCATATGTGTGAATATTTTTACAATAAGCATATGTTGCTTTTGTAATCAGTAAAAAAAATGAGATAGAAGGAAGGAGGAATTTGGAAAAATGAAAACATCTGCATTAGTTTCTGAAGAGCAAGAAATTGTTGGGTCAAGCTATCGTTTGCACGTGTGGGGGGAGGGGGGGAGAGGGGGGAGTCTGACCTTCTGGAGCCTGGAGGGCAGCTGGTCAGGCAGACTTGAGGGGCACTGTATAGGGGGAGGGAACTTTGAATCATTACATACAGGCCCTAGCTTGGGGGGGAGGTAGTCAGATGGGGAGACTTGTGCAAAGCCAAGTGGATAGTTAGCGGAAAGGCTCGGCAGGAAGCACAGGCCACTCAGTCCCTGGCCTAGACGTTTCCCCCCGACCTGCTGCCATTGTCAATGAACTGACAAGCAGTGGCTGCCTGCGCCTTACACGGAGGACTGACACATTTCCACTCCCAGCGGGCTTCTTGCCTGCGGCACTGTGTCTATGAGCACGTGTGAAAGCTTTTGGCTTGGGAAAGCAGAGTGTGATTTTATGGAAATTGGGTAGGGTGTTGCGATAAACTTAGCAATCGTTGGTCATATCCAATGACAGGTGACAATTTTATTCTGAAAGAAGCTGAACCAGAGAGAGGAATGGGGAGAAGCTTAACGACAGGGAGCTTCTTTGGTTAAAGGGAAAATGAGAAAGCTCCAATTCTAAGGATGGCTTAGGGGAAGAGCCCCACAATTCAAATGTTCAGTTTCTAAAGCTTTCTAGGGGGCCAGATGGCATTGGTGCATCTAAAGGCAGCTCAGAAAGAATAGATCTTCTGTATCTCTAACATATTTTCCCTTTGTAGTATGAGACACATGTTCAACCCATCTCTGAAAACAGAATTCAAGATTAAAATATTTTGCCATCAGTATTCTATATTTTTACTTTCCAGTTCCATTGCATTAGGGCAAAAGCCTCATAGAGATGCTTCTGGCTTTTCATACCTTCTTTTACCACCTGTGAATCTTTAATAAAGAGCGGTAGCCCGAGGCAGGTGCAGATGGGCCTATGACAGTTTGGGAGGTTGGCTGAAGGAACCAAGGAAGAACAAACACTCATAACCTGGACTCAGTCATTCAGAGGGTTTCCTAGACAAGACCACGGCCAGAAACACTTCCAAAGACATGGGCTGTGGCACAAAGGGTCATACAACCCTGATGGACAGGGCTAAAGTGTGAAATTTTTTCCACATTTTGATTCAGCTAGAAGTAAATTATACCGATTGCTTTTGTGGCTTGTCTCTGCCTATTTTCAGAGAAAGTGTCAAGGAATGATTATTGTTTTTCATAAGTTCATAGGACCAGAGGATATGAGCAGTTTTTCCTAATTCTTAGACAGTGTTCTGCCATTCTATTTGAGATGCTCTTTTCCTCCTCTTCCTCCTCCCTCACTGAGAACCTCCCATGTATCCTGCACATTATGTAAATATATTTTTAAAAATGTTTTCCTTTTTTAATATTTATTTATTTTTTGAGAGACAGAGCATGAGTAGAGGAGGAGTGGACAGAGAGAGAGACACACACAGAATCCGAAACAGGCTCCAGGCTCTGTGCTGTCAGCATGGGGCTCAAACTCACAGACCGTGAGATCATGACCTGAGCCAAAGTTGGAGCTTAACAGACTGAGCAACCCATATGCCCCTATGTAAATTTTTTTCATAAGAACTGTAGAGGGCTGTTATGATTCTTCTCATTAAAAGATGAACGAACCTCTAGACTAGAGGATTATAGAGGTTAGTTACTACTCAAGGCCACCGGCTACTAGGTTATTGGGATGGGTATATGGGGATGTTTTATACCTGAAGGCAGAGAACCTGGCTACTTCAGGTAGTGAGGGCTAGGTTCTCCACAATGGATGTAAGGTTTCCCAAGAAGAGTTTTGGGTGATGCAGATTATAAGGCCAATGTCTTTCTAAAAGAGACAAGAAATTTCCTCCAGCAGAGAGAAGCTTGGAGAAGCCTATGATTGCAGGGGGCAAGCCTGGGAGGGCACCGGTGAGCAGAGCTGGTACTGGTGACAGGGTACACAGCAGCCAGTCACCCTGCACCTCTTGGCCGTGTAGAAACTTTCATGGTATATCACTTCACCTAGAGATCATTTAGAATCCAAAAATTTTGACTTTAAATATAAGGTATCAATTAAATACAAAAATAAGCTCTTTAAACACTTGGCTAAAATATCCTTAAAATGTGGAATTCCACACAAAATAGCAAAGGACACACAAGGGCACATTTATAGAATGGTCAAAGTTCGGTATTTGAAATACAAGAATAATTCAGAAGCGGCCACAGGCAAATTTGTTTAAAAATGATTAAAAGCCAAATAGATTTCTAAAAAGGATAGACACTGGAAAGGATTCAGGGAGAGAGATTAAATATTAGACAAGTTGGTCATTAGATGATTAACCATTAAGAAACTTAGCTTCAGGGAGAATTAGCTCAAGTCCAAATAGATTCCCTGGAAGCTGCAAGTGATTGTGGCTAACATCCCAGGGATTTTGAGTGGTGGTGGGATATTGCAAACTGACGACAAACTCTTCAGAGATCACATGGTTGTGTGGAGGAAGGAATACTGGAATATCTGAAGGATGAGGGTAACATTGTTAAAAAATTTTTTTAACATTATATTTATTTTTGAGAGACAGAGACAGAGCACAAGTGGGAGAGGGGTAGAGAGAGAAGGAGACACAGAATCTGAAGCAGACTCCAGACTCTGAGCTGTCAGCACAGAGCCCAATGTGGAGCTTGAACCCACGAACTGTGAGATCATGACCTGAGCCGAAGTTGGATGCCTAACTGACTGTGCCACTCAGGCGCCCCAAGGGTAACTCTTATCGTCTACAATTTCTTGCCACGATTCTAGGGCCAGAGGGCTGATTCATTTGAGAAAAAAGCTGTGTACTCTCCTTGGAATGGGGGAGTCATGTGCTGAGCAGAGGGGTACTAAAAGGGAGAAACCAATGTTTTGGGGTAACATACAGGCAGCAAGAGAGATGGAAGATGTTTGGCAGCTGTTGATGGAGAACACTGGGCAGGAAAAGAGGTATCTAAAGATTAGTCTTAAGACAAGGAATTCCATACTCTTGACAATGCCCTTGGCAATGTTCTTGCCCTTAAGGAAACCTAAAGACAAATGTTATTCTTCAAGCTTCTAAGGGCAGATTCCGTTGTTGGAATCTGTTCCATTGTTGTTAGATTCATTGACAAGCGAAGAGCAGCCTCAATATTGCCCAGCTATATTAAAGTTACAATCTGGTAGAAGACATGTTGGAAGATACTAGAAGACTAACATTTTGAGCTCCTTTACTTAATCTTCTTTTTGCTGTCCAGGGCACTATGAGTAGGAAGTACCCGTTGAGCTATACGGTATATTTCCAAATGCCTGGGAGTGGGAATGTGCTTATGGAGTTAAGCCAAGAGAACTACAAACACGAGGACAAAAAGTGTTGGCCCACCGGTGTGCTATTTCATTATTTTTTTATGTAATAGAGCCAGAAGACAAAAACCTGAAGATCTCACATTAAAATTGGGTTTCCCATTCCTGGTGGGAAACTGGAAAGTATGAGAATAACATAACACATGACATTATTGGCTGGACCTCAGAGGTGGCTGTCCTCTGTCTGTGGGACGTGTGCTCTCTGGCTTGCCACGTGCCCCAGCACTACTTGCTGCATCACCAGGCCCCTGTCATTCTTGATGCCCCTGCCCCCACAGGCTCCACACTGTGTTAGGAGCCATAAGCACCAAGTACCTGGGCCTATGAGTCATCACGACCTGGCAAAGGAGATGCTGGAGACGGGCCACATCTCCCAAATGCCTTCTTTGGTGGCAACTACAGAGTGAGGGAGAAACAAGGACTCCCACAAATTAAGCTTGAGTCTAGCGGCTTCGCATGGTGAGTGTGGAGGGAGAAGGCAGGGGTGTATGAGGGGGTGTGGGAAGGCAGCAGATTTCATGAAATATAAAGCTCCATGGAAGGGAATGATGGAGTGGGTTAAAGCCAGGAAGTAAACACATATAAATATTTGATACAGAGTTCTAAAGCAGCAACTGAGACAGGGAGAGGACAATAAATAAAGATAAAAAAGATAAAGATGCTCTTGAAATGTATGCAAATCAAGCCAGCCATCTTTGGGACTATTACAGCGTGAGAATGGGAAATAAGTGATACACGAGCCTGAGAGGCTGTGCATTGAATTTAAACTTTTCCTTGGGTATTTATGAGAAAGCTAAGGCACCTTCCCTGAATTTAGGCTGGAAGTTCCTCCAAGTATTGCCTCTTATGCCTTTTGTGAGTCACACAGAATGCTGGAGAAGGGGAAGGTGCGTGCAGGATTAGCAGAGCAGTAAACCGTTGTAGGCATCGTTTCTCGGTATGCCGGATGCTCTTGGAGATAACCACAGTTCTCTGGAGACATTGGTCCCCTTGGGACAGCAGGCTTCTGCAGATGGTGCAGCTGAGTGATTAACCCAGCAGGACCTTGGATTCCATTCTGATGTCCCAAAGAAAGTGAGGGTTTCTTTGAAATCAGGAAACATTCCCAGGAGCCCAACCTGGATACAAGTGAGCCTCTCTTGAGAGGCCAGCCCCCTGGGAGAGAGCATCTTCCTGTAGGATGCTTGGGCTTTCCGGGGTCCAGAGTATTGCTCCAAAGAAAGGTAGAGTGAGCAGAGTTCTACACATAATCACATGTGCACTGGAGGAATCACTTAGAGAGGAGCATCTGCCTGTTATAACCACTTAATTAAAGGGAGAAATTGCTAAGATGGCCTTACTAAATGCAGATGAATGAAGATGGTTATGGTTAGCATTAAAACTGGTACTATTTCTTGTTAACTTCTATTATTGCATATCTCTGGGGGGGAAGAAAAGAGGAAGGCTAATGGCAGTTTGGGTGAAAATGGCTTCCAACTATCTAGAAGGGGGAAGAAAAAAGTGCCTCTCAATTCTCTGAAATCGCACACAACTGCATCTATCCTGAGTCGTGCTGTTCTGAAACCTTTGTTGAGAGAATGACATAGGGGCACTTCGTTAATTTATTTTGTGACTTATTTCTTTAAAACTTTGCTCTTCCTGAGTTAAGCTGCCCACCCCCTCCCTTATCCAGTTCAGCCTATCTTACCTTCTAAATCTCTCTCAATCTGGTTACTTCCTCTCCTGTCCAGTGTGGTCTGCACATTTCTCCATACTTTCATCTGGGCTTTATGTCCCAGCTATGGTCCTCTTTTCAGAATGAAATCTGTTGCTTAAAATCCCTCAAGAATGTCTAATGGCTCTTTGGGTAAAAAATAAAAAAAGAAAAAAAAGAAACATGTTCTACAAACTTGCTACTTGACTGTGGTCCCTCTATCAGCTACCCAGGTATTTCCCTGGAGCTTTCTAGTAATTCAGAATCAGGGGCACCTTGACGTCTCAGTTGGTTAAGCATCCGACTCTTGATTTCAGCTCAGATCATAATCCCAGGGTTATGGGATTGAGCCCTGTATTGGGCTCTGTGCTGAGTGTGGAACATGCTTAAGATTCTCTCTCTGTCTCTGTCTCTCTCTCCCTCTGCCCCTCTCCCTTGTGTGCTCTTTCTATATAATAAAAAAAAATTAAAAACCAAACAAACAAGAAGAAATTCAGAATCAGTGTCCACATTTTTGCATGATCCCCAGGTAATTCACAAGTACGTTAAAGTTTAAGAGGCACAGTCCTGCAGGGGCATCTGGGTGTCTCAGTCAGTTGAGTATCTGACTCTTGGTTTTGGCTCAGGTCATGGTCCCAGGGTACTGGGATCAAGCCCGACATTGGGTTCTGCATTGGGTGTGGAGTCTTCTTGGAATTCTCTCTCTTTTTCTCTACCCCTCTCCCCTGCTTGCACTCTGTCTCTAAAAAAGAAAAAGAAAAAGAATAAAAAGGCACTGTCCTGCAAGGTTTTGTGTTCTTTTGCTACTAGCTACCAATCTTACGAACCTGCCTAACATTTATGGGTTCTGGACAAAGGTAAAAATGGAAGCCCATAAACCTAATGCCTAAATATTTAAAAATTAAGCTAGATGTTAAGTAAACTATTTTCTGTCCTTCTATCTTGGAACAATACACCTTCATAATGATCTAGAAAACTAGGTTTCCTTTAGGAATCCTGTACTCTTCGTAGTTCCATGCCATAACATATCAAAAAGCCTTGGGGCGCCTGGGTGGCTTGGTTGGTTAAGCGTCCGACTTCGGCTCAGGTCATGATCTCACGGTCCGTGAGTTCAAGCCCCGCGTCGGGCTCTGTGCTGACAGCTCAGAGCCTGGAGCCTGCTTCTGATTCTGTGTCTCCCTCTCTCTCTGACCCTCCCCCATTCATGCTCTGTCTCTCTCTGTCTCAAAAATAAATAAACGTTAAAACAAACAAACAAAAAAAAAAAACAAAAAGCCTTGAACATAAATAGATACCCCATCCACCCATCCAACATCTGTCCACAGAGCCACGAATAGCTGTCCTGTGGACATTTTTCAGGCTTAGAGGCTCCTTTTAGCACCATGGTCCACCTTCATAAGTGTAGATTCATGAAAGAGGTAAGTCAGGCCTTGGAAGCAGGGTGAGAGTTTTTTGAAGAAGGAATTCTGTGCATCCTGGGAGGACAGAATACCTCTGGACTCTGGGAGACCAACATCTCTTTAGCCCTAAAAGCTCCTTGACCCATGGGGAAGGAAGGGGCTAGACAAATTCAGCCTTCTAAAGGAGGTCCTTCTAAAATCAGGGGCCTCTTTTACCTCAGTTGGAGGTCAGTACTATTCTCTAAGCTTCTCTTGAGTTGTGGCCTTCAATACTCCCTGACACAGGCATCCTGGTCTTTTTTTCAGTCCCCCAGCCTTGCTCACTTCTTCTCTCCCAGTGTAGGGCCATCATATCCCGATGACTGCTTTGCCCAGAAGTGTTCCCTCCTCAAATTGTGTGCATAATGCCATGCATCCTTGAGATAACAGCTCAAGCATTGTTTCCAAAGGGAAGGATTCCACAACCTCCCTGATGAATATGCTCCATTAGGGAAGGAACAATGACTGGTTTTACTCTAGCATCAAGCACGGTGCTTTAACACACAATATGTGTTGATACCTATTTGTGGAATGATTGCATGAATCTTTGTGATAGAACAACTAAACAGAATATGCAAGGTTTCAATGACTAAGCAGAAAAATTTTCCTGTCTATACTTCATATAGACAAGGTCTAACAAGTCACATATGCTGTGTAGTGTTGTTTAGAATATCTCAGATAACTTTTTGACAATCTGAAAGATTGAAATAGGATCTTGCTTTGTTTATTCCAGAAAAGACCACTTGTTCTTTCTTTTTTTTTTCAATTTATAAAATAAGCTATATTTATTTTTTTATGTGCAAATTCATTTTCTTTGAGCATAGTTGATACACAATGTTACCTTTGCTTCAGGTGTACAACTTAGTGATTTGACAAGTTTATACATTATGGTATGATACAGACTTGCAATTATGGAATGAATAAGTCACAGGAATAAAAGGTACAGCATAAGGAATATAGTCAATGATATTGTAATAGCAATGTAATGGGACATATGGTAGCTACATTTGTGAAGACCATTGATTCTTTTAACGAAAGCTCTGTTTTCTAAAATTTCCTATCATTTCATCATACTGCTTTGGAAAATGTATTATCTGTACTTTAACTATAGTCAGATATAGACAAACAAAATTTACTACATTCTCATTTCTTGTGTGTCCTTTAAATTGATGTGATTTGAATTGTGCACTTTTGTTTTTCAAACTGTCTTACCCTCGTTTGCCATGTGCATCAGCTTTTGCTATGTAACAAACAAATTTAGGGGCTTAAAAGATGAGCAGTTTTATTTAGGCTATTATTTGGTGGGTCTGATAGGAAGATCTCCTGGACTAGGCCAGCCAGTCTGGGGGCTCTGTCATGCATCTGTGGTTATCTGGTGGGTCTTCTGACAGCTGGTTCACCTAAGATGGTGTCAGTCACATGTCTAATGCTTTGGTGGCGATTGACTGGAAAGCTAGGTTTTCCTCCATGTGGTTCTTCATTTTAGTCAGGCTAGCTAAGGCTTGTTCACATGGTGGTCTCAAGGTTTCAAGCACGATCAGAGAAGACAAGCCTCAATCCATACTCTTTAATCTTCAGTTTATGTCACATTTGCTAATGTTCCATTGTTCTAAAATGTGTCACACAGACAGCCAAGATTAAAGGGGTGGAGAAATGGATTTTATTCCTTGATTGGAGAATTGAAAAATTGTGGCCAGTCTTCCAATCTAACATACTATATGCAAGCCATTATTTCTCAAGATAATCTCCAGTGTATTTTCTAGGATTGCCCTTCAGAAAAATGCCAATTTTCTCTTTGACTTTTTCTCCAATATATTTAACAACCAATAATAGAACTAACCCTGGCTTCAGCTTCGAAGCTTAAAAGCTACAAAGAATGAATAACAGGAAGGCCTGTGCATGCCTAGCAGCATCTAGGACTGATTCTACAAGTGGGCACCCACTCCTAATCCAAGCTGGAAAAGTTCATGGGACAAGATGGCACCAGCTGAATTTATCCCAAGTGGGCAGCAGGAAGAGGATGGGGGCATCTGTGGTTTCTATCCTGTTCTCCAGGAAACCTGTTACAAACTATATTTCTGGAAGACAGTGCAATCTGCTCTGTCAGATGGAAGCCACCATGATTCATATCTTAAGGATATGAGACTTTGGAAATCCCATATTTGACTGTGTTGCTAGAACAAAATGTATTCAGGGGAAATAATATATCTTGTCTCTGAAAATTCATTTGCTTTGACCTTAATATTGCTTATGACATGATGAAGCAGTATCAACATAGAGGACCACTCTGACCCAGACGGCCTGAATTTGAATCCAAATTTTACCATCAGTTTGCAGCATGGCTTTTACTAAGTTAGCTAAACAATCTATCCATGCCTCAGTCTCCTCATATATAAGATTAAGATCATGATAGCACTCACTTCATTGGTTATTTTGAGGATGAAATGAGAAATGAGTACATGTGTCTAAAGTACTTATGACAGGACTGGCACATGTTAGGAATTCAATAAATATTAGCTCTTTCTATTTATCAGTAAAATAAGATAGATGTGAAATGTTTCCATGGGGAAATTCTTTGATCGAATGGATCCTTTCTATATTGGACTGGTTTATTCTCCTGTACTCAAGCGAGATACTTGAGTTGCTGGGCTTTTTTTCTCCTTTTTATAAGAGAACTAATTATAACATTGCTTTCTTGTCATACTGAGGAGAGTTAATTGTTAATAATCTTCTTCTAAGATAGAAGGGGGGATAACAACTGAATCCATCTTACGTGTGGCTTTCCACCATCATATATTTTAAATGTTATCACTTTCCAAGTGATCATTAAATTATGATGTTGACAAAAGAATATTTGGACCAAGAGTGAAATCACCTTATTTCTAGATCTGATCTTGTCCTGTATTAACAGGGTGGTCTCAGGAAATGTCCTTAACATCTTTTAAAAATGATGGAAACTTGGGGCACCTGGGTGGCTCAGTCAGTTAAGCATCTGACTCTTGGTTTTGGCTCAGGTCATAATCTCACAGATCGTGGGTTGGAGCCTTGGCATTGGGCTCAGCACTGACAGCGCAGGGCCTGCTTGAAATTCTCCCTCTCTCCCTCTCTCTGTCCCTCGCCACCACCCACCAAAATAAATAAATAAACTTAAAAAAATGATGTAACCTCGTAGACTAGAATAATCCATATAAGACAATTGATCTGTATTGGAAAGACCAAAGCAAGCTGGTAAGTGGATGATTCTAGGCAGTGACATGAATATTCTGTAGTGAGGAGTATAATCATGAAGGGACATTTTAAGAGGTGATTCAGTCTTTTTGTTTCCATATGAAGATAGGGAAGTGGGTTTATATTGAACTTTGAAAAATAAAAAGAAGTTAAAAAAATAAAAAGTTTTAGTGAAACTGCAATATGAATCTGAAATCATCTCATCTGGGAATCTGTGAAGGACTGAGACTTGCTGAATTCTAGGTAGGGGCAGCTGTTTCTATAAAGTACCCAGGGCTGCTGCAGTGCATGTGTTCAGGACTTTGGTGACTGCAGCATAATTTTTGGCTTGTTGTGTGGTCATTCAATAGTATTTAATTCAATAAATATTTATGGAGTGCCTACTGTTTTGGGCACTGTGTGATAGGGTGACAGATGGAGACAACACTCTGGTTTATGACTTCACAAGTGGCCATAAAATTCCATGCACTGTCCTAAATATCAGACATTAGTTGTATTAGAGTACTACTTTAAAGGTCTTGAACAAGGACCATGACTGTAGGACAATAGGCCTAGACTAGAGCGTTAGTGCCTCTTAACCAGAGCTCAGGGACTACCATAAATTAAGATGTGTGGGTTATATAGAGGCTTGCCCAATTATGTTTCAGTGCCTGTATAATTGTGAGGCTTTATTTTGGGGTCTGGGGGATGGCAAAATGCAGAACTTATACTTCTTGTGGAGCAAAGTATTTCTGCAGGTTGAAGACCCATGCCAGGAGATCTATTTACAGATCTCTCCTGAGAGAGCTAGATACAGATAGCATTTTCTAGATATATTCTACAGAATGACAAGCAATTCTTAGTGGGAGTCATGAATTGGAGGCTAGAGGCATTGGAGGCGGAGATTTTTTACCAATAATTCATTTTATAGTGAAGTTTGTATAGTGATGTCTCTAGACAGAAAGACAGAGGTAGAAGGGTTGCCCTTGAGTATATTTTCAACCCCATCTATGGAGGATGTAGTACTAACATCTTTGTTTTGAACTGCCCAATAACCTGAAAGCTTCAATTCTGGACCTTTAGGTCAAAGCATTTACAGATGATCTAGAGCTCTAATTAAAGAATCTGATAGTTTGCATTTTACTTAAGCCACGAATTAGTTGTGAGGGCTTGGGAAGTGGGTTAAATGAGGCATATCTTAGTTTTCTAATCTGTAAAATGGACAAAACAGCACCTCCATCTTATGGTTAATTGGAAGGACTAATCACACAGAGCATTTAGGTAGTGTCGGATGCAAAGTTTTACCGCTTATAGGATTCATGATCAGGTAACTGAGATATACAGGCTTAACTGGGCTTGACTTTTTAATTGATTAACATAAAAATTGCACTGTGCACATTTTCTGTGGGGTTAAGTGGTACTTTGGAATTTTGCTATTTAAGCTGCTGTTATCTATAGGTTATATCTATATAGTGCAATTACATTGATTGTTTTCCATTCAATTCTACATTTTGTTTTTTAGTTGGGATAATGAGCAATTGCAGAGATACTGATGGAAGTTACCGAGCTTAAGGCAACCAAACAAACACATCTATCCATTATTACTGTGGAAGCAGCCCTACTGTAACTGCCAGGAAGCATTGGAGTCTTTCCTACTAGAAAAATCTTACATCTCCCATTGTCCTCTCTTAGCTCTCAACTCTTTCTAATGAATTGGAATCATCTGGAGACTCATTGGTTGAACAAGGAGGAAGATGTATTAGTTATCTATTGCTGCACAACAAACCATCCCAAAACTTAGTGGTCTAAAACAACAATTATCATACTTGTTCATGATTCTCTGGGCAAGCCCTCTGGGCTAGGCACATCCAGAAGTTCTTCTGCTGGTCTTGCTTCAGGTCACTCTGTGGCCACAGTCATCTGAAGTCTTATCTGAGGCTGGAAGTTCTAAGATGACCTCTCTCCCCTGTCTGGCAAGCTAGCTCAGGCTTTTTCACATGGCAGCAGCATTCCAAAAAGGCAAGAGCAGATACTGAAAGATCACTTGAGGTCAAAACTCAGAAATTTCATGACATAAAAGCAAGTTAAAAGGCCCGCTCAGAATCAAGTTGTGAGGGAATCGACTCTACCACTTGATAGGAACATCTGCAAAGATGTGATGGCAATTTTAATGTACCACAGAAGGGGAAGGGAAGAAAGAAAAAAAAGTAAATGACAGAAACATTTACTGACTGTGCACTACATCAAACATCTCTCAATGATAATAGCTAGCATTCTCCGAGGGCTTGCCCTGTGCCGGACACTGGATGCATATATACCCTATATGCGTATCTCTTTACTGTTCCTAACAACAACAATAATGTCAATAACATTATCATCTCTGTTTCCCAGATGAGACCTCAGACAGCTTAAAATTTCTTTTGAAGTGACATGACTTGTCAATGACAGATAGGACGTTTGAGTTTAGGTTTCTCTTACTCTGGAGAGCAACTTCTTGATCTTGTGCTCTTACAAATATGAAAGTTTGCAGGAAACCTCGCGGTTCTCCTTGTTTCTCTTGCCTTGAGTGAGAGGTTAATTGACTGGTAGCCAAGAAAATGGCAGTTGTCAATTGGAAGAAGCACCAGGGAAAACTATTTTACTTATGGATCCTCCAAAAGACCTGAGGTGGTCTCTGTAGTATGGCTGCCAGTATCCTTTGATAACATCCAGTTATACCAGGTCAGTATCATTTCCCTTTTTAGAATTTCTTAGCCTGGTGGACAATGCCCGTCTAAGCTGCAAGAGATCCTGGGGCTGTGGGGGCTGTGGACGGGTGCCACCCACCCTATCAGAGCCAGCTATGCCAAGTGTGCTCTTTTTTTTTTTTTTTTTTAAGTACTGAGCTTATCAGCCTTAAATATAACCAAGACTCCCAGAAAGTCAGCAGATAGCTTGCTTGTCAGCCCATCATGTATTTGCAGCCTCCTGACCCCATTCCCTTGTGGTATCTTCTCCCTCAAGCACACTAAACTCTCATTTTCCCCCTTTTTTGAGACCATAGAACTACCCTGATTGCTTCCAGGGCTTCTTCTTCATTCTGAGGGGGAAAGGACATCTTTGTGGTTCTACTGTGATTGACTCCTGAAAACAACTAAGTGACTTTCTGGCTTCTCTGTCACCAAAGTAGAAAAAAATTTACTGCCCTCCCGCCCCCCCCCCCCCCAGAAAAAAAAAAAAAACACCAAAATTAAATATTCACTGAGGCATTTGCTATAATATCTTGTGATTTTTGTCACCCTTTGGAACAGTTCTTAACATTTTTTGAGTCGAGGTTATTACAGAGAGTCTGATGAAATCATCTTGCTAAGAAAATCGTGCATTCCCAAATACCAAATTTTGGATACATTTCTAGCCTGAGTTAGAAAGACCTGCTTTAGAAGAATTTGAGTCTTTGATTCAGAGAAGTCAGTAGATCAGAGGCAGAAAATGCGAGGGATCCATCCAGACCAGTGGTAATTGACTCTGGTTGCTCATTAGATTCTCCTGGGGCGATTTAAAAAAAAAAATGGGATGTCCAGGCTGCATCCTAGACCAGCTAAATCAGAATCTCTGAGGGTGGGTCAATGGGCATCAGAATTTTTAACTGTTCCCCAAGGGATTTCAAATTGCAGCCAAATTTGTCAGACCAGCACCATTCTGAACACAGCTAGCATATGTACTAGCTGCATGACCTCAGGAATCACTAAATTCCATTGTGAGCCTCAGTTTCCTGTTATGGAATGCTGATGATATTAGTACTGAACTCATAAGGTTATTTTGAGGAAAGAAATGATTTACTATATCTAAAGCTCCTGGAGGAGGATGTGTCACATAGTATGCAAAGTCATTATATTTTTATTAGAAAATGCAATGACTTGGGGCACCTGGGTGGCTCATTCAGTTAAGTGACCAACTTTGACTCAGGTCATGATCTCACGGTTTGTGAGTTCCAGCCTTGCATCGGGGTCTTTGCTGTCAGTGCAGAGCCCTCTTTGGATCCTTGGTCTCCCTCTTTTTCTGCCCTTGCCCCCCTTGCACTCTTTCTCTCTCTGTCTCAAAAAATAAATAAGCTTTGGGGCACCTGGGTACCTCAGTCAGTTAAGCATCCTACTCTTGATTTTGGCTCAGGTCATGATCTCACGGTTTCGTGAGTTTGAGCCTTGCACTGGGCTCTGGCTGGCAGCAGGGAGACTGATTGGGATTCTCTCCGTCTCTCTCTGCCCCTTCCCTGCTTGCGTTATCTCTGTCTCTCTCAAATAAATAAATTAAAACTTAAAAAAATAAACTTAAAAATAAAAAGAAAATGCAATGACCAACATCCTTCTAAACTTCGTTCATTTACACCACGCATTGTTGTGTTGCAATACCAAGGGTTCATATTTTTATTTTTTTGAAGTAGGCTTCACACGTAATATGGGGCTTGAGCCCCCAACCCTGAAATCTAGCGCCACTGAGCCAACTAGATGCCACCCCTGCCCCCCCGCGTCCCCACCGCCTCAAGGGTTCTTACTTGAACCCTGCTTTCAGTTTCTTTTTTTAAACAAGGGGAAAAACAAAGGGCAAAAGTGTCTGGTTGCTTCTGGTGTTAGTAAGTGTCACTGCCTCGCATTTCATGGGAGTGTTGAATCATCTTCCTTAAATTTAGGGTTTCTGCTTTCCAGTTGTTCAGTGTTTTTGGTCAAAGTTGTCACGTTGAGCTCCAGAGTCAGCTACCACTGGATTTAAATCCTCTTGGTTTTAAATTCTCCAGGTGTATAGCTTTCATGCTCTCTGGGATGTGTTTTATGAGCAGGGCTTATTCAATCTTTTCCCTTCCAAGGGAAGCTCTGAGGTGTGGGATGAGGTTGTCTGTGAGCCTCTGTTGACAAAGGCATCTCATGCAGTAAATGTAGGGCTCTCTGATATAGAGTGGAATTTTCTTTACATAGACTGCACCACCAATTTTTCCACAAAATAAATGTGACTGGCAGCTTTATCTGAGACACTTTGAGGTTCTCTTCTGCCAAGCTTGTAGCCATAAACCTCGTGTTCCATTCTAAGTGCACCTACAATAGTCAAAACAGAGATTATGATGATATGTTTCCTAAAATATCAATCTTGTTTTGAAATTATAGACAGTTGCAGAGAAATAGCATAGGCACAAAATTTACCCAGGTTTTGTTCTGTGGCTACAGATGATTAAAATTAAAGACTTAGAAGAAATCTGGATTTTTAATTATAAAACAAATTACTGTACTACTGAATTCTTTAAAACAGTGCTTCCTTAGGCTGTTATGGCCAATTCTATTGAGAGCCCATTACTGTAGCCATGGAAGTACAAGAAAATGTAGGTGAATAGAAATTTCTATACATGCTATTCCTGAAACTTAAGGAAAAAGAATTCTTAGATGAAACCAGAGTTTTCTAAATGTGGTTGCCCATCAGACTTATGAGATTAAAAAACAAAAATCTTATGACCATGTAACATTTTTGTTTTTGAGATATAAATTACATACAATAAAATGTACTATATAGTAAGTGTTGGGTTGGTGAGTTTGGATTGTTCTATACAATCACATTAACACTACTCAAAATAAGGAATTTTTTGTCATTCCAGAAAGTGACCTTATACCTATTTCCAGTCAGTTCTCTTCTCCCTGGGAACCACCACTTTCTGGCTTCTCTCACAGTAATTTAACTGGTTCCCATACAGTGTATGCTATCTTGGGCCTGGCTTCTTTTGCTCAGCATAATCTTGATGAAATTCACTTTTACTTTTGTGGGTAGTTCATTCATTTTTTTTTTTTTTTTTTTTTTTTTTTTTTATTGCTGAATGGTATTCCACTGCATGAGTACCACAATTTCTTTATCTGTTCTCCTATTGATAGACATTTGGATTACTTCCATTGTGGAGTTATTTTTTCTAAGGATTTTAAGAACATTCTTTTACAAGCCTTTTTGTGGACATACTTCATCACTGTTCTTGGGTAATATTTAGCAGTGAAATTGCTGGATCATCGGGTAGATATCTATTGTTTAATTTCATAAGAAGTCACCAAAAAGTGTACCATTTTATACTCCAGCCAGAAATGTATGTGCTTCTTGAGTAGCTTTTTCAAATTAGAGATGTCTGCCCTATCATTCCACTCAGAATACTGTTAATGATGCTCTAAGCATCTGTAGATAGAATTTTGTATACTTATGATCTATTCAGACAAATATTTAATTAACAAACTCAAAAATGATCTTAATGTTAGGAATAAGCACATTGATTTGTGTGACTGAGTTTTTCTCACATTTCAAGATTCTTTCTCATTTATCAGTTCATGAATCATTTTTAAAATTGAGCTATAATTTACATACCATAAAATTTACCCATTTAAATGTGCTCAGTACAGTGGTTTTCAGTATAATGCCAAAGTTGTGCAACCTTCATGGCTACCTAATTCCAGACCATTTTCATCATTCCAAAGACCCTGTGCCCATGCACAGTCATTTCCCATTCTTTTTTCCTTCCAGCCCTTGGCAACCATTAATCTATTTTCTGTTTATATGGATTTGCCTATCTTGACATTTCATGTAAATGAAATCATACAATATGTAGCCTTTTATGTCAGGCTGTTTTCACTTTGTACAATGTTTTCAAGTTTCATTCATGTTGCGGAATATATCAGCACTTCACTCATTTAAATGGATCCGTGAGATTCCATTGTCTGAATATCCCAAATTTTTTTCATCCATTCATCAACTGATGGACATTTAGGTTGTTTCCACTATTATGAAAAATGTTGCTACAAACACTTGCGTGCAAGTTTTTGTGTGAGCATATTTTTCCAATCCTCTTGGGTATATATCTACGAGTGGAATTCTTAGGCTATATGGTAGCTCTATCTTAAACCATTTGAGGAACTTCCAGACAGTCTTCTACAGCAGCTGCGTCATTTTACCTTCCCACCAGCAGTATGTGAGTGTTCCAATTTCTTTACATTCTTTCCAAGACTTGTTGTTACCTGTCTTTTTGATTAGAGCCATACTAGTGGGTACAAAGTTATATCTCATTGTGGTTTTGATTTTCATTTCCTCAATGACTAATCATGTTGAGAATAATCTCATATGCTTTTTGGATATATATGTCCAAAAATACATATATATGTATATATGTATTCAAATCCTTTATCCCTTTAAAAAATTAGATTATTTGTCCTTTTATCCTTGAGTTGTAAGAATATTTTGTAGATTATGAATACAAATTCCTTCTCAGATAGATGATTTGTAAATATTTTCTCCCATTCTGTGGGCTGTCTTTTCACTTTCTTGTAGTGTCATTGGAAGCACAAAAGATTTTAATTTTGATGAAGCTCAATTTATCTTTTGTGATTTGTGCTTTTTGTGTCATCTACACCATTGTATAATCCAAGGTCATGAGACTTATGCTTAAGGTTTCATCCAAGGGTTTTTGCTCTTGGATCCATTTAGTTCTTTGATCCCTTTTCTTTCTTTTTTTTTTTTAATTTTATTTTTTTAATGTTTATTTGTTTTGAGAGAGAGAGAGAGAGAGAGAGAGAGACAGACAGAGACAGAGACAGAATCTGA
This sequence comes from Panthera pardus, assembly GCF_024362965.1. Lineage (NCBI taxonomy): Eukaryota > Metazoa > Chordata > Mammalia > Carnivora > Felidae > Panthera > Panthera pardus. Next base: position 41,501,956 of record NW_026526821.1, on the reverse strand, counting down.
AGCCTTCTCTAGGCTCTGAGCTGTCAGCACAGAGCCCGACACAGGGCTCGACCTCACAAACTGTGAGATCATGACCTGAACCAAAGTCAGACACTCATCCGACTGATCCACCTGGGCACCCCAAGTTCTTTGATCCAATTTTTTTCTGTGATGTGAGGTAGGGATCCAAATTGATTCTTCTGCATGTATACTCACATGCAAAATATTGAGTATTTTCTCAATACTATTTGTTGAAAAGATTACTCTTTACTCATTAAATTGTCTGGCACCTTGATGAAAATCACTTGACCATAAATATAAGGAATTATTTTTGGTATCTTACCTCTATTCCATTGGTCCATATGTCTGCCTATGCTAGTACCACACAGTCTTGATTACTGTAAATTCATGGTATGTTTTGAAATTGGAAAAGTGTGAGTCCTTCAACTTTGTTCTTTTTAAAGATACTTTTGATTATTCTGGGTCCTTTGCATTTCCACGAGAATTTTAGGATGAGTTTGTTAATTTTTGCAAAAATCCAGCTAGGAATTTGATAGAGATTACTTGGGAGAGTTGTATAACCTATCAGAATCTCAGCTTTTTTCTTCTATTAAATGAAGCTCCATTACAGGATATATGCAAATGTTAAATGATGCATGAGATTGCAATATAAACTCTAAGAGCTTTGCACATACAAAAGTATTTCTTTTCTTTAACCTACACTTGAAGGTGCAGTTCAGTAATATCAGAATGCATTGATCTTTTCTTTTTTTGGATCTCAAGACCTGAATATCTAATCACTTCTTGATCTCCATACCTCCCAAAGTTGGGACTTCTCTTTTTGTTCTCTGTGATGAACAGACTTTAAGATGGTTCCCATATTCCTGCCACCCTTAGTATTCATGCCTTTGTATAATCTCCCTCTGAATGTGGGTGCGACCTATGACTTGTTTCTAATCAGTAGAATGTGGCAAAGTGATGAGATGTTACATTATAGACTATCTTGCTACTAGACTTCCTCTTTTTCTCTTTTGCTGATTTCGAAGAAGTAAGCTTTCTTGTTGTGTGACATGACCTATAGAAAGGGCTGCTTGGCAAGGTGCTGCAAGAGTCCTCTAGAACCTAAGAGGGGCTTCCCACCACAGCTGGAAATTATACGGGCTATTATAATATGGCTTTATGGCTGCAAAGAAACAAATACTGCTAATCACTTGAGTGAATTTGAAAACAGATTCATCAGTAGGCAATGACTCTTACAAGAGTTCCAAAAGCCAAACAGAACAGAAAGGTAGCCTCCACTTAGTTAAAACATTCTGAAATGGCAAGGTTGTGAGTTTCCTGCTGCTCAAATATGAAAAAGGCTTTGGAAAAAAAGTGAGAAATCTAGGTTGTCTTCCTGCTGGAAAAACAGTAAGAAGGAAAGAGACTGTCTTGCCCTTCACAGAGGAACCACAAAGCCTCCTCCAAACTCTCCCTGCAGTTGGGCAGCAATTTGTCTGATTCTCAGCCCCTCCATGGAACGTCATGCAGGGCCCTCACCCAGATGCCAGTGAGGCTTGGCTTGCAGGAGTGGCAAGAGGTCTCATCCCCATGTTATCCCCCACAGTGCTAGGGAACATCAGATGCATATCTCCCAGCATTGTGGATACTGCCAAGCACCTGCTCATGCCTTCCCCAAGCTGGGTGCACCCACACCAAGGAATAGATCACTACACCTGTCTGGGGGAGATGGGGCCTCTCCAGCTGTCTGGCGCGTGACTGCCCCTGGTTCTCACAAACAATGTACCTCAGGAGAGGCCAGCTGTGCTCTAGCAAATGACAAACAGTCCCTGAAGGAGAGTGTGATGAATGAATTTGAGGAGCCTTTGTCCCAGTTGCTTTCGTCTCAGTGTTGCTGCTGTGGGCTCTACTGTCTACATCTCCACACTAAGGCACAGTTCCAGGTGGGAGACTATCTCCATCTCACAGCAGGTGCCATTCAGTGCTTTCCCCACAGTACTTCCTGGATCCTGTCACCTGGCAAGTTAGCACTGAAGCTGGTATGATTAGATGCCAGTTTGCCACCAGGCTGGCAGAGGGCCCCTCAGGGATGTTGATTGTTGTCTATGAGGAAAGGGGGTTGCTATGTGCCAGCCCTGAGCATTCTTGGGGCTTTGTAGCCAGTACAGGGCCTGCCATGACTATGTAATTCAGTAACAGCAAGAACTGGGGCCCACCAAGGGCTTAAGGGACAGCCCTGACTCCCCTTTATTTTGTTTCAAAGTCTTTGAATGTGAATGAGTTATTTTCCTGGCAAGAACATCCATAACTTTCATTATATCCTTTAACAGTTACTGAGGCTCTTTCCAGGTGCTATGCTAAGCACTTAACTACATTTATGCCATTTAACCCTTACAATGAACCACAGGTAGGTGTTATTATTACATACATTTTACAGATGAAGAAATTGAGGGCTGGAGATGGGAGATTATTGTTTAAAGTCACACACTGAAGAAGTAGGAGAGTGAGGATTCAAGGTCAGATTATACCACAAGAGTCTCTGTAACCCAAGAAAAGTTGTGACACCTTGTGTGAATGAGCCCATTTGGAAAACAGCATTACTTCCCTTTTCTTGGTACCTCAAGATATGGTTCTCATTCATGAAGTGACTGTATCGGCTTCCATCCACCAGTGTGATATGTGACATGACCTTTATAAATGACGTACTCTGGAACATATTTCTGTATTTTTAAAATTTTCTTCCCCCCTCCTTCCCTCTCTTTCTTCCTTGGTGTTTAGTATAGTAAAATATATACCTTGATGAAAATGTTCATGTTCATAGATAAACATGCATGTAACCACTACTCAGATGATGGCATAGAATAGATATCAAGACTTTGGGGGCACCTGGGTGGCTCAGTCAGTTAAGTGTGCCCAACTCTTGATTTCAGTTCAGGTCATGATATGGTTGTGAGACTGAGCCTTGCATTGGGCTCTTTGCTTGACATGTAGCCTGCTTCAGATTCTCTCTCTCCCTCTTCTTCTGCCCTTCCCCCACTCATGCTAGTTATTTCTCTCTCTCTCTCTCTCTCTCTCTCTCTCTCTCTCTCTTGAAGAAATCAGCAGACTCTGTAGAGGGCCAGATAGTAAGTAATTTAGGCTTTGGAGGCCATATTGTCTTTGTGGCAACACTCAACTCTGCCATTGCAGTCCAAAAGCAGCTATGGCCATATGTAAATAAATGTGTGTGGCTATGTTCCAAGAAAATTTTATATACAAAAATCAGATGGTGGGTCAGATCTGGCTCTTGGCCATAGCCTGCTGAATCTTGCTATAGAATATTCCCAGCACCTCAAAATGCTCACCTGCTCCCTTTCATAATCAATAATAACTTTCCCCACCCATCCAGAGGAAACTGCTATTTTGACATCAGTAACAATATATATATTTTTTTCTGTTCTTGGACTATAGGTAAATGGAATCACACAATACTATTCCTTTGTTTTTTTTTTACTCAATACCACGTATGTGCAAATCACCTGTGTTGCTGCATGTAGCAGTAATTCATTTATATTTATTATTGTTGCTTTGTATTATATTATTGTTTCCATTCAGTGACTGTACTACAATTATTTATATGTTCTCCTACTGTTGGAAATTTGGATTGTTTTCGGTTTGGGGCTATGCTGAATACCCCTGGGGGTGAAAAAATTCTTTAGTTCCTTTTGAGGAATCTATACAAATGCAAGCAAAACCCTGAATAATATCTTGACTGATCACCATGCTAATTAAACTAATAAATTGCCCTAGCACACACTTTGGAAATGTATACCTGAATAGATGCAAGGTTCAAGTCTGCTTACATTATGGACCCTTCCACCTTCCCATATTCTTGTTTGGAAAGGATAAAGACACATTTTCAGTGGTTGTTTAATGAGGACCTGCTGAGTACAGGGCAATGCGCTTGGAATCCAGAGGTTTAGCTTTCCCTCCTGGGAGATCTGTGCCTTTGGCTGTGACAGGTAACCTCTTTGAGCTTCTTTCCTCACCTGTGAAATGGGAGAGAGGCAATATGTGAGAATAAAAATGCTTATGAACTGTATTGCCATTCATGTATAAGGTGGTAGCATTATCATACAAATATATATAAATCATGGTGCTGTCCTCCAAAAGTACTCAATGTAGTGAAAATAAGTACCACAAAGCATAGTATGTGATCATGTCAAATAGTAAACACTGAGGAGATTTGTGCTTGGACCAGCCACAGTGTGATGGGGATGATGGAAAAAGCTAATCCAGCAGGTAGAGCTAACAGGGTTTTTGGACAGACTGAATATGGAGAGTAAGAGAAAAACACAAGGACGATTCATTCTGGGTTTTATTGCCTGAGCCACGAGACCAAGAGCATTGCCACTGAGTGGCATAGACTGGAAGGAGAAGGTTTTGTTCTGAGTTGTACTGTGAGGGTGGACAGGATTTCCCTGAGAGGAGGATATAGGGAATTCTAAATGGAAGTCCATTTCATACAAAAGGGAACTGGGGAGACCTTTGGTGGGTCATTTGGTCAAAGCTGAGGATGTAGAGAAAATGAACAAAACTGCATGATAATTGGTGGCAGATGGGCCATGCTGGTGAACATGATGGTTGTCCTATGTGCACAGGAAGACAACTGGAAGTTTTCAAGCCAGGACTTTAAAGCCTTGGAAGTAAGTCAGTGAGACCCTAAACACTTCTTACTGAATCTCTTCCTCAGGCCAATCTGCTCACTGATTTGTTCTTTGAGAGATATGCAAAAGTACTGTTCAAACTATTTAAAAGATAGGAGCAAGTATTTACTTACTCACATAACCTGTGTTGGCCCCATGAGCCACAGCAGGAATTGTTTTGGAGGTCTTATTTGTGACTGCAAGAATGAAGCAGAGAGGTGGACGATTCCATGCTTATATTTACAGAAACACACATTTCCTCCAATTATTCAAGAATCAAGGGTGTCCAAGGAAGGCCAATCACAAGACAAAATTTGAAGCAAAATAAAACATTAGCCATGATGCTGAAAGATCTGATTGTGGTTCTTATCCAAGCCACCCCATCACCAAGTTATCTTGGGCAAGTTACCCACTGAGCTTGAGATTAGTGCCCTCATCTGCAAAAGCAGGTAGTCATCCTTCCTGACCTTCCTTCCAGGGCTATAATAAAAGTATAATAAGATGCTGTAAGTCAAACACTTTATATGCTGCAATGTGCTGATCAGTCTCCTTGTCAGTGCAGTGAATTAGGGCAGCAAACTTACTCTGCTTCCAGTCCCTATTCATTTCCCAAAGATCAAGCAAAGCTGGCTTTCCAGACTCTTCTTAAAAATCAGTGGCTGGGATTCTGCTGGCCACTGCTAGCACAAGGATGGGACAGGCAGAACAAAGAGGGGAGTGACCCCAAGGGCACACTGAGACACTGTGGGAGACATTGGTGCAACAGTGGTTGCCTTTCTGCAGATGGAACCAGGCAGGTTAGAATCTGAGGTTCTTGTCTTTAGGGTTCTCATCCAAGATCTGTGTGGTTCCAGGGCACCTTTACCTTACAAGCTCTTTGCCAATCATGGGTAGTTCTCCAAAGTCCTCTGTGAGGTTGGGAGACTTCAGGAAGCTGACTCTGACATCTTGGAAAGTGAGAGAATGACTCTTTTCTCTTTTCTGTTTTCAGAGTGCCCTGTCATACCCTCAGGCAGGCCCACATCAGCCCTAAATGCCAGGAGGACCCACAGCTGCTCTGGACTCCATGGCTCCCAGGTACTCACCTGCCTTATTTCAGAGGAGGCCTGAGGCCAGAGCTTGTCCTTTTAACTGTCTTCACTACTGGGCTTCCCTGGCCCTTGAGGAAACACAAGCAAGCAAACACATCTGCCTGTGGCAATGTGTGCATAGTAATTATTATCCTTTATAACAAAGAATCTGATGCCTCATAATTGAAAAGGAATCCACTAAATTATTTAAAAAAACATTTAGTGGTTTATGGGAAGGTGTGGTTGTATAGAGCCTGAAATTTGTTAAGAGTTGAGAGTTTGTTAAGAGTCTGAAATTTGGCCTCTGAGGAAACTGGGTTCAAATCTCAGTTCTGCCATTAATGGAACAGAGGCAACTTTGGGCTAGTCAATTCACTGTCTAAGCTTCATTTTCCTCATCTGTGAGGGGGACACAATGATACCTGCCTTGTAGGATTATTGTATGAATCATATAACACGTGGTAAATGATTCCAATCATGCTTGTTACAGTATGATAGATAGTAAAGAGGTAGTATTTTGATAATACTATCAAATACTATCTGGCTAGCCAGAACTCAAGTCCATGTCCCACAAAAATTAGCTGAAATGAGAAAGCATGGGTACATTTAAACTATGGTAGAGAATCAAAGACATCAACTTCAGTTTCTGGTTGCAGCTAACTGACCTGGATTTATTCACATCTTGTATGCATGTCTATGGTTCCTGCCCTCCCACGATGACTCAGGGTTTGGCTGTGTGACCTGCTTTGGCTAATGGAACAAAAGCAAACATGATATAAACTGATACTTTGAGAGTGCTTTGTGGACTCTCTTGTGGCTCTTGGAGACTTGTTGAGCAGCCATGTGAGCAAGTCTGGGCCAGTCCTGCTGGAGAATGAGACATATGAAGAGATGAGCTATCTCAACAGAGACAACTCACAGATGACCTGGCCAGTGACTTCATATACATGAGTGAGCTTACGTGAGACAGGCAGAAGAGCCAGCCAGCTGATCCCAGCCCAAATTGCCATCCCACAGCATCATGAGCTAAGTAAATGGCTATGTTCAGCCACAAAGTTTCAGTGGCTTATTACATAGCTATAGATAATTCATACACCAACTCCCCAGAGACTGAGAGCTTTAGTAAAACTTCAGAAAGGACTAGTTTGGGTCTTTTTCCCTTTGTGTGTAAGAATGCAAGAAGTCCTTGTGTCTACAGACAAGAATTTTGTTGACCTAGCAACATGGATCTCACTAGGATACAGAGAAATGCATTAAAACCTCTGGTAGAAATCTCTAGCATGGCTTAGTAAGCCTCCCAGTCTACATTCATACACATCCCATGAAGCATTATAAAGCCTTGCTCATCAGCCCCAGATTACTGAGCTGAGTATAATCAATAAAGCACTGCTCATAGGAGATCATAATTTTAGACTTAAGTAGAGGTGGCTTGGCTGTTGTACTTAGACTATTTAGAGGCAGTAATGAGTTCAATTTGATTTTTTATTTCCAGCCCAGGAAGTTGGCTTCTGTTCTTTTCCCAGAGATGGGGAAGAGATTTTAAAATTAGTTACATGAGACTGAATTTAGCCTCTCAAAGGTGATATTGAGGAAGCTGAAAAGGCAGTGAGAGAGTCTGGAGAAGGAGCCAAGATTGGGTCATCTCTGGTCGTACTCAGGAGTTTGGTGGTTAGAGACTAGCCAGGACTCCTCACCTGGCAGCCAGAGCTCTCATATGCCCTAGACATTTTCTGAGCATTGTGACCAGCACAATTCCAATAGGACAGAATGGAGACTTATGCATGTATTAAGTCCAGTCAACTGTTTCTTACCCAGGCTCAACAAAAGGCTGAGGAACAATGACATCTTATCTTTATGGATTTAATAAACAGTACTAATAACCACCACCACTAATTATTGAACAGGTTCTATGAATCAGGCACTTAATGAGTGTTATCTCTAACCATTACAGTGTAGTAGGTGTGGTTCTCATTTCCTACCTACAGAGGGGAAACCTGCTGCCAAGGGATGTTAAATAACTCAAGTGTACACAACCAGTCAATATTCAAACCCAGGAAGCTCCTGCCCCTTACACTACGCCCCACTGCTCTTACAATGAGCCAAGCAGGTCTAGTAATGCCTACAAAGGTCATGAGGTCCAGCTCCTGTCTCCGGGTTAGGCTGAATCAAAAGCATCTTATTGACATAATGTGCACTGCTGTGCATCTGATGAGCAGAGAAAATTTAGATATTCACAAAGAATATTGCAGACTTTTCCTTTTCTGGAATAAGAGGCTCCTCTACATTGTTAACCCAAACATCTAAGTCCATTTTCTTTGGCTATGCTCTCAATGGGTATGGAAAACCTATTCACACTGCTCTTATGGGAAAACAGAGAAGACAGCAACATAGGCAGTGTAATTGGCAGGCTCATCATTGGTCCTTCTTCTTCAAGGCCTCCATTCATCAATTACTCATTCATTCATTCTTCACTTATTCATTCTTTAAGCATTTATTATCTACCATGCTTACTTAAAAAAATATATTTATTTATTTATTCATTTTGGGGGGGGTGGGGGAAGGGTCATAGACAGAGGGAGAGAGAGGAAGAATCCCAAGCAGGCTCCATGCTGTCAATACAGAGACTGCTGAGGGGCAGGATCCCATGAACCACAAGATTATGACCTGAGCCAAATCAAGAGTTGGACACTTAACTGACTGAGCCACCCAGGTGCCCAGACCATGCTTGCTTTTGATCTTATTTTTATCCTTAACATGATCGCCATCCCAAAGTCTCAACTTGTTTTTATATAAAATAAATATGTCTGTAAAGTAAATATAATAAAGTTAACTCTAGCTGTGCTCAAAAGAAGTTCAACATTCTTGGGAAGAGTATCCTTTCTGTAACCTGGGGAAGTCCCACATGTAACTGAGGGCTAAGCTAGCCATCACTGGAGCAGGTGAGATTTGTGGCTCTTAAGAGGAATGGCCAATAGGTACATGAAAAAGTGCTCAACATCTCCAATCATCAGGGAAATGCAAATCACAACCACAAGAAGATATCACCTCACACCTATTAGAGTGCGAATTATCAAAAAAACAAAAAACAACAGTGTTGGTGAGGGTGTGCACTGTTGGTAGGAATGTAAATGGGTACAGCCGTTATGGAAAATAGTATGGAGGGTCCTTAACTAAAAATAGCACTATCATATGATCCAGCAACTCCACTTCTGGGAATTTATCCGCAGGAAATGAAATCTGGATCTTGTAGAGATATCTGCACTCTCATGTTCTTTGCAACATTATTCACAATAGCCAAGATTTGGAAACAATCTGTGTCTGCCAATAGGTGAATGGATTTAAAGAAGTGACATGTATCTATAATATATATAGATATATATTTATATTTTATATGATATATTTTATATTGTGTAATATAGAGAATATAATATTTATATAATGTATTTATAGAATATATTTTCCCTGTATATATTTTATATATGTATACACACGCATATAGATATATATAAAATGAAATTTTATTCAGTCTTAGAAAAGAAAGAAATCTTGTCATTTGTGACAACATGGATTAACCTGGAGGACATTATGCTAAGTGAAATAAATGAGACAGAGAAAGACAAATATTGCAAGATGTCAGTTATCCATGGACCCTAAAAAAAAATCAAACACTTAGAAGCAGAGAGTGGTGGCACCAACAGGGTGGAAAGTGAGGAAATGGGAGTCTGGGAGATGCTGGCCAGAAAATGTACAAAATTTCATATATAGAGAATGAATAAGTTTTGGAAACCTAATGGTGACTATGGTTAACAATACTGTATTGTATACCTGAAATTTGTTCAGAGATCTTAATTGTTTTCATCAAAATCAAACAAATAAGTCCCCCCCCCCACCAAAAGATGATCAAGTGGGACGATGAACATGTTAATTAGTTTGATTGTGGTATCCTTGCATACACAATACAGAAGAAAGGACACTTTATTTAAAAAAATATGTGTGGGGGATATATATATATATATATATATATATATATATATATGTAGATACACACACACACACACACACACACACACACACACACACATATATATTTGTTGTTATTGTTGTTTGTTTGCCACAGGCAAACCAGAATAGAATCAATGGTGTGAACCAGTTCATCCTGGCTCATGAGAGCTTTTAGTTAAACTATGAAAACTTTTGTGAGCTGTTGGTAGCCTAAATTGGATATGTTGGAAGTACTTTACCCACAAAAATTGGCTAAAAATCAGAACTGCAGCCTTCCCATCCTACCCCTGCCCTAGAAATCAGATTGTTATTTATCACACACCGATGAGAATAGTCCAGATAACACCTGCAGTGTAAGCCAGGACAGTGTTTTTGTTTTGTTTTGTTTTGTTTTTCTTATTTTGTAATGCAACTGCCTGACTTAAGATTTGATTGCCAAGGCATCAGTTTCAAAGAGGCATCCTATTCAAAGATGGCTATCTGGAAAAACACAATGCCAGCCACACAACTAGATAAAGCACCAGGCCCCCTCATCTCCCATGATGGAGGCTCCTTTGATTTAGATATATTGTTTGATTTTGATAACTGACCATATAAGCCACTTGACTTTTCTTTTTCTTGTGCTTTAAATTTTCGCTCTTATGTTTTAAACTCACCAATAAAGAGTGAGCCTGCGAAATTCTAGGCCCCCACCGTTCATCCCAATAAAAGCAGATCTGTCCGGAGTGCTGTCTCTCTCTATCCATGACCTTGCTGTGTAGCACCAGGTACACTATGTAATTTCCAGGTCTTGTAAGTAACAGACCTCTATTTTCTTCAGAGCTTCCTGATAGTTGCTGCTGAAGGTCATCTTGCAATCATGGGTAGGTTTAAGAGCAACACTGACTATTGATAGGCTGAGGCTGGCACAAAGCAACACTCATTAAGAATTTGTCAGTGCTCCGTAGTTCCTTGGGAAATGTCAAGCAGGTTTTGCTCAAGAATGTGTCAAACTCAGAGGGGCGTTTTGGCCTCCTCTGTGCTAGGCCATTTTGGGGATCTTTTGATCACAATAAAATGCACGTTGAAGACTCTAAGAGAAAGTCAGAAGTTTGCACATGCACCATCAAATATAAAGCCAAAGAACATATGCATATTACCCGTACTGCCTCCAGCCCATCATTTATCTGAACTATCCTGAGCCCTAGGGAGTGTTGATCACTCAATGTTTGGGATTGAGAAGAGAGGGGACTTATACATAGCCTGCAGCCAAGTCCATCAGGGAAGGACCAAGCTGAAAATGTCTCTTTTCTCTCTCCCTCCAACACCATCCCTTTCTTCCACCCTAAGGAATAGAAATCACAGGCTCATGGTGAAATACAATTATATCTTACTTTTTCCTTATTTGAGATGAAAGATGAAAAAGGACAAGGGTTCCCTTAGCGATATATGAAAGGATACATATAAAAAAAGAATAATTAGGGTCTTTAAATACGTGTTTTTCAGGGTATTTGCAGTTGTGCCCATTTTCCCTCGGGATGAATGCAATCACAGTGTTATATTGAGCACTCACAATATGCCTTAAGTCACTCTGCACGTATGAGTGGAGTGATTTATGTTAGGCAGTAGATAATCAGCCCCAATCTCATCTAAGGGTGCAGCATCTTTGCCTAAGAAAAACTATTTGTCAGGTAAAAAAAACCCAAAACCACAACATTGCATGAAGGTGCTGGGGTTAGCAAGATCACTTGGAGATTATTCTCTAGGGTCTTCTATATGGGCCTCCTGTGTCTTCTCAGCTTCTGTTGGTGAGGTTTCCCTCATTCAAGCAACTTCCGTGGTGTCCTAAACGGGGCCACTGTCTGCTGGGTCCACTCATTACATCTCCTTCTTCACCTCTGGATCCATCTACCCATCTGCTACAGCCATTAGCTGGCACACTTTAAGAGGCTTTAGGAATTCTATCAGTGAAGTCATTTTCCCCTTGTAGTAGAATGCTGGTCTTCCCTTGAGGAGCCTGTTCTCCAATCACCACATCAGTGTGTGCATTGTTGGTGGCCCAGCCCTGAAGTTTAGAACAGAATTAGGACCTTTGCAACCACTCACTCCCTTATGCTATACTTTTTTTTTTTTTTTTTTTTTTTGGAGATGCCTGAGGATTGATGTCACTGTCTCAGACTCAGGGCATCTTCAATTCACCCCAAGCCTGTGTTTTCCGGTATCCCTAATGCTGTGTCCCTTCCCCTCCAAAGCACTAGTCCCTTTGATCAAGGCCCAGAAGAAGAAGATGTTGTCAAATGCCATCGTTTGCTTAAGGGTCAGGTACACAGTGACCGGTCTAGAGGTCGCCCCCTTCAGTTGATGACAGTTCTGACCTTAAAACTGCGTTCCTATCATTACCCTGAAGTTCCTGTTTCTTCTGCCCACTGGTCCTACGACGATCCTTTGAGGTCCTGCAGATACAGCTTTATATACTCTTCCCATCAGAGTCCTGCACACATAGGACACAGCCATTCTGCCCCCGGACAGCACAGGCATGCTTCCCAAGGGAAGATGCATTTTAGGTGATAACCTGTAGTAAGCATATGAAGTCTAAATATTAAAGCCAAGTAGAAGAAATGATGCTGGGAAATTGGAACACATCAGAATTTTCCTTAGCTCCACTCTCTCTTAGGGACCTGTGGGTACTCCAGAGGTATCTCAGAACCTGATATCTCAGAAACTCATGATATCATCTGATATCTCAGAAACTCATGTAGACACCAGCCCTGCATTCCTGTGTTGTCCAGCTAATTGTGTTGGGCCCTTGTAATCCCTCTTTTCACGTTCTACTTGCCTGAAGTATTTTATAACCTTGATTGGGAGCTAGATTGTTTCTGTAGTATATTGAATTTAAGACAGCTTAGGATCTTTAAATGGGATGAAGCCTTTGTTACCAGGAAGTCTGGGATGGAGGGGAAATACTGGAGGTGCCATCTGCCAGAAGGATTATGAAGACTGTGAAGCTCTGAGCAAGATGATACAGAGCCTCTCCATGGGCAGGGGAGAAGGGGTTTCTGTGATCTATACAAACTTCCATCAACACGATACTGCTTTATGAGCTTAAGCTTAAGCTGGTGCACTGCTTTCTCTGTGACGTCTCTTGACTTTGAGCAAACATTTCCCATATTATTACAAACTGTCTTGGTCAGGGTTTTGTTTTTTGGGTGTTTTTTTTAGGTTGGTTTGCACATTTAAATATATTTAACATTAAGTAGTTTTGATTAATCAATTAAGCAGTTGTGATTTCCAAATACTATGGGGCTCTAAAAACTGTATGATGCAGAGTTTTGGGTCTTTGCAATAATCACATATATGTCCTCTTCTCTTTGGTGGAGTGGGAGGGCTCCTAATGACAGGTTGGAGAATCAAAGAGGGTAGAGTTAAAAAGGTAACTAAAATGGTTATTGCTAAGGGATCAGGGCAGAAAGGTACTAAAAAGAATTCAGAGGAGATAATACTTCCTTCGGACTGAGCAGGACAAGCTTTCTGAATGAGATGGCCCCTGGGGCACTAAAGGGTTTGCTTGAAGTTTCATAGATGGAGAGTAGTTGTCAGGGATTCAGGAGGGAAGAACTTGAGCAAAGGAGGTGTTAATCAAAAGGAAAATGTGGAAGGCAGAACAATGGCCTCACAGATCCTGGTCCTAATAGGTTTCTAACCCTAAGAACCAGTGAAAAGCTTACATCACACAGCAAAAGGGGCTTTGGAGATGTGGTACAAGTTAAGTGTCTTGAGATGGGGAGATTATCCTAGATTGCCCAGGTAGACCAAAGCAGAGGATCCTTCCCAGTTGTGGCCAGAAAGAAATGTAATGGTGGAGGAAGGGTCAGATAGGCAGTAATGCTGGTTTTGAAGATTGGAAGGAAGGGCCATAAGTCAAGGAATGTGGGTAGCTGCTAGAAGCTGGAAAAGGCAAGGAAATGGATTCTTCTCTAGATTTTCCAGAAGGGGATATTACCTTCATTTTAGCCCATTGAGACCCATGTTGGACTTCTGATCCACAAGACAAACAAGTAATAATTGTATGTTGTTTTTAGTTACTACGTTCATGGTGACTTGTTATGGCAGCAGTAGAGAACTAAGACATTTGGTATTAAAAGAGCGTTAGTGGGTGTCCCTGGCCAGAATTTATAAAGCGTGAAGATGAAGAATTGGAACAGAGTTCTGATAAGAAGGATAGAAACAGATTTTGAAAGGCTTTGGTGTGTTGTGTGATATTATTATAGAACGGATTAACAATTTTGAACCATTGACTAACATGGATTCTGAAATATGTATGTCTTAGAGCTTCTCAGAAGCTATGTCCCATATTTTGTAGCTCAAACAACTATTGAAGAACAAAAACCCCATGAAAAGAAAACCTTAACATACAACAACTAAAATTGGCCAATTATATGTTGCAATCTCCCATACAACAGAATTTTATGGTAAAGAATTTGGAGCCTTCTGGAACCTTATGAAAGATTTAAGACATAGAACCTGTTCAGCATTACCCTCTGTTAATTGTCTATATGAGTGCAACATTGGCTTAATGTTCTGCATTTGAAAATTGTCTCTATCCTTTTTCAACCCACCAGGGAAATCAGTGAAATGGTTAAGGAGATTGACTCAGTGGTGTTAGGTGACTTGCCTCGGGTCACAAAGCCTTTAAATGAGAGCTGGTGCTTGGACTCCAGTTATTCTCCAGGAGTGCTGCCAGATTCCAGGAAAGACACTGGCTGTTCTTTGGGCTATAGAAATGGGAACTCTCAGCCAAATCACTAGGTCTCCTGCTGCCAGCCTATGTGAGATATGGTCAAAGGGACATGAAACTCTCCCTCATAGCTGGTATTCACAGGCAGGCTGCACTAAGGCTCCTTTCCATTACACCAGAACACATTTAAAGGCCTTTCCCACCCAGATGTAAAGGGGCTGCTTTCTGGGATCTCATGAGGAAACAGCAAGCACAACACTCTTTGTAGTGGTATCTTGATAAATGAAGAAATTCTGCAATATGGTTTCTACCATATGGCATGTTGCCTAGATGTGTCCCATTCCCAAACCATACTTCTTCTTTCCCCTTTATAACATAATAGGTTTCTTTGGCTCACAGTATCTGGGGGTCAGTGGGAGGCTGGGGAGGGGAAAGATGGAGTGCTGTCTCTGCTCAAGGGTGTGGGCCAGAGTTTTGTTGAATGAATTCAGGTTATGGTTCTATACACTTCTTTGTCCCTTTCTTCCCATCAGTAAGAAGACTGTGAAGTGAGAGAAAAATAGAAAAAAATTGTTACATCTGAAACTGAGATTAACACAATGAAGGGTCATGCGTTTGAAGGGAAAATTCTGTTTGTAGGAAAATTCAGATTTGCTTAGACCTTACTTTAAAATGACTCCGTTGTTATATGAAACATAGCAAGGATACTGTTAATAGCAAGGAGCTGGGAACTACTGGTTGTGAGGTTGAGGTCTCAAAGATATCTAAGCGGAAAATTGCTTCCTATTGTCTTGGTGATACAGGTGTGTTGATTATTATTTATTTCTGTTTAGACTCTGTACGTGTCTCCATTAGCTCTTGATACATAGCAAACTACCTTTCAACTTAGTGGCCTGAAAACAACAATTTTATTTACGTCATGATTCCTTGGTTTGTCTGGATGGTTTCATCAATATTTGCTGGGATCTTTTATGTATTTGTGGATGGCTGGAAGCTGGATTGTGTAGGATGGCCTCACTATGTGCCTGGAGCCAGTTTGTTGGTCTTGGGGGAGCTCAGATGGAGCACTTCATCTCTATTCCATGTCTCTTATCCCAGACTTCTTTACACAGAGGCTCAATTCTAAAGGCAGCCAGAGATCAAGGCTCCGTGAGCCAGCGCAGTACAAGTCTCTGTTGCATCATGTGTACCGATGTCCATTGGTTAAACCAGGTCACATAGCCAAGTCCAGATTCAAGAGGAAGAGAAAGAGACCCCACCTCTTGGTGGGAGGAGCTTTAAAGCCACATTGCAGAGAAACATCGAAATAGGAGTAGAGAGAATTTGTGACCATTTTTGCAATCCACCACAGCATACAGTATTGCCGTAAGATCAGGCATCTCATTTCGCAAGAAAGGTCAATACTTCTTTCCTCTTATTAAATTTATTTCCCATATCTGAGATCTCAACCTAAAGGTGGTGAATTTAATACTATATATAAGAACCATTAAAATAGCCAAACTCTTTGCCCTGGAAATTCTCTTCTTAAAATCTTTGCTAAGTAAATAATTCTAAATATGGAAAAAATTGTATGCATGGTGATATTCCTCAAGCTTATTTATAGAAATGCAAAGTGTAAATAATTTAAATCACCAGCAAAAGAGGAGTGGTTAATAATATATCCACTTGAAGGAATATTATAAAAAGTAAAATTGTGCTTATGTGTATAATAATAGCAAGAATTCTATTATAATGATAATTTTAAAATGGAATACTTAATACTGGTAGAAAACAAAAAACCAGAAAGATATAAAAAAGCCTAATGCATGTATTGTTGTTTTAGGGATAATGGGATTATCAGTGATTGTTTTTTACTTCTGCTATTTTCTTTTCTTTTTTCCCCCCAATAATCATGCTTGCTTTTGTAACAGGAAATAACATTTTTATTAAAAACATTTTATGAACAGGAAGAATAAAACTCTCTATGGAATTATTCTTTATTCTTTTACTTTGGAAAAAATAGCTACCATTGTTATATATCTTTTCTGGGTTACCTATCGACTGAGTGGTTTTGTTATCTTCTTGATGGTTGGTTAGGATGTGATTTCCTCCCTTCTGGGTCACTTCATGTGACCAAGAACTCAAACAAGATGCTCCTTCTTCAGTTAGCTTTGTTGTTTTTCCCTGTGTGAATTGCCCGTTTATTCCAGAATATACCGAGTATTCAAGGTATCAGGGGAGTCTGGAAAATGCTACAGAAGGATGCAGTAAGGAATTTCTGTTCAATGAATCTGACTTTGAGAAACATCTACAAAGCATTTCCTACAGACAAGGCTCAGCCCTTACTTAGGGCTGTATAAGAATCGTTTCCAGAGGTTAGAACCTAGCCAAGAGGCATGTGTGTTGACTCCTGGCTCTGTGGCAAGGCAGACAGACAGTGAGTATCATAGTAGAGGGAGATATGAATTTTATTTAAAGGTTGGAGGAAATAGAAAACCCTTCCAGAAAGTAAAGTACAGAACTAACCCCAAGATCATCCCAACACAACTACCTGGCCAGGGATGTGAGAAACTGGGAGAGGCTGAGGCCACAATGGAGAAGCCCTCAAATGGCAGTTGGGGAGTCTGGACTTTATAAGTGGGTGTTGAAGAATGATTTTTGAAGCAGAAGTGAACAAAGTTACATCTGTCCTCTGGAAGTTTACTAGAGTAGAGATTGCAGACTGGTGGCCCACACGTGGCATGGGACCACCCAGGGGGAAGGGTTGGTTTGGTTCTAAGACATTTTGTTTTTAAAAACGTTTTTCATGTCAGTTAACATTCTAAAACTAACTCAGACTTCAAATATTCTTTAAGAGAAAAAAAGAAGAGGAGATTCATGAGTACTAAGCCACATTTCTCTAGTTTCCTACAACCTTCCCTCCCTCCTTTTGTCACTTGCCTCAGCGTCATAGGCTTTGTGGCTGAGGACATCAGGTAGGGGAACTGCGAATGAGGTATGGCTGTGCTGCCCAGTATGGTAGCCACAGGTGCAGGCAACTATTTGAATTGGAATTAAATTAAGAAAACTCAATTTACAGTCACAGGAGCCACATTTCTGGTTCTCACTTATCATATGTGACTTGGCTTCCATGTTGGATGGTGCAGATAAAGAACATTTTCAACATTCCAAGAAGTTCTGGACAGCACTGGTACTGGGGCACATTAGGAGGCCACTGTGGCAGTCACAAAGTCCCTAAAATAAGCAGTTGTAGTAGAACTGGAGAGTGACATCTTTCCTCTTTAGGGCACGATTTTGGTTGGCTTCTCACTGGCGCAATTAGATTGAAGTCTGTTGTTGAACTCTCATTTTGTTGAGAGTTTGAAAGCACATTCTTTGCCTGTGGGACAGTGTTTGACAAGCATTCCAGGAGTGTGTACCTGTGTATTTAAGAATACAGATAATTTTCACCCTAAGTTGATTTCTTTGAAATGCTTACTCTTTGGTATCTGAGAAACCTGAAGAGCTAAGTGCTATAAAAGCTCACGAAAGCACCAAATGGGAAGCATTTTGAGTGCCTTAGAGGAGAGATACTCCAGATACTGGAAGTACTATTATTCACAAAAACAGTGCCAAGACAGTCCCATTTGTGACCTCTGTCTATTACGATTGTAGGCAGAAGGAACTTACTGGTAGCGACAAGAGTGGTTGTGCTCCACTTATCATCCTGGATCCTGACTCCACACAGTACGCTCCTGTGAAAATCAGGGACTTGAGAACACAGGATTCACGCCCGTGTGCATGTGGGTCCACTATCGTTGTAGATATGTCAGTACTGGCAGAAATACAAAGGGCTTCTCAGCTGGATCCTGCTCAGTTCCTCAGTTTCTCTTATGCCTGGGCACAGCCTGGTGAGTGAGAAATGGTGCTCTTTATGTTAGCCACTATAAATAAACATCAGGAGTCGTGTGCTGTTGGATGGACAGAAGAGATGCCTTTGAGAAACACTGAATTCTAAGACAGGAGAGCTAGCGGTTACTTATGGTACTTCTAAAGGGGATTCAAAGTCCTTACGCCATCCATTTGAGTCTTGGCAAGGCCAGTGGTATCCTCATAGGAACCTAAGTAAAAATATGCGAGGAGTCACTCACCTTTCTAAATCTTCTTTGTTGGAGAATAATGAACTCTCTTCTTTGGCCCAATGAACCTTCTCTCAGTAGATAAGAAAATTATTATCTTTGCACAAATAATAACCATCACAAAAGCTTGAAAATCTTCACTTTTTTTGAAGAAGATAACTTTATTGTCCCAATTAGTTTGCACATCTGGTCCTCTCTTCATTAAAAACAATTCCTTAGAGACATTGTCTTATAGATTATTGATTCTCCCTCACTCCAAAGTCCATTAGACATGACACTTAACTACTTAATTTAAAATACTTAATAATAAATGCTTTACTGAAGTATAATATGATTACAGAAAAGTGCACGAGTGATAAATGTTTGGCTTAATTAATCATTACAAAGTGATGACACTTGAATATCTGACATCCAGGTCAAGACATAGAACATTATCAGCACCGCAGAGGTCCCCTCATACCCTATCCCAACACTTCCTCTTCCTGTTTTCTCCCTGAAGGTAGCTATTATCCAGAATTATAACATCACAATTAGTTTTTTCTGTTTTATTACACATACACTTGTTTATGGTTGGCTTTTTCAGTATGCATTGTGTTTGAGAGTCATGCATATTGCCATGGAGATCATTTTAATTGCTATATGGTATTTTACTGCATGAATATATCATTATTACTTGTCCATTTCACTGTTTACGGACATTTGTGTTGTTACCAGGCTGATGCTGTTAATGCTGCTGTGAGCATTCTTGTTCATGTTTTTCAGTGCACACGGACTTGCTGGGTCACAAGGTAATTATATGCTCAACCTTAATGGATACTTCTAATAGTCTTCCAAATGAGTGTGGCAGTTTACACTCTCACCGATTTTGGTTGTTCTATATCCTTCCCAGCACTTGGTATTATCAGTCTTAAAATCTTAACCATTCTGGAGTGTGTGTAATAGTATCTTTTTGTGGTTTTGGTTTGCAGTCTCTTGCCGATTAGTGTTATTAATATGTGTTTACTTTCTCAGGTATTTACTAATTGCTTGCATATCCTCCTTAATTAAGTGAATTCTCAAATGTTTTGCCCATTTTCCTGTTGGATTTTCTGTCTTTTACATAATGATTCATAGGAGCTCTTCACATACTTTGAGTATAAGCTCCTTACCAGTTGCATGTGTTCAAAATATCTTCCCCCACTCTGTGACTCTTCATTTTCTTAATGATATGTTTGGAAAAACCAAAATGTAGCAAATCTAACCATTTTTTTCCTTATTATTAGTCCTTTTTGTACAGCCTTAAAGCAATCTTGCCCAACTCTAAGTTTGTGAAGATATTCTTTTTTTGTGTTTTTGAGGAGCTTTATTTACTTTTCTCATTTAGATCTACAATCCGTGTGGAATTTGATTAATTGATTTTTACACATGATATTTTACTGTTTCCATACGGACATACATATTTCTTCTGAAAGCCTCATTTTCTTCCATGAGGGCATTTGGTTGATCCAGTCTTATTTAATGAAAAGTACTTTGGTTTTTACTGGTTTGTCCTGCACATTTGGTCATCAGTCAACTGTCAATCTATGCATGGGTCGGTTTCCCACCTCTATTTAGCCCCATTGCTCAGTCTATCAGGTTTACTTATTTTTATTTTTTAAGTTTATTTATTTATTTTGAGAGAGATAGAGAAAGAGTGAGAGAGAGACAGAAAGCAGGGGAGGCACAGAGAGAGAGGGAGAGAGGGAATCCCAAGCAGGCTCTGAACTGACAGCACAGAGCCTGATGCTGGTGCTCAAACTCACAAACCACGAAGTCATGACTGAAATCAAGAGTCAGCGTCTTAACCAACTGAGCCACCCAGGTGTCCTTATTTATTTATTTATTTATTTATTGTAGGCTCATAATAACTTTTGGTAGCTAGAAGAGTAAATCATCCAGCATTATTCCTTTTTTCAAGATTGGTTTGGCTTTTGGTCCTTTACATTTACTTATAATTTTAAAATCAGCTTATAAATTTTGATACACCTGTAGACAGTTGGGATATTGTTTGGTATTACATTAAATCTATAGCTTAACTTAGTGAGAATTTACATCTTTACATTATTGTCTTACAAACCTATTTATTTGCGTATAATTTGTCTCAGTAAAATTTCATGTTTTGTCTCTAATGTCTTTTATTATTTTCTGAGAGAATCCATCCCAAAAAGAAAGCATTCACCATTTCACCTTCAAGAACAATGTTGGATGGCTTTTTATACGGTTTTGTTTTGTTATTAAATATCTTTTATTAGGGGCCCTTGGCTGTCTCAGTCAGTAAAGCATGCGACTCTTGACATCAGGGTTGTGAGTTTGAGCCCCAGATTGGGTTTAGAGATTTCCTGAAAAGAAAATCTTTAAAAATAAATAAATACATATCCTTTTCAGATTAATCCATGAACATTTTGACGTTGTGCCATGTTTGTTTTAATTTTAGGTGTTTTTAAAGGACCTAAAATAAGCTATTAAAGTTTTAGCTATGGCAAGGTTAAGAGCACAGTCTGTTGCATTTAGCCTCTGAGGTTCAGCTCATCTCTTGCTCCACCACTGAACTGGAAGGAGAGAGGAAAAAGACCACACTGCTATAGAGCCATGGAATGTCTGAAGACTGTCCTGAGAAGAGTCAGCGGATATCCACTGGGAAATCCAAAATTCTTTCGAAAATAAATGAGGACTGTCTAGTATTCTCATATGAAGTGTTAGAGAAAGACCAAGAGATTTCTTACGACAGGCATATGTGTATAACAATAGCCTGGCACATTTGCACTTTTAACATCACACCTTTTATTTCATTGTGTCTTTATAACTACCCTAGTTTCAATATAGTGCAACTTTACAGAAAAAAGGAAGATCAATCGTCCGTTGTCACAGAACTAGAAAAGTCTAAGCTGAAACTAGAAATGAGATCCCCTGGATTCTTGGTCTGAGCTCCTGTGATTGGAACCTAGGAGCGTATGAAAAGTACAAAATATAAAAGCCATACTAGGTCCCCCAAAAGGAGACTCATATTAGAATATGCAATATGTGGGGTGCCTGGCTGGCTTAATCCATTCAGTGTTTGACTCTTGATTTCGACTCGGGTCATGATCTCCCAGTTTGTGTGTTTGAGCCCCGTGTAGGGCTCTGTGCTGACAGTGTGGAGCCTGCTTGGTATTCTCTCTTTCCCTCTCTCTTTGCCCCTCCCCTGCTTGTGCTCTTTTTCTCTCTCAAAATAAATAAATAAACTTCAAAATAAAAGAAAAAAAAAAGAGTATGCAACATGCAAAAAATATAATTTTATAAAAAGTAGTTCCTTATAAAAACATGGCTCATCCTCAAAACAAACTGTTGTGGGAGAATACAGGCAGGAAGCTTCGACTTCCCTCTCCCCTGAGAAGGAAGTGAGTTCTTTTTGTTCTTTCCTCTCCTCTTTCTCATCTACTTCTCCCTGTATGCCTTGTTTTGGCCAATGAAATGTGAGCAAAAGCGACACATATTGCTTTCAGACGAAAGCATTTTCTTGCCAGTATTTGGCTCTCTAGCCCACTTCCCCTTGTGATGGAGATTATGGCACCCTGGGTCAATGTGGAGGTGCCAGAAGATGGAAACCAACCTTGAATTCTGAAAATCCCTGGAGAGTCACCCATACCCACAGCAGGTTTTCTGTGAGTGAGAAAGAAACATTTGTTTCTTAAGCCACTAAGACTTGTGGGTTGTTTGCTATTGCAGCATAGCCTATTTTATCCTGACTGATACATCAGAGCAAATAAGATATGCTCCCTGCAGGCCTAGCCAAGGCTCAGCTCTCTCATTTCTATTTTCTTCTGCTAGGACCTTGGATAAGTCAGGATGTCCCTACTCTGAAGGCACAGCTATCCTCAATTCAGTTGGTGAACAAGAGAGAAAGAGGTATGGAGACCGTTTTAGCCTTATGTCCAGCCATGGTCTCCAATATTACCATAGCATTAATCCTCACCTAGGTTCTTTTATCTATTTTTAAAATGGCTTGGACATTTGCTACTCAAACTGTGATCCATGGAAAAGCAGCATGGGAGCACCACCTGGGAACTTGTTGGAAATGCAGAGTCTCAGGTCTCACCCTACACCTGCTATATTATGATCTGTATTTTCAAAGCAGCCCCAAGTGATTGACATGGAAATTCCAGCTTGAGAAGCAATGTCTTAATTTTGGCAGTAAGGTAAAAAGAGTGTTTTGGTTTCCTTCCACTTCCAGAGCCCCCATAGTGGATGGATGTCTGACCCCCTTGCCCTGACCTCCTAACCTACCATTCCCTCTTTAGAACACTGTGCAGATTCCTACTGCAGCTCTTATTAATATAAAGGGAACCTTTAGGTTTCTGATCTTTGGCTATTTGGTCCTCCTTTGCATCATGTCATAAGCCAGAAGTGAGCCCAAATATAAGGAATGAGTATCCAAAGTTCTCTTTCCTCTAGGCGTGCTCATTTGTCTCGTACATGGGAAAGGCAACCTGGAGGGTTTTTCCTATTCTGTGCCTCCTGTCTTGCTCTTGACCTTGCTCAGGCCTCATGTAAACAGATGAACTTGGCAAGTGCCAGGGCTGCTGCTACTCCCTCCGAATCTGCCTTCCCATTTCCTCCCTGGCCGCAGTCCATGCTTCTGCCCTTCCTCTGCCATTTCTGCATAAAGGTGCCAGGGACAAGGCAAAACTGCCTCCATGGCTGTGCTCTCAAATGACAAGAAGCCAAAAGCTGAGTCAGGAACTGTGCTAAGCTTAAATCAGGGCTAATGCCACTTGGAGCCCAGGCTGTGTCTGCTGGGTCTAGGTTATCGGATGACAAGGCACAGTCTTGTCTTTGCTGCTCCAGTCCCCTGCCCTGGACTGGCCTTGCTCTTGGCATCTCCTTCCTCACTTTCTACATGCTGCTGGCAAGCCGATGCTGGGGGGTTGCCAATGGGAGGCCACTGTCTGCTGCTCCAAGCTGCTTCCTCCCTGCTGCTTGTGAAAGCAGTTCTTCATGGGAAACACGGCCTGATGCCTTCCACAAAGAATGACTTTCATCAAGGCTGTGGCATGGGGCTTCACAGTGGGAGCTGCTGGACGCAGGGCTAGGAGGGAGGGGCGGAGATTCGGCTACAG
Source organism: Panthera pardus (assembly GCF_024362965.1). Lineage (NCBI taxonomy): Eukaryota > Metazoa > Chordata > Mammalia > Carnivora > Felidae > Panthera > Panthera pardus. The sequence continues at coordinate 41,478,295 of NW_026526821.1, read as the reverse complement.
TGGCAGATGGAAGCTGGCCCAAGGCGGATGTCGAGTGCCTTCTTCAATATGCCTTTCCCTTTTAATCTTCTCTTGAGCAGAGCTGATCAATTAGAGCTGTAATTATTTTAATCTTCTTCTTCGCTGTCCCTGTCTGACTGTCTGCCACTGCCCGTCGACCCTTTCTGCTAACAATGGACTCAGGTGGCAGCTTCGCAGAGGCCACTTCAGGCTGCCCATCTTTCATAACAGGCCAAACAATGATGCAAGATTGCACAGCCAGGGACCATCACCTTCCCTCCTGTGCAACCTCTGACAAAGCTTTCACCTCTCCCTTTCCTTTGCCAAGTTAGTCAGCTCCATGGGTGGGTGAGAGAAACAAGATTTTCAAAATGATAGCTATATAGTATTTATATCATGCATTTCAGCATCATGGGAGTTGTAAGAGGAACACCATTTTGGAATCAGAAAGATGTGGGTCTCTACCTGTATGTGGATCTTTTCATCTCTGTGTCTCTGAGTCCTCATCTGTTAAATGGGTATCATGATAACTTCTCTGAGCATTGTAAGGACTGGATGAAGTTATGAGTCTGTAGCTCAGAGCACAACACTGGGACCCAATAACAGCTGGATAAGGGTGAGCTATTTTTTAAATCATTAGTTATGTCTCTGTGGCTATAGGAAACAGATGTCTGGAGAAATGAATTAAATAGGCAACCCTGGATTTGTGACGTGTCATTATGGATAAACAGAGCCCCTCCTTGTCCCATCATGGGTGGTAGAATGAGGAAAATAATGCAAACTAGACAGGTTTGGAATATTTGAATAAAATAATTTTTTTACCCATGAGCTCTTATGAAGTGAAAGAGGCAGATAGTCTATGGCTCACAAGAGAAAGACTTTGATGTTCTGGTGGGTCCTGGGCCAGATAAGCATCAGTTCATTCAGATCTTGGAGTTTGGTGAGTATGGATGGGGGTGAGTTAGAGGGGGGAGATTCTAGGCTCTTCTCTGTGAATAATGCAAACCATTCCTAGCTACTCTCCCCACCTCATCCCCCCCCACACACACACTTCTCATACCCAAATATTCCATTTTGTTCAGCTCAGAACAAAAAACAAGGAAAAGAGGGGCTTCAAATACAAAGACAGCTGGGACATGGTTTCTGCTCTTAAAGATTTCATGGTAAGGGGGCAGGGGCAGGTAGAGAAGCTTAACTGTAAATTTGTGGCAAGCCTTAGGTAGATCTAAATACTGAATCTGTAGGAGAACATATAAGAGTTTACCAACCTAGCAACTGAGGGTATATGGGGGAGGGATGTTCAGGGAAGGCAACATTTCTGGGATTATATCTCTTTTTGGGTAATTTTGAGATGCAATCACGATAATCTTTAGTGTAATCATATGTATCAGTTAGTTTTTGCTGCATAACAAACAGCTCAAATATGAGCTCCAAATAATAATTATTTAGTTCACAATTCCAGGGGTCAGTGAGTGGTTCTTCTGTTTGAGATAGCTGAGCTAACCTCTGCTGGGCTTGCTATCTGTGGCCATTTGGAAGGTTAGCTGGTTGGATGACCTCAATCACAGCTGGAGTGAATTGGTTCCCCTCTATATGTTCTCTCATTCTCAAGCTGATATCTTGGGCTCACTTACACGGCAGTTTCAGCAAAAAAGCAAGCCCCAAACTCAAGTGCTTGTTTCTGCATTAGCCAAAGCAAGCCCCAAACTAAAGTGCTATTCAAGTCTGCATTAGCCAACACAAGTCACAAGTCCAACCCAGATTTAAGAGGTGCTAAAATAAATTCTACTTCTTGACAGAAGGGGAAGAATTTTTGGCCATTTTTTCTCAGTCTATCATATTGTTTATATTTAGGATACAAAGGTAAAAAGGGGGCAGAGACATATGAAATCTGGAGCATAGGGATCTTGATGCCAAAAAAACAGATCACCATCTAAGTAAGGGACATCTTACTGCCCAAGTAAGGGTCAATGCCCGATATTCCATCTTTGAAGAGACATTCTGCTGTGTTAGACATTGCCTATCCCAGTTGTCTTTTTTTTTTTTTTTTTTTTTTTGGAATTAAAATACCCTTGGGAGGTGGTGATACATTCAAGTATAATTAGTCACTTCATTTGAGCTATCCTCCAGGGCAGGAATAACTTAATTGCAATGAAGGCCATGAGAGAACTTCATTGGAGAATTAGTGATAGTGGGATGGAACCTAGGAGAAGAGGGCTAGGAAAGGCCAAGGGGAGACCCAAGCTTGGCTATAGCTACATCTCAGTTTTGCCTGAAGCTGGCCCTGCATCTGAGTGTGCAGGGGTGAAACTTATTGCAAAGTCGTTTGCAGAACTTATCTTCCATAGCTTAGAAGCCAGATGTCCTGGGAAGGATGTGAGCAGCATGCCGTGATACCTCACTGACAACCTGACAAATGGTATTCTTTCTCATCCCTCCACCAGCTCAGCTACTGACTGAACAGTTGGTGCATCCATCCTGCTGTGGGTCCTGCCTCAGTGACCGCCCCTAGGTGATCACTTCCCCAACTTCCAGGGGGTCATTTGGAGGGAAGCCAAGAGCTTAGAGTAGTAGTTCTCAAACATTGGCAAACCTCATATTTACTTAATTTACTGAGTTTGATAAAACAGATCGGTGGGCCCCACCCAGATTTTCTGATTCTGTAGGTCTGAGATGGGGCCTAAGCCTTTCTAACCAGTTGCCAGGTGACACTGATCCTAATGATCGAGGACCACATTTGGAGAACCCCTCACTTAGGGATTTGAATAACTTGTCAATGTACGTAGGATTCTCCTTACTGCAGAAGTTCTCAAACTTGGCTGCATGTAGGGACCACTTTAAACACTTTAGTGCCTAGGCTTCACCTACAGAGAATCTGATTTAATTGGTCTGAGTGAGCCTGTTATTTATCATTTTTTAAAGTCCTTGGGTGATTCTGGTATACACCACTGTCTCATTGTGGTGATTCTCAAAGAGTGGTTCCCAGATGCACAGCAGCAGCAGCAGCAGCACCTAGGAGCTTGTTAGAAATGCATATTCCCAGACCCTCCCCAGATCTACCGTATTAGAAACTCTGGCGGTGAGGCCCAGCAGTTTGTTTTAACAAGTCCTCCATGTGAATCTGAAATTTTACTCACCAGCCTTCTTAGATGAAACAGAGCCTGTGATAACCATCTTGGAGGACCTCCTATGAAACCTTATTCTTTGGAAGATGAGCTCTGGGAAGGTGATGTGTAGTTTGTGAACTATGGGGTGCAGGATATTCCATCAGAAGTCTTTGAAATAAAATCTTTGACAGAAACATGGGTACACATACACCTATGGAGATTTCTTAGTCTAGACTGGAGGAAAGAATTTCCACGCCTATCTTGCTCTGACCTCCAAGGCAGCCTCTGAGATCCTTTCCCTCGACCCCTGAGCATGGAGTGAGAACAGGGAAATTCTGCCCTAGCTCTAGCACGAAGTTAGTTGTGTGACCTCTCTGTGTCTTTGTTTCCTTATTCTAAATGTATGACATGATTTGCATCAATTGAATCATCTACCTTACACTTCTAAGTAGGTCAAGTGAGATTTCACAGGTATGGTTTCATAGTGTTTTATGATTCTTGTTCAATAAGAAGAATATTAATGAAAGACTTGTTCTTGTCTCATGTGCATACAGCTTGCACGATGACTTTCCCCAGCTTGGGAAAAGCAAAGTTAAAAAATCATGTCCTTTTGATTTTATAAATTGTTTTGAACCCCCCACATGCCAGAGTAGCAGGGAATATATAGGAATGTAGGAATTCCTCACTGGGGCCTCCACAACCACCAGGTGTCTGAGATCTCCTAGGATTTTCTTCTAGGGAACAAAAGCTATTAGACATGTCTCTAGATGTTGCTCAGAGCACTGGAGCATGATCGGTGGGGACCATGGCTCCTTCTGCCTCTGCTACTGCCTCTGCTACACAGGTGAGTCTGGGCAGCCCATGGGGCACCTCTTACTGCTTGATAATGCTCTTGACAATCTTGAAAGGTTCTAGAATTGTCCCCTTCTTGGGCCTCAAAGACACTGTACTTTCATAGGCACACACACACACACACACACACACACACACACACCTCACATACTTTCAACCTCATCCTCAAGCTACCAAGTTGCAGAGTTTAGAGGGGCTTTCAGTTTTCGCCTTGAGCTAGAGCTAGCCCTATGAACCTACAGAAAAAATACACTCATTCAGGTGCTTTCTGGGAGTTGGCAAGACAAATAAATGAGAGCAGCAAGGCCAGAAACTATAGCAGAAGCTTTACCTAACTTCATTTTCCTAGATATCCATTGCCAAGATCTGGTCTATTTTCCTTCCATTCATATGAACAAGGCTCAGAACCCAAGAGCTTCCATGAAGTCTAAGGAACAGGAAGATTCTCTTCCCAGTGGATGTTGTCATTGGATGTTGGCATCTTGGGGTACTTTCCTTGGAGCCAGATCAATGTAATGAAAAACACCTTCGGAAAAAGTGTTTGCACTAATGTTTTAAGCCAATTGTTTGCAAAGAGTGGTAATTGGGTCAGAGGCATCAGCATTGTCTGGAAACTTTTTAGAACTGTGTCCTCACCCTTTACTTATGAATCGGGAACTCTGGGATGCAGCCCTGCAATCTGTGTTTTTTCAAGCCTGCTGGATGAGCCTGAGGCATGCTAAATTTGAGAACCATTGCTTTAAGTCAGTGGATTTCAACCTTGGCTGCACATTAGAATCACCTAGAGAGATTTAAAAACTCTCCATGCCCAAGACATACCCCAGATCAATTAAGTAAAAACCTCTGGAAGTGAGACCCAGGCATCAGTATTTCTAAAAATTCTCTAGATGATTCCAGTGTGAGCCATGGTAAAGAGAGTCACTACTTTAAAACCACTGCAAATAACCAAATTATATCAACTGCACAAATGGTGTTTTCCATTGCAACTGTTACTGATGGCTGAAAATAAAGACTGTAACGAAACAAAATTGACCTAAAAACTCTTCAAAAACAGTGAGTCTCACAGGCAAGGTGTAGCAGGGAATCAGGCATTAACTCATAAATTCTATCACCATAGATGGTCCCACTGATAATTCAGACTGTTTTCCCCTTTATTCTCCTAAAATTTCTTGGCATGGGAGAATCATTTACTGGTGCAAGACAGAGAAAACGGGCAGGATCTCATGAGGAAGAAAATGCCATGATAGATGTGATGTGAATCTGTTTTAATACAGAGGCTTAGTCCGAGATGGGGTTTTGTTTTTTTAGGAGCCAAATTCAGAAAAGGCAGTTCTTACTCATAAAAGCCTTTGCCTATTAAAGTGCCTCAGTCCGTTTAACACCATTGGATTTAATCAAAAGGCTTATAAAGCAACGCCGCCCCTTCAGCTTTTATTACATTGCTCAGTGAGATCATTCTGCTGGTTTCCTCCAGCTGCCTTCTCTCTCTGGGACTCTGAGGATGAAGCAATGAGTCTGACCCTCTGACACCGTCAGGCTCAACTTTAGCAACATTCTGTTTCGATAGTGACTCCAACCTTAAGAGATGTGTGAGGTGATTTAACTTCAAGTTGGAAAATCAAGCCCTCTGATTTGGATGACTGCCCTGATGGGCAATTCACCTGTGTGATTGATTTCACAAATCTGTTCTCTTGCCTCTTGGTGTTATGAACCTGGAAGCAGCAGAAGGGAAGAGAGAGAGAGAGAAGGAGGGAGAGGGAGATTGAGAGAGAGGGAAATAGAAGGAAAGAGGGGAGGGAGGGAGAGGGGAAGAAGGAGGGAGGGAGAGAAAGAGAGAGAAAGACTGACTGAAGTCTTGGAGGCAGCTGGATGCATGGAGGACAAGCAGGTGGCTTCTATTCTAACTTTGAGAGCTGCCTTTAATGAGAGTAACAATCTCTCTTAATTGCCTTAGCAGTGTGCACCCTGAGGTCATCTGCATTCGCTGTCCACAGTGCTGTTTCTGTGTTCTCTGGGTACAGATCTCATTACACCGTTGAGTTTCCCTAAAGGATCTATTCTCACAAAAGCAGCAGTGGCCTAATAGATTTTGCTAAATAATTTATATCAGGGATGGGGGAAGGAGGGGTTCGGTTGTATCCTCCATGGTAAATGACTTCAACCCTCATGGAAATTTCTATCCTCCAAGGTTTCTCTTTAGCTCTACCATCACAGAACTGCAGTTCTAATCTATTTTCCTCCCTAATATTTTTCCTGGGGAATTTCAAGATTTTCTCATCTCCAGTTGGCTTTCCCAGGAATGATGGGTATAGAGGGAAGATGAAAAGTGATAAAGTATAAGAAAAGAATAGGGGCTCTATGGAGGGTGCTGGAGTATGCATCCTCCCACCCACACCTTTACTCTTCATGGTTTCTCCTTTGGACTTTTGGCACTGATATTCTTGACTTTGGCTGCCAACCAAAGGCTCTTGACAACTGTCTTTGACTTTGTCTCTCAACTGAATTTGGTGGGCACCACTCCCTCTCTGGAAGAGCCCCCTACCTGACCTTTGCTGGTCCAGGCCATTTACTTGCTGAAATTTTGCACAGTGTATATAGCCTTATAATCCTTGTAATCACGATTGAAGTCCTTTCTCCTTTGTTTTGTCCTTGGTGGGGGAAAATGCCCACCTCCACAAAAACTTCTCTTTCTAGGTCGACAAAGGGAGGCTCTCATTTGCATCTGAAGAAACTGGTTCTCATCAGTCTTCTTGGAGATAAAGGCATCACATGGAAGAGATGGCATCTTAGTTCTTGTAACATCTGTCACCTTATCAACGGTACCAGGTGAGTATCTGCAGGCTGTGTTGACTGAAACTATATATCATCAAGGAAGAGAAACCAAAACAAACTGTGTAGGATGCTGTCTTTAAATGCTGCCTCTTGACTTTGCATTTGGGGTTAAAAGTACAAAGGAGTGAAGGCAGGAATATAGCTTAGCCTGTATTCATGAATACAAAAATTAGCTTAAAAAATGGGAAGGGCACATAAGCACAGTTGTGGAAATGCATAAATTCCATATTAGCCGGAAACACGATTCTCTTCTCCTTCAGTTAGGATAAATAAGAAAGTGCTTGCAACACAAGAGCAGGGCACATTTTCTTAAGACTTCAGAGCTAATAGGAAAAAACAACAACAACAACAAAAACAAACTAGCAAACTCTATCTTCGTTTTGAGAGAAGATAAATGTGAAGGACATTTCCCCTACACCCAGGACTGTTTAGATGCCCTGTTCAAATCAATCTTTTGTAAAGACATGCCTTCTATCTCATTCATAATGGTCTGATTCCTTTGTCATTTCCACTGTTCATTTCTGCTTCTCTCCATGCTGAATTGCTTTTTGTGCAAGTTAGGATTATGGCTTGATTTTTTGAAATTGGCTTCAAATCTTGTAATTAAAGCTTTCTTTTCATCAAAATAAGTACAAAAAAGGGTTGGGTTAAAACGCATTTCTAGCCAGCTTGTGTGAGATGTGTGCTCACTGAGTGGGAGTAAGGCTGGCTCTCATATTTAGCATGGACGCTTGTGAGGGAACTTCAAAGACAGTAGAGGCCAGGGCAAGGCTGGCTTTTCCAGCAAGCCTGGTTTTGTCCATATTCACTCAGCTGGAGACACCCCTGACTAAGCCAGTACATGGAGAATCTAGGCATCGTGGGGAGATGTGCATCTTCTGGGTTATTGCATATACACGCATTTTCCCAGGCAGTGAAGTGAACTTTGCTGTTGGCCAAAGGGGCACTTAATGGGGAAGCAGGAACTTGACTTTGCTAGCATTAGTAGAAAAGAATGGACTCTCTCTTCTTGTGATCTGTATGTGAACTTCTCCTACCATTTAGGGAAGCGTCTTCCAAAATGCAGTACATCAGTGTTCTCAAACAACAGGGCTCCAGGGTGGCTTAGTTGGTTGAGCCTCTGACTGAGGCTCGGGTCATGATCTCACGGTTTGTGGGTTTGAGCCCCATGTGAGGCTCTGTGCTGACAGCTCAGAGCCTGGAGCCTGCTTCGGAATATGTATCTCCTCTCTCTGCCCCTCCTCTGCTCACATTCTCTCTCTCAAAAATGAAACGTTTAAAAATTTTTAATAAAAAAAACATTTTGGTCTTTGCACCCTTTACATTCCTAAAAATTACTGCAAACCCAAAAACAGCTTCTGTTTATATGGATTAAATCTACCCATATGTACCATATCAGAACTTAAAATTGAAAAATGTAATTTATTGATTCAATAAAAATAACAGAAATAAACATGTCAACATAGAGAACATATTTTATTAAAATAACCAATATTTTCCAAATAAGAAGTTTAGTGAAAAGTACAGCATCGTTTACATTTTTGCAAATCTTAATGTCAGGAGAACGGAAGGAATAAAATTTTCTTTTTCCAAGGTTTTCCCAGCTGGACTAAGAATTCAATTGACATGACACAGAGTAAGAGGAGAAAAAAACCCCAAAGTTTTATTACATGCACATGGAGGCCCAATAATGAAATTGAGATTCAAACAAATAACCAACACAGGTAGTTTTTATATATTTTAGACAAAGAGACAATAAATTTGTGAGGAATTGATAGGAGAAAGCAAACAGAGGTGTGGGATTTTTAATTAGTAAGGAATTCTAAGTGGAATTTGGGCTAGAATAGACTAGTAAAAAAGTTACAAGGTTTGTTTCTACAACATTCTCAGCTTTAAAGTCCCTTAACTCTGGTGATAAGGATGTCTCTTTACTTCTTAGTATAACTTTCAAATGGGAGATGTATTTCTGCTTTCAGGGAACAGGGGAGGGTCTGGGTATCCTCACACTGGCTGTTTCCCAAGGTGCTTCAATTCAAAACAATCAGTATGTCATTGTGGTATATTTTGGTCCTTGGCCCCTAATAGGAGACAGTTAGCTAGATTCTCATATCTGCTTTTGTCTTCAACCTATGATATCTCACATCATATAGCCTCTGGGAAACTCCACTGTACATTCTTGAGACTAATGAGATTGAAAAGGCAAATACCATTTTAGGATTATTTTAAAAATAGTTTTGACCTTGTGAACACGTAAGGTTCTTGGAGGCCCCAGGGGTCCCTGGGCCACACTCTGAGAATCACAATGGTCAATAAACCTAGGTGGTTCAAGGATGATTTTATGTGGTAGAGAGATACTTATTTTTTGCTGCGTTGGTTTTTTGTGTTTATGTGTTTTAATGGATATATTCTACTTCTGGCCAAGGATATGATTTTTACTTATACTGAGTGCTTACCTTTAAAATAGATTCATTTAGTTTTTGGTGCCTAGGTGGTTCAGTCAATTAAATAAACACCAGACTCTTCATTTCAGCTCAGGTCATGATCTCACAGTCGTGAGATCGAGCCCCATGTCAGGTTCTGTGCTGAGCATTGAGCCTGCTTGGGATTCTCTCTTCCTCTCTGTCACTCCCCTGCTCACACTTTCTCTCTCTCTCAAAATAAATAAATAAACATTTAAGAAAGAAAGAAATAAAATAGATTTATTTAGTTTTTTAAAAAAATTATCTAATTTTACTTATCTGAAGTTTTAGAATAGGCAATGGTAAGAAAACTATCAGGACAGTAGTCCTCTCGGGGTGGAAATCATGACTCACATAAAGGGATTTTCTGGGGTGACAGTAATGTTCTATATCTTGATAGAGGTTTAGGTCAAAAATTCATCATATAGTTTACTTATGAACTTTTTATTTCATTTTTTTTTGTATCTTATAAAACACATTGTAAAAGGCCCTTAACGCCAATCAATGATATGCATGTTGAAGTAGTAAGGGCAACGTATACTGATATCTGTAACTCACTTACAAATGCATCAGAAATAAGCTGAATTGATGGGGAGATGGAGGGACGTGAAAAAGCCAACATAATAAAATGTCCACGGTGGCATCTAGATGATTGGTATGTAGACGTTTTGTGCAAAATATTTTCAACTTCTTAATATGAGAATTTTCATAAGAAAATATTGAGGGAAAGTGACTAGATGTGGGGCACAATGTTACATAAAATAATAGTGGTGTCACATGATGGGGCAAATGTGATACTTGAGCGACTGCAGGTAAGGAAGCAAAGGACTTGGAAAAGCAAGTGGAAGTACTTCTTTCTGTCCCTCCCACCTCGGATCAAATGCCCCTGCCAACTGTCAATACTGGAGGCTTAGCAGGTGCCAGGCACTGCAATGGGTGTCACGGCAAGGAGCAGACATGAATACAACATTTGTGAGGGGGACAGAGAAATGAGCAAACAGCAGCTTTATTGTGAACATTCAATCCAATCTTCAACTTTCAAGCTGGTATTTTTTTTATTTTTTTTTTATTATTTTTTTTTAATCTTTATTTTTGAGAGAGAGAGAGACACAGAGTGTGAGTGGGGGAGGGGCAGAGAGAGAGGGAGACACACAATCTGAAGCAGGCGCCAGGCTCTGAGCCCTCTGCACAGAGCCTGACGCGGGGCTTGAACTCAACGAACTGTGAGATCACGACCTGAGCCGAAGTCGGTCGCCCAACTGACTGCGCCACCCAGGCACCCCTGGTGTTGTTGTTTTTATCACTCCTGAGTATAGATGGAGAAACTGAGGCTCAGCACAGCTTATCAATTACCACACAGTAAGTAAAGGATGGAGGTGGATTTAAACTTTATGTTTGTATGGCTCTGAATTGATTATAGTAAAAGGCAGCATTAGATACAGGCTCAATAGTGATAGAAGGGAGTTGGTATAGAAGAACAGAGGAAGGATAGGGCGTCTGGGTGGCCCAACTGGTAAGTGTCTGACTCTTGGTTTTGGCTCAGGTCATGATCTCATGGTTCGTGAGTTCGGTCCCCATGTGGGGCTCTGCGCTGACAGCACAGAGCCTGCTGGGATTCTCTCTCTCCCTCTCTGTCCCTCCCCCACTCATACTCTCTTTCTCTCTCTCTCTCTCAAATAATCTTAAAGAAAAACAAAAAGAAGAGCAGAGGAAGGAGATGTAGATTTTGACTTCATGAAAAAAGTCTTATAGAAGCAGAGCCTCAAAGAATCAGTGTCATTTTGATAAAAAGAGAAGGGGATGCGGGGAAAGGCTGCCTAGAAAAGCATGAGTTATAGCAGACGACCTACCTGGTATGAATCCCAGTTTCACCCTTTGCCAACTGTGTGACCTTTGGAACACACCCAAGCTTAAGTTTCCTCATCCATAAATCCTGGTAATAACAATAAGACTTCAAATGGTTTATGAGAATTCCATGAACTGGTGCATGAAAAGTGTTTAGTTCAATGCTCTTGAATGAATATGAGCTATTGTTGTTTCAGCCATAGGCAAGAAAGAGCACTTCATGTCGTGTTTTTTTGTTTTTGTTTTTTTTCTGTTACATTATGTAGCCCACGTGGGTGCACAGAATAGGCAGATGCCTTGGGTCCTGCAGGAGATGCCTTGATCAGGAGCCTCATGTGGATGCTGGAGCGGGTAGCTTTTGTCTTTGTGTTCACACACCTGTGGTGGCCAGCACAATGCTGGTTTTAATAGAGACTTGAAAATATTTATCAAACTGTAGTTTGAGTTCCAATCCTATCTATCAGCCTAGGGTCAAACCCTCGAAAACAAGTTATTTTCAGGCTCTCTTTATTCTCATTCACAATTCTCCTGCTGATCCTCTTCTCAGAGGGAACTGCTTTGCCTTCCATGAAATACCTACTGCTTTTCTATATCTCTACCTCCTAGTGAATTAACTGAATTGTCCTACTCAGTGAATTAACTGAAGTGTCCTACTCACAAATTTTCCCTTTCTCAAAGCTAGTCACCTTTTATCTTCTAATGACCCCTCTTGCTTTCCTCCTCACTCCTACTTCCCCATCTGTCAACACTGAGATGAACCTGGGTAGGAGGATGGGTGGGAACGAGTTGGTGGCTGGTGTGGGGCTCACTCAAAGGAATGAGGGATGGAGAAGACCAAGAAAACAGCTGGAATATTCAGCTGGCTGCTGGAGCTTGATGCTAAGTGAGGGTATTAAATGCGAATCCAGATGCCTGAGAAATGGAAGCAGATACATCTGTAAAAAATGGGGATGAACCAACATTAGGACAGAGTTCAGACGCCATTAAATCTATGCACTCTTCCTAGTCATTTAGTGAACTGTGGTCACTGTGGGTACTGTGCTGGGGAGAGAACAGAGCAGCCATCAGCCAACATGTCTGTCCTCATGGAGATTACTTCCTAGTGGGGTGAACAGTACATACAATACACAAAGAAAACATAGTGTTGAAGGTAGTTATCACAGAATGGTAAGAGTTAGAAAGAGAGACATGCATGACAGAGACTTCAGGGAACGAGGGCATTAGAGCTGAAATCTGAAGAATGGGAAGGAACCAGCCATATTAAAATGGGGAAGAGTAACTGGTAGGGAGATTTGCAAGAGGAAGACCCTGAAAGGGGGACAAAACTGGCATTTCCTCTTAATTTTCAATTTCTTTAAACTAAGAAAACCCACAGTAGTTCACCCATTTCTCCCACTCTGTACCTCTTGCCTCTGGCAACCACCCATCTGTTCTCTGTATCTATGATCTTGGTTTTGTTGTAGTGGTGGTTTAGATCCCACATATAAGAGAGATCATATGGTATTTTTCTTTCTCTGACTTATTTCACTGAGCATAATGCCCTTGAGGTCCATTCAAGATTACATTCTTTTTTTTTTTTTTTTTTTTTTTTTAGATTACATTCTTTTTTTATGGCTGAAATAATATTCCATTCTGGGGTGTGTGTGTGTGTGTGTGTGCATGTGTATGCTAAATATTCCAAATATATACATGCCAAATATATATACAAATATTCCATTGTATTTCTTTACCTATGCATTCATCAAGATATGGCTGTTTCCATATCTTGGCTATTGTAAATAATGCTGCAGTGAACATGGGGGTGCGTATATCTTTTCAAATTAGTGTTTTTATTTTCTTTGGATAATTACCCAGAAGTGGAATTACTGGATCATATGGTAGTTCTATTTTTAATTTTTTTTGAGGACCCCCCCATACTGTTTTCCATAGAGGCTGCATCAATTTACATTCCCACCAAGAGTGCACAAAGATTCCCCTTTCTCCACATGCTCGCCATCAATTGTTATTTCTTGTCTTTTTGATGATAACCATTCTAACAGATGCGAGTGATATCTCACTGTGGCTTCAGTTTGCATTTCCCTGATGATTAATTATGTTGAGCATCTTTTCATGTACCTATTGGCCATCTGTATGTCTTCTCTGAGAAAATATCTATTCATGTGTTTTGCCCATTTTTAAATTGGATTATTTGGGTTTTTGCCATTGAGTTGTATGAATCCCTTATATATTTTAGATACTAGCACCTTATGAAATATATGATTTGCAATTATTCTCTCCCATTCAGTAGGTTGCCTTTTCATTTTGCTGATGGTTTCCTTTTCTGTGTTTAAGTTTGATGTAGTCCCAATAGTTTATTTTTGTTTTTGTTGCTTTTGCTTTTAGCGTTAGAGTTAAAAAAATCATCACCAAGACCTACTTACTATGTTTTTTTCTAAGAGTTTCAAATCTTGGATCTTATGTACGCATATTTAATCTAAGTTTTTGTGTGTAGTATAATGTCGTAGACTCTAAGTCTAAAATTCTCTCTTGTCTTGCAAAAGAGCAGACGCAGGATTAAAATAAGAGATGGCTAATGTCCGGGAAAAGACAAGAGCCCTAAATAAGGGTCCTTGCCTTGTTTTTATTAGGATCAAAAGGCTTACAAACATAGTGATGGACGTGCACCAAGGGACAATGAATTTGTGGACATTAACTTGTGGACGTGAGGGAATGGGGGTCTTGAGGTTATTCGGGGTTAGGGGTTTGGGTTAATACAAAAGGAAATCTGGGTGCCAGGCAGTCAGGAGGAGGGTTGTTTATAGCACATGTGAGGCAGCACCTCTGTTTATCTTAGCAAGCCTAGGTGATGAGACAGGGGGAATAACCTCAGGGTTGAAAAGGCATGTTTTCTTTTGCTAGCCATCTCCACTCTGGGCTGCTTTGCCAGCAGTACAGCGGTCCATAGTCCAGTTCACCAATTTACCTAACCTGGCCCTATCCTCCTGTGAAAGCAGCTTTTGTGCTATAGTGCTAAATTGGGGGTGCTTCCCCCCTGAATATCTAATCTTGTTATTCCTATGTATTGGGCACCTTTGTGCCATTTCTATTTCAGGCCTTTGCCTTTCCCTCTCAATTTTTGGGGCTCTGCACCCCCTCCCTATTTTGGGGTGCCTTTGCACTTCCCTATTCCTGGCACCTTTGTGCCTCCCTATTCTCAGGGTATCTTTGCACGCCCCCCCCCTCCATTCTTGGAGTGCCAATCTGGTTTACCCAAGCTCGGGTGTGAGCATTTTATGACTTTGTATTTCTTTATGCCTTCTCAACCCATTGGTGTAAGCCCAGGGGATTCTTAAGCTTATCCCCCACAGTATAAGGTAGGGGTTGAGTTTCATTCTTTTGCATTTGGCTGTCCAGTTTTTCCAAGAGCATTTATTTAAGACATTGTCCTTTCCCTATTGTATATTCTTGACATAAATTAACTGACCATGTATGTGTGGGTGTATTTCTTGGGCCTTTATTCTGTCCCATTGATTTCTGTGTCTGTTTTTATGCCAATGCTGTTTTAATACTATAGCTTTGTAATATAGTTTGAAATCAGGAAGCATAATGCCTCCAGATTAGTTATTTCTCAAGATTACTTTGGCTATTCTGGTTCTGAACAAATTTTAGATTTTTTTTTTTTTTTTTTTTTTGCTGTTCTATATCTGTGAAAAATGCTGTTTGATTTTGATAGGGATTGCGCTGAATCTGTAGATTGTGTTAGGAAGTATGGATATTTTAACAATATTAATTCTTCCAACCCATAAACATGTAATATCTTTCTATTTATCTGTGTCTTCTTCAGCTTCTTTCATTAATATCCTGTAGTTTTCAGTATCAAAGACTTTCACCTCCTTGGTTAAATTTATTCCTAGATATTTCAATATTTTTTTTTCTTGATGCAATTATAAATGGGGATTTTTTCCTTATTCATTTCTTAACTGTCATTTTCAAGAAAGACAAAGATGAAGGGCACCTGGGTGGCTTCGTCGGTTAAGCATCTGACTTTGGCCCAGGTCATGATCTCACGGGGTTTGTGAGTTCAAGCCCCTCATCTGGCTCTGTGCTGACAGCTCGGAGCCTGCAGCCTGCTTCTGATTCTGTGTTTCCCTCTCTCTCTGCCTCTCCTCAGCTTGTACTCTGTCTCTTTCTCTCCCTCCCTCTCCCTCCTTTTAATTAAATAAAAATAAACATTAAAAAATTAAAATAAAAAGAAAGATAAAGATGGTATTATGTATATATATCATTATATGTATGTCATATGTCATATATACATGTTATATATGTATATATGTAACAAATAACATATATTTGTTAGCTGCCCTGCTCTGAGCCCATTTTTTAATTTGAGGGGAAATTTTCCATTGGCAAGAAGGAGAGCCTACTTTTCACAAAGGAAAAAAAAATGTGGGCAATGCTTCCTTTCTCATGAATTCAGCAGCAGGAGCTAAGCATATGGCTCTGGGCCATCCAGCCAACTGGATGTTCTTGATGGGGCTGTACCCATTACTTTGAGTGAGCCCCACCCCGGACATAGCCCTAACTCTTTAACCACTTACCCTCTCCCCCAGTTTCTTTTTGGTATGTTAATTTATTTTTGAGGGAGAGAGAGAGAGAGAGTACGGGAGGAGCAGAGAGAAAGGGAAACATAGAATCCAAAGCAGGCTTCAGGCTCCGAGCTGTCAGCGCAGAGCCCGACTTGGGGCTCGAACTCATAAACCATGAGATCATGACCTGAACCGAAGTCAGACACCTAACCAACAGCCACCCAGGTGCCCCTCTCACCCAGTTTCATCTCACTGCTGAGAGATGGCAGGGGACAGGGTGAGGAGGAAGGCAAGAGGGATCATCTGGATATAAAATGTGACTAGCTTTGGGGCACCTGGATGGCTCAGTCAGTTGAGCATCCAACCTCAGCTCAGGTCATGATCTCATGTTTTGTGAGTTCAAGCCCCACGTCGGGCTTTATGCCGACAGTGTGAAGTCTGCTTCAGATTCTCTGTTTCCCTCTCTCTCTGTCCTTCCCCACTTGGGTGCTGTCTCTTTCTCAAATATAAACATTAAAATAATAAAATAAAATAAAATAAAATAAAATAAAATAAAATAAGATAAAATGCTTTGAGAAAGGACAAATTTGGGAATAGGACAATTCAGTTTATTCACTAGGGGGTGGAATCCTGAGGGGACATTGAGCCTTAAGCAAGTTATTCAAAGATGAAGGGTTGGCAAGATTAAGACTTACCTAGTTTGCAGTTAGTGAATGCAGCTTGGAATTGGTGACAAATAGTACTACTTTGCAAACTTCTGCCTTTAACAAACAAAGAGCAGGAATCCCAGATACCTGTGGCTGGGCCAGGAGGGGACAGCAAGGTTTCTCTTTCAAGTCAGACCTTGCAGGGAAGAGCTGCATCCCCTTGTACAGAAGACTTGCTCTGACTAAGCCATCTCATGTCTTAAGACTGTATGAGATAGTGTCCTTTACCACTGAAGCCACCTGGTCAAGAGCCTCCATCATAACCACCTTTCCCCTTTGCATGTACTGAGTTTCTTTGGTTGCACATTGTGGCAAGGCTAGGGTAGGGTAAACCATATGTATTTTTCTTGCAAGAAAAGGGGTCTTGTCAGAGTCACAATTCTCCTTTCTGTTCGTCTATTGCTTTTAAAATTGTTATCTTACAATTGATTCAAGAGTGCCACAGTTTGGTATGCATGTTGAGGCTTAGTTCTTATGTTTATGGACTAGCAGTCCTTCCATGAAAAGATATAATAATCTCTCTGGCAATTCACTCTTTCAGTGCCTATGGTTTTATTCATTGGGTTTTTAAGATGTAAATATTTAAATATGTGTAAATAAATTGTTTTAAAATATAAATATGTGCATGTAAATAGAAAATAATATACTTTCTCCAAAGAAGAGCTATAGATGGTAAATAAGCATATAAAAAGATGCTCCACATCACATGTCATTAAGGAATTGTCAATGAAAGCACCAATGAAATACCACCACACACCTATTAGAGTGGCCAAATCCACAGGGCACCTGGGTGACTCAGTTGGTGAAGCATCTGGCTTCAACTCAGGTCCTGATTCCATGGTTCATGAGTTCCAGCCCCACATGGGGCTCTCTGCTGTCAGCTCAGAGCCCACTTGAGATCCTCTGCTTCCCTCTCTCTCTGTTCCTCCCACATTCTCTCTCTCTCTGTCAAAAATAAATAAAAACATTTAAGAAAGAAAGAAAGAAAGAAAGAAAGAAAGAAAGAAAGAAAGGCCAAATCCAGAACGCTAATGCTAAATGCTGATGAGGATGTAGGACAATAGGAACTCTCATTCATTGCTGGTGGAAATGCAAAATAATATAGTCACTTTGGAAGACAATTTGGTGGTTTCCACAAAACTGAACATACTTTTACCATATGATCCAGCAATCATGATCCCCTGCACACAGATGTTTATAGAGCTTTATTTATAATTGTCAAAACTTGGAAGCAACCAAGATGCCCTTCAGTAGGTGAATGAATAAACTATGGTATGTCCAGACAATGAAATAATATTCCACACTAAAAAGAAATGAGCTATCAAGTTGTGAAAAGACATGGAAGAAACTTAAATGCATATTACGAAGAGAAAGAAACCAATCTCAGAAGGCTACATACTATATGATTCTAACTATATGTCCTTCTGGAAAAAGAAAAACTATGGAGACATTAAAGATCAGTGGTTATCAGGGTCTAGGGGAGGGAGAAACCCTTACAACATCACGAGTGAACTCTAGTGATGAGCATCAGGTGATGTATGGAAGTATTGAATCACTATATTGTACACCTGAAATTAATATTACACTGCATGTTAACTAACTGAAATTTAAATTAAAAAGAATCAACCCTAATGTAAACTATGGACTCTGGGTAATAATGACTGTAACAAATGTATCATCCTGGTGTGAGATGTTGATAGTAGGGGAAGGAAAAAAATAACTAAAGTCCCTATAAACTTTAACTTCTTTAAAAGATTTTTTTTTAATCTTTATTTATTTGAGAGAGAGACAGCATATGAGCAGGGGAGGGGCAGAGAGAGAGGGAGACACAGAATGCGAAGCAGGCTCCAGGCTCCGAGCTGTCAGCACAGAGCCTGATGCGGGGCTTGAACTCACGAACTGTAAGATCATGACCCGAGCCAAAGTCGGATGCTCAACCGACTGAGCCACCCAGGCGCCCGTATAAACTTTAACTTCTTAAATTTGCCTTTCTTTTTACTTCTAGAAGAATAAAACTCTATGTAACACTAAAAAGTTTTCTGAAAATAAAAAAGAATAAATTGATCAATGTAAATAAAAATAATAACAAAAAATATAGGATTGTGATTCTATTTTAGGTTTTTTGGATTGTCAAGAATCACCCAAAATATTTGACATCTGGTTGTCATGAAAACAAATCAGGAGCCCCAGAATAAGAACAGTAGACCCTGAGGTTAGAGATGTCCTTCAGGAGACCCTATGCAATATGTCACTTGGTCCTGCCCTAGTAAACAAGCAGAGGCAACATTTTATTTTATTTTATTATTTTATTTTATTTTATTTTATTTTATTTTATTTTATTTTATTTTATTTTATTTTTTTTGCAGAGGCAACATTTTAACAGTTGGAGTACAAGGAAGCATCTCCCTCCATACATTTCTTTTACTATTGCTTTTGAATTTGGAAGGCCATCACTTCCATTGTAATAAAACAGCAGCTCATCAAGAGATAGCCAATATCATTTCAAATTGCAACCACATTTAGTGTATTTAATGAAAACCGCCCTCCACACTCGACCTTAACCTAGCATTCTTATCAATGCCAGAAACCTGGCTCATTAATTAAAGCTGCCTTTGGACTGAGCTGCATCTAAAATGATGATTGGCTACAGAAAAGCAAAAAAAGGCCAGGCAAGAAGGAAAAGGGGCTTGAAAGGACTCCTAGGAGAAATCGCATCAGCACATCTGGTCTGTTGAGGATTCAGGGGTCCCAGGCTGGCACCCAAGGACTCAGATCCTCAACTTCATGTAGAACCTTTAATGATCATACCCTTATGTCTAACAATCTCTTGTAAATACAGGACAGATTCCTTACCCCTCAAGGAGAACAAATGTGAAAGCCTCACCATATGGCAAAGCTATCAGGATATTTCAAATTCAGAGAACATTTTGTTGTTTGGAAATGATGGAGTATCTGGAGTTCAACACCCCCACCCCCCCCCCCCCCACACACACACCCGGCTCCACATCGGGCTCTTCACTGCCAGTGTGGAGCCTGCTTGGGATTCTCTCTCTCTCCCTCTCTCTTTGCCCCTCCTTGCCTTTCTCTCTCTCCCTAAAAATAAATAAATAAACTCAAAAAAATAAAATAATTAGGAAAACATAAATAATATTCTGCTAATCAGCACTTAGTGTTTTTTTGTTCCTTTTTTTTTTTTTTAATGAATGAGATGAGTTTATAAGAGCTCTATTCACAGGCTTATCCTCATCTTGTATTCCCCATAAAATACTTTTCTCCACGAGGTTCTAAGTTGCTCAGTGCAAGTTATCCAGAGGTTGGGAAGGGTTTAATATTTAGATGAAGGAAAATGAGTAAGGCTTCAGGATCCAACAGCATTTGGTAACACTGATCTGAGAGACTGAGTTGAAGCACATCTCCAAAGTGATTTTTTTCCCCTCAAATACCATCAGCAGGTTATTTCCGCCTTTCAGGATGCTATAATTGCATTTTTCTATGGAAATGTCAAATCAGGCTATGAATATAGTATAATTACTGTGCAGGAAGGAAGCTAAGCAGGTGACTACTGGTGTCAGAGAGAGGACTTAAAAGAACTGGAAGGGGTAGCCTTCCCCAGAGCGGTGGGTGGACCAGGCAGGTAGCCTGCCAGGGGCTGGGAGGCCTGCTGGAGCAGGGAGCCTCGCAGATAAGGACGGAGGAGGAGGTCCGGGACAGCAGACATGGTGGCACCCGGTGTGTGTGAATGGAGAGGTAACAATGCCGATCCATGGTTTTAGCAGTTTCACAGAGTTGCCCTGGTAAAGCACACCGTGTTTCAGGCCGCATAAAAATTAAACAGTTGGGTATAAGAATTGAAAGAGTCTGGACTTCCACTCCTGGGCTGAAGTTTGCACTTACAGCCCAGATCAATTCTTGTTATTGAAAACTGCAACAAGCATTGATCCAGTTAGACTTCTCTCAAACGGTGGCTTTCAGCTCTGAAATAAAAAGTCCCTAACATCCAAACCATGGTGACTGCCTCCTATCATTGATTTTATCTATTACGGCTTTTAAATTGTTTTGGTCAACAAAATCTCTATAGAATATGGGAAACATAAAACTTCCTTTAAAACAACAACAACAACAACGCAGCTTTATTGAAATGAAATTTGTATACCATACAATTCACTCATTTAAAGAGTACAACGCAGTGATTTTTAGGGTATTCACAAAATTGTGCAAACATCACCATTACCCAATTCCAGAACATTCAATTATTCTGAAAACAAAACCTGAACCCATTAGAAGTTATTCCCCATTTCCTTCCAATACTCCGTGCACTGCTCTAGGCAACCACAAGTCTGCTTTCTGTTTATATAAATTTGCCTCTTCTGGACATTTCATATTGTGTCTGGCTTCTTTCAGTTAGCATTATATTTTCAAGATTTATTTATGTTGTGTTGTGTATCACTGCTTCATTTCTTTTTATTGTGGAATAATATTTCAGTGAATGGATATAAAACATTTTATTTATGCATTCATCAGTTGATGGACATTTGGTTTGCTTCCCCTTTTTGGCCATTATGAATAATGTTGCTATGAACATTCGTGTGCAAGTTTTTGTGTGGACATATGTTTTTATTTCTCTTGGGTATATATCCAAGAGTGGAATTGCTGAGTCATACAATAACTCTATATTTAACTTTTTGAAAAATTGGTACCTGTTTTCCACAATAGCTGTGCCGTTATACTTTCTTACTAGCGATGCATGATGCCTCCAATTTATCCATATTCTTGTCAACACTTGTTATTATCTGCTTTCTTGATTATGGCTATCCAATTGAATGTCAAGTGGTATCTCATTGTGATTTTTTGCATTGATTTGGATTTTCTTAATGATTAGTAATATTGAGCATCTTTATTTATTTAAATTTTTTTTTAATGTTTATTTATTTTTGAGAGACAGAGCATGAGCAGGAGAGGGGCAGAGAGAGAGGGAGACACAGAATCCAAAGCAGGCTCCAGGCTCTGAGCTGTCAGCACAGAGCCCGACACAGGGCTCAAACTCACAAATCATGAGATCATGACCTGAGCCGAAGTCAGCCCTTAACAGATGGAGCCACCCAGGCACCCCTTGAGCATCTTTTCATGTGCTTATAAGCCTGTTATATATCTTCTTGGAAAAATGTCTTTTCAAATCTTTTGTTCATTTTTAAATTGAGTGATTTGTTTTTTAACATGGAGTTTTAAAAGTTCTTTATATATTCTGAATACAATTTCTTATTATATATGATTTGAAAATGTTTTCTCGGAAGGAAAAAAAAAAAAAGAGGTTAGAGTGGGAGAAAGCCAAAGCATGAGAGACTCTTAAAAACTGAGAACAAACTGAGGGTTGATGGGGGGTGGGAGGGAGGGGAGGGTGGGTGATGGGTATTGGGGAGGGCACCTGTTGGGATGACCACTGGGTGTTGTATGGAAACCATTTTGACAATAAATTTCATATATTGAAAAAAAAGAAAGAAAATGTTTTCTCCCATTTTGTGGGTTGTCTTTATATTTTTTTCATGGTGTCTCCTGAAGCAAAAATGTTTTTAACTTTGATGAAATCCAGTTTACCTACTTTTTGTTTTATTGTTGATACTTTTGGGTTCATATCTAAGAAAATATTGCCTAATCCAAGGTGATGAAGATTTATACCTATGTTTTCTTCTAGGATTTTTATGGTTTTAGTACTTACAGGTGGACGCCGATAAATTTGAGTTGACTTTTTTAACGTGGTATGAGGTAGCAGTCCCGTTTTATTCTTTTGCATATGGATATCCAATTGTCTCAGTACAATTTGTTGAAAAGACTACTCATTCCCCATTGAATGATCTTGGCACCCTTGTAGAAAATCAATTGACTGTAGATGTGTTGGCTTATTTTTGGATTCTCAGTTATATTTCATTCATCTATATGTTGATCCTTGTGCCAATACCATTCTGTTTTCACTACTAGTGTAGCTTTCCAGTAGCTTTTGAAATCGAAAAGCATGAGTACTCCAAGCCTTTTTTCCCCAAGATTATTTGGCTCTTCTTGCATTTCCATATGAATTTTAGGAGTAGCTTATGAATTTCTTCAAAGAAGCCAACTAGGATTTTGATAAGGATCGAGTTGAATTTCTAGATCAATTTGGGGTATTGCCACCTTAACGATATTGTCTTTCAATCCAAGGACATGTGATATTCTTCTACTTATTTGAGTTTCATTTTTTTAAATGTTTATTTATTTTTGAGAGAGAGAGACAGAGCATGAGCAGGGGAGGAACAGAGAGAGAGAGGGAGCACAGAATCTGAAGCAGGCTCCAGGCTTGGAGCTGTCAGCACAGAGCCTGATGCGGGGCTCAAACTCATGAACCCGAGCCGAAGTTGGATGCTTAACTGAATGAGCCACCCAGGCACTCCGAGTTTCATTTTTTAAACAATGTTTTATAGCTCACAGAGTATAAGTTTTACACCTCTTTTGTTAAACTTTTTGTATTTCATTCTTTTTAGATGTTATTGTAAACAGCATTGTTAATATAATTTCAGCTTGTTATTGCTACTGTTTAGATTTATGGATTCCTTAAGATTTGCTTTATACAAGATCATGTCATTTGCAAATATAGTTTTACTTCTTCTTTTCCAATCCAGATGCTTTTTGGTTAATTTTCGTGCCCACTTTTCTGGCTAGAATCTCTAGTACAATGTTGAGTAGAAGTGGCAAGAGCAGTCATCCTTATCTTGTTCTTGATTTTAAGGAGAAAGTATTTGGTCTTTTTTATGTAACGCCATTTTCTTTTTTTTTTTTTTTTTTTTTTTCTTCAACGTTTTTTTTTTTTTTTTAATTTATTTTTGGGACAGAGAGAGACAGAGCATGAACAGGGGAGGGGCAGAGAGAGAGGGAGACACAGAATCGGAAACAGGCACCAGGCTCCGAGCCATCAGCCCAGAGCCCGACGCGGGGCTTGAACTCACGGACCGCGAGATCGTGACCTGGCTGAAGTCGGACGCTTAACCGACTGCGCCACCCAGGCGCCCCAGTAACGCCATTTTCTAATGTAACACCATTAGTATGATTTTAGCTGTGAGTTTTGTGTAGATGTCCTTTATCAGGTTGAGAAAGTTCCCTTCTATTCCCAGTTTATTGAGATTTATTTTTTATCATAAAGGGCATTGGATTTTGTCAAGTGCTGTTTCTGCATCTATTGAGATCATCAAGTGATTTTATGGTATATTACATTAATTAATTTTAGAAGTATCTTTTTTTTACATTAATTAAATGTAAGAATCACAGAAGAATCAATGGTGGCACATTAATGGCATTTTTCTATCTTTAGCTAGTATAGATATTATCTCCAGGAAAATTGTTGTTGGGGAAATACTGTTACATCCATCCAAAGTTTAAGAAAATGTTACCCTGAAAAGAAAGTACATACTATGCAGAAAAGGTTCTTTCCTTAGGGGACTCTTTTCTAGTTAAGTCACCTGAGGTAACCAGAGCTTGAATTTAATTTAGTCAAGCAATGCTCTAGCTCCCTTATCAGACTCTCCCTTTTATCTTTACCAAGGCTTAAAAAAAGGAAGGTGGTACTGACATGGATCTGGGCACATATCTGTACAATGCATCCCCCCTGTAGAATATAGATATCAACACAAAGAGCTAGTTCAAGCTTTCTTAGTGCATGTATATCCATTCACTTCTTTTGCTTTGCCATTTAATCACCCAATATTCATTCAACAATGTTTGTTGAAGCCCCCCTATTTGGACGTTTAGTAATGCTTACCATGTCTGATTGCAATTTCCACTTCCTGCTACCAAAGCACTTAACACACAGTATTATAACTGTTTGTATAACCGCTGATCTACAAAATAGACTGTAATCTCTCCAAAATTAAAACTGTCTGATTCTTTATATCCCCAGATTTTAATAGAGTCTGATGAAGTGTGACACATAATAGGTGCTGAAAGGTGTTTGTGAGAATGAATGAACAAATGAATGGGTGAATTAGAGAATGTAAAGCAATAGACGTGATCCTATGTGATATTCAAAGACATTTTTCATGGGCTTGAAGGGATTTTACTTCAGCATGAGAAATGAGACGTTGAGTGTAATGGCTGACACTGTTATTTGCTTATTCTTCAGCTCTCTCTCCTTCTTTCCTGCGAATAGAATTCTGATTCTGTTTTTAGGTAGTTAGTGATAATCCCTTGATTTCCAGGAAGGCTGGCCTGTCCATGGGAATGTCGTGATTGGTCTAATCCAACAATGGCAACCCTATTTTTCTTTGTTGGTGATTGGTACAGAAGCAAACCTGTGATCCAGTTTGAGCCAATAAGGCATGAGGGAAGTCTTTTGGGAGGTTAATTCTTCCCACATAAAATACAAAAGATAACTGAAGATAAAACTTTTTGCCTCATGTCCTTTCCCTATTGCTTAGAGGGTCTGCCATGAGTCAGGAATTGTTCTGAACATTAGCAGTGAAAGAGACGCAAAATCTCAGCACTTATAGGGGTTATATTGTAGTAGCAAAGATAGAACATAGACAATAAACACATACATATGTAGGTCATATACTACAAGATGAAATAAATCAAGTTATTTGATAGAAATGGAATGAGAGAAAAGGTAACTTTTTAAGCCAAGACCAGAAAATATCTGGGGAGACAGCGTTCCAGCGAGTAAAAAAGTTTAGAAACCTAAGGATGGCCAGTGCAGGTGGAGAATGGAGAGTGAGGGTGAGGGTGGGAAGGTAATGGGAAATGAGGTAGGAAAATGGGCAAGAACAAAAGGTGTAGGATGTTAAAGGCCATTACAAAGAATTTGGATTTTATTATCAGATGTGATGGGAGCCATTGGAGGGTTTTAACCTGGCAACTTAATTTCTGGAAAAACGTTAATGCAAACTAAGTTTTTGATTAATTACCATGAAACTTAAAGGCCTCGAGTTGAAAGAGATTAATCTAAATAGGAAAGACCTAATTTACCAGCAATCATTGTCCTAGGCTTGCTTATTTATTTATTTACTTGATGGCAATTTCTATTAATCTTATTTGATAATTTGGGTATTTGAAATGTTTAGTTTTATTTTTCTGTTATGGTATGCAGTTAAAGCAATTCACAGACTTTACGGGCTTTATGAGAGGAATATATTTCACAGATATTTTACCCCAGAGTTGCTAGGTTTGGGCAACTTATTGGATGCGGTGAAGAAAGTTGAAAGTAATGTAAAGACCACACTATGTTTTCAGGACTGCTCTCTGTTGTAGCATTCTCCAATTTTGCTATTATTACATTTTGCTCACAGTTTTTGTCTGTAAAACTGGACAGTGAGTTCTTTTGGGCAAAGATTTATGCCTTTCTAGTATTCCCTTAAAGCCCAGCCTGGTGCCTCATAAGAAGGAAATGTCCATAAAGTTGGCTCATTAATTAAGAGTTAAGAGTATACTGTTGGAGTCCTTAGACCATGCATTTATGTTTCCATGTCTGTTTCTCTCTTTCTCTTTCTTTTGACTCTACTTCTCTTTGCATGCCCACTTAATTACCCCAAGCTGGCTTTCCCAAAATAATGGAGGCACAGCTACCAAGATCTCCTGGTCAGACTTACTGAGCATCTGTCTTTTGACAGCTTAAAAGCTCTGAGAGCTTGTCTTTGGGTTGGATGCCCACCCTTGGGTCAATCGCCATAGTTGGGGAGTATGGCTCACCTTGTGTCATGTGGTCATCACTGCCAAGGAGAGCTAGGAGTTGCTGTATGATGATGGAATATCATGAGATTACTGTTTTGAGTTGAACAAACATTAGCTGTCCACCCTATCTCTATTCTGAATTCCCCACCTTCATATGACTTCAAACTCAACACCCTTTTCTCACACTATCCTCAATCTGATTTTTCACAGCAGATGGCCTGTCATATATCAAGTTGTTCAAGCCAGATATGCAGGAATTATCCCTAACTCTGTCTCCTCTCTCATTTCTTATATCTTTATATTATCCGAGCGAAGTATAATATTTTGCATCATTTCCTTCACCTCATAATTTTTTCCTCAGCCAACATAATTTTTCTCTTAGTTACTCCTGAAGGAGGATATTCTACTTGTATCCTAGCAGCCCCTTTGTCACCATTCCATCCATTTTGTGCACCTGCACTGTCCAAAATTATAGGCACCGGCTACATGTGGCTAAATTAAATTTGCCAACTAAGATTAAATACATTTAAAAACTTAGTTCCTCAGTTGCACTAGTCGTGTTTTAAGTGTTCAAAGCCCTATGTGGTAGGGGCTACTGTACAGAAGCTCACATGAAACCTTCAGTCACACTTGTTTAGCAAGGCAAGTCTCAACTGCAGTGCTCGGAGATGTAACTGCACACCGAAGTTTGCTTCCCTAAGTTTTCAAGACACTTAAAATCTATATTTGTTAATTTACGTCGAGAGAGAGAAAGAGTACAAGCAGGTGAGGGGCAGAGAGGGAGAGAGAGAATCCCAAGCAGGCTCCCCGCTGTCAGCACAGGGCCTGACTCGGGGCTCGATTCCACGAACCGTGAGATCATGACCTGAGCTCAGATCAAAGGTGGGACGCTTAACCAACTGAGCCACCCAAGTGCCCCTCAAGACACTTTGAAGACTCTTTCCTGCATCCTCCCAGTCTCATTGTCTCCTTCCACTTCTACAACATACTGTGCTCCTCTTGCCTCAAAGACTTCGTAAACACTTGGCCTGCTCTTTCTCATTGTTCTACCACCATTTTTACTAGGTGACCAAC
Source organism: Panthera pardus (assembly GCF_024362965.1). Taxonomy (NCBI): domain Eukaryota; kingdom Metazoa; phylum Chordata; class Mammalia; order Carnivora; family Felidae; genus Panthera; species Panthera pardus. Next base: position 41,451,170 of record NW_026526821.1, on the reverse strand, counting down.
CAGGCCAGTTTGGGCACTTAAAGTCTCACATTCCAAGAAACCCCTCAGCCCCAGGCAAACCAAAACCATCAGTCTATCTATATTTAACCTGGCTGGCCGTCTATTACTTATCCTTTAGATCTTTGCTTAAGTGTCCTTCAGGGCCCTGCTACTCAAAGTGTGGTCCCTGGAATACCACCCAAATCCTACTTAACACAATCCTGATTTGATTCAGATTAACATAACGATTGAAATGCTTTGGAGGAGCTATCTTGACCCCTCAGACCACAACATAAGCAACTGTCTTTCCCATTAGACTATAAACTTCATGAGGTGAGGGGCATGTCTGTTTTGGTCTCAATATGTCCTGAGCCCTGAGTAGGGTACCTGACAGAGTGTAGAGGTTTAATAAACATTTGTGTAGATAAATGAATAAAAAAAGCCCAGATTATATGAGGTAAGAACAGGTAGATTATAGTAGATGCTGTTGATGTCCTTCCCAAGGACTCTGAACTCAGCAAATTCACCTAAAGGTTCAGTGCACACTTCTCAGGACAGTCTCAGCTTTCTGTCTCAAGTTCTGGTCTCTCTTCTTTTCTGCTCATGAGATTTCTTGAATCTGGGCAGTGGCAGCCCATGAGAACACAGAGGGAGGGACAGAAACCAGGGATGTCAAGGGAATTATGTTGATGGTGTCATCTCCTGATGTTGGAGTTGGGGTCAAGGAATGTTGGCTGAATTAAGCAAATTGATGGTGACACTAAGTAAGCAAGGAGAAAGGTATTTATACGTGGAATGGAGATGGGGACCAAGAAGGAGATAAAGATTTTTATATACTGGGGATATCCAGTAGGCAATTAAATATATAGCACTGTAGCTCAGAAGGGAAGTCCAAGCAGATGGTAATTTAAATAATGAGAGTGATCACGTTGTGCATAGAAGGTATACAGAGTGAAAAGACCCAGGGAATAGTTAAAGCCATGTTCCAGATAGTATTGGTGCATTAAAAAATACCTCCAAACTTTGAGGCTTAAAGAAACAACAATCATTTATTTTGCTTGCAAGTCTGACATATGGACAGGGCACAGTGGGGATGGGTCATCTCTATTCCACATACCTGACTGGAGGGACAGGATCAGAAAAGGATCTAGGGAGTTGTTTTTGTTTTGTTTTGTTTTGTTTTGTTTTGTGGGTTTTTTTTTTTTTGAGGTTTTATTATTTATTTTGAGAGACAGAGAGAGAGAGACAGAGACAGAGGGATGGGGTGGGGGAGAGAGAGAATCCCAATCAGTCCCCACACTGTCTGTGCAGAGCCTGAAGAGGGGCTCGAACTCATGAACCTGAGGAGTTTTAGAGTACAGCTCATTTCTATGGCTGGCAAATTGGTTCTGGCTGTCAGCTGGGAGCTCAGCCAGGGTCTGGAATTCCCCTTTACCCTCCATGGAGGCCTCGGCTTCCTCCATAGCAGCTGGGTTCCAAGAGTGAGCATCCCAAAAGAACCAGGAGGAAACTGTATGGCTCTTTATGATGTCCCCTCAGATGTTACTGTGTCACTTCCTTGGCAGTTACAAGCCCTGCCCACTTTAAGGGAAGGGAACACAGGCCCCACCTCTCAGTGGAAAGAGAATTGAAGTCACAGTATAAGAAGACCATGTTGATGGGAGATACTACTTGGTCATCTTTGGAAAATAGATCTGCCTTTTGGGGCAAGTCTGAGGGAGAGAGAATTAGCCTGACCATGAGTCTAGAGTCTTCCTCTGTGCTCAGGCTACTGAAAAGGCATTCTGTGGAGCAGAGCAGCAGCAGCACCTGCGACATGTCAGAAATTCAGGATCCCAGCCCAGCCTTGGGGGTTGTCGTCTAACACGATGCCCGGGAGATTCATCTGCACAGCAGAGTTGAGGAGTATTTCTGCACCCCATGCTGGCTCCTCTGGCGGCGGAGGCCCAGGGCATTGTCTCAACTCTCAGGTGCTGTGTGGACTTCCCCTCCTGCCTCCTGATTTTACTGCACATGATGTGTCAAGACAGAGGTCGGCAGACACTTCAGGGGCAGGTGCAAGGGTTTATGAAGTGGTGTGGACACGCTTCCTCTCACACGCTAATTACTGGCAGGGCTTTTGGAGAAAGCATTTCTTCTAGCGCATGGCAGACATCCTCTGACAACAGGCTACTCCCAGCTGACTGGCAGATGGGCGCTTGGAGAGAGAGAGCTGCTCAGTTCATTACCTTCCCGTGCATTGGCACGGCGAGGCTTATGGCAAAACAGAACATACTCAAAACCTCTTCAGAAATCCCATTTGCTCTATGGGCCAAGACCCAGGCCCTTAGGCCTTCTGCTCCTGGTAACAGATTCAAAATTAGCTCTGGTTGCCTTTTGTCGGGGTTCTGCACATGCAAGGGATCTCCTGGTAACAGATTCAAAATTAGCTCTGGTTGCCTTTTGTCGGGGTTCTGCACATGCAAGGGATGTGGAGACAGCTTTTTTGATAAAACCCCACAGCCCTTCTGTGTACTGACATATGAAAGTCAGTTATCACTTATGGACTCTCATGACCTAAAGACTGACGCTACCGAATTGAGCATCTTAGCCTCTCTGATCATTTACCCATCAGAGATTTTGGGGCCCTGATGCCGTGCCAGGCACTAGTGATGCAGAGATGAACAGGTCGCCCTCTTGCATGGGACAGGGAGTTGTACAAGCAGAGAGCTTTTGTTGTTGCTAAGGTTATGAATCAGCTTGGTGGCATCACAGCCTACTCTGAGCCCGTGTTCTGCAGACTCAGGGTACTTGCCCAGGCTCTGTAGGTGCTCTGTAGGAACTGTGGGGTTCCAGTGTCTTGGTCTGTGAAATGAGGGCCTGAGTGGCCAGCCCTTCCCACCTCATCATGACTGATGGTGGAGCAATAAGCACCTTGCCAAAGAGACAGTTCCCTCGCCGGCCAGAGGCCAGAGCTGGAGTTGTCACATATTAACAATTCGCACTTTATACCTTTCAAAGGCCTTACTCAGGCGAACACCCCTGGAGCAGTTTTGTAGACAAAGGAGTTCGTGCTCCGAGACTAGGCCCAGCTCTCTGGGTTCCAAGTACTGGTCAGTGCTCAGCATTGTTCACCTGCTGCCTACTATTCCGACTTTCCAGTGCTCTGGCTGTCTTGGGACCTTGTTACAGAACAGAGTCCGATGCAGGAGAGTTCTGGTGTGGGGTTGGAGATTTGGCATGTCTAACAAATTCCCACCGGATGTCCCTGCTGTTGGCCCAAGGACCATACTTTGGATAACAAGAGTCTAGAGCGGGGGCTGCAACTACTGTTTTTGTAAATAAAGTTTGTTTACTCCACCCAGCAATGCCCACTGATTTACATACTGTGTATGTGGTTTTATGCCGTAATGGCAGGGTTGAGTAGTTGGGACAGACACTGTACGGGCCACAAAGCCTCAAATATTTACCATGTGGCCCATAATAGACAAGTTTGGTCAATTCCTGCCCCGGAGTCAAGGCTCCTTGGGAATCCCGGGAATCCTCAAACACACCATGCCTGTGTGCGCCCTTAGGGAGTCTGATTTAATTGCTGTGGGGTGCAGGCTGGGCACTGAGATGTCTAAAGGCTTCCAGGCAATACATATGGGCTCCAGGCCCCAACGGGTTAATCGCAACACCGTTTGGTGCCCTCGCCTCCTTCCTTTCTTTGCCTCTTCCCCAGTTCAGCCATGTGACTTTCGTTTTTAGATTTGGAATTTGCAGCTGATTTCTGCAGCTGCTTTGGGAACAGATTTTGAGCAGAAAGTTAGAATGCATAGCTGAGTACTGTGGTTCCCCACCCCCAGCACATTTATATGCAAATAGCCGAGAGCCATGTTTTTGCAGCCACTAAAACGGAATCAGAATCTAGAGGTCTTTTTATGCGACTTAACCTTCCCTGATTTTTCTCTTTGCTTTTCTGGGCACACATTTCTACCAGATTTTTTTGTGTTCCCTTTTGCACCCTCCAGGCCATGGTCAGCATTTACTGCCTCTTTATTAATAAAAGCAGATTAAGCCTCATTTTGTTATAGGTGCCTTTGCTGGGAGAGGTTGGTACTTACGTTTGCCAATTTCCATAGAGCAGGCCACATTCTACTATGTAGCAATAAAATAAATAGTTTGAAAAAGGAACATCCCCAAACCTGACAGTGGAAGATAATACTTGTCTAGGGCTGGAGATGATCTGAAGATGCCGTCTAACCTCTTCCTTTTACCAAGGGGCAGGGAGGGTTTTTGGACCTATAGCTACCTTTCTCAGTGCTGACTTCTTCCAGGAGGAAGACAGATTCTTTTAGAGAAACATCCTTCAGAATCTCAAATGGTGTTTCTCTTGTGACTACATGATCACATCCACTTTATTCCAACCTGGTCTCTGATTCTGCCCAGAAGAGGTTCTTTCTGGGTCAAGGGTGGCAAACAGAGGCTTTGGGAAGAACTGACACAACATCTGTTTCTGCACCTTGGACAGAAGAAAACTTTAAGGGAAAGCTCCCTAAAGACTTTTAAAATCCAAGGTGATGGCCTTCAAACCTGGATGCATGTTAGGGTCATTTAGAGAGCTTTATTTTATTTTATTTTATTTTATTTATTTTTTTATTTTTGGAGGGTCTCTTTTTTTTTATTTTTTTATATTAAATATAATTTATTGTCAAATTGGTTTCCATACAACACCCAGTGCTCATCCCAAAAGGTGCCCTTCTCAATGCCCATCACCCACTCTCCCCCACCCCCCATCAACCCTCAGTTTGTTCTCGGTATTTAAGAGTCTCTTATGGTTTGCCTCCCTCCCTCTCTGTAACTTTTTTTCCCCCCTTCCCCTCCCCCATGGTCTTCTGTTAAGTTTCTCAGGATCCGCATATGAGTGAAAACATATGGTATCTAGAGAGCTTTTAAAACTGTCCATAACCAGGCCTTGGTGCTCAAGATGCTGATGTATGGGTCGGGGTTAAACTTGGGCAATAGTTTTTTTTCACATTTTAATTTGAAATAATTTAGATTTTCAAAAAAAGTTGCAAGAACAGTACAGAGGATTATAATGTATCCTTCATCTAGCTTTCCTAAATGATCATATTTATATAACCACAGCATTATAATCAAAACCAGGAAACTAACATTGACACTTGCAGTGATCTGTTCTATAGACCTTGCTCAGATTTTGCTGAGTATCTACTAATGTTCTTTGCCAGGATCCCATAAGGTATCTACATAATTGTGTCTTCTTACTTTCCTTTATCTGGGATAGTCCCTTTGTCTTTCTTGATCTTGACACGTTGTTTTTCAGCAGGAAATGTTGAAAAAGTTCCCTAGATGATTCTAATGTGCCGTGAAGATTGAGGATACTGATCCAAGGTGGCTGAGGACGAGATCATCATACTTAGTAAATTACCTCTTGGGGTCATGAGAAAACTGTGGGGTGAGCATTGGAAAAGAGAGTAAAGGACAACAGAACTTGGATCTCCCTTCGGTTTGGTCTTTACCCAGATCTTTCTCTTGGACCTCTACCCTTTGATCTATTTTTCTGTCTTTCCTATTCTATACCCACTCCCAAATTAGAGTTCTTCAGCTCAACTCCCTCATGCTGCTTTGACTGTGATTCTTTTCAAAATTGGATCGTGTCTTCTTCTCTGCTTAAAAGCCTGTGAATGTCCACTCTTTTCTCTACAAGGGTTTCTGCCTTCTGTGATGGGACCTGGCCTTTTCTCCCATTCCATCTCCTACCTCACCTCCTACACTCACTCATGCTGTCAGTTCTCAGAGGCTGGGCACGAGCCAGCCTCTAGGCCTTTGTACTTGTAATTCCTTCTACCAGATGTTCTTCTAGTGGATGGCCACATGGCTCGTGTCCTCATTTCTTTCAGGTCTTTACTCTCTGGTATTGCCCACTTTCCCCACAGTCTTCGTATCTCCCCTCCCTGCTCCATATGGAGGGCATCTTTGCCTGTTTTGTTCACGCCTGTATCTCCAGAACCTAGAGTAGTGGCTGAAACATAACAGGGCCTCAAAATGTATTTGTTGAATAAATGAATGAAATTGTAATTAGATAAAGAGAACTTTAAAGAAAACTTTAATTATTTATTGACTGATAGGGGATCCCCTTTATAGTACTGAGTAAAACTGTTCCAAGATCTCTCTGTTTTTCTTGACCAATTACCCAGACTCCCATTGTGTAGGTTGCCCGTACTTTCTCACACCGTCCATTTCTCCAGTCCACCTGTTTCTTCTGCACAAGGAAAGATGGCCCCTGAGATAGCCAGCCAATTCTCTCTCTTTCCAACAGGAACAGGGTGGCAGCAGATTGTCAAACACACATGCTGTCTTTATTATCCTTGTCACAGTTATAAGTTGTAAAGTTTGGGTGATCAATGTAACCTTGGTAAATCGTACTGCAGTGGCTGCCCAAAGTTAAATTCCTCTGCTAGTGTCTGAGAGGAAGAAAAGATACCAGATACCCTCTTCTTATAAAATAAATAACTACCATTATTTCTATGTGTCAGCTAACGCATGTGTGTGTGTATGTGTGTATGTGCGCACGTGCATGTATGCAATTTACCTTTACTGAAATCCCAAGTGATAAATAATTATCGTCACTATTTTATAGATATGACAACTGAGGCTTAGGTTAAGTCAGCTACTGAGATTTAAACCCAGCTGTTTTGATGCTCCAACCAGTGCTCTTAATATTCTCTAATATTTGTATAACTGCCTGCAACGAAACATAATAGGAAGAAAGTGGCACTTGTAGGCAATGCCAGCTTTGGGTTGCCTTAGGAACTAGAACATAGGTATCTGATTTTAGAAACTGAGAATTAGCTGCATGGGTTAATCATTTTCCACATCTATTTATCTTTTTTCCACATTCACAGGAATGCACCTGCCAATCATTTCTATTGTAGTGTAGTACAGTGGTTTTCAAAGTAGGGTCACTGGGGTAGCGGCAGCAGCACCTGGGAATTAATATAAGTGTAAAATCCAGGCTTCCTTCCCCTGACCTCATGAATGGGAAACTCTGAAGTTGGGGTCCAGGGTCTTATTATTATTTATCAAGCTACCAGGTGACTCTGATACCTGGGCAACTTTGAGAATCCCTAGTCTGATGGTTTAGTTAGTAACCTCTGGCTCCAGACTTCCTGTGTTCAAATCATAGCCCTACTGCACACTAGTTGTATGGCCCTGTGCAAAATCCTTAGTCTCTTGGTGCCTCAGTTTGCACATCTATAAAGTGGGGATGATAATAGTACCTATCTCATTGTTATCAAGATTAAATGAGTTCACATATATAAAGTGGGTTGAACAATTAATGTTATTTAACATTATATATTTATTCTCTTTCAATATTTATTGTATTTTTCTGTTTGCCAAGAAAGCTACTTTTCCCCATGGCTATCCTGGATTCTTTAAAGAAGAACCAGCAGGGGCACCTGGGTGGCTCAGTCAGTTGAGCATCCGACTTCAGCTCAGGTCATGATCTCACGGTTCATTGGACTCTGTGCTGACAGCTCAGAGCCTGGAACCTGCTTTGGATTCTGTGTCTCCCTCTCTCTCTCCCCCTCCCCAGATATCTCTCTCTCTCAAAAAATAAATAAGCATTAAAAAAATGTTTTAAAAATGAAAAGGACCCAACAGGTTTGATGCAGCCCTGTCTTTGTCAGGCCAGGTTGTTAATGAGTCTCAGCTGAGCTGGGTAATGCCAGCACCGGGTATCAGGTGAAATGGAACCCAAAGCCAGGGGATTGCATTTCAGTTTGCTTCAGGAAGAACTCATTCCCAAGCTGCAGCAGCTGGAGCATTTAGTAACTAAATGCCATATTCCTATGTCTTGCATTCTGCAGATACAGTCCTGTGGACCAGCTCTGTTGAGCCCTTGAGCACTTGTTTGCAAAGTGGATGATGATTACTCAAGACAGAGTGATATTTACCTAGCTTTTGCCTCTTGACTCACTAGGCAGAACCAAATGCCTCAGACGAGATTGAAGGGACTGGATGCCAAGACAGGCAGGAAAAGGCTTCAGAGCAGAATATTCAGGGACCAATTGTTATTCAGACCACAACCCAGCCTTGTCAGAAGGCCGGGGATGAACAGGAGTGTTGTTCTTCTCTGGAACATTTCAGGAAGCTGCATTTGTAACAGATGCCCTCTCCCCTTACTGTCTGAACTAGGCATGAGTTGACTAAATTGATTGGCTCATCCATTTTTCTGGGGATATTGAGAGTGGGGGGGGGGAATGGAAACAGAAAGAATATCTCTATGAGGGAAATGTAACAAAGCTATTTTAAGGTTTATCTGGAACACTAACAATGAGTAATGGCCAAGAACATTTAAAGATGAAGAATGGTGGAAACATTGAATTTGTCTTAATAGCCATCAGCACATATTATAAAACTACATTAATTAAAACAGAGTGGCACTAGAGAAACCAGAGGAAGATGTAGCCAAGAAACTAGTTCCTTACACAAGTGTAAAATAAGTATATGTTCAAGAAATAAATTCCAGGCAATAGGATCTTGATGTGTTATTTAATACTTGATGCTGGCAAGATTTTTAAGACTGCTTGATGAATTCCCACAAAATGCCAAATACCAAAATAAATGTAAGGCACATTAAAGATGTAGCTGTAGAAACGGGATCACACACATAAATAGACAAAAAGAACAAAAAAAGGAAAGGAAATATAGATAAACATCTGGAACAATTCTCTAGCTTTAGACAGGGAAAGATGATTGAAGTTCAAAAGCTCTACATATTAGGACCTAAAAACAAAATCAGACATACACACCTCCCTTGGACCAGGTCTTCTTGTGATTTTTCTTAATAATAAAGGACAAGCGATAGAGGTCAGTCAAAGATTTATTATACTGTGTCCTTAAGTTTTTACCCAAGACAATGCAGACCAACATTCAGATTTTTTTTCCCCATCTATTGTTTAGTCCTCTGCCCACCACGGGATTGTTTTGATTATTTAAAATGTCCAGATGTCACTCTCTCTCTAAATCACTATGACTCATTTGGTCTTGAGGAGTGGAAATAGAGGGCTTGTTGTTAGCACACAGCTCTGTCTTGCAGCAGGGAGTTGTTCTGCTTCCAAGGCAGAAGGAATGCTAGGTAATCATCAAACACATTTCATTTTTCTGCCGGGTACTTGGCCAACCAACATGTTGTAGGAGTTAGAGTGGGTGACTGGGTATGGCCACGAAATGTGGGCAGGCATTCTGCAATCCCTCCTGTGCTTGGGTCCTAATAATTATCTTTTCTTGTTGCATGGTGACCTGGGAGAAAACTTGCCCAAGGTGACAGAGCCACAGGATGGAGGAAACAGGGGTCCAGGCATCACTGCCCAGAAGGAGAGTTGCCCAACTCACAAGGGGCTGTGATGCAAGTGAAAAGTCAACCTTCACTGTGTTCAGTCATTGGATGGCATTGTTTTCCCGGGGTAGCCTAGCTGATCCTACCTCAACAGCCCAGTCACCACCTACCCTAGGATAAAAATAAGGACCACGGAAACATCAGAACACAATTCTTGCTTTGAGATAGGATCAACCAACAGATTCCCCTCACCCCTTTTTCCTGTATTCTACAGGGGGTAAGCATAATTTCTGAACCAAAGGGAGATCTTACAATAATTTTCTGACCTTTGTTAGTTCTCTTATTGTTGTGATACTTGTCTTCTGGGACAGGGTATAGAGCCTCCTGTTCACATGTGTGATAGTTTAATTTCATCTCTCCTCTGTATTTTTTTCCAAAAAGAAAGAAGAAGAACCCCATTTAGGTAGGCCACCAGCCTCATAGAAAGGGAATTTGCCAAGGGCTTCCCAGAACAAAACTTTAATGAGCACCTAATACATTCCAGGCCCTGGTCTGGTACTTGGGATTCTTCAATGAGCAAAGCAGACAAAAGTCTTCACTGCCACCAAGCCTACCTTTTCCTCATAGAGCAGAGGGAGATTTTCAATAATATTTTATAAAGTGAACTTAATGAAAAGGTAAATTATATGGTATATAAGTGCCAAGGGGGGAAAGGAGCCCGTAAGGAGGGCCAGAGCTGGGTGTCTTTTGCAGCATTAGAGAAAGTGGCCATGATAAGCCTCAATGGGAAAGCTTTGAACAGACTCCAAGGAGGGGAGCAAGGTAGCTATGTATCTCTGGAGGAAGAGAATTCTAGCAAGGCTAACATAAAGCTTTAAGGTGAGAAACATGCCTGGCATCTTTGGGGAGATAACGTGGGGTAGTGAAGACCACGGAGGGCAATAGGAAGAAATGAGTTAGCAGAAGTAATGGACATGCATGCATGTGTGCGAGACATCACATGGAAACCCTCAGGACATTTTAAGATTTTTATTCTTTAATCAGAGTGAATTGGAAGCCTATTCAGTTACAAGAGCCAGAAACCTAACTCAAACTTGCTTAAAAAGGAAATTTATTGGCTTACATAACTGAATCAGGAAAAAGCTGCCAAAATCTGCAGGTTTACATGCTTACTATAATTTGTGATTTTTTTTCTTTCCCAGTAATCACGTAAAAAGTGTTAGGGAAGTCACTGATTGGTCCAGTTTGGGTCACATGGCCTCTCTAAACCACTCACTGAGCACAGGGAGATAAAATGCTGTGATTGGCCAGTCTGGATCCCATATCTGTCACCTGTAGAGAGTAGGGTTGGAAGGTGAGCTCCAGAAAATACATAAAAGGGTTTTTCTACTAGGCTTAAAAGCTTCATCACCTGAAGTAGCAGGAATGGATACTCAGCAGGCAGACATAATAAATGTCAGCTACAAAAGCATTGTAAACCAGTACGAAGGGAAAGGGAGATTTGATGGCATAGAAACATAGAATTCTAAATGTCAGAAGATACCATGATCACAATTATATGCAGGAAATATATATATTTATTTATATAAATTATATAAATATTTATATAAATTAATATAATATAATATAAATATGTATATAAATAAATATATTTATATAAATATATAATGTATAAGTATATATACATTATATAAATATATATATTATATAAATATACATATACATTATATAAATATATAAACAGTTCAAAAATATCAATTAAAAAAATTCAAAATCCCAAATGACAGATGACCAAATAACACAGATTAATTCCCCAATCAGGAAATACACATAGCTGACAAATCTGCTCAACCTTGTTACACTAGTAAAATAATAATGACAAATCATTTTTCAGACTGACATGTTTTAGGTAGATATTTGTAGGAACCTCAAGGCCAGTGAGCATTCTACAAAATGGGAATACTCATTTTGTTTTTTTTTTTTAATTTGTTTAATGTTTATTTATTTATTTATTAAAAAAATTTTTAAAGTTTATTTAATTTTGACAGAGAGAGACAGAGTATGAGCAGGGGAGGGGCAGAGAGAGAGGGAGACACAGGATCTGTAGCAGGCTCCAGACTCCGAGCTCTCAGCACAGAGCCCGATGCAGGGTTCGAACCCACAGACCATGAGATCATGACCTGAGCCAAAGTTGGACACTAAAAGGACTGAGCCATCCAGGTGCCCCCTTGTTTATTTTTGAGAGAGAGAGAATGAGTGGGGAGGGACAGAGAGGGAGACACAGAACTTGAAGGGGGCTCCAGGCTCCAAGCTGTCACACAGCACTTGGCATGGGGCTCAAACCCATGAACTGCAAGATTGTTACCTGAGCTGAAGTCAGATGCTCAATCGACCAAGCCACCCAGGTGCCCGGGGAATTCTCCTTTTCTAATTGCTAGAAACCCTAGAAGTCTTCTGAAAATACACCCTGATGAAGATTAAAGTTTGTGATCAAAAGTACTCATTGTAGTTTTATTTAAAATAGGGAATGGGCGCCTGGGAGGCTCAGTCAGTTGAGTGTCCCACTTCGGCTCAGGTCATGATCTTGCAGTTTGTGAGTTTGAGCCCTGCCTCAGGCTCTGTGCTGACAGCTCAGAGCCTGGAGCCTGTTTCGAATTCCATGTCTCCCTTTCTCTCTGCCCCGACCCCACTCGTGCTCTCTCTCTCAAAAATAAATAAACATTAAAAAATTAAAAAAAAATAAAATAAGGAAAATTGTAAATAACCTAAATGTCATAGAATGGAGAAGTGATCATGTAAATTTGAGCCATATGATAAAATACTTCTAAATAACAGGAAAATTCTTGATTGAAAGGAACATGCTTGTGATACGAAGTGAAAAAGCAGTGTGCTATATGATTCCATTATGAAAATACTATGACATAAAAACAAATTGAGAATATTGCCTGTGTTTATTTCTAGATTTTTGACAATTTGTACACATTATTTAGATAGAAATATAGGTAAATAGGTATACCTGCTTAGCTTGGGGGCTTTTTGAGATCTTTTCTCATTTCTGCCATATATTTGTTTATATGGATTTTCTGCTTCATGATGTATCAATTTGGGTAATTTTTATTTCAAAAACATATCCATTTTCTTTGACTATTATTAGTTATATTGTTATGTATAAATTTAATGTCATTGTACTTAAAATTTCTACATTGCTATCCTTTTTAAATTATTCATGACAGTTTATTTATTTATTTAATGGATTTCCAAAGAATCCATAGATCTAACATTTTACTGTTTAAAAAATTTCTTAGTTCATTATATATATATATATAATATATACATAATATATCTATTTCACTATATATGTGTATATATATATATATATATATTAGTTTTTATTTTCTTTGGATCTTTTTATTTTTCTAAAATCTAAATTTGAATGTTTTTAAATGTATTTTCTCTCTCTCTCTTCATTTCAATTAAGACATTTAAGACTAAATTTCTGGACAACCTGGAAGATGGCGGCGTAGGAGGATGCTGGGCTCACCGCGCGTCCTGCTGATCACTTAGATTCCACCTACACCTGCCTAAAGAACCCAGAAAACCGCCAGAGGATTAGCGGAACGGAGTCTCCAGAGCCAAGCGCAGACGAGAGGCCCACGGAAGAGGGTAGGAAGGGCGGCGAGGCGGTGCTCGCTCCACGGACTGGCGGGAGGGAGCCGGGGCGGAGGGGCGGCTCGCCAGCCAAGCAGAGCCCCCGAGTCTGGCTGGCAAAAGCGGAGGGGCCAGACGGACTGTGTTCCGACAGCAAACGCGACTTAGCGTCTGGGAGGTCATAAGTTAACAGCTCTGCTCAGAAAGCGGGAAGGCTGGAGGACAAAGGGAGGGAGAGCTGCTGAGCCCCCTGACGGCAGAGATCAGCTTGGCGGGGAACAAAGGTGCTCGCCAGCGCCATCTCCCCTGCCCATCCCCCAGCCAAAATCCCAAAGAGAACCAGTTCCTGCCAGGGAACTTGCTCGCTCCGCGCAAACACCCAACTCTGTGCTTCTGCGGAGCCAAACCTCCGGCATCGGATCTGACTCCCTCCCGCTGCCACAGGGCCCCTCCTGAAGTGGATCACCTAAGGAGAAGCGAGCTAAGCCTGCCCCTCCTGCCCCCGTGCACCTTGCCTACCCACCCCAGCTAATACGCCAGATCCCCAGCACCACAAGCCTGGCAGTGTGCAAGTAGCCCAGACGGGACACACCACCCCACAGTGAATCCCGCCCCTAGGAGAGGAGAAGAGAAGGCACACACCAGTCTGACTGTGGCCCCAGCAGTGGGCTGGGGGCAGACATCGGGTCAGACTGCGGCCCCGCCCACTAACTCCAGTTATACACCACAGCACAGGGGAAGTGCACTGCAGGTCCTCACCACGCCAGGGACTCTCCAAAATGACCAAATGGAAGAATTCCCCTCAGAAGAATCTCCAGGAAAGAACAACAGCTAATGAACTGATCAAAAAGGATTTAAATAATATAACAGAAAGTGAATTTAGAATAATAGTCATAAAATTAATCGCTGGGCTTGAAAACAGTATACAGGACAGCAGAGAATCTCTTGCCACAGAGATCAAGGGACTAAGGAACAGTCACGAGGAGCTGAAAAGTGCTTTAAACGAAATGCAAAACAAAATGGAAACAACGACAGATCGGATTGAAGAGGCAGAGGAGAGAATAGGTGAACTAGAAGATAAAGTTATGGAAAAAGAGGAAGCTGAGAGAAAGAGAGATAAAAAAAACCAGGAGTATGAGGGAAAAATTAGAGAACTAAGTGATACACTAAAAAGAAATAATATATGCATAATTGGTATCCCAGAGGAGGAAGAGAGAGGGAAAGGTGCTGAAGGGGTACTTGAACAAATTATAGCTGAGAACTTCCCTGAACTGGGGAAGGAAAAAGGCATTGAAATCCAAGAGGCACAGAGAACTCCCTTCAGACGTAACTTGAATCGATCTTCTGCACGACATATCATAGTGAAACTGGCAAAATACAAGGATAAAGAGAAAATTCTGAAAGCAGCAAGGGATAAACGTGCCCTCACATATAAAGGGAGACCTATAAGACTCGTGACTGATCTCTCCTTTGAAACTTGGCAGGCCAGAAAGGCTTGGCACGATATCTTCAGTGTGCTAAACAGAAAAAATATGCAGCCGAGAATCCTTTATCCAGCAAGTCTGTCATTTAGAATAGAAGGAGAGATAAAGGTCTTCCCAAACAAACAAAAACTGAAGGAATTTGTCACCACGAAACCAGCCCTACAAGAGATCCTAAGGGGGATCCTGTGAGACAAAGTACCAGAGACATCACTACAAGCATAAAACATACAGATATCACAATGACTCTAAATCCGTATCTTTCTATAATAACACTGAATGTAAATGGATTAAATGCGCCAACCAAAAGACATAGGGTATCAGAATGGATAAAAAAACAAGACCCATCTATTTGCTGTCTACAAGAGACTCATTTTAGATCTGAGGACACCTTTAGATTGAGAGTGAGGGGATGGAGAACTATTTATCATGCTACTGGAAGCCAAAAGAAAGCTGGAGTAGCCATACTTATATCAGACAAACTAGACTTTAAATTAAAGGCTGTCACAAGAGATGAAGAAGGGCATTATATAATAATTACAGGGTCTATCCATCAGGAAGAGCTAAAAATTATAAATGTCTATGCGCCGAATACCGGAGTCCCCAGATATATAAAACAATTACTCATAAACATAAGCAACCTTATTGATAAGAATGTGGTCATTGCAGGGGACTTTAACACCCCACTTACAGAAATGGATAGATCATCTAGACACCCAGTCAATAAAGAAACAAGGGCCCTGAATGATACATTGGATCAGATGGACTTGACAGATATATTTAGAACTCTGCATCCCAAAGCAACAGAATATACTTTCTTCTCGAGTGCACATGGAACATTCTCCAAGATAGATCATATACTGGGTCACAAAACAGCCCTTCATAAGTTTACAAGAATTGAAATTATACCATGCATACTTTCAGACCACAATGCTATGAAGCTTGAAATCAACCACAGGAAAAAGTCTGGAAAACCTCCAAAAGCATGGAGGTTAAAGAACACCCTACTAAAGAATGAGTGCGTCAACCAGGCAATTAGAGAAGAAATTAAAAAATATATGGAAACAAACGAAAATGAAAATACAACAATCCAAATGCTTTGGGACACAGCAAAGGCAGTCCTGAGAGGAAAATACATTGCAATCCAGGCCTATCTCAAGAAACAAGAAATATCCCAAATACAAAATCTAACAGCACACCTAAAGGAAATAGAAGCAGAACAGCAAAGACACCCCAAACCCAGCAGAAGAAGAGAAATAATAAAGATCAGAGCAGAAATAAACAATATAGAATCTAAAAAAACTGTAGAGCAGATCCATGAAACCAAGAGTTGGTTTTTTGAAAAAATAAACAAAATTGATAAACCTCTAGCCAGGCTTCTCAAAAAGAAAAGGGAGATGACCCAAATAGATAAAATCATGAATGAAAATGGAATGATTACAACCAATCCCTCAGAGATACAAACAATTATCAGGGAATACTATGAAAAATTATATGCCAACAAATTGGACAACCTGGAAGAAATGGACAAATTCCTAAACACCCACACTCTTCCAAAACTCAATCAGGAGGAAATAGAAAGCTTGAACAGACCCATAACCAGCAAAGAAATTGAATCGGTTATCAAAAATCTCCCAACAAATAAGAGTCCGGGACCAGATGGCTTCCCAGGGGAGTTCTACCAGACGTTTAAAGCAGAGATAATACCTATCCTTCTCAAGCTATTCCAAGAAATAGAAAGGGAAGGAAAACTTCCAGACTCATTCTATGAAGCCAGTATTACTTTGATTCCTAAACCAGATAGAGACCCAGTAAAAAAAGAGAACTACAGGCCAATATCCCTGATGAATATGGATGCAAAAATTCTCAATAAGATACTAGCAAATCGAATTCAACGGCATATAAAAAGAATTATTCACCATGATCAAGTGGGATTCATTCCTGGGATGCAGGGCTAGTTCAACATTTGTAAATCAATCAACGTGATACATCACATTAACAAAAAAAAAAGAGAAGAACCATATGATCCTGTCAATCGATGCAGAAAAGGCCTTTGACAAAATCCAGCACCCTTTCTTAATAAAAACCCTTGAGAAAGTCGGGATAGAAGGAACATACTTAAAGATCATAAAGGCCATTTATGAAAAGCCCACAGCTAACATCATCCTCAACGGGGAAAAACTGAGAGCTTTTTCCCTGAGATCAGGAACACGACAGGGATGCCCACTCTCACCGCTGTTGTTTAACATAGTGTTGGAAGTTCTAGCATCAGCAATCAGACAACAAAAGGAAATCAAAGGCATCAAAATTGGCAAAGATGAAGTCAAGCTTTCGCTTTTTGCAGATGACATGATATTATACATAGAAAATCCGATAGACTCCACCAAAAGTCTGCTAGAACTGATACATGAATTCAGCAAAGTTGCAGGATACAAAATCAAGGTACAGAAATCAGTTGCATTCTTATACACTAACAATGAAGCAACAGAAAGACAAATAAAGAAACTGATCCCATTCACAATTGCACCAAGAAGCATAAAATACCTAGGAATAAATCTAACCAAAGATGTAAAAGATCTGTATGCTGAAAACTATAGAAAGCTTATGCAGGTAATTGAAGAAGATATAAAGAAATGGAAAGACATTCCCTGCTCATGGATTGGAAGAATAAATATTGTCAAAATGTCAATACTACCCAAAGCTATCTACACATTCAAGGCAATCCCAATCAAAATTGCACCAGCATTCTTCTCGAAACTAGAACTAGCAATCCTAAAATTCATATGGAACCACAAAAGGCCCCGAATAGCCAAAGTAATTTTGAAGAAGAAGACCAAAGCAGGAGGCATCGCAATCCCAGACTTTAGCCTCTACTACAAAGCTGTCATCATCAAGACAGCATGGTATTGGCATAAAAACAGACACATAGACCAATGGAATAGAATAGAAACCCCAGAACTAGACCCACAAACGTATGGCCAACTAATCTTTGACAAAGCAGGAAAGAACATCCAATGGAAAAAAGACAGTCTCTTTAACAAATGGTGCTGGGAGAACTGGACAGCAACATGCAGAAGGTTGAAACTAGACCACTTTCTCACACCATTCACAAAAAAAAACTCAAAATGGATAAAGGACCTGAATGTGAGACAGGAAACCATCAAAACCTTAGAGGAGAAAGCAGGAAAAGACCTCTCTGACCTCAGCCGTAGCAATCTCTTACTCGGCACATCCCCAAAGGCAAGGGAATTAAAAGCAAAAGTGAATTACTGGGACCTTATGAAGATAAAAAGCTTCTGCACAGCAAAGGAAACAACCAACAAAACTAAAAGGCAACCAACGAAATGGGAAAAGATATTTGCAAATGACATATCGAACAAAGGGCTAGTATCCAAAATCTATAAAGAGCTCACCAAACTCCACACCCGAAAAACAAATAACCCAGTGAAGAAATGGGCAGAAAACATGAATAGACGCTTCTCTAAAGAAGACATCCGGATGGCCAACAGGCACATGAAAAGATGTTCAACGTCACTCCTTATCAGGGAATTACAAATCAAAACCACACTCAGATATCACCTCACGCCAGTCAGAGTGGCCAAAATGAACAAATCAGGAGACTATAGATGCTGGAGAGGATGTGGAGAAACGGGAACCCTCTTGCACTGTTGGTGGGAATGTAAATTGGTGCAGCCGCTCTGGAAAGCAGTGTGGAGGTTCCTCAGAAAATTAAAAATAGACCTACCCTATGACCCAGCAATAGCACTGCTAGGAATTTACCCAAGGGATACAGGAGTACTGATGCATAGGGGCACTTGTACCCCAATGTTTATAGCAGCACTCTCAACAATAGCCAAACTATGGAAAGAGCCTAAATGTCCATCAACTGATGAATGGATAAAGAAATTGTGGTTTATATACACAATGGAGTACTACGTGGCAATGAGAAAGAATGAAATATGGCCCTTTGTAGCAACATGGATGGAACTGGAGAGTGTGATGCTAAGTGAAATAAGCCATACAGAGAAAGACAGATACCATATGGTTTCACTCTTATGTGGATCCTGAGAAACGTAACAGAAACCATTGGGGGAGGGGAAGGAAAAAAAAAAAAGAGGTTAGAGTGGGAGAGAGCCAAAGCATAAGAGACTGTTAAAAACTGAGAACAAACTGAGGGTTGATGGGGGGTGGGAGGGAGGGCAGGGTGGGTGATGGGTATTGAGGAGGGCACCTTTTGATATGAGCACTGGGTGTTGTATGGAAACCAATTTGACAGTAAATTTCATATATTAAAAAATAAATAAATAAAAAAAGACTAAATTTCTCTTTAAGTATAATTTTGGCTATATCCCACATTTTTTATAGTGTTATTTTTTGTGATTTTCTAAATAGCCCATAATTTTATTCTTGATGCCCTCCTTCACAAAATATTTAAGAAATTACTTTTAAAATATTATAGTAACTATTGTTTTAACCTTCAAATTTATTTGCTAATTGTTAGTTTTATTGCATAGTGATTAGAAAATAAGGCCTTTATCTAAGAGGTGGGGGCATAACAATTTAAGTGGCAAGAAATAGCCTCAGTGGAGAATTTAAACCTTGAATCTGACCAAATCATTTTCCCCAAATTAGTTCCCTAAACTGGAAAAGCTGACAACTATAACTGACAGATTAAATTCTTTTTCCATATTTCCCTCTAACTAGTTAGATAGAGGCTTGGAAATACAGTAAGTTCAGTTGGTGGGAAAAAAAAATGACATTATTTTGCATATCTGAGGCTAGTCGTATGAATTTTTACCCCTGCCTTGTAAACAAATAAGCAATTACAAATTATTGTAAGTTTCCTGAAGTAGCAAATATGATGTTAGGTAGACAAACACGAGACATCTCTAGAAGTGATGTCACAGGTGAGATCTCGAGGCTGGCTAGGTACTAGCCAAGTGACAATGGGGAAAAAAGAACTTTCAACTTCAAAGTCCATGAGCCTGGCGAGAATTTGGGCTATTCTAGGAATGGGCAGGAGGCCAGTGTGTTGGCAGCATTGTGAGCCAAGTTGACAGTCCCACAAGTTGAAGTTGGAGAGGCAGATTGTATAGATTTGTGAACTTATTTAAATGCTTCATACAGGTTAGGTTGTACTAGGGTAACAAATGGTGCCTGAATCTCAAAGGACAGGTTTATTTCCCATTCATGTCACCTCAGTGGGGCTTGAGTGACACTCCACATCTTCACACTGGGTTCTCTGCTGACACAGCAGCCTACCTGGGATATTGCTGGTCATTGTGGTAGAAGGGGAAAAAAGAGCATGCATCTTGAAGTTTCTACCTGAAGTGTCACATGCCATTCCCGCCCATATATCATTGGCCAAAGCAAATTACATCATCAAGTTCAATGTCAGTGGGGTGAGGAAGCATACTCCTCTCCCCATGGAAGGAAAGTATATACTGGTATAATCTCCTTGTAAATCTATATTTCTCCACGCACGTTAACCGAAAGATAGAGTTGTACACCCTTTATACTTTAGTCATAGGTCCACTTGAGTTATTATCGGAAAATGATTACTTAAAAAGATTTATACTCTGTCAGTACTTCGTGTGTGCAAATTTTAAGAACTCGAATCTCTTATTTCTCTAAATTTTATAAAATAATTCTTTCTTATTCTCATGGATTCTTCATTTAGGGGCAAAATTTAAATCAACTTCAGTAGAAAGGATTTCATATTTACTACCCAGTCATAAGGATCATCTATTCTTTTGGTAAAAGAGTCTTGAGCTCAATAAAAGACCATTTGTCTACAGTGTCAAATAGCAGAATCTAATGCTAATAATTTACCAAGTGCTTTTCCAAGTGGTGACATATAATATCTTGGCACTTTATGTTTAAATTTGTAAGAGAGTTCAGGAATGTATCAGTATTTCCATCTGTCAAACCAAGAGATAGAGGCACATTGCTTCTCAAGGTCCCACAGCTTGCCAGAGTCCAGACTAGAACAACGTAATGGGTGTCCTTGTCCCTTTTAGTCCTGAGAACCACCAGTAAATTTAAACAACATTTAATGACACCTTTGAATAAAGTAAGGCAGAGGGGCAGGAGTGGTGGGGGAGAAACGTAAGAGTGACGGGCCAAGAGACTGAAAATTTCACGTTGCTAAAAAACTGCATCTGGCAATGCTAGAATCATGTTAAATTATCTCTGCTGTCACTTGGAGGCATTTTTGTTGACGTTGCCCATTGCCACATAAGGCTATGATTTTTTTCTCATCGAACCTTGTTCATTTTTGGAAAAATGCTCCTCTGCTAAAACGGTTTTAAAAAGCTTATTCTCCTTTAACTATTAAGTCTCTGGCTTTGTTGGATAAGGGGATTGACTTTTATTACTGCCTTCTAGAACAATAAAACTGAAAGCACCTCTTCTGGAGGAGATGGAGGGAATTAAATTTGATGGAATGCAGATTTCCATTTTCAAAAAAACTTTGAGTTTTTCCCATAGCTATTTTTTGTTGATCCATTGCCAAACTCTCTAACAATTGCGTAATTCAATCAAAATTCCATCAACAATAGACTGAGGAGGATCATGGTTGTAGTGATCACATAGCCAGCACAGTGGCTGTCTCATAGAAGGTTCTCGAAAAGAATTCCAGTAATGGATGGTGGGCTCTAAAGGACGAACCCATGTCCATAGAATCATGGGCTTCACCTCAGCAACTCCTATCTTGCACTCCTATCAGAAGCTGTTGGAAGGGTAGTTATCTAGTAGCATTCAGAGAAAAAAAATCGACATTTGGACTTCTGTCTGTACAAACTGTAGTTTAGTTTTGAAAAGCATGGCCAAAACATTGACCAGTCTCAATAAGGGAAGATTATTGATAAGTTAAAGCTTATTTAGAGGGGAGATTTTAAATATACATATTTGCAACCAAATATATAGTATTAAAAGAACATTTTGAGTTATTAATTGCTTACGCTGAGGAACAAATTTCACAAAACACAGATAATTGCACCTTATCTTCTCAAACAAATTTTATTCATATTCTGCTCTAACAAATATAGTATGAAGGCAACAATTGTTTAAGTTTCTTAGTGTATGGCACAGATGAAAAGAAACAAACAGATTTAGAAGCAGTTCAGCATTTAAATGCTGGTTTAACAAAAGAGGCACGTATTATTCTATTTAGCAGTTTATACCAGATATCAGAAGACATTTTTTTTTCCTTGCAAGCAACAGACTACATTTATTTGCAGTAAGTAAAAACATATCTTGATCAAGAAAATTACTTTTTTTTCTGATTTTCCTTTATATCACAAATGTCAGGGTAAGGCAAATCCTTAATGAATCATATGATAAAAACCCTATTCCCCAAGAAAATATATTGAACATATTCTGCTAACTTTGTTATTTTTCAAAGCAAAGCTGACATGCACCACATACAGAGAAAAGTCATTTCAAATCAAGTGCATCAAGCAGAACTGTATTAATTCACAAAGAGGCTTTTCAGTATTTCATAGAAAGATTTACAATTAGCTGCGGTGACTAATATGTGACCCAGTATCACAGACAGTATTTGGGATGCCTCCTTTGTAAGCTTTTATGAAAGAAGGTTTGTCCATCATCTGAATAGTTACCAGCTAGAGGAAAAGCCCCTTTGTCTCTCCTAAAATGGACTACCTTTCTAATTAGAACTATAGGTTTCCCCTGCTATCTGAAAGTAGTGTTCCTCTGAAACCTTCCTTAAGCCGAAATGACATAAAGCAAAGAAACAAGTACTATTAATTTATATGGAAACATTTTTGAGCCTTCCCAGGCCCTTTTCTGATACCATAGGGCACATCTTGCTAACAGATACAAAATAAAATGAAGTAAAGTACAGATGCTCACAGACGCAGTTCAAAGCTATGGCGGCTTGATGCTGAGATGTGGAGTGTAGTTCCCAGGGAAGGAGCTGGGCGGTGCCACTCTCACTGCTTCTATTTTTCATAAAAGCAAAAACCCTCTTCGGATTTCTTTAGGTTCATGGTAGCAGGCAGGCCTTTATGTAGGCCTTTCATAAAAGCAAAGTGGATAATGTGATTTCAAAAAGGCAGGGATACCTATATTATGTTGAAAGCCCACTTTGATCCTCTATATGCAAACACGACTAATATGGGGCTATTTTTCTCCCCCTCTCCCTCCTGTAACTCATCATGACACATAACCTGGCGGAAGTGTGGCTGGAAATTTACACCCAGGGTTCATGTGCAGGAGAATCAACCAGCCTTTTGAATTTTCCATTGTATAGCCTGTTCAATGACAGCACCAGCGAAAAAAAGGTTCCCTGTGTTGAGGTGTCTTCGATCTGGCCAACAGCTAAATTTTTTAATATTTTACTATTGAAATGGAAAGTAACTTCATTGTTTTAAAGTGTAAAATCTTATAGCCAAATAGCAACCAAAGGGCATAACGAGGCAAAGATGGAAACACAATCAGAAGATAAAGTTGAAACAAATTCAGGAGTGGGGCTGATGATATTTACTCCTCATTCTCTTAGTTTCCTTCTCAAAGATTACTTTCCTTTTCCTGCAGTCTTCAGGCAGAGAACTCAACTGCCTCCTACCCAACTCACATTTAAAAATGAATGAATAAAATGGCTGTCACTGATGATAAAGAGAACACTCTGACTGAAATAATTTCAATCTCCACTGTTCCTAACAGGGACATTAAGTCGCTTTTATCTTTGTCCATTGAGAAGTCCCCATCCCTCTTGTCTCCTTCATGCTGTTTTCAGTCATAACTCATTACTGAATATGAGTAGCACTAACATTTGAGTCATAGGACAATGCGCTCCTAGCATACACACTTGTCAAGTCCTTTACAAGAATTATGGTGACTTTCAATTAAGTTATAAAGATAACATGAAATATAGAAACTATCAGTATTCATATGGCTTCATTTCTTGGATTACTTAAAATGGGACTTTTCCTTGCTTTTCTAGAAAGCTATGTCTAATGGCAGTAGGGGGCATATATATTTCCATATCAAACTGTAGAATAATGGCAGAGGGAGAAATAGCCACGTTCCAAAATTATGAGGTCCTTTAAATATTATTCCTGCTAGGCTGATAAGCAGCTCCGTTTTTAAAAATACAGGATGTTAGAACATGTTACATATGCAGAAATATAACTTGCTAATTATCCCAATATACCAAATAAGCCATCCAAATGCACAACAAATTCAGAAAGGCCAAAAGAAAATTGATAGAAAGATAAGAAGGCAAATTTTCCATAGAGGAAAGATCAAAACTGAAGAACTCCATGGAATATTTAGAAAACAGAACACCCTTTTATTTTAGAAATATTCAATTTGATCCATTACTTTTCTCCCTTTCTCTCTATGTATATCTTAGAATTTTAAAGATCTTATAAGGAGGATGAATTTAAGAAGATGTGCGAGAAGTTATATTAGTTTCCTCAGAAAAAAAATAGATTGTTCTTAGAACCCAGGAAGGCTATTGGAAGCAGGCCATTTTGCCTCATGAGGGTCGCTATGCATGTTGGCTCTGGGATAGACATTTGTGACAACTTCTGATTTCCTCCTGGGCTCCTCATCCCTTGTGCCCACTGTACCCCAGGAATCTTGCCTTATTGATACTGCTGTTCCCCTTCAAGGCCATAATTGAGGGATTTCTGGGAGAGGGGATGGGCCATCAAAGTAGTTTTGGATTTGGCATGAACAAACCAGACCATTTAGAAGTAAGCCAGAACTGCAAGCAAGACCTCAAACTGCCTCTGACTTCAATGAGCATCTTTCTGCGGGCAGTCAAACCTTGGGTAAAGACAAGAAGTTCTTTTATGAAAAGCATATATAGAAGGAGAAATTTCAAGTAGGACTTTTAATATTTATTGGCATACATTTGGGTTCTGAACGCAGGAGCCCTTTCTCTTAACTGAAACACTTAGAAAAGTGTCAACCCTTACAACCGTGTCACAAAGAGTCTCAGTAGTGGGCTCTATGTTGAAGCACACAATAAAGACCTCATGACCTAGGTGAGCCTTGCTGAAAGTCAGGGTCAAAGCATGGACCTGCTATCCTGGCTACTAAGGAAAAGACTCTGATGGCTGCCAGGGTCTGCCTTTGTTGTTATGTCTCTGCACTCTGCTGTGGATTAAATCCTGCTTCCACATTCCTCATTAACCACATGGAACAGAATTGTATCTTGGGAATCCCTGAATAAAATATCATTTTCAATTCATCGCCCTGACCCTTTTCCAAGTGATTTCTGAGCATTTTGCCCATTTTCTACCCTGCCTCCTTTGTCTGTGGATTATTCTGATATCGGGCTCGACGACACCTGAAATTTAGCTTGCTGTTTATCAATCATCTTCTCTTTCTTTGAAGAAACCACAGTATCGACCAGCTTTGTGAAATAATCAAGAAAGCAGACAGGGGCCAGGATACACATGTGAGGGTTACACCGTGCGACTGTGACCCTGGGAAAGGTCATGAGAGAAAAAACAGAAATTACAGGGATAGCGCCTGAAAGATGCATTAACATGGGTCCCGTCACTAAATTAAAGGAAACTTTTTTTTTCTTTTTCTTTTTTCTTTTTTTTTTTTTTTCTTTCTTTTTCTGCAGGTGAACAGAACAAAATGCAGCTGGAGAAATTAGAGCAAAGGATTCTAGGCCCTTCCCTGGGACGTGCCCTGCCCACACCTCCCTCCTCCACAGCTAGCACTACTGTCTTCCTACACCCACCCCCCCCACCCCCCCCCGCCAGGGCCAGGAGAGGCCTGCGATGCTGAGGACTGTGATTTACTTCCATTTCTTTGTTCCTTTGCTTCATCTTGTGCCCCTGCCAAAGACAAGGAGAAACCATTTGTTAGATTAAAGATAATAGATTTCATAGACTTAGCAGGGAATGTCTTTTTAACACAGTCATTTAAATGTTTCTTACCCCTCAAACAAGCCTAGGAATATCTTGGACTATCAAAGAGCTTTGGATATCTGAGCTGTGA
The DNA here is from genome assembly GCF_024362965.1 of Panthera pardus. NCBI lineage: Eukaryota > Metazoa > Chordata > Mammalia > Carnivora > Felidae > Panthera > Panthera pardus. Next base: position 41,425,748 of record NW_026526821.1, on the reverse strand, counting down.
TTGCTGGCACACAGTATCTTTAAAGAGCATATAAATCACTGCTAATAAATGTATGCCACATTCATGACTTGGTTCCGCTGATGGGGACGATTAACTCAAGTCTTCAAAGTAGTCTTTGAAAGACCTAATCTTGCATTGCTGTGTCCTCCTTTCTTGGGTCCATTCATATGCTCTTATTTCCAGGGTTCCATAGATAAATAATAGTAACAATGTACTTAATGCAGATTTGCAAAAGTTATTGATGGCTATACTACCACTTTGAGATCTTACTAAGTCTCTGCTGTGTCCCCCATCTGAGAGAGAACTCTAAGAAGATACTGTGCCTTAGAAGCGTTGATATTCTTTACATTTTCAGATTTTAAAAAGGTGAGGTATAACCCACATATAGGAAATGCACAGATCTTAACATACTTCGACCTGTTTTGCAAAACACATACATTTAACCTACACCACTATCAAGATATAAAACATTCCCGTCACCCCAAAAGTACCCTTTCCAACTATTAATCCCACCCCTGCTCGAACCAACAATTGATCTGATTTCTATCACTGTAAATTACTATGTCTCTGCACGGAACTGCAGCAGATGATCTCTGAGTTGATTTTCTATCTGGTGTCCTATGAATCTGTAAAAAAGTATCCTTTTAGGTGTGTATGTGTAAATGAAAGCAATATAATGCTTGTGGCATATGGTATTTAAAATAGCCAAAAGTAAATGAGAAGAAAAAATCCTGTATCATTCCTCCATGGATAACTTTTTTGGTTAATATTGTGGAGTATTTCCTTATAGTATTTTTCTATATCTCTCTAATACATATATACACAATTATATATTTTAATTTTAAAAAATGAAAATTGCAAATGTAAAGAAACTTATAAACGGTATAACATACCTAGTATGTATTCCCTATCCATATTTAATATATGCTAATATTTTTCAAATTTCCTTGCAATCTTTACTTTTCAAAAATAAAAGATGCAGGTAAATTATTTATAGATAAATTAATGTAATTTATAGATAAGTTAAAAATATTTCTCTTCCTTCCCAGAGATTACCAAATCCTAGTTTCATTGTGAATCAACTTTCACATTTTTATACTTTTACACAAATATATACTCACAAATACACACATAATAGAGGGTATATAGTATTACTTTGTGTATTATAAAATGTACATGGGCACCTGGATGGCTCAGTGGGTTGAGCATCTGACTCTTGGTTTCAGTTCAGGTCATAAGCCCAAGGTCATGGGATTGAGCCTTGCATTGGGCTCTGCACTGGGCATGAAGCCTGCTTGGGATTCTCTCTCTCTCTCTCTCTCCTTCTCTGTCTCTCTCTCCTTTTCTCTCTCTACCTCTCTTTCTCTCTCTCTCCCTTTTCCCCTCTCCCTCACTCGCACTTTCTTTCCCTCTTTCTCTCTCTGTCAAATAAAAAAAAAATTTAAATATTTTTTTAACATTTATTTATTTTTGACAGATGGAGTGAGACAGAGCATGAGTGGGGTAGCTGTGGAGACAGAGAGAGACACAGAATCCGAAGCAGGCTCCAGGCTCTGAGCTGTCAGCACAGAGCCCGACGTGGGGCTCGAACCCATGGACTGTGAGATTATGGCCTGAGCTGAAGTTAGACACTTAACCAACTGAGCCACCCAGGCACCCCAAAATTAAAAAAAAATAAAATGCACATAAACAGTAATTTTGTTTTGCCCTGTTTTTAGCCACCCACTGATTATTATTATAAATGTATGGTCAATATATACTTTGATTATGCCTTTGTGTTTACCATTCTCCTTGGCTTACAATTGTTTCCTTCACCTTCATCTTTCCTCTGGGCTTAGTTTTCTTCTCACTGTTATGCATCTGTTAGTAGCTTTTAGAGATAGAGTATGTGAGTAGCAAACTTTTCTTTTCTTCCTAAAAATGGCAGTTACTATCTTCTTAAATGATAGTGGAACTAGGAGAGAACTGCACACTGACAATTATTTTTATCCGTGTTTTGAAAACTCAGAATTATTCCACTATCTTCTGAATTAAATTCTTGATGTGGGGAAGCCTGCTGGCCATACCATACTTATTTCTTTATAGGTTAACTCTCCTTTCCCTGTAGTTGTTTCACGTTTTTTCTCCTTGTTCTCTGCTGTTGTGCAATGCCTATTTGTGGGTTTATTTTAAATACGTCCTGCTTGCAACTTATTATTCTTCTTTGAACTTAAAACTCATGACTTTTGTCAATTCTGATAAATCCTCAGCCATTATCTTTCAGATACTATCTACTCTCTCCTTTTAGAACATGTTTTGAGCACAAACATCTTGGCCCCTCTCCTTCCAGCCTTCATGTCTCTTTATGTGTCATTCACATCGCCATATGTCTATTTGCTTTTTCAAATGGTTCTTATTTTTTCAGAGCACTGCTCTTTTCTTACAGTTTTATATCTGCTTTTTATCTTTTTTTTTGTCATTTAAGTGTACTTATTTTATAAAATCTTCAGAATTCTCTACTCTAAAATTATCACAGCACTAATCATCCTTTAAGTTTCCCCACTGATTCTCATTCATGGTAGGTCATTTCCTTGTGTGTTTTGTAAGATGTCAAATTGTGAATTCATCATCCGAGAATTTTTTTTCCTTTGTAGGAATTCCAAGTGATAGTTGCACATTTCAATGTGTTATTGACAGCAGGGGTGGTACTGTCTATAATCAACTATTAAATTAATTCTCAGTCTGTGTATTTCTGTATGACTTTTGATGGCATAAATTTGTGTTTCAAATTCATGGTGCATTTGTGTTTTCTACTTGTCACAGGAACCTTTTTCCTTCCCCTCATGGCACCCTTGGGCTGACACAGGTCTCCTTGTTAACTTCTTGAGCTGGAAATCCCAGGTTTATTTAGGTAGAGTTATCAGTTATAACTTCTTACCCTGAGTGGCTCAAGGTCCTAGGTGGACATTAGTAAGCAAGGGTTTAGCCATAGGGCCTATTTCTGCATCAACAACCAAACTGTAGCCCTTAGGGCTACTGTGTCTTCAGCTTACCACATTACAGCTTTGGATTTCAAATTCCTCTTTATATCTGGCACCTTTGTTTTCATGTCAGTTGAGCTAGCTAGGTATTTAAACATTTTTTGTTATAATTTATTTCTCATTTCTAAACATTTGTATTAGGAGACATTCTGCATCACCTCACCTTTCCAGTTACCTGTTGCTACATAACAAGTCACCCCAAAACTTAGTGGCTAAAACATCATGGTTTGTTATTTTTCAATGTTCTATAGTCTGGTCTTGGCTCAGCTGGGCAGTTTATCTGTTCCAGGTGGTCTCCATTGGGGTCAGAACACCCAAAATGGCCCTCAGTTCTAGAATCTTCCTCCCTGGGGCCTTTGTCCTTCTATAGTAGTGTTTGAGTTTCTTACAGGATGGTTGGGTTCCAAGAGCAAGCATTCTGAGAGTGTAAACATGGAAGTTACAGGGCCTCTTAAAATGCACCTAGGTAGCTGCCAAACTCAGCCTGCCATGTTTCTCTAGAACCAAAGGTTCAGATTCTTTAACCACCTTTCCATGACCTCAAATACCTGTTTAAAACTTATTTTTATTTGGCAAAGTGTTCTATTGATTTGCTGAGTCATTCCCCTATTCCCATTTATGATACTCCTGATTCTTTACAATTATAAATTACACAACACTAAAATATTCTTGCATCATATCTTGGAACTCTGTAATTCTAATTCGATTTCACTGTATTTCTTCCATTTCCTGAATGTGTGATACACAGAACTAAAAGTCCCTTCTTTCTTTTGAACTACCACATAACCTCTACAAATTCAGCTGTCTAAATATTTCTGTGGGAATTACTGAAGTTCCTCAGATCATACTGTTCTCTGTGACAACTGTGTTCAGAAACTCTCTACTGTTTAGGGAGCAGTATGGTGTCATCAAATAACTGTCCTGGGAGTATCTGAACTTCCATTGATCATCCAAGTGACCCTGTGTAAGTCACTTCTCCTTCCTGGAATTGAGTTTCCTTAAACTAATATTGAACTTTAAGTTTTGACAACTTACTCTTTTGGGTAAAGAGATTGATTCATGTTCATGGTCAAAGAAAATATTTTGACATTAACCAAGGAAAACATTGATCTGGATAATTTATTTAGATATTGATCACACAGGAAAATAATAGTGTCTGTAAGAAAAATTCTAGAAAGAAGTTTATAGTTTGTTGGTAATAAAAGGGCGAAAGGTAAGGCAACACTGAGGAACCTGCATTTAAGTTGTTCAGGCTTAGCCTCACTTCATTACTTTTTAATGGAAACTTCTTTACTGTATCATTTCTTCAACCTAACAGGATAATTTTAAATACATGAACAAGGTTTAAAAAAAGGAGAAATGTTTATAAGACCATATTTGTATGAGTTTTAATTTTTTAGCAGTGCTATACTATACATGTATAGGTACTACATTTGTATGTATTACACAAATGCTATTATATTTAGTTTTAAATGATGTTCAAGACCACGATGGGAAGGACAGGTGCCTACTTTCATATATTCTCAAGCTTTATTCTACTGTGATGTTGGAACTCAAGTCTGGAGCAACATGGTCTTCTGGGTGAGTGTAGAGGCCCACCGAGAAGAGGCCAGGGAGTGCAGGAAGGTGCTAAGAGGCAATGGTGTGAACACAATTGTGTCTTACACTGGACGACCCACAATTCATCTATTTCATAGGGTTTTTTTCACAGTTACTATTTTCAGCTAGGAATCAGAATAGCGAGATTGACTTCTTTAATTCTTCTCACCAGCCCTCAAGATATGGAAAAGGGTTACAGACTACTCATCATTTTAGATAAATTTCACTCTCTGATGAGAGATTTAGAATGGTGGTTTGGAATAACTCCTAAACATGAACTGCTCTGGACTATGATTCTCTCTCTTTTTTTTTTAATGTTTATTTATTTTTGAGACAGACACAGACAGAGCATGAATGGGGGAGGGTCAGAGAGAGAGGAAGACACAGAATCCGAAGCAGGCTCCAGGCTCTGAGCTGTCAACACGGAGCCTGATGCAGGGCTTGAACTCATGAACCGTGAGATCGTGACCTAAGCCGAAGTCGGAGGCTCAACCGACTGAGCCACCCAGGTGCCCCAAGGACTATGATTTTCTTGGGGAGTTCCCCAAGGCTCATTCAACTCAACAAACCCCGTGTAGACATACAGGTCCACAGGTAGTGGTGTGACAAGATAGGACACAAGTCAGGCTTCTTTCTGCCCAAACACACTCAAGTGCCTTTCCACATTCTCCAGAGAGAGATATTTAGTGTTACGTTTAAAAACTATTATTTGGTGTTAGTTGTTAAAAACAACTCAACAGGTAGCTTCTGGAAAAGCTACGCTTCAGAATCAGCTAGGGGTTGCTGAAATAACTTGATCCCTCTGGGAGGCCAGGAGGTTAGATTGATGGAAACATTTTTTTCTTGTTGTCAAAACTCAGAAAAGCAGGGAACTGAATATTTGACTACGTTGTGGCTTATTTCCCTCAAAGCATGGTGAGTTTTAAGGGGTTATCCTTGCTCCTTCCACTGTGTTATTTGGTGTAAAGATTTTTAAAGTATAGCCTGAGCCACACTGTGGGACTTGGCAGAACCGAGGGAAATCCAATATACCATTTACAAACACTTCCCATGGCTGGTTTAATCAATTGAAAATCCCACTACAGGGGCAACTTACCTATCAGTTAATCTTCTTGCTGACTCTCTGTTGGGTCATTTACACTGTCAACCTGACTATTCATTTCAACTGTAACCAGAAAGGAAAACAAAAAAGGTTAAATATTGATTAAACCCAAATCTTTTGAACACATTACAATGGTCTGTGAGTCGTTACATTCCTGATCTCGTGTCTTGTACCTCTTTTCAGTTCCTTTTTCACTCATTCCAGATTTGGATTTTTAGATTTGGGGGTTTTAGATTTTTACTGGCAGGGGCCAAGGAGGGCAGAATTGCCTCTTACTGAACTGTAGAAGCTGAGCTGTCATTTTATACCAGATTTTTGGGTTGCCATTTTGGGTGTATTTATTACCATCCTGAGGTAAATTCAAAGGCCTTAATAGATGTCTAAGAAAAGAAAAAGAAAACAAAGCAAAACAGATCATTGACATGCAGAGAGGTGAGCAGCTGTCTCTAAAATGGCAATGTCAGTAGGCCTGTTTGGTTTGCTATGTTTTCAAGTGTGAATTTCGAAACAGACCCTGTAACTTGGCCAGTGGGTGCAGCAGCAGTGGATACCATGCAACAGAAAAGCAGAACATCTGACCAGACCACACAGCAATGGTAAAATGTGTGCTTTTACATTACTGTGTGCATTGTTCTGCGAACATTTGCATAAAATCTGAATGCATAATCAAAGCCATTGTCCAGAAGTATTCCAGAGCAGGGAGGCATAGCAGTCGCTCTGGAAAATTTCAAGGGTGAGTAGGTTTAATTAGATGGATATTTTTAAAGCATCAAAGCCCATATTATAAACGGAGAGACAATATACAAATGGACAGTGGCCAGACCGTATGTAACAATATAACTGACTAAAAACCTCTGCAGCAACCAGCCTGGGCAATCCAACCACAGCCTCTGTAGCAATCAGCTTAGAATGGTCAGGAATTGACAGTGACTGCCAGCTCCACCATATTCTGGGCCAATATTCCAACGAAGGACCATACAGGGAAGGCCAACCAATCACCCAGTTCTAGGTAGCCCAAATCCAGCTTCCCCATGCCAACCACCTCCAGTCAGAGGATGCTTGGAAACTTCTCTTTTGTTAACAATATTTTCCACTTCCCTGCCTGCCTTTGAGTCGACCAACACCAGTGATAACAGCCGACTATACTTAGCTGAATAAGTAACCTCTGTTTGTTCTCGTTCAGGTAGTCTTCATTTACTGGCACAATAAATCAACAATCCAAAGCTCTTTTTCTCAAACAGGAAAACTTGATTAAATTAAAGCAGTGGCAGATGCTGCTTTTCACACTCCAAGGAGGCATGAAAGAGGAAATGACATTGAAGGGCATACTACCCAGCTCTTTCTTAAGGAGGAAGGTTTTAAAAGTGGGTCTCTGTTCCACCTGCAAACTATCTTGGGTCTCTCATGATGTGTGAGCTTACTCTAAACCCCAGGTATAAACTGGCCAGATGCAGCAATGTTACTGATATGAGGAGAATAATACATGTACTTTCTATCCTGGTCTACAAAATTATTGTAAGGTTGCCCATCTTAGTGAGGTAGTGTGCCGCATAAAATATAGGAGAACATTCTTTCTCTGTTTCTTCCTCCAACCCAAGGGTCACTGGTTCCAAAACCTATTAACAAATGTTAATATAAAAAGCATCCCGTGATCAAATAAGTTTGGGAAAAGCAATGTTAATACACCTCTTTACAGCTGAGCCTTCTGAGAGCCTGTAATATGCATGACGAATCTCTAAGTGAGGACTAAAGCTTAGTATTTCTCACATTTCTTTCCCTTTTATTCAATGAGCATTGTATGGGCCTGCTATTTTTCAGAACATGTTTTATAAAGAACTAGTAAAGAACCATGTCTATAATGTCACAACCAGGCTGTGGCGGGTTTCATTCAACTGAGCATGACTAACATGTGGTAGTCTTTAATGCATCTGAAGTTGAAAAACATTCTCCTAGGTAATTCGTACCTATGAGTGAAAAAAAAAAAAAAAAACAAAACCCAGTTTATATGGAAGGGCTTATAATTAAGGGAGGAAATTCAGGTGATGAAAAGCTTCTATTGGGTGTAATACCTAGTGTAGAAAACTGTATTTAAAACCACCAAGTAATTTCTACCAGTGGCTGAATTTTTCCTAAGGTCTTTATCAGCTCAAAGCAATTTGCTTTTTTCCTTTGGCTAAAAGAACCCAAATAGCAAGATATATATAAACGGTTGATCATCAACCAATTTTGGTTCTCCTAAGCTCTGTAGGCCAGTGGAATCAAATATTTATTAAATCATATATTCCCAAATAATTGTTTTTCTAATGCAAGTAATATTTCAAAGTGTTCCCAGCATCGTTGTACAGGGGCAAGGATATATTAATATTCCTGAGGTTCAGAGTATTTAGATGCCTTCAAAATGAGACGTGAATAAAGAAATATTTTTTGTAAACTGATTTCTAAGGTGCTTTTAAAGATTTATTACGCTTTTGGCCAAGCCATCTGAAATAATACAGTGAGGTAAGGTGATGAAGGTCCAAGATAACCTTGGCCCAAACTCAAGCCGGGGCTCCCCTGAATCCCTGTAGAACAGGGATAACTTCGGAAAAGTACTCTTTATGGAAGTAAGGGATATTCCCATACAGTTCACCAGCTTTACTTCGGTACAGTTCACCCTTGGAATTATCCACTATGGCTTCCGTATTATGGGCTATGATTAAACTGAGGCACATACTGTTCTAAAGCAGCTAGCATCAGTGTTTCGTTTTTTTTTTTAAGTCTCCCAATTTTATTAGTTCCTAGTAGAACAAGGTTTTTGAACTTTACCTTGTTCTAACTGAATATGTTGCTTCACAGAATAGATAGCTCCCTTAATCCTAGATTACACACAGAAAATGTGTCAGATTTGTAGTTTGCATGCACTCAAATAGCTCAGAACTTTACCATCAGGACTCGGAGAGTTTTCTGTGTAGCCAGAGCCTTCGTTTTGCACAGGAACTCTAGGTGTGTCCTCGTCTTGAGCTGAAAGAAAGAAGATAGTCCTCAATTAATAGAGAATTAGAACAGCCTGACTGCCAATTGTTCTGTCACCCTCCATTGCCCTCTTAAATTTAAAAATACTCCTGGGATTCAACTTCTTTTGCGGAAAAGGTTAAGGGAGGAAATAGTGGGTTGAGTTGCTTCAATTCTTTAGTGCTGTCATCTAAATTCTCTTTAATTTGTGAGATAATCGCATACATACATAACACAATTTCTCAAATTAAAAATCCGATCGCATGAAAGCAGGGAAACTTGGTTTAATCAGAACAACCTACAATTTAAATTTAGGGAAATGTGTGTGTGTGTATGAATTTATACAGCTTAACCTTTGAAAAGGGGGGAAAAAAAACTTGTTTTGCCTTAGGCATGCCTGAAAGCTGAAAGATTCATTCTCTTGGCAGTGAGGTTTTTTTTTTTTTTTTTTTTTTTTTTTTTTTTTTTTTAAACACAAAATGAATGACTTAGATGCTTTCCTAGGAGACATTCTCAGATGCTGCCATTTTGAAGTGCTGAGAATCAAGTCTTTAGCTAATTTTTGTTATGATTAATCTCTATTTTGCACAGCTTCAGAGGGTGTGCATCCATTCAGCTGTGGCTGAAGCTATATAACATGCTTAAATATACTAGTAAGTGGATTGTTGTTTCTTATTGTGAGAATTTGCCAGATAGTCCGAAGGACAAGAATATCTTACATCTTAGTTAAATGTCTATTATGTTTTCACAACTTGAAGACCAATAGCATTTAGAAATGAAGATACAGATAAAGGTCTGGAAATCGATATTATTTAAATACTTAAAAAATTTTTAACGTTTATTTATTATTGAGAGACAGAGAGAGACAGAACATGAGCATGGGAGGGGCAGAGAGAGGGGGAGGCACAGAATCTGAAGCAGGCTCCAGGCTGTCAGCACAGAGCCCCACGCGGGGCTCAAACTCACAAACCGCGAGATCATGACCTGAGCCGAAGTCGGATGCTTAACCGACTGAGCCACCCAGGTGCCCCTAAAATACTTTTTTAAATCAGAAGGTTGAATTCATTTTCATTACATGAGTACTTATTGAGCTCAGGGTATGTTAAATTTGGTGTGCCTGTTGGTGAGGATGAACCAAGGATGTTAAAGGTCCAGTTTATAGTCTCTTCAAAGGAAGGAATCTTCAAGGATAGAACCTGCGCTCTTGGTAATGATTTGCTGAAGCTGACAATCATGAAGTATGATTCAAAGGTGACCAATCTCTGAGCCTTGGTGGATGGGTGGTAGGTAGGTTAGTACTTGAAGACATACAAGACAAGCAGAGTGGGGGAAGGTGAAGAAAGCCATTTTAGATTTGAAGTCTGAAGTGCAGGGTCATATAAGGAGAGATGCCAAACAAGCTTTTGCATTCAGTCCTGAGGAAGAGAACTGTGAATAGACATGTGGATATTTGGGAGATGTCAATGTAGAAGTAACATTCATGAAATGAAGGTAGATGAGAGGAGTCGGGAAAAGGATAACAGAACTAAAAAATGACTGATAGATCCCAAGCCTTCAATATGGAAGTAACTGTGCCTGTCACTTGTTTTCATTTGCTCCTGAGGATGAGGTCGGGAAAAGGAAAACAAAACTGGAACCTTCCAACTAGACTTCAAACCATATCATATCCTCTCTAACTCCACCAATTCTGGAAAGTGGGCCATTCTCAATTTCTCATCAACACATGCCTTTAGGCACAATTACAGAAGAAATCACTGATGGATCTCTCTAAGCCTGGGAATAGGAAATCTTGGTTAATTATGCTTCAAAATAGAATAAGGAAAAAAATGAAAACATTTGACATTATATAAACATAATAAACTTTTGTATGGAAAAAATACCATAAGAAATGTTTAGAAGAAAAATATTATAAACTGAGGAAAATGTTCATACCTTTTACCACAGACAAAGGGTTAATATCTTTAATATCTAAAGTCCTTCTAAAAATAGAGATTAAAAAGATCAAAAACTGGGTAGAAAATTGAGCAAGAAATTTAGCAGACAGTTCGTAGAAAAGAATAAAAATGGCCTGTAGTCATGTGAAAAGATGATTCACTTTGCTCATAATGAAAGAAATGCAAATTAAAATTACACTGAGAAAAGGATTTCAACCTAAGGTGAATTATCATGATGTAGACTAAACCTCCTACTAGCAACAGCTAGAGTCACTGGAGAAATTATTTAAGAAATCATTCACTCACTAGAGAGCCATCAATGCACCCCAAGCTTGAGGAGGTATAAAATCATGAGCCTGACATTCCACAAGTACCAAGAAGTTGAACAGAGCCTCCAGATATCTTATGAGGCTTGGGGGAAGGGCAAAACTTGGAAATCAAGGCTAACCAAGGAAGAGGTACCTGGAAAAGTACCTCAAGTTTTCTTTGGGGTCACCTGAAGGGTTATATTCTGGGGACAAAGATAAACTTGATATAGACCAGCTCTTAAAAAACCTGAAATCCAGGGGCATCTGGGTGGCTCAGTCAGTTAAGTGTTGCATGCTTGGTTTTGGCTCAAGTCATGATCTCACAATTTGTGAGATTGAGCCCCACATTGGGCTCCTCACTGACAGCATGGAGCCTGCTTGGTATTCTCTCTCTCTATGCCCTTTTCCCCTCAAAATAAATAAATAAACCTAAAAAAAACCGTGACATCCAACTTTTATTCAATTCAATCCTGATTATATTATAGTGCTCTACTCAATCCTACTGGCCTGTCAGAAGCAAAAGCAAAAACAAATCCTTTCTGAAATGTTATAAAACCACTCAGTGCCTCAAGTTATCGCTACAATTATTCACATAGTATCCAGCATTCAATGAAAAATTACCTGGCATTCCAGAAGCACAAGAACAAATCACCGAAAACCGAAGAATAGGACAACATATAGAGACATGTCAGAGATCTAGATACTGTAGACACAATTTTAAAATAGTGATTAATGAATTTAAGAATTAGATACCTGGGGTGTTTAGGTGGCTCAGTCAGTTAAGTGTGTGACTCTTGATTTCAGCTCAGGTCATGGTCTCACAGCTCATGAGATAGAACCCTCCATCGGGCCCTGTGCTGACAGCATGGAGCCTACTTAGGATTCTCTCTCTTCTCTCTCTGCCTCTTTCCCCCACCTCTCAAAATAAATAAACAGTTTTTAAAAAAGAATCAGATGCCAGTGTGGAGAACTTCCATGACAAAGAAGTTTATCAGATAACTAGACACTATTTAACATGTCAGGTATAAATTCTAGAACTGAAAAATATACTATAATTGAAGTTATTACATCAATGGGTGAGTCTGGTAGCCATTAGACACAGCCAAAGAAGAGATTAGTAAACTGAAAGCTAGGTTAGAAGAAAATATAAAAAGTAAAGTACAGATGAAAAATACAGAAAAGAGTTAGTAGATAGATATATGAGATAGGGTCTATTCTATGTGCAATGTGGCAAAAGCAATATTTAAGGCTTGATGGCTAATTTCCCCAAATTAATGGAAGATATCAAACCACTGTTTTAAGAGTGCTATGATCTCCAAGCAGAATTAGTGCAAAGCAAATCTCACTCTTGCCAGTAAAACTGCTGAAAACCAAAATTAAAGAAAAAAATATAAAATTATCTAGTGTATAAGGATCATTGACATCAAAATAGCAACAATAGGACTTACAAGATGACTTCTCAGAAAAAATAATGGAAGGCAGAAACAATGCAATGACATCTTCAAAGTGCTAAACAAAAGATCAGCAGTGCAAAATTCCATGCCAAAAAAGGGTCTTTCAAATTTGAATTTGAAACAAAACAACTTCAGGGCAAAAAAACCAAAACGAAACACCAGAATTTATTCAGGGACAAGAACAGTAGACCTACACTGAAGGAATTGTTTTCACCATACTCAAAAATCAATTCCAGGTAGATTTTAGAACTAAGTGTGAAAGGTAACTTGGAAAAATACCTTCCCATCATTAGGCAAAAATTTCTTACACAGGAGAAATAAAGCAATAGCTATCAGGGAGAAGACTGGCAATCTGGAAAACACTTAAATTAGCATCATTAATTTATCAAAACACACCACTAAGACAGTACAAAATAAGCCAGAGTGGAAGAAGATATTTGTGATATATATCACTGACTCCCATGCTGAATATAAAAAAGAAATAAATATGCAAAATAACAGAGAAAAGACAGGGAACCCAATAAGCAATCAGCAAGACAACAAACAAATATGTCATAAGAGGATATCCTGTTAGTGACTTAATTTTTTGAGTGACTTTTACCAAATCTCAGCATTTAAAAGCCCTGACTTTTCACTATTTAAATGACTACAGAATGTTCTATCTCCTTGTGTAACTTATAAAATGTTCTAACTCTCTGGGACACCGTCAGAACTAATAAACACATAACTTTATTGTTATTTTTTATAAGAAATGATTACTATGAACGGGAAATTAATTGACCTGACACTAAACATTATGCCCCTGACTTTCCCCTTGGGGTTGTTGTTTGTAATGGAATCTAAAGATATCTGTGGCTGATTAGTCCATGAAGTCTCTTCCAAGGTCATTACTATCAATGATAATACCCCTGGGGATATTACTATGGAGAAACCCCTGTGGCATCACGGAGATCTTTTTATCTAATAAGTAGGATACTGGTCAGCCAAACAACGCTCAATGAAAATGAAGGAACATACAAAACACTTTTGAGAACTGGGTGAGAGATGAAGGAAGAAGTTGAAGAAAGCAAAATCCCAAAGGCAAATAAAAAAATAGTAAACATTTTAGATGCTTGCCTTCTGTTTTGTCTTTTCAACCTTATTATTTTGTAATACAAAATATTCATGTGAGAAAAATCAGGTTATGTCACCATATCAGCATAGATTAGCATGAGATGCAAAGGCAGGTTTGAGATCCATGATACAGAAAGATGAAAACAGAAATCAAAGTTGTAGCTCTATATATTGCTGCATTCCAGGAGCAGAGGCAGGCATCATCTGCCAAATCTGCTTCCAAAGACACTAAAGGTATGTTTGACAGGCATTATTAAATGTTTTAATATCATGAACATGCACGATATGTGCATAAGGTAGGGATATATGACTGTGTGCAGTGAGTGGCATGCACGCACGCATGTGTGTGTGTGTGTGTGTGTGTGTGTGCGTGCGCGTGCATGCACATGCACGGTATATTTGGGAAGAGGGAGAGGCATGACAGACATTTGTTACTCTGACATGTGTGTGGTGTGGAACTGGTATTATTCTAACAGCTTCTACCCTGCTGGGCAATGCAACTGAGTGCCCCAGAGAAATGAGTCCATTTCATATAGAGGACAGAATGTGATCAAAACAAAAATTGCTTCTACAGCTTGTTTATTCCAGTTTGCCTGTCCCTCCCCCCAGTTTGATTGCTACTGCTTGGAACATAAACAAGAGGTACATTTCAGCGCTCCCAGCAGGAGATGAAAGATGCTAAAATAGCAAATGTCTGGGACATTCAGTACCTTTTTTATTTTCAATCACAAGAGCAACTGTCCTCCTCAAAGCCTTGATTATGGTAACCTTTTGTAGGTCAGTTGTATTACATAAAAACTAACAAGTAATCAGGTCTCATCATATAGAAAAGATACTGAGATACACATAGAATGCAGTTAACCAGATTTTTAATACATGAACGTGGAGAGATGTTGGAGGATTCGCCAACATTTTCTTCTGAGATTTGTGTTGACAATAAACTCCATGCAACAAATAGAATGGCAAATAATTATTTCTCAGAGTATATGGTTGCATAAGTGTCAGGACAGCCATAGAGAGCAGGGTCTGTCTGGAAATAAAGTGATATTGACCCAAACTAAGATGGTATTCTTGAACCATCTTGGCAACTTTTGCCTTCTCTATCTTTCAACTTTGCTGCTAATGCAGTGGATTAGATAATTATTCAGGAATGTTCACTTCCTATCTTCTACCATCATGGGAGTCTCTGGCACTGTCCCTTGACATTGGGCTTGGTGATGGAATTTGCTTTGGCCAATGGGCTATTAGCAGAGGTGAGTCAAACAGAGGCTTCAAACACATTTGTACAGTTGGAGCTTGGCCTCTTGTACTCCTGCTTTTTACCCCAAAAGGAGTATGCTTTAGGGAACAGTGGATCCAAGGACTACTTGGATCTGAGTAAGAACTGAGCTAAACTCATAGTCTAATCAGTCCTTCTTAACCCAGACTAAATGTAGTTGATTCTCATATCCATGAGCAAAACAGAGCTGATTATTGTTCTAAGCCCATGAGATTGAAGATGGCCTGTTACATTGCATTATTATGGTGATAGCTACCACTCTTAATAATACATTTTTAATGGACTCTGTTCTGACATTGCTTCTTAATTTTGTCCCATAGCGTTCATAGCTATAAAATCATGAGCTTGATTTGTGCCTTATTTATTTAACACATGTTAATTATTTAATCGATTTATTAATGGTAAAGAATTAATTTGTTAAATATATGTTCTTGTGGGGAGATTTCTGTACTGACTTTTTGTATGGTCTGCCCATTAGATCATCAATTGTTTTCCCTCCATTTTAGGGATTAAAAAATATTTAATGTTTATTTTTGAGAGAGAGAGAGAGAGAGAGAGAGAGAGAGAGAGAGACAGTACAAGTGGGGGAGGGGCAGAGAGATAGAGGGAGAAACAGAATCTGAAGTAGGCTCTAGACTCTGAGCTGTCAGCACAGAGCCAGACATGGGGCTTGAACTCAAGAACCCTGGGATCATGACCTGAGCCAAAGTCAGATGCTCAACCTCCTGAGCCACCTATGCAACCCTTTTTTTAGGGAAGTTTCTCTTGTATATGTTGACTTCTAAATTCCAGGGACACCAAATGTTCCCACATAGAGCAATTTATTCCTTCTCTCTTCTATATATATCATTTTTTTCTCAAATTGTTTTAGTTTTTGTGTTCTTTTTCACTGTGAAAATCTCAAGCCTTTTTTTTTCTTTGTCAGTGATTTGGTCTTTGCTGTTCTTAACTGATTTATGTTGCTAATGGTTGAAAATGTGTCTCCTTCGTTCTTACATTTCAGATCCTTATGCTGTTTTATCACCTTAACTTCAAGATCTTTAATGTTCTTTTGAAGTTCTTTTATAGCTATTATAGGGAATTTTAATCTTTATCTGGAGTTATGTTTTCTTCCACAATAGCTTCTTCATCTGTGTTTTGCTGGTTTGCATGCTCACTGGTTTCCTTCCTTCCTCCTCTCTGTCCTGGCTTCTGAGTGCTTTCAGGTCGAGATGTGTGACAAGTGTTCATTAGCGTGCTTCTTTCTCAAGGTATCTGTGGCCTACTTGTCCTCCAAGGAACTACCTAGAAGAGTGTTTTCTTTTGAAGATTTTCTTTAGGGGGAGTAAAGTAGCCAGAGCATTTACCACATTAGTTGTAGTGGATTTCTCAGCAAGAAAGAGAAAGACAGACAGTCTGTCTTTGGGTTTCTCTATTCTCTTTTGCTGTTTTTGTTGTTGTTCTTGTTGTTGTTTGTTTTGGTCTCAGCCTCCCAATCCAGGGAATAAATAAACTCCACAAGAGTGCTATGCAGACTCCACTGGTAGAGCGAGTCCTTTTTCATGGAGATTTCACTGGGGCTTCTCAAGCACCTCCGTGCCTGCTTCCTGCACCTCCAAAGATCTTGCCTTATTGATTTTCTCTTTTATTTTTTTCCATTTGGTGAAATTCCTGGGTTTTGCTAGAGGTAATTAGTTCTAGGCATTTGTTATTGGTCTGCTTTTCCTCTCCCATTTTCCTCGCAGCAGGAGATAATTGAAATGGAGAATTACAGAGGGTTTTCCTGTCTCTTTGGGGAAGGGAGAAATAAAAGGTGCTCAGGGCTGACTAGGTAGTTTTGTGGAGATTTCCTAGGGCTGCTCCTCTCCCAGTTGAGGAGGTAAATGGTGTTTAGTAAGATCCCATTCAGGGTTATTTCTGAGCCTGGTAGATTTAGGGAGTAGACTGGGGCAACACCAGTCTCATGCTTTCAGCATTTCTGGAGATGTATCTTTTCTTTTGCTGGCTACCAACCCATTCTTCTGTCTGATTACTGTTTTGATTGATGTTCTATGCATGATTGTTTTATTTATCTCCTTATCTCCCTGAATATTGTTATCTATGGGAAAAAGTAAGATGTGAAATCTGACTTCACACCATCATCTTAAACCCAAGACCAGATGCACAGACTGCTTTGATTTGTGTGACTGAGTGTCACACACTTGAGCGACATGTGTCACATACTTGACCTTGTCAGTAGCTGGTTTTTGGAATATTTATCAAATGATAGTTCTGATTATAGACTTGATGTTATAGCCTGAAGGTTTTTGTCCCCTTTCCCCCCAAATTCGTATGTTGGAGTTCCAATCCCCAATGCAACTATATTTAGAGACAGGGCCTTTATGGAGCTAACTGAAGTTAAATGAGGTCATAAGGGTGTGGACATAATTTGAGAGGACTGTGGCCTTATAAGAAGGCACAGGTCTGTGCCATGTGAGAATACAGTGAGAAGGACGCCATCTACAGGCCAGAAAGAGAGCTCCCATCAGAAACCAAATTCGCCAGCACCTTGAACTTGGACTTCCCAGCCTCTAGAACTCTAAGAAAACTAATTTCCATTATTTATCTATGGCACTTTGTTATGGTAGCCTGATCAGACTGATATATTTGATTTATATTTAGTTCACACTTCTTTGGGACAAAGGCATAATTGTAAACCATCTGTCCTCCACCCAATCTACTTTCTCCCCAAAACCTCAGTGTTAAAACTGCTACCTGACCACACAACCTCTCTTGATCACTTAGACAAATACTGTAGACACACACCCATGGCTCCCTCTCTGAAGTTAAATAATCAATTATTAAGCTGACAGGATCATGCAGGTGGAAAATTCACATGTTTCTACAAGACACCCTTTCCATGGCAACACCCTTCTTGTATTAATTGAGAATATTCTACCCTAGTGAAAATCAGAAGCTGTCTTTAGTAGGAGATGAAAGGCAGTGACAGTAGCTGGGGGTGGGCATGAGATCATAATGTCTACAAATTCTTATTTTATGTTTTACCAGATGATATGCCTCCATACCAGTCCTTTGAGAATGGTTTGGAAATGCATCATTGGTTATTGTCCAAATAACTTCTCTACAGAAAAAAGAAAACAATATTTAGGAAGCAAAGCAAAAAAAAAAAAAGTCCACTAGATATTTCAGTGCCTATCATGGGCTGGGAGGCAAAATGAATGAGGCATATTTCTGTCTTCATGGAGTTTACAACCTAGCTGAGAGACAGAGAGACAAAGAGAGAGAGTTAACTGCTCACGAGTTAAATGACATTACCAAGAACTGCAGAGGCACAAAGGAGAGAGTGATTCACATTTTCTGAAGGGGATAAAGACAAACCTTGGAGGGCAAGGAGATAGCATTTAAGCTGGAGCCGTATGTCTGAGTCCGTTTCAAATGTTTTGCACCCACGCTAAGCATTTGGATAGGTAGAAATATCTCCTGTCTGTAAAACATCTGAAAGACTCAGCTTTTCACGTCCTCAGCCAGACTACCCTGGGCCTGGTCCTTTTTACTCTTCCTCCATCTCCCCTGCTGGTTGTGCTGCTCCCACAAAATCTAAAAAGCAGTTCAAGTTCCTCTGTGCATTATCACAACCACCGAAGGCTTCCCAGGTGTTGTCACATTTGGGTTAACTGAGCTAGATGCTGATCACATTCCACGCGCCTCTGGCTTTTTCTTTCCCTTTTCCAGGCCCCAATTAGGCATCTAATTCTCATTCGGCCTCATTATGCATTCCCCACCCCCTCCAGGGCCTGGCAGGGATGGAGACTACAAGGAGGCCCTTCTCAGCTGGAGGCTGCCAGTGCTGGTCTCAGATCAGGGTCTTTCCAGCAGGAATAATACAGATTGGGTGTCTCTCAAACTCCCCCACACACCATCACACACCCTTTGTGGCTTTTGTTTCTCTACAGCAACCAGATAAATCTGCACACAGCAGGGTCCTAGTGAACACAGAGATATGTATTTTTTCCAGAGGAGTCTCTTGATTCCTTCACTCTAATAGGGTTTTAACTATGTAAGGAGCCACAGTGGGGCAACTTTGGGCTTTTCAATGGTGCTTTATGTGAAATCTTTCATAAGAAGGAACTTACTGCTGGCAATAACCAAAGCTGGATTCTCAGAAACTTCATTGTACATTTAAGGCTCCTGAAAGAAAGTGCCTCTGACTGTTTTGGTTGCAACCCTGCACGGTTAAGTATATAGCTCTTTAGTCAAAGGATAATTTAATCCTATATATCCTTAATTATAGACTCCTTAATCATTTCCACTAGATTTTGCTCTTTTTGTATGTTGCATTTTCCGAAATAGCACAATTTATTCTGAACATTTAATAAGGCCTAGTGCAACACCTTTGTTTATGATCAAAGTACTAGAAATCTACACCCAGGAAGAAAGCTGCATCCAAGAAATAACTAGAAGATTTACAGAAGCACCAGAGGATGGTTATTAGAGGGCTCTGAACTGTAAGTAAGTGAGTTCAGCTCTGCTACAATAATTCCATTTCTGGTCTTGGCCCCTCAACACCAAGTCTTTTAGCTTTAGAAAAAAAAAAGATACAAGTTTTCCTAGTAGGAAAAGTTTTCAAACACACCTGGTATTAAACTCAAACCCATTTTCTTTTCAGCTTTTCTTCACAAAGCCCTGTCATAGATGCCCGGATCTTAACCTTGGAGCTTATTTGGATTTAACAATTTTGATGCCTTCTGAGAGTTTATCACCACCAGAGCAAACTCAAATACACACACACACACACACACACCCTAAAAGACTGTCTAGGCCACATCCACTAAATATGTAACTAAATATGTAACTGCTATTAAACTCTGCCAGAAGCCTTTGACTAAAGGGAATTCAAAGTTACTTATGAGAAGTTGATGTTATGTTTGCCAAATTCTTCTGTTTAAGGACTTTATTCCTTTTTTAGGTTGTAGGTCTGTTATTTCTTGTTTTCTGAATGGGAATGCTTTCCTCCAGAAATAAAAAAGATCCTTGACCATATTCCAGTCCAACCAAACCCTTTCACAGATGTGGAGATGTGGACACTGGGCCTCGGGAAAGTGCACAGTTGGCCCAGCGCCCCCTCCTTCCTCCACCGCACCCCAGGGATGAGGTTGGAACTAAAAGTTCTAACTCCACTCCTGGGCTGTTCCTAATACTTTACCCAACACTGGTGATAGTGGTGAGAAAGCTGAAATAGGACTGCAATTTGGGATGCTTGGGATGTCGTTCACATCCTGAGATGGCTTTGTTGGGGGAAGGTAGCACAAAATTATTCACAATGAAGAGAATAGGTCGCTGTCCGGTTCCAGGGACTTCTCTGTGGTCAGTGGCAGCAGGCTTGGTAGAAATGGTGGTGTGCCAAGGCTCGCCCCTCCCACAGGGTCTGCTATAGGGTCCTATAGCACAGACCATATTTCTCTGCCGGATATTTTAGAGTTGAAATTTGGTGGTTTGATTATCCTTTTCAAGATGGGCTCACTCCGTGTCTTCTTTAATCTGGAAAACCAAATTAACATCACTCTGGAACTCCTCCTACTGAGGTGAGAAGTACATGATGCCTTGGTTTGGAATCCAGGGAAAAGATTCCAAATGTGAGCAGCATAAGGTTTCATGGCTTCCTTGAGCCACTGGAGGATCTAGCGGTCCTGGGACTAAAGGGTGGTTGGGT
Organism: Panthera pardus; assembly: GCF_024362965.1. NCBI lineage: Eukaryota > Metazoa > Chordata > Mammalia > Carnivora > Felidae > Panthera > Panthera pardus. Next base: position 41,405,259 of record NW_026526821.1, on the reverse strand, counting down.
ATGTAATGATGTCATCCCCTGGGCTTCAGGAGTCTCCTTGGATTCATGCTGTAGCACCAGTCTCTTCAGGTTGACATCACTGGACTGCCCAGTCCTTTTCCTGAACCCCTGGATGCTCAGCTCCTTCACTGCCCTGGTGCTTTACAGCTTGACTGACTTGTGACTGCTGAATTTTGCTTTCATCTTGACTGATGATCTGGACTGAGGCATCCTGGTCTCTTCCATAGTCAGGAATGTCTTGTTTGTTCCAGAATTTTGACAACCAAGAGATCCCTAGTCCTCTGGCTGCCTTTTTTGCCTCTTCTGTCCGACTCTCATAGGTAGTCCTTCTGTAGTTGTCAAGGTGACTTTATTCCTTGTGTGGAAACAGCACCTCCAGTGAGAGAATGGACTTGGAGGACACTGAATAATGGGCCTTGCACCTGCTTTATCTCTTGACATTTAATCTCTTGTTCTAAGAGACAATTCAGGAAATTATTTCATAGCAGAAAAAGGAACATCCAGAATTTCCTTTTCAGGCAAAGAAATCTTAATTCTTTTTTTTCTCTCTCTCTCTCTTTCTCTCTCTCTTTTTTTTTTTTTTTTTTTTTTTTTTGTTCACATACTTTACCAAACTAGGGATCCTGCCACATAATCTCTCTAGCAAGATAACAATTCACCTGTGAGAAGGAGGCAATCCAATTTTGATTTATTGATCTCAGACACAGTGCTTTTCTAAAAAATAACAGTGTATACTAGCCCATATGTGATTGTCAAATAAAAGCCTAAAGACCAGACTTTTTAAAGGGGAAAAAATAAGAGCTTAATTTCTTTCAATTTACAGAATTATATAGACATTTTTTGCCTGTAAAATTTTTTTTGAAAGTCCAAAATAATGCAGCAAGAAGCTGCATTATTTCCCCCCTGCTCTGGGAAGAGCTCTACTGAAAAGCTGCCCTCCAATTTCAGATTTCTGGTTTTGTTACATTTAACCCGGTTGCTATTTGGCTGATTTCAATAGAACATTGATTATTTGTGTGATTGTAAACCTTGGAGAAGGAAAGAAGACAGACAGGTTCTCATATACCAGTAAGTGTTTTCCATTACAAGGAAACCTGTATTAGAAGTGTGGTGATGGTGGTGGTGGTGGTGGTGGTGGTGGTGGTGGTGGTGGTGTGTGTGTGTGTGTGTGTTGGGGGTAAGACAAGGGGTGCTACTTAAGGTTTTATTACACAGGAAAGAGGTTTTATCTACTTTGTGGCTAAATTGCTACTATTATATGTCATTGATCTGAGGAGACCTTTTCTCCCCCTACATTTTAACATCTGGGAAGTTGAGATGAATTGAATAATCAATGGCTCTACAATTGCTATTAACCTGCATTGAAGCCAAGTTCAGACAGAGGATTTACATTTGCTTGTTAGTCACTGGACAGCATTGCCAACCTGAGATCAGTTAAATTAAATTCCCTGCCTACAGTTTCTATGGGCCACACTGGGATATGAATTCAGGACACAGACCTGCAGGAATAGCACCAGTTTGTGGTGCAAGTTCTTAAGGGAGACTTTTTTTTAAAACCTACTTTCATCAATGCTGAAGGTAAGACACCCAAGTCTCCTGGCCTTTTGGAGCAGTTATTGTTGGTGCCTGGGCCCTCACGCCTGGGCCACCTCTGAGTTGCAGCTGCAGTGGACACAGTAGCCCTGGGTACTTGGACAGTTTCCCCCATTGTGTGCCTGCATCTCTCTGCTTCTCCACTAGCAGTGCTCAGGTAGCTTGTTTGCTCTGAGCATAGGGTCGTCCAGGGGTCCTGTGCATATGGAAGTCCAAGAATCATTTGTTTATTAACCGTTCCTCACTAAAAAGTGCTGGGGACCTAACAAGCCCGGGGGTGACCAATGAAGGAAGGGAGCCATTGGATAATGCCCCAGCTTCCCTGTCCTTAGATGCAACAATTCTGTGATGTGGTCTACACAAGTCCTCAAAGAGCACTCTGTGGGAATGAGCCCATTTTCTCACAGTAGTAATCTGCTCATGACCCATACTTCATTGGTTCCTTCCCTTCTGTCTCATTTCCCTTCTCCTTTGCCTGTGCTTCTAGAGACCATCTCTCAAATAAATTACTTACACCCAAGGTCTGCCTCAGCATCTACTTTTTGGAGGGACACAAATTAAGGCACTGTCCCCTATTTCTCCTTGAACCTCCCCCAAGGGTATAGCTCTTTGTTGTCCTATATTGAATGCTCTAGGGATTTTTTTTTTTAAATGATTTCTTCTTCTTCTTCTTCTTCTTCTTCTTCTTCTTCTTCTTCTTCTTCTTCGATGTTTATTTGGTTTTGAGAGAGAGAGAGATTGAGAGAGAGAGAAGGAGTGCAAGTTGGGGAGGGGAAGAGAGAGAGGGAGAGAGAGGATTCAAAGCAGGCTCCACATTGACAGCAGCAAGCCCCATGCAGGGCTTGAACTCGCAAACAAACTGAACCGTGAGATCCTGACCTGAGCTGAAGTTGGACACTTAACAGACTGAGCCACCCAGGTGGGCCAGGGGAGTTTTTTCTTATGCAGTTATAGCTAATGGAGGAGTAATTCAATTATAGATAATTGAAGGTATCCTAATTTCAATGACATACTATTAATGAAAAATAAAACTGCCGGGATGACATTAACAGACTGAATACACAAAATGAGTCATTAGCTCATCCCCCCCTTCCCCAAATCAGTACAAAGTTGTAAACAGTTGTGAACTGTTCTGTCCACCCTGATCCAACTAGGCTTAGTTGGCACACACATGTGTCATGTTATGGGTCTCAGGTCTTATCACAGTTCTTAAAATCATTATAAGAAATAATGGATCAAACAGTTTTATTCCAAGAGTGATATTACCCTTCGTAAAACTTGTATGTTTTTTTCAGATTTCTCATAGGTGACATAGAGGTTGATTAGCCAATGGCAGCCCCAGTGATTCACTTGAGTTTTTCAAAATGTGGTCCATGGACTATCTGCAATAGACTCACTTAGATATTATTATAAAATGAAGATTTTTCTAGGTTTCTTATCAAATCTCTTGAATAGGAATCTATGGCTGGTGAAGCCTGGTAATCTGCATTCTAATTAGTTGTCCCCAGTTATTCCTATGTACATGGAAGTTTGAGAATCATCTGCTTATTCGCTGCTTTTCAACAAAATTGCATCCTTAAGGTTCCTGGACCTCTACTAGTATGTGTGCTTAAGGTATTGACTACTAGAAATTTTATTCATAGCATAACAGCTAGAACAAATATTTTTTAAAAGATAATTGAAACATTGGGAATAGTATCATCTCAATAATATGTCCCTTTTTTAAAGTTTTACTTATTTATTTTGGGAGAGAGCATGAGTGAGGGAGGGACAGAGAGAGAAGGAGAGAGAATGCTAAGCAGGTTCTGCACTGTCACTGTGAAACCCTCTGTGGGTCTTGAACTCACAAACCTGGATATCATGACCTGAACTGAAACCAAGAGTTGGACACCTAACTGACTGAGCTACCCCGATGCCCTGACAACATGTCCTTTTTCTTTCTTTATTTCTTTTAAGTTTATTTATTTATTTTGCACACATGCATGAACGAGCTGGGAAGGAGCAGAGAGAATCCTAAGCAGGCTCTGTGCTGTCACTGTGAGCCTGCTGCAGGGCTCGATCTCAGGAACCTGTGAAATCATGACCTGAGCCAAAATCAAGAGTCAGATGCTTAGGGGCACCTGGGTGGCTCAATCATTTACATGTCAAATTTCAACTAGGTCATGATCTCACAGTTTGTGGGTTTGAGTCCTTGTGTCGGCTCTGTGCTGACAGCTCAGCTTAGATTCTGTGTTTCCCTCTTTCTCTGCCCCTCCCCTGCTCACACTCTGTCTCGCTCTCTCTCAAAATAAACATTAAAAATAATTAAAAAAAAGAGTAAGATGCTTAAGTGACTGAGCCACCCAGATGTCTCAACATGTCCTCATGTCCTTTTTAAAAGATGACAATTTCCTAATTCCAGACAAAAATTCTGGAAAAGCACATTATTCATTCATTCATTCATTTAGCAAATTCTTATTCAACATCTGTAATTTGTTAGGTTATGTGAGTATAAGGATGACTAGAGCTCTATTCTAATGCAAAGGCAATAACAGTATAAAGGACTGTGGCATCTTGGTTGAGAGCATAGATTTGGAAGTGTGAATTTTGATTCTGCTACTTACTTGCTGAATGATTCTGGGCATGTTCTTTAACCTCACTGAGACTCAGGTTTCTAATATGTAAAAGACCCAAAGTGATGCCTACCTCAGAAACAGGTAATGTACACAGTGGAGCACTTAGTGGAGTGTTTGGCCCATGTTAAATAATTATGAAAAGCTATGATTTGAGTAATAATCAAATGCATGATCTATCAGGGCAGGAGAAGACACAGGCAGTAACAGAGAGTGGTTATGTATGCACTTGGATTCTGAAGCCAGAATTTGCAGGGTTTTAATCCTGGCTTTGCCACTTACTAGCAGGGGTGATGTCACCTCTCTGTGTCTCCTGTGCAACTCTGCTTCCTCTCGTTGACTTTCACATACCTTCCTTCTCAGGAGACCTTTTAACTACAACCACTTACCTCTCTACTTCACAGAGATTCCAAATGGCATGGCTGTTATTTAGGTATGTCTTTGTCAATGGGAGCAGGAGTCATGATTGATTATAGATTGAGGAGACAGTCATTAGGGAGAGAGAGATGGAAATAACTGATAAGACAAAGCCCACTAGAGAAGGGAATCACGAGATAATCGAGAGCATAGGCAACAACAGTTGCAGCAACAGTTGGTGTTGCTCATGTTCTTTACATGAGGAATTATCTGAACTTTTGGAGGCTAATATGACTTATTTTCATACCCTTGTGAAGGGTGTTGCTATATATTTTTAAGAGAACATCCTCTGAGTTTATCATTTTCAGTTAAAAATTAGTCCATCAGAATGAGTCATGGCAGAAGCATTGACAGGAACAGGGGACTGATTCATCCAACGATTAAGCTCCTGAGAGAGATTTGTGTCCTACCAGCACCAAGTTTTATTTTCTCTGTTTTCTAAACAATGTAATTTGATTATACTTCACATGCTGGGCTTCTTTATTTTCTTATTCTTTTTTTTTTTTTTTTTTTTTGTAAATTACATATGTAAAATCACATGGAAGGAAGAAAGATATTCAGACTTGGTCTATGAAAAACATGGATTAACTGTGAATGATTTTCTGGTGATGCAGATAGATTTCTTTCACCCCAGTCCCACTTGTGTACAGGCCTCTCATATTCAGAGGTGAAAGTCTTGGCTGTAGTTTTTTTGGTGCCGTACTTAATTAAGAAAGAGTGAACATATTGGACTTAATAACAAATTCTGGCCAAAGTGTGGTACAATCCACATTCTCACCTATAAGCACCCACTGAGCATCTATTAAGCCACTTTGAATTAATTACTTAGCAGACATTCATTAAGTATCTATCACATGCCAGGCTCTTTATGAGCAACAAGAAAGCAATACTTATAAGATATAGTCTCTGTCCTCCAGAGACTTAAGCGATTGAAATCCCAAGTGATAAGAATTATTCTGGGTTAGTAGAGGGCATCTTACCCAGTCTTGAGAGAGAGATAGGAAGTGGTTTCAGGGAGATGTTTCTGGACTAAGCTACATCCAAACTGAGCCCTGAAGGTTGAATGGGAGTGTCCAGGAAGAAAGGAGCTTGAGAAGAGTCTCAGGCACAAAGGCTCAGACAAGAGGGTGTGGGGCCAGTGAAAGGACTAGCCGGTTGTCACTGCCACAGTTCAAGATGGTTGATATTTAGAGTTCAAGGGAGGTGGCCAGAGAGGCAATAGGAACCAGTCTTTGGAAGACTAAGAAGTGTCATTCAGAAGGTCTATGAGACCCATGGAGGTTGTAGCTAGGGGGTGGCCTAACAGATTTGCCTTTTAGGAAGATTAGTCTGACTACTGAGCAAAGAATGAATTTAAGTAATGGGGGAGGGACTGGAATTGGGAAGAACAGTGAGGAGGGAGTAGTCTTTCTGAGCACAGAGCTGAACGATATACCCTGTCCCCATTTCTGAAATAGTAGGCAGGGCCTCATGACTGAGTCTCAGCCAATGGACTGTGGGCTGAAGCAACATGTGCTACTTTTGGGACTGGCACCTACATACCCTCCTTGTGTGATCCTCCACACCTTGGCCCTCATCCACCAGGCCTTGGCAGCAACACTCAGACTTGAGAACCACCTGGACAGCTTGTGAAGTACATATTTCTAAATCATAGTCAGAGCCTCTAATTCAGCTGGTCCGTGATAGGGCCCAAGGATCTGCATTTCTAGCTAGTTACTAAGTGATGGTAATGCTGCTGAGCCAGGAATCACATTTTGAACACTGAGACCCTACAAAATGTAGCATTGCAAGATGTATAGGAAGGAATTATCCTGGGCTCCTGAATGACTGTGTGGAGTAGGCGTCTCCCTCCTCAGAACAACTTTGGAGTGTGTGAGCTGAGTAAGAAATATACTTTTCTCCGGTAAGTCATTGAGATCATGAGGTGGTTTTCTGCAGTCAGCCTACTCAAATTAATACAGGAGTCACTTCTAGAAGGGACATATTAGAAAAAGTTACAATGTGTGTGATTGCCAGTACTGGGTCTATCTGTCACAGTGATCACTTTTATAACTGCATGGAATGCAAGTGTTGTTTCAAGGCTCAGCTTACCTTCCTCATCTTGTCACCCAACCTCAGCCCAGGATGTGCTCTTTTCTTTCACAGTGAAATTACTATGATCACCCATTTGACTTTTCCCACACTAGACCATGGGCTTTAGAGAGCCACAAATTCTACTTAAAATCCTCACAGTATCTGAAGCTTCACACGAAATAAGGTTAAGTCATCTTGATGATGTGTCAGTAGGCACTCAAGTGCCCACTGACTGTAAGTTAAGGGAGGTGTACATCATACTGTCTTCTCCTGTAGTCCTTTGCACATGGTGCTCCTTCCCTCTGCAACATCTGCCTACCTCTACTCAAAGCAGCTATTTTCACTCAGCTTAAACATCACTTTCACCAGCATGGCTACTCAGATGAAATTGTGACTAGTTATCCCTCCTATGCCCGTTTTCTTCCCTCTACAATTGATAAAATATGTATCATACTATTTTGTAACCATTATTCTAAGTAAGTTTGTTCTTTTTAAACTTTTGAATTTTGGTTCTCTTTTCAGCCCTATCTATCATTTTTTTTTTTGCTCTATTTACATTTCTGTAAAAACCGTATTTATATTTAATTGAATGATTATCCAACTAGTCAGTGTCCTATTCCTATGAATCATTCAAATAGTTAATGAATGTTGTCCAAACATTGCCTGGCCCTTGGAATGTGCTTAGCCATCTTAGAAAATGATTCATTGTTTTACCGAGGCCATAAAAATAATGTTGGAGGAAAAGTAGGTATGCATGCATCATGCTTGAAAGTCATGGGCAAGTCATGGGCAAGTCATGGGATAAATGCTGCATATCAGGCAGGCAGAGTCAACACTGGGAGGAGGTCACTAAATGTGAAGTGTAGAAAGCCCTAGTTTGGTATCCACATTTGCAGTCCAATGTTACCAGAGCTGAGATCTGAAGCATGAGTAGAAGAGAGGGACTATATTGTGAAATAACAGTGATGGTATGTTATGCAGATAAGACCTAATTATGAAGGAAAATATAGCCACTGGGTGAGGGAGGGGAAACAGTAGCAACCATTAGTTTTCTAAGACAGGGAATAGCTGTATATATTTGAAGGCCAAAGGAAAGAAACAAGTAGAAAGAAATATAAACATGATGCTGGGAATTGGAAATAATTGAGGAGACAAGGTGTCGTTTGACAAAAAAGAAAAAGAGATTCAGAGGCAATGTTAAGGTTAATTTTTAGAAAGGAGAAATGTAGCTGTTATGTCAAGATAGAAGAAAATAAGGAGGGATGTGTTTGGGTCAAAGATAATTTGGGTGGAGAAGATATGAGGTTAGGGGATTCTTCCTTTAATGACTGATTTTTCTCAACAAAGTGGGAGATAGGACCATCTGTGAGAAGATAGGGCTGGAAGACAGAGAAGAAGAAGAAGGAGAAGGAGGAGAAGCAGAAGCAGAAGCAGAAGGGGGAAGGGAGAAGGAGAAAGGGGAATGGAAAGAAAAGGGGAAGGAGAGGAGGAGAAGGTGGAGGAAGAGAAGGATAGAGAAAGTTTAGCTACTGTAAGAAGTGTGCTTGGGTAATCAAAAAAGATGGCTTATTCACAGGAGCCATTAAATGTAGCACATCAATAATATTATTTTTTAGACTAGAAAAAAAAGGACCATGTAAATTTATAGCACCAGAAGCTTGGCATTGCTCTGAAATGAGTACCTGAATTGATGATCTCACTGTTGTATTTCTTCTCCCTCTGAAAGCTAATTCTAGGCACTTAATTTTTCGATGTCTTAACTCTTTTGTGTACTCTTCTTCATATGGCTTCCCTTAGCCATCTAATAATATTCACTTTTTAATATTTTATGGTCTGTAATTCATTTTCTCTATTCTCAAGTGAATATTCATATTCTCCAGTGAAATGAGCTTGGTGAAGATGCTGAATGGCCTTTATGCTGCTTCGTGTCAGTTTGGCAGACATGTATGGGGTACCACTAGGTGCCAGGAGCTGTGGGAAATGGCGAGGAAGTGACTATGAATTAAGCATTGTACTTGTCCCAGAGGTTCTCACAGTATTTGTGGGAGACAGACTCACAAATATACAATTTCAGCACCACGTGGCTGTCGCTGAATTGAAGGCACAGATCATATGATCTTGAGCAGCTAGATTAAGGACATTTATTCATCCTGCAAATATTTTGTGAGTGTGCTCCATGTATCATATAATGTGAACCCCAGGCAATATACAGTGGTGGAAATAACAGGTAAAGTCTTTGCTCTCTGGATATATGTTTGACGGAAATAAAAGAATGTGGTGTGATAGAGACATAGTGAAAGAGAGTTATTTAGTTTGAGTGTTTGGGGAAGGTCTCACCAAGAAAGGACCTTCAAAATGAGACCTGAGTGAGAAGTCGGCCATGCAGATGCAGGAACAGGTGTTTCCCTGAAGAAACACATCCAGAAAAAAGGCCCAAAGGCTCAGGTACGCTTGGCCTGTTCAAGGAGCTGAAAGGAAGCCAGTGTAGCTGGAGAGTAGTGAGGGAGAGAGATAAAGCAAAGAGATGCTGTCGGAGAAACTGACAAGCACAAAGAGTTTGAATTTTATCCTAATGCAAGGATTCAGTTCCTAAGAAGGATTATCTTTGTTCTGCAAAGGCCATAGGATGCTGCAGTATATTCTTTACACCACCACCAAAAAATGATGGGTAGTGAGTATAGTTCATTTGATCATTCAATAATTGTAAATTGTGCACCAGCCTAGTGTCAGACACTTTCCTAGGTGTTGAAGATTTAGCAGCTACAAAGTAGAAAATGTCCTTGTAGTCACCGTCTTATACATGAATGTGTGTGTGGGTGAACATTTCAGGTATAGGAGCAGTAAGTGCAAAGGCCCTGAAGCAAGAGGATACTGAAAACACTTGAAGAAAAACAGACATGAATAAATAAAGAGAAATTTGCATCAGAGGAAAAAAAAACAGGGCAGGCTGGGGGTACAGTGGGTCAAGATTACATGGGTCACTATATGGATGTCAGGTCATATTGGATATCACTGGGAGATTTTGAGGAGAAGTGGGAGATTATATTCTTACTTCATAAAAGCATCACTTTGGCAGTGGTGATACAGTAAACTGTAAGGAGCCCAAGATGAAGACAGGGAACCAAGTAGGTGATGGGTAATTGATGCAGAGATAAATTTGACTGGGGAGAAGGTGGAGGAAATGAGAGTTGTGACCATATCTGGGTATATTTTGAAAACATAGGTTTGGTGATGAATTGGGCTTGGACTTGGGAATAAAGAGACACATCAAAGATAACCAAAATTCTGGATCTGACCACCATGAACAAGTACCATTTGCTCAGATGAGGAAGACTGTAAGAATTACAGATGGGGAGCAGATATTAAAAGCTCAGTTTTGGAAAGGTTGAGTTGGAGCTGTTAATGAGAAATCCAAGTAGAAAGGTTTATTAGATGAATCCTGAGCTCATGGGACATATCGGGAATTAAGGTATGATTTGGGAGTCAGCAACTAGCTGTGATTAATTTATTGAGGTAGGGAACCAACTTATTGTTACTTTGAATCAAATCAAGTAACCTAATAATGCTCAACTTATGAGAAAAAGGAGAAAGGTGGGGGCAAGAAGGCTACTGGTTGAGAGGGAAACCTCTAAAAAAAGATCCAAGAGACCAATTTTTCAGTCCTGATTGTCCATGAACTCTCTATATGACAATGGAAAAGTCATCTGACCTCACTTTCTTAATTTGTATAAAAAATGGTAAAATAGAATAATCTCTAAGTTTTCTGCCACCTCTAAATTTAAGATGAAAAAAAAAAAACAAACCAAGAGTCATAATATATAAAGGACTCTAATAAATTAGTAAGGATAAAAGAATATTCTGTTAGAAATATGGACAAAAGATACACAATTCTTTACAGAAAAAAAATCGCAATAAATAACCAAAAATTCAAAAGTATAACCAAACAACTGAATGCATGACTAAATTATAAGAAAAACTAACTATATAATAGGTATAATAACAATAAAATATATTTAAAAAGAAAAAGAAAACTAAAAGTGCATATAAATAAAAATTTTTAAATGCTGTGGAGGATTCATAACAGAGGCTACTTTGGTGACAAAGACACATTGTAAGGTAGCCAAAACAGCTTACTTCCAATAAAAGTACTCATTGTAGAATAAGACAAAGTAAGTATAAGATTTGTATGGAAAAACAAACATTCAACATTTATTTTCTATCCAGGAAAATTCTCTAAATGAGCTCATTCAACATAGGTTCTTGTTTTTGTTTTTGTTTTTGGCTTGAAAGTGGATGAACAGAGCTGTAACATAAGTAAAGACTGAGTTAGTTGAATTAAGACTGGGTTAGTTCAGTAATAAGCAATTGGATGTGGAGTCTCCTCCAACTTCCCAGGTCACCACTGTTTTTTATTTTCTATAGAGATAACAAAAGAGGAAAATTCTGTGTGGACAGCATTAATATTAAACTTGGGATTTTACTTCAAGAAAGAGCGCTGTAATGTTTCCACTTGATGTATACTTAACATGTGGTATTTCGATTGCATTTAAATTGGCTGCTTATTTTTAGTGGTTAAACTGTCAGTAAGGAACTTTGTGACAAAATGGTTGAGTAGAAACAAAGGACCAGGTTTCTAAAAATACAGACAAGTTCTTCCTTCTTAGTCTTCAAGACCCAACAACATACAGATATAAGGTAAGAACCATAACAAAACAATGAGAAAACAAACAAACAAATAAACAAACAACCATCCCCTTTGTGAGATTGAAGGAATACTGCTACCATACTAAAAATCAGGAAACTCTGAAGAGTGAGTGATGCCTAGCAGCAAAAAAAATCACTGCCATTGGGATGTAGTCCTTTTTTCCTGCCACTTCTGCCTCTCTCTCAACTTTCTATCGGCCAAGGATGAGGTTTAATGGATTACAGAGCACTCTAACCCTAACACACACAGGTGTACAAGTCAAGAAGCTCCAAAGGTGACCATGGATACCTTGGGAGGAAAGGGCAGGGCTCTTGCCTGGCCTAAGGGAGACCTGTCCCATAAGAAGGTCAAGTGTATTGAACACTACAACAGATGTTTAGGCTAGAGAAAATGACCAGGGATAGAAAAGGGACATGGCCCAGGGGTATTAAATCTGCTATCCTGTTATTTTTCTTGGCTTCTGTTGAACCCAGATGGTGATCAGGGTTTCCCCAGCACACAGACTCTGTGTGTGAACAGAAGGCTTGTTACTTTGCAAATGAGGGAAATGGGAAAATCTGACCTAGTTATCCGCAAACTCACACAGAACTTCTCCTTTGTGACGACCTCTCTTCCCATTCATGGAACATGCAATAGAATCTAATGCCATCTTCTTCCTCAGCATAAGGTGTCATTTACTGAGAATTTTTTTCTGACTAGAAGGTATATGCATCAAACCTTTCTAACAGTAGTGAACATCTGATCTCTGTTTTATGGATGAGAAACTTAGGTGTGCAAAATTTAGGAAACTTGCTCATGGTCATCCAGCCAAAAAGTGATAGAGCTGGACTTTTAATCCCATCTATCTGAAGACAAGGTTTGTTGCTGACCTGCTTAAAAGGCAGACCCATATTTTAAACCTCAACAGAGGTGGTAGAGAAAATTTGAAGAAAGCCCAGAGACAAACATTAACAGTTCTCATCCTAGAAGAAAGTTTTGACATGCAGTGTTAAGGTCAGAAGGGGATTTAGAACTTGAGTCAGGAGATGCCCTCATTTGGTAGATCCTCCAGAAGTTAAGTGATGTGGTTGAGGATGCAGAACCAGCTGGAGACAGGTACAGCCAGGATGAGATATCACAGTTCCTCTAATTCAATTCAGTGCTCTATGAACCTATGGTCTATCTCAACAGATATTTCTCTAAACATCTGAAGGCACGTGACACATAGACCAAAAATATCCACTAAAGCTTTCTTGCACCAATAGAGTGTCATCACTTAGAGTTACGTTCAGAAGAATCTGCAAGATGGTGAACCGGAATGCCACACTGTGGATTCTTCCTAAATGTTACTTTCCCTATATCTTCCCTGGGAGTGCACACGATTTAAAAGACTATAAATGTAGTAACATCGATGCAGGCAATTTGCTAACTGAAACTTAAGGACATAGTCATGGAGAATCAGAGCACCACCACTTAGGCATGAAACACTGCTGTGGGCAAAGGCTCGGGCTCTAGCATTCTGCATTTGTCAGTGGTGGGCTGCAGTTGCCATCAACAAAACGACCTTGACTGGGGATATTCTCCCAAACCATCCCTTGATATGCACCACAGTATGGGATCCCAATTTCATTATTTTTTTTTTTTAATCTGTAATTTCTGTTACATGTATGTACAAAGGAAAACTTCAGAAATACAGAACTCTTGTTTATCCCAGACCCACCTGTAACAGACAACCTTTATAATTTGTTTTAGTTCTCTGGGTGGTCACCTTACCTTTAAATAACATGGAATTGAGCTGCCATTTTTATTTATCTTTCCTAGACAATAGCTATTCAGTCTTGCAATGACCAATGGTGATATATTGCATATGCTATCCTCTCTCTTCCTAGATTTTGATCTAGGAAGGATATACTGGAGGTAAACAGTTTTGATCTGGGAAGAATATACTGGAGCTAAACATTTAGATCTCTTTTCTAGATTTTCTATGGGTTACCTTTGACATCTTTAACTTAAGCACCTGAAGTGTACAAGTTCTCCAACCTTTCCTTCTAGTTTTCCTTACTCCCTTTATTCTTCCCATCTTCCATCACAAATTTGCTCTTTCATGGTCAAGAAAAACATTTATATTCTGTCTATAAACATGATAAACCAAAGTGATTTATTATAAATGTTAGAACTTAGAAATACCATTTTTATGATAAAGGCTATAATGAGATAATATATTGAACATATTACTCTGATTATGCTTTATTCCTCTTTCCTACATATCACATTTTCTAGCAGCCAATGGGCATTTTAGCCACCAGAAAATGGGAAGGCCAGTGCCACCTCAAAAAGGAGGGAGAATGTAGAGCAGGGTTTCTCAACTTTGGGTACACCTTGGAATCACCTGCGGAGCTTTAAAAATACCGATGCCTGGCTGCAATTCCAAGATCATCGAATATAACTGATTTACCTTATGGTATGGGAGTTGGGCTTTTTGAAAGCTCCCCAGGTAATTCTCATTTACAGTTGAAGTTGAGAAGAAGTACTAGTCAGAAAGGAAAAGTAAAGTCTAGCCCTTATGACACTTCCTTTCAAAGGTGGGATAAAGGCCAAAGACCCAGAGGGAGGACGCACATAGGTAGGTTGAGGGGAAGCCAAAATCTGAAGAGGGGCTTTAGCTCCACTTCTTATTTGGTATTAAGAGCATACGTCCTAGGAGGATCTCCCCCTCCACCTTTCTGCTTAAACTGAGAAAAGGGGGTGTCTCAGTGAGATTACATTTAGATCCCCAGAATCTCTTCATGCCTTGCTGTCGTCAGAAGTCCCCACATGTCCTCTAGGTAGGGTACCCAGAATGCAGCTGGTGATGCTGACCACAGTGGGGAACATGCAACCCTCTTCCACGAGAAGCTGAGCAGGCCACTTAGGGCACATTTACAAGGGGCACTCATGGTGGTCGAATCCTCCAGAGTTGTGAAATGTGGGGCCTTCAGCCTTTCAGTGGCTGAAAAGTACAAGACGAACCACCAGGGGGTGGGGAAAGGCTAGGAGTCACACTCACACTGAAGAGCCAGTTGAGGTCAAGGGGTGGTGTCATCAGAGAATCACCAAGCCTGGACTGGACTAGAGAGAACAGACCATAGATTTTGGTGTTAGGTAAGAGGAGGTGGTGCTCAGTCATGAAGTAGCAAAGACGCATTACCTGAGAAGCCAGAGGATAGCAAAAGGGGAGAAAACACGAAACACTGAGAACATACATACAAGGGATTAAATTCCCAAAGATACTTTAAATTATTGGATAAAATGTGATTTGCTTTGTTACACAATAGGATAGAATTTTAAGGATTATTCTGTCTACCTAATGTATCTAATCTATCTAATGTATTATCTATTGTATGTGTTGATTATCATACCTATCCTTTTGGGTTTATGAATTAATAAGTATAAATTGTTGGCCATTTTACAAAATGATGTGAATATTATTTCCAGGTAGGTCAAGGAGTATACTACAGTCATAGATTTTTACCACAGAACCAATGGTATGGCACTACAGTCACTCAGAGGGAATGTTTGTAGCATCAAACATTATAGTTTCCATCATTTTAGAGCAAATTTTGTTGTTACGGTATTTTGTTTCTCTACTGGCTTGAATCTAAAATTTTTTTAAGGGGCGCCTGGGTGGCTGGGTCAGTGAAGCATCAGACTTCGGCTCAGGTCATGATCTCATGGCTCGTGAGTTCCAGCCCCACGTCGGGCTCAGTGCTGACAGCTCAGAGCCTGGAGCCTGTTTCAGATTCTGTGTCTCCCTCTCTCTCTCTGCCCCTCCCCTGTTCATGCTCGGTCTCTCTCTGCCTCAAAAATAAATAAATGTTAAAAAAAATTAAAAAAAAATAAAATATTTTTAATGTTTATTTTTGAGAGAGATAGAGACAGAGACAGAGCACAAGGGGGAGGGGCAGAGAGAGAGGGAGGTGCAAAATCCAAAGTGGGCTCCAGGCTCTGAGCTGGCAGCACGGAACCCGATGCAGGGCTCAAACCCACAAACTGTGAGATCATGACCTGAGCCAAAGTCAGACACTTAACTGACTGAGCCACCCAGGCTCCCCTCTAATGGGTTGAATCTAATGTTTACTGGATCTCTTGTTTTCTTCTACTTTGGTTTTTTTCCTCATTTTGTTGGTGTGCTTTCTCAAGTAATTTCTTAAGAAAGAATATACTTGGAGGTAAACATTTTGAGGCTTTGTATATCTTAAAATATATTTATTCCAGCTATACCCTTATTAGAAAGGTATTCAATATCACTTTTTCCCCAGAACTTTGCAGGCTGTGTTCTATTGACTTCTAATATTGAGTTATGATAAAAAAGAATCTTCCCTGAGATTCAATTCTGTTGTTTGTTTGCTAGTTTTCCAATTTGAAATTTCATGATGATGCATTTTCTCTGTGAGCCCATTTTTGTTCTTATAGTTGATACTCCCTGAGCTCTTTTCATCACATAATTTAGTTCTGGGACCTTTCCTTCAATTTGCTTTGAGAATTAGACCTCAACTTTTCTCTCATATTTTCCATTTCTTGGCCTTTTTACTCAACTTTATCTTTCAGCTCATATATCGATTTTATTTTTAATTTTGGCAATTTCATTTTACATTTTAAACACTCCTTACATTTACATTGAAACGCTCCTTACTCCTAATTGTTGCCTTTTTCTAATTGTTGCAACCTCTTTGAAGATTTTTTTCCTTCAAGAGATTATAAATTATTGTGATTTTTTTTGTTTGTTTCTTGTGATAGTTCTTTTCAAAATTACTATCCTGAATTATCTGTTTCTTTTACCTGTGTTTTTCAGTCTTTCTCTTACTCTTCTGCATTTACAGTGCTGGATTTCCTATTATGTTTGAGGACTCAAGGTTGCCATTCACATTCATGAAAGAAGCAGGGTGATAGCGGGTTCCTCTGATAAGGGCATTGGTCTCTCTCCCTCCCCCACCTCCCATAATGAAGAATCCTGATGTAAATGAGTGGTATGTGTTGATGGGCAGGTTCTACCTTAGGGCAGGATGACAAGGAGACAGATGTCAGGCCCCCAATTGCTAGAATGAGGGGACATTAATCAGGAATGGTAGCATCCACACAACCCTAATTCTCATTTCATTTTCCTGATTTCTTTAGAACTGAGCTCCCTGCTCCCTTAGGTACCATGGTAAGGAGGTTGACTGCTCTGGTTATTCCAAAGAGATATAGTTAACCACCTATATCTGTCTCTTCTTCTTTGTCTTGAACTCCATGCTGCCTACTGACCATATGTCCTAGTATCACCTTTTACTTCTAAAAGTGTCCTACAATAAATTATCTGGTTACTCTACTGCTGACTACCAACCCTGAGGTTCTAAAATGGAAGATCTACTTCCTTCTGTACTGTGGCACTTCCTCTTATAGTGTATTTTAGACCCCGTGTCATCTCCAACATATTTCCTTTTGATTTCTAATATTTGCAAATTTACTGTAATCCATTGTCCATCTCCTGATTTCTTCAGTGTTGGGGTTTACTACAACTTTGTGTTTTTTTATACTGTTATCCCAATGGGGTGTTTTGGAGGGATGGGAAAGAACATGTATGTTCACCTTGAAATCTTGAACTGATAAGCTGTTCAGTTTTAAACTAAACTGAAATTATGAGTTTGAAGCCCCAGTCTCTGTTTAACATTGCAATATTTAGGACATTACTTTCTGAAATACCTCACCCAATAAGCATACTATCTACCAATGGTCTAAGATTACTGACATCTATCATCACCAGAGATGGGTAGAACATAGAAGCCAGCAAACTGAGTTTAATGTTGATGTAAAATGTGAGCTTCTTAGGGCAACTTGAGTTTAAGGAAATAATAGCCATGAATATACTTCTGAGCAAAAGAATGATTAGGGATGAGTTTTTTTTAGATTAATTTACTTTGAGAGGGGGCGGGGAGAGAGAGAGAGGGAGAGGCAGAGAAAGAGGGAGGGAGAGAGAATCCCAAGCAGGCTCTGCACTGCTAGCATGGAGCCCGATGCA
This sequence comes from Panthera pardus, assembly GCF_024362965.1. Lineage (NCBI taxonomy): Eukaryota > Metazoa > Chordata > Mammalia > Carnivora > Felidae > Panthera > Panthera pardus. The sequence goes on along the minus strand of NW_026526821.1, from coordinate 41,387,843 downwards.
GGGTTCGAATTCATGAACTGTGAGATCATGACCCGATCTCAAGAGTCAGATGCTTAACTGAACTGAGCCACCCAGGCACCCCAGGATGAGTTTTAGTACATTGTTGTCCATGTGAAAACCATTAATGACATTATTGTTCCCCACTGAATTCAACTTGACAATGCAGGGGAAAACCCATAATGCCAAAATTTAAATTACATGAGAAATGTGGTTGAGCATTATAAGTCTTTTTCTATTTGTTCTAATTGAGTCCATGTACATATAACCTAATTCAATTGAAAATGTATTAGCTATGATATGGCAGTGAAGTCTTTATACTCCTTTACCATTTCATATTCTCTGGCTATTATCACACTTTTGACACAACTAGGCATCCATGGCATATTCCAAAATGCAAAGCTGATAAATCATGTGGGTGACACAAATCATCTGGTATATTTCACTCCCAAAAGTATTTCCATAAGGCACCACACTTTGTGTCTCATATTGCAAGCATTCCTGATGACCTAAGAACATTACTATGTTCTACAGATCTTTGATGATCAAAGCTTACTTGGCATGTTGAGAGCATGTTCTAGAATGAGGTACCAAAACAATGATCATATAGAGAGCTAGTCATTCTGTTGTTCTGATCCCAAAAAGGGGAGGAATCATTGGCATCAAAATACTTGCTGCTCATCGGAATATAAATAAAGTGATACATACCTATAGAGGCATTGAATTGGGCTGGTGTTTCCACCACCATTTTGTGCTTCATACACACCAGCACCATTTTAGAGTGACAGAGCATGCAGAGAACTTAACTCCTCAAAACTGAGAACTACTTTGGAAAATTTGGGTCTGAGAACAGGGAACACATGCTCCCCACATTCTACGTGGTGCATAAGGAAGAGAAGGAAAAAAGGGGGTACAAATATTGATATGTTGTTACAGAAATCTTCTGACCTTTGGTTCTTCATATCCATTGCAGGGTTCCCCTTGGGATCTTCTCACAGAGGAATCCTCTGCAAAACCTTGGTCTTGTTTTCCTTGCCACATGCATATTCAGAGTGGGGTAGGGAAGGTGAGTCCTGAGTATACTTTCAGATGTGACCACAGTTAGGATTGACTTCAGAGCTCTCAATAACAGTACCCAACTTCCCAAAGCAATTGTTTTGAAAGAAATTTCACTTACTTTGAATGTCTAAATGTTGATTCATTTATTTTGTAAGCAACTTAGAAAAATGGGCCTGTTTCTGAGAATTAGTTGCACACCCACATTGTGTGCTTAAAAAGTAGAGTCATTTGTTGGATGCTTACCCAAGTTTCCAGGACTCTGTATGGCAGCCATGAGAATGTGCCTTGCAGACCTCCAATTATAGACAGCATAATCAACCGGGGGCCCCACCTGCTGGGCTCTGGAATCCATCACTGTGTTTGTTCTGAGGCTGGTTCTCACAGGTTGCTCCCAGCAGTGACTGAGGGGAACTGAGGCAGGTCTGTTCTTGGCTAAACTTCCCTCAGAGACTCCCGGGTGCTTTGCCAAAACTTTCTTGCCCTGCACACCTCTTAACCTTCCTTCCCTGTGTCCTTCACTTGGAGGTCACACTTGCAGTGTGATCTGATGGCTCTCCTAGCCTTTACCAACCCCCTCCTCCTTTTCTCTCACATGGGCATTTTCCCTAAGAAATACCTTGTATTTCCCAAATAAATCCCAAACAGGTCCTAAGGAGACCTAGACTAACACTCTGGATCACCTAACAATTTGCACTACCTGGAACCACTAGAATCTGCTGGTATTTCAACGGATGACTTCAAGTTTGGACAATTAGGACTTTCCGTCTATCTCAGAGAGATCAGGCAGAAGCCAGTCTCAGCCAAAGGGTAGGGTTAACTGGCTCATTGTAACATAGTAGTTATTGTTTTGGCCTCACAAACTCTGACCATATGCAGCTGGTGCCATTTTAGCCTGTCAGTGAACACTGACAGGACTTTCACAAGCGAGTGTCGCATCCTGAGGATTTGGTCTCCTACCCCATTGTTCAGTAGGAATCAGACTGCCAGAATGTGGATCAGGACACATTTCTTCAGATTCCCAGTTCACAGTGCTTCCAATGACACCAAATATTTCTGCCCTACCACCAATGCCCTAACACAAGTGACCCAAACCATTCCCTCTTAGGGTAAGATACTCAAAGTCCTGAGATTAATGGGTTTAGTTTGTTTGGGGGAAGCTTTTCCTCATGCCTGTGGAATGTTGAAAATGCACTTATGCCATTTGAAAAGGACTGGCTTGATTATGAAAAGAGAATGCCATTTGAGGAGAAAGTTTTGGTTTTGATAAGACCATATAAAATTGTGTGTTGAGATGGTACCACCCCTGTCTCTGGCTTCCCAAGTCTGGATTCCCTCATCAGGCTGCTTTTATTCCAGTTACTGATTTGTCAGAATCCAAATGGGGCCCAAAATGTGACTGGGGAGGGGGGTGATTGCCAGGCATTTCTAGTCTATTCCCCACGAGGGATGGAGGAGATGCTAAATCTCCCAACATGGTTCTCATACCCTAAGTTCTCAAAAACCCCAAGGACCATGACTCAGGAGCAGCACACTTGGGAGATAAGGAAATGAGCTGCCCATGAGGACTTTTAGAAACTTCCTTGTAGCTGAATACATGAACACACTTTAAAGAGGGTAAAGCCCAAAGCAGTTTGATATAATAATACTGGATATCATAGTGCTATTTTTTCCCATTCTCTAGAACTGCCTTTATTGTTATGAAATGGTTGGTACAAAATATAAATTCTAGAGGGAAAATAAGATAAAATGGTAAGAAGACAAAGCGCTATTCTTTTATATTCTGTCCCCTGGTCTTTGTGGCTGTGATCACTGGCATACGCTGAGATAAGAAGTGAGTGCCTGTGGGATTCTGTACCCAGCACAAAATGTCACAAGATGCTGGTCCTGTGAGAGCCCTGCAGAGAAGGGTCTTTGAAGGTCAGCTCTCTTCAGTTAGGCTGTGTGATGCTGCCTGGGTGACCCCAATGCACTAGGACCCACATCTGGTTCTCTTTCTCTTGGCATTTTTTAAGGTGAGATTTTCATAATCATTAATAATCCTAGGAATAATTAAGCCACCAGTGATAATGTAGCTTATATATAAAGCAAGAACCTCAACCCTGGCATTTGAAATCAAGTCCAGTAGAGAGAAATATTAGACTTATTCCATTGTAGTCTAAGATCGAACCCACCAGGGATGACCTCTACAGAAGGGTTAAAGAGAGCTACCACTGTCTTCTGCAGCAATCCCTTGTAGTTTCCGATTTGCCAGAATTCAAATTTTTGTTTGTCCTCGATCTACTTCTCCCTGAGAATATGGCTCTTTTGGGGATTTTGAGTTTCTTTATGGGATGGGCCTGGAAGAAATGAAACTGAACAAGGTAGGACGTGTTCTTTCTGTCTCCTGCTTTGTAATAGACTTTGATCCAATAGCAACAGTTAAAAGAAGTTCTAGTAAATATAAAGCCCCATAATAAGAAACTTAAGTAAGAGAATGGAATTAATGATAAGTCCTACAACTTTAAATCTCCTAGCTGAGGGAGGGCTGTTTCTGGGCTCCTGGGTCCCTGTTTTGCCATTTCTATACAAATGTCAACTATGATTGTGACAGTCATGTTATATATGCTGCAGCATTTACACTTTGTGCCCAAGTGCCTAAAAATAACGTCAGTGGGCATGCACAGATCCACCTTCATGAATGTTTTATTCCTTCAGTTTGCAGGCCCATTTTGGTCAGGCTTTAGAGATGTTTGCATGGCCCTGTCACTTCTGCATGGGGACAGAACCAGCTGTGACAGATGCATTCTCATGACACAGCACATCTACCAGAAGCCAAAGGCTTCCACGTGTTTTTCTTGACCAGCTGCATCCCTTTAATGAGGTCTCTTACTATCAAAGACATTGGCAGCTAAAGGGAAATTGCTGGACTTCTAGCTGGGGCATTTTTGTAGGATCAAAGTACCTAGATGGCTCTCAGGGCACACTTGTGGTCCCACGTTGTGCTTGTCAGGACTAAGGGAGTAGATTAGCCCAGTAATCATAAAGCAGAGGTAACATTTGATTCAGTGTTCTGATAGTTCTTAGGTTTCTCTCTGCTCATCATAAAAATGTGAGGATTTTTGGGGGCACCTGGGTGGCTCGGTCGGTTAAGCGTCTGACTTCAGCTCAGGTCATAATCTCGCTGTCCATGAGTTTAAGTCCCACGTCAGGCTTTGTGCTGACAGCTCAGAGCCTGGAGCCTGCTTAGATTCTGTGTCTCTCTCTCTCTCTGCCCCTCCCCCCGTCCCGCTCTCTCTCACTCTCAAAAATGAATAAATGTTAAAATTTTTTTTTTTTAAATGTGAGGGTTTTCTTTAGTTTGGAGTATGGGCTTCTGCTCAGAACAATCACACTAATATTAAGAGTTTACTACGTGCCTGGCGGTATTGCTAGAACTTTACACATATTAAGCCACATGAACCTTATAAACACTCCTCTACCATTATCCCCATTTACAGATGGGGAAACCAAGTCCAGGGGTAAATAGCTTGTTCGTGCATCATTAGAGAAGAGCCTGCCTTTGAACCTGCATAGTCTGCAAGCCTCTGCAGACTGGCTGCTGGTCTCACTACTACTCAGATTCTTTAACATCCCACAAAGGGAGACGTTCGTATACAGAGTTTGCAGGGCTTGTAGCAATTTCTTTTAGTCTTTAATTTGACAAGTGAAGATCTGGATCATTGTGTGCAATTCTGTGTCCATGTTTTGAGAGAGAAGTTGGCACATTTAACTTGCTCAGAAGTACACCGCCAAAATGAGGAAGGGTTTGAAAACCTTGTGATATGAAGGGTATTTGGAATAAATAAGGAAGGAATGAATTAAGTGGCTAACAAGAAGACACAGAGGGGCGTCTGGGTGGCTCAGTCGGTTGAGCGTCCGACTTCGGCTCAGGTCATGATCTCACAGCTCATGAATTTGAGCCCTGCGTCAGGCTCTGTACTGACAGCTCAGAGCCTGGAGCCTGCTTCTGGTTCTGTGTCTCCCTCTCTCTCTGCCCCTAACCCACTCGCATTCTGTCTCTGTCAAAAATAAACATTAAAAAAAATTTAAAAAGGGAGTTTAAAAAAAAATACACAGAAAGTGACTCTGCAAACTACCTTCAAATAGTCAAGGGGTGCTCACCATATAGGCCAGGCTCATCTCAGTTCCCTACGCAGGGAAGAAATGGGGTGAAGAAGCAGAAGGCACAGCAAAGTCCAGTTCATATTTGAACACTCAGAATCATCAGTGGATGAAGGAACCGCGATGAAAGGTAGTAAGTTCCCCATTGGGTATGCTCTGTAGTAGAGGTGAAAGCATCTGCTGGGAAGGAATAATGCTTTTGTGCATCAGAGCAGGAAGCTAAACTGGGCAACCTTTAGGACTGATTCCAAATCCAAGATTTACAGCAGGGTGATTTCACCATTTCAGAAAGGAGCTAAGTTGAAATGCTGTAGACACCTCCGCTGAGTATCCTAGTCCTTGAAGAACAACACTTCAGAGCAGTTTATAAAGGAACGGGTAGGGTGGAAAAAGTAATACTGGGCCACAATCTGGACAACGGATTGGTCTGCCTCCACCAACTAAATGTATGACCCCGTTCAGGTGCATTAACTCTCATACTCTTAATTTCCATAACTTCAAAATGAAGGGAGATGGATATCATCATTTTGTAAATTTAAAAAATAGTGATAATTGGCCCCGAAAGTTTTCTGACTAAGCATCAGTTATTTGGAAAATGGAATGAACCAAAGATATCCTGCCAATGGCACTCTGGCTAATAGCATAACTATTGTATAAGGAGCTCTGTAGAAGATCATTTCTGCACATTTTTTGGATATCAAGTTTGCTACTGGTCCTTTTCCTTCTCTGTCTCTTTTGTTATTAACTGATGGTCTTGTGAGCAATTTCTTTTGCTTCTCTCTCTCTTTCTTTTTTTAAAGTTTATTTATTTTACTTTAAAATAAGAGAGAGACAGACAGAGAGACCGTGAGTATGAGTGGGGAAGGGGCAGACAGAGAGGGAGAGGGAGAATCCTAAGCAGGCCCTGCACTGTCAGTGAAGAGACCAACATAGGGCTCAAACTCAAGAACCTGGAGATCATGATCTGCACCGAAATCAAGAGTCAGAGACTTAACCAACTGAGCCACCCAGGCATCCCTTCCTTTTCTCTCTCCCTTATTCATTCTGCACCAACACAACTAGTTTTGTGATCCAGAACTGTCCCCCTGCCTGAGATAGTCTGGTTTCTTTGGGCCTGCTGTAGTCTAAGCAACGATAGTGCAGCTTTACTGTAATTAAGTTTTCATTCTTCAATGTAAAACTAACATTTATGAAAAGCACCTGTTAAAGACAAAGTTCTTATTTGTCCTGCCTATAGAAAACTTCCACCCTGCTTATATCTTTTTGTAAATCAATTTGCAACTCAAACATTATGTTGTATTTTGGAGATGACGCTGTTAATTCATGTTTAGTGACTGCTTCCCAAGCCTATGCCATGGCATAACACTGCTCAGAACACACTTCCCAAGTTCTCAAAGGAATTTGCCCCTAAATCACCCTTACACTGTCCTCTGAAGTGTGGCATGTATTGAGAGACTAAGAGAAAAATTACCAGGTGTACTCACAACTGCAAAGAAAAGACCTCCCCCACCCACCCCCCTGCCATTCCCGAAACCAGCCAGGGAGTGCCCGGTTGTGGTCTGACCTAAAGGCAGGAACCAATCAAGTTCTGCTGAGTGTTCAAATTTAAATGTCAACCAATAACAGCTCTGTAACCTCGAAAAATCCCTAACTTGTTTGTGCCTGTCTATAAAGGAAGCTGTAAGATCCTCGCTCGGGGCCTCTTAGCGTCACCGGCAACGAGTGCGCGGAGGACCGGGTTCGAACCTGCAATAAACGACCCTTGCCGCTTGGCTTTGGCTCTGGACTCTGGTGGTTTGTTTTCGGGGGGTCTTTCGAATCGGCGCATATCAGTATATAACAATCTTCATCATAGGTGCATATCCATATCTGCGCCTCACTATCCACAAAGAAACTGATTAGTTCACTTGAGACAAAAAAAAAAAAAGTCATTTTAATCAAGCGCTGGCATTGATTCCCCTTATCTGAAAAGGCTGGGAGTAGTGCAGTTACAAAGAACAATTCCCCTTTCACCCAACTCTTAGTAATGAGAAACTGACAGGAGAACACAATCATCTGACTACCCAACACCTGAGACCTGGAGCCTCCCTGTTGAGTGCTCCCTGTTGAGTTGGGGAAAGCACACATCGCATAATTCAAGGGGGAGCCCATGTCTCTCTCCCCACATCCCATGAAAAAAATCTATGCTTCACATACTTAAGCGCTACTTCACTCCATTTCAATAAAAATAGAGCTTAAGTTGGTCTCAAAAACTTGCCTTCTCCTAAGTGTGGGGAAAAGGGCTCTGGTTTTGGGATCGGCTCTGCAGGACATGTGGCTATTCAGAAAGAAAGGGGGTTCACCACCACTCAGAGGCAGGGACAAATCTGTATTGAGGTTAATTAATTTAGCCTTCGTATCAAATGCTCAGAACTACAAAGAAGGCTTACCAGCTAGTTTCCAACAACTAAAGGATGAAAAAAAAAAAAAAGAGGAATGAAAAGACTAAGAGATTTAGCAAACAAACTGTTTGCCATTTGGGAGTAACTCAGGGCTACCCAAAAAGGTCCCTTGATTGAAATCAATTAAAAGGAACCAAACACTGACCTTGCTGAAGAGAGCTTAAATATCCCACCTACCCAATAATGGTCCAAACAGATCTCCAAAGCCCTGGAGGCCTCATGAATATTCTGAGAATTTAAAATGCCAAAAGGGGGAAGGGAGGAAGAGACAGATCCCTGCCTCTAAATAATAGCTGCTCTCCTGTGGTTTTGCACGGCCTTCCAGGATCCTCTTTTCAAGCTCTTTATTGAAATTGGTTGGGTTTTTTACTGATCTCCCGTGAGGGCTCAAAAGCCTTAAGCTAATTACATTTGGCTGAGATATGCTTGATGAGATGGGAAAAATATAAAGCTTTTGAAAGGGTGAAAAATCTCTAACCATCTGCTGGTGGTGTTACTAAAGGAACAATAGTGAAGAAGAAAGAGGGCAGCCAGCCAGAGTGGAAAGGTACAGGATTTCTTTAATTACTGGGTCAATGAGACTATTACTGCTTGGAATGTTGGGAAAGGCAGGCCTGACAAGCTTAGAGGACTAGGCAACAACAGTGTTTAGCGAATAAGCAAAGTCAAACATCGACACCAAAAAAGGGACACTCATTTAAGGGAGAAAAAGGAATGAGGTCAGCTTGGTTAAGAAGCGCATTTCTAATTAGAAATCACAGGTAGTTTATGGAAAGGAGAGAAAGATCTGCTCCTAAACTGGAATTACGTTTCAGAGCAACCTCTTTTCAGGTTATCCGTGGTCCTCAAGGCAGCTTCAGATGGAGCCCTCGCAAGGCACGTCCCGTCTGACAGCATCAACCAGACAGTTGCTTCTGTTATACTTGGCAATCCAGGTGAACAGCCTGCGTTTGGCTTTCACATCAATGCCCCAGGTGTTGATTCAATATGGCAAACAGCTTATGTGCATCACTCTAAAAGCCCTGTTCGGTTTCTCCTTTTTTGTTTTTTAAAAAATAACTCATCCCCTCAAATGCAGCTGAGAAAATGTTAGGTTTTGGAAGACAAATTAAATCAGATAGGGGACTGCTAAATCAGAGTTTATTTTTACTTTGTGTAGGTAACTCCTGGAAGTTGGGTAGCAGTTATGTCCTAAATCCTATGTTTGTTCTTGTTTTCAACCTTTGCAGAAGGAATGGCATTTTCTTTCCTGTTACTTTGTCTTGCCTCTGTGTCGGAACATGGGTGAAACTACTAAAACAACAGGAAAATGTTTGTTTCCTTCGTTATTTCCTTCTCATCAAAAACAAGAAACACATTTTTTCAGGTACGCAACTCAAAGGCATACTCAGGATGCTCCTGGAGTAGACTGGGTCGATTTTCCAACGGACACACTCCTCTTCTGCATCTTCCTAACCTAGGCACGTAGCACGTGTTTCTCCTCCATCTTGCCTCCTAGACACTGTGGGAGGGACACACTGCACCACTGACCACAGGAGGGCACATATGGGAGGAGAGGCTTACAGGGAAGAGCAGCAGCTGATTTCAGACATACTGGGGCTCCATTTGGGAAGAGGTTCCCAATCTTACCTTACATTCACGAGTATCCTAATGTCTGGTATCCCAGCCGCTGATCCTGGTGGTCCATGACAATATTAAAAGACTACCTCCTCCCATGGTGCCTGATGGGAGTCAGCTGGTGTGGATAGTAAATAAGGGCTTTGCCAGTGGTTCTCAAAGTGTGTTCCCTGGACCAGGGGCATGGGCATCAACCTGGGAGCTTAAATATGCAAGCTCTCACTTGCCCACTAGCCCCAACCTACTGAATCAGGAATTCAAGGCATAGAGCCCAGGAATCCATCTTTTTTTAACAAGGCATCCAGGTGATTTGGATCTACCGAGAAGGGATATGCTTTCTATCATCTGTCTATGTATCTGTCATTGTTGCCATGTTTAAACACTCCACCCTCCAATGAAATTAAGGCAGGGGGAAAGGTATAAGGGGATTTTCAAAAAGAATGGTCTAAATTTGGATGCAAAATACTAGACTAGAAGTGCCATCCAAAGTGTGGCCCACAGACTGGTGGCATCACCATCAACTAGGAGCTTGATAGAAGGGCAAATTCCCACAGCACCTGGGTGGCTGGGCCAATTAAGCATCTGAGTCCTGATTTTGGCTCAGGTCATTGATCTCACGGTCTGTAAGATCACCGTGTTGGGCTCTGTACTGACAGCACAGAGCCTGCTTGGGATTCTCTCCTCTCTCTGCCCTTCCCCCACTCATGGACACATGTGCTCGCACACTTTCTCTCTGTATATCAGAAAAAAAAAAAAAAGAATAAACATTTAAAAAAATGTGCAGATTCCCAAGCCCACTAAGCCCTACTATATCAGAATCTCTAGGGGATAGGGTCCAGAAATCACAAACACTCTAATGCCTATACACACATAAATTTGAGAGCCACTGTGCTAGGATAATATACCAACCATGTTTGTGGTCAGTTTTGCCTTTAACTATTAGAAAACTATTAGGGTCAAAAAGTTTTCTGTTCTCATTTTGCAGTATTAGTCAGAGACAGCCAAATTGGAAAGTTTATTGGGCATGAATTTTATGCCTTCCATTTCCAAAAAGTATTGGTTAGATATTTACTTTATTATTTTTCCCAGACCAGAAACTAGAAATCAGTTCTTTTTCATCCTTCTATCCTTTCTTCCTTCTCTCCCTCCTTTCCTTCTCTTTCATTTTTTCTTCCTCCCCCTCCTCCTTTTCTCCATTTCCCTAATGCCTTTAAATCCTTTTCTTCTAATCTCCTAGAGATGCATAACTATTCCATTTCCACTTACTGGGGCCAGGGTAATTAGATTTACCTGAATTAAATCTCAGTTGTGCAACCACCGGAGACTGACATTAAGAAGGGATGGGTCACAATAATAAAAATGCTGCCTAATTTAGCATAGATTATAGAAGCAGGAACAACTTCATGGTAATTCCCAACTGGAACATGGAAAGATATTGGAGCCTTTCCTTCCTCTGGGGATCTATTAAGACAAGCCTGGATTTTCAACATGGTTTGAAGAAACCATGTTGAGAGGTATTGTATTCATTTCCTATTGCTGTTGTAATGAATTAACATAGGCTTAGTTCTTACCATAACATAAATTTATTTTCTTACAGCCCTAGAGGTCAGAAGTCTGAAATGGGTCTTATGGGACTAAATTCAAGGTGTCTGCAGAGTTACCTTCATTTTGGAGGCTCTGGGGAAGAATCCATTTCCTTACATATTTTGGTTTCTAGAGGCTGCTCATGTCCCCACTCCTTTATCCATCTTCAAAACCACAGTGTGGTTCTCAGGCACATGTTCTCCCCCACCTCTCCCAAAGACTTACACACACATACTATGTCTATATTTATCCTGGCTATTACTTATCCTATTTAATTATATATAATTATTGGATTTTATGCAAGTTTTATTTTCTGGTTGCATAGGCCTGTCTATAATATTTGCTAACAGGAAAAACAAGAGTAATGTAGCACACTATGAAATGACTATATTCATTTTGAAAAGTATTCCCTTACATTGAAATTATATGTCCATATCTTAATATATTATGAGCCATACCTCTCCTGATACCAAATATTATTATTTCATGAACTATGCTCAAAAGTATATGAAAATGAATGACAGGTGAAGTAATTTTGCATATATTTGAGGAATGAACTGAATATGATAAATGGAAAAAGAACATTCTCCTTTGAAATATGTCATTAAAAAGAAATTTCCACTTTTTTTCCCCTTTCCTTCCTATTTCTCTGTAGCTTTTTTCTATTGGTTTCAATTAAAATCCAAGACTAATAAACTATGACATCTCTGAAACATGAACAGACATGCTTCTATGTCAAAAATGTAAGCTCTAACAATGAGATGGTATTTACTGGTTAGAAACATGACTGATTTATCACTACACTTCCTTTGAAGATTCACAATGAAATAAAGCTATCACATACAATCAACCCAAACCCCTCACTATTGTTAAAATGTTTACCTCCCTTTTTCTTTTCTTTTCTTTTCTTATCTTTTCTTTTTTTAATCATTGCAACAGATGTCATAAAATAAATGTAGTGAAACATTCAAGCAGCAAGCTCCCTAATTGTTTCCATCCTGATTATAAAAACACATTGAAAGGTAAATCCTCACAGTGAAATAAATGAAAAAAATAATTAACATTCAAAGTACTCCTTATACCACCTGCTCTTTACATACTGTGCTGAAATGAAGGCACCTGATGTATAACAAGTAATAAAAAGAAATTGAGTTTCCTTCTAAAACGGAGAGAAAAGTAGCACTTAAATTTGAAATCCAAATCAGAATGGATATACCTTTTGTATAATCAACAGGGTCTAGAAGCTCCTTCATCTGAGTCAAGTGAAATGGGCAAAGTACAGTAAATATTTTATCCAATATATTTTGTGACTGTTACTTTAAAAAAATCTTTTATGCAAATAGATGTTGAGCTTCTGTGGTCTTTAAAAGTAGATGTTCCAACTAATATCTGAGTTTAAGCCTATATGTTAAAATTTGGGATGACAATAGTTTGGTCTTTACAACAAAATGTATAAACGAACATATTTCCATATTCATATTATTACGATCTCTAACTATGCACCCCACTCATTTTACAGACTGGACCTGCATTTGTGAGTTCTGTCACCTAATGGTCTTTCCGTAAAAATGGTTGTGTTAGGATGTTTACTTCACGGTCTTAACGAAGGTCTCACTTGTAGTCTACTCAGAGAAAGTAAAGATCAGTTCACTGAAAAATAGGTAGACTCTTCTTTTAAATAGTGGCAAAAAAAATGTTTTATAGGAAACTTAAGTTTTCATTCTAAGAGAGAAAGAACCAAGGCTTTGGAGTATTCCTTCTCGCCATCCAAATTGTGAAATGCTTGAGACCCAAGCCACACTGTTTTGGGTTGCCTCTAGTGGATGCTAACATCAAAGGGAGCCATTTTCTCCCAGTTCCCCAGTTTGGGAAGGGGTGTGGACAGGGCAGATGTTGTGCCTACAGCTGGGCAAGGCATTGTGGGAATAAACCTGTGCTCACAGTACTAACGAAACATACATGCACATGTGTCTGTGTATTGATAAAGACTTTGTAACTTAGGAGTTCCTGCATGATAATGAATAGTTTCACCTTCAAGGTAATTTGGGCTATCTTCACATAGATGCTATAGACTAGGAGTCAGCAAATTTTTTTTCTGTAAAGGGCCAGATATAAATGTTTCAGTCTTTGCAGGTTTTAATACAATTCTATTTGTGCACACTGAAATTTGAATTTAATATAATTTTCATGTCTCAAAAATTATTGCTCATTGCTCCCCCCACCACTTAAAAGTGTGAAAACCATTTCTAGTTCATAAGCCATACAAAAAGAGGCAGCAGGCCAGATTTGGCCGATGGGTTGTTGCTAGAGGCCACAGATTATTCCTCAAAGATAGTTTCATTTCATCTTTTCAGCAACTCCAAGAGGCATGAGGACAGCTACATCTCTCACTAAAGAGGAAACTAAGGCTCCAGGAGGCTTACACAGCTTACTCGTGGTTAAAGCTAGTCAGTGTTATATGTTATATATAACTAAGGTGTATAATATATAGTCATAAGTAATATATATAATCAGCACATATGAACACATAAAATAAGCAACATAGATATATATATATAAGAAAAAATTTGTTTATACTGTATATAACTAAAATACATAATACATAATTTGCTTATGTTTATATAAGTAACTCATATTTCCTATGCTTTTTTTCACTATTCCGCATGAATCCTATTCCAAAGTCCAGCAGAATGCAATAAATGTAATACATATATATTCCCTATTGACTGTATACATCAACATTAGGTGCTTAATAAGTATTTGTTGAATGAATGGAACAATTTATCACTCTCAGTTATATGATATGCAATAGGAAACAGCGTACGAATGTGCTTACAAGGATTCCACCGCCAGTCAGATTTCTGAGTTAGCAGCAAAAAATAACTTTACTTGATTATATCACCAATAATTAAGTTTTCCTTACCTAGACTGTGTTGTTTGCACTGGGAAATAATTACATTTCATAATACTAAGTTGCACTGTTTTCATATCATAACATCTATGAAATAGAGAATTGTAAAATTTTTGTTGGCTAGAACATTGTGATGAAATTCACTGATCCTATATAGGCACTAACACCAAAAACAGAAGTACCAAAACTTGCAGAATGGGTTTGGATGGCTTAGAGGGAAACCCTTGGAAATAATAGTGAAATAGGGAAGGAACTGAGGAGGTAGTAAATCATAAGTGTTTAGCAATTGTCTCTACGTAGAAGCAAAAAAAGTAAGGTAGCTCTACCTTAATGATAATATCACAGTGCCTTTTAATTTCTTTCTGGATTCTCTTTAAGTCTGAATCATCCACATGTTTAACACCATACAGCAGAGTATGTGTGAAACAACACAGATATTGATAACTCTGATTGAGATTGATTCAGAAGTAGACCCTGTATCTGGTGAAATTTTAGCAATACCTTAACTAATTTATTTAATACATTTCCCTTTATGTATTCTCCAAAGTTATTTATGATAAACTCTGTGTGTAGTTATTTTAATAGCTGTAACTATAAAATTATTTCAATAGTTGCAAAATACAAAGTCTAAATGATGACAACATTTCTTACTTTAATTGGCAAGATTTTTAAAAAATTTCTTAATGATATGTAAAATAATGATGCATCATAAATTGTGGCATCTTAGAAGTATATTTACATCCACAGTATATGTCCATTTACAGTAGCCCTTGGCACAAAATGATAGCAAGTAAACGAAATCTCAGAGACATAATGAGAAGTTGCTGCCTTACCCCAATACTGCCCTGGCATTTTGTGACTATCTGTTAAACATATCAGATAACCAACACTGATGAATTCAGTGAAATGGGAAAAAGGGTAAAGATGGCAGTTTTACCTTCATATACTGTCAGGAAAGATTGTCTAAGACTTGATAATGGGCAAAAGAGAGTGTGGCCCTCCTGTGGAAGTACCACACCTCCTGAGGAAGTACCTCCTGTGGAAGAATATTCCCTCCTGGGTATTGTACAACACCCTCTCTGGGACTGATTCTATGTGTGTTATTCCTTTGACAAACTTTCTATCAACTAGACTATTTTATCAGTACAGAGAGAAGTTAACTTGTAGAGGGGCGCCTGGGTGGCTCAGCCAGTTAAGCTTCTGACTTTGGCTCAGGTCATGATCTCGAGGGTTCGGGAATTCGAGACCTGCGTCGGGCTCTGTGCTGACAGCTCAGAGCCTGGAGTCTGCTTTGGATTCTGCATCTCCGTCTCTCTCTGCCCCTCCCCTGCTCACTCTCTGTCTCTCCCTCAATAATAAATAAACATTTAAAAAATTAAAAAAAAAAATAAGTTAACTTGTAGAAAACTTGTAGTGACGAAGAAGAGACTTGTTTACAGACGTGCAAATGCATTTGGTTTGGTGGAGAAGAAGGAATATGTTTTCTTGCCCTACACAAAATTAACTTGTCTTTCAAATTTCAGGACCCTTGAGTTATGTGTGTAAGTGTGTATGCATGGCTATATTCAGTACTCTTGATTGTATGTATATTATGGAGATATATACATCTAAAATTCTCTTTTAAATCAGTTTTATATCTTACTAGTTCCCTCATTAATTCATGATTTAAAGAAAATCTTTTACATGATTGTATCTTTCTGAAAACTATAATTTCACATTATTTAATATCTTGGAGAAGAAGGCAAATATAATGAACATGTCACCCAATGTTAACAATGTACTCACTATTTTTAGAGAAAACTAATTGTCTGGAATATTTAAGGATATATGCAAAATAATATTATGGTTAGATGCAGGAACAAATCTTTTCATTAGATGTGATAAGATTGAAGGTATGCTGTGCACAGAGAGCTGCAGAACTCTAATGGAACAGAGAGGAATAAAAAGTTCCACACCTGGAGACAGAATTCTACTTAAGGGAGAGGTCTGTTTCATCTTTGCAAATTACTCTGATAAGCCACATTGCCATATGCCTCAGGGCAAGACAAGGCAATCTAGGCTTGGTACAAAGTCAAATTGTAAATGAAATTGGGGAGTTAGGGAGGGGAGAAAATAAAAAAAAGACAAAGTGGATCCAGGAACAAAGCTGGATGCTGGAGATTTATTAGAAGAGATGATCTCTGAAAACTCCCCAGATAGAGATGATAAGTTTTGATCCTGATGTTCACTTAAGTCTACACATGTCCTTAATTCTAGTACTTCCTCCCCTCCCCCTTACATGTGGAATGGAAGTTCAGGCTAAATTTTTCCCAATCTTGAAAGACAAGCTGATCCAAGCTAGCTAGAGGATTTGGCCAAAAGGCTAAATTTTGGCCAATAATATTATAATATTATTATTATTCAGGAGGCATGATACATACTTTCTTATTGAGGAGATGTTGAATATAAATTTGCACACATACAGATATGCAGTATGGAAACCAAAATTATTATTGTAGACCTGAATATAGTATTCATTCTTTTTATTTGTTAACTTTAATTTTTTATTTGCAGGAGAAACATGAAGAAGATTAGCATTCTAGAAATGAATTTTAAAGAGTCATGTGTCTTTACCTCTTATACAGTGTAATTTGAATGAACTGGTTCTATATGTGTATGTTGCATACAGACAGATATGCAGAAAACCTAAATAATTAAGCTTAAAAAGTTACAACTTTTATGTTCAATATATTTACCCAATACAAGGGATTTCATTAAACACTTCAAAATATTCCTAAGACCTGTACAGTGATCAGCATTATGAATTTATCTTATATTCTAAAACAAAATTTGGTTCACAAATTCCAGCTACAAAATATGATGAGGAAAGCAGACCAATAACAGAAGAAACTATTGGAACATGAACCCCCCCCCCCAAACTAAACTGTAGCGCTGTTAATGTAAAACACACAGCATTATTAAAGTTGACTTCATTTGAAAAGATGAGATAAAAAGACTTTCTGAAAATATAAAGTTCCAGGAAAGTAATTACTCTAGGTGCAAGCTCATATAATATTTTGTGTGAATCAACTTATACCCGAACTCTGATTCTCTAGAGCAAAGAACACAGGCTGGAGTATGAAAGCCTGGATGCCACAGATGCTGTCTGTTGCTGCATTGTCGGTGTCGAGGCTGCTTGTCAAGCAGAGAGGAAAAGGCTCTGTCAGCCATGCAAGAATCCCATAAATAGTGGAAAACACCAAGGGCTGTGTAGTGGTGCTTTATGGACAAAAATGAATCCCGATTGAATTTGACTGGTAGGAGCATAAAAGAAAGTGGTTCACTAACTATGTGTTCACCTAAAGATGAAACAGTGGCCAGAGGAGCTACAAGAAAGGATGCTTCCCGCATGGGTAAGAAAGATGGTGATGGAAATCCAGCCTCGTTCTGAGTAGAATTTGTGTGGAAACTTAATTTGAGCCGAAAGGCATTTTTTCCCCATTTAAAATATCTTCTGGGAATAATTAGCAATCCAATTATTAGTTAAGTCCTGAAATAAAATATGGTTGATTTGGCTGATCTTATTGTCTGATCCAGGGCATTTCTGCATTTTTATCAGTAGAATGCAATAAATAAAACTGAATAAAACCCATAATTACGGCCTTCTCTAGGTATTGATGACCACTGGCTCCCATGTTGCCTTCCCTACCTCGTTTTATCAAGAATGCAGTTCTTTGGCCTTCTGAGAAAATTTGTGATATCGGGGAACCTCATACTTACATTATTGAGTTCATGCCCCTCATTGTATGACCCTGGAAACTGGGATTCAGAGACATTAAAGGTACCACACAGCCAGAGCCAGAAGCCATGGATTTGCATACACTTTGTTACACAGCCCTAATAGAGGCCAAAACATAAGCCTGAGAACATGATATTTTAGACTTGTTGCTGGCTTCTACTTCACTTTCTGCTTCTATGCCTGTCTACATCCATCTTTTCCCAAGGAGGTCTTAGTCCAACTATAGATCTGAAGTCTCTATTAACAGTTTGATCAATCTTAGGAGAATAAATAATTACTATTTCAGAAAATACTTATCAATTGATATAAGAAAAATCATTAGATGTATGCCTTCCATGTAACACTTGAAGAAAAAGTCCAATATATTCATAATAAATCACAAATGAAAATTATGTGTTTTAATAATGACAGCAATATGATATAGTTAAGATTTTATGTCAAATATTTCTCAATTCAACTAGAAATAAACATGTTCAGAAACATGTTTTAATGGTGGCTTTCTACTTTATGCTAAAACATGAGATCCTGTTTACAGGAGATCTCCTATAATATTACTTTCCTATTAGGGTTATCAGCCTAAATGGGGTTATTTTACTGGATTTCATATGTGCTGCAGACCCTGCTGGGGAAGCATAAAACTGGGCTCATTTAGAAAGAGGCAATGAAGCTCTCAGAGAAAAGCTGCCATATGTGAAACCTCACTTGATGCCCGTTGAAATTTTTGTATTTCAGATCTCCCAGGGATATGTCCATTGTGCTATTGTATAATTTTATCAGCATGAACTTCTGCTGAATATTTTCTCTTCTTTTCAAAACCCATATTTTGGTAGAGCTAACTTCAAAACTTAATGTTGCAACATCTGTGCCCATACACCAGGGAGCCATAGAAGATGTATCCTGAAGATTATCTACATTTTCTAATCTTATAGAATGCTGCAAAATGAGAGAAAAAGGTTATGCATTTTTTTCCTGGTCTGAAATTTTTTGAAAGCAACCACTTTCTGTCTCCTTGGATTCCCAAAATAAAAGAGAACCCATATTCCTAAAGCTATAAAGACTATCCCTACGAATGTAATAGAACATTCGTTTGTTTTGTTTGTAGATTGGGGTAATTTTTAATACGTTTGTGCAACTTTCCAATAAGAGACACTGTGAATAGACACAAAACGTGGAGCTATATTCTCAAAATGGTTTCAAATAAGATTCTAGCTCTGTGAGTCTAAAGAAAGCAAAAAAAAAAAAAAAAAAAAAAGTCCTGATTTCAGTTTTTTAGTACTTTTATTCCATGGACCTACCAATAGATCAATGGCATCTTCTTTTAAAAAATAGAAATTATGGTTGGATCAGCATTTCTCAAACAGAAGACTGACATCTTGACAAAGAGAGAGAAGTTTCTGAATAGAGAAAAATGCCTCCCTCCTCACCTTTCATTAATTGTTCTATCTTTATAGAAAAGAATATACATATCGAAACTGCCTGCAGGAGACGGTGCTGAAAAGGAAATGTGCAGAACATTTTTTTTTAATTTTATTAACGTTTATTTATTTTTGAGAGAGAGAGCGGAGAAGACACAGAATCACAAGCAGGCTCTAGGCTCTGAGCTGTCAGCACCAAGCCCGACATGGGGCTCGAACCCACAAACCGCAAGATCATGACCTGAGCTGAAGTCAGACGCTTAACCGACTGAGCCACCCAAGCACCCCGAGAACAATTTTTTTGTTGTTGAGGGAAAATGTGAAGTTTTTATGGATTCAAAACAGGAAGGATGATGAATGGGCTCGAGAAGCTCCAAATGCGGATCCTCTCGACTTTGTCATCAGTGTATCAAAGTATGAGAAACACCAAACACCGAGCACTTTCTATGCAGCAGGTATTGTAATTTCTGTACATGGATCAACTCACTGAAGTTTCTCTGCAACCATACGTGACAGGTGATTTTGTCATCACCATCTTACAGATGAGGAAACTGAGGCATGGAAAATTTAAATAACTGGCCCAGGGCCACCCTGCTTGTTAGTGAGGGCAGAGCTACCTTACACACAGTACCCTGAATCTACATTGCCCCACTTTCCTTCGGCGACTTTTCTAATGTGTAGCAAGCTAGCTACCTATTAACTCTTACTCTGAAGCAAAGAAAAAGATGGTAAGGGGATGCATTTCACATTACTTCAAATTTAAACAGGAATATGCAAGGCAGGGCCAAGTATCTCTGGTAAGGAAGGAGAGGGAAAACCAGTCCACATGCATTATTACTCTCCTGCAGTGAAAAGTCAATTTCAAAAAAAAAAAAAAAAAAGAAGCCCAACTTCAAAGTTGCTATAAGCAAGTAGCAGAATTTGACTTCACTTCTTATGTGTCATTCTGCCATTTGCTATAGAGCATTGACATCCCTGCAAGGCAGAGGGAGGTTGCTATTTAACTCTTCAGGAACTAGAGGAGAGCCAGTTGCTGAAGGACCAAGGGAAACCCGTCAGAGTGTGCTGAATGCCAGCTTTTCCCCTGTAGGTCAAGTTAAAGAGAAGAAAATATGGGGTGGCTAGGTGGCTCCCTCTCAAATAAATAACTAAAAAAATAAACAAACTTAAAAAAAAAAGAAGAAAATATACTAGTTGTTTGCTGTTCCTCATTTGCATGTCTTGAGGTACAATATACAAAGTAAATGATTTCTGCTGTAGAGAAATTAAGCAGGCAGGCAAGACATTGTGTATTTTACACTTTAGAAGTACAACTGAAGAGAGCAGTGCCATGTATCTGTGTCTCAAGTAAGGGTTGTATCAATTCTCTGTTACCATCATCAGACTTAAAATACTCCAGATATGCCATTTACTAGACTTGCCGGGAACTTCGTGACATGAGCCTGAACTGGGATGGAAGAGTATTGTGCTCTAAATGCAGTGGAAATTTTTAAAAGATGTCGAAATTACTAACCCGGCTTAGTAATTAAACTGTGTCAATGCCCCTTGCCAAGAAGAGTTCATAATTTGGAGGCAGTAGTTACTATTGACCTGATTTTACCATTAAGATCATGTCTGCCTTTTAATTTGGAAACAAAATTGATCCCTGTGTTCTATAAAGAGGGCCTGTCAAGTTATTACTTTGTAACTGCTTTGCAAACACATATTTATTTAAGAGCAGCATGACTTATGATAGAGTATACCAGACAAATCATTTCATTTTTTATTTCATATTTGGGCTTCTTTTAAGAGATTGCTTTATATTTAAAAATCATCCAGTTCTTCAATAAGAACTTTGATAATAGTTTTTTTTAAAATAGATGCTTTAAAAAGATGTATGTCTTTCTCCAATATATTGGCTTCATGCCCCAAGTAGTGCTTTAAAATTTACAAAGTATTCATTCCTCCAATGGCTTCAGAAATCATTATGATGCTCACTTATTTATTTTTTTTAGCAGTATTCAATATTATTGTATCCTAGTATTAGCGGACAAAGCCTACAATTGAGAAGGTTCATATAATGTGTATATTTTACATAAATTGCTTCCTTAATCACTGCCATATGAAGGACGACAGAAGGAAATCAATACAGAAAGGTTAATGTGTGTGTTTTAAAGCCATCTCAGACTTTCTAAGACTCTCATCCATCTAGTCCTTAATTTCAATTTCTTATAGGCATTCTCAATGCTATAATTTTTAAATTAAATTAAATAGAAATGAATAATAAAAATATCTTCAAACTATTTGGAAGGATGAAACAACTGTTACAAATATCTTCTTTTGCTACTTCTAGATTATTCTACTCTCACAAGTAGGCTGAGGATGAAAGAAATGTTCATTTTCCCCCTTCACAGGCTGCTCTTCCAGGAGGATAACTGATGGTTGCATTGTAGGCGAGAATCCAAAGGAATTCATTATTCCTGATGGGTTAATTTAAGAGCAGTCCTACCTTTTTCACCTTCTTTTTCCTCTTGGTCATCTGTTAGCAGGATCACTTCTGGTTGCTCAACAGTCGTGGCATCATCTTGGTTTGGTGAAAGCTCTAAAGAGAGCCAGAAGGACACTCAGAGATGTTTTAATTGGAATCATTGAGAGAACACAGTGACTAAAGCAGAGAAACTTCAAGTTCTTTTTTTTTTTTTTTCCCTTCAAATTTTAACAGGCACACAAAGCAGAACACTATTGCCATTCTCCAGTAATCAGTGCTTGAAAGACAGACCCACACCACTCACATGCACGGGATATGCAGAAGTCATGGTTTAGTTTCATCTCATTCTCTGATAACACATTCTGCACATTCTGGTTTTAATACCTTCAGTTTCCATATGTGAGCTCTGGGACTCTGCCTCAATTTTTATCTCATTCTTCGCTGAGTCATGCTCTTGTCCTGTGAAGCACAGTGATTGAAAGAGAGAGAGAGAGAGAGAGAGAGAGAGAGAGAGATGCATGACCATAGCTTTATCCCTGGTTTGAAAAAGCAAAAAATTAAAAACCATGTTTTGATCATTCATAGAGAGGCAGAGAAAAGTTTTGAACCAAAGTGGACCACTTTGCAAATCATCAAATTTATGCCATTTATTTTGTGAGAGCTATCCTGACAATTACGCAAAAACCTCTTCGAACTGACTGGTGTAATCTGTGTTTAGTTTATTAATGTACTGAACGTCTATGGCACAACCTGGAAGTTTTGAAATTTTAAATAATTCCTGGGCTGTATGGGTTATCTACACTTAATTTTCCTTTAAGTATAGACATTTCCTATATTGAGGATTCCTAGAAAGTGAAAACACTAGTATTCTCATTCTCCCATTAAATGAGCATGAAAAATGTAAGTAATGTGAGCACACAGGGATCGGGTCACCTAACACCTCAACCATTCTGTTAAGACACCTAATAAATATAGCAAAAGTCAGGAGAGGGCTCAGCCAACTCTTGATTACTCCAAGACTGATTATCTAGTAATGTTTTTTTTCTTCCACACCCCCCTGGTTTCTCCCCTTTACTCCCCCATGTAGAGTTTAGAATATTTAAGTGCTCATTAAGAGAGGAAATCGAAATCTGTCCATTTGTCTCATTTTAATGAAAGATTTTATGCTGAGAATATTTATTTTTTTTTTTAATGCTGAGAACATTTAACTGTTGACATAAAAAAAAAAAAATCCAGAGCTAGAGTTGGTTATAGGTATGAAGGGGATGCAGAGGGGCTTGGGCTCTGACTGGGCACATCCCTGTGGTAGATTGCGTTATTGTTTCAACTTGCCCCTACGTCTTCCTGTAAGAGGATTCTACTTCATTGTCTGTGACCATGTGACCTGCAGTGCCCCCTGGGGGACAAGTGTTTGTTCCCACCTCACTGACACCAGGCCCATAGGGTGACTTGGTTTACAAAATGGCACAGCAACACACATGACGGATACTACATTTGAGCAGAAGCTTCAAGATCCATTGCATGTTTCCTCCATCTTTCTCGCTCCTAATAGAGTGCCCTCCTTCAGGTTTATATCCTGGAATTAAAACATGTGGAGCAGAACCAAGCAGAGACACAACAAACTTTTGTTGCTGCAAGCCAATGGGACTTTTAGGATTATTTGTTATATACGACTCTTTATAGTTCCCTCTTTAATACAACTATTCTTAAGGTGCTCACTATATGGCTTCCCCTTGGTTCATGCTCTGCTAGCACGGCCTAAAAAAGAAATTTTTTGACATCACTCCTCTTGAGCTCAATTTTAACCTGATAAAAGGATCTGATAAAATAATTACAACTTTGGAATATTTATATGTCTGATCATTGAAGCTAAATATCTCAAGCTGTCTTTGATGACTATCTGTCATCACTCCTAAAATTCAATGCAATGGCAAGTCTTGATGATTCTTTAAAATGTTTCTCTTTTCCCACTTTCCATTTCCCCTTCACCTTTCCCCATTTAGGGATATATTATCTGTCTCTTGGATCTGTCATTTTCTTCTCCTGTAGTCAATCTTGTGAATTGCTAGCAGAAATATCTTTTAAAACATAGATTTGATCAAGATGTTTCCCCTGCTGATAAACCCCATTCATCTCCATTCCTCTCTATTGCTACTTAAACTATGGTCCTTGGTAAGCAATACTGGAATTTCAAAAATACAGGAGTTCAGGTCTCATCTCAGACCTACAGTCAGATTCTGCATTTTAACAAGATTTCTAAGTATCTGTAAGTTCATTAATGCTTGAGAAGCACTGACCTAGAGGATAAATGTATATCTGCAAATTATTTATCCTATAAAAAATGCTAAACGTGGCCCAGACACTTCATGTACATTATCTATAATTACCACATTAGCCCTGCAACGTAAGTATTGTGATCCCCATTCTGCTTTCAAAATTTTTAACTGGGTTTATCTGACAACACATCCCTTTTTCCTTTTTGTTTTGCCTGGAAATGTCTTTATTTTGTCTTTTAATTTTTATTTTTTTTATTGATAGAGAGAGAGATGGAGGGAACACATGAGGGAGGGGCAGAGATTGGGGGAGAGAGAGAGAGAGAGAGAGAGAGAGAGAGAGAGAATACAAGCAGGCTTCACACTGTCAGCACAGAACCTGATGAGCGACTCGAATGCACAAACTGCAAGATGATGCCCTGAGCCGAAGTTAGATGCTTAACCAACTGAGCCACCCAGACACCCCTTATCAATCCTATTTCTGATAAAACTAGAGCCACGGGTTTTGCATTCCAGTTTTATCCTGGATAAATACTAGATGGATACCAGAATGGCCGGATGGAGAGAAGGATTATATCACATGGAAAGTGAAGGGGATTTCTCAATTTATTTCCTGGCAAACATCTTGCCTGGATAGCTATTTCTAGCTATCCAAACAAACAGGGGACTTAAAAAATGACACATAAAAAAAGAGGGGAATTATATAGTAACGAAAAATATTTTTGTAAAAGATATATTCAGAAGAACAAAAAACATATACAGTGTTTTTGTGTTTGCAAAGAACTGATGAATAAAGAAATGAAAAGACGGATTGAAGAGCATAGATACTGTCTGAGGCATTGTGAAAAACCTACAAGCCTAAAAGCAAAATGGCAACATTAACATCAGCAGTGGATGTCATAAAAAGAATAAGCACTATAGATAAATTAATGGTTTAGAAATAAAACTTCTGAATTAAAATTCACTAAGAAAGCAAAAGGAGAAAAGGAAACATAAAAAGATGATAAACACAGAGGACAGAAAATAGCAATAGAATTTCTAATTTAAGGATTAGAGGAAATCTAAGCAGCAGCATTTTTTTTGTTTTTTTTATGTGAGAGCAACCATTAAAAAACACATCATGAGGTTTTAAAAGACTGTAGAATGTAGAATATGACTTCATTTTTTTGTAAGTATCTACTATCTACTACTATCTACTAACCATCTACTATTTTGTAACTCATCAAACATGCCCTTATACATATTTATATTAATGGGAACAAAAGCTAGGAAGGCTTTATCTTAAATGTTAACACTGGATCTTTGAATGGTAAGTAGGATTTTAATTTATGGGATTTTTTATTTTGCTAACCTGCATTTGATATTTTACAACAAATGCATATTATATAATAATCATAATGAAACAATTTGGGAAACAGAGAAAAGTGCTTTCTATGATATCACAGAAGAAAAATTTGTAACCAAAAGGTGTTTGTGTCTAGCTAAATCCAGTTTCCTTTGCTCAGTGTCTATTCTATTTGAACTCTAAAATGCTTGAGAAATTCAGCTGTTGAGTAGCTCTTTCTTCTTGAGTGTCCCTTTTTAAAAAAAATGTTTATTTATTATTTATTTTTGAGAGAGAGCAAGTAAGTGGGGGAGGGAGAAAGAGAGAAGGAGAGAGAGAATCCCAACCGGGCTCTGTGCAATTAGCACAGAGCCCAACACAGGGCTGGAAACCTGAGATCATGACCTGAGCTGAAATTAAGAGTCGGACGCTTAATTGACTGAAACAGCCAAGTGCTCCTGAATTTCCCTCTTTTTTGTCTTTTGGTCAACTCACCTACCTTCCATTCTCTCTATATCCCAACCTGGTCACCATTTTCTAAACCCATTACTTTATTTCTTGCCTTTGTGTCCACTCAACATGTGTTCTCACTGGTTGAAACACCACCCCCCCACCCTCGCCCCACCTTCTATCTAGTAAAAGTCTTCTCATCTTTCAAAACTAAACCATCAATTTACCTTTCTTTGCAATATTCTCTGAATCACTAGGCAGGATCAATCATTTTCACATATTTTCTTATTGAGTTTTTTGCTCATTTATCTTCTTCTTATTCTTCTTATCATATTGTAATATAGTTGTATCTGTTTGTCTCTCTTACTGGTTTATGGGCATTGTGAACATAAAAATTGTGCTTTATTCATATTTCCCTTCCCAGCACCTACTAATAAGGAGTGATCGGTAAATGCCTATTTAATTGGCTGTCCATTATAGTACTCATCAATGTCTGCAAGCAGTAATTAGGGACTGTAACTTACTTTCTATTGCATCCTTTAGCAACAAAGTAAGTGCCTTAGGCTGCTAAGCACTCTGTATACTATATTTATTGCAAAAAACCCTGGAATAAGAACTCAAAGTTTTAGGCAAATCACAACATCTTTGGGCTTCACTTTCATTATTTATTTTTAAGGCTGCAAAACTAGATAATTTCCTAGATTCCCTCTATCTTTGGCATTCAATGAGGATCTATCTCCTGGTGAAGTTTCTAGTCACTATTGATGTGTGTTTATTAGATAGATGATATTGAGAGAGAGCATTCACTGAGTGAGGCTCATTCTCTATCACTGTTGATATGGGGAACCGACCATCACACCTACTGCCAAATTCACTGCTGGGACCATTACCTCATCATTTGCAATTTGGCTTTGTTCATACAATGAAGGAAAAGAGTAAAGCCTTCGGAGAATAAAAGCAGCCACTCTGCATTCCCGTGTGTCCCAGTTCCAGTGCCCCACTTGACAAATCTTCCAAGGAATTCAATCAGGGATAGGAAGACCACATTCAACAGAGCCTGGGTATCTACTGATACAGGGGAGAGTGCCTAAGGGCTGTTGATGAATACTAGGGATTTTCTTTTTGCCTAGTAAGTCCTGGTACTTCACTTAGAGGATAAGAGGCCATTGCAAATTTCTTTCGGAGTATTTCTTTCCCCCTGCCTTTTCACTTGTACCCACTCTTGATCTGTTTCACCCATGTGCTTTACATATTTTGGAAATCTTTTCCTGAACGGAAATACATATATTTTCTTCTTTTTAATTTTTCTGAAATAAAGCCAGTAAAATAACATGGGGAAAGAAACGAGGTGCACAGCTTTGAAATCCAGGAATAATCATATTTGCTCATTCATTCCTGAGCCAAGCCAGGACTGGGCATATTATGGGAAAAGGAGGTATGTGTGAGATCCTAGTCCTGCACCCCGGCTTGCTGTGTGTTAATGATGACTCCAGGGGTCTCCAGCCCTTCTGCCTTTCTCTGCAGTGCACTCAGACATTCCACATTCCATCTTGCTTTCTTGACCCCATGGGGGCAAGCTTTATGTTTGCCTCTCCACATTCAGTCTAGTTGAATTCCACCCACTGTCCTCTGCCCTAATCCCTCCTGGCAGAGGAAACAAAGGAATATAAAGGATCCCACAGTTCATATATATATTTTTATACAGTGAACTCAATCATCCATGCTAATGGGAGGGGACTATTAGAACAGATAATCCAAAAATCCATTCACTTTTCTTTAGAAATAGATCACATGATTATTTCTTGGAGCCCTGGTAATTAAGTTTGGCTCAAGCTAATGCTTTAAATAATTTGCATAAAAATTGGACTGGGGCCATCAGTCTGGAACTAAACATTTCTAGAGGATAAACCTAAATTCACTCTGTAAATGGGCTGTAAATGGGCTGTTTCTGAACAATAGTAACAAAAGTATAGTTTTATTGTTTGCAGATTATTATAGGCTCAGATCTTCATAAGAACAAAGACTTTGCTTCTTAGATGCTTGTCTTAAAGATAATGGAAATTGTGTCCTTTTGTTAAACTGGAAACTTGATTGCTGCAAATATTCAAAATTTTATGTTTACCATGTCTAAAAATACCCCAGTTTCAGAACAAAAGTTAAACCTAGATTAGTGTGAACTTGATTATCTTCTAGAACCTTTTGTCTTCTCTTGGGGCCAAAAAAACCCTTACTTTCTTAATGTAAATTATTTCTAAAATTATTTTTTCTTGCAGTTACAAAAGAATTGTAATTTCCTCATGGAAACAGTGAAAAGTACATATAAGTGTTGAGCATGATGAATAATTTTATAACTATAATTTATAGCTTTATGACTGTCATTGTTAATATTGTAAACTGTGATCTTTCTTGTGTGTGTATACATATGTATATAGATATACACCTGTGCATGCATACGTGTGTGCAATGAACTTTTTTTTTTTAATTTTTAATGTTTATTTATTTTTGAGAGAGACAGAGACAGAATGCGAATGGGTTAGGGGCAGAGAGAGAGGGAGACACAGAATCCAAAGCAGGCTCCAGTCTCCAGGGTCCGAGCTGTCAGCACAGAGCCTGAGGCGGGGCTTGAACTCACCAGCCGTGAGATCATGACCTGAGCCAAAGTTGGATGCTCAACCGACTGAGCCACTCAGCCTGCCCTGAACATTTTTGTAAATACATGTCTCCCTACTCTTGGTGGATGTTACTTTAAGACAAATTCCTAAAGCATAGCTCTTGGATAAAAGTATGAACATTTTACTTTTTATTAGGTTTCGTCAAAATTGCTGATAAGGAGGTTACACATTTCAGTCTCCCACCAATGGTGTGTGAGCATGTTTGGATACCCTATTCCTACCAATTCTGTGTATTATCAATCCTACTGAAACTTACCTGACACTCAAAAGGAGAAGACATTGAAATCATGTTTTATTTGCATTTCCTTAAGTAAGAGATAGTAATTTCTTCATATTTATGACTATATTTCTTGTTTTGTAAATTATAATTGAGTCCATTGCCTGTTTTCCTCCTAATTTTTTTTTTCTTACTGAATTATGAGGTCTTTTTTCTTTAGTAAGAAAATCAATTCTTTGTTATTTTGGGTGAGCATACTTTTCCTGGAAGTTTTTCTTTAGAATTTGATTATAATCTTTATCATCTCAAAATGTGTATATTTACATTTGGTCATTTCTTTTATGACATATATTGACATATGCAGACACATATTGCAGGTACATATATGCATATAATCATGTATATGTTTTTATTTACAGTTCAAAAAGCAGTTCTTATTTCAAAATTAAAAAAAAAACTTGCCCTTTATTTCTTTTAGTCTAGTATTTTTAATTTTATTTTTACCTTTTATCTTGGGTCCTCTTGTAATTTAGGTTGGTGTAAGGGTTAAGCTGGGATTCAGGTGATCTTTCCAAATGGTCAACTAGTTGTCTTAATGCCATTTATGGAGTTATCTGTCTTTGAAATGTCAGCCTGAATATGTACTAAAAACCTAGATCTACTTTGGTCTCTTTCTAAACTCTTTATTCTGTTTCATTGATCAACTTGTCTATTCCTAAAGTAGAACTACACTGCTAATCACATTTTTCAAAGATTCCATATTATTTTTAGTCTATTTATTCTGTCATTGACTGAAAATATTATCAGTGCATTCCCCCATTGAATTTCCAAATGGATTTTATTCATATTATATCATCTGGCACATAAAAACCCATCATTATTATATTAAATCAGGGACTTAAATTTTTACTGATATAAAATTTCGCTTTCTCGCTCAATACTTTTTGCTAGAACTCTAACTGGATAGATTCTAAAGTAGTTTCCATGTTTTCTTTTGATGTTCACTTCCCAAATACACCTTTTCTGACTTTATATTTTTTACACCCTTACTATTTTTTAAAATTAATTCAACCTGATTGGCTTTTACACTTAATAAAGCAAACTAATTATATTTCTTGTCATAATTAGTTGCCTGTGTTTCTGTTATCTTATTTGATATATTGTGCTTTTCTTACACTCCTACTTATTTTTTTATTATTTGCATTATTGAATACACTTTTATGTTTGGTATGATCTTTCTGAGAAATTTAAAGAGTAAGATTTCTTCCTTTAATTCTATTGTGATTTAATTCTATTTGTGATTATCATCAAATTTTTCAAACTTATAGTGTCATAATCTATAGCAGAGCAAGATTTTTAGTTTTTGACTGAAGTCAGCATATTGTACAACCTTCCCCGCTTCCCACCATAATCTTTGCTGTATAAACTCTGACATTGATACTTCCTTTCTTTTCTCTCCCTCTTTCTTATTTTCTTCCTTTCTTCATTCCTCTTTTAACTATTGTATAAAAATGCAACAAACATAGAGAAGTTCACAAACAATATAGACAGCTCAATCAAAAAACCAAAAGCAACTAGAAAAACTATATATCCTTATGATAACTGTCTAGCCAGAAGCCCTGCTCATGGGCCAATCAGAACCTCTTCCCTAATCACCAAATTTAATCAGCACTCTAACTCAGAGTAATCACTACCTAGGTTTTCTTTATCATTTTCCCACTCAAACATGACTTTTCTAAATAGTATTGTTATCTTTTCCTGCTTTTTGAGCTTGATATAAATGAAATCGTACCCTGTGTAGGCTTCTGTACGTTTTTAATTTAACATTATCCATGCTTTAGCCTGTAATTTCAGTTTGTAGTTTCCAATAAGACTTTTGCTTCATCTTTATATTTATTCCTATGTAACTGGTCTTTTTCTTCTGATTGTTTTTGAATTTTTGTTTATCACTGGTGTTGAGCAAGGTGATTACAATGTACTCAGTTATAATTTTCTTTACCTTTCTTGTGCTTTGGGGTTGTAGAACTTCTTGGCTATGTGGGTGCATAGTTTTCATCAAAGTTTTGAAAATTTCAACTATTTTTACTTCAAGTATTTTTTTCCTCCTCCTCTCCCATGCTTGCCTTCAGAGATTTCAATTTATGTATATTGGAATTGGTATTACCTTTCACGTTCTTCTGTAGCTCACTGATGATCTTGTCAGTTTTCAGTCATTTATTCTCTGTGTTTCAATTTGGATAGTTTCTATTGCTACATCTTCAAATCCACTAATCTTTTCTTCTGCAGTGGCTAATTTGCCATTATTCCCATCAAGTGTAATTTTCATCTCTAGAAATTCAATTTGGGTCATTTTATATCTTTAATATCTCTAACATAAACAATACTTCTTTTAGCTTTCAGAAGATGTGGAATACAATTATAATACCTTTTAACATGGCTTTTCATATTCATTATGCTATCTGTGCCATTTCTGAATTGATTTATATTAACTGACTTCTCTTCTCTTATAGGTCATACCTTCCTGCTTATTCTCAAAATTGGTATCACAGGGGCACCTGGGTGGCTCAGTCGATTAAGCTTCTGACTTCAGCTCAGGTCACAATCTTGCGGTTCGTGGGTTCGAGACCTACATCAAACTCTGTGCTGACAGCTCAGAGACTGGAGCCTACTTTGGATTCTGTGTCTCCCTCTCTCTCTGTCCCTCTCCTGCTCACGTTGTCTCTATCTCTCAAGAATAAATGAACATTAAAAAAATATTTTTTAAAAAGAATTGGTATCACTGATATTTATTTAGACTTATCCAATAATTAGTATTTACTGTGCTTGTAATTCTTTTCATTTGGTCCTTCTAGTACATTTGTGATAGACTTTATCATTCTATCCTCTGTATTTGTTCCCTTTCTTCAGCATTTGCCATCTCTACTGTTTTTACTTTGGATATATTCTTCTGACCTAAATTATAGTTCACAAATTCTCTTTTAGTTGTGTCTAATATGTGGTTAAACCATGAATCTATTCATTACATTCTTCATTTCAGTAATGGCATCTTTCACTTTTAGACTTTCCTTTATTTTTCTTTTATGTTGTTTTGTTTTGTTTTGAATTTCCAGTTCTCAGCTAAGTTTTTCAGTTTTGTCTTTATCCCCTGTAATAGCAGTCAGCAAAATTATTTTATACTTTATTCTTTATATACTTTATTTATATAATCTGTACTTTATTTCTATACTTTATTTTATAATAACTCTACTATTTTCAGCCCCAAAGGGCCTATTTCTCTTGACTGTTTTTTATGTTACCTTGTTTCTTTGGGGGGGGGGGGGGGTGGCTATTTTTTTTTTTTTTTTTGTATGTGTGTGCTGAACATTATGTTTAACAAATAGTTTTTGTAAATGGCTTGACATCTGTAATACTCTTCCTTTTCCATCTAATAAATGTTTTACATTTGTTTTTCTCAGGTGCCTATAGGGACTAGCATTCTGGGTTGGTCTTAGTTTAATTTGAGGATTGAATTGATTCAAAGCTGGGCACCAGTCTTTCAGAAAGCTGGTCTACTGTGGGTTCATTATTTCTGTTAGGGTACATATCTTTGGGGTTTCAACACAAAAACTAAGGGTTTACCGTGTTCCCTTGCCACTGTCAATAATGGGACTCCAGATACCTTTTGTAGAATCAGCAAATGACCTAAAATAAAAACAGCTTCAAATTCTGCGCTCACATCTCTGGATATGTATTTTTTACCAGAACCTGGTCTGACAATTATTCACTATCTTGTTAGCTCTCTGTTGCCTTTAAACAGAGTTCATAATTTTTGTTTATTTGTTTGTTTGTTTTATTGGTGTAGGTTGTCTAGTTATCTTCAGTGACAATAATTGTCTATTTAGACTTTCATTCCTGAGAACACAAGTCTTTCCTTTTTCTTTCTCATTTTGAAACAATACACCATAATTTTCAAAGATAAAAGCAAAAATTTAAAACATTCTGATACCAAGTTTGAAGCAACTATTTCAACATTTTCATACATTTAATGAGTCTCTTATCATATAGTCATTTCCAAGTGAGTCTTTCTCAGTCTTTTTCCTTCCTTTCTATATTTCTTGTTTTTGCACAGGATTTTTGTTAGTTTACTCAGAAAGGATACTTGAGGGGTGTATTTTCTTAATCTATGTATTCCTGAGAAAATATTACTCTTGACTTCATGCATGAATAATGACTTCACTAAATATAGAAACTGTGTCCTTCAGAGCAATGGAAATGTAACTCCATTTCATCTAGTATTTAGAATTGTAGAAGAAAGCTAATGCTAATCTGATTTTGGTACTTTGTAACCTGATTTTGATTTTCCTTTTTTTTTTTATCACTTATCTTCAGAAATTCCATGAGGCTTTGTAGATTTCTGTTCTTATTTGAGTTTTCAGTATCTTGGCCTATAAATATGTGTACCCTTGTGTTTTGGGTGGAGGAGCTGGTTTGCATTAGGAAAACCTTTTTTCTCTTATTTTTCTAAAGATTGTTTCATTTCTGTTTGTTCTAGTCTCTCTTCTTGGTATTCTGAGGATATGTAGATTCAGTCTCCTAGATATATTCTCTATATGTCTCACATTTTATTCTCATTGTTATCGTACCTTCATTTCTGTAGTTGTACACCCAATGCCTATAGAGTATAGGCAGGTAACTAAAATAAATAAATCCAGATGGGTACAAAAATAAGTGATGAGGATTGTGGAGAGCAAATTTCCCTTCCAAACTTGGCAGGTACCAATTACTTGATATTCATAGCTAATAAAATAGTATCAGATTCCATTCTGTCTCCAGAAAAACTAAAATTCTTGGTTTTTTTTTGTTGTTGTTGTTTGTTTGTTTGTTTTTTAATGTAGTAGTTCTCAGTAGAAAAAAAATGAAAAAGGAATTCACAACTTACCATTGGGATGATCTTGGTCACACACAGAATGATCTGTTACTTCATTGTCTTTTGTAATACTATCGTCCTTTGCAGAATCTGACATGACAAACAAACAAAACCTCTAGTCAGCATTTTTTAAAGTTTATTATTTGTTTTGAGAGACAGCGCATCTGGGGGAGGGACAGAGAGAGAGGAGAGAGAAAGAATCCCAAGCAGGCTCCGCACTGCCAGTGCAGAGCCCGATGCAAGGCTCGGACCCACAAAGCCACAAGATCATGACCTGAGCCGAAACCAAGAGTCAGATGCTTAACCGACTGAGCCACCCCTAGTTAGCATTTTTAATTAGGAAGTAGGGCAGCTTCCAGCACTGACATGATAGCTCTATTTTTGGGGAATGTAATTTATTATTTTTAAAAAATATCATTAAAATACCTAAATATTTTCATCGATAAATAAGCTGTTCCTAAAGTACTGTGTAAGATGTTTGTACGAAGTTTACAAAGGTAAAGATGGTAGAAATTTGATTGGGTCATATTTTTGCAACAAAGAAGAAAATATAAGCAGGCTTTATGTATTAGTGAAAGTCTTTGGAGAATTGTGCAAAAGGATATGAAAGGAAGGCAAAGTAGAGGAGATTAAAGGAACATCAGTTTTAATGTTCTTAATGCTTCCATTACTGCAATTGTTCATGTATGGGAGCCTTGAGTCCCTGAAAAAGCCAGATGCAGACCTTTGAAATCCAGTTGTAATTAAGTTCATCTTCCTGAGGAACCCTACCAGTAGAACAATAGCAAAGGGGAATGCAAACCTTCTGTTCTGGGCAATTTCATCCTCTCCCTCGAATAGCACATTTAAATGTGAAATCAGCATAAGTTCTTCTTTTGTTATATGATACACTTACAGGAAATAACATGGCCAACTAGATTTCAGTGACTATGGACTCTTACAAGACTACACAGGATTCCTTGTTGTATATTTGAGGCATCCTTGTAGGCTCTTTAGAAAGCCATTGGAAACAGCATGTGGGTGGGTTAGTGGCAAGACAGAAATGGGTCTTTCATTCATTCCAAAAATATTTATTAAGGGCCAACTCTACACCAGGCACTTCTTGAAGCTGGGGCGTCAATTGTAACTGACTCTGCACTCCTAGAGGTTATAATCTAGGGTGTATTTTCATGCAGCTAAAAGGGTGGTAATCTAAAGATATCTAAAAGCCATGAGCTAATCTTCCATGAATATGGCCATGGAGAAAACTGGGGATGGCCGACTGACACTTCTATTACAAATGGGTTCTCTACTAAGTTCACATTGCTCCACTGAGTTGCAACTCTGAACAGAGAGGAATTCAGATGGAGTCTCAAATAAATCATTTTTCCTTTGTTTCCTTATTCCTTTTCCCTCTCTCCCTCCCCACACTTGGAGATAGTTTTAAACAATATGGTTTAGAATATTATGAGAAAGTTTGTTTTTTGAACCTGCCACAAGCAACATTTGATGGACAAGTGAGAAACCTGAGTAGTTAACATATGATTCAAATTTAATAACCAGTGAAGCAAGTATACACCCAAAGTGTATGATTTTAATTAACTGCAAATAATTCCCCCAAGGCAAATGTTTAATTATCTGCACAGCTTCTTTATTTCTTTTTGAGACTGACAGTAAGTTTCAAAGTCCAAATTTGGAAGCAAAACTGAACATAGACACATTTTCCAAACAGTTTTCTCACTCAAGTCAAAATTTTTTAAACCAGTTCCCATTAAAACATGCCTTTTTAATTTTGGCTCTAACATGTGGATTAAAAACAAATCCTTGAATACTTTCTTCCACATTAACACTGAAAGTGAACAATGATTTTAAAAAGGTGCTATATGAATCAGGCTAAATTTTAATTTTGAAAATTTTATTTGTTTATAGAAAATGGCATCATTTGATATGTAGTCTTGGGCAATACTCATTTCCCTCAACATTAATGTTTTAAGATGATCCAAGATTTTGCATGTGTTTAAAATATATTTATTTACAATCCACAATAATTCATTATACTTTATAATTTACATAAACATTATGTTTCATGCACCAAATATTATATAAGAAATGTCTTTTAAAAAGTGACTTACATTGAGTTTATTGGTTTAATTATTCACATATGATGGGTGATAGTATTTGAAAAATTAATCTCTAGACTATCACTAAAATCTAGGTCTCTAGCAAATTAATTGAACTTTCAGTTTCAATTTCCTTGGAGAGTTGTTTTCACGTTGCTAAGGTA
The DNA here is from genome assembly GCF_024362965.1 of Panthera pardus. Lineage (NCBI taxonomy): Eukaryota > Metazoa > Chordata > Mammalia > Carnivora > Felidae > Panthera > Panthera pardus. Next base: position 41,352,329 of record NW_026526821.1, on the reverse strand, counting down.
GGTGTCTTCTGATATTATGTCCTCTAATCTATATGTAACGTATTTCATTGAATCGAAGACGGCATCAATTGTTATTTTCACCATTATATAGGATTAGAAAAAAAAAATGCTACCAAATGGACTATAAATAACACACTATTAATTTAAGAATGTGTTCTAGTTTTCGAAATAAAATATATAAAACACTATGTATATTGTAGAACTATATTCTGTGTGTACACAAGTACATGTCTTTATGTGATAGCAAGGATTTCCTAACAACACGACCGATCGCCGAACCCACAAGTTAATATTGCTTTGTATGTGAAATGGTTGCACCTCCACATACAACAATAAAGCTAGATGAAAGCGGTAAGACCATGACCGCATCCACACATGACCACGTGGTTATGAAAGACTGTTTCCATTGCTGTTTCTCTTTCCAAAGGGCTATTTGAATTCCTAGTCACATGAACCTTGGCAAGACTGGATGTTGAATGTTTTAAATCATAGATCCTATTATATGATACTTAGTTGGGGGTTTGAAATGACAGTGGAGCTTTTGTGTCTAGGGGGTGATGAAAGTTGCACTGTATATGTATAAAATATTATTCATAACGAGAAAGTAAGAAAATATATCTAGTATAGATGGTCACTAAAAGAGTGTATTATTTCTATGTGAAAAATGTAGTGGTATATACTAAATTCTTGCAGTACCTTGGATTCATCTTATTTTATTCTAAAAATTATCATGTGGTAATGTTCAAAAAATGTAAAGGGGTTATCACCTAATTCTCAGATTCAGTCAATGCTATTTTAATAGCAGAGAACTGGAATTAAATTTATATGTAGATTCTGACTTTCAAAATCTTTAAGGTCAATGTTCTATTAGAAAATTTTTTCAAATGCAAATATTAAGTTGAATATTCAAGCCAAAGTTCTGAAGATAGATTATCTTCTAAGGTTAACAAGAATAAAAAGATATACTTTCATAAATTAAAACAAAATCTCCTCATTTAAGAAGTTGAAAAGGTTTAAAAGAATATTTAAAATAGATTAAAATTAAAAAAAAAACCATAAAACAAATTCTAAACAGTAGGCCATCTTTAATGCAGTCAATTACACATATCTATATGGAATAGTACATGTATAGATTGAAGATGTGATGGTAAATGATCAAACTATTGAATTTTCAATACACATATCTAAACCATAAATCAAAATAGGTACTATCACTTTCAAAAATGTCCCCTTAACAACAAAAGTTCTTAGCCTTAGTTACGAACTTAGTTCTTAACCCTTGAATATACTCTAGGGGTCCACAAACCTTTTTGAATTGATATGTAAAATGTATACATATATTGTTACTCATTTCTCTAGAAGGAGACTGCTTCCATCATATTCTCATATGTCAGCAAGGTTAAAAATAACTATAGAAATTTACACCTTAATGCTAGTGACACTGCTATTTTACAAAAGATTTTTAAGATTATAATTGAGAATTATCCACAGAACTTGATGCCCACTTCATGAATTTATAAGTGATGTCTCTTTTTGAATTCTTAAGGTAGATTTGACTTGAGGAAATAGCCAAAAACATACACAGATGTGTTTAATAAATGAAGTGGGCAATCCAGCTGGTAAACAACATTTTGCATCAAAATTAGAAATGACTATAAAGTACAAAATGGAATGGTGATTAACAGTCTTTGAAAACATTTTCAAGTCAGGAGATGTGCAAAAATCAATCTAGTAAAAAAGGTAATCCCTGCCTATACTATTTAGAATTGCAGCAAGAGGTCATGTTGGTGCAGAAGTTCCAAGGAGTCTGAACAAAATACATGCTATTTACAAACACCTATGTCTGATCTATTTGCTTTGTAGCATGTACACATTCATACATGAGTCTCCTACCTTGATGCAAAAGTTGCCCAGAAACACAGTTACCTGGATTTCCTCTGATTCTTGTCAACTGTTTCGATTACAAGAAGCAAAACATTTATCCTGGCCTGCTCATTTGAATCGCTGGTTTATTATGTGAAGCAATTAGAATGAAGTAGTTTTTCCTCCATCTGAACGGTGTGTTTATCCACAATAAACTAGAGTCTTCACAGCCGATTATGGTCTCACTGAAGCTTTGCAGTGACTATTCCTCTATATAGGAAAAATATATCCTGCAATACATTTCCAGAGTATTCCGATGGCAATGACCTAAACTGTAGTTGGTCTCAGTGCAGCTGGATATACAAGGCTGCTCTATATTTACCTGAAAAGTAACTGGGTCCCTAGGACAGGCCGTTGCCCTGAGCACTGGGAGGCCAGACTGAGCTAGGATCGGTCATTTGTCTTCATTATGCAATCATTAACCCCCATTAAAAGGGGCCAATCATTCCCAGAGTTATGGAATCTGGGTACTAACAGTCTCTGAGGCACAGCTGAGAAAACTACCATCATGTACCACTAACTTTGCTTCTATTAGAAACCACATGCCAAATTCCAAACAGTAACTTGTGTAAACCAGCTGATACCTACACTGGAGGTGGTATTTTTCTGCGGTTGTTACTGAAAATATAAGCAAGTAAGAGGATCAATCGGGACAGATGGACACTGGCTTGGGGTTGTGATTCTGGATTTACAACATCATGCTTCCTAACTCTAGGAAAACCCATTCACCTTACATAATCTTGGTTTCTGCACATAGGAACTGAGGGTGCTGAACCAGATAATCTCTCTAAATTCCTTACAATGCTAATCTGCTGATGTATCCAAATGATCTCTTTGTTCTGACAACACCTCTGTAAATGTTCAGGCTTCCCTCATTATCTGCCTACCTGAGTTGGGCTGTTCTCACTGTGAGATTTATATTATTTATAAAATAAAGGTTAATGGTGGGGGAAAGGAGTGCCATGTGACATCAGTGCCACACTGGCCATTGTTAACTCTGTGACTCGACGAAGGATCATCACAATGTCTAATAGAACAGCTGGATATGAAGCCAGGCTGGACTATGATGGAAAAAGAAATGCTTAATTACCCTTTTCCATCAAGTTAATTTTTCCCCCTTGGCAATGTAAACAAAGGCAAATCTGCTCTTGTTTCCAGTTGTCTGTGACCTGCTATCCTTGACCTCCATCCTTCAGATTCCTTTCTGATCTTGCCTCCCTCTATCTCTCTATGCCTTGCCTAGCAGGATTTCTTGATATCCTTTTTTTTTTTTTTTAAAGGATTAAAAAAAAAAAAATCTGACCAGGTCACAGGCATGAAAAGTAGGTATGGTTCTGTGTGTAAATTGACTTGGAATTCTATAAATATGTTGATCTATAAATCAGGGAGTGTTTTATTTATACTTCTTAATTCAATCTGATAATGAAAAGTCTTTGAGAGAACATTCCCTGTAGGAGAAATGATGAGGGCTTTTTGGGTCTTAACTCTGAGCATAGTCACAGTCTGGCAGCTGGCCACCACTTCTCAGTTACTTTATTTCATGGAGAAGTTGAGGCAGTAGCGACAGTCTATCTCCAGATTCATAAATGCTTCAACCTTTGGGTTCAGGTTGTTTTCAGCCAGATACTTGGGTAGTGTGGCTGGGATGCAGGGACCCCACACTGCTGAGAGCCAGACATTTTTTTCCTACATTCCTAACGGACTGAGTCAAAACTCACCTCGTTGGAGCACAGCTTGTCTTTTCCCCCAAGTGATGTAAAGACACATGTTTGGAGACATTTGGACTTTTCGTGGGAGTTACTAATTTTCTGTGAACTTCAAAGACCTGGATGATTTCTCCTTAGCACCTATTTATTCCTCACATCTCAAAGGATCCACAAGCCTATCCAAATGAAAATGGTTGCATGTCCTCACTTTTTTCAGTTTTTTTTTTCAATGTCCTTCTGTGCTACTGAATACAATTCTATAATATGAAGAGCTGCAGAGTGGTTCACTTTGTGGATCTACCACAGCTATTTTACTACTGCTTCTATTCTTGGACAATCAGGTTGCATCCAATTTTCTGCCATTATAAATAATCCTATGATATTGTGATATTGGATGCCCCAAAGCTGGATTCACTCTACTGTTCTTTCTCTTACCTCTTCCAGCCCATTTCTACCTCTGTGGTCTAGATAGTTTAGATCTCTCTATACCTAAGCCTTATAATCGACCATGCTCCACCAATATCCCATTGGGATACTCCTGAGATCACAGCAGATGGTTCCAGGAGATGGGCTCCTTTCTGAGACTCTGAGTGAGGGCATTCTTTCCTTGGATGAACCAGAAGTACCCAGCAGCTGGAGACTCCCTAAAGGCTTCAGGAGATAAAACCTGTTTCCTCACCTCTCTGTGGGACAATTTTGAATATACTCTACACTTCTTAGAGAAATGGAGCCCCAGTTCCCCTCAGCAGTAACCTGCTCACTAATGTACCCTCTTTTGTCTGTGTTCCTCTCCCTGACCTACTTCCTTATGCCTTACCCGTGCTTCCTGGGACCACCTCTCAAATAAACCCTTTGCCACCATATCCTTGTCTCAGAATTTTGCTTTTGGAGAACCCAAACTAAGATAGCCAAGATATTCACTATCAGTCTCTTGGCAGAGATTTACTGAAAGAGAAGGGAGGAACCACAAGCCTTGGATGAGGTGGAACAAAGAAGGATAATGAGCAACTTGGTGACTTTAGAAGAGTAGGAAGAAGGAAAGAAGGTAGGAAGTCTTGGACGCTCCTTGAGTGGACAACTCTTTGAGGAGTTGCCTGAATCTCTAGACGAACTGCCTGAGCTGCTGTTGCCTCCAGATGATCCAGTTCTTGGGGATGATGAAATGGTTTCTTCGAAGACTCATTGACTTTCCTACCAATTGAAGTAACCTCAGTATATGTCGCTTCTGCATAGCTTGTGTGAGTTTGACTTTACTTCCTTTGTAGTGTTTGTGAGTTCATTATCTAATCTTAATGTGTATGTGTGTACTTCAAATGTTTCTAAAGTGCCTTTTACAAATGTTACTTTTAGAAGTATAGTGTTCTTTTAGATCCATTTTTTAAAACACTCACTGTTTTAGGTGTTTCAAATGTACAGCACTTTCATGAACCTTGCACACAGATTGAAAAATACTGAACCAAGAAACTTAGAGAAAGTTAAAGAGGGGAACAGCCTGGTCATGCAGAATAAAACAAGTTCAGTAAATTTCATTTCCAGATATGACCCTGGTGGGGGAAAAATCAGGTGACATCTGGTATTACAGGAAATGGGGTGTATAGAAGCATTTGTATGATGAAGGCAATGTTTTGCCTCATAAACTGAGAAAAATGTGTTAAAACAAAATACTGCAAAATGTGATTTTATGAGGACCTTGGGAAGTATACTAAGGATTAACTCAAAGTGTTTTTTTTTTTTTTTAATTTCTAGGAAGAAATAGTAAGATAATGTATTTTAATCCACTAGTATTTTACACTAAATTTAACTGTGAGTTCTAGAAATTATTATAATTGTTTTTTTCTAATGTAATGGCTGACTATATTAGTCTGCTTGGGTTGCCATAACAAAATACCACGGGCTGAGTGGCTTAAACAACAGATTTTTTTTTTTTTTTTCATAGCTCTGGAAGCTAGAAGTCCAAGATCAAGGTACTGGCTCATTTAGTTTCAGGTGGTGGTGCTCTTCCCGGTTTGCAGAAGGCTGCCTTCTTGCTGTGTCCTCACACAAATCAGTGTGTGTGCAGAAGGAAAGACAGAAATTGAGATCTCTCCTTCTCTTCTTAATAAGGCCACTGCTCCCATCAGGACCTACTCTAAAGCTAATTACCTCCCAAAGACCCCACCTCCAAATACCATCACAGCAGGGGCTCTGGCTCAACATATGACATTTGTGTTTGGGGAGCATGCAAACATCGCTCCACAACACTGACATGTACATTTTGGAACATGTAGGTTTGGATGATTTATTTAACATTTGAATGTTGGCCATTCAAGTTGGTATCCCTGACGCACAGCAGAACAAAGTCTCAACATGGAGGTGGAGATGGAATTTTCCCTAAATGTGTGGTTCCCTTTTCCCATTTCAATTCTCTCAAATTAATTTTCATTGATCCTTAAACTGCATCAGTCACTGTTTGGGTGAAAAAGTAGCTATGAGGGAATCTGGGGTGATATCCAGAAAAATAACTGGCATTCCTGTCAGCTAATCAGAATGGACATGTCCACGGGGGCAGGGTTCCGGAGCCTGCTGCCTTGTCTGGGATGACAGGATGGTAGTGAAAATTACTTGCAAAGAGGGGAGTTTAGTCACTGTTTGCCAAACACCATGTAAATATTTTGGCATTTTACAAGTACTTGCAGAAGTACCAGACTGTACTGGAAGATTATCAGTTCTGCGTATAGTACAGAACTATATTGATAAGTTCCCAAAAAAGATAGTGAGAATAGTTCCATAACCAACAGTCTCTGATGATTTCACATTGGTGGAAAAAATGAGAAGTGGCTTTACTCTTATAGACCAAGAGACTCTACAATGTAAGGACTGAATAGTTCTCAACCACACATTTGTGATGTCATCTTATTTTGTGGCCCTACCTAATAAAGCACCACAGCAAATAGAATCATTGCAAACTTTAAAATAAAACCCAAAACCAGCAGAAGGCAGGAGATAATAAAGACTAGAGCAGAAATTAATGCTATCGAAACCAAAAAACAAAACAAAACAAAACAAAACAGTAGAACAGATCAATGAAAACAGAAGCTGGTTCTTTGAAAGAATTAACAAAATTGATAAACCACTAGCCACTTTGATTAAGAAGAAAAAGGAAAGGACCCAAATAAATAAAATCAAGAATGAAAGAGGAGAGATCACGAGCAACATAACAGAAATAAAAACAATAATAAGAGAATATTATGAGCAATTATATGCCAGTAAAATGGGTAATCTGGAAGATATTGACAAATTCCTAGAAACATATACACTACCAAAAGTGAAACAGGAAGAAATAGACAATTTTAACAGACCCATAACCAGTAAGGAAATCGATTAGTAATCAAAAATCTGCCAAAAAACAAGAGTCCAGGGCCAGATGGCTTTCCAGGGGAATTCTACCAAACATTTAAGGAAGAGTTAACACCTATTCTCTTGAAACTGTTCCAAAAAATAGAAATGGAAGGGAAACTTCCAAACTCTTTCTATGAAGCCAGCATTACCTTGATTCCAAAACCAGACAGAGACCCCACTAAAAAGGAGAACTATAGACGAATTTCCCTGATGAACATGGATGTAAAAATCCTCAACAAGATATTAGCCAACCGGATCCAACAATACATTAAAAAAAATTATTCACCACGACCAAGTGGGATTTATACCTGGCATGCAGGGCTGGTTCAATATCCACAAAACAATTAACGTGATTCATCACATCAATAAAAGAAAGGACAAGAACCATATGATCCTCTCAATAGATGCGGAGAAAGAATTTGACAAAATACAACATCATTTCTTGATAAAAACCCTCAAGAAAGTAGGGATAGAAGGATCATCCTTGAGATCATAAAAGCCATATATGAATGACCCAACACTAATATCATCCTCAATGGGGATGATAGCTTTCCCCCTAAGGTCAGGAACAAGACAAAGATGTCCACTCTCACCACTGTTTTTCAACATAGTATTAGAAGTCTTAGCCTCTGCAATCAGACAACATAAAGAAATAAAAGGCATCCAAATCAGCCAGGAGGAGGTCAATTTTTCACTCTTTGCAGATGACATGATACTCTATATGGAAAACCCAAAAGATTCCACCAAAAAACTGCTAGAATTGATTCATGAATTCAGCAAAGTTGCAGGATATAAATTCAATGCACAAAAATCGCTTGTATTCCTATACACGAACAATGAAGTGACAGAAAGAGAAATCAAGGAATTGATCCCATTTACAGTTGCACAAAAAACCATAAAATACCTAGGAATAAATCTAACCAAAGAGGTGAAAAATCTATACGCTGAAAAATATAGAAAGCTTATGAAAGAAATTGAAGAAGACAAAAAAAAAAAAATGGAAAAAGATTCCATGCTCCTGGATAGGAAGAACAAATATTGTTAAAATGTCAATACTACCCAAAGCAATCTACATATTCCATGCAATCCCTATCAAAGTAACACCAGCATTCTTCACAGAACTACAACAAATAATCCTAAAATTTGGAACCAAAAAAGACCCTGAATAGCCAAAGCGATCTTGAAAAAGAAAACCAAACCAGGAGGCATCACAATCCCAGACTTCAAGCTATACTACAAAGCTTTAATCATCAAAACAGTATTGTACTGGCACAAGAACAGACACTCAGATCAATGGAACAAAATAGAGAACCCAGAAATGGATCCACAAACGTATGGGCAACTAATCTTTGACAAAGCAGGAAAGAATATCCAATGGAATAAAGACAGTCTCTTCAGCAAGTGGTGCTGGGAAAACTGGACAGCGACATGCAGAAGAATGAACCTGGACCACTTTATTACACCATACACAAAAATAAACTCAAAATGGATGAAAGACCTCAATGTAAGACAGGAAGCCTTCAAAATCCTCGAGGAGAAAGCAGGCAAAAACCTCTTTGATCTTTCCTGCAGCAACTTCTTACTCAACACGTCTCTGGAGGCAAGGGAAAGAAAAGCAAAAATGAACTACTGGGACCTCATCAAAATAAAAAGCTTCTGCACAGTGAAGGAAACAATCAGCAAAACTAAAAGGCAGCTGACAGAATGGGAGAAAATATTTGCAAATGACATATCAGATAAAGGGTTAGTATCCAAAATCTATAAAGAACTTATCAAACTCAACACCCAAAAAAACAAATAATCCAGTGAACAAATGGGCAAAAGACATGAATACATGAATAGACACTCCTCTAAGGAAGACATCCAGATGGCCAACCGACACACGAAAAAATGCTCAACATCACTCATCATCAGGGAAATACAAATCAAACCACAATGAGATACCACCTTACACCTGTCAGAATGGCTAACATTAACAACTCAGGCAACAACAGATGTTGGTGAGGATGCAGAGAAAGAGGATCTCTTTTGCATTGTTGGTGGCAATGCAAGCTGATGCAGCCACTCTGGAAAACAGTATGGAAGTTCCTCAAAAAACTGAAAATAGAACTACCCTACTATCCAGCAATTACACTACTAGGCATTTATCCATGGGATACAGGTGTGCTGTTTTGAAGGGACACATGCACCCCAATGTTTATAGCAGCACTATCAACAATAGCCAAAGTATGGAAAGAGCCCAAATGTCCATCGATGGATGAATGGATGCAGAAGAGGTGGTATATATATACCATGGAGTATTACTCAGCAATCAAAAAGAATGAAATCTTGCCATTTGCAACTACGTGGATGGAACTGGAGGGTATTATGCTAAGTGAAATTAGTCAGTCATAGAAAGACAAACACCATATGACTTCACTCATATGAGGACTTTAAGAGACAAAACAGATACACATAAGGAAAGGGAAACAAAAATAATATAAAAAAAGGGAGGGGGACAAAATAGAAGAGACTCATAAAATATGGAGAACAAACTGAGGGTTGCTGGAGGGGTTGTGGGAGGGGGGATGGGCTAAATGGGTAAGGGGCATTAAGGAATCTACTCCTGAAATCATTGTTTCACTATATGCTAACTAATTTGGATGAAAATTTAAAAAAATAAAAAAATAAAATTAAAAAAAAGAGTTAAAAATTACTCTTTAAAAAAAAGTTGTGTTCAGAGTTTTTGAGGAAAAAAGATACCCTGGAATTCTTAACTTTTCACTGAAGATAAATATACATAAAGAAAAGTGCAAATTTCACGTAGTATACAGCATAATGGATTATCACAAATTGAACACTCTTGTATAACTACCACCAGCTCAAGAAACAGAACACATCATGTCTTGGCAGCTCTGCTCATCATCCTTTTCAGCCACTACCCTCCCTCTGAAAATCACCACTCTGACTTCCAACAGCATTTATCAGTTGTCCCTGTTTTCAGACTTTAGATAAATGGAATGGTACACAATACATGCTCTTCTCTGGTTTCTTTCGCTTGACATTCTGCTGGTGAAATTCATTCATATGGTTCCTAGGGAAAATGAAGTTTAATTGCACTATGAAGGCTGGCCAAGTCAATGGATCCTGTGGTGAATCTTATTGGAAGAGTAAAAATAATGTTTTTTTCTCTTTGCAAACATCAAACATTCACTGCTTCCCCATACTTTGCCATCAACTTATTATTTCCTAACTACAGTGGTTCTTAAGTATTAGTGTGCACTGGGATCTCCTGGAAGGATTTTTAACATACAGCCTGTGGGGGCCCCTCCCTCCAGAGTGTCTAATGGCATAGGTCTGGGGTGAGGCCTGAGAGACTGCATTTCTAACAACTTCCTAGGTGATGCTGATTCTGCTGCTCCAGGGACCACTCTTTAAGCACCACTGCTGGAATATATTGAATTTGTTAACCAAAGCCCAATCTGTGTGCATTTCTTTTCTGCATCTAAGTCAACTTGCATTTAGAGTAGGATTTTTTTTTGTAATTAGTATCATCATATGGATTGCCCACAGATTCTCCATTGAAGGGAGAGCAGCATCTCACTTGTGGTGGGGAAGCACGGTTCTATGAGTGGCTGGATCTGTGTGAACCATATCAACACATGAAAACGACAGAGCCATTTCAGAGCATCTCCTTTTCAACACTGGATATATTGGATCTTACTGCTAAAAATCTGAAACTCCTTGCAGCTTTACATGTAGCCAGAAAAATAAATCTGCCTAAGTGTTAAGAAAGGCCCAGGTCATATCATTGCTGCTTGTATCAAATCCTGCAAGCAAGAGCTCCTAAGGAATAAAGCTTCAAGACTAAAAGTGATAAAACATCACTACCACATGTTTCTTCTCAAGCTAATTCTACATACTGTCCAATACATTAGCCACTAGTCACATGTGGCCCGTAAGTCCTTGCAATGTGGCAAGTCTGAATGACACGTTACATAAGTGCAAAATATGCACCTGACTCTTACAGACTCAGTACAAAAAAAGAATGTAAAATATATCAATATTTTTTATATTGTCTTCATGATGAAATTATTATATTTTGGATATGTTTGTTAAATAAAATATTTTATTAAAACAATTTTCACCTTTTCCTTTTTTCTTCCTTAATGTGTCTATTAGAAAATTTAAAATTATAGATGTGGTTCTCATTTGTGTCTCATATTTATCTCTAGGGGACAGTGCTGTTCTAGAGAACTTAGTATAAGCCTGAGTTATACAAATAATTAAAGATGTATTTATTTGAAAGCCAGAGTTATGAAGATGGGAAATTGTAGCTTGCCAAAGGATGGTCCATCAAAAACTAGAAAATCTACTTGGGCTTATGGAAAAACACCTGCAAATGCTAATAGAGATAGCTGGGGAGAAGAGTCTAATTAGGTATAATCAGAGAGGATGCTCTGAAAAGGAATTAGAGGAAGAAAGAGAATGAAAAATGTATGACAACCACCACACTAAAAAACTATTTATGCCCCAATGATATCTAATAGTTGAAAATTTTTGCTTTATATTGATTTGACCCAAACTTCTTACCTGGCATTCAGGGTTCTCCATAATGAGGGCTCAAACTTAGCAACAAATTAAAGAGTGGATGGATGGATCCATCATGAAGCTAAGGGGATCTATTCATGGCACCTAAAATAGGTGGTCTGATGTCCTACTTCCACCCTTTCGTGGATGCTCTTCTTCTCAATGAGAATAACTTCTTTCCAGTTCATTATTTTTGTGTATCTTTTAGATCCCAGTTCAAATGTCATATTCTTTACCTGTATTTCACAGATAATCCCAGGGCTTCTCCTTCAATATGTTTCAGTGTAATCTTTCCTTGGTGCTTGTCTTGTTTTGTCTGTTTTGTTAGCTGTCTCACATGCTAGCTATGTGGCCTTAGACCACTTAACTTACTGCACTATGCTTTACTTCCCTTGTCTGTAAAGTGGGATAATAACTGAATTTATATCACGATAAGAGTGGAATGAGTGAAAACATGTAAAGTTCTTTGACTAGAATCTGGTGTATGACAAGGATTAGATAAGTATTAGCTGCTACTATTATTGTTGATGTTCATATTGGCTACATAACTCACACGTGCACATCTCCTTTTCCTATCTGATTGTAAATTCCTTAAAGGGCAAGAATCATATTTTCTTTTTCATATCACAAGTCTTACAAAGTTAAAAACCCAGTAAACATCTGTTGATGGCCATAAAAACACCCACGCATTTTAATTGGTGCTTTCTATAGGCCAGATTGTGTACTAATCAGGGATAAAATGATAAACAACATAGACATTGTCCTTTCCTCCATGAAATTTAAGTTATAGTGGAGGGAGATGGACAAAGGGTGAATGTGCAGAAGATAAAGAGGTTTACATAGTTACAGACAGCAATAAGTGTTATGAAGTAATAAACAAGGGGCTGGGATAAAGCTTTAGTGGAGGAGGGTTCCAACTAAAAAGATGATGAGGGAAGGCCATGATGAGCATGAACTACAGTGAAGGGAGAGAAGGTTTTGTGAGGTAAGAATGGAGGGACAAGTAGAGTTTATAATGGTGCACCTTACAGGTTACAGTTAGGTGTTTGTGCTTTACTTTGAGGGAAACATGAAAGTATTACAGGAATTCAAGAAACAGTGGGCTGGAAACTCTTTATTTTGCTTTGTCAAGTAATGGCAGTAGGCCTTAGGAGCTGTCACCTTTTACTTGACTTATGAAATGAGATCATATTCAACAACAATATATTAATATGGCCATGAGTTTTTGACCTATATAAGGTTAGCTGACTCATCTAGGGTTCAAGCATACACTTGACCTTAGACTCATTAAAACCAGTTGTCTGTATAACACGACTATGTGCAATCCAAGGCCAAATATAATAAGATATATGCTAGTAGGAAAACCAATAAGCAAATATATGAATCAGAGTTCCATTTGAGCCTCTATTGGCGTGATACCTGCTCATGTATTAGCTTATATAAAAACCCTGTTGTTCATGACAGATATCGTTTTTCAGGGAACCACTTTAAATATGATTCTGGAATAAGGAAGGATATAAAGAATGAAAACATTATAAAAATTATAGAGGGAGTCTGCTATAAAACAGCATGCAAAAACTCAAACATATTATCATTTAGACCTAGGCATTACTGACTTTAAAATATAGCAGACAACTTAAAACATAGTATTGTCCTTGAAAACAGAAATGAGGGAAAAAACCCAAGTATTTACCACTCACTTTTTCCCTGTGGAATGAGCTGATATCCCATAAAGGCTTAATAGTGCGCGTGTGTGGTTCTTAATACAGAGTAGACTTATGGGATAAGGAGAGGAAAGAAAACCCCACGGAAATGGGTTTATTTATTTATTTTTTCAAAAAGCCTCAAGTTCAAGTGTATTCTTTTGTCTTCAACACTTGTGTTGCCCTGGGCTAGTTACTTATCCTGAATCTTGGTTGCCTCGTTTGTAAAATAGGGTAAATAAAACAAAAATAGTAACGATGATAAGAATTAATAATAATAATAATACCACTCATCTCTGGGAGATACTGGGTAGCTGTTGAACAAATCTGTTGCCCTTGTCTTGGTCACATAAGAAGGAAAAACTTGCAGGAATGAGGAAGGTCTCTCTTGCAGCCAGGTGGGGCCATGCGACTGAGTTCTGGCCAACAGAAAGTAGACAGAAGTGGTACATGCCACTTTTAGGCCTGGCCATAAAAAAACCCTGCTGTGTAATCCTTTCTCTCTTCTACTTATTTGTCAACTGGATACAAAGACTCAGGACAACTTTGGGGGCCACAGGCTGGAGCTCACAAGCCTCCATCAGCTTGAGTCCTTAATGACACAATGGGACTCAGCCTCCCACTGTGGATTTATGCACATGAGAAAATAAATTTCTCTCATGTCAGTTTGACATTGGTGTTACAGCAGCTAGTGTTACCTAACTCATAGTTCATCTGAAAGAGTTACTGAAAGAATTGAGTGAGGTTATATTTGGGCACTATATTTTTCTGATTGCCATTATTATTCAAATCTAACTAGTTAGGATCTGTGTACAAAGCTCTTAGGACACACAATTTCTTTATAAATATGAAAGGATTTTCAAAATAAAGGAAGAAATTAGCAAAGATGATATGGCATGACAAAAGATATTTTGAGAGTGAAGGAGAGGAATATAATTATTATTTTTTACATCTCAGCTCCATCTTTTTCTTCTTGAAAAAACTAGCAGAGAACTTGTGGAAACAATAGTCAAAGCTAGTTTCCCATGGGGTGACAGCTTATGCTCAGGGAGAAGGTTTTTTTTTTTTTCCTGTTATTATTTTCCTTTCACAAATCATATTATGTGGTCTGATAAGAAGATAAGATCTTTGCAGTTAGAATTGTACTTAAAAATCCAGGGCATATGGTCACCTTATGGACCACAAGCAAATTCCTGGTTTCTTTACATTTGATGAAAAAGGGAGACTGTGGGGTAGGAAGTATGGTTCAAAGAGGGGACCCATTAAGTAGGAGGAGGGGAAAGGCATTAAAGATGGAAGAACTGGTGTTTCATGGAATAAAGCAGGAACAGAGTCTGATGTGTGCTCTTAGCTCAACCTTGGGAGAAGTGCTAGGGAAGGATTTGGGAGGGGCTCTGACCATGGAAAAAGAGCGTCGTCAGGAAGAGGAAGGCATATGTGTGCAAAGGTTTGCTCGCGTACCTCCTGTTCATGCAGGTTGGTGTTTACTTTCCTGGTTGTTTATCTTCCTGCCGTTGAAAAGATGGATTGAGAGAAACCCAGTGCCTGGTGCTGACAGTGGTCTTAAGTCCTTAATTGTCTACTCTGAGGAAGAGGTCAACAGAAATGTGTGTCTTACTACATAGTTAGGATACAGTGATTGAGGGAATATTTAGAATTGATTCTGCTTCAAAATGTGGCTGGCACTGAAAACATTTATGGATGGGTTAGGTAAACTGAAGGAATTGAATGGCTTTTGAAACATGCCTTTTGAAAGACTTTGATGAGTCTGCCAGTATAACAGAAGCATCCTGAATCATAGATCAAGCTAGGAGAAACGTCATCTTGTACAAATTTATTTGGGTCTCAAAACACGTTTGTGTGTACGTGTGTGCGTGCTCATGTGCGTTGTTTTGTGTATGCATATGTGTATGTGACTGCTGCTGTCCCTTCTGCCGGTCTTTCCACTCTAATTTGACATATCTAGTGCAAAATATCAGGGCAAATTTCTAAATGAAATAGTAAGAAAAACTTTTCATTAAATGCCAACAATGCTTGTTAGGAAACCTGGTCTTTGTGCCTGATTAAAAAAAGCCTTTCCAGTCTTCACCACTAGCTAGCCAATTATTCCTTTCTTTCTGTTAAGGAATGCAGCAGTTCTGAGACATTCTCTGTCTTCCTCTGTGACTCTCTCTGTCTCTTACAATAAATATACCCCCTGGGAACAGTGGTGGAAAGAATGGATGACAACAAATATCATCAGGAATGAGGCAGGACAACATATTTCTGCTCATGAAAATATCTGTTGTCAAAATCTATGATAGGCTACATCCTTTTCTGTAACTTGGGAGAATGTATCCCTCAGTAACACTGTACTACCACAAATGTAAGAAACTCAGACCTCATTTTTTAAAAAGTAATTTTATCATTGCTTATTTTGTATTATAATAGTGACTATGATTTATTGAAATTACAACTTTATGTTCCTTAACTCGTTTGGATAGGATGTGGAATTGTTTCTCAAACTGGGTTTTGTAAGATTTAAAATATCTTACATAAAAAAGAAAGTAAGAAGCAAAGATTTGTTTAGTAAGATTTGGTCAGTTACCATGGGAAATGCCATCAGTTTCCACCTCACCTGAGCCTCTCAGTGCATGTGAGCAGGTTGAAGGCTCTGAGAAATCTGTAGAAACTGCTCAACTTTGTCTCACCTTGCAGTTTCGAAAATTTTTTGACTGTGGAACTTTTTTTTATAAAAAATGCTTATTAACATCCTGATCAATGCTATAAAATTTTAAACATGGGAATATCTGAGCAAGAGCCCCACGATGTTGCTTAGGAATGTGAACTGAATTTTTTTATATAACCTTTCTCTGGTGTCTTTGCTCATTTAGAATATGATCATGTGTCATTCTACATGAATCATTGTCAGGACCTCTGTTTTTCAGTGAAGTCATATCTTACGTAGTGGCCAAAGTACATATCTTCAAAATCAACTCTGGAAATCTTTTAAAACTCCTTTAAAGTACAGTATTCAGTTTTTAATTCAAATATTAATGTATATTTCTTTTCACTCCAAAACTTTTTTTTTTTTTTTTTCTATACCATGCCATTTATCCTTCTGAAGCTTCCTTGGGAAATGGGTAAGGACATAAAATGAACCCAGAAGATTCCATGTTTACTGCTAAGCTCTGTATTTTTATTGTATGTATTGTATTATACTAGGATATAATTAGGCACAAAATTTCATGAAATCATACACCAGGCCACTTCATGACCACTGGAAAATATTGCTTTTCTCCATATAATACTAAAACTAAAAATTAGTTTCTGTCACTGAAAATATGTTATCATTGAGTATGAGAAGGGAGCTGTGCTTTGTTTTCTTCTTTTTTTTTTTTTTAGTTTATTTTGTTACTTTCTCTGAGGTACTTCGAGGTATACTTTAAGGTGAGCTGGTATTGTTGTGAGAGTATTGTTTTAATCTTTAATAAATACAAATTTATTCCAATTATCTAAACTGAAAAAAACAAAAATGAAACAATTCACCCATTTTTCCCACTCACCATCCCCCGCCTTTGGCAACCATTCTGTTCTTTGTATCTGTGAGTTCGGTATACCTTGGAGATATTGTGGGTTCAGTTCCAGACCACTGCAATCAAGTGAATACTGCAATAAAGCAAGTCAAATGAAGCTTTTGGTTTCCCAGTGCATATGAAAGTTATGTTTATACCACACTGTAGTTTATTTAAGTGTGCAATAGCATTATGTAAAATGCTAAAAAAACAATGTGTGTACCTTAATTAAAAAATACTTTATTGCTAAAAAAAAAAGAAAAAAAAAAAGCTAATAATCACCTGAGCTTTCAGTGAGTCATAATCTTGTTGTTGGTGAAGGGTCCTGCCTCAATGCCTCAACCCCGGCCAAGGCTGCTGACTGGTCAGGGTGGTGGTGGCTGAAGGCTGATGGTGAAATTTACCACATGTATTGGCTCTTCCTTCCACAAACTATTTCTCTGTCACATATCGCATTTTACACATGGTAGACCTTCTTTCAAAACTGGAGTCAATCCTCTCAACTCTACCTTTTTCAACTAAGTCTATGTGAAATTCTAAATCCTTGTCATTTCAACAATCTTCACAGCATCTTCACTGGGAGTAGATTCCAACTCAAAAAGTGATTCTTTGCTTATCTACAGGAAGTGACTCCTCATCCATTAAAGTTTTCGCATGAGATTGGCGCAATTAGGCACGTCTTTCTGATTCTAGTTCTCTTGTTCTTCCCACCACATCTGCAGTTACCGTTTTCCACTGGGGAGTTTGAATCCCCTCCGAGTCATCCATGAGGGCTGGGATCACCTCCTCCAGATTTTGGTATGTCGACCTCATAATGTAACACCATCATACCTCATTTTACAGAGGAGGAACTGAGGCACAGCCTAAGAAAGTTATTTAAAGTCACACAGCAGTGGTGCTGTGAATCCAGAAGAGGCTCGTAAAGGCTGCATGACTTACACCACAGAGCTCAAAATTAGGCCTGTGCACCTGAAAATAGATCACAGGGATGCTCGTACTAATTTACACCTATTTGGACTTAAACTTAGGTCCAACATTGTGTATTGGATGAAGGGGTTGCAACCCCACTCAGATAATCTCTATATCCTAATCTGATGATTTTGTTTCCAAGTTTCGCTCACCAAATCTTTAGAAATGTGTCCGAAGAGATCATATAACTAAACTTACGGTTACAGATCTGTAATTATGGCCACACTTGATTTATAGGGAAAAATAATATATTGTATGAAAATGTAATTGTAAAGCAACTGCTGCTTGACTTCCAATTGTCACTTAGGAACATTTTAAACTGTGGTATATGAATACACTTTGAATACCAAGAAGAAGATAAATGGTTTTATCTACTTTTTTACCTGTTTAAACCAATGTAAAACATATTTTATCAAAACATTTGAAAAGCTTATTGTAAAATCTTTATCATAAATTAAGCATAAACAGCCAACTTCAACCATAGCAAGTAATCTATATACATTAACCATTTAGAAGAAGCCTATTTTGTTTTCCAAACAAAACGTTGTTCCAACGTGAACAAATAGGGAACAAATAGGGACAGTGAGCAAATAGGGAAGCCTCTGGCTTGAATTTCCCTTTGTGTTTTTGCAGCATGACATTTTAGGAAAACCTCATTTCTGAAATGGGAGAATTCTGAAAGGGAATTCTCTCTATGACAACCATTATAAGTGGCTCATTTTCTACGACAGGCTGTGTATCCAATATCAAGGACCTACTAGGCACAAGTCACTGTGTTGGGCTTGGTACAGAACGGGAAAATGAAGACTTGGTAGCTGGTTTTAAGATATTTCCATTCTAGTGAGTTAGATGATAAGTCATGTATATAATATTGGTACAAGGCACAGGGTAGTTTTCAAGTTTTACAGACAAATTTACAAGAAACTGTAGAAGAGACAGTCACTATTGTGTAGAAGGATATGCAATGAGGAAGGGAGAAATCAAGAAAGGTAAAAATGTGCATGTCCCTCCCCTGCATTACCTGGTATGATTATTTTCATCAAAATATGTGCTCAGATAATTGTTGATGGAAAGAAAGAAAGGTGGGAGAGAAGGGGGGTGAGGGGAAGGGGATGTTGGAGTAAGGATCCATGTAAGGTAAGATATTAGAAATGAATCCTTGAATCTTGAATAAAACAGGTATGAAAGAACAATAGCAGAATGCTGTAGACCGGTGGTTTTGGGGAAATATCACATATGTGAGTTAGGCTACAGATCAGGGTATATGCAGGGTTTTGCAGAGGCATAGAACTAGACTATACAGAAAGATCATGAATATTATGCAAAAGGATTTGGACTTTGCATTTGGTGGGGTATACCCACACTCTTCCAAAACTCAATCAGGAGGAAATAGAAAGCTTGAACAGACCCATAACCAGCAAAGAAATTGAATCGGTTATCAAAAATCTCCCAACAAATAAGAGTCCAGGACCAGATGGCTTCCCAGGGGAGTTCTACCAGACATTTAAAGCAGAGATAATATCTATCCTTCTCAAGCTATTCCAAGAAATAGAAAGGGAAGGAAAACTTCCAGACTCATTCTATGAAGCCAGTATTACTTTGATTCCTAAACCAGACAGAGACCCAGTAAAAAAAGAGAACTACAGGCCAATATCCCTGATGAATATGGATGCAAAAATTCTCAATAAGATACTAGCAAATTGAATTCAACAGCATATAAAAAGAATTATTCACCATGATCAAGTGGGATTCATTCCTGGGATGCAGGGCTGGTTCAACATTCGCAAATCGATCAACGTGATACATCACATTACCAAAAAAAAAGAGAAGAACCATATGATCCTGTCAATCGATGCAGAAAAGGCCTTTGACAAAATCCAGCACCCTTTCTTAATAAAAACCCTTGAGAAAGTCGGGATAGAAGGAACATACTTAAAGATCATAAAGGCCATTTATGAAAAGCCCACAGCTAACATCATCCTCAACGGGGAAAAACTGAGAGCTTTTTCCCTGAGATCAGGAACACGACAGGGATGCCCACTGTCACCGCTGCTGTTTAATATAGTGCTGGAAGTTCTAGCATCAGCAATCAGACAACAAAAGGAAATCAAAGGCATCAAAATTGGCAAAGATGAAGTCAAGCTTTCGCTTTTTGCAGATGACATGATATTATACATGGAAAATCCGATAGACTCCACCAAAAGTCTGCTAGAACTGATACATGAATTCAGCAAAGTTGCAGGATACAAAATCAATGTGCAGAAATCAGTTGCATTCTTATACACTAACAATGAAGCAACAGAAAGACAAATGAAGAAACTGATCCCATTCACAATTGCACCAAGAAGCATCAAATACCTAGGAATAAATCTAACCAAAGATGTAAAAGATCTGTATGCTGAAAACTATAGAAAGCTTATGCAGGTAATTGAAGAAGATATAAAGAAATGGAAAGACATTCCCTGCTCATGGATTGGAAGAATAAATATTGTCAAAATGTCAATACTACCCAAAGCTATCTACACATTCAATGCAATCCCAATCAAAATTGCACCAGCATTCTTCTCGAAACTAGAACAAGCAATCCTAAAATTCATATGGAACCACAAAAGGCCCCGAATAGCCAAAGTAATTTTGAAGAAGAAGACCAAAGCAGGAGGCATCACAATCCCAGACTTTAGCCTCTACTACAAAGCTGTCATCATAGGAGGTTTCTATGCACACATGTCCTTGTAGGCCTAGGTCAGGGTCAAAGTTGCAATGTGTATAAAGTAGGTTGGCTCCACACTGTTCCCTCTGCTGCCTCAATTTCATGGCCCTACTCACCTAGTATGAGTCTCACCTTTCCCATGCTGTCCTTTGACTACTCTGGACCTCCCTGCATTCTACCCTCCACTGGCAAGGGATATCTCTTGCTCCAAATACAAGATGTTGGAGGCAGCATGGTGAGATGAGAAAAGCATGGGATTTGGGTTTAGGCAGACTTGGTTTCCAAATTCTGGTTCTCCCTTTTGGTCAACTAGACCAGTTACTTAAATTTTCTGAGCCTCAGTTACCCGCAAAATTGGGATAATAATACTGACCTTTTAAAAGTAATGAGATCTTACTTTACACCCATTGAACTGGCAAATATTAGAAAGAACAAAAATCACAATTGCCGATGAAAATACCAATTGTTACGGCATTTTGGGAAAGCAGTTTGGCAGTATCCATTAAAAACACGTACTCCTCAAAGCAGAACTCACACTCTTGGAATCTTTCCCACACAAATAAAAGCACTGCTTATAAGGATATATGGGCAAGGACATTTATGTAGCATTGTTTGTCTGGTAATAAAGTGGGAAGAAAGTGCTTGCTCATCATAGAAGAATGGCTGAATAAATTATAGTACTTCCAAGCTATGGAATATCACGAGTTTAAAAATGGATGAATTAGATCTACACAAAATGACTCAGAGGGATTTTCACAAAGTTTCACTGCCTGTAACAAAACAAGATTCAGAAAACTGTGTAGGATGTAATATGATATTTATGAAATAAACATGTATATTTAACAATGGATTAAAAACTTTGAGCCTCCTTCTGTGTATCTGGCACTCTTTGACATGTCTAAATGGATTGACTCATTTTAATGTTCCATACCCTGTGAGGGAGCTACTATTACCGTTCTCAATTTCCCTATGAGGGAACTGAGATTCAGAGAATAAATGACTTGCCCAAAGTCACACAGGTCATGGTAGGGTTGGAGTCTGGACCTCAGAAGTTGGGATCAGAGGCTAGACTCTTTATCGGTATATTTTACTCACTGAATAATTTGAAGGTGGGAAGTAAGCAAACAACAAAATGGGGGAAATCACATGAAAATCACACATTATATGATCAAGTTATGTAAAATTTTGTGGGGATGCATGTATTTAGAAAGTGACATGTGAAAGGATGGACGGTCCTCAAAATCTGAATGGTATTTGTCTCAGGATGTTGTGATTGCTCACGTTTTAAAAATTCTATTCCTTACACTGTTTCATTTTTTGAAGTTTTTACAATGAATATATATTATTTAAAGAATCAAAAAAGGAATAAACTCTATTCATTGTAGAAAAGACAAAGATTTTCATGCATTTCCATATATTAATTTTTTTATAGAAATGATGAACATTTCCAGAGTGAAAGGATATTCCCTGTCGGTATAGAATTTAAAGCTGAAAACAGAAATGACTTAAATGGGTAAGTAACTTATGAACATTCATTCATAAGAATGTACAATTAGGTGATATTAGACTGTCAGAAGACATGGAAATAATTTCACAATCTATGTTATTTTTAAAAGACAGTTTCAAAATGGTATGTGTTGCAGAATATCCTAAAAAAGTCTGTCTCTATCTATCTATCTATCTATCTACCTATCATCTACCTGTCTGTGTATCATCTGCAGCAGTCTAGAAACACACTGGAAGTTTATTTATTTTTTTAAAAAATATTTAATGTTGATTTATTTTTGAAAGACAGAGAGAGACAAAGAACGAGAAGGGGAGGAACAGAGATAGAGGGAGACACAGAATCCGAAGCAGGCTGTAGGCTCTGAGATGTCAGCACAGAGCCCGATGCGGGGCTCAAACCCACAAACCATGAGATCATGACCTGAGCCGAAGTCAGTTGCTTAACCTACTGAGCCACCCAGACACTCCTAAACACACTGGAGGTTTATATGCCAGCCTATTATATATGTTTATTTCTGGGATTGAGATTATGGATGATATTTTTCATTTCTTCTTTGGCTTGTATTTTTTCATATAATAAAGACACATTACTATTAAAATAAGAAAATGAATGAAAGCAATAAAAATGTTTTAACCTTTTCCCTAGTAAATAACAAAAAAAAAATCAGGAATTTATCCTGAGGAATTGATCATAGAGATTTATTTAAAATGTATGCACTGCATTTCCTTATTATTTATAATAGAGAGAAAACTGTAAATAACAAAATAATCTAACATTAGAACAGACAACCATATGATGAAATATTATACCTCCAATAAAAATCATGCCTTTGAAGAATATTTAAAGACACAGGAAAATATTCATGGTGCACTGTTAACTGAAAAATCAGAATGAGGACTTTTTTTTTAAACAATTTAATCCTTAAAGGGAGAATGATCACAGGCTTTTTTCCCTTTTATATTTTCCTGAATTTTAAAATATCTTACAATAAATATTTATTATTCTTATAAACAGAAAAATAAATAATTGTTATGTTAAAATAGAATGAAATACTATCTTTTGGGGAGTTTATATAAATGTTAATATCATGTAAATATCAGTTGGGAGTCAACACTAATACAGCAGTTCACCTCCTCCTACCCCCTGCACACAGACACTTTTCTCTCTTGCTTATGAGTCTTAGGTTACCCTTGTGAAATGAAGAATACAGTGTACATAAATTTAAAACATTGAGTACTAGAGACACTCCATACATCTTAGTTCTTTCCCCTTCACTGAGCTGCCAGAGGGCAGTGGCTTTGATTCTATACTTCAGCCTCTTAAAAATCCAAGAGTGATAACTTGGGTGTTACAGTGTATCCAGATACTCTACCAATGCAGATCCAGGACAGATGACAGCTTTGTCCCACTTTGGTGAGTAGTGGTGACGGCCCTTAGTTGGGGGGAAGGTAGACATCAAGGATGGGAAAAAGACTGAAAAAAATTAGACTGCAGAAGCCTGAGAAGAATTTCACGGGTGGTACAATGCTTTGTTTCTCTGTAACGATTTAGATAAGGAAGAGAAACATTGTCAGAACCATCTGGAGCCAACACCTTTTGGCCTTGGCTGGGTTTACAGGGACCCATTGTTGGGAGAACGAATGTTCATCTCTTGCACACACCCGGATCCACTTCCTCATATATAACTGCATCCTTTCTCTTTTGTTATCCTTTGCAGGGCTGACTCCTGCAGTAGCTTTCCTCTCATTCTACAGAAACTGCGACCTCTTGGAGGTCAGAAGCTAGATTAAAGGTTAAGAAAGCCTTTGCCAGGTGACACTGCACTTCATAAACACCAAAACAGCAATGATGTGACCTACACAGAGCTCCAAAGGAATACAAGCTCGGGTGTGCATGCACCTGAGTATTAATTGATTTTCCTTTAATATTAATGAGCATATGATTTGGTCTAGTTGACCTTCAAATTCAAATTAGGTACTGATTAAATAATAAGACAGGAGAATCGGGATGTGTTGAAACAGCACTTTTTTTCCTCCAGGGAAGTGCCTTGGCCTTGGCTGTGAGTAAGGATGAGCTATTACTGGTGTTGAGACAACTAGAACAGAGAGTTCTCTTTGAATTAAGGAGGTTGACTAGATGTTAAATAATAGAGATAATAATAATAATAAAACTGTGCAGCAGTTTCAACCAGAGCACTTGATATTCCTGGCATGAGTTTATACTGTGTTTATACTCCCGTCATCTGAATGCCTCCTTATTTGTTAGCTAACATTTGTACCCTTAGGTTTGTTTTTAAGGATTTAAAGTACGAACCACCATTAAATAGAATATTTTTACCAGTAGATGAAGGAATACCTCAGTAGATAAGTGCGAGCCTATTTTATAAATACCTTCAGAAATCCTATGAACCTATAGATATTTTCTCAGGCCAGCTTTACCTTGGAGTTCATTTCAATTCTGTCCTGGCTGCCACATCCTTGGCATGCACCCACCCTGTGGATGAATTATTCATCAACATTCCTCCTCCTCACATCTCATCCTCCCAACTCAACTCCTGCCCACCAGGTCTGTAATGAGTTGTTGGGAACAGGTGCCTTCAGCCTGTAGTGCACAATCTAGCTCTTAATCCGCCAGCCAATCGGTTGTACCTCCTTCTGTTAGCAGCTTGCATTGTTAGCAGTTATGTGGGGTAAATGGGCAGGAAGCATCCATTCTCAGTACCCAGTGGGAAATATGTCTAGAACATTTGAGCAAAATTGCTGGCATAGAAGATACCCCAGAAGACACTTCCTCTTAAAGTTCTTCAACTGTTACATACCTGTTTTAATGTTTTAAAAACCAAATCTCCCAAACGAAGTGACATTAGACAGCTCATCTTTTGTTTGCTTGTTTTCAGTCCTTGCACTTTATAAAAATTTTTTTTAATGTTTATTTAGTTTTGAGAGAGAGAGAGAGAGAGATTGAAAGCAGAGGAGGGGCAAAGAGACAGGGAGAGAGAGAATCCCAAGCAGGCTCCAAGCTGTTGGCACAGAGCCCGACCCAGGGCTTGAACTCACAAACTATGAGGTCATGACCTGAGCTGAAGTCAGAAGCTCAACAGATGAGCCACCCAGGTGCCCCATGGTCCTTGCACTTCAGAAGGCACTAGTTTCCAGGGGAAACCAAAGTTATAAATGTAAATCCAACCAGTCAACAAGCAAAGTTGGGAATAACTGGTGCATCTCAAAATCCTTGGGGATTATATTGGGGGGTAGGTGCCAGGAGAGAGAGAGAGAGAGAGAGAGAGAGAGAGAGAGAGAGATTGAGAGAGAGAGAGAGAGAGAAGGCAAGCCCATAATATCAGTGATTACAAAACCCAAGAAAATGCTGGGTTAAGATCAGAATCTGGAGGCAAAATCAAGAGAGCAAGGGCTCCTTCAGGACCTTTGGTCAGCAAAAATGTTCTTCCACTTAAACTAGAGAGTGAAATAAGCATTTTTATAAGCGATCTTGGAACTGCAGAGCTCATAAATAGCCCAGGTGTCACCAAGAAGGAGATCTATTTCTGCATGAAAGCTAATAACGGTGAATGTTTGAAATGAATCCTCAACACCTGTGACTGCATTTTAATCTCAACCTGACCTCAGTATTGGAGAATTTCAATGGCAAATTCATTTCTTTTTCATTCTAAGCAATGTATATATCAGTCAAGATGGCAGTCCCATACACATTAGACACTTGGTCTAAGCTTTGTACCAACTGATAATCAAAAAACAGTGGTCATGTGTATATGCTATTACAGAAGGAAAAAGAAAAAATCATATATGTTCTACTTTTAATTGAAACTGGATTACATGCTAATGTGGATTTCAAAACACTTTTTCTTCCCTAAGATCAAAAGGTTAATGGATATTAACAATTTATTTCAATAAAATCCTTAGAACTTCACATTAATCTTACTAGGGAACTGCATTTGTGATATGTGACAGAACTTGTTGGAATCACACCTTTAAAAGTTTAAAAAAAAATCCTAAAAGTATTCTGAGAAATTGATCCTGGCGTGTGCAATTAATGGTGTGAGATCCTAAAAGCATCAAGAAACATCACAAACTGTTTCTACAAAGGTGTAATGTCTCTAAACCAAACAGCTGAACAGGAAAAATCTCAGCTTGAAGTACTTAGATTACCTCTTGTTTCCTAAACTCTGCCATTAAACTTCATGACATTAATTTTCTTTTTTTTTTTTTATCACAGGCTAAACGACCGGAATGTCCAAAATTATTTGCCTAAGATGAACACCATTTTCTGTCTTTCCGCTCTGACTTAGTCAGGTTTATTTCTCTCTCTAAGGTGCCCTGCGGTTTCTTATCAGAAACTATGTGTATATATACGTTATTGCCTTTTTAGATATAGCAAATGGCTTCAAAACCAAGGATGTAAGAACACATATCTGAGTATGTATGAAGGAAGTGCCAAGGGATTATTTAAAGAGTGGTAATGATCTGAAAAAGGACCACCGAAAATAACAGTGTGGTCTATGCTTGTTGGGCAATCCAGATCTCTCTACAGGAATGAAGAACTTACTCTCCCAGTTCATCCCAGGCTTCCAGAATTACCTCATTAGAAGACCTCTGCCTCACTCAAGGCCACACCCCTTCCCCAAGGCAGCCAGGGTCAGGTGACTTATCAAAGGAAGCTTTTACTGACCCCAGATGAGACACCTCAAAAGGGTCATCTTATCTTCAGAATAGCTGTGGCTTCTGTTGATAATGCCTGTCAGCTCAACTTCCCTCTCTACCCAGTTCTGCTTCCTTCCTTTGCCTTTAATAGGTGTGGATTCCAAGAGCTCTCCCTAATAAATGTCTATTCCCTAATCTCCATTTTAAAGTCTGTCTTCTGGGGAGCCCAACCTACACATATGCCAGGTGAAAAGTTTGAGCAATTGACATGAATTGGTATTCTGTGAGGTAGATGCTATTATTGTCTTCCTTCTGGAGAGAAGACTGAAGCACAAAGAGGTTAATTACTTGCCGTTACTTGTTAATTCCTTGAGTTACTTGTCAAAGGTTACATCAATTTTGAGACGCAGAGACAGGATTTAAGCTTCAACCATCTAACCCTAGGGTTCACAGTGTTAGCAACTACTCTTATTACACTGGACAGCTCATTTAGAAAAACCCATTTACCAGACAACATGAAATGAAATGAATGATACAAACAACTAAGTATTAAGATTGTAAAACAACTTTGATTTCTAAATTTTGATTCAACTATCAATGTCAAGTATATATATCCATCTTCATATCACTCCAAACTGAAAAAATGCATTCAGCATATTTATCTAGAAATTCTAAATAGATCACACAGTGTACCAGGTGTTCATTCCATTTCTTTGTTTTTTCACTTTAAAAAAATTATTTATTTATTTTTAACATAATTTATTGTCAAATTGGCTTCCATACAACACCCAGTGTTTATCCCAACAAGTGCCCTCCTCAATGCCCATCACCCACTTTCCCCTTTCCCCCACCCCTCATCAACCCTCAGTTTGTTCTCTGTGTTTAAGAGTCTCTTATGGTTTGCCTCCCTCCCTCTTTGTTTGTAACATTTTTTTCCCCTTTCCCTCCCCCACGGTCTTCTGTTAAATTTCTCAAGATCCACATATGAGTGAAATCATATGATGTCTGTCTTTCTCTGACTGACTTATTTCACTTAGCATAATACCCTCCAGTTCCGTCCACCGTGCTGCAAATGGACAGATTTCATTCTTTCTCATTGTCAAGTAGTATTCCATTGTATATATAAACCACATCTTCTGTATCCATTAGTCAGTTGATTGTCCATTCCATTTCTATAACCACAACAATCTAGTCTTACTATTCACAGAAGGGTGTTTAGTAGCTATCTAGGACAGATATAAAGTAGTATTACCTTTTTGTATGGGGACAGTTAATCAGAGTGAAAGAAAAGAAAGGGCTATTGTATTTTCCTTCAGATATTTGTTTTAACTCTATCATCTGCACATGGATGTACCCACTATTTCTCCATCAAATTTTTTCCTAGAGCCTATGTAAAATTTTCTTTTACCTTTTTCTTCTTCTGGAGACACCTTGTTCTGTGACTTTTCTCATTGTAACTATTCATAGAATGAGGAATGATGCTCTTGTCACCAAATAGATGGCAAATAAATAGAAAGATTTATTTCTATAGATTCCTTTCAACATTTTTTTCTTCCTTATCATGTCTGGATAATGGCTCTCTGGTAGGTGGTTCCCAAACGCCACTCATTTGAACTTATTCCTGATGAGTAGCTGTAAACAGCAGAACTGCCTAATTCTGGAATTTCAAATAAACATCTTTAAACATAATTTCTTTGACCATTTTCTGATTTAATAAGCAGTTACTTTTCAGAAGAACAAATGTAAATGTATGTATGAATTCTGAAAAGGGTGGGTGTGGAATAAAACAGAGCGGGTGTGATATTTGATTGTGTTGGAAATAGAGGTGCTGAAAGAGAATTGGATAGATTTGCTCACTGCTTCATTTCCCCATATAAACAAAATCCAAATGGTTTTCTGGGAGTCTGTGATCTTTAGGTAAGTGGCCTCATACCTTCATCTTTACAGACTTCAGTGGCCTCTTCTGAAGCGGGGCTGGGCACAGTTGCAACATCGACACCATCTACGTGACAGAAAGAGAAACGTTGCCTCAGAGTCCATGTTTAACTCCAACTGTCAAGATGGTGCTTCCCTGCCTATGGTACCTCCCTCCTCATTCCACCAAGCAAGTAGGAACCTGTTTCCTGCTCTAATACATGGAATGGTCTTTGAAGGGGCTAGCGTCTATGACCCTGTTTTATAACCAATGGAACAGGAATCTTCAGTTAAAACAGAGTCCGATGACTACAAACCACTTTTTGGTAAAGAATACTATCTGTTGGTACTATTATACTTTGGCATTTTGCTTTTTCCCCACCTCTAGAAGAATGGTATATATTAAAAAAAAATTTTTAATGTTTATTTTTGAGAGAGAGATTGTGACAGAGCATGAGCAGGGGAGGGGCAGAGAGAGAGGGAGACCCAGAATTCAAAGCAGGCTCCAGGCTCCAAGGTGTCAGCATAGAGCCCGATCCAGGGCTTGAACTCACGAACCACAAGATCCTGACCTGTGCCAAAGTTAGATGCTTAGCCAACTGAGCCAACCAGGTGCCCCATATTTTTTTTTTTAGTGAAAGATTGTGAAAGTATATCCTCACAAGTTTCCACAAAATGCTTTTATGTGAGTTTTTTTTAAAGTTTGGTTTTTCTTAGCGCAGCACTTCTGCTCTGTTAAGCCAGGAGGTCAAATGACAGGGAGCATGTCTGATGGCTGTCAGCACACAGGCCCAGGAGAAGGGGATCATTTGTTGGAAAGCACCAAAAGCCATTTGGAGATTTCATGTCACCCAAGCACAGGGTGGGGACTAAGGAACTTGGAGGGTCTGCTCCCCTCATAGCAGCAACTAACCTCATCAGAGTTTATCTTTTTCCTCAGTCCCGTAAACACCACAGCAACTCCATTCACATCTGGCTTCCAGGATAACAGATAATTAACTTACTAACATTAAAATAGTAAATTTCATATATGAACTATTGTTAAAATCATTTGGAATGGTTAATATTTGACAATTGAAAAAGGAATTGAGAAGGAATATACATTTTTCATGTAGTAACAGAGTTTTTTTAAACTGTGTTTTAGAGTTTTTTAAACTCTTTAGTTTTGGAACTAAAGATAATTCACACATGTATGACAACGCTTAAAGACAAATCACATATTTTCTAGCATATCTTATGTCCTTAATGTATTTGACTGTTACTTTCAGGTCATGTCTCTATTGGGAGAGAGAATAAAATTTTTAGTAGGGGAATAATTGGAGGTGATACGTTACTTTCTTTTGTTTGGTGATAATGTCTGATAAAAATAAAAAAAAAAAAAAACAAGAAACAAGACTATTAATCTTCCCTTGGTGTTACATCTTCCCATTTGTCTACTTCCTGTCACAGTAAAACTCCCTAAAAGAGCTGTCTATGTTATTGTCCTACACTTCCTCACTTTACAGTGTCTCCATAACCCACTCCATTGGCTTCAACACCCCTCCAAGAATTCTCTTATCAAAAGCGCCAATGACTTCCTTTTGCTAAAACCAATGGTCATTTCTTTATTTTTTTTTTTCATTGTGTTTGATTTCTCAGTAGTATTTCACCAAGTTTTAACTCTGTTCTTTCTGAAACACTGTCTTCTTCTACCCTGTTGCCACCTATCCAGATGCCATGGTGTCTCAAGCTCCACTGTTTTCTTTATTTACATGTTCTTTCTAATGAATTTCACCCAGAACCATGGTTTTAAATCTCATTTCTATGCCAGTGAATCTCAAACCTGTATCTCGGTGTGCATCTCTCCAGATTCATATATCTGACTAGCTTCTTGACGTCCCATCCATATGGCTAAGAGTCCTCCCAAATATACGATGGACAAAACTGAACTATTAACTTTCTCAACAAAAACCGTGCCTGGTGGCCAGTCTTCCGTGTGTCAGTAAATGGCACCGTCATCCACAAAGTTACTGATGCTAAAAATCTAGGACTTATCCTGGATTCCTCTTTTCCCCATACCCCATATCCAAATCCATCAACACATCCTGTTATTGCTATGTCTGGAACATAACACTTCAGTCCATTTGTCTCCGTTTCCAGAAACTGCCATCATTTCTTCCTGCTATAGCTTTCTAACCGGTCTCACTCGGTTCTTGTGACCCACTTTTACTCACAGGCAAAGTGAGCTTGTTAAAACCTTAAAACTTCTGCTGGCTTCTCTTTGTAGTGCTAATAAAATCAAATTTTATACAGTGAGACATTATCTGGTCCTATGATTTTTTTAAACCAAATCGCACACCATGTTCTCCCTAATGCACAGTGTTCCAACCACTCTGACCTTCTTCCTCCAACATGCTAAAATTGACCTTGAGGCATTTGCATTACCTGGTCCCTCCATCTAGAATGCTTTCCCACCATCTCCTCATTGAGATTTCATTTAATTATCCCTTCCTCAGGGAATCCTTCCCAAATCCAGACAATGGAAAGTTGCCTTCTCAGTATTCCATCTACCTACCCCACTTTTCCACAAAGCATTTTTTATTATCTTACATTTTTTTTGTTTGTTTATTGTTTATTTTTAAATTTCTTTCCCCGACCCCCGCCCCCATCAGAATATAAGCTTCAAGGAGGCAGGGATATTGTCTTTATGGTTTGCTGCTGTATCCTAGTGCCCAGAACAGTACCTGGGTCACAGCAAACCCTTGGATTTAATCACGACAAGAGTCAAAACCGTGCTGGTTTGAGATTACGTGTTTCTCATGATGTGAAGGAGGCCTGCAGAATTACATAGTCAAAACTGAATCTGGAAATCATATTGAACATAAAGGAGGTATTTATATTTTGGAAGAACAATAGTAGGTCAAAAGGGCTTTAGTGGCCAGGACCTCATCTTTGATTTTTCTGTACTTAGATTAGGAAGGCTATGAAATGAGCCAGAGCAAACATAACCTTGTGTATTGACAACAGCCAAGATCATAGATGAATCATGCCATTAGACCTGTGCCAGCAGTGGGCTCACTTGGAAGAGCAAGAGGTACATTTGGAGTAGTCTTTATATTGACTGGTAAGCATATTGTGATGATAAGGCTATCGATCCAAGAGGTGGGAAGAGGACTCACACCCTACCACTGTCTGCTGACAGGCGATCCCAGTTTCGAAAAGAAATCATCTGTTCTCAGCTTACTAGCTAAAAAGAATGAATAAATAAAACACAGGCAAATGTGTGTGTCTGTACACATATGTGCGTGTGTGCATGTGTGTGTGTGTGTGTGTGTGTGTGTGTATGAACAGGGGTGGGAAAAATCTATGTCGATAAAGATATCTTGGGACGGAACGGTGAGTGAATAAAACCTGTGAAGCCTCACCATTCAGAGAATGGCCTCAGCTGTCAGCATTTAGTTGACTAACACTTGTCAGCCGCAAACAGTGAAAACAGTGACAGCTTCTCACATAAGACTCATCTTCCACGGAGCATAATGATGTATGGGTCGGGAGCTGGGGGGGGGGGGGCGGTGGATGACAACAGTTTGCTGTATCAGAAATTCATTTCATTGCAAGGACTACGTCTCGGCAAAGGGAGCCTGCTGACCCAGTGGCGGCCACACAAGGTCCTTGCTGCTCTGCTTCAGTGCTTTCTCTGATTGGCCTTCTTCAATTCCATCTTCCAGGTTAATAATAAAAGATTCCAGTTCTCTAGCAAAAGTTCCAAGGTTAATGTAGGAAGTTTTCAGTGAAAAACTTATCACACTACCTGGTTGATTTCCAAGAGTTCAGCATATGGCCTAGGGTGTGCCGGGCACCCATTCGATGGAGCCCACTGTTTCCAAAATGCCCCTCTGTGGGGACTCATTAGGACTTGGAGACTAAAAGGAACAAGGAGATTTTTCTTTTGGTGGTGTTGTTGATAATGGCATAACTGTGCCTATCAGTCTTTTCAAGGAGAATGTGCCTGAGTGCAAAAATGGGTAAGAAGAGATGAGAAGTTAAAGGTGGTGACAATCTCTTTTGACTCTTAAGTGCCACTTCACTTAAAGGTGTTCAATTCATAATCTGCAGTGGAGAATCTATAAACACCACCTGACACATCTGTTCTCAGGGAACAGAGGAAATGTCAGGAAGGCTTCAGATCTCACTTTAATTCTGGGTGTGGGGTAATCGGGTTTCATGACACCATCTCCTACAACATGTAAAGAAACGACCAGAAACCTGGCTCTTCAAAGTGTGATGCAAAACAGTAAAGAACATTCTACCTGTCATGGAGGGAAAGCCTCTAATTTATTTCCTTTAAACGTTTTTCATTTCATTTTTTTCTCCAAACTAAACCTGCTAATTTTGACCTGTCTGAAGGCAGCCAAGCTCTGAGTTGGCACTTGCAACCTCTTAGAGCATTTCTGAGCAAAGTGTTGTTATGCAGAAGAAAAATGGAATCCGTGAATGAGGAATGAGAATGCACCCTTCTGACTGGAAGCACTGTCACTCATAGGTAGTGGAATTGGTGGCTTCCTGACAGAGACCTAAATGAACACTGAAATCAATCTGGTGAAGAGCTATAGGCATTTCTAGAAAATAACATTTGAGTAAAGAGTAATGTTATCGTTCACCTCTGTGGATGAGGCCTAGAAGACTCCTCAAAAGAAATCTGAGCCCACCTGCTTCTTGGCTCTGCCCTTCCGTTTCTTCTGTGCTTTGTTTTTCCTCTGGACTGTTCTCATCTTTCAAGGAAACCAAGGAGGGAAAAAAATACATCAAGTCAATTGATGAAATACCTCTTTATGGCTAATATGCGGCACTGAAATTAATTGTAACCAATGTAGCATGACTCCCCAAGCAAGGCAGAGAGATGAATCAGAGGCATGAAACAGAAAAATTACCTACATAAATAGGTGCATTTATACTGGTCCATTCTCACCTGATTTGCTTGATGAAATGTTAAACTACAGTAAACAAAATTTACTCAGCACTCCTACAACATTTCTCTCCTTGCGCAGCATTTCCCAAAATGCAATACAAGATCTTAATTCGAATCTGTTTTTCTCCCTTGACTCAAGCAGTATGCACTGTGTAAGGAAGTTCAGTTGATTAAGTTTTATGACTTTTATTTTCCTGTTTGATACATGTTGCAAAAAACATCTATTTTTACCTAACTTACACATGGCAGTCTAACGTATCTATGCTATGAAATATTTTGTCTTGAACAGATTATGTTGGTCAAGTTTACACTATAGTACATAACTCCTTGAAAAATAAGTAACTGGGCAGGTGCATTGTGGCTGAATACTAGAAACTAGTTAAAATTTTCTTTTGGCTTAAAACGTATAATATGTATCTGTGGATTTACGTGTAGAAAAAATTAAAATTTTCAAAGGCAAATAAAGGCATGATTTTATAACTCATTGCTGGGAGGGTTTCCAAATCTCTTCTTATTTGGAAATTTTTAGAAAGGAAAGATTTATATAAAGACACAGGAACACAATATTAAACATGGAATTAGACTACAGAAAACAGAGACGCAGAAGTTACTAGCATATATAACTACGGGTTAAAGATGGCCACAGATCCTTTGTCTCTCAGGAAGTGGACTCTGTCTCTCCTCTCCTTGAATCCGCTCTTGTTCTGTGACTTGTTTAGATCAATGAAAAGGGGCCCCGAAGCTGAGGCCTCAGAGGACCAGCAGCTTTTGCTTTCTTCCTCTGGGAAGCCAGCCACCATGTTGTAGCGATGCTCAGGCTAGCCTACCAAATGGGGAGAGGCACATGGAGAGAGAGAAGAGCCGTGTGGAGAAACTCCAAGGGGCCAGACACGTGGGTGAATCCTTCTGCACCTTCCAACCCAGCCCAGTTGCCCGTGCATGCAGCCAGATGACCTCAGCCAATGTCACAAGGAGCCGAAGAGTCACCCAGCTGAGTCCTTTTAAAATTCCTGACCTATAACCAGGTTCAGATCATTTAATCTTGTTTTACTCGACTGCTTCGACCTACCATCTGTTGCTACTACCTGCTCTTAATCCAGAGGCAGGAAGATGGGGAATCCTCCCCAGAGGAGGACTCCAATAGGGGAGCCGAAACAAGAGCCTTAGAAGCAATGGGGAAACATTTCCCAGAGCAGGTCTATAAAATAACCTAGGGAAGAGAGCTGCAGATGGGAAAAACATCTGGGATTGACTTGAATGACAGAAAAAGTTTACAATAGAATGGCAAAAATACATACATACATACATGCATGCATCCATAAAGAAGAGTTAATTCTGAAGTGGGGAAGGAATGCTACTGATGAATACATAAGTATGTATACAATTCCCTCTGCCCAACATCAGCTATTTGCCCTGGGGGATATGGTATAACTTCTAATGTGAGAACCTGGGGCAGCTCTGTAGCTACCTAAACCCTATGTTCTAAATGGCCTATTTACAGTACCACATAATGGTCTGACATCTGCTCTTTTGTAGTTCTCCAAGTAGGCGATGGCATTGGCTTTTGCTCTAGGAAGGAAATAGCCATCATTGCTTCTCTTGCCCCCTTAACAAGGCCACGCTGGTGCCACAGCATGTGTCAAAAACATAGGTCAGTATGTTCCCTGTTCATTCCACCAAATGGGAGTTAGAGTCAAGCACGAGAAATCTGCCAGCTTTTCTGTCTCCCCTAGCAAAGTCTTTTTAACAGAGATTTCACAATAGGCTTGAAGCTGGCAGTGACAGGCTGCCTTTAAAATTAGTCCAGTTACCACATCTCCTATAGAGTAAAAAGCTTTCTTGTGGAGGGAGGAAGATAAGAAGGGAAAGAGAAACAACAATTAAGTCACAGGAAGGCGAGGAATTTGTGCTAGCCTTTCGAAACGCATGAGAAGGAAATTTATGGTCAGACTCCCAAGTCTAGCTCTATAACAATAAATACCATTCTGGTTGTTTTCCTTAATGTACCGCCACTGGGTTTTTACCCATGTGCATATGCATGCTGTCTCACTTCCTAAGACAGCCACCTCAGTGCCATGCTTTTGTTTCCTACTTTGAGCCTTGACTTGCCATATTTCTGCCCTTGGGAAGCAAACTCAAGAAACACTTGCCATGTTTATTACGGAGGAAGTGTATTCTAGAAGAATGCTGGATTTGCCATCTGAGTAACATGCCCTCAAAAGACAAGGTTTAGGTACATTCCTTTCGTCAATCTCCAGACAGTGCATCCTCAAATCCAGCAGGGGGAACCAGTGTAGAAGTCTTGCTTTCAAAGCAAGCATTCTCTGGCAATTAGATTAACATTCATTTCACTCTTTCAGAAGGATATTTTGGCTGGCTTATAGCTTTCCATCCACTTAAAATGCCCCAAATGAGTGAGTTCTTAGTGAAACTGTGGTCTTCCACTGGTAGGGGAAAAAAAAATCCCATTACACTGTTACCCGTAAGTATTTGATAAGGACAAGCTTTCCTTTTATCAGCCTTGTCTGTCTAGCAATCTTCACAGGAAGCCCATAAACAATAAAAAGTTAAGTAGAGTGGTGAATATAAACTTGTGGTTTTTAGAAGGGATTTGGAAGGCTTACAATAAATGTGAAGAAATATAAGGAAGTGACAGGCTATTTTGTTAGCTTAAAAAATGTCATGCAGAAGCTAAATTCTCTTAGTTAGTTTGCCTTTAAGACCGCATATTTATTTCAGATAATAAATCGCTATAGCATTCATGGTGGGAGTCACATAACACTTGATTTTCTTGTGCCAAAAGGCACAGTAACCTCTCAGAATTCTAGATGTTGCATAATTTCTATGTCTTCAGTATTAGTATCCTGCCCTTTGCTCTTTCAACCTATATTTATTGAGCATGTACTATATTCAAGCATATTTCAGGACTTTTATAGAAATAAAAATAAGGGGTCCCTGCTGCAAACTGAATTCACATAAGCAGAAGGAATGCATCATTGGCTGGATGATGACAAGAACGTAATCCATGTTTATTTCTCGATGAGAGAGATTTACAAGGGCAAAATCTCAATGTCATGGCCACAGATTATTATCCTGATTATGTGTAGTTTTGTTTGCAAACTGTGCACGGGAATGGGAAGAGAAAGGGGAAGTAAATCAGAGAAAATCCGTCCCCGCTACTGGGGAAACAACCTGATGTGCACTGCCTATTCCTGTATTATTACTCTTTCTTATAAAGGTGCCAAGATTTCCAGACACAGATAGAGCACATGCAGTCAAAAAACAGTGGTTTGCAGATTAGATTATTTGTCTCCATTTTGCAGCCCCTTGTAATGGATTATACAGTTCAGTATTCTCCCAATGTGGGCAGAGCATACTTTCCAAACACACTGATGTTAGATTTGACCAAGTTACCTGATGTGGCTAATGAAATATTTGTGGACACAAGGTGAGCAAAAGACCAAACTGTACTGCATAACTGGACTTTGTGCCTGTGCTCTTGACATTTGCCATGACAAGAAGATGGTCCTATAGCTACTGGTCCCTGATCTGGACCCAAGCCCAGGCAAGGCACAGCTTGAAATGAAACTGCCCAGCTGGACCCAGCCCACATCAGGTGAATGACAGAAACTCTCAAACCTGTGAGCATGAGAATAAATAGTTTGGTCCTAAGGCACTGCATTGGGGGGGTGGGGGGGTTATTTGTTACACAGTATCATCGTGACGGTAGCTGGTTAATACAAATGGTATATTCATTTTTCTCAGGTCAGAATGGCTCAACTTTTTTTTTCTTTTCTTTTTTCAAGTTAGCACTCTTTTATTTATAAAGAATTCAGTCTTTAATTCTGTATTTTGACACCAAGCTACATTCTCATCTCACACATTTCAAAATTCTCTAGAACATACACATGTGAAAAATAACTTTAGCGTATATAAGGAAGGAATGATCTCAAAAATATGTACTGCCATCAGTTATAGTTAAGTTTTATTTAATAAAGCTATGTGGGTAGTGGGATAATACTAGTTAATACCAGCTAATGATTATTGAATATTGGCTATGTTCTACTCAGTGTTTGCATAGGCCATCAGATTTAATTCTCATAGCAACCCAGTGAGTTTGGTATTATTATTATCCACATTTTAGGGTTAAAAAAACTGAGGCACAGAGATGTTAAATAATTTGCCTAAGATCCTACAGCTAGGAAGTGGTGGGAACAGGGTTTTGACCTGGTCAGCTCATGTCAGAGCCCACGTTCCCTTCTTGGAAACATAACTAATATTTATTGTTTGGGTAAGATAAATTATGGGTCAGCAAAAATGTGAAAAAATGCAGGGTATTTTAGTGGCTCAGTTAAGCGCCTGACTTCGGCTCAGGTCATGATCTCACAGTTCATGAGTTCGAGCCCCATGTCAGGCTCTGTGTTGACAGATCAGAGCCTGGAGCCTGCTTCAGATTCTGTGTCTCCCTCTCTCTCTGCCCCTTCTTGGCTCTCTCTCTCTCAAAAAAATAAAATGTTAAAAAAAAATTTTTAATGTGAAAAAATGATACTAAATAATAATAACAGCTAAAGAACTAAATGATAATGTCATGAAGATTAACATGGAACACCAAGAACATTGAGAATTGAGTTTATCTGACATTTAAGTCAGGTAAGCACAATACTATAACTCTAAACTTTTTTTTAATGCTAAAGATATTTTTATTTTGAAATAATTTTAAGCCATAGAAAGTTACAAGAACAGTACAAAGTATTTTCTTTTTTTTTCCCCCTGAATCTATCAAGAGTGAGTTGTGAACATAATCACCTCCATCAACCCTACAAACTTTAGTATATATTTTGTACAAACAAGGACATTTTCTTCCAAAACCATGATGCAACCATCAGGACCAGGAGATTAGCCCTGATGACATTCCTGCTATCTAAGCCACAGACCACATTCAAGTTTTGCCCATTTTCTAATAATACCTTTCATAATTTTCTAGGATCACATGCAGCATTTAGTTGTCATGTCTGTTTAGTCCTTCAACCTAAGATGGAGATGCCCTTCTGACCTTGCTTGAGCTCTGTGCCAGGTGTTCAGCACCTCAACCTTACCCCCTTCAGCGGGAGTGTCTACCTCGCTCGGCTCTATTTGATGGCTTTAGGAAGGAAGAAGGGAAAGGAGGGAGGGATGCTTAGTTCCAAAAACTTAAAAACTGTTCTGGAGGTTTCCTCACCCAATTAGTTGATGTGAACAGATTAGTCTTAGAAAATTAAGTTCCCAACTTGGCTGCCTCATTATTCTAATGAAAAGCTTCACATGCATCTTTCAATGCAGATAAAAAGAGATGTACATTTGAGTAGTCACGATCTCACATGAGTGGCAGCTGCTGTCCCAAGCGCCTCCTTGGCACAAGGCACTTACACTCTTACGCCCCTCACACCCCTTACTGTGAATTCCAAAAGAGTCCTACTGAGTTAGACTTTGGTCTACATTTTTACAGATGAAGAAATCAAGGTTGTGGGGGGAAAAATAACTTCCCTGAAGTCCCATAAGTAGCGGCAGGGCTGGGTCTTACATTCAAGTCCACGTTATGCCAAAGCCTGAGGTCTCTCTTTCTTGCAGATTCCTGTGATTTCTGCTGACCCTCGATAACAAAATTGTAAGTCCTGAGACAGAGGCCCTTGCTCTTGCTGTGGTGTCAGCAGCTCCCAGCACAGTGCCTAAGTTCATTAGGGGCTCCATAAATACTTGTCAAGGGATTAAAAAGGAAACTTCATTTCCCCCTAAGCAGTAATTATTTATTATTATTATTATTTTTTATTTTTTTTTAACGTTTATTTATTTTTGAGACAGAGAGAGACAGAGCATGACGGGGGAGGGTCACAGAGAGAGGGAGACACAGAATCTGAAACAGGCTCCAGGCTCTGAGCTGTCAGCACAGAGCCCGACGCGGGGCTTGAACTCACTGACCGCGAGATCATGACCTGAGCCGAAGTCGGACGTTTAACCGACCGAGCCACCCAGGCGCCCCTATTATTATTATTATTGCTTGCACTGTATTTCAGTTCTCAATGTAGAAAAGGTGTGTTTCTATCTGAGCCTCTGGTTGAACCGCATTAAATTTTGGATCTGTTTTAAAATGTCATGTGTCTTTTATCACAAGTAATGGTTCCTAAAAATCCAACGCAGTGACATGTAGGGAGCACAGGTAGCTAGAATTCATCTGCTCTCACCACCACCCAGGTCCGGCCTCCTTCCTCCCTTTTTCTCCTGGGTTGTGATAGGGTCTTGTCCTCCAGATCTGTTCTCAACCTAGAGGCCAGTTTGTTTTCAAATGTAAGTCGGATCATACCATTCCCCTGCTCAAATGTCGCTCACAGGCAACAAGGCCCTGTGTGGTGGAGACCGCTATGGTTTTCCCACCCCGACATTTTTCTAGAAGCCTCCTACACATTCTGTTCCAGCCACACTGGCTATTCCTCCTAGGGTCTCTTATCCCCAGGTCTTTCCACTGCCCTTCCCCTCTGCCTGCAGTGTTTTCATGTCTGACAAGTCTTTGCTCAATATTTCTCCTTTCCAATGGAGTCTATGCTGAACAGTCCACTTAAACATCTCCCCCTCCCTACACCCTCCGTCCTCCTCACCAGGATCTACTTTTTATTTATTTATTTTTCCAATCATCTGTCATCTTCTAATACATAATTTAGGTAGGTATTGCATTCATTGCTTATATATATCTGCCCCCACTTGAATGTAAGCTCCACCAAAGCAAGGATGTTTGTTTGCTTCATAGCCTGAGATCTCCTAAGTACCTAGAATGAACACATGACAGATGTTCAATAAATATTTGTGAGTTAATGAAATGTGGCCTTGCATAGTTAGTTAACAAATTAATCAGGAAAAAAGGGGAAGATTATCTATTCCAAAATCATTTGGTTAGTTATAAAATTTGGGGGCATAATGCGGGGCAGCATTTTTCAAGGAAGTTGGCCCCGACACAGAACCTAGGCTCTTGCTAGCCACCATTTTGTCTTCTTAATGGAGTAGTCACCTTAGAGAAGGAGTCCTTTCCTCAGGCCAGGGGAGATTATGCACAGAAGTTGTTACAATACAGTTATCCAGGCTAATAACTTAGCACCTTCTGGGAAGGTGGTGGAGCACACATAGCCCATTTGGGGAAATGCTTGCTTTCTTGGCTGCCAGTACCAATTCTACTCAAAAGAAATACTGTTACAACCATGTCTAATTCATAGAGGGTGCGTAAGACCTATGGTTTGTCTTCAGTTATAGGACAGAGAAGACAATCATCTTGTTCCTATTTCCTGTGTCCCCAAATAGCATACTTGTCCATGTAGAGGGAAGAGGAAATAATTGAATCTGTTACTTTTAACAAGATATGTCTGTTAAAAGAGACCTAAGTATAACAAAAGTTCAATGAAAGGAAACACATGAGACTGTAGCGTGCAAGAGCCCCTTCCATATATTTTGTATGATGGTAAATAGAGTGCCAAGTGCTCAATAAGAAACTCAACAAATATCTGCCGAAGGATTGAACTTTGTAGCATTTCCACGTTGAAGGTATGACCCTGGCATACCAAAACTTGCCACGACATATCTTGGTATAAAAATAGCACAAGGCAATGCACCAGAGTGCTATTTTCAATATCACACACACCCTCTTAATAGATAACATATGGTTCTCCCATATGGCATGTTAATACAAATACTTTTACCCTGATATGGTTAGCTTTTAATCCAAGGATTTTCAAGTACTTTACAAACACTATTCATTAACAGTCTTCCCTGGGGGGAGTTGCAGTGCCTTGCAGAGATACAAAGCATCCTGAATATAATCAATAACCATTAAGGAATGACAATAATAAGAAATACATTAATGTGGCCTTTTTTTAAGATAAGGAAAAAAAAACAGTTGGGAATTAAGCAACATTCTCAAAGTCTTCTGATGATTTCATGGTGCACTTAAGGTTACAAATCAACTTCTACTGATGCTTATGGTTATTCTACCAGTTGACCTAGGCTAGTGAATAGATCATAAATTGCACTGGTTTTAGGTATGCACATAAGCTTGTTTCTACACCATAACTGGGAAAATGACGACCAAAACAAACTTAGCATAACAGCACTACAATGGGATTTCTTGGTGCTCTCTCTTAAGCCCTAAGGTTTAATTTCCTTCTATAAATTCCAGTTCTCTCTATTGTCATTTATGCTTCTGAATCAAGATATCTGGTGTGCCTACACATTTGTTTAAAACAGGCACACATTGTGCTCTCTGCAGATGTTAAGACAGAACTGGCAAAATGAAACTAGTTTTTTTTGTTGAAGAAGAGAAAGGATATAAAGATATTCTTTGAATAGAAGAATCATTCCATGAATAAATTCAAAAGCTGCTAGGTATCTTTGCCACCAGTTAATGTTGGGTGAGTACCCACAAAGTTCAAGATGATGGAGAGGAAATAACTAGGCTATTAGGAAGGGGACAGAAGTAAATATAGGCTATTAGGAAGGGACAGAAGCATTTCTTTCCTTTTGGAAGTTGAGGAAAGAAAGCTGGTTGGAGTGGTTTCATGAGATGTATCTGTCCGCACAAGGTGAAATTGAGACTAGAGACAATTATTCAGACAAAAATATAAAATTTTATCTCATATATGTAGATCTAAATAGATATTGATCAGTTAAGCTGACTTGAGGAAAATATAAGTAAGTGCTTCAGTTTCCTGCTTGCTTTGCTCATGTGGCTCTTTGGGAAACTAGTATTCGAAAATGTGCATGGGTGGCTCAGTTGGTTAAACATCTGACTCTTAGTCTTGGCTCAGGTCATGATCTCATGGTTTGTGAGTTTGAGCCCTGCATTCGGCTCTGTGCTGACAGTGCAGAACCTGTCTGGGATTCTCTCTCCCTTTCTCTCTGCCCCTCCCCTACTTATGCTCTCCAAATAAATAAATAAATAAATAAATACACTTTAAAAAAAAAAAAAAAAAGAAAATGTGCATGTGCTAAGAGCAGGTGTCCCCCAGGGAAAGCACAATTCAGTATATGTATGTTCTGTTACGGGCAGTCCCACATGGTTGTGGGAAGTAAAATCCTTTGCCTTTATCTTTCTACCATTTCCCCCCTTTAACACAGTTGTTCCTTCGGTGTCAAAACATGCTATTTTAAGTGGTGAAAATAGAAATTTCACCACTGGTTTGGAATTTTGAAGTTTAGGATGAAGGCAATGTGAGGGTTTTCCAGAATTTAATATGAACTTTTTATAAAAATGTGTCCTCACTTAAATTGTAATCCTCTAAATGATAAAACTTGACCACTCTTCCTAAGTTTACTAACAGAATTCCAGTAATGGTTTTGTTTAACCCAATGTTTACTTAATAGCTATTTGAAATTATTTTACCAGAATAAATGTCAACATATGACTTCCTGTATTTTACACACATAAAAAAATTCCTTAGGGCAGAAATCACACTCATCGAAATGTGGCATGTCCAAATTGAGATGTGCTGTAAATGTCAAATATACGTTCACTTTTAAGGATAGCAGAAAAAAAATGTAAAATATCTCATCAGCAATTTCTATATCAAATAACACGTTGAAATGCAACACTTTGGCTATATTAAGTAAATAAAATATAGAGTTAAAATTAATGCTGCCCGTGTCCCTTTGTTTTAAAAACGTTGCTTCTCAAATTTTAAAGTTACATGTGCAACTGTGACTCATGTTGTATTTCTATCAGGTGGGCCGATCTAGAGCTCACTAGTGAGGGAAGGGGCTACAGAGCTCAGAGTCCAGTGGAGCAAGTGGGTGTTGAGGTCAAAGCTATCAAATCCCCATCCACTG
Source organism: Panthera pardus (assembly GCF_024362965.1). NCBI lineage: Eukaryota > Metazoa > Chordata > Mammalia > Carnivora > Felidae > Panthera > Panthera pardus. The sequence continues at coordinate 41,308,950 of NW_026526821.1, read as the reverse complement.
TTCCTCTGCACTTACCAATGGTTTCTTCTCATGAGCACCTGTGGCACTCTGCCTTAGGGTCTTTTTCGAGTCTCAGCAGGATGCTTGTCCTATGCAGCCAATTTGGAAGCAGCCCAACCAGTGATGGACCAGACAATATAATTAACACCTTGCTTTCATTCCCCTGAGGGGGACAACTCTGGGGCACATCCCACAGAGTTCTCCTCCAGGACCCAATCCCAAATGCCCATAGGACAACCTGTTTGTTCATGAACTTGTGTTTCCTTTCTCTGGCTCACTTCCCTACTTCCCTCCTGGTGCTTCCTAGGATCATTCCCCAAATCAGCCACTTGCCCTTGAATCCTTATCTTGACATGGAGGACCTGACCTAAGACATTTTAAAACAATTTTAATTACACAAACATGTTATCTCCAGTTGTGATAAGTGCTAGTGGAGGGAAGCACAGTTTGGCAAGAGGCCTTCTAAGAAGGTCATCGGAGGGGACTTCCCAGGGGAACGGGTAGTTAGTTGATCAGTTTAAGGCACTTATATGAAATTAATTGGTAGAAATTAATGAAGCAAAAAGGGAGAGATAGATGAGTGTTCCAGGTGGAGTGAAGAGCATGTCCATAGGTCCTGTTGTGGGAAAGATCATGGCATCTTTGAAGAATTAGGGGTGGCCAATGGGGCTAGAGTAGAGAGTGAGGGCCACTAGATGGGCCTAAAGGGAAGATACCCAGGCAAAAGGAGCAGGGTGATTTGATGGCACAGGGGATGTTCCAAAGGTTGGAGAACAAGATGGAGAGGTGAGAGTAAGCATGTACATTTGGGGGGTCACAGTGACTTAGTACTGCAGGACCACTGCCAACAATGGGAGTGGAGCAAGGAGAGAAGTCAGAAGAAGAAGTGGTTATGTGACAAAGTGGTTACTGAGGAGGGAGATACATCAGTGAGGGTGGTACAGAGCCTTGGTTTCTCTCTTACCTGGCTGATTCTCATGGGGACTGGATTGATCTGGGTGGGGGTAGGAGGTGGAGAAAAGTGACTAATGCAGAACTGATTAAAATACTTCAGGTAAGAGATGATGAAAGTCAGAGATAAAGGGGTGGCAGGAGAGGAGAGAGAGAATAGGAAGGATTTAGGGCAGAATCAACTGGCTTTGGTGAGTAGTTGGATGGAGGTGTGAAGGATGAGAGGCAGTGCCAGCCTCTATCTACATTTCAGCCAAAGTTCTGAATGATCCCATGTAATACTCAGAATAACCCTGTGGTACAGATACAATAAATATTCTATGTTATAGGTGAAGAAATGATATCTGGCTAGCTTAAATGACACTTCCAAAGGTCCCATAACTAGTAGGGAGTAGAAACAGGATTTGAGCCTTGGTCATCTGCTTCCAAAATGAAATCTGTTAATCACCATGCTATCATGCTATCCAGAATCCCATCCAGGCATATATGGCCTGGGATAATCAGAGCTGGGGAGCAATTACTGAGCCTGGGAACAAAGGAAGGCATGTTGGTTTATGGTGGCCATAAGGTATGCAGTACAGATGTTTCAGTAGAAAGGAAGGGAAATCAAATAGATGGGAAGGAAAAATAGACCAGTAGAAATCCTTCCAAAATAGTATCTAGAAAATTTGTATAAGATTTTTTTTAAGTGAAGCATGCATATATAGGCTTTTCCCTCTATCTAAAAGTTCAAGTTTTGCTACTTCACTTTTATGAAAGACCTATATTAGTACCTATTTTCAATAACCAAAAAAAAAGCTGAAGATTTTCACTTTTATGAAATAGTAACTGCCTTTTTGCTTTGAGATACTTTGGCTTCCAAAAGGTTTCACAGGAAACTGCTACTTTCAGACAGAGAAGGAAACCTGTAATAGTCATTTATATATATATATATATATATATATATATATATATATATATATATACACACACACACACACACACACACACACACACACACATATACATAGTTATATATACATATATATATATATATATATATATATATATATATAGTTATGCTACTTTCTGAAATTCCTGGTTAGCTTTGTGTGTGTGTATGTGTGTGTGTGTGTGATTTTGTCTGGGTTGAATTTTTTGATGGATGGTATGAAATAGTTGCTTCCAATATCTATTCCCCTTCTGTCACAAGTAGGACTACATCTTACTATAAGCCATCCTGCCAGTCTAAGAAATAGGACTCTAGCCTCCTTTGTCCCATTTCTGCATACGTTCTGTGATTTGCAGGCCGATAATACTTCCTCCTTCTCCTACATGTGTCCAATATTGTCATTCCTTCTTTCTTATCAAGCCATGATTTAAGAAGGCATTGGCTGTCATTTGCAATTTAGTATAAATTACTTTTATTTGGTAATTAAACCATCACCTCTCCCAAGACTACTGATAACACTGTAATTATCTAGTATTCCTCACTATAACGCTAATTCTTTAATTACTATACTGAGTGCCAAGACTTCCTGGTTTTGACTTTAAATACTCCCAAATTTCTTTTTATTTATTTATTTATTTATTTATTTATTTATTTATTTATTATTTACTTATTTATTTATGTTATAGAGAGAGAAAGAGGGAGAGAGAGACAGAGAGGGAGAGAGAGTGATCAGGGGAGGGGCAGAGAGAGAAGAAGAGAGACTCCCAAGCAGGCTCAGCACTGTCAGCATGGAGCCCAATGCAGAGCTCAAACTCATGAGGTGTCAGATCACGACCTGAGCTGAAATCCAGAGTTAGACACTTAACTGACTGAGCCACCCAGGTGCTCCAAATACCCCCAAAGTTATATTAGGCATATTTCAAAGAATTATTGGGGTCTCACTTCACTTTGAACAAATAGAACTCTATGTATTGTTGTTGCTGTTGTTCTGTTCTCTTCCCAATGGTAACTGTTTTTCCCTTGTACCAGGGCAATACCTGCTGGCAATGGATCATCTCCTTGAGATGACAATCACATACTCGATAGCCACCTGAAGCAATTAGTCAATAGACTCAAGGACTCGGGAAAAATTGTCTAGGGTCGCTGATGTTATTTTAGACAAGCAAATGTAAATATCAGAAGCCACATCAAAAGACAAATGGGAACATATGTTTCTCCTCTCCTGATGGCAGGGTATGCCACAGACAATTAAGTATTGCCAATATGTATGATGCTATACACATAAAGGAACACCTGAATCCCTAGCACAGCATTCTGGCATGTGCTTTGTTCTTTTTGCCAGATTGGTCAATTTGCAGAAGTGTGCCCTTATCTGATGCACTTTTTTGGATAACGCTGAAGAGATTCCAGTTGTCTCCTCTCCACAGAAATATGTTTGGTTAAAAGTGACCTCTGATCAATGAAAAGAGAAATCTCTACAAGTGATCACACGCATTCAAAATGGGAATCAGTTGGCGAAGTGGACATTGGCCTATTCCCTCTCATGGGCTCTAGGGATAGACTTCTTTTTTCACTGTAATATAGTTGATGTACCATATTATACTAGTTTCATGTGTACAACATAGTGATTTGACAATCCTATACATTATAAAATGCTCACTGGGGTAAGTACAGTTACCATCTGTCACAATACAAAGTTATTACAATTAGGGATAGTCATTTACTATGTAGAGCCCCTCCCCACTTGAACTTGAACCCCAGCAGGAGAGAGTGGACATAGCAGGGAGCAAGAGACAGAAACAGTTACGCCACCAATAAGAAAGACCACAGGAGAACATTCTCACACCAACAGCTTGAGAAAGGTTTTTAGGACTTTCTATCTTCTTGGCAGTTTGCTTATAAGAATAAATTACCTCTCCCAGCTCTCATTACCAATGTCAGATGAGCTTGGACTTGGTGGAACCAATTTCCCCCTGCTTTACCTCAGAAGATCTGTAGCTTATGGAAGTGTCAAAATGGGCTTGAGGTATGTATATATGTATGTATGTATGTATGTATGTATTTATGTCCAGTTGACATACATTTCTATATTAGTTTCAAGAAAACATAGTGATCTGACATTTATATACATTACAAAATGCTCACCATACTATGTCTAATTACCAACTGTCACCCTACAAACTTGTGTGAATATTTTCTTCAGAAAACCCCTGAATTAACAGTACTGTAATGAATGCTACCTTGTGACTCCAAACGTCAATCAAAACATGTCAAAATAGATCAAAAGTTTTTCGGATCACATGACAGTGGTCTGGACAAATACTCAAATACATGCATATACCTCTTGAACCACTCAAACGACTGGCAACTGAATAATTTCCTCTAAAATTGGCTATTAAGTTTGTGATTGGAATCATTTACAATAACAAATAGTTATAAGAAGAAACATGATGTACTTAAAATGAAAGATGACCCTCCAATGCTGTCCTATTAAGGCTAATTAAATTATGATTTGGGTCCATTTTAATTACAACTAATAATGAGTTCTACAAGGTAAGCTTTAAGAGGGATAAACACAGACTCAAGGCTGCAATTAGTTTGATCAGGAAGCAGAGATATCTAGCTGATTCATTGCCACTTTAAAAAACTTCTCTTTTTTTATAATGTTTATTTATTTTTGAGACACAGAGAGAGAGAGAGACAGAGTGCGAGCAGGGGAGGAGCACAGAGAGAGGGAGACACAGAATCTGAAGCAGACTCCAGGCTCTGAACTCTCAATACAGAGCCCCATGTGGGGCTCAAACCCACGAACTGTGAGATCATGACTTAAGCCGAAGTCAGATGCTTAACTGACTGAGCTACCCAGGCTCCAAGAACTTTTATTTACAGCCCAAACTCCCCACTCTTTGCACATTTTGTCCCATTTTCATGTATAGTTTCAACTGGAACCTCAGGTTAGCAATTTTTAGTGCTACAAGTTCGAGCAGAGTAGTAAAATAAGAAAGCCACACTACTATCTGGGGCTAGATAAAACATTAAATATGATGAACAGCTTTTAATTTGTCGCTTCAGCTTTTTTTTTCCTTTTTGCCTCTTCTAGTATGAATTCATTAATCATATTTATATGTTAACACATTGACTTTTGTTGACTCGTGGGCTAACTAATACATTTTTGTTAATGCTCTGGTAAAATTAAAATGCAGATTTTTTAAAAAAGATTTCTCATCCAAGGATCTTGAGTCCAGTTGTAGAGACACAAAAGTCAAATTGTGAGACTGGATTATTTTTCCCCATTAAAATCCAGATCTGACACAAATTCCCTACATGTCACCAGTACTGTATAAAGCCCTTGTGGTGCCAATATTTAGTGAGCAGTGAGGAATACTTACTGGCAGTCCATACATTTTTCACTCCGCTTGTTGGAGAAGGTTATTGTTATTCACGTGATGGATAGAAACACAAAATGAGTTCTCTGAGAGACCATACCCTTGTAGGTCCATAATTCTCTTCTGACAGGACCACATTAGTCATTTTAGTGACTCAATTTTTGAACCTGTTTTTGTCTCCCTGAAGGAACGAGAGAAATCCTATGTAAAATGTATCCAAGCCGAAAAGAGGACTCTCAGCGTTTTACCTCAAGTAAGATAAATTAGAGGCATGGGAAGGAGTTCTGCTATCATGGCTGGGTGGTGTGAGAAGCACGTCTGAATACTTCCTGAGGATACAATGAGTGTCTTTCTAGGATGATTTTAGAGCAGAGGTCAGCAAACTCTGGCCCGCAGGCCTGTTTTCTCGTACAGCCTGCATGCTAAGAATGGTTTTTACATTTTTAAAGGGTTGTAATAAAAACAAAGAAAAATATGCGACAGAGACCATATGTGGCCTGTGAAGCCAAAAATATTTCCCATCTGGTCCTCTACAGAAGTGTGCTGACTCCTGTTTTAGAGCAACCTAATGAAATAAATAGTGGGAGATGACTCAGCCTACAAGACCACACATCTGAATGCCTTGTGGAGGGGTGATTCCCCGTGTGGTGTAGGAACTGGCTTGACCCATTACTCAGATAACCCTCCACTACCTCCTGTCCACCGAAGATGTCACTTTCTGCAAGGTAGCAAAGTCCATGTCTCTGACATATTCTTAGTGATTCCAAGACTGCAGATGGTACTGGAAGGGGCTTTTGACTTACACATGAGCTTAACTCAATAAGAGGATTTGATATTTGAGGGGCTCCCAAAGAATCCAAGGACAGAGACACAGAGAGGATGTAGGGTGTCTTAGAATGGGAAACAAGAAGACCATTGGGATTATGGTGGTTTTAAAAACATGCCCACAAATTCTTAGATCCTCCTCTAAGAGGTGAAACTTAATGTGCCTCCCTGAGACTGTGTGTTGGATTTATGGACTTGCATAATTAAAAGAATATGGCAGCAACAATGGTCTGTTACTTTTGATATTAGGTTATAAGAGGATTGCCACTTGTGTCTTGAATATGCTTTTACTCTCTTGGGTCACTTGCTCTGGAGGAAGCCAGCACCATGTCATGAGGATACAGACTAGCCTATAGAGAGGCTGACATGACAAAGAACTGAGGTGTCTGGGAAACATTCAGCAAGAAGGTGCCCAGGGCTACCCTTCCCCAAGAGAGGATGGGTGCAGAAGGTGTGGTGAATACATAGGGACAATGAGCTGAGTAGGTGCCACAAATATGATGTTACATAGGTTTATCCCACTTTCATCCAGCTATGGGTGTGAAGGGCCCTGTCCCTCGAATCCTTCCCTCTCTTGTGGAAACTGATTTTTAGTTTCTAAGTCTAGAACAATGGGTGTCCTTCCAAGAAATCCCAATTTTGCCTACAGAGAATCTCCTAGAATTTAAACTGTTTACCCCTAGTATACTCCCTTCTCCCTTTCTCCCCCCCTCCTCTCCATACTTACCTCCCTGTTCTTCTGCTTCTCAGTTCCTCTTCTACCCAGTCTTTATCTTCCCTGTCCTATGCACTTTGGGACATCACTGCCAGCAGACAGCATCCTAACCTGCCTCCTTCTCACCCCCACATTCCTACACCTTTAGTTTAAGGAGTCATGGATGTGAAATGCCACTGCTCCTGATCTGACGGAGCCCTCTCATATGTCTGAAGGAGAGAACTAAAACTTACATAAGAAAGTTTCAGAAATGATCCCAGTCAACACTTGGCATCAAAGCGTGTAACGGTTGGTTTGACTAAGATTTATTTGCCATTTGTTGAACAGTTAATACGACTTAATGTAATATCATCGATAAAATGAGAAATACATATTTGGGCTTTGTCTCTAGGTTCTGGCACAGAGCTCTTAAAGCCCCTATAATTTTTGGAGTGATGGAAGTGATAGGAACATCTTTGTTATTCATAATAATATGTCCCTTTCAACGTTACTTGATTTATGCTAATAGGGCAACTCTTGGTGGACTCCCAGACAACTTTTAGGATGGGCTAGTTGCCAGAGGACTCAACCATGTGTTTAGGTAGAAGCTCTCAGCCTCAACCCTGACCTCTGGGAAGGGGAGAGGGACCAGAGATCGAGTCAGTGACCAATGGCCAATGATTCAATCAACCATGCCTATGGTACAGAATCTCCATAAAAACCATGAACAACAGTTGGGTTTGGACAGCTTCCAGGTTGGTGAACACATCCACGTGCTAAGAGGTGGTGCACCTCAACTCCACAGAAGCTCCTATGCTCAGGACCCTTTTGGACCTCACCCTATGTACCTCTTCATCTGGCTACTCATTTGTGTCCTTCATAATATTTTTTATAATAAGCTGGTAGTAGTAAGTTAGCTGTTTCCCTGAGTTCTGTGAGCTGTTCCAGCAAATCATCAAACCTGAAGAGGGGGTTATGAGGACACCCTTGCTTCATAGCCAGTCAGTCAGTCAGGAGTCTGGGTGCCCTAGACTTGCAATTGATGTCGGAAGTGGGGCAACCCTGTGAGACTGAGCCCTTAACCTATGGGGTCTGATGCTAAATCCAGGTAGTTGGTGTCAGAGTTGAAGTCAATGGTAGGACACTTAGTTGGTGAAGTTGGTGAGCCAGAGAATTGATTGGTGCCAGGAGTAAATCCACACTTTTGGTGTCAGAAGTATTGTGAGTAGAAAGAGATCATAGTAGAAGTAATGCTTGGGCATTGTGCTAAATGCTGTAGAGTTTTATCTCACTTCATCTTCACCCAAACTGGTGTGAGGGTAACATCCTTGCCTTCTCTTTTTGATAAGGCAGTTGAGGCTTCCTGTTAAATAATGTACCCAAATTCCCACTGATCAAGTAAAAATTTAGACCTGTCCTAACTGCCCTGATTATATGCCCACACTCTGAATTCCACCTCCTTTTCAGCATTCAGAAAACACCCTAACAAATTCCTTGCTGGTTAGTTCTGAAATGACCTTCGCCTCCCAAAGATCTTTGTTAATAAAGATAACAGAAACGGCTCTGGGGTAGCTTTAGCTGTTGTCAAATAACCACAGGTCTGATATTCTGGGGGCTATTTTCTGCCCAGGAAAAGGAAGATTTCAAAACCGAAATTACACACAAGGCAGGCAATCCTAGAAAAGAAAGGGATTAATAGACTTCCTGTAACTGTAACTACCACATTCTGCTTTGGGGAGCAATGTTTTATTACTATGTTCACTGCTCTTTTATTCCCTAAAGAACTCTTTCAACAATGATTTATCTTAATTTGACTTTTTTTTTTTTTCCAGGAAAGCAAGCAGTACACTTCATTCAAGAGAAATGATTTGTAGTTGTGGTAAATTCCCTTTGTTCATTTACTTATTTGTTTGTTCATTTATTTGGTTACCCAGAAATGTTTACTGAGTGCTTAGTATTAAAAAAAAAAGTTACTTCTCTAAAATACCATAAGCCCTTTCATTTTTACAGGTAAACACACATGAGACCTCATGGCTGCATTTGTGCTCCTTATATTTTTTTATAATGCATTGTCTGCGCTGACCAGAGTTGAAGTTTTATAGTAGAAACCTATTACCTCGAAGATGAAAAAGTGGCCAACAGTCAGTAATAATTGACAGTTTTTCAACATAAAGAGCAAAGGGTGTTCTATAAACTAAAAAAGAAAGACACGAACAAACAAGTATGTTCCAAACTTGTATATGTTATAATTTTCAGGAAACTGGCTTTTTATTTCTTTTCTCGGCTGAAACTTCACTGTTAGCTCATAAAGGCTTATGATTCTTTTGGTTGGCACCTGTTGAAGGAATAATGGCAGACTTATTGATGGGATAGCAACAGATAGATGGCCAGGAATGTTTCTACATGGAGGAAAGTAAAAGTTTTAAATCTCTCTAAGGAAAGACTACACATGGAAGAGAAAAAAAATAATTTGACCATACTTTTTCTGAGAAGCTAGCAAAACTTCCCTGCCCTTGATATGATTTTATCGGACTAAGTCAGTTTTCAATTCTATACTCAGGCTATTTAAAAAGGCTTTATTTTTCCCTAGGATTTTTCCTATGGAGAGAAAAACTGAATTTCTATTACCTATAATAATAATAATGATAATAGTCATAATTTTTTAAATGTTTATTTATTTTTGAGAGATAGAGACAGAGCGTGAGCAGGGGAGGGGCAGAGTGAGAGGAAGACACAGCATCTGAAGCAGGTTCCAGCCTCTGAGCTGTCAGCACAGAGCCCGACGCGGGGCTCAAACTCCTGAATCGTGAAATCATGACCGGAGCCAAATTTGAACGCTTAACAGACTCAGCCACCCAAGAACCCCAACAGCCATCATTTTTGAGTGCCTACTGTATATTTACTCGTCAGACTTTAGGCTTGTTCTTTTATATTTTGCTTCTAATCCTTGCCCAAATCCCAGGAAGTAAAGATTATTATTCCTATTTCGCGGAAGAGAACTCTGTGGTGTAGAAAGACTTATTAGTCTATAGGCCACTAAGTGGTAGAGCTGAAATTCAAACCCTGATCTGGCTGCCATGGGAGCCTGTACCCTTTCTGCCATGACACATGGCACAGTGCCTCCCCAACTGACCTTAGGCCAGGAAAATGCTCCCAAGTTCCCAATTTACTGTATGAAAATACTCATTGTCGTATAATTAGATTTTATGCATTTTATGCATTTACGCATAATTAGATTAAATTTTGAGGCACAGATTCAATGTGAAATCATCACTATCTTTTATTTCAGGGCTTCATTTGCTTCTCATTCCTAGTCCCAGTAAACATCCTGTTTACACACCAAAAGCCTCCTCTGAAGGCACCTTCTGGTAATTGAGGGTTATGATAGTTTTGTTTGTTTGGTTTTTAATGATTATTTATTTATTTTGAGAGAGAGAGAGATAGCATGCACTTGACAGCGAGAGGGGACATGGGCAGGGGAGAGTTAGAGAAAGAGAGTGAGAAAGAGAGATTGAGAGAGAGAGAGAGAGAGAGAGAGAGAGAGAATCCCAAGCAGGCTCTGTGCTGTCAGTGTAGAGCCCAACCAGAGTTCAAACTCAGGAACTGTGAGATCATGACCTGAGCTGAAATCAGGAGTCAGACGCTCAATCTACTGAGCCACCCAGGCACCGGTGAGGGATATGATGTTTTAATCATCACTAACTCTTGTGGTCATTGAGACAGACTGCTTCAAACCTGTTCCTGTACAACTTAGTAGTTCTAAATCTAAGCTTGCACGGTGTCCATGAATAAATTGAAAAGTAAAGCCTCAAGATTCAGCCTCCTAAGACTGGTGTCCAAATTTCAAAATTGGGTCTTTAACCCACAAACTGGCTCTCATATTATTTCTAAGATCCATTTTCTAAAATGCATCCTGAGGAAGCCTCGACATGCAGAAACAGCGCTGCAGGACCCCAGTTACTGCAAGTTGGAGCTGGCTAAGTGGCTGAAACCCAAGCAGATGATGAGGCCCCACCTTAGCTAATGTAATGAGGGATAGATAAGGAAGTTGGGCAGCCAGTGAACACCAAGAAGGAAGCAGTTCCCCTTGGCTGCCAATATATAAACATCAGGCTTCTACAGAGGAGGTTAACACACAATCCAAAGAATTTCCGAGTGTAAACAGAAGCTCAAATTTCACCTTTGCCTGGGGCTGCCACTGAATGAAGCCACTCATCAACAGTCCTTTGGGTATTCCTTTGACCCACCGTCAAACAACTTGAAGATGTAGAAATGACATTTTAAAAAGCGATCACACAAATTTAAAAAGTCTAATTCCACATTGCCTTCTAATGCATTCTCTTTTTGGCTAATGGTACTGCTCACTTTCTAGAAGTTCTCTGTGTATTGCCTACAAGATATCTTTCCACAACTCTGTTCCCTGTGGGAACATCCCAGCCACCACAGACAGACAGTCACGACTTGTCTTTCTTTTCTTTTTTCTTTCTTTCTTTCTTCCTTTTTTTTTTTTTTTAATGTTTATTTATTTTTGAGACAGAGAGAGACAGAGCATGAACGGGGAGGGTCAGAGAGAGGGAGACACAGAATCTGAAGCAGGCTCCAGGCTTCGAGCTGTCAGCACAGAGCCTGACGCGGAGCTCGAACTCACGGACAGTGAGATCATGACCTGAGCCGAAGTCGGATGCTTAACCGACTGAGCCACCCAGGTGCCTCTTTCTCTCTTTTTCTTTGTTTTCTTTTTCTTTCTTTCTTTCTTTCTTTCTTTCTTTCTTTCTTTCTTTCTTTCCTTCCTTTTCTTTCTTTTTCTTTCTTTCTTTCTTTCTTTCTTTCTTTCTTTCTTTCTTTCTTTCTTTCTTTCTTTCTTTCTTTCTCTTGCCTTTATTTCCCCTCTGATGTTTTATCACTTCTCCCACCACACTGATTTTTATTTTAAATGTCCTTGCTATGGTCACTTTCACTTGCCCTGTTCTTTTCCCATTTTTGTCATGTATCTCTGGTTGTGTACTGCTTAGCTATAGCTTCTCTCTCTGTACCTCTCCAGTTCAAGGTGGGAGTTTAAGGCAAATTCACTTTTGATCTCTCATATCAGAAAGAGTGGAAAGTGGGGAGTTGCTATTGGCCATAACATTATGTTTTCTTAACTGTGATTGCCTGTCTTAGAGAACTAAGACACAACAATTCATTAATCAATAGTATTCACTGATGAGGGGTGTGATAGATAATACTAATTAATAATAATAATAATAATAATAGGTAATGCCCCTGTTTTCTTCTGGAGAACCACTCCACCCTCCTCTCAAGCAGAGAGCGCTCCTCCCTCACTCCTCTAGCCCAGAGTGGTCATGTGATCCAAGCCTAGTCTGATCTTTGCAAGTCCCTGGAAGTGGTGCTTGACCAAGACTGGCTAATCAGAGACACTGAAACTCAATTCTGCATCTTCTGTTAGAGTTGTTGCAATAGAAGCTTTTTTTTTTTTTTTTTTCCTACTGGGGCTGGGAGAGGATTGCTGGTGGCCCCAGCAAGAGGAGGATTTCTGAAATGAAGCCAGTACAGAGATGGGGAGAGAAATTCAGTCTTGATGAAATTGTTTTATTTTCCAATCCAGCAATGCCTGAGTTTATAAGACAGAGGTTTGCTTAAACCAGTTTGTTTGATTTGGCTTTCTGTCCTCAAATCTGAAAGTCTTGATCTATATAAACCATGTGGTGGGCTGCATGTGGTTCTCACACTCAGTTGCAAATCAGCAATATTCTGGGAGTTTTATAAATTTCTGATTTAAAAATACCCATGGACTGGCTTGTGCAGCCTCATATGTAGTGGTCACCATTTCAGGGTCTCAGACATGCAGAGCTCTGTGGTGATCATCACCGGAAAGTGCCTACGGGGTGTATCATTTATGAAGATACTTTCCAGAGAGAACTTCATAGACAGTTCTGGGGTTGCCTTTTAGTCTAGTTCCCATTTCTTTTATACCCCCTGCCCTCTGGATCTGGTGTTTTTATACCCTCATGTACCATCAAAACTGTCTCTTAGAGAAGAAGAGTGCCAGCATAACATGTGTGCATATATATATATATATATATATATGTATATATACCTGTTTATATATGTCCTTTAACTCGGCTACAGTACAATCCCCAATTTCCTATTACTCCTCTGATGGCACACATTCAAAATGCAAATTTTCATACACAAAGGAAGAATAACTCTTGAAATAACGTGTGGTGTCATCAAGGACTTGAAGCTCACACTTGATTTAGTAGAGCCACATAGACAGCAGAGTGTGACTGCTCAGCAAAAGCAACAGAATTTAGAGTCAGCAAATTGTGTAGGAGAGTAATTTTAAACAGGAAACAGAGATGGTGAGTATATGATGGTGTAGCTGAACTTCAACCTTGCATAGAACCAGGCACTTTGGAGGAGACCATCAAGATCATAGAGATTAAATCCTTCATTTGACAGAGATCAGAGACTTGCTAAGGCCAATCAGAACAGGCAAGAATCCAGAGTTATTATTCTCCCAACTGTTCCCACTCTTGATCTCCCCACTCTTGAATCCTAAGCCCTATGATTATATAAAATAGATATTAAGACTTCCACACTCATATCTTCCTATCTGTGCTTGCTTTCCATTAATAGTCCCAAGTATTTCTTTCAGAATCTCATTCCACAAAGTTTTTTTTTTTTTTTAAGTTATATATATGTGTGTATATTCCTGTATGTAAGTATAATGGATATTGGAGCAGATTGTCCCCTTCCACTATATATTTTTTCTAATGTGACATTGACAATAACCATCAAGAGGAAAGGGTCTATGTTCTCTCCTCTTGAACCTGGGAGGATTTGTTAGCTGTCTCGACTGATGTGAATGTGATGAGAATGTGGTCAAAACAACACTGTATGGCTTTTGAGACTTGGCCATAGAAAGTGATGTGGATTCTAATTCACTTTTGCTCTGGAGATAGGTACCTTGAGAGCTCTGAATCAATGTGCAAGATTTCCCTGAAGCTCCTCATGCTGGTAGATTGTGTGGAGGGACTACATCAAGCTAGAGAGATGTCCAAGGAGCTGTGATTATTCCAGCCTTCTGTTGTTTGAGTCTCCCCAACTCAGGGCTCAGACAGGTGAGTGAGCAAACATCTGAAGATACCATCTCCCAATTTCTGAGCTACTTTAGCTGATGCTGAATGGAGTTAGAAATAAACTATCCCCACTGAGCAGATTTGTGGATAAAATAAACATCGTTATGTTTAGCCAATACATTTTATAGTAATTTGTTATGCAGCTGTAATACCTGGAACAGACATTTTTCCCTCTTGCTAATCGAGAGTACTAACTTGTGGGGAGAAAGCATTCAGGAGCCTGTCCATCAGGGTGATTTGGTGTCTGTAAAATTAAGAAGGAGAAACTTCAAGCATGCAAGTGGTTAAGATTTCCATGGTTTAATATCCAAACGCAAATCTCATGGAAAGTCAATGAAAATGCAACAGCAATGCAGAAAATAAGATGAAGAAAACTGAACCACCGCCACAAGAGTGCATTTTAAAGAGTAGGCTTTGTTGCTAAGGAAGAGTAAGAGAAGAACAAGACTTCCAAAGAGGGAAAAGAGGAAGGTGTCAAAAAATAGAACGTGGTTGAAGTGACACTGTGTCTTGGAGACTCGGTCACACAAAGTGGTAGGGATTCCAGCTGGAAGAGACCAACCATGATCCCAGGAGGAAGCAGAAGCCCATTCAAAAGGGTGTGAGAAGGCTCACGAAGGGATATTTTAAAAGACGTGCACAGAATCAAGGGAAGGAATAAAGGACAGCGAAGCTCCACAGCTCTAACAACAGGGGAAAGCCCTCACCATCTCCAGGCCTGAGAGGAGGGGAGGGAGTGGTTGGTTAACTGAAACCAAGCAAGAGCTAGCAATGGAGAGGGCCGCCTACAAGGGCTGTGGCCTCCGGTGAAGGAAGGCAGCTATTTGTGTCTGGTAGCGAAGGTCCAGGAGAATCAATGCTCTATGCGTTTCTGTCTCTCCCACCCTCCAATTCCCTGTAAATACCTTCACTGGTGCAGCCCATTCTTTCTCATTGTGGGCTAAACATTTGTTCCTAGGTGGGGGCGGGGGGGACCTCCAAAAGGCCACAGTACATAAACAGATATACAGCATACTTGTGGTATGAAAATCTCAGGGGAGACTTAGGACAGAATGTCCTAAGACAGCTCCTTTAGGGAAGATGATAATGAAACTTAGATGAGAAGCGCTGGCTAATGAGCCCAAAGCTCAAGGGCGAGGGTCCAGTCAGGGTAGCCCCTTGGCAAATGAACACTCAGGCCTTATTAAATTTTTTCCCGACCGCTACCCTTTCTATCTCTGCATCTATGCACAGAGACAGATGGCAGTTAGGATCTGGGGAAACCACCTATTATGTAGCAGAACAACCAATGAGGGAAATTAGCATAATGTTCACAATCACAGTGAACCTTGCCATTAATATAGAAATTACTTTCGTTTTGGGTATATTTAAATTTTATTTAAAAATATATTTTTGTTAATAGTAATTTTTTTTTTTATTTTATTTTTGAGACAGAGAGAGACAGAGCATGAAGAGGAGAGGGTCAGAGATAGAGGGAGACACAGAACCGGAAGCAGGCTCCAGGCTCTGAGCCATCAGCCCAAAGCCCGACGCGGGGCTCGAACTCACGGACCGCGAGATCGTGACCTGAGCTGAAGTCGGACGCTTAACTGACTGAGCCACCCAGGCGCCCCTAAAAATATTTTTTTAATATTTATTTATTTTTGAGAGAGAAAGAGAGACAGACAGACAGAGTGTGAACAGGGGAGGAGCAGAGAGATAGGGAGACACAGAACCAGAAGTAGGCTCCAGGCTCCAAGCTGTCAGCACAGAACTTGACGCGGGGCTAGAACTCACCATGAGATCATGACCTGAGCCAAAGTTGGACGCTTAACTGACTGATCCACCCAGGTGCCCCTAGGGTATATTTTAGTAATTACAAAAAGTGAGGAGATAATTCTAAGGCATACCTACATTATTGCTAATTTGCGAATTTGGTATTACATAATGAACAAGTCAAATTTGACAATAGGGCTGAATTAAGGCTTTCAGAAATCCTAAGCACCAAACAGATTTTGGTGTTCTCCCCCATCCTCACATTAAAATTAAAATGTATCTATATCTATATCTATCCATATCCATATCCATATCTATATCTAAATATCTATCTATACATGCACACACACATATCTTAACATGGCCACATCTCCATGTGTGCTTTAAAAGAAAATTTCTCTTTAAATTACCTGATTATAATATTCTGGATAATTAACCAAAGCTGAGCTTTTCTCATTTATTTTTGGTGCGCCTGCTTTACCGATATGCAAAGTGTATGTTTAGTCTCTATGTGCAGTAAAATAGCTTTGACCAGAAATAGTGGTAATGTGTATCTTCTGACCATATAGCTCATTATTATCAAGTGCATTATTTCCATGACTTGTCAAATTGAAAATGTCGTGGTAAGATTTTCATCCAGGTCTGTTTTGGGATCTAGCTTTAATGTAGAGAGTGTCACTGTGTGTTTCGTTTTAACTTCATACAAGGAGCCCCATGTCACTTTCATGGTGAAAAAGCCCAGCATGGCTGTCAGATATCAGTAAATAAAGTCCAGACTCCTCTGCCGGGTTTTCAAAGTTCTTCCTATCAGAGCCCCCAGTCCACATCCACTTCACAGTCCGATGTCTCTGTCGCTTGGGCCCTTTGCTTCTTTCCTGTCTGCAAGCTCTTCTGTTTCAGACTTTTCTCTAGTATATTCCCCTTCTCCTGCAGATTGCCCGTTCTGTGGAGAACCTGTGGGGACCTTGGTAAAAGTGTAAAGGCCCACTCCCTGTCCTTCGGTGAGCCTGGGCCTCAGTTCTAAACCCTCTAGGTGACTCTGAAATCACACACTAAAATAATTTTGTGTTCTCAAACGCAAAGTGTAAGCACTGGCATTTGGTCTGGCACCAAACTACTTTACTTCTAGGCCTGATTTCCCAGAGTTCCTAGTCATGTGACATTCTGTAATTTTTTTCACTTCTCTGTGCCTTAGTTTCCTCATCTGTAAAATGGGGATATTACAGCACATGCTCAAGAGTATTGTTCTAAAGATTGAAGGAGGTAGATGTGAAGTGCTTAGAAAAAAAATGTCTGGCACATTAAATGTGCACAATAAATGTTAGCTAAATGGCCCTTTATATGTCTGGAAGTGTCGATGTTGCTGTCTCAGTGCCTAATCAATACAGGCAGGCCAATTACTTTTGGCATTGAGAGAACTTGTGATCCTGTACCAAATTCTCAGGAAACAGGGTGTGTAAACCTGTGACTGGCAACCTTGATTCCATATGAGGATTGCCCAAGGCTTAAAAAAATACTGTTGTCTGGAAAAAAAAGCAAAAAAACCAAAAAAACAAAAAAAAACAAATCAAAAAACCCCACAAAAAACTGTTGCCTGGGTTCCTCTGCCAAAGGCTGGACTTAATTGGTCTGGGGGTGAGACACAGAAGCAGGGATTTTTAAAAGTTCTCCAGAAGATTCTAACGTGTAACCAGGGCTGCTTAGGGAACCCGATCAACACTGGCTGAGGCAGTTGATTAACAATTAACCTGAAACAGCTGTCTTTTTGTAGTATCAAGATCACCAGTAATCTTCTGCTTTTTGAAATACTAGTCACTAGCTAATTAGCCACTATCTGTAACCATGCTGGGCTGCAGTCTGAAGGTTGAACCAGATATGGGTAATTTATTGTCTCAGCCATAGTTGTAGTGGAAGGTCCATGAGATGAGAGGAAGTCATAGAGAAGGCTCAATCCTGTTGGCTGGTTCCTCACAATGAACCATCAAGATAATCTGGTCATTCTATTTTAGATAATGTTTCTCAAGTTGTGATCCACACACCTAGCACCAAGATCTGGTTTCTAAATACTACTCTGCACTAAAAGGAGTCAAAGCTCCTTGAAGAAATGGCTGCCATCGGGGCTGGGGCATGGAAAGTATAATATGAGCTTGGCCATCTGGTTGACCGGAAAGCAAGGGATGGTCAAAGAATGATGGGGACATATCTAAAGGGCACAGAAGCCATCTTAAAGGATGGGGCCCTTGATAGAAACTAATTATGATCCATTGAATACAATAAAAAAAAATTATGAGTTGAAAATGATATAAATAAATAAATGGATAAATGAAAGAGTGGTGAATAGTGGAATATTTTACATAGTTTTAACGCACCTCCCCACAAGATGTACATTAACTGCAAATAGAGAAAAGAGCAGCTACACAGTGATGAAGCCTTACTGATACCTCTTTGGTCAAATAAAGTGAGCATCATCAGTGATGGGTCGTATTGAAGTCATGGGTGACTTACATCATGTCATGAGAAGAACACAGCATCACCTCTGTGACAGCTCTGTAAAGATCCATAACTTGAATCCAGTCATGAAAAATCATCGGACAAACCCAAATTGGGAACATTCGACACTATAACTAGCCTGCAATCTTCAAAAGCATCAAGGTCAGTAAAGTCAAATTAAAACCTAGGAATCCTTCCCAACTGGAGGCAGGAGAGTAGAGATAGGACAACAAAATCAGACATGTGATTTTGAACTGGATCTCTTTGTTACAAAAGACATTATTGGGGAAATCGGGGAAACTTAAATAGGGTCTGAGTATTAAAGGTAGTAATGTATCAGTGTTCACTTTCTGATTTTTATCTTTCTATTCTGCTCACTTAGGAGGGCTGCTCATGTTTGCAGAAAGTGCACAGTGAAATATTTGGGGGTGAGGGGCACCAGATCTGCAACATACTCCTGAGTGGTTCAAGAAGAAAATGTTTCTTTGTACTTGCAAATTTGCTCTAAGTTTGAGATTATTTGTCTAAAATAAAAACCAAGTTTGAAATAAAAATGGTGCTCCAAAGATGCACTGCACTGAGTTAAAATACAGCTTTCTGATTTGGTGGCAGGCTGGGACTGAGGGCAAGAATCTACGTTTTTAGCATTCACCGTAAGTGGCAGCTTTAGATTGAAGGAATAAGAAGCTCCCCTGAGAGTAGCAGTTTGCGCCGTTCACCAAACACTCAGCAAAACCACCCCACTTTTACCCTGCATTCTAGAGCAAACCTCCCCATCCCTCCACCCCTTTCCTCCCCAAACCCCCTATCTATTTTCTTTCTGCCAGCAGCAAAGATTGTTAGAGATCAGTAGGGAATTCTTAGGACAGAGAATTGAGAAATGATTCTAGCGATCTGCCGGTGTTTTTATCCAAGGAGAATAGAATACCCTGTTTTTCTCTGTGTCGTTCCTCAGGCAGGGCAATCCCTGGAGATGGGAGTCATTTCCTAAGACTGCCTCTGGTGGCTCCAGAGTGGCAGGAGTTAGGGGTGAAGAGGCATGCTAGAGCAAGGTATTAGGAGAGCCTGCTGCGCATCAAGGTAATTCCAGCATAGGTGGACTGGTTTAAGACTCTCTCCGGGATAGTTGGAAAGCACAACTTTGTTACAGGAGAAAATTGAAATTTTGAAATATAACGGCAAAACCCGAATGTGAAAATCCAACAAGGTTCAAATAGCAATACTTCTTAAAGACAAAGCAAAACCAAACCTTTCTCTACTTAAAAATTAATATCTAATATTATAAGCCATCAAATGTCCTCTTGGCACCGTGCCAGCACTGGAAAAAAAAAAAAAACCCTCTAATGTAGCTCTGTAAACCCAAGGACTGAGTCTTCAACAAAACAAAACAAATACATTCTTTATCCTCAGTTTTGGAAATCAAAATAGGCAGAGTCTGAATTACTCACAGATACTGATAACACTGAAAGAAACTTAAAAAAAAACAAACAAACAAAACTTTGTATATGGCCTGATAAACTGTCTTTCCCTTTGGCTTTTAGCAGCTAACTTAGGATCGCTTTTCATGTGAGTCCTCTGGACAATTCTGGAGGACTTTGAAAAGAAAGTTTCCCCATCTTTCTGTGAAATGAGATGTTCTCAGAGGACTATTTGGCTATTAAAACTCATGATTCAAAGCTTTTAAATTAAGGATGAAAATATTTACTGGGCATGAAAGAAAGAGCTCATAAAGAATCAATTTTCATGAATTTGATGGTTATGTAGAATTACAGAATTTGATATTTAGAGGGGACCTCAGGGATATTAGGTGAAGGATTTGATCCTGTGCCTAAGATCGAAAATAGAATTCAGGTGTAATGGTTCCTAGTTCAGGGCTCTTTCCACTAGCTTGCAACCACATTTCCCCTTTCCTTTCTTCTTCCCTGCCTCCTGTCCTACTTTCTTTTCTTCTTTAATTTCTTTCTTGCTTTCATCATAAATGACAGCAATTCCACCATTATCCATTAACTGGAAAACTACTGATTGAAAATAAACAAGACAACAACAGTAATAAACACCTCTTGTTGGGAGAGAACATATTGGAGTCTATAGTATCTAAAGCATCTAAAACAATCTTTTCTGTGAGTTATCTTCCTTGTTAACACATTTGTGTTTTCTCTATTTTGTTGTTATTGACAATAAGTTTCTTCATGACTGAATATTTTGCTTTTGCTTAATTGGAAAATTAGCCTCATAATGGGCTAATGTGGCCTTCCTAGGGTGCAGGGAGTGAGAACTACCTGGACAGACATGATGGAAGGTAGGAATAAGAATTCTTTTTCTTGGAAAGTTTGAACTAAGTGTAAGCCGGGTACAACTTCTATTCTAGATTCAGTTTTTGTGGAGAACATAAAAAGACTCATCCTTGACTCCTCTCTCTCTCTTTCAGATGCCACATCTAATGCCAGGATGCCTCACTCAAGTGACTTGAGCATTGATGCTTGCTGTTGGCACAATACCTCAGTTTCTTGCCATGCATACCTTCCCACAGTGCTGGTGGAGTGTCCTCAGGACATGGCAGCTGCCTTACCCCAGGGCGAGTGATCCAAGAGACAGTCAGGCAGAAGCCATACTTTTCTATGACCTACAATTTTATGACCTAGAATATCGTACACTATCATCAGGTATTCGGATCCAGAACCCTCAAGCTAAGCCAATTCCTGATCCACAGAAAGTCTAATGTAATAAATGCTATTTTGTATTTTAAGCTGCTACATTTGGGATAAAATTTCAGCCAGCAATGCATAAATAATACTGCATGGGTCACCATTTGACCTTCTATGTATTATATTTTATTTACTATTTTAAAATCTACTAATGACCATCCCCACAGACCCTAGAATATAAGCCCCCCCACAAAAAAAAGGGTTTATGTGTGTGTGTGTGTGTGTGTGTGTGTGTGTTCAGTCCCTAAAACAGTGCCTATGCTGTCAATGAGTGTGTATTTAACAAAACTATGTGGAATGAATACTTAGAAAAGCTATATCTGGATGGTGGGGAGATAAACTGATGTGGCTGGAGGAAGGATGCTGTGGGAAATCTCTGTGACACCACTATTTTGCACAACTCCAGGGGACGCTGTTCCCACTGTATTCAATGTGAATGGAGACTTCTGAGAGCACAGCTCCATGTGAAATTCATTTTGACCTTGTAGATCCCCTGAATGGGCTTTGGGGACCATCCACAGTGTTCCATTGGCCACAGTTTGAGAAACACTCATCCAGGAGACTAAGACCACAGGAAGTTGGAAAAAGACCAAGCCTCAGAAGAGAGATCCTTGTTCCTAACATCTTACAAAAATATCAGAGAATTACCAAAATTCAGGGGCCCATGGGGCTGGACAATGTGTGTCTCAGTGGCAGATCTGAACTGATAGCCCATAACCAGAGACCACCTCCCCATTCATGCCCCTGATCTAACATGGTACTCCCCATGCAATTTTAGAGGCAGGAAGTAGAAGCCAAAGAATGATTGAGGGGTAAATATTGGAGGTAGACCAGTTTCTCAGGAAGCTTGACTTGAAGATAAAAAATTGGGGGGCACCTGGTTGGCTCAGTCGGTGGAGCATATGACTCTTGATTTTGGGGTTGTGAGTTCGAGCCCCACGTTGGGTGCAGAGATTACTTAAAAATAAAATCTTCAAAAAAAGGATTGAGATCAAGGAGAAGGTAGATTGGGTGAAAGTCCATTTGGGACAGGAACTAATGTGGTTTGTGGGGGCCGAGGAGGGCTAGTGAACCTATAGGAGAGAGAAGAGGAAAAACACCTAGGGAGATAGGAGATTCAGCCAATGCAATTTAAATCTTTTCTCCATTTGGGACACTCTTGTTGATATTGAAAGGAATTTTAAGCGTTAGTAAACAAAGTGGGTGAGTTTTTGAGGGAGGGAGTTCCTCCTGTTTTGATTCAGTACACTTTGACTGACTGGCTCTTCTGTCCAGAGATTGTGCCGGCAGTTTCCACATATCATCTTGTTTAAATTCCCACACTCCCACAGAGTAGGTTTTTCCCTTCATTTAACAATGAGGAAACTGACCTTTAGGTTAGAAAAACTGCCAGAGTAGGAAGCAGAAGTTGTACAGTTAAAAGTTCTGTCCACACTTCTGTTGAACTGCTCTTTCTCCACAGGTAGGAGGGTCCGCATATGTGATCACCCAAGCCAGGAGGCCTCCAACAGTGAACGGCAACATTACCAATAATACGCCAATGCCAACAGGCATAAATGGGGGCTACCTGGGTCACATAGCACCCATGGTTACTCTGGCCAGGTAGGTTCATCCTTCTTGCTTATAGAAAATGCCTTAATACTTGAAATCATAATAATTAAAATCCTAATGAAACAGGACTCTGTGGTCAGAACCACAGCTCTGTTTAATGGGTAAATGTGGAGAGCATGACCATTGGACCCTTCTACCGGCTCGCTCTGAATGGCCTTGAATCATGCAGAACTTAAAGAGCATAATTAAAACAAGATGGTGACATGGACTTTTATTGTATTCTGATTTTCACCATGGAAATTTTACACTTTGCTTAAATTCTTGGTATTTTAAGGTCTAGAGGATAAAACAAAGCTTTACTTCATGAGAAAGCTGCTTTTTCTCATTCCTGCTTCTTCCTCTTTTTTTTTTTTTTTTTTAAACCTGGTCAGTCACTAAGCTCATTTGAGTGATGGCAAAGTCAAAATTGTGACTGCCTGATTTTATCCTTCGCTGCACTCGTCAAAAAATTAAATTAAAGATCATGCTTATGAATATAACGCATGAACTGCTGCATGGCATTCTGAAAGATAGAATGTCCCTTCTGTCCAGCTACTCACAAAACAACATGTCACATGATACATTAATATGCAGGAAAAATAATAGGGCAGAGAGAAAATTCTACCTCTTAGGACATACAAAGTGCATTCCACCAACGGTTCATGTGTTCAGAAAAATTAATTTTAGTCAAGACAATAATAATAATACCTCTAATAGCTACATTAGATCCTTCAAACTTGCATAGTGCTTTCTAGTTTCCAAAATGTTTCCACATGTAATTTCATCTGACAAAAGAAATCATTAATATTTTAAAGTGCAGTATAGGGCTGCTTGATTTAGCACTGCAAGGGCTCGGGTTCCTGAAGGATGTGCATCCCATGAAGGCTTGTTGAATATTCTATGAAGAGGCAATTGTAGAGCGAGAGCCAAAGTGCTAGTGCTTTCTGCAAAAAGATGGTGGAAAATAGCATTCATTACCAAAAGCCACTGAAGACTTTGGAGATGAATGTTTGGATAAAATTACTATTTTAAATTTGCTACTGAAGTTTAGAAGTATAATGTCTCTAGTTTTTAAATGAAAATATGTTTTTTGATAAATATATAAAACAATTCTCACCATATATATTTTTTTTCAATTACACACAAATTTAGAAAGTTGAATATCGAACTCTCCCAAATCTGCCCCTGCCTTTTCTCCACTCCTCTAAGTTCCTGAGAGCAATTAAAAAAATAATAATAATAATAAATGTTTATTTATTTTTGAGAGAGAGAGAATAATAATAAATGTTTATTTATTTTTGAGAGAGAGAGAGAGAGAGATCACAATCAGGGGAGGAACAGAGAGAGAGGGAGACACAGAATCTGAAGCAGGTTCCAGGCTCTGAGCTGTCAGCACAGAGCCTGATGCAGGGCTGGAACTCAAGAACCTCAAGTTCATGACCTGAGCTGAAGTCTGACGCTGAATGGACTGAGACACCCAGGCGCCCCCTATCTACCTATTTCTTGAATACATGGCTGAACTGGTGGCTTTTAAAGGGAACTCCTTAGAAGCCAGAAATGAAGGGGATTGAATCAAGATTCTAGGGCCCCTGAGATGGGGCCCTAGAATTTGTAGTTCTAACAAGTCTGAGATGGGGCCTGAGAATTTGTAGTCTAACAAGTTCCCAGGGATGTTGGTGATGCAGATGGAGGAACAGTCTTTGCGAACCATTCACTAGAGCTTTGGTTCAAATGAACCACACACATGAGGCGTAAGACCAGTGCTTTGGTCCTGAATATAGTACAAAATTTTCCTGTCTCAATTTTAGCACTGAGGAAGAAAGGAAGAACAAAGTCTCTGTTGAGATTTCCTAATCTTATATATGTACTAACATGGGCTTAGCATCAAGTGGCAAACAAAAAACATAATAAAAAACTCTAAGCCAAGTATATAGTTTAAGGTTTTCCTAAATTGGCAATATCTTCAGGTATCTCAGAAACAAAACTGTAAATAAATAAACTCTTCATCCAACTTCAAAAACTTCCCACAAATAAAAATCTAAATAACATGGCAATAAAAAAACACAGAATATGTAAGGAAATTACTGTAATCATGAATCTGCAAAAAACAATAAACCACAGAATTTGACTTATACAGACTAGAGATATTGAAATTTCAGATACAGATTATTTAAAAAAATATTTTATGTGGCTAATAAATAAGGAATGACCAGCCATATTTTAAAAAGAACCAAATAAAACTTGTAAAAATTAAAGTGATAAGAACAGAAATCAGATTAAATAGAGTTAAATAAAATTAGAAAATTGAGTGACAGGCTTGAAAAAATAACCATAAAGGAGTAGCAAAGAGAGATAGGGATACAGAAAAGGAAAAACAAACAAACAAACAAAAAAAACAAACTAAAAACACAGGAGTCCTGAAGGACAGAGAAAGAAGGAATAGAGAGTGGTGGAAATGTAATATATGGTGAGGTAATAGAAAAAAAAAACACAGAACTTTAGTTAAAAAATGTCCATTCCTAGGGCACCTGGATAGCTCAGTCTGTTAAGTGTCCAACTCTTGGTTTCGGCTCAGGTCATGATCTCACGGTTCATGGGTTCGAGCCCCACATCAGCTCTGTGCTGACAGAGAGGAGCCTGCTTCGGATCCTCTGTCTCCCTCTCCCTCTGCCACTCCCCCTCTCATGCTCTCTCTCTCTCTCTCTCTCTCTCTCTCTCTCTCTCTCTCTCTCAAAAAAAAAAAATAATAAATAAACATTAAAAAAAAAGTCCATTCCCATAACCATGAAGCACATGAAATCCTAAGAAGGATAATGGGGAACCCACACTGAGGTACATCAAAATGAAACTGAGTGACATCAAAGATAATGACCAGACTGTCAATGCAGCCAGAAAGAAAAGACAGACCTCCTAAAAAGAAACTACTAGATGGAGATATTACTTCTTAACAATTACAGAATTGATAAGACTGGGGAAAAAATCTTACATGTTGCAAGAAAATAACAATCAACCTCAAATTTTTTACCCAGAAAAACTGCCTTAAAAAAAAAAAGGCAACATGATAATGTTTTCACACAAAGCCTGAGAGATTTTCAATGAAGGAACTTCGAAAGAATTTCCTGGTGGGAGATAGAGGAAAGCTGTCAGAAGAGCATGGTTTATTAATGGTGCCAAGTTTTCTAATGATATTCTTTCAATTAAGTTTGTGTAAGAAGAAAATTGGTCCAAATTCTTGAGAGCTGGAATTGCTGGAACTTGTATTCACTGGGTGTTTCTTAAACAATTGCGCCTATAATTTGCTGATTCATGGATGGCTTATCATTTAAATCAGAGGCCAGCCAATCTGAAGTTACTAATTATTTCATTATTGGTATGGTGTTGCAGAGGGTCAAGTCAGAGAACACTGGGGTCCATGAAAGTTCAATCAAAACAGTGAGAATAAAACTATATTCAAAAGTCCACAATATAAAAAATGCAAGTAAATACATTTAGAAATTGTTTGATTATTTATTTTGATGTTCAGTACTTGAGTACAATGTTTACTAAAGTAATAACGCTTTCAGTGGAGGCTGCAATGAGGACAACATTGCCTCCTTCAACAAAACTAGTTCTAGTTTCCAGAAGAGAGAGAGGGAAAAGGATTAGTGGAGGTATGTTGTTTCTAGAAAAAAGAAGACATTCTGACATTAACAAACTGGTGGACTTGGGTGAGTTAGAAAACCATTTGCAGTCTGCTTTAAAAACAGATCTGTAGAATGAGAAAACTTGCCCATATGTTCGCAGAATTCTTCTGGATCAAAATATAGTTGTTATGGTTATATATGCTAGAAAATCTAGGTGAAATTGCATTCCAGCTCTACTCTCTGTGATCCTGTCTGAAAATGGTTATTATAAGGTAAACTGAGGTAATCAGTAGGACCTTTGAGAGTTGGAATCAGGGCAGAGAACCCAAAGGTAGGGGAGAAGAGAGATGAGGCCAACTGATGGGGAATTAAGCTGAGTGATCTATAAATAAAAATACCAGAAGCTTCTCTCCAATTTTAGGGAGACGACCAAGTTGGGAAAGGACTGAACTCGAAAATGGGAAGAAGACTACAGAGAAGGGTCATGATCCTCATTACCCCTCCCCCAGGGACACAATATTCCATTTGTGCATCCAGTGGGAAAGAATTGTAACTCTTTGCTAAAGATTGTAACTCTTCTCATCCTGAGAGGAAGTGAAACATATGCAACAGTACTGAATTCAGGACGGAGTTTATTTTGTCAACGTAGAAACTGACAAATAATGAGTGCCCATGATAGAATCATCTACCACTGGCATGTCAGATTATGCTCCCTTTTTTCACTGTTTTCCCGGCAACTTTTAGTTTTTTGTCCCAAAAGTCATCTGAGAAACAAACACACAATTCCTGTTTCTATGGAGTGGCTAACATTTACATTTCACCATGATGCCACAGACACAACATGCCTGGCACTTTTGCGCCTCCGAGCACATTCTGCGACCATATATTCAGGTGAGGTAAAGCCATATTACCTAGTCATACTGAGATTATGGAATGATGTGCTAAACAATGCACATTATTTAGGAGGTGAAAGAAGTTTCCACACATTTGAAGGAGCAACTGGGAGGAATACTCCTGCTAATTTAAGGTGGCAGAGATGCTACAGTTCAGGGCTCACCATGTGACACTCGCAAAGAAAACAGGTTCAGGCTCTGGAAAACAACTTTTGAAGACAGGAACTGCTAGGGGAGATGGAGCTTCTCTGAGAAAAAGGCAATTGTTGTTTTGCCCCTCATCTCGTGGGCTGACGAGATTATCCAGGAAATGACATCATTAGGGTAGGAGATGAATGCCTGGCCAGTGTGGGGCCAGTTAGAGTTGCCGGCCTACTCCGTGATTCTAAGTGTCCTCCTCTGAATGATTCTAAGCTCTCAAGCCCATTTCAGTGAATTAGGACGGTGGGCACCCTCTCATGGTGCTGATTATGTTGGTAATTATAATAGCCATCATGAATGCCAGGCCCCTGCTAGGCACTTTATACACACTATTTCTGCTGTTAACTGTTAGGTGGAAATGTTTATCCCTCACCCCTCAACCAAAGGGCAGAGAACATTCACTGCTGTGCCCTTCTCTCCATCTTCCCTTCACTTATCCAAGCCTGGGGGAAGACACAGTCCCTTTTTTTTTTTTTTTTTTTTTGAGAGAGAGAGAGAGAGAGAGCTCACAAACAGGGGAGGGCTGTGGGAGATGGAGTGAGAGAATTCCCAAGCAGGTTCTATCCTTTCAGTGCAGAGCCTGACTCGGGGCTTGATCACACAGCTGTGAGATCATGACCTAAGCCAAACATCAAGAATTGGAGGATTAAATTACTGAGCCACCCAGGTACCCCAGAAACAGTCCCATCTTGAGTCTCTCTCAGACCCACCTGTCCACAGAGAGGGCATGTCCTGATCTGTTCTTTTACATTTAATAAGCTCAGGGTAGCCTCTGTCCAGGCAATGGGGATACGTGGACAGTGGTACTTGCTCCTGAGGGGACACAGGTTATGCCTTTCATATTCAGGAGTGAAGTCCAGCATGTAGGACACCCATTTGGGGGCAGGGCCACCAGATGCTCAGAACTAACCTCATTAGTAACAAAGCTAATGTTTTTGATTTCAAACTTTCTTAGAGCTTTGCCTTCTCGGCTGGTTCTGAACAGAGGTGAGGGTGAAGGCAGTGTTGGAACCCCCGCACTCATGCAGAGGCCATGCTGTCACGGAGGTGAGATGCTCAGGATCTTCCTTCAAGAGAGAATGTGATGCCAGGAGTGGAGTTAGCTGACAGCATCCACTGGCCACACTTTGGAGATCGCACGGCAGCCACTTTCTCCCCAAACTGCTTGCAGCCAGTGAGTTGAGCTGGAGGAAAGGGATCCTGGAGCCCCGCCATTCCTGCCCGGTGCAGGTCAACTGTAATGGCTGGGGTTCGTTCTGAGCCTCCCGACTTTCTCATACTGCACTGCAGACTGGCTCTTCCTAGCTAATCTTCCTTCCTTCCCTCCTCTTCCTCCTCCTGCTCCTTCCCCTGCTCCTCCCCATTTTAGCCTTTGAGGCTTTTCTGCCTTCACATTTCCTGCACTTCTGTTTCATCTTGGCATCTTCCCCAAAGACTCAAGCCGACACCACCAGCATTATCATACTCTCCATTTCACAGTGGAGTGAAAGTGAGGCTCCAAAGACAGAAAGTAGAAAGCATAAATACATTTCCCTTGAAGAAGTTCATGCATACTCGTGTATGTTAGAGATCCCCTTAAAAAATACCTAATTTACATTTTCAGAGAAAAATTTGAATACCTTGTAGGTGGCACTTAGCGTGGCCACTAAGTAAAAGAGACAGCTTCATTTCTTCAGAAAACTGAGCCCAATGGGACCTGCCCATTCAATGCAAAGATAACACTGGCTTTTTGAGAGTGGAAGGAAACACCAAAGACTGGAAGAATTTCCGCACCCACTCCTGACTTTGGATTCAGGACTCAGAATGTGTTCGTGAAAAAAAGCAAATGATCTCAATAAGGCAAAGGCCACACACTGCTTGTCACCTAGAGGTCTCCACCTAACTTGTAAGCACCACCCGCAATTCGAGCATTTGTAGGAACAGAAAATACATTGCACAGAGAAACCGTCTTCTTCAACTTGGTTTTTACCTTCACAAGTTAAACCTAAATCTGGTGTTTTTTTCTCACATTCAGGGGAGGATCAACATATTAGGAAAGGATAAAGAATTTTTCTGTGATTTCTGCACCCTCAGGAACATCCGAACATGAGAGCACATGCGTAATGTAAACATTAACCAGAAGTTTCTTTTCAGGGAGTAATTTTTTAGAGACCAGAAGAAAAGGACTCACCTTCGCTAGAGTCTTTGGAACCCTCTGGCTTCTTTGCTTTGCTCTTCTTGTGGGGTGGAGAGAGGCCTTTTGGCTCTAACACCTCTGGAAGCATAAAGATTTAAAACATTCTTATGTAGGTATTAAATATTTAAAATTATGTTGAAACTTAAAGTTCTTTTTCTTACCCCCGCAGTAAACCCACATGTGCAGTGAAGCTTGATCACAGGTTCATGTGTCATTTTGGCTAAGCTGAATTTCGGCAGCAGCCTGTGATTCTCCAGTGCACATAGATGGGCATTCAGGCTTCAGCTTAAACATCTTTTCGTTACCATTATTAATGATTCGCACAAATGTGAAAACTTAGATGCTCATTTTATTTTATTTTAAAGTTTATTTATTCATTTTGAGAGACACAGAGACAGAGTGAGCAGGTGAGGGGCAGACAGAGAGGGAGACAGAATCCCAAGCAGGCTTCACTCTGCCAGCACAGAGCCCCACGTGGGGCTTGAATTGTGAAATCGTGACCTGAGCAGAAATCAAGAGTTAGATGCTCAGCCGACTGAGCCACCCAGGTGCCTCTTAGATGCTCTCTTTTTTTAATTAAAAGAAATTCTCCACAAGGAAACCCCATTTTTTTTTTTCCTCCACAGGAGATTGATTTAAAACTTCATGGACTAACTGATAGCTGCCATTGTGCAATTTCCTTTTACTAAGTCCTTCAAGTAGAGCCAGATGAAGCTGCAGTGTCTCATTTTGGGGTGGGGGGGCATGGTGCTTGAAATTATCCTCCTTCTATTTAGCAGATTTCTTTAGTAGTCCAAATTCTAAACAACTTCTATATGTCCCCAGTTTAATTATTATGTTTCCCACTTTTCTCACTGCTTCCCAATACCCTCGGGCCAAGTCTATCCAAGGAGGCTAATAATTTAAATTCTGAAGAATTTAAACAGAAAGAAAAATTCTAAAGACGGTTTTAGGAATTATATCTCTAAATTCATCCCATTCAGATATAGATACTTTGTTAGGCATTAATTTGTATTTCGAGTCCTGGTCTCTCTACTAAGCTCAAAGCATATCTTCAGCTGCCTACATGGCATCTTGTTTTATATCCTGACTGGATGTCTTCTCTTTGCACCTCCATATCCACTCTCCATTCTTTTTTTTTTTTTTTAATATATGAAATTTACTGTCAAATTGGTTTCCATACAACACCCAGTGCTCATCCCAAAAGGTGCCCTGCTCAATACCCATCACCCACCCTGCCCTCCCTCCCACCCCCCATCAACCCTCAGTTTGTTCTCAGTTTTTAACAGTCTCTAATGCTTTGGCTCTCTCCCACTCTAACCTCTTTTTTTTTTTTTTTTCCTTCCCCTCCCCCATGGGTTTCTGTTATGTTTCTCAGGATCCACATAAGAGTGAAACCATATGGTATCTGTCTTTCACTGTATGGCTTATTTCACTTAGCATCACACTCTCCAGTTCCATCCATGTTGCTACAAAAGGCCATATTTCATTTTTTCTCATTGCCACGTAGTATTCCATTGTGTATATAAACCACAATTTCTTTATCCATTCATCCGTTGATGGACATTTAGGCTCTTTCCATAATTTGGCTATTGTTGAGAGTGCCGCTATAAACATTGGGGTACAGGTGCCCCTATGCATCAGTACTCCTGTATCCCTTGGATAAATTCCTAGCAGTGCTATTGCTGGGTCATAGGGTAGGTCTATTTTTAATTTTCTGAGGAACCTCCACACTGCTTTCCAGAGCGGCTGCACCAATTTGCATTCCCACCAACAGTGCAAGAGGGTTCCTGTTTCTCCACATCCTCTCCAGCATCTATAGTCTCCTGATTTCTTCATTTTGGCCACTCTGACTGGCGTGAGGTGGTATCTGAGTGTGGTTTTGATTTGTATTTCCCTGATAAGGAGCGACGTTGAACATCTTTTCATGTGCCTGTTGGCCATCTGGATGTCTTCTTTAGAGAAGTGTCTATTCATGTTTTCTGCCCATTTCTTCACTGGGTTATTTGTTTTTCGGGTGTGGAGTTTGATGAGCTCTTTATAGATTTTGGATACTAGCCCTTTGTCCGATGTGTCATTTGCAAATATCTTTTCCCATTCCGTTGGTTGCCTTTTAGTTTTGTTGGTTGTTTCCTTTGCTGTGCAGAAGCTTTTTATCTTCATAAGGTCCCAGTAATTCACTTTTGCTTTTAATTCCCTTGCCTTTGGGGATGTGCCGAGTAAGAGATTGCTACGGCTGAGGTCAGAGAGGTCTTTTCCTGCTTTCTCCTCTAAGGTTTTGATGGTTTCCTGTCTCACATTCAGGTCCTTTATCCATTTTGAGTTTATTTTTGTGAATGGTGTGAGAAAGTGGTCTAGTTTCAACCTTCTGCATGTTGCTGTCCAGTTCTCCCAGCACCATTTGTTAAAGAGACTGTCTTTTTTCCATTGGATGTTCTTTCCTGCTTTGTCAAAGATGAGTTGGCCATACGTTTGTGGGTCTAGTTCTGGGGTTTCTATTCTATTCCATTGGTCTATGTGTCTGTTTTTATGCCAATACCATGCTGTCTTGATGATGACAGCTTTGTAGTAGAGGCTAAAGTCTGGGATTGTGATGCCTCCTGCTTTGGTCTTCTTCTTCAAAATTACTTTGGCTATTCGGGGCCTTTTGTGGTTCCATATGAATTTTAGGATTGCTTGTTCTAGTTTCGAGAAGAATGCTGGTGCAATTTTGATTGGGATTGCATTGAATGTGTAGATAGCTTTGGGTAGTATTGACATTTTGACAATATTTATTCTTCCAATCCATGAGCAGGGAATGTCTTTCCATTTCTTTATATCTTCTTCAATTACCTGCATAAGCTTTCTATAGTTTTCAGCATACAGATCTTTTACATCTTTGGTTAGATTTATTCCTAGGTATTTTATGCTTCTTGGTGCAATTGTGAATGGGATCAGTTTCTTCATTTGTCTTTCTGTTGCTTCATTGTTAGTGTATAAGAATGCAACTGATTTCTGCACATTGATTTTGTATCCTGCAACTTTGCTGAATTCATGTATCAGTTCTAGCAGACTTTTGGTGGAGTCTATCGGATTTTCCATGTATAATATCATGTCATCTGCAAAAAGCGAAAGCTTGACTTCATCTTTGCCAATTTTGATGACTTTGATTTCCTTTTGTTGTCTGATTGCTGATGCTAGAACTTCCAGCACTATATTAAACAGCAGCGGTGACAGTGGGCATCCCTGTCGTGTTCCTGATCTCAGGGAAAAAGCTCTCAGTTTTTCCCCGTTGAGGATGATGTTAGCTGTGGGCTTTTCATAAATGGCCTTTATGATCTTTAAGTATGTTCCTTCTATCCCGACTTTCTCAAGGGTTTTTATTAAGAAAGGGTGCTGGATTTTGTCAAAGGCCTTTTCTGCATCGATTGACAGGATCATATGGTTCTTCTCTTTTTTTTTGTTAATGTGATGTATCACGTTGATCGATTTGCGAATGTTGAACCAGCCCTGCATCCCAGGAATGAATCCCACTTGATCATGGTGAATAATTCTTTTTATATGCTGTTGAATTCGATTTGCTAGTATCTTATTAAGAATTTTTGCATCCATATTCATCAGGGATATTGGCCTGTAGTTCTCTTTTTTTACTGGGTCTCTGTCTGGTTTAGGAATCAAAGTATTACTGGCTTCATAGAATGAGTCTGGAAGTTTTCCTTCCCTTTCTATTTCTTGGAATAGCTTGAGAAGGATAGGTATTATCTCTGCTTTAAACGTCTGGTAGAACTCCCCTGGGAAGCCATCTGGTCCTGGACTCTTATTTGTTGGGAGATTTTTGATAACCGATTCAATTTCTTCGCTGGTTATGGGTCTGTTCAAGCTTTCTATTTCCTCCTGATTGAGTTTTGGAAGAGTGTGGGTGTTTAGAAATTTGTCCATTTCTTCCAGGTTGTCCAATTTGCTGGCATATAATTTTTCATAGTATTCCCTGATAATTGTTTGTATCTCTGAGGGATTGGTTGTAATCATTCCATTTTCATTCATGATTTTATCTATTTGGGTCATCTCCCTTTTCTTTTTGAGAAGCCTGGCTAGAGGTTTGTCAATTTTGTTTATTTTTTCAAAAAACCAACTCTTGGTTTCGTTGATCTGCTCTACAGTTTTTTTAGATTCTATATTGTTTATTTCTGCTCTGATCTTTATGATTTCTCTTCTTCTGCTGGGTTTAGGCTGCCTTTGCTGTTCTGCTTCCATTTCCTTTAGGTGTGCTGTTAGATTTTGTATTTGGGATTTTTCTTGTTTCTTGAGATAGGCCTGGATTGCAATGTATTTTCCTCTCAGGACTGCCTTCGCTGCGTCCCAAAGCGTTTGGATTGTTGTATTTTCATTTTCGTTTGTTTCCATATATGTTTTAATTTCTTCTCTAATTGCCTGGTTGACCCACTCATTCGTTAGTAGGGTGTTCTTTAACCTCCATGCTTTTGGAGGTTTTCCAGACTTTTTCCTGTGGTTGATTTCAAGCTTCATAGCATTGTGGTCTGAAAGTATGCATGGTATAATTTCAATTCTTGTAAACTTATGAAGGGCTGTTTTGTGACCCAGTATATGATCTATCTTGGAGAATGTTCCACGTGCACTCAAGAAGAAAGTATATTCTGTTGCTTTGGGATGCAGAGTTCTAAATATATCTGTCAAGTCCATCTGATCCAATGTATCATTCAGGGCCCTTGTTTCTTTATTGACTGTGTGTCTAGATGATCTATCCATTTCTGTAAGTGGGGTGTTAAAGTCCCCTGCAATGACCACATTCTTATCAATAAGGTTGCTTATGTTTATGAGTAATTGTTTTATATATCTGGGGGCTCGGGTATTTGGCGCATAGACATTTATAATAGTTAGCTCTTCCTGGTGGATAGACCCTGTGATTATTATATAATGCCCTTCTTCATCTCTTGTTACAGCCTTTAATTTAAAGTCTAGTTTGTCTGATATAAGTATGGCTACTCCAGCTTTCTTTTGGCTTCCAGGAGCATGATAAATAGTTCTCCATTCCCTCACTCTCAATCTAAAGGTGTCCTCAGATCTAAAATGAGTCTCTTGTAGACAGCAAATAGATGGGTCTTGTTTTTTTATCCATTCTGATACCCTATGTCTTTTGGTTGGCGCATTTAATCCATTTACATTCAGTGTTATTATAGAAAGATATGGGTTTAGGGTCATTGTGATGTCTGTATGTTTTATGCTTGTAGTGATGTCTCTGGTACTTTGTCTCACAGGATCCCCCTTAGGATCTCTTGTAGGGCTGGTTTCGTGGTGACAAATTCCTTCAGTTTTTGTTTGTTTGGGAAGACCTTTATCTCTCCTTCTATTCTAAATGACAGACTTGCTGGATAAAGGATTCTCAGCTGCATATTTTTTCTGTTTAGCACACTGAAGATATCGTGCCAAGCCTTTCTGGCCTGCCAAGTTTCAAAGGAGAGATCAGTCACGAGTCTTATAGGTCTCCCTTTATATGTGAGGGCACGTTTATCCCTTGCTGCTTTCAGAATTTTCTCTTTATCCTTGTATTTTGCCAGTTTCACTATGATATGTCGTGCAGAAGATCGATTCAAGTTACGTCTGAAGGGAGTTCTCTGTGCCTCTTGGATTTCAATGCCTTTTTCCTTCCCCAGTTCAGGGAAGTTCTCAGCTATAATTTGTTCAAGTACCCCTTTAGCACCCTTCCCTCTCTCTTCCTCCTCTGGGATACCAATTATGCGTATATTATTTTTTTTTAGTGTATCACTTAGTTCTCTAATTTTCCCCTCATACTCCTGGATTTTTTTATCTCTCTTTCTTTCAGCTTCCTCTTTCTCCATAACTTTATCTTCTAGTTCACCTATTCTCTCCTCTGCCTCTTCAAGCCGAGCCATCGTGGATTCCATTTTGTTTTGCAATTCGTTTAAAGCGTTTTTCAACTCCTCGTGACTGTTCCTTAGTCCCTCGATCTTTGTGGCAAGAGATTCTCTGCTGTCCTGTATACTGTTTTCAAGCCCAGCGATTAATTTTATGACTATTATTCTAAATTCACTTTCTGTTATATTATTTAAATCCTTTTTGATCAGTTCATTAGCTGTTGTTATTTCCTGGAGATTCTTCTGAGGGGAATTCTTCCGTTTGGTCATTTTGGAGAGTCCCTGGCGTGGTGAGGACCTGCAGTGCACTTCCCCTGTGCTGTGGTTTATAACTGGAGTTAGTGGGCGGGGCCGCAGTCCCACCCGATGTCTGCCCCCAGCCCACTGCTGGGGCCACAGTCAGACTGGTGTGTGCCTTCTCTTCCCCTCTCCTAGGGGCGGGATTCACTGTGGGGTGGCGTGTCCCGTCTGGGCTACTTGCACACTGCCAGGCTTGTGTTGCTGGGGATCTGGCGTATTAGCTGGGGTGGGTAGGCAAGGTGCACGGGGGCTGGAGGGGCAGGCTTAGCTCGCTTCTCCTTAGGTGATCCACTTCAGGAGGAGCCCTGTGGCAGCGGGAGGGAGTCAGATCCGCTGCCGGAGGTTTGGCTCCGCAGAAGCACAGAGTTGGGTGTTTGCGAGGAGCGAGCAAGTTCTCTGGCAGGAACTGGTTCCCTTTGGGATTTTGGCTGGGGGATGGGCGGGGGAGATGGCGCTGGCGCCTTTGTTCCCCGCCAAGCTGAGCTCTGCCGTCCGAGGGCTCAGCAGCTCTCCCTCCCTTTGTCCTCCAGCCTTCCCGCCTTCCGAGCAGAGCTGTTAACTTCTGACCTCCCAGACGCTAAGTCGCGCTTGCTGTCAGAACACAGTCCGTCCGGCCCCTCCGCTTTTGCCAGCCAGACTCGGGGGCTCTGCTTGGCCGGCGAGCCGCCCCTCCGCCCCGGCTCCCTCCCGCCAGTCCGTGGAGCGCGCACCGCCTCGCCGCCCTTCCTACCCTCTTCCGTGGGCCTCTGGTCTGCGCTTGACTCCGGAGACTCCCTTCTGCTAATCCTCTGGCGGTTTTCTGGGTTCTTTAGGCAGGTGTAGGTGGAATCTAAGTGATCGGCAGGACGCGCTGTGAGCCCCGCGTCCTCCTACGCCGCCATCTTCCCCACTCTCCATTCTTTACCTCACTTCCCACCCAGCTGTGCCCTGGGATACGGGTCTCTATGCACCAGTGAAATTTCTGGCTTTATTCCTAAGTGACCAGTGGTCTTCAAGGGCTTACTGTACCCCTCCATAAGCTTACAACCCCAATCTGTTGGCTTCCTCCACTTGACCCTCTCTGTCTCCTGGGTCCTGTAACTACCATCTCTCCTATTTTCCTTTCAGGGCTGGGATTTAACTGTGCCTCCCTCTTTCCAGCCCTAATGATTTTCCCTCACTCAGCTCTCACCAAGCATTTCAAATTTATGTAATAATCCCATTAAGCACAGCTGGAACAATACTCTTGATGTCGGCAAACCTGTTCTCTCCAGAGTATTTCACATCTCACTACCTACCCAAGAGTGTAAACCTCAAAACTGAGCTATTGTCCTTAATATTTCCTTTCATTTACTTTCCCAGGAAGTAATAAGTCCTATCATCTCTGCTCCAAATTCTATCCCATATTCATCCGTGGTGTTCATTCTGTGGAATCATCTGCATCTCTTATCTGGGTTATTACAGTAACCTTCTGGCTTTCTAACTTCCCTAAAATTACTCTCCCTGTAGCAACCAGAGTTATCTTTTAAACATAAACCAGATTCTGTTGCTTACCTGCCTGCCACTGGTCTTGGATCACAGACCAAGACCAATTGGATTGATCCAAATCCAGTTTCATGGGCCAGGGCAACATGCCATTTGGGCTCTACCTACTGCTCTAGCCTCATTTCCCACTTGTGCTTTGGCGTCAGAATTACTGGCTGCCATTGTGTGTTCTTCAACCATTACTAGGCTAGTTTCTGCCTTGGAATCTTCACACCTGCTATTCTTCTTCTCCCCCGAGATACACATTCGTATGTCTATCTTCTTCTCCATTTTTAATCTCAAACCACATTCAGCTCCCAAGAAAGGCCTTCCCTGAATACCTAATATGAAGGGTCCTTGTAAGGGAAATCTCTCTCAAATACATCATTTGATATATCTGAAATTATCTTGTCCGCTTCTTTATTTCTTTATTGTATGTCTCCCTTCTCCATCCCACCTCCTAAGAATGTAAGTTCCTTGAGAAAAGGACATTTGTCTTTCCTAATCTTTCTTGTGTCCCTGGTACCTAGTAGTGTCTTGAGAATTTCATTTCCAATTGGTTTTATTTCCCCTTTACCCAAGCCTTTCTTTAAGGCCAAGATATAATGGGGCCCATGCCTAATTCTTACTCTCTTAGCAGCTGTCGCCTTATGCCAGGATTCTAAAATTATACTACAGAGCTATGGCGACTCATTTTTCTTTTCCCATTTATTAAAAAAGGAACAGAACAAAAAATTGCATTTGGTAGCTGTACTATTAAAAACTGTGGCATTATGGACTACAAAGGTTTTTTGGGCACCATAGGCTTTCTGTGGTTGCATGGCAGTCACATCGAAGATCATTACCATGGCTAGGGTGAAAAATTTTGCCAATGACTACATTAGCAACTCCCCCAAACTTTTGTCACCAGGTGTGAGATGGATGTTGACCCTTCAGAACGGGTTCAGCAAAAACAGAAATGAGATGCTTGGAACAGCTCACTGAGCACAGATGCTGTGCTCAAAAGGATGCATAAAGTAGGCAAAACGACACTTGTGATCTCCCTGGGAGAAGACGCTAAGACTCCCTGGAAGATGCCTCTGAAATGCATCAACTGCCTCTAGGACTAAGAGGAGAATTTCTAATGCTGGGGATTCAACCCCAAACCAGCATTTCCTAAAAGTGAGTTTTTGATCATTAACCTGATTTCCCAACGTGAATGGGAATTCTTGGAGAATGGGTGAGACATCTCTTAAAGACATCTATTTGTTTCTGTTTGTCTAAATTTTGAGATGCGTTTCCCAAAAGTACTTTATTTTTTAAAAAGTTACAGGGCCCTCCTTGGGTAGTCACTGGACATGGATACATGTTAACCATGAATAGTCATTTATGACATAAGTATAGTATCATTTCCTGACACCCATGGAGGCACTCACTAAATGTCACTGATACATATGGCCTCTGTGCTCAGATTTCTACTTGTGGTTCAGCAGGAACAACTCTCCCTTTGGCCTGGGGAAGCAGAAGGAAGATTTCTCCAAAGCAACCCATAATTCTCCTTGACAGCATATCATATTATCTATATTGTCTCTGTTTCTGGCAGAGGGTGGAGACCTGGAGTTTTGTCACGAGCATAGATTTGCCCCCTACAGAACTCAACTGTGCTCCTGACTCTCATGTAGCTGGACTTCCATAGGTGGCTGTTGATTTCCTATTCCTGGTAGGGTCCCATTTCAACAGCCATTCTTGGGAATGGAAGGAGATGGGGAAATGTTTTCTATTGTAGGATAAAAGAAACTGATAAAGGACTTAAAAGGCATCCTAAGCATTTAAGCTGGTCTGTTTCTATCATTGTCCACGAGGGCAGAGCCTCACCTTGAGGATGACCTTGCCTCACACCATCTGAGATGCTCCTGCCTCTACTTACCTGTAGGGTCTGGAGACAGGAGTACAAGGGTATGAACTTTGGGTTCAGACACACCAGTGGGTCAGCTATTTAAGCTAGGAGGTCAGACACACCAATGGATCCGCTATTTAAGCCAGGAACTAATTCCTTTTAAGCCTTGTGTAATAACAATCCCTGACTCCTACAGTTGTTGCATATCTTAAATGAATTCATGTATGTTGAGTGACTGGCACAAGGTACATACTCAGTTATAATCTGGCTCAGCAAAGGTGTGCTGGGGCTGATGTGAGTGAGCTGACTATACCTATCTCTCAGCTCCCACATTCACTGATCTCATGTTTGGTAGCTTGAAAACACTGTGGTGTGTGTATTTACACTAAGCAAATATGCAAACTCTCCAAAAGGGGGTTCCCGCCACCTGGAGAGTCAGTTCACCTGACTTTTGGTAGTCAGATTATTATTCACTATCATTCACTAGCCTTTGTTGGCAAGTTATTTGTCCCAAGTAGCCCTTTACTAGTGTCAGCTGCATTCTTAAAAATCTTTCCAGCATTTCTACGTATATGAGAAGATGTGATGCAGGGCAGAGAAAGGCAGTAGTTAATGGTCTGGATAGAGACCTCTCTTGGAGACCAACACTTCCAAGTGTGAGATGTGGACTGAAGTCAGCCTGCTCACCAATGTCTGGTAGGACCAGTGGCACATCATGGAACCATTCTGCACAGAAATCTCC
Organism: Panthera pardus; assembly: GCF_024362965.1. Taxonomy (NCBI): domain Eukaryota; kingdom Metazoa; phylum Chordata; class Mammalia; order Carnivora; family Felidae; genus Panthera; species Panthera pardus. Next base: position 41,269,294 of record NW_026526821.1, on the reverse strand, counting down.
CGTGATTTCAGCACTCAGATACTAGGAAATGGAGAGCAGCTTCCCAAGCCCATTCTGGCCAGGTGACTTAGCATCCTTGGGCCATTGAGTATGACTTTAACAGCTGCATCCAGCTGCTGGACACGAAACCCCCAGGAAACCTGATGAGACTAAAATCAGAAATGATGATCCAATTAAAGCCCCCCAAACCTCATATGCTGACTCCAATCTTGTGGGCTCTGCATTAGCATTAATAATGATTTTCTTAAAATCACTCAGTGGTTTGGATAGCTAGCTGCATCTCATTAAGAAGTCAACTCCCCTTGCCTAGAAATGTATACTTAGGGCACTTAGGCAAATGATCCTTAGCAAGATAAGGCCCTTAAACTGGCTGGCTGAAAGGGCAGTACTCCCCATGGCTGAAGGATATTCCAAGGATACTTCATATGAGCAGGATAAATGAAAATAGCAGAAATTAACATTAAGTTCGTGGAATTAAATCAAGATGCGGGTGACCCCTTAAAGTCTTTTTTCAACATATGGTTCTTTTAAATAATAAGACATCCCACATGAGTATAGGGATGGATATTCTAATTGAAATTTCACCTTGGGCTTAATGTTTTACAAAAGACAAGCAGAGTCTTTGTCTTAGGTTGGATTTTCTCAAAAGACACTGAGACAACTATTGAGTTCAAATACTTAATGTAAGAGATTATCCCAGAAAGTTCCAGAGGGCAGTAGGGAGGTGAGACAAGAAAGGAGAGGCACCCAATACTGCGTGAGCAAGCTCCACTGTGGACTGTCAGGGCTCAATTCTACTGAGGACCTTTGGGTGATGGTAAAAAAATCTCGTTGTTCAATACCACACATTGCCAATGAAGACTTGAAATGTGTCTAGTCTGAATTTAGATATGAATGTAAAATACACACAAATTTCAAAAACATAGTGTGAAAAAAGGACAATGTAAAATATCAGACTAATAAAATTTTTAGATTGATTATATGTTGAAATCATTATATTTTGGATATATTATGTTACTAAAATATTATTAAATTAATTTCACTCATTTCTCCTTACTTTTTCCAATGTAATTACTAGAAAATCTGAAATTAAACATGAGGCTCACATTTGAGGCTCACATTATATTTCTACTGGATGACACTGGAATACAATATGCCTCCGATGTGTCCTTCAGGGGTCAACCAGCTCTTGCCTATCACTGGCTGAGGGCTACTCCAGGGAAATTAACTTCCTGGCACTTCAAGTGTGCTTTCATGACCAGCAAGAAACACTGATTGCAGAGTCACAAGAGCTTTCCTTAGAAAGCTGTTGGTCTTGTAAAAGAATAGTGAGGGCCAAGGGGATATAGGTAGGGAACTGGCAGCTGCTATTACAGATCCTGCTCTACCTCCTTCATTCCTGGCTTTTAGATACTTCCTCTACTTGTCCACCCTTCAAACCCACTGCCCTGGGGGAGGCTGAGGGAACCATAGGAATCAGATATGTTTGGACTGGAGAAGAAGCTGAAGCTAGACAGAAGTTATAAACATTGCTCCAGTGAGCAGCTATGAAGAAAAGAACGATTATCTTTCCACAAAGACAGTGGGAAGTCAGGGGAGGGATAGAGATTTAACTTAACAAGGAGAAGGACCATTTTAGTCAAACGAGATTGTTTGCCTTGGAATTTAAACTGCTCCCTGTTAATGGAGATGTTCAGACTGTGCTGTCGGTGATTTATGTATGGAGTTCTGGCATCGAAGAGGGGGTTACACAAAATCAGGACCTTTAAGATATCTGTTTTGATTTTGAAACCCAGTCCTATTTCAGGCCTAGAACAGTGTGGTTGCCAAAATTGGGAACATGGAGTTCTTACACCGTGGAATTAAGTTCTATACCCTCCAATATCTGTTAGAGTGAGAAAGGAAAAAAAAAAAGCGATAATTTATTGAGTGTTTACTAAGGTCCAAGAAATATTTCAGGTATGATATTTCATTTAATTCCCAAACAAGACTGTATTATAGTAGTTTTGCCCCTAGAGGTGTAAACTGATGCTTGTAGAGAAAACTTTCACCCAAAGTCAGGAAGTAGTAAGTCAGTAAGTAAAGGACCTAGGATTGAAATCAGGGCTATTGATTCCTGCATTCATAGTCAAGCATAGTCAAGCAGATCCAAAGCTTGTAACCACTAGATTTCTCTCATCAAACACTGGTCTTTCTTGAGAAGTAGGCATGCATCTTAATTTCTGATAGTGAGAACAATATATCATATGTACCCAATGTATTTTCCAAAGATGGCCACAGCAATTTTTCAGGTCCTACATGCTCTACAAAACCTCACAGCTCCCTGTCAGGATATTGAGCCTATTTTCTCTCCCCATGAGCCTGGGCAGGTTTCTTAATGACTGCTCCAAAAAGATTTTTGTGGAAGTAATTCTTTGGGATTCCTGAGGCTGAGTCTTAAAAAGGTACAGCTCCTGCTGGCTCACTTGCTGTCTCTAGAGGAACCACTTTGGAGCCTGGCTGCCATGCTGTGAGGAAGCCCAGGTTATAGAAAGGCCACCACAGGTGTTTCAGAAAACTGCCTGAGCTGAGGTCTTAGCTAAAAGCCAGCATATCAATTGCCAGCCAGACATATGAGTGAACAAATCTTCACACAATTCCAGCACTCAGCCATTGAGGCTTCCTGATGAGGTCTCAGACCTTGTAGAGCAGCATGATCAAGTCAGCCCTGCTGTGCTCTGTCTGAATTCCTGACCCACAGAATATATGAGCATAATAAGCAGGTTCTTTAATCACTAAGCTTTGGGATGATTTGCTACACAACTGTATTTATTATAACATCAGGTTCCATTGTAAAAATGGAACTTTCAGAAAGCTGGAAGCTTACTGCTTAAATATGCTAATTGTATTAGCCATAAGGGTTAGTTAGCACAATTACTTCTTTATTTTATGACCTTGACTGTACATTTGTATCTTTTTCTTTTCTTTTAATTCCAGGATAGTTAACATGCAGTGTTATTTTAGTTCTTAGTATACAATATTGTGTTTCAACAATTCCATATATTACTCAGTGATCATCTAGATAAGTGTACTCATATCCCACTTCACCTATTTTATTAACCTTATTTTGCTTTTCTTTGAAAAACTGTGAGGTGCACATAAACAACAAAATGATCCTTGCCTATCCTTTAAGAATAAAATCATAAATTTAATACCTGAATCTTCTTTCACGTTAACATCTTCTTCATTATTATCATCTATTTAGAAAAGAGGGGGAAAGACAAAAGAAACACTCATATGAAAGCTAGTAAGCTCAGAATTCTCCAGTTTGACTAATACAACTTCAAAGGCCAAAAAGAACTCAGTAGAAAAGAGTGTTAGAACATGCATTTCGATTGTCTTATATTATTATGCTAAGTTAATACAAGGTAATGTAAATATACATCACAGCACAATTTAACACCTAGGGTTCACATTTCCTTTTAAAAATTGTTATGTATGCATAACAAAGTACATACACAATCATTTGTTTTACTTATGCAAGTAATGCATGGTCACTTTGGTCATTTCAATTTCTAAAAAGATGAAAAATAAAAATCGCACACTTCAAATGCCGCACTTTCTCCGTCAATGAAAGGGATGCGCGCTCATGTCAAGCATCTGAGAAATGTGGAGCTCACCACTTGGGTTTAGGCTGACAGCACCCATTCCCTGTACAGCACCGTGGAAAGTGCTAGTTTGCTACATGTGCAAATCCAAACCTTTAACCATGTATGTTCAAGTGCCCACCCCCCAGCCCGCCCCAGTTGGCATCATTCCCATTCAATTCCACTCATCCCAGTGAAACCCCCATTAATTGGGCAAGGACACGTGCTTCCTCTACCCTCTGGGTGACATGTTTGCTTTTTGAACTTTTGATATGTTGTCATCTCTTCTCCTTCAATGTTCCTTACATCCAGGCAGTATGAATCCTGCCTGTCTTATTTCCACATTTTCTCCTCTCTATTCACATCACTGCAACTCGATTCAAACTCTGCCATTTGCCTTCCCTATTTTGTGGTTTCCTAACTGCTCTTCTTTTTTTCTCACTCCTGACTCCAATTTCTTTTACACACAGGTGCAAAATCCATCTTAAAAGAGAGCTCTGGTCTGGTTTATGACGTTGCAGGGATTCCTGTCTGCCTAATGAAAAGGGTAAGGATTAAATGAGATAATACCACCTAAAGCACCAGGACAGTTACTGAAATATTAAATGCTAAATATTACTTATTATTACCACCACATCATATGTCTACTTGTTAACGTATGTATCCTTCAGATGCCCATTTCGACATCATAAATTCTGCAAAGTTAAAGGCTATGTCTTATGTTCCTTTGTATTCTCTAGGATCTAATGTTAATTTTATACGTTAAAATCCATAAAGAAATTCCTGCTGAATAATATTTCTGAGGTTTTTAAAAATTTTTTCTCTGATTTTTTTAGTCAAACTGGAGAATTCCTGTGTTTATATTTCTTATCTACCTCTTACATTGTAGGACATGCTTCCAAATGATGATTTGCAAGCAATGGGGACTCAGTAAAGATTTGTAATTTCCACCCAGACATACGCTTTAAATTTAGTCATTTCTTAGCCAAATTTATACAATGTGACATTCTTCAAAGTGCTAATTATAAATGAAGATTATAGATATACCAGTCACTGGGAATGGAAAATGTATTTAAGTTGAGGTTTTAGGAAAATAATTCTTGATGGCCATGGTTAACTTTTAAAGAAGTAAATTTCAGGGCGCCTGGGTGGCTCAGTCGGTTAAGTGTCCGACTTCAGCTCAGGTCACGATCTCGCACTCCATGAGTTTGAGCCCTGCGTCGGGTTCTGGGCTGATGGCTTGGAGCCTGGAGCCTGCTTCGATTCTGTGTCTCCTTGTCTCTCTGCCCCTCCCCTGTTCATGCTCTGTCTCTCCCTCTCTCAAAAATAAATAAACGTTAAAATTATAAAGAAGTAAATTTCTTTCCATTCAAATTGTTAGAAACATTAGTGAATAGCTGTATACTTTATTTCTTTCATTTTTTTCTCTGAATATAATTTTGGGAGCAGAATATCTTTCTCTTAGAAATATAATTCTCTAACTAAATTATTATCAAAATGTTACAAAGTATACTCTTCACAGATTCTTCCCTGAACTTAATAGATTTAAATAAAATTTTATTTTTCAGAGCATCTAAAATATCTAGACCATCAGACTTTCTGGAAATCAGAGTGGGATGAAAAAAAGTCTCCACAGTTTCCAGGAAAAGATGAAGAGTCAAAGATCTCTTTGCTTGTCATCTATGTATCCATTTGTCTGTCTGGCAAACACTCCTCCATAGCCTATTGTAGGTGTAGCTTTGTGTTTGGAGAAATAAAATACCAAGACAAATCTAGACACAATTGTCTACAAACATTATTAGTAAGGAAAGCAAGACATGCAGATCAATTTGAATATATAATAGAGAGTAGTCAGGGCCATCACAAAAGGTATCAGGGGAGGGATAGCTGCTTCCAGTCAGGTTATGAAGAAAGGTTTTTGGAAAATGTGACATTAGAGCTGATCTTTGAACTTTATAGACTATATTGATAGCATCATCCCTAGAATGTCTCCAGGTGTTGAAGGATCATACTTGATGTCATTATTCATTTGTTCATTCATTTCACTCATTTATTCATATAGTGGTTAAGAGTATATTCAGGATCTGGATTCAGACTGCTTGGGTTTACTTGCAGGCCAAACTATAAATCACTGTGTAATCTTGGGCAAATTATGTAAACCTATGCCTGGGAAATAGGGATAATAAAAGTATCCTAAGTCATACCCTAGTATGACTTTCTAGGGTTAGTAATACATGTAAAGTGCTTACATGGAATGAGCATTCAATAAATACTGGCTATTCGTGTTATGGTGCCATTATGATTACTACTTTTACAACTTAAAGAACCATTTATTGACCAACACCGTATGTTGGAACCATGGAAGACCGTGAAGATACAGTTGACAATCCATTCCCTCAAAAACTCCCAAAGAAGTGTATGGCAGAGAAAAGTAAAACAACAATCAGAAGAGGAAGTAACAGATTCTCTGATGCAGGTAAGCAGAGGTTTTACTGGGAAACAGACAAGAAGCAGCTAAGTCAGAGAGGTCTATGAAGGATTTCCAGAATAGGTGAGGCTTAAGTTGAATCCTAAAGGGAGATGCAGAATTATCTGGGAGTAAGGAAAGGCTGCAGTAGATTCCCAGTAAATATGGGTGCCCTGCCTACAAGCCCTTGTTCCTAGACACTTCCTTGCTGGCCAGACCGATTTCCAGCCACCAGATCTCCACCTGAGGGCTTTCTCTGGGTTGCTGGAGGCCACAGGAGAAATATCAGGGAATTGACACCCCAAGAGGGCAGTGTTTCACAAATGACTGCCAGGACTTGTACAGAAGTACTATAGTGCCCTTGCTCCTAAGGTGTGCTAATTCAGAAGCTTCTCCCAGAGTCCTCCCCAACCCAAACCCCAACCCTGGGAATAAACCCCAGTGGACGGGTGGTTAATTTAATTTGTAATTTAACTCTACTGCCTTCCTTCCCTTTCCAATTCTTCCTTTCCACTCCCCTGCTAGTGATTCCAGGGATTATCTTCCAAATAAATGACTTTCACTTGAATTCTTGCTTCAGGGTTTGCTTCTGGGGGGATTCGAACTAAGAAAAGGGTAATCACACTCAAACAAAGGGAAAAAACATCTATGAGAACACATGGTTATGAACAGTCAAAATGCTTTTAAGGAAATAAAACTAGCTCTCCATGGCTGGAGGCAGGAGTTTACAGGGGAACCATGGGTCTAGTGACCTGTTCTGGCTGGATCATGAAGGATCTTTCTCACTGGGTATGGTGGTCAGTTGTATGTGTCAATGTAACTGGACCATGGAGTGCCCAGACACATGTCAGACTTGACCCTAGGTGTGTCTGAATGAAATTTCTGAATAAGATGAACATTTGAATTGGTTGGTAGACTGAGTAAAAGAGATAGCCCCGGTAATGTGGGTGGGCCTCATCCAGTAAGTGTAAGGCTTACACTCCCACAAGGAAGAAGAAACTACTGCCAGACTGCATTTGTGTGGGGACATAGGGTTTTTCCTGACTTTGGACTCAGCATAAAACACTGGCTCTGCCTGGGTCTCAAGCCTGCAGGCATCTGGATTGAAACACCATCATTGGCTCTCTTGGGTCTCAGGTCTCAGACTCCCACTAGAACTATGCCATCAGCTCTCTTGTGTCTCTAGCTTGCTGACTGCGGGTCTTGGGATCTGGCAGCCTCCATAATTGCATGAGCCAATTCCTTATAATAAATTTATACCTACATCTATATTTATATCTAAACCTATATCCACTATTAGTTTTGTTTCTCTGGAGAATCCTAATACCTCAGGTTGAAGAATTTAAATTCTATCCTGAAAATTACAGGGTGACTAACCAACTTTAAGCAGAAAATGACACACCTGCTTTTGAGAGAGAACTTTTTTTTTGACACAAGAGAAGTTTACTAATACACTATAAAATCCATGCTTTAATATTTTGGTATTATTTATATTAAAATCTGGCGCAGAGTACTTTTGGTCTACAAAGCATCTAATGTGCTGTTACTTATTAATGAAATCCACTTTAGTTCAACATTATTCTATAAAATGTACTCACTTGAGCCATATTTATGCAGCATATTTCTAGCAAGATTTTTTTTTCTACTACAACCAGGGAACAAAAAAAGCAATATGTGAAAGAAGAGGATAAGCCTATGGAGATAAGGAGGAATGCCTTTGAAAATTTGGAAGCAGTTACGGGACTGATGGAGCATGGGCATGGAGACGCTGCCTTTTTAACAGTTCTTCAAGCATCATGCTTCTTTGTTAGAGGACACAAATCAAATAAAAGGTTCTTAGCCAAAGTGATACAAATACCATTTCAAAATTGAGAGCAATCTATCAGATGGTATGGTTCTGTGTGTTCAGAAATGCCAATTCCAGAAACACTGCTTCCTTTCCTTGGCAGAAATGGCCCAGGGGCTAAGGCTCCATTTCATCTTAAGGGATCTCTTTGATGTTAATTTCATAATGGATGCTGTCTTTATTCACTGCACCCCTCTCTGTCAGATTACCCTGTTGAGTTCTGCACCAAAAGTACAAATCTGACTAAAGTTCTTCTTTTGATAAAAAATGAGTGTGAAAGCCCACTGGTGTCCCATGAATAACCAGTTTTCAGTAACAGTTAGCTTTGTACATTTCAGGAGGAAGTGTCTAACCTCTTTCAAGTCTGTAATATCTACTTCACCTTCTTGAATGGAAGCCAGAGTTTGTTGAAAAGCAGAGTATACCATGGATTTTGCAATGACTTGAGATTGGTCTTACTTCTTTATCACCAGTGTTCCCATAACTAGTGCAGTCTTTTGGAAAATAAGGAATCAAAAGAGATTACAGATATTCTCACAAACTTTAGTCTAAAGTGTGGTCTCTGGGCCAGCAGCACCATTATCACCTGGGAACTTGTTAGAAATGCAAATTCTCAGGTTCCACTAAAGATCTATTCCAGCAGAAGATTGGGGGAGGGGCCTAACACTCTTCTTTTTTTTTTTTTTTTTTAATATATGAAGTTTATTGTCAAATTGGTTTCCATATAACACCCAGTGCTCATCCCAAAAGGTGCCCTCCTCAATACCCATCACCCACCTTCCCCTCCCTCCCACCCCCCATCAACCCTCAGTTTGTTCTCAGTTTTTAACAGTCTCTTATGCTTTGGCTCTCTCCCACTCTAACCTCTTTTTTTTTTTTCCTTCCCCTCCCCCATGGGTTTCTGTTAAGTTTCTCAGGATCCACATAAGAGTGAAACCATATGGTATCTGTCTTTCTCTGTATGGCTTATTTCACTTAGCACAACACTCTCCAGTTCCATCCACGTTGCTACAAAGGGCCATATTTCATTCTTTCTCATTGCCACGTAGTACTCCATTGTGTATATAAACCACAATTTCTTTATCCATTCATCAGTTGATGGACATTTAGGCTCTTTCCATAATTTGGCTATTGTTGAGAGTACTGCTATAAAGATTGGGGTACAAGTGCCCCTATGCATCAGTACTCCTGTATCCCTTGGGTAAATTCCTAGCAGTGCTATTGCTGGGTCATAGGGTAGGTCTATTTTTAATTTTTTGAGGAACCTCCACACTGCTTTCCAGAGCGGCTGCACCAATTTGCATTCCCACCAACAGTGCAAGAGGGTTCCCGTTTCTCCACATCCTCTCTAGCATCTACAGTCTCCTGATTTGTTCATTTTGGCCACTCTGACTGGCGTGAGGTGATATCTGAGTGTGGTTTTGATTTGTATTTCCCTGATAAGGAGCGACGTTGAACATCTTTTCATGTGCCTGTTGGCCATCCGGATGTCTTCTTTAGAGAAGTGTCTATTCATGTTTTCTGCCCATTTCTTCCTGGGTTATTTGTTTTTCGGGTGTGGAGTTTGGTGAGCTCTTTATAGATTTTGGATACTAGCCCTTTGTCCGATATGTCATTTGCAAATATCTTTTCCCATTCCGTTGGTTGCCTTTTAGTTTTGTTGGTTGTTTCCTTTGCTGTGCAGAAGCTTTTTATCTTCATAAGGTCCCAGTAATTCATTTTTGCTTTTAATTCCCGTGCCTTTGGGGATGTGTCGAGTAAGAGATTGCTACGGCTAAGGTCAGAGAGGTCTTTTCCTGCTTTCTCATCTAGGGTTTTGATGGTTTCCTGTCTCACATTCAGGTCCTTTATCCATTTTGAATTTATTTTTGTGAATGGTGTGAGAAAGTGGTCTAGTTTCAACCTTCTGCATGTTGCTGTCCAGTTCTCCCAGCACCATTTGTTAAAGAGACTGTCTTTTTTCCATTGGATGTTCTTTCCTGCTTTGTCAAAGATGAGTTGGCCATACGTTTGTGGGTCTAGTTCTGGGGTTTCTATTCTATTCCATTGGTCTATGTGTCTGTTTTTGTGCCAATACCATGCTGTCTTGATGATGACAGCTTTGTAGTAGAGGCTAAAGTCTGGGATTGTGATGCCTCCTGCTTTGGTCTTCTTCTTCAAAATTACTTTGGCTATTCGGGGCCTTTTGTGGTTCCATATGAATTTTAGGATTGCTTGTTCTAGTTTTGAGAAGAATGCTGGTGCAATTTTGATTGGGATTGCATTGAATGTGTAGATAGCTTTGGGTAGTATTGACATTTTGACAATATTTATTCTTCCAATCCATGAGCAGGGAATGTCTTTCCATTTCTTTATATCTTCTTCAATTACCTGCATAAGCTTTCTATAGTTTTCAGCATACAGATCTTTTACATCTTTGGTTAGATTTATTCCTAGGTATTTGATGCTTCTTGGTGCAATTGTGAATGGGATCAGTTTCTTTATTTGTCTTTCTGTTGCTTCATTGTTAGTGTATAAGAATGCAACGCATTTCTGTACATTGATTTTGTATCCTGCAACTTTGCTGAATTCATGTATCAGTTCTAGCAGACTTTTGGTGGAGTCTATCGGATTTTCCATGTATAATATCATGTCATCTGCAAAAAGCGAAAGCTTGACTTCATCTTTGCCAATTTTGATGCCTTTGATTTCCTTTTGTTGTCTGATTGCTGATGCTAGAACTTCCAACACTATGTTAAACAATAGCGGTGAGAGTGGGCATCCCTGTCGTGTTCCTGATCTCAGGGAAAAAGCTCTCAGATTTTCCCTGTTGAGGATGATGTTGGCTGTGGGCTTTTCATAAATGGCTTTTATGATCTTTAAGTATGTTCCTTCTATCCCGACTTTCTCAAGGGTTTTTATTAAGAAAGGGTGCTGGATTTTGTCAAAGGCCTTTTCTGCATCGATTGACACGATCATATGGTTCTTCTCTTTTTTTTTATTAATGTGATGTATCACGTTGATTGATTTGCAAATGTTGAACCAGCCCTGCATCCCAGGAATGAATCCCACTTGATCATGGTGAATAATTCTTTTTATATGCTGTTGAATTCGATTTGCTAGTATCTTATTGAGAATTTTTGCATCCATATTCATCAGGGATATTGGCCTGTAGTTCTCTTTTTTTACTGGGTCTCTATCTGGTTTAGGAATCAAAGTAATACTGGCTTCATAGAATGAGTCTGGAAGTTTTCCTTCCCTTTCTATTTCTTGGAATAGCTTGAGAAGGATAGGTATTATCTCTGCTTTAAACGTCTGGTAGAACTCCCCTGGGAAGCCATCTGGTTCTGGACTCTTATTTGTTGGGAGATTTTTGATAACCAATTCAATTTCTTCGCTGGTTATGGGTCTGTTCAAGCTTTCTATTTCCTTCTGATTGAGTTTTGGAAGAGTGTGGGTGTTTAGGAATTTGTCCATTTCTTCCAGGTTGTCCAGTTTGTTGGCATATAATTTTTCATAGTATTCCCTGATAATTGTTTGTATCTCTGAGGGATTGGTTGTAATCATTCCATTTTCATTCATGATTTTGTCTATTTGGGTCATCTCCCTTTTCTTTTTGAGAAGCCTGGCTAGAGGTTTGTCAATTTTGTTTATTTTTTCAAAAAACCAACTCTTGGTTTCGTTGATCTGCTCTACCGTTTTTTTTTAGATTCTATATTGTTTATTTCTGCTCTGATCTTTATGATTTCCCTTCTTCTTCTGGGTTTAGGCTGCCTTTGCTGTTCTGCTTCCATTTCCTTTAGGTGTGCTGTTAGATTTTGTATTTGGGATTTTTCTTGTTTCTTGAGATAGGCCTGGATTGCAACGTGTTTTCCTCTCAGGACTGCCTTCGCTGCGTCCCAAAGCGTTTGGATTGTTGTATTTTCATTTTCGTTTGTTTCCATATATTTTTTAATTTCTTCTCTAATTGCCTGGTTGACCCACTCATTCTTTAGTAGGGTGTTCTTTAACCTCCATGCTTTTAGAGGTTTTCCAGACTTTTTCCTGTGGTTGATTTCAAGCTTCATAGCATTGTGGTCTGAAAGTATGCATGGTATAATTTCAATTCTTGTAAACTTATGAAGGGCTGTTTTGTGACTCAGTATATGATCTATCTTGGAGAATGTTCCATGTGCACTCGAGAAGAAAGTATATTCTGTTGCTTTGGGATGCAGAGTTCTAAATATATCTGTCAAGTCCATCTGATCCAATGTATCATTCAGGGCCCTTGTTTCTTTATTGACCATGTGTCTAGATGATCTATCCATTTCTGTAAGTGGGGTGTTAAAGTCCTCTGCAATTACCACATTCTTATCAATAAGGTTGCTTATGTTTATGAGTAATTGTTTTATATATTTGGGGGCTCCCATATTCGGCGCATAGACATTTATAATTGTTAGCTCTTCCTGATGGATAGACCCTGTAATTATTACATAATGCCCTTATTCACCTCTTGTTACAGCTTTTTTTTTTTTTTTTTTTTTTTTTAATTTTTATTTTTGGGAGAGAGAGAGACAGAGCATGAACAGGGGAGGGGCAGAGAGAGAGGGAGACACAGAATCGGAAACAGGCTCCAGGCTCCGAGCCATCAGCCCAGAGCCTGACACGGGGCTCGAACTCACGGACCGCGAGATCGTGACCTGGCTGAAGTCGGACGCTTAACCGACTGCGCCACCCAGGCGCCCCTCTTGTTACAGCCTTTAATTTAAAGTCTAGTTTGTCTGATATAAGTATGGCTACTCCAGCTTTCTTTTGGCTTCCAGTAGCATGATAAATAGTTCTCCATCCCCTCACTCTCAATCTGAAGGTGTCCTCAGATCTAAAATGAGTCTCTTGTAGACAGCAAATAGATGGGTCTTGTTTTTTTATTCATTCTGATACCCTATGTCTTTTGGTTGGTGAATTTAATCCATTTACATTCAGTGTTATTATAGAAAGATACGGGTTTAGAGTCATTGTGATGTCTGTGTGATTTATGCTTGTAGTGATGTCTCTGGTACTTTGTCTCACAGGATCCCCCTTAGGATCTCTTGTAGGGCTGGTTTCGTGGTGACAAATTCCTTCAGTTTTTGTTTGTTGGGGAAGACCTTTATCTCTCCTTCTATTCTTAATGACAGACTTGCTGGATAAAGGATTCTCGGCTGCATATTTTTTCTGTTTAGCACACTGAAGATCTCGTGCCAATCCTTTCTGGCCTGCCAAGTTTCAAAGGAGAGATCAGTCACGAGTCTTATAGGTCTCCCTTTATATGTGAGGGCACGTTTATCCCTTGTTGCTTTCCGAATTTTCTCTTTATCCTTGTATTTTGCCAGTTTCACTATGATATGTCATGCATAAGATCGATTCAAGTTACGTCTGAAGGGAGTTCTCTGTGCCTCTTGGATTTCAATGCCTTTTTTCTTCCCCAGTTCAGGGAAGTTCTCAGCTATTATTTCTTCAAGTACCCCTTCAGCACCTTTCCCTCTCTCTTCCTCCTCTGGGAATCCAATTATGCACATATTATTTCTTTTTAGTGTATCACTTAGTTCTCTAATTTTCCCCTCATACTCCTGGATTTTTTTATCTCTCTTTTTCTCAGCTTCTTCTTTTCCCCTAACTTTATCTTCTAGTTCACCTATTCTCTCCTCTGCCTCTTCAATCCGAGCCATCGTCGTTTCCATTTTGTTTTGCATTTCGTTTAAAGCATTTTTCAGCTCCTCCTGACTGTTCCTTAGTCCCTTGATCTCTGTAGCAAGAGATTCTCTGCTGTTCCTGTATACTGTTTTCAAGCCCAGCAATTAATTTTATGACTATTATTCTAAATTCACTTTCTGTTATATTATTTAAATCCTTTTTGATCAGTTCATTAGCTGTTGTTATTTCCTGGAGATTCTTCTGAGAAGAATTCTTCCGTTTGGTCATTTTGGATAGTCCCTGGAATGGTGAGGACCTGCAGGGCACTTCCCCTGTGCTGTGGTGTATAACTGGAGTTGGTGGGCGGGGCCGTAGTCCGACCTGATGTCTGCCCCCAGCCCACCGCTGGGGCCACAGTCAGACTGGTGTGTGCCTTCTCTTCCCCTCTCCTAAGGGCGGGATTCACTGTGAGTTGGCGTGGCCCATCTGGGCTACTTGCACACTGCCAGGCTTGTGGTGCTGGGGATCTGGAGTATTAGCTGGGGTGGGTAGGCAAGGTGCACAGGGGCAGGAGGGGCAGGCTTAGCTCACTTCTCCTTAGGTTATCCACTTCAGGAGGGGCCCTGTGGCTGCGGGAGGAAGTCAGATCCACTGCCGGAGGTTTGGCTCCGCAGAAGCACAGAGTTGGGTGTTTGCGCGGAGGAGCCAGCAAGTTCCCTGGCAGGAACTGGTTCCCTTTGGGATTTTGGCCGGGGGATGGGCGAGGGAGATGGCGCTGGTGAGCGCCTTTGCTCCCCTCCAAGCTGAGCTCTGCCCTCCGGGGGCTCAGTAACTCTCCCTCCCTTTGTCCTCCAGGCTTCCCGCTTTCCGAGCAGAGCTGTTAACTTATGACCTCCAGACGCTAAGTCGCGCTTGCTGTCGGAACACAGTCTGTCTGGCCCCTCCGCTTTTGCCAGCCAGACTTGGGGGCTCTGCTTGGCTGGCGGGCAGCCCCTCCACCCCGGCTCCCTCCCGCCAGTCCGTGGAGCGCGCACCGCCTCGCCGCCCTTCCTACCCTCTTCCTCCGGCCTCTCGTCTGCGCTTGGCTCCAGAGACTCCGTTCTGCTAATCCTCTGGCGGTTTTCTGGGTTATTTAGGCAGATGTAGGTGGAATCTAAGTGATCAGCCGGACGCGCAGTGAGCCCAGCGTCCTCCTATGCCGCCATCTTCCTGTATCCCTCCCGGGGCCTAACACTCTAATAAGCCCTCCAGGTGATGCTCATGCAAGCTGCAGCTGGAGAACCATTGGTCAAAGGACTGATATTTATGAGCTGGAGGAAAGAAAAGCTTTCAAAAACAGTAGATATCCCACTTTTAGGATATTCTCACAAAGTATGGAAGATGTGGGTATGCTCATGGCTTCTTGTGAAACTTGACAAAGTAGAAATGCCAAGCAAAGAATGGCTGATAAAGGGGACATCCTTGCAGAGTAGAGATCTTCCATTAAATGGAAAACCTGAACCCACAAAATCTAAGAAATTGCTAAACTTATTTTCTGTAAGGCAATTGATAGGACTTAGAGAAATTAAAAAAGGAATAAGCCAAAGGTTGTTCCTCCCCCACCCTCCAACTGGTCCTTGGTCAAGAGGAGCACTCAAATATCATTAGTTAATAAATATATCAATAAATAAAAGGCACTGCTTAAAAACTGCATGGTTCTGCTGCTTCCGGCTTGGCCATCTTGGCATGTAATGGCACCAGTTACTGAGATAGAGGATTTAGGAGAAGGGCTGAGTTGAAGGGAAGGATTCTGAATTTGGTTTTAGATGTGTTGAGTTGGAGATGCCTGGAGATGCCAACTGGAGATGGGCTGTGCACAGATGAGTATACCAGAAAGGGCTGGCAGGAAGAGAAGTAGAAGACAGAATGGTCAGTAAGACAAAGGCTGAGCAGTCAAGTAAGATAAGGGCTGCAAAGGCTCATGTGGAGTCACGTGATCAAATACGCACTGGTTTCAGTAACCATGCTGGACCCATCAAAGAATTCCCGATAACCTCAACAGTGACAGTTGTAGCAGGGTATTGGAAATCACTAATTGCTCTGGATATAGAGTGCACAGCAATTGAAGGTGAAAACTTCAAAAACCTGTAACTGAGAGTACAAGTTAGGGCCACAGGTAAAGAATAAAGGTTGGAGGGTTTCATTTACTTTATTGTTATTCTTATCTTTGTTCTTATCTCTGTGCCTTATTAGGAATTCTTTCATTCATATACTATACCTCAAAAGGATTTTTTCTCCCCCTGCATATGCCTCGAAGTTTTCACCTAAAGAACAGAAACCAGTCAAGCCAAAATGTTTGAAGGGTCTTTCAGAAGCACCTTGCTTTCGGAAGCAAAAATGTTTGAAGGGTCTCTCTGTAAAGATGCCTACACCATCTCCCTTCTCCAAGCAGCATTTTGTCTTGTCTTTGTTTTATCAGAACCTCCTAATAAGATCAAACTCTGCTTAGTCAAGGTTCGTGTCCCCAGGTCTTTACTTGTTCTGTTATTCGT
The DNA here is from genome assembly GCF_024362965.1 of Panthera pardus. Taxonomy (NCBI): domain Eukaryota; kingdom Metazoa; phylum Chordata; class Mammalia; order Carnivora; family Felidae; genus Panthera; species Panthera pardus. The sequence goes on along the minus strand of NW_026526821.1, from coordinate 41,253,193 downwards.
AAGCATTTGCTACACACACTGAACATTCCCCGCTTTTGAAGGGAAAGATCGCTTTCAGTCTACGCCTGCTGCTTGTTCTTGCATTCAGGTTGCTTGGTTACAGCAACACTTCACTGGATTTTCATTGAAGGCGAAATGCATTTGTAGCTTTTGAGGCCCATCAAGTGGAAATGGTTAGCACCCAATTCCTAAGAAGGCAGTCAACTCATTTATGTCACGTTACAGAGAACATGTCTTGTATAATTCTAAACATCAATGGAATCCCCTCATTAAAAGTGTACAAATGTGCACAAATGTGCCAAGTCACCATAATATTTATAATTAAAGAAATTTCTGAATTCTTCACTTTGTAGTTTTTTTTTTTCTTTCTATCCAACAAATGTACCATTTGGGGGAAAAAATGTACAAATCAGACTGGGTAAAGCAGTTTTTGTGTGTGTGCTTCTTCAACTGGTGAGTTAGGTTACTAGGGCTGCTGTAATGAACTTCCACACATTTAATGGCTTAAAACAGCATAAATTTGTTATCTTACAGCTTTACACGTTCGAAGTTTGATGTGGATCTCAATGGGCATCAAGATGATGGCAGGCCTGCACTCCTTTCTGAGGCTCTTGGGGGAGAATCTGTTTCCTTGCCTTTTTGACTACTGGAGGCTACATTCCTCAGCTTGTGGCCCCTCTTTTCTAACTTCAAAGCCAGTGATGCACATCTTTCTGGACACTGTTCCATAGCCATGTCTCCCACTGTTTCTCTCCTGCCTCCCTCTTCTGTTTTTAGGGACCCTTGTGATTGTATTAAGTCCACCCAGGTAACACAGGATAACATCCCCACCTTTAGGTCAGTTAATTAGCAACCGTAATCTCTCATTTGCAATCTTATTTCCCCTTTGTAATGTGACCCAACATATTTACAGGTTCTGGGGTTTAAGGCATCTTTGCAGGAAAGGCACTTTTCTTCCTACCGTACCCTGTAAATTAGGAAGCATACTGCTTTGACGAAAAAGTGTCTGAGGAGTAGAACTAAGAATAATAATACTGTTTAGAAATAAAATGCTTTCTGGGGCACACAGGTGGCTCAGTCAGTTAAGCGTCCGACTTTTGGTTTTGGTTCAGATCATGATCTCGAGGTTGTGAGATCGAGCCCCATGTCGTGCTCCAAGCTGGGCATAGAGTCTGCTTAAGATTCTCTCGCTCCCTCTGACTCTCCCTGCACATTCATGTGCTCACTCTCTCCCTCGCTTTCAAAAAGAAAAAAAAAAAGAAAATGAAAGAAAAAATAAATAATAAAATAAAACAAAATGATTTCTTATGGGATCAAGTACACAGACATAAAAATAAAAGTAATTTTTGAATTTTTTAGTTTTCAACTTCACTCTTTTTTCTTTTTTACTTTTATTCCTTTCTTCCAACTACTCTTTCTCCCTCCCTTCTTTTTTCCTTCCTTTCATTCTTTCTTTTTTTCCCATCTTTCTTTTGTCTTTCCACCTTTCCTTGTTGATTCGGTTATACAAGAATAATATCACAAACACAAATGACGAAATGTTTGCAACATATATTTTAAAGAGCTAAGAACCTTACTATACAAATTACAGACCAATAAAAAAGATGAAATAGTCAATAAAAATTTACAAAGGAGATGACTAGCAGTTTCGCATAAAAAATTGGGAGATATAATAAAAAACTGAAAGAAAGGATAAGCCATACTAGAAATAAGAGAAATACATGTTGTTACCCATTAATTACTTTATTTCATGTATAAAAGTGATAACATCAAAAGATGAGAATGTGCCCAATTGGGAAGAGCAGGGGAAAAGTAAACTCTCACATACTGCTCATGGGAATGTAAACTCAGTACAATGAGCTGAATTTGCGTTTCCTACAAAATTCATCTGTTGAAATCCTAACTCCCAATATGATGATATTAGGAGTAGGGGCTTCAGGAGGTAATTAGGTCATAAAGGTGGAGCCCTCATGAATGGGATTAGTGCCTTTATGTAGGGGACCCCAGAGAGCTCTCTCTTTCCACCATGTAAGGATACAGTAATAACCCCACTACGCTGGCACCCTGATCACTCAAGGTGCTTAATGTGAGGTATAGGTCTTGACATTTGTGACTCTGGAAATGAAGACCCCTTCAGTTCTATATATGACACTGACCCATAGTGCTATAAGCACTGTGGCCAATTTGACAATTAGTATGAAAAGTGTCTTGACTTTGGATGCGTTTTGAAAAAGTAATTCTACTTCTAGAAAAGTATTTTTAAAAAATTGTGGATGCATGCCAATATTTATCTATGAAGCTGTTTTTCTGTGTTATTTATAAACGAATAGGGAAATATTTGCAAAAATAATTGCACAGTTCAACAGTATGGTTTTGGGTAAACACTGGGTCCATTAAAATTATGTTATGGGAGAATAGAAAATGACGTAAAAAAAAATCAAGATTTGTTGCATGATACACAGCAAGTGATAAGACTGCAATTCTGATTGCATTTTCCATTTTACAGGGGGCTTCTTATAGGATAAACAATGAAAGGTAATTCATTCTCGATAGTTTGTATCTTCTTTTTGATTATCTATTTTTACTGTAAATCCGTACTACTTTTTAATAAGAGGTTATAGCCATTTTAATTAAGATGGCCACAATAATGAAAATACCTCCTTTTAAAGTTGTAATAAGAAACATGGGTATTTAAAATTTTATGATGCTTGGTCTAGACACCTCTCTAAACACTCATTTACATTATTATTTATTCTATTTGGATTTGGCCCATTACTGCGTTTGCTGTAAAGCTGGAGTATAAAAAGGTTAAACGACATGCACAAAGTCATAAAATTAATGTATGACTGCTTATTACATGGTGATGAGTATCAACATTTCTCCGTCAGGGATTCACAAATTGGAGATAAGCATCCTACTCATTTCCCAAATTCTATCTGAACTGCCCTTCTTCCTCCGTGTCACTTACACAGTACTTGGCATCGCTTCTCTGCTCCCGCTCATCTTTCAGATGACACATTCTTTTTTTTTAATGTTTATTTATTTTTGAAAGACAGAGAGTATGGGGTGCCTGGGTGGCTCAGTTGGTTAAGCGTCCGACTTCGGCTCAGGTCATGATCTCACAGTCTGTGAGTTCGAGCCCTGCGTCGGGCTCTGTGCTGACAGCTCAGAGCCTGGAGCCCATTTCAGATTCTGTGTCTCCCTCTCTCTCTGCCCCTCCCCTGTTCATGCTCTGTCTCTCTCTGTCTCAAAAATAAATAAACATTAAAAAAAAATTAAAAAAAAAAAAAAGAAAGACAGAGAGTATGAGTGGGGGGGGGCAGCGGGGGGGGTGGGGAGCAGAGAGTCTGAAGTGGGCTCTGCACTGACAGCAGAGAACCTGATGTGGGGCTTGAACTCACAAACCATTTGAACTCAAAGCCTAAGCTGAAGTCCAACACTTAACTGACAGAGCCACCCAGGCGCCCCATCAAGTGACACATTCTTTATGAAACTTGCCACAACCACCCTGGTTCTCATACACATTTGACTCTGATTTCCTGGGTACTTTGACCATACCAATGTTATACTTGATTATTTGCTAATATTGTTTTCCAACTGTTCTGCGTACTACTGGCCTCTCAGGCATATTATAAGAACTATATCTTTTTTAAAAAAATGTTTATTTATTTTGAGAAAGAGAGGGGGGTGGGGCAGAGAGAGAGGAGAGAGAGTCCACAGCAGGCTTCATGCTGTCAGCACTGAGCCTGACGCAGGGCTCAATCCCACAAACCATGAGATTACGACCTGAGCTGAAACCAAGAGTTGGACGCTTAACTGACTGAGCTACTCAGGCACCCTTAAGAACTATATCTTTAAAAAATTTGTTTTGTAATTTTTAAATGTTTATTTATTTTTGAAAGAGAAAGAGACAGAGTGTGAGTAGAGGAGGGGCAGAGAGAGAGGGAGACACAGAACCTGAAGCAGGTTCCAGGCTCCAAGCTGCCAGCACAGAGCCTGATGCGGGGCTCGAACTCACACACTGAGAGATCATGACCTGAGCCAAAGTCAGGCGCTTAACTGACTGAGCTACACAGGTGCCCTAAGAACTATATCTTAAGTGCAGCAGTGACCAAAGCCTTTGACAATAGTAGGTGTATAATAAATTATTTGTTGATTGATGGACAGAACAATAGTGAATACTGTTGAATGAGAAAAATTTATAAAATCTGTGAGAAGAGGGGATGATGAAGAGGTCATGTGGATACTTTCTCTTGTTAGGTTTTAAAGAGTAAATCCAGGTAAAATTTTAAAAAATATCATGCTTATTTGTCAGAGGATATAACTCAAAAATTGTTTTGGAGGGGTGCCTGGGTGGCTCAGTCGGTTAAGCGGCCGACTTCGGCTCAGGTCACGTTCTCGCGGTCCGTGAGTTCGAGCCCCGCGTCAGGCTCTGGGCTGATGGCTCAGAGCCTGGAGCCTGCTTCCGATTCTGTGTCTCCCTCTCTCTCTGCCCCTCCCCCGTTCATGCTCTGTTTCTCTCTGTCTCAAAAATAAATAAAACATTAAAAAAAAATTAAAAAAAATTGTTTTGGAAAAATACTCCTTCCTGAAGAATAGATTTGAGAACCACTGATGTAAACAAATGTAGGCTTTCTTTAAAGTGGGGGAGGGGCTTGACCATGGCATTTTCTACTTCCAACGTCAGGTTTCTTTGATATAGTTCCAAACTGTAAATTTGACATTGTTATTATGAGGAAAATTAATATTCCCAAGTCCTCTGTTGGAACTCATACTCTAATAAAAAAATTGACCTCTGTATCCCAAATCTATGAAAAATAAACACAATGAATCCTGCATACTGAAAAATACAAACCTTTTATGTAAAGAACAAAGAGATCTCTGAGTTGAATTGTACAAATATTATTTGCTGTAGGCCATCTAATGGTGTACTGTAACTAGAAATTATTTGCAACCAAAGCATATGGTAATTCCATAAAGCTGCCACACTAGACTTCCAAATAACACATCTAAAGGAAAAAGTCAAATGTGCTTCACTCACAGCAAGATATAAAACTGTTGTGAAAAAAAAAATTGTTGCTGGTTTCTTTCATTTGCTGTTTCTACTGCCTTTCTATGATGGGCTCTCTTAGGGTTCGAGTTGTGTCCCCCAAGATATTTTGTTGGAGTCCTAACTTCCAGTACCTCAGAATGTGACTATATTAGGAGATAGGGTCTTTTTTCCCCTATGTTTTTACTTATTTATTTATTTTGAAAGAGAGAGAGAGTGCACAAGCAGGGGAGGGGCAGAGAGAGGGAGAGAGAATCTCAAGCAGAGCCCCACATACTGCTAGAACTCATGAACCGTGAGATCATGATGTGAGCCGACATTGAGAGCAGCTTAACCAACTGAGCCACCCAGGCATCCAGGACATAGGGTTTTTAAAAAGGTGATCAAATTAAAATGAGGTTATTAGGGTGGGCACTAATCCCATGTGACTGGTGTCCTAACAAGGAGAGGGGGATTAGGATGCAGGCACACACAGAGGAAAGACATGATGAAGACACTGAGGAAAGGTGACCATCTACAAGCCAAGAAGAGTGGCCTCAGAAGAAAGCAATTCTGCTGACACCTAGATCCTGTACTGCTAGCTTCTAGAAATGTGAAAAAATAAATTGCAATCTTTTGAGCCCTCCAGTCCATCATACTATGTCACAGAAGCTCTAGCAAATGATAGGAAGCACCTTTCCATCTTCCCCTGCGGTCATGTATAAGGCCTTTTGGCTTTCCAGTGACCACTCTCCTACTCCTCTGCAGGTCAAAGCACCACACTGCCCAGCTGATCTGGATGGAATTTGATTTTGAGATCCATGATCAAGTACCAATTTGACTCATATTAGAAAGTTTCCATGAGGACATTTATAGGTATCAGAAGAAAGAGAAGCATGGCAGCTTTGAATAATTACAGGCAGCAGATGAAATTAGGAATGAGACTTTCTCACTGATCCAAATGCATCCTAGAAGTCAAACCCATCCTGGTCTGGAGATGCTCTGAGGAAACGAACCTATTATCACTTGTGCAATGACAGATGCCACTCTGAATTTTGAAATAGAGTTCTGCTGTTTCCTAGCTGTATTTCTTCATTTTCTCAGGTACACATCATTTTCCACATAAAAAGTAGGGTTAATATAGTGCCTACTTTCTTAGAGTGAGCATGAAGATTACCTGACTTAGCCCATGTGTGTGGCTGAGAGAAAGCAATCCATAAATGTTAACTATTATTCTTATCATTAATATCAGGTAGTAGTTTTGTATGTGTTATACATTTAATGTGATCTTTTCTAGTCTCACTTGTATTGTTTTCTTATACATTTTGCCTCAAATTCCTGATTATGATACATAAAGACACAGGGTTATTGTACCCCAAAACACAGAGATTTAGTTTCATATAAAATGATGTTTTTTTTTTTTCTAAACTATTATCATTATTGCATTGGGAAGTGTTAAGAAGACTAGTTAGAGATAGTCTGAATAACTCAGTCTAGGGGGAATATATGGCAAACCAGAAAAATCAGATTCCAGTCGAAGATGGCATGGTTATGAATTAACCATAAATTCAAATTATGGACAGATAATGTATATCATATATATTAGCAGTCACACATTCCATTAGAAGCCGCGTTTACTTCATATTGCATATTCAAAATTTGCAAATGGCTGATGCTTCAGCATTGTGGAAATACTTAACAATTTTGAGGGGATTTTGACAGTTAGTTTAAAAATACACTCCTTATAATAAATATGCACTGGAAATAATTTCATGAGCATGCTATAATTTAAAGTATTGATGTGAAACTGAAGATGATTTTATTATTTAATTTTCTCAAGTACTAAGATGCATGTTGGATTTATTTAGAGTAGCAGTTTTTCAAATAATAATTTATTTACATAATTATTAATACATTCTAGACCACTAAAACTGTCCCATTTAAAAAAACATATAGTATGATTTTTGGCTTTGCATCACTGGAAATACTTGCTGATGGATAGATTTGTTTTAATATCAGTCGATCATACACATGCAATTATTTTTTATCATATGTTAGAGTGAAAACAAGTTTTATTTTAGAAGACATGGAAATGAATATTATGTCATAATTCTAAACACTCAAGAAGTCCAAAATTGATGAAAGCTTAAAAAATATGCTGTGATGTTGACAAGACATGAGAATTTTTGCCTCACACACAATAGCAAGTCACATTTTTTCATGAATGAATATTTTCTTTTAAGAATACTTAAAAATACACACACACAAAGAATACTTAAAAGTACAGAAATTCATGCACAATCAACTCACTGTGTTTATATAGGAAATAAAGAGAAATGATGAAACAAGGAGATTAAAACAGAAAAAAAAAGCCATCATATTACGGGGAGAAGAATTTATTAAATTTAGCTCATAATAACAACTACTTATTAAATAGTCACTATGTGCTTTACATGCTGTAAATTACTGAGTCACTTAAAAAATTTTTAAAAAGTGATAAAAGGATAAAGGAGAAGGAGAAAAAAAAAGGCCACCATCACAGTCCTCTCCTTCATCCCATGGGGAGTCTTTCTGAATTTACAGTATGTTAAAATTTGGAAAATACTGTAATTAAAGGCTCCAATTAAATATACTTAGCAGATTCACCTTTCAGTTACAAAACTAGAGAGCAGGACTTCAAATCACCCAGAAGAACTTAGTCCACCTTGAATATTAGCACAGAGTTGAACATCTCCAGCAGTTTTCTGTAGCTGTTCTTGACGGCTACTTGCATCCTGCTCTGATCTTCGGGCAGGGCCTCTTCTTTACCGCATGGCTCTGACTGCCAGAGAGGTGAATGTGCACCATTCCCTCCCTCCTACCTGCTAGAGTCACCGGGTACCTGGAAAGCCACCTCACATGGGCACAGACACCTCAAAAGAGGCATCAACAACACTCACAGTGGCTTGCTTCCTGGAAGCCATTTTTACCATGGCTGAGGAAAGCACCTTGAGCACCGTGACTTTAACGGCACCCACAAAATAACAAGGTAATAAACAAGGCTGGAAGAGGAACAATGAGGGGGAAATATTCAAAATAACCAATCCAACCAAATCTAATGACACATTCAATTGATGTAATCAAGGTTCTTTAATAACTGAGATTTTGTCTACATTCTCAAAAGAAATGTGAAATAATGTGAATGACCGCATTTCTCAAATTGCCCTAGGACGTGCTGCTATCTTCATTATAATTTGGGCCAAGAAAATTGGGGGGAATAGGGAGAAAGTGCAGGAACTCTTTGAATTCTGGCTTCAAATATAAATGGGTTCCTCACAATTTCCAGCAAAGGTGTTTAACATGGTGGATGTAGGCACAGGCCTGGACAATTTACATTTATGGGGAGCAAATCACAGATCATGAAATTTAGGGCCAGAGAGTCTTTAGAAGTCACTTTGTCCAGTCCCTCATTTTTGATGTGAGAAACTGAGACTCAAAATATGAACTGACTTCCCCAATACAACACCATGGCCTCCTGGGACAGAGGGGTCAAGGGCTTAGATCTCCCTTGAGGTCTTGAAAATTATGACACAAGTTGCCAGGGGTTACTGGTGTATGGAGACCACATCTGCAACATTTCTTTAAGATAAGTAGTGAAATAGAAATATAACTGATGCCTCCACTCCCATTCTCAATTCCAAAGAAAACAAACCACTTTACTCACCTGCAGGGAAAAACTCGCCCATTTTCTTTCTGTAGATTTTAAAGTCAACTTCTAAGAAGACACAGAAGATGATCCGGTCCACCTAGAGGCAAACAATAAATACTCAAAGTGAAGGATAATATGGTGACCCTGGGATATGAGAAATATTCCACAACATGGTCTTGGAACAACAGTGACAAAAAGAAACAAATAGAAAAGCCTCCTGCAGATTCTTGATGCTATACTGCTAACTGTATGACAGTATTGAGTGAAGTTCAAGTGTGTATTTGTGTGTATGTGTGTGTGTGTGTGTGTGTGTGTGTACTCTTTATGTGAATAAGCCCATGGGCTCTTTGGCGGAAAGATGTTATATAAATCAAATAAGAAATAATAAATGACAATAAGCCACTTTGCAGCAAGCTATAAATAAGATCGGAGATTCAGACAGGATACCTAGACTTTATGTCCTATAAAACAACCATACGAGAGGTATAGCAGAATGACAATCAAGTATGTCAGTAAACAAAGAGCTCTTTGTCCTACCCTTCTTAGACAAATATGTTTATCAAACCTGTTAGTATTTGAACATGGCCTATAAAGCTTCTTGTAGTTTAATTTGCTTTTAGCTTAACATTCTCAGAAATGCAACAGAAGTAAAACATAATTAGTTGACAGTGATGTGAGGTCAATATAACTTTAATCTGGTAGATATTGTTGACTAAGTAAATGCCACCTCAAGAGTAAAACAAGAGATTGTACAAATCTCTTCTTTCTGTTTTGAGAGGGCTTCTATACATAAGGTGTTTGAGACATTCAGAGAATAATATGGTAAACAGAAGAGAGATGGGGTACATCTAATAACTCACGTATATCTGATATTAAATCAGTGACTCAATTTCATGTCTTGAAAATAAACATCCCTTTAGATCCTTTATTTTAAGAGTCTACGAAAAGTTAAAAATTACTCGATCTATCAAACTACAACTGGTAATTGAGTAGAACATCAAAGGAGGCATTTCTCATGGCAATGGGGAATAAAGGTGGGGTGTGCACAGGGCAGGACATGAATGAACCCACATGGATGTCATCCCCCTAGCCCTTCAGCTCTCCCAGCCTGTGTGGTACAGAGTCAACCCTAGGCAAGTCCAAAGTTCCCAGCGGGACAGAAGATCTACAGGGATAGGTCGGTAGGGAGGTCTAGGACACAAGGAATGGTCAGGGTTTCCTGTTGGAAGCTCAGAGACGTAGCTCCCTGATCCCTGCACAAGTCCATTTGGGCAGCCTGCTGGGCAGTTGCTGGACTTCTATGCTGTAATCACTAAATACCACGCAGCCCCAGTAATCCCTGCCCATAGGATGGATTGTAAGAGAAAGCATCTGGCATTCAGAAATGGAAGGACTGGGCTGCAAATAAACCTTATTTTCTTTTTACTGTATTCACTTGAGTTTCTGGTGTCCAGTCCTGTCTGCATATCATTAACATTTTCTACAAACGCAACAACCATCACCATCAACTCACTCTTCGGGTGAAATGTAAATTGAGTTGAATAAATGATTAGCTGTCTGTGCAAAACTGAATGCTCGTCTATGCTCTCCTTCTGGTGTGTTTATGCCCTATAGCTAAAGATAAGAATCATAATGTTGAGCGATAGAAATGAGTTACAAAAAACATTCTCTATGATACCATTTATACACATTTTTAAAGCACAAAGATATAACAGTGTAGGGATTCATTGAAAAGCACTGATATAGAGAAACATTCTTAGAAATGTCACACATGAATTTCAGGAAAGAGACTTGAGAAAAATATGGCACATGGGTAGTAGCTATTAAACTATGGGGGCAAGTACATAGATATCATATTATTTTCTATACTTTTTGGTATATTTGAGAAGTTTTATAATTGAAAGTCCTAACACCAAAAATAAGACTCTGTGCTAGACATACTCTACTCTCTAGCTGTATTGAACTACTTGTAGTTCTCAAACGCCATAATTATCCTTACTTCCACACCTATCACAGTTGACTTTTCACCAGGCTTCAGATGGTCAGATTATTTCTAAAGCCACCTAATTGAGATCAAAATCAAAACAAGAAAACTTGATTCAAAGCAGATCTAAGGAGACCAAACTGGAAAGTCTCATTTTTACTCATTTCTCCCTATTTTTGTGTACTCAATATGAATTATGGATTTTTTTAACCCTCCTGTTGCTTGTGAGTATGTATGTGTGTGTGTGTTTTCTGTGTGTGCATTTGCATGGGGAAGGGTTAGTGGTGGTAATGCTATTCATTTCTGTCAAGGGAGCTTTTAACCACCACAGAAACTAAATGCAGATTTCTTAAATATTGCAAAGGATTATAATCCACCTTTTAGCATTTTAGGTTTTGTTACCATGGAAATGGTATGTCCAAATTTCAGCGGCCTGATTTATTTTCCCAAAGAGTAGATGGATGATGGGGGAAAAGTGCTTTTATTTTAAACTAATTGAGTGACCCATTTCCCTGCCCTTACCCTGAGGCATAACACTGAAAATATCCTGGAAGTAAGTTGAATACAAGAATTAACCCTCACCTACCAAGTACTTGCATATACGCATGTACTTACATATGTGTACATAAACTTATTGTCTGGGGTTATTGCTGGAAAAGAGCTCTGTTAGTTGACAAGCTCTGTGTTTATAAACTCAGAGTGGATATTGATCACTGCTTATGATACGTTGTATTTTCCAAGATGGCATGCAATAAGATATCCCATCGCTCAGACTCTCTTAAAATGTAATGCTAATACTCTTTTCATTGAGAATGGGATCTATATTTCCTCCTCTTGAATCTATGATTGCAGAAATACTATGTGACAGAAATACTATATGACTTCCAAGTCTATGTCATAAGAGGTGATACAGTTTCTGCCTGGTCCTTTTGGGATGATTGCTTTTGTACCCAATCTTCATGCTATGAGGAAGCAGACAGACCACATGGAGAGTCCATGTGTACAAGTTCTAGCCAATAATCCTACCTAAAAGTGAGTAGCCTCTCAATGACTTCACCTCCTAGTTTTTGACCTACCCCAGGTGATGCCCCATGGAGCAGAGATTGGTTGTTCCTGCTAAACTCTGCCCAAATTGTAGATTTATGAACAAAAGAGAAATACATAGCCAGAAATCTGATATTCTGGTTTCTTCCTATTGCCAATTGTTTGGATTCTTGCTTTTCTAGCTGTGTAGTACTGGATCTCTCTTGAAAGGCTCAGACCAAATGGATCAAGATCAAGTAGAAGCCACAATGGGGTGACAAGAAGAATATAGAAAGTCTAACTGGTCCATGGCTGAGAGGTTGGAAATCTGACTTGCACAAAGGGGAATGAGCTGGGTGATCCATTCTAGCCCCAGATAAATTACATGAGAATATATAAGAATGCCTCACTATTGAGTATTGAGGCTCAGGAGCATATTTTCAATCTGTCTTTTATGTTGGGCAATAGAACAATTTTGTAAAACGGTTGTTCTTGAGAGACTATATTTATTCATCTATTTAAGAGATATTAGCTGAGCACCTCCAATTTCTTGGGGCTCACCCATGTGCCATTTTCTCATGAGAAAACTTGAATCCAGGTGCTTTTTTGTCAAGGTCAAATAATTAGTGGCAAAATCTCAGGCATCTTAACTTGACATCCAATGTTCTTTCTGTGGTATCACCCCAATGGAGATACATGGGACTGAGTTTCTAGGCCTGTCACTAGCTCTGTGACATTGGACAAGCTATTATCTCTCTGGGACCCGGCTTTCACGTCTTATGAAGAAAGAATTGAACTAAATAACATCTATAGTTTCTTTCTTTCTTTCAAAAGTTTTTTTTTTTAATGTTTATTTATTTTGCATGAGAGAGAGGGAGAGAGAGTGCAAGAGAGAGAGAGCGGGGGAGAGTCAGAGAAGGAGGGAGAGAGAAATCCCAAGCAGACTCCATGGCACTGTCAGCGCACAGTCAGTCACGGGCTCAAACTCTCAACCGCGAGATCATGACCTGAGCCAAAAGCAAGAGTCGGACACTTAACTAACTGAGCCACCCAGCCACCCCTCTTTTTTTCTTTTTAATATCTCATTCATAGCCTATCCCTGTGGTAATTTTGTACTATGTCAATTTAGCTAAGCTGGAATAACGCTTCTCTGAATGGTTCGATGTTAGCGTTGGCCACAGAGAAATTTCCATGAGATTTTGAGGGCAGAAGTGGAGCTGCAGCCATGGTACTAGGCAGGTGGCTGGAGGACTCCAGGCAGGTGGGGTGCACTGCTGCTCATCAGCTGGTGTCGGTTAGCAGCTGGGCTCACAGCTTCTTCAGCTCCTGCTCTTTCTCCCAACTCAGGTTCTCTCGGTCTAGGCCAGGCACGCATGTAACTCTGCTTCAAGGGCACCAGTTCCTTCTGTAGGGCTTTGCAGCTTTGGCGTTCCATCCAGGGAGACAGATGCATGTGGCAGATTGTGTGGTTCCAGTTTGCTCCTATGGTTTCTACTTTGACCTTGTTCTCCCCCACTTTGCATCCAGCTTTCCTGTTCATCACTTTTTTTAACATTTATTTTTGAGAGACAGAAGGAGAACATGAGCAGTGGAGGGGCAGAGAGAGAATCAGACACAGAATCCAAAGCAGGCTCCAGGCTCTGAGCTGTCAGCACAGAGCCCGACGCAGGGCTGAACCTCATGAATCATGAGATCATGACCTGAGCTGAAGTTGGACAGTTAACAGACTGAGCGACCCAGGTGTCCCTCCTCTTCATCACTTTTGACCTGTCTCTTGACTACCTGCCCTGCTGACACACTCCAGGCCTGGTCAGATGCAGAGGCAATAGCCTTCCACAGACTCCTTTCACCAGCTCCTCTCATGGGTACTGGGTAAGGGCTTTGCTCTGCTCAGTCAACTATCCCCTTGAAATTTACACCCACAATTGTATAAGATCTAATCCCTATAATAAATCCTGTATTCCGTATCACTCATAAGGTTCTGCTTCTCCAATTAAACCCCAACTGATGTAATCTTTAATAACATTTCATTGAATAACATGTACAGGAACACAATGAAGGGCAAAAAAATAAGCAGGGTTCCTTTTTGGAGGTGTATAACCTGTCAAGGCTACTCAAATTCCAATTACTTTTCTCTAGATGAACTCTGATCGGTTCTAGCCCATCTTCCTGGTGAGCTTACTAAAGTGTACCTAGACACTTTTGTAGTTAAAGCAACTCTGTGTACTTGAAATGACTCACACATTTTTTGTTCTTTTATGAACAAGTTGTCAGGAAACTCAGATGGGTCCTCAGGCTACAACATAATTGTAAATAATACATGGGGCAACATTTATATTTTTAGGAATTAACAACTTAATGTAGTCCTCATTCTGCCTTAAACCAGAACCCTATGACAATTTGGTGGTGCTCAGTTTTGTATTACCTGTGCATAGTGTATGTCCTGATGCATAATAGGAGCTTTGTAAATATTTGCAGAGTACATGTTTAGGCAAATAGACCTGACTAAAATTAAGTACATGGCAGATATTTTTCGTGGGCTTTTAGTTCCAGAACCAAAAAAATAACTTTTTTTGAGAGACAGACTTTCCTTTATGTTTGCCAGAAGACCAGAGAACAGAATTATAGAGAAGCCTGAGTGCTTTTGCAAAGAAGAAAGGAGCTATATAAAGGGTACAAGGCATTTGTCACCAACTGTCATCTTATCCAATGATACTATGCTGAGCACAATGCCTTTTGAACTCAGTGCTGATGTTTGTTAGTTTCAGAATAGAAACAATGATGATGCCTGTAAATTGCAATATATTAAAAATTAGAAGGGCTTTTTTTTTAAGTGAAAAGACAATACCAGGTGTTGGCAGAAATGTGAATTAACAAGTACTTTTCTTGTACTGCTTTTGGGAGTAAAAACTGGTGCAACCACTTTGGAAAATTATTTGGCAGTATCCACTAAATTAGCTGAATTTGTGCTATCCTATTTTACCATCCAATTTTACTCTTAGGTAAACATCCAGAAGAATATGCATATATCTTCACAAAAGGACACATATCACAATATTTGTAGCAGCACTAATTGTAATATCTTCAAACTCGAAGCTACTTAAATGCCTAAAATGGTAGAATGGATAAATAGTTGTGATCTATCAATGCAGTGGGATATTAGAAAGGAATGAGAATGGGAAGTTTGCAAATACACAAAATCTTATAAACAAACAGAACATTGAGTAAAATAATCCAGAAAGAAAGGGGACACACTGGATGATTCTAGTTCTATAAAGTTCAAAAATGTTAGAGAAATAGTCAATATCATCCATGGTGTTAGAAGTTACTATAGCAATTACTCTGGGGAGGAGGTTGGTGAAAACAGACCAAGGGGAGTACCTGGGCTGCTGGGTTTTTGATCTGGGTGCTGGTTCCATGGATGTATTCGGTTTGTGGAAATTCATCAAGCAGCGCACTTAGGATCTGTGTACTTTTCTGTATGTTATACTTCAATAAGAATCTTTTTAAAGGTTGAAAGTTTTCTGTTACAGTTGTCTTGGTCAGCAATCAAAAATCTATTTTCATTGACTTTGAGGTCAAAAAAGTCCTTTAAAAGCTGACCTTCTAAAGGCAATCTCTCTCTATATTTCCACCGATGCCAACTGTAGTTCACCCATCAAGGCGTCTAGGAGTAAAGATGTATTTCTTACACCAAGATAGCCATTAATCCACAGTGGGGGGGTTTATGCCCCATAAACATGATAACATGAGTTCTATTAAACTTTTTCAGCATCATGTCCACTGCCCCTGAAGAGGGTTACACAGTGAACAGGTTTGGAGTATCTACAGCTGACCTCCATTTTTCATGGCTACCAGTCTTAGGGCAGCTGACACAGCTAAGATTATCCTGTGTTCAGTGAGACTGGGAGAATGAATGGAGTCTGATGAATGTAATTTTCTTCCCCAGTGACAAATGACAAACATTTAAATATTTGGTGTGCATGCAAATACCACTTTAACTAAGAACTGATGGATGGTTATCCAGTGTAAATGCAGCCTGATGGGCAATGGGGGTGAAGTCTCAGTCTTCCTGAAAGATAATCTAGCAGCCTCACCATGCACTAGCTTGGATATTGGGGTATCTTCACCAAATAGTGGCCGCTGCTAACAAGTGAATGAAATTTCAGGGATTAAGCATCAAACTTGTAGAAGGACAGGTTTTGAGGGAGGTAAAAGACCAGGACGACTGGAGCATGCTTGGTGCTATGAGTAAATCGAGGTTAAATGGAGTAACAAAGGGACAAGGTCACTACAGATTAACTAAAGAACAAAAACAAGAAGTTGGGATGTCTGGGTGCTGGCAGCCCCTCCTACAACAGGTGGAATAAAGGAGACCAACCGGTCCTTCTCCCAGTGTATTAGTTCTCTGTTGCTGCATAACAAATCTCTACAACCTTAGCGGCTGAAAGCAACAAATTTTATTGTCTCATGGCTTCTGTAGGTAGGTCAAAAGTCTGGGCCCAATGGTGTTGGGTCCTCTGCTCAGGGTCTCAAAATCTATAATCAAGGTGTTAGCTGCACTGTACTTCTTACCTGAGGCTGGGGCCTCCTTGCAAGCTCATTCAGGTTGCTAGAAGAATTTAGTTACTTATGTTGGTAGGACTGAGGTCCCTGTTTTCTTTCTAGCTGTCAACCAGGGACAGCCTGTAGCTTCTACAGGCCACCACCAGGGGGCCCTGAAAGGCTGTTAAGGACCTGGATGCTTTCTTTCTTCAGGCCAGCAAGAGTGTGTCTCTATGAGTTTCTCCATCTCCAGACTCTGAAGTCTTTTAGAGACCACCTAGTTAGGTAAGCCAACCAGGTCATTTTCCCTTGTAATGAACACAACTGATTAAATGCCTTGATTACATCTACAAAAATCTCTTTGACTTAATCCAGGGAATACCTGCTCCATCTATTCACAGGGGTAGTCAAGGGGAGAAGAGTGGACAAGGTTTGCACACAAAGGAGTAGCCATCGGGGACATATGTGAGGCTTCTTCCTCTCACACCCAATCACCTCCATGTAACTAGATGCCTATGTTCCAATCTGGACATGGCTTTGAGTAGGCCACTTAACCTTTCTAAGCTTCAGTCTCCTTATCTCTAAAATGGAAATGTTGACCTTGAGGAGGTTGGTATATTAGTTTTCCATTGCTGCATAACAAATTAGCACAAACTCTGTGGCCTACGACAACCCCTGCTTATTAGCTTATGGTTCTGTAGGTCAAAGATTTGGTATAATTGGCATGGTATAACTGGGTTCTCTGAGCAGGGTATCATAAAGGTAAAATCAAGGTGTTAGCTGGACTGAATTCTTGTCTGGAGGCTATGGAGAGAAATCCACTGCCAAGTTCATCCTTGTTTTTGCCAGAAATTCAGTTCCTTGCAGTTGTAGGACTGAGGTTTCCATGTCCTCCTTGGCTGTCGGCTGGGGATCACTCTCAGCTCCTAGAGGCCACCGCATTACTTGCCAGACGTCCACCTCCACTTTCAAACCAGCAAAAGTGTATCAAATCCTTCTTGATTTTGAATCTCTGATTTCCTTCATATCTGACCAGATGTAAAGAATTTCTGTAATTAGGTCAGGCCTACCTGGAGTCTCCGTATATTAAGGCCAGCTGTTTGGGGACCTTAATGACATCTGCAAAATCCCTTCACGGCAGTACCTAGGTGGTTGTTTGAGTAACTGGGAGAAGGGATGTACACCAGCCATTGGAATCTTGGGAGACTCTTAGAATCCTACCTGCTACAGTTGGCTTTAATGACCACACGAGATATTTGATCTGAAGTGCCTGGCAAAGAGTCTGACATATAGTAAATGTCCCATAAACATTGGTTATTTATTGATAAAGTCCTTATTCATAAGGTACCTGGAATACCTAGCAAACTGCTGGCCTATTGATATTATCATTGTTCACTTGGTGAGTCCTTTATTTCTACCCTGAACTTTTCAAACAGATCAAGGAAAAGTATGATCCAGATAGGGGAACACTGGAGGCACTTTTTCTGACTGTTATGCTGAAAGCCATTTTATTCCAGTTACAACTTTGCTGGGGAATTCCGTCTTAAAAGAAATATTTACAAAAATGGCCTATATTATATAGAAAAGAGCTAATTTTTTTTGTCTGACCATATCAGCCAGAGAAAGGGAAGAGTTGAGCTGCAGTAATAAAGAAGATTTCACAAGAGCCTATAGAAGTCTATGCTCGCCCTGATATTTTGATATCCTTGTCAAATGCCACTGAATATCATTCTTCAGGTTCTTGAAGATATATTAAGCATGTTCATATTTGTGCCTTCCACCACAGAAGCTAGTTGTTCAATCTCCAAATTACAGAATTGGAAGAGTTTGCTCTCATGTTCCCAGAGACTTTTGGATGAGTTGGAGAACATTTATAATCCATAAACACTCAAAGGGCATTTTCACATTTTGAAATTGCTTCTGCATGCATAAAAGAAATCCTTTATTTTGGGGGGCTTTCTGCAAACTCAGTTCATCTGTCATTACTCTGTGGCAGCACAACTCAGTCTTGTTGTTTTGGTTTGATAAATTACTCTTTTTGACTTTTCTTCAACTCTACATGAAAAAAAATGTCCATGTATCTGAAAAACCAGAAGTTATTTTGATTTGAGCTTCAGGCTCATTTGTACAAGTTAATTTCCAAGTCTGCTTCCTATCGATCAACACGGACACCCTCGCAAATGACACATCTGTCATGGTCCTTGAAGCTGCTCCATATGTTTAGCAAAGAAAAGATGCAGGCACACAAGGCTTAAGACCTACAGTTCTAAATGCTAATATAGCAGGCTCCGACTTTGTAACCAAAGAAATGATCTTGGGAGATACTGGGTAGAAATGTCAATGGAAGACAAACAACAGGTTTCTTTTTCATATTGGACAGAGTGCTGTGCTGTGCTGCTCAGATCTGCTCCCTCCTTTCAGGACTTGAGCACTCATTCTTCCCATTGTTGGAGGTGCTGGTGGCTGACAGCTCTGAGGAGATACTGACAGAGGACTGTTCTCTGCCCAAGAGAGCACCTCACCCGAGTTGACCCTCTTCCTGAAGTCAGCCTGCATCCAATGACTGACTCATGCGACAAGCCAAAGGCTGAGACCGCTTCCCTCAATTTGATGTGACTCTGAAGTTATGTGCTGAATTGGGCCCCACCCCATCCATGTATTGAAGTCCTAACCCTCAGGACCTCAGAATATGACTGTATTTGGAGTTAGTCTTTAAAGAGGTAATTAAGGTAAAATGAGATCATTGGGTGGGATCTAATCCAATAGGATTGGTGTCCTCATAGAAGATGTGATTAGTGGGGCACCTGGGTGGCTCAGTCGGTTAAGCTTCTGACTTTGGCTCAGGTCATGATCTCACAGTTCATGAGGTGGAGCCCCACACTGCATCAGGCTCCCTGCTGTCAGCACAGAGCTCGATTCAGATCTTCGGTCCTCCCTGCTTTCTGTCCCTCCCCCACTCATGCTCTGTCTCTCAAAAATGAATAAATATTTTTTAAAAAATATATTATTAGGACACGAATACATATAGAGGGAAGAAAATGTGAGGACACAGCTACAAGATGGCCATCTATAAGCCAAGGAGAAATTGACCCTGCTAACACTTTGATCTCGGACTTCTAGCCCCCAGAAGTATAAGAAAATAAATTTCTGTTGTTGAGGCTACCCCATCTGTGAAACTTTTTCATGGCAACCCAGCAGATAAATACATCTTCTCAGCATCAGAGCTCCTGATGGGTTCAACTTCTCCCTCTTCTCAATCCTGTTTCCCTCATTCCATGCTTCTCCCTGCCAGGTATTGATTCAAAGCATGAGCTAATAAACCTCTGGCTTGCAAATCCTTCTCAGTCTGCTTCCCAGAAAACTTGACCTATAACCTCTATTTTTGGCAATCTGAATGATTTTCTTTTCATGCCCACTTTGTACATCATTTTCAGTGATGCAAATGACAGTCACACATGAAGGCTAAGGTCTGCCCAACAGTTGAGTCTGCTATCAGCTTCTTGTGGAGAAGCCACCATATTCTGTGCTTGGGCTGATCAATGGTTAAGAGGCCAGGATTGGTTTCAAAAGAGCATTCAAAGTCAACATAAATGATACATGTGTCCTAAATAAAGTGACAGCATATTTGTTGAGATTGGGATTCTATCTGCCACTCAGTCCTGGGAAATGAGTCTCTCAAAGCTCTTTGTGCCCTCTATTCTGAGGACTGGAAACTCGGCCCATGGGCCCATTGCAACTGTGCAATGAAAGCCACAAGTCAGGGTAAGGTCTGTCTCAATGTGGCTGAAGTCACTCAGAACTGAGACACATTTCTGTAGATGTATTTCTTGTTTCTGATGCTAGATGTATCTTTTTATACAAGAGTAATCAATTTCTGGGAAACCTGGGTAGCTCAGTTGGTTAAGTGTCTGACTCTTGATTTCGGCTCAGGTCACGATCTCACGGTTCCTAAGTTCAAGCCCTGTGTCAGGCTCTGTGCTGACAGCATGGAGCCTGCTTGGGATTCTCTCTTCCCCTCTCTTGCTGCCCCTCTCCTGCTTGTGCTCTCTCGCTCTCTCAAAATAAATAAATAAACATTAAAAAAAGAGTAATCAATTTCCTTATATGTAAGAGGTGGGTTGCTTAGAGGGATTTTAACAAATCCATAAAAGAGAAAGTGAGTCCATGTGGTCTAGAGAGGTGTTGTTGACATGCACTACGATGCTCTGTCCTTATTCTCTCAGGAGGTCTTAGTAGTGCAAGCCACAGAACACCCAAGCATCTGCGTTTCTGTGCCTAATGGTTTTCTTAATGCTTGGAGAAATAATGCTTGGTTTATGAGGGTGGTGGCTGGATTACATGCCCTATGTTCACCTTCTTTACCCGTCCTTCACCCACAAATAATCTACCTGCACTAATTCTTATCTCAGGGTCTGCTTTTGGGAGAACCCAAATCAAGAAGAAAAGAGGAAGCAAATTGGGCAAATATCAACTTATCCTCTCAGTATCCGGCCTATCAAAGGTTAATTTAATATAATTCAGCTTCCAACTCAGTTAAGGTCTGGATCTCCTTCCCATGTTTTGCTCACACTTGCATGATGCCCTCGGTACCCTTCAACTGAGGAGACAGTGCCAGGAATAGGTCTTTAGACTCAAAGTTCTTCTTCACAATGTAGTCTGTGACATGAAATTACCCTGCCAATGATGGAGCTATTGTTTATCAAGCACTCATGCAGCTAAGTATCAACCCAGCTAACCCAGCTGCAATCCTCTATTGTACATTTCATACTCCTGCTTCTGAGAACATTCTGGTTCCTTTTTCTTTTATTTGATTAAGAACATCTGCAGAGGTGGTTCAGCTACAAAAGTTAGTAATTAATCTTTTTTTGTCACAGTAATTAAAAATTTCAAGGAAGAATTGTCATTCATTGCTGCTTATGAGGTTGCCCACGGCGGACAGTGTTTTATAAAAAGCCAACAAATCATGACCTTAAAAATAAATAAATATCTCTCCTCAAAATAGGAATGCTATGCCAAGTGACGAGGTGGCTCTGAAGCCTGGTCACGATGCTCAAGGGATGGGGGGCCACCACATAACTATGCAAACCCCTCATATTCATTCCCATTTTCTCAACATTTCCATTAGCATGTGACACGCATGCAGATATCATTTACAGTTCAAAAGAATCTCATTAACATATCATCCGAAAGAGCATTTTTGTGAGGACAATAGCTGTTTTTCTCAAGCTGGTGTCCCTCCCACTCCCACAAGAAAGAATCTTTTTGTTCAAAGGCAAAGCCCAAGAGAACAATCACTCTTGAGTAATTTTCCATAGGTTCAAGTCTCATACAACAAAGAAGTAGCAAACTGAAGAAGTTCTATACAAAATGCCCCCTGAGGGCTGGGTGTTGGCAGTGATGTGTGCCTGTGTGTGGGGGGCACATGTGTGGGTGGGCATTTGTGTGGAGTGTATAAAAGAGAGAAAGGAAGAGAAAAGGGTGCTTCATCTATCCCTCCTTTCAGCCACCCTCTATCTTCTCCTGGAGAGTGATCTGCTTCCAACCAGGGACTGTTACTTTGCATTTGTATCTACTTGTATCTACTTCTTATCAGCTCTTTCTTCGAATGCCAGATAAAGGAACCTGTACCCAACTAGACTGTAAATCCCTGGGGAGACACTGCCTTTTTCTTTAGTCTTCTTTCTACCTAGTGATGTAGCCAACCTAAGGCAGAGAAAAAGGCCTCAATCCTACTACTCCACTGGACCAGTAGGCTTTGAATGACCCAATTACAGCTCCCTGACTTGGGGACCCCAAAAAGAAAGACCATTTGAAAAAAAGGTGTAAGTGTTGGCCTCTGGCTCTCTCTCCAGAAGAAGTAGGCTTTACTACTCTCCTTCTGACCTTCTGTGGTATGTCCACCCTCTGGGCCATCTTTCTAAGCCACATTGTCATCACCCTGACAGGTTCAAATAAGGCTGATCTCCACTTCATATTTTGAAAATTGAACTCACAACTTTCAGTCGTCATATCAATTAAGTTCCCTTCAAATATTTAGCAGAGAAAACCCCTGAGGATGGTTAAGTCTCCCTTAGGGACTTGAGTTGGTGCCCAAGGTGCCTCCTGCAAAATTTTATTCAATTTTGAGTTTTGTCACATGGCTTTTTGTTTAATGGACTATGTAAAATGTTCATGCTTGGATGTACATAAAAGCAGCATTTCTCCTCCAATCTTTGCTGATCCCTTAGAAAGATGGGCTCGCTGTATGGTGGCTTCAAGTATTCCCCTCACACACTGTTCCATAAGCTTCCACGGTGCTGCAGCCTTACTCTCCAGAAAATCATGACTTAGTGACATAACATCAGCATGTTTGGTATATTGTTGCATTTGTATGATAAAGGTAAATGATAGATAGATAGATAACTGGTAAACATAAATAAAGATATTTGAACTTCGAAAAGTATCCTTCGGATACTATATTCGTAAGGTATAATTCAATCTTTTAAATTCTACATTTTAAAACCAAATCCACTATGAATATCGAAATCTTCTGAGGTGCATGGAAGGGAAAAGAAAAGAACTAATAGTTACTGAACACTTCTGTGCTGGACTCTGAGGCATCTGGTTTCAGATGCGTAAACACAGGTCAATAAGAACTCTACCTGCAAAATAACTATTGTCACTCTAATTTCTTACCAGACAGTCTTTTTTTTTTTTAAGCAAAGCAAAACAATTTAAAAAGCAACAAAGGAGTAACCAACCAACCAGAAACAAAAACAAAGAAAAAGGAAAGGGAAAAGGCAGATAAGACTAGAATGTCGAAGCTGCTTATCAACTTCTTTAATCACTGGGGGAGGGGCATACGGGAAAAAAAAAAGAACAATAAAAGTCAAGAATCCACTAAGATTATTTTAATAAGGGTGATAGAATGATGGTTTTCTGAAAATAGCCAACAGATGTCCCACCGTTATACTGAGGCTTGTTATATAACGTCTGCTGCTGTAATCCTTTAAAAAAGTCTGTCTTCTAGACTTGATTCTGCTCCAGCATCTGTGATGCTAAATGCTGCATTGGCTGTTTCCTGGTTTTAACTGATGCTTTTAATGCCAGTTACAGGTCAAATTTAAGAGCAGTAAAAATAAAGACCTTGTTTGAATTTTCAGCAGGAAAACGATGCTTTATCCACATCAGTGCTGTATCCAATAATGTTCCTTCCAACCATGGAAGGAGAGGAAGTGCCCAAATTAGAAAGATGTGCAGTACAATTGGCATATTGGCACAATGTAGAGTAACCTACTCAATTGCTTGGAGAGACACAATTCTAAAATAACACTGCCAGAAGTCCACATTCAACTTCCCACCTGAAGTATTAATTTATTCCATGAACTTCACAGGATGATTTATTCATTAAAAGCAAACCAATTCTTTATGTTACACTTTCGGGAAGGTTGGGGAGGGGAAGCCAAGTTTTTATTTTGTGGACAGATGTAAGAAGTATTTGGAAAGAACCACTGATGATGTGTTCATTGAAAAACTTTAACTAGAATTCTATTTTTTTCTATTTAATTTAATTTCTAAGCTGTGAAACATACATACATTCTGGAAACTAAATTATTTAAAGTGTACTTAACTCTCAAGTTAAATATTTAGAGAACTGAATGTACAGAAGCCATAAATGTTTCAACTATATTGAGGTCCACTTTGACAAAAATCCTGGGTTTTAGGGAATTGCATTTGTTTCCACATTGATGTTGAGGATCTTGCTGCTACCATATTACTTTTACCAAATAGTCTAGTCATGCAACAGCCTATATATTTTCTATGTCAGTCAGCAACTCTGACTTTTACCCATGCTTCTGTAGTTAGTGGGTCTGAAATGGTTAACAGGATCTTTCTAGACTGCATGTGTCATGAGCTTACATAAGACTGCTATGGTGCTGAGTAGTGGAAAGACGTTTTTTTTGTTTTTTGTTTTTTTTTCCCCTTTGGTACCCAACCAGGAAATTACTTTGTTCTGCCAAAATGGACTAAAACAACACTTTCATTGCCACCCACTGGGAAAATGCAGTAGAAATAAAAGGGTGCTCAGATTTCAGAAAATCCCTACACCATAAAGTAAAGACATTTCTATGCATGCCTCCATTTTGCAGAATATACTAGAGAGGCAAAATAATGTAGAAATCAGTGGAGAAGGACGAATTAAGGCAAACGAATAAAATGTACGTGACATCCAGGCAGTTCAGTGTGGGACAAAATCAGCGAGGGAGTCTGTGAGATTACTTCTCAGTATTGGCTGTAAAGAGCCTAGAATGCTGACAGGTCTAAATGGGATCATCCCAGACCCCAGATCACTGATGATGGCCTGAAAAATTCTGGTCAATTGAGAAGTTTCCTTAAACATATATCTTTCTATCTTAAAATCATATTTAATTTTTAAAAATTCTACTCAATTATATATTTGTTCCTATTTTAGAGTAAAAAATGTTATTTTTCCTAAATCTCTGTGGGAATTGAGGCCCCTGGAAGTGATGGCATGTCTACTCCATGAGTTCGTGTCCACCCAATCCGTCCATCAACAAGACTCAGTTTAGACAAGCCATGTGGCTTTCACAAAAATGGTGATCTCTTCTGGAGCCTGTGGTAGAATGGAAAAGAGTAAAGGCAGTAGCCTAAATCCAGACAGTCCAGATTTTGTATGTGGACTTGGCCACGTACTCACATTGTCTCTTCTAGTGAATTGTTTAACTGCTCTAATCTCAGCATTTTCATCAGTGAAATAGGACTAGTGATGGACTGACAGTAAAGAGTTGTCTAGAATATCCAAGGGGATGATGAGTGTGAAGTAATCACGACATAGTGACAATTGAATAAATCCTGTCATCACTCTTAACAAAGTTTGGTTTGGTCTGCATGCAAACCATGCAGATGTCATTGAATATCTCCAGGGTATTCGGTACGTACTGAAGTTTGGGGTCAAAATAAGATTTGTGAATTCCTAACACATTTACCTATGGTACTTCCATTCACAATGGCCTCCACTCCTCTGCACATTTAGACTGTTTTTTTTTTTTTTTGTTTTTTGTTTTTTTTGCCACCAGTAATATTATCCCTTGTTAAGTTACCTTATATGACTCAACCCCTTAACCAAGAAGTAAGCAGAGATAGAGTTACTATGCCTCATACCTCTTCACATCACCCAAAGTCATAGTTTTCAAACTTTAGCAAGCATCAGAGCTCCAAGTAAAAATGATAAATGTTGATTTCTCTCATAGATATTAAAATTTGTAGGTTTGGAGTGGTGCCTGGGAATCAGCATTTTAAACAAACATCCCTGACCCCTGAACATTTCTATGCAGGTGGTAAGTACTTCCTCACATGATTTTCACATGGCCTTCTTATGTGAACACCAGTCATTGAATTTAGGGCCCATTCTAATTCAGCATGAGCTCATCTTAATCGATTATATCTGCAAACACTCTATTCCAAATAGGGTTACATTCTGAGATTCTAGATGGACAAGAACTTAGGAGGGACATTATTCAACCCTGTACATCTCCCACACCTTGACTTTGAGAACAGTAGTTTTACTAGCCAATTAGAGTATACTGTAAATGAGTACCATTAAGTGTGATCTCTCTTACTAATGATGCTCTGGGCAATTATCAGGATACTTTTTGATGATGTTTCCATAAAATAATTTTCCTGCAACATACTTTTTATGCTTGCCATAAAAATTTCTATTCTTCACCATATTTCTGATAAAAAAAAAATCTGCTGCTGGCATGTATCCTGATTCATTAATGAGGTCTTTCTGTACTGCCTTATCATTTGTCTTATCCTCTTACATGTCACTGTGTATTAAATATGGAGCTGACACTCAATAAATATTGAGTGGAATGTATATATTCATTCTGCAAACAATGGCAAGGTTTATGGAGGACACAGGATATGTGAGACAGAAATTTCCTGTTTTCATGATTTTCCTCAACAGAAAAGATAAGCCCTTACACAAATATCACAATGCCGGTGGACAGCGCAGGCTCGGCGCCTGCTTACGAAGGCTGCTGTCACCACTTGCTAGCTGCATAACCTTGGGCACGTTACTCAACTTCACTAAAGCTCAGTTTTCATATCTGTAAAATGGGGGTTATGCTCTCACCCACCTCACAGGCTGCTGCAAGGAATGAAGAATAATCTGCATAGAGTGCTAAGCACACATCAAGTGCTGAATAAATGTTAGCGATTATAGGGACCCAAAGGAAGGAGGGATGTTTTATAGGCTGATGATGACATTTTATGTGATCATTGTGTTTCCTAACTGAGTTATAAGCTTCCTGACAGCAGAGACCTTGTAATTATACTAGCCGAGTGTCTCTCATAAGGCTTGGCAGATCGGATCCTCACAGGGATTTGTATCATGTCACCAAATGCCTCCTCGTCAATTGATTAATTGAATGAGTCTGTCAGTCCCTTTGCTGGCAGCACTAGCAAAATGTCTACATGTTCTCGGTTTCTGCTCCTATCATAGTTTTCTCTTAAGCAATATAAAATTTTCTCTTTAAGCAATGCGCACTTTTGTCACTCAAATATCTGCAGGCAGATGGCAGAGGGTAGTTAGCGGTTGCCAAGAGAGAATACCCAAATGAAGTGGATTGTGAGGGGTGGGGTCGAGATTATGCATATCAAGCAAGAGTGGAGATGGTTGAATCCGGAAAGAGCACCCTTCATATTCCTCCTTTAATGCCATGAAACCACAATCATTACTGATGTCGAATTCAGAGAGGCTACAGCATGATTTACCATTAAATTCAGGGGTGTCAGGGAGCAATGCAAATTGAAGATACTAATTACAGATATTTCATTTTTCTGGAGTGGCTGGACTTTTCAGTTGCATCTTTTTGATCATGCATATAATGCTTTGTTATTTTTTGCTTTGATGTAATTATTATGATATTGATTTTTTAAATGGGCCCATGGTGGAAATTCCATGCATATGCCAAAGAAAATTCTACAATGACTTTTACATTTGTACTTCAGAAATTATCCTAAATATCCATCTGGAGCCTTAAAGTTAATGGATTTTCAGCGAGTTAATTTGGTCCACAGCACCAAAATGCCTCCCGCATAAATTCACTTAACTATCAGTTATTGTAAGCAAGCCTATTTATTTAGCAGAAGTCACTTTATTATGCTGTTTCAAAAGCAGTAGCACTGGAGGGAAAATATCACATAGAATTAATATAACTGTACCAACACATGAAAATGAATGGGCATAAAGTGTTCACATGAAAAATGTTATTCTGCTTACTTGTACATTTAGGAAGAGCCGTAATCATATTTTACCTAAATAACAAATTAAAGTCAACTTCCAGAAATGAGGCCCTGCCTTCCTTGAACTTGTTCTAACCTAGTCAGTTGGTAAGAATTGGAAAAAGGTGATAATAAATGCATAATAACCATGGATGTTGGCATTAGCATAAAACTTTGTTTCATTGTCAAAGTGTTTTTCATGTCCATTACCTCATTGAATTCACTATTATACTTATGGTGTCCAGAGCCTAGGTGTGACGAACGGCTCTCTTTCATAAATAAGGGGAGAGCAGCAGAGAGAGGTTAAATGGTGAGCTCAGCGCCACCAGGTGGTGAGGAAAAGGGTGGAGATTAAAATCTAGTCTTCTGTTTCCTGTCTCCTGTCCTAATCCTTATTTTACTAAACAACTATGCTTCAGAATATAGTTCATCTCTAGTAAAATTGTTTTGGGTAGTCAATCTTC
Source organism: Panthera pardus (assembly GCF_024362965.1). Classification (NCBI taxonomy): domain Eukaryota; kingdom Metazoa; phylum Chordata; class Mammalia; order Carnivora; family Felidae; genus Panthera; species Panthera pardus. Next base: position 41,225,171 of record NW_026526821.1, on the reverse strand, counting down.
ATATTCAAAAATAAATAAGTTAGCTTATTAAGTAAGGGCAGATATTCATTTGAGATTGAAGCAAACGCCTGGGGTAAAAGAGGTAGAGAGTATTCCATGTCCCATACAACTTTGGGATAAGTGCCCTGGCCAACCCCCTCTGGCTCAGGTTATCTATCTATCTATCTATAATATATTATCTATCTATCTATCTATCTATCATCTATCATCTGTCTATTATCTACCTATCATCTGTCTATCATCTATCCACCCATCCATGTCTTTCATGCAAGCATTAAAATGAGTAATGATAGAACTTAAAACAAGAATTATTCATGATGTTCAAGACAGCAAGGCAACCAACATGATGCTTTTGGAGGGGGTTATTTTCACTAATATGCGAAGCAAAGGAAGGCGAGAAGGATAACCAACATTGGCTAATTTCTTTGGTGTCTTCCAAAAACAAACAAACAAAATGTAAAATTATTTGAATTTTTTTAAAAAAGTATCTGGATTTTTGGCTTATCAGCTTTGGGTCTTGATTATTAACAAATCACAGAGTCACTCAGAGTCACAGAGTCTCTCTATTTTATCATCTATGAAATAAAGGGGTTTAAATTAGAAATTTCCAAGGGCTTAATTACTCTCAATATTTATAATTCTTTTTTTAATGTTTATTTATTTTTGAGAGAGTGAGAGAGAGACAGAGTGAGAAAAGGGGAAGGGGAGAGAGAGAGAGAAAGAGAGAGAGAGAGGGAGGCACAGAATCTGAAGCAGGCTTCAGGCTCTGAGCTGTCAGCACAGAGCCGGATGCAGGGCTTGAACTCACAAACCGCAAGATCATGACCTGAGCTGAAGTCTGATGCTTAACCAACTGAAAGACCCAGGCGCCCCTCAACCAGTGCATGTCCTAGAGAGTCCAAATGAGTGCCAGGCATCTGCAGATGCTCTGCTGGAATCAGTAAGCCACAAATCCCACCCTGACAGTGGTCCATAATACATGTCATGGTGGTATCAAGAAAGAGTCCCATCTTGGTCTGCATCACTCTTGAGCTGGGTTGTGCCACTGTAACCCTGGAAACAGAGTCTGACTTCAGACTTCTCATCTCATTTACTCTTTTCTTGGGTCCCTAGTGTCCAGTGCCTTTTCAACCTCCTGCCCCAATCAAACCGAACGTATTTGCCTAATTTCTGTTAATTCCTCTCCCCCTTGTCTTGGCTTCATATTTTCTCACCTTGAATTTGTTTCAATCCTGCTGCTATCCGGGAGGAAATGGGGTTAGAATGGAGCCCATTTGTTGAATTTTTGCCATTTCTATTTTCTAGGGCTGGGTGTCCAGATGGATACATTGCAAATGACCTCTTCCTTACAAACTTTCACCAAAACCCAGTCAAGGGCCACTGCCTCGGCTTCTCTCATCATCATTCTAAGCCTTCCCCCTTCACACTAAACCACCTCCCCTGGCCCACCATCATCATGACTGGATCCTGACACCTGAAAAGATGATAAACTTTTGCTCAGATTCCTGTGGACACAGGATCTTTGATCTTCCTCTGCCTTCATATTCCTTCTGTTCTCACATATTACCTTTTGCTCAGCTCATTCTCTTTCTCACAGCATAGTGTGGGCCACCCCACGATCAAGGCCAACATGTAAAATGTAGATAAATCCATTCCACCTCACCAGGATGATGTGAAGAGAAAATGAGATCACAAGGATGGAATGCTTTGAGAAACTTAAAAGTGAAAGACAAATATGAGGTGTTAGGATGCTATGAAAATTTTTATAGATTAAAATTTCAACAGGATTCAGTTTTTTTTTGTTGAAAAAAATATTTACTTTTCTTTATAAGGCCAAAAAAATTTTCAGACTGTGTGTGTGTGTGTGTGTGTGTGTACTCTTGCAATTTAACCAATGTAGGTAATATTTGACATGTTCTAAAGTCTTTCCTGGCTTGCCCTGGGAGAGTATATCATTTTATTTAAGTTAGGCTTTAAATTTTTCTCATATTATCTGGAATAACAAGTTACCTGGGGTGTATTCTCAAGGTAGTGGCAAAACCGTAAGAGTGAAAGAGTGAAAACACTCAAGGTCTCTCAAGACCTAGCCTTGGAAATAACATAGGATCTCTTCCTGTGTCCTTTTTTGGCCAAAAGAAGCCAAATCGTTTAGGCAAAAGTCAAGGAACTAGGACATACTATTTTTCCCTTCACTGAAATAATACCAAGGGTACAGATACAGGGAGTGGTTCAGAATTGGGGCCAATGATTAAATCTACCAACATGATAAAAGAGATATGAATTTAGGTAATCTGGTTGCATAGTCCTTGCTCTTAAGTCCAATGCTCTACTTCTTCTCAAAAGATTCTTCTATTTTGTCTCTTCATGGAGAGACATATATTGCAAGGAACTTGTTTTTAAGGATGAGGGAGATAGAAAAATTAGGTATGCTCTAACATTTGAGATTTAAGCTGATAGAGAAATGAGGTGAATGGCACACATGAACATATCAGGAAATAATTCAGGCAAAAGTGCATATATCTATGTTTACATTCATATCCATAACCATATGCGTATGTATACCTGTATGTATGTGCATGTATATATAAATGCACAAAATATACATGTTTATATATATGTATGTGTTGAGTATTCAAAGCAGATCCCCAAACTGTGTGGACTTGCCATTGTACTTCTTACATTAACAGCTGACTTTTAGGGAAGCATTGTTAGTTTTACAAATGCTTTATCAAATGAAATCAGACCGCAAGTTCACAATTTTCCTGATGTATTCATTTTAAAAGTTCAATCTGCCTTAAATCAGAACAATTTTGAATGCAAAATGATGCTTATAATTTTTATTTTCATATGCTTCTTTTTTTGTGTATGGGATCCAAGAACTCATCAAAAGCTAGCTGGGTCCACTGGATTTTATCTCACAGTTATTGTGATGTGGCTACACTGGGCAATCTCTTCTCATCAAAACACAATTGCCACAGAAATAGCTAAGTGGATGAAATACAATGCTGAAGAATAATAAAGTGAAATGGGCACCCAAAACCATCTTTCCAACATAAATCACAAAGTTAAGTTATGGTAATGTGAAAACAGAATGTAAGAATGTGTGCATTCCAGAAAAAGATCAGCTGGTGCTTAATTTTTGCATCACATTTGCCAATGATGCAATTAAGGGCTCCATAAGATGGAAACATTAAACATTTTACGTAGAAAGATAAGAAATGCACAAATCAGCATTATGATGAAAGCCACATCCTTGTCCTTCTTTTCCTTTGTATGTGAAATAATTTCTCTGAAATAAAGACCATTGGTTGCTTCTTTGTTCATAAAGTTGCTTTGTTCCTTATTTAGAAAGAAGGTCTAAGTGTTACTAAATTAAAAGAAAAGAATAAGTCTGTTACATTAAAAGGAAAGAATAGAATGTATCACAGCCCTATAGAAACAATGGGCTTGATATTCTATAGGGTAAACTGTCCAATCTTGACAAGAAAATCAACCTGGGCAGATCCCTGGGGTATTTAATGAAACACTATATACAAGTTTTCTCAAACGTTTTCATCCCACAGACTTAGGAGGCTGAAGTGAGGTCCCATTTAGTGCTACAAAACTCAACAACCAGCAGTCCAAAAGGTTCAACGGCTGCTGATTCTAAGACATCTGATCATTTTCTATTTAAACTGCAGGTTCAGGAGGGGTTGGAGTGAGCAACCAAGCAGTTAGTGATGAGCTAGGTGTTTCACAAAAGTTGCATAGGACTCAGATTACAAGAAGTCTAAACAAGGACCTAGGACCAACAGCCAGGATCTATAAGGGTCTACCTCTTTTGCACATCATCAGAGATAGGACAGAGTTTCTGTAACAAGAGGAGTGTAAGGTATCTATAGTCAGAAGCAACTCAGAAACCCACATACACTAATAAAATTGCTTTACCAATGCTTTGAGCAAGCCAAGTTTCCAGAAATTCAAAGTTGAAAAAGACTAGGCCATGGTAACCTGAGAAGGAATGGGTACAGAATGCAGCAAGGAAGAGAAAACAGATCAATGGAACTAGACACCAAAGTACAGGCATGAACCTAAGCACAACACAGAATCCACTTATTAGAGACCTCAAGGAATTGTGTGATGACAAGAAGAGGCTTGTGCTAGACGAGTGGGCATTGGACTAAGGCAAAGTTTAGGGACCAGCACTTGACACAAAGGAAAAGGATCCCATTCAACAAGACATTCTGTTCTCACTCCCATAGACCTTCTCTCTTTCTTAAAAGGCCAGGTTACTGAAGCAAGTTCTACGGAGGAAATCACAATGAATATTGTATTAAAAAAGCCTTCTATGGTTAAATGATGTTGGGAAACACTGGGAATTTAACCTTGTTTAATGGTTAAAAAGGGTATTTTCAATGTTTTGGTTCTCCTTCATGATAGCACCCTATCCATCAAAACTTTAGTCTTAGTAAAGAAACTTATAGAGCAAGTACATGTGTGTATGTACTTTTTTTGCAAAGAAAAAAAACCCCTTATTCAATGCAGCCCAAGCCCCTTATTTCTCTGACTCAAGAATGGACATGCAGGGGGCCCCATCCTGCTGGTTTCCATTTAGTAAGGCAATCATCATAGGCACAATACCTCTAGTATACAACTGGACCTTCTACAAAGAAATAGCTGTGGTCTCCTTGCTAAACTTCTGCTCAATTAGACCCATATTGCTTCCTTGAAAACTCTTGAGGTTTACCATAATTTGGCATTGCTGTTCTTACTGCTCAGCTCAAAGGGGCCATTGCCAGATCACATTAAGTTGTTATGCCCACAAGCCACTCTCCAAAGCTACTATGATGATCAGTCCCTTTAAATGCATCAGTTAGTCCCTGAAAGCAATTTGTAAAATGAATAAAAGAAGCATTTCAAGTTATAATAAAATTTTAGAAACTATTTTAAAACTAAAATACATATTCAGGTAACTGAATGTTTTTTCTGGCCAACCACACATCACTTAACCCTGCTTCAGTAGATTGATGTAGCTCTCCAAAATGATCATGCCTTGATATGAATAAAAGAGGAAAAAAATCCATAGACAATGACTTCTATGACTCAATTCTATATAATTGACCTCCAATTGGTTGTAATGAGATTGTTTTTGCAGAAGATAAAGGGTTTCAGGTATGTCAATCATAAGGGATTTGTTACCACAAGTACTTTCCAACTCTCCCTCTTAGTCAATGGGATTCACATCTGCTTCGATTCCATTTATTCTCTCACACATAAAGGAAAGAGCTCTGTAATCTCCATGGTGCTATAAAAAGTAAAGCATTACTATTATTAGGTATCTATTCTGAATTTGAGAAGGCTAAAAGCGATTGAGTTGAAGCACTGTTTTCTTCCACGGCAAATCGACTAGAAACCTAAGTTTTGCAATCCCAGAGGACACCCGGAAGTCCTGTGTGGGGAAAGACAGTCTGTTTTCCCACCTGGGGTCGCTGCTACTAGAAGCTAGTAGCCCAATGCCTTGGGCCCCTGGGCACATCTTAGACTCATGCCAGTAGAAACACCGATGCATTGTGAAGGGAAGGGAGAGAAGATGACCCTTGTTTGTGCATTCTCTATGCATCCTGCGAGGAATTTTACAGATTTATCTCACTTAAGTCTCACAACGGCAGTGCATGTTAAGCATTGCTGCACTGATTATGCAGTGAGGAAATGCAAAGCTCTAGTGCTAGTTTTACTGTGTAAAACAGATCTTGTCTTCAGTTACAGCTCAGTATGCTACTAGTTTTATGACTTTGAACAAACGAACTATTCTAAGCCTCAGTTTCCTCATCATTCAAATAGGGATAACAAGAATTTTCTTACAAGTAGACAAAATAATAATATTAAAAATTGTTGTTAGTGTTTTAGGAGCACTTGGGTGGCTCAGTTGCTTAAGCATCTGACTCTTGATTTGGGCTCAGGTCACCATCTCACAGTTTGTGAGCTGGAGCCCTTGCGTCGGGCTCTGTGCTGACAGTGTGAAAGGTTTTGGGATTCTCTCTCTCCCTCTCTCTCTCTGCCCCTAACCTCACGTGTTCTCTCTCTCTCTCTCTCTCTCTCAAAATAAATAAACTTAAAAAAATATTGTTAGTGTTTCAATTAAAACATTAGTGTTTTAATTATGTAACAACATTACTATTTTAATATGTTAATTGCATATAATAATTTGAATGTCAATCAGAATTAGCAATATAGCAATGCTGTTAATATTTTAATATAGCGATAGTATATGAATACCAATAATTTACTTATGAATAATACATGATTAATATTGATACTAAATAGCAGATAAGATATCAATGGCGGACCCACCCTTTACTCTCATATTGCCTCCCATGGGAAGAAAAAGGAGGAAGAAATTTGTATTAGTTATCTATTGCCATGTAATAAATATTCCCCAAACTTAGTAATTTAAAACAATAATCATTTATTACCTCTAAGTTTCTATGGGAATTGGGAGATTGTTTGGCAGGGGGGTTTGGGGGCCTCTCATGGATTTACAGTCAGATACCGGGGCTACAATCATCTGAAGGACTGACAAGGATTAGAGAATTTATCTCCAAGGTGGCATTCACATTGCTGACAATTTGGTGCTGGCTTAATGGCATGGTGTCTCACTCTTTGGAGTGAGAGATTCAAAAGACCAAGTCAGAAACTGCAGTGCCTCTTATGACCTGGCCTCAGAGGTCACACACCATCACTTCCACCATATTCTTTTGACCCACAGGCCAGCCTTAATTCAATATGGGACGTGACTACACAAGGGCATGCATATGAGAAGGTGAGGACCATTGGCACCACGTTTGAGGCTGGCTGTCACAAAATCTAATTTTTGACTAAGCAAAGAAAGCCACAAGACTATTTCATCAGATGTTTATTATGTGCCAGTCTTCAGGAATACAGAGATTTAGATAAAATTATAATCATTGAAGAAATCCTAGTCAAGTTCACAGTCAATAACAAAAAAAAAAATACTTAAAACCAGACAGACTTGTATCTGATGAGATTTAAGAAATGTATACAGAAATGGCCGAGCTCAAAGGGAGAGATGTGAATGTACCTGGGCCAATGGATAAGGAGGGCAAAGAGAACTCTAGGATTTGATCTTGGCCTTAAGAAATGGAGAAGTACTTGACAAGTGGGAATGGGATTTGGATTTCAGCAAAGGCATAAACACATTGCAAAATATAGACTGTGTTTGAGTAATAGCAAATAATTCTGCCTGATTGACAGTAAGTGATGAAGACAAGACCTAATATACCTTTACAGGTAAGTCTCTATATTATAATTATAGTCTCATTGAATTATATGCTCCAAAGGGCCTGATAGATCATTTAATTCCAATCCTGTCATTTTAGTTAAGGAACCCAAAGACCAGAGACTCTGTGGGAGTTACCCAAGGCTATCTGGGGTTGGGAGGCAGTGGAAATATAACACCATTTGCTGCACATGCCGGCCACCCCTCAGTTTGTATCAGACCATGAAACAAGCAACGAGAAGAATGATTGGCTCAAGGATGACCGTCAACCATCCATGTTTTCATGAGACAAATTCTGGGAGTAGCAACACAAAAGTCTATTTTTAATGATGTTAATTTCTTATATTAAAAAAGTAAATTGGCTATTAAAGATGAGTCAACTCTACTTGGTGAATCAAGTACTTGACTCCTCCAAACTTCTGTTCTGTATGAAGAGCAGCAGCCCTATTTTAAAGGTACATTTTCTCTGCTGTACTCATTCCATATTCTTCCCTTCCCTTCCTGGTTTACCTCTACACTCAAAAACACTCAAAGACACATTGCAATCTCTTTTATAAGCAGCAAGTAAAGCCAATACGGGGTTTCCTCCTAAAGCATCTTGAGCTCATTTTCCACAAAATTCCACTGGATTAAACCAGAAGGTTTGTATCTGCTTCCCATACTCTTGCACACATGGAACATTGTCATACATAAACATTGCCATGTGTGGGGGTGCCTAGGTGGCTCAGCCCGTTAAGGGTCTGACTCTTGATTTTAGCTCAGGTCATGATCTTATGATTTGTGAGACTGAGCCCTGCATCATGTTCTGTGCTGAGTGTGGATCCTGCTTGGAATTCTCTCTCTCTCTCTCTCTCTCTCTCTGCCCCTTTCCCCTGCTCGTGCTCTCTCTCTCTCTCAAAATAAATAAATAAATAAACTTTATCAAAAAATTGCTATGTATGTTAAATGGGTGCAGGGCAGTTTAAAACCTTAAGCAAGAGTTAATTACTCTAGAGTTAAATTGAGAAAAGAAGTCAAAGTGTGTGGAGAATCTGGCTAATGTGCTCCTAGGCTGAGCAGTTCACAATTCATGTGAATGTGATTTTGGACATTATTCTCATTTGAGGGTTCTATTTTCAGCCATCAATTATAGACATTAATAATAATGAATGCTGGAAATAGCTGTACTACATTGTGGAGCTAATTTTAAATAAATGCACCTCACGTTTTCTGTATATTTTAGCTTACTGTCTAATGTCATTTCAGTGGTTCACTTTTAATGGCTCCTAAGGGGCTGTACAAAAGGAAGAAACTTTCTATTAAATGCAGATTTGTCATATATTCCATGTATTTTATTTCTCATATTTGTTTAAAAAAAATCAGTGGAATGGGAAGGCCAAAAAAACCTCAACATCTTCCTACCATTGGAGCTGATGACTATACTGGTTGTTTTACTTCAGGCTGCCTTATATGAGAACCTGACAAGGTAAGAAATTTTCCACGTTATGGGAAGGTTATAAAATTCTGGTGCACATAGGAATCATCTAGGAACTTGTTGAAAATGCATATTCTGGGCTCTACTCTCAGAGATTTGGTTTAGTAGGTATCATTTGCCTCTCTGCCTTCAGCTCTATCTGCTGTTTTGCTCTGTATCTCGGGGACCCACTTACCACCAGTGACACTGGCCCTGGAGCATCCTGTTACGTTTGCTCAATGGGAATCGTTGACAGAGATTGGCAATTGAGAGGAAAAAGCTTGGAGTATTTATTCCCCTCTTTTTCTGTTTCAGGGACATCTCTGGCTGTGGCTGTGCGGCTTTGGGAATTCCGGCTCGAACCCAACAGCTCATCCTTTCAAGATCCCAGCTCCTGTCTGATGAGCCTGCTTCTGGGCTGGTAACAAACACTGCCACCTGTGTTCCTTCCAACCCAGGGCTAGTAATGGCTTCCTGCTGTTGCTAATATTTGGTTTGTCTCACTATCTTCTATTTGGCTGTCTCCTTTAGCCCCGAAGGCAGGATCTGGGCAGCACATCACAGCATCCACTAAGAGGGCCAGGCTCTGGATTCCCAACAGGAAGCCTCCCTCTCTCATCTCTAGCTTGGCATTCCTTCAGAAGCTGCATGCGTGCGTACACACACACACACACACACGCACACAAATACAGACTCAAACAAAAACGGACAAATACATGCACTCACAAACACACACACACAAATATATACACACATATACATACATATTCACACACAGTTTCCCAGGTAAAATCTCACAGAGGATGGCTAAGAAAACTAAAATGCAGCCTTCACATATCATTTGGTCACTGGCCTCAGGATTGTCAGTATTGGAACTTTTTTTCCATTTTGACCTACTGCGTAAAATCAAACCATGTAGCTCCAACAAAGCACACATGTGGGCAGAACTAATCTGAATTCTCAGCTCCAGTCTCAGTTTAAGGCTTAGATATTAAGTCCAACAAACCCCAGAGATAGCAGAGTGACATTTAGATAACATTTTCTGTGAGGGTTTGCTAAACAACACAAGCATATCAGCACATGAAATCAAGAGTTGAGGATAGGTCACCTGGAGACGGATTTTATTTTTCTTTAGTCAGATCGCTTCCAGAAAAAAAAGGCCTGAGCCTCGGGACTGGCTTAGCTGACCAGCACCTGGTGCTACAAGGGCAGAGTCAAGGCAGTGACTGGGTCACGTCTGCCAGGGCTGCTCACAGGGTCCTGAGACCAGGAAGGAGAAGACAAAGTCCTGGGCACAGTCCAAACGATGTCAAGGGAGAAGAGAAGATCAAGCTGTGAAAGCAGAGGCCACAGGAGGAGCTCACGAGCAAGGCTTCAGAGCTGGGCAGAGTCTGAGATGGACAGGAGGGTGGAGCACAAAGCGGATGGAGCTGCAGGGAGAGCTCTGCAGGGCAGACCTTCTGCATCCTTGTCTTCCGGCAGGTCAAGCCAGGGGAGGGGTGTGCAAGTTTTAGGCTCCTCCCTCAGGCACTGCCCTAATGCTTCATGCATTCAGGCTTCTCCATGCAGTTCTTGTGAGTCAGCATATCTCTTTGCCAAAGCAGAGAAAATGTCCTTAGTTGCAGCTGGCAGGAGAGCAAATCCCAGAAACTAAGAGACAACACATAACAGCACATAACAGAGCTCAGCCTCATGGTCTGTCCTGGCAAATGGGGTCTATATGACCTGTAGTCATCAGGATGCACGAGAGAACACACATAGAGGAGCTATGGGGTCATGGTCATTGAGATCCAGGGCGATAGTAGTATGTTTTTTAACGGGATTCGTGACTGTAGGCCTTTGCTTATAGTAGCATCTAATGTCTTCATATTTCAAAAATTCCCATTATGAATTCATGTTTGTCCTAAAAAATATGAATACTTTGAACCTTTAAATCCATATACCTGAAGACCATATAACCCAATGAATGTGTTTTCTTGAACAGAAAAAAAAAAAGTGCTATCTTACTATCACACTAAGTATTCTAAGAAAGAAATCAACTTTCAAGGTATGTATGTGTACCTATATAACACAGAGATGATTATCACTTTAATTTACGTACTGCTTTGTGGTTTGCAAATGGTTTGATATACATAATCTCATTTGATGAATGCTATTTTATGTCCTTTTCATGATGTCACTTTTAAGCTGAGACAACAGAGGCTAAGAGAATTCCATATCCAATAACAAACAACTCAGGCCCTGGTCTTCTGACCCCAGAACTTACCCCCTCTCCCACCCCACTTTTTTTTTAAACTCTACAAATCCACACACAACAGAGGGATCCTCCCAGGTCAATGTGCAAAAACCTCCCCTTTCTGAGTCTTAATTCACATTTTTGGGTGCTTCCTCTCCTTGTTCTATGTTACTCGGTGCTTACCCACTCTCTTCTGCCAAGTGGTTTAATTCTTGGGGTTTAATGCATTTATAGGTCTGCAGGGAAATGTGTTACATGAATGGATATTATTAGGACAAAGATAAAATGCTTATCATGGTATTTTATACATCAACACCAGCCTGGTATTTATAAGGCTTCATGGCAGAATGGAATTGTCCTGGCATAGATCGACCTGCACAGATTTCAGAGGTTTTCATCTACTTATTCTACCTAAAGACAACATGTGGTGCATGCCTCTCCTTGCTCTAACTGGATTCCACTGATTTAGGCAGGTTGCATTTGAAATATGGACGCACCAGAGAGAAATAATTTCTCCCCTGGCATGATCTCTATCCATGTTGTCCTCTGTGGCAATGGGTGCCATACGCCTTGTACAGCTGTCCACAACCCTCACTCCCGTGAGAACACAAGGCCCTTAATTGCCCTGCACCTTTCATGTGTCCCCTCAAATCCATCTTATATTCTAATCACACACATCTGCCTGCAGACTGGAACAGGGTGTGTTTTTGCTGTGATGCTGTGCATATGATGCTCCCTGAGTCTGGGAAGTCTTTTTCTTTTTCCTTCCTTTGAAATTTCTTCCCTTACAGTCCATCAAGACTAAACTCCTGCTTTAACCATGCATCTTGAGGGTGCATTGGATATCTACCCTCTGTATGCTCACGTTGCCCTTGTATAGCTGGGTGTAGCACTATATCATTTTGTGAATCTTCCATTCACTTATCTGTGTCCACTGTGCACCACCTTTGAACAAAAGAACTTGGATGTAGAACTGTGGGAAACTCTTTTGTGAATGTCTGCCACTCTGCAAATGCCTTTTGAAAGAAAGAAAGAAAGAAAGAAAGAAAGAAAGAAGAAAGAAAAGAAAAAAAGAAAAGAAGGAGGGATGGAGGAAGAGAGGGAGGAAAGAAGGAAAGAAGGAGGCAGGGAGGGAGGAGGGGAGGGAAGAAGAGAGGAAAAAAGGAAGAAAGAAAGGAAGGAGGGAGGGAGGAAGAGAGGGAGAAGAAGGAACAAAGGAGGGAAGGAAGAGAAACAGAGAGAAAGAAAGAAAGAAAGAAAGAAAGAAAGAAAGAAAGAGGAAGAAAGGAAGAAAGAGAAAGAAAAAGAAAGAAAAAGACTAGGGAAGGGAGGAAGGAAGAGTGAATGAATCTTTGTTGCAAGTAGAATCTAATTTAAAGATGATCAAAGATGAGCTCTCCATAATTCAAGCCTCTGAATAAAGCTATGCCCGCCAAAAGCAACCAACTGGAGTCACTCGAGAAACTTTGCATAGCAGCCTGTTGGTCACAGGGGTGGGGCCAGGAGATGACAGTTATCATTTAATGTAATTTATGACTTAACAGCCTGTGTGGATGATGTTGTATTTGCTTCATTCTGTTTTGAAATCTGTGTTTCCCTTTAAGGATTCTGCTTTATTTGTGGCTGGGGACTAGTTAAAATATGAACAAAAAGACAACACAAATATGCTGTGTTTTACAGAATAGTTGCTGCAATGGATTTGAGAAAAGGGGACGATCTCACAATTAAGGGGCACAGTAAAATTTGAGGATGGGAGGAAACTGTTAAGCAACAGCATTGAGTAGAATAGGCTCAATTCTAGGGATACTTGCTGAGGAATGTATTTTAAATGCATTTGCTTTTAAATGTATTTCCACCCTGACGTCATGTTCAACTTCAGGGTTATTCTTTTATTTATAATAATCAGATAAGTACGAGAACAACCTATGCCATTCAAATATTGCCTTGGACACAAAGCAATTTGTTTTTACTGAATAATCATTAAACATAACTCAATTGCTTTCAAATGACAGCCATGTGAAACATCAGCTTTGTTTTTGTGAAAACATCTTTTTAATGTTTATTTTTGAGAGAGAGAGAGGCAGAGAGAAAGAGGGAGACACAGAATCTGAAGCAGGCTCCAGGCTCTGAGCTGTCAGCACAGAGCCCAGTGCAGGGCTTGAACTTGTGACCTTTGAGATCATGACCTGAGCTGAAGTCTGACACTTAACCGACTGAGCCACCCAGGAGCCCCCTGCGAAACATCAGCTTCTTAAAACAATATTCTTCTCTAAAAAATTATAGTATTTATAAACAGTTGAAAGATCACAGCTCGTAGCAACATTTCTGCACTTAAAGTAGATTCTGATATTAAAGCATATGATCCATTCATTCATTTAACATGTAAGTGCCTATTATGGGCTAACCGCTTGTTCAGTGAAAACATATACAGACTATGGCTAAACACAGCTAATATATGATCATTAGTGCTCAAAAAGTTAAAGTATAATCTAGAAAACCGGAAACACATTTTAGATGGTTCTTTAGATTGTACCCTATGTACCAATGGGTATATAGTAATACAGGACAGTAAAAACTGCTGTGAAAACTTTTAAGCTTTTTCGTGTGGAATTACAAACTTGTCCAAAAACCCAACATTTGTTCATGGCTTTAAGTTGGCAGAAATCTAATTTTCTTCCCCTCAACAACCAAGGTCAGCATTTGTTACCTTGTACCCATACCCTGAAGTAGAACTGAATTTGATTATTTGAGGGTAGAGAGTGGTGTTCCTGGCACATGGGAGAGGGAAGCTGAAATCTGGCCATGGAAATTTCTTCCACTTCGACATAGGTTGTAAACGCTTATAACCAAAAGAAACCAAGGCAATGGGAAATGACCCCCACTTGTCCTGATCCACTAGTTGCCCACATGTTTTTCTGTGCTTTTCCAGACTCCCTTTGGTAATGTACAAAGGCCACAAGGCTATGGGTCTAGCCTGGCATGGATATGATAAGTAAGAGGGCAGGCATAGATGGACCATGCAGCTGAAATCCCTCTGAGAAGCCCCCAGAAGCCATCCATCCGCGGTTCAGCAACACTGTCAATCATTCAGGCAGAAGGCTTTGCTCTACCCCTCCCCACTGTAGAGATGCATATTTCAGACATATGCATATCGTACTGTTTTATGAAAAATGCTAGTTAGCATGGACTTGGCCACCAATTATAATGAAAGGTGGCCAACACATCTGCAGTTCTGCTGTTGAGATTTTATTATGTGCTGATCACGTTCCTGGATGATTAATCCCATCAATTAATTCTGGATGCCTCTTCCAAACCTCCCTTCCACGTCAACCCCATGCCACAAGCAAGAAGAGGCAATAAACAATGAAGATTATTTCTTATTCTTCTTTTAAAGGTATATACGTAAACACGGCATTTGGTTTGTCTTTCATTGAAGCTGATAATGCTACCGGACAGACCCTAAGACCAATAAGACACCTTAAGACCAGATTTCTTAAGGCAGTTTTTGAGGAAACTTCATGCAATTTTTGTCTTATTTCCTATGAAGCCTAGGATTGTGCAGAATATTTTGTTTCCTTATTATATGTGTCACAGGAAACAGTAGCTAAGCTGTTTAATGATCTTCTTACCTAAAGAATATCCTCAATATCTTCCCTTAATATCTATTGAAAAAGACCACAAGTCTCTTTTTGGAAATAGAGTGTCAAAAGTGGATTTCATTGAAAAATTAATCTGAAATACTGTCACTGTTTTTCTTCTTATATCTGAAAACTTTTGCTATCATGCCAGTGACGGCAGCAATAAGGTTTATATCCATCAGGAACATGGTAGCTTTTGAAAAGAGTTCCTGAAGGAAAACATGGCTTTCAAGAAGCAGCCATCCACAGGAAAAGTTCTACTATTTTTAAGGCAATTAGTTCACCATTTATCCTAATTCAGAACTTCATATTCTCATTAATGATGACAAACACAACTCACTTCACTTACTATTCCCTTAAATGCTCATTAGTGCTGGAATATGTTAGTGCTGCAGAGCTGAAGTTCATGTGTCAGCTACACTTTTTATTGTTAAAAATGCTGAGAATTTTAGAAGGACCACACCAAGCAGAGAGAGTAGAACTAAAAGCCGTATCATTTCAAAGGTAAACTTCACCCCAGATTATTTTGTTGCTTTTATTCTTCCCAGTGTCCGTTGTACAGCCTGTTTTTCCTCCTCATGTTTTGCAGAAATATAATTTATAAGCATTATACTGAACATCATTGTAAAAAACAAGGTGGTTTAATGAAAGAATTTGTGTTCAGGCATGCCTTGGCTTGCGCTTGTTGTAGAAAACAAATCCTTTGACTTTGGAATAAGATAACGTCACAGCAATAATGCTTCAAGGTAGGTGAGATTTGTTCCATGTTCAAAAGCATAGAAAGGGTTTCGAGTAAGATAGTGTTTACTCATAAACTGCTTCATTTGTAGAGAAAATGTATGTCTTTATAGAAAAGTTTACGTTATGGAACCTCTAAAATTTCCAAGTTCTTGAGAGTATGGCATGTATACAGAGAACTTAGCACATGGTGAAGTTTTTTGTTTGTTTGGTTTTGGTTTTTTGGTTTTTTTTTTTTGGTTTGTTTGTTTTTCATGTTTCCCTCCCTCCTACTATTCTACCTATACCTCCAGCCCCGCTGGCTCATTCCTCTATGAGGGACGAAAATGACAATAATGTGAAATAGTACAGTTTGCAATGAGTTATCTGAATACAATGGCCACGGATGAATTTTCCTATAAATGTATTGGAATGTATGATTAACAAATAAATACCTGAGTAGTTCTTTGAAAGGAAAATTACACAGTGCATATGTGCATTAATATCAAAGTTTAGTATTTCCTAATAAGCATATGTTTAAAGATAGACTGTGCTGCCTTATGGTGAGTCAATTATTTTTGCTGCAATTATTTGAGCAGAAGTTGACTACCTAAAATTTTGTCCCTGGTAGAGGGAGAATTTCTGCAGACAGTGTGAAGTTAGATTTTGGCATAGACTTTAAATTCCACAGATAAATAAAATGCGCCCAAACCACTGGATGTTATACAGAATACCAACTTTTTATTATCCCAATTAAGATAAATACTAATCTATATCACTGCACTCTCTACTCAGACCATCATGTCAAAAAGTATCCATTGATAAAAAGTATCCATCAGAAAGTATCCAGATGACATTGTATCCATCGATACAAAAAGTATCCAAAGATAAACACCCATATATATCACTGTGCTCTCTACTCAGACCATCATGTCAAAAAGTATCCATTGTTATACAGAATACCAACTTTTTATGGTCCCAATTAAAGATAAATACCCATATATATCACTGCGCTCTCAGACCATCATGTCAAAAAGTATCCATTGACAGGCAAACTCATGAATAAAGAAAATGTCACATACACACATACACATACACACACTGAAGAATATTATTCAGCCATTAAAAAAGAGTGAAATCCTGCCATTTGTGACCACATGGATGGGCCACGAGGGCATATGCTAAGTGAAATAACTCAAACATAGAAAGACAAATGTTGTATGATCTCACTTATATGTGTAATCTAAAAACATTAAATTCACAGAAACAGAGAGTAGAATGGTAGTTGCCAAGGGCTGAGGAATGGAGAAGTGGAGAGACAAAGTCAAAGGGCACATATTTTCAGTTCTAAGATGAGTAAGTTCCAGCGATCGAAGGTACAGCATGGTGATTACAGTTTCCAATACTGTGTTGTAGACTTGAACGCTGCTGTGAGAGTACAGCTTCCATGTTCTCACTCTAATAAGAACAACACAGTACTTATGCAAAGTAAAGGATGTGTTAACTAATCTTATTTCAATAAGCATTTTGCAATATATGTGTGTATCAAATCATCGCAGTGTACATATTAAACACAATGTTATATGTTGATTATATCTCAATGAACTGGTAAAAAAAAAGAAAGGATATTTTAAGATATACAGAGTAGGAGGAGGTGTAGAGTCTTAGAACAGACAATCTGTCTCAGAAAACAGGAAGTGACAATCTCACACAGGTGACTATATACCATCATTAAAAGTATCTATGTCTAAGAGCAAGCCACCCCAAACCTTAGTGCCTTAAAACAATAACCATTTTATTATTTCTACAACTGTATAGGTTGACTGAGTTCAGCTGCGGGTAAACGTAAGTCAGCTGGCAGGTGGCTGGATGCTCAGCTATGACTGTAGACCAGGGTGCCTACATGTAGTCTTTCCATGTGATGTGAATTTTTCATAGTTAAGTGACAAGGTTCTGGAAAGGAGTGTCTTTAAGAGCAAGTGTTCCAACAAAGGAGGCAGAAGCTTCCAGTCCTCCTAAAATCTAGGCTTAAACTGGCACAGTCATATCAGAATCCTCCCACAATTAAGTGAAAGAGAAATAGTAGGGGGTGATAAAGATGAATTTGTGGATGTCTTTAATCTCCCCAAACTATCATTCTTATGTTTTTCTCACTATGCTTTGATTTGGTGAGAATGTGGTCCAAGATGAGTACCTGCCTATGGACTGCTGTTAGGAAATAACAGGTGGACTAATTCACTTCAAAAGCTACTTCTAACTTATAAATTTATTCTTCTCTTAAGTAAAAATTCAAACCTACTTCTGCATAACGATTTGGCTTCAACTATTCAGAGAGAAATTTCTTTTAAGAGCACATTCCTTCACTTACTCAACAAACATTTATTGAGTGTCTATCTCAGTCGAGTGGTAAATATAATGACTCAAGTCCACACAGCTGCCCTGGCCAAGAAGACCGAGTATAAGTAGCTAATTCTTTTCTTTGAAGGTAAGTTGCCATGGGCAGTTTCACTTGATAGGTGTGTGAGAGCTAAAAATCTCATTGGTTCCATACTTTCCCATAAAGGTATTATAGCAATTATGTGCTTCCTCATGGCATGCCACACCAGCACCAAGCTCTTTTAACAGAAGGAAATCTGATGTAACTCTGTCATGAATAGGCTACAGTAACCATGCTGTGAGCTTTCTCAGATTAGGCATGGAAGGGTGAAGGAAGAATACTTTCTTCTCACCCCTCCTAAATATATAATTTCTACTCAAACTTAGATTTCCTCTCCCATCCTAGGAAGTAACAAATTGCCTCACAGATGTCTGTAACAGTCTATACAGTTTTGTAATAAAACTTACTCAGGCAAGGTAAAATAGCGATATCTCAAAATAGCATTATTCATCACTGATGTCTCACAAATGTATTACAGTTGAGAAAACACACACACACACACACACACACACACACACTTAAATATGTGATACATCTATGGATTCAAGGAAATCACCAAAATTAAATCAATCCTCCTCCATCCCCAGCTTGATAATTGCAAATTGTACAATTGATCAGGAAAGCTGTGCAGTCAATTCAAGACCATCACTGACAACTGAACTCATCAGTGAGACCACCACAGCCACCAATTGCTCAGCAATTAATTGGATCTCTCTGGTCGATCCAATTACACCATTAAGAAATAACCAGACCGACCATTTTACAATCTGGTAACTCCAGTTGTCCTAGTGACTGAATTGGATTGGGCTGCCCAGTGACCCCATCAATGGCTTCACAATTGGCCTGCAAATGATCAAGATGGTCAGTCATCCATGGCTAGTGTAATTTCACTAATAAAGTGGAGCTGTCTCCTCATATGCTGCAGAAGCACTAACAGGATTGTTTTCACTATAAGCCATGGCCCCATCTGACACAAGGACATTTTCTGACAATTACACAGCCATATGCACATTTGTCCAGCCACCCATAGCATGGAGTAACTCAACCACCTCAGTATGGAAGCCACAGTGTTATGGAAGATGCAAATCTGATTAAGTAAATTGCAATTGCAAACCAGGCATGTTGATAAATAGTTGGAAACTTTTATGAACATCGTGATCACTGCTATTTAATGTAAATTTCTTTTTTCCCCCCTGCTTTCAAAAGAAATAAATGACCATTTTCTTCCTTGGCTGACATATTTGATCAAAGAATGAAATAAAAACATTGGAGAAGTAGTGCTTTTAAAAGCAATCTAGTCATTCTCGGACTGTAAAACCTAAATTACAATCCCAGATTTTCCTGGCAGATGTGTCTGTTGAATGAAGCTCTTCTCTACTCAGCAGATATGGGTCTTATTTTGCAAATATGATTGCTTCACATAGACATCTACACACACACACACACACACACACACACACACACACACACCATGAAGAGCTCACCTGCTGTTATCTTACATTTTCCTCTCCCTCTTTTAGTCAGCTCTATCTGCAGAGTGCAGATTTTCAAGCAGCCATTAGAGATATTTTATGGTTCACTTTTGCTTTGTCATTAGCAATACTCTTTCAAATATTTATCCATATTGTTTCTAAATAAAACACCCAAGCAAACATTTATGAGACATTCGCGAATGTGTTTAGAAGAAAAGCTATTGTCTGTGGGCCATAAGACATTCTTGCTATGATAGATTTTAACTCAGCAGTTTATTCGAAGGTGAGATAGTGGAAACAAACATGCTGGCTGGTTCATGACCTGTAGGAACATCAATGGAGTCTTGCTTAATGAGCATCACAGCACACAGAGAAATGAGTATAATGCAGTATGTAAGTTGTTACTAGACCAAACAGGCTTCCTCTCCCTCCCTCATCTGTTGTGGCTTCTATGTTTTTTCCTGCTTACAGCCCTTCCTAATCTCTAAAATCTCCTTCCTTCTTCCCTTCACAAAAGGCCAGACTGAACACGCCATGGAATATTGATAAGCAGTTTCAAATATGTATATGAAAAATATGGCTGGTCTATCTAACTATATAAATACTAAATAGGGATCAATTTAGCAAAACTACATTTATTTCAATAACAATATCAGTTCAATGTTATTAAATTTTATTTTCTTATATGTAAATGTAAAAAGTTACACTTTATACTTTTTAAAAAATTTCTACTTTTGTAAGTTTATTTATTTTAAGAGAGAGAAAGAGAGAACACACACAAGAGAGATAGAGAATCCTAGGAAGGCTCCACACTGTCAGTGCAGAGCCCGATGTAGGGCTCAAACTCACAAACCATGAGATCATGACCTGAGCTGAAGTCGGATACTTAACCGACTGAGCCACGCAGGTGCCCTATTTTCTATTTTTTGATCAACTAAAGACAATAATAAATTGTATAGTAACTTTCAGTTTCATTCCTGTACATTATAAACATTTTTAATATGTGTAATTTAAGTTACGGCTTCAAACATGGTATATTTAACCATAACTTTACCAAAAACTATTCATGAAAAAAATTAAGGAAGATACAATTGTCTAAACAGAATTTTAGAATGTATCACATCATTTGGCTTAGAGAATATTATTATAGTTTATATAACTATTATAATTAGCAAAACACACTCACCAAATTTTAAATTTGTTGTAACGTATGTGTATGTCTTACAGATAGAGGGGCAGATGCTGGATTATTTTCTCTGGCTGGATGTTGATTTAATTTGTATCATTATCTTGGCCAATTGACTTGACCTAGCTATCCTCATTTTTCCGATCCTTAAAGTGCATTCTGATGGCTTTGATAATTAATGAACTTACTTATTTTTTCAATATTTCTTGGCTAAAAGCAACAAAGCAATCATGCAACACTTATTTGGCAGAATTTCAACCGGCTCCGTGTGTTTCCCTATGCCTGTAACCAAGCTCTCTGACTATGTGTTGTGCAGTTCCACTCCTAACACCCGTGGAAAGATGTAGTGCTAAAAAGTAAAGAAAATTTCACACAATTCATATGTATTCATACAAATATGTACAATTTGTTTAAATGAGAAAACTACAAATCAGCATTTTCAAATCGGTGATCCAGATTTTATTTAATACAAAGGTATCATGGTGGTGTCAGGATAAAAAAAATCTATTATTAGCACCTAATACATTTTCTTTAAAACAACATTTTACAGATTAATTATTCTACAATAAGTATTATATAAATGCTAATTACAACCAAAGAATTTATAAGATGTCATGAGCATGCAGTACGAAGAGATAAAAGGAGGATAATGGCTAGATATGTAGAAACTACTTTTTAAATACTAGAGTAAATGAGGAAATATTTTAAAATAATTTACACAAATGATATGATATATAATTTAATCATGTGAAGGTTAGTAAATAATGCTTTAAGGGAAATATACACACAAGTAACTATAAAGGTGAACAATTGGAATTCATTAAAATTAAGAACTTTTGTTCATTGGGGTGCCTGGGTGGCTCAGTCGGTTAAGCGTCCGACTTCAGCTCAGGTCATGATCTCACAGTTCCTGAGTTCGAGCCCCGCGTTGGGCTCTGTGCTGACAGCTCAGAGCCTGGAGCCTGCTTCACATTCTGTGTCTCCCTCTCTCTCTGCCCCTTCCCTGCTCATGCTCTGTCTCAAAAATAAATAAACATTAAAAAAAATTAAAAAAAAACTTTTGTTCATTAAAAGACATCATTAAGAGAGTAAAATGGCAAGCCACAGAGAATATATCTGCAATATGACAAAAGATTTATGATGAGAATGTATAAAAAACTTCCTCAAATTAATAAAGAGAATTCAATATTTAAGAAAAGATCAAAGGAATAAATTACATGCCTAACAAAAGAAGATATTCAAATGGCCAATAAGCATACAAAGAGACGCTCAGTGAAATGCAAATTGAAATCACAATGACATACTGCTACTCCTTCACCAAAAGGGCTAAATATAATAATCATTTTAAAAATTAGATATTATCAGTTGGGAAGGATGTGGAGCCAACTGAACACCCATACTCTGAAAGTGGTAGTTGGTGAAGCCACTTTGGAAAAGGTTTCAGGCAATCTATACTCAAGCTAAAAATCCATAATGTCTAGGACCCAGCAATTCCATTCCTGATACATACCCAACAGAAATAACAAATATTATATGCTAAAAAGACATGCATAATATTTTGAGACACATTATTTTTCATAGCTTAATGGAAACAACTTGAACGTACCAAAAGGAAAATGGGCAAAAAAGCCCCAACCTCATGCTATATTCATACAATGGAATCTCTCCAACAATGAAAAGGAAGCAACTATTGATATATGCAGCAACATGGAAAAAGGGGGGAAAGGAGAAAAAGAGCAAAGCAAAAACAAAACCCCCAAACCTAAAGAAAACATCATGCTCAGCAAAAGAAGCCAGACACAGAAAAAAACAAATGCTGTATGATTCCATTTACCTGAGCAAGCAAAACAAGTCTATGGGGTAGAAATTAAAGAGCAGAATGGAAGGAGTGTTTATACTGGGGGGAGCACAAGAGAGGTTTCTGGAGTGTTGGTAGTATTTATTATACGGATGTGGGTAGGGGGTACAGGATATATTTTTTTTGCAAAAATGTATTAAACCTTATGCTAAAAATGCATGCAATTTATACAATTGCATATTATAATTCACTTACAAAAATTAAATATATATGCATATATCAGGCAAGGCATAGTATAATACAAATAGTTCTGTTTAAGGAGGTGGGAGGCTTGGTGTTAAGCCCCAACTCCACAACAATCACCATTATATCTCAAATTCCTCATCCAGCAAATTCAGGGATTGAACTAATTATTTCCCAAGGATGTTTTTCATTCTAATCACCAGTGATTCTATCAGCAGACCACCCTATTGTTTTGGCTTGTATATGGGGTGACGTTCCAATGCAATCTACACTTACTTCTATTTTTTGTTTCTTAAAAATTTTTAAAGTTTATTTATTTATTTTGAGAGAGAGAGAGAGAGAGTGAGTGGAGGAGCAGAGAGAGAGAGAGAGAGAGAGAGACAGAGAGAGAGAGAGGGAGGGAGAGAGAGAATCCCAAGCAGGCTCTGGCTGTCAGTGCAGAGAACTGATACAGGGCTCCATCCCACAATCATGAGATCATGACCTGAGCTGAAATCAAGAGTTGGATGCTCAACCGACTGAGCCACCCAAGTGCCCCCATTTACTTCTATAATGTACATCACGTGGCTTAAAACTCTAGTCTTTATGAAGGAGGCTACTTATTCACATAGTGGTTCCAGTGTAACCAATGTTCATATCAGAGAGCAGACTGACAAACTTGCTAAAAAGCAGCTTCTAATCTGGAAAGTGAGCAATCACGAAGCCTTCCTTAACCACCTTGCTTCAGATGAAGCAAAGTAAAAGCCAATATATGCTTTTAAGATTATATATTGCTAATTAATAATAAGTATAAAATGTATTCTCTAGAAATACCAGACTTATCCCATACAATTTTTACTGAATTTTAAATATAAATGGATACAATCAATTTATATATAATAAATATACTTATATATTACTATACAAATTCAGTAAATTATATATTTAAATAGATGTTAACATACACTTGTGAATGTATTATTTAGATTTTCATTGTCGGATCATTTTTAGCTGAGTTATCAAGAGCAAGTTAGCAATGGCAAGAATATTTCTTAGTTCTCAGTGCAAGATGCATCACAGTGGGTCTATTTGATGGCAAGCTTCATAAGGTGTTCCATTATGTGATGTGAGCAGTTGGGTCCTAATCTCAGTGCTGAGCACAATGCATTCAGACAATCTAGGACTCTGAAGTCTAAATCGAGGGGTTGTTTTTACCTTTGTTGGTATAACATGGGTATGAATTATCAAATACACATTAGATGACTGAGATGACTTCTTAAAGAGAAATAGAGACAATGACAAGAAAGGGGGCATGATAAAAAAATAAAAATTAAATAAGCATTCTGACTGGGAGGTCTTACCAGAATTTGGAGGGGTGTTGGTTCAAAGATAGCAATGAACACATTTAAGAAAATACATGGCAAAGCCTATTTTTAAAAAGGCCTTATCCCTAGCGCTAATAGGCCTTAGAGAACAGGTAAAATTTAGTATAAATCTTTCAACTGGATTTTAGCTGGAGGCATATCCTATCTTCTAAAAATATTCAAAATAATATAGTGGAAACTGGAAAGAGGGGTGATGGGGTGGTTGGTGGAGGTGCTGTAGCCTAAGCCATGAAGCTTATCTGAAGCTTCTTCTCTGAAGACATTGGAATATGGTATGCATATAACAGTACTATGCTTGAAGTCCAAAGAACTGGAATTTGAATCCTTGTTCCTCTAATTACTTGTAGCGTGACCCTTAACTTTTTGTGTCCAGCAAATATTTGCTGAACAGACACATATTGCCAACCGCTGAGAATATATAACTGAAAAGAGCCACAGTTCCTGACTTCCCAGTGAGAGAAACAAACAATTTAATAGTTGCTTTTATTAGAGCATGGCCAGTGCTGTGGCAGAGTCTATTTTCACAGAGCATTTGCTCCAGGAGCGTATCAGTGAGACACTAAAACCAGTCCTGAGGCGGGGTCAGAAAAAGTCATCAGAGGATGGGACAAAATGTACAATCTGAGTGCTGAAGGATGAGCAGGGCTTCACCAAGGAGAGGAGAGAGAGGGAAGAGGGGAGAGAAGACCATGATGTGAAAATCCTCAAGGGAAAAGAAAGCATACATATGTCTTTGGGGAAAGACAAAGCCGTTCAGTAGTCAATTAGTATGCAAGGAATAAAATGATAAGAAATAATGCAGGGGAGATAGGCAGGTCCAGGCCAAGTCACACTCAAGATCCTCCAGAACTTTATTCTGAGACTAGTGGGGAATCCTCAGGAGAAAATAGCCCAATAAGAATTGTAATTCTTAAAACCTCACTGGGACTCTACAGGATGGGGTGGAAGGGATGGTGGTGGCAAGAATATAGACAGTGAGATTAATTACAAGGGTGTCGCAGTGATCCAAGAGAGGTATAGATACGATGGTGGCATAACCTAAGATACTGGCTTTGGTGATGGAGGGAACACAGATTTAAGAAACATTAGGGAAGAGGAATGAATAAAACTTGCTTGGATACAAGTTATGGTGAAGAATGGGGGGTCAGAAAGAAGGCCTAGAACTTTAGCTTGGGCATCATGTACTGTGGACTTGGTAGAGACCATTTGAATCTGAAGGACATGGGTTCTAGGTGGGAGTATCACTTTTCACAATCCGCCACAGGAAAATCTGCTATGAAATTACTGTTTGGTGGGTATATTCAGGGAAGCTGATAAAATTATGAGGAAGATTCTAATATTGTTCCAATGAGCCCAAACAAGAATGTTTTATGAGAGGGATAGTTCATTCCAAAAAAATTTTTCATTCCAAAAAAAAAAAAAAAAAAACCCAAAAACAAAAAATACCCCAAACAAATAACAAAAAACAAACAAACAAACAACAACAACAACAAAAAAAAACACTCCACAGCTCCTTTCATTCTTCCTGCTGAGTAATGAGCTCTATATATTGGTTTGAATACAACTTTTTATTAGAAGTCTATCTTTGCTTTGATTGAAAAAGGATTGAATACTTGAAGTACTCCCTCTCTAGCTGACTTTGTGGCTTTAGTGTGCAGCACAAATCAAACATCAACCAATGAAATTTCTTTTTCTATTTTAATTTTTTTAATGTTTATTTATTATGGAGAGACAGAGAGAGACAGAGCATGAGCATGGGAGGGGCAGAGAGAGTAGAAGACACAGAATCCGAAGCAGGCAGGCTCCAGGCTCTGAGCTGTCAGCACACAGCCCGATGCGGGGCTCGAATTCACAGACTGCAAGATCATGACCTGAGCCAAAGTCAGACGCCCAACTGAGCTACCCAGGCACCCTGAGAGTTCTTTAATAAGAAATGTTAACTGAGCCTACAGCATGTAACAAGAATCTTGGGAATTTACAAAGACTCAGTATTTATTTTCAATGAGCTCCATAAGGGAAGGTAATGAACATAGTTTTTCTGCGAGTGGACAAGAGGATATTGAACACCCACTCACTGGTAGAAAACATGGCACCTAATTTAAGGCTTTAGAAAAAGTCCCCTCCATCAGAGTTTATCAATTTATCACTATCAGAGTTTTAAATGCTTCTATATATTTTCGCAAAAATCCTCTTGGTCTTTTACAGCTTAAAAACCTCTGTCTCCAGCAAGGTCATACATACAGTGTAGATAAGGATTCTGCCATACCCTTTCTTTGCTTCTGGACTTACTATCCTAATACTTAGCACAAAGTAGATCTAGTAGAAATCCTACTACTATCTGAGATTGAACTGACCAGAGGCTGATCATGCTATTAGAGTACCAGACATAAGCTTGCCTATCAAATATCAGCGGAGCCAAAGGAAGAAGGTGTTGGAATTGTCAAGGTTTTCTTGATAGGATATAGAGTTTATGGTTACATGAGTCTATTTATAGCTAGTAAGTTTAGCTTGGTGGCTGCAATTTGCATATTTTCACAGCTTGTAGATTATGAAAACCCAAAATTTCTTGGTAAAATTAGAAAGAAATGAGAGTTGCAACCTCATGCCGTTTGCCGATAGGTGGAGGTTTCACACTTGCCAAGACAATTAAGTTGCCATAGTCTGGTTTACATGAATTAACAAGAAAGTCTGATTCCAGTACAATCTTGTGGTTCAGTGGATCTGACCCAGCAAGTAAAAGCATTGCAGGCCACCTCTGGAGCACAGACCACTTACAAGGAACATTATCTGTTAAATGGAACAAGAAGCTGAATTATCTACCAGATAATCTGAAATACACTCATACATTTATTCATTGATTTTCCTATATTACTTCAATTAAGCCTATGAGCAAAGTATTCTGATCAACTAGGGTTTTTACTGTTCTTCCAATGTGTGTATATATATTTATATATTCTACATACTTTTTTCTATTAATTATGATTAAATAATATCTTGGCATATTTACAACCCTTCAGGTATCAGATTCCAATTAACTAATTATTTACGTAGCCTTCAGATTTAAGTATCTCAATTAAGATAATTGAGATAGCTATTCTTGCAGAAGATCCCTGCCTCAGTTATCTGGATATCCTGGGAAACAACATTTCAAGGCTTTGAATGACCTGAACAATTGTCATAATAGTATACTTTATTATGATAACAAAGACATAAGTCAGGAAGGAGTGTTTCCTATTTTTTGACTCTTCTTTCTCATTTCTTTCCAACCCAAAGGGGGCTGAGATTGAGATAAAAGGAGGCATCTAACAAAATCATATGAACACCAGCTGTTGCATATAGGTCTAGCACTCCATTTCATTTTAGACTATATTAAAAAAAAAGAATTATTGTTTTGCCATTAAAAAACTTAGTTGAAGTATGCCATAAGTTTTGGCTTTAGGGCCAATAACCATGTGAAAGCCCATTGAGTCCTTTATCCTCTAAGCTCTAAGATGCTTTAGAGAGGTGTCTATAAAATAAATTATGTGTATTTTACATAACTCAGGCGAGCTCTCACTTTGCCATACTCTGACTGATAACATTTTCCTTCTTTCATATTCACATTTCTTAAGAAATGAGTCAGTGAATACTCAGCTGCCATGTCCAGCACTTGAAACCAAATCCTTCTCATTTGAACAGAAGTAAGGCATCCAGAGTGACTGGTTTTATGAGTTTCACCTCTGTGATGAATTATTCCCAGATGCCAAAATGGATAAATTGCCTTTCTTTCCTTTGAAATACCTGTGTGAGCAGGTGGATTTCAACCAGATGGCTTCAAGCACCACATATTCTGCCATTGTTCTGGACATAGTTAAAAGCTGGATAAAGACCTTTCTGCTGCTAATGGCATACTCATCACACTTCTTCTGATAAAATGTTTACTAAGTATAGACTATGTGTAAGAACTATACTAAGGCACCAGCTTTTCATTTATGAAGTTGGTCTTTATTCAGATATATTTTTGAAACACTTACCTGGGATGGGTATTAAGCAAAGCAAGGAGAATTTATGACCCAGGTAAATGCAACATCATCAAAATTGGCAATAGCTCTTAAATATAGAAGCTGCTATAATTCTTAGGATTGGAGTCCAGAGGAAACTGCTATGAGCAGAAATAGCAGTTGTCTTAGTTTGGGTTCCATTAGGAGCAGAACCTTAGACTAGGATATGAGTTCAAATGTTTTATTTGGGAGGTGAACCCAGGAAGTATGGAGACAGCAGTGTAGTGATACATGGGAGGGAAGGCAATCAATTAAGAGTAAGTTATCAAACTAGCTACCACAATGGACTACTGGAGCTCAAAACTCCAAGGAAAATCTGAAAAGTTGTAAGAAAGGAAAGGTAAATTTGTGGCACCCAAAAGGAGAGGAGCTGGAGAATCATTGGTTGAGGGCAAGGTTCCCCGGGGAGAGTTTTTCTACTGGTAGAGATTTCCACTGTTATAGAAACGAGCCCTCAGGCACAGAGTTGCAGAGACTGGCAGTTGGAAAGTAGTTGGAACACAATGAATGTTAAGGTCTGAGGAATGTGAACAGGGCACAGGCAGTGTCTCCTGCAGTGGCATGATTTTACACTTTTCTACTTTTCCATCTCTGTCTTTCTCATCTAACTTAACTAAGGGTATCAGGGCACAGAGACTGACTTGGCTCTTTCTTAGTTCTTTCTCCCTTGAGGAAATTCTTTCATACTTACTTGACAATATCAGTTTAAAATATATTTCCACAAACAACCTGAATATGAAAAGACAAAGACTTGTAAGAAAAGCAGAGTATGTAAACTAAACTGTTTTATATGATTGTGAAAGTTGTGGGCTAATTAATTTCTTCCCTACGTGCACATGTATCACATTGGTATTTCCAAAACATATCTGAAACTCAGGATGTTTTATTTTTCAAGGTTTGGGAATATATTCAGTTCTATTCAGTTGGCCTCTGACAAGGAACAAAACTTCCTTCAGTCCATGACTCCCTAGGTCAAGGGTTTCCCATAGGAAATTAATTGACTTATAAACTCACTGTGACTCTATAGGATTGTCTTACTTAGCCTTTTATATGAGCATTCATCATTTCAGATCAGGGAGATTAAGAAGTAGCAAATCTTGTAAGCAACAGGTTGTCAGATGAGGTAAGGGTTACAACCAAAGTTTTAGAAATGTTGAATGGCTTTCAGTTATTGACATAATTCAAGTTGGGTTTCTGAAAATTTGCTTCAGTTTGTGCTTCTCTCTAGGTACATGGTAATGATTAAGGAAACATGTTCACACAGAAATAAAGGCATAGAAAATTAATGAAATACATAGAGAAAATAAAGCCTTCTACAATGAATGAAAAATAAAATCAACCATATAAAATCTGAGGAGAAGGTTTTGATATACTTCTTGGGGACCTGAACCTATTAGTTCATATTCCAGTGGACAGTATCAAGCATCATTATTATTAATACATCATTTCTCCGTTTTATTCACATTTCTCTGTCATAATAATCAGAACCAAATTCCAAGGTTCTTTGTTTCAGCCTTTTGTAAACCATGCCACTCCAGGAGATAATTTATGGAAAATGTGCAATCAAGACATCATTTGGCCTTCTGACACTGGAGAGACAAAAGAAGGCAAACAAATTACTTATCCCAATACTAGAATTCTGATCTCCAGCACTTGGTTTCTACGTAGAGAGTCATTTGAAGAGTAATCTTTGAATAACTTGCTGAAATAATACCTAATGAAGACCAATGTCTGGAAAATGGGCAGCTATTTCAGAATTGAGGATTCCTGCAAGGATGCAGCCTTTTCAGGTGAGCTCCTTGGGTTATTTAAAAAAATGAAGAATGCCAGGAATTTATTTAATTTCTCTTTTCTATTCCAACTCAGTAGAAAAAAAATACATATACACACTCTCTCCACACCTCTGAAAGGACTTTCCTGAGTCTTCTTTATTGTCAAGGTGGTATTTTTCCACAGTTGAAAGGCTTTGGAGCATGTCGATTTATTGTGTGTGTCCATCCTCCATATTAATTCAAAGTAACTATTACGGAGGATCAATGGAGCATGAGTTATTCTTGCACTTTGTGCGATGTCTCAGAATAATCTCGACAGCCCCAAATATCAGTTCAGATAATGGCCTATAGAATAATATGAGAAAGGACTCAATTTAACTCAACAGACATTTGCTGGGAGCCTACCTTGTACACAGCACTATATTAGATGTGACGGAGAATTCAAGAGATAGGAGACAGCCTCAGACTTTGTTCAGTTTATAGTCTCATGAGGAGCTTAAACACTGAGATGGGGTAAGTAGACTGACACACAAAGTATGCCTTACATTGCAGAATTTACAGACATTTGGGCGCATAATAAGTACAAATCAATCTTCTCAGA
Source organism: Panthera pardus (assembly GCF_024362965.1). Classification (NCBI taxonomy): domain Eukaryota; kingdom Metazoa; phylum Chordata; class Mammalia; order Carnivora; family Felidae; genus Panthera; species Panthera pardus. The sequence continues at coordinate 41,194,938 of NW_026526821.1, read as the reverse complement.
TAGTCACTTATTTTGAATTGGTGGGCTCTTTCACATCCAGTCCCTACCTACCTGTCTTCACATTTCAACAGTGTCCCATTTCTTGCTGCAACGTAAGAGGACTTTTTATAGTTCTCTGAGCATGGCACCCTCTTTCTGGGCACTGGATCCTTGATCATCTGCCCCAAAAGTAAAGCTCTTTGCTAACCGACAGGCCAATTCCCGCTGACAACTTCCTGTGCCAGTGAGGATGATTTATACCCTATATATTCTTTTTCTTTAACATCCTGATCTGGATTAGGTATCACTTTTATTCCCTCCCCTAGCACCCTGAATTCCTTCTGCCTTGACACAATCAAACTATCATATTCCATGCATCCACCCATCCAGCCAGCCAGACAGGCAGCCTTTAATTATTGAGGACCACTTATGTGCCTGAGAAAAAAATGATCAAATAAAAGACATAAGGCTTGTGCTCTAAATTCCAGTGAGAAGAGATAGACAAAAGACAACTAAATAAATTTAAGGTAAAATATAATTTTAGAGAGTTGTTAGCACTCTAAAGAACATTAAATAGGGAAATTGAGATACAATGCTACTGTAAGGAGTGCAGGAGAGCTATTTAAGATAGGGAGATCAGGGAAGTCAACCCAGAGTTGCTCACAGGGTTGCCCTCACTTTTTTCCCCCATTATTCTTAAGCTTTAAGAAAGAGTTCCAGGTGGAGGGGTGACAAAGGTGAAGACTCTGAGGCAGTAACAAGTTGAAGAGTGGAGAGCGAAGGGGAAGAGATGTGTGGAGTTAGTTGGAGAAGTGAGCTCATGCAAGGTCTTGTGGGCTCTGGTGAGATTCTGTTCCCAAGTGCACTGGAAATCCACTCTGGGATTTTGTAGTCATGGCAGTGGGAGGGGTAGAAAAATAAATGATATGAAAAAAAATCACTGTGGCTGCCGCATAGAAGATGGTTGCTATATAGAAAAAAGGTGGGTTAATCTGGATGAGAGTAATGACATTTATTGGTTTAACGATACGTATCTCTTCACTATACTATATTTTTCTTGGGAGTGGAGGATGTATGGTGCATATGTCTTTATATCTCTATGGTTTAGTATAATGCTTTATACATTTTAAGAGCTCCCAAATTAAGGAAAATGGCTACTTCTAGATGGAGTTGGCAATAACATCATCTCAACATGCCTTATCCCTTCTTGTCCTCTCTCTGCCAAGTCATTGTTCAATAAATCTGTTCTCACCAACTAATTCCTCTACTGAAGCCAATGCTTTAACTTAAGGATATTGAAATATGAGCCTCCTAATTGATAAAATACACACTATTATTATATATTATATACACTATCATACACTATTGAAATGTTGCAAAAATGTTCTTATAAATTAGTATTATTCACCTGTATTTCTTAATATTTATCATTTAAATCAGACATTTGGAGAGTTGATCAAATAATAATTCTGCTTTTTTCCAAAATGTATTTATATTAATGAAACAAAATTTAATGGATAAGACTAATACAAATAGCAATAATATTTTCATAAATAAAATATGAATTAAAGTGAAATATGCTATATTTTATGTTTGTAAAAAAATGAATATTTAAAAATTTTTTTTGACGTTTATTTATTTTTGAGACAGAGAGAGACAGAGCATGAATGGAGGAGGGTCAGAGAGAGGGAGACACAGAATCTGAAACAGGCTTCAGGCTCTGAGCTGTCAGCACAGAGCCCGACGTGGGGCTCAAACTCACGGACCGCGAAATCATGACCTGAGCTGAAGTCGGGTGCTTAACTGACTGAGCCAACCAGGAGCCCCCCAAAAATGAATATTTTAATCATTTTGTGTATATGCATAAAGTTAAAAATATTTGTAGAACTATTTAATTGATGAAATGCCATTCCCAAGTAGTTGGCTTCCTTAATTATATGGGTTTATTGGTATCATTTTCCATCAGATTCATCGGTATGATGCTATTGAGTGAATTAAAGGGATGAATATATGAATTATTAGTAAAAGCTCACTTTCTTTATTTTCTGAAGTAGTAATGGGAGCAAAAAATGAGTCCATGCGCTTAAGTTCTTTATTTCCAGAGCTGTCCAATAGAAATACTATGTTAGCATATGTAATTTAAAAAGTAAATTTAACATATGTAATTTAAAAAGTAAAGATGAGACTTGTAAAATAAAATTAATTTTATATTTTAATTCAGTATATCCAAATACTATCATTTGAACCTATAGTTAATATAAAAAGTTACCAAGGAACTAATTTACATTATTTTCTTGGTACTAAATCTTTGAAATCCACTGTGTGTTTTATTACCTATCTCAGTTTGGACTCACCACATTTCCATTGTTCAAGAGACATATGGGTCAGACAATGCAGCCTGATATCTTCATTTTGCGTTTTACATTGGAGAGGTATATAGTATGTGTGTGTGTGTGTGTGTGTGTGTGTGTGTGTGTGTGTGTGTATAAAAGTAGGAAGCAGATGACCCAGAATGAATTCAGAAGATAATTCTTCTTTCTAAACTCTCAGGATGATCCACATGATGATCCATTGTCTTCTTTCTCTTCAATCATCAAAATCATGGCCTAATGAAGACCCTGCTTTGGTCATTATGATTCTCAAGCTAACTTCATCTAGCTTTTCACACTGCTTTAATAACTCAAATGGATGCATATTACAATAATAATAATAATACCTTACCGAATTAAACTAAACGGCAATTTGTAGATGCTATGTATGTCTGATTTGATACAATGTCTCATTTCATCTGATTTCTCTATGATTCCTGGGACCCTAGTCCTCTACCTGGAAGGTTACTGGGGGTTACTAGTGTTACCAGCTATTCTGGAAATAAGTGCACAGGTCTGTATGGAAAACCACTGGTGTATTCTTTCTTTAAGTAAATGACAAATAAATGCCATTGTGTCCTTCAGCTGGAGGTCAGTCATTTACTTGAGGTTAATGGGTAAATACATCTTTGGCTTATTTCTAGAATGGAGAAGAATAGCTCAAACCTAGGAAATTGTTTTTGTTTTTGTTTTTTTTTTTTCTAGGTGACTCCATTCTGTTAAAAATTCCTTTTCTGCAATGGGAGAATTAACCTTATGAGATTTTTCTTTCCCTGGCTCATTCAAATAATAATACATTATCCTTAGCAGTTTAGCAGTTTTCAAATGGTGCAAAAATTATGTCACTTTAAGACTATGCCTTTTCCTCCACACTAGATAGATATTTTATCAATAAGCTAAAAAGTCAAATTAAAACAGCAAAAGACACTAATAATTGTCTGGTGAAAAGTTTCATTTAGAGCTCAGAAGATCTCTATTCTTTGAAAAAGAATATAAAGTGAAATGATTCCTCTGTTGTCAACATTTAAGACTACTCTGGTTTCTTCTTAGCAATAAATAAATAAATAAATAAATAAATAAATAAATCATAGACACATAACAAGCATAAATTCTGGGAAGCTGTGATAGTCAGGGGAGCTGTGTGTAAAGAGCATTCTGTTAGTTTACAGACACTTGAAAGGTGTTAAGTGGCTTGAAAAGCTGTGCAAAGTGAAAGCTGGTGAACATGTAGTTCACTTCTGCTAACCAGCAGGGAATATTTCAGTATCTTCACTGAACAGGTGTAAATGAGGCCACCACTGGCTGTGACCTTGAGAGAGGGCCACCAGTTGTTAAACAGGTCCTGGCTTTGGCATATTAAAAATGTAGCTCTGATCACCCATCAGAAGGTCTGTTGAGAAGAAAAGCCTATCTTTTTACTCACAAAGAGGAGAAAAAAAACACAGGAATTTCAGTGCAGGAAAAGAGAGATAAGACATTCTATAGGCATTAGAGGGCTAGAGAAAAAATCCATAAACTTCTATGAAACACTGACTCTATCTTCGAAGGTTTCACAAGGGCCATTCTTTGGGAGAAATAAGTTCCATTTTGATGAGCTATGTATGGATGTTTTATTACTCTGCAAGTAAAGGGTACAAATTAGTCATAGATCAAAACTCATACTGCCATGCTCCCAGTTCTCCAAGAGGGTTATTTTTGCTTCCACCATCTTTTTTACTTCTCCATTACCAAGTCCATCAACACTAATCCCCACTGATTCTCCTTCACATGTCTGAGCTAAGTTCCTTATTTTCATTTTAACATCTTCCCCACAAGCCCAAACTCTTTGCCTGCCACCCCCACCACATAACTATCATAAGAGTGGTAAAACTTGATTCTCTAGGCTCCAGGCTCTTCCCCAGCCACCTTTCCCCTTAGTGCAAAGCTTATACACACAGAAAGTAGGATCACTTTCTTTAAACAACATACCTATTTCTTGTTCAATGGCCTGCGGTTAATTCTATATTGTTGTTTTATCTGTGTAATTATTGGGCTTGTCAGATCCTCATGGCTGCAACTATCCCACACCATGCTTTTGTGGGGATCGGTCTTAATCTATTTTAAATTGAGTTTCCCAGATACAGACCCCAGAGATAGGAATTAAAGCTTAAAGAATTTATTTGGGAAGTGATCATCTTCCCAGTAGGAAAGTTGGAAAGTAAGGAAGGGAAGGGAGTCAAAAAAGACACAAGGTAGAGCAGGTAACCGCTGTGGGCAACTGGGGCCCCACTTTGCTGGGGAGCTCTAGTACACAGTGTACAGTGGCTTGAGGTTTATCCCACCTGTAGTTGAGGGAACTAGAGCATGTGTGAACCAGCACCATTGACCTTTGGTGGAGAGCCACTCAAAGGGTGACTTGTCAAATTAACATTTGCTAAGCAGAGCCCTGGTGTTGGATGGCGAGCCCTGGTTCAACAGAAGACCCCATGGTAATTGAAATAGATTTGTAACTCACAGGTCCTGAGGAAGCACAGGGTATGCATGGGAAGGTCAAGGCAGGATGCAGGCAGAGAGACTGTAGCAGGATCTAGGGTACGCGCCCCTGTTAGGGTCAGTAGGTGACATGCTTTGGGATTCTAGGGTGAATGATGGGTTAACAAAAGGAGTGGGGTTTTCACAGGGGTCTTATTTAAGGCATACACAAGGGAGGGGGAGGTGCTCACAGGGGCTGCTAGGAAGGTCACATAAGGAGTTCGCATTTGCTTCTGACTATGCAGGCTGTTATCTGAGGCATGAGCTCATGGAAGGGCCAGTGGAAGTTCAAGGCCCCTGTAAGCCACTTAGCCACACAAAATAGATGCTGATGCAACAATATTACAGAGTAGTTTAGCTAAACCCCCTACCCAGTGGGGTATTAAATCCACAGCTCTACCTGCCTGCCCCACACATGGGCTGAATAGACTGTAATAATGAGAGAAGGCCCTTGGGCAAATAGTCACAGGTATTTATAGTTAGAAGCCACCCAATTGGCATTCATTAATTTATGAGTGCCAAGAAAATGTGGGTGAGCACTCATATCTTTCCCCAGGCAGATGCAGTCTATGACACATATGCATAGCTTAGAGAGAGCTCTACTATTCTCATCTGTATGCCTTTATGCAGTTCTGAGAAATGGTGTGCAGTGGCTCTGAGGGATCTCCTTAACTAGACTACTACCATCAGTACAATTTTAGTTAAGCTCTTCTCTCTAGCTAATCCAACATGTTTAATTTCCAAATCACAGTTTTATCATTACGTTCTCACAAAGGAGGTATTCTACCAACGTTCTTTCTGATATTTCCCCCATAGAATGGCTTCTCATACTCTGATCAAAACTCACTTCCTTCATAATTAAGTCAACCTACCGATTGGACACCACCTCAACACAGGTACAATATTCATTTTGGTTGTTTTACTATGATTTAGTAATTTAATCTTGGCATACTCTGTAAAGAACACTAATTTGGGAAGAACATCAACCTTGAAAGGAAGTGAATGAGTTCTAGTCCAGCCTCACTACTTTGTTATGACAAGTTGTATAGGGGCAAGAACTTTAATCTTTGTAGCATTGGCTTCTTCCTCTGTGAAATGGACAAATTTCTGAAATTGGGACAGCTCATCGAATATTGGCCTGAGCCTCAAAGTGGGCCCATCAACCTAGCATCTTAGCAACGATTACAGTTGCTGGATCAAAAAGGAAAGCTTCTCTAGTGTTAACATGGGCTTCACATAGTCAACATCACTGTGGAAAATTGCTTAGATAAGGTAGTGTGCATATACACTATTTCCTTTACATTGCTTATTACAACCTCCTTCTATGAATACCTACATCCATTTCTGCTTTCCCAAATTGTTCCCCTTTCAGTCTCTGGAGGTGTTGGGGTGCAATATGGAGCCTTTTAAAAGACACTCAGCCACCGATTCAGTGCCCTTCAGAGGGCTCAAAGTACCCTTTTTGTATTTACAGGTTGAGAAATGTCTCTCAGTAGATCTCCCAGCCTCTTATGACTACAGAGAATGGGAATAGAAATGCTAATGTGGCATTATGAGTGAGAGGTAAGGACTACACAGCCTTTTGTGGACAGGGGGCCTTTGGGGTGATTGAAATGTGTGCATACAGTACAGCGAATGCCATGAGCGGATGTTCCCACAGACAGCACTCAGAAATAGCCCAGGCACTGGTGGGCCTTTTATCTATGTCCAGTTTTGAAAGACAGCTTGACATTCTTATAATGACATGCAAATGTATTCCCTTATATCATGCCAGTGATTACTCAGATTCCCAAGACAATCCATACAAATCTTAATAAATTGAGACTACAAATTAAGCAATTTAGAGAAGAATGGTCTTTCACTGAGGGAGAAGACATGGTTTGTGTTCTTCAAATTGCAAAAGAAAGTGTTTAAATTATTCTCAGTTAGCATTTGCCCTGGACAAATGTGGGCAACAGTGGAATTCTTGTTGTTCCCAGCTCTACTGTGTCCCACCCTCCTACTCCCCTCCCCTCAAAGTGTGACTCATTCTGATGCCCAACTCAAATGCCATCATCTCTATGAAGCCTTTCTTGATTCTTGCACCCCACCCCAGGCACAACTCATTACTGATTTTGCCTGAACTCCTTTATTCAGATCTCTGTAGTGACATAAATACAACTTGAGTTATGAGTTCTAGTCAACTGTGTCTGTGACTCTACTCCAATCTCTTGCCCCAAATATGAGCTCTTATGAGCTCTAAAAGAGGACAGATGGTGTATAACTCATCATGATGACCACCCCCATCCCCGCCTGCCCCTGATACACACATACTTTGGCTTAGATTGGTGCCAGGTATACCTAGGTGAGTTATAATCGTGCAACTCCCTGGGGGTACCATTTACATCAAAATCTGTATGAAAAGCAACTTCTAGAATTGTACTGCTTAGAAATCTTTTTTTTAGTACCTACCTAGCTTACAAGCGATGTTCATTAAATGCTTGTTAAATTAAATAATAGTTGGGGCTGGGTTTGAAAGAGGAAGATAATTCATTTGACTTTCATATGTACTAGCCATAGGGTTCAGTTCTTTTCAATGGCATATCAGTCTGTCTGATTATAGCTAATCAGGTGTTAGTGGCATATGGCTTAAGAGAAATAGTGTTCTCTGTTATAGATGCCATTAAAAAAGAGAGAGAGAGAGAGAGAGAGAGAGAGAGAGAGAGAGAGAGAGAGAGAGAATTCTAAAGCTTCAGTTCATGCAAACTGCCTGCTTAACTTGAGGCCATAAGGAGATGGTGACAGACAAGCTTTACATCCTCTGCTTGTAATCAGTTTGTTCCTGACAGTGATTTCCAGTATTAACCTTGTTCTATCAAACCCCTGGAGTGTGGTGCTGGGAAGACAAGAGCATGCTCAGCGGAAGCTGAGATCAGCCAGAATAGCTAATGAACCACCAGATTTGATCTTTAGGGGAAAGGGAAAAAAATGGCCTTGGTATGGAAAACAAAACACAAGAATCCATTCTCTTAGTAACCCAACCATGGCTTACTTTGCTGCTGCTACGGTCTAGTGCAATGCCTGTTTGCTCAGGTTTTCTGCCCCAACAGAAGGTATAGGGGTTGGCAGGGCAGGGATTCAAATTTTTAGCTGTTTTCTTTGTTCCCATATGGTATATAACGTTCCTAAGAGAGACTATACAATGGATATCAGTGAAAAAAAAAAAAAAAGCTAAACTAAACAAAAATAATACCAAGAGAAGGTTATAGAAATATGATCTATTAAAAGAAAAAAGTGGAAACAGGATAGAATTGGACAATCCATTCTCTTCTGCTGTTGTTAATGTTTGAAAGGTTCATAAAATTCTGAACTACAAGAAGCAATGCAATCATAAAGATGTATCAGCAGAAACACAAGAAGGCAAATGCTACACCACAAGGCTTCCTCAGAGTTCTGCCATCTTACCTGTCACCTTACACAGTGTCCTATTCAATAATTGCATGTTGTACATTTGTCATCCTACTTTACAGAACATAACAATGGTTCTTTTGTGCTTTTATTACCTTACATATAAATCTGGCGTTAAATTTGGTATTATGAAAAGGATGTCAGTCTTGGTGCTCTTAAAATATTTTGGCTTCATGACATGCCATCTAAGCTAATTTAATTTCAGAGTTCAAAGTGGGGCCTAAGGACGTATCTAGGCGGGTTCAAAGGTGGGAGAGATTTAATATCCCACTAAGTCCATTCCTAAAGAAATGAATAACAAAACAAAATATGTTTAAGTTTAAGAAGCAGTGAATGTCTTTTTTGGGTGGATTTAAAAAAATTGATTATTGTTTTTTTCAATATGATAAATTATAAAGAAAAAAATTAAAATGTCCCAGAATCTCACTACTTAGATTGCCACTTTTGATCTTCAAAGAAGAAAAAAGAGGAACACATACACAATTTTTAAAAAAAATCAAATGAACAGGAAGGTTTCAAGTTGAGAAGCCTAGTTCTTGTACATCCATGGCTCCCCACCATATAGTTCACTCCACATTCTGTGTTAGTGGGGGCATCGCGCCACTGCATTGGAAGCTCTGGTGGGTGGGGCCCGGTGGGGCCCAGTGATCTGGGTTTTTTTAAAAAGCCCTCCAGGTGATTCAGATGCACACTGAAATTTGAGAACCATTCTTCCACACAAAAGCAATTAGAGATAAATTTCTAATGTCTTTCCAGTTATATTTTAATCACATACACACACATTTTTTTTTATAAAAGTAACTATATTATACACACAGTGCGATCATTGCTTTAATTTTTAAAATTACATTATTTATCTCGTGGCTCTTTCCATATTTGCACCTAGAGATCCACTTCATGTTTTCCAAAAATAATACAGCCTTTCACTGGATATGCCATCTGCCTCAACAGTTCAACCGGTTTCCTTACGTGATCATTTCTGGTATTTACAGTCTGGTTTGTTAGTTTTTCCATTATCATTCTTACTGGTACAGGTTGGAAAACATGTGCAACTATGTTTGTGAATAAATTCCTAATAGGGGTGATTCAAAATCATAAATTTAGCTGCAATTCATGATCATAAGGAAACGTATCTTTTATATTTTGATATATAGGACCTAAATGTCTGAAAAAGTGGTTGCACCAAGCAACAGTTTACTACCAGAGCCTACTTTTGTTGACCTGCTCTGACACTCGATATTATCAAACTTATGTGAGCTGTTATCAATCTGATTGATTAAACATGGCATCTCATTATTGTTGATTTGTATTTCTCTAACTATGAAGATGAAGATAGTTATTTTATATATTTTTTAGACTTTATATTTCTTTTTCAGTAAATTGTCCATTTTCTCTTGGTTAAGCGCATTTTGTTCTTATTGATTTGCATGAATTTTCTAAACTAAGAAAACTAGTCTTGGCCTATCACGTGTTTCTAACTGTATTTCTTATTAGTTCAAATATATTTTTTTAGTTGGTCATAACTTTATAGATGTGTTATGTTTTCCTTTTTGTACTCTCTGTATTGTGTCCTTCCTGGAAAGACCTTCTTCCAATTCCAAAATTCTACACAAATTCACATATGATTTCCTTTAAATCATAGTCATAGTTTGGTTTTTATTTCCATACTTTGCTTTGGTAAAAGAAATGAGACTGGGGTCCAGTTTTTATTTTTTCATATATCTAGTCTCTTGTCTCAATATCATTCAGTGAATAAGCTCGCTTTTCCCAATGGTTTGAATGTTACCATTACCTCTGATCTGGAGAATCTGGAGACATTCTCCTATAAACTGTTAACTCTCTATTTTTAAGCTGCTTTAGTTAGGACAGCTTCATTTGCAGTTTTAAATACTAGCTAGGTCTACTTCTTTTTAATTTTTTTAAAAATTTATATTGAGAAAGAGAATGCGTGCACAAGAGCAGGGGGAAGGAAAAGAGATGGAAAGAGAGAATACCAAGCAGGCTGTCAGTGCAGGGCCCTATGCCGGGCTTGATCTCAGCAACCATGAGATCATGATCTGAGCTGAAATCAAGAGTTGGACACTTAACCGACTAAGCCACCCAGATGTGCCTAGCTAGGACTACTTCCACCTTTTTTATTCTTCTTTTTGAAAAGTGTCAAGGCATTTTCCATTCATTTATTTTTCATGGTGAACTTTGTGTCATTTTGTCCAATATAAAAATAAATTTGGATGAAATTACACACTGGATGTATATAGTTTCATAAATGGAGTTTGTCGAGGCACAATATTGTGGTTTCCTATAAAAGAGAACAATCATCTCTAATCTTATTAACGTTTTCTTTTATATAACATTGGAGCTTCAAATTTTCTTCATGTAGGTCCTTCACATTTCTGGTTAGCTTCAATACTACATATTGTAACTTTTGGTTGCTATTATAAATGGTTTTTTCCTCCCACTGTATTTTCTAATTGCTTATTGGTTGTATGCAAAATACTATTTTATAGATAATTCTCTATATATCTGCAATATGCCCAATTCCTTTGATATAAGCAATGAATTCTTAAAAATTACACATGTAAAAAAATGCTTACACATCTAAATGAGTGTTACCCACCGAAAGGAGACATAAGCTTGGTTGAGAACATATTGTTTCTTTCAAATTGTCCCCAAGAGACAATGTCCGATTTACTTCACAGTGGCACATGATTTTTCAACACAGATTGACGTGCTCTTGCTTGGTCAAGCAGTATATGAGCTAAGCTTTGTTTAGACAAATGTAACCACTTTCTTAAGTGGTTATCCTACAAAAATAAACAGAGAAGAATCTGTTGCCATTTAGAAGAGTCCCCAAGATGGAATGCTAATTCTAAAGAAATTTTCAAATATGAAGTTCCAGAAATGCCTTGGCCAATAGAAAGACCATTAAGGTCCCAGTGAAGAATTTTGAAGAACAACAGCTGAATACATCTATTGACATCAAAAGAACAGTGACAAGAAATACTTTTTTAAATTAAAAATAAAAAGAATAGCACAATTGAGTAGTAAGTCTAAGAACTTCAAAAAATAAAGCAAAATAAAAGCACAAAAGGGAGAACACAAATATACAGTATTAAAAATATGAGTGGGGCAATAACAGGGAGGAAATGAAATTAATGACATTTTCTAAAACTCAGGCAAATAAAAATATCTATTTTGTAGGTATAGATAAACTGAACAAATCCAAAGCTAATGATTTTATTCCTTGTGACTTTTATATATTAGCTAATTGTTTCATAAAGTTTTCAGTTGATTCTCTTGGATTTACTAGGGATACAATTACATAAGCAGCAACTAATAATTTTTGTCTCATCCTTATCAGTATTTACAACTTTACTTATCATTTATCATGTCAAAATACAGGTACTACTTCTAGGACAACATTACTAGTGCAAATAGCAAACATCACTATCTTATTCTCGATATGAAAATAAAATTTTTAATGCTTTACCATTAAATTTAATGCTGGATATTTGAAAAAAAATGTATTTTTGTAAAGGATATAATATTATTGAATGGGTCAATATTCTGTTTGCTAATATTTAATATTTTTGCCCCAACATTAACAAATTTGTATTAAGTAACTGTAATAAGTAAGACTATCGTATTTTGTCATCTCTATCAGATTTCTATTTAAATCTATTTTGGCATTAAGTTTTGTATTACTGAACAAAGAATTTGGAAGCTTGCATTCTTTGTGTTTGGAAACTTCAATTTGTAAATTAGCTCTATTTTGAAAATTTAGAAGAATTCTTCAAAAAATCATTTGAATCTGGAAATTTCTTTTTGCTACAGCTTTTTAATAATTTTCTAAATAAAGAAAATTTCATCTTGGATTTTTATCTCTTCCATGGGGCCATTTTTGTTTACTTTTAGGCTCCTAAAATTTTGGGAATTTTGAAAGGCATTCTACAGAAATTTCTAATATGACTATTTCCTTTATGTCATTTTAATGTCCTCTATGTATATTTATGTTTTAGTCCTTCCTTATGCTGTGTTAAAAAAAAAAAAAGTACTTAGAGTCCTTAATCAATTTGAAAATACATTTCCCTGTTCTAATCCATTATTTTCATTAAAATTTTTTTTAATGTTTATTTATTTTTGAGAGAGAGAAAGAGGCAGAGTGCAAGCCTGGGAGGGGTAGAGAGAGAGGGAGAGACAGAATCTGAAGCAGGCTCTAGGCTCTGAGCTGTCAGCACAGAGCCTGACATGGGGTTTGAACCTGTGAACCGGGAGATCATGACCCGAGCCGAAGTTGGATGCTTAACCGACTGAGCCACCCAGGCGCCCCGCCATTATTTTCATTTTTATCTTTGGTGTCTTCTTTTCATTCTGCAGATTTTTTTTCAGTTATTCTATATCCAAATTCTTTCTTGGATGCGTAATAGTATTTTATGGCCCAGGATACTTCTGAAACTTCATTTTGGGAACTCTTTAGAATCTGAATTACATTCTTTTGAACTATCTGACTGGTGACAGAACTTTCTCCTTTGTTTCATGCTGTAAAGTCAGAAAAGTGGCTGAATATTATTTTAAACAATGCTTGCCTGATATGGTGGTTGACCAGCTTGGTCATAAGATTTTATGTCAAAAACCATGTGCTTCAGTGATTAAATGAGGCATTGTTTCTTGCAGGTTACACACTGACTCTGAAGGCAATCCAAAAAATAGTTCAAAACGTGTTTTCACCAAAGGCTATTCTTTAGAGGCGAACACTCCTTTGGATGTGTAAGCACTTCTTTTTTTGTCATTTTAAGGGCTCATTACCATGTAGTAAGATGCAGGCTCGCTGTGGTTCAAAATCAAAAAGGCAGATAAACCAAGAATGAAAAGCGAGGACTCAGCAAGGCCGAGAACTCTGTGGTTGTCCTGGGCTGCTCTTTTTCATTCAACCTAAAATGCAAAGTCGTTCCTTTCAAGGGGAGAAGTAGCCGCATTTATTTATAGCTAGTAGACAAATACACAAAGCAAAAATCTGTTTTTCTATATGAAGAATAAAGCACAAGCCAGGATAAATACTTCAAAACAGAGTGTGCTTTTGTGAAAGGGTAACGAAGAGAAAAACTACAAAAAAAAAAAAAGACATTGGTAAACATGAAGTTTTATGTATCTTTTAGCCGATGCTAGGGTTCTGAACACCCGCATAATACCCTTACATATTACAGTTCTGTCATTTAATTTGAATAGTTAATGTCATTTATGAAGAAAGCAGTCACACTTCCTGGATAATTACTGCGTATCTATTAAAATGAATCATGTCTCCCTTTAAAATGTGCATTTATTCCATTCTCATTCTGTTAATGCATATCTTTTCCTTCATTATATCTGCTAAAATGTCAACCCTGCTATGTTGGAGAAATCAATAATTAAATAGCTTTACAGTAATTACCTCCCAGCAGCACATTTTTCTACCTTAACAACACAAACCAAATCCACTAACATCAAAATTACACAAATACATTGGTGAGGAGGTCATCAGGTGAAAATGTAACTCAATTTACAAACATTTTGAATCCCACTTTAAACAACTCTTCATAGAAAGAAACACCAAATAAGCTTTCAGAGCAACTCTCAGGAACTTCAGCTCTACCGCTTGAAGACCAACACTTTATACTCTGGGAACTGGGAGTCAGCCTTAAAACTTACAACAAAACAGAACAAAAGAAAATAAAACAAAAACAAAAACGAAAAAACACCGAAACCTATGAATCCCAGCAATGACGATAAGATACGGCATTTCTCATAAAATTTCCAGGTGTTTTCTAAGTTTTTTAAGCAAACCAGTCCATTTGTGTCTAAGCTACCAGAAACTAAACAGAATTTATCACTCCAGTGATTTTACTGTCTTAATGGGCCTCGCAGATGACCATTCAGTCAAAGTAACTGGTCATGCACAAATAAGCTGCCCATAGAGATGAAAGGATCAGAGAATTATCCTCAAAGTTATTTCTGTGCCTTTGTTCACATAAGACAGAAGAGATCACATTTTTTTTAAAGAAATGTGACTATGGTTTTTAAAAATTTATATATATATATATATATATATATATATACATATACTTAAAATGAATTCGGAAAAGTAAAATATTAAAAAAAAAAAAAGACTACAAATCTCTAACCTCGGAAATGACCATTACCACCCAATGGTAAACAGCATTGCCTACAGCTTTCTAGGCTTATGTGATAGAGCAAGCAGTTAGCCAGACATGAGCAGGGAACAGGTGCTTTCAGACTGTTAAAAAGGGCAGAAACCGGAGCACTTGGGTGGCTCAGTTGGTTGTCTGGCTTCGGCTCAGGTGGTGATCTCACTGTTACTGAGTTCGAACCCCACCTTGGGCTCTGTGCTGAGGGCTCAGAGCCTGGAGCCTACTTTGGATTCTGTGTCTCCCTCTCTCTCTCTGCCCCTCTGCCACTTATGTATGCTCTGCATCTCTCTCTCAAAATAAATAAACATTAAAAATTAAAAAAAATAATAAAAAAAAAAGAAGGGCAGAAACCAAGCTAGGAAAAATACCACAGAACACGCTTGCTTTCTTCCCTATAACCGCTACCCTACAGTAACCTGAAACTTCATTTTTCTACATTCACGCTGAGGGGGATGGCTGCCATGACAGTTCCAGTAAGGACCATGCAGGGCCCCAAACTCACCCTATGTGATCTGAGGCAACCACAGTCAGAGACCACCGTGGCTATGACCTTGGGAGCATAAACAGGAAAAAACAACCCTGAAGCCTCATGGCAGTTATCACCTCTGGGCCTGCCAGCTCTCTCACCTTGAGAGTGTACTTTCGCTTTAACTGCTATTAAACTCTTGCTTACTTGCGAGTTTGGCTCTGAATTCTTTCTTGGCCCAGCTAAGAAAAGACAGCTCTGCAAGGGTGGGGGTGAATGGGATGCGCCATTGACAGATGCACTAGACAGATTTAGGTTGAATTCAAGTAATGAAAAATTAAACTGAAGGAATCTCTGAACTTTCTATGATGTTTCCATGGCACAAAATAGCTCTCAAAAAATCTCTTTAAATTAGGGGTACCTGGCCCGTTAAGCATCTGTCTCTTGGTTTGTACTGAGGTCGTGATCTCAGGATTTCCTGAGCTGGAGCCTTGCATTAGACTCCAGGGCTGTCAGTGCAGAGCCCACGTGGGATTCTCTGTCTCCCTCTCTCTCTCAGCCTCTCCCCCACTCAGGCTGTCTCTGTCTCTCTCAAAATAAATAAACTCTAAAAAAATCTCTTTAAATTAAAAAGTAAACTAAAAGATTAATTAAAACCTTTAAAAAAATTGAAGTTAATATGTGTTTATTAAAACTACATATTCCAATGGTGGAAAACAATTCTTTATCCCTACAAGGAGGGACACAGATATTGGCACACATACAGTTTGTTTTCCATCTTAATTTTTCTTAGTGATGTTATTTTTTTATTGTCAAGGTCTCAAATGTTGATATTTATTTTGAAACTATAATCCCGATTGCCGTTTTATATTTCCACATTTAAAAAAAATTTTCTTTTTTAATGTTTATTTACTTTGAGAGACAGAGACAGAGCATGAGTGGGGGAAGGGCAGAGAGAGAGAGAGAGAGAGAGAGAGAGAGAGAGAGAGGAAGACACAGAACCCAAAGCAGGCTCCAGGCTCTGATCTGTCAGCACAATACCCTGGGGTTTTGGGGGTTTGAACCCACTAACAGTGAGATCATGACCTGAGCTGAAGTCAGATGCTTAACTCACTGAGCCACCCAGGGACTCCTACTCCTTCTACATTTAAATATGTTTATGACACTCTCTTTTTGCCTTTTTGATCTCTTTATTCCTAAGATTTAAGTTCTATTTGCTGACTAAATTTCATATTCTTATGTCCTCTTGCCCCTCCCACCAAGAATGACACAAGAGACCTCTACTGCCTCAGTTCTTATATACTTGAGATGATCTGTTCTTTGACTTTATATTCAAAGGATATGGGAGGTAACATTTTTTTTCCATCAAAATTACTTTCTCTGCAACCCTGTAGATATTGACCAACATTCTTCTGGCATCAAACATCATCTCAAGCATCTCATCTAACTGACTTTTTCCTGCTCATACAGAAATGTAATTTTTTTCTTTCTACTTGTAGTTGTAATTTCAATATAATAATTCCTTGCTATTAATTATTTTTATCAATTTTTCCTGGCACACCATGTGTACTTTTTTACCCTTACAAATTAAGATCTTTTCAACTACGAGTTTCTCATTCTATCTTTATATACATGTTTTTTCTTCCACTTGTTTTTGGCATCATCAGTTATATTGGTTATCTTTTGACTGTTTTCTCTCTCATCTAATCTGGAATTCTTTGACTTTGCTTTTTTTTTTTTTTTTCTATATTGTTAAAACTTATCCCCTTATTCTTTATCAAATTTTAGTCTAATTTTTCTTTTTGTTATTTTAATGTGGCATATCCCTATATTGCTTTTATGCTTTGAAATATTAACACTTTTTATTTGAGGTCTTGTATCTCTTTCCTAGAGTCCTGTTTTTTGATAAAATATGTTAACTGGATCTCTTTGAGAATATGAAGAACTATTTTATAAAATATCCTTGTTCTTTGTGTAATGAGCCTTATGATATATGCTTTTTATCTGCTTTTACTCATATTCCTTAATTTTATTTTCATTCTTTCTCCCCCCCCCCCTTTTGTCTTTTGGATGGGCCTCATAATATTCATTTGAGTTCTGGTGGCTATTTTGTGCAGCATATCATCAGAAATGAAGGGATAGCGTCTAAAGCTGTTATCTAGTGTGTAGATACCAGGGGACACATCAATGAGTGTTAGGTTGACGTGGGTTTGGGCTAAAACTCTGGGTTAGGGCTCTCTGTGCTTTGTTCTAACATTCACTGCCTCTTCTCTCTCCTTCACACCCTTCGCCTCAGGGAAGACCCCTCAGCTAAGATCTAGTTATAGAACAGAAATTACTCATCTACACCACCCTCCCCACCCCTGCTGTCCACCACCATCCCCAAACTTATCTTCTTTCTCTGTTTAGTTTGCCTCAATATGATTTTTGTCCCCTACCAATGTCAGGTCGTATTAGTGACCTGAGACTTTGTAACTCCAGGTAAAGAATCTTTAGATTTGTCTTTTGGGATGAACTTGGCGCTGAGAGGACCAAGATGGTAAAGGTCAGTTCTGTGTTCTCACCTGTATTCCTCGACTGCATGGTACATTGCACATGTGAGATATTCAGGGTTCATGCAGGGTTTCTTCCTGTGTTTGGAACTTTTGTCCCAACTACTTTTAGTGGCCTTGTTGGGGGAGGGAGTCAGAAAGAGGCTCACACAACAAAAGTTCTCTTCACTCCGTAAGTTTTAATTTGAAAATAGTAAGTAATCATATTCCAGTATTTTATTGTGTATATTTCCTAATATTCAGAAAAGTGGAAAGAATTTTATAGTGAACACCTATATGCCTTTATAGTCTACCACTGTTTTTACCGTTTTTGTTTAAGCATTTGATCATATTTTTTATCTATTCATCATCCATCTATCCATCAATGAATGAATCATCTTTGTTATTTATTTTGCCTAAAAAAAACTGAGGAGCAATTTGCTAGAGGAAGGTGATCAGAGAGTAGCAAAACTTCATCTACAATAGTAGTCAGGTTAAAAATAAGAGGTATAAGGGTGCCTCGGTGGCTCAGTCGGTTAAGTGTCCAACTCCTGATTTTGGCTCAGGTCATGATCTCACGGTTTGTGAGTTCAAGCCCCACATTGGGCTCTGCACTGACAGTATAGAATTTGCTTGAGATTCTCTCTCTCTGCCTCTCTCTCTCTCGCTCAATATAAATAAATATACTTTTTAAAAAAGAGAAAAAAGAAGCATAATAAAGCTCTTGTGTAGTCCTTTGAGAAGATGAGTAGTGTGGGACACCTGGGTGGCTCAGTTGGTTAAGAGTCTGCCTCTTCATCTACACTCAGGTCATGATCTCACAGTTTGTGAGTTCAAGCCCCACACTAGGCTCTGTGGTGAGGGCCTAAAGCCTGCTTGGGATTATGTCTCTCCTTCTCTCTGCCCCTCCCTCGCTTGTACTCTCTCTCTCTAAAAATAAATAAATAAATTTAAAAAAATAAAATCATAAAAAGTGATTAATGTTACCAAATAATAAATAATGTAATCAAGAACTATTTTATGTATGGTTTTGTAGGAGCCAAATGTGCATTAATGACCACACCTATAAATTTTTTCGCTGTGTGACTCAGTCTCTTGGGGCATTGGGCTTCAAACAGAAAACAAGTTTACTCAGATGTCATTCATATCATATAAAACTAAAGTAGAAAAATTCCTTCCTTACAATTTACCTTCCCTGATTTTGAAACAAGCTAGTAGGCACCTATTATAACCTAACCTCACTATTACATTGAATAGGACAGTGCTTCTCTCTCTCTCCCCACGTGTGTGTGTGTGTGTGTGTGTGTGTGTGCGCGCGCGCGTGTGTGTGTGTGTGTGTGTGTGTGTGTTGGTGAGATCTTGCATGTTAAAAACAGCTTTGGAGCTTTTTCAAACTACAGAGTTTTACACACACCCCACTAGAATTTTTATATGCTTAGGTACCTGCTACAGATTTGACACTTGAGACTATTGCATGAAGGATCGGCTCACAAGCAACTTTTCCCTCAGGGAATATAGCAGGAAGTCTTGTGAAGGGGAGTATGATATTCAATGTCTTCAAAGTTTGAAGATGAAGAGGTCAGGAACTGAGACATAGGTCGCAGGTTTTTATCTCACCCGCCTTCGTGTTTTATTTATTTATTTATTTAATTTTATTTTTTATTTAATTTTATTTTTTTATCATGGATCAACATCAGTATGACTTGAAAAGAAAAAGCATGAGTCAAGTTCAAGTAGATTTTCCTTAGCTTGGCTTCTACTAGTAATAGAGTGTTACCTTCCTCTCACTGAGTTAAAAACCTATCAGTCCAGAGGGTTCAATCTCAACATAGAAGGGAGAGATGGGAAACTCGAGACACAATGACTGCCATGACTCCAGGGTGACCATATATCTCATTTTTCCTGAAACAGTCCTGGCTTCCTGTCTTATTTCTTATTATGATATGTTGTTATGGTAGCAATGCCCCTTTATCTTACAAAGTATCTTAGTTTGTGCAATAAATTGTAGCTTCACCTAAGGCATTACAAGTAGAAAGATGGTGGATATTTCTCTCCCATAACTTTTGACGTCAATTACTAAATGGGGAGGAGACTTTTAATTAACTGCATAAGCACCCTCCAAAAGGATAGGTGGCTCCCCGAGGTGTTATGTAAAAACTCCACCATGAAAATAGTGACCACCATACAGGGTGTATCTATAAATTAGGTCGGGTGAATGCAAAATCCTGACATATTGTTTGTAAAACAAGCAAGATGAAAACCATGCAGAGAAAATATTTCTCAGCTGGGATTGTAGCTGCCTTTCCACTTTGCCAATTTTAAACCTCCAGGACAGTATTCAACATTACGAGTTAGATGTGCTCAGACAAATGGAGAAGATTGAAGTTTCCCTGGTCTCTAAGAGAATCTACTCAAACTGTTTTGGGGCAAACAGAAAACACAGATAGATTGTATAGACCTGCCATGCATAAGCATCTGTCAAGAAATATAAGCAAGCCACACACAGGCATGCACATGCATATACCAGCATGTCTGACAACATTTAGCAACTTAAAAAGGAAATTAGAGAGAAATAATGTAGATGATAAATGAAGACCATAATTTTGAAGAAAAATTGAGAATTCTGAAGAAGAGAATACTGTTTTGTTTTCTCTGGGAAATTAAGGGGGAAAAAAACTAAAACATGGGCTTGATGAAAGATAATGCAATACATTGTGTGAGTTAGAAAGGGAGCCTGTAGAGCTAGAGAATGAAACTAATAAAAAAAATAAGGAATCCCATTTGAAGAATTAAATTGGCATTAGAGAATGTTAGGAACTACAGTTTATAGTCTCCAAATGTGGTTACCAAGAATTCCTTCCATCACTGTATTGTCATGTGGCTCCTCTTATCAGAATGATTACATTTCCCTTTTCCTTGAAATTGGTGGTCTGGTGACTGGCTCTACCCAAATAGAAGGTGGGAGAAGTATGGCTCTAGGACTTCCCGACCAGGGATTAAGTGGACTGGCAGTTTCCACTTGCTCCTTCTCAGATGTCAGTTTCCATGTTGTCCAGGCTAGATCAGTGGATGAATAGAGGCCATGTAACCAGAAGCCTTCGAGCAAGAAAAGTTGCTTTTGGAGCTCCAATCCCACCCCAGTTCAAGCTGAATGCAGCCACATGAGTGACCGCAGTTGTAACCATAGAACAGGACTGCACACCAGAGCCCACTCAACACATGGAATTAATAGAAATAACAAATATTAGTTCTATTAAGCCACTAAGCATTACAATGGTTTAAGTAACAACAAACATTTGAAGCAATAACATTTCTTATGTCACTAGTATACACGAACTGCGACAAGTTCTTAATATGTACTTCCTCATGTAATTTTCAAATTCTTCGTGTTTTCCTCATTCCTAATACTATTTCTCATTGTTGTCCGGATAAACAAAAAATGACAACAAGCTTTCAAATTGGAGTCCTAGACTTCTGACTTGATCCCACTCCCAATTTATCCTCTATACTGTCAGCGGAGAGATTATGTAAAATGCAAATTGAACAACACCCCAATTACAAATTTCAGACCCCTCTCTAATCTATGTCTCCAGTATATTTCTCCATTCTGCGAATGCTCTCATTACTTACCCCCCATCTATCCCCACCCCATGATGTTTCTTGCCTCTACATTCCTTTACCTGGAAAGACTTTCTTGCTCTCATTAACTTCTGCTGCATAAGTGCAGGAGACTTCAAAGTGGAGCCTGACATCAAAAGTATTTGCAAAATTGCAAAAAAAAAAAAACAAAAACAAAAACAACAACAAAAAAAAAACACTCCTCATTAAATTATTTTTATTTTGAAAAATGCAATCATTTTTAAAAAAAATATTATTTGTGCTGATATATAAGGAGTTTAATATACTTATCTTAAATGAAAACAAAACAAAGCAGAAAAACAAAGTACAGCTCAGATGCCACTTCTTCCAGGAAGGCTGTCTTGACTCTACCTGCCCAGGACTAGATCAGGCATCCTACTTGGATCACATAGAATGGCATCAATACAGTTATTGCAACAGCTTTGCTGCTTCACTGTATCTATTTGTTTATAAGTCTGCCATCTGCATTAGCCTGTAACTTTGTAAAGGCAAAGGTTTGCTGTCCCCAGCAATTCTGATATAGTTGTGTGACATTAAGTACGTTACTTAAGCTCTCTGTGTCTCCATATTCTTTACTTGTAAAGTAGGATCTCTCCCATAAAGTTTTGCTGTGAGATTAAATTAGTTGGGCATATATTGTGTTTGGAAAGACTCAAGATTTTTTTAATTCATTATGTTTATTTGTGTTCAGTAGATATTTATTGAACATAAGAAACATGAAAAGATAATAGGAATTGGTAGAAAAAACGAGGGTGGAAGGATGAGGGAGAAGGAAAGGAATACATTCAAGGTATTCAAGGTATAACTAGCATCCTCCCTAACTCAGCGAATGGAGTCACATCTACCTAGGCACCCAGACCACAAACCTAGGAGCTCAGAGCAGAAATCCAGGAGGCATTCCTGAGATGTCCCTTACCTGGCATCCTTCATATTCAGTTCATAAGTATATATCCCTCATTTTTTCCTCCACAATGCATACTGAATCTGTCCACTTATCAGTGGACATATCAGTCCACTCCATATCAGTGGACACCTCTCTAGTCAAAGGCATCTTTTGTTTTCTGTACATAACTACGACACACTCTCAAGGGGCTTCTGTTTCCCACCCCACCCCCAGCTTATGATTCAGAAATTCATTCACCAAGAGTATTTTAAAATGGCATTTAGGTATTTAAATCCCCCTGCTTCAACGCATTCAAACCACTGTATTCTCAAGGCCTATGCGATAGAGCCTTGCCTACCTACCAGATGAACTCTCCCTCTCTCCATTTTCATTACTTGCTGGTTACAGCGGGCTTCTTCCAGCATCCTGCTCAGCTTTTTCCAAGTATGAGGTCTCTGCACAATCTATTGTTTGCCTATTCTCTTTCCTTTGTTCTCCCAATGGTTTCACTTTCTCAACTTTCAGGACACAGCTAAACTACCTCGTCAGAGATGACCAATAAGCCTCATGTAAGCCACTCTTCTCTCTTATGGCAGCACTGTTCACTGTCCTGTTAGGATACTTACTGGAATCCTATGTAAATACTTATTTTTCTGTTTACTTTTTTAACATGTGTCTTCCCTCTAGGCTCTATGTTAGAAGGCAGAAATGGGCTAGGCCGTAGGATGTTGGTTAATCACAGTGGTACTTACTTATTTAAGTATTTAAATAAGTAAGTATTTAAGTATTAATAAGTAAGTATTTAAATAAGTAAGTATTTAAGTATTTAAATAAGTAAGTATTAAAGTATTTAATTAAAGTATTTAAATAAGTAAGTATTTAAGTATTTAAATAAGTAAGTATTTAAGTATTAATAAGTAAGTATTTAAATAAGTAAGTATTTAAGTATTAATAAGTAAGTATTTAAGTATTAATCCACTGAAAGATTTATATTCAGAGGCCAATTCCCTGGGAAGAGAGATACATTTTTTAAAAAATATATAATTTCACAAGAGGTGATTTCGTAATTGAGCAACTTCTCTGTGCTAAATGCTCTGTGTTCCCCTATGTCAAAATGCATTATAATTTATCTTTTCCCTTTTGTCTTACAAGTCAGGTATCGCAGTACATAGCAATACTATCAATAAGGTTCCCACACAGACTGAGCGGAGATCCCTCCGTGCACAATGTGAGACAGTTGCAATGGCTTCTAGGCCATTTTCTGTGGGAAAACCTTGGCTATATTTTCTACAATAGTGAGAGTCATACGGCTTTATTTCTTTATCTGGCGAAGAAGTTCTCGAGGGAAGAAGTAGCAGGAGATGTGATTTCTTTCTGTTTTTCTGAACTTTATCCTTAGACCCAGCAGCTGTGGAGGAAAAGTCAAATTCCTCAAGTTGGGGGGAGATTGTCATCGGTTTCTGGCCAGCTGTTTAGTACACCTTGAAGTGCCTTTGGCTGCACAAGACACTTTTCCTGTTGCTACTTGATATTTGGATATACAGGAACCCTTTTTAACTGTTATTGGCTTGGGGTTCACAGAAGCCCACTAAATTAAACAAAACAAATATATCTCAGTGGACAGCCCATGTCACTTTGTTAGCTAAATATCATAACTCCTGGGTTAACCAGTGGAGCCACCCTTAGGATTGAGGCACCAGGCACAAAATTCCTGTTTAATTCAATTAAAATTCAAGAGCACCTCTAATTTAGCTGTTTTGCAATTTAATACATACAAGGTATAATAGCTTTTTAGAGCATCAGTATCAAGGTGTATGCAAACAACTCCAGGGAGAATTTCAACAATAAGGATGGTGTTAACTCCAAATGTTCTCTGAATACTAATGTCAAGTCCCTAGGTAACTCCCAGGATCCCCTTGGGATAAGGCTATTAAAGGATCAGCTTAAATTAAATCATAAGTGCTTGTCCCCTGTGTTATTTCTAGTTGCTTATTTCTTCCATTCCTCCCCAATCCTCTTTGCTCTTGTGTCTTTTTCTTTTACTCAGAGCTCCTTAATCCTTGTTTGATTAGGCTGTGTAGAACTATCAGCACCTAGAACCTTTATACTATTCCAGAAAACTAAGGTCCTTTTATAAGACAGCACATGAGCCATAAATGGCTTTTCTTTCTATTCTCTCTCTAGTGGTCACTTCTAAATGATTGTACTAAATGCTTGTTGAAAATATCTAACAACATTTTCATCCAATAGAGAAGTAAACATATACATAGAGCAGGCATCTGAGACTTTCACTTTATTTAACCCTGAATATAGATTTGCCACGGGTTCCCAGAATTATTAATACTTAAAGTACAGGTGAATGGTTAATATTAAGGTAGCTTAATTTCCTGTGTTTGGACTTCTGGTCTATCATCCCTCTCCTCAGTTTCATACTCGTAGACCGAAGTGCTAATGTCAGGGGTTACATGGCAAAGTGTATGTTTTTCTACTTCTTCAGACTCTCCAAACCTCTCAGCTATCATTAGGAGCTACCTAAAAAAAGTTTGAACAACAAATCTTCTGACTTCTTAGATAAAACAACATGCTAAATGGCAATGAAATAACTTATCTGGTAATTCTGGTCTTCTTTATTAAAGGTGATATTAGTGATATTTCTGACAATTAATTTAGTGAGTACTTAATATGTGCCAAGACTATTATGGAATGCTTTCAGATGTAATAACTCATTTGATCATCACACCCATGGGAGGTAGATATTATTGTTATTTCATTTTACACATGTGGAAAATAGAGCACAAACAGGTGAAATAACTCCCCTAAGTTCATACAGGGCAAAAATAAACTTAGTGAGAGATGACCAGACATACAGTAGCTGTATGCCTTTGGAAAGTTACGGAGCTTCTCCGAGTCTTTTGTCATCTGTAAGGTAGATTCATGATATCACTCTCACACAGAGTCCAGAAAAATGCCATTGATTTCATCAAGTGAAAGTAGAAAATGTTCTCTGTGTTAAAGGGCCTGCATAGCTCATTCATTTATTCACTCAACAAATATGTAAGCACATAA
Organism: Panthera pardus; assembly: GCF_024362965.1. Lineage (NCBI taxonomy): Eukaryota > Metazoa > Chordata > Mammalia > Carnivora > Felidae > Panthera > Panthera pardus. Next base: position 41,169,862 of record NW_026526821.1, on the reverse strand, counting down.
CTATGTGAAAGGCATCATATCTACTGTTGGAGATAAAGAAATGCATGAAAAGTAGTTCCAAGAAGCTCCCAGGCTAGTAGGCAAAATGAGTGCACAGATTGCCCTTGACTTCTAATGAGGAGCATCATTACAAACCCATGGTGAGTTGTAAGTCGGGGAACCTGAGTGGCTCATTAGGTTAGGCGTCCAACTTTGGCCCAGGTCATGATCCCACACTTTGTGGGCTCGAGCCCCGCGTGGGGCTCTGTGCTGACAGCTCGGGGCCTGAAGCCTGCTCAGATTCTGTGTCTCCTTCTCTCTCTGCCCCTCCCTTGCTTGCACTTTGTCTCTCTGTCTCCCAAATATTAAAACTATTTAATATTTTTAATAATAATAATATTTTAATAAAAATAAATATAAAATTTTTTTTAAAAAGGAAAAGAAAATCTCATAAGTCAAAAATACATTTAGGGGCACCTGGATGGCTCAGTCGGTTGAGAGTCCAACTTCAGCTCAGGTCATGACCTCATGGCTGGTGAGTTCAAGCCCAGCATCAGGCTCTGTGCTGACTGCTCAGAGCCTGGAGCCTGCTTCCGATTCTGTGTCCCTCTCTCACTCTGCTCCTCCCCTGCTCATGCTCTGTCTGTCTGTCTGTCTCTCTCTTTCTCTCAAGAATAAATAAAAAACATAAAAAAATTAAAAATGATACATTTATCACATCCAACTTATCAAACATTATCGTTTAGCCTAGCTCACCTTAAATTCACTCAGAACACTCAAATTAGCCCATGGTTGTGCAAAATCATCTAACACAAGGTCTATCTTATAATAAAGTATTGGATATCTTGTGATTTGTTGACTACTGGACTAAAAGTGAAAAGCAGGATGGTTGTACAGATACAGAATGGATGCCAGCAGATGGGTTTTTTATCTTCCTGCTGGTGTGGCTGACTGGGAGCTGCAGCTCACTGCTCCTGGCTCAGCATCACAATGGAGTATTATATTGGGAAAAGATCAAAAGTCAAAATTTGAAGAATGGTTCTACTAAATGTACTGCGGGGTTTTTTTGTTTGTTTCTTTTTTGTTTCTTTTTTGCATCATAAAGCCAAAAAGATGTCAAACTGCTGTAAGCCGAGAACCATCTATACAGCAATGGAAGCTTCTAGAGGATACCAAGGTAAAAACATGGAAAGAGCTGATTAACTACATGGTCTATAGATGCCAGAAAAGTATCAGAAGTGGGTTTTCATGACCACAGTTTTAGGAATCAAGGCATATGCCATGGCCTCTGAGGACGCAAAGAAGCGCAGGGAAGCATGGTACACTTGGGAAGCACTAAGAAATTCAATATGGCTGGGTCATTAAGACCATAGAATGGATTGGTAACAGAGAAGACTGGAGAGGTAAAAATCATGAGAGTCTTTTAGCCCATGTTAAGAATTTTGGGCTTTTCCCTCTACCTGATGCAGACTACCAGAAAAAGGACATGCTTTGGTTTGCATATTACATAGATCCCTTTGGCAGCATCTTGGAAGAACAGTGCAGGAGGTAGACAACAAATTTGGAGTCAGGGAGAACAGACAAAAGGCTATTTCACAACACAGGCATGCGATGGTGGAAGAGAAATGTCCCAAGTTGGCCTCTTCAAAATGATATACAAATGTCTAATAAGGAATGTAAATGAGAAAACCAATTTGAGTTTCTTTTTAATGTAGTGCCTTGATGGGATTTGGTCACTGATTAAGTATTCTTGGTGAGAGGAGGGCACTGTCTAAGGTAAATCTTAAGGTCTAACTTTAGCAATTGGGAAGGTGCAGCATCACCAGCTCACAGAGGAAAAACCTAAGTATGTATTTTCGGTATAGTACATGAAGAATTAAGTTCCAGAAATGTCATCTTCAATGAATCATTGGGATATCCAGTGGAACCACGAAATCAATGGTTGGAGATCTTCAGGCCAGTAGACAGATTTGGGGTGAAGATACAAGTCTTGAGTTAAAAGCATATACATGATGTTCACAAGTATGAATGAAGATGAGCATGTGAAGAAGCAGAAGATGAGAGAAGAGACAAGATGAGCTAGGAAGAGGACCCAGGAGAGAAACCTGAAAAACACCAAGCTTCAAGGGGAGAACAGAAGACATGGATCCATATAGACCTTGTCACTGGTGGGAAGAACAACCAAAGAGAGGAATACAGCATAAAATTGGTCTCACAATGTGCTTGTGGAGAATAAATCCACTGGGATGAACAAAATCCCTTCTCATGTTGAACAGTCTAGGCTAACAATTCCCTCATTTCTATCATTCTGTATTTTATAATCACTGTAGCTTAAGTAAAATAATTAAATGTTTGGGGTTAAAAGGTGTCCAGCTAAATTTCAGGCTATGTTGGGGAGTAAATGCAACCAGGGATTAAAATAATCTCATAAAATCCTCCTCTGCTATCTCAAAAACTTTGAAGCAAAAATTTCCCTGATGTCAACTTGGATTCAGCTGTAATTATGGGGCTGCTGATGTCTAGGGTACACGATGGGGTTTACTGTTGAATTATCTTAAGCTTGGGAACCGCTATGAAAAAAAATAAGCTCATTCTTCCTGTAAAAGATAGTATATATGTAATCTCTGTTGCTCTGAAACTGTGCATGGAATCATGTGGAGACAGTAGAAATTAGATCAGATATAATAATCTTTAATACTTAAGTACTTTGACAAAAATGCTATTTAAAGCAAAACAGTACTTCTAAAAGCACTTTAATCCTTCAGTTCACAGAGGAGCACAACACATTAACTTTAAAAAACCTTTTTGAAATATCTAAAAATCACTCACTATTTTTATGAGCTACAGATTACAACATATTTTCTTCATTACGATTCAAGTGATTGTATTGATAAGGGTTATGAATTTTCCTTTCCACAGTTCCCTTCAGATGGGCCACAGGAACTCATCCACATAGAACGACGGCGGAGGTACCAATTAGTAACTAATTATTTTGGTGCACTAAATGTTACAGTGGTTACCTGAAAGACTTAATATTGCCTTCATAAGTCCCACCTCCATAGCTGATTTTGTTATTCTAAATGGCATGTTTGACGGCTCCTAACTCAGTGGTGGTCTTTGTACGTGGCATCCTGTAGGAACACTACTGACCCCAAACCTACATACACTACAGATTCTGAGCATCCCATTTAGCTAAAGAACATTGTTTCCTGAAATGACCGGTCAATTGTTTCAGACCTATATTAGCTACTGAAACACTTCTCTTTGCACATTATTTTCCTATGTGCAGACAAAGCCAAATTGAATGAGCACTTCAAGGGGTTGGGCAATAGTAGATTTCTGGAAATGAGTTGGTCCACATGTTTTTGGAATGGACTCTAGACATTTTGAACAGGGGCTGACATAATCATCCTTCATTTAGCAATTCCGAGAGACTGAATTGTGTCTTTGTGCAAACAGGGAGATGGCATTGCCATGGTGCCCTCCAGCCTCATCTGTCCTTATCCAATGGGATTCTACTGAGGTAACTCAGTATCTCTCATAGTGTTTTCAGCAGAGTTTAACTAGGATTAAGTTCTTCTAAGCTGTTTAAAGGTTGGGTTGGTGAGCATAGTGCCATTCAGGCCCCTGTCTGTGACTCTTCCAAACTCTGTTGTGTTGGATTTGTTTTCCAGTTGGTTTTTCATGGTTACTCTTCAAGTACCATTTTCCCATCTCTCCTGGCGTGGGCTCACTGTCAATACCCTGTATTGATTGGTAACATGACACACCAAGATGTGCTTTATTATCTCCTCAGATCCATGGGAATCAGTCTCTATAATCATCTGCAGAATTCTCAGCTCTAACCTCACAGGTTCTGGATTCAGGGACCTGATAGTTTCAAGTCTGACAATTCTTCAAGAATGGAATTCAGAATAGTATGGAGTATTTAATTGAAATGTCATGATGAAATATGGTTTTTAATTCTATGCATGGGTGTAGAAACACACATAAGTTTGATTTTATGTTTTATCTTACCATCTTGGATAAACATGGTTATAAAGACGGTAGAGAAAAGTGGTCAAAGGAACAGTTAGTGGCTTTGGAATCAGATTTAGCTAGACTTTAATTCTGACTGCACTTCGTAGGTCTGTGACTTTGACCAAATTACTTATCCCCCTGAGGACTTATTTTGATCTCTAAATGGATAATATTGACTTCATGGCATTAGTGGGATTGTTAACTGAGATAATTCAGGCGTGGCACAGTTTCTGCACAAAGCAAACACTCAGTAAATGTTAGCCAATAGAATACAAAGAAGACCCGACTAGGGATTTTGAGCCTTATGTTCTAAACCTGGCTGTTAAACCAACCAGTCTGTGACTTTGAAAAACTCTCTTCGAAAAGTCTCATCACATCTCGTAGTATTATTTCCCCATGCAGAAAATAGAAGAGCTGGACTCGATTAGCATTTTTCTAAATTTTGCTTATGAACACCAGCATTTTCTCTTTAAGTATAATCTTGCGTGATCCCATCATATAAAACCAGATAAAAGAGGAGATGCTGCTTGAAGTAGGAGAGCCTCCGAAACATGCGCACACACCCACACCCACCACCTGTATAGTCTGATCTGTGTGTATACATACATATGTGTATATCACAACATATTTATGCTAGTAGCAAGAAGTTATGTCCCTAAATTCCTATAACCTCAACAAGTAACCACTCCAGCAAAAAAGCTCAGGAGATATTCTGCAGTTATTCAAACAAGGACTGTTGTTTTTATAGAATCCAGCACTGCATCACAATGAGCTGGATTTCAACTTTCATTCATAGTTAATGGACAATAGACAAACTAATCTATACTAAGGAGGTTTCTTTTCATCTCAGCTGCATTCCTTTCATGTAAGCAATGCAATGCGAAGTACTTAGAGTGATTGCAATCTCTTCCAAGAAAATCTTCTATGGCACTTAAATATAATCACTACCTAGCTCAGGACAACTTGTGTCATCAATACAGTCTCTTGTTGAGTAATTGAGACATGAAATGTGGTTTTCCTTTTTTTTCCCCCCCACCTCCTGTGAAATAGAAATTTATTTTTGGAGTGAATATGCTGTCGTTGGGCAGGTCTGCAAATATCAACCTTTAAAAGGAGGTGTTCTTGTTGTCATCTAGTTTAGAAAGAGAACAAGCCTCGTAGGTGTATATATTAGTAGCGTCAGTGTATATCATCACTGCCCAGAAGTTCAATTTTTTATTATATGATCTTATTTAAATGACTAGCAATTTGACATTTGAGTGGCCTGGAGTAAGGTGTCAAGACGACAGCTTGGGATCTACAATTAGGAGGCAGCACCGGTTGGGGAGGAGAGGAGTCAGTATCAGCCAGCAGAGACACTAAGGTAGATCACCTCGTCCTTGGGGTGAGAGAAGGTTCCCAGATAAACATAGTTCATTACTCCAGAGAATATCTTAGGATATTGTTGAGGGTGCCTTATACACAAAACAGCAGTGGTGGCCCAGCATGTCAGGGAGATAAGTGAAAGGTAACAAGAATCAGACAGTTGAGGGTGTGTGTATGTGTGTGTGTGTGTGTGTGTGAGGGTGGCTAGGGGGGTCAGGTAGGGGGTTTAGATGTGACCATGTAGACCTGGTGAGTGCAGGCTATCACAAAAGCAGTAGCTGCTATTCAGTTCTTGGGCAGGGATGGCTAGGTCTTCCAAGGAAAGTCAGAAATCTGGAATTCTATGTGAAATATTCCATTGTTAACCATTGTCAATAACTTCATTCAGTTTTTAAAATATGGTGGAAATGGAGGCAGCCTTATGCTGGCCAAGTGGAGCACATCTGTAGGACCTACAAACCCTAGGGCTTCAGGTCTGAGATACCAGGCCTGGAATTCCATACTTATAAGTGCCTAACCATCTGGCTTTGATTCAACGTGGAACTATGAACACTTTGCCACTTTTGTTATAATTCATTCCTTTATGTCTGGGTACTCCTAATCATCAATTATGAGAAGCCAGTTTTATTCTTAGTTTGGGGTTTCAGAGGATCTCAAGTTCAAGAAATACGGCAGTCTTTTCGGAGGCCACCTTCTTAGCAAGTCCCCCTTCATTTGTCAAATATTTCATAATCTAACAAAGTATTTCATAGTCTATGATTTTACATAGCAGCACAGCCAATTTAAACATATGTATGATTAGGATCAAAATCAAAATGAATGCAATTTTGGTCACATTCATATAGTCATATTGTCCTTAGAAAGTCATTAGTACATTTAAATTTTTTTTTTTCCTGCAGAAAATGATGGAGGGAAAAAGATCACGCTTCCCACACAAAATACTTTTATTCTTTCCTTTTCCCCCTGAAACTTTATTTTCTGTGCAGTTCTTTCTGAGCAAATGGGTATGAAAATGCTGGGGTGAGGCAGCCCAGTAAGCTGTCCTCCTCTCTGGCCAGTGCCCCATCATCGCCATCCACCTGGCTCCCCAGTCAGGAAGACCTTCTCTGAACTGAAAGCCTTTCCTCTTTACTTTACCACTTGGCATTATGGGAGGGATGTGGATCTTCACTGGCCCTCATGGGAATTCTGAAACTTCAGAATCTCCAGAAAGTGTTCAGAAGTAGACAGAAGTGCTCAGAACTGGATCCTCCTGGGGACAGTCTTTGACATTTCAAAGGGAGAAGGGGACTGGAAAACTCTAAAAGGCACAGAATAAACAGGAAAAGAAATGAAATGGTGTCACTGAGAGAAAAGTGAACTCCAGAGGCCTCAGGCTTCAACCACAGGGGACCAAGCATTTTGAAAGAGCAATTAACATAACTCTCTTGAATTGCTTAGCTACTTTCCTATAACTTCACTGCTTTTACATATAGATAACTTTTGCCCCCTTCAGGCACTAGTTAATACCATCTATTAAAACTCCCCCAAACACAAAACAAGTTTCAAAGCAGGCCGTTACAACTGTCTTAGAGCATGCAAAGAGAAATAGCAGAATCCTTTGACCTCCAAAGGAACCTATTTTATTATACGAAAGAAACACAGGAAGAAAGAGAGAAAATATTTTCCTTTTTAGCAGCCATGCAATCACACAGATTTTACTATTTGCAAAATGGATATCACTATTGCTTTCCTTTGATGGAAGGCATTTGACTCTCTGCTTCAAGGGAGATATTAAAAACAAAACAGCAGCAAAATACTGGCAAAGGAAATTAAATGGGAAGTGCGTCTCTCCATCTTCTTCTTTCTTATTTTGTGAACTTTGCTTTGGGAATGATGGTGACTTTTCTCAAGTGCAATACTGTTCATAACATCTAGTCACTATTTTGTATTACTCATCATTTGTGGGACAGAGTCAGCACCTCCTAAAAGGATATCTGTTATCAGCAATCTTCAGAGGAAGAAAAAAAAAACAACACTTGTATACTGTTTGAACTTTATAATTCTTAGGTTATCAATCTATGATTGAAATGCTGCACTGTTCTATTAAATATGAAAATAAATTACTGTAATATAATTGGCTAACAGAGCTTTTACTGTTAGAACGAGTTAACAGGGAATTGATCTGATTGATTAATTAATTAGTAACATGAACTTGGATTAAAACTGCATCTTTCCAAAGAACTCTCACTGTTTTTGCATGATCTTACTTTTGCTTAGAGAATCCAGACAGGAAAATGAGAGGTCACAGCTGAAAATCACATAGCTGATTTGTGGCAAAATCAATCTCTGTTCCCTCATTTTTAGGAACATGTACTAGACACTGAAACACCATATCTCTCTGATTAAAAAAAATAGCATTCTCCACTTATAGTTTAACATCTGTGACATTCTTAAACTGCATCATGTCACTAGGGGTCAAGTGGAACCACAAAACAAAACCAATTATTTCTAGACAAGATAATCATTATCTAATCATCTGATGGGAATGAGGTTTAAAGACACAAGAGCTGAGAGTAAAGACACAAGTAACTGAGAGTGCAAAACAGGATAATGGCAGCATCATGATTATCTTGTGGGGCTTTCACTAGCTCTCCATCAGAGAAAGGATTTGAATGTCTAAAATAGAAGATATTAGAACATGTCACTCTACTACATATTAAATATTAGAATCAAATTAGGCCAATAGTCAAAATAGCTTTGGTGTTCTGTAGATCTGTGATTTTCTAACTTCCTCACCATTTGAGAAAGAGCTAAATGACCTAGAATCTTACGTCTGCCATGACCTTAATCCTATGACCTTGGGAAAATCATATCATCCTTAGCTGTTTTTCTCATCTACAAAATGATAATAGCACCATTTGCTGTGAGTGTTAAATCAACGCAGGTACTTAAAAGCACTGTGTAAACTATGTACCTCTCTAGCACTGTAACAGTGTACCATTATATATGCACATTTTTTATTTTATTTTTATTTTTAGAAAACACCTACAGAGGAATTAGGCCAAAGAATCTGACCAATGTTAACCCTGCCTGCGGTAAAGTGAAATGAAGGCCTTGCTGTTGTTGAACACAAAGGAAAGATTCTAAAACTTTCTTAAGTGTGTAATTGTAGGGTTGCATATTGGTAATCTAAAGAGACTTCTGGTCAAAGGTTGAAAATGGCAGACTTCAAATTATATCTGGTCTGCAGGCATGTTTTGTTTGGCTCAAACATAACTTTTCAAAAGTAAGCTGCTTTCCAACTTTTAAAAACAAAACGTTTTAACATAAGATACTGAATTTCTATGTCCTCCTTCTAAAAATCAAATATTTGGCAGAAATTCCCTGGGAATTCCTGCAAAGCAATAATCCGTGAAGCTGTTTCTGCCATGTTTTTCTGATGGTGTCTTCCCTAGGCTGTTTGCTTCATTCCCCACCTAGACTCAAATGGTTCCTGCCAGTATCTATAAGCATTTCAGTTTATAATATTTTTTAGGTGAACGTGAAACAGTGGATTATTATTCTGTAAATATTTATGGCACTTCCCATGCCCTCGTGGACAGAATACATTTTTATACCTCATTGACTTGCAGTTTGAGCATAACACTTGCTTTGGTCAAAAAACTGTCAACAGATGTGACATGAGCAGAAACCTTAAATATGCTTGGGTATTTGGCTCAGCTCCATGTTTATTTGCCAGGAGAAGAGTATGTTCCAGGACAAGTTGCTGCCTTTTGTCTTGAGCCTTAGAGTAAGAGGCATGGATAGAGTAGAACTGAGCCCTTCCTTCAGGACTGTAGCCTGAAGCCAACCAAGGTCAAGTGACCAAGCCTGAGGCACAGATGCTCTAAACAACCTGAATTAAATAAATAAATAAATAAATAAATAAATAAATAAATAAATACTTATTGCTATAAGCCAGTGAGTTTTAGGATAGTTTGTTATACAGCATTATTTTGCATTATTTTACTTGTGGGCAAGATAAACCTACCATTCACTTTCTTCAAATGCAAAAACAAAACATCTCTTTGCGTGTGTGTGTGTGTGTGCATGTATGCACATGCATGTGTGCCCACTTGGGAATTTTAATATTTTAAGAAATTTGAGCCAGTTATCATTGAATGATGTGTATTTTTAATTTTCAACCAACACCTTCTCAGGATGAGATTGAACTTAAACCTCTTCTGACTTTACTTGCTCCTTACCCCACTCAGAAAGAAATTTTAGAATCCTTTAGACTGTGTCAAAGGAAGTCAACATAGAGGCTCAGAGTTAGTTTTTGTAATGACTGTAATGCTACATACACACACACTCACACACCCATTTATTTCCTGTCTATTGCTTCATTTTCTTTTTGCAATCCACCCTAATACCATAGGTAATTCTAAGTTAAGGTACAGCTTTATATATATATATATATATATATATATATATATATATATATATACATATATGTGTATATATACACATATATGTGTATATATGTGTATATATGTGTATATATGTGTATATATGTGTATATATACACATATATGTGTATATATGTATATATGTGTATATATACACATATATGTGTATATATGTGTATATATGTGTATATAAATATATAAATATATATGTGTGTATGCATATGTGTGTGTGTGTGTGTGTGTGTGTGTATGCTTCATGTTACCTATTTCCAAGGATGGAAAATCTTGGTTAACATAGAAATAAATTATAAAGTTATCTGCACTTCTCCCTAATCCAACAATTGCACTGTGATGTTATGTCAAAGATTCCAAAGTTGCTAGAATGGAATTTGTCAATTGGATAAAAACGAAGGACTGTAAAATCTTCTGAAAGGATTCTCAGTACAAATAAATGTTTTGGAATAAATGGTACAAATGCAGAATTAAAAGCCCCAATAATGAAGTGTTTTTATATTAGAATAGAACATAGTGTATTAAAATATACAGCTGGCTTTTTCATATGAGCGACAACATGCAGCATTAAACTTCCAGGAAATAGAAGCACACTGAACATGCTTAGTTGATTGTAGTACATCCCAGATCTTCAACCTACACCTAAGGCTTCCAGTTTTGACACACAACACTATAACATTTTTATTATTTTATTTTATATTTTTTATATTTTATTTTTTATATATATATATGTTATAAAAATACAAAATACAGAATATATAAAAATATATTTACATACAAAATATACACAAAACATTTAAAATTTAAAAATAGTTTATTTTAGTAGTTTATTTAAATATTAAACATATTTTAATATTTTTATATATATAATAAAATATATATTTTATTTATTATTTATATTTATATTATATTTATTTATTATATTTATATTTATTATATATTTATATTATATTTATTTATTATTTATGTGTGTGTGTGTGTATATATATATATATATATATATGGAAAAATCATTTAATGATTAACTGCAAACAAAATGGAGTCCAGAGAAAAACAACATCAGATTGGGAAAATCAAACAACATAGAAAACATACTTTAAAATTCTGAGGGGCATGTGAGTGGCTTAGTCGGTTAAGCATCCAACTTTGGCTCAGGTCATGATCTCACCATTTGTGAGTTCAAGCCCCGAGTCGGGCTCTGTTCTGACAGTTCAGAGCCTGGAGCTTGCTTCTGATTCTGTGTCTCCCTCTCTCTCTGCCCCTCTGCTGCTAATGTGCACTCTCTCTTTCTCTCTCTCTCAAAAATAAATTTAAAAAAATTAAAAGTTTTCTGAAATTTTTGGCCTGTAAATATGAATAAAATAAATTCAATCTATAGCAATTAAGACTAGGGTGACTTGTGCTTTAGGAATCAGAAGAAGACAAGCACTTCAGGGTAGGAGAAAGGAGCAGCTAAAGATAATCTATGCAAATCGTGACTTCTTTGCCATTCATGGTAACAAGTCTCTCTTCATTTGAAAGAAAGATGGGCTTGTCAGCATAAGTCACAAGCCAAAAAGTCACTTCTGTAAGAGGTAGAAAAAAAAGTTCCTCCCTCCAGAAATATAACTATCTCTGCTAAGAAATTTTTGTAATAAATATACCGTATTACTATGAATATGGTCTGGACAGCACCTCCTAGATTGTGCAGTGTCCAGACCGCAACCTGAAACAAGGTCCTGGGTTGAAAAAATTGTCACCAGTATTCTCAGAATGTGGTACACCACAAGGGCTCTGCTATTCCTCCTGAAACTGATCTATACAAGGTTTGATAAAGGGAGGAAGAGGACATATAAAATGTAATTACAGATTGTCTAGAGAAAGTATGCATTTTGTGCTACCTACTAACCTTTAGAAAAGATAACAAGTCACCCTGTCATTTTTGGTGTCTGTGGTTGATTTCAAAAGTACATACAAATTCTTTGTAGTTCTTCCCATGACTATGTGGATGGGCTCCTTCCTTAAATGTAGGCTTGGACATATAATTTGGCTTGGACGTACAATTTGGCTTGGTCAGTGGGACAGTAGCAAATGACATAATCAAAGACTGGAAATCAGTTTACTTTGTTTACTGGGGTTTGTCCTCTCTCGCTCTTTGGATCCCTTTTGCTACAACGGGAACAAGCATGGAGTAGGCAGCTGGAGGTGGAGGCATCTTGCTGAGAGACCTCTGGATCTGAATCATGAGATGTAAATATCTGTTTTTTAAGTCATTACATATATTGGGTGGTTTGTTATGTAGCAAAAGGTAACTATTACTGTGTCTCAAGTAAGAAAGGATTGTTGTAATTGTCCATTATCACAGTCAATTACCTAAGTAATAAAAGATCATCAGTTTGTTCCTATTCTGAAGAAAGCATGCTAAGACTTAAAACAGTGAAGCAGAAACCCTAAGAAGAAAGGATGCTGATAGACATGGCTTTTGATGGCCAGAGCTTTGGTTCTCAGAATAAATCTCCAGGTCAGAAGTGTCCTTAGAAATTGCCAAAGAGAACATAAAGATTTTAGAAGTCTCTAGAGAGAAATGTGAGATAGCACTTTGGGGATTTCCAGGCAGTACAAAAAATTAGACAAACTCTCTGAATCTGTGAAATCAGTGAGGAGACTGGCACTGAAAAGCATGCTTTACTGGGAGGAAACACAACTGGCAAATGAAAGACACAAAAGAAATACACCAATATGCCCAGGGTTGTTTTTAAATAGAGGAAGAAGAGTGATGATTATTTTCTTTTTCCACTTTCTACCTTTAGTGTCTCTCTCTGTCTGTCCCCTCTTGTTCCTGAATATTTTATGGTTCCATGAAAGGATGCCAAAAATACAAGTATGTGCATTGTATTATACCTGCTTTTCTTGAAAGTATAAAAAGTATACATTGTCACTGCAACATCAAAGGGATATTGAATGAAGTCATGCCAAGGAGGAGCTCTACCTACCTACCTACCTACCCGCACACGTGTATGTGTATATCTGTGAAATGTCTATCTCTTGTCATATTTCTTCCTCGCTTTTGTGAACATGTTCACTCTATTTCATTTTTGGGCCTCACTAGCTTTTGGTTTACTCTCTTTAACACAAGAAACACACAAATATATGCAAACAGTATGTGAAGAGTAATGGGAGGCAAAATGAATTGAAAAAATCTCCCTTCTTACTGTAATCAATTTGCATGCATCCTTCCAGTTGGTCTGAGGCATTTTCCCTACATTTACAAACTTATACAATGCACTCTGCTATAATGAGGGTCTGTAATGCAAATTAAGGCATACATCATTGGTAAATAGGTGAGTCATCAGTATAATGTGGAAGCCACATTGGTCTATATGTTGAATTGTTATAGACATGAGAAGACAGAACAGTGTTAGTAGAATAATAATTTGAGCAGGAAAGAACAGAGCCCTGAGCTCAGTGTTTGAACTAGCAGAAGCCCTTTTCTCTGCTTTTGAAAAGATAATAAGTGTTAAAAGCTAGCCACTGCATCCAGAATCACCCTCCTAGAGATAAGCACCCAGCTGTCAGGGGTGGCCAATTGCACTGCAATGAAGGTCAATAGTAAGAACCCATAATGAGTGATGGGCCATGTTAGATCAAGTAGCTAGAGAATATCTCTTTGAGGAGTGACATTGGAGAAAAAAAAAATCTGAAAGAAATGAGAACACAAGCCAGTGAAGATCTGGTAGGATGGGCATGGGGATATTCCAGGCAGAGGGAACAGCAAGTGAAAAGCTCAGAGTGGGGAACAAACATGGGATGTTTGGGGAATAGCAGGAAGGTCACCATGGGTAGAGTGAACAGAGCAGAGAGCAGGAGGAAAAAAAACAATGGTGAGATTAGAAGGGACTAAATCTTAAAGGTCATTGTAGGCTGAGATGTGACATTTAGATTTTACTCAGAGGGTACTAGGAACCCATTGAAGGGTTCTGAGCAAGGAATTAATATAACGTGTGCTTAAAAAATCTCTCTGAAGGCTGTGTTAGAAGCAAATGTTGGGGGAAAGAGAGAAACTGGGGAAACCCATCAGCAGCTTAAGAGAACTATGGATTTCAACATGGTTTTGAAAGATGAATACAGAACAAATATTCAAATAACAGTCAACTGAATCAGGATTTGTTAGTAATTTCATGTGTTCATCCTAACCAGGTCAGTATCACAGAAAAAAAATTTAACAAAATGCAGAAGAGAAAAACTTCAAAATGGGTCATAAATACTAGACTCTAATCGGGTTGCAAGTTTGACAGGGCAAAAATGGCAATGATGCACACAGCACAGTCAGACTTCTCTCTTTAAAAAATTTTTTAATGTTTATTTATTTTTGAGAAAACATCAGCCTTCTCTTAATCATTCTTTTGTCTTCTGTGCAATGGAAGGAAGCCATTGTTTCAACTGGTTGACCGCTTCCAGCCTCTCTTCTAGAGACAACATCTCCTGTATGTTCTCCCCCAAAACCACCAAGGCATATCTTTCTTCTAAACCCTGGAACCTTCCCATTTACAAAGGAAACTCTTCAATATGTCAGTGAAATCACATAAATCTTGCTAAAAATCTAGCCCAAATCAAATACAAATATGTTTATTTCCCATTTCAATATTAGCAAATTAGGGCATATGTCACAGATTACCAACTCTTGTAATGTGTATTTTTATTAATAAATTATAAAAGGAAACATTATTTCAAATGAATCCATTGGCCATAAAACTACATAGCCTTTGAATGCATCAGCTTGTATTTGTTTGTAACAACTGACCCACATTTATTTTTCTCAGTGGGAATAACATAAACTCTGCTAAACAGAATGTTTGGATCTGTTTTCTGTCAAAATTAAGCCAGTTCTCCACCTCATCTTATAGACTTAGTCATAGTCTAAGAATGAAGCTTTGACTGTATCAAAAATTCATTGCAAGTCCAGATAGGTCAATATACCAAAAGCCAAAGTTATAAAGAAATGACTCTGATCTAATCACAATCTGAGAACAGCTTCAAATGCCTTGTGAAATGTGTATGTGTATGTGTGTGTGTGTGTGTGTGTGTGTGTGTGTGCATGTGCGTGTGCGAATGTATCTATGTGCACTTCTTTCTGCTTTTTGCCTTTGTCTGGTGTCTTATATCATAGAATGACATGATACCACTTGATGGCAGACTTTGATGTTGCAAAGCTACTTCCCAATTCACATTCACTCATCACTGCTGATCTTGTTCAAAGTCAAAACCACCTCAGGTAGTCCTACATCTGAGAACAACCAGGATGGGATTCAGCAGAGAGCACTGAACTGTCACTGCCCTGCGGGGGTCAAGATGCCTCCCTCTTACTGAGATATGTCAGTTGTGCAAAGAGGGTCCTGTTAAGTGTCAGTTATCAGGTAAAATCCACCAAAGACCAAAGCCAGAGCTAAGCTGCTAAGCTATCTTAAAACATCTCCTTGGCTTTTAATGGGGGGACCAAAAAAGAAATGGAATGGTTACAGTTTTCTAAAGAAAAATAATACTAAAACTTCATCTTCTTTGATAATAATAAATTTATTTGCACTAAGTGGTTATCTGAGTTTAAGACAGCAAGACTCATACTCAACTAGGTGTGTGTATAGGTGTGTGTGTGGGCAGGCATGCATACCCATTCATTTAGCACACACTCTTCAAAACTGACCACATAGAGGGTATCTGTTGCCACTGTAATTATTAAAAACACCCCAAAACTCAAATGGCAATGATCATTATTAGCGTTCATGCATCTCTGGATCATCTGAGGTTGATTAGCAGGTCAACCAGAGCAGCTCTGTCCCGCATCTCCCTTGTACTCCTCCTGGGACCAGCAAGCTAGCAGGGCATGCTCTTCTCATAGCCATGAGAAGGTGCTAGAGGACAGGCAGGTGGATCAGGGTCAATGAAAGCCTGGCCCAAGAGCTACTAGTGCGATGTCACCTCTGCCTCACTGTATTGGCCAAAGCAAGTCAAATGGCCAAACCCAAGATCAAAGGGGTAGACTGGAGGAAATAGACTCTGCTTCTGTAGTGGGAGGAGCTCCGAAGTCACATGGCAAAGAGTGTGGGTACAGGGAGGTTTAAGAATCACGGTCAATAATGCCATCTACTACAGACCACCTATTCTTCTTTTAATTGAGACAAACAAAAGTAGTATGAGGTCATAAAAAATAGATTTGGGGATAGACAGACTTGAATTCAAATCCTCACTAGCCCTGGCCCTTAAGGAATCAATATAACCTCTCTTGTCCTTATTCTCCACATGAGTAAACTGGAAACAACGACCTTCACCACACAGGAATTCTGTGATTATTAAAAGACACAATTTTTTAAACCTTTTTTTCTTTAACGTTTATTCATCTTTGAGAGACAAAGAGCAAGTGGGATAGGGGCAGAGAGAGAAGGAGACACAGAATCCGAAGCAGGCTCCAGGCTTTGAGCTGTCAGCACAGAGCTCGATGTGATGCTCGAACCCATGAACTGTGTGATCACAACCTAAGTGGAAGTTGGACGCTTAACCTACTGAGCAACCTGGACGTCCCAAGACATAATTTATGAATAGTTGTTAATCCTTCATAATCTTCTGTGAACCAATGACAAACTATCCTTGTTATTTTTATTATTACCATTATTATCGCCTAGAAATAGCTGGGGGTTTAATTATGTTGCATTTGGCATACTCTATTTATTCCTTAAACTATGCTTCCAGATGTGAATTGTGTCATTTCTGTCCACCAAAGGAAACCCAACAGAACTAAATGAAAATTATAGACCCATTCCTGGCCCACACAGCTCTTGAAAGGAGAATCTCTGTGAAGTGAAATGTAGTGTTTAGGCAGAGACTTTTGAGGAGAGCTTTGGAACAGTACACACAGAGGAGAAAACCAAAAATCTTCCTGAAGTCATTTACTAAGGAAAAGGAGTTGCTTTGCTGTTGGAGTCAGTTTCTTTTGAAATAATCTGGAAGCTAATTTGGAAAATGGGTTGCTTGGAAGGATCACTGGTTGAATGGTTGGCGGGGGCCAGTACCTGCTCTGGCAACAGCTCCCTGGCTTTTTCTCTGTTGGATGTGTTTAGAAACATAACGTCACTAGACTACACCCAACCCTCTCTCCTCATTTAATTTGTTTTATGTTCAGGGACACTCCTGATGCTCTCCTGGCATTTTACCCATAAGATATAGATGTACATGTTACACATATCCTTGAGTCAGCTAAAATAGATGCAAACAAACCTTTTTTCTCAATTGAGCATAATTGAAGTTATTTTGGTTTATTTCTCAAACAGTTAAAGTAATTGTTTTAATTTTCCACGGAGCTACACCTACTCCTTTTCCACCAAGGTTGTACTTTGAATAGCAATGATTTAACTAATTTTTAAAAATAGGACAATTCAGAAAAAAAAAATCAAAATTTTAATCTAAATGATTATACATAATAGTTAATGTTATTGACTCTTGATTGTCTCAGTGTATGCAGAAAGAGTCTCAAATTCCTTTCTAGGCTTTATTTAGACTCAGTTTTCTGAATTTGTCACCTTTGCTTTCTCTTTATGTGTAATAATCCTTCTTGTTTTTTTTTTTTTTTCTAATTTCTTATCTTAATTTCCAGATCTTTAGTTTCTGCAGTATTGAATTCTAATTGCAAGAATGGTCCCTTCTTAATCTTGGTGTCTGTGTCCATTCAGGAAATAATAGCTGAAAATCAGTGTGCAGAGTGTTTCCAGGCATTTTTCCGGAAGGCAATCCTGTGTGCGCATCTGAAGTCAAAGCATGAAATGCTACTTTTATGTACTCTTCCTTCTGAGGAGCCTTCTGGTCCCTCTCTCTGCACTCGGCCCCCACAGATGGATGACCTGTTCTATAACTGGAAGCCTGTTTATGTGAGTAAGGACAGATGCTTGGGGTCTCCTTCCAAGGCCTTGTTTTTCAGATCCAACAATGGAGATGAGATCGGAGCTGCCTTCTGCGATCCAGAAATGCTTTCAGCCATGGCCACTGGGCTGGAAAAGGATGGTGCTTACAGAACTGTGCCTGTCTTGGATGTCTGGAAGCTGTGCTTCTAAACATAGCAGAGCCCTCCCTCCCTGTCATTTCAGCCCAGCTGGTAAAGCCCACCTGGCTCTTTTGAGGCACTCACTTTGAGAAAGTAGTTGAGAAGCAGCTGAGATATCCTCCAGGAATTCTCTAGCTTCTGTGAGCTGCTCTGGGTTGTTTCTGCAAAGCCCAGACACTCCTCAAGATGATTCGATTCAAAAGATCTGATACAACCCTGCGGTTCTTTGTTGATCCCATGAGTATCCCAACATGCACTATAGGAGGGAGGTCTGCGATAGGCTTACAGTCTCAGTCTCCATGGAGCTCCAGCTCACAAATCTCTGGAAGGGAGAGTGATTCTGTTCTCTGCTGGTACTTTGAGCTCAATATTGTCGTGATTATTCGCACTTCTCTAAGCTTTACGTGGCAAAAATTCAGTCGGCCTCTTGGGGATGCAGCTTTTCTTTAAAGAAAGAGTTGTAGCATTTTCCTAATATAAACACACATACAGGTTTTGTAATACAAAACTCCTGCAGGCGTTGGTTGATGTTTCCCTTCTGGCCTAAACTGCTGGGTGTGACTAGTTTAAAAGCTGTCAAAATGACATAAAACAGTTATTAAAACCAATGGCTGCCTCACTGCCAGAGGGCAATATTGTTCCATAAATAGTCTGTATTGCAACATTGCTCAGAGCAAGACTGAGCCATCAAACCTAAGGGCAGAAGGCATTTTAAACACACAGTAAAGTGCAATCACATGTAGAGTCCCCCACATAAGTAAATGGAAACATTTTTTGCAGCAGCCATTTGGGCCATACGTACAAGTGAAACATAGGTATTTTCAGTATCTATTTGAGCACCTAAGTGAACATGTAATTGCGCAATGAGCCTTTCACAGCAACTCAATTAAACATGTAAATTATTGTCAAATGTTCCCAGCAGCCACGGAACATTTTCGGTGTCCAATGTCATTATCCTCTATCAGGCATTTGTGCATCAGAGTACACATTTCTGTAATTAAATAGCAATTATTTTTATTTCTAGTCCCATTAGTAATATCTAAAATTGGAAGTGTGGTATTGTCTTTCTTGTTTTTTTGGCTTAGATTCACGATATATTTAATGAAACCATACTTTATGGAAACAGTGGGTTCCCACAGAGGTATCTTTTAGCATCTTTGTTTTTGGAAAGGTACTATGACTATGGAGTCTTCTTAAAAATAGAATCACATAGGGGCGACAGGGTGGCTCAGTCGATTGAATGTCTGACTCGTGATCTAGGCTCAGGTCATAATGTCACATCTCGTGAGATAGAACCCTGTGTCGGGTTCTGTGCTGTGCGAAGCCTGCTTAGGGTTAGGTTCTCTCTCTCCCTCTCTCTCTGCCCTTCTCCTGCTTGTGCTCTCTCTCTCTCTCTCTCAAAATAAATAAATACGCTTTAAAAAAATAGAATCACATGGATGTGTTAGTCCAAAATGCCTTTTTGAGGTACTGCCCAATGGAGTACATTTGGAGATGAGCTGCCGGTAGTTTATACAGAATATTATCAATCTTAAGAAATTAACACCCAACAAGTATTTGCTCACAATATTTTCTAAGCAACTGTCTAGCCTAAGAAACTGGTGGCCATTGTCTCTTTTGCTTAATTTCCACCACTGCTTATAAAAAAAGTGAATGGACAAGCCTAAGGCATTATTTTGAGGCCCTTTGTATGTATAGTTTGGGAAGGACTATAGATGACAAGTCAGGACCTCATTCTGAGGTTATTACCTAGAATAGATGGTAGTATTTGTTATCAATGGTCACTTTTTGGTCCTTCTAAGATGATTTAAATAATGAAGTATCATAAAATAGTAGTGACAAGAAAAAGAATATTCTATGATATGCAGACAGTATTATTGCCAGCATCCTCTCGGTATCTTCTAGGCAGGAACAGAAGTCCAACAAAACTAGGAAAATCGTTGCCCCACTTAAGTATTACCGATTTAGCCAAATGTAATGGGAGCTCAAATAGTTGATTCAGTTTGTTTACTTTGGTCCCTCCTTCTACTGAAAAAGAACTATACTATTCCTCTTACTTTTTTTTTTTTAATTTTTTTTTTTAACGTTTATTTTTGAGACAGAGAGAGACAGAGCATGAACGGGGGAGGGGCAGAGAGAGGGAGACACAGAATCAGAAGCAGGCTCCAGGCTCTGAGCCATCAGCCCAGAGCCCGACGCGGGGCTCGAACTCACGGACCACGAGATCGTGACCTGAGCTGAAGGCGGCCGCTTAACCGACTGAGCCACCCAGGCGCCCCTACTGTTCCTCCTACTTTAACTGCTTACTAGCATGCTACAGAAGTTCTGAAGACGTGAAATAGACAAATTCTGGAGGGTGCTCCTTTTGTCGTTTTGTTTTGGTTTTACTTTCGAAAAATTATGCAAAGGGATGTGTTCTGAAGTTCCAAATGATTTCAAAAATCAAAACAATCCAATGAATTTCTCAGTAATTGGCTTTAAAGAAACTGAGACAAGAGCAATGCAAACAAAGTGCTTTTAAATAAATCATAATTACCGATGCGAACGTCTCCAATAATTTGAAGGTTTCATCAGACGACTAACAATTTGGAAGCCCTCTTACATTTGGTGATGTGACAGGCAGCAGGAATGTGGGGAAAGCAGTCTGGTAGGGACAATCTGAGATGTGAGGAGGGGAGCTGGATGAACAGCTAAATTTATCCAAACTTGGAAAAGTCTCATACTGGGAAGTTGTTTCTGCATTCACGTTATTAGTAAAGACATGCATGTATGTTCAACTTGTTCAATTAAGCCTTTGAATTGATCTGGAACATTGCAGATTTTCTTTCCGCCTTCAGATGATAAAAGCATTTTTGCATGTAACACGGAGCAGGTGTTGTTGGTTATTCAAATTTGGAGCATGTTACCAGCTCCCCCACCCCCATCGCCCATGACTTTCATGCAGGTATCTTAACGTCTTGCCTTGCTACCCAATCTTCTACTTTCTAATTACAGAAAACCTTTTAAAGAGGCACACTTGTATAGCTTTAACAATGTTATTTTACTCCTGTTTGGGGAGGGGGGTGAAAATCAATATGGTATGTGACTTCCTTGTGATATTTTTTTTCTGAAACCAAGAAGCGAAGTACTCCACTTAGTGCAGTTTTAATTAAACTGAATACATTATAAAACACTCTCCTAATTTGCTTTGCCTAGAAAATGTTTTTTAAAGTGTTACAAATCAATCAACTAATTGAGCTATGTAGTAGGAAATGCAGATGGCATCTCTCGTTACTCTGTTTTCACTCTGCCAACCAAGTGCCTCTTCAGAAACAGGGTTTGTGTTGGGGCTGGCAATTTGCATCCCATGGCACCAACATGGGTTGTGGTGCTAACAATCAACAAGGAACAACAACACAAACCGCTCAGACCGAGGGCAGAGATGGTATGTGGAGATGTTGGCAAGGGGACAGAGGTGGCTCCTTGTGGTCCCAGTTACCTATTCCATGTTAGACCAAGAGTAGTTCGTCTTATTTGCCTGTTCAGAGTGGTTTGACAGGGAATAAGGTCATACCTACTTTGAGGATTTATTTTTTTTCCCACAGATCTAATACTGTGACACATTGGGGTTATGCTCCTGCTGTGCTCTTTCAGTAAATTTCATAACTATCAATTCATTATAAGGCATCCTATCTGGTGCTGGAATGATGTGCCGACTGATGACCAGTGACATCTTTGCTTGTGAAGGACTTTCACTTCCCAATTATTTATTAAGCACATCTATCCTTAGGCACAATGTTAGGTGTATGATAATCAAAGACAAAAATATAAGTGTCTCTGCCCTCAAGGTTCTTCTTATTTAATGGGAAACAGATATGTCAACAGCCACTGTACAATGTTGTTTCATGTTATTCATGAAAGTAAGTATGAGAAAAATATAGGAAAAGAACTAATTTTGTTTTTGGAGATTTTTGAATCATTTATAGAGGAATCAGAAGGTAGACCATGTTGTGGCACAAATACAATGGACTTTAGGCGATGGAGAAAGTTTATCATACTCTGAAGTGTAAAGTCTTCTCAATTTTGGTAGGTATCGAATCAGCATCCCTCTATAGATCATGTTCTGACTGTTCTCTTTAATCCTGAATTGTAAAGTTATCCTCCCTGTTGCATTTGAGATTGTTATCCCAGTTTGAAGCATTGCTTTGTGCTACGTTTGGGACTGTTGCTATGTCAACCCATGTCCAAAATGTATCATGGGATATTCTTATGACTCAGCAGCTATATGCTCACATGCTTTAGAAACACTAACATTTCATCAGAACCTAGCTAGTTTCCTAAAGATGCCTTATTCAACCACTTGAGGTGTTCCAAACCCTGAGGCTCAAGGGTTAGAAGATGTAAGCAAAAGGTAAAGAAAAAAAAGCAAAAAGTAAAATTGAGGGGTGTCTGGCTGGCTCAGTCGGTAGAGCATATGACTCTTGATCATGCGCAGGGTAGGTAGACCATACGACTATTGGTCTCAGGGGTAGAGCCTGCAACTCCTGATCTTGGGGTTGTAAGTTTGAGTCCCATGTTGGGTGTAGAGATTACTTAAAAATAAAATCTTAAAAAAAAAGGAAAACTTGGAGGAAATAACTATGTCATTGCTAATGCTCTTATTTAGCCAATTGATGCACGCTGTCTTTAAATTTTGAATGGACTTCCCATTTTTGGGAAAGATTCTTCAAATATTGATAATCTGAAAGAAATTTAATTTAAACATATAAACATATAAAGGCTAAGAAGCTTCTTTGAAGCACTGAGTTATGTTTCATAAACAGCTGTTTGTTTGTGCTCTAGTTCAGTGTTTTCTAAAGTGTGGTCCCCAACCACCACATCGTATCCCCTGGTAACTTGTTAAACATGCAAATTCTTCTACTCCATCTTTATTTTATTGTATCAGAAACTCTGGGGTTGGGTCTAACAATCTTGTTTGAGGAAGCCCTCCAGGTGATTCTAATGTAGGCTAACTTTGAAAACCAATGCTTTAGTGTATACATAATGCCTGATGCATCAACCTATCTGTTGAGTTCTATTTAAATAGTGCTAAAAAAAGAGATTGAACACATTATTTCTACTCGGATTAGATTAAGTTACTTATGAAATGCTAATTAACTAATTTTTTTAAAAATTAAAAAAAATTGTTTTTTTTCAGAAGAGAGCATGAGTTTGGGCTACATGTAAAAAGAAAAAAATAAAAGAGACACAAAAAACAAACTTTAGTTGAGAATCATACAGAGAAAAGCACATGGCTGATTATTTCACTCACTTTTTGATTAAATAATATTTTGCATTTAAACATCAATTACAAATTATATCTATACCACTATGATAGGTGCAATAATTTGATATATCCCACTCATTCCATGTGTTGAGTAACAATTACAGAAGTCACTCATATCTTTTCTTACATATTTCTGTTTTATCAGATTTGGGGAGGGAGATACTAAAGTATCCCACAATGATTGTGGATTTGTCAATTTTTACTTTAAAAACTAAAAATGAAAGTTGTTAGATGCATGGAGGTTTTTGCTTATTCCATAGTCTTTGTAAACTGTTATCCCACAGGAAATGCTTCAAGCTCCACATGGTCAATTTTACTTGTTTCGCAAAAATATATTAATTTATTTCCCATGTATAAAGAATGCATATGTAAGAATAAACACACACACAAACACACACTCTCTCACCCATATTACTCCCATAGCTTATCCTCCCACATTTAAGGTTGACTCAACACATTTCAAGGGTACAATGTGGACACTATAGTTAAATAGGAACAATTGTATGGGAAACACAGCTTTGCTGAGATACTATGGATGAGATAAGCTTCCAAGAAGAGCCAGGCAACATAGAATATCCACTGCAGCACGGTAGCTATAAAGTTTAATGCAATAAATGACATTTGAGTTTGTTTTAACTCAGAAACAAAGCTTGTTCATTCAAGAGGGAACCGTGCAAAGAAAAAGAGCACACTGCATCAGTGAGCACATCACCTACCTTTAAAGTCCTACTGTTTGATGGAGAAGTTGGTAAGACTGGTCAGGATGTGTAACTGAACTATACACACTGAAATAGGATTCCATGTGTGTGTTTCTGTTTTGTGTTGTGTGTGTGTGTGTGTGTGTGTGTGTGTATTGAGGGGGGCATTGTGGTTGTGATTGGTGTGATCCTTCACTTGTTGCTGCCTCAAGAGAAATCATAGCTAAAGGGATGCATATTTGTCTTGATAGCACCAGGGATTTTTTCAAACTAATCATGGGGACAACACTATAGACTTAACTTTTCTCCACATCATCTTCAGAAAATCTAAAAAATACTGAAACAGCTGTAGTCAAGTAGTTGAAAAAAATTCCTTCTACCATGGTATATATTTCCTTGGATTCAAAGTACTAAATGTTTCTATATCTAAGCTGTTTTGAGTTCATTCTTCAGAAAGACATCTTATATAGAAGAAAGTGCTTAACAATAGAGATGAGGTATAGCCATAATTTTTGTAAGAAGATATTCACTTCCCAAAGCTTTAGAATCTCGTCTATACCTTCTTGAGGGATCAGGAAAGGAAGGTCTACCACCTTGGATATCATCCAGGGGAGAGTTGTGCTGAAAATTAGATATTTTGCAAAGATTTTGATGAACTGAAGAGGGCTAATGCAAATATTTAATATTTTTGTTTATATCCACTTAGATGAGAAAGCCTGAACTGAATAATTATACCCCAAGTGAAAGGTGACATCCTGGGCTCCAGGACCAGGGAAACCCATGAGACCTTAATGAAACTTCAGCTTCTCTACTGCCGATTGGAGAGGAATGAAAATGGAAGACATGCAATTAGTATGATGTGCTGTTTCCACAGCACACTGGATGTACACCAGTTGCAAAAAATGCTCACATGTACACACAACACAAAGACAAGCAGCTGCCTAGATAAGATGGCTGCAATACTCCCACGTGTATAACACAGTGCTTTCTCACACACAGACCTTCAGACTATTTGGAAGAATTTCTAGACAAAGAAACAAGATGCTTCCACAGTGTGTTTTGGTCCTTATGTGGAATCTCCAAAAATACAGTTTTCTGTCACATCTTAGAAATTCATACTCAAGGAATAGAACTACCTGCCAAATGGGTAATTCTTAAGGACAGCCTTAGGACATTCTGAGGAGGTGATCAAAGTAATACATGAGGTAAAAAACTAGACACAAGAAGTATTTCTTTTCTTGTTCTCAAAAACATAGTTTTAATTTCACAAAATTCTTGAAATCTTCAATATAGTAATGGTGTTACCCTTCAATAAACAAATGATTTATAGCCTTGAAGAGTTCAGAGCATAGTTTTTAGCTACCAAGTGTTATTTTCTGGCCTATTTCAAATATGAATATACCAAATATTATGACAAAGTAATAAAAGCCTTATTTTTACAATGGGAAAACATTAGTACCTTAATCACGTTATTGCTTGAATTTAATAAAAATGCTCTAGATGTAATCATCTGTCATTTGGCAGAAAGAACATTTTAAACCCATGTCAGAGGTAAAAGCTGATCCTGTTGCCTCTCCAGAGCAAACTCTGGCCTTCAGAGAATGTTCATATTCTCAATAAGGGAAAGAATTAACCACGTTCAGAATAAATATCTCAGAAATACAGAAGCTGAGAAATGAATATGGTTCTAAAGTTGACAGACATCAATAAAAAAATCAGTGTCATAAAAAGTTCTACCTGTTTGATTCCTACAATAATTCATTTATTTCTTTAATTTAACAAATATTCATTAAGCACCTATATTGTGACAGGTAATATCCTAAATGTTAGGGATAGAAACTCATATTCTATTTGGGGTAATAGAGAAAATAGACAATTAAACAAATAATAAAACAATATAATTTCAAATAGTGACAAGTGTTATGAAGAAATTAGAAAAGGCTATTGTAATAGTGAGTAATTCAGTAAAACTCCTTGTGTGTGATCATTCATTAAGTTTTATATTACATTATTTCATAGCAGAGCAACATTGCTGAATAAAATGAAAAAAAAATTAATAAGCACCTATTCTGTGCTAGGCAATATATAGGGATTATACAAACAATTTGAGACTACCATTTTCCTCAAGGAAGCAAGATGTTAAAACTGATAAGTTATTAATTCAAAAGTTAATTAACAATTCAGGAGTACCTACAGGTGCCACAAAGATATAAGAATAATAATAATAGTAATAGCTATCAATTATATGCTAAATATTGTAATATTGTACGGAAAAAAAGATCCCAAATACCTGTGTGTTTTAGAGTGTGTTTTAGGGTGTTTATTATTTATTTTAATCTCTTTTGTAGAAAATACAAAATTAGAAATTATATTAGATTCAAAAAGATATAAAAACTAAAGTATATTGCCCAGGGATTCATAAATATAGTAAACCAATAAAGGGAATGGGGCTGGCTCTGTTAGAAACGAAAGTGGCTGTCAACTGGATAGAACACATGGGAGCTTCCTGGGTATTGGCAATATTATAGTTCTTTTCCTTGAGAATTGTTACAAGGAGTTCACTTTATAACTACTTGTCAAACTATAAATTTGGGATTATTTCCGCCCATTTCTCCATGTTTGTGTTATTTTTTTTGTGTGTGATATTTCACAATTAAAAGAATTAAAAAAATATAAAGAAGAGGAAATTGACAGACAGAAGAGTAACGAAGGAAGGGGAAAAGGGATAAAGCAGCTATATTATGTGAGTTCAGAGATGGAAGCAATTAAAATTACCATGTGAAAGGGAACACTTTATTGGGATGGGTTTTGAGCTGAACCATGAAGTGTGAATAGATTTGCTTAAACAGAAATGCAGGTAGGGGAATTCCAAGCAATGGAAAGAATATGTGCAGATATTTGGAGGTAGGAAAGCTCAAGGATATTTCAATAATCAGAAATTAAATTAGTCAATGCTAATAGAAGTGTCAAAATGGAGAACTCATTAAGAACATCTTTAAAGATGATAATATAGGAGAATCCCAAATTCTACTCCTTCCATTGACCCAGAGAATGAATAGCTGCACATGGAACAATTCTCCCTAAAAGAAATTCAGGAACTAACTAGGTGACTCCTACACATCAGGCAAATGAGAAAAAGGCCACAGTGAAGTGGGTAGGAAAGGCTGAGACATAATCTTGTCATAAACTCCACTCCTGGTACAGTGCCATAGTCAGAAGGGAATCTCTAACTCCCATCTTCTCCCTGAAGAGTGAAGGGTTTAGGACCCATATATAGTGCCCTAACTTTTAAGACCCCCACCTGAGGGATGGGTCCTCCAATCACCTAGTTTTGAAAGCATGCATGAGACCCACAAGACTATAGCAAAGAAAAAACAGTTATTAAAGGGCCTGAGAATTCATTGCAGTTCTTACCCCAGGGCTCAACACAGAGGGAGCAGGCAAAAATAGTCCATCTCCCTGTCTTGCTCTTAATGGAGTCTATTTTCATACATTAGAAGCTGCTGCCTGAGGGTCAGGCTTTTAATTTAATACATATCCAGAGGACATCTCCCCGACCTTCTCCCTCCTGCTTGCCTCAAGTTGCCAGTATCTCCCTGGAAAGAGGTTGTATATATATATCTGCTCCCTAGTTTTTGCAGCTGCTTCCCAAGGGACAGGTCCCCAGAATGCTGGTTATGATACCCAATGGGACTTCCATTCATGAGTCCCACTGTACTGTCTCAAACAAATAAGTGTTCTTAACTTGCTGTAACATCATGGCTTAATACACAAGTAGCAGGCAAAAACACCCATCTCATTAAAAGGGACATGTTTGCATACTTCAAAAGCTATTTCCTGATGGTCAGGCTTCTAATTTAGCACACATCTAGAGGCTGACTGCCATCGTACCTGGAGACCAGGGAAACCTATGGACACCTCATTGCTGTCTCCCTTTCCAAGTTGCTAGTATCTCTGTGGAAGGAATTTATACACATATGTACTGCCCCAGTTTTTGTGGCTGCTATATGAGGGATTGTGAGGTTCTGGTAGCCACAGAGGCCTGCATTCAGCAGTCCCATAGGATTATAAAAAACAAAGAATATTTTAATAGGCTTATAAGCACTTCTACCCCCATGGCTATACATTTGGGATCAGTGCAGAGGAAGCAGACAAAAATGCCCATCTTCCAGTTACTTCCTGGAAGGGGTCTAACTAGATACTTTCTCAGCTGCTGTCTGAAGATCCAACTTGCGACCAGCCTTCATCTAGCTGCTGAATGCAACCTTCCTCTTGGGGAAATTGGTGGGTGTTGGCACATCCTCAACTACAGGGAGCCACTAGGAACAAAGAGTGTGGCTTGAAAAATCATAAAAGCTTGAAAGACAACAAGGAGCACAGGCTGGACTGATAGATAAACTTCA
This sequence comes from Panthera pardus, assembly GCF_024362965.1. Classification (NCBI taxonomy): domain Eukaryota; kingdom Metazoa; phylum Chordata; class Mammalia; order Carnivora; family Felidae; genus Panthera; species Panthera pardus. Next base: position 41,141,585 of record NW_026526821.1, on the reverse strand, counting down.
TCTCCAACACAAGATCACTCTTTCAAGACTGGAAGAGGTGGCTATTTTGCCTGATACACGGAAACCAACACAAAAATTCAAGGATAATAATACAAAAATTCAAGAATATGTTGCAAACAAAACAACAAGATAAAACTATAGAAACAAATATTAGTTAAATAGAATTAAGTTATTTACCTGAGGGAGAGAGGGAGAGCTCAAAATAATTGTCATAAAGATGCTCATAGAGATCGGGAGAACAATATATGAACAAAGTGAGATTTTCAACAAAGAGACAGAAAATCTTAAAAATACCAAACAGAAATGACAGAGCTGAAGAATATAAAAATTGAACTGCAAAGTTCTATTTGGAGGGGTTCAACATCAGAATAGATCAAGCAGAGGAAAGGACCAACAAACTCACAGACAAGCAATGGAATTCATCTAATCAGAGGAGCAACAAGTGAAGAAGAATGAAAAAAAGTGAAGATAGCTGATAGAACTAATGAGAGGCCATAAGTGGACCAATATACACTCATAAGTGTCCTGAAAGGAGAAGAGAAAGGAGCAGAAAACTTATTCAAAGAAATAATGGCTGAGAACTGTTGTAACCTGGGGAAAGAAACAGGCATCAAAAACCAGGAAGCCTAGGGATAACAAAAGAAGAAGAATCCAAAGAAACCCACACTGAAACATATTAAAATTAAATTGTCAGAAGATGAAGACTAGAAGAGATTCTTAAAATCAACAAGAGAAAAACAACTTGTTATGTACAAAGGAACAGCCATAAGATTATCAGCAGATTTTTCAGCAGAAACTTTGCAGGCCAGAGTTCAAAATACTGAAATATATATATATATATATATATATATATATATATATATATATATACACACACACACACACACAATATATATATATATTGTGTATATATATATATATATATATATAAAAGAAAAATAAAAAAACCTGCCACCAAGAATACTCTACGAACAAAGTTGTCCTTCAGAATTGAAGGAAAGATAAAGAGTTTTCCAAACAAGGGCAAGCTAAACTCCTCACCACTAGATTGGTCTTACAAGAAATTTAAATGAAGCTCTTTAAGCTGAAATGAAAGGATGCTAATTAGTAGCAAGAAAATAAGTATAAAAGTCACTGGTGCATGTAAATATACAGTTAATTTCAGAATATTTTAATGTTGTAATGGTGATGGGTACATCACTTATAAGTCCAGTATGAGGGTTGAAAGACAAAAGCATTAAAAATAACTATAGAAATTTGTTAATGGATGCACAAGGTAAAAAGATGGAAATTGGGACATCAAAAATATAAAACATGTAGGGCTGTATAAATGTAGAGTTTTTGCATACATTCCAAGTTAAATTATTTTCTGCTTAAAATAGTCTGTCATAAATATACAATGTGTTATAGCCTCACAGTAACCATGAAGCAAAACTTATAGTAAATACATAAAAGATAATGGGAAAGAAATTTAAGCATTCCATTATGGAAAATCATCAAATTACAAAGGAAGAGAACAAGGGATGAAAGAAACAAAGGAATTACAAAACAATCAGAAAGCAACGCAATGGCAAAGGAAAGTCTCTACCTGTCAACAATTACTTTAAATGTAAATGGACTAAATTCTCCAATCAAAAGACACAGAGTGGTTGAATGGATTAAAAAAATAATCAAGACCAATGTATATGCTGCCTACAGGGAGAGTCTTATTTCAGCTTTACAGACATGCACAGACAGAAAATGGAGGGATGGAAAAAGATAGAAGGAAATCCTACCATTTGTGACAACATGGATGGACCTTGAGAGCATTATGCTAAGTGAAGTAAGTCAGACAAGGGAAATACCATACGATATCACTTATATGTGGAATCTGAAACAGTTGAACTTGTAGAAACAGAGTAGAGTGGTGGTTACTAGAAAGTAGGGGGTCGAGGAAATGGGTGATGGGAGTCAAAGAATACAAAATTCTAGTTATAAGATGATTAAGTTCTGTGATCTAATATATAGCAAAGGGATTATAGTTAAGAATACTGTATTATATACTTGAAAGTTGCTAAGAGAGATCTTAAATGTTTTTATCACACACATAAAAAAGGTCATTGTGTGATGTGATGGAAGTGTTCACTAATGCTACAGTGTTAATCATTTTGAATATGTAAATATATCAGATCAATTGATTGTACACCTTAAACTTACACAGTGTTAAATGTCAACTATATCTCAATAATGGAGAAAATAAAAATAAATAAAATAAAATAAAAAGAAATCTCATGATGGAGATGGGTATGATAGATGACCAGAAGAGAGGCTAGAATGAAATCAGGTAGGACCTTAAGGGACAAAATGAAAGAAAAAAAAAAAAAAGAGTTCTTTATTGCTGAGGCATAAACATGGGGAAGGAATATTTTTGCATTTCAGTAACACTTCTTCCTATGCAGCATCAAAATAGACTTAACCTCTATGTTTATTTGTATCATATCCTGAAGATTTACCATCTCCCTGGTTGATTTTATTATCTTCCAATGAATCTATAGCCAAATAGCAGACAAAGGATAGCATTTGGGGGTCAATGAATAGTTGAGGTACATCAGCTGGGACCCCTGTGGGATTGATTCTGTCACTGGCTCCACTGAGATGCTCTTGTGCTGGGAAAAGCAGGTCTGCTTGGCCAGAGAGGGCCCTATTTCTCACCAGATGCAGCTTTTCAACAACTTTTAAAGCCCTCATCTGCTCACCACTGAAGTCTGTGTGTATGTAGGGGGGTGTAGTTTGAATATCAAATTCTAAAGTTAGGGGTGCCTGGGTGGCTCAGTCGGTTAGGCGTCCGACTTCAGCTCAGGTCATGATCTCACGGTCTGTGAGTTCGAGCCCCGTGTCAGGTTCTGTGTTGACAGCTCAGAGCCTGGAGCCTGTTTCAGATTCTGTGTCTGCCTCTCTCTGACCCTCCCCCGTTCATGCTCTGTCTCTCTCTGACTCAAAAATAAATAAACGTTAAAACATTTTTTTTTTAATTCTAAAGTTAAAAAACAGTGTTATTGGGAAATATGTCCTCAGGAAAAGAGAGTGAAGATATAAAATACATACAGGTGACCTGACAAAACATTTCATAAAGAGCAGCAGATGGACACAACTGCAAATTCCTCATTATCACACACTTGACATACACTAGAGTTGGCTTTCATGTACACTAGAAACAGCCCACATTTCTGCCAATTGTATCTGTATTTGCATCGGAATGAATGTATGATGATTAATATCCTGTTTTATTTACTCACTGGCTTTTTAATGATGTATCTAAAGTTACAGCCTAACAGAAATTCAAGCTAAAGAGTCATTTTAGTTAAGATCAAAAGGTACGCAGGTGTCAAAGCATATCTTCAATAAATCAGTTAATTGGGGCGCCTGGGTGGCGCAGTCGGTTAAGCGTCTGACTTCAGCCAGGTCACGATCTCGCGGTCCGTGAGTTTGAGCCCCGCGTCAGGCTCTGGGCTGATGGCTCAGAGCCTGGAGCCTGTTTCCGATTCTGTGTCTCCCTCTCTCTCTGCCCCTCCCCCATTCATGCTCTGTCTCTCTCTGTCCCAAAAATAAATTAAAAAAAAAAAAAAAAAAAGTTGAAATAAATCAGTTAATTTTCAAAAAATTCCTTATTAAGTCTTTATATTTTTTTCTATTTCCTCTGGGAACAAAATTTAGTAAAAAGAGAAGACACAGCCAAACATGTCCTGGATGATGAGTTTCTTCTCACACTGATTCCCTATATTATGGGCTGTTCCCTCTGCACACTAAATTACTATCTGTGCAAAATGAAATGGAAACTGAAGGGGGGGTTACTCAGATAATTTAGGTCAAAAATAAGTTCTCCAGAAACATCCAGATTGAGGCAAACATGTTTTCTATGGTTCATATCATCCTGATAATTGCCTTAATTCTCCATTTCGTTTTGCTTCTGTAGACAGCTTAATGGCAGTTAAGATTTTTTGGATCTTGCAGCATAAGAATAAATACTCAATTAAGGCATTTTCAGATGAGTCAGAGATAGAAAATCACTGTAGCTGTAAGTGATGCATGCTCTCCACTCCCAACCATTTGCTGGCCTATAAGTTTTCAGATACAACTTGAAACAGAATATTTGTACTCACAAACTAAATAGAATAAATCACGAAAAAAAGTTTCTTCCTCACTAAAGTATCAAAGTGCAGTTGCTGACTGTAGTCTAGGACCTAGACCATTATTACCAGAATCATTTGCCAAGTATAGAAAAAGAAACTGCTATTTGTCAGGCAATGTAAGAAGTATGAGGGCTCAAGGAAAAATTAATTAATTAATGTATTTATTAACTCATTCATTCACTCATGTAACAAGTATTTACTGAACCAGATGTACCACATGCTATTCTAGGAGCTTAAAATACATCAATGAACAAAAAAAGCAAAGACTCCTGGTCTCCTGGAGTTTATCATTCTTTTTTTCTTAATATTTATTTATTTTTGAGAGAGAGACAGAGTGTAAGTAGGGGTTGGGCAGAGATAGAGGGACACACAGAATCCAAAGCAGTCTCCAGGCTCTGAGCTGTCAGCACGGAGCCCGATGCAGGGCTTGAACCCACGAACCATGAGATCATGACCTGAGCTAAAGTCAGACGCTTAACCTACTGAGCCACCCAGGTGCCCCTCAGGGAGCTTTCAATTCCCCAATTCTTATTCCCTAGATCTATCCGTATCATTAAATGCTGTGGAACATGTCTTCTTTTATTTTTTTCTTCCCTCAGCTTTAGTAGAACTGTCCAAACTGACTCTCTTCCTGGTCTTCTAAATTCTCTAATCTCTACTTACTTATTTCTATTTATTCTCTATCTCATTTATTTAATTTACTGGCTACTTTTCCCACCACCACATGTATCTAGTTCCAAGGTTCAGCATTGAGCCACTTTGCTCTCTGCCTAACCTCTCCTTAAAATTTTCTCATCCAAGGTGTCTAGGTACAATGGTTATCACCAGTAAATTATTTGTAAGTTATCAAAGTTTGTGAATGATTTATTTTCTTAATAAAATAGAGCAGGTTTAGGATTATTTTAATAGCAATGCCACTGTTCTTCATTTCCATGCAAATAGACTTTCTGGAGAGATAAGGCATTATAGCTATCAAATAGAACCGAATATTATCATGCAAATCAACAATCCTGTGCTGACTGCTCCTTGACAATGGGAACTTTGTTGGTGTTCACCACCATATCTCTGAAAAACAGAAGGGTGCCTGGCAAGCAGCACTTGCATCAGCGTCTCCCTAAGTTTTTATTATTGAAGGAGTATGTTTAATCATACAAGATAAAGTTGAGAAACACTGCCTTATAAACTCATCTGGTTTAAAATTTTTAATTACTCCCTGAAGATAAATGACTCACATCTTGATTTCCTGACCTCTCTCTTGAATTTCTCTCCCCATATGCCAACTATTAACTAAAGCTTTCTATTTGGATGCCCTATAATCACTTCAAGTTACACATATCTAAAAGCAAATACATTATTTTCCAAAATTAATTCAACTTTCTCTCATTTTCCCAATTAACAAGTATCAAATACTTGGATCAATCTTAGTGCCTTCTTTCTTTTTCACCCCATATACAATCAGTAATGAAAGCCAATCAATTCTTTCTTCAGGGATGCTCTACACTCCTTTCTCCTATTGCTCCTGTCACTGCCTAATTCATTCAGCCTTGATTTCTGAAACCCTGGTCACTCAATTTTTTATTCATCCTGTATTTTTTAAGCCAGACTAGTTTTCTTAAAAATACAAGCCTTGAATCAAAAATCTTATGTGATCCCTATTATCTAAATAATACATTCATTTCCCCAAACTAAGCTTCATTTAACTTTAAAATTGTATCTGTTCCCCATTTGCTTCCCTAAATTATCTATTATCATCAGATTATTCTACTCCTAGTTCTGGTAGGTGACATATGTGGTCTTACACCCAAGACCCTGCTCATATTATTTATCCAACCCAGACTTTCATCTCTTTCCTGCTGTACATATATGGACTACAGCTGCCCTTAAGACCCAATCCAAATTTTGCCAGCTTCACGAAGTCTCACCTAATCCCCTCAACTATAAGAAACCGCAACTCAATTTGTGTTGGTGACCCATAGCCTTCACTTCCTAATACTCCTCAGAATTAATTATACTGTACATATGGTACTTGAATCCTGCCTGAACATGGTTCTTTGCAAGGTGATTCGAAACTCATCACTTAATAGAAAATGAGAAACTAACAGGTACTGAGCATCTACAATGGTCTAATGCTATTTATATTGTTTTATTTAGTCTCCACCAGAGTTACACATGTAAGTATGATTCTCATTTAATAGATAGGAAACTGAGGCTCAGATAGGGCTGTTAGGGTCAGGTAACCTTAGAGCCTAGCTAGGTCCTTTTCTCTTTACCATTGCATTATATCTCTTACACATAGACACCCCCTCAAGAGTTTTGTATAGTTTAAAGCACAAAGTAGGCATTTGGTAAAGACAGAAAACAAATGTGGGATTTGGAGCACTCCATTGGAGACATAGGAAGATATACAGTCTACATTGTTTTTTCCTCTATGGCAGTGAGGTCAAAACAACTTCCTCATTCCATGCAAAATAGCAGAGATGGGGCCTGGGTAGTCTTGTTCCATAAATTAATTCTGTAACTCTGTTAAATGATGAACAAATATATAGCCAAAAATAGAAAATGGAAACTTACGCTGACGTTTTTCATCAACTATTTCCAATACAAAAAGAAAAAGTGACAACTTAGCCAGTGGCATATCCTCATGCAGCATGTTATTGTCCCAGGTTAAAAGCAGACAATTTTGTTTATTGAGCTGACTACCAAAAGTTAAAACTGTTCCAAATGAAATAGAGCATGTTAACAATGCCCTTCTGATTTCTCATGCAAAGTGTTGAAATCTGGCATGGAACTTCTGAAAGAACCAACTCTTGCATTTCTTCCACAAAAACTGCCAATACACTGGCTTTTGTTAAACTAAATTAAAGGGATTTTAGTCTTTATTATAAGCAATTCATCTTTATTAAAACAATTCTTCCATATTCATTATGAGTCAGACAAACAAATAAATTAGCCATTAGTGGTGACATCATGGGCTTTTGTGCATGAATATTTCAATTAAAAAACTCAAACTGTTTAGTTAAAACTCTCTTAATTTTATTGTTTCTGCAATTCAAGATAGTTATTGGTGTATTTTCCCAGAACTGAGCTATTTTGCTATCATAATTGAGAACATTATGAAAAATTAGTTGAGTTTAATATATTTATTTAAATCACAGAAAGGGGTAGGTGTGTATTAAAGGGAACACTTGCAAATGTATTGCAGTGCAATTAGTTAATTAAAGTAAATTTTTATGTATAGACACATAAATCAGGAATAATATAAAAGGAACAAGAAATAGGTGCAAGGCATCAGGTTGAAGATAATTCTAATTTTCTGAAGATATCCTGATTACTCACTCTATTTTCAGGGAACAAAATACCATGCCTATGTATGTGTCAAAAAAGTACCTCACACAGAGTCTGATATCTCTCCTAATGCCTTATCTATTTCCCAGAAAATTGCTTTTAATTACATGAAATCTTCCTAGCTGAGTGACCCGGGACAAGATACTTAACCTTTCCTTTCCTCTGGTTTGTTGACCTTCATCCGTTATGGTGACTCATTTGGATAATGGAAAATTGTCTGAACCTTGGTATATGACTTCGGGCACTGCAGAACTCCAATTTGCTGACTCTACATGAACCTTGGATCTTCCAACTGGCTCTTTTGTCTCAGATCATTCTTCTAATACACCCCCTGCCAACCCTCATCCAGCATGCTAACCTCTCCTCGGGCTTGGCACCTTTGCAAAGAGCATCGACACCAATATCCTACTTTCTTACATGTTAAACTCCTATTCATCCCTCAAAACACACTTTGCAAAACTTGTCTGACACCCTGCCCCTCTCTCTCTCACCCATATCACATTACTTCATTGTGTTCCTGAAGCACTCTGTACACACCTCTATTTTAACACAAATTTCCTAGCACATAATTCTTTGTTCTTGCATCTCTTTTGCTGGCCATACAGTGCTCCTTGAAAGTAATGTACAATTCATCACCTAATGGCCTCAAATGGCTGGCACATGTGGATGTCCTTTTGATCAAGGGTGTCTCCAATATCTCAAGGTGACAGAACTTTAATTGATTTAAAGAAATAAGATAAAAATCCAAGTAATGGAAATAAAATATACACCTCTCCCCAAGTTCTCATAAAATATTGGTGTTTTTGTGTGAATGCAGTGTATAGGATTGGGGGTGAACTAGAATTGGCTTGTCTAAATGCAGCATAGAATAACCTTTAAGAACACAACATGCTAGCAACAGCCTATTGGGGTATTAACTCTACATTGCTCTTACTAACTGGATGGCCCAGGATGAATCATTTAACTTCTCATTGCCTTGCCCATCATCTGTAAAATGAAAGGAATGAAGGTGCCGAGTCCATAGGATTGGTATGGATTAAATGAAATGTTTCATGTGAAGAGTTTAAGACGACACTGGCATATGGTGCTCACTATACACGTACTAGAAGCTGCTGTTCCTATCATCACTATCTTTGCTATTCTTGCTAAATTTTCCTTCCAAGAGGCAGCGCACAAAAGGATGTTATCTTTGCTACCTTTCTTTGGGATGGAGAGCAATGAGTTACATTGTAGTCTCTTTTGAGACTTCCTTTACTTATCATGCATGTCCAGGGGTAGAAAAAGAAAGGGATAATATGCGACTCTTTTCTGAATTTGATAGACACTAGATTTTTGCAGAAGAGACCTTTTCTAATGGAAGACTCCTGTCTGGAAATGTGATTAAGGACTGAGCCTCTATTGTGTGCCAGACACTGTTCTAGACATTGGGAATGCACTGGTGAACTTAAGATACCTTCAAGGAATTTTCATTCTAGTGGCTGGTTTTAATCATCTTGTGTTATTTCCCTATATCTCATAATCTGAATTATGAATTTAAGACTATATCAATCAGCTGTTCTGTTTTACCCTTTATTTTCAGTTTTATATTTGCATTTAGAGCCCTAAAAGTTGAGAGATAAAAGCAAGAGTTCAAGGAGTCCTAACTTTGAACTAAGTAGTCAGATGGTCCAACAGTTCAAATGTATTCATTAAAAGGAGGTATATGAGGACAAGTGACTCACAGGTCCAATGTGTGTGTCAATGCCTTTATTAAACTCATAGCAAAGAAATCCTATTGGTCAGGAATCACATTAGGAGCACAACAGCAGGGGGGCCTAGACCAATGGAAGGATGATTAAAGGACACCAGCTCAGTGAAACACAGTCCACCCAAAACCAATTTGCCCAATGATTAGTTCAAAAATTTAGCAGGAATTTTTTTTGAAGCTTTGTTTTGCCATTGCATCTCTTCCCATCCTAGAGACTTCTGGACAAGTGTTGCAAAAACAGTTTTAGGATAATTTGCCACAATTACTTTGCTGATAAGAGCAGGGTAGGGGTCAGAGCAAACAGGATATAGGTTCTCTCAAATGAAGAAAAAAAAAACCAGTGAACTGAATTTAAGAGAAAACATATACCTTCACATGTAAAAATCAAAGGCAAAGAGATGTTGACATAAGGATTCAAACAAAGATCTTAACATTAGGCCTACACACATATATATACAATATATATACATCTGCTACATAACAAAGGTGACAAGGGGCAAGAATGGGATTCTTAGTAGGTTTCACTGAGGCAACTAGATATCCATTTATAAAAGAAATGAAATTATATCTCTACATACATGACAGTACCGGTCTATCGGAGATACAAATATAAAAGGAAAAACTACAAGGTTTGTGGAGAGATAATGTAGGATGATATCTTTATGACATTGGAGTAGGGAGGTTTTCTCAAATAGAATATTAAACACACAAATCATAAAGGAATAGATTAACTCAAATTCATTAAAATTAATAAATTCACTTCATGATAGAATACCAAAAGGGAGTAAAAAGATAAGCCACAGAATTAGAAAAGACATTTATGACCCATATATTTGGTAAAGGAATAGTATTCAGAATATATAAAGAACTCTCACAAATTGATATGAAAAATACAGCTAGCACAAAGGAAAAAAATAGGTAAAAGACCTAAAAGATATACTTTATGAAAAGAAAATCCAAGTGACTAATAAATTTGATGTAGAAATATGGAGAAACTCATTAGTAATTAGGGAAATGCAAGTTAATAATATTTTGAAGTAAAAGTACAAATCCATTAGCTTCTCAAAATATTTTTTAAAATCTGATACTAGAAAATGTTAGTGAGAATGTGGAATTGCTGGTTGGAAGTGTCAATTGGTATAGCCTCTTATGAAAACAGTTTGGCATTATCTTGTAAAATTTAAGATATCTGTGCCTTAGCAATTCCATTCATAGGTATTCACAATAGGAAAAAAAAAACTGTACATATTCCCCAAGACACATGTCCAAAACTATTCACAACATCCTTACAATTGCCATAAGCTGGAATTATTCCAAAGGCCCATTAAGAGTATTTATTTAGTTCTATTTTTAATTTTTTGAGGAACCGTCATATTACCTACGACCCAGCAAGTGCGCTAGGCATTTATCCATGGGATACAGGTGTGCTGTTTCGAAGGGACACATGCACCCTACGGTTTATAGCAGTACTATCAACAATAGCCAAAGTATGGAAAGAGCCCAAATGTCCATTGATGGATGAATGGATAAAGATGTGGTATCTATATATATACAATGGAGTATTACTTGACAATCAAAAAGAATGAAATCTTGCCATTTGCAACTACGTGGATGGAACTGGAGGGTATTATGCTAAATGAAATCATTCAGAGAAAGACAAATATCATATGACTTCACTCATATGAGGATGTTAAGAGAAAAACAGATGAACATAAGGGAAGGGAAACAAAAATAATAAAAAACCAGGGAGGGGGACCAAAGCATAAGAGACTCATAAATATGTAGAACAAACAGAGGGTTACTGGAGGGGGTGTGGGAGGGGGGATGGGCTAAATGGGTAAGGGACATTAAGGAATCTACTCCTGAAATCACTGTTGCACTATATGCTAATTTGGATGTAAATTTAAAAAAATAAATTAAAAATAAATAAATAAATAAATAAATAACTATATACAATTAAATTAAAAAAAAAAAGAGTATTTATTTAGAGTGGGGAAAGGAAGAGGGAGAGAGAGAGAGAATCTTAAGCAAGTTCCAAGCCCAGCATGGAGCCCAACATGGGGCTCAGATCATGATCTGAGCCAAAATCAAGATTTGGAAGCTTAACTAACTGAACCACCCAGGTGCCCCCAAGAGTATTTACTTTATAATTGTTCTTTAAACTGTGCAGATACATTTTTATGCACTCTTATATATCACACAAACCATATATACACTGTGAGGGGATAAATCAGGTAACAAAAAATTTCTCTAAGAGATGTTATAAGATCATTCTCATTTTGTGATAAAAACAAATAAAAGTGATTAACTGTATTAATGTAGGAAAGAGAAATTGACAAAAATACATAGAAATGTTAATAGCAGTTTTCTTTGGATTGTGAAAATACTGATGTTGTGTTTTTACTTTTTTTGTGTCTTATGAACTGTCTATAATGATACATATTATTTAAAAAATATATTTGTTTTAAAAAATAAGACTCCAAAGGAAGAGGCAAGGATGAAACTATAACTTTAAAAATGCTCAGAAACAGGGGTGTCTGGGTGGCTCAGTCGGTTGAGCATCCAACTTCAGTTCAGGTCATGATCTAACAGTTTGTGAGTTCAAGCCCTGTGTCAGGCTCTGTGCTGACAGCTCAGAACCTGGAGCCTGCTTCAGATTCTGTGTCTCCCTCTCTTTGCCCCTTCCCCACTCATGCTCTGTCTCTGTCTCTCAAAAATGAATAAACATTAAAAAAAAACTTAAAAAAATTCTCAGAAATTGGCCTTTTAGCAAAATAGTCATTTAACAGATTTTTTTCAAACAAACCTATAATGTTTGCAAGATGATTCCTATACCATTCCATGAGGTCTGTGAATGAAAAGCCAATTGCTTCTGAAGAAAAAGCTTTCCTGTATATATTCGTTTACAAGATTGCAGATATACAGATCACTGCAGTGCTCCCCTTAAAGCATATGTACCAACCAACACCAAGAATGTGCATTTAAGGATGGCAACTTGTTCATGGCAAGCTGATTAGTGTCTCTAAGAGGAATCTGCTAGCACATGTGTAGGTTACAAGGCATGTAACAGATTGGCCGAAAGTTTCTATGTGGATGGACTTTGAGGTTTAAGGTCATTGCTAGGATTTTGGAAATGCTTTAGTTTTCTCTTTAACATCTAACCAAAGCTCAGAGGAGAGACTCAACCCTGAGAAAGGAAACATACAAGCTCAACATGACTGGTCTAGGCAAGGAAACATCTAAGCAATGAACTGGGATGATTTTCACAGTTGTACTCACTTAATTACATTTATATTTTAGGGAAGTTAAAGCAAAAGTTATGACTTTATATAATGTCTTAATCAACCCTTCATGACAGGCATTAATTAGGACTTGCCCAGCTTTTTGTCCCCTTCATGAATGAAAGGATATACTATACAGGAAGAGGGGCCTCTCTGTGAAGACTCACGCAGACATACTTCTCACTGCCCACAGTCCAGAATGATTCAAACCAGAGTTGATTAAGCCAGCCAGTGGTGCACTGGTCAGTTGTTTCTATCTACTAAGACTCTTGGTTAGGGCAGTTTGTAATTGATGTAGAGGAGGGGGAAGGAAAAGGAAGAAGTTAGGTGATGTGTAGAGTTTAAAACTGAAATTTGGCAAAATACAGAGCTATGTTTGTTCATTACCATTTCATGAATGTGTAAGCAAACCAAACTTATTTTTTTTTGGTGATTATGCTTAAATTATTAACTGGGTTATTTCACTGAAGCTTGATTGAAATGGATGATTTTCACTTTTGAGATTCAAAACTGGCTTTCAGAAGCCTCGGTGGTAGAGCTGATTGGATGGATTTTCCTTAATTAGGAAAAACATATTATAGTCATCACTAAACAGATAACTCCACAGATACTTAATTTCTAGATGGCAAAACTCCAGAGTTCAATCCTAACTATCATGGCAGGTTGAGAACAAGTAAATTTCTAATATTTTGCTGTGGAATGTCTCTACAGTCAGCAATGCATAAATTCTTCTCCAGGAGCCTCAAAGCTTGTTCAGAATCCCTTATAATAGAACTGCCAGTCATTTCAAGCCTAGAGTGCTTATTTCTTAAGAAACCATCATCCATAAATTTCTGATATTTACAGCCCGAACATGAAATAAATATAGGTTTTGTTCAGTAGCATTCATGAATAAGCAGTGGTATTTCTCTTTGTATATGCAGATTTAAATGCTTTGGGAAAGATTCATAACTGCAGAAGGGTAATTTGAAGGACTGCATTGAAAAAAATTCAGGCCAGTTAGGATTATAAAACTGTTTAATAATCAGTACTGATGCTGCTGGCTTGAAGAAGGATAATTAGAACCTTTAATGTGCAGAACGCCCTTTGAAATATTTCGGGTACCTAATACCACCATCTTCACTTCCAAAGAACGGCCACTTGAGTCGACAAATAACCAAGAACCTTATCCAAGGTCATGTGGAGGATGTAAGGAGAGATTTTAGTTCTCCTTATATATGCACTCATTAGATTTATTGCCATCCTGCCATATAGTTTCAGGGTATAATTTTCCCCATAAATGTCATGGATCTACGATGGAGAGATTCCTAAATATAGGCATGCACTCCTGGAATGGCAGGTGGAAGAGAACACTTCCTGCCTCCTTTCTCTGGGGACTGGAGACTGAGAGCCAGCTTTGAGAAGCAAGGTTTGCTGGTCCACAGAATTCTAAAATGCCTTGGTCAGAATTAGATAAAGACACCCCTCATGAGCACAGGGCTTGGTAAACAGAGCCTGGGTTATAAATCTTGGAACAAATGCTATATTTTCCTGAAATACAAAAGATTTCCATGCCCGTGGCATTATCTGTTGATGTAAATGCAACATAATGAAGAATGCGATAGTCACTTAAAACTTGTAATCATAACTGATCTGTAGTCAGGAGCCATGCTTTCAGTAGAAATTAAGCCATATTTTGACACGAGGAAATGAGATTAAAGAGTAACTTGCACATATGCTAAGAAAGCAAAATGAAATTATAGACATTATCATGGACTTCCAGCCCACCATGTCAAAACTATCCTCTTACCTGTCTTCATCCAAACCCTCTCCTTGACTCCATTTTCCCTGCCAACTATCATCCCATTTTTGTATGCCTCTTTAGAGAAGAGCTCTTTGAAAGAGTTTCCTACATTTGTTGCTTCCATTTCTCCTCCTCTAAATTTCTCTTGAATCCACTCTAGTTCTTCACCACAACTCCCCCCCAAAACAGCTGTCTTACATTGACCCAATCCAGGAGTCAATCCTCAGGCCATGTCACCCAAGCTTGTTTCTCCTCCCAGCTCATGGACTGCTTGCTAAGCTCTCCCTTGCAGGTACATCCTTGTCTTTCGGGTATCTAGATGAAGGCTGAGTGCTGACACCTCTTTTATTCTTTAATCCACAGCATAGTGCCAACACATATCTGAAAAATCTGGACATTTGGAGACAAAACTTCTAACACAGTCCAAGGCTTTATGCTTTCTCAATCACTTTATGAATCACGAGTAACGTAAATAGTTCTATCCAACAGTGAACACGCCAGCTTTATCCCTCACCTCCTCCACATACACTGTCACAAATATCAGTCAATGATTTTATTTTCTTCAACTAGATAGTCCTCAACTCCACAAGACAAGCAGATCTCTGACATTTAATTAGTGACCCAGTTATGACTTTTTGCTGGCCTCAGCTCATTTTTTAACTTAGGAGAAAAAGAAATCAAATTGATTGGGCTTATGGTGAAAAAGAAATTACAACTCTAGTTATTAGTCCTTGTCCTTCTTCAAAAAGACATGATTCTTGTTAAAAATTTTTCAAAAATCTTACTTCTTCCCTTAAAGTTAAAGGGGCACACTAAACACCACTGTAACTATTTCAGAGGATACATTTAGTATTTAATTAAGAAATAAATAGTTATAACCAAGAGATTATCTCTTCAGGAAGTGCTGTTTCATAGCTGATCATAGTAATACTTTGTTTTTTTTAACACCAGAATGAGATGGCAAGAAATACACACACACACACACACACACACACACACACACACACACACAAGTCAGTGTGAACAGGTTACAGAAAATAATGTTTTGGACAACAAAGAATTACTTTTCTTCTTCTGTCACTATATTTTCATTTCCTGCTACACTTTTCAGTATCTTCAATTCCCATTCTTTCCTAATCATGTAAAGTTTCTTTTCCTCTTTCTTTTCAGGAAGGGCCTGCTATGATGTTTTATAAAGAATAATGCCTGAAAAAGTGGTGCTCAGAAAAGAAAACGTGTTGATGGCTTTCACTGTTAGATTTTATTCTTTTCTGTTCCTTTGTTATTGCTCGTTAAGGGAAGAGTTGCCTCGTGATGAGAGAAAAAAAAATAAGGTGACTTAACAAAACACCCCCAAGTTTTAAAAACACCATAAACAGAATTGGTGGTAGAGTCTGAAGCTGGTGGATCTTAAAAAACTCAATGCTGAGTACAAAAGGCAGCACTCCCTGCTGACCTCCCCAGGTCTCCAGCAGCTCTCCAGCTGGCTTTGCTGGCACTGTTCCAAGTAAGTCTGTGAAATACAGGGATGGGTCTGGAACATTTGGTTGTAATCAAAATGTGAACACATATTTAGAATTAGCCATTTTTTAAACAGTTTAAACTGGCTGAAAAATCCATGGGTCTGGAGAGTGAGACATCTGCTGTAGAATAAAACCACTCAAAGGAGAGAGTCTTGCTTCAATAGTTTGTGAAAGAAGACTTAACATTGATATTAATTGATCAGAAAACTTTTTTTTCTTTTTGAGCAGATATTTGGGGAAAGTTTTTAAGTATTATTTTTTTTAATGTTTTTATTTATTTTTGAGACACAGAGAGACAGAGCATGAGCAGGGGAGGGGCAGAGAGAGACAGGGAGACACAGAATCTGAAGCAGGCTCCAGGCTCTGAGCTGTCAGCACAGAGCCTGACATGGGGCTCAAACTCATGGAGGGTGAGATCATGACCTGAGCTGAAGGCAGATGCTCAACCGACTGAGCCACCCAGGCGCCCTTAAGTATTATTTTTAATAGTAATCACTCCTATGGGCTGGTTGAAAGAATCTGTAAGGAATGAAGACAAACAATCGTTTTATTTACCATCTGTGCTTTCAAAATGTAAAATACAGGGTGCCTGGGTGGCTTAGTAGGTTAACATCTGACTCCAGCTCAAGTTATGATCTCATGGTTGGTGGATTCAAGCCCCGCGTTGGGCTCTGTGCTGACAGCTCAGAGCCTGGAGCCTGCTTCAGATTGTGTGTCTCCCTCTCTCTCTTTAACCTTTCCCCCACTTATGCTCTCTCCCCCTCTCTCTCAAAAATAGATAAATATTTTTAAAAAATGTAAAATGCTGTAATACCTTGCATAATTTGGAGTAAAAAGGACAATATATTCTGTGGAGTGATACTTCAAAAAACATATATATAATCTTAATGAAACTGTTACTGTTGGATGATGTACTTGAGTGAGGCAGAGAAACAGTCTTTAGTCCTTTTACCTATAAAATGGGGGTAATAAAATGATCTACCTCCTAAGATTGTGACCGTGAAATGACTATAACAACAACAAAAGCAGCAAGCATTTACTTTAGGACCTGGCATTACAATAAGCTCTCAATAAATGGTACTAATTGTCAACATTATTTAATTAAGATATATACTATAAGAAATTAGCAAGCGTCTCGAGATGAAGTGCTGATAGAGTCACTTTAACAAAACATATGCAACATGGGTATGGCAATATTGTTTGATTTACTAGCAAATCTTGTAGACAGAAAAATATCAAATGCTGTCTACTTCTTTTCTAAATGACCAAAACTTTTGTAGAGATACAGTGCTGATTAATTTTCTCTTATTCTGGCATAAAGTCAATAAAATTCTTACATGGTAATTTATATATGTAATATGATGTATATTTTAATATTGTTATCCTTTGTGGATTTTTATTTTGCATTAATGAGTTACATTTTTGGGGCGCCTGGGTGGCTTGGTCGGTTAAGCGTCCGACTTCGGCTCAGGTCATGATCTCGCGGTCCGTGAGTTCAAGCCCAGCGTTGGGCTCTGTGCTGACAGCTCAGAGCCTGGAGCCTGTTTCAGATTCTGTGTCTCCCTCTCTCTCTGACCCTCCCCCGTTCATGCTCTGTCTCTCTCTGTCTCAAAAATAAATAAACGTTAAAAAAAATTTAAAAAAATGAGTTACATTTTTAATTAGGAAAGAAAAAAGAAAAAAAAGTATCTAAGGTAAGTTCAGAATTGCATTAGTTGACCAAGGGAAATACAGTTCTATTCAGCAGAGCTGACATCTGACATATACATTTGCCTATTCAAGACAAAGACAGCACTGTATCACATTTTTAAATAGTGCTCAAGAATGGTCCCCAAATTCATTTTTAAAAATCATGCTAAGGATATATAATAAGCCCTATAACTCATAGCAAAAAAAAAACTTTTTTTAAATTAAAATTGGGCAGAATGGGGTGCCTGGGTGGTTCAGTTGGTTAAGCATCTGACTCTTGATTTTGGCTCAGGTCACGATCTCATGGTTCATGAGATCCAGTCCTGCATCAGGCTCTGTGCTGAGAGCGTGAAGCCTGCTTAGGATTCTCCCTCTCCCTCTCTCACAGCCCTTCCCGTGTTTCTCTTTCTCCTGTGTCTCTTTCTCAAAATAAATAAGTAAACATTTAAAAAATGGGCAGAAAATTTGAGGGGTGCCTGTGTGGCTCAGTCAGTTAAACACATGACTTTTGGCTCAGGTCATGATCTCACAGTTTGCGAGTTCAAGGCCCACATTGGGATCTTTCCTGTAGGCACAGAGCCCACTAAGCATTTTCTGTCCCCTTCTCTCTCTCCCCTCCCTTACTCATTCTTTCTCTCTCTCTCTCTCTCTCTCTCCCAAAATAAATAAATAAACTTAAAAAAAAAAGAAAACCCTATATATGAGAAACAGTGACAAGCAAATTCTTTTGTGTCCTAGAATGTTTTTGTTAGGAGATGTAAAAAAAAAAAAAAAAAAAAAACAAAAAAAACAAAAAAAAAACAAAAAACAAAAAACAAAAAACAAAACTACACTAAAGGGGCACCTGGGTGGCTTAGTCAGTTAAGCGTCTGACTGTTGATATTGGCTCAGGTCATGATCTCATGGTTTGTGAGATCGAGCCCCCCCATTGTACTCTGCACTGACAGTGCTGAGCCTGCTTGAGATTTCTCTCTCCCTCTCTCTCTGCCCCTCCTCCACTCATGCTCGCTCTCTAAAATAAATAAATAAGCATTTAAAAACCCCACAAAACTACATTAAGAAATAAAAATAATCTAATTGGATTCTGTTTTGTCATCTTACAAAATAATTGAATGATGGCATTTTAAACATAAAATGATTTTCCAGCAAAGAAGCCAAAGTAACAAATTAATTTCTAATATAAATTTGTAAACTCGACATTATGTCCTAAACAACACCTTAACTGGCATTTTCCTATAACTGTAAAAACATGTATGTAATTACAACACATCATTGAGTAGAGCAGAATTCCAATTCACTAGAAGACTTCTTGATCTGTTTAAGATTCATGAGCATTTAATTGCAAAAATTTGGGAGTTTTAAGCCAATTTCAAATTTTTTAGTTTAAAAATTTGGGAGTATATACTCATACACATATAATTTTAAGAGGCTATATATATGTATATACACACACACATATACCTATACATATATATATACATATACATATACACATGTACATACAGTATATACTATTAAATGCATATGTATATCTATATTATATGAATATATGTATTTATATATGCATATTTATTAGCCAAAATTAAAGTATATGGCAAATATTTGTACAAAGATTCTGGGTGTATCCCAGGACTTTTATAGAAGTTTTATAGAAAATCACTGATGTTGTTTGATTCAGAGTAAGTGATTCATTATGGAGATTGTGTTAAAAACCTAATCATGCCTAAAATCTCTATCTCTCATTTAGAAACAATGGTACTTATTTGTTTGTCTTTTCTTCTTAACAAAAAAGAGCCTATCCTTAAGCATCTTTGGCCTTTGGCTTCTTATTTCTCTTTTCTTCAGATCCCTTTCTCCTTCAGCTATAAAAAAGTAGCTGTTGGAAGAAGATAGCTCAAATGTACTTTAGCAGAGGATGTGAGATAATTGTGTAAACAACAGTGAGTGGCAAACAAGCAAACAAACAAGCAAACAAAAACAAAAACCAGTGAATGGCAGAAGCCAAGGACTTCTCAGTGGAGCAAAGAATTTCTGATGCACTTTTCTACTTGAGGCAACAGGAGAAGAAGGAAAGAGAAAAACTTGCATATTTAGATAGGTCAAGTCTTAGGTGTTCTGGATGTGGCTCCCGGGTAAAGAGGAAGAAAGATGAGCAGCTGGCCTAGAATTTGGTTTGATTGGCTGGTTGTTTCTTTTTGATGTCTGTGGTCAACACACTAACTTAGGCCAAGGAGAATACCCTGGTACCACTTGTGTGTGGAAGCATGTGTGCTTACGAGCACATGACTCTTGCTGCTACAACTGAACTTTATCAACTGCTTTAATCTTTAGTCTTTTTTTAAATGTTTATTTATTTACTTTTGAGAGAGAGAGCACAAGTGGGGAAGGGGCAGAGAGAGAGGGATAGAGCGTCCCAAGTAGGCTCTGCACTGCCAGCGCACAGCCTGATGCGGGGCTCGAACCCATGGTCGCAAGATCATGATTTGCATTGAAACCAAGAGTTGGATGCTTATCTGATTGAGCCACCCATGTGCCCCAATCTTTAGTCTTAAAAATTTTCACCCTTCCCTTTTGGTCTCCTGGATTCCATGGACTATGAGTTTTCAACATCACCATTTTCTTCTGTGTTTGTCTTCTCACACTGCTTGGGTAACGCCACCTCACTTCCGGTTTCCTAAAACCTATCCCAGACCGGACCAGACCCTGGGTAACACTGGTCTTGCTTAACTCTAAGGGAAGAGGGAAGAATTCTATATTTTGGAAAATTCTTGACCAAAGACTTGTTTCCTGCTACCATTGGTAGCATTTTTTTAAATGCTTATTTATTTTTGAGAGAGAGCATGAGCGCGGGAGGGGCAGAGAGAGGGGGAAACACAGACTCTGAAGCAAGCTCCAGGCTCTGACCTGTCAACACAGAACCCGACATGGGGCTTGAACTCACAGAGCGTGAGATCATGACTAGAGCTGAAGTTGGAAGCTCAATTGAATGAGCCAGTCAGGCGCCCCTAACACCATATATTTAAAAACGTTCTTATCCTGGATAGTCTTCTGTAGCTTTCTTCCTCTTTTCAGAGAATGGAGTGTTCCATCTCAGGGTATTGATAATCTGTCAGAAAAGACATGAAACAGGAATGGCAAAAGCCAGATCCTCAGTGAAGCAGGACTGAGGAACAGCACTAGATAGAGGAATTAAGGAATTAAGAGTCAGAGATCTCTGAGTCACCTGAAGGTGAAATAAATTTGATGCAGAATCTTGGACAAGTCCCTCGACTTCTTCAGGGCTGTTTTATTAGTAAACACAGTAAATGAAAATAATAATCATAATAATAATGGCCTCAAATAATTGGGCTAGGATCACATCAGGTAAGGCGCATGAAAAGCTTTCTGCATTGTCAAAGGGCTAGCTCATGGATGGTGTTCCTGTTATTGGGGCCAGTGATGCTGCTAATGTGAGGTTCGAAGATTGTGGGATCTCAGCTTGCCAGGACTGAAATAGAGTAAGCGAGCAATGGAGACAGGGATGGGGAGCCAAAATGAGAGCTGCCTTTCTGAGCTTGGATGACAAAATAAAGCTAAACTTTAGAGAGTTTGGGCTTCTGGACCCTCTGTTTTTTTAACAACAGTTTCCCTGGCTCTTGCCTACTTTGTTGGTGATGGGTCTAGAGCAAATAGAGTTAAAAAAAAAAACAAAACAACAAGATGTGCAATTAGATCACAAGAAACCATTCCTGGTGGAGAGGTTGCCACTAGGACCCTTGGCAACATCTTCTTAACTAAGAGCAGACGGAAAGCGGTTATCCCCAAAGCTCCAAGAATTACCATCTATACCAAAGTTCAGGAAACTACTGCCTGTGGGCCAACTGCAGTCAACCATCTGGTTTTGTGAATAAAGTTTTATTGGAACACAGCCATGGCTATATACATAGTCTATTGCTGCTTTTACAGTTCAATACAGTTGAGCAGCTGTGACAGAGACTATATGACCTGCAAAGCTTAACATATTTACCCTCTAGTCTTTTTAAGAAAAAGTGTGATGATGGTCTGTTCTATATCCTCTAACAAGTACATGTGTAAGAAGCAATATTTGGATGACCAGTCATTTTAAATTGGAAGGTAGCATCCTCAAACAACAGGGCTGGGATATTCTGACAATAATATTCTTGTTTTGCTTCCTTTTTCAAAGAGAATAACCAAGAATCATGGGAGAAAGTGGAGGTTTCTTAGTCATGCATTTCAAGAAAGGGAGTAGGAAAAATCCAAATCAAATGCTTGCAACCCAAGGGACCTCAGGGAAGAGTACTGCTGGTGACACTTAGAAAATGGTGTCAGATACCCGCTTGTCAAAATTATTCTTTCTTAATCACTGACACACGGGGATCCAGCAAAATGGGGACCTTCATGGTTTTTGCCTAAGAAACCTCAAGCAAGCATGATATTACTCTAAACAGAGAGTGATTCATGCCAGTTGTCAGGAGTGGATTGAAAGTGCATGCCAGTAGGAATGCAGTGTATGCCAGCAGCCAAGAATAAATATTCTATTATCTACCTTTTCTTTTCTCTGTGAAATCAAAGCACAAAAGCAAAACGTAGTAGTAAGGAAAAGCACACTCAATTTCCTTGAGCTGGGGTCCCCACCGGAGTCGTGATGGGATGTGCAGGCAATCACTACACCCAGCAAGGAGCTCAGAGCAACTGGGGGCTCTCTCTCCCTGTGAAGGCCAGCAGCTGCTCAGTGCTAAGCAGGCAGAAGTGAAAATGGCTAACATGACAATCAAGGCTGGGTGAGTCTGGGGAGAAAAAAAGATGATTCTCGATATACTGAGAAGTGTGTCATTGTCAAGTGTCCAGAGATCTCCATTTATATAAAGCACTTTTTTTTTTACTGTCCCTTTTATTTTAGCAATTAACAGATAATATGCAACATATAAGTACTGGGGATTACCTCCCCTCCCTGTAGCTGATCAGAAGCATGCAATCATTATCCCCTGCTTTGGAAAGCAAAGTAAAAGATCAACAAGAAAACAAGCCTTGATTCACCTCACCCCACATCTCCCCACTCCCCACATTCTTCTCTGCAAGCCTATTTACTGGTTACTCTCATTCAACACCCCCACTAGACATGGAGAATGCAAAACAGAGGGACAACGGATTAGAGAACATAAATCAGCAGTGATACAAATGTAATATATTAAAACAATAAAATATGAGTGAATTATTTTTCCTCCTTGTTATTCCCAATGCAATTTAATTCTGTTTCTAGAAAGGACTGTGGAAGGAAGTGGCAAGGATGGATAAAATAACTTCAGGAAAAGAAAACTTTGCTTGTGTGTTCGCCAAAAGCAGGAGCCCCAAAGGTGGTCTCTGTGGATCAATGCATCACTGTCTGTGAGGCCCCCAGAAGGTCAGTCCTGGTGGCTACTTAGAAACCACTAACCCAAAGATCACTGTGGGACAAATTCTGCAAGAAACAGCAGCGACAGACAAATACGTGTTATGAAAATATTACATTGCTTCTTTAACATTTATGTGGCCTCAGTGATTTCAAAAGAAATGTTTTGTGCATAAAACAACATTAAAAAAAAAAAAAAGTCCTGCTCCTTGACAGGGTCTCCTTTAATGGGAAGGCCTTTTTCATGCCCATAAACATTTGATGCCCACATCTGTTAGAGATAAAAGGAGAGTATGACTACCCTTCTGGATGCAGAGTCAGATTTCTCAGAGACCATATAACATGCTTAATGAAGACAGCAAAAATGCTGTGGTTTCCCTGATTAAATTAGCACTCTGCTGAAATTTAAAGTTTTATGGACTGCTTCAGGTACTTTTCTTTTTCATGGCTCAGTAACAGGAAGTTTATATTTTACTTCTAGAGAATAGCTTGTTATGTCATTTTAGGAAAGTCAAATAGTTCCTAGATTAAAAAATAATAACATATGATTTCTCAAAAAGCACTGTTATTCACTTTTGCAGTCACGGCCACCTGTAGGAGTCAGCCTGATGTTCCTCCTCACCACCCTCTCCAGGACAACCGTGCACGGACGTGGTGGACCTGCCTCTCATGGTCTCACCACGTCATGGGAAGCCCAGCCTTCCTAGGTGCTTTTCCTATCACTTGGGATGGAATTCCTTGGTTTCTATGCCCACACTGATCTTAGAATGCGAGTGAAGACCCCACGAGGCCTACCTATGTCTCTCAGAGGGAAAGCCAAACTCCTGGCATTACTGTATATGATCAGGTTCTCACCGATCATGTTTCCCACTGCTTTCCTCTTCACTCCGCTCCAGCGACACTGGCTTCCTTGCTGTTTTTCCAACACAGCTCTGTGCTTGCTGTTGCCACTTCCCAGAATGTGCATGGCTAATTCCTTCAGGTGCTTCAAGCCTTGGCTCCTGTCTCACCTTCTCAGTGAGGCCCTCCCTGACCACTCCCATGGCCACTCCTGGTTCTCCTGAGGCTCGTTTTCTGTTTTCTTATGCTCTTATCTTCTGATGTATTATATAATTTTCTTATTACGTATTGCTTCTTGTCTGTGTCCCCCATGAAAATGTAAGTATCACAAGGCCAGGGAAATATGTCTGGAAAAGTAAATGATTCATAGTATGTGCTCAATACATATTTTGATGAATAAACAATAAATAAATGAATGAAGGAATGAGCGAAATAAGGATTTCAAAAACCTGTCGCTATTAAAACTTCTCCTCTTGCAGAAGCTCCTCATTCTCATCTTGGGACCATTGCATTTTCTGCTCCATCTGTTTGAAACACTTTTCCCTTCAATTTTTCTGACACTGCTACCTTTCATCATTTGAATCTCGGTTCAAGAAGAATAGTTCCATGACCGCCCTTACCCTTCATTCTTCATTCTCTATCACATTTCTCTATCTTCCTCATCATACTAGTCAATGCCTAATGTGATCTTACTTTTTTTTTTAAGTTTTATAAATTTGGTATCTTTCTCCTTTCACTAGTATATAAACTCCTTGGGATCATGGACAGTTTTGATCATCATTATATCCCCAGTGCCTAACAAATGTCTGACATGTGGTGGAGGCTTAATAATTATTTGTTGATTTTGTTGACTCACTGTATGATTATCGCAGTCTCCTGGTTCAACTTACCAGGATTTTAGCTACATATCTCACCTGGGCATAGCTTTACTACCCCCAGGTGAAATGATGTTTAATTAACTGTTCCCTGGTCCTGTCTTTGAACAAATATTTTATGCCTTCACAGTTAATTCCTTCCCCCAGGATCAGATGAGTGCATGGTACCAGTGATGTTTCTGTGCAATGTACTATGTATGATTATATGCATGTGTATATGTGTATGTATGACATGACTGTGTCATTGTGTAATTTACTGTTTACAACTTTTAGGGCAATAGATGAACCACAACTTTTAATCTGAAGGAATTAAAATCCTTTGTGAATCCAGTTACAAAATATTTGTCCAGAAAGGCATTCAAGTTAGACGGTACCAGTGGTAGCAGCCCTTGGTATGCCAATCTGGATTTGTAACACCAGACCCATGTATCAGATCCTGGGCCACTTGTGACAATCTTCCTGACATACCAGCTTCAGACATTGTAAGTTACCATGAATATAAATCTTAGAGCCACCTTGATACAGAATAAAATGCTGAGTTATGAGGATGATAAAGCTTTTGGATGAAGTAAAGGATTGTACGATTCAACTGGACAAATTCTCATCACCTATCAGTGTGCTGTCATATGTCAGTAACAGGAAGTACCTCTGGGCTTCAGTTTTTCTCATCTATGGAACAAACTCATTGACATTCATGTTGTATAAAATTATCTTTCTATGAGGGAATTGGAACAAAAGAAATTAATGTGTTTTTATTTTGTGTTATCTGATTTTTTTCATGGGCTTCCTTTAACAATCTAGTGATTTTTATGTCCACCCACTTGAAAATTCTCTATAGAGTTCTTGAATTTTTGAGAGTTATATGAAAATTATTTTAAATCACTTCACACAGTGCCTGACTTGGAAGCACTCAAAGCACATTGCTCTCTCACCTTACCCCTTTCCAGCTATAAGAATCTTATATGCCTTCTACTTCAATACCTTCATTTTACAAATAAAACACTGGAGACCATCAGAAGTTAAGAGACTTTCCAAGGGTTACATAGAAAGAGGCAGAGCTTCAAAGAGATGCCAAGTATTCTGACTCTATGTTCAGGGTCCCATTAACAGTACTAGGCTGTCTTTATTTTACCTTTTATAGTTTCTGACATTGAGTAAGCAAAAATAAGTGACATTATTTTCTTCTGACTAAAATGTTCCTAAATGACCGCGATCTTTTTTATGATGACAACTTTTATAAGGCAGGCATTTAACAATGTCCTATTTAATTTTTTAAAATGTTTATTTATTTTTGAGAGGGAGAAAGACAGAGTGTCAGTGGAGGAGGGAGAGAGAGAGAGGGAGACACAGAACCCAAAGCAGGCTCCAGGCTCTGCAGAGCCCGACGTGGGGCTGGAACTCAGGAACTATGAGATCATGACCTGAGCCTAAATTGGATGCTTAACTGACTGAGCCACTCAGGTGCCCCAACAATGTCCTAGGTGAGACTGACTTTGACTAGCACACACAAAATGTTTGCAACATGTCTTCATGTTCTTAAAATGTTGAGAATAATTTGGCAAAATGATCTGATATATTTACTTTAAGAAAAAGGTACAGCCGGGGGCACCTGGTGGCTCAGTTAAGCATTAGACTTCGGCTCAGGTCATGATCTCATGGTGAGTGAGTTTGAGCCCCACATCGGGCTCTGTGCTGACAGCTCAGAGCCTGGAGCCTGTTTCAGATTCTGTGTCTCCCCCTCTCTCTGTCCCTCCCATGCCCATGCTCTGTCTCTCTCTGTCTCTCAATAATAAATAAATGTTAAAAATAAATTAAAAAAAAGAAAAAGGTACAACCTACATCAATAAGTTCTGTCTGATTAACAAACCACACTACTTAAAGTTAGATTGCTCCAGGATTACAAAAAATATTATAGCCTATCTATATTAATTCATAAACTGATTCAATTACGTCCTGTAAGCCAAAACAACAACAACAACAAAAAACAAACAAACAAACAAAACAAAGAAGAAGAAAAAGAAAAAAGAAAAAAAAATTCTCTGAATTGGTCTTCATTGATATTTCCAAGTTACATATTATAAAACTATGCTTTGGGGCATACTAATAAAAATATACTTATTATATCTTAAAATTTAGTAGGATATGAATTAGACTTCACTTTTGTTTCATATTGGAATCACCCAGAGAGTTTAAAGAGTACCTCTACCTGGGCTCACCCACAAAGATTTTAATTTAATTGGGTTGGGGTGTAACTACATCAGAATTTTTTCTATTAATTTGATCATGTTAATTTAACTTAGTGTGTATTTAGGCCTACTAGTTAATGTTTTATTTTATTATGAGGAATTGTATTATGTATTTAAAATAAATTGTAAATAAAACAAATAAATTCATATTTACAGTGAGAAGGCATTTTGAGTCCCCTTCACTGAAAACAGAAATGTTTGGGGAAGTAATGATGGGGATTAATCAGCAGCAGAGCAATCAAACAGTAGACATCTACTGAGCACCTAACTCAGGAAAAATCTATGCTTCATTTCTGTGGGTGACATGAACACACTTGATCCAAAAGAACCTATAATCAAGACTGGAGGAGACAAGACATATGTGTACATATAAAAATAAGGGACAACACAACAGAATAATAAAGAAATACATGTATGATTCATGTTTTCAAGTATTTATGCCTTGCCAATTTTAGTGATTGAATACAGCCATGATTCTCTTCAATACTTCTCTTTTTCAATCTACTTTCTTTTTTTTTTTTTAATGTTTATTTATTTTTGAGACAGAGAGAGAGAATGTGAGAGAGAGAGCACAAGCAGGAGAGGGGCAGAAAGCGAGGAAAACACAAAATCCAAAGCAGGCTCCAGGCTCTGAGTTGTCAGCACAAAGCCTGATGTGGGGCTTGGGCTCCCAAACTGTGAGATCATGACCTGAGCCAAAGTCAGACACTTAACCTACTGAGCCACCCAGACACCCCATTTTTCAATCTACTTGCAATTGATATTCTATGTTATGTCCATCTTCTAGTATTCTAGTACCTTGTTGCTCAAAGTATGTATTATGGGCCAGCAACATCAGCGTCACCTTGGATCTCAATCTGCATTTAACTAGATGCCTACATGATGCATATGGATATTTAAGCTTGAGTAGTACTGCTCTGGTAGATACTGATGTCTACATTATACCAAATGTACCACATCAATATTACTCATAATACATTATGTAATACAATACAGTTCAATCTCTAAAGTTGTTTTTTTTTCCCAATGTCTCACACAGATTTTTGTAGTAATATTAAAGAATTTCCTTGCTCAGGAAGAGCTGAGCTTTCGACTATTTCATTTGTGAATAAAAATTATTTCTTATGTGTGAGTACCTGCTAAAATGTGTACTAAGGATAATGAGGCCACAGGAGAACAAAGGAAGAGGCAGTTTCTTCAGGCTAAAGGATTCAGAGGAGATGTCACAGTATGATGGAACCAAGATGAGAGCATTAAAAGATGATCTGATTCAGGAAATGGGAGAGCGAGAGATAAAGACAGAGAGAGACAGAGAACATTCCACCAAGGGAGAAAATGGTGAAGAAAAGTCCCTGCCTGGAGTAGGGAAGAGTTAAAACTATGTGGTGCCCAGGTTTAAAAATGGCCTCCAATGATGCTTACCCCCTGCTATTCATATTCCTGTGTCATTCTCTTCCACTTTGATAAGGACTGACCTGTGAACAACAAAGATAACATGGAAATGATGCAGTATGTGACTTCTGAGTTTCTGTCTTGAAAGACACTGTGGCTTATGCCTCGCTTTCTTGACTCACTTCCTCTGTGAGAAGCTGACCTCCATGGCATGAGAAGGAAAGATCCGTGTGGTGAAGACCTGAGACCGACAGCCAACCACTGGCACCAGTTTGTCAGCTGTACAGTGAGCCTTCGGCTACAGGCTGGTCCTGTAGCCTTAGTCAAACCTTCAGATGACTGTAATCCAGATCGACACCTAAACCATAACCTCATGAAAGACCCTGAGCAAAAGCCACCCACGAAAACACTCCCCAAATCCTGCCTTACAGAAAATGAGATTAAGCAAAATCTATTGTTTCAAGACACAGTGTTGAGATAATTTGTCATTAGTAATATGTAACTATACTAGTAATAAATAACTAATAAAGAGCTAATATAAATAATGCATTACTTATAACAGAAGATAAGTAATAAATAATTCGGAAGACGGTGAATACACTGGTATGGTTTCAATGGAGAGTTTAATGGGCTTGCTAACGCAGATGCCTCCAGAGGCTGGCAGCAAAATGAAATGCGTGAAGTGGCTCTTGCCTGGGTCAGAGAGAAAAAGAGGAAAGTGGCAGAGCCTGTGCTAATGTGTAGAACACTTGCCTTGCCACTCCTGCTGGTAAAACTCATTACCATCTCCATTTCTGAGCAGGTCAAAGCACACCCTGCAACCACAGGAAATCACAGATGGTAGATAAGATAGCCATAGTGTGTGGTGTCGCATGTGGTAAACTGGAACAGCAGAATCTTATTCTGGAGATGACTGTCATCTAAATGCTACATTTAGGATATCTCATCTTGAAATGCTTTCTGGAGTACACTGGAGGCAGAAAGTATTGAGAGGGAAAGGCCAGTCTGGAGCGTATTTTGACCATGCTGACTTGAAGAGATTGTGGCATTGGCTAGGATTCCGGGGTATGAATGGAGAAGGGATCCTTAAAGGAAAGAAAGGATAACAAGGTTATGAATAACGGAGATAGAATCGGTCAGTTATGACTTTCTCTTATACTTTTCCTTTAAATCTCACTAAATTTTTAGCACCATGTTAAAATGTAAGTCCAGGAGGAGAGAACTAGATGATACTTTTGTATGAGTTTGTCCTGACAACCTGCATGTTACAAACTTATTCTGGATAGGGCCAGATAGAAAATATTTCAGGCTTTTCAAGCTATATAGTCTCTGTCCCAACTACTCTGCCAATATAGCACAAAGACAGCTATAGACAATACATAAATAAATGGACATGGCTGTGTTCCAATAAAATGTAATTTACAAAAAGAGGATGTATCACATTTGGCCCCTGAGCTGTAATTTGCCAACCCCTAGCCCAAAATAGAGTAGGCCAGTGGCTTTCAAAGAATGTTTCCCAGATCAGCAGTATCATCATCAGCATCATCTGAGAATTTATTAAAATACCGAATGGGGCCAAGCAGCAGCCCAGCATGATATATACATATACATCATGATATATACATACATATATGTATATATACGTATATATATGTTTATTCTTGAGAGAGAGACAGGGACAAAACACGATAGGGGGAGGGGCAGAGAGAGAGAGAGAGAGAGAGAGAGAGAGGAGAGGGAGACACACAATCTTAGGCAGTCTCCAGGCTCTGAGCTGACAGCATAGAGCCCGATGTGGGGCTCAAACTCATGAACTATGCAATCATGACCTGCAACGAAGTTGGATGCTCAATTGACTGAGCCACCCAGGCACCTCCCAGAATGCTATATGTTAAAGGACTCCTCCCACAGGGTGAAGGCTAGTTTGAGAAACATTTGTGAAGATACTTAATAACACTTATTTGATAGATGAATGAATGATTCATATCTCCATGTGTACTAATTTTTGCCTCTATTAGAATCATATCTAGGATAGTATTTGGGATGTCACAAAATTGTATGTTTGGCTATCTTAAGTCTAGCTTTGGCTGTTAAAATGTTATGGTATTCCACAAAGCATCATGGCTTGCAGGCACTTTACCACCTAAAAGACACTGAAAACCACTAATCTAATACAGCTGCCTTTTTTTTGTGTGTCCAAAAAAAGAAAAAAGGAATATGAAACCTCCTATAGTTAATTAATTTGGTCAAAGAAACATATACTTACTGAGAGAATTAAGAAAAAAAATTATTTTTATATAATTAAGATGCCTCACATAAAATTTCATGTATTGGGGCTTTCCAGGGATACTAAACATTCAAGAAAAAAAAAATAAGTGGCAACCTGGCCTAGGACGAAAGAAAACAATAATGGTACCTTTAACAATGGGGTCTCAATTATATTTATTCGGTTTCTCAACTGATTAGTGCCTGGGTGGAGTTGAAGCTTCTAGATTCGGCTGGGCTTCAGAGACTGAGCAAACAGCAGTGAGTGTGGGAAGGGAGTGAGGGAGAAGGTAGAGGAATGGAAATTTCCATCAGCTGACAACCATCAAGTACGTTCCTCAAGAAGGGTTATATAAACTGAGCCACAGGAGAAATGAATTGGCTGGTAGCAAACAGCAAGATCCTCCTGCATACCTAACAGGATACAAGCACTATCTCTTGGCGTGAGGCTCAGAGAGATAAGAGAAATTACTGGGCTGGATATCACAGAGAAACCGATGGACTCATGCATGATGTTTATTTAGCCAAAAAGCCAGAAACCTTCATTAAACATTTCTGGAAAATGTGGGTTTGAATCAAAGGGAAGAGAGGTTTCCAGCTGATATATGCAATGGCCTGCAGGGTAAAATTAAGTGAAGTGATAGGTATCAAGTATGAAATGCAGTGCCTGCTGAATCTTAAGTGAATCATATTGTTATTATCATTATGATTAGAGACCCTGTACTTCCTCACCTTCTACAGGAGCCAAAGAAGTCCCACCACCTCAGCCCCTTACCTCTCCCCTGCCAGGGCTCTGAAGGTGAGTGGAAACATTGCTCCCAGGAATATAAGTGCATCTGCTTTTGAATTTGCCTGGCAACTGGACTCACCTGCAGTGGAGGATCAGTGTTCCTCCCCTCCTGTTATCCCACTTAACTTTTCCATTCCCTCCCTCAACCTTGATATTAATAGGTTGAGGCAGAAGTTTAAAGCCATTATTGATGTACAAAAATCTGTGTGCCCAGTCCCTGCAGTGACTGTGGTTAGATGCCTGGCACACCTGGGCAGGCTAGCTCCTGGGGGGCCCTGTAGGGTGGCAGTCATTATCCCCCTGCTGAATTTACCCTTGAAAATCTGATTTTTGCCATGGGCCTGGGAGAAGTCTCCATCTATTAATTAGTGGACATTTACTAAGTACCTACTATGTGCCAGGCATGACTATGACCTAAATTCAGGAGGTGAATGTGTTCAGTCAAAATGCCAGATGCTTAACCTATAATGGGCAAGAGCTGTCACAGGAACTGGAATAATCAAAGTCCACATTCACTCCATGTGGCCAAGCTACACAGGAAACCAAATCATAATTAGAGCATCTCTGTATCAACATATAAGAGAAGTAGCTAAGAACTGAAGCTGAATACTTGAAGTCTGTCTGATCAGAATGTTCTTTCCAGGTGGGTGGGTTTACATGAGAAGTTAAATCATGATTCGAAGATGTTTCTTGGGCACAGAATCAGAAAAATAGCAGTTGAATTCATCAATGATATCAGCAAAAGCAGCCAGAGACTATGTCATAACTTAGCCAGTGGGATGAAATAACTCCAAAAGCTGAGGCTCTCTCTAGGCTGGGCAGTGAGTACATTTCTTTGGACATCACCCATGTCAGCTTTTAACTCTCCTTTTTTCTGGGATTCCATGGCTCAGTAATGGGTGTAAAGCACCATGATAAGTACATTTTCTATATTAGTTCATTTATCCAGTCCAGGTGCCTGCTTAGAGAAGCCTCCATGCTCAGAGAAGCCTTCTCCAACTACTCGTGACCCTCCATACTGCTCTACTTTCTCTACAGTTCGCATTACTATCTCATGTTCTAGTCTATATTAATTTATTGATTGGTCATTGATCACTTCCTATGAAGGATAAAGGTCCCAGGAGGGCAGTGGCTTTATTTTCTGAATAAATGCATTCACAATGCCTAAAATGGTCCTGGCACATGGTACCTTATTATACGCTGGTGGATGAAGGAGTAAACTGGTTAGTGGAAGCCTGGATATATGGATGGACACATATATTTACAAACTGAGAGGTGGATATTAGCATCCCCACTGTAAAGATTAAGAAATCAAGGCCGACAGGCCATGTTACTTCCAAGCTCACCCAATTAGCAAATGGAAAGCTGAGGTTTGATCCAATTCTGACAGATTTGAGTTCTTGCTCTCCATTGGCGCTCTGTTTTCTTAGAAAAGTTGATACATCCAGGAAGGTCCCATCCAAAACTAGAATCCCTGTAGCCTTGGAATTAGAAGAATCTTCCCTCTGCCTATCCCAGTCACTACTTCTGTGATATCTTCCAGAGGCGTTGCTTAATTAACTCTTAGGGCCTACATTCTTATCTCCTAAAAAGTAGGAATAAGAATATACTTAAAAAGCTGCTCAGTACCTCAAACAAGAGCTTGCACATGTCCTTTGCACTTCAAGGATTGTTCAAGGACAAAAAAATGGGATAATAAATATAAAAGTCCCTGCAGGCTGTAATACTCATACGTGTTATTATTATGAAGGCTCAGAGGGACAAGAATGAAAAGGGAAGCTCCCTTGCTTATGTCAACAGGTTCTATTGTTTTGTCTTGTTTTGTTTTGTTTTTTAAATGTGAACATAGATTAACTTTTTTTTTTTTTTTTTGGTTTATTTATTCTGAGAGAGACAGAGAAAGACTAATGGGTTTTCAGTTAGTCTCTTGAATGACCAGGGCTATTTCAACCCTGGGGGAAGTTTTCTAGATCTTCCCTCTGCCTGCAATGCTTCCCCTGGATTCTTCACAGAGTCAACTCCTTCCTCAGTTTGCACTTCATTTTTTAATTAATTAATTGATTTTTTTTTTAATTTAGAAAGAGAGAGTGCATGAGATGGGGGGAGGGGCAGAGAGAGAGAGAGAGAGAGAGAGAGGAAGAGAGAATCCCAAGCAGGCTCCACATTGCTAGCTCAGAGCCTGAGCCTGAGGCAGGGCTGGAACTCAGGAAACCACAAGATCATGACCTGAGCTACAACCCAGTTGGACGCTCAAACAACTGAGCCACCCAGGCACCCCCATCAGGATCCATTTTAGACTGTGTTCCTAGAAGGCAGATACCAGTTATTTACTGTATATATAACATGCTGTCAAGGTAGGGAGGCATTTTACAGGGGAAAGAGCTGGGTTCATGATGTTAAAATGTCTAAACTCATGAACTATTTTGCTAAAAAGAAAGGATTTCCTGTGTGCTTTTATCCAGCCCATGAGTCTAAATACCATCCATACGCTGGTGTATTCTGAATGCATTTTTCTAGTTCAATCTATACCTTGACATTCAGATCATGATGACAGTGCCCACCTTCTATATCCATATGCCAACCTTAGCCATCTTACAGAGATCTCACACTTGGCCTGGCCAACATGGAACTTTATTTTTCTCCTTCTTCATCTATATCTCACTAAATCCTAACACCACAGAGTGTTCTGTTCCTAAATTCAAACTCCTAAGAATCATCCTTGATTCCTTCCTTTGTTTTGCTCTTCCCCATCTCAAAGTGACCTGCAAAAGCTGTCTATGCTACTTACAAAGTATATCTTAAACTTATCTACTATGTATCATATCTATTGTCCCTATCTTAGTGCTACCAACCATCTCCCCAAACCTGTGCTGTCGCAATAGACTCCTTACTGGATGTCCTTCTTACATGCTTTCTTCCTGCCCCTTAACCATTCTCATAGCACACATGGAGATCTTTTAAAAATGTATATCTGGTCATGAATTCCTCTGTTTAAAACCACTATGCTTTTCCACTACATTCGGAATCAGAAGCATCCCACCTCAGCCTACAGGCCAAGCTCTAGCTATTTCTCCCAGGCTAGTTATGGTAGTGGTACTGTGGGTGCTAATGGAAATGGTGAACGACAGGGGGATGAGTAGGGGTCCTCTGCCTTTCGACAGTAGGGAACTGCTCACAACAGAGACTCCATCCCAAGACATATCCACTGTAAATCTCACATAGCTCCCTCCAGCCTCTCTTCCTTGTAGTCACCAGCCATTAAAAAGTTCCACTTTTGGATAATGTGCTTAGGGGAAGCAGTGTGTCCCCTGCTCTTAGCTATGCTTCTGCTTAAGACCTTGCAGAGTCTGCTCCTTGCCTGACTCTCCAGTATCTTTGCAGACCACTTGTCCTCCCCGAGGCTCACTCACCTAGCTGGGGTGGCTTCCAGTTAGTCTCTTGAATGACCAGGGCTATTCCAACCTGGGGAGAAGTTTTCTGGGTCTTCCATCTGCCTGAAATACTTTCCCTGATTCTTCACAGAGTCAACTCCTTCTTCAGTTTGCACTTCATTTTTAACTTAATTAATTGATAATTTTTTTTTATTTTAGAAAGAGAGAGTGCATGAGATGGGGGAGGGGCAGAGGGAGGGGGAGAGGAGAGAGAGAGAGAGAGAGAGAGAGAGAGAGAGAGAGAGAGAGAGAGAGAATCTTAAGCAGTATCCATGCCCAGCGCTGAGCCTGATGTGGGTCTTGATCCCATGACCCTGGGATCATGACCTGAGCTGAAATCAAGAGCTGGATGCTGGATGACTGAATCACCTAGGTGACCCCAATTTGGACTTTAAATATCACATTCTCTTAGAAATCTCTGCTGATTACTCAGTCTAAAGGAAGTTCTCCTGCTGTTCTTTGTCATAGTGCTATTGTTATTTTATTATTTTTACAGATCTCATCAAAATCTGTCATCTCTTTAGTTTTTGTTTGCCTATGCTTATTGAGTGACTCCATGCTATAGAAGCTAAGGCCCAGTCTGTCCTGTTGAGCAATGTCCCTTGGTATCCAGCATAATCACCGGCATGTGCTAAGTGTGCAGTAAATCCATTATAACACATCATGTGACAAATGTCAGTAGTTAGCATCACCCATTTAGTAAAAAGCATTATTAAGTATTAAGATTTAAAAAATGTTTCATATTTTAATAATAAAATATTCCCCCTCCTCTCTCCACATTCATATGGCATGGAATTCATTGAGAAAAGATAGGTAATTTATTTGAGCAAATGTGGGTCAAGTTCATTTTCAGAAACTTTGTGCATATTATGTACGTCAAAAAAAAAAGTAGGCATTTTTATTTTTTCCCATATTTCTGACAATTTTTTCAACTTGCTTATATTTGGAGGAATATAGGATCACAGTCTATGGCATTCAAGAGATTTTTCACATCTCAAAGCACGTTTACCAATTCATGATTTTGCTCATGTGTTCCATCCCCAATGTACCTGCCTGTCAAAGCAGATTACTCCTTCAAAATCCACCTCAGATGCTATGAAGGTGAAGCCTTCTGTCCTCTTGTTTTCATTTTTTATACTTCTTAGATCCCTTATGCAAATGGCTAGCAGTCAGCTGTTTACACTACCATGCAGCAGGACATGTTTAGCTATTGACCTAATTGATTTTCCCTCCCAATAATTCCTCTTTTGCTTGTTAAAACTAAGCTTGTCATGGAGACCATGGCCTCTGGGAATGGGCATGACAGAGTAGAACAGAAAGCAAAACTTAGGAAATTCTTACTTGAATTTCTAAATTGGCTTTTGAAACTCTGCATAGAGACAGTAATTTGAGAGAAAGGCATGTTGAGGCTCAAAATCTAAGTGTGTAAACACATGAGCAGAATCACAGAGAAGTGAATGTATTTTGAGATGTTCAGAGAAAAGTGAATAATCTGGTATGTTCAGAACATAGAGTTCTCAGAGCTGGTTCCAAAATGTTCTCTCTGTTTAATTTTAGTCCATAGATGGAAAAGACCATATCTTATCTACCATCACATTTTCAGTGTCTAGCACAGAACATAGAATTGCTAGATAGGTTACATTGAAGTGAATTATTACAACATCCAGATTATTCATCCATCAAGCATTCTAAAAGCATCAAATAAAAAATTGTGTATTATCCTGGAAAGATGCTATAAGGCACACAAAATGCAATGTCAAATATACAACCTTTTCCCCACCTTAGCTGTCTAATAACCCATCTTCAAACTGAGTTCAGAGGAATGTGTATGCTCTGTATTTTATTTTCAGGGTAAAACATTATTATTTACATGTGGGCCCCATCAGTGAACTAATATATATATATATATATATATATATATATATATATATATATATATACAACAAATTGTAAGTATTCTAATAGTTGTAACATTTATTTGAAAGCCTCTTCCATCTACCTATTCTATTTTCAGCTGGTTTATCTTTTCCCTTATATGTAGTGGGGACTGTGTAGACTGATATTTTAAACCTATTCAAATAAACTTTACAGGGTGCTTGGGTGGCTCAGCCGGTTAAGCATCCAACTCTTGATTTTGGCTCAGGTCATGATCTCAAGGTCGGTCCTGAGATTGAGCCCTGTGTCAGGCTCTGTACTGAATGTGGAACCTGCTTGGGATTCTCTCTATATCCTTCTCTCCCTGGCCCCACCCCCAATCCATGTGCATGCTCTCTCTTTCTCTCAAAATGAATTAAATAAAATTAAAATAGCATTTAAAAATGAACTTTACTTGTTGCAATAATGACTTTTTTCTGGTAATTCCCTCTTCCAAGTAAAACTTGATTTTTTAAGCGATTTGCAATCCCTTATAAAACTCTAAAAATTGTTTTATATTGACACATGATAAATCTATTTGACCCCTGAAACCCTCAAATTCCTTCTTATGCAGGAATCTAACAAATTATCACTGGTAAATATATTGGATTTATTCTATTTCTTATCTCTCTTCAAAGACGGTAAATGTCCCAATCCACAATCCACGGAAAAGATATACATCATCTGACACATTTAGAAGAAAATGACGTCAGCACTAAAATTTAGTCCCCTCAGCCTTTCATGGTCTTTGGCCACACCATCATTCCTGCTTCTCTTCTCTTTTCTCATATAGATAATATCCTCTTCCTCCCTTCTTCCCTCCCTCCCTCAATAAACAGATGCTTATTGATAACTGATATGTGCCAGGCACTATGCAAAGACTAATGGATAAAATGTCTTCTGGAGGGAATCAAGATTTAAAGAGTGAATTTCAATACTGAGAGGCAAATGTTTTGATGGGGACAGTACATGCAGACTTCTTGGCAGCTTAAAACAACAACAACAACAACAACAACAACAACAACAACGGACCCAAAATGTCAGAGAGGTGCTAAAAGATCCCAAGAATATTTTTGAAGAAAGTTTCAACTTGACTGAGAATGGTGATTTCAAAGTCATTGCCAGGCAAAAATAGAAGAGAAAGAGGGTTGTAGCATGGCGGTTAGAAAGCATGGAGATTAGGAGGTCTTGGTTCACTAGAAGTAAAAAAAAAACATCAGCACAGTTGAAGGAGCTGGTAAGTGAGTTGTGATGAGAGCTGGGTCTTCCTCCTTCTCTAGATTCAGTCCAGATTCTTAGGGGTAATTCAAGTGAGAACTTCTTCATTAAGCCCTTCTCATCTCAGCTCTCAGTGACCTCTCCGTTCTCTGAAAACTTTTAGGCTTCATATGCTTCTTTCAGACATCTGTGTTCAACACCTGGTCTAGCAGGTTTCATTATGGTTTGGGAAACTTTGGTGGCACAATAAAAGACAAGAAAAACAGCCTATTACTCTTCCTCCCCAACCATCCTCTCCTTTAAATGCCAGAAAATCAAAATATTCATGGAGTAGACTTAATTAGAGTCTCTTTCTCCCATGGTGCAAGGTGACTGCTAATCATGTCAACTCTATTTAATAAATACGGCTATTCTACTCTATGCAGAACATTTATAATATTTTTATAGTTTTACATTAGAACTCACATATCACAGAGATTGTTTTATTAATGATCCTTATACCACCAGTGAGAATAATAATAATATTTCTCATTATGATTTATTTTTTAAAGTCATCTCTTTTTCTTGGGGAATTGCATAAACTCTGGAGTTCATTTTGTTAAAGATTTCATGTAGTTTAGGAACTAGTGTCCCAAATGAGTTGAGGAATTTACTCCCCTTTCACCAATTTTCATCCTTTTGCACCCAACAATGCTGAGTGGCCCAACATTTATGCATCAACATGTGTATCCATCTTTTCTTTTTATGTCAAGAAATAATAATAGCCACATTTTAAGTTTAAAAACAGTTATATTTTATTTTGAAAAGCATACTGGTATGTCATGATAGAGTGTATTTTTCCCACTGGCAGTATGCGAAGGATAATTTACAGTCCATGGATACTACCTGGGGCTCATAGGGAAATTTCCTATTGACAATTCTTCATTTTCAAAAATCCTTAAAAATCCTTAACTGGACTGTTAAACCTTCTGGATTGATCTTCTACTGAGCCAAATATGGATCAAAACTTAGAATGAATATCCATTTTTAAGTGAACTTACCCCTGTGATTTATGAGGAAGTGGCATTTGTACTATATGATTTTTATAAATGGTTGTGGTAGCCATCCTAATATGCTTACTTCAAGTTGGTAATGCTATTTTCTTCTAATCAGAAGATATCTCTTTCGCTATTTGAAAGACCCTTTGGGGAGTTTGCTTTAGAAATGGCATTCTATATACTATCTGATTTAGCCTATGTCTTGCCTATCCATTGACTACCATGGGGTCTAAGCGTTTCTCAGGAAACAGCTGGTCCCTGCCATTCAATCTCCTTTACAGAGTGAGAGATGACATATGACTTCAATGAGGATGCGAGACAACTCTCTTATACAAGAAATCTCAGGCTGATCTGGGATGAACCATGATTCTTTGGGGCTTAAACTAAGAGGTCATTAAAATGCACCAGAAAGGGATGGGGTGGATGGAAATAAGAATGAGGAAACAGATCTAAACAGGGAGAAGAATTATTTAAAATGAAAGTTACCTGGAAGTCATTAAATTAACATTTTCATTTTAATGATTAAAATAATTATAAAAACAGCTGAGAGGGGGTAAATGATTTGCTGGGGTTGCACACAGATGGTGGCAAGGCTGAGACAGGAGTCTTCTGGTTACCACTGTAAGGTTCTTTTCATTTTATAATAATTTTATTCTGGTTTGAAAATATTTCATATTTTTCAATGAGCTATAAAAAAGATATTAAATGGAAATTACCATCTTGGTTATTTCTGAAATAATTTCCAGCATGTGATAAAAAAAAAAAATTGAACAATTCATTCTTGCATTGCTCTGTGGAGGAAAGGAACTTAAATGCTATATTTTAATACAAAAGATTGCCCAAAGAGATGTTGCATTATACAGTAAGTGCCACAAGAAGATTAACTACCAGGCAGGCGGCACCTCGAGCAGGGAAACTCAATGATTTCTATATAAAACTCATAAATGAAAGTGTTCATTTATTCATGATATTCCAACGTATTCCATACTGTTTTTCTAAGACAAGCAATGCATGGCCTTTCAGTTTTATGCCATTACTTAAAATATTTGAAGAAAACTGTTCATCAATCTCTGATTCTATTATTACACTCAAGATTAGGTTAATTACTATCTCCTGGGGTCGTTTGTACCATGAAATATTTAATGGATTGCTACCAGGGCATCATATCATGGCAAGGAAGACATGACTTACAGTTTCCAAAAGATGACTAATGTGAATTATTTCCAGAACACAGGATGGCAAAGAAAGACAGAGCTTGACAAGTTAAACTCATTTTTACCAACAATGTGCTTATTTTCAGAAAATGATTTCTTTTTAAGGTCCATAATATAAGAGGAGTTGAAAGCCATTAACCACAGATGCTTTAACCCAAACAGAAGAGGCACAGAAGAGGGTCATGTTTTTGGTAGTCAAATATAGTAAGAACATAAAATTTAAAATTTGTTGTTTGGTAAAATTTCATCTGTATGGTCAACAGAGCCCCATGTGGCATTAAAGAGTTCTCTCACTGGTTTCAAATACTAAACAGTAAGTGAAACTTTAGTAAGCTTGCAGTTTCCTCTTGAAAAATGAAAACAAAACAAAACAAAACAATCTTTGCATTTTGACAATGGCTATAATTCTTGTATCACTCCACTAATCCTTGCTATATTGTTGAGTAGCCTTATATGAAATCTATTTTTACAGCCTCAGTGGAATTCCTACAGACCTATCCTGGCCAATTAGTATTTTCCTATGAGCTGTTTCAATTCCACAAAACCAAACTGAGCATTATAGTGTGATTTTACTTTACCTTCCTAATTTGTTCAAATAAAGTCTAAAGGACTTTCCAGTTAAATTTTCAAATACCAGGAGTAGTCATTGAAATGCGGGTTCCTTCTTTTTGCTTCTCTTTATTGTGCTCCAGAACTTAGCTTTTCTTTCTCTGCTGGACCATCTGACCCACTCTGATGTACATAGCTCAAACTCTCCATTTGGAAATGCCCCAACAACTCAGTATGTAGTCTGAGAAGTAGCTATACTTTATGAAATTCCCAATTCCCACAGGATTGACAAGCTCTGTTCTATCATTAAAGTTAAAATTCATGATAATTCTGTTCTGCAAAGACTAGGAGCCATAATAACCAAGAGTTTTGAAAGTGCTATTCAGAAGTAAGACCAACACAGGTATCACCTGGTGAATTATGAAAATAGCCAAGCAAATAACTGTAACTATGTACAAAATAATGTCTAAATTCCCGGTCCCAAAAGCCACTCTGCTATCTCTAGTAATAGAAGAGAAGCGTGTTGCTGATTGAGTAGGAGTCAGTGTAACTCCATTTTTACTCCATTACACACCACATGTAACATTAAAATTTACTTAGAAAGCTTTAGGATAAGATCTGATTATTTTAAATGAGAACAAAAATGTAATCAAATGGCCATAATACAGGCAATGTCCTTATTACTGGAAAATAATATAATATTGGCAATCTGTTAGCCATCCCATCCCTCCATTTGTCACCTGCTGTCGAAAAGGATACCTATGCCTGATATGAAAATGAGTATGGACTCATACACTTGGAGCCCCAAACAAATCAGGTCACATCTAATACAGATGAGTCAATTCATCTAAAATGGGTTGAAAATATGCATCTTCTCCTTCACGCCCATCTTGCTTGGTTTTCATAGGAGGCTGAATCGGTGGACCGATTTCTAGAAAGCACAAAATCAGGCCTAAATTGTCTGGATTGCTTATTGAAGGAGGTCCAGCAGGGTTGGGAAAACATTTTCTGGGTGGCACTCTTCCTCAGCTGTCATTAGGTTACCTTGCTTTTGAAAAGTACATTATACTTCATTAATTTCTGTATGATTTTGAGTATTAAATCAATGCCATAAGATAGGTATAAGAGAGACTAAAAAAAAATTCTCTGTGAGTTACACATGAAGAAGACTAGGCTGGAAGAATTTTCATGACCATATATATTTTTTAAGTTTATTTATTTTTGAGAGAGATAGTGACATTGTGAGTGAGGTAGGGGCAGAGAGACAGGGAGAGAGAGATTCCCAAGCAGGCTCCACGCGACCAGCACAGAGCCGGATGTGGGGCTTGAACTCACAAAACCATAAGATCATGACCTGAGCCGAAACCAAGAGTCAGATGTCTAACTTACAGAGCCACCCAGGTGCCCCATCATGACCATCTTGAAATCAAGTTTTAAGCCTACAATAGAAGACCTAAGTGCTATAATAAATCCTGTATCTTGGTAAGCAGTCTACAGTAGCTGTGATTTCACTATTCTCCCAAAGACTCAGGATCATCTTAAAATCTCACACTGAAACTATCCCCAAACCAAGATAGCAACCTTGATTTCTTTCTTCTAAAATTAGACAACAGAATGTATTTGGCTGTGTGGCACCTTGTAGAGTATGTGATGAGTTTCACAAAAAATAAGATTTTTACCAAAAGTCAAAATAGTCTCCTCCTAAATTGTTTTCTCATCTTTCATAAAGTTAATATCTCTGCCTCATTTCTCAGCCTTTTTACTGCTCTAAAATTGTCTGCATGTTCTGTTGTTATGATGTCATCAATCACCTTATCTCCCAGTTATTTTAATCCCAGTCTGGTTTGTTTGCATTAATCTCATGACAAAAATATCAACATCTTGCTGACATAAAAATCTTGCTGATGTTAGAGAATATCTAATAAATCCATTAAAACTAGATACTTTTTTGTAAACTAGAGGTATACAGGAAACTGCACCTTTGGATGTTTGTTTATTTCTGGAATCACAATAGTTAACTCCAGGGTCTCAGCTTATAGGTATTGGATAAGCAAGGTTATACAATAGTTTAATTCAGTGTTCAAACAATGGACAACTGTATTTTTCTTTCAATTTTATGCTTTCACGATATTCCATTGAGTCATGATACAAACTTAGTATTCTGGCAGGATCATCCCTTTTTTTCTTTCTTCTTCATGATTACTTTCTTAGTACATGAGAGAAGAAAGAAGCATCAGCAAAACCCTCACCAAACTGTCAACACAATAAGAATTATACTCAAAAGAACCCAGAGCTCACAGATTTGAGATTTGTTTTATTCTTGGTTCTTGAACAATAATGTATGGAATTCTTCTCTTTCCACTTCATTTTCCCTTTATGTCAATGTGAAACACCATCACCACAAAGAGAGATAGTGACATCAAAATGTAAAAGTGATCAGCTATGATTCTCTCCTGCATTTGCCGTGAGACTGGGAGAAGGGGCCGGCAACACTGAACTGGGCATCTGGAGCCAGAGGAACCCCCGGGTTAACATGGTGCATCTGTGAATTCAGGAAGAGGGCTGTGGCATGGTGCACACTGTGATGTGTGGCTGTGACTTCAGGAATAGGGCTTCTCTTCCCAACCTGACCAGTTTATGGCATCATGGGTAAGTAAAATAAGATTCTTGCATTGGTAGAAATAAGTTTTTACTTAAACTGTCTATTGCTACTTAATAAATTGCCCCCAAACTTAGTGGCTTAAGACAAAATTTTCTCACAATTCTGTGGGTTAGGAATTGAGACAGCACCATTGCAGGATCATTCAAGGTGAGCTCTTCACTACTGAGTAGGGTGCCTCCGCTAGGATGGCTCTCTGGGGGTCATAAGTCTGGGGCCCAGAAGTTGTTCTCCACTGGGTGGTTTCCTTGGTTCTTTTCCATATGTTGTCTCTGCTCCTTTCACATGGCCCTTCCATGTGGTCTGTCCGAAGAGGGTGGCTAGGCCTCTTAGAAA
This sequence comes from Panthera pardus, assembly GCF_024362965.1. Classification (NCBI taxonomy): domain Eukaryota; kingdom Metazoa; phylum Chordata; class Mammalia; order Carnivora; family Felidae; genus Panthera; species Panthera pardus. The sequence goes on along the minus strand of NW_026526821.1, from coordinate 41,097,893 downwards.
GCAGCCCAGGGCTCCGAGAGTACAAAAGCAGAAGCTTCCAAGTGTTCTTAAGGTGGAACCTCAGAACCTACACTGCATCACTTCTGCCCCTGGCTGCTGGGTGAGGCAAGTCACGGGTTCAGCCCAAGGGGAAGGGACTGCACAGGACGTGAATCCTGGGAAGTGAGATGCATCAGGAGGTGCCAAAGTAACTGACTATCATGTAAGAGACAAGGCAGTGGAGTCCTCATATGTTGTTTATCTGACATGGCCCTCACAGCAATGGATTCCTTCTCTCTCCACCCTCGCTTTTCTTTCTCTTAGCCATATGTGTGCTCCCCGCTCAGTGGTGTGTGGGAGCCAGTTTGTGAGATCTGATTCAGTGCATCTCTTCTGAACTCTGCATTCAGTGACCTCACTTAGGAAGCTTGGAATTGGTTATGGTGGGAACATTCCCATGACAGGAAAAGGGCAAATACTACAAGTCAGAGCTTGTTTTGTTGTTATTGCTGTTGTAGTTTTGCTTATTTTGGATTGCCAGTTTCCCAAAACACCACTAACCCCACTATACTCCCATTCTGCTCCTTCCAGCTCTCAAGCTATTAGGTCTTAAACGAATAAACAGACTGATAATGACCAAAGGTATTTCCCTATCATGGGTAGGATGACTCTAAAGTGAACTAGGTATGGGCTTTGGCTTACAGACTCATTTGGTTTCAAATCCTGGCCCCACTATTTACTATTTGTGTGTTCTGGGGCGCCTGGGTGGCTCAGTCGGTTAAGCGTCTGACTTCAGCTCAGGTCATGATCTCCCAGTTGGTGAGTTCAAGTTCTGTGTCAGGCTCTGTGTTGACAACTAGTGGAGGCTGGAGCCTGCTTCAGATTCTGTGTCTCCTTCTCTCTCTCTATCCCTCCCCTACTTGCTCTCTCTCTCTCTCTGAAAAAAATAAATAGATAAACATTAAAAAAACCCAAAGACTAATATTTGTGTGCTCTGAGGCAAGTTACTTAACTAGTCTCAGGTATACAGACTAATAATATAGCTGTATTATGTAAGTTGAGCTATATATATTTTATAAATTTTTAAATGTTTATTTATTTTTGAAGGAGAGAAAGAGCCTGAGCAGGGGAGGGGCAGAGATAGAGGGAGACACAGAATTTGAAGCAGGCTCCAGGCTCCGAGCTGTCAACCCAGAGCCTGACGCAGGGCTCAAACTCACCAACCATGAGATCATGACCTGAGCTGAAGTCAGACGCTCCGACCAACTGAGCCACCCAGGCACCCCAATTTGAGCTATATTTTAAAGGTAAACGGAACTCTTTAAGGCTCAATACTGTTAGTTCTAATCTTTTCCCTAAGAATGTTTTTCTGATGGTGAGGCTTAAAGCCCCGTGGAAGACTAGGGTCCTAGCCAACCACACAATGTCCAGTGTCCTCTTCTCTACTCATGGCTATCCTTGTTAATAGCAGAGGCAGCCAAAGGCACTGTCTTGGACAGGCAGTCATAGCACCCTGGCTTCCCTGCGGTGCTGGCTGGACCTGCCTTTGTGGGGAGGCTATACAAGTGACAGCATCACATGCAGAAGTCGACAGACTACTCCCCTAACACAATACCCGTCATGCCTGAGGCTCCACCATCAATGATTAATTTCTGTGGGTCACACGATGTCATTAGGGTTGCCTTCTAAATTTCCTACGCTTCTAAATCGGAACTATAGGAGAGAAAGCCCTCAAGGTTTTGCTTATATACAGTAAAGATTAAACATTTACAAAGGAATTACTATAATAGAAAAGAAGAATTATTCTCCAAAACAAAATATTAGTCTTTAATAGCTATGTACTCACCCATCATATAATCATGCATTTGTAAAACTCATCTTATCTATAAATATGGCCAGTAATTATGTTTTTAAACTAATAATTTTAAATAATTTTAAGGATGGTACAAATGTACTAAAATCACCAATTTATATTCTAATATCGTGCATATAGTCAATGGTCATACAAAAGTTTGACTTAGATTGCACCCTCATTAAGGAGATGAACTTAATTCATTTCTCTTATTTTTTTCACTGTTTTTGTTATTGTTGTTGCCAGACCAGAAACTGATTCATTTTATTTTTCAATATTAGAGCTTGCCATTCAGTAGAATACCAGATAGAAACATCTAATCATGATGAATAAGTAAAGTCTGTGGCATCTCAAATTACAAACTTATGGCTTTGATACTTTGGCTGTAAAATGCTGAACATAAGCCAAAAAATGTCAGTTGAAATGACTTGTTTTTGAGAAATCTGCTTGCATTTAACAAGATACATGGAATCCTTACAGCAAATGCGGTACAAAAAGTTAAAATACAATAAAATAAAGTGAAATATGCAGCTTCAACTGCTCCGTAAATGTAAAAGAGTTGTGGTTTTGATTATTTTGACTAGAGGTGGGGTGGGAGGGAAGATATGCTGAGTGTCTAAATTAAATTTTATTCCTATGGGCATTTGCAAAATATATGACCAATCTGCAAATGGATTTGGTTTTTGGATATGCTCTTTAACAAAGTAGGAGAGAAAAATAGATTTTTAAATTTTAGCTTATGATAGTATAATTTAACTAGCTAGAAACACAGTGGATTTATAATCAATATTTACATGGGCATTGCCTGTCTAAATTGATTTTTAATTGGAATGTTCAAATGCATGACTCAAATCACTCTTAATCACTGTTAAAATTAAAACCAGGGACATTAGTTAGAAGGTCATGGTGTCATATTTTCACAGCCTTTATGGAGACACACGAGATGCAGATTCTTTTAATAAAGGAGAAGTAAAAAGTGAAGGGAAATATAACCTTGAAATTTTCACATAATTTTATACACGCAAGCTCAAGAAGGAGCACGGGATACAAAATGAAAAGAAGCAAATTGCTTCCTTAATTGCATAACATATGTAACAGATTACTACCAGTTGATTCACAGGAAAGAAAAGAGACAGACACATGAGAACCTTGTTAACCTAATTAAAGCTTCACAGATACACATGTTTCCGAAGACTCACGTTTTGAGGCTCTGCTGTGATAATGAACACAAAACCAGGCCTGACCACTCAAAATGTCATCGTGGCCACCAGAGGTTACACTTGTCCTCAGAGAGTTCTTACAGGTTATGTAACAAAGACAACTCACATGCTGCGGATCATCCACATGCTTTTACAGTAATGGACCTTCCAAGGTTGCTGTTGATGGATCTACGACAATTTTCAAACCTTTAGCAAGACTTAATCTTGTTTGTTTATAATAAAGTGCTTTAGTCAGAAAGTGAATGCATGAATCATGGGAAATGATACACTTTCTTATTAGCTGATACAGTAATTCCTGCAACATGTACAATCTTTTAAAATTGCCTTTCAAAGAGTAGCCAGTGCTAAAGTGTTCAAGATAGGGCTAGGAAAAATCCACCATAAGTAAATGCACTGAAGAACTCTGAAAACTCAATGCCTCCTGCTTTCTAGTGTCAAAGATAAAAGTAGATTAATAGTTTAATTAAACGCGTTAGAGACTCTGGGTATTGTAGCCATTACACCTCTGACCTCATGCAGGGCTGCTAGAGAATGTAGGGAGGGGGAGTACTGAGGTTTCATATTTATGATGCACAGCTGACTTGAAAAGCATACCAAGCTAGACAGAAGTTGTAATTAACCAAAAGATCCAGTAAATTATGAGATCAATAAAATTTCCTGCGTGCCATAGTTTTCAGAACTAGTTAGTGCATTCTTAATTTATTGGCAGAAACTTCACAGACTTGCAAGAAAGATAAATAAAAATGCCTGGATGTAAAAATAAATATGTATGCTTGACAAATCTGAAATACACTGTTTACAGCTAATGAGGAGGCGACTGTGCATTTTGCTGCATGTTTTATATCTAGAGCAGGGTAGAACATTAAAACCAATATAACTGATAACCTTGGTGCAAACAGCATAAGCCAACATTTCCCATTATTCCCCAGAGATGGAATTAATTAGTGCTTGTCAAAACCAGAGTGATTCCGTGCTGTAAAACTGAAAGTAATGTAGAGGCCATGAGTTTTGGCTGTACTCCAAAAGTATTTCTTATCTATTTGGGAGAAAAAATACTGCGTACATCTCTATATGCAGTATATATAGTTCCTTAATCCCAGATACCTCATAAATGAACACAAACAAATGCAAGATCTTTGTTGGCTACAGTTCAATAAACAGCCCTACCATGTGGGGATCCAGGGAATAAAAATACACTGAGTTCGCAGTTTGGTGGGGAGCAGAGAGAGAGGACATTGCAACTCAAGGTGTTAATGATTATGGTGGGAAAATATGCCATGGGTTATGGGGACTCAGAGAAGGGTACCTATCTGAATGTGGCAGGCAGGTCAACAGGAGGAATGGATAAGAGGCTACAAAAAAGGCAATGATATCTATATTATTGGAGACCAGGCTATTTCATAGACAAACTCTTTTATAAGAGAGGTTGTAAGCCTTCCCACCCAATGCTCTACCCTTCTACTAACTCACATGCATTTTGAAGGTTTCAACTCCAGGAACCCCTCTCCACTGAGGCCTTCCAATTTAAATTCAGTTTCAAATTCTGCCCCTTCCATTCTCTCTTACAGAACCCTGTTCTTATCTATTTCTTATGTCCTTGAAGGTGTTACCATATTTTGTAGTTTTATTATTATTATTATTATTATTATTATTTAATTTACTTTGATGATTATTTATCTTTGCTACTAAAGTGTGGCCCATGGAGCACCACATCAGCATCACCAAGGAACTTGTTAGATACACAGAACCTCCATCCCAACATTAGACCCCACTGAGACAGAATCTGCAGTTTAATAAGATCTATGGGTGATTCATATGCACATTAAGGTTTAAGAAGATACAATCTAGAGTCCTCACTCGTTTCAATACAGTAACCACAATCACATGTGGCCGCTCACATTAAATTTAATTATAATTTAAAAAAATCAATTTTTCAGTAACCATATTTCACATGCTCAATAGGTACATGTGGCTTAGTTTATGTATTGGGAAGTGCAGCTAGAAACATGTACATCATGGCAGAAAGTTCTATTGATGTGCTAGACTATCAGCTCCTTGACAGCAGGGCCATTTGTTTCTAACTACTGAGCACCCACATCTATAGTGCCTAGAACACTGAGGACAGGCATGCAAAAGTTTCTTAAATATAATGAATGAAAATAAGTTAAAGTACTTTGCAAAGTATCGAGCCTACACAAGGTGCAAAATAAATGCTCTTTCATCTTTCCTGTTACCCTTGATCTTCAAACTACTTCTGGGACATAGACCATGAACAGCTCCTCAGTAGGTGATATTTATAAATGAACAACTTTCTTTTTCTTGTCTTTTTTCTCTTTTCTCTCTTTTCTCTTTTCCTTTCCTTTCCTTTCCTTTCCTTTCCTTTCCTTTCCTTTCCTTTCCTTTCTTCTTTCTCTTCCTTTCTCTCTTCTTCTTCTTCTCCTTCTCCTTCTCCTTCTCCTTCTCCTTCTCCTTCTCCTTCTCCTTCTTTTGTAAATAGAGACTCATAGGTTTCCTCTTCTGCATACTGGCACTCAGCAGGACTAAGGGGTCACACTTCTGACACCTGAATTAGTCACTTATTTTTAGATGTGATGGTCTCAACAGTGAAATTGCATCCTTTCCCCAGGAGCTAGCTTCATTTCTCCTCCCTGATGGATATTTAATAAAATTCACTTGGAATTTTAAAAATGTGAAGTATCAGAACTTCCATGAGCCAGAAAACTCAACCTAAGTTGTATTAAGAAAATGAAAGATAATATATTGACTCCCATATCAGGAAAGCCTGGGGTCAGGGATTAGAATCAGTGCCAGCAGGGTCTGATCTCTTCTTATTTTTCAGTACTAATTTCCTATACATGAGGTTCATTCTGGAGTTCCATGTGGTAAAAAGATGGTGGCCAAGATCCCCAGACTTCTCTTCCAAGTCACATCCAGTATGAAAGGACAGATAGCTTCTGCTTCAATATTCTCAGTGATACTTTTATTACACTGGGGAACATGCCATCCCCCAATCACATCAGTCAGATGAATATGTTGTGCTGATTGGTCATACCTTAGTCACATGTCCACTCCCAAGACCACCTCATCTGAAGAACATGGAGTAAGGGAGAGGGGAAAGTGTGGTTCCCCAGAAGAAAGTCTGGGTGTTGTTGTCAGGAGAAAAATGAGTGGGTTCTGGGTGACAAAATCAATAGACATCTACTACATGCCACTTCCTTTAAACTGAATGAATGAATGAATGAATGAATGTGTGTGTGAGAGTGTAGGCCAGATTTTGAGACTGAGCTAGAATGTTTAGCTAATATTACTCATGAATGTTTAGGGCTATGTAAGTCCTTCACATGGGAAATGAAGAATTTCTTACCCTAGACCCCAAACCAATGATAATTATAAATATTAACAGACAATAAATTATCTGTTCTTTCATAAGTGCACAGATAATTCATAAGCATAATCTAAATCTCCTCCAGACACAAATGAAACTCTGCTTCATGTCACCAGCCTAAGCCTTACTATCTTCTTTTGATTTAAGCAGATTTAGTGAGCCCTGGATCCTTCTCAGTATCCTGTGTGTCTGTTCACCATAGTGGGTCAGAGACTCAGGTTATGAGCAGGTCTTTCCATCCCTGAAGGAATGATTTCTTTATGAAATATTATTGTGTTGCCTCTCTGTGACAATACTTTCAATTGACAAGGCACACTGGGACAAAATGAAATAATTCAGCACAATAATTCAACGTAAAACTACAAGCCAAGACTTTGGCAATAGCTGCAAATTTTCAGAATCTAATTTTGAGACAAGCAGTTCACAGGCTCAACCTCACTTGTTAATAGTGCTTACAAATTGTAGATGTAGGCATTCCACCATGAAGGAGGGGACCTGATCCATTGGGTGTTTTGTTCAAATGACTGCCCCTCTGATATTATTGATGAGGACTCTTTAGATGCTAAGCCGTAGGCAAGTGATACCTTTCACTGACATGAGATACTAGAGCTGGAAGGGGCTCTAGATACAAGTCAGATGGTATTTTCAAATTTTGTCCCCCTGTGTCCTAAAGGGTTCCATAGGCACATGTCAGAGACTTCCCTTCTGGTAAAGGAGAGCCAAACAACTCCCTCACCCTCCCAACAACTCCAGCATTTGATGTCTGATATATTTTACTTCTAGAGTTTGATCTAAGATATTTTTTGCTGGATAGAGAGTTCAGCTGTTCTACAAGAATAGAAAGGATTATAGCCATTTGATGGAATCCATTAAAATAATAAAGTAGAGATACACTATACATACTGATATGCAATGACCTCCAAAATCTACTGCCAAGTGAGAAAAACAAGTGCAGAAACCTTTGAATACATACATTTATATTAAAACAAAGGAAAACAAACAAAAAACTGCATGCAATATTCTAGAAATATATGCAGGAAACTGGTACCACTTGTCTCTGGGGTGCGATCCTAGAGGACAGATTAGAGGTGAATTGGATATTTGTTTTCATTCCTAAGCTTCTGTATTTTTTGCATACTTTGTTACTATATTTTTAAAGTGCATCTCCAAAATGTTTTAAAACTACTGCTTTAGCTCAACCATATCATTTTACAGGTAATGTGACAGGCCTTGCTCAGGTCTGCCTGGGCAGTGCCTCTAAGGCAGAGGGAGTTTGCCTGCAGATGGCAGTTGGCCATCAGGCTTAGGCTATGGACCTAGCTTCATGGCAGAGTTTCTGCCTCACATGGAAACACAGCCATGGTTTTCTCTTGGCAAAGTGGAGAGATTTAGTCCTGGGGCTTCTCTTTTAGGGGCTTCTCAAGGCTGTAAGATTCCTTACCCAGGACAGTCTGCTTATCTCCATCCCGGGTATGGTACCAGGAGAAATGGAAGGCAGATCCCAGGAAGCTGTGGTCACTCAGAAGTATCTTTGGTCTAGCTGTTCTCATGTCCTTCATGATGCTCAATGACACATTTGATAGCACTGTTAAGAGCCACTGAATTTCCTTTCTGTGCTTTTAGTCAGTGCCAATAACCATCCTATTCCTCTATTGGTATCAGGGCCCATAACAGTCTGACATTTCAAAGGAAGATGTCATGACAGATAGATTTTCTTTGCTGTAGTGGTTGAAAGTCCATAGGTATTCCAAAATTCTGAGAGGGAAGAGTGGCAACCTCACACTATTAATCTTTCATTTTTGGATTTCTCTGCTTTAACTTTTTCAATTTAGACATGTATCCCTGCTTTCTTTGAAATGAAACATTACCATCCAGAAAAAGGTATTATTCTCTATTCATTAAAGGCACAGGGGTCAGGGAAGCCCCAGTGCTTGCTAACTGGGTGATCTTAAGTAATTTGCCTTGGTTTCCTATCTCTAGAATGGGGATAATAAAAGTATTGGCTTCTAAGCTGTTGTGAGAATTAAATTAGATAATGTGTACCAAGCACAGTGCAATGCCTGCTAGATAGTAAGCACTCAGTACATGTTTAAAAAGGAAAACATAAAGCCAGTTGCTGGCAACACTTTTTATTTCCAGTCTTCATCCGGCCTACCCATCCACTAATCATCTGCTTCGAAACTGTACCATTTAATTATTTTATTAGGTCTTCTAATTTGGGCAACCTTGATTTGGAACGTATATTTGGCTTTGGCAAATAGAATCCAATTGGCCTTACTCTAGTTAGGCAATTTCTCTAGTGACAGCCCTCTCTCCATTCCCTAATGACCAGTTTAAGGTGCTCTTTCAAGTATAGGGATCAAATATTATTCACCTGGATTTTCACTATTCTCTCACCCAACTTCCCATCAATATTTTTTTTCAATCCATTCTTTCCTCATGTAGCTCATTCCCAGTGTTTGCCATTTCATATCATGCTACACATTCCACAGATAGAAACTCAAACTATTGGACTTAAATATAATTATAGAAGGATTTCAAAATTTCCCTTGGATTAAAGTAGTGGTGGTGGGGAATATGATGTGGATGTTGGCTTTCCATTTATGAGATACTGTGACATTAGTGACCATTCCAAGACTAGAAAAGATCTTGGGTACATAATATCAGCTTGGTTTAAGCCTGGTGAAAATTCCTTAGTGTTAGAAATGAAGCCTTGGCAATTACATAATGCAGGGAAATACCAAAGCTCACACCCTACTCTTTGCATGTGTGCAGTAATATTTACCAAGGCTGAAATAAGCAACCTCTTATTATCCTACAAAATTATAATTCAGCAGACAATATTGCCAACAGATGAGCAGTAATTGTGCACGGGTACTTTGACCTCATTCCCATCCATGAACAATGTGTTTCCCTTTATTCAAAGGCATCAGTTATAGCAAACTCATTAGTTATGAGATCAAAATAAACTACATAGCTGCACCTCACTTTTCTCATTTGTTAGAATAAAGGGTTGGAATACATACTATTTCAGGTCCCTTCTAGCTTTAAGTTGCTATGATTTCTCTAAATTTGCTTCAAGTTCTTAAGCTTTTAATGTTTATGGAAGGCTAGATATTTGCCATTCTAGGTCATGCTTTACTCAAATACACTTTGTTTCAAAAAGCAGATAAAAAATAAAAGTTATTTACAGAAGAATGCTAGCTAATTTATTTATAGAAGTATACATTTTGCTAACCCCATGTAGTGATTGAGACAAGACTCATCAGCAGATGATACCAGCTTTAGGTTTGGGTAAACAAGAGATGCAATGACTCCACTGTGTCACCCTGAAGATTACTTAGTAATTGCAAAGAGGAAAAAAAAATATCTTCATAATAGAGACAATCTGTTGGCTACCACCATAGCCAAGCCTTCACACATAGTACTGCTAATAACATTAGAGACCCCCCAATGTGAATGAAATACACAGAATCATCTATAAAGGTTTCTAGCAAAACAAAGTGTTTAATCTGAGTCTAATCAACTCTCAAGATAAAATTTCCAGTTCTCAAGAAATAGAAAATATAGAGGAGCACATTATATGGCTCATTAGGAAAACAATAATAAAAAATCAAGAATATTATTGGACTTTACAAAAGCAGGAGGGTACAGTTTTCCATCAAAAGAAACTAAAGGGCACAAAAATAAACGCACTAACACTTGATTGGATGATGGTAGGAGAACAACAAAAAAAAGCCATAAAAGATTTGAGGCTCAATTAAGGAAATTTAAATATGACTGGATATTAGATACAGAATTTTTGTTCATTTTTGGGGGGTGTTATAATGGTATTAAGGCTGTGTAGCACAATATTATTATTTTTTGGAGCTGTATACTGATATATTTGGGGTGAATGGTCATGATTTCTCCAATGTGCTATCATATGATAGATAAATTTTAGATACATACATACAAGGATAATGGAGGGATGGATGGATGGATGGATGGAAGAAAATCTCAATTGTTGAATCTAGATTCAGGGTATATGTGCTCCTTACACTGTTCTTTTAACAGTTCTTAATGTTTGAAATTTTCATAATAAATAAATTGGGAGAAAATGTACCTTCCTCCATGAGAAATGGCATAAATATAAGGGTTTATTCAACAATGTAAAGGGGTCTTCTCCCATCATGGACTTGTCACTCTGTGTTACAGGGGCGCTTGTCCTCCTCCAGACTGTTACCTCTTGGAGGCCAAGGGCTAAGTCTTGTTCATGTCACATCTCTTGCCTTTAGCGCCAGTGCCTGACACAGAGCTAACCCATAGCAAATATCTGTTGAATGTAACTGAAATTTATGTACTGACTGAATAACCACAGATTGATTTGGAGAAAAAAAAAACACTTTTTTTTTCTTATTCTTAGTGATAAAACCTCACATTAAAATTTCAGTGTTCAGAATAAACTGAGATCAATAATAAATAGAATGAGAAAGATGCATAGATCTTTGTGAGGGCCAAAAATTTTTCTTTGCATCTGGCATCAGAATTCCTCCACTGAAAGGAAATGAGATTTTTTGTAGAGAAGTATCCTGATGTACAATTATGTGTGAAAAGGAAAGACAATTAGAGCAGGCTGTGGAAAGATTAAGCAGAGATAAAGGAGGAGAGCTGGGTCTCTCTGAAGATGAGATGGAAGGCATTAATAAATTGATTAGTTAGCCCTTTTCTCCTCCTCTCTGAAGTTGCCAGATGGCCAGGAGATTTTTTTTTTCTTTTCTTTAATAAGTGGTGTCTAATAGTCAATTTCAAATTGCTTGCCTTTCTGGGATGTAAGCTGTTCTGTGTGTTCTCCAACTTCCAGTCCACTGATGCAATTGAATATGAACAGTTTTATAAAGGTCTTAAGAAATCAGATGACAGCAGATAAATCTTCAGTTTATATATAATTTCATTTACTTTACATTTACTTTTACTCTTTTAACTACCACACGTTTACTATCATATTTATAGTATGAAATACCAAGCATATCTCAAAGAGAAATAAAATAGAGATGAAGCCCTGGGAGGCCAGTTTACCTACAAGGGAGCACTTCCTCAGGTGGCATGACTGAGGGGGGTTCACCACAGGCTGTGGTCTGCTTATGGATGTGTCAGGATGTCAGCAGCAAGCATGCTTAGGGAATGAGTCTCAGATGTATAAAGAATAATAACATTTTTTCCATAATCAAAATCATTATCATGGAAATGTCTTGCCAGACTAACCCTAGCTGCCATCTTCTTCCCAGCATTTGAACTCTTGAGGCACCAACCAAAACAGAAGGTTTATTAATATGCATGAAAGCAGGACAAGGGAGTAAGATGTTTCAAGTTGGAAGTATGGCTTGATGGGATATCTCCTGCCATAGCTCTTTTTTTCTTTCTCTAGAGATTTTTTCTTTCTCTCTAGAGACTGAAGTCTACTTTCTGCTATGTTTAGGATAAGGTTGGAGAAACCCTGGCAAATTTGTACTCTTTGTTGACCATCCCCTCCAGATGGCGTGCGGCCCAACTGACTGATTTCAGTTTCCATTGTAACTATCATCTCGCAGCCCTACTTCTCCAGGTCCCCTTGCAAGTCCCCAAGGATGCTTATTCATATTTGCACAGAAGATCCTGTGGGTTATCAGAGAGTCTACCACAATTTTGTATGGAAGTAGTTTCACTCTGAGAGGTGAGTTCTGTCTCCTGACTATCACCTTATTTGTTGAGGGTGGGAATGCACTCCATGTCAATCAAGTTACCATCTACAATGTGCTATCACCCATACTTTTAATTTTGAGGCTCCCAAAACAAATTAAAATATCTGGAGAAATAATTTCTTTAGAAGAAACTGGCACATAAACTCTCGATGAAGCTTGATCGAATTGAACATTAGTTCAAATGCTCACCAGTCCTTTAGAAGTAAAACAGGCAGCACTGGGACAGCAAATGTAGTTATGCTCCTTTCCAATTCTCTTTAAAGCCTTTGAATTATGTTAAAGATAAAGTCTCTGTGAAAATCCTTAACATCTGTCTAGTACGGGCTAATACCTCTTTTTCATTATGTGATTCAACTCTATAATGTGATTCAGTTCTATGATGTGATATCCACAGGATCCATAAAATCATCCATGGACATGATACTGTACTTGGAAACATAGCCTATGGTTGATTGAATTATTGCCTGAATTCTTCACCCTTTCTATCTATTCAGTCTCTTTGCCTTATTGTTCTGCAGTTCTTCCCACTAGAAAGGTAGAGTATTCCTCCTTGCACCTGACTTTGGATTTGGCCATATGACTTGCCATGACCATTGGGATGATAGCGGATGCAATGCAAGCAGAGACCAGAAATGTGCATGTGTGATTATGCTTGTCTTCCACACTGCTGCCATCTCCATGAACAAGAGCTTCTCTTGGTTAGCTGTTGATCCTCAGCCTGAGGGGCCTGAATAAGCACATGAGGAGCAGACCTGAACACGAATCACACGGAACCGCCAAGCCCAGGAGGATACACAGATCAAGGCAGAGCCATGGGGGCAAGCCAGCCTAGATCAGCCAACCCCAGGCAGCCCCAGACACATGAAAGAGATTAGTGATTGTGGTTTTAAGTCTCTGATGTTTAGGGGAGGGTTATACAACAATAGCTGATTGATGTTTCAATTAGCTCAAAGTAATTGCCCCAATTTGGGGATTTTGATTACTTATTGTAAGAGATATATTTTTCTGCTGCTTAAACCTGATTCTATTAAAAAGGAAGTACCCTCTCTGTTCACTCTGTGGGATCACTTGCTTTTGTTGTCTTTGATCATTTCATCTAACCCTCTCTGTTGTTCAGCTGTTCCCTGAAGGTTCAATTCCTTTTTGCTGTCCCCCTTTTTCCTTCCACAAAGTGAAACTTGTCTGAATCTACCCAGAACTCTTGGGCATATTTATTGGAAAGTCACAACTGTTTAATCTAGGTGCAGACTCAAGCTGAGGGTGATTTCTTTAATTTAGTCCCAGGGTTTACTGCTGATCTAAATTACCAAACCGTCACACTCATGATTTATGATGCAGGGAGATTGACCAACTGATTTATACCCTGTTCCTCACTGCAGACTGTGAGTTATATCTCACAGGACACAGCCAAGACTTCCAGAGACAAGGACACCTGTGGAGCCATCATTAAATGCACCACTGTGATTAAATTCCCGCTCACATAGAAGCGACATGTACTGCTTTCACCCTATTTCTGTTTCGCAGTTGGTACATTGATGATAGCCTTTTTGGGAAGAAAAAGGGCCATTGGTATTAGCATTCAGAGTGGATGAAATGTGACATGTCCTGTTCTTATATATTAAGTATATTATGGACAAGATATGCCTGTGCTTAGCAGAGTCTGAAAGTGGGAACCATCAGACTGAACAAAGAGCACAGATATGTTTTGTTTGTCCTGAGCAGGCCCCAACAGGGTTTCATTGGTCTGTCTAAGTTTTGTGTTAGTGGCCAACATCTTACATTGCAGACACCATATAAAACCACATCTGACTGCTCTTGAAGAATAAGAAAATCTGGCAATGCTGATGTCTTGTTCAGCCATTCCCTACTCTCACCTAGCAACCACTGGCTACCGGAGAAGCAGCATCCCCCTGGAGAGGCAACATGAGCTCACCAGTTTGGCTTCCCTTTTGGAAGTTAAGACAGTGATTTTTCTTAGGCTCAAATTACTTTTTTTTTCATTTTTTGTTTAGTCTAACTCCTCCCATATATACGTTTATTAACCATATATTAAAAGGCAACAATAATAAAGACAAATGATTTTTTCTTATGCAGACATTTGAGGACTTCAGCAGGAATGAGATATAGGAGTAGACAGAAACCAAAAGAGAATAAGGGAATGAGAAATGAGAATGAAAGTTTTCATTACTCATTTATTCTTTCAGATAGTATCATCATTTTTTCAGGGCCTACTATGTGCCAGATGCCATACTAAACACTAAGGATACAAAGGGAGGTAAGACCTAACCTAGCCCTTCTGAAAATCAGTATCCGTTATGGTGGCTCTCATGCTTTATTATGGCTAAAATGAATTGAGGGGCTAGATATCCATATTTCTAGGCCCCATTCCCAGCAGTACTGATATATCTGGGTGGATATTTACCTCTGGGAAATAATATTAACACATGTGCAAAGATCACACTCTGAAGAATAACAGTCAATTCAGGGCAGTATAAACTGGGTTCTATAATGGGATAAACCAGGGGATTAGTGAGAGACATCTAACTTTAATGCGGGTGAAGAGTAGGAAGTTTGTCAGAGAGTACTGAGTAGGAAATTGCAAGAGATTCCTGGGAATATAAGAGAAAGTTGGGAAAAAAATGAGATTAGAGAGGTATACTAGGGTCAAATCATTACAAACCTAGTAACTTGATTATATTCATAACAATAGCTAAAGCACCAGGAGCTGTTGACCACATTAAGAATGTGGCATGCATCATTTCATTTTTACAACATGGCTGTGATGCCAGTCATATCACTGTCCTTATTTTACAGAACAGGAAATTGAGGTTTAAGTGTTTAAGTCAGAGTTTTTTTCAACCTCGACCCTCTTGCCATTCTGGGGTAGATAATTCTTTGAGGTGGAGGGCTGTCTTGTGCATTGTAGGATGTCTAACAGTATCTCTGGCTTTTGCCCACAGATGCCAGTACATATCCTCTCCTTCACCACCCTTCCCAGTTTGACAAAAAAAAAAAAAAAAAAAATGTCTTCAGACATTGCCAGAAGTCTCATGGTGGAGGGAGGGGGTGTAAAATGACTCCTGGCTGAGAACCACTGGTTTAAACTATGACACATAAGGTGCCACAAATAGTAAGCGGCCAGGCCGACTTTAGTGACATTCTATGAATTGCCTAGCTCAAACTTGGAAAGAACATTATTAGCATGGAACAGAGATGATCAGATTGAAACTTTGTTTCAGAAAAGAGATCATTCTTTCATAAAAGTCTCAGTACAAAATAAAGAAAAAAAATAGCTTAAAGCTTTTAATAAAAAGAAGAGTAGAATCCAAGTAAACATAGCATTCATGGGCTAGAATGTGTGGCTTGAGCTGGAATGGGGGTAAAAAAGTCACATGTATATACACCACAGCCCGTGCCTGTGGTTCCTGCAATTTTACCCTGTGATGGCTTAAAGTAAATGTGACATTACACACATTTTAGCATCTATTTTCCCAGCAGGAAGTGTGAGATAAAGAGGCTCAATCAGTATGTTAAAATAAGATCTGATGCGGGAGGGAGAAAAGCTTTCAGATCATAAGAAATATCATCTCGAGGAAATTAAAAGCCTGAAATATGGCATATGATTACTGACACCAAAGTCCTGCTGTTGTGCTTTTGAAGGACTTTTAGAGATGCTTTCTATTTGCTAAATAAATCTGGAAAACTACATTGCTTTCCTAGGTGTCAATGTGCTTTTGCGGGAAAATTTGTGTGCCTGGATGTCATCACAAAACTTTCTCAACTGAGGATTTGTTGGAGAAAAATGAGTTGCTTAAATTAACAAGATGTCAAATAGAAACAGTTGATGTTACTTTTTTCAAGCTTGTTTCCATTTATTCTTTACAAGTAAATTGAAGAACGAATTTGTACCATATGGATGTTATGGTTTGAAATTAATCAATCAATAAGCACATCACACTGATACTTTTTTTTCCTTCTTCCTCGCTTTTCCTTTCTCCCTTCCCTACCTGCCTGCCTTTCTCCTTCCTCTTCCCTTCCTTCCTTCTTTTTGTCTCATGTTCTCTTTTTCCTTCAAACTTGTATACCTTCAATTATTCACTCATTCAGTCATTCACTTAATAAATATTTACTAAGGGCTACTATATGCCAGACACTCTGTGAAGCTCTGGGGATATAATGATAACCCAAAATAGATGCAACCCCTGCCCACTTTAAGTCTAAAGGGCGAGGTAGGCAGTAATCAAAAAGCAGTCAAACAAAGTAAACCTGAAATCCTAATAAGAACTGTGGCAGATGGGTAACTGTTTCAATATGAGCCTATAACGGAGGACTTTGGTTTCATCCGGAAGTCAGGGAATGCCTTCCTGATAATGTCTGGAGGATAAGTAGGAGGGACCCACATAAAGATCAGAAAAGTATTCTATGCGGCTGAGACAAAATGGGAACAAACAAAGACTTTGGTTGGTGGGGGGCATAGCATATCTGAAAAAATTAAAAGAAGGTGGGTTTGGGCAGAAGGCACAGGACCAAAAACAGGATGGTGAGGTGGGTAGAAGAAGGCCTTGCTGGGCCTCTGGTGTAGACTGTACATAGAGTTTTGTCCTAAACCTAAGAACAACAGGCAATAGGAAACTTCTGATATTCTTGCAATTTTTTGTTTCTATAAAAGGCAATAGAAAATCTTTACTATCTTTTAAGGTTTTTGTTTGTTTCTATAGAAGAAAGGTATACACAAAGGTGATTAGGTATATGTTAAGATCTGATATTTAAAAAATAGAAATAACCAAGGTATCCTAAACCTATAAACCAAGACCTGAATAATCTACTTTGAATGCTTGCATTTTTAAATTGGTTTATAAGATGCATAGTGGGAAACAAGTATCGGTGTGCATTGAATGTTACATCTCACCAGGCTTGGTGCCTCAAAAAAAAATATTAGACTTTATAGTACATATGGTACATATAGTAACATATATGTACATGTACTATGTATATATAGTACATATATATACTATATATACTATATGTACTATATACATATATGTATATACTATATATATACTATATATGTATATAGTATATATATACTATATATATACTATATATATATAGTATATATATATACTATATGTACTATATACATATAGTACATATATAGTACTATGTACTATAGTACATATAGTACATATAGTACATGATTGATGTGCAATCACTTTTGGACTTACCCTTACAGGGTAAAAATTGTAGGCAAATGTTTTACTAAGTGTCTTGAGAAGCTTTTTAAACATGCTTGATTCTTGGGTCATCTTTTTTAGTTTCTTCCAGCCTGGAGAATCAATACACTCTTGACAGGGTTTTTGTGCAGCCCTTTGATGATAAGCTAACCTGAGGAATCCTGACTTGACTGTCTTACCATTGGAGTTTCTTTAGTAAAACACATGCCACGTGAACATACAGACCGGCTGGTTTGGCAGACTTAGAGGAGGTCAGCCACACTGAACACTTAGCCAGTCAATACAAACTAATACAATTTGTCTTCAGGGCTCATGGGTAGGAAATCCTGACTCCAATTTCCAGACAGTTGAGAATTACATTTGTGTGTTTGCCTAAGCTATAGTGGGGACTGTTGAGAAGGTATGTTAGAGTTTGTCAAGCCGAACTCCTGCAGAGCTGAGCCTTGCAAAGCACATACCATCTGGAAAAGAAAGTTTCTTTGGAAAGCAGATAATGTAAACAAGGAGATGCAGTGTGGATAGCCTGGTCAGCCAGTCAGCTGGTGACTGAGGAAGCTGATTGATAAATACTGATACAATGACAGCTAGTCTATGGGTCACCAGAACTCTTCTTAATTGTTTGACCCTCCTGATCATCCTCCCTCCTCCTCCACCCCCCCTCCCCCGGTCATAGATCTCTGAAGAGAAGCCTCTAGACTGGACCACACATAGACAGGTCCCCAAACACTAGCGTCCGCTAGACAAGCACATATTATCTTGCCCAGTGCTAGATCTCCACCCACAGCCAGCAGTCTCTGGCATCAATAACACAAAGCAACACATACAAGAATCAACTACACACAAGGAAAGCAGTAACAAGTTCAAGAGAATTATGTGAACATTCCTAAGTGCTTACCTCCAACACTCTCTAAGCATAATGGCATAGTAAGCTCAATGTTTCAGTGAGAAATTCGGATGGCCAGCCATTGAGTAGTTTTTATAGGATTTGGTGTGTTTCACAGAATGAAAGGGAGATGCTCCCATTAATAAAATGCTTTTGTGTTGTCTACACTTTCATTTTACAAAAGCAATTTTAAGAATTATTTTAAATTGATTTTAAATTATTATTATTATTATTATTATTATTAATGGCAAGGCAGAAAAGATTGCCAGTAGCTCCTTTTGACAAATGAGGAAATAAACCTTAAAAGAAAATCTAGTGATCATTTGTGACCTACTTAAAGACAAGAAACTAGTTATTAGGCTCTGTTAAATAGAACCTGAGTCCTAATCTAAGATGCTGTCTACTTACTCCATAAAGCTATTGTTCTGTAACCCCTTAAATCATTAAACACAATACAAATTCAGTATGTTTCTTTTACCATTAGTGTTTAAGGCATATTTTTAAAAACAAAAAAAGAAAAATACCTTTTTCTAAAATACCTTTTTCTTTTTGGGTAAAGAATGTCCCAAAACTGACCAAGCTGAAACGGTATTGATTTAAGGGAATACAATTTCATGAAAAACAGCCACAGGTGCATGGAATTGCTTTCATTCACCACCTCCCCCCTTAGCAATACGTAGCTGAATTAGATTTCTTTGTGCCATCTCTTCAGTAAGCCATATGTTCTAACACTCATGAAAGAATAGAGAGCCAAAGAAACAAAAGAATCAAAAGAATAGAAAAAAAAATGAATATTGCTGTGATTTTTTTTTAAAATTCCATTTGCCAGGTTATCAGGGCATCATCTACTACAGGGGGAATAGGCTTGCTTACTGGCTATAATTGATTTTACTCAGCAGTGGAAATTTTCAATATTTTTCCTGTAGCCATCTAGGCATATTCATTCATTTATTCTCCCCACCTTTCTTCCTTCTCCCTGTCCTTTCTCTTTTCTTCTTACCAGCCTGCATTCTGCCACCCTTCCTTCTTTCCTTTAGTCCCTCCTTTCTTCCTTCTATGCCACACACATAAACCAAAACATTGAAGGGACAAAGTTTCAGAAATAAGATCAATAAAGTCTTTTTTTTTTTACCATATGTTTACTTTTTTAAAAAAGAAAACAGCCAGATTTTAATAAATCATTCCTTCTTTTGCTAACTCCTCTATACTCTCTTTTAACTTTTGCCAAAATCTGGTAGCAAGATCCATTTTTGGAGGCAGGACCAGAGCCATTCAAGACCACAGCCATCCTGTTTAATCAATTAACTTATCTATATTTATAAGTCCCTGTGAAGAAGATAGTCGCTAGGGAGCAACTGCATGCATAGGGCTGTACTGCATTTAGTCTATAGTCAGGCTTGGAAAGCTCTCTTGCACCCCCTCTGGCTCTGGCACAGAGCCTCAGCGGGGCCCCTTCAGCCAGCTGATCTTCATTTACACTAAACCTTTCCCTTATTGGACACATATAAAAGGGGTCTGCAGCACCAGCTCTGGGGTTTGGCACAAATGATTCTAATTGTTCCCTTATCCAATACTTGGAGATAGGGCTCAGCCATTAGGCCCTTGAAAAGCAATATGCAAACACTGGCTTGATGGACAAGGTTAGTAATAAGATACAGCTCTCTGTCATATTTGAGGGATGCAAAAAAGATAGCTGTCCCTATTCTTGTTCTTACACATTTTATAGCTGGTACATGTTTATATTTCCTGCTGAAAGAATGCCGGGCAGAGCTGCAGCAATTCAAAACTCTGAAATTGATACAACCTGACTCTTTATATTTTACTTCAGGAACTAGTTAGGCTTGTTATCAAAAGGAGAAGGCTTCTGCTTCTGACAGGCTACTCACTTGAAATTAGGAAACAGATCACAAAGGTAAGCCTCAATACTGCAACCCCGACACTATTGTTCATGAAGACTTTCCACCATAATCCTGTCCGCTACCCCCCAAAAAACCCCACACCCTCTGCATCCGAAAGACTTGGGTGTATAAAATAAATGATAGGAGAGTTAGATCAGCCACAGGTTTACTAATAATAGAAGATGGGTGGAGAAGTTTCTTTTTAAGTGGAGATGATGCCTGTAAAGGTAACTTGCTACAATTCCTCGTTCATCACTAAATCGTGGTATGCGTGTCATTCTTCACAAAGAGGAGCTACAGCAGAGCAGAAATCAAAGATGGAGAAACGAATTATCTTTTCTTCTTTTGAGCTGCTCATTCTATTTTTAAAAGATGCACGTCATTTTCAGGAGCAAGAATTCCAGACCCCAGCTACACACTTTTGGCAAAGAAGTGTGTGTGTGTGTGTGTGTGTGTGTGTGTGTGTGTGTGTGTGTGTGTGTGTGTTGGGGGGTTCTCAAAAGTTCCTAGCATATGTTTTCTTTGACAGATAAAACGATAATAGAAAGTTGTGACATTACATCATTCTAAGAAATGTTGACGTGACTTTTCCTATATATCTTTTTTTCTCTTTTGTGGTAGGTGGTGTAATTTTACACAACTTTTTAAAAGTGCAAGGGAGGCTATGAATAACTTCTTTCAAATCTTTATGTCAGGGGAGCAACTTTTCAAAAGTTACTTTGCAGCCCAGGATTTTCTGCTCCCCACACCTAAACCCCAAACCACTTGTGAAAATTCAGCTTTTCAAACAAAGCCCAGCCCTATTACTTCCAGCTGTCTCTCTCTTGCCAAATGTCCTGACATACACATATTCAATCTGTAAATCAAAAGAGAAAGGAGGGTGGGATGTAACAGGAGTGGAGTACTTAAAAATGTATATGAAGTTCCTAAATAGCTATATATTAAAAAAGTTCATATATGTCTGCATATCTAATTAATTCTCTATAATTATCAAGGTTATCCTGTTTCACATCAAAGTATTCAATGCTCTAGTCTCCTCGACACACACATGCACAACAAATATACACATATCTATACATGATGCACACACAAACACACAGAGCACACATATGTACAATGCACACACATATACACACTGCGTTTGAAGACATATATCCTTCCAGTTACTGAAATCATTTCTGTTCATCAGACCTCACAGCATTTCTAGTAATGTCTACCTAACTCGAGGTTTAGTGCAGTACATATGGGGAGCACAGGGACATAAATCCTTTGGGCAGCCTCCACCTTCACTATTCCAGCTGGAGAACCACCATATTCCAATATCTACATTGGAGCTTTCAAAATTAGACACTCTCTATGCAGTGAAGCATGGGCCCCATCTCTCCAGGACAAACCGAGAGCTGGCTGGCATTTTCTTTCCACGGCAGGTTAGTTAGGCTACAAGTGGTACTAATTGGCACCCTCATGAGCTATGACATTTGTGAGCTGCTGCCAAAGGGCAAAAGACAGATGTGTGCCTTTTCTTCCCTGTGTAACATCAAAGGGATGCCAAAGGAACCATCTCCATTCTGACCCTGACAACTCTGGGCCAGTTCAGATGACAGACCTAACCAATTCCCTACCCCATCCCATCATTTTGAAGGCAGTGCTTTGAATTTGTTCAAGTGTTGGATAGGAAAAATCACTTAAGGTAGAGGGATTCTGGGGCAAGAGGACAGAGGTGTATACTTTGGCATGTGATTTTGTGTAAAGAATTCTGAACTCCCACATCCTTTGAGACTTCAGCTCACCAACTGAGTATTTATTTACCCCAAGGCTGTCAAGAGTAATTGACAGTGACACATTTTAAACTCTAGGGGGAGCTCGAGGCACCCACCTACCAACTCCATTCTTTTTTTTTTTTTTTTCTTTCAACTTTTTTTTTATTTTTATTTTTTTTTTTATTTTTTTTGGGACAGAGACAGAGCATGAACGGGGGAGGGGCAGAGAGAGAGGGAGACACAGAATCGGAAACAGGCTCCAGGCTCCGAGCCATCAGCCCAGAGCCTGATGCGGGGCTCGAACTCACGGACCGCGAGATCGTGACCTGGCTGAAGTCGGACGCTTAACCGACTGCGCCACCCAGGCGCCCCCCAACTCCATTCTTAACGTGGCAGAGGTTACTATGGTAAGAGTGAAGTTTCTCTTAGAAGTACATCGTGTTTGGGGCACCTGGGTGCCTCAGTCAGTTAAGCAACAGACTCTTGATTTTGGCTCAGGTCATGATCTCATGGTTGTGAGACTGAGCCCTGCATGACTGTGGGGCCTTCTTGGGATTCTCTCTCTCTCTCTCTCTCTCTCTCTCTCTCTCTGTCCCTCTCCACTTGTGCCCTTGCTCTCTCTCTCTCTCAAAAAAAAAAAGTAAATAGTGGTATAAGTGGAATTTATCTGATAATCTCTCTGCTCTTGATTTTTCTGGTTCTTTCTTGCTGCTGTTGCTGAATTTCTTCGGCATGAGATGTGCATTTATAAGTAGCTGGTAGTACAAGATGGGGACAGAACAGCCTGTTGTTTGGGAGGGTTCCCACCCTGTCAAACTTGGAAAACACAGGATGACCAGGGAATGAGACCTGGAATGGGATGTTTATCCCAAATCTTCCACAGTCTGTAGAAGAAAGGGCATCCTTTCCATGTTTTCCTGCTCACTTCTTCCTTTCACATTTAGAGTGGGGTTAGCAAGAGTGGAGTCTGGAGAAGAGCTTGTCTCAACTTCAGCCCCTAATCCTCAGATACTAAAGGAATGTTGAGGGTCACAAAAGTTTACCGACTCTCCAGAATGGACACAGGAGAGGGATTTGGTATCAATGCCATATAGAGGAATTCTTTTTTGTTCCTGTGTTTATGCCCCCAAAACCCAGTATACTGATGGGTGGTGACAGGCAATTCGAGGATGTGTAATCTTCTTATAGTCCTTGCAAGACCTGACTAACAGAAATTGTAGGCCCCTCAGGGAGAGAATGCTGGTGTCCTATCATGGCTAAAGCTCCACGTGGCAGCCTACAGTGAGTTTAGAATGATTTATGGAGATAATAAACAGTTTATGAGCCAACCAGATGATGGAACGATGGAACCCAGTAACGGTGATTATCCTAACTGAATCTAATTGCTTCACATCCAAACTGAGTGACTGATGCTTCATTGATCCTATATATAGTCAAAATATTCATCTGCACAACAACCAATTCTGCCCATATTTGTAGATACAGCATGTTTGACTTAAGTTACATGTCTATATATTTTTTCTTCTTTCTTCCTGATAGTAGAAATCATGTGCTTCTCATTTCAGTATCACCCACATTGTCACAGATAGAATGACTGACCAAAAATTATTTACTGAATAAAAGACAGCAATTTATGTGCAAAATTAAAGAGGGTACTGATCTTTTTGGCTACATCTACCCATGCAGATGGTAATTATCCCTTTAAAGTTCACTTCAAGCATAAGAGATAGCACTCCAATAGTTTAGGATTTGAACGGTGTCTAGGTTCTGGAGCAGAAACTAGAAATTAAGACTTCTACTTTTATGTTTTTTAAAAGTCTCCTCTCTTACATCCTTTTAACCTGAATGATTTTCTGTCCTAGCATTGTACCAGAGGAGATAATCCAATTATCAGGATAATTAAATGTAATGCAATAATCATGATAGTAATATTAATCGTAGCTTTAGTGTTATAACAGCAATAACATATTTAGCACTTACTATGTGTATGACGTACTGCTATGCACTCTACTTATAGTAATGTTTTTAATCCTATGACAACCTTATGGGAGATAGTATTTTTGTCCATTATTGTCCCCATTTATGAATGGAGAGACTGGGGAAGAAAGGGTAGTGAATCACTCAAGGTCACAGAACCTCAAAAAACTAAAAATGGAAATACCCTATGACCCAGAAATAGCACTACTAGGAATTTAACCAAAGGATACAGGAGTCCTGATTCATAAGGGCACATGCACCCCAATGTTTATAGCAGTGCTATCAACAATAGCCAAATTATGGAAAGAGCCCAAATGCAAATGTCCATCTGTCCATCAACTGATGAATGGATAAAGAAAATGTGGTACAATATATATATATATACATGTATATATATATATATATACATGTATATATATATATATACACATATATGTATATACATGTATATATATATATATGTGTGTGTGTATATATATATATATATATATATATATATATATATATATATAATGGACTACTACTTGGCTATGAAAAAGGATGAAATCTTGCTATTTCCAACACTGTGGATGCAGTTGGAGAGTATTATGCTAAGTGAAATAAGTCAGTCAGAGGAAGACAGAGATCATATGTTTTCACTCATATGTGGAATTTGAGAAACTTAACAGAAGACCACAGGGGAAGGGAAGGAAAAATAAGTTACAGAGAGGGAGGCAAACCATAAGAGACTCTTAAATACACAGAACAAAATGAGGGTTGATGGGGGTGGGAGGCTGGGGGGGGTGGGGAAAATGGAAGATAGACATTGAGGAGAACACTTGTTGGAATGAGCTCTGGGTGCTGTATGTAAGTGATGAATCATGGGAATCTACTCCCGAAGCCAAGACTACACTGTATACATTGTATGTTAGCTAACTTGACAATAAATTATTTTTTAAAAAAGTCACAGGGCCAAATAAGAATAGCTGGGACATTACAAAACTCAAAGCCAATAAAGTAGACACTGGACATTCACACACTTAGCATCTTCATTATTGACCTGAAAGTCCATAATGAAATAAATAAAATTTTACAGATGCCCAAATTAGCGCTCACTATGAGGCTGACAGAAAAGTCACCCAGGTAGGGAGGGAACCTAGTCATCCACCAGCAGTCACTTCTCAGCACATCTTCTTTATTCTCTTTTTGATCTTTCCTGTATCACTGACTGTAGTTTCTTATTTTCTTATGAAAAAATGATCACCAAATAAGAAGAAAATCTTTGTGAGAGTGAAAAGATAGTTAATTATGATGTAAAGTACATAACTCTCATTCGAAATGGGAACCAAGAAAACCCTGAACAAACACTAACATCTCTAAACTCTCTAATTTGGAATTTATTAAAGTTTGTGAAAATTATCCTTTATGACTACAAAAGTATCTACTGAACAACAGCCTTAGTAAGAAAAAGACTTCTTGTAAATCATCATGTAGCATGTGATCAAGACTAGCAGATTGGTCGGTGCTTTTTTCTGGCTGTCTAGAAATCAGAGATGATTTCTTACCATAAAGCTGAACAAATACTGTGAGCAAGTTTATGAGACAAGCGACAGGGACAAGAAATTGGTATGGAGGGCCAGGCCTCCTATGCCCATGTGATGAGCCTGGATCCAATTTTCTTCTCCATTATCCTCCATAGGACTATCATTTCCACAATGACAGCTCTGTTTTCAGGCTCTGTTTTGGAAGGTTCCTACCAAAATGCAAAGCAATTATAGAAAGATAATCAAGCAACCAAGCACCAAGTAACTCATGCGCATAACCATTTATCAGATTATTCCATCAGAGCCTCAACAGAAAATAGTGAAGATCAAGAATGGTGGGATGGGACCAATCAGTGTAAAGCATAAGAAAAATGGGGATGGACACATATCCAGGAAGGACCTAGCATGGAGGTCCTTGGAAGAAGCCTTGGGAGAGGAGGAAACATGATGGAAGGGATTAATGGGTTGAAAGTGAGGCCATTGATAGGGCACTTCCCAGGTGCTACGTCTTTACATCCCATTGACCCTGTTAAACTTTTTCTGTATGATGCAGGTAAGATGGACAGGTACATCTGAGAGTCTAAATTAAAAGCACGAAGCCACAAAGCTGAATTTAATGAAGCCAAGTTTTGCCAAAGGCCCTAGTGTTTGGTACAAACCTGATAGCTCTCTTAGCGCAAGTTCTGGGTCACAGAGCACACGTTGGCTAGCATCAAGACCACTTCTGCTCTCAATCCCAATTAATTATAGATGTTAGGTCTATAAGAGCCTTTGTTAGAAATAATTAAATAATAAATGTCTATAAAGCAGTTTGCATGCTGAGCCTAATAAGAACGAACTCCACAGAAATCTAATTTAAACACTTATTGCTTTTCTAAGCCAGAATTTAATTGGATTTGTGTTTCTGAACTCTTTGGCACAAGGATCAACCATTCCATGGGTGGGTTTGGCATGGAGACTGCCTTTGGAGCCAGCTGCATGGAAATATTGTTTCCCTCAGAAGTTGGTATTCCCCAAATATGCCCTTAGAAAGAAACCAGGGGGCTGACTACTCTCAGATTTCCAAAGGGTGTCATGAAATTCTCAAAAATATGACCCCAGTAAAAATAACTTTCATTCACTTCAGTTTCAAAAAGTAATAAACAGAACCCTTGAAGAGTACAGAGGGTGTGCCAAAAGTAAAGAGACAGGCTAGGATGTCCCAGTTCTGTAAGTATGAGAGGATCATTGTCAGGCTGTACTGATGATACCCACATGGTCAACAGAGTAAAATGTTCAGAAGACAGAAATGTGGAACAGTGAGTACAAGGGATCCTTGGATTTCATATGTTATACCCTATTTCCCCTAATTTAGCATCTTCTCCATGCTAGACCACATTAAAATTTACTGAATGATACACAAAATCCCATTTTTGTGCTATTAAATGGCAGTACTGCTAACCAGCTGCTAACCAGCGGTATTGTTGATTTTAACTACTAAATCGTGTGTAGAAAACAAATGTGTAATTTAATTTTGCCTTTATTTTATAAAAAGTGAGTGGAGAACAGAAAAAAATAAAGCATGTGTTCATTAGTTCTACAACTGGGACAAAGACAGTCGTTTTCAGGCGAGCCTAAGGCAGAGAATGTACTGAAATCAGAAGCAAGCTGGATTGGCTGGTTGGCTATGAGTGTTTGCCAAATGAAAGAATACAAGTAGAGAAGACATCAAAAGTGTGAGAGAGATGTCAAAGAACAAAGGAGTAGTTAAGGAGAAAATGGTGAGATCAGATTGAAAAATGGCATAAAAATTTCTTTTTCAGAAACCCAAAAGCAGAAAGAAGTACAGGTGGAACAGGTTCCACCATTGATACAACTTGTTATACATTGACCTTTATCAAAAGAGAAGACAGTTGGTGTTCAGCTTTCTTATGATCATTTTTTTTTTTCAGGAGAACTAATTAGATTCCATTAAAGTCAGCATCATTTAACCCAATCAGATCTCCCACATAGTCCCTGCTTAATTCTTTTGCACAAACTAGAAGCAGCAACTCTTACCCCAGATGTAAATCATTTTTCTTGGTTTACTAATGGTGGCATCAAGTAAGCAGAGAGAACTAGAATTTAAGGTAAGATATTACTTTACAATATTAATTTTTGTTATCTATATTGAACAGTGAATTATTGTTCTTAACTAATCCTGTGTGTTTCATAGTATTTAATGGGGAAGGGGGAGTAATTCTACATATGTACACTTTAATTAAGGATTATAAAATATGTTTAACAGTTTTGGAACCATAAACACCAAATTTTGTTAAGTGGCATCTTTAGATTATAGAAGGCATTCTTAATAAATGAATTGGTATTCTTAAATGACTTTGTAGTTATATACACTTGGATTTATTTTTGAGCTATAGAGGACATCGTGCCTCCTCCCTCAGTATGTATTCCACTGCTTTCTCATTTTGTAGCATCCATGAAGTAAACTTGATTGGTTCAAGCCCCAGCTCAAAAGGTGGGTTCCAATTTGTCTCAGTCAATCAGAACAACCCTATCTCTCTTGGCACAGAGATTGGTTAAAGAACCCTAGTTATAAGCTAATTGGCACAACCCATCCCAATGACTTCTGTGATTGGTTCAGGAGTGCCCCACTTATGGCAAAGCTGAGGACATTCACTGGGATCTGGAAAACATATTATCTCTCCTTCTGGGCAACAAAGTAGGGTCTATGAGGATTGGAAGAGCTGCAGCCATTCTGACACCATGAGGTAAGCCAGCCTTTCCAAGGAGACTCACAAACAGATATAGCCCTAGATACCTTCTTCAACCTCTCAAACTACTCCTAAGGTGTTGTACCTGTGAATTATCTAGCAACTTGAGTCAATGTGTTACATTATGTAACCTGTATTACATAAGCCACTTTGATTGGGTTTTCTCTTTATGGACTATGTAAAGAGTTTTAACAGATGGGATATGTTTGGACAAGTTTCTAATCTCTTTAGGACATCTTTTTTTCTCATCTCTCAGTGGAAAAATACTATCCCTTTAATGGACTTATCAAGAGATTAAATTTAAAAAGAGCCACTTTTGGGGCACCTGTGTGGCTCAGTCAGTTAAGTGTCTGACTTCAGCTCAGGTCATGATCTTGCAGTCTGTGAATTCGAGCCCCGTGTAGGTCTCTGTGCTGACAGCTCAGAGCCTAGAGCCTGCTTTGGATTCTGTGTCTCCCTCTCTCTCTGCCCCTCCCCCGCTCCTGCTGTGTGTCTCCCTCTCTCTCTCTCTCTCTCTCTCTCTCTCAAAAATAAAAATTAAAAAAAAGAAGAGTCACTTTTTTGCTCATTCATTCATTCCTTTATTCAATCAACATATACTGAGCACATTCTATGTGTGAAAGGTATATAGAAAAAGATAGCAATAAACAAAAATGACAGTCTCTGATGGCCATGCTATTATACAACAAACAAAGAAGTGATTATAGAATTTTCAGATGTTAATACCATGGAGATAATCAAGGTTGATAGGGAGTACTGAGGAACTAGGGAGGTTGACAGGGGGTATGAAAAACTATATAGTATGGTCAGTGAAGGTCTCACTGGGAAGATTTTGGCATAGGAATAAGAAGGAAGTGAAGAATTCTGCCAGGTAAAGATGAGGGTGCAGAGAAAGTGTTCCAAAACAGGTAAAGGTAGCCCAAAGTGCTGTAGAGATCTTCAGTGGGCATTTCAAGCAATAGCAAGCAGGCTTGTGGCTAGAGCTTGTGTACAGTGAGATGGTGATTGTCAAATATCATGGCCAGCCCATCACTAAGCCTTATAGATTCAGCCACCTAAAACTCATTTTAATCCATTTCCTATTCTTTATCCCCACAGCATTACCCCTATCTTTACCAGTAGTAACTTCCCTTGTAGCAAACATCTCCTTAATTCACTTCCCTTCCTGAATCTTATACCTCTGCTATCAACCTTCATAGTGCTTCTGGAACAATCTATAGACACACACATGTACCAAGAGAGTCCTCAATTAAAATTGTCTATTGTCTCTCCATGACTTATGGCAGTGACTCCCAAACTTTTATTGATCTTAACCCTAATTGGAAAAGAATTTTAGCCTTTAACTCTCTGACACAAATTGTGTATCTGCATTATTGTACTTGTATGCTATATATATAATACACATTTAAAGCTTTATCAAAAGGTGAAACAAAAATAACGTAGAAATAAATATAAATTTTAGTATTTCCTTTTTATACCTCAGTGGATCATTTTATGCATCCTAATGTGCAGACATGTCATATATTCCACTCCTTGCTAATTCTACCACCTTGTCTCCTGTCTCACATTTATGCTATAATAAAGCCTATTGTAGCTCCCCACACCTACTATCTTTTATTCTTGCCTTTGGGTCATTGTTCAAGCTGTTCCTTCTACTTGTCATTTTCTCTTTGCATTCCACCTTTCTCTTTAACCTTTTAGAATCTATTAGCTGACATATATTTCATAACTTATTCCATGACAATTGCACCTCCAGGCAGAGTAAGGACAACTATAAGCTCCCACAGAACTTCTGTCACTTTACTCCGCTACATTCTCATCGGCTGGCCCTTGCTGGTTCATGAGTTCCCTGATGACAAAAATAGTCATAACACCTAGGACAGCATTTGCCAAAGAAAAGTCACTTAATAAATATTTCTGGGTGACGTAGGGGAGAACAAACAGATGAATGAATCACTAAATGGCACCATGAAAGGAAACACAATACGGTAAGGTAAAGGAGACACAGTATGGTGCTGGAGCCAGACTGCCTGAGTTCTCAACCTGCCTTCACCGTGTTCTTGCTGCATAATCTTGCCAGGTGCCTTAATTTCCCCAAATATCAGTTGCCTTATCTGTAAAATAGGGGTCATATAGTAACACCTAGCTCACAGGATTATTTTCAGGATTAAAAGAGCTAATATGTGACATCTTCCCAGCACAAGTACCACATTAATAAAGCTTAGCTATTCTCTACTTGCTACTAATGATAGAGAGATATTCAGCTTTAGAACTCATCAGAAAAATTAGTTCCTGTTGTGACAAAGTGCTCTCATTGTAAGACTAATATGGGTTCTGACAACAGATTTTAAATGATGCACTGGTACATTTAATGTGAGTTAATAAATAATCATGCTGAATTTACCTTTGACCTACCTCAGGGGAGGCTGAGAGGAACAGATAAATAGTAATATGATCTGAAGAGCTCAGAAATGTGGGGCAGTCCAGTGTAAACCATATAAGAAATGCTAAGGAGGAGGGATAGGAGGAATAGAGGTAGTATAGGCCTCCTGACATTAACAAATGTTGAATAGAAGGGAATATTCGGCATTTTTTTATAATTTACATAATATGGGTTTGTGAACAGCAAGTAATACTTCTGAAAGCCATGTCCACTATTATATAGCTTGTGTATGTGATTTCAAAATTAGCTTGCCTGCTAAGTTACTTCTGAATCCAATGGAGTGTAACAAAGACGAAAGAGCTAGTACAATGCATTAAATATATGTTTCTTAAAATAAGACTTAACCATGCATTTAGCCCATCCTCAATACCACATAGTATATATTTACATGGTTTGCCTTATTAGTTCCAGCTTACTTGTTATAACTTAACAAAGCAGATCTTCTTAAGTTTTGAGAGACATTTCCTTAGGGAACTCATGAGGTTTCTTCTCACCTATTTTATCCCTGATAAAAACATTTTTTTAAAATAGAGTTTCCATAATATTTGTCTTTCCTCTGCTAGAGTTTTTTTTTTTTTTTCATTTTTCTTTTTTAAAAACTCCGAGTAGAGTGTTCCCATGCAAGATGAGGCAGTGAGCTTTTTGAGAGTTTTCAGAGAAAAAATGACTCCTTTTACAAAGAAAACTCTTCAATTCATTTTTTGGATACCCTAGAATCCCTGGAAATGTTCAGATAATTGGAGAAAAATGACATAGCAGAATACATTATCATGACATGATGTCTAGACGGTGACTGAAACACAGAAGCAACAGGAAAATCACACATTCATCTTTGCAGTGAATGAAGGGCTGGTGCTCTCTAATGACATGGTGACCCTCTTGCCTCTGGGTCACTGACTGTAATTCACACAAGTGGGAGACAAATGTCCACCATTCTAGTGTGGCAACAGCTCTGCAGTTCAAGTAAAATGCATACATGGTCAAAATTAAGTCTTTGGGAAACAATTTCCATCCCAAGGAATCTACAAACAGCCCCACCTAGAGACGGGAAGGGTGAGGCATTCCCAGAAACAATTCAGTCTTCCCTGACTTTGCATGTTGACTTCCCTCCTACCGTACTCACCCAAAAAGGACTAAACATCCCAGGATGGAGAAATTGGGTCTGTGGCCAGATCAGTAGGCCCCTTTGACCTCCCGCCAAATGGAGGCTATCAAGCCTCAGGCACAGTAAGTGTGACAGCAGGAGCAGAGTATGCTTAAAAACACGAAATTAAGGCACAAACTTGCCTCCAGCTCACACACAATCACTTATTTTGAGTCACCAAGATGCACTTGAAATACGATTATGTTGGAGAAAGCGAAGAAGAAGGCACAGTGGTTCTTGAACTAGAGAAATCTTGTTACAAGATTAAACTCTGGAGTCAGATTCTAGGTGTGCTTGGAAAAATGACTTAACATCTCTAAGCCTGACTACCCTGTCTCTCAAATGGGCTCAATTATGAGAATTTAGTGAAAGAATTCTTACAAAAATAATTTTTTTGAAGAAAAGCAAATGTTCAATAGAATCATTAGCAGTGCTAAGGCTAGGATGTATTTATGTAAGAAGAGGGAAGGAGAGGGGCTACAGAGAGTAATGAGTGGGCCTGGGCCTATGCAGGCACCCCAGGGATTCTGTCTCACTGTTGTTAGGATCACCACCAGATTCTGTGAATATGAAAAAGAAGAAAGCAGACTTGAACCCTAGCTTCACAGTCCACCAAGGATCCTTGAGAGAAGGACTTGAGAGCAATTATATTACTGGGTGTGTGGGGGCAGTTCAGATGCTTGGGGTGGGGGACAGTGATGTTAGTCCTGGACATCCATCTCACTCTGTAATCTATTATCTGCATGGCTTTGTGAGAGTCACTTTCTCTCTGTGAAAGTCTATGGGGATGCAGCATACGGGGTTACTTCTTTTCCTCCTTAGAAACAGAATGCCACATTGGTTTTAGTTAAGCACATTGTTACCCTGGATTACTTTTATCGGCTTCTGTTATAAACAGATATAGTATGTATCTGTATTCTGACCAATGACATATAATCCAAAATGTTGTGGGGACCATTATGAAACTTCTTTTTTTTTTTTTTTATGTTTATTTATTCTTTGAGAGAGAGAGGGAGAGAAAGAGAAAGAGAGAGAGAGAATGAGCAGGGGAGGGGCAGAGAGAGAAGGAGACACAGAATCTGAAGCAGGCTCCAGGCTCCGAGCTGTCAGCACAGAGCCTGATGCGGGGCTCAAACTCATGAACCGCAAGATCATGACCTGAGCTGAAGTCGGACACTCAACCAACTGAGCCACCCAGGTGCCCCAACCATTATGAAACTTCTTAAAGGGAGGAAGGCATTCCCTTGTCTATTCCTTCCTCCTCCTCTTGCCTAGAAACAGAAGTGATGGCTGGACCCCTAGCAGTCATGCTGGATATGAAGATGGTGGAGCAAATGTCTAGAACCCCCATAACAGCCCAGAAACTCTTTTACATAAGAGAAACATAAATTTCTAGCTCGTTTAACCTGCTGGTATTGAGATTTTTTTTGTTACATTCAGCCAAACCTAAGCTTTAACTGAGGCAAATATAATAATGGTATGTATCCAACAAGGCTTTTGCAGTGACTTAACAGGCTAAACCAGGTAGGTGACTAGCACACAGTCTGCTCTCATATATTCATAAATTCATTTATTCTACCTACTCTGTTCCAGACCTTCTCCTTGGTATTGAAAACACAATGGTTAGTAAGACTTTAAGGCCTGAGCCATTAGGAGATCACATTCCAGGGAAGAGACAGATGATAAATATGCAATGAAATAAGTCAACCTGACAGAGAATGATACCCCATAGGGGAAAATTAATGGCATTATGCTATAGAAGTAGTGGAAGAAGGGAAAGAACTTTACAGTGGTCAAAGATGGTCTCTTGGAGGAAATGACATTTCAACTGACATCAGAATAATGAGAAGAGAGTCAGATATAGACTTTGGAGAAATCACAATCCAGGTGGAGGAAAGAGAATGTCGGAGGTCATTGAAGCAGGTAGATGCTTAGTGTAAGATCATAAGAAGCCTTTCTGGCCACAGCATGGAGAAAAAAATTGAAAATAGGAGATGAGCTTGAGGTGGGCACAGGCCAGATCATATAGGACCTAGAACAAGGGGTGGAAGAAATACCCATAAGCATACATCATGGAGAAGGAACTATACAATACAGGTTAGCCCCACATCTATGATTTCTGCAAGTAAGCACCATAACATTTCCATACTTATTTTTTTCACAACGTTGAGAACTGTCTTTTCTAGTTAAAGCTAAATGGATAAATATCCCAACAAGATGTCCAATTGATGGCAAAGTGTTATGAGTCTATATAGGTCCATGCATGGTTGGATCCAACAAGGAAGTCCCTTACCCTTCAAGCTGTTGGATGTCTGAGGCAGTGAATTGGAATGCAAGTAATATCTTATTACCATGGGCCCAAAGAGAATGTCACATATGTTCATATGTGTGTGGGGAAGGTACAATGTGCTTCAGAGAGGGAAGTGGAGGCCGAGCAGAGCACGCGCGCGCTCGTGCGCGCACACACACACACACACACACACACACACACTCACAAATGATAGCATGAGGATGCCACAGAGCCCAGCAGTTGCTCTGGGGTGAAATGACCTGGAATAGAGAGGACTGTTTGTATCTTTGTTTTGTTTGTATCTTTGTTTTGTTTGTGTGGTGTGTGGATGTGTTGGTCAGGTATATAGGCACATAATTCCTTCCACATCTCCCTCTTTATTTTAGTCTAGCCACAAAGCACAGAGAAAAAAACCAACTTAATGATGTGATATTTTGCTTTATTGAAAGGGAGACGGGCACAGACATTCCTTATCTGGAGAAATTGATACTGTACCATTAAATGAACACTCACAGAAGGTTGAATCCGCAAACCACCTAATAGGCAAAATTAAAGAAGAGTGAGAATGGGAAATGGTTGCCGGGATCAATTCCAGACCTGCTTGCTTTATGATGCTTGTAATTGTTTGTTCAGGGGTTCCTGGATGGATTGTTTTTCTGTGATACTATCTATCCTTTCTGAAATAAACGAGGACAGAATGCTGAACTATTGCCACAGTTCCTTCCTTGTCCAGAAATGAGCAGCACTGATTTCAAAACTTCTATTATTTTGTGGCTCCCATGATCACCAGATATGGAATCTTTTGTAAGCTTAGGGGAGCTTGCTTTTCTTTATGTTCTTCTTTCTTGTCTTCCCACAAATACTCAGCAGACAGCAAAGAAAATAGGTTTTTCAAAACTGTCTCCAGATTCTTAGGGCCTCTTATGCCCCAAAGGCAATTTGCAGCAAATCTACCTTCAGGCTACTTAGAAGAAGAGGAAATTTTGAAATATATATTCCATATATATTCAATATATTTCTATATATATATTTCAATATTTTTCTCTCTATATATATGTATTTCATGGAATACATATATATTTTTCATCCATTAGAGTGAATCCTATTGTTTTATGGCTCACAATGATTTTTTTAAATATTATTTTTAAAAGAGGATTTTAATAAAGGACACATGCAAGAAATTTTCATTTGGCAATGGTTGGGCCATTCTTGTTTAGGACACAAAAGAAATCTCTTTAGCAGTATAAGAAAACTTAAATATTACACATTTGTCCTTGATCCAGGCTGATAATTTGCTCACTAGGTTAACTCCAAAATAAAACTGTCTCTTAGAAAAAGGTGAAGTAGTGTTGAGAGTCAGGTCTGCCAGAAAGAGAAAGAAGATCCGACCAGACACAAGCTGCCACAGTCTTTATTTTTGTCTCTTCCTCTTCTCCATTAATAATGGAGCCCTTTTTGCATCACATGTCAGATTCCAGGGAGGGCAAAACTTGTCTTTCCGGATAGTTATAAAAGACACACAGGTATAGTGAAGACCATGGAACCTCCAGAAATTCAGCAAGACGTGGCTCTCCCTCTATCCACGCATATACGTCACTCTCAGCTTGGCTGCATCTCTTTTTTCATGCCAACACATTTTGTTCTATTTGCAAAATAGAACATAACTGAAGCCGAAACGAAATAACACCAATGCCCAAGTGCTTAGATGTAAGAGTAGAAGTCTAGGAGAAACGGCTGACTAAAAGAAAAGGCAAGAATGAGGGGAAAAAAGGAAGAATGAGGCAAGAGTAGGCAAGGTGACTAAGGGAGCCTGTTGGTAACCAGAGTGATAAAACTTTTAACAAAATAGGAAAAGGCCTTCTGCAAGGCCCCATAATCAGCATCTCCAATAAATTATTTTGGATTCAACATACCTGCTCTGGCTAGATTGCTTCTTTGTAATATAACGTCAACATGTAAGAGGTAGACAGCATAGCTGACAGGTCATCTTGCCTACTTGGCCTGAAGGAAACAAAGCAAGTCTGGAATGTGAAGCTTCAGTGAAATGTAAGAGAAAACTTCCCATAAGTCCACTTGGGAGGTATGCTGTGGGTGGTGCAGGTAACAGGGGCCCCTGCTTGTCCATCTATTTCCACAAGGCTTGTGCACCCAGAAAGACCCCCTTCCCGCCCCCTTGCGCCACATCTGTTTACAGGAGGACTCAAAAGTGCCCTGGGAAAGAACCATCCTAAGCTGTGAGAACAGAGACTCCCAAGCTTCATGGAAAATAATGGTCAGAGTGTGATGGGAGGGGCAGTTCTGGGCACAGCATAATGACTGTCCTTCAAGGGTCCCTTGAACACATGCTTAGGATGGGGCCAGAGAGTGAGGCAGCAGCAACACCACAAGAGCCATTTGGTTTTGTTCTCTGTATGGATGTGAAGCCTCCCAGCTCCTGACTTGGCTGGTAGAACAGAGATGCTGAGAGCCTCTGGATTCATGGTGGTGACAGGATGGCACCTGGGGCTGGAGAGATGGCCAACCATCCTCCAGGGAGGGAGCAGAGAAGTCATCTGAGACTCCCACTTGGCCAGGCTTTGAACTCTCCCCAGCGTCACTCTGCTTTTATGCACATTGTTTCACTGTCTCTGTTTCACACTCCATCTGTCTCATTATCTGCCACTGTCTCTTTCACCAGACTCCCTCTTTCTCTGTATCTCCCCCTCACTGTCTTACTCACTCATTACTTCTGTCTCTCACTGTAGCTCTCTCTGGTTGTCTCTGGCTCTCTCTCTATCTCTCTCCCCCCTCTTTCTTCCCTCTCCCTGTCTGTCTCTCTAATCACTGGTGGTGGAGGGGAAGAGCCTTGAGCTTCCTCTGAACAAACATGGCTGAAGGCCACTACTCCCTGAGGGCTGCTGTCAGAGAAAGGGGTAATGGACTGGCAAGACACTCCCAAACCTGGCTGTGTCACGTTTGCTGTGAATGGGGAGCATATGCCTGTGAAGGTTGAGATTTGGGCCTGAGTGAGTGGAGTATCTCTGCAGTTTCTTTGCAGACCACCGCATGAAGGTCAGAATTTTCCTCCACTGGGGTGGGGCCCGGGGAGAGTAGCAAGTGGGAGCACTGGGCAGTCGCAGGACATGGGTGACTTCAAATTTCAGAGAAAAGATCCTGGTGTTGCATTTTCATCTAACTGCCTTCTCACAGAGCCTTAAAATTTTCTGGGATTAAGTAATATAAGTTGTGAGCAGCTCTGATTATGAGTTCTTCGATCTGTCCCAAACCTCCCCACCATCTCATTTTCCTCAGAAATACTTCCCTTGCATTTAATTCAAATCCCTATCAGATTTGGTCTTTATTGTATTTTTCATTATTCATTCAGCACCGCATCAGCCCCTCTGCTGTGGGCGATTTCCTTTGAAGTTGAAGCTTCTCAGAAATGGCTTGTTTGTATCAGTGCTCTTGCCACTGTGCCCAGGATTCATCAACAAGGCAGCCGGAGATAAGCCCTGAACCTGATGTCTCTCTTAAATTCTGAATGTCTTTCACTGGTGCCTTCTAGAAAGCATTTATCTGAGACCTTTTCAGAAACAAAAAATGACACACCCAAGCCACTGAGCTTGTCAACTAGCTGTCTGAGCATACTCTGCCATCCACAGAGTATTCAAACTTTGTCTTTGCTGTGGTTAAGAATTTCCAAATAATCCTCAAAATGTCCTCACTGGCCCGTAATTCATATGCTCTTTCTCAACTCTTGAACCATGAAAAGTTAACCACCTGGCCCCTTTGCCCCAATCAGCATGCTATTCTCTCCTATGTAATTATCAGCTCTTAAGCAGAATTCTGAGTTTGTACTACTCTGCTATCATATGAATTCAATAGCACTGGGCCATGGTGGTTATTGTTTATAATCTGGATTTGTCAAAAGAAGAATCCAGAAACTTAATTAAGTTCCTGGAGGCCCCCTCAGCAAGTCAATACCCATGACAAAGACGGGCCAGTGCCTTCAGCCTTGAACCACATGCCCCACTCCACCATGATTGCTGGCCTTGCCTAATGACCTGGAATCCTTTTCTGATGCATACCCGAATCATGCCCTGTGACTTTCACCTTCTGTGGATATTTTTAGCTTTTAAAAAGTAGTAACTTCTTTCCATTCCAAGTCCTCTTATATTTGGTATGGTTGAATAACTGGTACACCCTGTTTGGGGGGGGGGGGTCGGAAACTGGCTTCCGTTTCTGTTAAGATATTTTTATTTCTCCCTCTCCTGGAAAGAGGGGAGACACACAGAGGGTTGGCAGGAGGGAAGAAAGAAAGGGAGCCTGAGGTTGCCATGTTTCCATTTGGAATGCAGCTGCATTTCCCTAATACTGAGGGTTTCTTCATGTGAGAGCCAAGTTTTTCAAGTTTGTTTTGTTAGCCAGGTGGCTTGGGAGAACGCATGGCTCATTCCAAAGGGAGCTCAGAGCACGTGCTTTAACTCAATTGACACAAACCTAATAAAAAAAAACTTGGGCCTTCCCATTATTTTCCTCTCACTAAAGGAGTTTACAGTCCACAGCATGGTCTTTAATTAAATTTGGACATAATATACCCAACAGAGGAACAGCCAAAGTAAGCCAAGACTTTATATGAACTTCAGTTACTTATTAGGCAAAACCAGAAAGACAAGTCATAGTTATTTTCTGGTTTAGAACTTAAAAAAAAAATAATGAATGAGACTTTGGACTGCTGTTGAGGTTAAAATTTAGCTCCAGAAATTTAGCTCTGAATCTTTCCCCCAACATGTAACAATGGAGGAGGATGCAGGAAAGCACTGATCCCTAAAATGACCCAAACCCTTGGTGTCCTTTTATGTTCTTTTATGTTAGTTCACAACTAACACAGTTGTGAGCCTGTTAAGTTCCTATTTTCAGAAGTACAGCAGCTGCTTGGACATTTTGAGATGAGTGCCTTGAGAAATTTAGATTCTTTCCTAGGGACTGGGAAAGCCAGTCTGAGACAATCTACTGTCCAGGCCAAATAGTGCCGAAAGTTTGCCAACAGGATTTCTGGATTCTCTTGGTCCTTAAGACCATGCTAATACATGCTAATGCATGATGGTCTGAGGGCATTTCCTCTCACCAAACTGTTTGAAAGATACAATGTCAATGACCATATAGCCAAAAATAATAAGTACATTAACCCATTTTTGCATGAATTAAATTATTTGATTTCGTACTTACCCTTATGAGGCTGATACTATTCTTTCCCCCATTTTATAGTCAGAGAAGTACAGAATTAAAATAATACAGCAAGTAAATGGCAGGACAGGGGGTTTGGCTATAAACTGGCTGCCACTAGAGTCATGAGTTAAAATTCAAATGAGCAGCCTCTTCCCCGGGGAGCACACTGTACACTTTCAGGGAGGGAAGACTTCCTTACACTTTTATCAGACTGAACCCCATCTTTAACATCCAGCACACCTCTGCACAGGACTCCAGCTGAGCTGCATCTGGGAGCAGCTTCATTCACCTAGAGCAGTTCTTCCCAGAAAACTTACTGCTTGTCAACTTCCACTCTGGTTCTAGATCTTAGCCTTCTGTCTCTTCCATGTGATAACTCATTCCTTTCTGCTTGGCCCCCAGGGTCGTAGCACCTCACACAAAACATCTCCACTTTTATCACCTATGCATCATATGACCTCGTGCTGAATCTTTCCAAAGGCTGATCACAGCCACATTTACTTCTGAAAAGGGTTAAGCACTCTTAGCCTGGCAACTGTTCTCCAGAGTCTTTGCTGACACTGGGAAGCGGAGAGTACTTCCTGCCCTATGCCCTTCCCATTGTCTTTCTTTTGTTTTAAATTAGGCCACGAAATGCTGAAAGACCCAAATGATGCACTTTATCTTTTCAGAGTCTGCTTCAGCCTCTGAAGGATTTAGAAATACAACAGAAACTTTCTGAAAAATAACAAAAATAACACCAAGGGGATCTGAAATAGGAGACCCAATCCATTAAGGCCATAATTTTCCCTTGAGTACTGTGATGAGGAATACAAGAAAGAATGGATGAATAGGATGGACTAAAGAATTGCTCTTAATCTACATCTATGTATCCTGGGTGTCGCCACTGTAGTGGTGGCTGATGTGGGCTTGCTGCAGTGATGTCACTATTCCAGTAAGTAGTTGAGCGTGTAGACATTCTATCCATCTCACCAGTTGTATCTTCTTATATTCTTTTATGTAGGTGACATCATGGATCTTATATTTAAGTTTTGTCAACTGCCCTCGCTCAGTGAAATGTCTCAAAATTTTAACAGAAATAGACCTATTAAAGCTTCTGCCCTTTGTATATTAACTTCACAGACAGAGGGATATAAATTCATTACTGATTCTGCCATTCACTAGCTTTGTGACCCTGTACAAGTTATCCCAATATCACTGAGGTTCATTTTGTCTTGCATTTAGTAGATAGTCAATAAACTGTAACTCTCGGTTTCTGTGGTTGTTATTAGTGTTTTTGTAACAGTGAAGGTTAATTGCAGATAACATAAACCTAGTATTTCAAGCAAAATGATATTCAGCGCAGGAGATCAGTTCCTTGCTAAATTCTTAGAAGAAATGGCGGATCGGGAGAGAGGGACACAAAAGTGTACTGCTACAATCAGAGGTCAGGAAACCATTGCTGCTGCCACTGCGATTGCTCCCAAACATGAAGGAGGCCAACTCTGGCAGCCATAACCACCTCAAAGTACTCATTTCTATAGTCATAGTCACCAGCAGCAAGAAGATGGTCCTTGCTTCAGTTGCTTTCAAATCACATTCAAGTCTGTGTAATTGGCAGAACACCACTTGCATCCAGAACCCTAGGTTCCAAAGAGTCTAGAAAACTTTTTTTAACTGTCAAGTCTCAGCAATACAGTAGATCACCTAGAAAATGTAGAAATGGATGGAGTGCTCATTGACAACACCCATCGCCTTACTCCTAGCTACCATCTTTGTCATCAATAGAGCATGCCCTTGGTACCATTATCACAGCCATGGGGACAGTTTGGTATAGAGGTTGTAGCAATTTTAACCCCCATAAGGTAACCGATTTGGGTTTCTGGTACTGCAACCTATAACCATTTACAGAGATTTTCTTTGTTCGACACTAATTGGACCACAAGGGATCAGGCACACAACGTTTCCTGGTTAACATCCTAATTCAAACAGCAGAGTTTATCAGCCTTGAGTAGAGACTTACTTTCAGAATTAAAGCAAACACATGGGATCAGTCTAGAGAAGTTTTATGAATAATAAATAAAGACTTTCTGATTAAATAAATTGCTTGGTGCTCAAATAACAATCCAAACAGGAAATCGACTCTTACATCTGTTCTTTATGATAAGCATATGGAATCACACCCTCTGAACTTTAAAATATCTACTCCTATAATACATTATGCCAACTGGAGGGATCACAGATGAAGCAGAACCACAACTAATTCAAACTGCTATTTGATCTTCCCCAAGTGTCCAAGGAATTAGGAAATGCATAAATTCCATTTTACCTGTCTGCTTATCCTTTGTACTCTCTGCTCCTTGATTGGCTTGGAAAACAATCCACCAAGAGATAGACAACCAGGGAAGAAAAAATGTAGTAGACATTAAGCCAAAGAAATACAAAGAATATATCTTTGGTATTTAGAAAGTAGAGAGGCACGAGCAGATGAAGTGGATCCTTTGAGTTTACTGAATAGAAACAACATCTTTGACTTCTGACTCATCAAACATGAGAAAGAAGTTAAACTCTTTCTTGTGATAGATTCATGCAGAACCATTTAAAGAGTAAATATTCCTAAACCATTTGTATGTAGACAAACATCTAATTGCATTTTGCTATACAAAGTAATAAGAAATAAACATTCATTCCAAATACTATCAACTTAATTATGGTAATAGATTCAGTGTAAACCCAGAAAATTATGGGCTGATAATATTAGCTTGTTCAATTTTAAAATAACATGTTAACTATTAATAGCAATGTAGTCTTGGTAATAACCAGATCATGACAGAGGAATGGTAAATACATGGGAAGTAATTCAAAAAAATTTCAGGGGATACAGCTACAATGACTAATGAGAATTGTCATGGATAAAATAGCTCTACCTTACTTAAAATAAATTAACCAAAACACTTGTCTATTCATACTTCCCTTTAAGATAAAAGCCTAATCAAAGATAAAGGTTACAGTTTGGAATCTTGAATGGCATTTTCTAGTTCTGGGAATAAACTTGTTACTTCCCACTTGTCACACGAATGAAGTCCCACAGTAAGATTCGACAGCAATGTTCATCTGGCATTATTATTTCCATCTCCATTGGGAAACAGCTGTTTTCTTGCTTATGGTATTTACCTTAATGTCAAGTTTTGAGAACATGGCAAAGTGAGGTAAATAGTGACTCTTGCTATGGTTGTCTCATTATTTTTTTCCTTTAAGTATAATTTTGAAATAAAAAAAATAGTCATTTTATTTTAACAAATTCATACTTCTCCATTTGGGAGAAGGAGAATAAA
This sequence comes from Panthera pardus, assembly GCF_024362965.1. Classification (NCBI taxonomy): domain Eukaryota; kingdom Metazoa; phylum Chordata; class Mammalia; order Carnivora; family Felidae; genus Panthera; species Panthera pardus. The sequence continues at coordinate 41,055,313 of NW_026526821.1, read as the reverse complement.
TTATATGAGTGTAATGTTGACAAAAATCATCAGTGATATGTGAGTCAGAAACCACAGAGTAAATTGAGAGTAATATCAGTGGTTAAGTCATTCTTATTTTTAAAACCTGTGGCTCATTTAAATGATAAAAGGCAAAGTTGTAGGGCCCTCTCCAGGTAAGTAGGTATGTATGGATATGGGGAAATGGATGGAAGAAATGAAGGAAGGAAGGAAGACAATTATAAATGAGTTGGTTTATAATGGACAATTACTAAGACAGTCCAGTTCAGAGAGATATTGGTTACATCCACAAAAACCTAAGTTATTTTTTTTTAATTTTTAATTTGTTAAATTTTTATTTTAAAGAGAGAGGGAGACAGTGTGAGTGAGGACAGGGGCATATATATATATATATATATATATATATATATATATATATATATAGAGAGAGAGAGAGAGAGAGAGGGAGAGAGAGAGAGAGAGAGAGAGAGAATCTTAAGCAGGCTCCATGCTCAGCACAGAGCATGACACAGGGCTTGATCCCATGACCCTAGGATCATGACCTGAGCCAAAGTCAAGAGTCAGATGCTCAAATGACTGAGCCACCCATGCACCCCAAAAACCTAAGTTATTAAGGAAACATAAAAACCCTTTGCAACTGAGCTCTTTTCTACAACCCATGCTCTGTGTTCTTTCCTTAGTTTTTAAAGTTTCAGAAATACCAATCACATGTTATTAGAAGTCATGCAAATGCCTCTGGCCATGGTTCCTGTCTCTTTTTCTGTATGTTTCTCTGCTTTGGACCAATTTCTAATTTTGTATATGTCATACTGTTTTGTAATCAATTGAGTTGTAATTGCATTGCATTTATTTGCCCATCTAACTGTCCTTTCCCCACTAAACTGTGAGCTTTGTTAGGGGCAGGGATGTATTTTCCTACTTATGTTTGTATTTCCAGAGCATAACGTAAGGCTTCACGCAGAGTATGCACTCAGTAAACATTTGTTTAAAATAAACTGAAATGACGCACTCATTTGTTTATCTTTTTACCTTTTTAAAAAATTCTTGCATACTGGATTTTTCAAAATAGGCCAGACTCTTTAAAATTCTCATGCCCAAATCATCCCTCCCCAAACCAATGAAATCAAAATGTCTAGGGATGAGGGGCGTCTGGGTGGCTCAGTTGGTGAAGCGTCCGACTTCGGCTCAGGTCATGATCTTACAGTTTGTGAGTTCCACCACTGCATTTGGCACAGAGCTGGGAGCCTGCTTTTGAATCTGTGTTTCTCTCTCTCTGCTCCTCCCCGCTTGTACTCTGTCTTTCTCTCTCACTCAGAAATAAACATTAAAAGAATCTTTTTTTAAATGTCTAGGGACAAAAGCTGGACATCAGTATTTTTTAAAGATATCCAGGTGGTTCCATTGTATAGCAAAGTTTGGTAACCAGTGTTGTGGAGCCATTTTCTAGCTCTTCTTAGTGCTTTGTGTCAAAAGGGTGAAAGGGACATTTCCCTAAGTCTTGCCCCTCCATACATGCTTCAAATGGGGAAGACATAAGTGTAATGGTATAAGGTGGAGGGCTTTAAGTTTCCCCATGCCCCAACTCCTACCACAGGCTCAGGCTTTGGAAAATGTCCTCTATTGTCTCATGATGGTTCTTAGAATCTATTTATGGAAGTGAAAACAATATTGGAAGATTTTTTGATTAAAAATCATCTTTCTTAATTGAAAAAAATTGATAATCATTTGACAATAAACCCACTTTTGTTTATTAAAAAATAATTAAGACACTGAATTCTGGTTCTAGGACTTAATTCTTGTCCTGGTATCGGTCAATAGCTGAATGTGCATTCATACTCATTAGTCCAGTGGAACATGTAGATGGGCATCTTTTACTGAAGTATCTCCTAAGAATGCATTTAGGGAGTTTAAAGGGACTCTGACATCCCTCTGCAAGCACTTGGCAGTATCTTGCTTCTGCTTCCCTCCTGTATGGCAATGGAGATGTCTTTGCACAGTGTGTCCCTCCCATTTGGTTAGTTTGGGACTCTTCAAACTGTGAATCAGAGTTTGGCCTTAAATACAGATTCACTCAACAAACTGATTTTTAGCTATATACACAGAAAGACAGATCTTCCTATAAATATTTTTTTTATGTAGAATTTGCAGTCATACCCACATGGTCTGTGAAGCAGATGCCTCTGTGTTCCACAGATGAAGCTCACCCCAGATAAACTTGAAGTTCTGCTGGAGCTGCCTACTTTGAGTCCCCTCTTTAAACTCCTTGCCCCACTTTGGATCCTCCAACTCAGTTGGTGGTTTCAAACCAAGGAAGAGAAAGAATCTGTATGACAACAACCACATAGAATTCTGCCCCTGAGGTGAGAACTTAGTTGAGGGTTATTCACAATGAGTTGGAAAAAAGACCACTATCTCCCTTGAATTTTGTACATGGCCAAAGGGCATCTACATTTGCTGTTGATGCTTTACGTGAACATTAAACTCACTTGCAGAATTTATTCTCCATTCCCCATTAGGAGAGTTATGCAACCTGAATCCTTAATGGACTTAATCAGCAGGATAACATGACATTTCCCCACTCTGTGCTAAAGTACAAGGCAGAACACAAAGACGTATTAGAGACATCTCTGCCCTTGAGGATTTTATAATCTAGTTTTAGAGATGAGAGGGTCACAAAAACTACTATAATGTATGACATGTCTACCAAAGGGACTGTTCAAGTCAGGGTTCATTTGTTTTCAAGGAGGAGAAACACAAAGTTGCTCAAGTTTGGATGCAGAGTTTTCTGTAGAAAGTCCAAGGAAAGTTAAACCAACAGCCTCCAGGAAGGGCAGGTGAAGACAGCAGAGAAGTCTTATCTCTTTCTACATTATCTTCCCTACTTCAATTATCTTCTCTTGCCTGGTTTTCTCTAAATCTGTACTCTGAGGATCACTATATGTCAAAACTTTCTGGAAAGTACTTTACATAGGCTAACCTAGTTAATTTCATACTAAAAAAATATCTTAAAGAGGTATATATTATCTCCTCTATCATCACCATCACTATCATCATCATCATTAACATCATCACCATGAGCTGGCTATGGCATCAAGTGGTTCCCCTATGTTACGCAGCCTTACCAAATCCTGGAAAGAATGGGAAAGAAGAAAGAAAGAAAGAAAGAAAGAAAGAAAGAAAGAAAGAAAGAAAGAAAGAAAGAAAGAAAGGTGGGAGCAAGAGTTTTCACAGAAGAAAAGTAAACAAGTTGACCTTTCCTGAATTACAAAATTACTTCAAAGCATTCACTCCAGCAGGGTCAGGTGTAGAGATGGCTCCTTTGCATATGTGATTTGAGGAGACATTTTCCGCTACATCTATATCCATAGGTACAGATAATTTTCTCTTTGACTTCCTGAGAGCTGAGCCCAAATTTATTCTTCAGTCTCTTACTTAGAAAGGAAACATATTGGATGAAGTTGAACTAAATTGGAAGATCCTCAAAATACCCAAAATTTGAAAGTTTTCACCTGAAAGTATTTTTTATTTAACATTTAGTTGCACAGTGATGGATATTGAGATTATTCGTCCTACATAGAAACAGAGCAAAAGAAAGCAAATATCATTTGGCTTTAAAATGTGGAAAGACCACCAGTAAGGTGTCAGAGGAGTTCCATTTGAATCCTTTCTCTCAGAGTGTCAGGAGAGATGTGGGTCGGGGTGGGGGGGAGAGAGATTCCACATATCACTGTGGAATAAGGAAATACTTAAATGGAATAACCTCATAGGCATCTCCCATAATCTTTCAGGAAATCATGAAGAGTTACTTAAGGAAAGAGTGAGAAAGTGGGAGAGAATTAGATGAGACCTGCGTCAATACATCAAAACCGTCCCTTCAAAACACCTAGAATGGCTAAAATTAATAACATCTGATACTGCTAGTTGATGTAGAGCAACTACAATTCTCACACAGTGCTAGCAAGAGTGTGAATTTGTACAAACAGTATGGAAAGCTGTTAACACTGTTATAAGCACACATTATAATCCAGCAATTCAACTGTTAGGTATATATTCAATAGAAATGTGAATATATTTTATACAAAGACATGTATTAAGAACATTCATGCTAACACCATGCATTAGAACTCAAACTACAAATTATACATATGTCAATTAATGGAAGAATGGACAATTAAATTGCAGACTAGTTACACAGAGTTATCCTGTACTGTGACAAGAAAGAATGAACCATGGCCACATGTAACAACATGAATGAATCTCACAAGCATAATTCAGCCAAAGAAGTCAGATACAAAAGAGTCTACACTACATGATCCATTTACATAAAGTCCCCAAACAGGAAAAGTGGTCTACTAACTAGTTGAGACCCCTCTGCAGGAGATACCATGTACAGGCCTCTGGTTCACTGTCCAGTGGAGTCCAGACTTCTATTCACCCTCGTGAAGGTGCACAAATGTGAGTGAAACTATCTTGCTCCTTCTACCAGTCTGCCTGCCAGCTGCAACCCACGGTATGCCCTCAGTCAATGGCTTTATAATAGAAGATTTGTCCAGCCAAGCCTGTCCAAGCTCCTGATCAACACAGTTGTGAGCTGCGATAAAATAGTTGTTTTAAACTACTAAATCTTGAGCAGTTTGTTATGTAATAATGTATGACAAGAACCCATCCAATCCACCATGGTTGATTGTCCTTTTTCCTCTATACTTCTTCAGCGAGAGCAACGTGCTTGTGGGTAGAACAGGGATGCTGGAGCCAGACATCCTGTGTTCAAAGTCCCACTAAGCAGATTCCTAGCAGTGTGGCCTGGGGCCACTGCTCTAAATCTCAGTTTGTTCATATTCAAAATGGGGATAAAAATTAACTTATTTATTTTGTCGACTTGAAGCTTAAATGTATATACAAACAGAAGTCTAATATTTTAAGGAACTAGGAAATTGATAAATGATTTTTTCTGCTAAATGCTTGCATATGGAAAGTACAAAATACACAAACCCCATTCACCAACTAGACCTGTAGATTATATCCCTCCCAGCTTCCTCCTTTAATAGTCTTCTTTCCATTTCTGTCACCACAATCCAATGAAATTACTCTGGTTTTTGCATACAGGCCTCCGTAATGACCTTCAAATTCATCTTTCCACGTTTGCCCTTCTCTTTGACATCATATGTTTCACAGTGTGGCCAATCTAATCTTCCTACAATGAAACTTTAACTCAGCACTTCAGGCCTTCCACAGATGATCCCAGCTTTCTGCTCTCATTTTTTTATATTAGCTCTTCCTGCTTCTACCATGGTTTTCCGGCTAAAAGGATGTCTTGCTGCTTCCCTGAATGTGACCCAAATCATTGCTCGTGCCACTCTGTCTCAAATGCCTTTTCACTCATCTCTCCCCTATTACAATTCTATCCACCCTTAAAGAGCATTTCAAACCTCAGCCTCAACCCTTTGCTAATTCTTTCCCTTGTTTTCTTGCTTCTCTGTTAAACTCTTCCTCTCCCTCTCTTCCTCAACTTCCTCCCGCCACTCTGTCTCATTCCTATGAAAACTCCATAGCAGTGAATCTGAACTTCTTCTATGCCAATTGCCTTAAATAACCACATGTTATTTGTAATTTATTAATTAAATGACAATTATTTGTCATTTGCAATTTCTGGAACCTCCCCAACATAATGCAAACCCTTTAACTCCAGCCTAATGCCTTGCACCTAGTAGGCATTTAATAAAAATTTGTTGAATTGCACCCAAAGACTAGGACTGGGCAGAATTTACCAGCAAAAGAAGGCAGGGCCTTGTCACGAGTTTGCACATCAAACAAAATTTTTGTGTGTCTAATCCATTTTGAAAACTATTTGCATTTCAACTGATGAGAAATCACTTCTATTTTTATAAACCTCTAAGAAAAGATATTTTACTGCTTCTTTCAGTAACATATCCCAGTGTGTAATAAGCTCTAATGTCAGTATAATCTTATTTCTCTCTAACCTAAATCCTTCATGTTGCAGACTGAGCTATTTTTCATGAATTTTTCCAAGTGGAAGATAAAGAAATAATGGAATGGTCATGTAGAACTGTCTGTTAATTTCCCCTTTGCAATTAAGTGTTCTTTCCTCCATTTATATGGTTAATGCAGGTGCACAATATTATCACCATCACTCATTGGCTCAAGGTGACTGGCGCAAGAGCAGGTGTTTGATCCAAGTTGGACCAATAAATCTCTTCCCCAGGATTTTCTCTTCCCTGGGATCATAAAGAGAGCTTGAAATAATCCTTTTTCTAGTGGACAAGGATATCTGATATAAACTTCACAGTGTTTTGGCTGCCATGCTTACTGCTATGGGGAGAAAGGCAAGACTGGAAAGAAAGAAGAAATTTTTCTTATGAAAGCTGGACTGAGAAACCAGATAGAATCCAGGAGCCTTGTTGCCATCATTTCCTAGACCCATCTGCAGCCTTGAATTTCTGAGGCTTGGTTATTCAACTCCTTTTTGGATTCCACTAGCCATAAAGGCATAGTTAGCCTTAGCTAGCTATGGGGATAAAATGAAAATCAAAACTGCCAGATGAAGAAAGAACCATACTTAGGGAACTTTTAGGAAGAATAAAGTATTAGAAATTCCTTATGGCAATGGTGTGCAAGAAAGCACTGTTTAGTGACCCAAAGAGCCTGGGCTCTATAGGGTTGCATTTTATATGTCTGTTTTGTTTCAGGATAAATCACTGGTGGTGCCTGATTCCTAAATAAAAAATGTATTATGTACAGTTTTCTATACCAGAGATTGAAACGCTTTTTCTATAAAGGGCCAGATAGAAAATATTTCAGGTTTGGGGGCATTTGGCCTCCACCACAACAACCCAACTCTGCCATTGTTCGCCATTATTTGTGGGAAAGCAGCTGTAGACAATACATAAAAGAATGGGGATGGCTGTATTACAATAAAAGCTATTTATAAATACAGGTAGTGAGCCTGATCTGGCCTAGGGGCATTAGCTTGTTGGCCCCAGTCCACATACAGTCAATATGTATAGCAGAGCTTTGTTCACCATATAGTTTGTGCCTAAAAAGATGGTGACAATAGGTTGTCATCAATTACACATGGTAGTTTTGAGTGCCACACACCATATGTGTATACCTCTATATATTTATCTACATATAGGTAGATGATTGATAGATGATAGATAGATACATAGATACATAGATAATAGATGACTTACTTAACGGAATTAAGCAAGATTTCTAAGGTTGGGGTCTTATTTGTCAAGAAGCTTGTTAAAGGGTGCCTGAGTGGCCCAGTCAGTTAAGTCTCCAACTTTGGCTCAGGTCATGATCTCGCGGTTTGTGAGTTCGAGCCCCTCACAGGGCTCTCTGTTGTCAGCACAGAGCCTGTTTTGGATCCTATGTCCACCTTTCTCTCTGCCCTTCCTCTCCCCTTCGTTCTCTCTCTCTCTCTCAAAAATAAATAAACATAAAAAAACCTATTTCTAAAAAAAAAAAAAGAAGCTTGTTAATAGCAAAGTGCATATCTTCTCTGTATCTGTGTATCTAGCTTCTAGCATGCATCCTAGCTCATATAAGGGTATCTGTACTTCTTAATATAAATATATTCATGGCTTCCAATTTCTTACTCTTTCCATACTTTACAAACCTCTCCAAAGTTGTTCCCTCCCTTCCCACAAACAACGGGTAGGGTGCCAGAAAAGGGCATAGCCTGCTCCCCCCAATTTCAGTCATTAATGTATTCATTCAGCAAACATTTGTCAAATACCTGATGAATACATAGGACGCAAGAGTCAATACAGCAATCAAAGATATTAGACATACTTAGTATGTTTTATCAAAATTATGTCTATGTATGGTGTAGAAAATTTAGTGAGAGCAATCTGGATTTTTGTAGACAGTTTGTATGAGGTTGTTTCCTAGTGATTTAAAAATAAAGAACCATTTTGCTTCCACACAGGTGAAAGTTATATTCAAACACACACATACCCTAAGGTCTTCTTATTGACATAGGCTCTGCTTCACTCATTGGTCCCTGGATTACTCGTAGCCCTAAAATTTGTTCTCTGCTGGAATTTGGCTCCCAAATTGAAGTATTGGTCCAGAATTAACAAATTAACATCACTATCTTATGAAAAAAACAAACACAAATTTCACATTTAAGACATTGCTCTCCCAGGGTAACACTTCCTCATACTAATTTGGAGAAAACTTGTTTTTCTTTCTTTTTTTTTTTAAATTTTTTAACGTTTTATTTATTTTTGAGACAGAGAGAGCATGAACGGGGCAGGGGCAGAGAGAGAGGGAGACACAGAATCAGAAGCAGGCTCCAGGCTCTGAGCCATCAGCCCAGAGCCCGACGCAGGGCTCGAACTCACGGACCGCGAGATCGTGACCTGAGCTGAAGTCGGACACTCAACCAACTGAGCCACCCAGGCGCTCCGAAAACTGTTTTTCAATGATAACTATATCCAATTTTGAATTATTTAATCTAAAAAATGAGATTATGCACCATCAGCCAAACTCAGAGCACCACAGAGCATATTCATATGAATTTCCAGAATGAAAGAACTGCTCCATTCAAAGTAAACACTAGTGATGCCCCATCTATATCCCCTTGGCCTTCCCATTTCAGCACACAGCCACCTGAATCATGACTGCTAGCTCCTGCTGCACTGTCCAAGGGCTCTCACCTGGTGCTGAAGACCACTGAGCACTGTGCAGGCCACATAGAGTGCAGGGGATTAAGTGCTCCCATGAGCATCCCCCAACCAATGATTATAGAAATACCGTGACCCCATAGTCCCTCAGTGAGATGATTCTGAGGTGTCAGTTTCACATAGTGGTAGGAGGCTTGAAAGGCACCCTTTATTACCTGCCTTCCCCTCCCTCTACTACCCGTTTACTCCCTTTCATTCACTGCTCAAGGAAAATACTTGCACTTGAATCTTTGCCTTGAGCCTCCTGTGGGGAACCACAAACAAAACCAAAACCATAAACTCAGACCTTCTTACTGCAGAAACCCAGCACAATCATTGCATGTCTATTTTTACCTCCCGAATCTAAACCTATTTTTAGTCTGGCTTTGGATAACTCTATCTTAAAATGACCCGAAGATCTTATGGAACCATCTACAAAACATAATTAGAGTCTGTAGTATCCACACAGATTTGAAGAACCGTAACTACCCCCATTCATTAAAAGCATAATCTGAGTGTTATGGGTGTGTGAATCTCCTTGGTAATATTTTCTTATTCTCCCCTTTGTCTTAAGGAACCGGAAGGTTCTCTATCCTCGTAGATGGCAGAAGCAGTCTGTATCGGAGCTGTGTGTGTGTGTGGAAAAAATACTACTTTAGAGCCAAGTTGCAAAGACATGAGGGGCATAGATGATCTAGAACATGCATTTACAACATTTTCTCCAGATGCAGAGCGTCTTTTCCAATTTGCTATAAGTTGTCAGTTGCAGTGTTATATCAGGAGAGGGATTAACTGTGTATCAATTTTATAGATTTTCTGCAATGACCATTTTCAAAATTCTTAGAGGAAGTTTTAATATTTTTAAATAAATAGTTTTTAACATATATATATGGGGGGGGGCAGGGGGAAGCTAATTTTTCACAATCTGAGTGGCTTGGGAAAAGTTTCCTGGAAGAGTCCTGGCTTCAGAAACTCTTTGAGGCCATTTAGGCTAGAAAAGCCACCAGTGTCCAGTAGTACCATAGCTAGTCAGAAGTTAGGAATCTTAATTCACTTGAGGCCAAGGTCCAATGTTGAGATGGTTCCAAATGGGTTGGAAAAATAATTTGAAACAGAGAAGAGACTCCTAATGAAGAGCCGAACATGACTCAATGAGAGAATGAACTCAAAGAATAATGAGAGAACTAAAACAACAAGGTATTAAAATGTTCTACCCAAGAGTGGAATAGCATGAAAGCATCTGAAATTTCAAGCAAACATCTTCCTTGACTTAGAATAGCACTAACACATTGACATCCCCAGGTATCCTTGTAGCCTGCTTGTCACCCAGAACGTCTCCAGTTGGGCTAGATGACTTCTGTGCCAGGCATGCCAGTCAATCATCACAAGTAGAAGAGCCCATGGCGTCTTTTTTCTGTGACCTTTTCTTTAAGTCAAAGTGATGGCAACCATCCCAGGCCTCAAAGATATGTTTCTAGAAGTGTGAAACTCATTTGCTGCTTTTTAACAACTTTTTTCAGTTTGTCCTCACTTTAAAAATGTCATCAAACTGACCATGATGTTATCTAAAGCAGCGTGGTGCCTTTAACAGCTTTTTGTTCCCTGTGGTGGGTGATGCCAGGGGCACTTCATAGAAAGAGTGGTTCCCAGTGGTCCCCTCTGGAGTCTCTGGAAAGGTCTCTAGATACCATTATTTATTTGTATTTATTTATTTTATTTTAATTTTTTAACGTTTATTTATTTATTTTTGAAAGAGAGGAAGAGCACAAGTGGAGTAGAGGCAGAGAGGGAGACACAGAACCTGAAGCAGGCTCCAGGCTCTGAGCTGTCAGCCCAGAGCCTGACATGGGGCTCAAACCCACAAACTGCGAGATCATGACCTGAGCCGAAGTCAGACGCTCAACTGGCTGAGCCACCCAGGCACCCCAGATACCACTATTTAAACTCAGAGACAAAGCATATGAATAGTCTAAGTCCTTCCCCATTGTCAACAATAATAATATTAATAATAACGAACAGCCACTGCAGAAGGCATAGGTGTTTTCTTTGTAAGAAGAAAATTGCTTCATTTTATCCTACTACCCTCCAAGGTAGGTGCCATTCAGGTTAAGTAGCAAGATGTTTTCCTCTTCTCTTCTTACTCATATGATCTAGATGTCCAGCCTGGGTGGTTTTCTTTTGACCTCTACATACAGTATGGTCAGCTCCTTTTTGATGATCTCGGGCCCTGAGCTGGAACACAAACACCATGAGAAACAAGCTCATTTGGTTCCAGCCCAAACGCTTTGATTCCTCCTTAACTCAGTGGATAGGACTTAACCCCTTTAATTTACCAAGACAGAAAATGAGGCCTTTCCCTTAACTCTCTACCTGTCTCCATGTAGTCACTCTACCTCCTTAGTATCCTCCCCAGAACTACTGCTTTAACTCAGCCTGTCATCCTTTCCTGCCTAGATTACCACTTCAGTGGCCTACTCAACTCCCTACTTTGGCTTTAAACCTCTAGAATGAAAATTTATTCAGGTTATTCCCTGCTCAAGATTAATGATGACTCTCTAGAGACTTCAGAGAAATCATCTTAATCTCTTACACCAAAAGAAAAAAAATAAATAAAAAGATCCATCCTGATCTGGCTCGTCTACCTTCCCTGTTTCACTTTTCACTGACTCTCTCTCCCATGTCCAAATGGACAACAAGTATTGCTTGCTTTTCATGCCTGCACTGTTTGTCCTTTGTTTTTGAAACCCCTGCCTCCATCCTTCAATATTCAGTTCAAGTCTATCACCACTGCTAGAAAGGCTTCCCTGAACTTCCTTCCCATTCCACACAGCCTGCACAGACAACCTTTGTTGCACTAAACACCCTGTAGTGAATGAGCTATTCTTTCTTTCTTTCTTTCTTTCTTTCTTTCTTTCTTTCTTTCGTTTGTCTTTCTTGTATTTCTATGCCTACTCTGGGGCTCGAACTCACAACTCTGAGGTCAAGAGTTGCATGCTCTACCAGCTGAGCCAGCCAGGTGCCTCTATTCTCTTTCTTAATATTTCTCTTTCCAAACCCTGTGTCTCCTATCTCCGTAACCCTAGAGCTGATCACAGGACCTGGCACATAGCCCACATACTCCCTATTTATAGGATGAATGAATGATGAATACGATGGAACTCTCCAGCCACAAATATATGGTATCTCTACACTTTTCATTTCCTAAATAGTCTGAAAACTGTTCTCCTGTCCCCATAAATACATTCATATTTATCAGTTCAATTGAATCTCTCCTTTCATTTTGAAAAAGAAGATAACCATAGTGTTTTCATCTATCAGCCATTGTTGAATTAGCTTTGAGGGCAAAGTGTTGTGATGGGACCTAGTTCATAAACCTTATTTACCTAGGACAATTTTAATAAATTACACCATGGTTATCCTGGGAAAACTTAAACTGTACTCAGCAAGCTCCAAACCAAATCTATTTTTCCCATCCTTCTGTATCGTCTAATGTCTGTTCTGTCCCTGATCTGTCAAACCATGTTTGAATTATCTTTCTCTTGTAACCATGTAAGCTCAGCTGAGCCTCAACATATGCTAGTAGAAAACAATAGATAAAACATACGCAAGTAGAAAAATGACAAGAAAAGAACCACAAAGCTTGATCATCTGAAAGGAAAGAAACAGTCCAGCAGGAATTATCCTGCAAATTAGGAACAGAGTCTTGAGAAGTAGTGAATGGAACATTCGCCTTGAACCCAAAAATATCCCCAGAGAAGTCACCATTCTAGCATAGCTCTGGAGACGGATACTAACAATTCACGTCTGAGATCTGAAATGCCAAGCCTGAACAAGTGAAAGCATTAGCTGTGTCTGAGAGGAGTTAGAAAATTGAAACCCATATGGGCACCCCACTCTGGTAGCCATGTGTAACGTGAGAAGCTCCATAAAACTGAACCACTATAAATGACTGCAGGCAAAGAATCTCAGGATCTTTGGTGACAAAGCCCAAAACACCATGTGTGTCTATCGTTTTTAGCCAGAGCAGGGGGAAGAATTTTACTAGCTTGAGGGACAGTATAGAAGGTTGTATAGAAGGCAGAAAGGAAATCCAATAAGGGGTGGAATTAACGTTGGAGCCAGGCAGTTGACCGGGTGAAGAACAAATCAAACCAGCATCTGGAAGTGTAACAGGCAGACAGTGCAATCACATCCTGGGAAGGTTGTCAGAGAAACGTATCTGCTGAAGGCATGGAATGGGGTCACAGGTTAATAGTAATGAGCCTTTAGGCAAAAGTCCAAGAATAGGTTTCAGCCCAAATGTGAAGAGACTCTTCTTTGATCCCTACTTTGTCATACAGAATGGAGCCTGAAATAGTGGGAGACAAACCACAGCCACCAGAGGCACACACCAATGAGGCTATTTTTGTTTTACTCACGGCTGATACCAGCCTTACTCTCGGGCTCACGGTCTATTTTATTCCATTTTAGTAACTAAATTTGTTTTCAGTCATTTCTGTTTCAGTTTTTTTTTCTCTTTTAATGTCTGTTTATTTTTCAGAGAGACAGAGTGCAAGTGGGAAAGGGGTAGAGAGAGAGGGAGACACAGAATCTGAAGCAGGATCCAGGCTTCGAGCTGTCAGCACAGAGCCCAGTATGGGGCTTGAACTCATGAACCCCGAGATCACGACCTGAGCTGAAGTCAGAAGCTTAACTGAGACATGCAGGTGCCCCTCAGTCATTTATGTTTTAAAACAGTCTGTCTTGGGGGGGGGGTTCCTAGGTGGCTCAGTCAGTTGACCATCTGACTCTTGATTTCTGCTCAGGTCATTATCTCCTGGTCATGAGACCAAGCCCCATGTCTGGTTCCGTGCTGAGCATAGAGCCTGCTTGGGATTCTCTCTCTCTGCCTCTCTCCTTCTCATTTTCTCTCTCTCTCTTTCTCTTTCTCTCTCTCTCTCAAAATAAATAAACATTAAAAAAACAGTCTATCATTGTAAAGTTTCACTTAAATCCAGATACTGTACTACAGTTGAAAATTCCCATCTTAAGGCTTCCTCATGTTTCTACCATGCATTTTCTTGCCTTCTTCTCTGGGTCTTATTTCTAATTTCCCAGGGTGCTCATGCATGTGCCACCTGGCAGTGGCAGGGAAGGACAGATCTATGCACATGAGGACTTCAAAATAGAAATTAAGAGAGCAGTCCATTTCTTCAGACTGACGCAAGCCCGGTATGATGGTGGGTTTGGTGGCTGGGCTGGGATCACTTCTTCACTAACACTCTCACTGGTCTGGTGCCTTGTATTGGTTGTGTCAGGTGCGGGCTGTCTCATGATCTGCACTAGTGTCTCCCTGAAGGAGTCCGTCCCTGTGTGGTTGACGGTGTCTTCCATCTCCCTCTGAGGCGCCCTAGTGAGCTGGATATGCCCCATTTGGCTTCTGTGGCCATTCCAGACTTTTTTTCTGAAAAACTAGGAATTCCCACCTCACTAACTTGCCTCCTTAGAAATCTAGGAATGTTGTTTGCCTTTACATTCCTCTATTATTCCTCTACACTTTTCTTTCACGTCTTGGGTCGACAGCATGCCAGAAGTTTCTGCCTCTCTTCACAGGAAGAGGTGGAAAACTCACTCAGGTTAGAGGAAGAGTTCTTAGACTCTTTCTTCAAAAGCTGTTCCGTCCTGGTTTCCAGTGAAATATTCTGATAGCACAGCCACTCCCATCTCTTGAACAGACCTCGACACAGATGGGGCACAGCTGTCTCCTAAGAATTCTGAGCAACTGGCTGCCCTTTGGGGCTGAGGACAGGTCGGCAACAAAACAAGGGGACAGCAAAGGCATGTTTTGAGGATACTCCCCACCCCCTGCACACCACACAAAGGGATCAGAAAAATCTCAGCAAAGCAGAGAGACAAAGTTACCTAAGAGAAACACAGAATGTGTTAAAAATGGAAGGGTGTGCAATTTATTTTTAAAGCCCAAAGTAAGAATTATCTGGCAAGAATATAAAAAATGTACTATTTTTTCCCTTGCATTAAGGCATGGATACATCAGTTTGGCAAAGATCTTAGAAACTTAATAAAATGTTAACACCCATCAGGTTGCATCTTATCAGAGTCCAGAGTCCCTGAGCCCTGGTTCTTCAAGATGCACCAATCTCTTCAAGCTTTGCAGTTCTTTGATCTGTTCCAACAATCTGGCCATTTCTATTGCCTTTCAGTGCATTTCCAGGCACCTGAAAATCCACTCTGCGTATGCACGGTACTTTTTTGTTTTAATGTTGCATAAGATACATTTAGTGACAGTGATCCCAATTTAAGTTGAGGTTCACTCATATATGGTGTTGACCAATAGCTCACCCGTGTTGACAATCAGAGGAAAAGACACCTTGAACACATGGCCCAATGCACACATTTGCAGGTGATAACATTCTGGGCAGCTGGCATGCTTCCCTTTACTCCAATTATAAAATAAATTGCAACTCCAGAGTTTTTCAGATGTGGAAAAAGTAGGAACTATAGTGAGCTATAAGAGGAACTAGAGGAACTGGGTATGGGAGAAAATGATCAGAGAAAGAAAGGGTCACACTTATTTTCAACAGTAGGAATAAAAGAAGGAACACATAACGAAAGATGAGAACAGAGTCTTTGAATTCTGTCACTTGTGAATGCCTTCTATGTGTTCATCATGTTAGGTGCTTCATTTTCATTTTGTTTACTTTTCATCTAACAGAAACTGCAAATAATTAAAGTGATTTTCTCGAGGTTACATATTAGGAGTAAGCTGGACCTAACCTCTAGCTTTCTGGGTAACAGTTAAAAAGCAGCAACTTGTGTGTCATAGCCCGGCTTATCTCCACAATCCTAGGGGATTTTAGAATGAAGGTTTACTCCTTTCCCCCATCCCTCATTCACCCGTGGGTCCAAGGTGCAGTCACAGACAGAAACCAGCTCTGCAAAGCCAAAGCTGCAGCAGGCTAGAAACCCATGAACAGAATGGCACTGTTTGTATTGTCAGTCTGTCTACCTCTGTATTCAGCAACCTTATTCATTTTAAGGTAAAATGGTCAGACTTTCCACTCTTTCATGTCCCTTTCAACAGGATGGCTAAGAGGCAGTCTCCATTGTGTGTAGACAGCCTCCTCGTGGATGGAATCACAGGCTTTAAAGTCAGAAATAACTGTATTTGAATCTCAGATACTTGTCTTTATGCCAAAATAACTTCCAGAAGCCTCTACCTTCTCATCACTAGAATGGGTTATTGGGAATAGCTTTCGTGGCTATTGTAAAGTTTAAAGGGGTAAATAGCTTAAAGCTGTAAGTGTAGTGGCTGATACAAAGAAAGAATGCCATATATTAGTAAGGAAAAGCCCTTCTTGTTTAAATTAATAATTTTAAAGTATAATGAGAAAGAAAAAAGGTTTGATTTGTATTACACTACATCTCCTTAGCTATCTACTTTTTGAAAAAATATTTGTTTAAAAAAATTTAAGTTTTATTTATTTTGAGAGAGAGAGAGAGACAGAGTGAGAATGAGCAAGGGAGGGGCAGAGAGAGGGAGAGAGGAAGAATCCAAAGTAGCCTTTGCACTGTCAGCACAGATCCCAATGCGGGCCTCAAACTCATGAACTGTGAGATCATGACTTAAGCCGAAACTAGGAATCCAATGCTTAACTGACTGAGCCACCCAGGCATACCAACTATCCACTTTTTTAGAGGCAGAAGTGACAGCACCAAATAAAGTTTGAATATGGTTTCTTTAGTAATAAATAGACAAGCCAAACTATATTGCTACAATGCTGACATACCAATCTAAGACCTGAATCAGGGCAGAACAAAGTGTCATACCAAGTTGTTGGTAGTTTTTAGGAAATCTGGAAAGATCCGAGTAGATGCAAAATTTGAAAGCCATTAATTTCTGACTTCCTACCAACACAGAGAGTTCAACAGGGTCAGTGTGTCTGTCATTCTAATATAGCCAACCTGGCAGAGCACTGTCACGCTAATATAGTAGGTTCAGCTTAATTCCAGTAAAATATTCATTTTCGCTTGATAGCTTTCTAGAGATGTAGCTGGATATTTGTTTCCCTTTTGACACAGGGAAATTGATTTCTTTGTGTACTTATTAAATGACAATCTCTTGGCCACTGTACTCACTCTGAAATTTGAGATCACACTCTACCTAGATGTGCCTAACAGAACATGCTGGAGTTAGAGCTTGGTTTCAGTGTGAGGCTGCTTCTCAGGCAGGCTGTCAGTCTGTGTGTCCCATTTTATTGGTATGTGATGAGTAAATGCATTGGACACTCTTCTCTCTCAAAAGAAGCTGTCCTATTTTCTATAGCCAGAAACACGGAATACTCAAAAGAAATCTATAAAAGTTTCTTTTTTTTTTTTTTTTTGCATTCGCTCCTTTTTGTCTAGAGGCACACTCTACAGAACATTTTTAAAATGACTACAAGAAAACAACAGAGCCATCATTTCTATTCATTTTCTTCTACAAGATTAGAACTTCTGTGACTATAATTCCACTGCCCCTTATGAATAGCTAAGGCTAGAGCAGCAGAGCATTTCTCGTGTAGAATGTGAAAGTCTGCAGTCTCATTTATTTTGCTACATGTCTTAAGAATATATGTTTTTTTTTTTAAATGTTACTTCTGAAAGAGCTTCACAGCAAAAGATATTTCTCATAGTGTCTCAGGTTTAATCAATTGCCCGTGAGTTTGCAGGCCTTAATGGGAGAAGACACAGACAATGTAATGTGCATTATGCAAAGTTAGCCAAAAGTGAGGCTGTGGAACAGCATCAGGGATCATTATCTCCCAGAAGAGTCGACACAGTCGAGGCAGACAATTAGATTAGAGCATTTTCTTAACCAGGCCAGAAGTAAAATCTTGGGGACAGGATATTGTTTAGATTTGGGCAACAGCCAAAAGGCAAGAATCCTAAGCCAGCATGGCAGAATCTTGCTGTAAACCGTATTTGCTATATTGTAGAATTTGTAATGAGACTGATTCTTCTTGGGATTAGAGCAACGGGTTGTATTTACTAAAGTAGCAAAGACCCATAATGTGCTGTGGCCTGAATCGTACAAACATCCGCTTCTTTCTCAAAAACTGTAGGGAAATCTACTCAGCCAGTCAGTCACTGTGAAGTTAGCTCATTGTGGGAAGTAATGCAAGTTTGTGTTGGGGGGAGAAGGAGCGCTCAATGATGAGTTCCAAAGAGATGAGTTCCCTGTGTAGGCTAGGGAATCAATCAAAGAAAAAGAGCCATGGTCTGTGTGTGAGGGTGCTCATTACCCAGAAACACATACAAAACAATGCAGGTTGAGGTGGAATGCATAATCCCCACAGTGTGCCTGACTCCTAGGGATTGCTCAGGGCTTTATAAACATCATCCAGCAAGTGCTTAAACTGCCAGATTTAGCACTCTGTCTACAATAGATGCAGAAATGAAATTGTTTAGAAGCAATTACAAAGCAATATTTCAACAAGAACAAATGAATGCAGCACAGCTTCAGCATGTAAGTGCCCGGGGGGGTCACAGCATGAAGGAATAATCGGAGTCAGATGGAATTAATCATAAGGAAGTGCAGAGGGATGTTGGTCTGCATGTTAACTCCCTCAGGGCTGTGGCCAGTGCCAGCCCTACCCAGATAACGGTGTGGTCCTTCAGGTACATCAGCTAGGAGTAACAGAACAGATAGGGCACCCACTAGGTGCGTGGGAACTGTTCAGGATGCCTATTAATGATCCTGCTGAGGAAACCACAGGTATAAAAAAATGACCAGAGCATATATGCCAAAGTTGCAAGTAATTACATAATATCACATGGAAGAGGTAATGTGCCAATAGAAAATGCCTGATCGAAAGCCTCAGAGGACAAGATTCCAGTCTTGACTCTTCCATTGGCTAGTTATTTTACCTTTGGGGAGTTTTTTATTTTGTAACTTCTTTGAGACTCAGCTACCTCATATGTAAAACAAGGCATTGACACCTACCTCAACGTTTGCTATGGGGACCAAATGAGATACAATTTACAAGGGCAGAGTCTGGCACAGAGCAGGTTCTTGACAAATAGCCAATGTGCTCTTACTTGTACAGATTGATAAGAGTCTATTATGGATGCAACATAGAGACCACTAGCCATGGGTATTTGGAGGCCCAGGGGCCAGAGCTGACACAATTCACTGGGGATGAAAGACACTTTTTTGGATAAAAAAAAGAAAAAGAAGGAGGTAAGATGGGGCAAGCTAGTGAAAGTTTCAACTGTCTGCATCACCCTGAAATTACAGAGTAGCCTGTTTCTCTTCTGCCTCCTACATGAGGCCAAGGCCAGGCCAGAAAAGCAATAGTTTTTGCTGGTCCAGTGGCATTCCATTGCCAACACCAGTTCGAGGGGTGGAGAATGGGCTGCAATGTAGCTGAGGAAGTATTTCTGGTCACCTCCAAACCGAAAGCATGAGATAAATGCAGAGAAACATTGAGAGCTAAAGACGAAAATGCTTACCCACAAGGTACCTGCAGTGGGTTGAATGGTGGCCTCCCAAAAGATAATGTCCATCTAGAACTTATAAAGGTGACTCTATTTGGTAGTGGTGGTGATGATGGAGGGGAATCTTTGCATATGTCATTAAGTTAAAGTTCTTAAGATGAGAACATCCTGGATTACTTGGGTTGGGTATTAAATTCAATGACAAATGTCCTTGAAAGACAGAAAACTAGAAACAGAGGGCAAGGTCATAAGAAGTCAGAGGCAGATATTGGAGTTATGTCGTCATAATTCTAGGGACACCAGGATTGCCAGTGGCCATAAAAATCCAGGAGAGGCATGGAACACATTCTCCCTCAGAGCCTCCGGAAGAAACCAATCCTGCTGACACCTTGATTTTGGACTTCAGGCCCCTGAACTGTGAGAGAATACACTTCTGTCGTTTTAAGCCTCCTGACCTATGGTAATTTGGTATGGCTGCCCTAGGAAACTGAGACAGTGCCCACGCAGGGGTAGGAATCAAATGGCAGTAGTGGTGGGAGGAGTGGATGGGCATCACACACTCAAGTTGCCCCGGAAATTTATGTTTAGTCTGCCCACTTAATATTTGGGTCATAAGTTAGGGAGTAGTTCATGTTAAGCAAAGCTCTTAACATAATTTGCAACAAGAGTACTTGTCTTGTGTTTCAGATAGTCCCAGGAGTGCCAGAAAAGGGTAGACAGAAGAAGGAATACTTTACATGGCAATAATCCATTAAATTCATTACCTAGGGGAATTTGTAGAAGATTGCACAGATTATGATGCTATAGAGGGAAGTTATAGTGCCTTTTGGGACTTTCTGGCTGTGAACTGAGTGTACATTGGTTAATCTGAATCTTCTGAGAGGGTTGGTAAGGGACTCACTCTATCCATGTGTATGATTGTAATTATGTAATTTATACTGAAACAGGCTAGGTCCTGCTGATCCTTTAAGAAAGGGTTTAGAAAGCACAGATTCCATAAGGCAGGACATTTAAACCAAAGAAAAAAGTAGCACTTAGGAGCTGCAAGACTCTGTACCCCCCATAGTTCCCTTCCATTCCAATATGACACAGTCCCAGACCATCTCTGAGACTCTCAAGTGGTGACACGAGTCAGCTGTCTCCCTTTCAGGTCACACGGGCAGGACTCTATGAGAGCTTGAGGGGACAGTTTGGATACCGGATTCTCTCTATTCCAAATTAACTCTGAGAAGCATATGGATGGCTGTATTGAGCTACCTCTGGGCATTTTAGGCTGATAATGTGTTCCAGTTTAGTCAAATACATCTTCAATATTTCTGTGGGCTAATGGAGAGGAATTACACACATTTTCGAAATTTGGCAAGGCAAATAGGAGCTTGTTTCTCAGTTCTGATACAATGAACGCACCTTATGCCTTGTTTTCTCCAAATCTCATTTCAGAAAACAAAGATACCATTAACAAGCTCCCCATGGTTCTTCCTTCCCTCACCTGGCCTATCCCACTTCTTTTCCTTCTTCCCTTCCTGCTGTTCAAAGACAGAGCAGCCTGGAGGGAGTGTAATTAATGAGCTCCATCTCTGAGCAGCTGGGGGTGGGTGGACCGCTGGAGCCAAAAAGCAAAGTGGAATTATCATGGGGAGGATTTCAGATCATTTGTTAATCTGCCTTTCTGCTTCTGCGGGAATAGAGCGGGTGAAAAGAACAGCAGGATGGAGTGTGGCCATCATCCCACAGGGACTGGGTACAGACAGAAACTAAAAGAAGAGCCCAGAATGGGCAGCAGCAGGCACAACAGAAACAAGAACATAAAGAAGTTTAGGGGACAGCAAAAGAGAAAGGCAAAAATAAAATAAAAGATGGAAATAAAGATTCCAGGAAGAAGTAGCAAAGCAAGTAAAGAAGGAGGGGGAATAAGAATTGAAGAAAAGCAACTTAAATGAACACAAGCAAAGGTATCTAGAATCAAATGGGATTTCAAGAAGCCTAAGGCAACAGGGAAAAGGAAGAAGGTGAGGAGTATGAAGAGAGTGCTGTGGTCACTTATGCAAAAGGCTTAGGACATTTTTACTGGACAGCCTATGGATGGGAGGGATAATTGGATCAGTTGGCTATTTCTGCAAAGCATACCATCTCTAAAGTCAATTGTTTAAAAATAACAATCATTTATTCTTGCTTCTGTGGGTCACCTGGTGGTTAGTTCATCTGGGTTGGACTTGTCTAGGAAATCTGCTTCAAGCATGGATCTAGCTAGGCTTGGCTCTTTCATGCAAATTGGTCTCAAGTCTTTTCTGCATGTGCTTCTTCTAGGATTAATGGTGAAAAAATAATAGGTATCCACAGAGAGGTCTTTCCATTGCATTGGCAGGGCTCAAGTGTCAAGCCATTTCAAGGTTCTGTTTGCATCCCATCTGCTAATATTCCATTGACTAGATAATGTCTTATGGCCAAATACAAGATTAACAGGCAGGAAAATACACTCTTTCCAGGGAGGTAGCAGGGAAGGAGTACACAGTTGAAAAATATTCTAATCAATCACAGGAGTAAATGAGATTGAAGAAATAGAAGATTATCACAAAAGGGTACTGAGTTTGTGATAGGTTTGAATGAGTGACAATAATGCACATATAAGACAACCAAGGTACAACTTTATGCACTGTATATCTACAAGGTCAAAGAACACCACCACATCCTGTAACCAGTATGGGAAGTAGAGGATTTCTGGTTTTCTTACCCCCTTATTAACTTGTGCTGGAAAGGCATGTGGCTCTGTTAAGATGGACCAAGCCATGGCCAGTTCATTTTTTAAAAAAAAATTACACAGCTTTTCCCCACTGCTCTGATCTTTCGTTGAATCGGTCTCTGACTATTGATTTTAATCAGCAAGCACACTTATAATACCATGCAAAATAATGTATCATGTAGAATTATAATGAAAAGGTTGGCTTATAGAAATATTTTAGTAGGTACAATTTACGAGATTTATAAGATAGCAAAACAAGCTATGATAGAGCACAATGAAGAGAACAGTAGATACAGAATAAAATGGTCAGTGGCTTAAAAATATCAATCCCTTGGGTCACAATGAACAGGAAAGAAAAGAGAATATCACTGCAATTTTCCCAAATAAATCCAATTAGAAAAATTAATATAATCAAATTATACCAATTATACCAATGGGTATGCTAAATTATATCACTCAAATTGTGTCACAAGGTAACATGGATGTCCAGGCCCCAGTTTCAGCTCAGCCACAAAATTAACATTTAATGTCTGACATGTTCCTTAAGTTTCTTGTGCCTCAGTTTCCAATCTTTGAGACAAAATCATTCTACTAGTTAATGTGTAAGTTTCCTTCTGGCTTATGCATTCCAGAAATTTTAATTGAGTATACACTTGTGACTTCATGCTGGGGTGTTAAGATGATGTTGTCCTAGCTTGGCTCTCAGGGAGTCCAAAATCTAGTGAGGTGGGACCCAAAACATATATGAATTTAATGTGGCAAGTGCCATATCAAGAAATATTTAGGAGGCCTTGGGAGGTCAGAGAAGAAGGAAGCTTGGGGTCATGGGAAGACTGAAACCTTTGTTGAGTTTTGAAAGATGGATGACAACTAATCAATTGAAAGGGGAAAAAAACAGAAAGAGAGATTGCAGGTGGAGGCAGAAACAACATAGGAATGGAGGCAGGGAAAGGTCTGACATGTGTGAGAAATCAGAAGTATAGAGTCTGAATCAGGACTCGAGAAGACAAATGAGGTAATCCAGACCCTTATATGTTCCACCTGAGTCACTAGTGAGACACTGGAGAGTTTTCAGTAAAAAGGTATCGTGGTGGGTTTGTAGTTTTAGATAGCTGATACCATTGGAGGATAGGTCTTGGGAGCACAAAGCTTCAGGCAAAGAAACTAAGTCAGAAGCAATTTCAATGTAACAAATAGATTATAAGAATCCAAACAGACATTAAAAGTGGGGATGGGGAGAGAAGACGGGTTGGTAAATATTTAGGAAGCAAAATCAAGGGGGAGAATCATTCATTTGGGGACATGCTGAATTGACATGTCAGTGGAGAATCCTAGAAGGGATACCAGAAAGCATTGTAATTGTTTGTAATTAATAAACAGGAAAATAAGATTCCTTGGATGATATCAAGAAGGTCTGACATAGTGTGAGAACAGGGAAATGTTTTGGTTGGTATCATGGGAAGTGAGTTTCAGGAAGCTCTGGATGACAATATTCATATAATGAGATATGAATGAAGATCCATATATTTCTTAAATAGAAAATGTGGTAGAGCCATTGCTTTTAACTTAAAACCAAATTATCACCAGATTTTTCCAAATTTCTATTTAAAAATGTATATATTCTATGTGAGCTACTGTAATACAGTATTCTTGTTATTAGCTAGTGCACATTTGCTGTTTTATTTTCTTTTTTTCTATTTGATTTTGCTTTCTGGGTGTATCTAATGTTGATTTACTCCTAAGGAAACATTGGTGTTGAGAAACACACACACACACACACACACACACACACATGCACACACACATCCACACACAAATACACACATCCTGTTTTTCTAACTGAAGTCATCTGAAATAGTCTATGCCCCGCAGAAGAAAGAGAATCAATACCCTCTTTTCATTTTGCATCTTTCTCTGGCAACTGTGGGAAAACATGAAAAAAAAATCTATATTACAAAGAGTGATGCCCCAAGAAAGCTGAGTCAAGAATGCTCAAAGAAGGAAGTGCCTGTGACTTTCCACCCAGGTACATTTTCTCCTAATACAAAGGAAATGAAAGAGCACAGGTCATGCACTACATGTGTGTTGCCTTGCAGGTAGATGACAAAAAGAAGGAAATGGAAAGATTTAAGAGAACTGGTAAGGGTCTGAAAAGACATACTAGTGTGGGGGAATATTATTCAACATTTACTTTTTAGTTTCTAAGGGGGAAAAAAATCACTTAAAGGAACATCTGGGTATAAGACAAATGCCTTTTGCCAGTGAAACTCCATCCACAGTATATCTATTTACAGTTCTATTTCCAAAGGGGTTGCTACTTAAAAATTAACGTGAACTGCTGAAGTGTGAGATGGGCAGATGCTTGCAAAGTGTGTTGTGAAATTATTTCATCATAACTCCTGAGATTTATAACAGAAATATGCAAATCTAAGCTAGCCTGTTTTAACGAGTTATCAATGTCCCTGCAGCAAAGACTTAGCTCTGTCATACAGAAGAGAAGACCTCGGTTATTCTGGTAAAACCCTGGAGGAGTCAAGAATAAAAACTTGTGTTTGACCAAGAATATTCTCACATCTCAGGGCATAGATCGGCTTCTCTGGGAACGCAGACATTGTAGGAAGGCTGATAGTGATGCAGAGGTGGCATACAAATTCTGTAGTGTACCTCAGTTGAGACGGGTGACAATTGATGGTTAAGCCTAGAGCTCAGCATGTCCTATTTGGTCCTGTTGTCCATAGGCACTTACCTTCTGAAGGAGGGAGTTCTGTGCTTCTCAAATCTGGGCATGCTACAGAATTGCCTATGGTGTTCTTTACAAACAAAGCTGTTCAGGCTCTATTCGCAGAAACCGTTTCAGTGCTTGAGCACATGCACTCTTAAAAACAATGCAAGTAAAAAAAAATATATATCAATTGGTAATTTTGTTGCATAGCCAGGGTTCAAAGGTAGAGAAAGAAAAGATGGAAAGGAAAGGAGGGAAGAAGAAGAAGGAAGGGAACCAAATAAAGTCCATTTTGATCAACCCTTATCCCTGTGTATTGAGACTGTGGACTCTGAAATTCTGGACAACATTCTGGTTTTGGCCATTTCTTTTCCATTCCCATCCCTAAATAGAAACCCATGTGGTAAGTATACCCCCACAGTAGATCCGATGTGCCACCTCTTGCCAATCTAGTAGAAACAGTGGGATGCAGAAAGCTAGCCCATAAGAAGGACATCACAAAAGATGTTACCTAATTCTGAATCCTACTGGAGTTAAAAGCTATACCTCAGGTTAGGGAATAAAAAGGAACAGAGGATGGAGACTGATTTGAAGTAGTGGTGAGTTATTCCCAAGTACAATTCCGGGAGCACATGTTGTTGAATGAACTTTTAAAACAGTCAAAGACACTGTGTTTCCAGGAAAACATTCGTGACCAAACTTCCCTCTGAAGGGTCTGCAGCTTGAACATTTTTTTAATGAGTCATCTTTACTTCCACAATCCCCTTCTCAGTTGAGAAGGGACCTTGGTGAAATTCTCTTCTATTACCCTTTTATCTTACAATATTGGATAAACTGCTTTTCACAAATGGTAAAAATTTCAGGGCTCCTGCATATCTTATGAAATATTTAACCACTTCTGGAAGTTAAGCCCTACTCCTTCCCCTTCACTCCATTCAGACTGTAATTTATCTAGGATGGCTTTATTGATTTTCCCCCCTAGATGCTGATTTGATATCTCAGGAATGAATCAAAGAAAACTAATGAGTTTCAGTCTAAGCAAAGGATCTCCACACATAATATTCACACTTCTTGGTCTAGTCATACTATCGAGTTTCAGTTAGAAGTGGCTATTGGTTCTGAAAGAGACCACTTAAATCGGGTCTCCCTCACTCACACCCACACCCTCGCCACTGTAATTTTTAGACTAAAATACAATCAAGAAATAGGACTTTTTAAAAGAAATTGGCATTGGCTAAATACTCTAGGATATACATATTTTTAAATAATCTATAAGGACTTCCAAAGGCTGGCCATTAATAGAGACCTGGCTCTGTTGCCTGAAGCAAAATGGCAGAGTTCCCAATGATAACTAGGTGGTTGAAGCAAATATCTTATGGATATATCTATTTGCCTACTATTCTAACTTCTGCCCTTATTACACATGCATTTTTATCCTAGATTCCTCTTCTCTTATTAAACTTATTGTCTACTGATCTCTCCTCAAGGGGCTTCTGTGTTCCAGATGAAACTATGAAAAAGTTGCTTGATAATTTGAAGGGTAAGAATAATATATTCTTTGTTATTTCCTGGGCTGATAAAGAACTCTGACTAGGTCTGTATGTGTTGACCCAAGAGTCTAAAACAAAATGAAGTAGCTATTAACATTTTGTGTTCCCCACAAAGCTGGCTCTGACATGAAGAGACTTGCAGGCAGGAAAATAATGAGAAAGTGCTCATGGGATCAAAACCCATGGGAGAAAAACAAGGGAAGTAACATGGGGCAGAGGATTGAAGTCAGCTTGGTTGGTCGCCTGAGCTAATATGACCATTCAGAGTGGGTGAGTTGGACCCAAAGGGGCCAGAGACCCTTGTTCCCCAGGTTGATGGGTCATTGGATGCACACTAACTAGAATGGGGGCATGGCCTTGGGCCCTCTTCAGCTGACACAGAACCTGTAGGGGCTGGCAGCTGAGGCTTTCTGCCCCACTACACTCCCAGCACTATGGAGGAGTGAGTTCTTCATTCTTCATTGGGGGGTCTAGACATGCATCCCTGCATCTACCACATTACCTTCAGTGATTCAGTGATGATTGATGAACCTGAACTGTTCAGGTTCATCTGTGAGCAAATTTGCCTGGCTTTCCTATCATGCTTTATTTTAATGAAAAGGATGAATGAGCCATATTTGAGGGTCAAAATATTCCTTGCTTTTTTATTGCGATCTGGAGGGTTCAAAGCTAATCAACCGATAGTAAATTGACCCTCTGTTCCTGGATATTAGGCCTTGAAGAATTCTCCTCCAGGGATAGGATAATACCGAAATCCAACAGATGACTATATAATCGTACCTTTTATTACCATCTCTGTAAGAACACAGGGTGATTATGCATTCTTGTGTGTAGATGCGAACTTAAATTTACTTTTTTTGCTCATTCCAGCTGAGGTTTATTGACGGAGTGTACACGACTTGGAATGGGTGAATGGGTGCACACATATAAATGGAGATGTTATTTAACCACTTGAGCTTTCTGTAGAGGCAAAGACAGAAATGAACGCTTTATAGGAAACAGCCACAGAAGTGCTTCTGGAAAGATGGGTGTTGTGCAACTTAGATGGCCCAGTGGCCAGCTGCCTTCCCACTGTCGGGGTGGCATTTAAGAACAGTGAGGTGGAGGGTGTTATTAATGAAGAGTGTTCAACAGAAGGTAACAAATAGGAACCTTGAATTGAGTTACCTTCATGTCTTTAAGCGATTCAAATTATTTTAACTTATCAATATGTTTCTTATTGCTCTACCATCATGGAGTTAAATATATTCATATTAATGTGGGGTCCCTTGGCTGATTTGTGATAGAGCTGAATGAGAGGAGTCTTGGAACAACACTTTGAATGCATTTATTACAGGAAGGATATTCGGTTGCAAAAACTGAACCCTGAATTTCCCTTCTAACTGCTCCATAGAAGATGGTCAAAATGTCAAGGTTTTTCCAGCAATAATATTTTTTGAGCTCCTGTGTTTATCCGTAAGCGCTCCTCTGCCACTGCACTTTTTCTGCAGATATCAGCATATTCTCACAAACCTGCTGATTGCTCGCATTAGCCTGTGGTATTCATCTCAAGTGCTCATCAAGCACCATTTGTCTGCTCTGAGCTTCTGATTTGTTAAAATGCCTTTACCTTCCTTCCCAGGCTCTTAACTAAAGGTTTTTCTGTAAGACATTTTTCAGTATATTGGACATCACACAACTATTTTGTCGTTAGGTGAGACTTCCCATAGCTCTCTGGGAAGTCACTGCTACTTTGTCATTAAAAGAGCTGAAGGAGGAAGAGGGGGGAGAAAAGACACTGAAGGCTACTTTTCCTGGGTTTTACAAGTTACTTTTTGATGAGGATCATAAGAAAATGATTAAAGAACTGATAATGAGCAATACAAAATTAGATCAGATGTGCTTCCTTTGTGACTTGCTAGCTGGAACCACAAAACAACAGCAAAAATTAATGAACCAAAAAGGAAGAAAAAAACAGGCTATGAGAAACTTGGAAGATGTACATGTGAGTAAGAGCTGAAGCCAGTGAGAATGAACTTGGGGGCCTGGAGCATAGGAGGAAGGTCACCTAGAAAGACAAAATGACTCTGCTCCAGTGGCCCAGCCTGTCCTGTCCTGGGGAGTATGGAAAAGTCCAAGTTGTCAGGAATGCTGGTTGTTAACCACGTACACAGCTTCCCTGTGATGGAAAGGAAGCACCATCGAGGGCTGTATATAGAGGCCTGGGTTACAGCTTTTCCTCATCCGCTGTTTCTCATTCTTCTCACCTCTCAGCTGCCTCTCAGTTTGTGAGTATCACCCCAGATTTGGCAGCCAAAGGAAGAGACAGAGCCATGGAAAGGGTTTCACTGCTCAGAGGGGGTTTTGGAAAAGCCTTCAATGGGAAAAGCATCTGAACTGGATGACTGGAGTTTTGGGATCTGTTGTGGTTCCAATGTCCCTAAGCCTGAATGCATGAGGGAATCAGGTCCTCTGGAATTGGATATTACTTTTAAAAAGTAATTTTCATGCAATTTTTCTGTGCAAACAGAATGCCAACAGGGAAATCTAAAAATTTAGACATATTGGTTCTTATACTTATTGCCAAGATTTGCAAAGATTTCTATGGTATTGCAGGTCGATTTTCTTTAATTAGTTTATTTGGTTTTCATTACAGTTCTCTGATATTCCCAATTTGTGGGAGACAAGACAGAGAAGTCCAAGAGATGAAGTGACTTGCCCAAGACAACACTGCTGGAGAAGTTGTCCAGCTGGGCAGAAAAATTACCTGAATAACTTTCTATTTTACCATTGTCTCATGTTGGGGACTAGGGTAAAGTGATCACAGGCCTGAATATTTGAGAATTATTTCAGTTTAAATAATTTACACTGTTCTTTTGTACTGCCAGACCAGGTATCAAACCATGTGTACCAACGTTTGATTCAGAGACTAACATATATATCAATATATATGGGCACATCTCTGGGCATTTTTCAAGGGGTTATGACCTAAATGTAATCTGACAATGCAAGAGCAGAGGAAAAGGTTCACTTACGGGTGTCAATTAAAATACAAGACACCCAGTTAAATATGAATATCAGATTAACCAGGAATAATTTTTTTTTGTATGGATCTGTCTGTCCCATGCTAAGATTTCAGGACATACTTATGTAAAAATTTTGGGTATCCTGTAATTTTATTTGATGACAAGGTTGATATGGCAACTCTTGTAAAAAATGTTAACCTCAAACCTTCTTTCTGATCATCCTGGAAAATAGTTTTCATCTGCTCCTATGGTGATAGGAAGGCTATCCATTTCGAGTTGATTCTTTATGCAGATGC
Organism: Panthera pardus; assembly: GCF_024362965.1. NCBI lineage: Eukaryota > Metazoa > Chordata > Mammalia > Carnivora > Felidae > Panthera > Panthera pardus. The sequence continues at coordinate 41,025,831 of NW_026526821.1, read as the reverse complement.
TCTGATCTGACCTCCACTTGCATGCTCAGTCCGCTTTGCAAAATGCACGGTCTCTTTGGAAAGGTGGGATCTCACTCTGGATCTTATCACTGTGCTATGAGAACAGTTACCACATGGTGAAGGAAATCTGAAGTGCTAACTGGAGGGTTAGACAAGAGATATCAGTCTACACTGAACAGACACAGCTCATAGAATGAAACACAAAGCAAATTTTTGTTTCCCATAACCCTCTGAAAAAAAAACGTTCCTCCTTTTTAGGAAATAAAATGTCTTAGAAAATAAAATGTACAAAGATACTTTAAGTCATCAGATATAGTATTGTTTCCTAAACTCTAGAATGTTAGTGCCTATATGATAATGAAACCCTTTCCTTTTTACCAGCTGGAACTTTTTAAAGGTGGGGAGTTGGGCAAATGAAGTATGGTCAGCCTTCTCCCTGTAGCCCCCCCACCCACTTTTCTCTTCTTAAGTTTGGGTTCTGGTGCCTTCTGGATGAAAGAGGTGGGAGGAAGCAGGGGTCAGAGGGACAGGAAAGATAGCTTTTGTGCTCTTGGGCCTAGTGGATCTTTAAAGCTAATTATTATTATTGTTATTTATTTTTATTTTTTATTTTCTTTTTAATTTTTTTAACGTTTATTTATGAGACAGAGAGAGACAGAGCATGAGTGGGGGAGGGGCAGAAAGAGAGGGGGGCACAGAATCCAAAGCAGGCTCCAGGCTCTGAGCTGTCAGCACAGAGCCCATCGTGGGGCTCGAACTCACAGACCGAGAGATCATGACCTGAGCTGAAGTCGGATGCTCAACCAACTGAGACACCCAGGCATCTCTTTTTTTTAATTGTTAATGTTTATTTATTTTTGAGAGAGAGACAGAGACCAAGTGTGAGCAGGGGAGGGGCAGAGATAGAGGGAGACACCGTCCTGAAGCAGGCTTCAGGCTTGGGGCTGTCAGCACAAAGCTTAATGTGGGGCTCAAACCCACGAACCATGAGATCATGACCTGAGCCGAAGTTGGACACTTAACCGACTGAGCCACCCAGGAGCCCCATATTATTATTTATTTTAGAGACAGTACTCCAGTGGGAGAGATGGGGTAGAGGAAAAAAGAGAGAGAGAATCTTAAGCAGGCTCCAAGCCCAGCACAAACCCTGACGCGGGGCTCAATCCCATAACCTGAGCCAAAATCAAGAGTCAGTTGCTCAACTGACTGAGCTACCCAGGCCCTCCCGATGTTAATTATTTGTTATAAAGCATTTTTGTGGATTCTTCAAAGGACCCCTGACCCCATACCATCATCAGACACCTCCCACCTGTGGTAGCCTTTTTACTGATGATATGTTCCACGTAGTATATCACTTACTCCTTCAGTTGACACACAGATCAGGTTCTCTCTGAAGACATCTCTTTATAACCCTGTGTAGCCTCATTGGATAGAATACAAGACAATTCTATTCCAGTTCTTTTCTAATCTCTGGTCTATGTGTACCACTCTTATACCCTTTGTCCCCAGTAAACCCAATCCTAATATAGCAATGATTTTCCTGTTGGTCCTTTGCACAAGCTGCTAAAACATTTCTAACCTTCTACATTGTTCAGGTGGGTATCACAATCAGGCCAATATATTCTTTAACTGAAAAAAGTATTTTTGAAATTCTTGGAAGTTCACACTAGGCTTCAGGTGAGAGGCCAACACTTCTCCCACCTTCCCTCCTTGAGGGAAAAAAAATGGGATTTGCCACATACCAGCAACTGTCATTAGAAAGTTGGTTCTCTGGGGCGCCTGGGTGGCTCAGTCGGTTAAGTGTCCGACTTCAGCTCAGGTCACGATCTCACGGTCCGTGAGTTCGAGCCCTGTGTTGGGCTCTGGGCTGATGGCTCAGAGCCTGGAGCCTGCTTCCGATTCTGTGTCTCCCTCTCTCTCTGCCCCTCCCCCGTTCATGCTCTGTCTCTCTGTCTCAAAAATAAATAAACGTTAAAAAAAAATTAAAAAAAATAAAAAGTTGGTTCTCAAAACAAAAAAACAAAAACAAGAACAACTTTCCACAACCCTTTGAGACTAACAGCATAGAGAAGGCTTTGACAGTTCCTTAAGGGATCAGAGACTTCCCAATTGAACTTTTAGCAGGGAATATAGCATCATTGTCTATGCCTTAACCATAATTGAGAGAGAAAGAGCCACACTTTAACATCATATTGCTCTGATATATCATGTAACTGCCAATAAGAGAACACACATATTCAGAGTCTGTACTGAACTTAGGATGTCAAACCAGCATTGGGGTTCTCAAAGGGCTTAGGTATGCTTGACCTGGTAAAGACTTGTGTTCTGGACATTTCTAATAAGCAGGAGTGGTCTGGGCTCATAATTTCTCCTATGTAATACGTGGGCTCTCTCTGATGCAGGATGCACATATAATGAACAAAACCATTTAAAATCCCTTCCTTGAAAGTGCACTGCAAATCACTGCAAGAGTCTAAGGGCTAAGGGAGTCATTTCCAGTCATGGCTTTCAAAAGCACTTATAATTTATATTAGCTTTCAGAGCGTTCTGGATTTCCCAAATAATGTGTGTTATAAATGACTTGCTATGGAAAAAGTTGACCAAGTCCAGCACAATTTAATCAGTGAGTTAATATGCTTCTAAGGAATGCCCATGGACCCTTGAGTACATTCTCAAGGAGGCTGGCAAGTGCCATGACTTTAACTAGATGACATGTGGAATGATCTACCTCATTACCACACTGTTCACTGGTCCCAGTGAAAGCTGCAAAACAAAAGCATTAGAACACCCACTATGAGAAGGCATTCTGATCGGCCATCCTTAAGTTGAGATCTTTGCTCAGTCAATGCCCTTGAGACTGGCTCTGGGCATCACTAGGTAGCTCTCTGCAGAGCTGGCCAAGCCACAACCCAACAGGATGACAAAAACATCTAGGCAGTCATGACCAGTTTTTTGTTTTTTTAATGTTTATTTATTTTTGAGAGAGCGAGAAAGAGAGAGAGAGCAGGGAAGGGGCAGAGAGAGGGAGACAGAGGATCTGAGATGGGCTCTGTGCTGACAGCAAAAAGCCCGATGTGGGGCTTGAACTACAAACCATGAGATCATGACCTGAGCTGAAGTCAGATGCTTACAATTGAGCCACCCAGGCACCCCCATGACCAGCTTTTTTTTTTTTATTCTCTTTCAGATTATTTCACAGTTGGTTAAGTAGTAGGGGTTAATGCTGGGAAATTCTGGGCCCATGAATCATGGCTCCTCAGCTTTCTAGCTGTATGACCGTTTTGGGTCTCATTTTTCCCCATCAAGGAATTGGAAGAGAAACAGTACCTACTACCTCACAGGTTGGTTGGGAGCACTGAATAAGATAATATATGCAGATAGATCAGAAAAAAAATGTTTATTGCATGCTACATATTTTTGTTGTACTGTTAAAATAGGATATTATACTAGGGTAGCTCAAGTATTCCATTCTGAGTGGCTCATAACCACTGCCTGAGTAAGTGCCCCAAGTTACAGTTCACACAGCATTTTTACACACATCACAGATAATCCAACAACCAACAGCTCATCACTGTTCAAATTGTAGTGCGTTTCCTTCCATGTTTATTTCTATTTGTAATTATGCATATTTTTTTAAAATATTGGAGTCATATTGAATTTGTAAATTTGTATCCTACTTTTTTTGACATAGCATTATTTCAATTACTCACATCATTAAATATATTTCAAAACAAGTTTTTAATAGTTGCATTTTCCTTCCTGTGGACATACCAATATTTATTTAACTATCCCTCTGGGTGAGCATTTGGATTAAATATGCTTCTATAAATATATCATAAGTATTGCTGCAACAAACTTTAATACTCCCTGACCTCTTTTCTGGTTGTTTGCTTAGGACACACCTAAAAGGGTACATACATTGTTTAGCCTCTTCATACATGGCTAAATTACTTTCTAGAATATTTATTCCAGTGTTATAACTTTATGTAAGCTTTCTTAAATTTATTTCCTGAACTAATTTCAAGATCCATTAAAAAAACTGTGATAAAATACATACACATTAAATGTACCAATGTAACAATTCTTAGTGTATAGTTCAGTAGTGTTAAGTATATTCACATTGTTTTGCAACAAATCTCCATAACTTCATCATCTTGCAAAACTGAATGTTTACACCCGTTAAAAAACAACTTACCACCTCCCCCTCCCTTTAGCCCCCTGGCAACCACCATTCCACTTTCTTTCTCTATGAATTTGAGTACTGTAGGTATTCCATGTAGGTGGAATCATATGGTATTGTCCTTTTGTGACTAGCTTATTTCATTTAACATAATCCAGTGCTCTGATTTTAATTTCTCAAACTCTGTCTGATAATCTCTCCTAAAAAAAATACTGTCTCATGGCAGTTTCACCAAACAGGAGACATTTGATTATTCCATGGGTTCCTGTGCATTCTGGGAGCTGTTTGGATCAGAGGTGTGTTTATTTTTCTCTCCATTTGCCCAAGGGTCCTGAGTATGTCATCATGATGTGTCTGTAGCTTCAAAAATGTAACCAACCACTAGGGGGAAAGGAGGAGGCTATAGGCATGGGAAAAGACAAAGAAATTAAAGTGTTTCCAGATCCTGACAAGATGACAAATGAACATGGGCTTTTGGATTCTTCCCTTAAAATCAACCCTGAAAGAAGTAGAGAGATGAAAGGAAAGTATAGATCTAAGGCACTAATTTTTAAAAAGTGTAATCATCTGGGGGAGACTAGAGGCTCTTGAGAAGTGGTATGTGTGGTGAATGCATGTGGTGGGGGAGAGAGAGAGCTGGTGCATCCTAGGGAGGAAGGTGCGGGTGAGCATGCCATGGGACAGTGACTATGTAATGTTCATGTTTCTCTTGTATATTTCCAGGAAATCACCTTTGCTTCTCCATCAGAATCATATAGGCCAAAATGACTAGGTAACAAAGGAGCACAACCACCAGAAAAGAAAGATAACACACTGAACAGTGTGTACAACCTGAAGCCACATTATTACGAGATCAAAAAGTTAAAACAAGCATGATAAATAAATGCAAGGAAATAAGGGGGAGACAGGCAATCTGAAGCAAGAACAGTAAGTCACAAAACAGACCAGGTGGACATATTAGTTACAGATACTATAATAATTGAAACAATTCTATTAGATGGGATAAATAGATGAATATCACAGAAGAATAAATTAGTAATATGGGAAGCTGATTTAGGAACTGTCTCAGTATTTATCCAGAAAGGATGAAGAGAGAAAGTATAAAAGAAAAGCTCAGAGGTATGGAGGATAAAGCAGAAGCAATCCTATCGATATCAGAATTGTTAAACAACCCTGGGCACAATGAAGACAATGGAGTAATGTTTTGCAAGAATAAAAGAAAAAAAATTTGAAGAAATCAGCATAGATGACTATAAGAGAATGGGGAAAGAGGGACATTTTAGTAACATTATCATCTATATAAAGAAAAATAAACTGGACCACATTCTGATGCCATCTGTAGATAAAAGTAGGTTCTGGAAGAATTAAAGAACTAATGTGAAAAATGAAACTAAAAATTTAGAAGAAGAAAATGGATAGGAACATCTTCATAGGCTAGGGGTGGGGAAGGGTATTTTGAAAACTCAAAAGCATAAATCAAAAGGCTAAAAATTGATTAATTGGATTAATTTGATTGTATCAAAATTAGGAGTTAATGGTTAGTAAGGGATGCCATGTAAAAATCAACAGATACAACAGTTTGATGCCCAAACTCATTAGTAAGAAACAGAAATTAAAATAGTAGCAAACTATTTGTTTAATATTTATTTTGAGAGAGAGCGCACATGAGTGGGGAAGAGGGGCAGAGAGAGGGAGAGAGAGAGAGAATCTCAAGCACACAGTGTGGAGCCTTTTGCAGGGCTCAATTCCACAACCCTGGGATCATGACCTGAGCCAAAATCAAGAGTCAGATGCTCAACTGAGTGAGCCACCCAGGTGCCCCATAAACTATTTTTTTATGTTCAAAAATTGGAAAGCTGACTATGCCTAGTGTTAGTGGGGCTGTGGGGATGGAGGCCATTGAAACCTCCATGTATCATTGATGGGAGCCAGGATTGGTGCAGCTATTTGGGAAGTCAGTCTAGCAATTCCACCCCTGCTTACACAGCTCTGCAAGGGGCACATACAAGAATGTTGTTGGTAGACTTCAGGAGCTGGAGTCAACCTAAGTGTCTGTCATTGAGGAAATGGCTAAGTCACATTGTACACATGGGGTTCCATGGAACAGTGAGCAGCAATGAGCTAGACTTATATCCAGCAATATGGATATGACTTTAAAATATCATGCTAAGCAAAGAAAAAGAGAAAAAAAAAATAGGAAAGGTGTCTTAGCCTGTTTGGGTTGCTATAGCACAAGAGCACAGAGTGAATGACTTAAAAACAATAGAAATTTATTTCTTAAATTCTGGATGCTGGGTAAAGGCACTGACAGATTTGGTGTCTGGTGAGTACTTGCTTCCTGGTTCATAGACAGTGCCTTCTAGCTGTAACCTTACATAGTGGATGAGGTGAGGAGGCTCTCTGGGGCCTCTTTTATAAGGACATTAATCTCATTCATGAGGACCCTGTGCTCATGACCTAATTACCTCCCAAATATCACCATATTGAGGATTAGGTTTAAACATATGAATTTGGGGAGGACACAACCATTCAGACCATAGCCAAAAAAAGAAAAAAAAAGAGATAAAAGATAAGACCTAGCAGGGTAACATTTATGTAAAATAAAGTTACATTGACAAAATAGAACAAAAATATTTTTAAAAAGCACATCAAATATATGAGAATGTTTACTTATGGAGTGGATGTGGGGTAGAGAATAGGAGTTGGTTATGGGTAAGAGGGAATAAAATGATTAATTAGGCTAGAAGCCCATTTCACAGACAAGTGTCTGTAAGCTGAGGAATCAGGAGTCCAAACGACTCAACCCTCTCTGTCAACAGACAGATAGATGATTGGTAAGTTACATGGAGACAGCCTATATATGAGACCTTATGCTAAGAGCTTTATATCCAACAATTCACTTACTTTTTACATCAGCTGTAGAAGAAATTTATGGTTCTCTTCATCTCCCAAATGATGAAAGCATGGTTCATAGAGAGGAAGCAACGTGCTGGTGTCTCATTACATGTATGGATTGGGGTGGCCGGTCTTCGAATGTCCAAGTTCCTGACACCTTCATGAACTGTCTTGTTGAAATCCCTTCATAGAGATGGTTAGTGCTGACCACAGAAAGCACACATGGGTAGATGTATATATTTTGTCACTATAATGCTGCGGCTATGTCATCATGTGGCCATTGCTCTTTCTGTGGGCTGTACCAACCCTTACCTCACCACAGACCTCATACGTGGGGGCAGAGGAGGGACAACCACACACAGCACCAGAAAGTGGCTTTTTCAGACTTTTTGAAAGATGCCAGATGCCTCCTATTGTGTGTGGTACAAACAAGTTGATATGATATGAAATATTTAAAATATGGGCATGCTGATCCATGTTCCAAATTAAGAAAAAATCCACTCTCAGAAAAATGAAAGAAATCTACCAATAAAGGAGCTGAGAAATAGCCATTTGGATTAAAGTGAAATACTGTCACGATGCCAATTTCAACTTAAGAAAATAGACCACCTCTTGGAGGGTGAAATTTCCATGCCCTCAGGCATTACTCCCACAAAGTGAATGTGGACCAGAAACATGTGGTCTTAATAAATCTTATTCCATATTCCTCAGATTACTATTAAAATAGGGTTACGAGAAGTGCCTCTTATGAACACAGGGACTATTGCAAGTAATTATAGGAAAAAAACAATGATGTCTGCCTTTGTTATGAAGGTAGTTTACAATTAGCAGTAAATGCCATTGTGCCAATATATGTAGTAGGGGACTGGGCAATAGAGAATTCTAGATACAAATCGAATTTTGCAAGCAGAAAAGGAAAATGGTAGTACTTCATATTATCAGTACTTCTCCTTAATAACACAAGTAAACACTAGAGTCTCATCCTAAGAAAGGGAAGATTAAGCCTGTGCGTCTTATCAATCTGCCACGAGAGACTCAAGGTGTCAGAATTAAGTCCTGCAGGGTCACAGCATGAGATGAGAATAATGTGCAAAGACAGCCCAAGCATCAATAGTCCAAAAAGTAACTGGATAATTGCTTCATATCACATCTAACACACAATGATAAAGAATGTCAGAGTAATTACTCCGAGGATAGCAGGGACCGCCACACTGCAATTGTCATCACGGCCTGGGTTGGATTGTGTGTGTTTGTATGTCCCTCTCGCTGCTGCTTGCTATCTCCTTGTAGATATGTCACTCAGATTTGTAGATTTAGCTCCAGGGGGCACAAGGGTTCCTTCTGAACTACGGAGATTGAAGCGCACCAATTTAATATTCACCTCTTACTGGTAAAAGCTCAAATCCATTTGCCAAAGGCTGACGTGAAAGGGAAACTTTGAAAAATAAAGCTAAGGTCTGTAAGTATACTTTGGATGTTTTCAACATCCACCCGTTATCCCAGAGGACTTTATTCCTGAGATGTCAAGTAATGAAGACAATGGAGACAACGGCTCTAAATAAAGAATGCTTTCCACTTTGCCGTGAGAAAGAAATAAAACTTAAGGGAATTGGGGAATTTTTATTTAATTCATTTTCTCCCTTTCATAATTTTCTGGGAGGGTATCACACTACCTGTAGAATTCATTACTGACAGCTTCTGCAAGAGTTTGTGGAAAGTAAAACAAAGGGAAGGAATGGAATCTTTCATGACCATGAGCTTTAAATTAGCACCTCTGGGCCAGGCTGAGAAGTCAGGGGTGAACGTGATCGGAGCCTGTGGCACATGACAGTGGCTATTTCAGGTTTTCCTGGTTCAGACTAAAAGCCAAATCTGCCCCTACTTTTTTCAATGTCAGAAACATGAAACTCCTTGAAATGCTCATCTCTTATCTGAAACAGAGCATAGGGAGCTGTAAATAAAAATGTTGACCTATATCTGCAAATCCTGGTTCTCTCTTATTAATAACAGTGATGATGATGATGATGTTGATGATGGTGATGAAGATCTTATTTTAGAGAGAGAGAGAGCAACCAGGGGAGAAGGGCAGAGGGAGAGGGTAAGAATCTTAAGCAGGCTCCACACTCAGCATGAGCCCAATGGAGGGCTCAATCCCATGACCTTGGGATCATAACCTGAGCCCAAATCAAGAGTCGGTTGCTCAAGTGACTGAGCTACCTAGGTGCCCCATAATAGTGATTATTTAAGGAGTCGTTACTGTAAGCCAGGCATGAAGCACTCTGCACATATTTACACGTATTATGTCATATGCTCCTCAGCCACTCTCCATTATATAGAGATATTATTATCCCCATTATATAGATAAGAACATTAAAGGATTAGAAGGTTTAGTTACCAGGCAGTTTCATAGAGACTAAATAGAAATGCCAGGATTTAACCCTTAGAAGTCAGACTTGAGGGTTTAGCTGGAGTTCAACCTGACCGTCATGGTAGGATGCCCACAAGGATAACTGTGATGAGTCAACAGACATTTGACAATTGACAAAAAAAAAAAAAAAAAAAAATGGCTGCTCTTTCAAATGTTCATCAAATGTTTTGTGACTTAGAGGTAGTCTGAAATGCCGTACAAAACCCACTAGGTCTAGATTTGCAATTCATGTTATTGCTTAAAGAGAGAGAGAGAGAGAATGGGGGAAAGTAAGGTTACACAGTGCCTACAGACAAATAGCTTAGTTTAATTTCCTGTCACACAGATAATTAGGCACCAAATAGGTCCCTGAGGTAATTAAAAACATAACAAACCTAATGAAACAAGGACTGCATCCTGGTTAAAGAGGAAAAAATAAAAGTTATAAATCACTAGTAAATCATGAATTTCCTCATCAGGTGAATTGTACTTGTTTTAGCAAAAAACATACTCCTGGCATTCCTCAGAATTAGGAGCTGCTTTCTAAGTCACCTGTGAACGGCCCAGCTGTCACTGTGAGTCACAATGAATTTGTTATTCTCTCCTCATGGGACAGAGTGGGCAGCAGGAGGCCCCTGAAGGCTCTGGAATTGAAGTGGCCTTTCAGGTTTCCTGGATCTTTGGGTTGCACTGGTTACCAAATGAGTGGAAGGAGTGGCTCTGAGGTACCCTGAGAGGTTGGAAAACCAGTTTTCATGGAGGAGAGCAGCCTCGTTGCCCATCCACATTTCTTTGAGGTGTGGAGAGGCTTCAGGAATGAGAAGACCTAAGGCTCTCACTTTTTCTGGATATCCTCAGACATGGCCACACCATGTTCCAAGCTGCTAGCAGCATCTTTCACTGCCTGAGGCCTGGTGATAACACATCAACAAGTTAGGGCTCAAAACCTGTCAGTTACTGACTTTGACCAGACATCAATCGTCTGCTACGTTGATGGTCTGAGCTAAAAAAAATGACAACCTCCTATAAAAGAAAACAGTTACAAATCTTTTTTTTTCAAGTCAATTCATTTTAAAGTTGTTAATTAGAAATTCATGTTGACTACCCTAGAAAATGGTGAGCCAAATAAAATAAAGACAATGAATAGAAAAAAAACATATATGATAGAAGATATGGCCACAAATATTCCTTAAGGAGGTTTGAAGTTTGGTGCACAGAAAGGGTCCCAGACAGGGAGTCAGAAAGTTAGGGTCTGAATTCAGGCTGTGCCACTCACGGTAATACACCTGTAGGCAAGCTACCTAATCTCTCAGACCTCTGTTTCCTTCAGATTAAAAATGGAGATAAAATTTTTTGCCTTACAGGGGCAGCTGGGTGTCCCCATTAAGCATCTGACTCTTGATTTCAGCTCAGGTCTTGGTTTCATGGTCTGTGGCAGCTGACAGCACAGAGCCTGCTTGGGATTCTCTCTCTCCTCTCTCTTCCCACACCCACAAAAACGATAAATAAACATAATTTTCTTTTGCCTTACAGATTAATTTTTTTTAGACTAAACAAGTCAACAGCTATGAAAATGCCTTGCATGCTGTCTAGAATGTAGTGATTCTCAATAAACACTGGTTGTTAGTTAATCTGAAGCAGTGCCCAAAGTAACAATATTAATAACTCAAATGGCCACAAGTTACATATTGGAGGGATCTATTCCATCCCCTTACCAAGAACCAAAAGCCAACTTTATAATATATTAAACATTTATGTATATTTGAGGCCACTTCTGGATTTTCTACAGTGTCTACTCAAGATCTAATACCATAACATTTAAATTATTAAGGCTTTGCTTTATGATGCTGATGTTAGCTCTGCCTCATCACTCTTATAGAATTTTCCTGGCTAACATTGTTGGTTTATCTTTCCATGTGCATTCTAGAAATAGCATCTTGAGGTTAAAAAAATCATGTTCATATTTTATTCAATATTCATATTGAGATTATTTCTTTAAATAAAATTAATATTTTTATGAAGTTGAGCCTCACTATTCAAGAACATTGTATCTTCTTTCATTAGTTCAGGTCTTGTTGCCCTCAGAATACTTTAGGTTTTTTTTCATATAGATCTTGCAGATTTTTAAAATATACTTAATTCTTTAGTATATTAAATATTTTTAGAAATAAGACTTCTGTTTCCATTATATATTCTCCTTGCTTATTGCTTATGTACAGTAAGCTTACTCATATCTTCACATAAAATATTGTACACAGCCATGTTACTGAACATTCTTACTATATGATAGTTTTATTTTTCAATTGATTATTTTGGAATTTCTAGGTACACAATAACATCTAGAAAACCTCCAGAATAATATCTCTGTTTCCTTTCATGGAAACATTTCCAGTGTTTATTTCCCTGGGAAGCATAATACTGGCTTTCGTGTTGAGATCAATGTCTTTTATCAGTGCAAAGGGAGAATCCATCTATTGCTTTATAGACTTTGACTTTTGAGCCACATAAAGCTATTACTTAATCAAAATCAATAGATATAATTTTATTTTATATACCTTTTTAAATGTTTAGTATTTATTTATTTGCGAGAGAGAGAGAGAGAGAGAGAGAGAGAGCAAGCTAGTGGGATAGGGGCAGAGAGAAAGGGAGACAGAGGATCTGAGGCAGGCTCTGCACTGACAGCAGAGAGCCCAATGCAGGGCTCAAACTCACTAGCTGTGAAATCTGACCTAAGCCTACTGAGTCACCCAGGAGCTTCAAAAGACACATTAAAAAAATAATAATCAATACTGTATTTCAATGGCAAATTCCTGGCTGTATATTTGAAGACGTTACAGAGAAAGCAAACTTATAGGAGAAGTACTCAGTGAGGTCCCTGGACGAGCAGCATTAATATCACCCATGAACTCACTAGAAATGTAAATTCTAAGGTCCCACTCTGGACCTAATGTATCAGAGTTTTGAGGGGGAGGTGGAGTGGCCTAGTAATCTGTGATTTATCAATCCTTACAGGGTATTTTGATGCTAGTTAAAATCTGGGACCCATTGGCTTAGCTAGATTAATAAATCAAATAGATGATGAACCAGGGATTTCTAGGGTTATTGGTAGGGAAGGGTCATAAATAGACATTCAGTTCACAGTGATATGGGGCCACAGTCGAAGGGTAACTAGGAGAATATGAAAAGCTTTCCTCTGTTACCAGAGGGATGGGTGAAATAGGTGATGGGGATTAAGAGTACACTTATCATAATCAGCACTGAATGTACAGAATTGTTGAATCAGTATATTGTATGCCTGAAACTAATATAACACTGTATGTTAACTATGTTGGAATTAAAATTAAAAAAAAACTTATATCTGCCCCAAACTTTATCTTCTCCATACTGAAAGATACTCTCCCTTTTTATTTAAAATAGAATCTCAACCTCAGATTCTTGCTTTGATTAAATAATAAAGGGGAAGCGTTGCATGAGATTTCCTGCAGTTGGGAAAAAGAGCCCTTGGGCACAGGGATGCAGACACTGGCAGCTGAAAATCAGCTGGAGCACATGAGGAGGTCAAGTGCATTAGAGGAGCACTGACCCTGTCTGCTGCATCCATTGTGCCACCAGATAGTAGACTGTGACAGTGTTGCCCTTTATGCTGGTATATCAGCACTGTTGCATGTATCAGATTAGCAAGCTCCATCTTGGAAAGTGCAGCACCAACTAGCACATTTGGTAAAGAAATCCCTAGAAATTGTTATTTTTTAGAGTCAAGGGACAGGATTATGAATGCTACATTCACAGGCTCAGACAAGGCAATACAGCCAGGGAGAGAGGTGGCATTCAAGGGAAAAATACTGCACCAGGGAAACTAGGATGAGGAGGAAAAGTGGAAGCAGACATTGAAGGCTGTAACATCACAGCTTTACCAATGGCCAGCCCCCCATTCCTGGGAGTACTTTCAGGAACCTGCATTTGCCTGCAGGAAGGGGGAAGAGAGGAAAGTGGTAATTGTACCTAGGATGGGTACAAAATGCCCTCTGTGTACATGAAGAACTGTGTCTGATGTGACTCAGGCAGTTAGTGCCTGAACAGGAATTTGAATAAAACAATAGAATCCCTACATGTATTCAAATTCCCTTTATTTCCATTTGCTTACAATATTTTTTAAACACTAACTTACTTCTTCTTTTTGTTTTTTGTTCACTTATTTTTCTTCAGCCTCATCCTCAGCTATAATATCAGTGAGATCACTGTTTTGAGATTACATTTTTATTTTGGTCTGAAACACATGAAAATAAATACATAATTATTTTTTTAAGAGCTAGTTCAGAATATCTCAAATACCTTGTGTGGTAAGCAGGCACTATTTCAGTAATGCCAGCTCTCTAATTTGCCTTCTTTCTATTACTCCAGTAATGTCCAGAAGAGGACAGGGGTTCTCAAACTTTAGCTTGAGTAAGAACAGATGGTGGAGTCTTCTAAATTTACACATATACCCAATCATGATCCCCATCACCAAACTCAGATTGAGAAGAACCCCCAATATGATCCACGAAGCTGAATTTTTAAAAGAATTCTAGGTAAAGCCAATGAAGTAACCTTGGGGCACTTAGGGGAACACCCCCATGGAGTAAAATCTTTAAGGTAATACCGAGACAGAAAATTGCTCCTGGCCCTTAAGATGTAATTAGTTGTTTAAAAACCAGAGCTGCTGGGGAACCTGGGTGGCTGAGTTGGTTAAGCATCTGACTCTTGGTTTTGGCTCCTGTCATGATCTCAAGGTTCTTGAGTTCGAGCCCCACGCCAGGCTCCGCACTGTAGTGCAGAACCTGCTTGGAATTCTCTCTCTCTCTCTCTCTCTCTCTCTCTCTCTCTCTGCCCCTTCCTGCTTGTTCTTTAAATAAATAAATAAATAAATAAATAAATAAGCAAATAAGTAAATAAATAAGTAAATAAAATTGTTTAAAAAATAGAGCTTCTAAGGAACTATCTTCCACAAGTGTACAATGGGGTGATCACAAAATGCCCAAATCTTAAAGGCTGCTAAGGGAGAGTTCTCAGAACCCTGTGGGCTCAGGAATGTGAATCTGGAAAGAAGCATAGAGGCTTTTTGTCAAGAAAGCCAGAGTCATGAAGGATTAAGTGGGAGACTACAAAATACAAGGGCTCCTGAGCCCCAAACCAGAGCCACTCTCTACAGCAAACATAACAGACTGCTGAGTTTCTACACTGATGAGTTTTGTGATGATGCTGTTTCCTTATGAAAGAGGAGACTTGAGGAGCATTGGCTTTGATATTTAATCTGCCCATTAAATGTACTGTCTATATTTTCTATTTATGTTGTTATTTACATTTCTTTAAGCAGTCTTGTTAAGAGGGCTTCTGAGGTAAGACATTGTATGGATAACAAGGAGGGAGACCACAGACCTCTGACTGCAGTGGGGTGCAGCAGAGTGGGGGAGTGGGACCTTAAACTAGGGACAAGAATCTGGAAGAGGAGGGCACTGGTACCATCCCGTGATTGGTAGAGATACATACATTTAGAGAGGTTTTTGAACAGGATTGATATGAACTGGTAGAATATACTAGTTTTTCTTTTTCTCTTCCCCACTCTCTCTTCAGAAAATGACACTTTTTGCCTTAACATCCCATCTACTCAGGCACTGTGGCTTCTAAGGTAAGAGTTTTCTAAGATTACAGGGGAAGCCAGGCAAAAGGAGAGGCCATTTTTAGCAGTCAGAACTCCAGGAGATATTTTTACTAGGTAACGAACATCTCTCAACCTTGACAGAACTTGATTACAATAGTTTAGTACTAAACACAATGTCAGAACAGATCTTTGTCCCTGAGGTGAAGAGACTTGAATTGCAGCTTGCAAACTGTGGTCCTGTCTTGAGGTTTCCATGGTAAGCCTTCTCGCCCAGCCCCTTCTCCATACTGCAACAAGGTGCAACGGCTAATATAGAAATAAATGAAAAGTGAGCAGATTCTCCAGCTTACAGCATGGTATTTTTCCTCCAAAAGAATCAGAAGGAGTAGGAATCCAGCAGGTAGACTGAGTAGTGCAGAAGTACTTTGGAAATCATCTAATTCCACCATGTGAATAATCGCACATCTCTTGTCAAGGACACATAAGCTGAGATGGGTTCATACAATCTATATTTGTTTAAAGCAAGCACTGTAAGTTATGTATATACATCCAAATTGAGTTTTATCTTTTGATGAGGTCAAGGAAAATGGCAGGTTCTGGAGGGCCAAGTATATGGATACTAGGCACTTATGCCCTGCCTCTCAGGGTCTAGCTGAGTATATTCACAGATCAAGCACCCTGTGAATTCTCAACTACCTGAATGGTTGATTAACTGAACAAATCAAGGTAAACAAAGCAAGGTAGAAAATCAGTGCAAACCATGATCTCAACTCAAGTGGGGACTTACTTGGTATTGACAAAGAAGAAAAAATAAAAATACAAAAACCCTGGGTTTTAATTTATCCAATAAATATCTATTGAGCAAGTAATGCTAGGCATAGATGGTAAAATTTCAAACACCTTGTCTCCTGTTCTGGTTGAGGAGATAGGTGATATACATGTGAACAAATGAAAAACTGCGTATAGTGACAAATGCTCTGAAACACACTAAACGAGGTGACAGCGTGACAGGTGATGGGGTGGGGTGGTGGGGAGCAGTGTTCCTATGGTGGTCCTGGAGATATGTGAATGGGAACTTGAGTGATAAGTAGAAGCCAGACATGAAGAAACTGGAAGGAGGGAATTCCAGATAGAAGGGACACTAAGAATAAGTATGTGAGGTGCCAAAGAATGCCCTTGAGTCTGAGATGGCATAAAAGTTATGTATGAAGTGACCTGCTTATATAGGGCAGAGGTGGGCAAACTGACCCATTGCCTATTTTTGTGAATGAAGTGCCATTGGAAGAGGGCCCTTCCCATTTATCCATTTATTGACATATTGCCTATGGCTGCTTTCATGCTGCGGTAGTAGAGTAGGTGTGACAGAGACTGGCTGGTCTAAGATAGGTCTAAGCCTAAGATATTTCTCCTCTGACCCCTTACAGAAAGGCTACCCAGCCCTAATTTAGGGGCTGCCTATCATGGCACAGAATTTGGATTTTCTTTTGAATTCAAGGAATAGCTAATAGAAGATTTGGGGCTGGCTAGCAGTAGGGCCTGCCTGACTCTAAAGTTCCATGAACACTGTATGGCAAACGGATTACAGTGTTACGAGTGAGGAGGCAGGGACAAAAGTTCAAAGTCTCTTGCACTATTCCAGAAAAGATAGTGACTTGTGTAATAATTGCAGCAATGAATATAATAAGAAGTGGCTGGGCTACAGACATATTTTGGAGATAGCATTTAGAAGAATAATTCATAACACTGAGTTTGTAAAGAATAATTTGAATCTGGAGTTTATAAAATGACTTTGAGATTTTGGCCCGAGGAAATTACATAAGGTGTGTCATTTAAATGAGAAGAGGGCAGGAGTGGCAGGGTTGGAGATGAGTGAGAAATCAAAGCACTGATTTCAACCCAAGCTTTACATGCCTATTAAATATCTCTGTGAAATGTATCATAGGCAGTTTGCTATTTGACTCTGGGCCTAGGGGAGAAGTCAGGGCTGGAGATACAAGTTTGGGAATCATAGTGTGTATTTGCATTGAAAGCCATGGGGCTGGAAAAGAAGGTGTAAGGAGAGAGAGGGTACAGTGAGAAGCTCCAGGGCATTCTAACATTTCAAAATCTGGCAGATGATGCAGAGCCAGGAAAAGAGAATGCAGAGGATCAACATGTGGAAGTAAGACTATGCTAGTTATCTAGTTATTGATCTCATCTTTAAGCTCACCCTTGTACATCCTGCTTGGATGTGGGGCTAAGACTAAGCATTCCTGCTTTGCCAGCAGCTCCCTGCTGGGACCTGCCTCTAGAGGGCGCTAGAGAGACCAGTGAGGCAGGCGGAGTTAGGATGGGCTTGGGTTTCTTTTCCCTTCAGCTTCATCCCAGTCTCCTTTCTTCACCCTGGCCATGGCAGGACTTGTCTTAGTAGCAGTTTCTTTCATTTTGCTGTTTTTCCATTATTCACAGAAGTAGTCTCCTAGCATCCCCCTGGGCGACTCCCAACACTAGCACCAAGTACCCACCAGCACGCGCTCCTCAGAGGTCTGGGTCCCAGCTGCAGGACCCCTCCTCTGAGTTCAAAACACAGGGTCCAGCCAAGCTCCCCCTAGTTCCTCCAAGGTCAGGGTTTCGTTTCCTTGGGGCCCTCCTCTAAGCACCTGAACTTGAATTCCAACCTTGTCCATCAACTTGGTGGCTGTTTCCTGCAGTCTCTACTTCTAAAACACCTTAAAGATCTCTTTTCACACATTTCAGTGACATACTTAATGTTCTTTATATAAGGTATATAGTTCTGTATATCTCAGTTACCTAGTTAACACTCTTTTTTGTTAAGTTCTCTGTATTAAAGTAACTTGAGGAGGTGCTGTCACAGAAGCCTAGAGAAAAATAAGAGTTTCAACAAGAGAGGTCAAAGTAGAAAGGGCCAAATAATTGACAATCCATTGGATGTAGCAAGGTTTTGGTGACAATGATGTGTCTGTGGACTGATGGGGTTGGGAAGCCCAATGGAGAGGATGAAGAGTGGTTGGATTCCACATGCCTTGTGGAGACTAAGTTTATAAGAAAACTTGTAAGATTCAATTTATAAAATGACTCCAGTGTTCTTGGCTTGAGGAAATGGTAGATGGAGGTGCCATTAAAAAAAAAAAAAGATTGATGAATTTGGAAGCCCACAGGAGTTGGCTAAGGAGTGAAGGGGAGGTGAGCAAACAGAGACTACTAAAGTAGGTAATTCTTTAAGGATTTTTTTTCCAGTGAATTAGGCCACTGAGCATTTTATTTTCTCAAGATCAGAGCTGTTCAGAGACTGAGGGAGGCAGACACAGATGATACCAGGGAGATGTGCGTGCTAGGGAGAGTGAAATTCTTGGGTAATGGGTAAGAACAGGTGGGATCCAGGGCACAAGGGAAGTATTTGGCTTTTAGTAGAACCAGGGCCATTGTTCCCAGTTGTTAAAGGAAGGAAGCAGAATGTGTGAATTCAGATGCAGAGATGTTGGAGGATTTGGTGCTCGGAATACAAGATTATTATTTGTGTTTTTTTACTTCATCTATTATCAAGATAAAAAACAACAAACCTATGGGGAAAAAGCCTCCAAACAACTTGCATTGCAAAATGACTATCGTCATGCATAACATTAACCAGAAAAGCACTTTTGATTTCCAGTGATCACAGAGATCAATATTCAGAGGTGCACCAGTGATAAAAATGATCTTCCTAACCTGGAGAATAGAGATATAAGACTCTCATATTCCGGAAGTGATGTGAATACCCATAATTACCACTATAAATTTGCTGAGTACTAAAAATAATTCTGTATTTTCCTGTAGGATTTGCAAGCTAATAATAAGCAATTTCCAGCTGTGTGCTGTGACAGCAAAAAAGAGGGTCTAACATCCTTATAATTATTTTTCATATCCGTATTCACATTAGAAAATACTGATTAAGACCCATCTGTTTAAACATTTTTTTTTCGTTGTTAAAACCTCTGTAGTAGGTGACTTTTATGAAATCTATCTCACTATATTGTATATATTAGACTTCACAAGAAGGGTTATCAAATATTTTACCTTTCAGACTTCTTAAATACACACACATATGATTATGAAATAAAAGGACTAACAAGAGTAAGAACTGAAATTTTTCTTTAGAGCAGATTTCACAAACACGTCCCAAGGGCTCCCCTCAATTCAGCAGCTAACGCTGCGCCGAACAGCAGGCTCCACCATATGAAATGTTGAGCCTCATTCACTTCATTCTGCTCGACAAAATGAGTGCGATTGAGAACAACTAAATCAAATATCTATTTCTTGGGTCTGTTTTCTCCGACTTCAAATGCTCTTCTGAGTATTTGAAATGTCACCACCCAAAGAAAGGAGATAACTCTTCGGTCATGAATTCACTGTTACTTCCTGGAGGTGAAAAGAAGAATTACTCTTCAGGACAAGTTGATAAGTTTAGCTTGCTGCTGGATGGACCCACACCCCCTCCGGGTTCCTCAGGTTTCCTATAACTCCTTTCAAAGCCCACAGCACTTTGGGTCTGGTCTAGGCAGACAAGATGCTGCTCCTTTAGTGCCCCTCCCCCCAAAAAAATCCAGAAAAATCAAGGGAAATATCTGCCCCAGGTTGAATATGGAAAATTCTCTCAAAAATATGGAGAAGAGTTTAACAAAACCAATTCAAAATATATATGATGATTGACATGAATCAATATTATTTTCAAATAAAGTTTCCTAAAATTTAACAAGAAAGCAACAATTCAAATGGAAATCAATGACTAGCATTATCTATTTCTCTCCCTATCCACTATGTAGCTATGCGCCAGGTGTCACATTGTCAGGAATAAGATCGATGTTCTTGTGCTTTTTTTTAACTGTTTTTCAGTTTTAACTTTTCACTGAAGCATCGAATATACACAGAAAGGTACATATTCATGAGGGTACAACTCAGTGAATTTTCTGAAACTGAACACACCTGTGTAACCAGCACAACTCAAGAAAAGAACATTATTAGCACTCTAGAAGGCCCTTGTGCCTTCTTCTAGTCACTACCGTCATGAACATAACCTCCGTCTTTACTTCAAATGGCATAGATTAGCTTTCCTGTATTATGTGGTATACAAATGGAATTTCCTTGTGTGCAATCTTTGGCATCTGGCATTTGGTCTTCTAACTCTAACCGGAAGTCACTACAATTTATTGAGCTCTTGGTTACTACGTGCCACTATGCAAAGCCCTTTATTGCATCATTATCACATTCAAACCTCTCACCCCGTGATTAGGCACTAGTATTATCTCCTTTAAGCAGGTGAAGACATTTCAAGCTTAGGGATATTAATATATATTCAGTCATCCAGCACTAAATGCTGGCATGAGAATTCATGCCTTATTTATCTGGCTCCAAAGCATACATCTTTCCCATGCAGGCTTTCAGGGACGTACATAAGGCCAAATGCTCCTGATCTACCAAGATCTGAGAGCTCAGGAAACACCGTCATTTGAAAGTGCCATCTTATTTACTGTGATTATGCACTCACCTGTCATGCTAACTCGGACCTCACATTTAATATGAACAGTGGCTACTTTCCTGGCCCTGTAACTTGATGTTAGGTAAACTGTAAAGTGACATGCAAGGTTATAGCATGTGGTTCAAGCATCTTTACTTCTATTCACTGAAAGTAAAACAGGCCTGCCTCAAGACATACTTGTTAGAGAGAGCCTATGTTGCTCAGTGCTTCTGAGCACTCATCAAGCAACTGTTAATTATCTAAAGGTAGTTGTAAACTTACATTCAGTGATAATTTAAATGTTATTTAAATTCAATGTAGGATAACTCAAAATGAACAATGAAATGATAAAATGAATAGTGGTAAGCCATCTTATGAGATTTTAAATGGCCATGAGGTAAAAAGAATGAGGGAGACTTTTAAATTTTTTCTTTTTTAACATTTTATTTACTTTTGAGACAGGGAGAGACACAGCATGAACAGGGGAAGGTCAGAGAGAGGGAGACACAGAATCTGAAACAGGGTCCAGGCTCTGCGCTGTCAGCACAGAGCCCGACGTGGGGCTCAAATTCACGGACTGTGAGATCATGACCTGAGCTGAAGTCGGCCGCTTAACCGACTGAGCCACCCAGGCGCCCCGAGGGAGACTTTTACATACTGTTATGAAGAGATGTTAGTTATAGAAAAGGATTGCAAGATATAAGCTAACTTATGAATATGAATATATATTCATATTTTATTTTTATATGTGTTCATATGTGACAGGAAGTCTGAAGGGAAACATGTAAGCATGCACAAACACTAAGAAAAGAGAAAGGAAATAGTTGAAAAGGATGTGCACCATGATACTATGAATGGTTGTTTTCCTAAACATTTATATGAAGAAAGAAAGAAGGAAGGAAGGAATGAAGGAAGAAAGGAAGGAAGGGAGGGAGGAAATCAGGAAACTTGTACTGGCAGAATATTTCTCTGCATCAGTATATGTTTGAAATTTTCCATTATAAAAAGTTAATAAGAAAAAGAGTGGATGCTTCTGCGGACATAGGAGTAAGGTGTTTTCAATGCTCTTTTCCCCGGTTATATTTTCTAGCTTTTCTCTGTAGAATATATTTTGCATTTATAATATGAAATACTAAATAAAAGATTAAGAAAGGTGTCCATAAAGCACATTTTATAATTCAGACTCACTTTCCTTACATAGGCAAATGTACCGCTTCCCTTGAAAGACAGAAGCCAGAATACTATTAAAATCACAAAAAGCAGTTTCCCAACTGCTATGCATAAAACAATTTAAGCTGATAATTTCCCTTCCAAAATACCACCTCTTTCACTATTATCAGTGTTACCACAATGTGGTAAAGAACTTCCGACTCAAAAGCAAGTTGGGGAAATTATTAAGGGTGGGTTGATTGGGGAAAATAAATATTTTCTTGGAGAAGTAAAGTCCTGAAAGACTCAAAAGGGTATTTTGCATTTCAGGGTGCTTCTGCCAGTTCCTGTTTCAGCTCTGAGTATTTCTTTAAAAAAATTTTTTAATGGTTATTCATTTTTGAGAGAGAGAGAGAGAGACATAGAGCATGAGTGGGGGAGGGACAGAGATAGAGGGAGACACAGAATCTGAAGCAGGTTCCAGGCTCTGAGCTGTCAGCACAGAGCCTGATGCGGGGCTCGAAGTCATGAACCATGAGATCATGATCTGAGCCACCCAGGTGCCCCTGGGTATTTTTTTCCGTTCCATCTTGGGAAATGTTATAGTCATTTACACTACTCAGAGGAAGATTCAGAGTGATCCTCATCCAAAGGTCAATATTTCTGTGCTCCATAGCATAAATGACCCAACGTCTGAGAAGAAAACAAAACAAAACCAAACAAAACACATATGTGAAAAAACAAGGTTGGTCTGATGGAACTCTATGAGTTCTGACCACCAGAAAAATATTCTTAGTATGGACAGACCCAGGACTTTTGCAATCAGAAAATGAAATGGCTTTCATATGATGGTGATGTAAAAATAGAAGAAGGGAAAATGGAAAACTTGCAGCTGAAAATGAAGAATGAGAAAAGTTTCCTCCTCGTTATTGGCTCAAAACTCAAACTGTTATGCTCCTTCAGGAGTTGCCAGAGCAGAGCTGGGGAAAAAGTATGACAGCAAAGGTAAAGCAGGAGAGAGTTTTTGGGGTGATGGAATTGTTGGAATTGTGCTTCAGGTGGTATATACATTAATCTTGCCTGTGTCAAAATTCATGTAACCATGCACCAGAAGGAAAGAAAGAGAAAAGGAAACAGAAGTGAATCTTAGTGCATACAAATTAAAAATGTAATAGAAACCAGTTTAAAGCCCCAAATATTCTAAACACCATGGTTGTTAGTTGTATGCCAATGTTCAAGAATTTTGAAGGGATTGATAAGTGAATAAATGGGTGGATGAAACCACGAGTTAACAGAATTACTATTTTTTTTATTTTTAAAAATGTTTTTATTTATTTTTGAGAGAGAGAGTGTGCACGTGCACAATCAGGGGAGGGCAGAGAGAGAGGGAGACACAGAATCTGAAGCAGGCTCCAGGCTGTCAGCACAAAGCCAGACACGGGGCTTGAACCCAGGAACCATGAAATCATGACCTGAGCAGAAGTTGGACAATCAACTGACTGAGCCACCCAGGTGCCCCCAGAATTTCTATTTTAAAAGTGAAGATAGAGTAAATTATTGAAACATGTATTTTAAAATACACTAAAATTTAAAAAAAGTAAAGTTTATGTGCTAAGAAGTCAACATAGTGGGTATTTTGGGGGAGGAGGGAGTCACGGCTGGAAAGGAACATACAGGTCTTTTGGGATGCTAAGACATTCTAGGTTTTGCTCTGGGTGCTGGTTATACAGATGTGCTTTGTTTGAGAATATTCATCTGGCCCTCCACTTGTGTTCTGTGCTCTTTTCTCAATGTATGTTATACTTCCATAAAACACTTTAAAAGCAAATAATTTCAAAGTCTATCCTATGTTTAAAACCATATTAAAAATGCCTTTTACAATTCAGTTGTAGGCAACTGAATTCAATTGCCTCTCCTGATGAACCAGTGTGTTTTTTCTTTCCCCACCCCCCACACCAGCTAATGAGAATTAAGTAATTCATCATTTCTCCTTTCTGCTTTGGTTGCAACAGGGATCTGGGTAAGATCTCCTGCTTAGCTCAAGGACCTCACTTATTTTGCTGGTCTATTTTTACCTCCCCCCACAATCCTCCATGCATGACTTTTAGCTTTGTAGTTCTATTTTAATGATGTTATTATATATACATGTGCCTTATATTATAAGCCAGTCCAAATGACTTTTGGAAGTAGGTTGAGTATAAATCATAAACTCAAATAGGAATGTACATTCTTATTTTAAGGGCTTTACAAGCAAACCTTAGAAGAAAAATAAAACTCCTGCATTAAAATGAAATGCTACTGATCACTTGTTCTTCAATGCAGCACAATCTCAATTGTGCACTAAGGGAGGACAGCTACCTAGCTTTTCTAGATGAATACAGGGAATGGTAAAATTAACTTTGAGCTTGTATCCAAGGATGTTGAAAAACACATTATAGGTGCCCAAGTTTAAGAAAGAAAGTTAAGAGAAAATTCCTAGACATGAGAGGAACAATTCATACCTTAGACTTTGGAGCTCAGTATTAAAATAAATAGCAGCTGAGTCTAATTTCATACATGAACTTTGATAACTTAGAAGAAAATGAGGTGACCAGCAAGAGAATCTAAAACAAATGCAGCCATTTGCTCCTGCCCGGTAACTGGATTTTCCAGTTATGAAATTCATTTCATTTTCAGTTTCAAGCATACCGAGAACAGTCCCTTGTAGGTTGAATCCACACCTCAATACACTGAGTATAGAGTTTGCCTTTTTGGAAGAAAAACAACAAGTATTAGGACTGATGCAATAAAGTCCAAGTCCTGTATGGTTTGGGCTGTTCTGAAGCTGAAATGATAGACATTTAAACCAGGAGATTCTTTAGGGATCGCCAGAGCTAAAGTCTTGAGGCATTCCTATCCTTTCCTGGCACATTATCATTTCTTCTACTCAGTTTGAGGAAATCACCTTCAGAGCTTGTCTGTGATCTCATATAAAGATTATGAAACTTAATCTTCAAATTCATCTAAAATACACTTTCATGGAAAAAAAAACAAGTAAATATAACTCTACCTGGAAAATGAGAAGAAAGGTGGGGGTGTCTTTGGAACATATTCCAAAATTTAGATGGTTCCAGAGTTGTACTTAAAATAATGAAAAGAATGAAGATTCGATGTTTCTCTCCTTTTGTTTTTTCACTAGAATTCAGCATGTTTTAATTTTTTTTAATGTTTATTTATTTTTGAGAGAGAGAGAGAGACAGAGCATGAGTGGGGGAGAGGAAGAGTGAGAGGGAGACACAGGCAAAGCAGGCTCCAGGCTCTGAGCTTTCCACACAGAGCCTGACACAGAGCTCAAACTCATGAACCGTGAGATCATGACCTGAGATGAAGTCGGACGCTTAACCAACTGAGCCACCTGGGTACCCCCAGCATGGTTTTCTAAACTGAAGAAATCATTATGAAGTACCACCTATCCAGCATTTTCCCAAAGTAGATACTACCTGGTATCTGCCAATGCTTTGAATTTTATGAAACTGAATATCTCTTTTTTGGGGGGTGGGGTGGTGGTGTCAATGGTATAGAAAGAGTCATGGTTAGAGTAACATTCTTGAAACATTTCCAAAAAAAGTACACTTATTAATTACCCCCTCATGTGGGACAAGTGCCCAAGGTTTATAAATATCAGAAATGTGTCACATGTAAAATCACATTTAGCTGCATCTTTTTGATTGGTTGAGATTCAAGAGAAACATAAATGGATTTTTGAGGACCTTGTGTTTTAAAAAGTATTCTGAGGATCCGGTGAGAGGGTGAAATTATTCAATTGCATGTTAATAAAATGTTACCAAGGCATGATTCCAGTTAGAATAGGGTACACCATTGCATGCATTAGTTTCCTAAGGGCAGAGGGAGACAAGGATGGGGAAGGTGAGAAGCCAGGGAAACAGGGAGCTGGGGTTTAGGAGGCAGCCGCTTGATGAACTCCCAAGGCACTCAGGTATGGGCCGTGTGTGGCTTAGGTCAAATCTGTACAACACATTCCAGGTTTATTTAGCAGACAAAGTTTCTTTACTGGAATTGTCTATATTGCTGGATTTTATAATTTCTCACAGAATGTTACTCTTCTACAGAACAACTACTTATATGAGAATTTTTGGGCTCTCTAGATCCTAGACTGTCTTTTATTTCTTTGCTTACATTAGAGAATTTTAAAAAGAAAATTAAGGAAAAATATTTGATGGTTTTCCTAAGAATTATTCCTAACAGAACATAGTAATCTTGAAATCTGTACATGTGCTCAAACAAAAGGGCCACAGCAAGCCCTTCCTACGATGACCCCAGTTTTATTCCTAGGGAAACAAACAAAGTTTATTTTAATTAAGAAAAATAGTGTTCTAGTTTGGCCATGTGATGCATATTATGCTGTATTAAAACAGGATGTCCATCTTGTCTTAAAATGGCATGGCAAAATATATATAGTCTGTGGCTTACTGAAGAAATGAGACGGGAATGAAAGATTCCAAAACAGTGCAGTTGGTTTGCTACCGAATGGTGGGATGCTTCTTTCTGTGCTTCACAGTGTTTTGCTTTTCAAAATTATTGAGATGAGTTTATTTTCCTTTTGACTAACATTGCTTTGAAAAGTAGCCTTGTGGTTTTGATGTCAGTACTTTTCAATTCATTGGTATAAGGATATTATTAGTTATATTTTATAATAATGTAATTTGGATAAGCTGTCCTCATTTTTAATTTGAATTTTCTGTAGTTTAAAATGGATTTTCTTACATTTGCAAGGTCCTCAGATAAAGGTTTCTTCTGGGGCTACATCTTACTTCCGCAGACTATGTGCGCTGCTTTGATACTTTGCTGACTAAAAATACACTCCATCAATTTCAGTGAGGTGGCAGTGAGTTTCTTTGTCTGAATCACTATTCAGATTCAAATATAAAATTACCGTGGGCCCCCTGTGCATTTATGAAAAAAATATTTTTAAACTAAGAGCACATAATTATAGTTAAGATAATATACTTTAAAGTAATATCAGAATCACTGTTAGTATATAGTAACCAAATAAATGAACTTATAAGGTAAGATTTTCACATTTAGTTCTTCTGAGAAATTAGCTAAATTACCCAGTAGTTCCTACCACATTGAATGAATTCTAGGATAGATTACAACGAATGTCAGTGAAGTTTGTTTTTCTTTTCATATTCTGCTTTGTCAGGCATTAACTGTGAAAATTACATGTTAGAAAAGGTTAATTTTGAAGACTATTTTACTTTGCATGAATATGTTACTAAAGGAATTATTTAATTATGGTTTTCATTGCAAATTTAAAAATAAAACAAAATAAATTCTCTCTTGGTGGCTAATGGGTTTATGATTTATAATAATGAACATTGATTTATGTAAGGACTTAGGAAGTGTTCACGCTGCCATTTCCAGGACACTCATCCTTTTACCTGAGAATTTGAGTGAATATATACTTTCAATCAACATCTGTGCATGAAAAGTCCCCTTTCCTATTGATTAAACTGGAAAAAGCTTAAATTTTGTGGAAGTGATGTTCATCTGAATACAACATGGACTCAGATTCTTTTCAAATGCTGTGAAGAAGTTAATACATTCCTCAAAGTTTGTCAGGTGATTAATAGTTCTGAGAACATATGTGAAAAACACTAAGTCAAGACATACTTGTAAATTTAAATAAAATCCTACTTCCCATGTTCATTTTATTTTATCTTAGAGACATCTGGCTCCTGTTGCTCTGTATATTTTATATTATCACTTTTACAATTCCCAAAGAAATGCCTTCTATAATCTGATAAAGACAAAGAGCACAATAAGCAATATTTAATTTTTCTCCAGTAACAAATCTTTGAGAATCTAAACATCTCACTAAGTTCCTTTTTTAAGTTGAATATATGTCATCATATAAAGTTTATACTTGAGATAAAGCTGGATATTTACAAGACAATTAGTAGAGTGTGTTTTCCTAACACAGTAAATGTTAAATTTCCAACAAACCAAGAAAAATTATCAAAAGGAACACAGCTGTAAATGGAGACATACCTGTAAAATAAGCCAAAGAAAAGAAAAAGAGTTTGGGGAAAGATATTTGGAAAATAATTATTTCTGTCTCAACCTTCTTGACTTGGATAAGTCTAAAAAGAAATCCAGAGATTATAACCATGTGATTATTTTTCATTTCAAGGACATCCAAACTGTTTCCAGCTATCTGCAGGCTGCCAGATGTATAAACAGCATCATGTTAAAAATAAAATAGTGGCTTCAGTAAGAAATACTTCTGTATTGACTACTGAGACCTAGAATTATAGATCAAAATATACCTTAAGGGTTAAAGTCTGTTTGCAGAATTTTTAACTACCAGGTTTCTGAATATAGTATGCCAAGTCAGCAGGTTTAAGAAAAGATCATGATAATTGGTAGAAATAAAAATACAATATGGTGAAATAGAACAGAGAGCCCAGAAGTAGGCCCACATAAATACAGTCGACTGATCTTTGACAAAGGAGCAAAGTCAATGCAATGTAGAAAAGATACTCTTTTCAACAAATGGTGAATAAACTGGACATCCACATGCAAAATGAATCTAGACACAGAGCTTACACCATTCACAAAAATTAACTCAACGTGAATCACAGACCTAAATATAAAATGCAAAACTATGAAACTCCCAGAAAATAACACTGGAGAATATCTAGATGACCTTGGATTTGGAAGTGAGTTTTTAGATATAACACCAAGGGTACTATCCATGGAAGAAAGCATGATCAGCCAGATTTCATCAAATTAAAAATTTCTGCTCTGCAAAAGACATTGTCAAGAGAATAATAAGACAAACCACAGACTAGGAGAATACATTTTCAGAAGACCTATATGATAAAGGTCTGTTATCCAAAATATATAAAAACTTGAAACTCAACAATAAGAAAACAATCCAATTAAAAAATAATTCAAAGACCTTAACAGGCACCTCACCAAAAAAGATAAACAGATGGCAACTAAGCATATGAATAGATGTTTCACATCACATGTCATCATGGAAAACACAAGTTAAAATGAGATGCCACCAAATACATCTATTAGAATGTCCAAAATCTGAAACTCGGACAACACCACACATTGGCAAATATACAGGGTAACAGGAATTCTCATTCATTGCTGGTTGGAGTGCAAAAAGGTACAGCCACTTTGAAAGACCGTTTGGTAGTTTCTTACAAAACTAAACATACACTTACCATATGATCCAGCAATTATGCTCCTTGCTATCTACCCCCAAAAAGTTGAAAATGTGTGAGCACACAAAAAGATGGCTATTTATAGCAACATTATTCATAATTAACAAAGCTTAGAATCAACTAAGATGTCCTTCAGTAGGTGAATTGATAAGC
Organism: Panthera pardus; assembly: GCF_024362965.1. Lineage (NCBI taxonomy): Eukaryota > Metazoa > Chordata > Mammalia > Carnivora > Felidae > Panthera > Panthera pardus. The sequence goes on along the minus strand of NW_026526821.1, from coordinate 40,996,677 downwards.
AAATTGTGGTACATCTAGACAATGGAATACTATTCAAAACTAAAAAGAAATGAGTTATCAAGCCATGAAAAAAAAACATGATTCCACATATATGACATTCTGGAAAAGGCGAAATTATGGAGACAGTAAAAATATCTGTGATTGCCAGGGATTATTGGGAGGGAAGGATAAATAAATAGAGCACAAAGGATTTTTAGGGCAGCGAAACTACTCTGTAGGGTACTATAATGGTGGATACATGTCATTATACATGTAATTGGATTTGGAAAAATCCATAGAAGGTACAACACCAAGAGTTAACCTTAATGTAAACTATGGACTTTGGGTGATAATGATGTGTCTATGTAGTTTCATCAATTGTTATAAGCGTATCACTATGGTGGGGAGGTGTTGATAATAGGGAAGACTTTACATGAATGGGGTAGAGGATATATGGGAAATCTAAGTATTTTCCACTCAATTTTTTTAATGTTTATTTATTTTTGACAGAGAGAGACAGAGACAGAGCATGAGTGGGGGAGGTGCAGAGAGAGAAGTGGACACAGAATCTGAAGCAGGCTCCAGGTTCTGAGCTATCAGCACAGAGCCCAACGCGGGGCTCAGACTCATGGACCGTGAGATAATGATCTGAGCTGAAGTCAGATGTTCAATCAGCTGAGCCACCCAAGCGCCCCTCCACTCAATTTTGCTGTTATCCTACAACTGCTGTAAATAATAGCCTATTAAAAATAAATGAATAAAATTTAAATGTATAATAGTGTTAAATGATTAAAATACCTACATTTTATTACTTTACATGGAGTAGTAGATATGCATTGATCCCCTACTATCTTTTTTGTTCTTTGCAACAGCCTCTGCTTTTTTATTTGATACAAACCAATCATTACATCTCAAGTCACAGTGATAGGTTCAAGGATGGGCATGTGACCTAAGCAGTTCAATTAGAGTAAATCTGAGGACTTTTGAGGAAGCCCAAAAGGATCCTCATACTTTCTTCCTAAACTTGAATAAGAAATTTTGAAGCTGGAGCTGCCATCTTGATAGAGCTGAAATGTTAAGGGTCACAATGTAGTGACTCAAAATAAAGCCAGCACGGAAAATAACAGAGTAATGAGAGAGAATGTGTGGGTACCAGTTGCATAGTTTGAGTTCTAAATCGAGCTGTAAATGGAACCAGTTCTTCCCCTGAACTTACCCATTGCTAAGAGGAAATTAGTTCCTTTTTTTGCTTGAGCTTGTTTGAGTTGGATTTTCAGTTGTTTATAACTAAATGATTACTTGAGAGTTAAAGTCATTCTATTTCTTTTTTTTTTTTTTTTTTTACAGTGAGATTGATCCCCAAACATATAAATCTACCCAAGCACGCATATTAGAGAATTTTCTGCTCAGTTTAGTTAAAACTCTGTTTCATAGTGCAAACTTTTATATGTAGCTCTCATACATTACAGTAGCATTAATAGGAGGAGTACGCTTTTGATGGGCCAATGTGGAATTGAGGAATAGAATCATTCAGGTGAGAAGTTAACTGGAGGGTACTCCCTTGTCCTTCCCTACAATTTCTGGGCTGAGCTCTGCATTTGAGGATTATTAGGGGGAAGTTATGTCCTGGTCAAGGCCTTCAGTAAATCTGTTTTTCTGCTTTCTTTCATGTATAACCATGACATGGCAACAGAAAACAAGAAGCCCTGGATAGGGGGACTTTTGGACTCAAAAATTCTAGTGTTCCCAAGCTCCAAACTTTAGTCACAAGACTTAAGCCAGAAGATGCTCTTGATAACTTTCATATCATGCTTATAGAAACTCACCTGCGTATCTGTGAAGGATCTGGGGGAGAAACCACCTGCAGTTGCTTACTCATGGGAGCCCCAACCTTGAATCTGACAGTGAAGAAAACATGATTGTAGAAAAAGTAATGCTTAGCCAAGGTTTCATGTGCTATCTCATATTCCCCAGTCTCCCATGCAGTTCAGTTGGAACCACATGATTAGTTCTAGCCAAAGGGCCATAAGCAGAAGTAATGTGTATCATCTCTGGACAAAACAGAAGTGTCCCTGTCACTGCTCTCCTCCTAAGCTACATGTTCCCTAGAAGCTATATTTTGAGATGACAGAATCACAAAGTAGACCATTTGTCAGTCTAGGTCACTGAGAAAATGTGTTTGTTGACTATATCCACTTGCTCACAAGGGACAGACACACAGTGAGAACAACACATATAATTTTGTTGTATGGAGCCACTGAACATTCAGTATTGGTTTGTTATGTAGCACTCCCTGGCCTACACTGATTAAGACATCAATGTGGAAAGAAGAACAAGGTGCTGTATAAAGGTGTATCCTCCATTCTCAAGGCCTAAACCCTAGAAATCTCCGTTTTACTGGGAAAGAAATACAAAGGGTGTGCGGTATGAGATTTCCCTGAAAATCTAAATGGGACTTTTAAAGTACATGCAAACCCTTGCCCTGTTTAATAGGGAATGGTGGGAAATGACAAATCCATAGGAAAGGTAGGTTTTTCCTATACAAAAATTTAGAGCCAGAGCTGCAGGTCTTGGGGCCCATGTCCAAATGAAGTCAATAGGCAATTACCTGTTCAGGCTCACTGACGTCCTTTTGAATTCTTCAGAATTCAAGAACTGGTAACACACAGGCATATTTAGCTTAGCCAGAACAGTATTTTTTAAATTGAATTAAATTTTCCTATATTTAAGACTCTGAGGATTTCACACAAAAATAAGAATTCCAAGCTTCTCCTAAAAGGTGAGATAAAACAACCCTGAGCCCACATTCTGAATTGGTAACCACTGATGAGCAGAGGAACAGACTTCTCCTTTAAGGGTGCAACATGTTTTCCCTTGTCCCTGGTACAAGTGTCACTCATGTGGTACACCTGGCTCTTATAGGTATCTGAGTCCATGGCTTTTAAACAGACCCTCTAGCACATAATTCTCCACTTCTTAAAAATTACCAGGCAATTTTGGCAGCCACATTAGGGCCCTTAAGTTGTCACTAGAGTATCCCTTAATGCACCACAGAAGTAAATCATTAAAAGGTATCCGGGAGTCTTGAAAGGGTTAAGGCTCATAAGACAATGTTCCTGATTTACTCGCAGACTGGTTTATATACTGTGATAATCTGGCTCAGGCTCCAATGTGTTCATGAGAGTCATTTGCATTCTCTATTGTTCCCAGGTGCTGGAGCTGTTCTCCACATCCCATATGCTGGGCAACATGGAGACCATGTCTGAGGCTTTAGCCCAGCCTCCTGGAGTAAACGTGCCTGACAGGCACAGTCAGATAGCTACATCAGCTGAGTGCATTACTCTCACTTTTCAATTATGTGACCTAATTCTGCTCTTCATGAATGAAAGAGAACGGTATTCTTTTTATAATTCATAAAATGATAAAGCTTTAAATAAATTGTACTTGCCATTCATGAAAAAAAAATCCAAATATTTGCTTTAATAGTGAATTGAAACCAAGTATTTTTAACCAGGGCCAGTATATTTAAATAATTTCCTGAAGAAAACAAACCAGAAGAGGATAAAGTGTTGAAAATGTATTTCTTTCCATCCTTAATTTGCCTAGTAAAATAACAAAGCACACACAAAAAAAAAGTCTAGCTAGCTTCAGAATTTGTATTTATTTTTCCCATCATGAGAGCAATTTGAGATACAGAGTGTACTTCTGTTTGTCAAACAGATAAGTGTAAGCAGACAATATTTTTATATAATACTGATATTAGGATAACTGTGAAAAGAAACAGTATAACTATGGTAAATTACTTGACAATGGCAAGAAAACGGCTCTGAGTGCCAGAGGAGACATACAGATAAACAGCTGAAGGTTTTGAGATAAACTTCAGAGTGATGCTTATTCACACAAATGATTAACTGAAGGGTATTTTATTGGCCTAAGCAATAAGATAGAAATGATGATAGTCTAAACTACTGGGAATGTCAAAGGATGTTCTCTCTTTTTCTTTCTTACCTAAAATTTTTTCCTCTTTTTAAATTGAAGTATCATTGACACAAATGTTTCATTAGTTTCAGGTATACAAAGTAGTGATTTGACAAGTCTACATGTTATGCTTTGTTCACCCCAAGTGTGGCTACTGTCATCATACCACACTATTTCAATAAGGTGTCCTCTCTTTTTTTAATGGCAAGGGATATAACAGTAGGGCAGACTTAGAAGGAAGATGTGAGATTGGGAAAAGCCTTAACCACAGAGGTCCAAGTCAGACGATGAGGGAAATAATTTCCAAACTGAGATTCTATTTCTTTTCCCAAATGAGTCAACAGACACCAATGAAATATACTATTATTATTTTTTAAATGTTTATTTTTGAGAGAGAGATCGTGTGCACACAAGCGGGGCAGGGGCAGTGAAAGAGGGGGACAGAAGATCCCAAGTGGGCTCTGGGCTTGAATTCACGAACCTTGAGATCATGACCTGAACTCAAGGTGGATGCGCAAACGACTGAGCCCCCCAGGCTTCCTGGAATGTATTATTTTTAAGAACAAAGTGGGGCACAGTAATCACTTATTAAACTAATGATGTTTATTTCCCTACTTTCACCCTGGCCTAAGAAGATGTCCAACTTTTTCATAGCTCCGTAGTGCTGAAAAAGCTCAGCCATCACCAGGCTGAGTCACTTGATTTTACAGATGAGACAAATGAAGCCATGGGGCTAATAAATGGCAAGAAGATTAGTGTTCTGATTCCCAACTCCGAACACAGTGTGTTCAGAACTCCCACCACCTTTTTGCCTCAAGACACGATTAGAAGAATACCAAGTAATACCCATTACTTGGCATTGATTTACTGCTCAGCTGACAATTCTACCTTCTATATCTCAATTTTATTTAATTGCCAAAATAATTATCTCAGGCCAATGTACTCACTTATCACTTCAGATACTCCAAACTATTATCCATATAAGAAAATTTCACTCTAATTGCCATATATCCATGGAGTTTGTGGGACCTCATTTATGATTACGTAAGTGTGTATAATCCAATCTGTGTATTCAATCTCAAAGTAACTTTAAATTGCTTACGTGTTCACATCTTTAGACACTCAGAGATCTCTAGGGATTTATTTTCAGATGAACATTTGCATTTGAAATGCTTTCTGTTGGAGAATGTAAGATGCAGGTCGGTTACCAGAAAATCAGAAGTGTTTACAACACAGCCTGGCAAGAGGTGATATAGGGACCATGGCATAGCTACTGGCAGAGGGTTGCTCCATATTATCTTTAAAATATTGCATTTTAGGGGCACCTGGGTGGCTCAGTCGGTTAAGTGTCTGACTTCGGCTCAGGTCATGATCTCACGGTCCGTGAGTTCGAGCCCCGCGTCGGGCTCTGTGCTGACAGCTCAGAGCCTGGAGCCTGTTTCAGATTCTGTGTCTCCCTCTCTCTGACTGTCCCCCATTCATGCTCTGTCTCTCTCTGTCTCAAAAATAAATAAACGTTAAAAAAAATTAAAAATAAATAAATAAATAAAATATTGCATTTTAAAAAGCAGTTTCATGTTGTTCCAATACTAATTGGAGGTGGCAATTAAATACAATAGATCCTGTACATTAGTGGCAAAACTGACAAAATTTGAAGATGAACTATGGATTAGACAACAGTACTGTATCAGTTCTAAGTTCCTAACATGATAGTTTTTTCTGGTTATGGAAGAAACTATTATTATGCTTTGGAAATACTAAATTATATAAAAGTAAAGGGGCGTGATGTATACAACTTACTGTGAATTGTTCAAGGGAACTATAAATGTAAATAAATGTGTGTATGTTATGCCTATTATATATAATGTATAAATGGGTGCATATATTTTATATACTCATACACATGAATGTATAGGGGTATATATACAATCTGGTAAATGGCTATCAGAGTTCTTGCAACTATTTCTGCAACTTTTCTCTAAGACTGCAATTATAATAAAAAGTGTGAAAAGCAGTTTCATGAAACCATTTTATTTTCACCTCAAATAATACTTTTGCAGGAATTCCTTATTTGTTAGTCCTGTTCTGTTTTCCATATTTGTTGACACGGTACCTACAATTGCCTGCTAACGTACTTTTAAACCCAGCTGCAAAATGTGCTATAAGTAATGTCAGTGGTACAATAAAAAAGATCAAAAGTGGGTAGTAGCATGGAAATACATTTTTCAACTTGCAAATGGAAGTGGGAAGGCAGAGACTGCAGACTTTTTAAACAGACATGAGTGTACAATCTTTTTCATCATGTAAAAATTCTTGATATTTTCTCCAACATATAACCAAAAAGTGACCTGCGGGCATTTGCTGTCAAAAAGATATCGGTGTTACAATGTGTATAGCAACGTAGACAGATAGCAACAAAAACGTGTGAAGGTGCTTAAATGCACTATCTGAAAGTGAGGCTGGTTTGGGGCTGGATTTTAATATACTTACCCCAGTTATCTTCACTTTTACAGTAACGGTGATGGCAACTGACAGTGTAATTATCTTTCAAGGACTGAACTGGTCTAAGAAATATTCTTCTAGCGTGTCACACACTGTTGATATTAAACTGGCTACATGAGAAACCATCTGGAAAAAATCTGGGCATAAGGAAGTTTAGGGGATCTAATCCAAGCTAGGTTTTGGGTGATTTACTTCAGTTCACTCAAATCTCATTTAATAACGTGAAATAACACATACGGAAAAAGGAAAGAAAAATGCTATCCTTTGTTCCAGGATTGATTAAATGGAATCACATGCAAGGAAAACAGTTAAAGGATCCCCTCGTCCGCACCCCTGCTTTTCATTGATCATTTCATTTTCCCTGCTAGTAAGACAAACAATGTGCTATATCCATGTCTTTCAAACTACGTTTTTAAAAGGTTTTTATAGGCATGTATTTCCTGCAAAGCACCAGAAGTATGCAATAAAATATATTATTTTATTTCTTTGATCAATCCCTACCACACTCTGTTAACTTGTTTATACTGCTAAGAAAATGCATTTTTCTTTTAAACTTAAAAAAAAGATTTTCACAGCTGTCTACTTAAGTGAAATACACAAATAGTTTTTTAAATAGTTTTAATGCCAATAGTGTATAGTCTTCCTTTTAAGATGGTTTGCTACATATTCTTTTTATGTCTAATGTTTACTAGCCTGACACGAAATCTGAATGTAAGCATAAAGAGCAGATTGACTTTCAGAAAAAAAAGTATTTCTGAGGCCATATTGGGGCAAACGACACAGACAGCACGATCCTACTGGACTGAGTGTGAGCAGCCTGGGCAAGATGTAAGTAAGGCGCAGAGAAAAGGAAGCATCTTTGAGCTCCCAAGGTGAGAAGTCTTGGATGGCAATGAGAGGAGAATTGCATGGTGAGCTAGACCAAAATCTCTCAGCCTTCTCCATCTTCCCTGATTGACATGGATACCAAGGCACAAAAAGTATGTATTTCTAGTTCTCATTGTTACCAACCAGTCCCTAAGTGATACTGTCTATAACGGTTTCAACACTCCAACCTCCCCTAGGAATCAGCATTTGTGGACAGATGCATGCACACATGTATGTGTGGCATGTCCTCCTTGCTCACCAGTCATAGCGGTGGCAATAAAGGTAAGCTGCTGATTCTCTTTTCTGATTTCTTGCACTCGCCATGATACTGCATTCTGGTCAAACTATGTATATTTCTATCCAAATATAACATACATTATGGTATATTCTTAGTCTCTCTCTGTCCTCAGCTCTCACTAGCTGCATCCCAATGCATCTCCTTCCTATTCAATACCCTTTACCCAAATTAGGCTGACTCATCGTATTTTATTCGACACAACTCAAAGATCTTATTTTGATCTCCACCATGGAGATAATTTCCGTCAGAGAACATATAGATAAAATGCCGACTTGACATCAGCCTTGCTCTAGAGCTATTTTTTTTTAAGCACTGCTTCATTAAGGTCTACCTTAAATAACATCTCAAGGATTAAAGATCTCAGAAAACCTGCTATTGCTTAAAACATTTAGAAAGAAATAAATCACCTTTTGTTCCGAAAGTATGACAATAAACTCTAATAAGCCTATGATACACACACACACACACACACACACACACACACACACACACAATCTCTTTCAGTACTGATTCCCTTTTTGTCATGCATCTATAATATCACAGAAAGGGATATTTTGGAATTTCTTTGCTTGGATCTAGTAAAAAAAAATATTAGGAGACCCAGAAAGTTAAATTCTCATAATCACAGCTGCTGGCAAGAAATATGGTAGAAAATGGGACTTTTCATACTAATTAACTCTGTATTTACACATGGGTTTCATTTTCCACATCACATGCTTATATGAAGGCCCCACATCATAAAGGGGTCCGGATCCCATCAGAGATGAAGACAGCTCTCAAAGCTTTATGCAGTCACTTCAATATGGATATAACTAGAAATATACCAAAAACTAGGGATGGGGAGAGGGTAGACGTGGGGCAGTGACAGAGCAGACAGTGACAGTGGAAATGATTATGAAAACGTGATGGTTACATTTTAAATTCTGTATAAGAACAAGCTGTCTGTCTATACTAAAATTTGTTTTCTATATTCAAAGCTTCACTATGACTATCTCATTTCCAATGGGAAGAGATGGGTTTGTTCCTTCCAGGAATAAGTCAGGCCTGATTTTTATGCTGATTCGGCATAATCTTGACACACACAAAGCAGCAAAGACTTTTCTGCCAGGAAAAAGTACATGCGTAATTGTTGGGAGCTAGTAAATAGTCTCTTGTTCAACATGGGGTGTCTAGCAGAGATGTTGCAGTGGCTCAGATAAAACAGCAGTATTCTCAGTTCTTATTTTAATTCCCTTGGCATCCCCCGGAGTTCATATGGCTACCGAAGAAAAAAACAGCTTTTCACCGCAGTACAGCTTGTCTAATGATAATTATTGATAAATAACTTAGCATAAAATAATAAAAGCCAAAGGCGCTATCTAAAAATTCTACCCAAACTTTCTTGCTCCTTCTAATGCATCTCATTGATTTCTCATATTCATTGATTTCTTGATTCATTTATTTAAGACCTTTGTTTGATTTTCACAAAGGATAAGAGGCAATACCCTACTTGGGGAAGAAGAGGCCCAGAAGGTACTGACATCAGGTAACATGGACAGAAGAGTATTTATTTTAATGTAGTGGTACCAGCCAACATAGAGAATTTCTCACAAGGTCTAAGCCTGTAACTACTTCACCTCGACAGACTCAGCCCAAAATGTGAAACTTAAGTATTAAGTAGGCACAATTAACAACCTCATTACAACTTGCCAACAGAATTTCAAAAGCTGAACAAATGTACCAATGCTGGAGAAAAGATTTCTCCTTATCTTTCTGGTTCACTCTTCACATGTTGTTGGAAAATGGCAAAGCTGATTGCATAATCCATGCTTATTCCAATCAAATGCATAATGAGAGTAAGCCTGATTTACCAACTCTTTTAAGAATAAAGATATGCAGACGAAGAAGGTGAAGGTGCTATAAATGGACCTTGAAGAGAATCATCGTATTGACTTGTCCTTAGAACACTCACTGCTTCCGTGTTGGGAGGTACCAACCTCTGGTGTTCCCTAACTACACTGAAAGTATCACGGCATTCACTATGCCATATCCTCTTAGGATCCTTAAAGTTTCTTCCTTTTTTGGCAGATTATTGATTCCTTTGAAAATTTTTAGGTATATTTATTTATTTTGAGAGAGGGGGAGAGAGAGGAGAGAGCATGAGCAGGGGAGGGCAGAGAGAGAATCCTAAGCAGGCTCAATCTCACAAACTGTGAGACCATGACCTGAGCCCAGGTCGAGTCCAATATTTAACCAACTGAGCCACCCGGGCCCCCTCGCCAGATAATTTAAATGGAGATAATTTGTGGCCTTTTAGATCTAGCCATCTTGGAAAAAGTTGGCTTTTGTCATCTAGTTTATTCCTTGTTCTCTGTGCAACCTACTCCCCTTCCATTTTAAACATAAGCCAGATTCAATTAAAGCAAAATTACTTGTCAAATAATGAAAAGAAATTATTGACACATCCAGAAAGATCATTCCATCTTGACTAATCAGGTCATTTTTTTAACGACAAAAAGAAGAGCATTTAACACTAGCATTATATATTTTTTTCCTTTTGATTAATTGTCATCATTATCTTATACTGATATCTGAAAGATGAATGAATTTACTAATTCATTCTTATTTAATATACTAAAATCTTATAAAATAGTTTTTATTTTCCTTATGTTATAGATGAAGGACCTAAGGATCTGAGAGATTAAGAAAGTCGCCTAAATGAATTCAGGTAGTTAACCAGAAGAGCGCAGAGTCAAACTTGGGCCTCCTAATTTTACTCCAACACACAATCTCACATTCAGAGTTATTCAATCAGCCACAAAGTGGGAGAATAGGCATAAATGGTGAGATAAATTGGTTGTCTTTTTAAACTGGTCCTAGTTTAAACTGTTCCTTCCGCTGCCAATCATTTCTTCAGCGAAAAGTCATGGAATTTGAGGCAGAAAATGACTTGCAAGATGCCTGTGGTGTCTTTAATTTTGATAAGTTAAAGCTATTGGAGTTTGAGTATGACAAACTATCATATCCCTCCAACTTTTAAGGTATGAATCAATTGAAAAATATATACAAGAGTCAGATGGATTAGAGCATTAACCTTCCTATTGAGAAGACTGAACTAGAAGATGAAGCTTTAACACAAAGCTAAAGTCTTTCTACCCATTGACTTGTGTTTTACCTTGAAAACCACAGGTGCTGAGAACTGGGTTTGCAATACAGACACTTAAGCAGAGAACTTCAGAGAAAATTTGATCTGCCTCACCCTTTATTAACCACTGTATGCCCAAGAGGATAGACTACATATGAGCAGTGACTCCTCAGCACATTAATTTCACTCAACAAAGAAACAAGGACTTTTGGATGTCAGCCTCTTGCCGTTAAACAAATTATTTTTCCTCCAAGGAGAGAAAACAGAGAATGCCTGAGAGCCTTTAGCATTTGTCCCTAATTTTCACAAGAGCTTGCAGAAGTTCTCACTTCATGGGGTGGCAAGAATTTGGGAAATGGGTGAAGAGATAGAGCAGAGAGTTTCTCCACAAATAAAAATCTACTTTAAATGAGATTGTTGTTTTCAGCATCTTAACTAAAACATAATATCAAATCTAATTTTACTCAATTAACAGCCATAGGAAATATAGTCAATGATACGCAATAGTGTTGTATGGTGACAGAGGATAGCTACACTTATAGTGACCATAGCATAATCTATACAGTTGTTGAATCACTATATTGTATGCCTGAAACTAATGTAACATTGTGTCAACTATACTTCAATTAAAAAATAAAATAACATGTGGGGCTCCTGGGCGGCTAAGTCCATTAAGCATCCAACTCTTGATTTTGGCTCAGGCCATGATGTCACAGTCGTGGGTTCAAGTGCCGCATCCGGCTCTGCACTGACAACGTGGAGTCTGCTCGGGATCCTCTCTCTGCCTCTCCCTCTGCCCCTTCCCCACTCATGTGCATGCATGTGTGTGTGCTGTGTCTTAAATTAAATAAACATTAAAAAAATTAACATTTGTTTGATGCAGTTAGTGATGTTAACCAAGAACAAGATTTAATTGGAACTGTTATTTATTTAATCATTTTATTCATACTGCAATGAAGTAGCTCTGAGCTCATACCCTCATCTACATGTGACAGAGTCAGGCTGAGAATTATATCAAAAGATAAATATGTTCCTAGTATCATAACCTACTGAATGGTTTGGCTAAAGTATCTGAAATTATTGTAGTATTTGCAATATTTCAACAAAATCTTGATTTTTGATAGTCACTTGAATCAGTCTTTCCTTCATAAGAGTATATATATATATGTATATATATATATATATATGCATATATATATATATTACATACATACTATCTATCTATATCTATATCATCTGTATCTATATCTATATCTATCAAAGGAATAATGTTATAAGATCTTTAGTAACATTATTTGTGCAGAAAAAATTTTAAGACCAGAGTTGGAATCACTGAACTGCCTGAAGTTTGCTTTCCTAATCAAAACTTCTTGAGGTCAGCCAATAGGTAAAAAGGGATATGTGGCTAAGGAACATATTTCTTATGTTCTGTCCAGATTTTGGGGTGAAATCCCAAAAGATTAGGAAAAAGAAAAGAAATAGCACACTAAACTGAAAGTACCATGTTTCAATGATGCCGAAAGAACTCCCTTCACTAAGATGTGGGTGAGGGGAACTCCAGCATCTTTGAAAAGAGTTTTAGTGACTGTTCACTGTCAGCCAGGGAAGAACAAAGTAGAAATAAATACCTCATGACTTCTGGGCAGAAGGGAAGATGCTGAGGTGGCATGGCCCATATATGGGTAGTTAGGCAGTTGAGGCAGAGTGGCATGGAGAGCCCAGTGGACAAATGTCAGCAGGTAATCAGCAGGCAAATGACTCCCTGGGATCTTTGGTGGTGGTGAAGTGGCCATAAGCTCTTTCGAACCAAAATACATGGGCAGTCTATCACAGTCTTACTTTGTCAGGATCTAAGGTAACCTTGAGTATATTACTTGATTTGTGATTCTTCTTATCTTTTTATATCTTAATTATGTTCCCCACATAGAATTCGGTAGAGTGTGCCTGAGATATTTAAATGAAACCTAGCATAGTGCCTAGCATACAGTAGGCAGGCAGACATTAAATGATTACTGTATGAGTCCATCCCAACCAGAAGTGTTTTCTCAATGATTAATTGTGTGAGGAAGGCGATGAGGGCTCCTACACAGTATGGCTGGGGATGGATAAAAAGTAAATGTCCTAGGCTGTCCTACGATAGTAATCTGCTAGAGCTCAGTAAGACAAAATCCAAACAAATAGCTCAGAGACCAGGGAATGCTCTAATAACAGCTGCACCAAATTAAGGCCAATTCCCTCTTCCATGCTCTCTGTGTTCCATCATGAGCTTGGAAAGATAAAATCTGCGACCACTTCAGAGTGCTTTCTATAGTAAACGTGTTTAACCACAACTGGGACTAAATTTCCTATTGGCCCTTTTGCTTAGGTCGTAGAATGCCTGACTTGGCTGCTGGGGTCTCAGGCAACCATAGATTTTTAAAGTTCTGGTTTGGAGATGACCCAACAGCCAATGGCAAGTTTCTGAAGTCTGTGTGGCAGGGAAAACCCAAAGATGAAGCTTAGATTGCATTGCTTTTCTTTTCTTTTGGTTTTTGTATTTGCTGTTTCTTCTTGTTTTTACAATGAAGTGGAATGCCTTATTTTTTTACCCTTCTCTGTGTTTCTGAAGAATAGGTATTTTTCTCCATGCCATATCTCATTAATAGAATCAAAAGCTCTAACTCTACTACTTAATCAAAAATATTAGAGACAGCAGTGGGTGTCCTAAATTGCATCCTGTACTTTAGCATTGGGCTAAATATTTCTGAACACAGTTGTATCTAAGAAAAACAGAGTTCATTCACCTAAGGGGTTTCAAAATCTGTGGTTTTTGAATGAAGTGATGCAGAGAAATAAATTATGTCATAATTTTTTTTCTCTAACAGTGAACTTACAATCAATGAATCGGCAACTACTATTTTCATGTGAATTTTATGTTGCTGCAATTTCCTCTTTACTTATGATTTTATGACTGATTAATCTGTGCCTGTATGACTGAGATATGAGACTTAGATAGGTAAAATTGAAATCCGTGGAAAAAATTCCAAACAGTAAATAAAATTGGAAACTCTATCGGAGGGCAAAAGTTCTTCCCTTTTTCCTGACACGTATCAATCTCACAGTGTGGTCTGGTTTCAAGTTCACCAGCTGAAGCAAATCACTAACAATCAAGAGAGAACAGAGCAGAAAAAGGTCCATTGACCAAAAATGAACCCTACAACGTATTCACTTTATACCAACATTTGTTCTTAATAAGAAAATTGTAATCATATGAAAAACAGCAACAGGGACAGTGATTCTTTTTGGTTATACCTCCCAAATGCTTTTCTTATGTTCTAAAAGATGAATAGTGAGCATGGAGTTGGCCATGGGAGCTATATTGTAATATGCAAGAACTACAGTTCAAGAAGGCCTCTTCCAATATTTTTACCATTGAAGAACCCTGGTTCTTCAATCTATAGATAGACCTTCAATCTATAAATAGTGCATACCATCTAACCAAAAATATTTTTAGAAAGCAGTAGACCACCGGTCACCAATAACTGGGTATGATGAGTACACAGAACTTATTTTATCTCTGGGTAAACTGCTTTAGTTCAAGCAATGGTTTCAGGGGAAAAAAATAAGCCAGATGTCCTAGTATAAATCAAGAGATCCATGATTCTTTAAGTAAACACAGTGCCCCAAATCCATCATTTATATTGGAGTAACCAGCATCCTGGAAACACGTATCATAAGTGACCGAGCCTCTAGCACAACCCTGTACTCTGAGAAGCCAGAAGGTTTAATCCCCAAATAGATTAAACTAGACAGATGGGTAAAACTGTTTACGATGTTCCCAGAATGGCTGTTTTTGTGATATGCCTCAAAGAGGACACAGATGCATATGACCCATTTTAATTTTCCTTCTCTAAGCCTCTCTGCTTCACTGAGCCAAGCACAGTTCAGAAGCAGGTTTAAATAAGGCAGGAATGCGTGAGTTCCAGAGAGCCCCCTTTATGACCTGAGAGAGATAAAGATTGGGGCAATGAATCCTGAATAAACTACCTTCAAACCAAATAAACATGTTCTTCATTTGAAGATTATGCCAAGCTATAAATGTCATACACTTTCAATTGCAGTTAATTTACAGTTATTTCTGATGTCAAATTTTCTTGATAAGTGGGATAAGCTCACAGCATAAATTTTAAAATTCGTTGTCCCAACTGTCATCCTCCTACCTGTTCCTCTAGACTTTCAGTGATCTGTTTTGGGCTAGCAAAGGGCAGAACCAATCCGTCACTCCCCATGATCAACAGTTACAGTATGTGTCTTTTTAATTTTCCTGGAAAAATGCTAGATCATTCTGGAAGTATGCCTTTAAAAGCAGATTAAACTGTAGTGGTAAAATCATAAACTAGTTGCAGGAAGAAACTCAGATGAAAACATCTGGTTCAAATGGACAATCTTCAAATCTCATTTATGCCCCTGCACCTCCCTATTCCAAAAGAGGAACAAGAGTGGATGAAATTAGGGCTGATTTGGGAATAGATATTGGAGGATAGGAGAGTGTCTCTATAATAGTGCCGCAGCTGGCATAGGGGGTTTCGAAAGCCTCTTGTTTTGTGAGTCTCCACCCTCTACCATCTCTCGCTGCTGCGCTACCCGCCCCCTGGAGCCCCCGCACACCCTCCCTCCTTCCCCCATTGATCCAGTCATACCCCTTTACACTCCCTGTCTTTAGAGCTTTGCTATAACCTAACGATATAAAATCACAAATAACTCAAATTCCACCAGCACAAACATAGCTTCTGCATTTTAGTGGCAATGCTACAAGAAGCAAGGTTTCTCTGCCTTGAAGATTTGTATAGTTTGAAATGAATAAAAGATAAGCACGGGCATGAGGTTGGCGAGATTAGTATGCATGTGGCTGTTTATTCCCTCCAAGGCTAAACAGCTAAAGTCATTTCCTTCCAAACAAAGGTCTTTTAGGACATTTTTACTCAGCGTTCAGAATTTAAACTCGTGCCTTCTTTAAATGGCCCAGCTTGGTACTTCAGCTCCATTTAACCTTCTTACCCTCCCTCACATTTCCAAAAGAAGCAATTTCAAAATAATAAACTGTACCTAAAGGGCTATAATCAATTTCATTAAGCCATTCCAACAAATAACTATTCTGAACATCAAGTTTCATTTAAGAAAATGAATATTATATAGTTTTTATTTTTATTTTTTGTGCCAGATGGGACTACCATGATTTATAGGTTTTAGTGTTAAAAATAAGATACTTACTTGATAAAAAATTAACATATTATATTAAATTTTTACCTAAATACATTTAGATTTACAAGGCTATAAATTATCTAGCTACATTTAAGTGACATATTTTGGATTTATCTTTTTTCATAAATAAATAATCCTTAAAAGCATCGATGGGCAGAGGGAAATGTAATACAGAACAACCTTGGCAAAACTTCCTTTCTTCTTTCTGCACCATTCTCGAGTGAATGCCTTTTTCTCCACCTTCACCCTTAAAGTCACTGCTGCTTCTGCAGTCCCAGATTTGGAGGGTCATGCTGAACAGAACTCTGGGCATTATCTGCGCTGTCCCCTGCTACCCCACTTTTCATATGCAACAAGTGCCAAGCCTCATCCATTCTGCCTCCTACATCTCTTTCCAGCCCAGCCATGTCTCCACAGCCCCACTACCACTACTGGATTTGGGACCACTAGCATCTCTCATGTGGACTACAGCACATCTCTCTAACTGATTTGCCTGATCCCTGCTTGACCGGCTCTGATTCATTCTTCATCATGCTCGCAGAATGGAAATTTTTGTAAAACTTCTAACTTGGTTCTGTCCTGCTAATGCTTAAAACTTCTGTATTACTCTTGGGATAAAGTCCCTGTTCCTCAACACAGCATTCAAGGCCTTACAAGTCCTGACCCTTGTCCATCTCTCTACCTCTCTTTTATTTGGTTTATTTTGGTCAGACTGATCACTTCTCCAGTTCCTGAATATAACTCACACTTGAATATACCTCTGTTCACTCAAGAAATAGTTCTGAAATTCCCATTGTGTTCTAGGTTTTATGCTAGAGGTTGAGAAGTCGGGGGGCGGGGGTACAAAGACAGTCTTCCTGACCCCATTCGTTATGGTAATGAGACTTCCTCTATCATAGCATATCTCAAATTTGCATTATAATTTACTGTTTATTTGTCATATCACCATTAAGTCTAAACTTTATAATGGAGAAGAGTGGGCTATGTTTATTTTGTTCACTTGTGTGTTTTTAGCAGAAAGCATGGCACACAGCAATTCCAGAGATTTTTTTTAAATAAATTAATCCTTTTATATATACCACAAATTCACCAGTTGCCTGTTAAAAGGAGGCATTATGGTCAGATTAAAAAAAAAAAGGATAATTTATTATGTACTTTCTCAAAGCAGAGTCAATTTCCAACAAATGTGATGGTACTTTTTTTGAACTTTTTGAATCTTTGAAACACTTTCCCCAAAAGCAGACCCTGAGACAGAATTTGGGTGCAGTCAGTTTCTT
The DNA here is from genome assembly GCF_024362965.1 of Panthera pardus. Classification (NCBI taxonomy): domain Eukaryota; kingdom Metazoa; phylum Chordata; class Mammalia; order Carnivora; family Felidae; genus Panthera; species Panthera pardus. The sequence continues at coordinate 40,979,411 of NW_026526821.1, read as the reverse complement.
TGAGAAGTGATCCTAGGAAGTACAAGGGAGGTAGTGGGAAATGAGGTGGAGAATGGAAAAATCCAATAAAAGAGTATTAATGCATACGTTATAAATGTGGACAACTGGGACTCAGATTCCTTCTGAGTGTGCACTCAGGACACTCCTAGAACTGTCTCAGTGAGGAGATACGATGCTTATTCACCAACTCCTTTCCCTTACTGATACCCTGGATACTTCTAGAGGGACTGAATTCTTATTCTTTCCAGGCTACCCTTACTGAAACTGAGAAAAACTCTTATGCCACTAGAAAAGTCTCTGGAAAAGGAAGCAGAGAGAGGTGTTTAAGATGAGAAGCTGTATACATAATAGGGGCATTGTCCAGTGGGGCTATAGGTAGCCTCAAGTCAGGCCAAGGGCGAACAGATAACCTAGCATCAGCATCTGCTGTGGCATACTTTTACACAGTGCATTTAAAAAAAAATCCCTAAAATCTGGAGTGCCTCCCGTTTTTACTTATTAATAGCAGATCAGAGTATCACTAATAATGAGAGATTTCCAAGACATCAGAACTGGCTGAAGACCAGATCCATGGTTAGATGACCACTGGGTAGGAAAAAATTCAAACATTTCAGAGTGATCTTTAAAGCTAAAGAAAGATTGTGATCAGCTACACAAGCTTACAAGCTGTCAACAAAACAACCTGAGGATCATGCCAAAGGTCCAGATGCCGCTTCTGGCAAGGGATTCCTTTAACAGTCTTCCAAGAAAGAGAAGATCTTCTAGTAAAAATATGGTGGGAGGAAAACACATGTTCTCCACTCCATACACTTACCAAATCTTCCCTAGGTCTGATTAATTAATAAAGCACACTTTTTTTTTCTTTAAGAAAATAAGTCATAGATTTCCTGGAAGAAAAAATCTGTATATGCACATAAACAAACTGAGGAAAATTTTTCTCCTTTTATGAAAGTAAAAAATGCTTGTATAGTCATCATGAATAAAAAGGAAAAATAATGTGGTCTCACAGAAAGGAAATATTCTTGTACATGAAACAGTGCAATATGAATGGAGGTTTAAGGTATTTGTCTATGAAACTCAACACTAAGAACACCAAAATACACAAGACATGAGGTTTTAAGCACGTTTTTCCTGTCCTTTCTCAAAGTTCATGACAGTGAGGGTGAAATAATAATGGTGATAAATAAAAGCCCTCAGGAACAAGGAGATTGAGAAGTGAGGTGACAAAAGACAAGAAACACCAACATTTTTTTTTCAACATATGGGATGGGAGGTAACAGAGTCAGGGAGAAAAATTAAAATGTAAGAACCTGCAGGGGCACCAGGGTGGCTCAGTTGAGTGTCCCACTTCAGCTCAGATCATGATCTTAAGGTTCGTGAGTCTGGACCCCATGTCAGGCTCAGTTTCAGATTCTGTGTCTCCATCTCTCTCTCCCCCTCCCCTGCTTGTGCTGTCTGTCTCTCTCAAAAATAAATAAACATTAAAAAAATTAAAAAAAATATACAAGAACCTGAAAATAAGGTAACTAGTAAGAAGGCAGTGACAGTAGCCAGAGAACTCTGGAGAAGATTCAGAACTGGAGACACCTGGTACCTGAGAACTAAGGGACAAAGCTTGAGGCTGAAAACAGGAGAACTGGTGAAGGTCTATAAAGAGCAGCTGAACCTGCCTTCATCAATGTTCCACATTGCCTGATCCCCCTCCCTTTGTTTGAATCTGCCCCAGCAGGTTCACAGGAGATATTTATCTCTGATAGCACATAAGAAGTCACCATTTTGCAATCACCAATATAATAATTGATTCAGGTAAGACTCATCAGTATAAAAATTTTTCATAGGATGAAGAAACAATATTTACACAGCCTCAAAGTGCCACTTCTTGAACCACTAAGAAATTATGAAAAGAAAAATATACAATGAAAAACAATGAAGGACGTCACCTTTACATTACAAATAATGAGACTAATGGATAACAAACACCCCCCGATGTGATGTACTGGAAAGGAATAATATCGTATTTAAATATTCTTACCCAAAATATATAACCTGAATTTAATCATGCAGAATTAATAAGATAAATTCCAGTTGTGGAACATTCTAAAAATAGTGGGCCTTGACACTTTAAAAAATGTCAATTTTACTGAACACATGAATAGATGGAGAAATCTTTCTATGTTATAGGAGGATAAAGAGATCTGACAACTAAATGGAATTCCCTGGATACTATATTAAAAACAAAACCAGAAAACATCATCGGACAACTGGAGAAATCTGTGTATGGACTGTACAATGGGTATATTATTGTACTAGTGCCAAGTTTCTTGAGTGTGATAAAAAAAAGTAATTTTTCTTAGAAGATATATACTGAAGTATTTGTGAATGAAGTGTCAATGTCTCCAACTTAACGTTTACTACTTAGAAAGTTCCGCAAAAAAAATTGATATGCACATATGTGACAAGTGCACAGACAATGCCTAGTTTGAGTTAGCATATTCCCTGATGGTGAAAAGATCATTCAACACACACTAACTGGATGACTTAGCAAAACTCAAAGGGAACTCACTTGAGTTATATGACATGATCATTGAAACTGGGACAGATATGAGAAAAGTGAACTCCTTCCAAGAGGAACTGGAGAACTGTGATAGCAATGCCAGTGCTCTCTATTGCCTGCTGGAGATGAGACTTTGGGGTGAAAAGAAAACTTCAGTCTATATTGAATTGCATTACCCAAACACTTAGAAAATACCTAGTGAGGTATATGGAGAATATATGTGTGGTGTACCACCCAGCTTGTAAATGAGAATCTAAAATAGGGGTAAATAAATTGAAGTGGATGACCTAAAAATCTTTTCTTTCCTGTAGTATTTCAAACTCACCCAACTAAGCTCTTCTCCCTATATTTGTGTAAATCAGATAATCCCATGGGGGAAAAGATACTGATAGCCATTCTAGATCTGTTTCTGTCTCAATCTCTATCTAGTACCAAAGTTTACAAAACAAATATAAAGTGCAAAGGTGGAGGGGCGCCTGGGTGGCTCAGTCGGTTGAGCGTCCAACTTCCGCTCAAGTCATGATCTAGCAGTTTGTGAGTTCGAGCCGCGCATCTGGCTCCGTGCAGACAGCTCAGAGCCTGGACCCTGCTTCAGATCCTGTGTCTCCCTCTCTCTCTGCCCCTTCCCCACTCATGCTCTGTCTCTTTCTCTCTCTCTCTCTCTCTCTCTCAAAAATGAATAAGTGTTTAAAAAATTTAAAAAAAAATAAAAATAAAGCGGAAAGGTGGAAAGTAAAAAAAAAAAAAAGTAATTAGCCCATTTATAAAAAAATGAAATTATCAGCATCCCTTTGAAGTCCTCAATAACTTACTTGTCAAATATTACTTTTATTTTAGTTACGATTAATGCAGATCAAATGTATCCAAAACTTAGCAACTGACATAACCATTTTACTATTGCATGTTTTTTTGGTTAATGGGTTCAGGAAGGGCTTAGCTGGCAGGTTTTTCCTGGGGTTTGTCCCAAGGATAAAGTTAGATACAGCTACAGTTGGAATCATTTGAAAACTTGACTTTTCTGGATATTCAAGATGGCTCACTCCCATAACTGACAGTTGATGTTGGATGTTGGCTGGTAGCTCAACTAGATGGGTGGCCAAAATATCTATTGTTCTCAAAGTGTTAGTACTTTTTGTGTGTTAGCTGGCTTCCCCCAACCCATGAGAACCGAGTAGAAGATCTGTGGCGTTTACTGATCTTGGCTTGGAAATTTCACATTAATTCTGCTTAATTCTATTAGTAAAAAGCACATCACTAAGTTTGGCCCCGATTCAAACAAAGTCTTCTCCTCTCAAGGAAGGACTGTTAAAGAATTGGTGATATGTTTTAAAATCACTATGTTTTAATTTTAGAGTTGTAAACATTTTTTTATTAGAGCTCTAAAAAAGATGGCTTTTACTGGATGAATTAAGAGTCTCAAGTTCTACAGACTGCTGAGCTATCCAGGCACTTTACCGGGTGAATTATAACAGATGGATGTTAGATAACCTTCATATAATTAGATAACAAAGTAAAGCTAAGTTCTGAGTCTATCTCCAAATATTAAGAAATATTAAATGACAAAAAATAAATTTAAAAGGGGGAGGGGCGCCTGGGTGGCTCAGTTGGTTAATGGTCCGACTTCAGTTCAGGTCGAGATCTCATGGTTCGTGGGTTTTAGCCCCTCATCAGGCTCTGTGCTGACAGCTCAGAGCCTGGAGCTGGCTTCAGATTCTGTGTCTCCCTCTCTCTCTGCCCCTCCCCTGCTCATGCTCTGTTTCTGTCTCTCAAAAATAAATAAAAATTAAACAAATTAAAAAAAAGAAATATTAAATGAGTAGATGGACAGATAGATGAATAGATGAGTGGAAATTAATGGATTGGTGGATGGGCAGACAGATAAATAAATGGATTGATGTAGATAGATGTCAATAAAAGGAGAACTATTTGGATGATTTCAAAGCACGGTAGGTGGCTAGTCCCAACCCTGACCATTGACTGGGTTGCAAACGTCTTTTAAAGGGTGCTTATACTAAAACCACAGTTCATTCAGACACAATTGCTAGATAGGATGAAACCAGGGAAGAGAGCAGGTTCTGAAATGAAGGATGTTTAATAGGCATGATGAGGAAATGAAGATTTACACAGGAGAAAGTTTACTGGATCAACACAGAAATCCATCTGTCTTGGCCAGCTGCTCAATTCTGCTACAGAGTCAGTAGCACCATGTCAGCTCATGGCAGGAGACAGATCATCCTCTAAATGTTGGAATCAAAAAATTTGGCAGAGGAAAGCAATTAGGTGACATATTCCATTCTACAGACTTGTGATCACATTACATGTGCTCTTTAGTTTGCTCAGGGAAATTACTAGGATACAGAACCAGACTGAAATAAGGTACTAAGGTAATGGGAAGTAAGATTCCACTCACTCAAAAATCTCAAGGCTACAATTGGGCTGGTCTTCCAGTTACAACATATGGCTTAGAGACATGATCCCTCATCAAGAAAATGGAATAGAACTTGTCATCATGGACAGATTGTTAGGGAGAAAATGATGGCGATGGGCATATTATGAGATAAGAACAGCTAGTACCATTACACTTGGAGTGCTCTAAAAGCTGTGGTAGCATTTGTTTTGCTCCCTGGATTTGTTCCATCTGTCTAGTACTGCTGAGAATATTTTACAGTGGAAATTCATGAGATGAGGCAACGTTCACCATGTCAGGATGGAGGGAAGAAGGATTGGAGACATTGGTTTGAGGGAACTGGAACCAAAGCATGAAGGTCACACTAATGGAATTTAAGGAGACCTTTGGTAGTGGAGACTTTGATATCATTTGAGATGGGGGAGGGGGGCATTTGTCTTTGGTTTTGACTCAACAACAAGCTGTCAAGATAGCTGACAGGTGAGATAATTATTAGCTCTCTGGCTTACTAATTAAAGGAGATGGAGAGTAATGGGGACATTAATTTTGTTCACTCACCTGAATCTCCTTTGGAAAAGGGAATTCCTTTTGAATCCTAAAAAAGATCAATTCACTGCTTGACATGCACCCAGGTGAGTATGAAAAATATGCCTTCAGGCTGAGTGATATATGAATCAGATGTCAAGCTTCACATGGTAAAATAGTGATATTACCTTTTAATTGCTCTGGGAGGCAGAAAAGTCATCTAAAGCTGAACTGCAGCAACCACTGAAGAAATGGCATCAAAAGGAATCATATTTCAAAACATGAGGGAGCGAAAAGGAAGATCAAATCTCCTCTACCTCACTCACCTTTGCATTGATGTGCTTTGTGTGTCCATTTCAATATTTCTAACGCTTTCTTTTAAGTGAATCTGAATTCTTTATTCTTGGGAGGTTTCACGCAGGTATTCAGGATAAAACATCTTCGTTGTTAAACCATTCCCAATTTTAGCGTAAATGTGGAGATCCCAGGAAATCAACCTGCCCAGGTTATCATCCAGGCTCTAAGGCTTAATAACTGTGGAACTTTGAGGCTATTTTCTCATTTCTACAATTGAAATATTATGAGAAACTTCATGGGGTCATTGAAAGATTACAGGAGAAAATCCATGGATAATCACTTAAGCATTGACTGGCACACAGTTAAAGTCCAAGAAGTACTAACTATCATTACATCTATCTTTTTAGTCAAAAAGACTCCTTTCTTTCCATTAGGAATGCTGTTCAGATACAGGTAAAAGATGCGTGTGGTCAAAGACTGGATGGGGACAGGGTAAACTGAATGTGTCATATTCTGCCCTCTCCCATGTCATACAGTTCCCTCTTCCGTACAAGACCCATTCGTCTCACAGCCTTCAGGTGGAAGGAATTACTCTGCCATCATCTTGATTTCTGGTGTGCACTTCTAGTTAGATTTTTTTTCTTCAAAACACAGTAAATCCAGGAATTTATTAAATTGAGGGTTAAAAAATGGCAAAGTGCATCTACAAGCCAAGCTGTAAACTCTCTATCCCTTGAGTACAAAGCTTTGTCCCCTGGTCACAAACATATCAGAAAATACAACAAAACAAGATTTATTTCCAATACTATATATGGCCAGAGTGAAAAAGAAAATGAAGATTGGGGATTTTAAAGGTGACCCCATGGTTCCAAAGAGACCCGTTTTTCATTCTCCCAGTGTAACAGCCTCGCTCCAAGATTACTGCGTGTGCAGTATCTGTCTTCTGTGGGCTGCTGCCAACAGATGGCTTATTTTGAGTGGAGAGAAATATCATTAAGGAACAAAGAGAAATTAGAACTAAATAGGAAATTAAATATGTTCTTGGGATTACAACTGATGATCAAGGAGTTGCAAACCAGTGATTTGCAGCTTGATATTTTGCCTGCAAGCCAATACCCACTCTTTTAAGGAAACCTTAATATTAAGAAGGCTATTCTCACATCATGCAATTTATTTGTCTTTCTGTCTTGCCAGAGCCTTTGCCAAACATCATAATTTGCCCAGAACCCTGAATTGCAAGATGAACAAATAATATTCATTTCCTCCACGGAGAAAACATCCTTTGATTGAATTGTCTCCTTCCATCTCAGTCACTGCAATGCGTGCTACATGTCAGAGATGTGAAATGGAGTTGAGCCTACTTGAAAGCAGAGTATAAATTAGCTTCTAAATGAAAACAGTTAGAAGGAAAACATTTTCAAATGACAGCCAAACTCTATCAGCTTCCTAAAGTACTCGAGGCCCCACTAAGAAATGCAGCATGAAAATGAGGGCACATAAGCCCAGAATGTGACCCCACCACTGCTCAGTGGGTTAAGGAATTTCCCTGGAGGACTTAGCAGGGCAGGGCTGGAAGTCAAAGGGTAAAGCAAGATATGCTTCCCCTAGAAACCAGCTCTTGTGGTTGACTATTTAATCTACATATATCTATTATTTTACCTAACAATAATTAAATAAAATAACAAAGGTGTACGATCAATAGCAACCAAATGAAATGCAGCTCCATCCTAAGTTACATTAGAAGTGTTTACATACATCCAGAAACAGGTTAAGTAGAAGGGATGTTTGGACACCCAGAGATTGTCAAACCCTCCAGCACTGTATGGATGTAATCATAACCAAATTCACACTGTGGTTCTTGGACACAAGTCTGACTCTATTCACAGCTAAGGACAATGCCAGGATATCTAATATTGGATGGCTTCTCTGTTGCTTGAAAAAAATTAGTCTTACACTTATGTCCATGGCATAATTCAGAGACCACATTGAAACTTGTAATCAACCCCCATCATTTTGGCCTTTAAATCAGTGAGAACCTATTCAGAACACTTAGAGATAATTCCTGCTACTGGCTAAAGAGTGTATATTCTTGAGATAAAAGGTCAAGTTAATTCTTTAAGCTCAGTCTGTGGCTATATGAGAATAACTGAGACTTTCTGCCATGCTGCTATTATTGATGGTATAGTCAGGTACTAAAGCAAACTGTATGACTTCAGGGAAACAATATTAGGGCAAATGTCTATTTCTCAGAATCTAGATGCCATGAGGTGACTGGCCTATTGGTTGCAGGTTGCTCTAGAGCTGTGGTAGGCATAATGATGTCCCTACTACTTCCCCCACTCTGTGTCTACCCCCTTTTCAACAGGAATTTGCATTTGTGGTAATCTCCCACTGTGGGGAGGGTAACTTCCTCTGCCTTTTAACCCTGTGCTCAGCCACATGACTTGCTTTGGTCAATGAAATACTACCATATATGATGCAAGTAGAGTCCTGCAAAGCATTTGGGTCATTGGATTAGCTCAGTCCTTCACTTTTTCCATTGCCATGCCATCATCATGAGAAGGTGCCCAGGGATACCACCTATCCCAGAAGGAGGATGAAAGACTGGTGAAACTGAGATAGTTGACTTGACCAAATCTTGCCTACATCAGCCAATAGCCAGCTGGCTCCCAGACAAACACAAGCAAGCACAGCTGAGACCAGCGGAGCCACTCAGCCAATCCTATAGATCCATATGCCAAATAAATGCCTACTGTTTTTAGTATTGGCTAAAACAATGAATGGTTTAATGGATTGTTTTTAATTTTTAAAGTTTATTTATTTATTTTTCAGTGGTGGGGCAGGGAGAGGCAAAGAGAGAGAGAGAGAACCCCAAGAAGGCTCCCCACTGTTAGTGCAGAGCTGAATGTGGAACATGAACCCACGAACCGTGAGATCATGACCTGAGCTGAAACCAAGAATCAGACACTTAACTGACTGAGACAACAGGAACCCCATGGTTGTTTATTGTTTTAAGCCACTGCTTAAAATTGTGGCAATAGAGAACTAAGCGATTCCAAAAAAACAGACATTTGCCTCATTGCATGGATAGAAACCATTTTTAAGTCTCCATTCTCTGTAGTGGGATGTCCTGTTTTTCCACTGTCATGACTTGTAAGTCAAGGAAATGATATTCCTGGCAGCAGAAATATAAGCCTTCAATATCTGTGGCACTGAAAAGTTGAATGCCTGCCTGCAGCACCATTAAAATAATAGTGGCTAAACTTTATTGAAGGCCTATATAATGTATGCTGCAAACACGTTTTGTAGCATACATTATATCCTTTACATTCACTATAACCTTTGTAAGTGGGGTATTATTACCCATTTCTATTGAACAGATGAGGAAACTGACACTCAGAAAACCTAAGTAACTTGCTTAGGAAGCCACAACTAATATATTTGTTTTAATATATTCAAACCAAAATTTAAGCCCATGTGCCACACTTGCCCCTAATCAGTTGAAAACTCCAAAGGATTTCAGCAGCAAGTGGTTTTATATATGTAGCCCAAGAAAGCTACTGAAAAGGAAAAAAAAATATGGTCGGTTCTTAAGAGTTCAGAATTCTTGGGGCACCTGGGTAGATCAGTCAGTTAGGCCTCCAACTTTGGCTCAGGTCATGATCTCACGGTTCCTGAGTTTGAGCCCCACTTCAGGCTCTGTGCTGACAGCTCGGACCTTGGACCCTGCTTCTGTGTCTCCCTCTGTCCCTGCTGTTCCCCCACTCACTCTCTCTCTCTCTCTCTTTATTTAATGTAAATAAACATTAAATAAAACTTAAAAAAAATTCTAAATCCATGCATGTCCATGTTTATCCTATTTTGGTGCTGGTCAGGGACATCAATCCCAAAGCCCAGTCCCAGAAGGAGCTCCTCAGTACTTCCAGGTCCTCACCCTCTGCCAGCAGGCTGGGCTCAAAGTCATTTGCTCTGATTTGAAGTGTTGTGCCTCAAAGAAAATGGGCGAGTCCATCTCGTGAACTCCAACCACAAGTCCTGGGCCCACAGACAGAGTGTGTATTACCTACCAAAGAATGATTAAGTTCCCAGTCGAGGGAAAGGCAAAGGTCAAGACCTCTGTTTTTTAAGAAATCACTTGGCTATTTGATGAAGCTTACAATAGTAAATAAATACCATGAGAACCAATGCTGCTGTGGAAATTATATTGAGGAACAGATTTCAGATAAGTCAAAAGTCAGTCAACTGACTGAAATCGTAGAGTTCTGATAGTAAATTTTAATTCTGTCCTTTCAATCTTTTTTAAGTAATCTGTCACTGAGGTGCCATTGAAGTCTTACCTTCTGTCTAGATTGTATGAGCACCCACATCAGCCCTTCTCTATTCTGCATATTCAAGACTATTATGATATCATCTCCCCCTGGGTCCTACTTTCTTAAATGGTTTCTTAATATGACCTTACAAGTGCACAGGGCTCTCAGATCTCTAGTACAATGTCAACTGTGATGACAATTTTGACCATAATATCTACTACTTAATGACCTTTCTTAGATGGCCTAATCTCTTTACAGTCACTGAGCTCACAATAACCGTAAAATGTAGGTACTATTATAATCTCCATGGTGTAAAGAAGAAGCTGAAGCTTACAGAGGTCATATACCTTGCTCAAGGTCACAGAGTGGCCAAGTGGGATTTGAAGATAGTCAATATGATTCCCAACAATCTTGGTTTTTGACTACCTTGATAGACACCATCTGATTAGGCTTCTTTTGTATAACTCCAAGGTGCCTGCCACACGAGAAGGAGGCACAGAGTAGGCCTTCATTTGCCTGAGTTACACTGGCTGCAATTTTAGAGGTTTCCAACAATTATCTGATGATAACAATCGAGCTCAGGCCACTGGAAAAATGAAAGACTGGACACCCAAGTTAGGTTCATTTGCTAGCATCACTTGGACTTTTAAACAGACAAAACACATTCCTACATAGCATGGAGGGGAAGGGAGAGCATTACATGGACGTCTATATACTACATGCAAACATGGGTTATAGAGATTCTTTTTAAAGCCTGAATCCCAAACATTTATACAACAGCCATTTAGAAACTGGATTTATTTAGTATCTACCATGTATGAGGTATTATGTTGGGCAATAGAGAGTTATACATATGAAAAATAAAATTTTTCTCAGAACTGTTTTCCTTACAAACAGAAAATATATAAAGAATAATATATGTATCGGGGCGCCTGGGTGGCTCAGTCGGTTAAGCGTCCGACTTCAGCTCAGGTCATGATCTCGCGATCCATGGGTTTGAGCCCTGCGTCGGGCTCTGTGCTGACAGCTCAGAGCCTGGAGCCTGTTTCAGATTCTGTGTCTCCCTCTTTCTCTGACCCTCCCCTGTTCATGCTCTCTCTCTGTCTCAAAAATAAATAAATGTTAAAAAAAAGAATAATATATTAAGGAATTGACTAAATGTTCTGAGTTTTCTGAAGAAAACTGTCAAGCAAAACCCAATATCAAATAAGATGTTGCTTTGGGACATATGGATATGTGTCAGTCATGTTAAGAATCAAAATATTCTGAAAAAATACAAAAACAAAAACAAAAAAACACCTCAGCTCTTTCCATCAAGTTTGGGTTGCTTGCCCATTAATCAAAACTCATCATATGAGTGCCAAAATGTTGAAATTAATCTGGGCAGTGTCTCCTATATTTGTCTACTTCTCTCTTTCCTTTTGAGTTTTCAAATTTCCAACTGATAATCAAATTTATGCTCTTACATTAGTAGAATTTAAACAATTTTATATTACCTAGAGAGAAATGAAAGAGAATATAGTAGGCAGTATACCCAAATCTCCTCTTTTTAAGAGCACTGGTTTCTATGTTCCAGACTCATAAATCCAGTTCTGGAAAAAAAAATCACTACTGGAATTTTCCCATGGTACCTCAAACCTAATGTAACTAATGATGAATTATTTCTTCCCACAAAAACTGGACTATCTTTATGCATGAGTAGCACTCCATTACGGATTTCATTGTGTCCCCCCAAATTTCATATGTAGAAGTCCTAACCATCCGTACCTCAGAATATGACCTTATTTAGAAAAGGGATCATTGCAGATATAAATAGTTAAGATGAGGACATACTAGAATGGGGTGAACCCCTAATCCAATATGATTGGTGTCCTCATAAATAAGGGAAACTTAGACATGGCTATATGCTCACTGAGAATGCCATATGAAGATGAAGAGAGATTTGGCTAATGCCATTCCCTACATCTCAAATTCCCTTTCAGCTATAGGTCTCTGTTGTCATCACTTTATCTCTCATACCTAAAGTCTATCACCATTTTCAACATAGAATAGTTTCTACATAGTATGTAAAATCATAATTTCATCTCATTAAAATATGGATCATCAATACACTGGACAAGCCAGAAAAAAAGTCTTCAGTTTAACCAACAAGTCAGTGAAAATATCTCCAGACAAACCAGACCAATAAACATAAGTTTATTAAATTCTACTGCAGTATTGGAATAATTTATTGAACAAAAAACAAATGCAATTGCTAGACAAGACAGCAGAAAAGCAATACCAGAGTTGGTACATTTAAATATTGCTGCACAGTTGGCCCAAGTTTCATGTGATATTAAAGAGTTGGCAAGACAAGATGTTCTTAGATAATTCTGTGTGCATTTGTGGTACTGATGCACACCTGTGTCCTTCTACAGTTGGCTTAAGCCCCACATGCTTCTCCTTGTCACTGATTTGAATCTTTCTCATTTTAGAGAAAGCATTTGGCTCACACAATATACCATGGATTTATCTGGTTAGAGTTTCATGCCTCTTCTAGATCTTTTAAGATTTTAAAGCTTGCTGAAAAAGACATATTTATCACTGTATTGGCTGGTTACATACATTCTTAAGTATTGCCTTAAAGGGAAAGATGCAAGAGTTATATATTAAGAAGAAGAAAAGATTAAAAAAAAAGCAGAACTGCTCTTTTGTATATGTAAAATGACAAGTGCATATTTTATATCATTTATATTTTATATTTATACAAATTTTATATAATTTATTTAATATAAATATAAAATATAACTATATATTTTATAATATATAATATATAATGTAAATTGTATATAGATATTTTATACAGTGTACATGCTAAGGCATACAATTAGTACAGCAGGATAGAAAGTTATCAACTTAATCTATTGTCACCCAATAAGAATACTCTATTTATGTTACTCCTTATGACTATTGTGTTTTATGTTCAAATGAAATAATTGATTTATTTACCAAAAAAAATCCATTGTTTTCATTCACGCATTCAAAATATGCACATTCTAAAGGTCAAAGAAGAAACCATTGGCTTCAAGATAAAACTATACTTTGATATTCTTAAGCGGGCCTTGCTCTCTTGCCAGTCTTCACAGGCCAACCTTCACAATCAACCAGAAGCTCTTCACTGAAAAGCGAAGCTTCATTCCAAAACTTGTGACTGTACCAGCTGACACATCTGCAAATCTGACATGCGTCTCAAAATTCAACATGTTCCAACTTGCGCTCTCTGCCTTGTGTCTTGACTTGCTATTTTTCCTGAAGTCCTAACACGGGTTAATAGAATCACCCTCAATATAGTCATTGACCTAGAAGCTTTCAATTTCTCTTGAGTTCCTTCTTCTACATCAAAAATTGCTTAGTGGGTCCTGTGGATTCTACCTCAAAGGTTCCTTTGGAATCCATCCCTTCCATTCCATTTTCTAAATAGAGATTTTTTATTGCCTCAGCACCCAGCACAGTGTCTGATGTATACATTGTAAGCATTCAATAAATGCTTGGCAAGTGAGTCAATGGACAATACAATGGGGAATTGAGATATATATTTTTTTCTTTTTCTTTCCTAGACAATTACAATAGTTCCCTATACAAAATCCCAATTATTATGTTCCACTCTCTGATTTGACCTCCAATTTGCACTTGTATGTTCTTTTAAAACAGCCAACCATATCATTCTCTGCCCCCAAAATTTGATGGCTATTATTGGCCATGATAAGCCAGGTAAGCACTCTGCTAAGTGCTAGGGATACAGTGATGAACAAATTATGGTCTCTATGTTGGAAGACACATATTAATCATATATTCCTCTAAGGCACAGTTATAACAAGCTTTGAAAGCATACGACTGGGGTCATGATCCAGTTTGGGATCCAGGGGTGGGCTTCCTAGAATGAGAGTTGTGTGAACTGCTATATGAAGGATGGGTATAGTTTCCCCAACAAAGTGAAAAGTTGTTCCTGGTAGGTGAGCAACATGTGGGAAAGCTATGTGTGAAAATGAGGGCAATGGGTTCCAAACTCAGATGGCAAGGGGTGAACAGTGTATGTTAAGGTCATGGGGATTAACAGTGGTGAGATTTTGCCTCTTTTGTTGAGCATGCTATGAAGAATCCGATGAAGGATTATAAACTGGGCGTTACATGATCACTTCCACTGATTTTATCAAATTTGGTAAAAATATTAAAAAGAGAGAGGCATATATTAGGATGGGCAGGATCACATTAAAGCTCTGGACAGCTGGAAATGCACCAAATGACAGCACTGTAAATAACTATTCAAAAGTTGTTGGAGTGTGAATAAAAGATAAGTTTCATCCCATCAACAAATCTTTTGATGGGCATAATTCATTGCTTAGTGATTTCACTTTTGTTTCTTAATCCATATTAATAATGGGCATTTTCAACACACCAGAACGGTCACTGCACTCTTTATCACATCCTATTCTGCAAACCAAAGATAGCGGCACAATTAATACATGCGATAAATGCAAGAGCATCGAGCTTTGTTTTTGATCTCACTTTTTAATCAACATTGAGGCCTTTTAACATTTAGCTTTCTTCTTTCCTGAATTCCTCTGAAGCCATCCAATCCCCAGGGCCCTTGGAATAATGGAATCCACCTTTCTTTGTTCCAGCAGTTGAGGAATGATTGCGGCCCCCTAGTCTCTTCACTTGTGCCAAGAAGACAACCCATGTGGAAGTGATAACAAGAATTTCACCATCTCTCCTCGCAGCCTTTCCAGTAAAGAACAAAACCAGGGGTGACATGTCTTTATCAAAAACTGCCAGCTCTAAACTGTTCTGTCTTGGGCAAATATATTAATCTGTGTACTTGCTGAGGCTGCTTGTTAGACTCAGGCCTCTGGAAATCAGAAGTGCTGATGAGGGGGAACAGTGTCACGTGGAAAGCTGGCAAAACTGCATGGACCCTGCTGCCCGTTGAAGTTTTATTGTTCTTGTAATTGCAATAATAAATAAAACACCATGACCTTTGGTGTTCACTGTGATGCCTCAAATGACTGCTTCAGTTTCACTGCAGTTACTCTGACTCTTCCGGGGGCATCTTTCACGTCTTACTTTTTGAGAGGTGCTCCTGTGCTGTCCCCCAAGATTGCCAGATATTTACCAACAAGCTTTTTGAAGGGATGCTTTTGTTATTTCCTGGTTGCCAATTTATTTCTCATCCATTATTACTCAATACAAATTTATTTGAAATACTTACATGAATGTTGTTTCTGAAAATAGATCCAGGGATATGGAACCCCCAGATCCAGGAGATATATGATTGGGAAATGTCCCATCAGGAAGTGTAAGCAAGGCTTACCTTGTTTGTTCACTTGCACAATCATCTTCTGTGTTTCACTGTCTTCTCTTT
Source organism: Panthera pardus (assembly GCF_024362965.1). Taxonomy (NCBI): domain Eukaryota; kingdom Metazoa; phylum Chordata; class Mammalia; order Carnivora; family Felidae; genus Panthera; species Panthera pardus. The sequence goes on along the minus strand of NW_026526821.1, from coordinate 40,963,917 downwards.
AGGGGTTCCTTGTGGATGAAATCAAGGTAGAAATTGAGTTGTCAGAGTCTCGGGCCAATAATCTGGAAATCAGCCTTTTCCTTGAAAATAGGTCTTTAATTTTATAGTGTGAAACAGTGGTTCTCAATCATCTGGAGGGCTTGTTAAAAATCAAGTTTCTGGCCCTGTTTCAGACTTTGTGATTCAGCAAGTCTGGGTGGAGCTTAAAACTTACATTTCTAACTGGTTTGCAAGACCACATTTTGAGAACCACTGGTATAAGAAAAAAGGGACTCTACATCGTCTCTAGGAGCTCCTGAAAAAATTTTTTTCAAAATATTAGCATGGAAATACCTGGTTTTATAAAACCAAGGAACAGCAGAGTTCAGAGTTAGCAAGATACTTATAGCACAGACATATCAGACCTTAGAGAATTTAACTGATATATCCAAGGTCACAAACAGTGTAGCAATGGAGCTGAGGATATGACACATTCTTGACTCTTGTGACTTTGCTATGTCATTGGTTATGGCATTTGTATATTAGGAGTTTAACTGATGTGGTTGAAACTGTTAAACATATATCAGCTTTCACACCTACCACCCTATTGCACACTTTTGAGACTCCTTTTGACTACAAAAAAAATTTTACGTTAAAAAAATGGCATATATTACTTTTTCACTGGTAATAAAGAAGTCTGTGAGGGAGAGAGAACTAGATATATTTATATAGAAGAGCTGTTCTCAGGAGAAAAAGTTTGAATCCTATCAAATATTGCACTATTTTACAATCAGCTGATGGATTGGGTCAATCTAGGTATTTTAAAATAAATAACTCACTAATTTATTTACTGTAATGGGCTTTATTGTATTTTATTTTCTTCTATGAATTAATTTGCACATGGAGAAATAGTTTTAGCTATATATTTTTCAGAGTGATTTTGAAGAAATTTAATGTGAATTACTATCTTTAGATGAGTATGTGCCTACATGCAGCAAATACAGTCGCATAGGGTCCTGGAGCTCATGTCTCATCTCAGGGAGCACTTCAAAGTTGATGAGGTCATGCTGATGGAATCAGTTTGGTGTAACACCAAATGCATCTAGATTTTCTGGTTCTGTAGACCTGAGTTTGAATCCTGTCCATTATTCTGTGACCTTCGTCAAATGCATGAAATGATTTTTGGCCTTAGGGTTATCATCTGTACAAGTGGGAAACAAACAAACTTTCCTACCTCACAGGCAGTGCCAGAGCCAAAAATTGGCCTGGAAAAGACTTAGACCCTCCATAATTTCCGTCACATCATTCCTGTAACTATGCCTTGGTCACCAAGGTACACAATCAAACAATCTAAGTAGAAATAACGAACTTGAAATGCAAATGTGGCTTCCAGACAAGTCTCCTACTCATTCATTCCCCCAACCTTCATTGCAGGCAAGTTCCTTCCCTGACCCCACCACCACATTGTCACTTCCAATCACCTTCTATATCAGACAGTACAGGGCTTCCCTAGCTCACAGTGTAGCTGTGATAAAACGTCAGGGTTGTGTCTGCAAAGGACCTGCCACATACTCCTTTTCCTTCCCTTACCAACTAGTTTCCCCTGAACCAGTCATTGAGCTGCACTAGGACTGAGTTTCCTCTCAAGGAAAAAGAGATGAATAGGATGGATTATCTCTCAAGTTTATTTTTTCTTTCTTTGTTTTTTAATGTGTATTTATTTATTTTGGGGGAGAGAGAGGGAGTGTGAGAGAGGTACCAGTGGGGTAAGGGCAGAGAGAGAGAGAGGGAGAGAGAGAATAAGCAGTCTCTGCACTGTCAGCACAGAGCCCAACATGGGGCTTGTACTCATAAACCGTGAGATCATGACCTGAGCCGAAGTCAAGAGTTGGATGCTTAACTGATTGAGCGACCCAGGTGCCCCTCTTTCTTTCTTAAAAAAAATCTCCAAAGCATCAAAATTCTACAGTATCCAAGTAATACAAATGATAAAAAGGGGGGGGGGGGTAAAATATATGTTTGTATGTTACAGTAGAAAGCATCTGTCTATGTGGTACTGTCTTAATATCTAAAATGATCATGATCTATGTACATTTCTTTTTACCTTCTGCAATTCTCTTCAAAAGACTGATCTACAACGGGGCCACCAAAATTGTTCTTCCCAAAGAAAATACTATTTACTAAACCATTAAAATTTCAGAATACCTCAAAATCTGTAGGGAGAAATGCTGACTTCATTTAAAGGGCATACCCAGTCTCATAATGTGAATATTGCTGAGAAATTTCCTTTGGATTTAATTTTGAGTTATTTCTGTGCATGAATGACATCATTACATTTAGTAAAGGTGAAAATAAATCCATTTGAATAAATGTGAATGAAGACATAGAAAAATCACAGTTTAAAAAATAAGGAAACAGAGAAAGACAGATACCATATGTTTTCACTCTTATGTGGATCCTGAGAAACATAAAAGAAGACCATGGCTGAGGGGAAGGGGGAAAAAAAAAGAGGTTAGAAAGGGAGGGAGCCAAAACATAAGAGACTCTTAAAAACTGAGAACAATCTGAGGGTTGATGGGGGATGGGAGGGAGGGGACGGTGGGTGATGGGTATTGAGGAGGGCACCTGTTGGGATGAGCACTGGGTGTTGTATGGAAACGAATTTGACAATAAATTTCATATTAAAACTAAATAAATAAAAATTAAAATTAAAAAAATAAAAAATAAGGAAACTTGAGGCGCCTGGGTGGCTCAGTTGGTTGAGTGTCTGACTTCAGCTCAAGTCACCATCTCACGTTCATGGCTTCGAGCCCTGCATCGGACTCTGTACCGACAGCTCAAAGCCTGGAGCCTGTTTGGGATTCTGTGTCTCCCTCTCTCTGCCCTCTCCTTCCCAAGCTCTCTCCCTCAAAAGCTCTCTCTCAAAAAATAAAATAAAATAAAATGTTAAAATTTTTTTAAAAAATAAAAAGAAGTAAACAAAAATTTACCAACCAAGAGCAGGCTTCATGAGTACCATGCATGCATAATTATTGCCCAGGCACTTGAAGCTGAAATGATGGGCAATATAACTTCAGCTCTGAAAATAACTTTATTGTTTTTTAATAATTTTTTAAGTTTATTTATGTATTATTGAGAGAGAGAGAGAGAGAGAGCACGAGCTGGGGAGGGGCAGAGAGAGAGGGAGACACAGAATCCAAAGCAGGTTCCAGGATCTGAGCTGTCAGCACAGAGCCTGATGTGGGGCTCCAATCCACAGACCATGAGATTATGACCTGAGCTGAAGTCAGACACTTAACTGACTGAACCACCCAGGCACCCCTGGAGCTGACTTTAGATAACAATCTTTCCCCTTTAATTGACATATGAGAACAGGGAATTCTAGGAGGGGGTTCAGAGACTTGCCCAGACCATAAGAACAAAGCCAGGGCAAAAATTAAGATTTCCCAAGATCAAGGTCAAATTTTTTTCCCCCAGAAAAGAAGCTGATTATGGAGGGTGATAAATTTAAGGTAGAATGTTTGTAGCCTGCTGTGTTTTATAGGTGTGCTTATTTTGTTTGTTTCACCAAGTATGTATGAATTTGTCCTAAAGAGAAAAATTGTAATCAATGAATAAAAAATAAAATTAAAATATTGTATATGGTTGAGTAATTTTAAAAATTGTAATCAGTGAGTAAAAAATACAATTAAAATATTGTATATGGTTAAGTAATTTTTTAAAGTTTCATTCTGCTCTCTTCCTCAGTGGAAGTGCCAGGTTTGTGTTTTCAACATATAAACAGGTAGCTAAAACTTGCAAAATATTTATTTTAATAATGAGAGTGGTATAAAATAAAGACAAAAACAATACCCGAAAAACTAGACAAATAGCATCTTACATATTATGCCCTACTAGGGTTACTGATTTAATGAAGAAAAGTACATGTTATCTGGTTAAATTTGAATTTCAAGGGGCACCTGGGTAGCTCAGTGGGTTAGGCAGGAGAGTCTTGATTTCAGCTCAGGTCATGATCTCATGGTCATGGGATCCAGTCCCATGTTGAGCTCCATACTGAGCATGGGGCCTGCTTGAGATTCTTTCTCTCTGTCTCTGCTTCTCCCCCACTCATTCTCTCAAAAAAAAAAAAATTGAATTTCAAATGAATAACAAAAAAAAATTAAATATAAGTATGTCCCATGTAATATTTAGGATATATTTATATAAAAATAATTATTTGCTATTCATCTGAAATTCAAATTTAACTGGGAATCTTATATTTTATCTGGCATCCCTAGATCTTTTGACTTTAAATTGTTTAATTAAAATGTCATTTGCTGGAAAATTAATAAATTTATGAAAGCCTACTATGAGAACGATAAAACCATTCAATATTGAATGCATATCAGTTGTGGTGATTCATTTCCAAGGAATACAATGAAATAGTAATTTGTAAAGGATACATGGATTTTATTAATGTATTCACAAAATACACTTCGCATAACATAAGGCAAACCAACTACAAAAACAATAGACCCCTTCCTAATACAGAATGCAATTAATCGATCTTTTGCATGTAACCAATATTCATTTAAATTGATAATTCACTGGTAAACAATTATTTTGCCAAATTTTATTTCCAGGGCAGACAGAAATATAAAGGAGACTTAACAAGACAGGAGAAAAAGAAAAGAGAAAGTGCAGTAACAAGAAGATTGTGCTGGACACTCATCAGACCTAGGTTTATGAATCAATATTTTCTCCAATCCAGATTTTGTTGTGATTCTTCAAAGATACTACAATGTATCAGACCAGTATCAATAACATAATGCAGATATAAAAAGCTGCGTTAAATTGCTTTTTAGGTGTTGTTTTTCTATTTAACCATTTATATATCTGTACACCAAGGGAGTTTTTATTCTCTTAAGATATCATAGCCATTGAACCTTGGAGGTTACACAGGTGTTCACTGTTCTATTCTTTCAATTTTTCTCTGTCTGAAGATTTTTATAACAAGTTGAGGGAGGAGAAAAAAATGAAAAGGAGGACAAGAACTAATGGCTATATAATCTTTAAAAGATTTCTGGAAATAGCAAAATATAATGGGATGTAGAGTCTGTCATATTCTAGTGTTCTTATATAGAACACTGATTCTTTTCATACTTCTATCTCCATAGTCAATAAATACATTTATTGATTTCATTTGACTGTCTCTTTGTCATTTTTGCCAAAAAATGGCAACACTCTATTTTTAATTCTTAATATGTAAAATAAATTTTAATTCATCATTGTTAAACAAAACCTTTAGCAATTTGCAAAAGCAAAACAAAGTTATTTTTTAAGTTTATTAATTTTGAGAGAGTGAGAGAGACAGAGCAGGGGAGGGGCAGAGAGAGAGGGAGAGAGAATCCCACGCAATCTCTGCATCATCAGTGCAGATCCCGAGGTGGGGCTGGAACCCACAAACTGCGAGATCATGACGTGGGCCAAAACCAAGAGTCTGATGCTTAACCAACTGAACCACCCAGGTGCCCCAAAACAGTTATTTTTTAACTTAAGTAAATCATCTACAACAAGCAAAACAGAAAGATTTTGTTTTATTAAAAGGTATCAAAGGATAATAATAAACTAATGAATAATGCTGTCTTTGTTCACCCTGCTGTAACAAATATAGCATAGACTTAGTGGCTTATAAACAACAGAAATTTATTTTTCACGGTTCTGGAGACTGGAAGTCTAGGATCAGGGTTCCAGCATGGTTGAGTTCTATTGAGAGCCCACTACCAGGTTGCCAACTGCTGACTTCAGGCAGAAAGAGAGGTCTCTGGAGTCTCTTTATTAAGGTAATAATACCATTCATAAGGGGTCCATCCTCCTGATCTGATTAACTCCCAAAGGCCAACCTCCGGGTTAAGATTTCAACATACAAATTTTGAGGGGACACAAATATTCAGTCCATACCAAGTGCCAAGTAAGTTTTCTCTTCAATAAATACAGATCCTGATAGCCAACCTGATTAGCCAGGCTAATCTTGTCAGAAGTATGTTTACTGAACATTCTTTTGATGGAATGTTACATAACCATGAAAAATGAGAGATCTTCACATGTATATGAAAGTAAAAGTGTTAGTAATATTTCAACAAGAAAAATGCAGCTTACAAAAATGTACATGCCATTTATGTTGCTCAACACTTAGGTTACATTAATCTTAGATTATGACGTTAAACATAAAGAAACCCTGAAAACTATCCCACATTTACAGTATCAGCTTAAGAGTTAATTTGTAATACACTCACTTAACCTTTAGCCAAATGTTTCCTGTTCCCTTCACCAAATAGATCTTAACTGTGTTCCTGGGATAAGCTTTCATTTTTCTACCTAGAGCCTTAGTTTCACTTTCATATCTGCCAAGAAAGTAGAGGAGAAACAGCTAATTCTGTATATGGCCAAGGAAGGGCTAAAATATGGTGACTAATGGATAAATAATGAAACTTAAGGTCCAGTTAACTCAGTTTTATTACAGTTACTTCAGCTTATCTTTTTTCCTCTTCAAATACAAGCTTTATTTTCTGTTCTCCTTTCATTTCTTTTTTTAAAATGTACTTTTTAAAATATTTATTTATTTTTGAAAGAGAAAGAGATAGAGCCTGAGCCATGGAGGGGCAGAGAGAGAGAGGGAGACACAGAATCCGAAGCAGGTTCCAGGCCCTGAGCTGTCAGTACAAAGCCCGACACGGAGCTGGAACCCAAGAACTGTCAGATCATGACCTGAGCGGAAGTCAGACATTCAACCGACTGATCCACCCAGGTGCCCCACCTTTCATTTCTGTCTTAATAAATTTCTCTTGTCCTCTCTCAGATTTCTTCTGCCTGCTGACTTAAACCATTGTTATTGGTCTTCTTCACACTTCTCTGAATACACTCTTTTGCCTGACATCCTTTCTACGACTGTTTTGTCCACTTTTCATGGTATGCTCCCTTTTTTTCTCCCAGCTTCTAAATTTAACTATCACTTGCTAAATGTCAAAATCATTGGTCAAAGGGGCAAAAATGAGTCAAGCTAGGAGTTTTAACTCTGCAATATCAAACAGCTGATTTGCTTCATTTATTTTTTGAAAGGTAATAAATATAAACATAAATATTACAGTTTAAAGTATATATATTTGAAGAGATGGTCATTTGGTTTTTCAATTTACTTAAAATCTTAAATCTGGTTCTTTTTTTCTTTTTTTTCTTTTTTTTTGGTGGGAGAGGCCTGCATTTACAGTTGTCGACTAATTTCTTGTTTCAAAGAAATTGGGACGCCTGGGTGGCTCAGTCGGTTGAGTGTCCGACTTTGGCTCAGGTCATGATCTCATAGTCTGTGAGTTTGGGCCCCGTGTGGGGCTCTGTGCTGACAGCTCAGAGCCTGGAGCCTGCTTGGAATTCTGGGTCTCCCTCTCTCTCTGCCCCTCCCCCACTCATGCTCTGTCTGTCTCTCTGTGTGTCAAAAATAAATAAACATTAAAAGAAAATTTAAAAGAAATAGCACCTAGCTTCTATTTGGCAATTCCCTACTTCCTTGGCAGATCTTTTATATACAGTTTCCACTTAATAATAAGTCTTAACAAATGATTTTAAGAATGTCTAAAGTGGCCCACAGCTATATGCAGTTTATGTTTGTGTAAAATATTGCAAAATATAGAAGAGTAAAATGATGAAAATTAAAAATCACTTGTAATCCTACCTTCCAGAAATTACTGTTAACAATTTACAACACATGTACATGTGTGCACACACTCACCATGCATACATAGCACGTATCAGAATTTAAAAGAAAATGCACACAAGACTGCTACTCTCTCCCCTTCTTTCAAGCTGGAAAATAGATATGTCTACTTCCAGATTCTCTTCCTTCTGGTTGAGAAAAACGTTCTGAGAATGGCAGAGTAACAATATGGAGGGAACCTAAATCTGAATAATCACATGGAGCAGAGCCATCCTATTGACTTTGACCTCAATGTTAGACTGAAAAGAAATAAACTTCCATCTTCTTTAAGCCATAGTACTTAGGGCTGTCTTTAACTGTATCTAATATGTTGCTTTAATGGCCAAAACTTATGGTAAATATTCTAAGAATTCAGAGAAGAGAGAATGATGTACAGGCTCAAGTCATATTGAAGTCTTCAGAGAAAATATGACACTTCAACAAGGTAAGGATAACAGAGTTTTAAGTTCAAAATGGAAGCCAAGCAGAGGCATTTGCCTCTCCTCCTTCAGGAAACCACATTATAGTGGCAGTAAAGGAATATGAAATGAAACAGATGAGACATTTCAATTTCTAGATTACAAGAAGCAAACAGAAATGTTCAATCAGTAGATGAGGCCAAAAAAGGTACAGTCCAGAAGATGTACCGGAAGGAGCCACAAGAGAGATGGCAGCCAACCTTCCCAGCAGAATTCTTGAGGGTTTTGTGCATCAGGGTTTCTCAACCTCAGCACTGCTGACATTTAGAGTCAAATAATTCTTTGTTGTGAGGGGCTGCTCTACACATTGTAGGATGCCAGCAACACTACTCTGCCCTGCAGCCCCAGTGATCAAAAGCGTCTCTGGACTTTGCCAAAGGTTCTCAGAGGGCAAAACTGACCTGGCTGAGAACTACTCTTCTATATTATTCATTCTGCAAGTATTTATTGAATACTTCCTGTGTGCCAAGCACTGTTCTAGGTACTGGAGATACAGAAGTGAACTAAATCATCAAAAATTCTTATCCTTTCTTTTCTAGTGGGACTAGGTAGGCAACAAACAAACTAAATGAGTAAAGGGCATAATTTGTCAAGCACTGTGGAGATAATGGATACAACATTAGAAGATACTGAGGGGAAAAAGGAAAAGCAAGATGGAAAACATGGGTTTCCAGAGCAGCTGTGCCAGCTGGCTTTCAAATTCCTTTCCTTGTTTCATATGTGGGAAGTATCAAGTGCCTAAGTTTTGCCTCTTGGAAAACCACTGGAGAGATATTTGCTATAGAGTATGAATAGGCTCCAGGGAAGATTGTAGATGCTGGTGATGGACCTTAGATGATTCTGAAGCCATATACTAATGGAACTCAGAGAACAGCATGGGCAAAGAGCAGTCAGTGACGGTTAAGAAGTAGAAGAGTGAGGGTGGTACTGTTAGATGATACAGGGAGAAAAATGGCTGCAACAACTCAGGAATCTGGCTTTGAGTGGTTAAAGTAGAAGTAGATTTAAGCTGAACCCACTTGCTATTAAATAGTGACCACATAAACTTAACTGATTTTCAACTCATTTTCTCTATCAAACATTCAGCAATGATGCTTTATAAGGCTGTGTGAAATGAAATTTCCTTTCAGTTTATTTCATATGATTGCATTATGACACTGAATAGGACAGCCAGTTGAATACCATTAACTAAGCTTTACTAATATTGTAAAAAAAATGAATGAGGAGCTTTTCTCTCAAATAGAATCTTTAGTCAAAACTTCACACTTTAAGAGACATGGCAACCAAACACTTGGAAATATTTACTGATACCTAGTGGACACATTTTATTTTCTCTGAGGAACACATGGAATTGTTGGTACAGTCCTAACAGCATGAAGCTACAAGCACAGACAAGGGAATGGGAAGCTGAAATAGTAAGCTTTTTTTCTCCTTATTTAAATGTTTTATTTTACATAATATTTTGGCATTTTCCCAACACAACCATTACCACGATAAGATAGTCATCTCTTTGTGATTTCTAATATGTGGTAAGATATTTGCTAACAAAATTATGAAACAAACAGAGAATAAATGAACTATGTTTACAAAATGTTGATTATTTGGGGGTTTCCATGCTTTCTTAACTAAATGTTCTCTTCTATTTGCTATTTGAGGAGGTCACTTTCTTTGACGGAGATTTGGGAGGGACGTATGTACTTGTAAGGGAGGAGGAAGGCATTGTTTAAAAACCAGATCAACCAAGCCAACCTTGTCAAGCAAAAAACAAAACAAAACAAAACAAAACCACAAAACAAAATAAAACATAATAATGCCAACTACCATAAGAAGAGCCTCACTCTTCCAATATGGTTTACTAATTTCTGGCTGTTTTTTTTTTTCCTACTAAATTAAGTTGGTAGATACAATTTCTGCACCTTCATATACAATTAGTAGAAGCCTGTCAATCCACATTTTTTTCAGTGATAACCCACCAAATCAGAATTATTACTGTTCTGTAGATATATATGATCATCCTTGTTTCTTTGCTCATATCACACTCCAGGATCCCCCCACCCGCCCCCTTCTTCTCACCCTTACTCTAATGGCTTCCTTCCTTCTTTTGTCTATTCAAATCTTTCTTTCTGTCCAAGCCTTTCCTGAAAAATTTACACTAAAATATTTTCTTCCCTCTCTAATCTCTGGAGGGCTTATATTATATCTCTACTATTTTTGGTGGTGCCAAGTTATATGCCATTTTGTGATTGCCATCTAATTGTTTTACAAGATTAGATTCCTTTTGGTCCAATTATTATTGTTGTTGTTGTTGTTGTTGTTGTTGTTGTTATTTTTGTCTAGCTTATGGTCAAGCACCAAGAGATACACTATTTTTGGTATCCACCTTGGCATCTGATATGCTTATGAAAGAAATCTCAATAGACTGTCCTTAAAGACAGATACTCTAGGGATAGACTCCAAAACCATCATTTCAGCCTTTGTGGAGTTTATATTGATGACCTAGATCCTTACTTCTTAAAAAAAAAAAAAAAAAAAAAAGGAAAAAAAAAACACTTTATTCTCCTTTTTTGTACATTTAAGGGAAAAAAAAAATCTTTCTTCTTCATCAGTCCCTTGTTTTGTTTCTCATCACTCCTTAATTTGCCATGTATATTTTCCTTGAGTGTGATGCTCACCTAAAGCAACCAGATGTTGAATGGGACCTCTGAGTGCTCCTGACCATCCTACAGGTAGTATACAGCTATCTAGATTCCTGTGTAAACAAGAAAGATTTAGATTTATATAAAGGGAGGTTAAATGGCCATGATACAAATAGGGACTTTAAAAGGATAATTGGCCTACCCAAAATGCCTTTAAATATAAGTTGATTATCATTGACTTCTTGCCAGAGTGTTTTCACACAAAGTTCCACTGGTTAGTTAGTGTTGATAGTGACAAGAACACTTTAATGCTAGAGGCATAAGAACATACAGGTTGGGTTGATTTGTGTTGGCAGTTCTTCAATAGATTGCTTTGGGTGCATTACTGTAAAAGGAATGGGGACCATGTGGGTCTGAATCACACCATGATACCTCATAAGCTTGTAGATGATGGAAATTGTTTCCTTGAGCTATGTCATTTTTCTTGTTGGGAATGGTGCCCACACTGGACAATGTTATTAAGGAAAATTATTCTACCCATTGCCTAAGTTCATCTAATAGTTGTTGGCTGCTTGCTCTGTGCCAGGAACTCTGCTAGGTGCAAGAGATAAAATGGCAATCACAAACATAATCCCTGCCCCTGTGGCTCTTAGTGGGTTTCTAGTGAAAAGAACAAATCAAATATAAAAATTGTAACTGTCATGAATGGTCTAAAGAAGAAGTGCAAGAGGTAAAACGAGTTTCTTTCTCCCTCAGTGACAAAAGTTTCATCTTTATGAGATGACAGTGAGGGCACCTGGATAGGGCCCAACACTGAGATATTTTTGGAGTAAAGGAGAGACTGAAGTAACACAAACAAGTTCAAGCCACTAAGGCAATCACAGTATCTAAATGGCCAGTATCAAGAAGTGCCATGCCAGACACTTATGAGAAAAGAGACTGATCCTAGTCCAAGGGTCTGGAGCCAGTAGAGACATTCACAGGGTCTGGCCACAGAGAGAAAACCATACAGGAATATATTTGAGACCAGATGCATCTCTTAGAGTTGTGAGCACAACCTGCTCATAGCTCCAGAAGACAGTACAAAGTTGGGACATAGTTCAAGCACTTTAGTGAATACACACAAGGAAAAACCCAGAAAATGAGGAAATAAGCCATAATTCAAGACAGCAATGAGGACACATTATGTCATGTGGCCATGATATAACTTGTACAGTCTATAAGAGACAAGCCTCCACCACTCTTTAAAGTATTCATGTGTGAGGCAATTTGTCAACAAATGAGACTCAAAGAATTGAACTTTTGGAATGCACAGGACACCCACTAAAGAAAATCATTGGATACCTAATCTACAGACTTGTGAAATGAGGGATTATTTTATACATCCTCCCTATGATTGGATAATTGTTTTTAATATTTTTAAATATTTTTTTATTTTTGAGAGAGAGACCCAGATTATGAGTTGGGGAGGAGCAGAGACAGAGGGAGGCACAGAATCTGAAGCAGGTTCCAGGCTCTGAGCTGTCAGCACAGAGCCTGACGTGGGGCTCAAACTCATGAACCGTGAGATCATTACCTGAGCTGAAGTCAGCCGCTGAACCAACTGAGCCACCCAGGCGCCCTATTATGATTGGAAAATTTTGTCTTTGAGCACAGGTAACTCCTAGCCAGATGGAAAGAAAAGTATATTCACAGGAATTGAGAGGGAGGTAAGGCAACAACACCTCCTTCATTCTGAATGATTCATAAATAAAGTATATTAATTTAGTGGCTCTCAGATATTGAGTAGCATTGGAATCACCTGGGGAGGATGTTAAACATATTGTCCATGATTCCACTGTTACCTACTGAATCAAGGTCTCCAAGAAGAGGTTTGTATACATTAAATATACTCTTCAAGAAATTATGCACAAGATGTTTGGGAACCACTACATTATGTCCTTGAATCCTCGTGGCCAAATACAGATGGAGATATCCAGGCTTAGAGAAGTTTAAGCATTGTTTTTACAAGAGGCTTCTGGATGCCCCATATAGAAACTGGAGTTTCTCTGACTTAGGAACAGCAGTCACTCAAATAGAAGTGTTCTGCCGTTGTTTGTTTGTTTGTTTGTTTGTTTCTTTGTTTGTTTTTGTTGTTATTTGTTTTTCACATCCAGAAAAGCATTCAATTTTCTTACAGAGTACAAAGAGAAGGGAAGACTTGGATACTGTCCTGCATGCGAGGGATCCCACTTGGTGGCCATAAAAGAAAAAAAATCAAATTGGAGGGCACAAACCATTGTTAGTTGCTCTAGGCCTTGTTTAGCAATAGCCAAAGACCTTAACAACATTCATTTTCCAATGATGCTTTGCTATTAAATCAGTGGCTTCCAATCTTTGATGAACATTGGAGTCACTTTAAAAAACAAACAAATAAACAAACAAAAAACAAACAAAACCTGATGCCTGGCTCCCACCCCTAAACATTCTGATTTAGTTGGTATGTACAACCTGAGCATCTGGAATTTTTAGAGTTTCCCAGGTTTTCCTAGCGTGCAACAAAATTTGGGAGCCACTATATTAAGTGAAAATTACTGATGGAAAGAAAGAAAGAAAGAAAGAAAGAAGAAAGAAAGAAAGAAAGAAAGAAAGAAAGAAAGAAAGAAAGAAAGAAAGAAAGGCAAAGAAATGAAGGAAGGAAGGAAGGAAGGAAGGAAGGAAGGAAGGAAGGAAGGAAGAAAGGAAACCACCAATGGTGTTAGGAGCCTGCTTTGAGTAGCCTTTTCAAGAAATTGATGTGACTTTATAGGGGCTGTTTGTTACCTTGTGGTCATCTATGAGGGCTACACAGGACTCTTTGGTGCCACAGGCCAGGGCATTAAGAGTCAACTACAGTAGGCTCATAAGTGTAATCACCAACTTTCCTCCCTAGGTTCTTCTTGCCTATTGCTGTCTGGTCCCTCCCATTCCCTGCCACCTGATGTGTCCTGGAGTCTTTTTGTTCTAATCCATGTCCTCTTCCCTCTGTGCAGAGTGACAAGACCACCTGATACTCAAATCATACTAAAGAAATCTAGCATCTTGGAAAACTGGGAGATGAAACAGGTCTCCCAAATTCCATTTTTAAGAGATCTGTGGCTTCCTGGAAGGGACTGGGAAGTATACAGTGAGGCCCATTGTCAGAGACAGGCCCATCCCAATTGTGCCCCATTAACAGCTATTTCTAATCTAGCACCTGTGGTCTCAATGTAGAGTATGTCCCACAGGCATTAAAATTCAAAGGGCAGAGTTAACTTTAGGGGATTCCCAAAGACTTGTGTACTAGCAGAAAACCTGGCCACCTAAGTGGAATGAATAGAAGATCGATTAGTCTTGGAAAAAATGCCCTCTTTCTATTGAGTAGATCAATACTCTTAGATTTCCTTCATTTCCTGAAATTTGCTCTACTAAAGTGACAACATAAATGGCCACCAAGGAATTTAGTGGTATAGAAGTTCAAATAAATACAAGCAGACTGTAGTCAAGATACCATTTGATTATGACCAAGGCCTTTTAGTATAGTGGTTCCTCTTATCCATGGTTTTGCTCTGTCATTTCAGTTACCTGTAGTCAGTCATAGTCTGAAAGTATATGATCTTCCTTCTGATGTATTAGCAGAGGTCATTAGTAGCCTATAACACTATATCACAATGCCTATGTCATTCACCTCACTTTACCTCATCACATAGGCATTTTATCATCACAAGAAGAAGGGTAAGTACAGGACAATAAATCCACAGAGAAAGAAAGACCACATTCATAAAATTTTTATTATAATTGTTTTATTATTATAGTTGTTAATCTCTTACTGTGCCTAATTTATAAATTAAAATTTATCACAGGTATGTATGCATGTATAGGAAAAAAAATATAGTGTATATAGGGTTTGGCAATATCCACAGTTCTAAGCATCCACTGGGGGTCTTGGAACATATTCCCTGTGGATAAGGAGGGGGGGCTATTATATTCCCAAGGCTGGAACAGACTGGAAAACTGGGTTTGCACTAATGGAGTAATGCTTAACCAGAGGACTCCACCAGGATCACTGAGGGACATTGAAGACCAAACATGGTTTAGCCCAACTCTCTAGAAGGACTAGTAAAGTAGGTAAGAAGTAGAACCCAAATACTTAAATTTTTAAAAAATATCCTCAGGTGAATTTAATGTAAGGATAACTGCGATGTCTTGATGGTACTGACTAGGACTGCATCCCAGGAAAAAATTATTGAATCACCATTCAAGCCAGTATTCCTATGGTGAGAATTCCAATCACAAATAAGCAAGCAAATTTCCAAATTTCCAAGCAAATAAGCCAGGAAAGAACTTTCTGAGAGAGCAGACTATTCACTTTTACATAACTTTTCTCAAGTGAGTATCCTCTTACATCACTTAATCATAACACAGCCTAAGCTGCCAGTCTAACAATCTAGAGCCAGCTTTCTGCAATGACGGAAATATCCTTATTCTGCTCTGTCCAATATGGTAGGCATTAGCTGCATTAAGTTATTGAGTGCTTGAAATATGGTTGCTAAAAATGAGTAATTGAACTTTTAATTTTATTTAATTAATTTTAACTTAAGTAGTCATTTGTAGCTAGTGCCTACTATATTGTACTGTGAAAAGAGATAACCTGCCTTGAGTAGAAAGTGTGCAAAGCTATAACTGAGGACTAGACAATAAACATATCATTCTATTAGACAATCTCCTGTCCTGGGGTTTCCCATAGGTGATAATTCCTCTTCCTCCTTAGGTGAAGAACAAGAAACAAAAATCTGTTCTAAGTGACCCATTATTCACCCAGAACAGAGTTATCTCAAAATGACATATCTGGCTCATAGATATATTTGGGTTGGTTTGTGTGT
Organism: Panthera pardus; assembly: GCF_024362965.1. Lineage (NCBI taxonomy): Eukaryota > Metazoa > Chordata > Mammalia > Carnivora > Felidae > Panthera > Panthera pardus. The sequence continues at coordinate 40,948,217 of NW_026526821.1, read as the reverse complement.
GTTTTTTTAAGTTTTTGAATTAGTTTTCAATATTTTTAAACTTGTTTTTTTTAAAAATCTCAATGTCTGTCTTCTTCAGAAAAATTAGACAATGAGGTCACATTGGCTAATCCTTCATAGCAGTGAGTATCTGAAACCAAATCAAAGGGACTCTTGAAGTTCAGTGGAGACACCGCACTCTATTTCACTCACACACTTGGCCCGCCTTGGCTTCCAGAAAGGCTAGATTTGAGAGACCTGGTCTACAAATCTTCCCCAGGCAGAAGCATCAAATCTGAGAGTCTGGTAAACCTGGCAATTTTATCTCTATTGCTCTCACCTTTAATACTCAACAAAGAAAGGAATGGCCTCAATACAAATACCTTCTATTCAAGGTAGAATCTCTTCATTGTTCTTCAAAAGCAAATATGTGTGTGCACACATGCCTAGGATTTCAAAGGTATTGTATCAAGAGGAATGTGAGCCTAGGCCAAAGCTGCTGGTTTCAAAGCATACAGAAGTGATATTTACTAGCTTGAGCATGTTACTTAGCTGTGCCTCAGTTTCTAGATCTGTAAAATATTGGGATAAAGAGCCTAGAATAGGTCTCAGTACACTGCAAATGCTCAGGCTATAGATGGTATCTATCTATCTATCTATCCATCCATCCACCCAGTATGGAAAACACTTCTCTGTGGAGAAAGAATGAAGATAAGGCTTATCCACAGTACCACACAGAGACATGGGTAGGTTTTCAGTCTCCAATTAATTCTAAACCACAGCAGAAATCTCAGTTTGCTTATACATGTTAAGTAAGCAGCTCTAAGAAACCAGCTATTAGTGACTCATCCAAAACTCCCTGCTTTTCCAGTGTGCTAATGACTGTAGCACAGCCTGGGATGAGTTCTGAGTAACACAGACACAAATGTGTGCACAGCCTGCTTTCCTGCTGGTGCACAGAAACACAGTGAGAAAACAACTCTGCCTGCACAAAGGAAGACAACAGCCAAATGCACCCCAAATCCACCCTTTGCCTAACTCAGACACATCTCTTCCAACAGCATCTTTGAGCCACCGAACTTGACTGCCAAGTTCAGAATAAAACATAAAATGGCTAAAACTAAGATGGCTCTAAAAATGCAGCATTTTTGTGCACATTTACTTTTGAAAAGTACATTGTGTTTGAACCTGACCCGAATTATCTGCCACCACTCATGTGACAAAACACTAGGCAATGTCCTTCCTTCAGCAAAAATCTTTCTTTGCTCTGAATAAATTTAGCTTTTAATTCATAAGAAGTTAGGAAGTTCTTTAATAATCCTTCAAAGGATGCTTAAGGCCAACCCAGAGATCACCATAGCTGGTTGATTCTTATTACGACTCTCACTTAGATGTATCCATGTCTGGGTGGTAAGAATTCAGTCCTGTCAATCAACTGCTCACCCACCTTCCCCAGGTTCAACTGCAACTGTCTAAATTTTTCCCCTCCATCCAGCAGGCAGCTAATACCAGTCACCAGCAGGCAGACTACACTCTTTGAGTTGAGAATTACATTCAGTCCTGATGTTATTTCCCAACCACATGTATTTCCTGGTGCAAAGTGATTATGTGCTCATGGTGCTAGGCTTGTAGACAAATTAAACACGGCAAGAGAATACCACCCCTCCTGAGTTCATCCTTAGTTTGTACTCTGACATAATTTCAATCCTACCTTAAAGTGTTATCTTCAACATGTTAATTAATATACATCATCTCATTTAAGCTCTTTCAGGAACTATAATATCTATCATATATATATATATATATATATATATATATATATATATATATACACACACACATATATACATATCTGCATACACATCTTTGCTAATGATAATAGCAACACAACTCATAACCACAATAATGACTTAGCACAGCTAACATTTGCATAGCACATCACAAGCACATTCACATACTTTCTCTTATGTATTTCTCAAAAGACACCTATGAGGCAGACAGGATCAACAGGGGAAAACATTTTTTGACCCTCAGTATGACCCATGCATTGTGATAGGGTTTTCTGTGTAGTATCTCTTTAAGAACGCCAGGACTAGAATGAGGCAAGGGAGGCACCTAGGGTGTAGAATTTAAGGTGGTGTTCACCCTCAGAGTCATACAGTCACAGTCTTGGCATCTGACAGTTGCTCCTTAAATGGTACGTCTTAGATACCATGTTTGCCTCACCCAAGTCCTGGTACTTTTCAACTCCTTGTCAGTTGCACATAATCTTTCTCCCTTCAAAGATGGAAAGACTAGGGGCACCTGGGTAGCTCAGTCGGCTGAGCGACCGACTTCCGCTCAGGTCATGATCTCATGGTTTGTGAGTTCAAGCCCCGCCTGGGGCTCTGTGCTGACAGCTCAGAGCCTGGAGCCTGCTTCTGATTCTGTGTCTCCCTCTCTCTCTGCCCCTCCCTCACTCATGCTCTGTCTCTCTCTGTCTCAGAAATAAATAAACATTAAAAAAATTTAAAGATGGACAGACTAGTACTGAGAGATCTTTAGCAACTTGCCAAAGACCTCCAGTTAGTAAACCTTCTGACCCCATTCTGGTGTCATTTTTTTATACTAAAGGGCCCATGGCCCAAAGCCATTGCCAAATAAAACCACACTTATGAACTGCATAGAAAATTACTTGGCTCCTTCTACCTTCACTTAAAATTCAGTGTAGATAGCACTCCAGAGAAAATCTCCATATAATCATTGTTATCACTGTTTGTAAAATGAGAATGCTGTTTATTTTGAGCTTTGTTAGTTTCTTTAAAATTCTGTGATTAGCATATCCTAATTATGTATACTGGTTTTTTTGTTTGTTTGTTTCATCAATAATTTTGGTTTGTTTGAAGGATGTAATGGATGGACTACCCAAGAAGTGGCAGAAAATGAATTTGTGTCCTATGGTCATTCTCATTTTTATACAATTCAAAATTCTCTTGTCCCTTAGTTCCAATGGCAGTTTATAGAAATTCACGAGAAACTCTTGGGCCCATTACTTTAGCATTCTCCAAAATAAATTCCTCAAGTTAATACTTACCCAGCTCCAAAGTCACTAAAATAAAAAGCTCCAAGCTTAAAACAACTTCATTGTAATGGGCTGTGTATTTTATTTCTTCCTAGCAGCTTTAAATCTACTCGCAGCAGTCCCAGACAGAATTTATGGGAATACAATAATATGCCAATTAACTACAGTCAACCAGTTCCTAATTCTACATCTCCAGAATGTCTTTATTATTAATGGAAATCCCTGCCATGCTCACTGGGAAACAAGAAGGCAAAATGAAAAAAAAAAAAGAAAGAAAAATAAAGATTGATTATAGTTATCACTGTTCTTGTAGATGCACAATTCCTCGCCTCAAACTTCAGTTTTTTGGATCAAATTCAGCCCTGTTCTCTGCTGGGGGAATCTCCTGATGCAATTTGGGCAAGTCACCCAAGAGAAAATCAACAGGCCTATCTACAAAGCACACGGCTGGGAAACATGTCTAATTATATATTTGTTCTTACTGTCCCTTCCCTGTGGTTTAAACACCCACTTCCCATTAAATGTAACTGATGGGGAACAAAATGAAAGGCTGTCTGAAGTTGGGGGCTGTGGCTCCAGTGTGATGAAGTCTAGTGAGTTCTATGTTTGGCCCATGGCAAATCTTCCAATCCCATCATCAAGAACTAGCAGAAAATGGGAATGTGGATGCTGTTAAGACCCAGACCAAGGTAATCAATTCAAGAAACTAAAAAGAAAGAACTCTATCAGAGATTATCTAAATCTTGACTTATTATTATTATTTTTTTTTTAGCATTTTTCTTTTTGGGTAGAGTGTAGGAGGTGACCGCCTAATTTCCCAAAGTACCATAGAGAGACTTAGAATGCCTGGGGCCCAATGAGACCTTTCAGTTCCTCTGATGAATCTGTTCTCATCTATGCACAGTTTCAAATGTCATGGAAGCTGTGGGTCTTTCTTATTAGAGGGAAATCTTGAAGCTCCAGGGTTATCTTAATTCTTTTTTTTTTTTAATTTTTTTTTTAATGTTTATTTTTGAGAGACAGAGACAGAGCATGAGAGGGGTAGTGGCAGAGAAAGAGGGAGATACAGAATCCGAAGCAGGCTCCAGGCTCTGAGCTGTCAGCACAGAGCCTGACAGGGGGCTCAATTCTAAGAACCGTGAGATCATGACCTCAGCTGAAGTTGGATGCGTAACCAACTGAGCCACCAAGGCTCCCCCCCACCCCTTAATTCTTAAGAATAGGGAAGACACTTGGGTTAATTTGCCTTGGCATGAAGTATTACGATAGACATTGTTACTGTTACCAGCCTGGGTGTGAAAGAAAAGACAAAAGGGGATGGATACTCTGCTCATGAAGCTATTGTTATATTAACTCTGGATCTTTATCACTCTGACACTCCAGAAAGTATCATTCCAACATGTTGGAAAAGATCTCCATGCCATGCCTACTTCCCATGGATATTTTCCCCAACCTAAACACTTCACAAAATTACAAGATAGGTTCTTCTCCAGAGATTCATAAGGGACTTGATTTACTCTGTACTCAATTTGTGTTTTACCCATAAAACTTCTTTATACCACCAAATGTAATCTATGTTAACTGACAAAATAGGGCATTCCTATCCAATAAGCAATTTAAAGAAGCATTCACCTACCATGTCACTAACCATTCTACTACTGTCAGCTTTCTCCAGGCCTCATTTCATTTGATAAAATGGTTTGGAATGCTTCTTTCTGACTCATCACTTCCCCTAACTCCCAATAGAATAGCCTCCTCTGCATTGTGAACAATTCCAGGCTTCTCCTCAACTTTGCCTCAAAAGTCTTTGCAGGTTAGCCCTGGGCAATCAGGTAGAGGTGGTTCAGATAATGGAACTATTGTGAGTACTGACCTCATTTTTACTCTGCATCCCCAGACTTTAATCCCTGCCTCGAAGAATGTCCCTGTCCAACCTAGTGCAAACCAGAAAGAAGACAAAAGGAGATCAAGCTTCTCTAAGTACAGAATGCTTATTTCTTCCAGCCCATTTTAATTGCTTTCCAAACCAAGGTCACTTGGCACTTCACTGATTTTAGGGGTATGCCTCCATTTCTTTCTTTTTCCTAACTAGAGCTAAGAATTCATTTTAATTCAATGCTTATGTACTTAAGGGTTTTCCTTAAATTGTTTTCACTGCATTTCTTAGCAAACTATAATTCATATAAACTGCTTCCCCATGAAAGACCTTTCAAAAAATTGTTTCATGGAAAATCTCATACTCGTTAAAATGAGACAGCATATTTCAGATGAGACTTTAACTTTCCATCTTCCTCAGTTTCCTTATTTATTTAAAAAAAAACACGGGGAAATAGTCCCCACACCCTGACAGGGTAGTGGGTAGTGGTGAGAATTCACACTTAGCATAAAATCTGGCACATAGTAAATAATAAATACTAACTTATTCTATGTAAAGCCCTTAAATGCCAAGCTTGTGATAGGTACTTAATAAATATTAGCTATTATATTACCCTAATTAGCCACAAACTGGAAAGGAATGGAAATATTTCTCATACAGTGTTATTAGAGCACATGGAAGCTTCTTTCCTTCTGCCAACTCTCTTTCTCTTGCTTGCAATCCCTTCTCTGCTTTCCTCTTCCCTCACCTTTTTTTTTTTTTCAAATCAAATTTGCTAGAGATTGAGAAAAAGGAGAAAAGGAATGGGAGCGCATAACATTTAGGTCTAAAAAGAATAATTATTGGGAAATATCGTGGCCTCTGCTTACATGTAGGAAATTGCCAACACAGGCCCAAGAGAAATTTACGGTATTTTCCCAGAGGTTGGTATTTAATTAGTGCTCCGTTATTGTCAGGCGGCTGTGCTGTCACAGGGGTAAATCATTTGCAAGCTATTTTGGAGGCTCTTCCTGTTGCCACCACCATCTCATCAATCTTCTCATCGGCTTTGTCATTACAGATCTCAGCGATTTCTCACCTTTTCAGGAACTCTGCATGAATTTGACCTCAAGAAGTATTTGGCCACTATCATCTCAGCTATTAAATGTCAGATTCAGACATCTCAAACTGTGTGTCAAGACATTGCGTTCTGGTGGCAATGAACCCATTACCTTTTTCCCCCTCATAAAGCTTGCTCTTTGGGAGCCTGAAATTGTGCTATACAAGTTCTCTTGAGGGTCTCATTTTATCATGGGTGTCTCTGAAAAGAAGGTCTGTCGCCAGCTATATTAATGTCCAGACTTTTGATAGTTTGTACAGGCACATTATGCAAATAATGTCTGCCCATCTTTACTGGGTGAAATAGGCAACGGGGTCAGGCAAGAAGTTATAACTAAGCAAACCTGCTCCATTAGCATTTTTCAGGTGTAGCTGTTAGGATCAGTGAATTCTTCAAATTGTATTTTCTAGTCTTTAAAAATAGTCACACTGAGCTTGCTTTATCCCTGCTAATGAGTCACAGGAGAGCAGGAAGGCCAATGGATACCGCCTACATCGATGTCAGGTTGTTTACTATAAACACTCATCCATCCAGGCCGTTTGTCATCTTTGCACCTGTGCAGTGGTGGCCTGAAGCATGAGTATGCTGGGTGGGTTCAAAGGGAGAGTCAGTAAGACTGGAGGGTAGCCAGCTGGGGAGAAATAGTATGGGTGTGACTAGAGAGACCTCTCTTTGGTGTCACGGACCCATTTAGCAGTTGAGTGGGGCCTATAGATCTTTCTCAGACTATATATCAGGATTTTAAATAAATAAAAATACAAAAGATTACAAAGGAAACTTTTTTTTTTATTTTAGAGGGAGAGAGAGAGAGTGAGCAGGGGAGAAGGGCAGAGGGAAAGAGAGATAGAATCCTAAGCAGGCTCTATGTTCAGTGTAGAGCCTGACATGGGCTCAATCCTAACAACTCTGGGATTATGACCTCAGCCCAAAAGTGGGACATTCAGCTGCCTGAGCCAACAGGTGTCCCTAAGGGAAATGATTTTATTGAGATTCCAGTTTTATTGGAATCAGTGTGTGCTATGGTAATATGTGTACTTCTTTACTGACACATTAAAAACAGATCTGGTGATGATTTGAAGTTACAACGAGCAATCTCTACAACTGTAATGTAACTGGAAGCATCTGATTTCTACTGATGACAAAGTCACAGGAACTGCTGATACCACTGTGGTTTATGGCTATAGATATGATGGAAGGGAATGCTAAAGTGCAGACAAGGTTAATGAAAATAATTGTATTTTCTTCCCCAAATTCACAAACTCCTTGGGACCTCTTAAGAATCTGTGACCACCAATCAAGGGCCCAACTTCTGGGGAGGCATTTGGATTCTACTCCCAGGGGAATGGAAGCTCTGAGAGGAGCTTACAGGATGCAGCGTACTTATCAATTTAAATTAGGAGGCACCTTAAGTCTTCCCTATTTCCTTCACCCAGCATCCATAGTGTTCTGGGCACCATTTGTCCTGGTGTTCACTACTTTGTCATGTAATCACTGTGTGTATTGTTTCCTCCAACAGATTGCAAGGACAAGAACTATACATCAACCATCTTTGTATAAACAGTGCATAAGACCTGAGACATACCAGATCTTGAGGATTTGTTAAATAAGTTAATCAAGACTGTGATGCTCTTGAAAGAATTACACATGAATCCCACGATCAAATTTTTCTGAAGAACATATTTTCCTTTCTGAAAGGGATTATATGTGAAAATGCACATTTAAAAATGTTATCATCAGATTTTAGGACTGGAAAGGGAAATGTTGATGCCATCAGAGAAATTAAAAGAAATAATTTAAAACTAGGTTGATTAAAAAAAAAGATACCACTTCTCCCTTATGTTTAAATGTTTATTATTTATTTATTTTGAGAGAGAGAACATGAAGGGTAGACATAGAGGGAGAGAGAAAATCTCAAGCAGGCTCTGTGCTAAGCCAATGCAGGCTAGGCTCCATACCACAACTGTGAGACCATTGACCTGAGCCAAAACCAAGAGTGGGACACTTAGACCAAGAGTGGGACTGAGCCACCCAGGCACCCCTCCCTTATGTTTAAAATTACAGGAGCCTCTGCAAGGAAAGAGAAGGCCAGGTAGGCAAAAGTTCAGCATTGTGCTGACCAATTATAGATCAACAGGTTAAAACTTAGGCAAAGGGATGAACTTCTAAGAATATTCATTGTTTCTACTTTGTCCTCAGAATAAGCTTCCCATTGTAGACAACAGCTGAAAGCTGCCTAACCCTGACACACTGCCATCCATCCATAGATAAAGGAAGGGGTATGGTAGAATTTTCCCCAATCTGGGTCACATCTAGGATCTGGTTGTAGCTCTGCAAACTAGGGCTAGTTTCTAGCCCCTGTGTTTATTTGGGATTGGTGATGGAGGTCAAAGCTTAAATCTTAATTTGGAATCTACTGAAATTCAGATAAAAACCTATTTAGCATGTTCAAAGTTTGACACCAGAAAGGTTTATATGAGAGAGATTTACTGGCTTCATGCATGCTCAGCTGCGTCATTGTAAGAAACAATGTAAAACATTAATTCAGTCAATGCTGTTTTTATTAAGGCTTTCTCTTTGCCTGGCCCCATGAATTAACACACACACACACACACACACACACACACACACACACACGCACGTGCACACACACATACATAATACATACACAAATACATATACACACGACACACACAAAACACAAAACCTTCTGGGTGAAAGTACACATTCCCTGTCCTTGAATCAGTGAGAAAGCTAACAGGTAAATCCACAACCACAGTGAAAACAGTGATGCTTATGTGTCTACGTGGAAGAGTGAGGAAAAAATTCATCGAGGATATAATATTTGAGCAGACATGACAGGAGTAAGTAAAGGAATCTGTCATCTCAAGAAGCATGTGGTATAAACAAAGACAGGGCTGATCAATGAGAAATTGGATCCATATCAGGGACCACCTACTCTCAGGGAGATTTCAAATGTTCCTGAACTTGTTTATTATTTGATAAGATTTAGCTAATTAATCTATGGCAACATCCATGGTTTAGAAGTGGTTGTTCTGAACCAACATGCTGTTCATCTCAAAATGTAATTACATAAAGCCTTAGGAGACTATAAGACATGCAGATCAGGTAATAAAAGTCCCATTTGTTAACTCTCTCATCTAGCTTGTAATGAGTTTGGGCCTGACACTGTTCTGAGGGCAATAAAACAAAAGTTGACCAAACCACAGACTCTTAGATTCATAAGATATCTTGGTTTCAAAGAAAAAAAATAACAACTCTACATAAGTCATGTGAACAACAACATGGAAAACGCTATGGGATCAGGGAAGAAGAAATCCAAACTAGGCTTTAGAGTGAATTGTAAGCATTGAAAAGAGATTGTTGATATAGTAGTCTACTTTCATTACCAAGGGAAAAATACACGATTCTTTTGAAGATCATTGTTATGAACTTGGGAATCCTGAGGTAAAATTCTAACTCTTCCATTTATTTGTTGTGTAGTCTTTAAAACTTTACTTACTTAATATCTTTAAGTCTCACTTTCCTCATTCATAAAATGGGAATGATTACAATGACTAACACATAGGATTATCATATTAATTAAATGAGATCATCTAAGTGAGGTGCTGATGCAAAGGAAGCGCTCAATATCTCCACACGTGCCCTATAGTATAGGCCAAAGAGAAGTTTGCTTTTTATGTGTCATTGAGCAGTATGCCACAATATTTTTGATGATCAAAAATAGACCTGTTTAATTCAATATATAGTAGAACAGAATTTGTATACATCAATCTCTCTCTGTCTGTTACACACACACACACACACACACACACACACACCACATCCTCTACTATGCACATTGTCAATATTTTATGTTTCCTTTAGTTCAAGGCTCTACACTGCTGGGTAAACAGATTGCTTTAAAGAGTTTCACAGGTAAAGTATTGGTGAAGGGGGCAACTTAAATCCCACTCCTTCTGCAACCACCACAAGGAATCTCTTTAATTACACCTTTAATAAATCTAATGCATTCCAGAGTATACATTTATCCCCACCCTCTAAGGAAAAGCATTTGCCGACTGTACTTAGAAAATGGGGAATATGAATTTTCTTTTTCCTTTGCCTCTCAATGGAACGTGACTATTTGTGGGGTTCACTCACTGCTGGCAAATGGCCATTTCCTGCCTCTAGACAGAAAGGCTTAAAAGAACTTATAAAAAAAGCAGTCAAAATCCTCCGTAGACATCCAATAACTTATAAAGGAAAAAACGTTTTGATGAGTTAGTGCAAATGAATCAGGAACATATGGATCCTATTTCCCTTGAGTTTAAATTTGTAAAGAGAAAAACTTCTTTAAAAAATGAACTTTCTAGATGTCACTGAACCCAGGGAAAAACATATGAGATGATTACTCAACTTAATACATTCCTAAGTTGCCCTATGCTTAGCTCAAGCACACTCAGGTCATTTGTAGCTCAATTTGGACTGTCAAACACACAGCCCATCATGCTCTAATTGTTTTCAGAGTAAAATTCTGGACAGCAGAAGATATTAAGGTGGTAAGTATTTTCAGCAATACCTTTTAGCATAGTGGTACTAATTCCTTAAAAAAAGTTAATTTATCTTTGTGGGTGACACATACCTGCATATCCAGGAGCCAATCCACAAGCGGGTAGTATAAACAGGGTCTCATAAAGGAAAACAGATAATCAGAAAATCATCTCTTGCAGCCAGGCTAAATGGTGCCCTCATGCCCAGGGAGAACTAATTTGCTTCATGTAACTGTATATTTTATTCTTAAAAGGTTTTTCAGGAACCAGTATAATTAAACTAGAGTCAAAAGATAAACCTGTTGGCTTTCTTTTACAATCTGACTACAATAATTACTCAAATAATGATTCAGTTGTATATGCTGATGATTTTTACTAATTTACTAAATACATTTCATACATGGATCCATCTGAGTACATATCTAGACAATGATTACTAAAAACAGGACATTGGAAATATATTAAATGCTTTCTAAAAGAGAGCAAAAGGCCCCCACTATGTGTAAGGTACCACAGAAGACTGAATAAAACACCCATAAATATTTAATGTGAGTTGAGGTTATAGATTATATGTAGACATCATCAAAATATTTACCAACCCATGTTAAAAGGGATTATGGAGGTAAAGAAACAAATACTCATCAGTAGGAAGGCTTTGGTGTCCACTCTGGTACCTTCTAGACAAGGACAGCCCTCTAAGCCTTTGTTGGAAGGATGGTTATACACTGGTTGATAAAGGGATTTATTCTTAGAGCTCTCTCTTGCTAGGTCTTTCTCACATTGAAAAGAATAAATATGATTTGAACCTTAGTATGATCTAGCTGGAAAAAATCCTTGAGGGTAACTGATCTAATCATCCTCAACCACTTGCTGGAGAAATTGTAAAAATATAGGCTGCTGCCTTCTCTGATATTTCAAAGCAGTAAATTCAAGTTATGGCTCTGTTGTCTGACTCAGTAATTTCCCAGGTGATTTTCTCCTTATTTTACAGATGAAGAACAGTCCCAGAATGGTTGTAACATCTCCTACAATCCCCTTAATTCCCAGGTCAAAGTCTCACCCACAAGCTCAGCAATACCTGGGTTATTAGGGGAACTCTCCAGTCTATAGCAGGTCAAGGAAACAGCCCAGACTAAGGGAAGATCTGCTGGTTAGAACAGCCACTGTTTATGTTGCAAAACAAATGCCTTTGAGTTATTCTTATGCCTCTAAAGTCAGCTCATAGAATGAAAACTTTACATGGGCAAAATTATTCTTTAAACTTCTTTTAAAAAGGCCTTATGTTGAAAACTGAGGTGTCTCTCAAGTTCCAACAAAGTCCATTTTTTCCTCCAGATTTAGGAAAGATTGCTGGAGGTTTTTTTAATTTTGTTTTGTTTTTTGTTTTTGTTTTTGTTTTTGTTTTTTGTCACCTCTAAGCAAAAGATGAAGTTTTGGACTAATATTTAGGAGCCCTGTCAGAGAAGCAACTAGGACAAAAAGCTCTATGCACCAGAATCACCCCAATGCAGAAAGAAACTATGAGACATGACAATTTAGACAAAATGGGGAAAAAAGTACTCATATGTCTTCTTTCACACCAAGATTTATTGTGAAACTGAAAATAAATTGCATCATTTCAAGTCCCTCTCCTTATCTGTGTCTTTTCAAAGAGGGCACATAATAGAACCCCTGTGTATAGGCAGCACCTCCCCACCACTGAACATCACTTGCCCTGGTGCCCATCAGGCCGCATGCCAGGTAGTTGTACCCTTGTTGCACAACCAAGTCAAAGGTCAGTAGTTCAGGATTCACCTGGAGCTCTCACTTCCTTGACTGAGGCCTTCAGATTTGGGATAACAGGTGTGAGCACTTCATTCCAACCAGGTTTTAGTAACTTGGGATTCATCACAGGTTCAGGGAATGGTAAATCCTTTAAATCTTTCTATTGCTGCTTCATATAAAGGAACAGTCTCTTCACTAATTGTTGAGACTTCCTGGCAAGGTATGAAGACACTAAAGCTTATTTCTCTCAACTTCTTGTCAAGTTCCTTTTGATGAGACTTTGAAGGAGTTCATGAATAGAAATGAAGAGAATGCCATCTGATTAAGAGGGGCATGTTACAAGTCCTTCTGTTACTGGGCTCACACTCTGGCTCCTCCAACTCAGCTCTTACCATAAATAAGCTGATGCTATATGTACATACTCTTATGAGGTTTTTCTAGTTTGTTTTCTGTTGAAGAGCCAAGAGATTGGATAAATGATGGCTTTGTCAAACCTACTTATGTTTCTTACCATAGTGGTAGGAGGGGCATTATCAAAGGAGGTCTGTTTTTCATAAAGGTCACCACTATGCCCAAATGCATTAGGAGAGATCATGAAAAGGCCACTGCAGCTCTGACCGTAGCTTCCATCAAAATCAGAGATGTGGTTGAGAATATTGCCACTTACAGGCGAATCATTTAATTCCACTAGAATGAGAAAGTGCCCTTTTTTGTTCTTTCCTGAGTTGAGCTAGATGATAATGAAAGGATACTGCTTTTCCATTCAATCACAGCAGCACTTGAGTCCTACTCAATTGAAGTGGAGGGGAAGAAAAAGGCTATTTTTTTCCTCCCTACCTGGGAAGAATGAAGGCACATGCTTTCAGCTGTAGAACATCCTTCAGTAGGCCCCTCAGTGTCATTTTTTCTCTGTGTCAGATGTGGATCCTGTCACATGCTCAGAGGTTTATTTTCTATTTATAAAAATGTCACATCATTTGGATAATCAGCAGATTTAATTTCATAAGAAGTTTTAAAGGTTGGCTATTTTGAAACCACCATATAATCCAGATCATTTATAGAAAAGCAACATGGGGGCCTCTCCTACATGAAATGGGTCAAGGTTGTTAATATTTACTCTAAGGAGAAACCCATATGGAAGCTGGGGACCATCTTAAAGACATCAAGGCAGCATATGCAAGTGCTGCTTGATCTCTGGTATGTCATTTGAGGGGGCTGAAACAAAGCTTTCTATTGGTCTGTGCTATGATGACCTGGGCAAAGGCATAAGTGGCTGCCTCAGTGGGGTTGCCCCAGAAGATAGTACCAATTATGGTGAATTCTAGAGCTGAAAGAGCCATGGCCTAAAGAGTCAATTGTCCAAGGTTATAAATGAGAGTGGAAGGAGCTGATTACAGTCAAAATTATCTGACTTTTAACCGAATGTTCTCATCTTCACACTAAGCTTCTTCTTTGGGACAATAATAGCCAGTGATGAACTATATCCTGCCTCTTCCCACCCAGCTTCCAGGTGACATAATTCCCATTTTGGATGCATGGAGAGGATCTGAGCTACTGTTACATCATGGCCTTGCTGATATAATCCTGTAGGCTTGGAAGCTGTCCCATAGTCTCACAGACTTCTAAGCCACAGTTTGCAAAGGGGTCCATTCTCTTTTAAACAACTGCCTTGTACTACTTATTCCTGGCTTCTACTCAGTACTATCTTCCATTAAAACTTACATGTTTCTTACCTTCAGGTCAGACTGAAGAAATAGGAAGACACAGCCATTAGTTAGTAAATAAATAAATAAATAAATACAATTTTGATTTGACCCTGCATGAAAATATGTATTGAATGATGGGATTTTTAAAAGAGCTATTATTCATTTTACAACTGAGAACAGTGACTCTATATTATTTTTTCCAACCAAGTATATTTGAAGGACCTCAAATACTCTCATTAAAAGCAGGGACTCAACATAGCAGGGTTCTCTGAAATAGAATGGCTTAAAACATGTAGTTTTGGCAGGGAAACACCCTTCAAATGATTCTCAACTTTCTTTTCTCTAGTTAAGAATTATTAGCTTGAACTGTTAAAACTAAAAATGGGAAGTCATTCTGTTTTGCTAAAATGTACTATATTTTGCCTTAGGTTTCTTTCCTCACTCCAGCCAGCAGAACAGGCTTTATGACTCTGCCAACTGGCCAACAGTCAGTGACACCTTCAGCAAAATATCCTCCTAGAGCAGAACACACCTTCCCACAAGGGAGCAGGGAACATGGCCACTGGTGGCTCCTGTGCCCCAAAGACCTCAACATCACTGTCAAAGTGGCCCTAGTTTTCCTTTCCCAACTCCAGTTTGACAAAAATGTTCAAGGGAAAGACTTTAATCAGCCTACTTTAGGTTCCATGCCCACATACATACTTTGAGTGGCAAGTTTGGGTGAGATGTCCAATTTAGAGCTAATCACTGCTGACCACAGAAACAAGTTATAAGAACACGAAAGTGCCCAGTTCGTTGACCTTAGGAATATCTTTTTCCTTGAACTTTAACACCACGTCTGTATAATTAAAGATCAAAATACCTATCTTGAAGAAAGTTTTGTGACTATATAATCATATGTGTCACAGAAACATGTAATAGTATGCGTCCACAAACACAGACCATGGGACACATCAGGAGCCAGAAAAATTGCTTTTTCTTCTCTCTTTAGGTATTTACTTACTCTACATCTTCTAGAATTCTTTCTAGCGTTCCCAAACCTAGTGGAAATATCTATCTATCTATCTATCTATCTATCTATCTATATATAGATAGATAGATATTTAAACATATAATATGTATATATATATATATATATATATATATATACATATATATATATTTAAACATATAATAGACACTGTGCTGGGTTAAGGATGGCTGGCAGAGGAGACATACGTGGTTTTTTAAATTTTTTTTAAGTTTATTTATTTATTTTGAGTGTGAGAATGAACAGGGAAGGGGCAGAGAGAGAGAGAGAGAGAGAGAGAGAGACTCCCAAGCAGGCTCTCTGCTATCAGCACAGAGGCCAGTGTGGGGCCCAAACCCACAAACCTTGAGATCATGACCTGAGCCAAAACCAAGAGTCGGATGCTAACCCGACTGAGCCACCCAGGCACCTCGAGACATATGTTGGTTGCATGTCAGTACAGAAGTAGACAAGCCACCCTGAACTATATGGGACTGTAGGTTGGTATCACTAGGGCACCCTGAGACCTTGAATATCCAGACATCCTCTGCTGGGAAAAAAAAATCATTAGACTTACAGAGCTCTCTACACAAAGTAAGACCAGGGAAAAGGGTACTTGGCCAACATTACCTCAGTGCCTAAAAGTGTTTGATGAAAGCCTTCTGTACCCTAGGTACACTCACTAACTGGAAGTGGGCTCACTAAAACATCAAAATTTATATTGTCCCATATATTTTGCTTATTGATAAAAAATGGGGTTATGAAGGCAATAGCAAGGGCCTTTAATTTCTGGCTGCAAGAACCTGAGCAGGCCTGCTGTGAATAGGTGCTAGAGCAGTGTAGGGGTGGAGAGATAAGTGGATTTGCTCACCTGGAAAGCTCTAATGTGGGGTGATCTATTGACAACAAGCAAGGCAGAAGTCTCCTTGGGGCATGACTTTCATTCCAACAATGGGAATTTAGATTCATAACATAAGGAGATAAAATTTCTGATCACTGATGTAACTGCTTGGCACAAATCTTAACACAGGCAATCTCAGAATGGGAAGGAAAGTAGTGTGTGTGCATGAGTGTATGTGTGTGGGTGTGTGTGTGTTTGTGTGTATGAAAGAGAGAGGGGAAAGGAGTAGAGAAGAAAAAAGGAGGAAACGAAGGTAGGGAGGAAGGCAGGAGTATAAATAGATGGGAAGGAGAGAGAAAACAAACTGCGTCATCAGGGTTCTTGAAGAGCAAAAGGAACGTGCCATATGTGCAAAGTCTGGGAATAATTTTCTTCAGTTATGTCACAGCCAATGAGCATCATGGTTTCCACCTGAAGATCATGCTCGGTCTAGTCAAAGGATACATTTTTATAGCTGCAGATTAGGATGATGATTATTATTGCCATAGCCACATTCTTGCATAGAACCTGAATATTTTAAGATGGATTATTTTTCCAAACACACACATTTTAACCTTATATGATACCCAAACTAAGCCCAGCATAGATACTTAAATGATGTTTTATAGACATAAAAAGACATTCCTCAGGGAAAACATTGAGCACTTCATTTACTGCTTTCAGATCTCTGGATGTTAACCACACCCCCGTGTCATGTAGAACTGAGGGATGTGGTGCACTATATTCTTTGCATTTCTGTGAATAATCGACCACAGAAATTGAAACTTGGTGTGAAGGATGTAATTTTCTCATTAGAAATGTAAGCATCATTTCATGTTTTATTTAAAGCTCCCTTTTAAGAAAGATCCTAAGGTGTTCCATGTCAGTGACATAAGGCAGGCCCCACACTGGGTGTTGTTGGTTTTTTTTTTTTTTTTTTTTTTTTTTTTTTTTTTTTGGTGGTCCATAATGTGATTCTGAAATAAAAGTGACAATTTTTAACACTGCATATGTTCAAAGACCTCTGCCAAGAAGGGGAAAAAATAGCCTTGGCACCAGAAGCTAAAGTGTGACGGTTCTTTGTGATCCATAATGAGGAAACAAGGGGCCATGTCCCTGATCTTGTCAAATTAGCACAAGGATAGCATATGAACCTTTAAAGAGGCTGAACATACATTTCTTCAATGGATTCCCAATTCTGTTTTCTGGAGTAGACAAATATGTTTACCTTTTCATTACTCTGTGGCTGTGTGTCTGATTGTTGGGAGGCCGGGGAGGGTGACAGTGTAACTGCTTCTACTCAGTAGGAACCGATATCATTACCTCAAAAGGCACCAAGTATGAGCTGGAAACTCTTTTTTTTTTGCTTTTTATGACAAAGCATTTGCTTATTTATTTTAAAGATTGTTTTATTTGAGTATACTTGACATACAATGTTATGTTAGTTTCAGGTGTACAACTTAGTGATTCAAGTTGTCTTTATGTTATGCTGTACTCGGCACAACTGTGGCTACCATCTGCCACCATAAAATGCTATTAAAATATCATTGACTATATTTCCTATGTTGTGACTTTTATTCTTGTGACTTATTCATTTCATAACTGGAAGCCTGTCTCTCCCATTCTCTGTCATCCATTTTGCCCATCCCCTTCCCCCATTCCCTTTGGCAACCATTAGTTTGTTCTCTGTACTTATAGGTCTGATTCTGCCTTTTGTTTCTTTATTCATTTGTTTTGTTTTTTAGATTCCACTTATGAGTGAAATCATGTGGTATTTTCCTTTCTCAGTCTGACTTATTTCACTTGGGATAATACTATCTAGGTCCACCATGCTGTCACAAATGGCAAGAGTTCATCCTTTTTATGGTTGTGTAATATTCCATATTATATTATATTATATTATATTATATTATATTATATATAATAATAAAATATATGTATATTATATAACATATAAAAATATATAATATATAAACATATAACATAAGTATAAATTATAAATTTATAAGTATAAATTTATAAATTATATAAATATAAATATATATAAATACATAATGATATATATATATAGTAACTAAAATCTTCTTTATCCACTTATCTATTGATGGACACATGGGTTTCTTCCATATCTTGGCTGTTGTAAATAATTTTATAATATATTGTAAATATTTCTACAATAAACATAAGGGTACATATATCTTTTCAAATTAGTGTTTTTGTTTTCTTTGGGTAAATACCCAGTAGTGGAATTATTGGATCATATAGTATTTGTATTTTCAATTTTTTTTAGGAATCTCCATATGCTTTTCCACAGTGGCTGTACCAATTTACACTCCTACCAACAGGGCATGAGGGTTCCTTTTCTTCCCCACATCCTCACCAACAGTTTTTTTCTGTGTTTTTGATTTTAGCCATTCTGACAGCTGTGAGGTGGTACCTCATTGTGGTTTTGATTTGCATTTCCTTGTTGATGAGTGATGTTGACCATCTTTTCATGTGTCTTTTGATCATTTGTATGTCTTCTTTGGAAAAATGTCTAGTCAGGTCCTCTGCTCATTTTTAATCAGATTATTTGGTGGGGGTGATGGTGTTGAGTCATAGAAGTTCTTTAAATATTTTGGCTATTAATCCCTTATCAGATATATCATTTGCAAATATCTTCTCCCATTCAGTATACTGCCTTTTTGTTTTGTTGATTGTTTCCTTCACTTTGCAAAAAAACTTTTTATTTTGATGTAGTCTCAATAGTTTATTTTTGCTTCTGATTCCTTTGCCTTATGTGACATATTTAGAAAAATGTTGCTATAGCCAACACCAAAAAAATTACTGCGTATGTTCTCTTATAGGATTTATATGGTTTCAGGTCTTACTTTAAATCTTTACTCCATTTTGGGTTTATTTTATTATTATTATTATTTTTTTTTTGGTCTGGTGTTCCATTTTCATTCTTTTACATGTAGCTGTCCAGTTTTCCCAGCACCATTTGCTTAAAAGACTGTCTTTTCCCCATTGTACAGCCTTTCCTCCTTTGTCATGGATTAATTGACCACGTAAGTGTGGGTTTATTTCTGGGCTTTCTATTCTGTTCCACCGATCTATGTGTCTATTTTTGTGCCTGTACCATACTATTTTGATTACAACAGCTTTGTAGTACATCTTGAAATCTGGAATTGTGATACCTCCAGCTTTGTTTTTCTTTCTCAAACCGCTTAGCACAAGAAGTTTTGTTCTCTGACTACTACTATCAGTTGACCTTAAGGTCCAGAGCTCACTGGATAAAGTCTGGGACCGTAGCGACAAGTTGCAGAGTAGGTCATCTGTGTCAATTCAGCACTGCCACATACACGCAACATCTCATGATGCCCTGCCACATCTGTAGGCACAACACTTAAGATGACAAACAGCAATAGCACAGGTGTCAAGTTTCCCTCAGAAGGCACAGCATTAACAATTTACATGACAAGTAGATGATATTTAACATTTTGTACAACAATCTGTTTGTGCTAAAAGCACAGTTAAAAATATTATGTCAGTCAAAGGCCCAAACTCTGCATGCAATGAGAGAAAATTTCTACCTTCCTCCCGAAGAGAAGAAAACTGATTTTGGTTTTAAAAATGCAGAGCTAGGGTTCTTCCCTGCCAAGGTATCTAAGGCACACCGGTAGCCCACTAAGGGCCTTGCAAGATGAAGCCAAGACTCCTCCATTGAATTGTTCTCACCTTAGAACAAAAGGGTCTGTTTGTGGAGGAGGGGGCTGTACTGTCAGCATGAGGAGGGAGATTAGGAACTTCCCATGGAGTGGCTGAATGGGAAAGACTTCTGGGAAATGCCATCTTCAAAGATTTGCAGAGATGCAGCTGGGGCCCGGTCTCAGGTGAACCACAGCCTCCCCTCTGTATGTCTATAGCTACCATAGTTTTAATTAGAGCCTCCCAGAATGCTATGCTTCTCCCCATCACTCCTGCTTTATCATTGTTGGGGGTAGGAGGTGTTCAGGTTTGTGTCATGCTACAACCGAGGCCTGATTAGTACTTTAGTGTATCCACATTTGAAAGTAACCAGGAAACTCATTCATCTTGCATGTTAGAATCTTCATCTTAGATGCCTCAGCCCCTAAGATGACTTCCTGGAAGACTTAACACAGGTGCTCTGTGTTACAGGATGTCTGCTCCTTTGGGACATTTGAAATCACTGAACGTGACCTCCATAATGGAGAAATAGCTCATACAATATCAGGGCATTTGTAGCTTTTAGAGGGGGAAAGACATCCTATTCTTCTTCTGCTTTCTATGGAAAATATTATAAATATGTGCATTGCCCCAGAGACCAATAGTCAGATGCCATATGAGTCCCTGGGGTGGAACAATAGAATAGGCACTGTAAAAAACATTTCTTAGGCTAACTTCCAGATATAAAAGGGGTGCCTCAGAGCTGTGGAGTGGGAAAATTCCTATTTCACAAGGAATATGATATTTTTAGACTGCATAAAAAATGAGGAATGCATGAAACTGCAGATGATAACGTGGAGCAGGCACCCCAAGTTGAGAGTGTGGGCCACATTTCCGCTGCTCGTTTCCCTAATGGCCCCTTATTTTGCTCGCTTGTCTCTGCAATAAAGTTTCTACTTGAGAAAAATGGGTACTTATGGAAAGGTTATCATGCCACATGCTGTCATTTGTTTTATAGTGAACTCTGATATTCTTTTCTTTTGATTTTCTGAACCAGGAGTTCTTAATTCTTAATTTTGCCAAAACATGCCAGTGAGTAATCTTCATTCCTTGCCCACCTCCCACTTGATTCCTGGATTTCTCTGCCACATGCCTTATCTCTCTTCAGTCATGATTTCCATTTCTTTGTATTTCTGTTTTGTAAGATAATTAAACTCTCTGGTTTTCTGAGAACAAGAATTCAAGGCTTAGCAGTGAATATTCTTTTTTGTTTTACAATTTTTCAGTAAGAATTCATTATATTTTTCAGTTCTGGTAAATCATTTTTGTGCCCCAGTTACCTCCTCTGGAGGATTTTCCTTCCTTTTTTCATTAAAGCACTGCTCTATCTCTTCCTCTAGAGTCAATTGTGCTATTTGTTCAGCTGGGCTCCCTCATGTCCCTGAGTCCCCCTAAACATGTGGTGACAATAGCATCCTCACAGTTCAACCTTTGGGCAAATGAAACAAGTCAATGGTGGGTGACAGAACATGTTTTCCCTAGTCTTGTCTACTGGGGCCAAGTGCTCCAGAAAAGCCTCTCTGGATGTGGAAATGTCCAGTCATACAAGCTGGGCATGATTTGCGTAATGAAAGGAATCAAATCAACTGTTGTTGAAAAAAAAAAAAAAAAAGAAGTATCCCTTCCTAATGGTTTAGAAACAGAGGGTAAGTAAATGGTAAAATGCGAAGGCTCACTAATTACATGACAACATCAATTATCAATGATCAAAAATCACGAAGATATGCACCATTGAATCATATACTTATCTGACTGAGAGAAGTATGGCCACTGATAGAAGTCACATTTACACGGATTCCCAACTTTTTTAAAGGAAAATTTTATTTATTTTTTTTTAATTTTTTTTAATGTTTATTTATTTTTCAGACAGAGAGAGACACAGCATGAACGGGGGAGGGGCAGAGAGAGAGGGAAACACAGAATCTGAAGCAGGCTCCAGGCTCTGAGCCATCAGCCCAGAGCCCGACGCGGGGCTCGAACCCGCGGACCGCAAGATCGTGACCTGAGCAAAGTCGGACGCTTAACCGACTGAGCCACCCAGGTGCCCCAAGAAAATTTTAAGGGACATAACCAGATGAAAGGTCCAGAAGTTGCAACTTTACCCCCTGACCTCAACCCTAGCTTTGCCTCAAGGAGGGACCCAGTCGTAATGGGGCCATATTAAGCTGGTGAATGGGTAATGAAGATAATGGACAAAAAAAAAAAAAAAAAATCAATGAAACATAGACATGAGAGAGATTGAGAGAGTATGTAAATGAACTCCCTTGCTTCTTGTTGGATTTATAGTCTGTAGTTCTGGTTACTCATGAGAACCTGCTATAGTTCTAGCCCTTGAATTTCAAGACTTTTTTTTTTTTCTATCATTCATTTATATAATATATCTTCCTTTACATAATATAGCTTGAATGTTTTTCTAGTTCTTGTAACTAATCTCAAACTAAGACCAAAACCCAAGTTAAAATTATGATAATCTGATCAATTTTACCTTGCCTTTCTGTCTGACTTCTTTCCTGAGCTTCAGGCTCAAGTAAGCACCTTTCTATTTGAAATCTTCATTCTGTATCTCAAATCACCTCAAACTTAACTGTCTGCGACATCATTATTGTTTTCTTTATGTTTTTTATATCAGCATGCTCCCCTACCAAGTTTCTTAGTAAATGCACCAAAATTTACCAGGGGCTTAGGTCAAAAGCCTAGATGCTATTTTTGACTCTTCCGTTTTCCTCATATACCACACATGATTTACTGCTATGATAGACACTACTACTGTTCATTGATATCCGGTTGCCTCTCTTCTGAATATTTGAGAGGACTTCATTTCCTTGTCCCCTGGGTGCCTTGTTCTGGACAGTGAAATCTGAGAAAAAGTTATATGCATCATTCCTTTGCAGAAGCATTTAAGAGCTATTACTTGATTATCTTTTCCTGTTATGTGATAGATGATATTTCACATGGTAGAGTGTCTGTCAGCCTGGGTTCTTGACTAAGCGAGAGCCCTCTGCTGACTCAAGACATACAAATAGCATGAGCAAAAATAAACCTTTGCTGTTTTATGGCACTAAGATTTGGAGGTTGTTTGTAACTGCAGCAGGAGCTATCCTATCTTAAGACAATCCCCAAGTCCTGCTAGCTCTATCGTCAAAACATATTCCAAACCTGATGCTGTTACCTCCTTTTCTGCCATCGCTATATTTCAAAGAATCCTCATTTCTTGCCTGGATTTACTGCAGTATCCTCTTCATCAGTCTTCCCTTTTCTATTCTGACATCTTCTCTCAAGTCCTTTCTGGCAGCAGCCAGCCTTTTGTCATTTTAAAGGTGAATCTCATCATGCCACTCCCTGTCCCAAACCCTCAACAACTTCCCATTAGACTTAGAATAAAAATCCAAGTTTCTCCATAAACCATAGCACTCTATGATCTGACTCCTACCTACTTGTCCAAATTTGTTTTCTGCCACTTTTTTTTTTCTAATCTCTGATCCAACAGCATTGTTTCTATTGTCTCTTACTATTACTTGCAAACAGTAAATTCATTTTCCCACCAGGGTTGTTCTCTTGCTATTACTTCTATGTGGAATGTTCTACCTCAAGATCTCTCTGTGGCTTGGGTTGCTCCTTTCCATCATACAAATCTTTGTTCCAAGATTATGTCCTCAGAGCCCTCTGTAAATTATCTAAAACCACATCCTCCTATAACTCACTCTCTCATTACCCTGTTTTACTTTATAGAGTACTCTTTCAACTGTCTTGTTCCTTTATTTTTTGAAGTTTCTCTTTCCTAGACTATGTATACCATAAGAGGATGATTTTGCTTTATAGCGTTCTGTCCCTCACATCTAGAAAAATCCTGGTGGTTATTTGTCAAATGAGTGAATTAATGAATAAATACCTTAAACAATCAGGATGTTAAAACAATACTGCAATGAAGAAACAACTGACAGAGAAGTAATATTCTTTCTTTTTTTTTTTTAATTTTTTTTAACATTTATTTATTTTTGAGACAGAGAGAGGGCATGAACAGGGGAGGGTCAGAGAAAGAGGGAGACACAGAATCTGAAACAGGCTCCAGGCTCTGAGCAGTCAGCACACAGCCCGACGCGGGGCTCGAACTCACGGACCGGGAGATCATGACCTGAGCCGAAGTCGGCCACTTAACCAGCCCACTGAGCCACCCAGGCGCCCCAGTAATATTCTTTCTTAAGTCCTTAACCTGTTTGTTTTTTGACAGAGCAAAAAATAAATCAAAATACTGCTATAAAAAAACTTTGTATAGCTTTTATCTGTCTCCTACTACTTACAATTCATTTACTAAGTAAAATCTGACTTGTTCAAATTAACATGCTTACATTAGCTAATGCATATTGGAAAAAGAAGACTTTTGTTTATTTATTTATTTTTAATTCTTTTTAACGTTTATTTATTGTTGAGACAGAGAGAAACAGAGCATGAATGGGGGAGGGTCAGAGAGAAGGAGACACAGAATCTGAAACAGGCTCCAGGCTCTGAGCTGTCAGCACAGAGCCTGATGCGGGGCTCGAAATCACGGACCGTGAGATCATGACCTGAGCCGAAGTCGGCCGCTTAACCAACTGAGCCACCCAGGCACCCCGAAAAAGAGGCCTTTTAAAAGAGAATTAGCACATTATATGTTTAAGGTCACAGTGGCGATAACTGATCTGTGTTCCTTAATCTAAACTACTTAAATTTCTATACAACAGACCCAAGAAATGTGCAAGGAAAAGATCTGAAAGCAAAAGAACAGACTCAAAGACAGAGGAAGCTAACAAGGTTTGTCAGGGCACAGACCATTTAAGTGGGAAACACTAACACATTTCCATGAAAAACAACCTGCATAGTTTAACAGAGAAAACCCATCAGTAGGATTTTTCAATGAACTATAAAAATGACCAACAAGTTTCCTCTTCATAATCATCTCCTTGATGACTTTTGTGTGAGTATACATACTTCTCTCACATGCCACCATGACACATGTGAATTTTCATCAGTAGGGAATATCCTTGGATCACTATTTTACTGGAAATATGGATTTGCACCAATACACTAGCTCAATTTGTATTCATGAAACATTCGACACTTTTGCTAAGCAGATGGTCCAGGTGAGGAGCTTTTACCGTAACCAAGAGATATATTAAAAATACCACTTTCAAAGGGACTGAACTTCTCTCCCTGGCCTCAGGATCCCTCCAAGGAGGAATGGCTGTTGGAGTAAGGAGGGCAAAGTCAGACTCTTGGCTTTGTGAGTCTGAAATCCTGAGTATGTCATTTAACCTTTTGATTCTAGATGAGAATCCTATGCTAGATGCTTCATGAGATTGTTGTGAAAATAATACATGTCAAAGAAATGTTTTGTAAACTGGTTATTTTTGGTATTTTTTAAAAAAATTCTGCTTCTTTGAGGTTATTACAGCCATCCTCTATATCAAATCTGTTATATGTATGCATGCCTTTCAGAGTAAGAGGAAAAGAAAGAACAAGCACCAAAATGGATATGTTTGGCCATGTGGTCTTTACTCCTCCTGGAGAGTAACAATTTCTGAATCTATTTAAAAAATGTTGAAATTACAGCAATTAACAGAAAATTACACTGCTGTTTTTTTTAAATTCACAAAGGCACCAAGAAGCTATCTCTCATATTATTAGCAAAGGCCCACAGTCTGTCTCCATACTCAAACATTTCCAAATAATCCATGTCCTACCCGAGAAGAAAGCTAAATTCATGGTCTATCATAAATGGAACAAAATTCTTTATAGCACTCACATGAATATCTGAGAAAAAATCAGAATAAAAACACACAAAGTTGTGTATTATATGAAACCTATTTACTGTTACAATATGTTAATTGCCAAAATTTTGAAATCTAAGCTTCCACAGTATCTCTACTTATTGTGTTACTTTGTTGAGTAATGCTCCTGTTCATCACTAAACATATCCTAAAGATTTTATTAAATAAGCAGAATAAGATGCATGATGAATAGTCCAAGAGAAGCAGTTTCATAAAAAATCCTAATCATGAGGATTTAGCTATCAATTATCCATGTGTACTCCAATTTCACACTCAGAAGTTACTTTAGGGGAATGATTAATTATAAATAAAGGGACCTCAAGATACCAAAAAATTACCATACACCAGGAATCCCTGTCAACAAAGATAGCTTAACTCCTTAAGGAAAATAGCACAGGACAATCCATCCTGTTCTCTCTTTTACACACAAAACCCATACTATCTAAAGATGTAAAAATGAGATCATGACCAAATGAGACTGATCAATTTGTATATATTCACCACCAAAAACAATCAGCATAATCCCTTCATTCAATTAATTACTGGAAAATATTCAATCACCTATGTAACCTCAACAAAGCATGGTCAGCTAGCTTTGGCTCAATGACTAGGTCTACTTGATATTTATGGAATAAATTTTTCTGCTTTTTTTGAGATTGAGGATCAAATTATACCATTTTCAATGTTTTCTAATTATGTTGTTCCTCCTACCTCGTGATGATTCTTGGCCAGCCATTCCTTAATGGTGCTGAGGGCAACAATGGAAGCAGGCTCATTCGGGAATCCTAAGTGAAGAACAGAATAAAACAAATAAACAAAAAAAGATGAAGGCAATAGAGAATTCAATGATGGTATGACACTGAATTTTTCTCATTTAAGCAGTATGCAATTCAACCAATTACTACTGAGCAAGACAGGTCTCAGTAAGGTACCCATGGATATGAAGCCCATGATCACACATATGACACATGAAAGGGGCTAGTGCTATGCCAGTCCAGCACTAACAAGAAAAAGGATTTAACTGTCTTTTAAATTCTACAACAGTCAATTAAAAATATATCTACATTTGTTTAAGAGTTTTCAAACACTTTCATATAATATTCTCATAAGAGGTGCTCATATAAGGTTTATTACCCTCAATTTATAAACCAAGTAAATATGGCTAGAGAATACATGTACTTGACCCAGGGTCATGGGCCAGCAGGACTCTATCAATGAACTGGCACAAGACAGGACAAGCAACTTGCCAAATAGCCATACCACTGAAAGTTATTACCAGAATTCAAAGAAAGTTATTATCAGAATTCAAAGAAAGTTATTGTCAGAATTCAAAGGCCTTCTTTTTAGGGCCACTGGAAATTATGTTTGAGGGGCGCCTGGGTGGCTCAGTCGGTTAAGCGTCCAACTTCAACTCAGGTAATGATCTCACAGTTCGTGGGTTCAAGCCCCGAGTCAGGCTCAGTGCTGACAGCTCAGAGCCTGGAGTCTGCTTTGGATTCTGGGTCTCTCTCTTTCTCTCTCTGCCCCTCCCCCACTTGTGCTCTGTCTCTCTCTGTCTCTTAAAAATAAATAAATGCTAAAAAAAATTATGTTTGAGATTAAGACAGCATGAATTGACCTGGTTGTGCACTATGGATTTGATTTTAGAAAGATGGGAAGAAAGACACTTATGTCCTACTGAGCAGTAGCACACATAATCAGAATTTCTAAAACCCATCCAGAATATCTCTTTAGCTTATATAAATCAAACATATTTCTGAACTTGCAGAATCATCATACATTCTGCCAATAAAATATATGTGAAGGAATAACCTTACAAATTCTATATTTATGGGGAAAAAAGAAGAAAAGATGGGAGTGACTATTCCTTTGAAACTACTTTCTTTAAACTTACTATTGGCTTCCTAATCACCAAATCTCATATAGTCAATCACTCATTCAAATCAGTCTTCATCTTTTCCTGTATCAGATGTGCTTGACTAGTTTTCCATGTTTCAATACCTCTTCCCTCCTGGATTTAAAAAAAAAAATTTTTTTTACTGTTTTAAAGTATACAACACAGTGGATTTTTATAGTTCCACAAAGTTGTGCAGCTATCACCACCAACTCCAGAATATTTTCATCATCCCCCCACAAGATTCTGTGCCCACTAATAGTCACTCCTCAATATCCCTCTACCCCAGCCCCTGGCAGCTATAAATCTACTTTTTGTCACTATAGATTTGAAGATTCTCCTCCTGGATTTTTCAGCACTGCCTTCTATGATTCCTCTCACCTATCTGAGCTCCTCCAGCTCCTTTTTCTAGGAGCATCCATTAAATGTATGCCATTCCCAACATCTAAAGTCAGCCTTCACCTTAGTCGGTATTCTGTGTTAGCCAGCTGCAGCATCATCCACTAACATGCCTTTTAATCAGGGGGCTCCTGTTACATTGTTCTGTGCAGATGCAGAAAGAGAGAGGTATTGCTGAAATGGGGAGATCTGGGATTTAAAAGACCAGTTTTATTGGAAGGCAAATACATATTCCAGTAGTTTATACTAACGGTATAAATCTCATTAGACTTTCAGAGAAAATGTATGAAAGAAGAGGAGCAAGAGAGAGATGTTTGTCCACATTTCCAAGAACAAATGTTGCTTTTCTGATTAGGTTTCTACCTACACACTTTGTAAGAGAGTGCATTAGGAAAGGGGACAAAATAAAGCAGGGCCAAGCTCCACTTGACCACTGTCATATGAGAGAGAGAACCACTGGCATAGGAAAAATGTGCACAACTTTTTATTTTTTTATTTTTTTTAACATTTATTTATTTTTGAGACAGAGAGAGACAGAGCATGAACAGGGGAGGGGCAGAGAGAGAGGGAGACACAGAATCTGAAATGGGCTCCAGGCTCTGAGCTGTCAGCACAGAGCCAGACGCAGGGCTCGAACTCACAAACCATGAGATCATGACCTGAGCTGAAGTCGGACGCTTAACCGACTGAGCCACCCAGGCACCCCATAACTTTTTAAACTTTGTAAATTCATCTATGACATTTGGGATTGTGAATTTGTTTTGAACTGTTTCATCTATTTACATTTTCCTTAAATGAAGGTTTCAAAATATAAAACCCTTAAAATAAAACCTGTTAGCTCATTCATTAAGCAAATTATTATTGAACCAGAAAAGAGAAGATATATAGACATGTTTAATGAGCCCCTGTCCTCTAAAACCCAAAGTCAGAGGGAGGAAATAAATAAGAGGCATGCATGTGAATGAATCAGGGATGTGGGGACACAGACAAAGGGAGCTAAGCAAGAAAGAGGAGGCTTTCTAGGAAGTGATAGAATGTTTGGGGAAGAGAACAATAAAGCGGGGAGCTGAGGAGACACTGTCCTCAGAAGTATGTGTGAGCAAGTAGGAATTAATGGAAAAGGTAAGAGAAGTGATGAGAGGTAGAAAGAAAAGGACTCCCTGTGGACTGCAAGGAAAAAGCAAGAGGCTGGGATGGGCATTTGTGGTTAGGGGTTAACTACAGGTGGCTTTTCTAGTTTACCTTACCCCCACCTCCCCTCTGAGTTTAACATCTACATTTGTAATCACCTGGATACCTCCCCTTGATTCACTCCAGAACCAGAAGTGTAATGTGTATTCTTCCACAAAATGAACTTCTTCCAGTCTTTCTGGTTTCTGCTCATGGATATCTCTCTCCTAAACACTGCTTCAGTATTTAACTGTTTCCCCAGCTGGTAACTGAGTCCTCTGAAATATTTTATACCACTTCCTTTCCTTCTTTGCCATCTGATCTCATTCAAAGAACAATCAGTCCTCACTTTGATTACTGTAGTTGACTCATAATCGTGCCTCTTTGGTCATCCCCCCGCTTCTCCATTCTGTTGAACACACCGCTTCTAAGTGATTCTTCCTAAAGTATAGTTACCACAACATTACACAAAACAATGGTGACCTTGGGGACTCTCCAGTAATTACAGAGTGAACTTTAGCTCCTTAGCTGGGCATGATACACCACAAGGAGCCTCTCTAGACTTGGGTCTTAGTTTTTCCTATTTATTCTCCTCCCATGAAATTCTTCTCCAACTTTTTGATGTGTTTAAGAAGTACTTAAATCATAAGATTATAGGGCTATATAAAGCTAATAAATACTGTAATCATGCTCAGTTGCAATGGCCGTCAGCATTAACCTTTAGAAGACGTAAGTCCCCATAGAGAAATTATAAAAATTCTCATAGAACCATGGCAACTACAGTCAGTTCCCAATTATATGTGACCTTCTGGTCACTTTCCCACATTTATCAAAGCCTCTGGCACTGAGCTATTGTTTTCATCTGCATCTCAAGGCTTGCCATAACCGTGGGTGACTTCAGTGTCCAATAAGATGACCCACCTGGCCTGCCAGTTCCTTGACCTGGTCATTTTTGACAACCACCTCCACTCCACCGCCTCCCTAGATCACACCCTGCTCCTTGAAGCAACATTTTTATTCCCAAATTACTAATTTAAGGATGCTCTCTCAAAACTTGTTCTATCTTTAGTTTGTTCTGCTACCTTCCAAGAGATGTCCTTTATAAGCACTTGAAGCCCAAACTAGTGCTCATATTTCCTGCCTGAATGGTGTGACTCTTTCCTACCTCTCTAGGCTCTTCTCACACTGTATCGCTCGTTGCTTCCTCAACTCCAGCTACACTGACCTTCTTTCTGTTCTTTGAATGTGGCATGTTTGCTTTTGCTCTCTGCCAGAAGGCCTTGCTCATGCTGTATCTTCTTCCTGAAATGACATTTCTCCCTCGTTTCCTAGCTTATTTTAACTTTTATTTGTTCTTTTCCCAGTCATCACTTCTCCAGAGAAGGCTTCTCTGACGACTCCCTATTTGACACTTTCATAACATCATGGAGCTTTCCCTGGTGGTACTCATCTTAGCTTCAATTTTACCTTTATTTATGTACATATTTGATTAATAATCCTAGTAGAGTGAAAGCCCTAAGGAGGCAGACATCACATCCGTGTTTTGCTTATCACTGTATCTCTAAACCATTGCTGGCACCTACAAGATGATCAATAAATGTGTGTTGAATGAGTGAATGGACTGTGGACTTGTGATTCATTGTACTGACAGCAAGAAAGCCAGCACTGGGAGAACAAGGGTGTTTAGCTCTAGAGTCTCAGAGGGTGAAGGGTGCAATGATATATCCACATTATCCTATTTCATCCCTGAGGGGAAACTACTGAGAAGATTCATATGAGAAAACACAGTTCCTAATGGAATGATATCCTGTAATCAATTAAAAATGGAGGGAAATATCAAGACAAATGTCCCTGAAAATATGCCTTCTTTCAGTGGGCATATATCTATACAAGATGAAGTATGGTGTTCAGAGGAAACAGCAACAGCACAATTCTTTGTCCACTTAACTGCAAGACTCCAAGGGTTACAAGTAAGACCAATGAATAGACAGGATAGATTTTTGCTCAGGGATGGGCTCCCGACGACAGTAAGGCCTACCTCGGGAGGTCACAATGTATTCTGGTCACCAGAGGGCTTTTGTTCATAAAAGCAGGATGGCCACCCAGAGGGAAGGCTGCAGACAAGCTTTAGATGAATCATTGAATTAAATGACATAGAAAATCTCTTCCAAGTATGAGGGTCAATGAGGCTGAACAAGCCATTAATAATTTAGGGCCAGGCGTGCAGGGAATTATATATGTGTGTGCCCAGGTGTACATAGAATCTGTGCTTCTGTTGGCATTCCAAAGTTTAGTTCCTTATTCATTAGTATAGATTATTAAATTTAACTTCTGTTGTGAATGTTGAAGTTGATTTACAGAATGTGTAAGTGATTTTTTCTTTTTGTTTACTTTTATATTGAAACTACTTGCAAAATTTTTACATGCACGCAAATGTACATACATACATCATACACACATACAACCCTTACCCAAATCAAGATATAAAATATTTCTAGCTCTTCAGAAAACTGCCTCGTCCCAAGTCAATATCTACCCCATGAAGAAACTGCTATTCTCTCTTCTACTGTCACAGATTCATTTTATCTGTTGTTACACTTCACATATATAGACATACAATGTGCACCCCTTTTGGTCCAAATTTTTCAACATTATGCCTGCCTGATTTATTCATGTTGTTACATATAGCAGAAGCTGCTTCTTCTTCTCTGCAGTGTTGTATTCCATTGTATGAATATGCCACAATTTATTTAGCCATTCTACTGTTGATGGACAAGTGGATTGTTTCCAGTTTTGAGCTATTAGGAATGAAGTTGCCATGAACATTCTCATAAATGTCGTTTTGTGGACATGAGCACTGTTTCTGTTGAGTATATACCTGGGAGCTGGGGCTACCAGTTCATCGCTTAAGCAGACATTTAACTCTGGTAGATTCTGCCAGTTTTCCAAAGCAGTTTTACCCATTTACACTCCTACCAGAATTAAACCAACACAATATTTACAAATTTTGAACAAGAGAGGTAAAAATTGAAACAGAAAATTCAATTTACGATAGTTTTTATCCATGGTACAGCAAATAACTCATTAGACAGATATTTTCCTTTTACTCAGTTATTAAGCAGATATTTCTCTTTTAATCAAATTGCAGAAAGATATAGCAATGAAGATTCACTGAAGGTCCTGCCCAGCCATTGGACTATTCGTTTGATGGAATTGTTAAAAATCTGGAATGTTTTCAACACAATTCGAATGAATCTGGTTTTGACCTTGTCATAGACGAAGTTCCTCTCTAGGTTTCATTCTTTTATTCTTTTGCTGTTGTTGATAATTCTCCAATATCTTCAACTTTGTCGATTGCTCTGACACAAAGACTAAATTTGTTTCCCTGACATAAAAAAAAAAATACCACTTTCTACAAATTGGTGTTTGTGGTGTGTGTCAGAGCAGAGGTAGGTGGGGTGTTGGGTGAAGCAGGCGAAGGGGATTAAGAGTGCACATCTCGATAAGCGCTGAGTAACGTGTAGAATTTTTGATCATTATATTATACACCTGAAGCTAATATAACACTGTGTCAGTTATACTTGAATTAAAGAATAATAAAAATACATAAAATAAAACACATTCTACTGAAAATCTAGCATATTCTACTGAAATAAAAGTAGACATAATTTGCTTTGCCTGTAAAACTACCCTTTTTGCAGGCAGAAGCAATGGATCAGCTTTTGTTTTAAACCTAAAATGACAGTCTGCTTGCAGCTCTGGATCACCCTACCATCGAGGGCATATGGTAATGCCTTAAGTCAGTTATTTCAAAGAAGTTCTTACTGCAAAAAAATATCAAATTGAACATAATTTCAGGTATGATTAACCCATGCGTCCAAATGTCAACCCCCCTCTACCATGTACAGTCTAGCCAGGGCCTTGCTTTCTTGCATTGCCCCTGATATGCCTGTCAAGCCCAGCCATAAGGAGTCACCTCTGCCTTAACTGTGGATGCCTCTCTAGCAGTTGTAAGAATAAGGCAACCTAGATATCAATGCCCAGGCAAAGCTCACAAGCGTAAAAACCATGCACAAGTTCTTCTGGAGTGGTTTTCGCCTCAAAGGGTGTTTAGTCCATAATCTCATCTCACCAAGAAGGGTACTTAGTCCAAAGCTGTGATGAAACACTGGTTGCCATACTAACCATCCCTCAGTGGCTAGAAGCACAAGATTAGTACTGAATTGTGATAAAGTTAGAAGCAAGAGTTAAAAAAAAATCAAAAGCAAAAACAAAACCTCTCTGGAACTCTGCATGTGAAATTCACATTCAATTTTGAGTTCTCCCTCCCTATCAAATCTTTAAAGCATGTTGGTACTTTTTTTTCTATTTACACACAAACTCAAGCAAAATACTATGCAGGTCTTAAACATGGGGTGTTCAGCATTGATGCAAATCTCAGACTGTCCCAAATGACAGGGATGTATCACTGGGTTTATTGAAATGTTAACATCAGTTGAACTGAGATTGTCAATGTTGATTATCAATGCAAAATTACACTTTGCTTCAATTTTGAGACAGTGTAACCACAACATTTTCCATCTTAGCACAAAAATTCTGGTGTGGGGACCACAGGGACATGAAATAGTATACTTTACAAGCTCAAGTAAAAGGACATGAAGCATGAGATGAGTTGTCTTTCTCAGAACATTCCTCATGACTATTTCTTGAACGAACACACACACATACACACACACACACATCTGCCTTTGGTCAGGAGGAGAGGTAGGGGGATACAGATGGAGGGTGCACCAAGGTGCGGGGCTGTGGGGGTATAAGAGTATGGGGTATATGGGTGAGCAAGGGAAAGTATAGGGAAATGAATTTATTTTTTAATCTCAAAACATTTTTTGTCAACCCCTTCCCCCTAGGCCTCCTTCCAAGACATAAAAGCAATTCTGATAGCACGATGAAATCAAATTACTTGAAAGAAATGAGCTGAAGGAGGCTCACCGTTAAGCAATCGCTAGAGCAGCCACTCAGACAATTCTGGCTAAAGGCTGAGTTTCACAAAAGATAAAACAGGTGAAGTAATAAGAGTGACACTGGCCTCAGTGACTGCAGTGAGCACAGCAGCAGAATGCTAAAGAGGGTGTCACTGGCTTTCCTCAGGAGAGCAAAGGGCACCACAGTAGGCAAGAGCGAGACATCCCCAGCCTGTCAGTAAGATGGTGGAGTCTCAGCTGGTGTTGAAAAGGCAGGTTTTTGTAAAATATGCACATATATACATCATATGGCATCTTAACAAGTTCAATAGACATAGCAGATGCTGACAACACCCTATATACATCCCCTTGGCATATGCCATCCTTGCACACTGGCTTGATTTACACCCACTAGCACCAGCAGGCTTTTAACTGAGGGTGTCCATAGTGACACCATAGGTGGGGCAGGTCCAAAGTGTCAGGGAATCAAGACCACCAGCAACATTTCTCAACCCATGATTAATGAGAGATTGTGGATAAATATCCCAGCTCACTCACCCCTCAGGCAAGACAACACTGAGGTGCATGCTTCATACAGTTTCCTCGAGTTGCCCGGTGGGATTACCCACCTGTTGTTCACAGTGGCAAATTGCATTCTTATTGGCTTCTTTCCCTGAAATCATCTCCCCAGTTAACTACTTGAACTCAAACCCTTGCCTCTGAGCCTGATTTGGGGGGAAGCCAAACCACGACTGCAATCAACATGCATTCATGAACTTGAGAAAATGAGGGGTCATGTTTTATCTGATGGCACCCATTCTTCAGACTTTTCTACTTGTAAGGTCTGGCATGTGCATGGTAGATAAATGTTTTATAAATTACTTAATGATATGGAGGAAATAAGTTCGAAGTTGTCAGCATGGAAGCACAATAGTATTTTACTTTGGGGAGGGGGGAGGGTAGAGGTCATATAGGTTAGGCTCACACTGGCATGGAAGCCTGGCCCCACTGGACAGAAATCTTGAAACCACAGTAAACTGTTGTTGCTGCTGCTGCTGTTAACATTTATTGAGTAGTTATTATGTACATGTCACTCTACCTAGCATTTATATGTATTATATTAATTAATCTCCACAACAACCCAATGAAAAGAACAAGGGAGAATAATTGAAGATGAGCTGGTCTATAAATGAACAGTGACTTTAGTGTATTCAGGGAGGCAGTGACCAAAGATGATTAATTTGGTTTTATATTAAAAACTACCAAGAGGTGTGCAAAATGCAGTCTAAGTGTTATGCAAGCATTGGTAGACTCAGTATCAATCACTAATGTGGTTTAAACCAGCATATGCTTGAAGAGGAAGCAAAGATACTGCATGTGGCCATGGGTGGCAAGGGTGGGAGCCTAGGCTGTCCTTAAGAGCCCTGTCACCTCTGGCTTCCACATAAAATTGCCTGAACCTTCAAAACTCCCTTCAAGATGTGTATAGTCTTTCCCACTTTATAGAATGAAAGTGACTCTTAGAGAACCCAAGCAAGGGGCAGGGCCAATACCCAAGCCTGGGTCTGCCTGATTCCACCCATACCCTAGCCGAGTGCCTGCTATTGTTCATCCTCCCACATCCATAGAATGAATGGAATTTACCATGACCCCTCTCCTTCAGAGATTCACCTCCTGAGGCAACAGTTTCAAACTCCAAGAGAAGGAAATGAAATTGGAGGCACATAGGATGAGAAAGCTTGTTTCAGTGTGCCAAGCACGGGGCCTCCTGCCTGGTCACACCCAATAGACCTGGGGTCACTGATGTTTTGCTCTCTTTCTCGTGTGGCAGCCAGTCTACCATTTAATGTCTGCATTTCAGAGTATGGATAGGGCCCAAGGAATGCCCTTGGGATTGTAGAAAAGCTGGTGGATGGGATGGTACAATTACTCCTCAACATATAGGTACCATCATTCTGGACACAATTGGAACCTAGAAATCTGAAGCTCACTGGCTCACAACAGAACTTCTGTGTATCACACCTCTCTCTGTGGTCCTGCCTTACCCATTATTTTGTTCAGCTTAGCACTGATTTTCCAAGCAAGACCTCTAGGATTGTCATATATACAAGGGAGAAGGAAAATTCTGTACTTCTTATCATTAAACTCTTTCCACCCCCATTCTTTCATTTCACTTGACATTATGTGTTCCATAGCAAGTGACACTCCATAAATTCTACTATATTCAGCCTCAGACTTGAGTTACTTTTGCTTTCACCTACTTAAAACATTGTGCAACATGAAGTTTTCCTTTCAAGTTGTCTTTCCTTCTCTCTGCAAAGCGGGTATGAATGAGCCGCACTTTTATGGGACACAAGGTTACAATCTATGCAAGCTTCATCAGTTTCTAAAACTTATGAGCTCCAGCTTCTACTTCTGAGGATATTTTTTAAACCATCTTTTGCCTAAGGAATTATAATAATGACCTAAGAAATGGCTCGTGAAACAAATGCTATTCTATGCAAGCTGTTCCTACTAACTTTGAATAAGTCTCTTGAGAAAGGAGATGAAAGATCTCATAGAATCACCTGGAACAGAAGATTTCTAATATTCTCTTTTAAAAGAACATTTTTCCTACAGGGGCAATCAAGGGAGTTCACCAAGGGTATCACATTTGAGTAGGAAAGATTTATATTGGGATCTACTGAAAAGACAAAAATGAAGTTTCTACTTTTGAACTGGTGGCACCCTGTGGTGCATGGACCTTGTAGCCAATGATCTTTCTAAACATAAAGCACACCATGTCATAGCCATGCTAAGAGATGCCAGTGACTTGTGACCAAAGTCTAAACTCCTCATTTTGGCTTTCCAGAGCAGTTGTGTGGCCCCCCTCATACTCTGAAATGCTTGGTTACCATGAGTAACTCCACTGGAATATAAACTCCATGAGGCAGAGCCCTTATCTGTCTTATTCACCTTTTCACCCTCAGTGCTCAGAGCAAAGTATGTGCTCAATAAGGTGTGAAGCTTCCTAGCATCCTGAAATGATTTTATGCCACCTAAAGCCTAGGAAAATCATCTCTCTCACCAGAGGGAAGGAAACAAACTAATTCTGTGCAGCTCTCTTGTGCCTGCTGGGCAAGAACTTCCACAACACATGTGACCTTGGCACAACCTAAAGGCATGGACTTAGGAGAATGAGAAATAGGTCCCTTGGCTTTAGGTCCAAAAAACACCTCTTGGGCTTCTGTGACCTTCAAGCTGGGTCAGAGAACAGGAGCTCCTTCAGAGACACACCATTATAGAGGGTCTCTTAGCTTCAAGTGTCACTGACTTAGAGGCATGAAACCACATATGTCCTAAAAAGCTTTTATGTTCCCACCTGCACAGCCAGGTTGCAAGGTTCTCCTGAAGGAGATGCGCTGAATATTTTCATCACAGCTTCCAGCAGCATTAACCATGACACCATAACATGGAAGAAGAGGAGTGAGTCCCCAAAGCCCCTGCTTATTGGCTTTTACTCCCCAGTAACTAGCCAAGTTCCCTTGAAGGCCTAAGTTTGCAAACTGCCCTCATAATCCCAGGAATTTCTCTGAGGTTTCTCACTGATCAACTCTTGTGCAATAAACACTGAGCATGGAGAGCCTCTCCTCTTCACATATGAATGTTAAGACAGACCTTGGCTGCTACACTCTTATGTCCTGAGGTCCATCTGAACCAGTCTCAAGATTTCAGCATGTGAAGTTTTCTTAGCTAGAGCTGGTGCAATTGGTGAGAACTCCACTCTATGGTTTGATAGAATTTACAAATGGCAGCCACTCTTTTGCTGAGAAACACAGCGATTAATGCAATCTTAGCAACTCAGACTGTGATTAAAAATAACACATTATTTGATATAATTATATAATTTCTATGATCAAAAATATGTCTTTTGATATACTGAAAGCCCACTGGAGTACATCATCCTGAAAATCATTTTCAAAGACACTCTGAAAGATCACAAGTGAGAAATTCTGAAAATTTCTCTGTTGTGATGGAGAACACAGTTTGATGTGGGCAGTAATGTCACCATTAGACTACTGTGTCTC
Organism: Panthera pardus; assembly: GCF_024362965.1. Taxonomy (NCBI): domain Eukaryota; kingdom Metazoa; phylum Chordata; class Mammalia; order Carnivora; family Felidae; genus Panthera; species Panthera pardus. Next base: position 40,910,266 of record NW_026526821.1, on the reverse strand, counting down.
TTTTTCATGGTTTGGATTCTGAATGTGCTGGATTGGATAAGCATATTGAATTCCTCACTCCTCTTTGCCACACCCTCTGGCACCCTTATTTTTCAAAACTATCCTGTAAGTGGAGTATATTTCCCTGTGTCACTGATGTTGAGTCTGGCTATGTGACTTGCTTTGGTCAATGGGATGGGAGCAAATGCGAGACTTTAAGAGCATTCACCGGCATAAAAATGGAATGTTCCAGGTAGCCACTGCCCTTTCAGAATGGCACCTGAAGTGAGGTAGGTGAAACAGACTGACCATTACCAAAAGGCTGGGATCCAGGTCAGTCAGGTCCAGCCCAGCCTCAACCAGTTAAACCCAGTCAATCTGCAGAACTGTGAACAAGAGAATAAATGCTATTTGCTGTTAGCCTTTGCTCTTTCGAGGTCATTTGTAATGCAGAAAAATCTGACTGATACATTGAGCAAAGACTGATATGCTTTTTGAAATCCCACTTGAGGATGTACGGCACTCAGGAGTGGTTTTTCTTCTTATCTAGGTCTTGGCCAGTTTTGGAAGATGGTTTCACTTGTTGACTGTCCAGAGTAAAAATATTATATATGTAATAAATTGTGCATATTACTGCAAAGAATTCAGAGGCATGGGAATTGTTTCCAGAGAAACCCTGGAATAAGGAAAAGAGAAAAGGTTTTGCAGTCAAACCTACTAGACATTGCATCCTGCCGTGAAAACGGCAATCTGTGTGAGTATAGCCTGTTCCTTTTTATTTTTTTTTAAGATTTTATTCTTAAGTAATGTCTACATCCAATGTGTGGCTCGAACTCACAACACTGAGATCAAGGGTCACATGCTCCACTGACCGAGCCAGGCAGGTGTTTCTACAAAGCATGTTTCTATTCTTTGCCCACCCAGTAATATGGGGATAAGGCTACCCTCTTGCTGTGAAGATGAAATAGAATAAGTCACATACCCTTTGTCCCTCACAGGGCTTATTTAGGTCCCTCTCCCTACATTTACCTTATTTACTTAAAGGTGTGAGAAAACCAAAAGATGTAAGGAAGCCTAAAGGTACATGAATGCCATTCCTCACCTGAGGCCTGGAAACCCAGCTAGGAGCACCAAACTCTTCAGTATGTCCTAGAGTCAGAACCTCAAGTGAAGGTATGATCAATTGTTTCTCCTGAGAGCCTTGAAATAGATTTGCATTACCTATTTTTCCCAAGAATCCCCTCCTAATACTAGAAAATATAATTTTTTGGTAAGAGAAACAAGTAGTAGAAGGGGAGGTATTCACAAAGTGACCTCATTTATAGCTAAACCTCTGAATTGTACCGTACTTACTATGGTCAAGTATCGGCATCCAAAAGATGCTTGCTAGTTAGACTCCCAATCACTCCACTGTGGATTTCACAACATCCTAGTGATATGATGAATATGCTTCTGTAACAAATCTAAAATGAATTTGGAGTGGCCTGAGCAATGGCCTCTGATTCATCACAGATATGACCTTTTCTTGTTCTATCTGGAACATTCCCTTCACTGGCTTTTAGATTTCTAAGGTTTACCCAAACATAAGACACCACTCCTGAAATTGCCCAGAAAAATGTAATTGGAAGTGACGTATGTACTATTTCTCTCAAACAGAAGCCGAGCTCGTTCCTCTTAACCACAGTGAGGTATTTGGGGGAATAGTAAGCATTTGAGGAATGATAGGAGAATGGAAGAGACCAAATAAACCACAGAATTTTAAAGCAGGAAAACTGCATTTTAAAATGCAAATTTCCCACAATGCTCATCATTTGTCAGTCTTAATAATGAATGACAGTATTTCACCAACCATGAGCTCCAGACCAAGTTTGTGGTAGCATAATGAAATCCTAGAAGGGCATATTTCTCATCAAAAATCAATTTGTTCTCTGGCTTGAGCTGTAGTAAGCAGACACAAGATAGCATGAAGTAGTAATGTGCCATAAAAACCTGCCAGGACCAGAAAAGAAGTTTAGGGTGTGCTTTTAGTGTGAATAAGTATCCATTTAAACATAAATGTTAAAGATTTATTTTGACGGATCCCTTTAGGAAGTTGGAACTTTTGTGTACACTCAAAGGTATTCCTGAGAGAAAAATAAAGCAGATGTTTGCACAGTATTTTATGTATGTGACACCTGACATTATTTTTCTTCTTAAAAAGTAGAATGGCGTTCTGGCACACAAGAGGCTTGGAAGTTGTCACTCCTTCCTAACAAGTGATAGGCTGAAGAAACTGAAAAAAAAAAATCAACAACTTTTCTTAGATCTTTCAGAGAAGTGAGGTCCCAGGGCAAATCACTGTCCCTTCAAACTGTAGAAACAGGCAGGTGAATACAAAGAACCACAATTTCACGGAGCAGCAGCTCTTTGAGCAGAAACGTCCACAGGAGACAGTACAAGGGGAGGGAAACCTAAACTGTGGTTAAGGAACTGTTGGAGCTTGGGGTACACATGTCTTAGAGTTAAAAACTCCAGAGGTGCCTAGCCTTAGGGTGCCCACCCCACTTTTGTAAGTTTTATCTCCAGGAGCTCGACCAGGTTTTCTCACAGTGAATATAAAGAAAACCCTCCCTCATGCCACCTGCAGGGGGACAGGGAAAGGGACTACGGCAATATCTTGGTTTGAGAACATAAATTGTTCTGGAAACATGCTTGTAATCCAAAACACTTGCATATCAAAGCGAATTTCAAGAACCATTGTCTCGGTTGTGATCATGTGACGTGCGGCATCATGTACTACTCATATTGCAAGATAACGCTCACTTATCAAGTTAAATTTTTTTAGAAATGTTTGCTCATCTTGCAGAATGCTCGCGGAACAACTTACTTGCAATCCAAGGTTTTACTGTATTTTGAAATAGGCCACACTGTTCTCAACAAGGCTTGCCTTCAGGAGAAACTATGTTACCAGAGCCTAAACTACCTGGGGGAAGGGGAATATTCTAGTCCAGCCAGCTCTAGCCATCCGTCCACATGGGGGAAGGAAAACACCCATCTGTAGCCCATGCTAGTCATCCAATCTCACCTGAAGAGGGAAAGAGGGAAAATAAGAAGCACTTGTGACATTCTCAGTTCAGAGGCATGGGCTCATTAATGACGGAGACCTGAGCAGAGGACTAGAGCATGTTTCCCCTCCCCCACACCTCACCACCACATTACTAAAGGACTATTTACTGTAGTTCCATTTGCCAAATACACCATGTTCAGCTATCAAGAAAAAAAAAATCAAAGCATACTAAAAAGCAAAACTCATAGTTTGAAGAGACTGCCTAAGCATCAGAACCAGATTCAGATAAGGCAAGGATGTTGGAATGATTCATATGCTAAGTATTCTAATGGGTAAAGCACATAGCATACAAAAACAGATGGGCAACACAGGGAGAAGGACAGAAATTCCAGGAAAGAATCAGAAAGAAGCTCTGGAGATCAAAATCATTATAACAGAAATGAAGGATGCCTTTGATGGGCTCATTAGCAGACTAGACATAGCTGAAGAAAGCACCTGTGAGCTTGAGGATATAGAAAATTTGGAAGTCAATAGAAACTTCCAAAATGGAACAAAAAAAGAGAGAACAGAATATCTAAGAACTGTGCAACAACTACATATGAATAATGGGAATATCAAAAGATGGTATGTGGGACTCTCTATACCTTCCAGTCACTTTTGTTGTGAATCTAAAATTGTTCTAAGAAAGTCAATAAAATAAGATAAAATAAAATGAAGTAAAATAAAATAAAACAAAATAAAATAGCTCCCAGATTTGACAGATGAGCATTTCCAGCTACTATTTCTGGCATATATTTTTTAAAGTTCCTTTTTTTATTTTGAGAGAGAGAGAGAGAGACAGAGAGAGGGAGAGAGCGCGAGCACACACAAGCAGGGCAAGGGCAGAGAGAGAGGAAGAGAGAGAGAATCCTAAGCAGGCTCCACACTGTCAGCACAGAGCCCAATGCGGGGCTGGAACTCATGAACTGTGAGATCATGACCTGAGCTAAAACCAAGAGTTGGGCACTTAACCAACTGAACCACCCAGGAGCCGCTTCTGGCATATTTTCTAAATAACAGCTCACCCACCAATGGCTTCAGTGTTTTTTTGGCATTCTAAATTCAAAAGCTCAGTTTAAGAAATGATATTGAGGCAACTGCTGTGTGACAGCAAACATGTAAAATTTCTACTCAAGCACAGAGGCTCCATGATTACTAAGGAATGCTCTATCAGAGACAAAACTTTTTTGTGTGTAATAATGTCAATAGTGACTTTAATAACATATTAAAATTACCAAGCACGTTTCATGTACATTAGGAATTTCCTTTATTACTGCCCATTGCACTTCCTATCACAATTATACACAGACACATTTCTTGTGTTATTACATACAATAATAAATATTGTATTTTCATAAAAAATGTAGAATGGACTACTGATACACACAACACAGGTGAATCCCCAAAACACTACTTTGTATTTTTAATTGTTTTTAATGTTTATTTAGTTTTGAGAGAGAGGGAGAGCGGATGGGGGAGGGGCAGAGAGAGAAGGAGACACAGAATCTGAAGCAGGCTCCACCTGTCAGCTATCAGCACAGAGCCTCATGCAAGGCTTGAACTCACAAACTGGAAGATCATGACCTGAACCCCAGTCACATGCTTAATCGACTGAGCCACCCAAGCACCCCCCAAAACGGAATTTTGTATGAAGGAAGTCAGACATAAATGTGTACATACTGTCAAGATTCCATTGATACGAAGTTCAAGAACTAGCAAAAATAAGCTGTTAGAAATCTGAATGAGAGTTGTTAAAGGGGGCTGAGATTGACTGAAATAGGTCATGATGGAACTTTCTAGGGTGATAGAAATATTCTACAACTTGACTGGGGAGTTGATTACACACAGGTATTCCCATTTGTTCATATCTTCCCCCTTGACTTAGGAGAAGCTGTTACAGAATTCAAAATGGTCCCATTGCTCAAGATGGGGCACAGGTGTCCATGCTGACTGTCTTTATTAATGCCTAGTGCTCATCTGAGGCACACGGACAAATGAAGTTTGAGAAGGGGACTCCTACTGTTCTGATCTGTTTGCAGCAAATCTGAAGATGATAACTGCCTTCAAAATGCTTAACATATTTGTCATACACAAAGAGAGAGTGAAAGAAAAAGAAAGATTAAGAGAGAAAAATTTCCCTTGGCAGATGGGAATATGGGGAGCAAGTTGAGAAGAATCAGTGGGGCAAGTCATGGTGGTGATGAAAGAGGGGTGTCCGTCAATATTGCAGAGTCTGCCTAAGGAGATGGGCAGGTAGAGACAGCAGGTGAGTGACTTCTGCCCCAGGGGGGCCAAGTGAAGCCCAACATGTTCACAATGGACTCCTGTACAGGGTTAGAAACAGTAGATCAAGTGCCAGGACAAATGCTATCTTGACATGTTTCTTAAGCTTAATAATGGCCCTCTATGTTGAATTTTTTTTTTTAAACGTTTTATTTATTTTTGAGACAGGGAGAGACAGAGCATGAACAGGGGAGGGTCAGAGAGAGGGAGACACAGAATCCAAAACAGGCTCCAGGCTCTGAGCTGTCAGCACAGAGACCGACGTGGGGCTCGAACTCACGGACCGAGAGATCATGACCTGAGCCAAAGTCGGCCACTTAACCGACTGAGCCACCCAGGCGCCCCAAATTTTGATTGTACCATGATGGTTAGTAGAAAACATGAAAACTCAAAGAACCTGCAGTTTCTCTTTAGAGGTAAGGAAATAATGAACTGCAGAGATGACGGCCTTCTCCTCATCTAGGTGAAGCAAGAGAGAAAGTGTGAGATGGAATAACCCATGGCAATTTTGATAGAAAAGGGAAGAGGATGGTGGAGTAATCCATATGGCCTGAGTTAAAGTAGAAAATGAGAGCATGAGCAGTCATATGCGGGCATGACAATTCATTCTTTGCTCACTTCCCTCCCCCCCCCCCCAAAAAATAATGATTCCTAAGCTGTTCTATTCCTGTTGTAATGCCTCTCATTTTTAGACTGTATCATTGTGTAGAAAATTATTTTAAACATTTTCAGTCATCAAAAGAGCCATCACATAAAAAGACTTGGAGAGGAAGTCATTCAAGACGTAGCAATGGTTTCGTGGCCACCATAATGTCACTGATTTAATTTTCTTCTCCTCAAGGGCAGAAGTAGCCCCCTCTCTGAATTTATTTCTGTATAGTCACCTGTTTCCTTACTTCCTGTCAATTCCTCAGCACCCTTGTAATTTGTTTATCCCAAATTAAACTGCATTCATTTGTATGCTTCCTAGTAAATAGTAGACTTTTAAAAGATGTTTATTTTCTCCAACTTGGGCTATACTGCAAGAACCTGAGATCAGGCTATCTCTGACTTTCTTTCTGGGACATAGTATTTATGAATGTGCCGCTTTCAGTTAACACTGAGGTTAAGCAGCACCATGCACAGCATTCATAGCTCAGATCCTCTCTTTATCTCTCAGTATGTATGTGTGCATATACAAATATATTAAAATATTATGTGTAAAATATAAGCATAATGCATACTTACCCTGTTACTAAATACAAACACAATGTGACATTTACTTCATCTTAGCTTTTATTATCGAGACTGAAAGGACCTTGGACAGCTTCTGCCTTGTGTATAAGAAAGACATGAGTCATTCAGCCTCTTCCAGAGTAGTAGATACCAAGGTATTCAGATCCTAACCTAGTCTGCTACTATAGACACAGATACAGAATGGCATGGACACTTGAGCCCAAACTATAATATTATGTGAAAAGGCACCTTCTATTTTTGTTCTTTTCCAAATAAAGTTTTGAGTAGCACACTCTCCAAATGAGAACTATAATATTGCAATGTATCAACTTGAGCATTTTATTTTATTATGTTTGAATGTTTATTACTTTGAGAGAGAGAGAGAAAGAGAGAGAGAGAGAGGGAGACACAGAATCCGAAGCAGGCTCCAGGCTCAGAGCTGTCAGCACAGAGCCCAACACAGGGCTCAAACTCACAAACTGTGAAATCGTGACCTGAGCCAAAGTCGGACCACCCAGGCACCCCAACCTAAGCATTTTATAATTAAATACTAAATATGTGTCTTCCTTACTTTCAAAGAATGCTATGGTCAAACAAAGTGTGACTGTCAGAGTTCTGACAGGAAACAGTTTCCTGAGATAGTTTAAATAAAGAGATTAAATGAAGGGACCACTACAGTGAAATAGCAAGGTTCAAAGATAAGCAAGATAAACTGGGACTCCAAGACACCAACAGCCCAGGGAAGCAGTCAACACCCTAGAGGAAAGTAGTGGAAACAGTGTCACTATAGCCTAGTGAAAGAAAGGGCTTCCTAGTGAACTGGTCATCGAGAGGCATAGCTACTGCCAGAAACATAGTGCCAAAGTGGGGGGGGGGGTAAGGTGTAGGGGGAGTCAGGGGTGGGGATTTAGGGAAAGCAAAATAAGGAATTGAGATAAGAAATATCCGAATCAGGGGCTCCTGGGTGGCTCAGTCAGTTAAGAGTCCAACTTCAGCTCATGTCTTGATCTTGTGGTTTGTGAGTTTCAGCCCCGCATAGGGCTCTGTGCTGACAGTTAGGGGTCTAGAGTCTGCTTCGGATTCTTTGTCTCCCCCTCTCTCTGCCCTTCCCCTGCTCATGCTCTCTCTCAATAATAAATTAAAGTTAAATTTTTTTTTTAAAAGAAAGAAGAATTTTTTTTGAAAGAAAGAAGAAATAATTTCCTCCCACCTTTCCATTCTGCTAGTTAACCAATCCCTCCCTTTCCCTATCAACCAAACCCAAACAAAAGCTAGTCAGCAAGGAATCTCAGGCAAGTTTGCTTAGAGAAAAGAGAAGAGGGAGGAGGGGGCCAAATAGAGAACTGCCAAGAAACAAGGAAGTTGTGCTATTGTAAATAAATGTGCTATTGTAAATCATAACCCTTATGAAAGTTAACCCACTGGGTTACCGCCTCTAAAGTGTTACTTACTTTAGACAAAGCTCCAAAGATTGGGGACCATATATAAATGGCACAAAAACCCAAGTTTTGTCAGGTAGGCAGGAGGAATTGGTGAAATGTGATTACAGTTATGAGCCACAGGCCCAGGAACTCAAGTGAACAGGTGGGAATTGGTGTATCCTAGATCATGCAAACATTTGCCCCATTTTAAGGGGGGCTTGTCTCTCAATTAAGCAGCAGGCTGGTTTCTAATAGCATTTGTCTGAAGTTTTTGTACTTCAACCTTACTTGTTTCACAAGTTTATCATTAACCAGCTTGTATTTACAATCCCTAAATATGCACTGGACAGAGATTTCCTTGAGGATTGTGGCAACCAGGACCTTTACATTATTAGCAAAATTCTGGATCCATCAGGGTTTAATCACGTTCTATTCTACCCTAAAATTTCCTTCAGACCCTGATGATTTTTTTACAAGATCAGTTAATTTTAATATCATATTTTGTTTGCTATAATTTTCAAATACGTTAGTTATAAAATGGTCTTTAAAACATATCTATTTGTATTTATTTGCATATGTCTTTATACATATAAAGAGCTTTTCTAGGACCTGAGGGCCATTTTAACAGCCAATGGGTGTCAATGAATTTAATCAAACACCATTCAAGGGCGTCAAACATTTGTCTGACATATTCAAATCAGGAAGAGAAGCTCTTGTGGAAAATCGAAACTTTATTCTAGGTTTCTCTTAAAGAAGAGGCACTCAGCCTTCATCTTAATATGTTCTGAAGGCTAATGCACCTGGCCGAGCTTACAATATTGTCAGAATATACAACACATCTGAAAACACTTGCTAACATCCATTGCTTTAAAAAATTAAATAAATACATACATACGTACATATATAAGTACACAAATACATACATAAATAAATAAAAACATGTCAGGGGTAAAAAGAGAATCCAGTACTTAACAAGTGCCCACAAAAAGCTATGTCAAATTAGACACCTAGCAAAGAGAAGGCCACACCGCTGTTTATCACATTGTCCTCTCCAAGCCCTTGTCAAGAGGAAACTGTCTCTCAGGTGTCAGGAAAGATTTGTGAAAGTTAATCTGATTTTCCTTTCAAGACTAGGGATCCCAGCATTTTCACGCAGGAAGTCTTTAGTACTTTCCCAATATGCTCAATTTTCTGCCAGACACATGAAATGGCTGTTTGACATCAGCACTGCCTGAAATGCTCATCTCTTTTTGTATTGATTTATCTGCTAACCTTGACTAGAGAGTCTTAGATTGCAGATTGGTCGTGCAGCAGGAGAGGGCCATTTTGCCTAGTGACAACTTGCATTTGTGATTGACAGCCACCTTGCACCCAAACTGCCTGGGATCTACAAAGTCTCTTGAATCTCTTTCCAAGAAAGAGCCATTTTTCCTTTTCTGCACAGGCTTAATTTGGGAATTAGAGAAAAATTTCTGTAAAACAGCCAACTTCCTTATTTACTGTGACATTCGCAAGCTGTCACACTCTGTCACCCAATCCGTCAGGAAGTGTTTTTCCTAGATGCTAGGCATTATGCTAGGGCTTCTGGTGAATGAGAGAGAATTTCTAGCCTCAGAGAACTTGATAAAGGGGGAACAACAGACACACACACACACACACACACACGCATGCATACATTCACTTACTACCATGGAAGGTAATATCCATGCTCCACCCACCCTCCTTGGCCCATCCTACTTATCACTTGCATTTTTGGTGGACAGTCCTAGATATCCCAAGACTTCCTATTTCATGCATCTCTGTCTCTCTGACTCAGAGCTTTCTTTGGCTCCCAGAGAGGGCAGGAGGGTGTTTAGCTTGAACAAATCAGACACAATAGAAAGTTAATGACTCTAGGGACAATCCTAATGGTTTCTCAGAAGGCCCCTGTGTTAGTTTCCTACTGTTGCTGAAATAAATTGCCACAAACTTAGTGACTTAAAACAACACAAATTTATTATCTTATAGTTCTTGAGGTCAAAAGTACAAAATAAATTTCACTGAGCTAAAATCTAACTGTTGGCAGGATTGTATTTCTTATGGAGGCTCTAGGCTGATTCCATTTACTTGCTTTCTCCAGCTTCCAAAGGCTGCTTCTATTTCTTGGCTACTGCCCCTCCTGGGTCATTCTTCATACGACTGTGGTATCTGATTCCATTGTCATATCTCCTTCCTTCCCTCTGCTTCTGTTGTCATATTGAATTCTTTCACTCTAACACTTTTGTTTGCTTTTTATAAGGACCCTTGTGATTATACCACCAGAGTAATCAGAAAATCTTTCTATCTTATCTGCAAAGTCCCTTTTGCCATATAAGGTAGTATATTTGTAGGTTCTTGGGATTAACATGAAGACCTCTTTGCAGGGCCATAATTCAGTTTACCACAGCCTCCAATAAAAATAAACCCCACTTGCCCACAGCAGAAAGCCATTCATTAATGTACCCTTTACTGGCTTTCCTCCCTTCTTGTCTCACTCTTTCATTCCTCAACCTGTGTTTGTGGTATTACTTCTCAAGTTTCTTTCATCCAAATCCTTCTTTCAAATTAAAAGACTTACTCATGCCCATCAAATTATTTTATAATATAAGAGGTTTCCAAAGGCAGAATCTGATAAATACAAAAGGAGCTACAGGGCTACAGAAATTCAAATAGGGTGTGATCAGCCCAAACTGAATTCCAGAGATGCCATGGAGAAGGAAGGGTTTAAAGAGATTACAAGGAATGAGCATATTGTTTGTAGTCAAATGAGTAATTTGGGATTTCCCTCCCCTTCTACTTAAATATATCTATCAGAACCAGGCTCTGACCAAGAGAAATATCTCCATCTTGAAATCAAGCACTTGTCAAAACTCTTTCAAGTTCCCAAGTAGAGGCATATGACCTAGATTTTTCTCATACCCCAAAACATACAATTTTATCTGCAGGACTCCAAATCTGGAGAACTATGTTGCAGGGGGATCTTGCTGATTTTCCTTCTCTGCTACTGAGGTAGGATGCAGTGATCCAATTGAATGAATATGTATTGAGGATCAAACACAGCCAGACAGACACAACCCTCTTAGCTGAGGGAGATACCAAAATCAGGATGTGACAACTACTCTTTGCTCAAGGAGTTTATAGATTTACTGGGGAAGCAAAAGGAGAACACGGTTTTAAAATTGGAAAACGATATTATATTTTTTTTAAAAGAAAAGCCACATCACCAACCTTTTGACATCACAGAGGATGATACTATGTAGAAAGAAAACATGACTATTGATGACTGAACAGCACAGTGATTCAGAAGATTCAGACTTTGTGAAGAAGGTTGAGGAATATCTTAACTCATTGACTTCACTTTCATTTTCCTGCTGTGCGTGCAAAAGAATGATATTATATAATAAAAGCATTTGTCTAAAATAAATACAAGGGCACCTGGATGGCTCAGTTGGTTAAGTGCCTGACTCTTGGTTTCAGCTCAGGTCATGATCTCACAGTTCATGGATTCAATCCCCATGTCAGCCTCCACAATGGCAGTGCAGAGCCTGCTTGGGATTCTCTCTATCACACCCTCTCTCTGCCTCTCTCTCTCTCAAAATAAATAAACATAAATAAATAAATAAATAAATAAATAAATACAAAAGTACTCTTTTGATAGGTATAAAATACATAGGGCGCCTGGGTGGCTCAGTTGGTTAAGTGTCCAACTTTGGCTCAGGTCAAGTCTGTGAGTTTGAGCCCCACCTTGGGCCCTGTGCTGTCAGTTAAGAGCCTGAAGCCTGCTTTGGATTCTCTCTCTCTCTCTCTCTCTCTCTCTCTCTGTCCCTCCTTCACTCATGTTCTGTCTCTCTCTGTCTCTCAAAAAATGAATAAATGTTTTAAAAAATTAAAAAAAAAATAAAATACACATTTTAGGGTTAATAAGACATTAGGTGAATGTTTCTAAAGTTAAAAGGGCATCATATAATTGATAGAACTTTGGATTCCACAAAATATAGCATTGTGAAGTGGTTAATCAGCCCCAAATCTAGGTGTATCATTGCTTTCTTGCAATTCTAGAAAAGAAGTACTTGGCCACAAACATTTTGCTTGACTCTCAAGACTGAGTGACACAAAATTTATGGGAGAGTGCAGATGGTCTCCTCTTCTCCTTTCCTCATCTTATGTTCTCTGATTTTTTCTGTTTTGTGACATATTTGCCTTATTGAAGACAGTAGGGAGCATTTTTCTTCTCTCTTACATGATTTTAGACCATGCAGATTCTGAAAGCTAGAAGTAGAAAGTCAGGCTGATTAGGGTCATGGGATTAAAGGTTTTCTGTCTTAAGAGTCCTCACCAGGTTCACCAGCAGCCTGCCAATAGCCACCAGAGCAAATCTCCAAGGGTTATAGATATCTGGATGAGGACTCCTCCTTGAACTCCCTGAGTCACAGCCCGTGCTGGTAGCAACAGGACAGGAGCTTCCTATTGGCATGCGGGTAGCAGACAGGTAGGGCCTCTTCCACTGGCATGATGTATGACTGTTGGTGTGGCTAATGTAGAGTGAAGAGGTTTGCTGAGGGAACATAGTTATGGCAGCAAATGCTGAGAAATACAGTTCCTTCCCCCTCTATAGTTTGCATTAAATTTTCTTCCATTAGAATGCAGAATGAGTACTCTCACGCCGTTCTCTTGGAAAAAAAAAATTGGTCCCCATACTTCATTCCTTTCAAAAGAAAACTTGCTGTATCATTAATACCAGCAGAAAAGTTTAATTTGCATGGCTTTCAAAAGTTCTTAAAGATCCATCTCCCATGAAAAGTGAAAGAGAAGTGACTGGATCTGTGGGGGTGAGTGGAGCAAGTTACTGTGGTAACGAGAGAACTGCACTGCCTCCTTGCATAACAGTAATTGCCTGAGGGTGTGGGGTGGATGCAGGCCTAGCCCCATAAGTCTCCATGCAAGACTGCATGGAGCCAGGATGTTGGTCTGAATGAAATCCAGCCTGGGTCAGTGGCCAATGCCTCTGTTCAGGTCTACGGGTGACAATCTCCTCACTTGTCCACTCCCAAGAAGAGACTACTCTTTCTTGTACAAAAGAACCTGAATTGCCAAACCTTACACCTAGGGAACTGCCTCTGTTGAGAAAGTGTAGCCTTTGTATATACATAATATCTCTTCTTTATCCATTCATCTATCAGTGGACACTGGGGTTGCTTCCATATCTTGGCAATTGTAAATAAGGTGTCAACTATACTCAAATAAAAAATTAATAGAAGATAAAATAAAAAAAAGAAAGACAGAGAAAGAAGGAGAAAGGGTAATCTTTTCTAACAGGTACCAAGTAACTATGTGGGCTGGCAATTATCCGAGAACTAGGAAACCAGTGTTTGTTTTTTCTTGTTTGTCTTTAATCCGTAGCCCCATGAGAAGTAGTCAGTTACTGATATTGATATATGTTGGACAAGCTGAAGGAGAGAAAAAGGGAAAAAACGGTGGGAACTACTGAATTAGATGTTGGGAGAAGACCTCCATTGTAGAGTGTATAAGGGATGTTTTCCATTCTAGACCTTCTTGACCAAAGTACCTCAATTCAGACATCAAGGATGGGCAGGGAGGGTACTTAGGATGACATCAAGCCTAACTCATTAAGTGAAATTTTCATTCTAAGAAATAATAAAAACAAGCCAACCAAAATAAACAAATAACCAACAACAAACTATAATGAATAAACAGAAGTACAAACTGGAAAGTTAAAGCACAAAATCAACCATGGAGTTGCTAGTTACAAAAGGTTTATGATGAACTGTTAATATTAACAGCTAATATATATTGAGCTCTTCATATGTGCTCTTCATTGTTGAAAACTGAGGTTCACAATGACACAAATTTGCCCAAACTCACAAAGATAGATGCTTAAGCCAGGATTCAGATCTGGGCAGTCTGAACTTGAAAGCCACAGTCTGTAACATGAAGACACATTTCTATTTTAGAAACCAAAAGGTTACAAGATAATTTGGGCTCTGTTGACTGATAGAAAAAGAAAACTATTAATGTTTGGGGGACTTGCTAGTTTAAAATATGCAAATCTAATCAATGAGCCCAAGTGGGTATCACTTGTGAAGGGAAAGCTAGCTGAAGCAGAGAAAGGAAATAAGTCAAGAACCTTTAAATGCTGGATGTGTTCATATCAGCAAAGTTTGAAAGCTGAGGGAATTGACAAAGTCACTGTAGCACAACCAATAGCTGTTATTTTTGAAAATGCATGCAAGGGCAGAATTCCCTCAAGCTTGGAAGCAGTAAATGTAATGCTCAGCTCAGAAAATAGGACCAAGGATGGCTGTGGTCACTACAACAGTTGAAATGCAATTTGAGAATTCTGGTTTCTATTGTATTGAGGGTATGTCTTCAGGCAAAAGTCAGTTCCTGATAGGATGATAAATGAGTCGGATTCTCACCCAGCCTAATGTTAGCCCTTCTCTGACTCCTGGTGGACAGATTATAAAACTCATGGGGGGGAGTTGATGTCAGGCATTTGCCTCCTATGAGTCCACCTCTTCCACTTGAAAATATTTCTTGAGTGCCTGCTCTGTGTCATCATTTGTACTCTGTAGTATCTCAGATTCTACTGAGAAAAACTTTTTCATTCAACACATACCTAATGAATAGCAAGAGCATTGTCTTTGTTCTCAGCCAAAGACAATGTCAGGGGCTGTGTCATATGCACTTTCTAATCCTCCCAATACACTTGAGGGCCTGGTCTTATTATTTTATTACTTACATGAATAGAATGAATTTCAGAGATATTAAATAACTAGTCTAGGGCCACGTAGCTGATAGGTGATGGATCTGGGTCAGTTTGGGCAGACCGGACTCAACAGTCCATATTCTTACTATACTTTTCTATTTTGGATAATAACCTAGAGGGATGAGATAATGTTTTAGTAGTTTAGAGGCAAGAAAAATCCTTACCAGATTGGGAATAAAAGGTAGAGAACATAAGATCAAAGATATTTTCTGGAAGAAATGCATTTATGGTAAATCTCAGAAAATAATGGGATTTAAACAAGAAATAGGGAGTAAAATTCTGCAGAGGTGATGTGAGCAAAAGCACAGGGGGCCAAACCAGCTAAGACATGGACTTCACTGTAGAAAGTCTCACAATGGGAAAGAATATTAGGACATAAGGTAAGAAGCAAGTTAGTAAAAGCAGGTATTGAAAAAATTGGAAATGGAATAAACTTAGATGATAGCAGGAGGGGGAAAAGGAGGGAAATATTCAATATAAAGAGAGAAAATAAAGACCTGAAAATGGTTGGCAACCAATTACATGTGGGAACAAGGGAAAAGACATGGTTATAATTGACTGGGGATTTAAGCTTTTGGATAATGGTGTTGCCATTAATAAAAGAGAAAAAGAGCACAAGGAGGAAAAAGAAAACAAGATGATGGATTTAATCTCAGAAAAAAGAATTTACACAACCTATTCTATACCTGGATGCTAGGGACCCCTCTGCTTGAGGACACACACTGGGGTCTTGCTTCCACAACCACAAGATCATCACCTTTTTTGTGGCCCTCCATAGCCTGGCACCTCTCTCACTTTCCTCTTGTACTTCACAACATCCCAGCATGTATTTTCACTTCAGCCACATCCCAGGCGGTCCTTTTGTTCTCTGTTTTCCTCCTTTCTCACTTTTCCTTGTGGTGTTCCACCATCTTCCTTCCTTTCCAAGAATGGATTCTGTCTCTCATTTCAGATCAACTATAGTTCCCACCTCCTCCACTTAAACCATCCCTGATGATGCCAACTAACAGATGTTAACATCAGTTCTTTTCTCATGCTTATTATCTGTCTCCTAGTCGCACTGATCTCTTTTAGGGTCTTACTTTTTGTTCTTTTTTATCTCCCACAGGATGTATGCCAGTATTAAATAGAAAGTTGTCAAGCAATTGGACTTAGGATTCATTTCTTTGGTTCCTGAATATTCTTCTATATTCTAGAGATCTCTGTGAAAATAAAATATACTAGCTAGGAATGTGGTTCAGAAATACCTCTCTTACCTTTGGCAGCCTTACAAAGTACATAAAATTCCACTATTACTTATAATTTTCAACAAAGATGGCACCTCCATGGTCAGGTGACCTTTTGAGGTCTCCCTGCTCTGTGCCTGCAGAGTTCTGTGACTGCACTGAGCTTCTCTCTTCATGTCTACAGGCTAACTTTTTTTAGAGCCACACTGTTTTCATAGATTATGCCCTAATACATCCTAAGTAATTTGAAGCAAGGTACACATCACTAGTCAACTGTGAAATCATCAGAACACTCAGAATGGAACAACACTAGGATATTGGTTTCATTTGTAGTTAAGATGCCAACAAGGCTAAACACCGATTTCTTCCCACTGATTTAAATCAATTGTTTCTCTCTCTCATCCTGTTTAATTGAATGAAAGTATCAGAAAAATATCCTCTTAACATGTTCAATACTTCTCAGTTCTGATACTTTCTAAGGGGGTCCTGTATACAATTTTGTAAGTTGATGTGGATCCCGCAGTTATATTCAGATTTTGGTCATTACTCCTTATTCAAAATTCAATGCAGTGAAAGAAATATTCATTACCTACAAAAGACATTTAGACTCTAGTGAAGAAAAACATAAAATAAAAAGGTCTATACAAACAGTAAAAAAGAGAGAAACCGGTTTCTGCTTTCTGACATACAGCTACCTAATTGGCATCAGAGTAGATGCTTGAAAATCAGTTTGTCATTGCTGAACATTTCTTGAATGGTACCCTAAGATCTCAACATCACAAAAACCTCCAATGCCATAGTCAGAGCTTTTCACCAATTAGTATGCATTTAGCTGTCCTCAGAGGATATCTTCTCTTTTGCCACCATACGTTCAGAAAGGAACAGAGTGCCTGGGTCTTGGTAGGAGAAAATAAATATTTGTAGAATGAATGTACAAAATTCCACTTCCTGCATTCTGCACCAATTTGAGTCAATAAATATTGATTTATTATTCTGATGCAAAATTCATTAACCACATGGCTGCACAATCCTAAGAGATGGGCCTTGGCCAGTCTATTTACAATGAAATAGAAAGGAAAGGAGATTTGGAGTAAGACAGCAAGCTAATTAACTTCTCTGAACCCCTGTTTCTTCATCTGTAAAATGGGGATAGTAACATTCCTTTTGGAGAAGTGGTAAAGATTAACTGAGATAATGTGTGCAATGTATCTGTCTTGATTTGGCTCCCCCAGAAGCAGACCTCAAGACAGGGATTTGAGTGCAAGTAATTTACTTGAAGAACAATCACAGAAACAGGAATATGGGAAGTGACAGACAGAAGAGAAGGAAACTGATAAAGGATGGTTATGAAATCAGTTACCACTATGGACAGTTGTGGCACAATCTGGCTGGGGAACTTTGGGAATAGTGTAGAACATACATGTCAGAGTTATCTTGTCTGAAGAGCAAAGAAGGTGGGGTATGTACCCACCAAAATCCCATCACTCGGGGATTGCAAGTGGCTGGTATGTGTGTGTGGGGTGTTGACTCCTTGATTCCTTGCCCTCGTCCTCAGAAGATCAGATTCTAGAAGTCAGAAAACACTCTCAGAGGAAGACACAGGTGCTGAAAGGTAGATATCTGGCTGGCTGCATGGGGGGTGAGTGTAGAACGGGGGAGCAGGGCAGTGGACACATCTGCTGCAGTGCCTAACTTTGTACTTAGCACCCATCATATGTCCAACAAATATCTGTAAATCATTATCACATCTGTCAAGATTTGCTGGGCCTTTAAATACTCTTCGTCAGAAATAAAAATTTCAATTTCAATTTTTATAGGATCCAAGGAGACCTCAGAGTCTTCAAGAGCTTGTCTAGTCTAGCCATGAAATATACTCATTATCAGAATTAAAACTATTTGGGAGGGCTGCTTACAGAATATCAAAGTCAGACAATGAATTTAAACGAAAACAAATTCATTTTCTACTTATAATATAATCTCTTTTTTCTTTTAGCATTTCTCCAAGCCCTTGGTCTTAAAGTTTTCACAATAAGTATGCTGGAGAAAAAAATTATCTTGAAATTCTTATGACCTAAATCTACACAGAGGGGAAGGAATAGCAAAGAATGTTGAGCACATTGTGCCAATGATATGTCCATGGGTTAAATCACATGTTCAGGAGCTTTATGATTTTGGACATTTTAACAGATCCTGATCAGGTTCATAAATATACCAGAATTGACTTACTTTAGGATCCTAGGTGAATCACACCACCTGTATTCTTTCTCCAACCTTTACCCAATACCAATGACTCTGTCCAGGTAAAATTGCCAACATAGTATCTGAACGAATGAGTCCATGAATTAATTTATTTGAATGAATGTATATAATTCCAGGGCTAAAATAATTTGGGTGGTTGCCTCGTCAGTGAATCATAATAATGTCAGTCAGTGGGCTTAAACAGATGAAAGCATTTATGGTGATTGATTAAATGAATGGATGAATGAGAGAATAAACACATAAAGGCAAAGACCTGTGCAGACCCGCCCAGACCTTCATCCTTTTTCACCAGTCACATCTTGGATCAAATTTAAAATAGCCCCTCCCTGACACATCTATCCCCTAATAGTTGCTCTGTATTCAAAAATCAGTAAAGAAGAAGGTTGGACAGTTCATATAGTAAGTGACAAAGCATCTACTATAATTCTGTTTTATTTCCTTTATAGTACATAGAACTTAATGAAATAGTGTCACTTGTGTACCTATATCATTCCTCACTGGAGTGAAAGCTCTGTGCTAGCTGGAGCCATATGTTTCTTATTCATACTGTGACCACAATGCCTTGGACAATGTCTGACAGAGTATGGGCTCAGTAAATATTTGGAATGAAATAAACAAAAGAGTGGACATCAAAGGCACCTTCATAGGGTAAAAAGAAGATAAATCAAGAAAGGTAAGGTGAGCAACTGGAAGTGCATGTGGATTCAGGTGAATGTGGAGGATAGAATTTCATGTGAGGTCTTTATTTATTGATAATGTGACCATCTACTCTTGTTCAAGACCAGCCTAGTGTCCACTTCTCTTCCCAACAATGTAGCTGTGTCCTGTTTCCTCATGCCTCACCAGCCAAGAGGAAAGTTGTAAATATCACCCTGCCTGCTGGTATATTACAGAGAACACTAAGCAGGACCTCTCCTCAAGGAGCCCAGAGGAATGAACATCCTTCTATTCTTAGAGTATCAGAGAAACTTTTGCCTCTTCTGAGAGGCTCATCCCAAGATTACCAAGCACTTTTCTGACAGCCAGATTCACTGAAGCCAGGTCACCCAAAGGCCCCTAGCACAGACAAAAATATGGCCAAAATATCACTTCTACCCTCCCTGGCTACCCTTCAGGGATATGTTTCAATATGGTTTTTTTCATGTTAAAAGTCAAAATCAGTTCTCGAGATATGATATATAAGGCCAGTAAAAAATTATATATATATGTATATATATACATATATGTATATGTATATATGTACATATGTACATATATATATATAAGCATCTATATTTAAATATCTAATAAAAGAAGGCCCCATTATTCTTATGAGGGGACTTCATTCTAAAGTGTTTCAAAAAATATATGTATAAATATGGCAAATCTCATTCACCTCAGTTATCTTTATGATTGTCATTACAGAGTACAAAAAGAAGTGATGCACCCCCAGAAAAATAGGTAAAAAGGAGTATCAAGAAAAGGGAAAATACTTATTAGCTTTCAGTGGGGAATATGCTTAAAGCAGAAAGGGAGTCAAAGAATGAAATCAAGTTCCTCTCCACTGGGAAATAGTGGCTCATGGGAGTTTGAGTCTTAACCAGTGCTCATGGAACATTGGCCATGAGCCAATTGTTAGCTCTAGGCATTTGAGATATAGTTGTGACTAAGACATGTACCCTGCCCTCAAGCAGCCCAAGTGAAAAATACACTTTTTGAGAAGAGCAATAATGAAGACGAAAACAAAGACAGCCTGGAGGCAGCACAATCAATTTTCAGGGATAGCAACTGAGGTGATATCTTAAGATGAAATTTTGAAAGATAATTAGGGCAGGACAGGTACATAAAGGACACACAGAGAGAATTTTTCAGAAAAGCAGGGCAAATATGATGAGTTTTGGATGGGAAGAAAACCACACGAAAACAATAAAAAATGATATGATTATGTTCAATTTTTTTTTTAACATACTCACATACTTAGAGTAAAATAAAGCTAAGCAGAAGAGTTTTAGAAGGAACTGGGAAATTCTAGAAATGGTAGACCTATGAATTAAATATATCATTAGTATCTGTTTTTCTCTCTAAAGATATTTGAAAAATAAATAAGGAAGAAGGTTTGGATTTAGTAAGCGACTTAAATAGGGATATTTCTATAAACAGGAATATTGGGCCAAGGCAGCAATGTGCCACATACTTTTCTCTGTATCCCCATCCATTTCTGTGTCTGAATAAATGTTTTCAGTGAATGATTTGTCTTTTAAGAGAAGAAGGGCCAACAGTAATAAACCAAGCACCAACAAGCTATGTAGGGTGGCTGTATCACCAGTGAGTATCAGTTGATGGGTAGCAAAATTCCCTTATCAAATGACTAAAATTAAAAAATATATATATTCAGTTTTTCTCGAGAGAAAAGAGAGAATTTTATCAAGTGGAGGGAGTAAGGATTAGGTGATTAATAGCAACGGCAAGTTTGGCATGAAATCTCCAGTAAATTTAACTTATTCTTAAATGTGTGTGTGCATGTGTGTGTGCGTGTGTGTGTGTGTGCATGTGTTTTAATAGACTTTGTTTTTTAGAGCAATTTTAAGTCTTTTTTTTTTAATTAGTAACTACATCTGCCATCCTTTTCTGGAATAAGCTCTATCAAATGATTCACCCAGTCTAAGTCAGCATGGCAAATATTTGGATCTTCTACATCTAGTCTCTCCTTCTCTGGCAGACATAACTAATTGATAACCATACTCTTTGGCTCTGAACACATACTTGAACTTGGAATCCTTTACAACACAGCTTTGTAAATGGTCCTTCCTCTCCACTGGCATTGACACATGAGATACAACATATTGGCCACTCCTGGTTGTGCCAAACCTTCCTAGCCCATTAGTCATGAGCTCCTAGGTGACTAAGGGCTACTTCAAGAGTTTTGGGAAAAAAAGAGTTTGTAAACCCACATGTGTATTAACATTTGCCATTAGCATGAACAGATGCTTCATACATGAATAGGTTACTACTCCAAAAATGTATGCATTCATTGTAGTTAATAAAATGTAAAAAAAAAAGTTGCAAAACATTACAGAATTTATAGTTTTCAATTTATTATAGAATAGAGACCTGTGAACTTTATTTTGACATTACAAAAAAATATTTTAGTGGATAAATTTGGGAACCACTGGCTCTTGGTTGTACTTGTCATGGGCCATCGATATCCACTGTGTGAAAGCTGCCCCAAATGGCAATTATAGCACCTTAAAGGTAGACAATTGTGACACAAATATATTACAAAAAACAACAAATCTATTCAGTCAGTAAATATTGTTCTCCTTTTTACCAAACTTGAGGTTAAATAAAATTCAAGTGGCTTTCAAACCAACAAATAAACCAAAACATCAGTGGAACCCAAACGCCTCTTGTGTATTTAGAATGGCACAGCTGTATTTGCTTCTTTATCCAAATACCATAGTAATAACATTTTCTTTTCCTTCCTTACAATTTTTTTGATAATTATAAAAGTGAGGTCATGACATGTCTTGAAAATTAAACACAATATACAGATGTAAGGAGTTTCATCACTTCTGATTACAGATTATTTGCAATTACCTTACAATAAAAACATCATTTTGAGATATATTCCTTTGGTGCAATTAATTTTTGGTGGTCTCTACTTTTTAGAAAAGACCAAACACAATGAGAACTTGCATTATTATTAGATATCCCAAAGGTGGTCATAAAATATCTGCGAATGTGTACACTGTCCATATGAAAGTCATACCTTTGCATTTCACAAGGCTTCTCTCCAATAATTTTCCAAGAGTAAATTTTCACTTCACCTAGATGGTTTCTAAGGGGAAACTCTTTGGAATTGTTCCAAAATTGGCAAGAAGGAAACTCCATCTGGAAACTAGATTTCATGTAGCTCTTACAGACATATCATTTTCACCTAGCAGGATCCCAACATAATTTGAGTGGTGTCTGTGATTTTGATTTGTTCATAGAGCAAAAAGGGAAAAAATGCCACCAGTCATGAGTATGTTCAAAAAATATGTAAATAAGGTGATCTAGTTTTAGTACTGAAAAAATCTTATTTTTACAGAGCACATTTACTCAAAGAAGTCTATAGTTTTATTGTTTTTACATAGAAAGTCTTCACTTATGGCTTTAATGCATAAACAAAACATACAGCAATTCAGGAAAAATCCTAAGGTTGATATTGGAAGCCCCCAAGTTTCAAGATGGTTTGTTATGCAGCAATAGTGACTAGAAAGTTCATTTGGTTCTCTAGGCACTTACTGAGGGCCAACTGAGTGCGACACTGGGCTGTATACAGTGGGGAGGTTTACCAAACTAATAATAAACATAAGCAGTATTTTACTTAAGCTTAAAATGATCATACAATTTGTGGATAATTATTCTTATCCCTGCCTTAAAATAAAATAAAAGGCTACAGGAGAGTTAGTTAACTTGTCTACAATAATACAGCAAGTACTATATACAATACTGTAAGGACTCAGTCTATGGACTTCTATGTCCTGGAACAATGCTCTTTGATGGCACAGTGTTATTTCTTGCCTTGTAGAAAGAACAGTCTAGTAGAGAAAAAAAAATATAACATATAGCCCTGTTATTAAGTAGAGCATAATGAATATGTTATGAAAAATACAAATGAAATTTATTGACACACAGAGCAGGGAGAACTTACTTCTGGCTGGAGTAGAAACAGACAACTTTAATAAAATAGCTAGATTGTGATACCTTACTACATTCCTCTAAAGTAAATCCATCATGTGGGGAGAAAGTCCGTGGTACCCTTTAGCATGAATCTAATACAAAAACACATTATGGAAAAGTTAAAGAAGCATCTACCCAAAGCAGTCATTTTACTGGAGAAACAAAATGGAAAAGAGCCCATCCCGCCAGATGTGGTCCTATATTCTCTAATATGAGCCCAGCTGGACATAGAAAGAAAACTTCTACGAAGGCATTTGGAGCATAGCACCCTTATAGCTTAAAGGTATGAATTCCATTTCCAATATTGCCCACTTTCTGTAATCAAGTCTGTGCATGCACAATGGCAACTATGCCACACTGCCCCCTGGCTGACAGCAAATATTAGATACTATCACATGGCAACATCTTTTGTAAGACATGGTAATGTCAGAGGTGTGAAAAGGTGAAAAAAAAAAGTGCACCTTATATTCAGTGATGTGCAATATCTCTTCATAACCAGATAGCCCTCCAAATGGCAGAGTCCATGGCTTTTTATATTGTTTTCTCTTTGATTTCAATAGCATGGTATGTAGATTCACACACAGCCAGTTTATTGAATTAAATTAAATCTCATAAAACACTTTTTGATTAAAAGAGAGATAAAATACAAAGTGAATCATCCAGGAAGAGGTAATGCATGTTCCCCCTAATATTTTCATAACTTTCAGTGACATTGTCTCCTGATTTTTAGGTAAATGTAGTAGCAATTGTCAACCCTATTTTATTTATTTTTTTCTTTCTTTCTTTCTTTTTTTTTCAATATATGAAATTTATTGTCAAATTGGTTTCCATACAACACCCAGTGCTCATCCCAAAAGGTGCCCTCCTCAATACCCATCACCCACCCTCCCCTCCCTCCCACCCCCCATCAACCCTCAGTTTGTTCTCAGTTTTTAAGAGTCTCTTATGCTTTGGCTCTCTCCCACTCTAACCTCTTTTTTTTTTTCCTTCCCCTCCTCCATGGGTTTCTGTTAACCTTATTTTAAAGTTGAGGAAATTGGGGCTCAGAGACATTAAAATGATGTTCCCAAGAACA
Source organism: Panthera pardus (assembly GCF_024362965.1). NCBI lineage: Eukaryota > Metazoa > Chordata > Mammalia > Carnivora > Felidae > Panthera > Panthera pardus. The sequence continues at coordinate 40,886,214 of NW_026526821.1, read as the reverse complement.
TATGACCAGTAAACTGTAGAATCAGTCCTCGAAAGTGGTGAACGAGTGCTGTGGCCACAGGAGTAGTAACACCAAACATTCCAGAGTGGCCAAACCAGGAGACAGAGAATTAATCAAGTCAAGAAACAGCTTGCCTCCTCTCTCTGTTCCTCTCTTTCCCTCTAGAACAAACATCCTGTACTATTAAGACCCTGAACATCCTCCAAGAGGAACCAAAACAGTAAAAAAAAAAAAAATGCCCAAAGTGGTTAAGGTTGTGAAAGGGAGTATTGTTTTGTTTTGCTTCTTTGATTTACAGAAATAAAGAATAAGTAAAATATCAGAAAAGGAAGTGTTTGTTTTCTGTTTATGGGCCTGGATAATAAAATTACATTTTATTTTGATTTTTGTTGTCCTGATAACTGGAGATCTTTCCATGTGTCTACAGGTCATTTGTATTTCCTTTTGAATCACTTTTCTCTTTATGTTGTATGCCAATTTTTGTATAGAATTGTTTACTTTTTTCTGATGTTAACCCTCTAATTGTCAAGTATGTTGTTTTTCTCCCATTTGCCATATGTTAGTCAATTCTAATATCCATCCAAAATCTTCCCATTCAAACATTTTATAAGTATTATCCTAAAATTTATTTGATTATTTTTTATATTTTATTTTTATTTTAGAAAGAGAGATTGAGTGGGAGAGGTACGGGGCTGGGGGAATCAGCAGGGGATCCAAAACAGGCTCTGCACTGACAGCAGAGAGACAAATGCAGGGCTTGAACTCATGAACTGTGAGATCATGACCTGAGCTGAAATTGGACACTCAACCAACTAACTGAGCTACCCAGGTGCCCCTCCAATATATATATATATATTTAATGTAGGTTGTTAATCTACATGTACTTAATTTTTCTGCTTTAATATGAGATAGACTTATTTCCCATGATTTATTATAGTTATACCAAGATTAAATGATCATTTTGGGAACATTTGAACTCACATTGTTTCCAACTATACATAGGTGCATTTATGAACTCCGTATCAGTGAGGGGAACGTTTTGATACATTGAGACTGCTTTATAACATTAATTAAAGGAAGACATGGAATAAGAGAGGATGTTGTTTCTGGTAAACTGCTCTCAGCAATTTTGAACTTGTTTTATTTAGAAGGTACATAATAATAGAAGCTGGAGCCTTTACTTTTAGAATTATGAAACATAGAGTTGGTTTTTAATAATGAAATAAATAAAACAAATAAATAATGACAACAAATGCTTCCCTAATGGACATAATGGATCTTCATAATGGAAAGGGAATAATTAAACTGAATATCAGCCATTTGCCAAAATATTTTTGTTTTGTTTTATTTTGAACACTGTGGGAAGCCATCTTTACAACTAGAAAAGTAATATAATATACATAAAGTTTCCTTGGATGGTAATTTTGTATTATTTGGGACTATTTAGGTTGCAAATGATAAATGAACCAGCTCAAATTTGCCTGGGTAAACAAGGTTATATGTTGAATTTCATAACTAAAAAGTTTATGAGTTGTCTTGCTTTGGGAATGGCTTGACCCAGGGACTCTTATGATATCACCTGAAACTAGGCTCTCTCCATCTCTGGGATCTTCTATCCTCTTTGTTGGCATCACTCTTGAGTTCAAATGGTAGTATAATGACTGCAAGCAGCTACAAGTCTACATTCCCACAGGTTCGATTTCAGCAGAAGTGAGAGTAGTGACTCTTTCTGGTACCTTCCAAAAACTTACCTATTGGTTCTCTATTAGAATCAATGACCATGCGCCCATGCCTGAATCAACCTCTGTAGCCAGAAGAGGAGAGGCAGTCTGTTTACCAGACTTCTGCCATGTGCCCTTCCTAGATCACTCAGTATAGCTAGTCCTAGGTTACAAACTCCAACCACATGGGTAAAGATGGAAACCAATCAGAACTATTTGTTGCACTGAGGGTGGAGTTGTGGTCAAAAAAAAAAAAAAAAAAAAAAAAAAAAAAAAAAAAAAAGGAAAAGCTGGTGCACTCCTATTTGAAGAAATAAGGAGAAATGCTGAAAAACTGAAACAATAGTAACCTAAAGGTTTCATTGTCTATAGGATCTCAGGAGTGGGAAACAGTGTAAAAAATAACTAAGAAGTAACTACATCCCCTGAACTCTGAAGACCTTCTCTCACTTATACTCTACTTCCCACTCCCCTTGCCCTGCTTCTCACAAAATTGTTAGAGATTTTGCAGGTAGATACAATCCTTCGGTCAGTTTAGAGAATCAAGACTGAAAGAGTCTTTGATAATTATTAAATAACGATCAGAATGGAGAGCATTTAGCTTCACTGCAACATCAAAGAAGCTTCTATAAAAGGGTAGCGGGGGGGAAAGGCTGGCATTAATATGGCAGGTGTTAAGAAGCTGCCTCACGTGTTGAATATGCAGCACATATTGAATATAGAGCTTCTAGCCTCCTTCTTCTGCTTTAAATATCTTCACTTTGGATAATTATGTCCTGCCTGCAAATGAGCAACTGTAATAATTCCATACTCTAATGGGGCAAGCAAGGGAGGGTTGCACAGTAGACAGGAGCGACTTGGACAGATAGCAGTGATAATGTATAGATAGTAATGAAAAAGAAATTACAGATAAGGATATTTTATTCTCTCTCTACAAATTTTCATCACTAAAAAAAAAAGGCCAGTTTCCCAGCTCTAAATCTTAGCAATGGTTTTGAGATATTATACCCTCAAGAAATGTTTATCCCTTGATCTCATCAGACCTACAAATTGTCTTCTGATACTATTTCATCCTCCATGCTTCCAATCAAGTAGGCTCTGGACAGCTCTGAAAACCTCCAGAATGTCTTATTTGGTTCACAAGTGGAAGATCCCCTTGCCCTTCAAAATGATGGCAAGCAGGCCTTGAACTTCTGCCAGAGGATCTAGGATTCCTCAGTATTCACACAGGATGTACCAATGTGGGGCTGAAAGTGAGGGACAGGAGCAGGTGAAGGAGCACTTCTCTGCACTGGCCCAAAGCTAACCTCCATCATCCTGGTTCAGATCTGCCAAGCCCCTTGTACACAATGAGGCAGGGACTTAGGAAATATTTATGGAACTCTGAAAGAACTAAGTGAATAACATTAATATCAATCTTGTAATAGCATGCAGTGGACATCAATTCAATAAATGGCACAATCTTTCTTTAACAGCTTATCATCGTTATCTTTTATAAGATTCTTACATCTCTTATGAGAATCTTATAATGTTTATAACCTCACTGTTGTTCTCTGACTCAATGCTAAAGAAGCCTATAAGAGCATTGGTGTTCACTGGGTACATTACAATTCTAGACCCATGTTTTTATCACTGATGATGAGTTTGGTTTATATTGCAGCAGCTCCATAAAGACAAAGTTACCTTCCCTGGGGAATCCAAACATCTTCCTGAGTTTGACAATAAAAATGAGGCTCTGTTATAATTATTACTCTGAACCTTCTAAGAAAAAGAAAGCAGAATACATTTCCCTTTTATGAGTTAGTTCCTATATGATTTGTATGAATGGTATGGTCATCCTTGATCTGCAAGGCTTCTGAAAACATGTGGATTCTCTCTTATACAAGTTGTCTTTGGAAACACTCGGAATGGCTGAAAACAAGCCCTGTGCGGCAAATTTTAGCATTTATAGCCCAAGTTTCCTTTTACTGGTGGAAATAATTGGAAAAATATAACTTGTGATTGAAGGTTTAGAAAATAAAACTAAATAATATCTGTCATTTATTATGGAAGGATCTTTGTGAATCAGATGTGGCATTAAGCACCTAGATATTTTTTTTTTCATTTAATGCAGAGCAGCTCCATTAGGTTATATTCTATTATCTCCATTTTGCAGAGGAGGAGAAACCATAGCTACTAGAGATCAAATAATTAGAGCAAATGATAGGATGTGAATCCTAGTCTAAGCAACTTCAAAGGCCTGAATTGTCACAGGACACCAGATACCTCTTAGGACCTGAAACTTATTTAAACTGCAACTAAAGCATGTCTTAAAATGGTCAAATAAATCAGGGCATTAGCCATAAAACAGGAACTGACTAAATAAGAGGTTCCCACAACCAAAGATAGAGCAGTTTGTTAACAAATTTTCTACCAACATAAAATGAGTTGAATCATATTCTGGCTTGTGGTCATCACGGTTGCCAGAGTAATGCTCAGATAAAACTGCATTTCAAAGAAGTGAATGGGACTGCAGATTCTCCAAACAGGCAAATCCAGTTGCTTTATATTTCCATCTGGAATATTTCCATGAGTTCGTATCTTTGAGACTCAATTACATGAAATAAATTTGTAACATTGCAAGATTACATCTGATTATGCAAGTAGATATCAGAGAGATTATGGAGATGATGGTCAATTCGGCATGTGGAGTTGAACACCAAAAGGTTTTATGTACTTGCCATATCTATCACTGCATAGTTTTAGCTTCTCAAAGTAGGAACATCTTGGATGCAGAGTAATCAGACCAGAAATCCTTGTCAAATTCTAAATCCTCTAATAAAATCAAAAGTAACAGAAAAATTAATTGCGCACTAGAATTTGAGACATATACAGTAAGGATAAGACAATCATAGTTATTTTAATCCTTACATCCAGCCCAAGGGATGTCCAAAAGTCAGATTTTTTTTAAGAAAAGGGGAAATGAATTCCATTCCCCTTCCACAGTTTCAGTCTTTGCAGGTGCTAGCTTATCTGCCCAAGACTAAGACAAAATAAAGTGGTGTGAGGTCAGTTGCCCACTATAAAAACTGACAGCTGAATAAAAAACTATAAAGCCTATGATAGGCAAGCAAACTTCACTTCCACCAGCCCAATGGATCTCAGCCCTGGATGCTCATTAATATCCCCAAGAGACTGAACAAATCCTGATGGCCCAGGACACATCTGAGACAAATTACATCAGAATTTCTAGGGGCAGGTCTTAGGCATTGGTATTTTTATAAATTTTCTGGGTGATTCCAAAAGGAAGCCACTGTACTAGGGAATATGGGAGAAGGAGACATCAATATCAGACCTTCCCCTGGGGTTGCTCCTAGGCTCCATACAAGTTAGCTACACTTGAAAGGAAGAATCTGTAGCCCTGCCTACGACCTAGTTTAGGTCAACTTGAGTTTACCTACTGGATACAAAGACCATAACTCTGCCCTCAAGGAGTTTGTTCTCAGTTGCAGGATGTGATTCATAACCGCAAATAGCTGATTGTGATAGAATGCAATAAAAGCAGTCACACTTTTACTTCAAACAGCAAACCACAATAGGAATACAAAGGAAGGACACATTCCTGGAGGTGATGGTGAGCAGAAGAGATATCCAAAGCACTTTTATGGAAAAGATAATGTTTAGGGAAAGGTATTCCTAAGGGCAGGAACTATGTAAGCAAAGGCCCAGAAGTGCAGAAACAGGAGACACATTTTTAGGAAGTGCTGGAACATGGGTAATGTAAGAAGATTTGGATCATATAGTTCAGAAGATTCTTTTCTGTTTCAGATACCCAGAGTTCTGTGATTCCCAGTATTTGCTTCTAGGATCCCAGTTGTCCCAGCAATTACTGTCAGAAACCACAACTATCACTTAACACACATAGTTCCCTGAAAGGGAATGGTTAAAGCACATTTTTGTGGAGACATCCTGCTGTAAGAAACCTGATGAGGTCAACAGAGCTATCCCTCAGGCCTGTCTATGTCTCTATTAAGCTCATAAAAAAGAGATTTCACAAAGCAGAAGGCTCATTTTTAGTTTATAGATTTATGAAAGGAGCCAGTTTGACTGGTGAAAATGCCAATCAATTCTTGTCTTAAAAAGTGAGCTGGAATGAGAGGACAGTCAGCATCCAGAAGGTTATAACCCATGTAGGAAAACTGAGTGGGGAGGTTACAGTAGGAGTGAAAAACTGATAATGAAAGCAAATCTGCAGTAAAAGCTTAGCAATTAACTCTTCTCCAAAATATGCATCAAATTTCACAATTATAATTTTATAGACTACCCCTTATGAAAAGATTTTGACAGGCCTGACAGTTGCTTGCTCAAAGCCATATGATATTTCACAAGCAGAACTCTTAAATTTAAAGGCATCAGTATGTTGTGTAAGGATTGCTTTGTATGTTTTATGGTAAGTGCAGTCATCCAAGGGTATGTACATAAATCACATATCTGAAGGGCCCGGATGGTTTCATTTATCACTTGTTGAATGTTCTGGGCTGCTCAAATGCTAGAGATACTTTTATTCCTGCCCCTGATTACCTATATACAATAAAACAGTGACAACTCATTAATCAGTGTCCATAATCATGGACAAGCTGCCACAAACTGGAATCTCTGTTAAACTGCTGACAGAGAAGTGGGACCAATATGTATACTCATTATATACATCATGGCTAACATTGCTAGTTTGAAAGGAGCAATTAACTATTCTACTGTTTTTCTATTAAATGGGCCCACTGTTGTCTGGTGAAATACTTCTCTACTTCCAGGAAGCCCAGGGTCCCAGAAAATGCACAAGAAGAAAGCCTCTAAACATCATAAGGATGTAATTCTTGCTGTCGGCTAAGCAAATGCAATCTGAAGTCAAGACGTCTGGGTCTAGTCAACATTCTGACACTGGTGGCTCTGCATGGGATTGAGACAGTTGCTTAGCTATTCTGAATTTCCTCATCATCAAGAGTAACAGAGATTATGCTACAGATTCTTTTGCAAAATAAATGGATTACTATACATAAAGCAATTTACAGACTAGCAGGCAGAAAGCACAAGGTAAGTGCCCCAAACTATCTACCATCCCCAGTTCCTCTCCATGACAGGTCACCTGCACAGTTCAAAGCATTTCTTTAAAGAAACTTGGTCTGGAATGTTGTATTTCTTCTCTTGGAATTGCAAAAGGAAATCTTAAGAATATATTTAATAGATATCCATGTGTGTATATCTATATCTATCTATCTATCTATCTATCATCTATATCTGTGCTTGTTTGTATATATGTAAATATACTGGATATGTAATAAATACACACACAAAATCATATCTGAAGGATAAATAAGACTTAAAAAGAGAGTGAAGATCCTCATATCAACCCATCAATTATCCTAACCTAAAACATCTAGAAAACTATGGCAGCCCTACGATTAACAGTTGCATAATAAATGTATGTGTGCACATGTGTGCGCACATGTGAGCTGAAGGAGGAGGAGACAGCATTTGTTAGGGAGTGAGAAGAAGGAGAGTTCAGTATTAAGCAGGATGCTTGCAACCTACAGCTAAGAATTCTTTAAAACTATTAACCTAATAATGCTCAGTTCTTTTCTACATGCTCAGTTCTTATTAACACATATGATAGTTAAGACGCACAAAAACAATTTTAAAATGTTAATCATAACTGTGTCAGTTGCAAACATCATCTCAAGCTCACAACCTCTCCTGGCAATTGGCTAGGGACACACCTTCCCAACTGTTCAGCTTTTTCCAGAAACCCACAATTCATTTTCAAAGCAGAGTAATGATGTGGTACATAAAGCTGGGATTGTGTAGACACCACAGATCAGTGTTAGAATGGTCAATGGCTTCAGTCTAATATCCAAATTTCAGCACCACCATCACAGCTGCATATGGATTTCCCATTCTGTGTCTTTGAGCCCCTCGGCTGATATAAAAGCTAGAGAGGCTGGAATACACCCAGAAAAAAGAGAATTTTGATTCTCCAGACCAAATGCTTCCTGCAGACTTGAGAACTGATGAATGTGTATTAGGATCACAATGGTACACACTGCCGCATGGGAAACCATGAACCTTTTTAGAACAGAAGAATGTTTGTCTCTGAGCACAGCTCTTTACCAAGGAGAAGGACTGCTTTCAGGTGCACTTCTGAAGAATCAGGCCGGGTTTTTATCCCACCTCTGCTCTTTCCTTAGTTAGTTACCTAACCTCCCAGAGTCTCGGATCCCTCAGCTGTACAGTGGGGATCATTGTACTGATCCATTAAGATTGTTGTGAGGATTATAAATAGCACATAATATATCAGGCACAATTATAGGTAGCCAAGAAATAGTAACAAATATTATTATTGACTTAAAGGTGCACCTCAGTTCAGTCAGTATTTAACCATTTCAATCTAAATTGAAAAATCCAACATAATACAAAAGTATTTTTGTATTTTTAGGAATAAACTAAAATAATTGAGTATTAGAAATGGGTAAATTAATTGCACTTCCTGGTAAAATTTTATTAGGTCAAGAGGTGAGAAGGGTGGAGGGGCAAAGGGGAGAGATTAAAATAATGACCCCACAATTCAATGAACACTGGAGTCTTCAGATTGCTGGCATTAGGCTTAGGAAATTATTATGTCTTTCTCAGAGAATAGGGTAAAATAGCAATTCATGTACATACTTTCAGACATATATTTTTTTCCCGCAAAAAAGAAAAAAACCTTAATCATCGGGAGAACGTCAAATTATGTATCTCTGAGGAAAAACTAAGCCACATGTCCTGAATACTGTGTTCATGTCTGGCTTCTATATGTCTTTGGACACGTCACTGATACCCTCAGTCTAGTACTGGGAAATGCTTTACTATAATTTAGACCTCAGATAATCCTCATTTTTTAAATTAACTTTAGTTAATAAGTAGAATCTCTAACCCTAAATATATAGGGAAAAGTGGCTTTCTGAGTTAGTACTAGAGATGAGAAAAGTTTTAAACACATTTTAATTATATTTTATTTGTATTTGGTCTGGGAGAGGCAGAATGGAAAGTTTAGAGACAATGATGCTACACAGTTCTATAGTCTGAAAAATGATCACTTTTTCCTGGGAATTAAAACATTCCTCTACCTACCCATAAGACCCCAACACTGATTTTTGTGAAAGTCTATGGCCCAGCTGTGAATACCACTGCCCACAGTTATAAGAAGCAGGGGTAAACTTGATTAGAAAAGAGATGACATTATGATTCTTGTTTGATTCGATTAAGCTAAATACCACCTCTTGAGCATTACAGAGGAGACTTGAATAGATACTTACTCTTTCACTTCAATGGATACCTAACATTGCAGGTATCCCATTACATAGCTTAGCTGTCCTTTACAAAGAGCAAGTGTTTCAAAATATGATGTTCTCTTCTGCGGTACTGGTAGAGCAGGGAAGCAAACTTGGCTTTTTTTTTTTTTTTTTTTTGGTCATCTTTCACTGTTATGCCTCTTCTTATTGTTGAGTATCTATCTCTTAGGATCTTCCTGCCATCTGGTAATTTCTTATGGGCTGAGAAACATTTATTAGAATTATGTCTAAAATAAGAATGATTAGGGGTACCTGGGCAGCTCAGTCATTTGAGCATCGGACTCTTGATTTCAGCTCACGTCATGATGTCACAGTTTGTGAGTTCAAGCCCCTCATCGGGCTCTGCGCTGACAGAACAGAGCCTGCTTAGGATTCTCCCTTTCCTTCTTTCTGCCCCTCTCTTGCTTGTGCTCTCGCTCGCTCTCTCTCTCTCAAAATAAATATATAAACTTAAAAAGAAATAAAATGAGAGTGATTAGGCCCTGGGGAAGAGCTGGAGAAGCTTTCCTATGGGTAAGACTTATAAACTTTATAATAGGGGCTGGGCATATTTATGAAGAATATTTTAAAAGGTATTTTCAGTTTCTTGGGTTATATGAGTAGAGACAGTGGCCTAATAAGTGAATTCTAATCAGTGAGTAGAAAGGGCTAGATATCTCACTACCTAGCTCACAGATGACAGACAATAGACCAGCAGCAAGCACAGCCAGATAGACACTCTCATTTGGAGCATACAATAGGCCTCTACCAACTTCCAAATGGTCAGACACAGCATTACTCTTTAGGGTTCCATTGGGCCAGGCTGTCCTCACCAATCTTCTATGCCACTGCCCCATGCTGCTTCCTCAGCAGGACAAAGCCCTGCTCCTTTCTCTGCAGCACTGATTGATCAGGTATCTGGTGGGACCTAACGAAGCCCTGATCGCATCAGCCAAGCTCCGAGATGCACAGCGAACGGTTTGTTTATGGGTGGTGGTAGTGACAGGCAAACCGCAGTGTCCCCTTGTTCAGTCTAATGGGGTGAGTTGAAAGATTCGGCTGTCAGACCAGCGTGAGGCCTCATTTTTCTTCCCTGCCGCATAGGGTGCCCCTTGCTGCAGCTAACATTTGATTGTGATTAATTTGTCAGGGATGGCTGTACAATGGAAATGGAGAAATGGATTGCCAATTACAGCTAGTCTTCTCTCAGACTGCTTGGCAAATGAGGGCCTTTCTGCAGGGCTGACAGCCCCAGAGCACACTGGATTTAGCCTGGGAGGGAAGGAAGCCATTCTCAAGTATGTTTTAAAGATGAGGAAGGGGTCAAAGGTGGCTTCTTTTTTTATTTACCACCCTTCAAGAGACTTGCTGACATGAGTCCTGGCCTTCTTGGCAAGCACCATGGGAGGCAAAGCCACTCTGAGGTTTGCTTTTCATTCTGTTGATTTAAAATACTTTGTACTTCTGATTTAAGTCTTAACAGCACAAATGAAAGGTGTGAAAGAGTCCTTCCATACTTCACACTGAAAATGCCCAAAGGGAAGTATATTTCTGACGCCCTCCAAGATGTTTGGAACATGCTAATTGTGGGTGAGTGGAAAACGGTATTTAGGCATGCCATCTTTTTTTTTCCCTTTTATTTCCAAAAGACAATAAATAATTTTGCATTGGTAGCTATGGCAAAATACTTGTGTTACTTGTTCCCTCATAGAAGAGATGACCTTTTGTAATTTTAACAATATCCCAAAGGAATAGATTAATAAACAAGGAAATGTCCTTAAGCTGCCAAGCCCTGCATGTCTCATAATCAGACTTGCTTTCAGATGGTGAATGACATGGAAGCAATAACATTGTGCATTTGGAGAAAATCATTGACAAACTGACACCAATATTTATAATTCTAAGAAATCTCACTACATCTCATAAATACCTGAGCTATGGCTCTTAAAGGGGGGCACTGTTAATTTATTCTCACATTAAATGATTTGCTGTATGTGTGGGGGTGGGAGTAGGTGAAATACACCTTGTTTTAGTGTGAAAAAACTCATTATATTATAATGAATAGATGAAAAAATGAACATAATTATTCAATAGCGAGAAGATTAAAAAAATCATAACATCCTAAAACTTTACTAGAGTTTGAGATATAAACAACACACAGATCACATTCTCTCATATTCATACACAAAAACACATACACATAATAAATAATACATTTTCTATTATATATACACATATAAATATATATATTATATTATATATATACATATACACACAGAATATATAATATTGTATGTACCTATGTGTGTATATATATATAGTATTACCTAAAAAATAAGCAAAAATAGAAAAGTATGACCTTGTAATTACTGGGTCAAAATAAATAAAAATAACAGACATTATTTGTGAAAGAAATAGATAATAATTAATTAGATACTTGCTTAAAGTTACATATATCCCCCAAATGTTTTTTTTTTTAAGTAGTTCATGTTTTTTCAAATCAGTATGCATACATAGGTATAAGCATATATTTATACTTATTATAGCAAAACATATACTATTTCACATTCAGTGGCTTAAGCATATATAGTATATATACGTATGATATACAGTATCATATAGTACTATATAGTATCATATAATATATATAGTATGATATATATGTATGTATATATAAACTAATATACTATGTATAATGTATAATATTTATAATATGTATGTGAATATGCATGTGTATGTATGTGTATTATAGACATATGCATGTGTATGTACAATGATTTTGGCTCAGGTCATGATCTCACAGTTTCATGACTTTGAGCCCCACGTCAGGCTCTGCACTGGCAGCACAGAACCTTCTTGGGATTATCTCTCCCTGTCTCTCTGCCCCTCCCCGACTTGTGCTGCCCTCTGTCTCTCTCAAAATAAAAGAAAAAAATAAACTTAAAAAAAAACTTTATGACATTTATACTGCTTTATTATTTTTTACCATGTGCATGTATTACTTTAACAATTAAAAAATACAGCATTATTAACAATAACCAAACCACGGAAGCCGCCCAAGTGTCCACTGATAGATGAATGGATAAAGACGATGTATACACACACACACACACACACACACACACACGCACACTCCACAACTGAATATTATTAACCCATAAAAAAGGACAAACTCTTGCCATTTGCAACAACATGGGTAGATCTAGAGAATATAATGCTAAGCGACATAAACCAGTCAGGGAAAGACAAATACCATACTATTTTGCTCATATGTGGAATTTAAAAGATAAAACAAATGAATGAAGAAAAAAAAAAAGAAAGACAGACCAAAAAACAGATTCTTAACTGTAGAGAATAAACTGTTGGTTACCAGAGGGGAAGCAGGTGGAGGCAATTAAGGGTACACTTATCATGATGAGCACTGAGTAATGTATAGAATTGTTCAATCACTATATTGTATGCCTGAAATTAATGTAACACTCTACATTAATTACACAGGAATTAAAATAAAAATAGTAACAATAAAAAAGCACAACTTTTAAAAAATGTCCCTCAATCTCCTATTCTCCTTGGTAACATCTCCTTAGTGCTATGTAAGTATTCAGATGCTCAAGTCTTATTTTATTAACCAGGAGTCCTCTCAAAGCTGGGTGTGGATCATGACCCTCTAATCAGTTATTAGATAAGGAAAAGTGGGGAATATGTGTGATTAATTTCAGTTCTATGGTTATTTGTTCAGCAAGTTCCATACTAGACTGTAAGGGCACAGGAATGTCCTGTGGTCCCAATCCTCTGGTACTCAGGATTTAGACACTAGTGAAGACACTAATGGGAGTAGGGATGAAAAAATTAATGAATGCATTTCATGGTTGAATTTTATAGACAGGTCCTGAAGTACAAACAATCTGTCACTAGGCAGTTTGATTATCTGCTTTGAGCCATCCATCAGTCTTAGGGATGGTCCTCTAAGAGGAAAGATGGCCATTTGCAGAAACATTACGTAGGATGACCACAAGGATGATAAATGTAAACATCAAAAAGGTTTTTTATTTATAATAAGAAAATACACTTATTTAGTTACATGTACTATAAAAAAAGAAGATTAAAAAATCCCTAGAATTAAATATAAGAACTATAACTCCATGTTTTCTATGTTCCAAACGGTTATTTCCCATTTGATTATCTGAAACTTATAATTCAAATTCTCAATGAGAAAATACTGCACATTGTAATTCTCTTGTCTGGACTTGCCCAAAAGTTATTTCATGTATAACGAAGGCAGAACATAAAGCATCTTTTTTTACAGAAAAATTGCATGCATTCATTTAACAAGAATTTATCTACTCTAGCATGCATCAGACACTGTGTTGGGAAGTGGGAAAAAAAGGATGAGTGAAACCAGACACTAACATTGATAAAATAATAAAATGTGAGCTGCAGTTGTAATGAAGGCTGTGAAGGAGAGCCACATAGTATCTTGAGAGCTGGTAATAAGGTTTGATCTTATCAGGGAGGTCAGAGAGAGCATCCCTCTAGAGACCATACTTTTGGTGGTTAACCTGCTGAAGAGGAGGAGGTAAGGGCTCTCCAGACAGAGGGCACAAATAGCAGAACAGAGGCCTGGTTGGAAGGACTGAAAGGCAGACAGTGGGGCTGGGTGTATAGAAAGCTAGGACAAGCCAGGCACAAGTGAGGGCAGACGAGGGCTCCATGATCATATTAATACCTTTGTCATTATCCTGTGAAAATGGGCTCAGAATTCTGGATTGAGTTCCCAGAAACACATTTCCACTTCTGGGGACTCTCCCACCTTCTAACCTCCCAAGCAATCAGAATGGAAACTGTGTGACTCTACGTTACTGATAGCAAGTTCCAATCCTATATTAGGGTATGCTAAGGAAAGGGATGTAGGACGGGACAACAGGGCAAAAACACAAGGGTTCGAGTGTTGGAAATTGGAAGAACATTGAGGTCATGGCCTCTTATTACGGAAAATCTTTAGCATTTTTTCCAGCTTTAATGAGAAATAATTGACATATAACATTGGGTATGTTTAAGATGTACAATGTAATGGGTTTATATATGTATGTATTGCAAGATGATTACAATAAGGTTAGTTAACACATCATCACTTCACAAAGTTACAATTGCGTGTGTGTGTTGTGTGTGTTGTGAGAATTTTGAAAATCTACTTTTAGCAACTTTCAAGTATACAATATAGTATTGTTAACTACAGCCACCATGCTGTGTATTATGTCCCCAGAACTTATTCATAGGATATCTGGAAATGTGTACCCTTGACCACCTTCACCCATTTCTCCTATTCCTCAGTCTCCTCTCCTGGTAAAACAAACACTCTGGTTTCTGTTTCCATGAGTTTGTTTGTTTTGAGATTCCACACATAAGTGAAATCATACAGTATTTGTCTTTCTCCGTTTGACTATTTCATTTAGCATAATACCCTCAAAGTTGAACCACGTTGTTGCCAATAGAAGGGTTTTACTTTTTTAATGGCTGAATAATATCCCATAATCATATTCCATCTCATTATATGTGTATTTCACATTTTCTTTATCCATGCATCCATAAATGGTCATTTAGGTTGTTTCCATGTCTTGGTTATGACAAATAATTCTCCAATGAGAATATATACATATATATACATATATACATATATACATATATATGTACATATACATATGTATATGTACATATATATGTATATATGTTTGTATATATATACATGTACATATGTATATGTACATATATATGTATATATGTTTGAAATACTTATTTCATTTCTTTCAGATATATACCCAGAAATGGAATAGCTGGATCATAAGGTAGTTCTATTTTAGTTTTTTGGTAAAACTCCATACTGTTTTCCATAGTGGTGCACAAATTTACATCTTCACCAACAGTGCACAAGGTTCTCTTTTCTCCACATCCTTATGAACACTTGTTGCTTCTTCTCTTTTGGATAACAGTCATTCTAACAGAGAGGTGATGTCCCATAGTGGTTTTGATTTGAATTTCCCTGATAGTGATACTGAACATCTTTTCATGTACCTATTGGTCACCTATATATCTTCCTTAGAAAAATATGTATTCAGATCTTCTGCACATTTTAATCAGATTATTTATTTGATACTGAGTTATATAAATTCTTTATATATTTTGGATATGTATATATCCCCTTATCAGATGTAAAATTTGCAGATATTTTCTCCAATTCAGTTTCTTTCTCCTTTTCATTTTGTTGATGATTTCCTTTGCTCTGAAGAAACTTTTTAGTATAATGTAGTCCCACTTATTTATTTTTGCTTTTGTTGCTTTTCCTTTGGTATCAGATTCAAAATATCTCCAAGACCTATGTCAAAGAGTTTTACCACCTCTGTTTTCTTCTAGAAGTTTTATGGTTTCAGGTTTTATTTTCAAGTCTTTAATCCAGTTTGAGTATTTTTTGTGTACTGTGTAAGATAATGGTCAAGTTTCATTCTTTTGCATGTGGTTGTCCAGTTTTCCCAACATTTATTGAAATAACTGTCCCTTCCCCATTGTATATTCTTGGATCCTTTGTCATAAATTACTTAACCATATATGTGTGGATTTATTTCTTGGCTCTCTATTCTATTTCATTGACCTTTGTGTCTATTTTTATGGCAAACCATACTGTTTTCATCACTATAACTTTGGAGAATAGTTTGAAATCAGGGAATGTGATGCCGTCAGCTTTGTTCTTTCTGAAGATTGTTTTGGCTATTCATGTTTTCTTTTCTTTTCTTTTTTTTGTAACTCTTTACAAATTTTAAGATTATTTGCTCTATTTTACTGAAAGAATGCATTGGAATTTGATAGGGATTGCATTAAATCTGTATATTTCTTTGAGTCATATGGATATTTAAAAAATACTGATTCTCCTAATCCATGAGCACAGAATATCTTTCCATATATTTGTGTGTCTTCAATATCTTTCATCAATATCTGGTAGTTTTCAATATACATGTCTTTTTCCTCATTGGTTAAGTTTATTTCTAGGTATTTTATTCTCTTTGATCCAACTGTATGTGGGATCGTTTTATTTCTCTTTCTGATAGTTGATTAGTAATGTATAGAAATGCAACAGATTTCTGTGTATTGATTTTGTATCCTGCAATTTTACTAAATTCATCTAACAGATTTTGACAGAGTCTTTAGGGTTTTCTATATATAATAACATGCCATCTGCATATAGTGACAGTTTTACTTCTCCTTTCCAATTTGGATGCATTT
This sequence comes from Panthera pardus, assembly GCF_024362965.1. NCBI lineage: Eukaryota > Metazoa > Chordata > Mammalia > Carnivora > Felidae > Panthera > Panthera pardus. Next base: position 40,869,878 of record NW_026526821.1, on the reverse strand, counting down.
TATTTCTTTACTTCTTTCTTTTCTTTTCTTTTTCTTTCTCTTTTTTTTTTTTTTTTTTTTTTTTTTTTTTTTTGCCTACTTTCTCCAGCTAGGACTTCCAATACTATGTCAAATAAAAATGGTGAGAGTGGGCATCCTTGCCTTGTTCCTGATCTTAGAGAAAAGGCTTTCAGATTTTCATTGTTAAGTATGACATTAGACATGGGCTTGCTAAATATATGGCCTTTATTATGTTGGAGTACGTTCCATCATTCCTTCTATATCCATTTGGTTGAGGGTTTTTATCATAAGTGGTTTTTTTTTTAATATTTCATTCTATTAATGTGATGCATCCCATTTATTGACTGCACATTTTAAACCATCTTTGCACCCCAGGGATGAATCCCACTTGATCATCATGTTTTATAATCCTTTTAATATGACTTTGAATTCAGTTTGTTAGTATTTTGTTGAGAATTTCTGCACGTACATTCATGATGTTGGCCTGCAGTTGTTTGTTTTTTTCTTTTTTTTTCTTCTTGCAGTGTTCTCATCTGGCTTTGGCATCTGGATAATGCTGATCTAATAACATAAGTTTGGAAGTACTCCCTCCTCTTCAATTTTTTGAGATGATTTTAAGAAGGACTAGAATTAATTCGTTTTTAAAATGTTTGGTAAAAAACACCATTGAAACCATGTGGTCCTCGGCTTTTCTTTGCTGGGAGGTTTTATATTATGGATTCAATCTCCTTACAAATTATTGGTCTGTTCAGAATTTTAATTTCTTTATGATTTATTCATGATTCTTGGTAGGTTGTATGTTTTTAGGAATATATCCATTTCTTCTATTTTTTAATGTTTATTTATTTTTGAGAGAGAGAGACAGCATGTGAGCAGGGGAGGGGCAGAAAGAGAGGGAGACACAGAACCTGAAGCAGGCTCCAGGCCCTGAGCTGTTCGTACAGAGCCTGACACAGGGCTCGAACTCACAAACCACGAGATCATGACTTGAGCCAAAGTTGTATGCTCAACCGACTGAGCCACCCAGGCATCCCATTTCTTCTATGTTTTAATTGTTGGCATCTATTTGTTCATAGTAGTCTCATATAATCCCCTTAGTTTCTGTGCTATCAAATGTCTTCTTTTGCATTTATAATTTTATGTATTTAAGCTCTTTTTTTTCTTGGTTAATTTAGGTAAAAGTTTGTCAGTTTTGTTTATCTTTTCAAAGTACCAACTCTTGGTTTGTTAATCTTTTCTATTGTCTTCCTATTCTCTCTTTCATTTATTTCTGCTCTAATTTTTATTATTTCCTTTCTTTTGGTAACTTTTGGTTTAGTTTGTTCTTCTTTTCCTAGTTCCATGAGGTTTAAGATAGGTACTTTGAGATTTTTCTTCTTTCCTTGATGTATGCATTATGTTGCCAAAGATTTCCCTGTTAGATTTACGTTTGCTGCATTCCGTAAGTTTGGCATGTTGTATTTCCATTTTCATTTGTTTTAAGATATTCTTTTTTTTAATATGAAATTTATTGTCAAATTGGTTTCCATAGAACACCCAGTGCTCATCCCAACAGATGCCCTCCTCAATGTCCATCACCCACTTTCCCCTCCCCCCCCCATCAACCCTCAGTTTATTCTCAGTTTTTAACTGTCTCTTATGGTTTGCCTCCTTCCCTCTCTGTAACTTTTTTTCCCCCTTCCCCTCTGCCATGGTCTTCTGTTAAGTTTGTCAGGATCCACATAAGAGTGAAAACATATGGTATCTGTCTTTCTCTGTATGACTTATTTCACTTAGCATAACACTCTCCAGTTCCATCCACGTTGCTACAAAAGGCCATATTTCATTCTTTCTCGTTGCCAAGTAGTATTCCATTGTATATATAAACCATAACTTCTTTATTCATTCATAAGTTGATGGACATTTAGGCTCTTTCCATAATTTGGCTATTCTTTTATTCACTTTTTGAGTTCATCTTCAATCCATTGGTTGTTCATGACTGTTAATTACCATGTATTTGTGAAATTTCCAGCTTTCATTCTGTTATTGATTTCTAGGTCATTCCATTGTGATGTGAAATGATACTTGATATACAATTTACATTTTCTTGAATATTTTGGTTTATAGGATCTACCCTAGAAAATGTTCCATGTGCACTTGTGAAGAAAGTGTATTATGCTGCTCTTGGATGAAATGTTCTGTATATGGTCTTGTAAGACCATTTGGTCTATAGTATTGTGAAAAAATCCTTAGGCTTCACATAGTCCCAGACTATGATTTCTTTGAATGGCCTGAGTGCAGAGCCACCATCTCTTATCATTAGTTACTTCCCCACTAGGTTCTTTCCTACCTCACCCCACTACAGAATGCAAAACAATTTTATTTTTTTACTCCAGTTTCTAATTCTTTAAGTAAGCACAGTTCCCTGGAGTTTCTTAAGGATAGTTGCCAACAGCATGGAAGTTCCATTGAGCATTGAACTTCTCTCTTGGAAAGGAAGCTGTATGGTGATTGTGATGGGCCTGTGGTAGGAAGTGCAACGGAGGCTGAGGAAGTGACCAAAGTAGCCCTGGAGATGGAGGAGGGCTGAGTTGCAAAATAATTAAGAGGAACTCCATCTTCCCAGCTGTTAGTTGCTTTCAGCAGCTCTGACACTGTGGTCTCATCTAAGATGGGCATTGCCTTACGTGAAGCAGTAGGTGTAAAGTAGAATGAGTTGGTAGTGAAAAGGATGGGAGCAAACAACTCTAAATGGAAACAGCAGCAAAGCCAAGGATGTTCCCAGGAACATATTGGTCTGCATGCCCCAGCTCATCCTTGAACAAGTCTTCTTCCTGCCTGGGGATGGCTGCCCTGCCATGAGTTTGCAGTTCACTTGTGTCAGCTTCTTTTCTTTTCTTTTTTGAAAAAAAAATTAATGTTTCTTTATTTTTGACAGAGAGAGAGAGAAACAGAGCATGAGTGGGGGAGGGGCAGAGAGAGATGGAGACACAGAATCAAAAGCAGGCTCCAGGGCCTGAGCAGTCCACACAGAGCCGGACACAGGGCTTGAACCCATGAACCACAAGATCATGACCTGAGCTGAAGTCGGACACTTAACTGACTGAGCCACCCAGGCGCCCCTACAATAGCTTCTTTTCTTACCGCTCTTCTCACCATCTTCTCATACTCACTCCATTTTCTACTTCTTATCTCACCCCATGTCTTGACAGGTAGTTTGGAATGAGGTCTATTGGAAGAAAAGCTAAATGAGGATAAACACACACACACACACACACACACTCTACTCTCAGGTCCCAATATTGCCTTCAATGTGTGCAGAGATCTAAAGAAAAAAAAAGCATTTCAAATCAAGGTTTTTACATTTCCCAGATCCCCTGATGCATATCCCTGCTTTACCCAGCAAGGAGGCATATTTTCATTGTTTTATGAAGGATGAAGAAAGCTGATGAGTCCTCATTTCCTTCTGCATACAACATGGGAAAGCAGCAACTCTGCATACTTCTTTTTTCCTTTTCACTATGGATGAGGAGATAAAATATTTGCAAAGATGAAAAAAAAGAGGCAATAATTTAGGATGCTAACCTTTCCCCACGGCAGTGCCAGCACATCTTTCTGGCTTGCCTAAGGGATTCAGAATTTGCAGAAGCTTGGAACCTCTGAGCTGCTGGTGATCACCTTCCCAGATTCTTGTAATTATATGCAAGGGCTGACATTTGTAAGGTTGGAAAAATGTCTGGCTTTTAAACTGGGGAATTGGCAGTGTGCCAGAGGCACCATAAACCACAAGATGGGCACCTTCCTAATAGTTAATTTTATAAGAAAATATATTGTAGGAGGGCTGTAAAATTAAACAGGTAAGTAATGTAAACTATTTTGTTTTACAAAACAGATTACAATATATATTTATACTTTAAAATACAATATAAGATTTCAACTAAAACAAAATCCCCCCTCATAGAGTCTATCTCTAGAGACTCTGAGGATATAGACATATTAACTTTTATATTTAAAGCGTCTTCGATGATAAAGTGAAACAAGCACTGATATGATACAAAGAGAGATGGCTGTGCAGGCACTTTCTATATAAACTCAATCATCACAAGTTACTGATGGTGAAATCAATGGCCTGGTATGGATCCATAGAAAAAGAATTAAGCTAGAAGAAATGTGGGTAGAAGAGGCAGGGTTGGAAATAGGGACCTAGAGGATGTATGGGAATCAGGACCTTTATTGGGATAAGCTTTTGGGACTCAGTTCTGAAAGAGTTTCAGTTCAACTCCCCTCTTTTCTTCTAATATCAGAAAGTATATATTAATATCATTCCCACGCAATGTATGAGGAAACCTAGAACTGAAAGGAAATGGTCAGTAGTGGACCATCTTGGGCTGTAATCTCAAATGCTCCTGATTCCCAAACTCTTACCCTTGCTTCTCTGCCCTACTGGTGGATATTTGATCTCAGTGTTTACATGAACTAGCTGGGTGTGGCTGGGCAAGTCAATCAACAATTCTGGGTCTCATTTTTCCCAACTAGAAAAATAAGGAGCTAAGACAGGTGTGATATCCAAAATGGCTTCCAGTCCCATGACCCTATGTTCTTAGAATTTTTTTTTTAAATGTGCAAACTTTCTTGATGTTTTGGCGGAAAAAAAAACAATAAGCATTGGGTTTTCCCTCTCTTAAAGGCAAATGGCAAGACAACTATTATCTACTACCCAAGATTTCCTAGGGAAGAAGTATTAGAAAAGCTGTCTTACAGAACCATGCTTCGGTTTTATCCAAAATATTACCTGTCTTATTTACATGGGACTTCACTTTGAGACCACAATTAACTACAATTACCTTGTCCCTCATATAACTGAAAATTCATATAATTATATACAGAGAAAACAAAATGTTTTCATTCCTAAGGTTTAGATAAACTGTAGAAAACTTGGAGCTGCTGAAACAAGTTCACGTTATTTTTTAAATGACAGTCTACAGTGGTTGTGGCTAAGTGTGATATAGAATGTATGGTATGATGCTAACAGGCTTCAGTTCTAGATGGCTTAACTCATAGGGCTCAGCCACAGGACATGGAGGCAGCTTAGAGGATATACCTAGTTTTCAACAAAGCCATAGAAGTAATCTAAGAGAAAGTGAGGTGGTTTTTATGAGAAGAGACTGATGACCGGTGTCATTAAGGGCCTGAGTAAAGCCTCCTTCAAATGTCAAATTACATGTTCAACAGTGTAGAAACTCCTCTAAAATCTAGATGATAGGAGTGAATAAGACATCCAAAAGCCTCTGCCCTCAAGGAACTCAGACTCCAGTGAGAGAGTAATAATGATAACAATAGTAGCAAAAATAAAATTGCTATTAACAATCGTAGTAATAATAATTGTTAAGTACCCATCTTTATGTGTCTGACATCACAATAAGCACTTTAATGCATTATTTAATTTAATATTACAACAACCCCATGTTATAGGCATTATCATCCCCATGTGACAACTAAGGTTACTAAATCCGGGAGAGTAACTTGCTTTAGGACACACAACTGATAAGAGACAGACTCAGAATTTGAACCTAGATCTATGGGACCCTGAAACCTATGCCCATAGCCACTTTGATATCTACCCTCATTCTCCATTATTCCTTGGTACTCCAATACAGTGATACTCAAGAATGATCACACCTGGTGGTACAGACCATACTATAAGAAACCTATATCACCACTTCAGGTGAACAGGACACCAGAATCATGAACCAAAGGTAGCCTTTGAAGATGCCTGAGAGAAATTGGTATAGTATCTAAAAAGGCATCACCATACCCAAAGTCATCTAGGTTTTTGCCAAAGCGTCTTCTGGGAGTTTTATATTGTTGCATTTTATATTTATTATACTGTTTGAGTTACTTTTTGTGAAGGGTATAAGGTCTCTGTCTATATTCATTTCCTGCATGTGCAGGTCCAGATGTTCCAGTACCATTGTTGGAGACGTTATCTTTGCTCCATTTCATTGCTTTTACTCCTTTGTCAAAGATTAGGTGACTACATTTATGTGGATCTATTTCTGGGTTCTCTACTCTGTTCCACTGATTTATTCATGTATTATTTCACCAAAATACACTGTCTTGACTACAGTAGCTTTATAGTATGTTTTGAAATTAGGTAGTTCAGTCCTCCAAACTTGTTCTTCTCCTTCAATGTTGTGTTAGCTATTCTACGTCTTTTGCCTCCTGCCAGTGTCAATATCCATGAAAACAACTTGCTGGTATTGTGATTGGGATTACATTGACTCTATAGATCAAATTGGAAAGAACTGACATCTTGACAATATTGAGTCTTCCTATGTATGAACATGAAATAACTCTTCAGTTATTTATTTATGTAGATTTACCTTTATATATTAAGTTTTATTCTGTAATCTTGCTATAATTGCTTATTAGTTCCAGGAGGTTTTTTGTTGTTGTTATCAATTCTTTCAAATTTCCTATGAAACGATCATGTCATCTCCAAATTAAAAGTTTTATTTTCCTTCCTAATCTGTATACCTTTTATTTCTTCTTCTTGCCTTATTGCATTGGCAAGGACTTTCAGTGTGATGTTGAAAAAAGTAGTGAGAGGGGACATCCTTCTTTATACCTGATCTTAGTAGGAAAACTGTGTTTCTCACCACTAAGTATGATGTTAGTCGTAGGTTTTTATAGCTAGTCTTTACCAAGTAGAGGAATTTCCCTTCTAGTTTACTGAGAGTTTATATCAAATTGGTGTTAGATTTTGCAAAATTATTTTTCTTCATCTATTGGTAATCATATGATTTTTCTTCCTTAGTTTAATGATATGATGGATTATAATAATTGATTTTGGAATGGTTAGCCAGCTTACATACTTGGGATAAATCCCACTTGATCATGGTATATAATTGTTTTCATACTTTTTAAATTTTATTTGCCTATATTTTGTTGAAGACCTGTTTATTTTATAGTTGTTAAGTAAAAGCTTATCAGGGCAACTGGGTGGCTCAGTTGGTTAAGTGTCTGACTTAGGCTCAGGTTATGATTTGTGGGTTCAAGCGCAGTATCAAGCTCTATGCTGTCAGCATGGAGCCAGCTTCCCATCCTGTGTCCTCCTCTCTCTCTATCCCTCCCCCACCCCTCTCCCTCAAAAATAAATAAACATTAAAAAAAGTCTTATCAAGGCCTACCATGTATCTGATTTTGCCTTAGGTGGTAGATAGAGATTAGATCCCAGTTTCATAAGCTAAGTTCCAAAAGAATAGAAGTCTTAAGTAAAGGGAAAATAAGTTTTATCAAAAATATAGTTGCTTAGAAAGAAGATCTGGAAAGATTTAGGTGAACTTAGATTCCTTTAGAACATTTGAAAATAAATTTAGGTGACTAAATTATAGACATGAGATAATTTCATGTTGGTTTTGTTAATTTCGGTTCAATTTTCAGTCACTTGTGGTGAATTCTCCCTGTTGACAATGCCTGAAATGTGAAATAAGGTGTAAAAAACTATTTTCTTCAGTTCTAAAGATTCTAAGGAGACCTCCTTTAACTGTTCAGGACATTCACATTTATATTACCATTTTCTCTCTCTCTCCTCATCTCCCCTTGGTAATATTTTACTCTATTATGAGCAGACTCTTTCCTAAAGTCACATTTCCCTAGGGTTACTTAGTATGCAGGATGCTGATCTAGAACTGTTCAGAATCTTGGGTATGTTTTTAATAGTTATAGCCTTAAGAGTTTAAGGTATTACAGAAACAAATTATAATTGATTCCTCTAAGGATTTCTATGGAAATGGGCCAAAATTTCAAATGTAATAAATAATATAATTATTTATTAATTCTCAATATATTGATTTTAGTTTCCACTGATATGTCTGCCAATTTTGAAGGAGTATGTGAATATGTGAATATGTGAAGGAGTATGTGAAAAAATGTGAATATAATTGAGATGAGATATTAAGGTCTAAATATACTGGAACTAATGATAGGTCATTGTCCTGATGCCTTAGGATTTCCACACTTTCAAATTTCTCAGGGTTCAGGATTATAAAGGCATTTTGATAAAGTATATACTATCAAAATTACCAAATATTCTTACAAAATAAGGACTATCAGTGTTCAAAAATATTTATGGATTCTGGGTAGATGACACTGCTCCAAACTAAATTACCTATCAGTGGCCTGTTCAATTTAATTTGCTTTGCTTTTCCTCTTGACTAATGATATGTAGAATTCCATGATAATTCAAATCTCCTTCTTTCCACATAACAAAATTGTAGTCAGAAATGTGGATTCCAGGGGTGCCTGGGTGGCTCAGTCGGTTAAGCATCTGACTCTTGATTTCAGTTCAGGTCATGATCTCACAATTCTTGGGATGGAATCCCACAGGCTTTGCGCTGACAGTGCAGAGCCTGCTTGGGATTCTCTCTCTCCCCCTCTCTCTCTGCCCCTCCCCCACTCAATGCTCTCTCCCTCTCTCTCTCTCTCTCTGCCTCAAAACAAATAAATACACTTAAAAAATACACAGAGAAACATGGATTCTACACTAGACATCCAGGAGGCGAATTTTTCTCCAAGGGAAAACAGATCAAAGTGACAAGTGCTTCTCTGCATCCTAAGATAGGGTGTGAGACCATCAAAAGCATTTCTTTTGCTGGGACCAGGGCAAGTAAATTTATGAGAACAATGGCTTAAGGTAGACAGAGCAACTATTTGACACCATGGTAGATTTCTGGTTCCTTAAATGACAGAATGGAACAAATCCTCCCACAAGCTGAATGCCCACTTTGGAATTGTTAGCATAGAGAGAAATAAACATCTCTATTCACTAAGCCACTGTATTTTAGAGTCTCTTTGTTACAACAGCTTAACTTTAACTAATATAGTCTCTTCCAAATGCATCTCAAGATGCATTTTAAAAATATGATCATTGACTAAAAAGGATTTGACATGAAAATCATTGTCCTAAAGAGCTAAGCATACTTGACTTCTCTAAGAATTGTCAGAATTGTTTTTACGTCCTTCAGAAAGGGAGCTGAGCTATGTTTATTTAAACTCACCCTTCAGATACAAGTATGTGTAAAGGGCAAGAAAAAGGAATGTCATTTGAGACTGGATGAGAAGAAGAAGCAAAACGCATGGAACTTATTTCACTGATCGAACTGAAAGTGTGGCCAATTCTTAGATGCTCTCAAATAGTTCCCTAGGGACAACGTCTTAATAGAGCTCCTATTTTTCAATGAGACTGAAAGATATTCCCAGAGTTACTACTGTGCAAAGTGGCTTTCCTATTTCCTTAAAAGGCTTACTGTTTTAATACTTTCTCTATAACAAAGCTGTTTTTTTTAATGTAGAGTAACAATAAGTGGTGCCCTCTGAGGAAGGGTGGATTTGAATTCGTTTCCACCTTTTAGCCCTCAGTCAAGCTTTTACCTTGACGCAACTGCAAGGAGGTAGACATCCACACCTCAGGAATAGTAATCAACTTGTAATCTTTATGACTTTTGGAAACACTTAATCTTTTAATTAAGTCCTAAATCATTCAGTTTGAACAGAACACCAGGGAGAATGACACCGGTGTCATTCACTGCATCTGTAGCACCAGAAGGCTAAGTTTCCAGGATTTTCATCTTTTGGGAGGTCCCCTGGGGTAACTCTGCCTGTGAGTCTCACTGTGATTTTTATGGAAGCTGAACAAGCGTACGTAAATGGTTGCTAGACACGTGCAACTCTTTTCCAGAGCAAAGGTAGTACTTTTGGTTTCTTAGTTTCATGCCTTTTTATTATGAAACATCCACGTAGCTTAGAGAGAACAAGAGGGGAGTTTTACCACATTTTGTGGGATGAATGAATAAATGTGTGCATGTGTGAGTGTTTTTGCTAAAATCGTCTATTCAAATGGCAAGCACTCAGAGGGTTAGAAACAATTTAATAGCTAGAATTTTGTGTCTATTGATCTGTTTTTCCCAGTGCTTCATTAGGATCAGCCTGTAAAATAATATTCAAATATGGTATAATTGAGGCAGGTTTGACCCACTACTGCATTTAACCAAAGGGAAGTAAGTTACACTGATTCTAATGTTACTTTGTTTTGAGGGCCAGCAATTAACCAGAGGATTGCCAAGAGCAACAAGGTTTCATATAGTGGGGATAAGGTGACCAGGGCAAAAAACAGGATGTCAGAGAAGGGAATTTATGAGGGAGAAAAGAGTCATCATTAGACCACCTGAAAGGAAATTTTCAAAGCAAATGGAAATTTCAAAGGGAAAAGAAGAAAGCCAAGAGGGAGGGGAGAACTGTCAGGGAGATAAAAGGGAGGGGCACACATTTTTGTCAATTTTGCTCTAGTTCCCAAGTGTATTACATAAGATAACTCTCCCAGCGAGCCCAGAATTGCACGGCAATAGTTGTCACACCCTCTGAAATCTGTCAGCATTTAAAGTTGACAGAGAGCATGCCCTAAGCATTGCCGTTGGAGGATGTCCTGGTTTCTTTCCAAGTCATGTCTGCGTATTTGGACAGATGTAGTGATTATATATATATATATATATATATATATATATATATATATATATATATATATTTGCCCAGTAGGGATAAGGTTAAAGAAACATTGGGCTCATCTTCTTTTTACCAGTTAGAAGCAAAAGAGCAAATGTGAATGCAAATGAGGGATTCAATTAGAAAAGCTATGTTCTGGCAGCATTTCAAAGAAAGCGGAGGGATGCCAGGTGATGTGATAGAAACAGGCCTTCAACACTGATAACAGAAATATATTGACTAAATACGCGAGCTGCTTTTAGCTAAGTTACGCTGCTTAAATTTCTTCCACAAATTTCCAGCCAATAACTCAATGTCTGAAATTCCTTCCTCTCTAAAACCGCCACCTCGTACCTGGAAAGCAAGATTCAAGTTTTTTCTTTTACTCCACAGAGAATATTTTCCCAATTACTCAAGGGATACACTTTTCCACCTGGACTTCATTTCTGTTAACTATATTGACTCTCATAAAATGGACTAAAATTATTTTTGCTGTTCACTTCTCAGTAAAAATTCCATTGCCATGTATCATGTCTAGCCTCTTTTGTTAAACTTATTAGCACCAAAGCGTCCAAGTCAGGCTCAAAGGGCAGAAGGCACGCACGAGATCTGAAATGTCCATCAGGGAAGTTCAAATCTGTCCCTCTGAGACTGGTTCAGCAGCCAATTCAAATCTTTCACAGGAATCTGGGAGTTTAGAGCCCCTGTAAGCCTCATCTGGATCTATTTTTCCAAAAGTAACACCGGCTTTTCTTTGGTATTTTACCAAATGTGGCTTTTCATCCTGAGTGTAAGCAGAGTCTGGTGCCCTCTGGAAGCATTATGTTGGAACAGTCACAGCAGTTACTGGAAGTCAGAGTGGAAAAGTCTGGTTCCTCTTCCAGGAGAACTTCAAAGCGGGCAGGGCTTGTTCTCATCGTGTGCCTTCCCAAAATGCAGTTGTGTTGCACAGAGGATACTCATCAGTGTGTGTCTCTCAGGAAGGGGTGGCGGGTTTTGCCGCCACCAAGGTTGCTCCTTAAAAGGCTGAGGAGTGGGGAGAGGCTGGGAGGGCACAGGTTTCCTCTGTAGCTAAAGGACCTCCAACGTACTGGTGTATGCCAGATGCTCCAGACACACTGTGAGTGTGGTGATGATGTCTGAGTTTCCACGAAATGAGAATGCTTACTGTTGAAATTACCCCGGTATGAGATCAGTTTTGGCAATTAAATAACCAACCCCCTTTCAAATGATAGCTGTACCATAGTCAAAACTTTGTTGTAGTGCAACCAGAGTTACAGTGGGTTTGTAGGCCATAAATCTAAAAGTAAAGATTTGTAAATCTAAAGAAAACAAGTGTCTAAGAAATCACAGCAGACAGGCAAGTGGGCTGGTATGTCCAGAGAAGTTAGGGTAGGGCCTCGGGGCCAATCTGTACCTCTCTGACTGACCATTGTTCCATGGGCCATAATAAACAACAAAGGGGCATGTTCTTTTTTTTTTTTATTAAAAAAAATTTTTTTTAACGTTTATTGATTTTTGAGACAGAGAGAGACAGAGCATGAATGGGGGAGGGTCAGAGAGAGGGAGACACAGAATCCGAAACAGGCCCCAGGCTCTGAGCTGTCAGCACAGAGCCCGACGCGGGGCTCGAACTCACGGACCGCGAGATCATGACCCGAGCCGAAGTCGGACGCCCAACCGACCGAGTCACCCAGGCGCCCAAAGGGGCATGTTCTTAAGTGAAGTTAAGTGTTGTGTATGGCTTGGCTCTCTGACTGAAAAAGTTCTTGAGTTTTCATTTTACCTTAACAAGGTGGATAGTGCCATTCTCACAAATACCATTTTTAGTTGAGAATGCTTTTGAGAAGCATATTTGTTTTTCCTCAAATAGAGATGTTTGTCCATCAGGAAAATACTGACTAGGAAACCTTTCTCTATCAGTTATTTTGCCAATCAACAATTCTGTTTCTTGTGTATCTTCAGTTAGGCAACACTTTTGGTTATAATCATTATCCTTGCTATCAAACAGCAAATATTTGCTGAGCTTTTCCTATAGATAAAACACTAGGCACTGGCTGTGCACAGAATATGCACAAGTGAATCCATGCTCACTAAAGAATTCCAAACTGGCTGTGAGCACAGGATATGTAAACAAACATCTATGGGACAAATATGAAAGAGCCATTGTTAATTGTTCGGATTATAATGCTGAAAGATTTCAAAAGATATAATGACCACTAAGAGTTGGCATATTCAAGACTTCTCAGAGATTAATAGTTGCCTGCCTAAGTGTGCACAGTATGTCTTTATTTGGGGATGGGGGAAAGAGCAGTGGTGGTCAACGTCTGTGTGATTTCAGCGCACATGTGTGTATGAGTGTGTGTGCATATGAGAATGTGGGCATGTGTGAGCATCTTATAAGGAAGAACACAGGATTGAACCTGGCAAGTTATATAACATGTTCTGAGACTTATCAGCTCATCTGAGGGTGACAGAAGATGTGTCCACACTGGGTATATGATAAGAAATCTCTCCAGCTATATTCTGGAGAAAACACAAGTCCTGAGAAAGCTGAGAAAATAACAAAGGTCAAATAACCTTAGGAAATGCTGGAGAGTAAATCATCCTTTTAAAGACACAAAAGTGGGCACCTGTGTGGTGCAGCTGTTTAAGCACCTGACTTGATCTCGGCTCAGGTCATCATGGTTCGTGAGCTCGATCCCCACATTGGGCTCTGCACTAAGGGCATGGAGTCTGCCTGGGATTCTCAAAATAAACTCAAAATAAATTAAAAAATACAGATATAAAAACAAAGCACATACAAATTTCTTGGCACACCAATTCACATCCTTGAGAAAGAGATGTCTTCTCCCTTCACAAATTTTTTTTTTATTTTATATTTGAGACAGAGAGATAGAGAGGGAGGGAGAGGGAGGGAGAGAGAGAGAGAGAGAGAGAGAGAGAGAGAGAGAGAGAGACAGACAGAGGGAACCAGCAGGGAAGGGGCAGAGAGATGGAGACAGAATCTGAAGCAGGCTCCAAGCTCTGAGCTCTCAGCACAGAGCCCTATGCGGGGCTTGAACTCAGGTGCAGTGAGATCATGACCTGAGTGGAAGTCAGAGGCTTAACCGACTGAGCTACCCAGGTGCCCCTCTCTTCACAAATTTTGAAAGCACTGGTTTAGGGAGATACATAAGGCACCTATTGTTCAGTCCAGAAAGAGTAAATGTTAACCTGCAAGTAATGGAATATGATCAAAGGCTCCTGAGCAGACAGGAAACATGCACCAAGTGGTATTTTAGAAAAAATTAATCTAGTATGGTAGAAAATATATTAAGAAAGGAGGGGACCTAGAACCAGGAGATTGTTGTGAATATTTTCTCTAGATCCATTCTCACATGACTTACAAAGTGTTGTGGATTTTGTTTGTTTCCTTTTTAAAATTTTTCTTTTGAGCTGTGGACCAATTTATTTAAATAAAGTATTGTTTCAAATCCAATAAATTGAGAGAAAAGTAAAACTTATCTGGATAATGAAGAGCAGAGCAGGGTTTGGAGCAAGAGTGAGAGAAGGACTGATCTATAATATATGGGTACCGGGAGAGAATCAAGGACTAATCAAAAGCTGACTTCACAAGGGACATAGGAGATAAATTCCAAGTTGCAAAATGCTAAATGGTCCACAAGAGAACTGGAGTAATTGGGTGCCTGGTGGCTCAGTTGGTTGAGGAGCCATCTCTTGATTTTGGCTCAGATCATGATCCCAGAGTTGTGGGATAGAGCCCCGTGTAGGGCTCTGCACTAGGATGGATTCTGCTTAAGATTCTCCCTCCTTCTCTCTCTCTCTCTCTCTCTCTCTCTCTCTCTCTCTCTCTCTTTATTTTTAGAGAGAGAGGGAGCACAAGCAGAGGAGATGCTTGACTCCAGACAAGATGAAAGGGAGATGTGGGCTCTTGCTCAGGCAAAACTTTGCATTTACTGTTTCCTTTAAACAAATATTTAAGATCTCTAACTAGACATCCCTAAGGTAGGAAGAATTGCCATGAGAGAGATTATACAGATGGTCCAGTTATCCCTCTCCAGCCCAGTGTCCATTGCTTCCATAAACATAGGTTATAGTGGAATCTAGAGAGGAAAAAAGGCATGCCTTAAATTCTTAAATGATGTGACCAAATCCTTCCTCATTTAATTTGATTCAGGCTTATGTTTTCCATTTTATTCTCACCAAGATCTTCAAAATAAATACCATATTAAGAAGAAATAAATCTCCTACCTTTGACATCATTCTAGATATCTCTTCCCTGGAGTGATGAATTTAAATTATTTCTTTACATTTGTACATATTTTATTTTTCAGTTAAGAGCTACCATGTGAGAAGTTTGAGTTCATAAGGGTCTAATCTATTTTTCTTGATTAGAAAACTCTAAAATGAAAACTAAACCCCATGTTACCTTAATATTGTAAAACAGATTTAATAATGGCTTGAGGGAAAAAAGCACCAGGAAATGTCATTGTAGGTAAAATAATGTTTAGAGAGCTTTAGGTTAGTGAAAACAAGTGATTACAAGAACATTTTGCCTCTATCTGTAAGTGAAGCAGTCACTATTTAAAACAGTCCCTCAAGACTAAAAATATATAAGTGAAGATCACAAAAATTAATTTGTTTTTATCAACAGCCACTTCTTAGGGTTTTTTTTAAAATTAAATATACTGATACATGCATGTGCGTACATATCAATGCTTCCATTATTTTGTAGCTCACAACAAAATAATGATAATGCTAGGCTTTATGTGCATAATGATTCACGTAAGAGAAAAGCCTTACTTTATGAAAGAAAACCCTATTAGAGGTCAAATCTTACTAAAGCAAGATTTTTCATTTAACCAGAGACATTGTGCCACAGTGTATCAAATCATTACAGGTGGTATCCAATACAATAAAATCCAAGAACACAGAATACCTGAATAGCCTCTTCAGAGTCCACAGTAGGACTCAGAGACTCTACCTGTCTTTTGAGTCTCTTTAAAGCACAGAAAACTATATCTATCAGAGGACCTCTTATTTGTCCTGTTAGCCTTGCCTTTAACAACAAAATAAAGAAATACAAACATTATCAAAAGCTAGATCACTTACCATAAATGCCGGTTGAGATGCAGGGAAATGCCTGTGAATAAACCACAAAAATAACAATAAATTTTAAAGGAACAGATTTGCTGACATCATCTATTTCAGTATCTATTTGCTTGATATGGGATGTTCTCTATTCATATGCTCAGACCTCTGAAAACCTACTCAGTTGGAGAAGGAGACACTGTGGAAATGGATGTATCAAAACTGAAAACTTCTCCTTAACAGCAGCAATCACATCAGCTCCCAAGAGTCAACTGTCAAATTTCCAGGAATCTTGTGAACCAACTGTTAAATCTAGTTATAATTAAGAAATTAAGTCATATAAGCCTGCAATGAAATGTTATATATAAAATAAATATTCAGAAATCATCTCATCACTTCCTAATTAGTTTGCCACATTTTACTATTACCTCTGCTCTTGAGAAGACCTATGCCTATTATACATTTATATAATATGTAATATAATATAAATAATGAATAATATATTATATATAATATAAATATCATATACATTTATAAATATATCATATGTTACATAACATATAAGTATATTATATATTATAAATTTTTAAATGCTTATTTATTTATTTTGAGAGGGAGAGAGAGAGAGAGAGAGGTCATGTTGGTAGCTTAAAACTTGAAAACATTAATCAACCTTCATATTGGACCATACTTGTGGGTCAGTGGAAACCACAGGTTGGCTATAGATGCAAAATTTTTGTAACATTTACAAAAGTTTTTTGTAAGAATCAATCTGCTGTATAGAATTTATAATAATTTATTATTAAATGTATAATACATGTATTATATATAATAAGTAATATATATTGTATATTTTATTTTTATTTGTAAGTTGTGTGCCACACATTCCTTTTATTAGTAAAATTTTAAATACATGTATATACATACATACTCATTTTTTAGAGTCAGGTTTGTTTAAATTGTATTTATTTATTTTGAGAGAGAGAGAGAGAATGCAAGCAGGTGAGGGGCAGAGAGAAGGAGAGACAAAATCCCAAGCAGTCAACACACCATGAGATTATGACCTGAGTAGAGATCACGAGTCAGACACTTAACTTACTGAGCCACCAAGGCACCCAAGTTTTTTCACCATTTACAGACACACTACTGCTTATACCTTATGCAACGGACTGAATGTTTGTGTCTCCCCAAATTTATATGTTGAAGCCCTAACGTGATGATATCTGGAGGTGGAATCTTCGGAAGTTAGGAGGGGGATGGTAGAGGCCCCATGACAGGGTTGGAGTTCTGATAAGAAGAGGAAGAGAGCTAGCACTCTCTGCTCTTCCCCTCCAGAAGTTATGATGAGAAGACAGCCATCTGCAAGCCCCTTTCCAGGTTTAACCAGATCTGCTGGCATCTTGGTCTCAGACTTCCCAGCCTCCGGAACTGTGAGAAATAAATGTTTGTTGTTGAAGCCACTCAGTCTGTGGTAATTTGTGATAGCAGCCCAAATGACTAAGACCCCATATTTTACCTAGCAATATTTAAAGAATTTGACTGAAAGAGTGTAGGAACAAATGTGAATATACAGCTAACTCTAAATTAGGCTCTCTAACAGAGGAACATGATCTGAGCATAGCAATGTCCTCTGCCAATGTACCTCTGTGTAAATTTAATCAAGTTGTTTTCATCTTTCTGGTCTTTTTATTTTTCAGTTGAAAATGAAGATGCTAGCATTCACCATATAGAAATGGGCTGTAGAAATCGATGACAGAATTTTTGAAACATGTGACTGATACTGTGCTACAGAATCTAAGAACTGCAGCTGTTTGTAATAACAAGCATTATTACTGAGCTCAATAATGATGCAATGTCTATCTTTTTTCTTTATATCTTTGGGTTAAGTGTGTACTATATTTTATTTTCCTTAACATTTTTATAGACTGTATGTTTATTACCTTTACATGGATGTCCTATTTAAAAAGTCACAATTTATGTGATTTTGTTTGAGAAAGAGTAATACTGGACTCTTGAGCTCACCTATATGTCTGCAAAATGATAAGTTTCTTTTTTCTGTTCCTTCACCAGGAACAGTGAAGTGCTACTGTTTCTTTTTTTATGTTTTAATTTTGAGAGAGAGAGAGAGAGACACACACACACACACAGAGGAAGACGGGGACAGAGGATCCCAAGTGGGCTCTGCACTGACAGCAGAGAGCCTGATGTGGGGCTTGAACTCACAAACCGAACTGTGAAATCATGACCTGAGCTGAGCTGAAAGCCAGACGCTCAAATGACTGAGAGAGTGTGAAACAAATCCTCCTGGAAATATTCTCATCTTTTTAAAGGCATTCACCAAGACCACTGACAGGCCTTTCTCTCCATATGAAAACCAGCTGCATGCTCACTGTAAGCAATTTGATAGTAATAGAAAGGGCTCAGAGTTCAGGGATGGCCTACCTGAAAATACAAATACAAACTAGAGAGGATTCAGGGTCATCCCCATGTGTGCCGTGCTCACTCATGTTCCACTCTGCTTTTTAAATGAGATAGAGGGAAGTGAGTCTACAGGTCATGCCCCAGGAATTCCATGAGAGTGAACTGAATACGTAAACACCCATTTTTGTGATTGCAATAGAGAAAGAGAAAGGTTTGAGAATTGCTACACGGAGCCATCAAGCAGAGGCCAGAAGATAGCATGTTTTCGACGAGCAAGCCCACTGTAAATTGCACCTGGGCATCTTTCCAGTTCACAATGTTGGGTAGTTTACTGAACTTTCCTGAACATCAGTTCCCTCATTAGTAAATAGAAACAAATGAGGAAATGAGACTCACTTCAAAGGGTCTGGGGGAAGCTTAGGAGAAATAAGGAACCCAGAGCATTGAATCTGACAGATAGTAATATCTCAATTAATGCTGATTCCTGAGGTGGGCACTGGCATGGCCACCAAGCTCCCCCTCAAGGGGAAATTGTTACCCTACAGCAGGGCTTCCCAGACTCAGCTCTATTGATATTTCCGACCAGATAACGCTTTGTTACTGGGGGCTGTGTTGTACATTGTGAGATGGTTGGTGGCATCCCTGGACTCTCTCTATCCACTTGATGCCAGTGGCATCCCCCCCCCCCGCCCCCCCAGTTGTGACAATCAAATCTATTCCTAGGCATTGTCAAATGTCCCCTAGGGTCAAAATCATCTCTGGTTGAGGACAACTGCCCTAGAATCTGGGGTCTAGACCCCAGCAGTGCTGTCAGCAGACAGCCTCTATCAACTCTTCCAGGGATTGCCTCAGATGCAAAGGGCTACTCCACTCAGGGTCATACTCCTTCCGGACAGTCCACATCCAAAGACTAGTTAATACAGAGTGGCAAGGCCTTGGTTCATCTTAGCTCAATTCAGTGCAACACTAAAGGGCCCTACCAGCTCCAGAGCCCCCAACGGGTTCAGTGAAGCCATCACTGGACTTGCATCACAGCACATCTTTCCCTCTACCCACTCCTGCTTCCCTCCCCTCTCTTCTCCAGGTGTGGATCCCAAGGGCACATCTTAATAAACATCTTGCACCATAATCTTTGTCTCAGAGTCTGCCTCCTTGGTAACTGATCTAACTCCCTTCCGTTTCCCTCTTAGGGTCAGCTATACGAGTCTTTTTTTCCCATTAGATCTAGCAGAAGAGAACATACTGAACAGTTAATGGCAACTTTCATTTGCCTCAGCTCCCAGCAATATCTTTGAATCAATCATGCAACTTGGTAATTGAGTCTGAATGTACCAACTGCCTTGCCTTTGTTAACAAGGACAAATAGCTTCATCGGAAAATGACATCGTTGCCTTGAATGTGAAGGCAAATGGTGGTGTAATGGAGGATGGCTTTGGTAATATTATTACATTCATTCAAACAAAAAAGCAATGATAAAGCAGAGACTGAAATACAGTATCATGGAAAAAGTTTGTTTTATGTAAAACAACCTTGCATGTAATTCATCCAAACTAAATCTCCTCCCTTAATCACTTTTTATTGAGAGACAGGGAGAGGGAGAGGAAGAGGGAGAGGGAGAGGGAGAGGGAGAGGGAGAGGGAGAGGGAGAGGGAGAGGGAGAGGGAGAGGGATGGGAGGGAGGGAGGGAGGGAGAGAGGTAGAGAGAGACAGGAGAGGGGGGAGAAAGAGAGAGACGAGAGACAGAGAGATTGAGAAAGAAGGTGAGCAAGTGAGCTCATCTAAGGGATTTTACAGCACATAGTCTGTGTTCTTTGCCATAATAAATTTCTGATGGTGTCACCAGAAGTGAGTAGCATGGGATTTCTTTATTTCAAAGTTGTGGTTAGCATAACCACCTCCCACAAAAATCCTCTTCTGTGGAAGAATGATAGATTGTACCAAAACCCAGCCAATTAGCCTGGTTTGTTTCAAGTGCACATAACTCAGCAGTCACCTGTGGAACTTGGGGAATGACATCACCAGCCTAATTTGTAAGGCTCCATATTCTCCTTACAGAAGCCCCAAGAGCAAAAGTCTCCATGCTATTCAGGCCCCAGCATATAGCCATCAGAAACTTGTTTCGTAACACTTGACTTTTCAGCATATTTTTCTATGTCAATACGCACTTGCTTTCTTGGGGGAAAATAATAATTTGACTTGGAGAGTGAGACAGGATTTTTTCTTTTGTGAAATTGTAGACTGAGCCACTACCTGGAAAATACTTCCCTAACCTAGCATGTTGGTTTCAAGTATATTTGTAAAAACACTGAAATCCTTAAGGCTGTAGACTATGCCTCCCATTCTCTTGAACATCTATTTCCACTTCTCCATTTGAGGGCAAGGAAGGAAATACCCCACTGCCTTCTTTATCTTGATTCTAATAGTGCCTCAAAATTCAGGCAATAAGCCCTAAGCCAACATCATAACCATCCCTTGCTTTTCCCTGACCCTTGATTCTTGGTTAATGCTTTCCTGTAAAGTGGGAATTTCTTTCTCTCTTCTTTTTTTTTTTTTTTTTTTTTTTTTGCACTTTTCAGGACCACCAGTCCTTAGAAATCAAGTTTTTTTTATTTATTTATTTATTTATTTATTTATTTATTTATTTATTTTAATTAATTAATTTATTTTTTCAATATATGAAGTTTATTGTCAAATTGGTTTCCATACACTTTCTCTCTTCTTTATCTATGTTCTTTGCATCTACCCATTGCTTATGCAACAGCCTTGCCAGCTGGGTAGGACTAACTCCACCTTCAGCTGCACATGAAGGTGTCGATTGAACTAAGTAAGTAGCACACATCCCCCTTAGCTACAAGGAGAGATGGAGAGTTCTGATATCTGTGAGCTGTTGGTGTAAATTAACTGTAAAGTGTTCCCAGTCTTGAGAATCTTTCAATTGCTGAGCCAACACTTTATTGTTTAGTCGGTTTTAGTTAGATTTTCCATTATTTGCAAGCAAAAGCATGTTACCTGATACACCTTCCATTTAACCATTTTTTAATTATATATCCCATTTCACTGAGGAAGCCATTGATTGTAAAAAACACCATTATTTTGTTGTACTTTGTGTACCCCTAAGAGGAAGCTCTATAAGTTGAAATATAACACATGTTTTCTTACCATTTAGATTTTTATTGTATACTTAACTGAAATTGCTAGTTTGCCTTTATTTAGATAATTTCTTAAATCACATCTTGCTCTAAAGAATAGATTAAAAGAGATAAACTGGTTAAGTTTTCCTAAAACTTGTCCAC
The DNA here is from genome assembly GCF_024362965.1 of Panthera pardus. Lineage (NCBI taxonomy): Eukaryota > Metazoa > Chordata > Mammalia > Carnivora > Felidae > Panthera > Panthera pardus. Next base: position 40,848,552 of record NW_026526821.1, on the reverse strand, counting down.
ATTCAGAGTCCCGTACTTCTGAATCACTTTCCACTGCAGAGTCATAGGAAAGAGTTCTCCACAGTTTCATCTTTGTGCTCTCAAGAAAGGTGTTGTTGATCCAGTTCTTCACAAGAGCTCCACTGTTGACTCTGGACGTTTCTTCTAGGCTTCTAACTCCTTCTCTGAAAATTTTGAAGCTGGCTCCATCTCTGTTGCCAACAAAATTTTCAGACAACAGCCAAACACATACCTCCTTCTCATATGGCCCCTAATTGGTTGACGGACTGAAAGTCAAGAGGTTGCAGCTGAACAGTAAGTCTACTGGGAATGATAACCAAGTGTACCCATGTACAGGCAGCAAAATCTCACCACGACTATCATTGACTGTAAAATATCCCAGGCTGTAAGAGACATCCTACTTTCAAAGAAGATAGGATATGGGTTATGGGAAAATGAGCATCTTAGAAACAATGAACATCAGGGTACCATTCTTTGTCTTTAGGTGTTTAGTTATCAGCAGAGTGGGTTGTGCCATAGTCCCTTATCCAGAATGCAGGGTATTTGATTATTTCTCAAACTATGATATGCCTAACTCTAGGAGTATTCAAGATATTTTGACATGGCAAAGAGATAGTCATTACTCATTTCACTGTAATGTCTACATATTATTTTGATATACCATATATCCCCATTACTTTTTTCAAGCCTTCATCCCCCCTTGTACCTACATGCTTTACCATCTGATTTTGCAGTCGCTCCACTAGGGGAAGATGTATTTTCCTTGCATCACTGATGATGGACTGAGCATATGACTTAGTTTGGTCAATGGGATAATAGTAGACATGACATTTAGAGTTGAACTTTTATATTCCTGACTTTAGAGGAGAACGATGAGAAGAACATAGCTCATGAAGCCTGAGGCTGAGACAAGTAGAATCTTAAACCAGCCTAGGGCAGCCGTGTCATCCCTGTGAACCCACAGGTGTGTGAGCAGGGAAGATGTGCTTGTCATTATGTCACTAAGTTTTGGGGTTGTTTGTTACACAGCATTACTGTGGCAAAAGCAATCATATAAATATGTTAAAACTCTAAGTCATTGTAATGAATTATAAGAAGGAATACTGGTTTTCCACTTAGGGTGATATTATAGTTTCCTTTGAGAATAAAAGTACTTAAAGAGTCAATTAAAATATTAGATAATCATCATATTAGAAGGTGAAATGTGAATGTTTAAAATTAGGGAAATACTAATGCAGTAGAAATCTGAATTGGAATGCAAGAGATCAGAGTCACTCATTAGCTTTAAATCTGAGAACCACCAGTGTATCTTCTTGGTGCCTCTGTTTTTCCATCTATGAAAAGAGCACGGTTGGATTAAATGCTTTATTCAGCTATTTAATTCTGTGATGCTACAAAATGGCTTCTTATCATATTCTATAGCTCAGGATAAAGATAACAGAGAGACAAGGAATTTCATTGCATCCTGAGTGCCTTACAGTGTTTGGACATGGGGGGTGGCAGCATGGCAAAAATAAGAGTTGCCATTTTTTAAATTACTATAATGTGCCAAGCACTGGGCTAAGAGCTCTATGTATATTATCTGATTCATTGTCATGAACAATCTTGTGATAAAGAACATATTACCCCTTTTTAATATACATGGGGGACCAGTAAGGCCATGGATGCAAAGCTGCTCAAGATCACAGAAAGGAATACTACATAAGGGATCTATCTATCTATCTATCTATTTATTGCATAAGGAATAACTGATTCTATGTTTTGCCTTTAATACTTCTTAATTATATAAGTAATGTTTGAATACATTCCCAAAATCTCAAACAAGACTGGTGTAGGCAGAAATCAGTGAGAACTTCTACAGTCACATCCCTCCCTTCCTCTCACTAAACTAGAATGCCCTCCCTCCAAGGCCATCATGGTCAATAGTACGGTGAGCAGCATCCCACTCCACGTATTTACATTTTAAAGCCTAAATAAAATTGGGTCCTTTTCCTGATCTCACTTCTCTACTCACTTCCCACCACACTTTAAATAGAACTTGAAGTCCATACCATGACCTTCAAGCTCCGAGTGATCTGGCTCCTAGCTTCCTCTCCCCTTTCCTTCCATTTTTCCCTTTGCTCACAGAGTTGCAGCCACACTGGCCTCCTTTTGCTCTCCAAACACACAAAACACAATCCTGCTTTACGGACTTTGGCTTCGCTGTCCCCACTGCCTGGCACATGTTCCTTTTAGATCTCTGATCAAATGTCACGTCCTCAAAGAGGCTCTTTCTGGCCTCTAAATTACCCTCTATTGCCTTAGGATGCTTTGTATCTCTTTATGATTCCTACACCACCTGACACACAGTTGTTTGCTGTTCTTTGTGTCCTCACTTTCAGTTCCCCCACTGGCATGCAACTCCCAAGAAGACTTTGGTTTTACTTGTTGTCGTATCGCCGGGCACCTAAAATGTAGCCTAGAACTCAATAAATAGCTGAATGTTTGAATGAATACACAATTGAGTTCTAGGGCATATATAAACATTGTCATATATTCTTTTTCTACACAAATTAGAGCATTCCCTGTAGTTGAGGTTTTAATATTAGCTTTCTTTTTTCATGTCCTCGGTCTTGGTGACCCTTTAATGTCTGGGCACATTGATCCACCTCATGTTTGTAAGGTTTGTACTATTCTATGGCATGGTTACACTGTTCATCTAATATTGCCACATTGATGAATATGTAGGTTGTTTGTAACTTTTGCTGTAACAAACCTGCAATACACATTCTTGACTTGCCTTTATATACTTGACAGTATTCTAGTAGGATCTATTTCTAGAAATGAAATTAACTTCTTTAACCACTGGGTTAAAAAAAGTGCATTTAAAATTTTGAGAATATTTACAATCTACTGCCCTCAAACATTTATTTTTCTCATATAAAACCTCATCAATAATAAAGAAAATTCTTTAATTCCACTTTTTACCCACATTACATGGGTGAACAGAGCAAAGGATGCTCTCTCCTTAACTAATTGCACTGGAAAATGCAAAGGCTCCCATCTCCAAGGCTAAATAACCTGAAGGCCAAGGTCATTTAGAGGAGACTGTGAATGAGATCACATGGAATTGGCCAGTGAAATGTTTGAAGTACATTGTGCAAGCTCACCCAGGCACCATAATTATAAGCAATAACTTTGTTTTTGTTTTCTTCATTATACCTTGGAAATAGCTGTCATAAAGTCATTTATTGCCAGCTGCTTTCATGTTTATAACTACAACTCCACACAGTATAAAACAAACTATTACATAGCTATGAATAGTAGCAATCCTCTTCCAAACTTTATATTTTCCAAGAAGACAGCTGGATTAGTTCCACTGTGAATTTATTAGGATGCAAAATGTCAGAACAAGCACAGAGAAAAACTTTCTTTTTGCCCGAGCTTGCTCATGTGACTGGTAGGAATGTTTAACTGTAAACTATACATATGTGAAAACACAAACAGGTCACTATAAACCTGCTGAACCCAGAAGAATGTTCATTCTGTTCCAAAATGTGTACATCTGTAAACTCCCTTTATGTAGAAGCAAAAGGAAGAAACAAAGGTTAAGAAAAAGAAAAATGGGGGCACCTGGGTGGCTCAATTGGTTGAGCATCTGACATCTGCTCAGGTCATGATCTCAAGGCTTGTGAGTTTGAGCCCCACATCGGGCTCTGTGTTGACAGCTCAGAGCCTGGAGCCTGCTTCGGATTCTGTGTCCCCCCCCCCCCCTCCGCCCCTCCCTCGCTCATGCTCTGTCTCTCTCTCTCAAGAGTAAATAAAGGCTTAAAAAACAAAAAAGAACCCCCCCCCCCCAAGAAAAAACCTCTTATCAACAGCAAAACACTTGTGTAATATGAAAGCTCCTACTGGAACAAAAAGTCCCTAAAACGATGACTTTCCAAAAGTCTAATTACCTCTAATTTTGTATCCCCTCTCCATCTTCCTTATAATTAAGGACAGGTATCAGGCCCATGTTACATCCCTGGCACCCATGGGTGAGGAGTATGTATGTGGGAATGCTGTGTGATGACCTTTCCTGGGCAGAGCCAGGAGAAACTGAGAGAAGAGTCATCATTTCAGATCCCCTGAGGAGTAAATTACCCACTTGAGCATGAATGGCCCACAGCTCAAAACCACTGGCAAGATCTAACTGTGCCTGCAGGGAGAGGCCTTCCTGGATGAAGGATTGTGTGCTCACAGCACTGAGGACGTAGAGCACTGGAAGTATAGGACTTGTGGATCTTTGAGCTTTCCTCATTGTGACTGTACAGGACTCCATCTGTGTCCCATCCTTCACCATGCCCACATGCCCCTGCCCTTGGTGCCTCCCACACAGCAACTATCATAGACCCACTTTGCTAGAGCACTTGGGAGAGAAAGAGGCTGGAAGTCAAATCCCAGTGCTAGTCCTTAATGAATGATTGATGAGCAGGGTGTGGAAGGGTAGGATAAAAACTAGCATACCCTTACCCTACTGAGAGAAATGCTAAGTGTGACTTCATCATCTGGAAACTACCACCATGGGATTTTGCAGTCACCTGGGATTTGGCCTAATGTCTACCTTTCCCTTCCAGTCCCAGTGCCTCACATCTCACCTGAGTTTTTCTTGGGATTTTCCTAATAAATCCTTTCCCCAAATCCTCACTTCAGAGTCTGCTTCTGGAGAACCAACCCAAGACATCTGTTATTACTATTTACCTTGATGTCACTGGCAGTAAAACCATTAAACCAAAATAGACCTGGGGGTTAATTTGGGAGAACCTCTAAGGAAATAAAATACATGGTCATCCCAAGTCAGTCTTGGTAAGAATGAGAAACAAACAAACAAAAACAAACAAACAAAGCAGGCAAATCCTTGTGAAGCCACAAGAAGGAAGAAAGGGCATCCTCAAGACCATGAACAACTTGAACAACTGAGACCTGGCTCAGAGCCAAGGAGAGGCTGTCAAGAACATACAACTAGGAGGAAATTCAGAAAGTGAAAACTTAGTGGGCGCCTGGCTGGCTCAGTTGGTTGAGCATCTGACTTTGGCTCAGGTCATGATCTTGCAGTTTGTGAGTTTGAGCCCCGCGTCGGGCTCTGTGCTGACAGCTCGGAGCCTGGAGCCTGCTTCAGATTCTGTGTCTCCCTCTCTCTCTCTGCCCCTCCCCTTCTCACACTCTTCCTCTCTGTCTCTCAATGGTAAATAAATGTTTTAAAAAAAACTGCTTTTAAAAGAAAGTGAAAACTCAGGGAGAAAATGGTGGCCCTGGGACTCTGTCTTCCATGCCAAGCACAAGGCCCCACACAGATTGTGCACCATGTAAAGTTTTGTTAATACAAATCTAAAACTCATGGTTTTGAGTCATTCCCTGCATTCTCTTAATAATAAGTTTGTGTCTTTTTATTTTTTTTTATTTTTTTATTTTTTTTAATTTTTTTATTTTTTAATATATGAAATTTACTGTCAAATTGGTTTCCATACAACACCCAGCGCTCATCCCAAAAGGTGCCCTCCTCAATACCCATCACCCACCCTGCCCTCCCTCCCACCCCCCATCAACCCTCAGTTTGTTCTCAGTTTTTTTTTTTTGTTTGTTTGTTTGTTTTTATTTTTTAATATATGAAATTTACTGTCAAATTGGTTTCCATACAACACCCAGTGCTCATCCCAAAAGGTGCCCTCCTCAATACCCATCACCCACCCTGCCCTCCCTCCCACCCCCCATCAACTCTCAGTTTGTTCTCAGTTTTTAACAGTCTCTTATGCTTTGGCTCTCTCCCACTCTAAGTTTGTGTCTTAATATCTGTCTTAATTAGAAAGTTGAAGATATGACTTCTAGAGAAACATTAAGAAAACCCATTAACAACAAATAACCACAAAACAATGAACACAGATGTTCTCATAGAGGAGCAACCCAGAAGCCTTGACACACTTAGATGATGAGGTGACATTTTCTAAGAGTCTATGGACTGGGCGCTATAGAGTAAGTTGACAATTTCCCAGCCAACCAGTCTCACATCTCCTTCCAGGCCTCACTAACAAACCAAACAGCTTTTAGAAGGAAGAGAGAAAATTCATATTCAACAAGTATTTACTGATAGACCATTGATACTGACAAAATACCAGAGTATCCAGAAGCTTCAGCTATCTATCAGGTTTCTATCTTCCTATGGCTTAATCAAACAAATAAGAATAAAGATGCCACCTAAGAAATTCTAAAGCTTCCAGGATGGTTTCACATGGGCCTTGCTGTCTCTCAAAATAACCATGTAAGACTCACAGGAGGTATTTATTATTACTCTCCCCAGCTGGGATAGGGTGCCACACAGTGGCCAACAGGAAGGTTAGACAGAAACCCTACTGTTCTTGACTCAAAATTCTACTGTACTTCCTGCTGCAACATAGAGGTGGTGAGGTCAGGAGAGAAGATGGAGACAGGTGAAGAGTCCATCCTGAGCATGCTTTCAGTCCTTGAGAAAAAACTGGTTGGAGATGAAGAACTCTTTATCAGCATGAACGCAGCATGAAAACCCATCTAGGCACTAGCCACCATATCTTAAAGAGTGATAAATCTGCTGTTAAACTAAAGATTAGCTAAACAGGGTAACTGAAGATTAGGACACTTTGGAACCATTGCTCTGTTCTATTCAGATGACTGACGATAAGGATACTTTGAGAACCACTGTGTTAGTTTATTGTAACCAAGATTGGTTCCCCCCAACCCCCACTGCTGCACCAGGCCATTGTTGCCCAGCCTGCCTCCACCTCATATCCAGCACAGACCGTCTCCCACTAAGATGAGCTACGGTCTTTTCTTGTCTATGCTTGTTAATCTGTCACAGACCACACAATTATAAAGACAGAAGATTTCTAGATTATCAACACATATGTAACTTTTATTCCTGCAGACTTTTTTGACACCTCTCTTCCATTTCTTACAATGTCAGCATGTTCTCTCCACAAAATGGGCAATTTCATTTCAGCCCCTCCATAATTTCACGGTGTGAACTTGAAAACATTATATAGAAAAAGAGATGGTTTTCTATATGAATATAGCCACTTCTTAAGTCAATTATATATGCAAACACTTGACTCTATTTCATATTTAGGAGAGTCAGGTGAGATTCTATTGACAGTTGCCTGGGACCTAAACTACAGGGTGGTTTGAAAGAATAAGGGCTTTAAATAAAATGAGTTGTGATTATGCAGCGTGAGTCAATATGTAAAGGTAATAAATTCTTCTTTCCTTAGTCACAAAGGAAGACATTAGTCAAGCCTAATGAACACTTTATATTTAACAAGGGAATTAATTAGGGGATAATGACTAAGAAAGAGGTGTCTGAAGGACGCACCCTGTAGGAATGACTAAAATAAAGGAAAGCAGGAAAGGAAAAGGAAAAGGAAATTGATCGTGGTCATATTTTCCAAGTTCAAGAATTGCTACTCATGGCCTGAAAATGGCTGTGCTTTGTGGTCCATCAATCACTGTGAAGAGTTTTATCAACTGGAGTCTATTATGGAAATAAGCAAAAAGAAAAAGACCTGAGCAGCCAGTTTGCAAGGAGATGTCTGACAGCTCAGGCCCCAGGATGTGACTTATTTGTATACATTTCCCAGTGATCACTGCATTAATCCAGCCAGAATTCTACCAGAGCCACAAGGAGGGGAGGAGGCAGCTGGCCTTCAAAGTATACACTGAGGGTCAGTGTATACACAGTTGAATACACTGTGGAGTTGGCTGCAGCACTGGGAGATGAACAAACCATCAGGATGAGAAGACCAAGCTTTACAGAATGTGACGTACCCATTATTCACTAAGAAATAGTTAAAACTAAATGTCTTTGTACCCTTAAGGAGTTAATGTATGCACTAAGAGAGTCAATGAGAGGGTCACACGTGCATGGATGCATGGATAGATGGGTGAAATATAGCAAGATAGGACAGATGGGTGGATGAATGGATAGATAGAACAATTCTTGATTTAGAGATGAATACTTTTAGCTTCCACCAGCTCTGCTAAACTTTGACTTCATTTAAAGTATAATTTCACAAAGTGAAGGATTTATTTTTTAACCACAATCTCACAGTTGCATCTTGATTAAAGACAAACAAAATAAAAACCATCCATAAGAGGTTGTAATTCTGTCTCAGATGAAACTTATTACTACAGCCAAGCATTATATTCCTTTCAAGTGTGTAAAAGGATTTCTTCCCACTGTTTTCTTCTTTCTCCATATCACTGTTTCTTCTTTTTGGGATTCTCTGTAAGTGGGGCATATCTTTGACATGGAAAAGAATAGCTATATTAATAAAACACATGTCATTTGATGTAACTGAGAAAGGTTTTTGAGGACACAGTGAGAAACCAATGATTAGGCAAGGCTTCTATGCTAGAGATTTATTTCCCATAATTTCAAAGAGCTATCCAAGTTTCCTCCACCTTTTTCAACTAACATTTCATCATGAGATCCCTACCTCATCCCTAGCTGCAGAAGCTATAAAGGAGCCTTTTTGGCCAATCTTCACACTACTTTTCTGGATTTTAGGGTTCTGCTAAAAGCACAGGTATCCTACAGGTGCAACTGCCCTTGGTAGATATCTGTTCCAACTACCCCATGCATGGTTCCCCTCCCTACCACCTCTGATCTAGCTCAACAAGGCTCCACCTGAACTTCTCCTGGGATGGGAAGCTCACTGTCTCAGAAAGTGTACGAACCAGTGCTTCTCAAACTTCAATGTGCATCCACTCATCTGAGCATCTTGCTCAAATGCAAATTCTTATTAGGTAGATCTGGGGCAGGCTGAGATTATGCATTTCTAACAGTCTCCCAGGTGATGCTAAGGTAGTTGATCTGGGTACATTGATAGTAGCAGGTGACTAGACAATAATATCACTTCAAGTTCCACTTTTCAAGATAGCATGGAATGAATTCCAACCTTGAGAAGGCTGGGAGGAAATTATTGTTCTCACTTAACACATGGATACCTGAAGAAGCAGAGCTTCCAGAGCAACACAGAAGTCAGTAACAAACCAGGAAGAGGACAGATGATGAAGCCCATGCTCTTCCATCCATGCCTGCACTTTCCCACAAAACTGCCCTGTTTAAACACAGGACTCCTTTCATCATGATAAATACCCTTGTCCTTCTGCTCACATGAAATGTCAACTTCAGAATCTCAACTGTTTCACAGTGGGACTATTCTTTCTGTCTCTATATGCACATGTCATGTCTTTCTTTTATTTTATTTTTTAATTTTTTGGAAAAGTGTATTTATTTATTTTGAGAGAGAGAGAAAGCGTGAGTGGGGGAGAGGCAGAGAGAGAGGAGGGAGTGAGAATCCAAAGCAGGCTTCACACTGGCAGCGTGGAGCCCAACGCGGGGCTCAAACTCAGGAACTGTGAGATCATGACCTGAGCCAAAGTCAGACACTTAATCGACTGAGAACCCAGGTGCCCCAATATATTTTAGATCTGTAGTCAATGTATTCCAGAAATTAGACTATACTAGTTCTCAAACATTACTGTGTAGGCATTTCACTAGGGGAATTTGTTAAAAGGCAGATTCTGATTCAGTAGGTCTGGATTGAGGTCTCAGTTTCTGCATTTGTAACAAACTCTCAGATGATACTAGTGCTGCTGATCTTGGACTCCACTCTGAGTAACAAGAGTTGAGATTGTTCCTCACTAAACTTTCCCACTTCTGATCTCTGCTCATGTTAACCCTTATATCAGTAAAACTTTAGACACAAACAACAGGCAGCTTAACTCCAAGTAGAGCTCAAAAAAAAATTATTTCATAATAAAGAAAAATCCAGCAATATGTATAGCTTTATGTAAGGCTTAAAGCAGCTTCTTAAGATGTTTCTAATTACTATACTAAGTGACTGACTTAGGCTAATTGGTTGCCATGAACCACATGTGTGGACATATATAGTTGAGAACATGCTACCTGGTGAGGTGAAAGTCAAGTCAGGTGCTTTTTTGTGGGGAGAAGGCTGAGACGAAAGCTGAGGTGTCCCTTCTTGTCAAAATTGCAAGTGAGTTTTTTCTTGGGTTGAGAGTAAAACCCTATGGAATAATTTCTGTGAACTACTTCTACTCAAAAACTATAATTCAGTAATCTGAGAATCTTTCAAGAACTTGATCATACTTGGAACGCACAGATTATTAAGGCCTAAAAAAAATACCTGCAAACATAAATTATTGTGTCCTGCCTTTAGATTGAAACATAAATCTCTCAATAATTTATATTTTTTAAAAATTCTATTAAAGATTCTTTGAACTCTCAACCTAATATTTAATAACCCTTCCCAACCACCGATAAATGTTTTCCCTTGTGCAGTATTTCCTTCCCTCTACCGCCTCTACCTCCACTTTTTCCGTGTTTTGGTTTGGTATGATGGGAGTCCTCCTTAAGGAGGCACACTGGACCATTTCCATAGGACTGGAGTTCCATAATCAACAACGTTAGAGAAGTTAATAAGGTGACGGAAAGACAAAAGTTTCTGTTTCCTTTAGCTATGGTGTATTTCCATGAGTCTGGCCACGCCAGTTCTTCCACTCAGAATTCTGGTATGCCCTGGAATCCTTTTCATTCACCTTTGATGTTTAGCAAGACTTGCAAAAAAAAGTTTCATATTTCTATAAGAAATGTCATGACATTTTGCATTCTGCAGTGAATGCACAAGCTTGCAAGATTATGTTGATGTAATGGTGACTCTGCTATCACATCTGGGAATTGAAATGATAGAAGAAAAATGCTAATATGTTCACTAGATGAAATCAAAGAAAGGTACTTATTTATAATTATGAATCTATATTCTATTTTTCTCCTCTTGAATAATAATATACAGTATTTTTCTAGTTACTTATGTTAAGGGATATTTTCGGAAAATTATTAGCAAAGCAGATATGAACGTCTTTGGGTACATTTTATTAGGGAGATTTTTAAGTACGTAATGACTTGCCTGCGATACTTTATGAGCTTTCATAAATGGGTCATTTGTCCAGATAAGAAATTTAGTTGTAGAATGAATATAGAGTTATATTTGGATCTTAATTACACAGGCCAGAACCACTAGCAAAGTCATTACACGTAATAATTCCTAAGCTTTCCAGAAGAAGGACCGGTCAGGGGAGATCTCGGTGGGTCCATTTTATGTCTTTAAGAGGCCTAAAATTTTACCCTGATGTTTCTTAATAATTTAAATAGTGCAGTGTCTGTGCCAAGATCTGTTAATTTCCAGGTGGAAAACAGAGTCAGGGTCTACAGAGGCCCCACAACCTTGGGAAATCGATGCATCTAGATAAATCAGCCATAATGGAAATCATTTTAGACAAGGGTTTTTTTTAAACAACACTGTATGGATGTTTTGTTCACTCAGCCCATAGGTTTTGATGTTTTAGTTACTACATTATGACTGGTTGACAAGAAATGGTGCGATTGAAAGGCAACACATAAAAGGGTATTAAATACCTCTATTAAATGGGTTGGATTTTCTTTCCTTCTTGATCTTTCCCTACCATTTCAACTTTTTTTTTTCAATAGTACACATGCAAAATTAAATCCCTTTGAATTTGCTCAACCTCTATTCTGAAATCATCATTTGCCTCATTAACACAAATAAAATTACAGGGTATTTTGAGGCTCGAACTGGTAGCAACAACTAATATTATTTACAACTCTTTTCCAATAGCAGTTCACCTTTGGAGAAATAATGAGAAACTAATTACCATTGATTTAGCATCTGAACTTTTCAGGCATTCTTTGTCATCCACTAGATAGTGAGTATTAGGAGTAATGCGGGAGGCAAGAAGGAGAGTGTTGGAAGGTGCTGAGAGCCTCCACACAGCCACAGGTGTGTCAAAAGGTAAGGAATAGCAACACCTTGTGAAGGCAGTTCCAACCCCACTCTCACGATGCCTACAAAACACACGATTGAGCCTTTTGAGCACATCCCCCTGCAGGCTGGGGTTCCACTTCACCGGGTAGTACAAAAGCTTTATGGATTGGAAAATGAAGGGTAAACTTGTAAGAAAACATTGGCATTTCCTATAAGTCACATTTTTCTCTTAGCTCTACATGGACACTCAAAACTTAATTGTGGTCAAAGCATAAAATTACCATTTTCAGATAGTAGGAACTACCATCTAAGTAATTTGGGAACAGTTCTAACACCAAGTTATTAGGCTAAATATATTGTATGTGAGGTTGGAGGAAATCACTTTCTTCTATAAGATTTATCCTAACTCATGCAATCATGGTTTTATCTTATACTTTCAGGGACCAATGAGAAAATTTAATGAAAAATCCATGGCAGGATGCAGCTTTTCAAAATTTACCTGAGAAGGAGAATGAGATAAGGGACTATGGAACAGGATTTTCAAAATCTGATTTTCTTTTTTTCATTAACAGACCAAATCAGTTCTGAAAAATTCCTAAAGTAAGTTCTCTAACAAAGTAAAAGAATCAATACTGTGAAAGATTAAGATTTTCTTTACTGAAACTTCAGACTAAGGACAAAAGGAAATTTCAAATTAATGAAATATTTTGCCAAGAAAGAGAAATCATGATTTATGAAGAGTTTCTGTTATCTTGGAATATTGTCCAGGTTGTGATATTGTTTTTAAGAATGTGGTGTGTGTGTGTGTGTGTGTGTGTGTGTGTGCACGTGCACATGCCTCAGTATATAACCTGGAGGCAATTGGCTAAGACGAAGTACCCTAATCAGGTATTCACCTTCCAGAGATGGCTATACCAACATATCACCAATCATTATTGAATAGCAGAGGATTACTTAACAAGCCAATGAGACCCTAGAAATCTTTATTGGTGAAATGAGAGGTTATTTAAGATCTGTAGTTGGCTAAAGAGATTATACAGGCCCCATCCACTTTGCATGAGAGATATATGAGAATCTACAGATTCTGGAAAGCTTAGCCATCTAAGACCTTGGTTGCTAAGCCAAGGCCTACAGCTTTGACAGCACAATTACACACTGTAGAGACAACTCCATGACCTGACCCGTTTAGAGGAGTGGCTGTTGAAAATGAACTTTTCCTCTAAAGTGTTTGTTGGAGTGCCTGTAGATGGAGGAGCATCCTAAGTTTACAGGATAAGACTAGCTGACTGTTTTTATGACTGCTTGCTAATGGATGTTAGTATGTGTGACAGAATTCAGCCTGAGAACTGCTTATGTTTGTAACACAGTTTGATATGGCTGTGAGATATCAGTAGAACACTTTCACCTCATTCACCCCTACCGGAGGGTAATAATATTTGACAAATGAACTTGATGATTGTTGATGGAGCTGAAATTTATGGACAGAAACATAGTAACAAAGGTGAAGCAGTGTGCTGGAGAGACTGACCCAAGAGCTGGCATGAGAGAGCCAGTGTTCCCCAAAAACACTCAAAGAAGGCAACCCATTAACACAAGAGAGACATGGTGAGGTTTTATTCTTCAATCTAATTATAAAATATACAATCAGCTAAAAAAAATTCATGCTACCATACAGGATATTTCTCTGGTCAAGATCCACTTGATGATGGGGCACCTGGGTGGCTCAGTCAGTTCAGCATCTTACTCTTGATTTTGTCTCAGATTATGATCTCATGGTTTGTGACTTCGAGCCCCACATCAGGCTCCATGCTGACAGTATGGAACCTGCTTGGGATTCTCTCTCTGACTCTCTCTCTCTCTACCCCCCCTCCCCAAATAAGTAAATAAACTTTAAAAAAAGATCCATTTTATGGCACCAAGTGTTACAAAGCTAGAGTATTTCAGCAGTTCTACACGGGGGGTGTGGGGTAGGGAAAGGCTCTCGTTTGGCTGAGACTTTTTCTTCCACTGCATTCATTCATGTCCGTTGGCTAAGAATGTTCTCTTGCTTATAATTATTATTTCCCAATTATTTTGATCTATTTTTAATCTTTCAGAGAAATTTAAAGTAAATAATAATACTTTAAAAATAAAAAAGAATGAGAAGTATAGAGAAGAACTGACCTAGACCAAGGTGGAAAACAAGTGAGCCAGGTGTGGACCACCACCTCCAGTTCTGAGGCTGCACTTGTGTTTGTTTCCTGAGCTCAACCAGTCTTGGCTATCGCTCTAAGTTGGGTGAGTAGCAGATGCTGCCAATGCTCCACCCACAGCCCCTTGAAGTTCACATTCCCATGCACACCAATGCCTTCTCATTGCTAGCTACTTGGACTCTCTGGCCTTGGATGGCTGATAAAAGGAAGACAATGGATATAACAAAGGACAGTTCTGATATGTGCTCCATGCAGCCTACCAGACGATCTCATGGGATTGAGCCCTCGCTGCCCACAGCAGTAACCTGTTTAACAACGCACCTGTGTTGGCTTTCTGCCATCCCCTTTGTCACTTCCCTATTCCCCTATCAGTAGGCCCTGGTATTACCTCCAAAATTAGCTACATGTACTCAGCTAGTCACCATGTCTGTTTTGGGGAAAACCCAGCCTGAGATATATGCTCATATTAGGTACATGTGCTCATATTAGTGCCCATATTAAGCACACATTCTAAATAAACATCTCTATTCTCCCAGACACCTGAGCAAATAGCCCTTCTCTTTATTGCTATTTCTGCACTATATTGCCGTGTTGTCATTCTCCTTCTTGGAAGAATTATAAACTACAGCATTGTGACTCCTGGAACTGCATATAATCACTATTCAAAGGGAAAAATGAATTGTAAACTAAAAACTTGCATTGCAACGTGATATACAGAAGATAAAGGCAAGGAAGTGGAGAAGTGAAATCTTAGGCAAGCTTGATGCTCAATCACAGTAATTTAACCATAAAAACGACTAGGAAGAGCTTTAGGATATGTATCATGTATCATTTGGTCCCAAGTAAAGGTTATTTTTATTGCGTTAAGCTTTGAAGATTGTCCATTTGCACACAGTTGATCTATATCCAACTAGGATTGGCTTCCATGGGAGCTTTAAAATAATAATAATAACAATAATAATAAATTGATTTTGTTACAGCTTTTATTATCAATTGTAGTTAAGGAAAGGCAGAGAAGAAAAGAGGCTCAGTGTATTAATACTCGGTTAGCTAACAAGTAAAAAGACAGATTGGAAAGAATTCTTCATTTGGTGAAATGAGTGAGGTTCGAGATGTGTAGTTGGAATTGAAGCTCAGGAATAAAAATCCCACGACCTGACGATCTGGAGGCAACTATTTACTGTGAGACCAAAGAGATTTCCCCGAAGCTATTGGAATAGATAAAATGACACCACTTTCACAAACCAACTTGCTTCACCTTTTAAGAAATTCTCTCCAGATTTCCTTTGCCAGACATACTCAAAGATAAATAGAAACATGACTCTCAGACAAATATTTACAGGCCTTGGCACCACAGAGCTCTCCTTTCTGTAATGTTTTGTGTATTTATACGGAGGCGCACTCGCTGCCGCTGAAAGATGTCATCTCTGGAGGGTAAGGGCCAGAGGTCATCTTTAATGTGGTTTTATTCCACTGATCTCAGTAGCTGAACAGGAGGGAGAGCTTTCATTTAGTGAGGTCTGCTCCAATTTTCTTCTGGTATCTCCTTGTGCTTTGCCCCTTCATCGTTTAAGGTCAAAAGTAAGATGAGAAGATGTGGCTTACGTGGAACAGTGGATAAAAAAGAGAAACTTCAAAAAGCGAAGGGCTGTTATAGAAACATGTATTTTTATTTTATTAGGTCTAGTACAAACCTCTGTAAGCTAGCGGATACTACCAAGGCTATGAGCTACAATCAGATAAATGCTGTCAAATACTCTAAGGACTTCCACTCTGCACAGCCAGAACCTGTCATCTTCCCAGACCAGGAGGTTAAGCTGAGGTTCTCAGAGGACTCTGCAGAAGAAAGCATTCGTGTCTAAATCATATAGTCCCCACAAGGACATTCTGCCTAGGGCATTGCAGAGTTGATTTTTTTAAATTCCCTAAAATAAGTTTCTGGTTTCAAATTCATGAGATCCTTGAAATCTTACATAAATCCTCCCCATTTCCTGCCTTCTTTTGCCAAGGAATTTTTTAAGAAT
This sequence comes from Panthera pardus, assembly GCF_024362965.1. Lineage (NCBI taxonomy): Eukaryota > Metazoa > Chordata > Mammalia > Carnivora > Felidae > Panthera > Panthera pardus. Next base: position 40,832,484 of record NW_026526821.1, on the reverse strand, counting down.
CAGCAAATGTAAATGACCACACTGTCAGAGCAGAGCCTGACACGGGGCTCTATCTCACAGTGAAATCATGACCTGAGCTGAAATCAAGAGTCAGATGCTTAACCAATTGAGCCACCTAGGTGCCACACAAGTGGAATAGAATAGACCATTCTATTTCTTGATGGACTATTTACAGATATGACTGTTCTGAAGGTAAATTTTTGGGGTAGGAGGCCCCGGGCGCAGAGATCTTTGGGTCTTGCTGTCACTAGCCCTGAGACCCTGAGGAAACAACTTCATGTCCCTTTGGTCCTCAGTTGCTTAATGTGGAAAATGAGAAGGTCACACTAGGTGACCTGTAAACTTCTCCAGTCTGATGTTCTGTGATTCAAGTAGCCATGGCTAACTTTCACTGAACACTTACCATGTGCTATTCAGTATTCCAAAAGTAATAAATGGATTACTCATGTAATTCTCTCCACAAGCCCATAAGGTAGGTATTATTTTTTTATCATTGGCCCTATTTTATGGATGAGGAAACTGAGGCTCAGGGAGGTTCAGTGCCTTATGTAAGATCACATACCCAGTAAGTGACAAAGCCAGGACATGGTGAGGTACTCTGAATCTAGGGAATGCCCTGTTAACCACCAGGAAGCCTGCCTCTCCAACTACCTCTGACCTCCTTAATGCTGTCCTAAGAGTAAAAAGTGCACAGATGCAAAATGTCTCTGGTTGGGTTTCCCCAGAAACAGACATTAGAATTTTGGAAAAAAGTAGGTTATTTTGGAAATGATTTCAGGAAGCACTATGCAGATGAGTGGGGTATGGCAAAGGAAAGCTGGTGAGTACATTGAACCTTTTTGTGTGTGCACACAAGCAAGTGGGGGAGTGTCTGAGAGAGAGACAGAGAGACATACAGAGAGACAGAGACAGAGAGAGAATCCCAAGCAGGCTCCACACTGTCAGCACAGAGCCCAATGTAGGGCTCGATCCCATGAATCAAGAGTCAGACGCTTAACCAACTGAGCCACCCAGGAGCCACTATCGTGCCCCTTAATGAATGGGTTACTACTATGGATAACTGGGGCTCCATCCTGCTGGGAGCTCTCTGAGGAACTGTGTAGAGCACAACCTGGAGGTTTCCATTAAGGGGTGATTTACAGAGGGTATCTGCCAACCAACTCCCATCCTGATTGGCTAAGTCTCTGTGGTTCTGGCTCATCTGTATTTGAGCAGAGCACACCCTCTTGGCCAGTGAATAAACACCTGTAGCCCTGAGGTGCAAGGAATCCTCAGCAAGCACAGGAACCCAGGAGGCTGAGTGGCAGGGATAAGGTACTGACAGAATCTGCTACACCTGCCTAGGAAGAGCAGGAGCCAGTGCTCAGATGCAGGCCATTTGGCTCCAGTCCTTGGCCTCTGAACAGGCAAATCACCTATGTTGACAACTGTAGGCTCCAAAACTACTAAGGAGAAAAACAGCCTTGCTCAATCTCCCTCCCAGGGTCTCACTGCCAACTAGGCTTCTGCCTGGTACAAGGGAAGGATCCTGGACCATTGTCTTGTTTGGTTTAATTCGAGATTCGGCACATTCCATGATTTATAAAAGGCCCAGGATACTTAATGAGCTTGATCTGTGCCTTGAGCTAACTGCATCTCCCTGTGCTCAGCTGCTATCGATTAAAAATAAACACTGGTTTTGTTTATCCTGGACAATTTGTTTATCTTCTCTACAAATGTTCCATTAGCTATCAGACTCATTTTTTAGTTCAATTGCCAAGACTAGTAAAGTTTATATAAATGCAAAATGATACATGCCTACCATTTGTACTCAAGTTGAAAGCATTTAAAAATCATTTTAAGTAAAATTTTTCATCTTTTAATTAAAAAATAAAACCCAGTTTTATTTTATTACTCTGTAAGATAACATTGCACCAGTAAAAGACATTCCCCAAGGACTCTAATAAAAAGAACAAATACATTATTATAATATGATTAATCCATATTAAAGATTCTCTTATTAAAGAAGGTCAGTGAGACTCATTTGGTAGCATGCTTAGAGCTGAGCTAGGAGGTCAGAGGTTGTTACTATTTGACATTTATAGACCTGGCAGCAGGATATGATGAAGTATTTGAGTGAGCAAACTGGACATGACCTAACTGCCCAATAAAACAATGCTGAACACTTGCACTGAGCATCGCAATCACTCAGTCATCTTATCTTTATATTATATTGCAGGTGATTCAAATGTAAATGACAAGTGTAACATCAAATGAACTCACAGGTTCCATGAGGATAAGATGACCAAATGGTTGCAGCTTAGGGGAAGAGGGAGCAGCAGTGAGCTCTCAGTGCCAGGGGGACCACCACCCTTTCCTTTCAGGTCAAAAGCCCCAAACCCCATATTCTCTTGGGTAGCCAGACAGACAGTAGACTACTATTTCTATTCATTTATTTGGCTGATCATCAGGTAATCAATGAGATTTTATTGCATGCCAGACACTGAGAAGCATTG